>NC_134545.1:79599562-82099562 GCF_050624435.1 Tenrec ecaudatus
GAAATGTTCATGCCAAGGTCTTGTCATATGTTTCTTTCCTTCAGGTCTCTGCTTAATGTCCCCTTCTTAGAGGGAGCTTTCCTATAAATATCCATCCTCAATCACCCTCATAACACATAATCTACTTTGTATTTCTTTATATTATTATCATTACTTGACATTGTTTTATATAGCTGGTTATCTGTCTTCTCTACTACAGAAAATTCCGAAGTGAGAAGCGTCTCATTTACCACACACAACTGCTAGTGGTAAAGGAGCCCTAGTGTTGTAGTGATTAAGCATTGGGCTGCGATCAACATGGTCAGCAGTTCAAAACCACCAATAGCTCCTCAAGGAAAAACTTTAGTCAACAGTTCCAGTCTGGGAAACCCACAGGGGGCTCTATGACTCAGTAACTATGAGTTTGGTTTGGTTAGACTGAGTCTGAAAACAGTATAGTATGTAAACTGGCACTACTTTGAGCACTAGCAATTATAAAGTCTATTATGGTTTTTGTTCGTGTTTTGTATTATTTACTGCATATTTATTCCAGGTTAGGTATATCTATAGAAACAATAACTGGATTAATAATTACCTAGGGGCAAGGTAGAAGAGATTAGGGGGAAATGTGGAGCTAATGACAATGACTACACGAAAGAAGAAAATGTCCTTAAATTGATTGTGATGACTGCACAACTATTGATTAAACTATTGCATAATATGTGAATTATATGCCAATAAAATGACTTTTTTTAAAAAAATGAAGAAAACTAGCTTATCCATGACATATGGCCGGCTGGATTTGTTTGGTTTGCTCTTCATTGGATCTACTGTTCTTTAAAAAAAATTATTAGGTAGACTATGCAATTGGCCAGACAAATGATTTCTGGTTCACTCAAATGTCAACATTTAAAGGTTGAGTACAGGAGAGGAGGAAACAGTAGGGGGAAGAAGTGTCAGGAGAACAAAAGCTCAGAGAAGGGATGGGACAAGAGTGCTTTCATTAGGAATGATAAACAGTGTCATGCGGAATGATGCTGAGAGGGAGAGATGTGCACTACATTTAACAACATGGATTGATCAGTAAGCTCTGCCAATCTCTGCATTGAGTTGGGCAACCAGATGGAAATGGTTAAAGAATCAGTAGGAGAATAATTAAACTAGTCCACAACTTAATGATAAGTTTGAGTTAAGGCTGCTTTTTTTGGGGGTGGGGGTGGGGGTTACATCTTATGGGAGTAATGAACCCTGCCTGATAGTGTAGTGGACCCACTGGGTTGCTATCTGAAACGTCACAAGTTCAAACCTGCCAGTAATTCCACAGATGAACGATAAGGCTGGATGCTTCTGGAAAGATTTTACACATCCAGAAACCCTAAGAAGTTACTCTGTCCTATAGGGTCATTATGAGTTGGAATTGACTCGATGGCAGTGGTTTGGCAGAGGTACTGGGCTTCTAGTTATATGGGCTGTTGGTTATATGTACATACAATATTGTAGTACTAATTTGATAGTATTCTTAAATGCTCTCTTATAGATGTATGTATATAATGTTTGCATCCCACAAAGAAATGCACTAGTTACTGTAGAGAAATATATTCGTTCTGTGGGACCAAGGAGCCATATCACTCCTCTCAGTTTATTATACTACACTGGCTTGGTTGTTACTGAAATGCAAGAGGCTCTGCCGACAGGATTTCAGATATCAGCAAGGTCACCTATAGGGAGCCTCCAGACTAAGAACAGTCTTTGTTGTTATTGTTTGGTGCCACTGAATTGGTTTTAACTTATAGCAATGCTGTGTACAACAAAATCAAATGCTGCCCAGTTGTGCTCCGTTCTCACAATTGTTCTTATGTTTGAGCCTATTGTTGCTACCACTGCAACAGATGAGGAAGGACTAGGTGGCTTTCAGTCTCAATGGCACAGTTCTTCTGACCGTCTAATAGCTCAGGTTACTTGGTCAATACCAGATTGCATCAGTTGTAGCGTGGAAGGAAACAACCTTGATGTATGCCTTTCCTGATTTTAAATCACTGTCCCCTTTTTCTATTAGTAGGATTCCCTCTTGGTCTGCAAAAACACAGGTTCTGCATAAGCACAATTCAAATGTTCCTATATTCCCATTCTTCACAATGTTACACACAATTTGGCGAGAGCCATACAGTTGAATGCTATTGTATAGTCAATAAAACAGATACATGTTTTTTTCTGGTATTCTCTGCTTTCAGTCAAGATTCACCTGACATCATCAATAAAATTCCTTATTTCATAAACTTTTCTGAATCCAGTTCCCTAATGATTTGCTGTAACAGTTTTGAACCCTCTGCAAAAATTTACTTGCATGTGATATTGATATTGTTCAGTAACATTTGCTTTGTAGTAAGAACCTTTAATTTGGAATGGACACAAAAAATTCAGCTCTTCAATACGTATAAAAATTCATTGCCATTGAATCAATTCGGACTTATCACGAACCAACTGGACAGAGTAGAACTGCCCCGTGTGGGTTTCTGAGACTGTTAGTTCTCTGTGGAAATAGAAAGTCTAGTCTTGCTCCCATGGAGCTGCTGGTGGTTTCAAACTGCTGACCTTGCGGTTGGCAGCCCCTCTAGGTAATTCTAAAACTCAAAAACCCAAGGCAAAAGCCATTGAGTTAATTCTCACTCATACTGGCCTTGTAGGACCGAATAGCGCTGTATCATTGTTTGTAACGTCATCAATCTCTTCCTTTCACGGAGTGATGGGTGTGCTTCACCAACAAATCTTTTCCATTAGCAGCCTAATGTTTAACCCGCTGTGCCACCAGGGCTTCTCGGTGTTTCAACTCACTGCCCTCTAGTTCAGTCCATACTGACTCATAGTGACCCCTTTGGGGTTCCCAAGAACATAATTTTACTCGAGTGGAAAGCCCATGCTTTATCTCGCAAAGCTGCTGGTGGTTTCGAACTGCAGATCACCAGGATCGCAGGCCAGTGCGTAACCACTATGCCACCACGACTCATATGCACATCGTTCATAATAAGGGATAACCGGGCATGCGACTTAATCCCATCCGCTCCCGTGGGTGAATGTACCTTGCAAAGTGTTAAACGGGCTACTAAACCGATGCGTACGTAGTTCAACTGTGGACAGCTTCTAGAAGACTGAATTCTGCCGAAATCAGATTCCCTAAGCTCGAGCTCCAGGTAGATGCGGCTGCCACCTAGCCGAGTCCAACCTCACACAAGCCATTAGGATTAGGACAGCGCAGACTGCCCCTCAGGGTCTCCAAGGCTGTCCTTGGAGCGAAAGATGCCTTGGTGCTGCGGTGGCAGCCAACAGCAAGGTCCGCGGTTCAGGCCCCCAGCTTCTCTGGAGAAACTCTATATCTTTTATGCGTTTGAATCGACTCTTTGACAGCGGTTCTGGTTTGAATGTTTATGGAGAAAAACTGCCGCAACCCTTCCTCAGCGAGAGCGCGGTGCGGGGAGCTCCGGCGGCTACTAAGCGGCACTAAATCTCGCGCCGGAGCTCGCGAGTAGGCGGGGCAAGCGCGAAGCCTCGCGAGAGGACCGCGTTTTCCCGCGAACGAGAAGCGCGCGTTTTTCCTCGGCCAGAAGCTCGGCTCGGGTCGCCCCCGTGAGGAGTTGGCGCGCGCCGTCGCTGGCGCCGAGACGAGGGGTCCGGCTCCCGGCACTGCGTCCAGCCATGCCGGCCGAACAGCCCGCGAGCAGCGGCGGCGGTGAGCGAGGCGAGCCTCCGTCCGGGGGCAGCGTGGACGCTGCCGCGGCGGGGCTGGGGGCTGGGGGGCGGGAGCCCCTGCCGGGCGGGACTGAGGCGCGGGGGCAGAAGTAGAGCAAGATGCACGGCGGGCTCCCGGGGCGCGCACGTCCTAGCGCGGCAGAGCAGGTTTCCCACGAGGCAGCTGCACGTTCCCAAGTTGTTCCCTGCGGTCCGGGCCACCTGTGGGTGGGAGAACGCGGGTGCGGGCGCCCCGGCGCGGGCGTTACTCCCGGTCCAGTGTGTCCGGCCCGGACCAGGAAGCGGTGCGGTGCAGACGGCCAGGTGGTGGTGGGGGTTGGTTCCTCCCCGCACCCCGCAACCGCAAGTCTGGACGCCCTGTGTCCCCTTAGACGCCTTGGCGTGCGACGGGCTTGCGCAGCCCGACGCGGCGGTGATCACCCCGGCCATGCTGCAAGAGGAGGAGCAGCTGGAGGCTGCGGGGCTGGAGCGGGAGCAGAAGATGCTGGAAAAGGTAACTGACACAGCGGGCACGCGAAGGCTTCGCAGAGGTGCCCTTTGAGTTCTCCTGTGTGGTTTAGCTGCCCTCGGAAAGAAACTTGAACACGGCCCTATTTACTTCAGGGTTCGCAGACACTGCGCTGGAAACACCTTTTTTTGTGGGCTTTAAATGACCTTCAGGGAGACCTTTTGACACGCCCGGAACGCATCCCGTTCCCATTTTTGAGAGCAATGCAAAAGACCTCTTTAGCCATTATAATCGCTTCCAAATTGGCCCTGGATGCTTTTCTTTGTCACCCTGATTGCCATTAAAATACCTGCAATATCCATCCCTAAGCCTTCCGCCCTCGTCAGAATGTCCTGCCTCAGCGGGGTGGAAGGCAGCTTCCCGCAAACCGGGGCTGGAACCAGGCCTGCCCGCCTGCCTTCCGGGGAGGGCTGCATTTCATTCTCCGCGAGCCGCTGCTTTTTGCAAAATCTCGTGGCCAGTAAGATTCTAAAGCTAAAAGTGTGTGCTTTTTCAGTGACAAGTTGTAGAGAATATCGGTTTTGTAGTCTACCAGAAAGTTTTTGTTGAGTAAAATAGAGAGGCGGGGTAATGGGAGGGGGTGGGGTGTGGGGGAGGAACCCTGGACCAGCTGGTTGACACGGCGGCTGCAGGGATGCACGCTACCAGCGTGGTGTGGATGGCGCAGGGCTGTGTGCCCAGGGGCAAGGCGGCTGACACACAACATCTCATTAACACAACAGAACCTGTTTTAGCCCTCTGCAGATCGATTTCAGGGTCAGAATATTCTGCAGCAAGAATTAAGCTCTTCACTGAAATGTGGGCGTTCTCATTCTGCAGAACCAGCCCTAGCCACCTACTCCTGGGAAACCTTGTGGGCAAGTTACCTGTGTCATGCATAGGGGGCTTCGGAAAAATTCGTTATCTTTCCATTACATTTTTCCCACGCACATTCCCCCTCACTGGAGTCCATTGGAATAAAGCATAAAAAATGATACCTTGCTCTTGTGTACTGCCTAGTAAGGGATTTACTTGTATTTGCTTAGCCCTCCGAATAAAAAAGGGTATGATTGCCCTGTTTCCCCGAAAATAAGACAGTGTCATATTTAATTTTTGCTCCCAAAGACGCGCTAGGTCTTATTTTCAGGGGATGTCTTATTTGTCCGTGAAGAAGAATACGGACACATTTATTGTTGAACAACAAAAAGAAATTTATTACCTGTATATGGTATGGTAGTAGTTATCACAAACCAGCATAACTAGACAAATTGAATCCTACCGTATCAAGAATTTCTTGTTACTACCATTTCCATGTACAGCAATCTATGGTACATTTACTCATTTATTCAATGACAGTCATGTCATCATCTTCTGGAACATCATAACAATCCAAACCCTTATTTTTGAGGGGATGCCTTATATTTCAGTGAGAAGCAAGACTGTAAGTGGGTCTTACTTTTTGGGAAACAGGGTAGGTACTTGTGTTTACAACCAAAGAAACAGGCAGTTAGGTGGGGTCACACACTAATGTCTGGACTCTGATTCGAAAGCATGCTGTCTCTAGAATTTCTGTTTTTAAACTATGAATCTCTCAGGAAATTACATTAATTTGATAATAAATTAACTCTTAACACAATTACAGAAGTAAAGATAAAGGGAAATGTACTCCAAAGCCAAGTAATGAATAGTTAAAAAAAATTTTTATTAATAGTTTCTTATTTTATATCCATAGTATTTGGTGTAAATGATTTGTTTATTCTTAATACTTAAGCAATTATTGTGAGATAGGCTCTGTTAGAAATGTTTTGCATGTAATCCTTAACAAACTCGTTACCATATGTTTGGTGCTTAAAGTTCTTGTTTAATTGCTAGTATATTTGCTGACGTATTCTATGAAGTAGACTTATTCTCAATTTAAAAAAATTCTCATCTTACAAATGAGGAAACGGAGGCACCAAGAGGTTGCTTGGGGCCCTATAAATAATAAATGCTAGCCTTATAAAGGTTCCAGAATTCACACTTTTGAACTCCCAAGCTTTTCATCCCAATAATACTAGTTTTGTGACTGTTGATTGTGTTGTTACTGTGCGCAGCTGAGCCTCTCCTAAGGAAGAGATTGCCTCCAGGTTTTCTAGCCTGTAACCTTTGCAAGAACAGCTGCCAGGTAATCTCTCCCTACAAGCTACTGGCGGGTTTCAAGTAAGCACCCGAGTGCTTTCACTGCAACCCCACCTTCCCCCAGCTCCTCTGATCGTGTAGTTGACAATAATCAAATACTTCCTTTATATCATTTTAACTTCTTTGGTTTTTTAGGGGTGGGAAATCTGCCCTCAACCACCTTTTAGTCAATATATTCCAAAGTACTTTGTTCATAACACAATAGATTACTTGTTTGATTTTTCCTATCTCACTGAGATAGGAGGTTCTTGAGGGAAGTATTTTGTGTGTGTGTGTGTGTGAGTGTGTGTGTGTGTACACTTAGCAAATAATAGGTAATCGGAAGATGTTAAGTAGCTAACTTTAATTGTTTAACTATATAATGTAGTAAATACAATTTTCTACAAATATATATTTCAAAAGCATAATAAAAATGCATCAACCATGTGTAACAGTGGATTGTGAAATGTAAGTCCTGGGCAAACTGGTCAGAATAGAACAGTGAACTTAGAGGTGGAGCCGTCATCTTCAGGTTTTACGGTCTTCCTGTTGGAGGGAAATGTCATTTGAACAGAAATATTAACAGTGCCAGAGGTATAGTAAGATGCAGTATTAGTTCAAGGAAAGAAACATCCTTTTCATACTTAAAAGCCATCTGCCAAAATTGATAGTGCTATATATATTTGCTGATGAAACAAAAAAAACTATCTTCAATTAAACTTGGAGACATTTTGCAAGTCATAAATTGTGTTTGTGTATTGTGAGGGATAGGGATGGTATCCTACTGTATCATAGAACTTGCTTTAAATACATTTACAGTCCTTCTATTAATGAAAGGTATGCTTTTCAATCCTTCTATAATAAACCAATCTCGTCATCGAGTTGATTACTCACTAGAACTTAGTGATCGCACAGGCTGGTGAGTTTCTTCCATGTGGGTTTTGTTTCTTCTGAGCTAGATGGCTGCTTGTTTACCTTCAAGCCTTTAAGACCCCAGACGCTATATCGTTTGATAGCTGGGGACCATCAGCTTTCTTCTTCACATTTGCTTATGCACCTGCTTTGTCTTCAGTGATTGTGTTGGGAAGGTGAGCATCATAGAATGCCAGTTTAATAGAATCAAGTATTCTTGCATTGAGGGAGTACTTGAATGGGAGACCCAATGTCCATCTGCTACCTTAACACTAAACCTGTACATATATGCACATAGATCTATTTACCCATCCTCATATATAAGTATATTTACGTATATACATGCCTTTTTTTAGACCTCTATATATGCCCTTTTCCTACTAGCTCTTTCCTCTACTAGCTCTTTCCTCTACTAGCTCTTTCCTCTACTAGCTCTTTCCTCCTTTTACTTGAGGAAGAGTTAATTTAAGAGAAGTATTTACCTTGTTTTAGGAGATTTTAAGGTTTGAAGAGCTAGGAGAATGATTTTTACTTTTGTTTGCTAGTTACTTGTTTTTACTTTTTACCCATTTCCTTTGAAAAGAAATCATTGTTAGTGTAAAAGGTTTTGGTTTAGCACTAGTAGTGGGTTTGTAGTGGGGAGGGAGAAAGAGTGGACCAGAGGGGTTTTATGGAGAAGTAAAAGGAATGATTGAGGCTGAAATAAAATGAACTGAAATTTTCTTTGCAGAATTGTAAGAGGTAAGTGTTGTTGTTTGTTCCCAACAAATCTGGGGCCATTGGGAAAGACAGAGTGGGATAGACAGTGGGACTCTGTGCCAGGTACTCAGTTCTTTGGAGATGGAGATGGCAGTGTTTTTTTTAAATAACATAATTATTAAGTAAGAAGAATGGTAACATAGGAAGATTTACTGCAAAATGGTTTTGAAATATCGAAAACTAATAAAGATTAACCAACCATTGGCCTTCTATTTCCCTAGTTATATTGTAAATTAGTTTTTCCTGGTAGCATCTTAACACTTTGAATTATTTACTAAGTTATCCTCAACAGGATTTAAGGTAGCAGCTATATCTGGAACTGCAGAATATTTAGGACTGCTACACAAACACAAAAGCCCTGGTGGCACAGTGATTAAGTGCATGCCTGTGAACCAGAAGGGGAGAAAGAGCCCATCAGCTACTCTGCTGGGGAGAGACGTGGCAGTGTACTTCCTGTGAAGATTTCCATCCTTGGAAACCCTATGGTGCAAGTTCTTTGCCTTAAAGGTTCCTTATGAATCAGCACGACACATGTAAAACCTAAGAATCTATTTAAAAGTCTAATTTTTTATTTCTTATAATCCTCACATCCCTCATGGGCTGTGTTACAATCACAATATGGCAGCAGTAAGAGAAAATCTGAAAGTGGAATTTGAGAACGTTCTAACAGACTGGGGGAGATCAAAATCATATATAATTAGTGTTCATTTATGTATGTATAAATACATATATATAATAGGAGTTGGAACTGGCTCAACAGCAACTGACAATGTATATATAACAGATTTTATATATCAATTTACATAAATTGTACATTAGGTTTATATATGAAAATGAGTGTATACTTCTATAAATTGTAAAATTTAAATTATGTATACTTATAATGAGCATGTGTTGACATTAAATTTAGTCCCACATACTTTGTTCTTCTCATTGCTTTTGCAACAGGAAAGATTTATTTCAAAAGAATAGAGGATATAATATCTAAGGAAACATGCCAATATAGACTGATGTCTAATTTACAGGATCAAGTGTTAAAATACTTAAATTACTTAGTTTATGTCAAGTCTTAGGTGATTTGACAGGCTGGAACAGCAAAACCATGTTATTAGTAAGATGCTAGGGCATTATGTGAATATAAAAATGAATTTGTAATCCTGCTTTCCCATCAGTCTCAAACTCATAGCCAGTTGAAAACTGCCAACTATTGTAGAGGAAGAAGGGCAGTTAAATCGTTTGCTATAATTGAAGAAAACAGAATACTGGTAATTTGCCCCTAAATAGTTGGATAACTTGGATACATTTTTCTGCGCTTATGATTCTTGATTGCTTAGGGCAGCATTGCAGAACACAAGGTCTACCACAGTAACTGACCAATCTGAACTCTGCTCTTACTGTCTTTTAGGCATACTGGATATCATCTAATTCCTTGATTCTTTACTGATTTTCTAATCTTTGTGATACTTGGGACTTTTCAAGATTTATAGTCTATCTACATATCACTACTTACTATGAAAATACATGCTTTTCAGTGTTTTTAGTTTGATGCTGACATCTATGGTATCAAGTGGACAGCCAGTAAAAAATCTGGATTTGAGACTGAAAGTACATGTTTGCTGATTGACTAGGCTGGGTTGGTGTTAAGGAATTAGCATGAAAAAAAATCTGGATTAAACATCTGTTGTAGAAGTTGTTAGGTGCCATCGAGTCAGTTCTGAGTCATAGGGACCCTGTGTGTACAACAGAATGAAACACTGCCCTGCTCCGCGCCATCCTCAAAATTATAGCTCTTTATGTTTGAACCCATTGTTGCAGTCCGTGTGTCAATCCATGTTGTTGAGGGGCTTCCTCTTTCAGTTCCTCTACCAAGCATGATAGACTTTTCCAAGGACTGTTCTCTCCTGATAGCATGTCCGTAATACATGAGACAAATACTCTTCACCAACATGGTAATTCAAATGCATAGATTATCCTTTGGTCTTCCATGTTCATTATCCAATTTTCACAGGCTTAGGAGGCAGATAAAAATACCAGGGCTTGACTCAGGAGCAGTCCTCAACGTGTGATATTCTTGCTTTTCAAGACATCATAGAGGTCTTCTACAGCAGATTTACCCAGTGCAAGTCATCATTTGATCTCTCGACTGCTGCTTCCATGAGCAATGATTGTGACTTGAAACACGAAAAAATCCTTGACAGTTTAGAAGTTAGGCAGGATGAATTGTGCTGCCAATGTTTTTATAAAATATCCTGTCCAAATATACTTGTAGGTAGAGTACAAATGATTTTTAAAATGATTTTTTTGTTAACCTCCCTATTCTGTTTTAAATTGTTGGTGTCAGCTGCTCAGGTGTGTGCACACACACCCAATTGCTTGTGCAGGAAGGGTGTTGCTGGTGGTTGGTATTTAGATATTGACAGCTGTAGTAGACATCCACGAGGAAGACCGTGGTGGTTTTCTTTGTAAAAGATTCACATCTGGGGCAGAGAATGTGCGGATGTGCTTTATACAATTGATGTATGTATATGTATGGATTGTGATAAGAATTGTATGAGCCCCTAATAAAATGTAAAAAAAGAAAAAAAACAAACTCAAGGTAAAAAAAAAAAGATTCACATCTTGGAAACCCTGTGAAGCAGTTTAACTCTGCTGTGAGTCAGAATTGATTCTTGGCTCTGGGAAATTCACGTCTATTGCTTCTTTGAATTCAAGTCATTATTGCTAAATTGACAAATTACTGGCCTGAATCCAAAAGAGAAGGAAGGAATGTTACACAAGCTTACATTGTGGAATGATGGTTTGCTTTTGCTGAAGCTCTGGATTGAACTTGATCTGGTTTAAAATTTCTGTTCTTTTTTTCTTTTGTATTTTATTATTTTTGGTATTCTTGACTCCTACGTATCTTTTTTTGGTGAACCTATAGAGAAAATAACTAGAATAGGTGTTCCTGTGGGGAATGGAAAGGATGCGAGTTTTAATGGGTGGAAGAAAATGTTTTGAAGATGATTGTGGTAATGATTGCACAACACTGCTTGATAAGACGAATTATTGAATGGTATGATGGCTTATGTCCTAATAAAATGATTTGAAAAAAATTATTGATCTGAGCCAGTTTTTGTTGGAAGGTAGCCATGCACCTTTGTATACGTATTATCTGTGACTTTCTCGTATGTTCCAAAGGCAAAGGTGTCATTGAGTAGTTGCAACAGCTTATGTGTGTACAAATACTAAAATATTGACTGTTCCTTTGTTGGAATCGTGTGGACTATTTACTTTTTGTATTTTATCCTGTGCCCTCTAGTATTATTGCTTTATTCTTTTAAACTATTAAGGTATTCTTTGTGAATTGGGAGGATATTCTTCCCCAGCCACTACAAATACTGTATTATAGATCTACAAATACTGTAGAAGCTTAGAAATGATTGGTAAATTCAATTTGTAAAAGTAATATGGAAAACATGTTTTTAATTGGAAAGAAAGCTTTGAGAGCAAAAGAGAACTAAGGGCAAAGCTTAGGAAACACATACCAAGGGCTAAGGAGAAGCAGCTTCTAATACTCTAGAATGTTGAAATATTTTAACAATTTTTTTGACAATAATTTTTAATCACTAAAAATTCTAAAAACAATTTACCTCTAATGTGTTTGCAAATATATTAGAAATTCGAGTACTGTTTTTTAAAGTTTGGAAAGATGGAAATAAGATACAATGGAATTTTTCCGTTGTTCTTTTCTCCCCCAGAGCATTTGATTAGAAACTTAAATCCAACTGTAATGAAGTCTTTATTTTAAAAATTAAAATATTTTTTATGAATTCATAAGAAATATGAGGTCAAATATGCTAGTATTTGAATTATGACAAGTATTTGAAATTTCAGCATTTTGGTACCCAAGCTGCATATTGCATCCAGTGATGTATTGTCAGCTACTTATGCCAATTTTTTATTTAGAAAATAAGCTACCATTAGTAAATGAATTTCATCTTGTAAAAATATTTTTTTCTCACCATATTTACAAGAGCGTATATTAAAGATGAGCATAGTAGGTTGTTGTTGAGCTGCTGAGTACAAGGTCAGTGGCTCGAGCTGACAAGCCACTCCATGAGAGTAAAGTGGGACTGTTACTTCCTGCAGAGATTTATAGTCTTAAACCCACGGGGCAGTTCTGTGTCCTCTAGGGTCACTGAGTTGGAATCAACTAAATAGCAATGAGGGTTCTGGGGGAATTTTTTTTATATGCTCATTTTTGTTAAACATTATATAAAAACATCAATGTATTTCAATAAATTTATGGAATTATCTGTTTGGATAGGCTCGTATGTCTTGGGATAGAGAGACCATGGACATTCGATACCGGAGACTTCAGCATTTACTTGAAAAGAGCAATATCTATTCTAAATTTTTATTGACTAAAATGGAACAGCAACAATTAAAGGTAAGTATGTATAACTGGTGTACTCGATAGTATGAAACTTTTTTTGTACAGCTTTATTGAGATAGAAATTAGATTTTGAGTGTTTCTAAGTATACAAAGATAATATGGATTGATACTGCCTTTTCTAGATTACTTAAAAGAATCATGGCATGTGTTATTTTGTTAGCATATTTTGAAATTAATCTTGAGATTATTTTGAGTTTGCCAGTAGGCCATACTGAAAAGACCTCCATTTAAATTTTTTTCCTGATCATGGGTAATTATTGGATGTTGGAAATTGTCAGTTTATGATTCTCAGTGCTCATTTTGCTTGCTTGATTCAAGTAACTTTGTTGAGTTACAACTGTAAGTTTTGATCTGTACATCCATGTGAAGGGACTGTAATCAATAATAACCATAACCATCACCGTCACAAGACTCCGCCTACTCCTTTTAAATTCTCGCCCTTTAGCCCTCATGTTGGCCTTCTGTGTCCAGAGAGCCATTGCTTTTTAAGTTTAACCATTGTAGTATATGTGTAGTGGTATATTTTCATTTGAAGTTTTAAGTGTTAAAATCTTCATTTTTATTTGTGAATTTATCCATTTCACCTTAACTCATTTAGATTTGTTATTAGGTACATGTACATTTCCTATTCCTTTTAATTATAAATGGTTGCTTTTTTTCCCCCAGTAATCTTTCTTTTGAAGAATCTGATGTCAATATGTATAACCATATCAGCTTATGTACCATATGCATGGTAAATCCTGGTCCTTTCTTTTACTTTTTAAAAAATAATTTTATCGGGGGCTTTTACAACTCTTCACAATCCATACATCCATCCATTATGTCAAGCACATATTTGTTGCTCTCATCATTCTGCAAACATCTGCTTTCTACTTGAGCCCTTGCTATCAGCTGCTCATTATTCCCCTCCCTCCCCGCTCCCCTGCCTCACGAACCCTTGATAATTTATAAATTACTATTTTGTCATGTCTTACGCTGTCCAGCATCACCTTTCACCCACTTTGCTGTTTTCTGTACCCCACAGGGAGGGGGTTATATGTAGATTCTTGTTACTGGTTTCTCCTTTCCAACTTACTCTCCCTCCACCCTTCCGGTATCGCCACTCTCATCACTGGTCCTGAAGGGATCATCTGTTCTGGATTCCCTGTTTCCAATTCCTATCTGTACCAGTGTACATGCTCTGGTCTAGTCAGATTTGTAATAATTTAAAATTTTTATGACGAAGGATGTTCAGCAATTTTCAGTGCTTATCTGTCATCCTTTATCTTTTTAAACGTATCTTTTATTTTGCTTTTGGTGCAAGTGTATACATTAAGTTAGGTTCCTTTTTGACCACTTTCACACAAATTGTTCCGTGACATTAAGCTACATTTTTCACTAGGTGTCATCATTCTCTAATTTTGTTCCGTTTGTTCCGTGTTCAGTACTCATTCAGCTTCTTGTTTTTGCTTTGCGGTAGAAGTTCATCTTTTCTTATACAGTTAGTTTGTAGTAGAGTGCTATCCTTACTAGTAATAGCCTTTACTGTGTGTATCACTCTGCCGTTTCACTGTCAATATTGATAGCTTCTGGCTCTGGGATTGTGTCTCAGAGAGTCCGGTGGTGGTTTCAGATAGTCCAGTGAGTCTGTTCTGAAGAATGTGAGGCTGGTTGTATTTCTTCTGAGATTGATTTGTTTGTTCTTTTGACTGTCCATGTTATAATCAGTATTTACCTGCATCTTAGTTTGAGTGGGTTAGTTCTTCTGACTTGGCTTTTATCATCCACAGTTTACGTGCCTATAAAACTATTGGGGAGACCATGACTTGGGTTAGGCATACCTTAGTCATCGAAGTGATGTCTTTGCTTTTTAAAACCTCAAACGCCTTTTTTGCAGCACTTATGTTCAATACAAACATCATTTGATTTCTTGACTGCGGTTTCCTTAGAAGTTGGTTTTAAAGAGTAGCTGCCTATGTGTTACAAATAGAACTGAGCTTCATAGGATTTTCTTGACTATTATCTTATGGAAATTTACAGTTTCTTCTTTTGAAGTGACATTAAAAACTCACTGCCCTCAATTGGAATCTTAAATAGGGTTTCTGAGGCATGAATGTTCAGCAGCTGATTATAAACATGATCTAGTTTTTCTACATTAATCGGAAGGACTTTTCTCACCTTTGTCAAAAATGAGCGGATTGACAGTGTTTGTGCATGTAGTTCCACACGGTTCTGATTGGTGTAGCTTTCTAATAAATCTTGAAGTCTTTGAGATGTTTCTAAAGTTTGGAGGACTTAGTTCTTTTTCATAGATGTTTTAGCTCTTCTCTGGTCTTTGGGTTCCTATATTAGTTTTAGAATCAGCTTGTCAATTTTTACTAAAAGTAACTAGTGGTCACTTAAGGGGGGAATTAATATCTTCATGCTTTTAATTCTTTTTTTTCCATGCTTTTAATTCTTGATTGTTCATTACTATCATATAGAAATGTAATTTTTTATTTTGATCTAAATGATTGATAAGCTTTCTGTGAAGGGCCAGATAGTAAATATTTTAGGTTTCATGGACCTATTCGGAATGTCATCTTTTAAGATAGTTCTGTTTTATTAATGGATTGACTCCTCAGTTGTGCATGGAATCTTCAGGGGTTGAGGCTGCCGTGAGTTGGAGCCAACTGATGGCATCTAACCACAAAATCATTATGAACTAGTCCTCTGAAATCTAGTTGATAGGGATAATGCTACTCTAGTAGCTTCCTTCTGATCAGTATCGCATGGTATATTTATTTCCATTCTTTTACTTTTAACCTTACAGATTTTTTTGTTGTTGACCACGAGTTTGTGTCAAACTTAGAATGTTTCTCCAATATTAGAGTGATCCTTTAAAAATATATCAGGTCATGATCCTTCTACTCAAAATTCTAGTCAACAAACAATGTTTTTCCAACATTAGAGTGATCCTTTGAAACTATACCAGGTCATGTGAGCCTTCTCAAAAACGTTCTAGTCAATAAACTCGAATGTTTTTCCAATATTAGAGTGATCCTTTGAAAATATATCAGGTCATGTAATCCTTCTACTCAAAAATTTTCTAGTCACTTTTTTGTTTTAGAGCAAAAGGCAAATTCTTCCTATGCGCTACAAGACTGCAGCAGTGTCCTGCCTCCCTTATCCCCTGACCTTCCCAGAAGCATTACAGGTGTGCTCCTTCATTTGAGCCTTGAGCCCAATGTAAATCTCTTCTTTTAGACACTCTTCCTCTAGAACAGCGGTTCTCAACCTTTCTAATGCCGCCACCCTTTCACACAGCTCCTCATGTTGAGGTGACCCTCCAACCATGAAGTTATTTTCGTTGCCACTTCATAACTAATTTTGCTACTGTTATGAATCGTAATGTAAATATCTGATAGGCAGGATGTATTTTCATTGTTACAAATTGAACCTAATTAAAGCATAGTGATCAATTACAAAAACAATATGTAATTATATATTGTGAAATAATTATTTCTAATGACAAATCAATGAAGTTTTATCTTGAAGTATGGTGTAGCATGGGTAACAGTCTTCATGTTGGGTACTCCTATATGGACGTATGGACATATCTGGATGTGGGCCAACCCGCCTGGAGATGGATAGAGAAGTGGTGTCGCGGTTCCTAAAACCATTGGAAATAAGTGTTTTCCGATGGTCTTACGTGACCCCTGTGAAAGAGTTGTTTGACTCCCAAAGGGGTTGTGACCCATAGGTTGAGAACCACAGCTCTAGACTCTAGAGTTCTAGCATTCAGTTTCCCAAACTGATTTGGCCTAGCACCTCCGTTTCAGAAAAAGAGAAATTACTCAGTGCCTGCCTCTCTCTATTCAGAACAAAAAAATCTTTTGTACTATAGTTCACAATGCAGGAAAAAGTGTGTCTGATTTTGTAGCTGCCCTGGATTGTTCCAGTGCCTTCCAGGGCCTGGTAGGGAAATACTGTTTAGATTCCTACATGGCTGTTTTCATCATCTTCAAGTCTTGGCTTAAGCAACCTTTCTTATTGAACTCTGCCTTGACAACCTTAAATAAAATTGCTACCTTTTACCTCCTGTATCGCTTCTGATTCCCTATCCAAAGCATTTTATCACCTAACATACCGTACTTTTTTTGGTCTCTCAATTAGGATGTATGACAACTTGGAAGCTTGTGTACATTGAGAAAATGCAGTACGCACCGAGTGGTCATTACCCAGCCTTCATGTTTATGAACTGGGATTTTGCTAGCCTAGGGACATAGAATAGCTTTTTTTTATTCTAGCCTTTAAAAAAACATCTTATGGTAAAACTTAACCTACAGAAGAATACACAATGAGTAATTGTAATTTAAGGCAAACACTTAACTTTTGCAAATAGTTTCAATTTCTTAATTGTTCTGCGTTTAGAACCTTTAGGCTTGGATTAACTTGGCTCCTGAGCACTTGATTTAGCTCTATAGTGTATATTAGATGTTTCTGCTTTAGTTGTATCTGATGGTAATTTGAATGATTCCTGATCACTTATAAAAGAGTGGGGCGTTATTCTACCTTCTTTTTGTTGGCTTTTTCCTAGCCTTGCCTTCATGTACTGTCAGTACTTAGGCGAAGACATAGTTCTTGAGGCCTCTTTCTGTAGCCCTCTCCTTTTTGGAACTTAACTCTGCTACTGCTAACTTCCCTAAATTTTGGACTCTTTTCTCAACTCTTGGACTCGGGTTCCTCTTGTATTACCCATGCCTGTGACTTGCTCTTATGAAGTCAGCTAGACAATGAGAACACTTCATTTCTCTCTGTGTCCAGTGTCTTTCATGCTTTGTCCAAACATATTTATTTATATTTGATCTGAGTATTAGTTGAATACAGGAGAGTTGTTTTCTGTTACTATGTAAAAGGTTGAAACAAAAGGGTCTACTTAAAAAATTGTTGTAGTTTCTTCATAGTGAATATAATTTATTTGAGATGAGACCAATGTTTTATGTTTTGCATTATAGGAACAGAAAAAGAAAGAGAAATTGGAGAAGAAAAAGGAATCTTTAAAAAATGCAAAGGTATTTTAAATTAAAATTACTGAAATACTGAAGAAATTTCTTTCACTAATACCTTTATCTTTTATTTTTACTTACTTAAAATGAATAATCTTTACTTATGATGCACACTGAACATTACTCAGCATTAATTTAGTTACAAAGATATGCATTGTAATTTAAGTATAAAATTCTCCTATGTGTTTAATTTTATAAATTTCTCTTCCTAAGTGAAAAAAGGAAAAAGTAAAGCCTTTCTATTGTATAGTGAGGAATTAGAGAAAAATGCTACATGAAGGTAAATAATAAAACTTCAAATGGAACATATATGTGTGTCAAGTTAATCAATGCCTTTAAAGATGTTGCAACAAAGGATCTAAGAAAAATGAATGTTCTAAATCTTATTTTGTAGGGTGAAAATTCAGTTGATGCAAGTGAAGAGAACCCAGGTTAATTTCCTTCTTTCGTTTTGATGATTGTTTATATTTGTGGTTTAATTTCTGTCAAAATTAACATTACGTGTTTTTTACAGTCACGAAGAAGAAAAGAGGAAGAGAGGACGAATCGTACAATATTTCAGAAGTCATGTCAAAAGAGGTAAAGCACAGGGCAAGGGCACATAAGATTCAATGTTCATGAAACCCATGGGTTTGTCACTTTCATTTTGTAGTACACGTATGGGTGACAAACATGCCGTTTCAGCCATCTTCACATCGATAATGCAACAATACTAAATACGTTCATGTTTAACCTTCACGAATCCTCAACAGAAGCTCAGTGTTTCCTGCCTATTGTGGGTTTTGAACACTCTTAAAGCTGCAAGAATTGTTATTTGGCCTTTTCAGCATGTTTCAGAGACTTCTATTTTCCCTTGTTTATGTATAAATATCACTCTGAGATTATTTTAAAATCATCCACAAGTACGTAAAGTGAGGGAATTTGAAGTAGATTCAATACATTTTGAAACCATATTACAAAGCCTCAATTAAAAACTCTGGGGATATGTACATAAACAGATCCTTGGTGGCACTACGAGGTAAGCATTGGACTAACTGCTAGATTAGCCGTTCAAATCCACAAACCACTCTGGGTGAAGTTGAGGCTATTTGCTCTTGTACAGATTATTGTCTTGAAACACAAAATAAGGTCACTATTGATTAGATGGCGGTAGATGTTTTAAAAGTTTTTTGATTCATCTTTTCTTAGAGAAAATTTCTCTAAGAAACATAAAATTTCACACATTAAGTCTAGAGGCTAGTATATTGAATTACCCAATGCCCAATTTTAGCAGGTTCAACTTTTTCTGCCCTTATTTTTCTATACCCCAAATTGCTTTAAGATAGCTAGATCCCTGCATCATTTCATTACATTATAAACGTATTCCATGCAGCACTAGCAAATAAGAACTATTTAAAAAAGAAATCACAATATAATTAATGCATTAAAATTTTAAATAGAATTTACCAATATTCTCATATATTGACGCACTTTTTTTTTTCATAATTGCTTTGTAAAAATCAGACCCAGCCGCTCTGTAGGCCTCATTTGGCTAGTGTGTCTCTTGGGTCTCTCTTAAATCTGTATGAAAATCTTCGATCCTTTTATTGTTGCTGTAAGTTATTTCTTAAAGAAGACATGTTTATATTTTATTTTGTTTCTCAAATCTCAGTGAATTCTCTGATACCGTCTCTCTGTAAACTGATAGATCTATAAGTTTGATTTAATTGAGGCTAAATTTTTAACAAGAATACTCCATAGAGGGTTTTGGGTTTATATGGTATGTTTTAGTCTTAAATTATCATTCAAAAAGATTCTATTTACCCAACTAAAGAAATTGGCCATCAGTCCCCTATATGAAATCCTAACAGCCCAAGAATATGAGTCTTTGTTGAGAGAGAGACACATGTACATGATTTTCAACCACTTGCTGGCACATCCTGTTAGCGTGCATCTTTTTTTCTAGTGTATCTTTTTTGCTATAAGCCTGAAGTATGTATCCTTTTTCATCATCTTTGTCCTTCACACGTACTGAACTTTACTGATCAAGCTCTAATGGCAAGTTTCTCTGACAAGTACATTTAATGTAGTAGCTCACCTAAGTCACCGCTTCCCCAAGACTGCAACCTCAGGTATTCAAACCTGTCTTGAAGTGGAGCGTTTGGCTGTAATGCATTTGGAAGTGAATCTGTAAATAAAGGGCAAAGTCATAACGACTCTACAGCAAGGAATGAAACTTCCTCAAGGGAGCAGACTGGGGACTTGGAATCACTCACAGAACAATGATTCTTAAAGAGAATGGAATTTTCTCAAGGAGCTACTGAAACTCTTTCATAGTAAAAGCTTTCTGTTTAGTGTATCATACCATTTCTGTCACAGCTACGTCATTTTGAACTCTGCAATTATTGCGAGAAAGCAATCATCAACAAGTGACCTTGGCTTTGTTTCTGTTAAAGTGTATTTGCAAAAGCAGCCTGCCTGCTGGATTTGGCTGTTTGACAGTCATGATAGATAGTACTAGGACAGGAAGTCCGAGCACAGTGAACAGGTGATCTCTGGATTGCTTGGTGAAAGGTGTGAACCCAGCAGGTATCTCAGTAGAAAGAGGTGACTGTCTGCCTCCATTAACAATCCCCTGCTTGACCTGTAGGCTTGCTGTGGGTCAGAATTAACTCCAGGGGAGTGGGTAGTAATTCAGATTGTTTTGCCCTGTGAGTTTAGGGTTTACCTGGTCTCACTTTGGTTTAAAACAAACACCTGGAATGTCCAAGTTTTTGTGGAACCATCTTCCCAACAAATAAAGAGTTTTATAAAAGGCCGTGAGCCAAGCATACATGTTACAGACTCGATTTTGCCTCAAAGCAAAGGTCAAGGCCACTGTACTGCAATTGCCTTGAGCTTTGTCTCCATTTTCTGGCATAAAATGAGAAGAAAATAAGCTTGTTGAGTGAACAAATTAGTTAAACTCATACACCTTTTTTCTCTTCTCCCCAATAGGAAATTTTGTCTGTGGCTAAAAAATGTAAAAAGGAGGATGAGGTAAGAGATTATAAAATAAATTACATTTTAGCATTGTATTTGCTTCCTTGTTGACAAGTACCTTGCAATCATTAGTGCATATCATTTGCCTTTTATTGTAAACCTTTTTTTTCTTAACCACATATTATCTGATATGAAACTGTTTTTAAAGTTATTTTGTTTGCATGTGCCATGAAAAAATACGTGTTAATTTGTATTGTCTTAAGAATGATGTAAATGGTTATAAGTGGTTTTATATAGTTTTTGTTAAGGAGCTTATCATGTCTCTGGTCTAATAGGTTTTCATTGGTTCTGTTTTCTCATGTTATGAAAATATAATCTGAATATTCACTGAACAGTATTCACTGTTCGGGAACCCAAACCCTATAACACAAGTTTCACTCGTAAAAAGGAATGTCGAGAATTGATTAATATATCAAAGAGTAAATAAGTCCTTAGGACCATTGAAGGGATGGTTATAAATGTTAATAGTCTATTTGGCTATCATAATTTTGTCCAGAATTTATACCTTAAAATTTCTTTTATTTTAATTCTTTTTTCAATGTCACAATTACTTCGGTAACATTTATAAACTATGTCATAAAAAATGTAAGATTAAGCAAGCTATTTTTTATAATGTTAACATTTTGAAAGATAAAGCCTAAATCTACTACCATTATTTACTGTGGAATTTTGGCCTAGTTTTAAGGGATTTACTTTTACATTATTTTAAACATTCTTTTTTTTCTTTGTTGATACTTTTATTAGGGGCTTTTACATCTCTTATCACAATCCATACATTCCTCCAATGCGTCAAGCACATTTGCACATAGGCCACCATCATCATTCTCAAAGCATTCTCTTCCCACTTGAGCCCCTGATATCAGCTCCCCATTTCGTTTCCCTCTCTTTCCCGAGCAGATTTCATTTTTAAATTGTCCTATTTTTATTTGCAAAGTTCCTAAGATTTCTTTATTTCATAATCTGAATATTCAAAGAAAAAGTTTTTCTTTTATTTAAAAATAATTGATAAATTTTACTTGATTAATGTATAGGTTTTAATTGTTTTGACGTGTGTGTGTGTGTACACACCCCTGTGGAATCACCATTCAGTTCAAAGTATAGAACATTTTCCCTTTTGAAGAGGTAAAATCCCTTTCCAGTCATTTCTTCATCCTACATTCAGAGGCACCTGCTCTCTGATTTGTGTCATAAATTGCTTTGTTTGCCCTGTACTTCCCATAGGTAACATGTAAGTTTGTGGTATTTTATTTCTGCTTAACTTAATAACATATAATCATTTATGTTGTTGAAATAGTTGTCTTTGTGTGATTTGCATCTCTTAAATGACTAGTGATCATGAGCATTTCTTCATGTTGGTCACCTGAATGTCATCTTTGGTAAATTGTCTGTTCATGTCTCTATACATTTTAAAATTTAAATTATTCATCTTTTCTTGTGGTGTTGTGGTTTTCTATTGATTTTAGAGATTACTCCCTTGATAGATATATATCAGTTTCTTCCCCCACACCCGCCTAGTTTGTGTGTTTGCTTTTTACGGTTTTGATGAATACAGTGTCTTTATGTTTAGGAGATTTGTCATGTATTTTGCCTTCTGATGTTTGGTTTTTCATTATGTTTAATAGTGCGTTTAAGCCATGTATTAGGACCCTTAAAATTGTCTGTTTTCGCATTGATGACTTCAGAGTTCTGGGTTTGCATTTAGGACTTTAATCCATTTTGAATTTTCATCATCACACATTTTTCTGTAGGGGCTAACTCATTACTTTCTCACTTGACTATTTAGTGTACTCGTCATTTTTAGCTGACCCTTTTCCTGTACTGGAAGTGATTCTTAGATGAAAGTTTTCTCTTCGTTCTCCTTTTTTCTTAGTGGACATTATTGAGATAGGTGCTAGGAAAGTTTTTAATTTAAGACATTTGAGGGTAGCACATTTTGGGAGGTGAGCAGTTGGAAGGGAAAGGTAACTTTCTTACTGGTGCTTTCCATATTCTTTGCAAATGCACCCAGTCTTCAGTTTTCCTTATTCAGTGCCTAACTTCCACACGCATGTGAGACCATTGAAAGTGCTATGATTGGGTCAGCCTCACCTTTGTCTTCCAGTAGTTGCAGTGCTTTCCAATGAGTTACAGAGGCCGTGTTCCGTATATTTACCCGGTTCATCGTGGCATTTGATCTCTTTTGATTGCTGCATCTATAATCATTGAATGCCTTGATGACAACTTGGACCAGTCGTGAGGATTTTGGTTTTCTTTATATTGATTTGTAGTCCATATGGTAGGCTGCAATGGGAAAGGGAATTTCAGAGGTCTTTCTAAAAAAGAGTATTATGCCTTGTGATGGTTTTGATCTGTAACAGTTATTCTCAGGGAAATTAATAACTTTTTAAATAGGATAATAGAGATAACCACAAAGTTTTCTTCGTGATAGGACTGAGAAAATTTTAATTAGTGATGTTTTCTCTTAAATTCGGGGTAAACTGTGATTGCAGTAAGTATAAATTTGTAACTAAACTTTTCTTTTTATAGGATGAAACCTCATCTACTAATCTCTGCGTAGAAGATCTTCAGAACAATAGAGATTCAAATAGCATCATTAAAGACAGGTTGTCTCAAGCTGTAAGACAGAATAGCAAATCCTTTTTTGACCCAGTTCGGAAATGTGATGGGCAGCCAGTACCGTTTCAACAACCAAAACACTTCACAGGAGGAGTGATGCGGTGGTACCAAGTAGAAGGCATGGAGTGGCTTAGGGTAATGAATGGTCATTCTTGGTGTATGAGTTATTTGGGTATTAGTCTGTTAATAAGATTTTAGGACTTCAGTTATGCCTTCTTTCCTGGTATCTCTAAGACAAGCACTTGGTTGTAAATACCTTTTATTTTCTGATTTCTTTATTCAAAGTGAAAATAACTTTTTTACATATTTAAATGTTTCATGATTTATTTGAGGTGGCTAAACAGTTTTAGTTTCAAGAGTACAATGTTTTCCCAATTAAGGGACATAGCCCATTAGAGAAATTTCATCGTATATACATCTCCCTTCCCTTAAAAAAAAAATGGTAGCCCCCAGAGTAAATTTGTGCAGGTAAAATATTACCTTGTCAAACAATCTAAAGGCTATTTAGATTGTAATTGCTTTGATAAAGGACTTTGTAAAAGTGCTGTTAGAGTTTATGATAGTATCAGGAGTGTATAAATACGCCCTTCTCACAATTATCATCTTTGAGTTTGATTCTTAAAAAGAAATGAGCGCGTTTGTATATTTACTAAAGATGGTCTATTGTTTTGTCCAGATGCTGTGGGAAAATGGCATTAATGGCATTTTAGCTGACGAAATGGGCCTGGGAAAGACAGTTCAGTGCATTGCTACAATTGCGTTGATGATTCAGAGAGGAGTACCTGGACCTTTTCTTGTCTGTGGCCCTTTGTCTACACTTCCTAACTGGATGGCTGAATTCAAAAGATTTACTCCAGAAGTAAGACATTTCATTGTTTTAAAATACTGTTTCGTATTTAACGGGAATTACATTAGAGATCCCCCTCTAATTATGCTGTTTTTTAGATTTTGCTGTTTTTTAAAGTTAAATATTCCACCTTATGATCTAGCTTCCAAACTGAGCGGTGTCTTACTTTAAATTAGCAGTTCTCAACCTGTGGGCCATGACCCCTTTGGAGATCGAATGACCCTTTTACAGGAGTCACCCGATTCATAACAGTAGCAAAATTACAGTTATGGAATAATAACGAAGATAGTTGTATATTTTTTTGGTGGGGTCACCACAACATGAGGAACTGTATTAACAGGTTGTGGCATTAGGAAGTTTGAGAACCACTGCTTTAAATTGACATAAAAGAATAAGCACTGATATATTTCCTTCCAAAATGTCTTTAGATGATTTTTTTGTGCCCTTGAGTACTTTACCTGAAACCCACAAATACTTTACCTGAAAGAGATGTGTTTTAAAAAAAAAATTCTGTTTATTATTTGGTGTTTTTTTTTTTATGGCTGGTGGTAGGTGTGGGGGTGGAGGAGCTGCCAACCACAAAGCCAGAAAGGCACAGCTGTTTGCTCCCACAAAAATGTATGCTCCTAGAAACTCTAGGGTTGCAGTGTTTTGAAAGGGTGCAGTGACAGTGGGCTTAGGTACACACGTTTATGTTTTCTACCCTTGCCTTAATAAGTAAATGAAATGTCAAAAATAGCGTCTCTGTCTGCTTCCGTAGTCGAGAGTTTGTTTTTTTATGACTTGTTTGTTTTCTTTCATTCACCCAGTGATATGTCAGACCAATTTGACACATTGTTGGAGAAAAATAGAAATAAGATTTAAGTTAAATTTTTATCAGAAAATGACCTGTTATTTTTTCTAAATACTTGATATTTATATTGTTTGTTATAAATATATATCAAATTATAGATTCCTACAATGTTATATCATGGAACTCAGCAAGAACGTCAAAAATTGGTAAAACATATTTACAAACGGAAAGGGACGCTGCAGATTCATCCTGTGGTGATCACCTCATTTGAAATAGCTATGAGAGACCGAAATGCACTACAGGTACAAATAGTCTTCATTGGTTTCTTTAAAGATCCTACTTTCCTTATTTCATTCCACTTTCTCCTTGTCCAGTATCAATTTGTTTTAAAATTTCTGATAGGATTATGTACTTTCTTTACTGACTGGAGCCTGACACAGTGCTGTAATGTAACAATAAAATTGAAGTCTGGCTCTGTGATCCATGACCATAAGATTTATAATGGGAACAACCAGGCGTTTACCTAACCTGTGAATTTATTATAGACATCTATTTAGTATAGATGTACTCATGGCATTTCTTTTATCAATATGAAATTTGTTCATTTGATTTATTTTAATCTCATTTGGATAGAATATTTGAAGACAGGTATTTTAGATTCTAGCTTACAGAACTGTTAGGTGAAACGTCTATATATTTTTTTCTTATTTGTGTATTTCTTGCTTATTAATTTCCAAGTTTTAATAAGAAAATAGACTTTTCTGTCGTTGATTCCTGAAAAGTCATTTACTGATGTTTTGAATTTCTTGTGACTACCTATTTCATAATAGGTAGTAGATCTTTACTGCTTTGTTTTTTCTGTTGCTGAGCATGTACTCTTACTGAGTGTAGTCTTCTGTTTTTTTTTCTTAGTGTAGTCTTCTATGAAAACGGAAATAATAGCTTCCATATAAAATAAAGTGGGTCAGAATATATATGTGGCTTGCATAATCATAACTAGGTAGAAGTGTAGAATATGATGTCTAGAAATCTTAGCTAATGAGGTTAACAAA
This sequence comes from Tenrec ecaudatus, assembly GCF_050624435.1. Classification (NCBI taxonomy): domain Eukaryota; kingdom Metazoa; phylum Chordata; class Mammalia; order Afrosoricida; family Tenrecidae; genus Tenrec; species Tenrec ecaudatus. Next base: position 79,625,395 of record NC_134545.1, read on the forward strand.
GAATTTACAATTATGTGTAACTTTAAAAAATAATGAAACTATTTCTTAGTAATAAAGATCTATTGTTTGTAGAAAAAAGCTAAAAAAAAACCCACTTGTAATTCTTTGAGAAATAATTCCTATTCAGACATAAGTATAATTTGTATATAGGATCATTGTGTACATTCTTCTATGTGGCTCCATCTTTGTGTTCAGTAATATTATACAGAGAACTTTTCTGTTTTTTTGCTCTCCCCATATTGAGACTACCTTAGGATAATGCTCCTTATCAATTCTATTTATCACTAGTTTGAATTTTTATAGTATGTCTTATTGTTGAGCTTATACTATCATTGATGATTGAAGCTTTATCAGGTTAGAAGAGTGGATGTGTATGGTCCTGTTTTTAGTACTGCTTAAGCGAGCACTATATGGTCTTATTTTGCGTGGCAACAGAAATATCAGGCCCGTAAATTTGCTTTTCAGATTCACTATCATTTGTTTCCTAGACTTCTCTTTCATTTATATGTAAAGAATGTTTATGTTTTTTCAGAGAAAAGACGTAAACATTTCCAAAATCGATGCGGTAAAGATTGTACAAAAGTTCTTGATATGATTGAACTATTGAGCGTTGTATGATATTTCAATAAAGTTATTTTTCAAAAAGGAGGAAGAACAGTTGTGAGGATGGTGCAGGACCGGGCAGTACTTTGTTCCGTTCTCAGTGTCCCTATGCAGTTGGCACTAACTCGGCAGCACCTCTTAACAGCAGCAGCAGTAGCCCCTATGACCATCTCACAAACAAGTACCATAAAAAATTTTTTTTTCATGGCATCTCTGAATGCAGGTCTTGAATTAAGAATGTGTTCAGGTTTTTGAGTTGCCATATTGCCTGAATGATAAGTTTCTTACACATAAATTAAGAAACCACAGATATTTAAAGGAGAAATCAGTTTCATGAAAGTTAAGGAAAGCTTTTTAAAAGAAATGATAGCTTTTTATGAAAATGCAAATCCTAAAATCAGGTTCAGAAGGAAGGGGAAACCTAAACAAACCTACCTGTTAAGTCTATAAGAAATTTAGAAACCAATCAGACAAAAAGTGTTAATTCAGATACATCCCTCAAGATTGAAAATTATGACATTTAATGTTTCAGAGCATTTGGAACTAATGAAAGCTTACCATTCTAGTTATAGGAAGCTAGTACAACAATCGTTTATTGACATTAGCACAGAAAGCTTTGACTAAAGCAAGATTATGGACAAATCTTAATTACTGGTGGACTCCAAAATGTTAATGATTATTTAAATCATCACTGCTCTCAAAGTCAGTTCCATCAGTTACTGTTCCATGTTCTCAAGGCAGTTCTGGCTCGAAACAACTCATATGTGTGGTGTTTAAGCCCATTGTTGCAACCACAGTGTTAATCCAGGCAACGAGGCTCTTCCTGTTTCCCTGGCTCTACTGAGCCTGATCCTCTTCTGTTAACTTGTCCAGAGTAGTCACAAAGTCTCCCCATCCTTCCTTCTAAAGAACATTTAGGCTATCCTTCCAAGACATATACTTTTTTCTTTAAGCAGTCAATGATGTATTCAGTAGTCTTCATTAACATCATAGTTCAACTACATCAGTTATTGTCCAATTTTTGCGTGCTTATGAGAAAATTGAAAACACCATAGTTTGGTTCAGGCATAGCTTAGTCTTCAAAGTGAAGTGACATCTTTATTTCTTTAATGCTTTAAAAAGATCTTTCTGGCAGATTTGTCCAATGACTATGTCGTTTGATTTCTTGAGTGATTGCTTCCATGGGTGTTTGTGGGTGTCCAAGTACAATGGGATGTTTACAAAAGGCTGTCATTCACTCAAATGACCATCTCAATAGATTTGGGTGTAATTTCTAAAATTCAATATCCCACCCTTAGTTAAAGACAAAATATTTAATTTTAGACCTGTTTTCAGGCAGAATTTTGAAATATTTAAATTTTTCCCTCAATTCATTTTCTAGCATTGCTATTGGAAATACTTAATAGTAGATGAAGGACACAGGATTAAGAACATGAAGTGCCGTCTTATCAGGGAGTTAAAACGATTCAATGCTGATAACAAACTTCTTTTGACTGGTACTCCCTTGCAAAACAATTTATCAGAACTTTGGTCTTTGCTAAACTTTTTGTTGCCAGATGTATTTAATGACTTGAAAAGGTAGGTAAGCCAGTTATTTAAACTGTATTCTATATGTTTTGGGGTTTCTTATAAAAAATTCTTCTTTGCTGTGATTAATTTCTTCTAGGTAGATGAGTTAAAATGATATATTTATAGCAAGTTCTTATGGTATAAATTTTGTTTAACTTTTGACAGTTTTGTGATAAGCGATTAACATAAAAGATTAAGTTTTATTTGCATTGACTAATTAAATTGTTACATACTATCTCAGAATCTTTGCTTTATTCCTGGAAAACAAGCCCATATCATACATGGAAACAGATTTAGACTTATTGAAATCTATAACTAGCTCCTATCAGAACCGAAATGAAAACTAAGATTTAATTTGGGTTTTCCAATTCCAAGTTGGTTTTCTTTTTTCTGATAGAAACTGTGTTTTTATCATATATTGAAACAAATGTTTTTCAAACTAGTATGTGCAGAAGGGATGAGAAAATATGAGCAAAAGTTAGGATAATTAAGATGGGAAAATAATAAATTCTGGAGATCAAAATAGTTATACTTACTTTGATTATCAATGAAGGAAGAAAGCCAATTAGATGTGGAATGATATATTCTAACTCATTCTCATTTTCTGTATCAAAGCCAGGGTGCCTGTTTTGTACCTATAGGATCTTTAATTAGGGTCACAATTTCCAGGCTCAATCCCAGACCTTATGAATTAGAATTTTAAGATAGGAACTTGAACTCTGAATTTAAAAATTACAATGTATATGAAGATGATGCAGAAATCTGGGTCCTATTTCCTATAAGTGTTAGCATTTATGAAAGGTCTTGTTACCTAATTGTTTATTAATAATATTGAAAGTATTGTGGAGAAGAGTGCTACTTTCGCTGATATGGGATCACCAAAATTGGTATCCATATGGATTTAGATTTTGGTGTAGTACAGACTGTTTACGTGATTCTATAAAGGTCAGTCAAAAAGTACTGCTACTAATATTTCTGTGTCATACACATGGGTTTTCCCCAAACAAAACCAGTTTACATATGAATTATTAATCAGTTTCAGTCTTGCTAGGATGCCTTTGAGAAACAAAACAAAATGGGTAATTTTGATACCCTGGAGGGATTTTGGAGTTAGACCCAATAAAATTGAAATCAACATCTTCCAAAATCATTGAAGTTTTGCGCCAAATTTACTGAGATGCTGCCCTCATAAAACACTTTTTAGATGGAATAAGTATGTATGGAAGGCTAAAAAGATGGAGAACTACAAGAGGGGTCAGCTCATTAAGTTATAGTAACTTTTTTGGTGGGGGAATTCTAAAGGAACAGCCCTGATAGACTTCCTAAAAGGAAGCCAGATGAACACAGGGCATTATTAGGAAGAAATTTGAGGAAAATTAAGAGCCCTGGTGATATAGTGAATTGATTATGCATTAGGCTCCATGGGAAAAGGATTAAGCTTTCTGCTCCCATAGAGGTTTACAAACTTAGACATTCTAATAGGCAGCTTGACTCAGACCTATAAGGTTGCTATGTGCTGGAATCAGTTGGATGACAGTGGATATCCATTTGAGGGTGATTAAAAGTTGTACTGGTGAGATAAAGTTGTCTGAGAACTTTTCCCCCAACATGACCACGTACCTGCTGGCTCTTTAAGGGTATAGCAAGGACAACCCTGTGAGGATTTGGTTGGAAAGCTTACCCCATCCCCCCTACAGACTTGACCGTAACCCTCCAGAATTCTTTTGTTCTGAAAATTCAGAGACACAATTTTGAGTCGGTGAAAGATGCTACAGTGGCTGTTTTGAGGTAGTAACAAAGAGCACAAAATTATTTGGGGACATTTCAAGAGATAGAACCAACCACCTTCAGAAGTGTGTGGACCAGAGGGAGAATGTCAAGAAACAATAGCTTCTCATATTGGTGTTTTTGATTCCTGTGATGTTTGAAGCAATACTTTTAAATTACCCTGGCATTTAACAGCTTATTTCTCCAGTATTTACGATGGGAAGCAAAGAGACAGAGATGTTTTTAATCAACCTTTGTGTAAAGTGTTTGTAGTACCCCGTAGAACAGACCATATGGCCTGGGTTTCCAGCACAGTTCTCCCTTTCATTTTATTGGAATGCTTCATAATGCGTATTTTTACTTCAAAACGTGGTTTGTTTTAATATATTCTTCTAAGTCCAAATAAATTTGTTAACTAATTTAATCTTATGATAAGGTATGCTGTCCATACATCTTATTATGCAGATGAATGTAAAATAAAAATGTAAAACGTGATAGGTTAACTTATTTTTTTTTTCCTTTCTAGCTTTGAGTCTTGGTTTGATATCACTAGTCTTTCTGAAACTGCTGAAGATATTATTGCTAAAGAACGAGAACAGAACGTATTACATATGCTGCACCAGGTTTTTACCTTTTCTTACTGTTACTTTTGGCTGATAGAATGAGAAGAGCATTAGAGATAACCGGTTCAGGCCCTATGCAAAAATGAGCGCATCCATACGTTTAGCTTATCCTTCTTCCCCTGTTCACAGATTACATGACTCAAGTGCTTATTCTTTTTTCTCTTTTTCACGTGTAGCCATTTTCTCCCTGATGATTACTGCCTGTTGTGTTTACAAGTCAAACAATGGAGATGCGTTTTTTGTGCATTGTTTGACAATACTTGTATTATAATGTATTTCCTCGCATGGTCCATGTGTAATCAGTTATCTTAGATATGAGCGGGCTTCGCAGAGTCCATGGGATACTCAAGGATAGAGGAAGGCATAATAAGATTAGTAATACTAGAATCAATCTATAATAATACCGATTCAGTGCCTAGTATCATTTTTAAAAGAAATGGAAAAACTAATGATCATTATATATTACATAATTGTATATGGAGGGGAAAGAGAACTAGAATAAGAAAAGCCCTTCCTTAAGAAGGATGATATACGAATCCTCTCACCTCTTGACCTCAAAACCTTACCCAGCCACGATAGTCAATCAGCCTGGTGCTGGTGTAACAGTAGACCAATGGAACCAAATCGAAACCCATAAATAAGTCCATTCACCTACAGACAACTGATCTTTGGCAGAAGATTGAAATACAACAAATGGTGCTGGCAGAATTGGAATTCACTTTGCAGAAGAATGAGACAGGACCCATTCCTCACCTTGTATACAAAAATGAACTCAATATGGATTAAAGACCTAAATGTAAATATGAGAACTGTAAAGATCATTGATGAGAAAGTGACAAACTTAAGGACCCCCTAAAAAGGGCACAAACACACCACCAGACACAGTAAACGTAAGCCACAGCATGGATGGATAGATGCATAACCATATTCCCTGCAGCAGCACTGGTATTCACAATAGCAAGAAGATGGAAGCGTAAATATTCAACAGTGGAAAGAATGGGTGAATAAACTAGTTCTTTTGGATTTCAGGCTTATAGAGGCTGATGTCTGTGGTGCATGGGTGCATTGGACTAATTGTTTCCAAGTATCTTCAATTGTTTTCACTCTTTGCTCTAGATGGTAAGGTACAAGTAGTTGTGCCTTAGATGTCTGCTCATAAGTTAGTTACCTGATATGAAGATAGAGCTTTGTCTTTGAACTCTGAAATGTGCCAGTTGACCGTTGTACTTCTCCCACTGCCTTGCACCCTCCTCCCCAATGATCCTGAGCCGTGGACCAGTGAGTCATCCCCTGAGATTGTTTAGTTATGCCTAAGGAAGAAATTGATTTGGTTACATCTATTTCTTGACAATTTTGTGAAATATTTGTTCCTTAAAGACATGAAAACAGACTGATATTCACATGTCAGTGTTCATTGAAGCACCGTTTCCATTAGCCAAAAAGTGAAAACAGCTTCAGTGTCCATAATAGATAAACAAAATGTGGTACAACCATCCAATGGAATATTAATTATTAAACGTAAAGAGAAATAAAGTTTTGATACAGTCCATGACATAGCAAACTTAAAATTACATTATGCTAAGTGAAATAAGTCAGAATACAAAAGGACTGATATTGTGTGCTCCTTAGGAAATAGGTGAATATACAGAGACTAAAACCTATTAGTGGTTACGACATCCAACAACATTGAATTTATTCATGATATGTAACCATCACTGTTGGCTGTAAATCTTTTACCATTTTATTGGGGGTTCTTAATACCTTTTATAATCCATGCATCAATTGTGTCAAGCACATTTGCCACCATGATTTTCAAAACTTTTTTTACTCGAGCCCTAGGTTTTAGTTCATTTCCCCCACCTTCACTTCTTTTAAAAAAAAATCATTTTATTAGGAGCTCTTACCGATAGTATAATAATCCATAAATCATTTAGACCCAGCATAATTTTAAAAAATCATTTTATTAGGGGCTCATACAATTTATCACAATGCATACATAAACATCAATTGTGTAAAGCACATTTGTACATTGATTGCCCTCATCATTCTCAAAACATTTGCTCTCCACCCAAGCCCCTCGCATCAGCTCATTTTTTCCCTTCCCTCCCCGCTCCCCTTGATCCCTTGATAATTTACAAATTATTTTGTCATATCTTGCCCTAGCCAACGTTTTCCCTTGATCCACTTTTCGGTTGTCCATCCCCCAGGGAGGAGGTTATATGTAGATTCTTGTTACTGGTTTCTCCTTTCCAATTCACTCTCCCTCCACCCTGCCAGTATCGCCACTCACACCACTGGTCCTGAAGGGATCATCAGTCCTGGATTCCCTGTGTTTCCAGTTCCCATCTGTACCAGTGCACATCCTCTGGTTTAGGCACATTTGTAAGGTAGAATTGGGATCATGATAATGGGAGTTGAGGAAGCATTTAGGAACTAGAGGAAAGTTGTATGTTTCATCGTTGCTACATTGTACCTGACTGGCTTGTCTCCTCCCTGAGGCCCTCCTGTAAAGGAATGTCCAGTGACCTACAAATGGGCTTTGGGTCTCCACCTCGCACTACCCCCCTCCTTCACAATGATATGATTTTTTATTCTGATGATACCTGATCCCCTTGACATCTTGTGATTGCACAGGCTGTGTGCTTCTTCATATGGGTTTGTTGCTTCTGAGCTAGATGGCTGCTTTTTTGCCTTTAAGACCCCAGACAGTATATCTTTTGATAGCCGGGCACCATCAGCTTTCTTCACCACATTTGCTTATGCACCAGCTTTTATCTCCAGAGATTGTGTCAGGAAGGTGAGCATCATGGAATGCCAGTTGAATAGAACAAAGTGTTCTTGCATTGAGGGAGTGCTTGAGTAGAGACCCAATGTCCATTTGCTACCTTAATACCAAACCTATAAATATATGCACATAGTTCTGTTTCTGTAACCTCATACAATATTTGCATATGTACCTGCCTTAATTTAGACCTTTATGAATGCCCTTTGTGTCCTAACTAGCTCTTTCCTCTTATTTCTTTTGACTTTCCTCTTGTCCAACTATCATGCTCAGTCTTCATTTGGGTTTCAATAATTCCTCTTGGTTACATTACCCTTGATCACACCCTACCAGGCCTCCCACACCCTCCTCACCACCAATTTGGATCACTTGTTCCCATGTCCCCCAGAACTGTTGGTCGCGTTTTCTCCTCCAGAATGTTCATCCAGTCTATCTTATTTAGAAAGGCCTGCGGAGACAATAACATGCACAAAAACAAAACAGCAAAACCAAGCAAGAATGTACAACAAAACAGTAACAAAACAAACCAATGACAACAAAACATAAGAAAGAAAAGCTTGTAGATAGCTTAAGGACTGTTTGTTGGCCTTTAGAAATGTTTTCCACTCCAGTCTGTTGGGGCACCAAGCCTTGGCCTCAAAGTCCACCTTCGGCATTCCCTGGGGGCCTCGCTGCTCTATTCCCTTACTGTTCTGTTGCACCCCCTTAATGTTTTGCCTTGGTATGACCGGGATCAGATGGGGCGCAATTCCCACACTGTCTCCAGTGTTGTTCCCTGTAGGTCTATGGGTCACTGAGGGACGTCGTTAGCATAATTGTACAGTTGCTGCTACCATCATTTTCAAAACCCTCAGTGGTAGGCGTTTGATTGCAGGCTATCCAGTTATGGGAGGTTAAAGCCTGTTTTCTCCCTTGAGGCAGCTGGTAGTTTTGAACTCCTGACCTTGTGGTTGTAGCCCAATATGTAAGCCACCAGAGCTCAGGCTTTAAATCTTCAGTGGGACAGGCAGCCCATCTATCTTTCTCCCATGGAGCAACTAGTAGATTTATACCTTAGACTTAGGTTCACAATCTACTACGTAATCTGTACCATACCAGAAGTGTTTGTAGGTTTTGTTGGAGGGTGGGCGGGTGGGGAGATTGTGAAGTGCTACAACTGTTACTTCCAGTGAGTGTGGCATGCTCTTTGTCTGACCTGGGAATAGTTCAAGGAAATGATGTTTGATCTTACCTTTATCTTACCTAATATCTAATACCTCGTTAGATATTAAATTACCTAATTACTTACAAATTTATTAGGTAATACCAAATATACTTCGTAATATTTACCGTATATATTCATGTATTGAGTTTTCCGGCACATTTTTAATGCAGTTTTTGTGGTAAAATTAGGTTTCTCACCTTATATTCGTGTCGGCTTATACTTGAGCATATATGGTACTTGAAAGAAGGGGTGTATGAGAGAATGTTCTCTAAAAATGTAAGTACATTTTCATGTTTATTTTTGTTTTTGTTTAAATCTTAGATTCTAACACCTTTTTTACTGAGAAGATTGAAATCGGATGTTGCCCTTGAAGTGCCTCCTAAGAGAGAAGTAGTGGTTTATGCACCACTTTCCAAAAAACAAGAAATCTTTTACACAGCCATTGTGAATCGGACAATTGCCAACATGTTTGGATCTAGTGAGGTAGAATGAGCGAATTTGATATATACTGTAAATGAGACTTTGCATAGAAAACATCTTCAGTCTTAAAACTCACACCTGAATTTAAGACTTTGTAAAAGTAAATTTGTAATTAAGGCAGAAGGCTAGTAATAAAAGTCCTAGTAATTCTGTGTTCCTACTTAATTTCAAGCTGTGTAAACTGTTAGTATAAGCTGTTAGTACTAACTGCTTTCTAATCACTTAGAGTCCTTATGATAAATTTTGACATTGTTCTAGATTAACTGTTGTTTGGATAAAATAAAACAACAATAACGTAGTCTGAAAGTCTGTACCAAGGTTACTTTGCTCTAACTATGAAATCTCTATGGAGGAGGCTATTGATAACCAAGAAAATTAGTACTCATTTAAAAAAAACCTCTTTATAGTCCTCTTATTATGATAGGGATAGAATGTGATTATCTTTCTTTTTTTTATGTGTGTGTGTGTGTGTGTGATTATCTTTCATACAAGTTCAAAAATATTTTGCCCATCTTTAATTTTGTCCACTGAAATAGGTAGCAACTGAAGTCTTGCTAATGTTGTAACAAGTGTTAAATTTCACACACCTTTGGATTTAATGATAAATTTTGAATCCATAATATTGTGCTATTGTAAAGTATGACATTTGATGATCAAAGACCGTTTTTAAGTCACTAAAATACTTTTTGCCCACTGAAATATTTACCTTATTTTTGTTTCTATTTTAAATTTAAAGAGTATAACTTATTAAACATTTGTTTTTTAGAAAGAAACAGTTGAGCCAATTCCTACTGGCCGACCAAAACGGCGAACAAGGAAATCAATAAATTACAATGAATCAGATGATTCCCCTAATGAATTGGAAAAACTAATCAATCAGATGCAACCAGAAGTGGACCGAGAAAGGTGTGTGTGAGTAAAAGTAAATCAAACTATTAAGTGTGGTATTCACGTTTCTCAGAAACATGGGTTATGTTTTTGGTAGAGCTGTTGTGGCGGTGAATATCCCTGTTGAATCAGAAGTTAATCTGAAGCTGCAGAATATAATGATGCTGCTTCGTAAATGCTGTAACCATCCGTATTTGATTGAGTATCCCATAGACCCCGTCACTCAGGAGTTTAAGGTGAGGAACATTTAATAATTTACTTCTTTACATTTCTCTAAACTTATATTGGGAAAAATGCTATCGGCATGCCTTTATTGTACTTCACATTAATGCACTTTCATTTAATGCATTTTTTAATAACAGATTTCTGGCACTTGTGCGTCAGACAAGTCAGTGCTATTTTTTTCCCCTGCAGCACGTGCACACTTTGTAACCCTGTGTCACATTTTGGTACTTCTCACATTGTTCCAAACTTTCCACAATGCTATATTACATTTTTAATAGATTTTAGTGTAGTGTAAACCAGTGAGAAACCCAAAATTTTGTGCAATTCACTTTATTGCTATTTGCTTTTTTTGTGGTGTTTTACTATCAAACCTGAAGTAGCCTATATTTTCTTTAAAATTTTGTTTAAAATCAATACTGTTTTATTTGCTCTATGAAGATTATAGTTCCTTTACCAGTAAACTAGCACCATATTCAAACTAAAAGAAGACAAGGGCAGTTAAGTTTTTTTAAATATTGTTTTGTTTAATTGAAAGTATATATTCAGTTTTGCAGTGTGAACTTCAGCTTAGACAATAATTTTATACCTGGTGTTCTCGTGTATAAAACCTTTGGGAGAAGGCTGAGAGGATAGAGGAGTATAACTATAGGTAATTTTGCAAGGTCAGTTTTAAAGTTTCATACATAGACTTTTTGGTATTCAAATTGAGCTGTTCACAAGGCTTTCGACAAATCATTAGTAAGTATAGTGATTCTCTTTTTCTTTCTTTACCCATTTTTAAAGATTGATGAAGAATTGGTGACCAATTCTGGGAAATTCTTAATACTGGATCGGATGCTGCCAGAACTGAAAAGCAGAGACCACAAGGTACAACTTTTCCTTGGAATTTTGACTATCCATTTTTTATCACTCACTATTTATACTAAAATGTACTTAAATTTCAGGTACTTCTTTTTTCACAAATGACAAGAATGTTGGACATTTTGATGGATTACTGCCATTTTAGAAATTTCAAATATAGCCGACTTGATGGATCCATGTCTTATTCAGAGAGAGAAGAAAATGTAAGGTTCCTTATTTTGTATATAGCAAGGGTTCTTTTAACCCCTATCGAGATATCTGAGATGGTGTTCCCAGATAAATCCCCATTTTGATAGGAAGGTAGAAAACAACTCTGTGGCAGGGTTAAAAGTAGATAAGCACTTGATTTAATACTAATACACCTTGAAGTCTGATTCTCAAATCGTATAGTTTCTGGCATAAAATTACATAATAATCACTTACCCATCACCGTCAAAGTATTAGACTTACAGAAACCTTTTTTTGTGCTAACACTTCCCAAAGCATTTTGCTATGGGAACTTTCAAATGTGCAGCATAGGTGAAAAAATTTCATAGCGACTCCTTGCATATATCTATAATACCTAGAAACTCCCATTAAGACTTTACTGACAGGTGTAGACATCTGTATGCCCAGTAAGCTATTGTATACAGCAATAGCCTGTTGAGCATACATGTGATACAATCTGTTTGAACATTATCAATCATGCCCATGGCATCATTTCCACTTTCATATATCATAAACATAGAGGTCCTATTCTATGTTTTGATCTGTTCCCAAATTAGTGTATATTTCTCTTTAATGCACATTTCTCTGTAAACATGTAACTATTTGTTAGTTCATTCTGTTTGCTTGCATACCTGTGGTGAAAAAAATTACCGTATATACTTGTGTATAAGCCAGGTTTTCAGTACATTTTCAATGAAGTTTTTGTGGTAAAATTAGGTGCCTCGGGTGATATTTGGGCGAGCTTATTCTCGAGTGTGTACGGTAAGTGTTCTTTTGTGAAATATTGACAGGCACATTGAGCACCCTGCCCAGTCACTGCCAGTAGAACTGTCACCATTATAACACGGGTTACACAAACACGCTGTTCTCCTTTAAATGCCCTTTGTGATATGTGGTCTTAGCACATAGATAAGGTTTTCTTTTTTAATAGATCGTTTTATTGGGGGGGGGTCTTAAAACTCTTGTTACAATCCACACATCGCTTGCATCAGGCGAATTTGTACATGTTTCCTTCATTCTTTTCAAGACATTTACTTTCTATTGAGCCCTTGGTACCAGCTCCAACCCCCCCCCATCACCTCTTGATAGATTATAAATTGTTAATGTTTTCATATCTCTCATCAACTGCTGTCTCCTTTGCCCCATGTTTTCTGTTGTTCTTACTCCTAATTAAAGTTTTCTTCATAAAATAGAATTTTTTTGGGGGGGGGGAATGAAGTTAATAGAAAGTGTTTTTTTGCAATATTGGCCTAAACCTTTGACAGTTGTGATTAAAGCAGTTTCCCTCAGGTGTGTAGTTTCTCAATCCCTCCCATGTTGGCATTGTTTGCGTTTAGATACACAGCTTCAACACAGATCCAGAAGTGTTTCTCTTCCTCGTGAGCACACGAGCTGGTGGTCTGGGCATTAATCTGACTGCAGCGGACACAGTTATCATTTATGATAGTGATTGGGTAAGTAGCTATAGATATGCTTATATAATTTTGGCTCCATAAATTTTTTCCCCATGAAATTTTTTAATGGTTTTATTGCCATGTAATTCACATACAATACAATTCAATAGTTCAATCACCTCCAGAAGCATTATGCAGTCATCACCACAATCAGTGTCTAGAACATTTTCCTTTCTTGTAATCATTAGCCTCCCATTTCCCTCTAACCTCCCCCGCCATTCCCCAAGGGACCATTAATCAAGTTACCATCTCTGTAGATTTACTTACCTTAAATTTCATATCCTGAAAAACATTAAAAACAATAACAGAAGTAAAGCAGATAAAAACCTCAATTGAAAAGAAAGAAAATATTAAAGACAAATTTTAAATGGATCATAAAACAGCTCAAATGAGAGGGCACTACATTTTGACCTAACTGCGCCTGTAGCCGTCCACTTTCTAAGCAGTCTGCATTATAGCAGAGCGAGTCACATCCCTGGTCCCTGGTCAGGGCTTTAACCAGGGGCTTAATGCACTTGTTTTTATCATTAACCTTTTTTTTAACTGAAAGCTTTAAGGTGGATCGAAAGAGGGATAATGGTGAGATAATAATGTTTTTACATTGTTCCCTGCCCGTTAACAGGTTTGTTCCACTAGTGTCAGAGGAAATTCATTCACCAGAGGCTTAATCTATGTGTGGACTCTGCAAGCAGATGTTGAACTTGTACTGTCATTCATAGCCTTCCTCAGTCCAGCTGTTCACCACAATTTAAGCTCTGACACCTTTCCTCCTTTAGATTTGGATTATATTGTTTACAATCCTCGGATCAAACAGACTGGCGTGCTTCTTCCATGTGGATTTAGTTGTCGCCATATTAAAATGGCTGCTTGTTTGAAACAACTCTTTAAGACCCCTGACACACTGTTCTTTCTGATACCGGTGCACCATTTCCGTTCCCTCAGTTCACTTTGCTGTAACGCCCATCTCTTCAGTGATCTCTTCATGTGGGCGGGCATCAAGTAGGACCATGTGTGCTCACGTTGAGGCTTGAATTAATGCAAACCCCGAATTCATTCGTGCATGTATGCTTTCTATATTGCCTGGCTCAGCTTAGAGGTATCATTGTCAGTTTATGTTAGAGAACGTTATTGTCCCCCTGGAACATCACTTTCCCTGCCATCATGTCAGAACTGACTGCATAGTCACCCTAGGCAGGGTAGAACTGGCCCGAGTCAGCACATTGTTAGCAATGCGTTTACTTTCATTCCAAATTTTTAATCTCAGAGAAGGTAACAAATACTATTTAAGAACCATTTGAAGATTTTTTTGCATGTAAACACCTTGAACACGTTCCTTTTGGGACATTAAGTTGGTTTCCCTACCCCCCCCCCCAGATTATTAGGGTATGATATGATAATTTTATCTGAAGCTTATTCAAAGTTAAGACACCTGTGATAAGTTTATTAGTTAATGTACTTTGACTTTATCCATAGATCACAAATTGAAATTAATTTGAACCTAATACTGTTATTATAATATTTTCCTTCTTAATTTTTAAGAATCCCCAGTCTGATCTTCAGGCCCAGGATCGATGTCATAGAATTGGTCAGACAAAGCCAGTAGTTGTGTATCGCCTCGTTACAGCAAATACGATCGATCAAAAAATTGTCGAACGAGCAGCTGCTAAAAGAAAGTTGGAGAAGTTGATCATCCACAAAAGTAAATAACATTAATTTTTGCTTGGGTTATCAGTTGTATACTATGAATTTTTCTTATTTTTATAAAAAATGCTCTCATTGGTACCAAAACCACCCCCAAGAAACCCAGCTGTATGGTGACCATTTAGAAAAGAGTAGATCTGATCCCGAGGTTTCTAAAACTAAGTTTTGTAGGCGAGTGACAGCCCCATCGGTCTCCTGCGGAGCACTGTGGTTTTAGAAACGCCAGCATTGTCGTTAGCAACCTCTAGTGCAAGTGAGACTCCTGTGCCCTCGTCACAGGACGTGTTTCTGTGTAACCGTATGAAATTACCGCTTATACTCGAGTATAGGCCAAATTTTCCAGCACGTTTTAATTTTCGTGGTAAAAATAGGTGCCTGTGCGTATATTCGGGTTGGCTTATCCTCGAATACATATGGTACCAAACTATCTAAAGTGGGTAAACCATCTGCATTGTATGAGAGTTTTGGTTGCTTTCACCTACAGTTTGTTTTAAAATGTGGATTATTATAGCTTTTAAGTGTATGATATTTTGGCTTCACAAGAACGTTTTGAATTTATTGATAATTTTTCTAGATCATTTCAAAGGTGGCAAATCTGGGTTAAGTCAGTCTAAGACCTTCTTAGATCCCACGGAATTAATGGAACTATTAAAATCTAGAGATTATGAAAGGTAAGTTTATATTTTTAATTTTAGAAAAATTAATTTATTGCTTTAATTTATTAAAATAGTTTTTTAACATTTATTTTTAAGATTTTTATTAGAGGCTCTTATAACAATCAGTTGTATCAAGCACATTTGTACATACATATGTACCTGGCTGACCCTTCCTGTGACCCTTCTGTGAGGGGATGTCCACTTATCTGTTGAAAAGTTTTGGGTCTTCACTCTGACCTCCCTCGTTCTCAACAATATGATTATTTGGTTTTTATTTTATTTTTGTAGGGAAGTTAAAGGATCGAGAGAAAAGGTTATCAGTGATAAAGATTTAGAGTTGTTATTAGATCGAAGTGATCTCATTGGTAAGTATCTTGTGTCTTTTTAAAATGGAAACTGAAATGCACACCTAAGTGAGATAATTATGAACTCACATTAAGTATATAATAATGTATTAATATTTAACTAATTTATTGGCATTTTAAAATGAGATCTCAAGCATTATTGCATTATAATCCTTCATCTTTTTCTCAGACCATACTTCTAAATATATCTACTATGTCATTATTGACATTTAAAAGAAATGACACAAACTTTAGTATCATTGGTTTAATTACATATTTAATATTTTTTCTGTTTGAGTCAAGATCCAAATTTCATAGATTACGTTTCTGTAACATTCCTACATCTTTGTTTTTGCCATGCCATTAATTTGTTGGAGACACTGATTTATTTGGCCTAAAAAATACCCCACGTTTGGAAATTGGCTTTGTAATGCCCTTTAACTTGTCTCTAGCTTTCTTTATATCTCACTTGAACTTATAAATAGGCATAGGTTAACACATTCCCTGTCTTTATCAAAATTATCAGTGCTTTGTTCTTTTACATTGTGTTAGGAGACACGTCTGGCTTTCTTATTTTTAGTAGGCTAAGATTGGTTGATAAGTTCTGGCTGATCTTAATATTATAAAGTTCCCTGTCAACCTTTATTTTACCTTATGGTTTTAACATCCATTATTTCCAAAAGTGTTGGGTTGTACATTGTAGATTTTATTCAGTTGTTTCTTGATGAACTAGAATGTATTGAATTTTAGATGTCTTAGCAACTTACAGTGGTGACCAGTAATTCTTTTTATTAATTTTTTAAATACCATAAGCTCATGAATTTTGTATGTTTGATGTGTTGTAATTTAAACACAATGTTAATATTTTCTTCACATTGTCTCACTTCAAGTTCCTTCACATGGGCATTTGTGGTTTTGTTTACGGGGTCATTTGATAGCTTAAATTTGTGGCGTAATAACATGCCCTGGGTCCTCATCATATAAATTGCCCGTCTAAAAACCTTTGTTTGTAATTTTCCCTGAAAACCTTTGTTTCTTTTATTCTATTTTGTGGCTGGCTGAAAACTTTTTTTTTTTCTTTGCTCACAACCTGAAGAGAGACAGACACATTTGACCAATACTGCTCAAGGAATGATAGAATTTTAGAACTTTAAGAACCTAAACAAAACCCCTAATAATTTGTGTAGTTCTGACTTTAACAAAGATAAAGGAGAGAGAAGAAAATTGTATCAAATTTTTCTCTTAGCCTAACAACTACTAAAAATGATAGAATTTGGAATCATTTTACTTCTTTCTATGAAATAATTGATTCTGACAAAGATTATCAGTGAGTGCTAAAAACAGGTAAAAATTATGAGTAAACAGTATAATTACATGATACAACTTCATTGCCAATTAATTACTTCAACTAGCAAAGTAAAACAGTTGTTTTAATGTTGGTGGCAGTATGATGGATACTACCTTAAACGAGTGACCAGACTTAGAAACACTACTGTACCACTTGATGTGATTGAATATGAAGTACACAGCATTACTTAACTATTCTTAACTTTTTTTCCTTGTATTATATTCAAGTATTTAGAACTAATTCCCAGTTTGTAAGAACTAATAGGGAAATGTAGAACAAAAGCTAAATGATAGCATCAAGTCTTCAGACTGAGAATTTTTTATCAGACAACTTGCTTGGACTCTTCAAAAGTTCATTGTTATGAGAAGGACTGATTTAAACGTAAACAGTGATTTAAAAAGATGTAATCAAATGTAATAAGTGAGCCTTATTTGAATCCTGGTTTAAGAAGTTTTGTAGGAACTAATGTAGGGCAAGTGGGGAAATTTGAATGTAGATAAGAGTATTACAAGGTGTGGTGATTTTAGGTTTGAAAGACAATATCGTTTATCATAGGAACTGAATGCCGAAGTCTTTTGTGATGTAGTTAGTATGCTATAAGCCACTTGTTAAGCTGTAATATGTAATACATGTACATTTCTAAATAATGTTTATAAGCTTAAAATCACAAATTATTTTGAAGACAAAGATGTTCAAATCATTACTATTTTACAACACATCTCACAAAATATGGTGCAAATAACTATATACAGTTTGCAGTTATGCATCTTTTTCCAGCTTTGTTCAGTCATGCTATATGTAAATTTTTTTATCATAACTAATAATATCTATACCTTAAAAATATGCAAAGCATTTCATTTCTAAGTTGAATTGTGTTCTTAGGTCAAAAATATTTGTATATTCTGAATAAAAGTTCTATACCAGACATAAGCCTTTTGCAAATATACTCTATAAGCAAAGATAAAAGACAGTGTACCCCAAATGGTTGAAACAATTTAAGATAGGAATAGTGTTTTTAGGATTAATTTTTAAATGTATACTTTTTAAAGTACTTGTTTTAATATTTTCTCCTTAGATAAAATGAATACCTCAGAACCTATTAAAGAGAAGATGGGGATTTTCAAGATTCTAGAAGATTCTGAAGATTCCAGTGCTGAATGCTTATTTTAAATTGTAACTAAGATATGACTCTAAGATATTGTTTACATATAGTTTATCGCCTATATTGTTTTTGAAATCCAGATTGTCTACATCATTTTTTATTACATATCAGTTTTATAATGTAACTAATTCCATTGCATCTATACCTAACAGATGGTAATTTTCTGAGCCTTATTAAGAACATAGAACTTTCATATAAGGGTTAAATTTTCAGTTAAATTTTGAGACTCGGTTACAGGTTTATGTGTACTTAAAACTGCTGCCAGATTTACAGTCTTCCTGTGGAAGTTGAGTAAATGTCACTTTCTTTTAGCAGTGCAGTTCATAGGTTTTGGTACTTCAGTTATGGTGTAGGTTTTGATCGGGAGATTTGGGATTGTTTTATGTTCAAATTAGAAATTATGTGATTTTAGGATTTATGTCTATAAGATCATTTACAAAATAAATGTTCATTATAAAATTTATCAGATTCTCTCTTTTAAAATAGAATACTTTAACAAAACAGTGAGATCCAACATTACACTGATTTGTTTTATTCACTACAATACACATACATGAGATAAAAATGTCATTTAGACTTTGAATTTATAATGCAAAGGAAACTGAAAGTGTAGTCTTGACAAAAGACCAGGAATTGGAAAAATAGTTGTATATCATGTAAAACAAGAATATAACAAATATACTTCTTCAAATTAGTGGGAGGAGAGCTAAATTGAATCAGAGACAATAACAAGACTAAAGGTCTAAGTAATATAGAGTCTAATGGAGTAGGGTAAGGCCAACAGCAAACACCGGGCCCTGCATGAGGAGAGAAGTGCAATTTGAATGTGTGGGAAGACGGGAAATACTTCCTGAATGCGTTTTCCTGGTGAATTTCTCATAGATAACTGTTGCCAGTGTACTTAAATGTAGACCAGCTTTCTTTGCCTAGGATAACAGACATAGGACTCAGAAGAAACCAAACTAGGGCAACTAAGACAAATCATGCCTGCAGAGTGTCTGGTAGATTAGATTACAACAGTAAAGAACTCACCCTCTGCCCTGCCCTTAAGCACTTTTTGTTTTCTCCTTGGTCCCAGAATGCCTTCCAGTCTCTGGATGCACTTATTTCAAATAGCCTACCCTTCCAGTGTTCAGGTACTCTCACCCTCTAACCATGTGTTAATACCACTCAGCCCTCTGGAGTCTGTATCAGGACGGTGCCCGAGAAGGCATAGGGCAGAGTGCTCCAGGCATATTCGTGGGAGTAGTGATGAAGGAAGGAAGAAGAGAGCCTGCAGAGTGACATAATGACATCATCTGACTCGGCATATAGTAGCATTAGACTAGTTTAAAATGACTATCAGTACAGATTAGTGAAATAATTGGAATTAGAACTGTGAAGCTCATGGTAACATCAGGTGATCATGTAGCACTAGAATTTACCATTTAGGACAAACTGATCCTCAAACTTTATTTAAATGTATTAGAGTCATGGGTAGTGTTTTCTGTGATTTCATTTCAGGATTTTTAGCAATTACATTTAAGGTGGATTGAACAATGTTGGAAAATTCAGAACTTTCTGGATCCAAGAAGTTGCCCAAAACACTGGCATAATACTTTGAAAATAATATTGGGAACCCTAGTAATGAACTTATAAACAGTTACTTAGGAAAATCTATGCCGTTTAATTCTCAATAAGCGAATAGGAAAATGAATAATATACCTTAAAGCTTTAGAAGTGAAAACACTGAAAACAACATTAGAAATACTAGCACAAAAGGTGGGTCATTATGCTGTAAAAACTGCTTACATTGTGACTTTTTTTACTTCAAGAATTAGTTCAGTAAGGTTTGAAAATTTTAAAGTTCCAGCCAAAATTTTCAAATCTATTACATCTGAGCAAGTAGGTGATGGAAGTGGAAATAGTGACAATCCTGACCTGGATTCTTAATTCACCATTCAAATTAAACCTGTTACCAATCACCTCCACCGCACACAAACTGTAAAATAGTGAATGATTCGGTCAGTATTAAAGGTGAAAGGAACACATAGAGCCACAGCACCAAAAAGATGTGGTCAATAGTCGATTACAAGGCTCATGGAGCCATTTATCCCTCTGTCCTTCAGTTAATCCTACTTGTGTTTTTCGGCCAGGCTGGCACAATAAACTATAGCACCCCCCAAGCATAAAATTTTCATTGCTACCTCATAGCTAATATTGCTACTGTTATGAATCAGGTGACCCCTGTGAAAGGGTCATTCGACCCCCAGGTGAAGAACCGCTGCCCTAAAGGGTAGTACTAGTCTTCCAGGGTCGTTGTTAGAATGGACTCAATAGCAGATTTTTAATCCATGTGTGTTCGTCTGGGTACATTAGAGAAACAAATCCATAGGAACTCATGTGTAAGAGTTTTATATAAAAGATAGTCCACATCAAGAAAACATCCCAACCCAGTGCTGCCTAAGCCCGTAAGTCCAACATTAGCCCAAGTGTCCGACACCAATCCACAAAGTCCTCCTCCATCTCACAAAACAGACGCAATGATGCCGACTGCAGGAGGAAAGCCGAATCAGTGTGTCAGCATCTCATTGCTGCCAGGGATCTCCACACAGGTGCTCCAGCACCCAGAGTTGCATCGGGGTAGGTCCATGTTGCTTCTCAGGGATGTCTTGACAGCTGAAGCAGGGAACTGGCTAAGGCAGCTGCACCCTGGTCCAACAGAAAGCAAGAGACCCAAGAACTAGAAAGGGGAGGCTCACCAAGCCATTTCTCTCTCTGCCCTTCAATTAACCCACATGTTTATTGGTCAGGTTGGCACAATAACTTTTATGACCATGTTAAAAGCTGTAGGATTTGATCTTCAGTATGTGCTTCAAGTCTTCTTTGGCATAAAATCTGCTGTGGTGTTGCATGGATATTAAGCAGGATAGGAAGGTCCAGGTTGCCGTAGGAGAGGAGTACTCTGGAAGAATTATCTCCCAGTAGTTGAAAAAGCTAATTGAAGACAATAGATCATAGTGTGCATGTTCTGGGCACAGGAAATGAGGTGTGGGATGGATGACATTATCTTGGTCCATTCTATGGCTGGCAAGTGAAAGTGTTTCTTGCCTAGGGTCTCCCTTCTAGTTTCTGTTCTTATTCCTGGTAGAAGACATGATCAGCAACAAAATGAGGTGGGAGAACCCTCACGACCCTGTTGAATGTTTGGATGGAAAGAAGCCTAGTGGAGGCCTTGAGGAAAACTAAGGATATTCTTTATCAATGACCCAGCAGGCCATGTCTTCTCATGTTGTCCATGGACACGTCATGAACGGCCAAGTATTTCCTGTGGGTAGGGACTGTTAGCCCTTGGTAGAGGAGGGAGGGTTTGAAATGCTAATGTATCTTTATTGTGTGTGTCCGTGCATAATTGTGTATACAGTGTGGGCATAAAAAACTCACTACCATTGAGTTTATTCCCAAAGTTCTAATACTATTCTCAGGCTTTGTTTGTTGCATGTTTTCAAATGAGATGGTCATTAGATGGTTTTGTGGTTCATTTTCTCATCGTTGAAAGGCAAATACCGACCCCTCTCAACATGAATTACATATTTCAGAACAGCTCACTTGTTAAAGAGACATCGTGGACATGACCTCATATACCCCTGTGGACTATGTCTTCTTTGCTTTCACTAAAGGGGACTATGTGTATGGCAAGCCTCACTGACATGAGAGTTCCTGCCAAGGGCCATGCATGCACTTTCCTACCCCCCTCCAACACTTTTATTGACACATAATTCACATACAATTTAATAATTCAGTCACATCAAGAAGAGTTGTTCAATCATCATCACAATCAGTTTTAAAACCGTTTCTTCATTGTAGTAATTGTTATCCCCCCCACTCAACCTCCCCTGCCATATCCCCAAGGAACCATTCATGCAGTTCCTGTCTATAGATTTACCCAGCCTGGATTTCATATATATAAAATGTTAACGAACAACCAACCAATGAGACTAGGCTGTGACAAATCAACAGGCCCTGCACAGGAAAGAGAGACGAGCCTTACTGGAAAATCAAGACCAGGGGAGGGTGAATCTACTTTGCAGAGGAGGCCCTGATATTTCTGTTGATAGGTATGGTGGGAAAATAGGGAGGAGCAACCTCCCTTTAGGAAGGAATGTTAAGCAATAATTGTAGGGAACCCAAGGGAGAATAAACCGAGTTCTATTTCTTGGTAGACAGACTTTGTTTCTACCCAACCTTCAGTGGACCGAGCCATTGATAAGCACTATGATGCAATGATGATATTAGAATCCGACCAAAGGGAACTCAGCACCCCCAAGGCCACACCAGGAGGACTAGGCTTGGAAGCTCTACTGAATGAACTGGGCCCTATCAAAGCTACCTGTACCCTTGGATTTAGGATTGAAATACATAGGAGAGAAAGCAAAGGATGGCCACTTCAAGACTGGAACTAGTGTGGTCCTTGGACCTTGAGTGGGACCGCTGGCTTAATCGGTGTTCCATGAAAGAACCCAGAACCACCATATATTTAGTAAATTCAGTACTTACCTTTCATTAACATTACAGGTAGGGTATCCTTGTAAGA
The DNA here is from genome assembly GCF_050624435.1 of Tenrec ecaudatus. Lineage (NCBI taxonomy): Eukaryota > Metazoa > Chordata > Mammalia > Afrosoricida > Tenrecidae > Tenrec > Tenrec ecaudatus. Next base: position 79,647,842 of record NC_134545.1, read on the forward strand.
AATACAAGAAATTTCCCCTTCACCCTAACCTGCAGGCTCAATGTAAACAGAGCTTAATCAATTAAATCAATCTGTACAAAGCAACAGCTCAGGGATTGCAGCTCGCAGTTGGACTATTCTCACCTAAACTGCTCATATGAAAAGTACTTACATTTTATGTCATTGGATAAATTATTGATGTTATTAGTGCCTTATACCCCAGGGGTCAGGGGAAAATACACTAGGGGGATGGTTGACAATGTTATTTTGTGTTTTTTTGTTTTTCTGCCCTTTGTTTTTTGTTGTTGGGGGATTTTGCTTTTTTTATATAATACAACCACTCAAGTAAACCAGAGTCGTTTATAACCCATGGATAAGATAAGCCAGTTATGGTGCATATGGGAGCTGGAGGCACAGGGAATCCAGGGTGGACGATACCTTCAGGACCAGGGGTGTGAGGGGCGATGATGGCAGAGTGGAGGGTGAGTGGGTTGGAAAGGGGGAACTGATTACAAGGATCCACATGTGACCTCCTCCTTGGGACGGCAGAGAAGGAGGAAGGGAGACTCCGGATAGGGCAAGATATGACAAAATAATAATCTGTGGATTATCAAGGGCTCATGAGGGAGGGGGGAGTGGGGAGGGAGGGGAAAAAAAAAGAGGACCTGATGCAGAGGGCTTAAGTGGAGAGCAAATGCTTTGAGAGTGATTAGGGCAAAGAATGTACGGATGTGCTTTATACAATTGATGTATGTATATGTGTGGATTGTGATAAGAGTTGTATGAGCCCCTAATAAAATGTTTTTTTTTTTAAAAAAAAAAGATAAGCCAGTTACAGCAAAGTGGTAAAGAAAGCAGATGGTGCCTGGTTATTAATTGGAATATTGTCTGGCGTCTTAAAGGCTTGTATTCAAACAAGCAGCCATCTAAGTGAGCCATCAACTAAGTCCATATCAAAGAAACACACCAGCCTGTGGGATCCAAAGATGATGATAAAATGCAAATATGATGAAGGGAAAAGTATCAGAGCTTAAATAGTGAACACCTGTTTACAGAAGACTACGGAGGATAGTGGGAACCCAAAGTCCATCTGCAGACTATCTAGTGAGATTATGTCTCTGGCAGATTCCCTTTAGCCACAGGGGAGGGACTTGAATAACTTTAGTATTTGAGATTATTGTCAACTTAATTATGGTGGATCAAACTATGGTATAATGCAATAATTGGTCAGTTGACCTCCCTCTTATCCCAACTTAAATTAGTTCTAAACTGAAGTATTTCTTGCTTGTTCCATGAAAGAAGTCTCTTCTCTGGCCTTTTAATATTGTTGGTGGTCTTCTATTTCTTACTCTTTATTTTTATCTTTATCCTACTATTATTTTTTCCTGTTTTGTTTGTTTGTTTCTGTTAGTTTTCCCCATTTATGAAGCACAAAGAATCAATGCTAGGGACAATAACTGATGCAATGGTTTATCAGGAACAGGGTTGGGTGAGGAGGTGAGGGGAATTGGGAAATAATGAATGGGAGGGTAAAGTGGATACCCAAAATTGGGGGATAAAGGCATGAAGTGGTTGGCTTACAAACTTTCATAGGTGGGGGAATATATTCACAGGATTATAGGATTAAGGTATAGGTGTTACTTAGTTGCAATTGTGAGGCTAAAGTTGGCAAGCAGTGGATTGAGGTAGTTAGTTTATCATGCCAACCTGGCCGATAAAACACAGGTGGGGTTAATTGAAGGGCGCAGGGAGAAATGGCTCAGTGAGCCTCGCATTTCTAGTTCTCAGGTCTCTTGCTTTGTGATGGTCGGGCCAGGGTGCTGCTGCCTTAGCCAGTTCTTTGCTTCAGCTGGCAAGGTTCACATCCTGCAAGACATCCCTGAGGAGAAGCCACATGGATCTACCCCGGTGCAGCCCTGGGTGCTGGAGCAGCCATGTGGAGACCCCTGTCAGTGCTGAGATGCTTACACGCTCACTGATTTGACTTTTCTCCTGCAGTCAGCGTCATAGTGAGTATTTTGTGAGATGGAGGAGGGCTTTGTAGATTGGTGTTGGACACATGAGTTAGTGTTGGGAGTTGTGGGCTTGGGCAGCACTGGGTTGGGATGTTTTCTTGAAGTGCACTTATCCTTTATATAAAACCATCTCTTCTACATGAGTTTCTGTGGATTTGTTTCTCTAAAGTACCCAGACTAACACAGAGGGGATGGGGACATTAGGACTGATTGTGATGATGTATATACAGTTCTTTTAAACAGCTATTTAACTTTGAAAGTGTATGATATTTGAATATTATATAAAAAAAACTAAAAAAACAAAGAAACCAAACGACCTATGGTTATCTTGGGTGAAGGAGGGAGAGATTTTGCTTAGGAGGCATTGAGTTCATTTTAATGGTGGTGGAACAATTTGAAGAGGGATATCAATAGCGGTTGTACATGAATTGTATAATCAATGGCAATGAATTATACTCATAGAAGTTGTTGAATGAGAATGTTTTGTGTATTTTTTTGCCACAATTGAAAAAAATTACATGAACAACAATGAGTACAAGGAAGAAAAACGTTATAAAATTGATTTTGGTAAGAATTGTACAATTTTTCTTGGTATGATTGAACTCTTAAATTGTATGTAGATGAAGCACCAATAAAACTGTTTTAAAAGAAAACAAACAAAAAGCTAACAATAATAACCAAGATAAAAAACCTCAATAGTAAAGAAAGCAAAAAGTATTAAAAACTATAACAAATTTAAAATGAATCAGAAGGGACATCCAATGAGATGGTGCTAATTATTAACCTAATTTCATCTGCAGCAGTCTACTCTTAAATGAATTGTGCATAATAACAAGGCTATGCACATCCCTAGTCCATGGTCAGAAGGGATTCGCTAGAGGCTTAATCTACTTGTATTTCATCTTCACTTAGAAAAACACCCCAAACTGAAACAGCAAAGGGAGATCGAATGATAAGCTAGTACATTTTAACCTAACTATGCTCGCCATCGCCGACTTTACAGTGCTCTCTGTCTGATAACGGGGTATTCAAATCCCTTAATTAGGGAAGCTCACTCCTTGTGTGGACCCTGCAGATAGATTCTGGGTCTCTAATGCCATCCACGGCAGTCTGCCAATCAGTTGTTTACAATTAAACTCTGCTGCCATTCCATATTTTCTCATTGCCACCAAGTCCGTGCTGACTCAGAGTGATTCCCTGTGGGTTTCGGAGACTGTGTTTACAGGAGTAGAAAGCCCTGTCTTCTGTGGAACTGTTGTGATTTCGAACTGCTGGCAATGCAGATCGCAGCCCAAGGTGTAACCTCTATTCCCTCTTTTTTTTTTTTTAATGCATGAGTGAGTGGGTGGGTGGGTGGGTGAGTGGATGGGTGAGTGAGAGAGTGAGTAAGTGGGTAAGTGGGTGAGTGAGTGAGTGGGTGGGTGGGTGAGTGAGAGAGTGAGTAAGTGGGTAAGTGGGTGAGTGAGTGGGTGGGTGGGTAAGTGAGAGAGTGAGTAAGTGGGTAAGTGGGTGAGTGAGTGAGTGGGTGGGTGGGTGAGTGAGAGAGTGAGTGGGTGGGTGAGTGAGTGGGTGGGTGGGTGGGTGGAGGAATCTCTATTCCCTCTTTTAGATTTAGATTATATTATTCACAGTTCTTGGATCGCACAGGCTAGTGTGTTTCTTCCATGTGGACGTAGTTGATGCTTCCCTTAGATGCATGCCTGCACTTCTGACCTCAGATGATGCTTGTCTATGATGTCCGTTGTGTGGGCATCTCTTGGTATAGCTCTCATCTATTGAGATTTCTTTGTAAACATGTTCTTAGGTGTCATTGAGTTGGTTCCGACTCATAGCGACCCAGTGTGCAACCTTATGTATCACTCGATTGCCCGGTCATGTACCTTCCTCACAATTGTCCTTATGTTTGAGCCCATTGTTGGCTGCCACTGTCCCAATCCATCTTGTTGAGGATTTTCTTTTCAGTGTCCCTATACTTTACCAAGCATGATGTCCTTTCCCACTGATTGCTCTCACCTGATCGCATGCCCAAAGTACACGAGACAAAGTCTCACCATCTTTGTCTCTAAGGAACTTTCCAGCTGTATTTTTTCCAAGACAGATTTGTTCTTTTGGCAGTTTGTGGTGCTTTCAGTATTTTTTGCCAGTGCCATATGTAGACATAGAACCCCTTTAAAACGATCAGCATGTCATTAAAGATTCATTATTTCTTTAATGATTTGTATATTCAAAGAAATTCTATGCTACAGCCTAAGGGGGAACGCTAGTGGCACCGTTGGGTCAGCACGGGACTGCTCACCTCAAGGTCAGTGGGAGGCTGTCTGCTCCCATGAAGCTTTACAGCCTTTGGAACCCTCTGCAGAGTATCTGAGTTATAATCAAGCCAGTTGCTGTGGTTTTATAAAATAGCAGTTTGTAAAATTATTTCCTTGACTATATTTCACTTATCATTGATAACCCTTCACCTTAAGCTTCTTAACTATAAATTCAACTGTGGCAAATCTTTCTGTCTTATGTTTTAGGCTAGGGCTTTTGTGGTTATTATTAATAGTCCACTGGTAGTTCTGACCTTGAGGTGCTTGTCACATGCCTCTGATTTTCGCCTTGGATTTCAGATTACAGTATTTTAAAAACTTCCTGTCTTGGAAGTGATGAGAAAGATTGAAAATTAGATTTTACCTGTCAGTCATACACAGAAGACCTCAAAGACATCTCAGATCACCTCCCTCTATAGCTAGAATAAAACTACGCCCCCCCCCCAAAAAAAAAAAACCTAAATCCTTACAGTTTTCTGTCCATCGAAAAGGAGACTGACACAGGAGCAGTTAATTCCACAAACATCCTTGTCTTCAGTTCCTGATAATTTCTTCACAATCCTTTGGATTCAACTCACCCTTCTGTAGATGTGAGTTTTCACATACAAGATATATTGATCATTTGATTGCAATAGTTTCAATGTACAGAAATCTAATTTAACAAACCCTTTCCTCTGCTTTAATTTCTTTATGTACAGCCACTGCCATCGAGTCAATAGTGACTCATAGTGACTGTATTGTTACGGGTTCAAATAAATGACAGCCTCTATAATGTCTTGGTACTTTAGAAGAGTCTTTATTCGGTTATAACCAGACTGCTAGAGTCTAAGATTGATTCTTTGCAGCCCCGAGTAAACATTTCAGTCCATCTTTCAAGGCAAACAACCTCATTTATCCTTTGTCTGAGACTTAAGCAAGCGAGAAGAGAGCAGAAAACAAAATCAATGCTGCTTTTCTTTAGGCTTAGGGAGCACTGCAGGGCACAGCACCGATGACAACATTCTGGTAGCTTCCAGAAGAGCAAGCATGCATTACAAGGTGCATTCCTTATCATAAAAGAAACAATTCCCAAACTGACTACAATATTCTGGTTACCACAACAAGATTAATGACACCATTCAGATTACATCAAAGGGAACAATATTGAACCACAACCAATGATACATTGAGGAATAGTCAAAACTGTTTTAGTGTCCTGAGCCTGGGAACACGAGAGTGTATTCTAAAAGCAATCACTAGTGGTACTTTCCGAGATGGGAGGGGAAGGAGGCAGGTCATTCAGCAGCTACAAAACTGGAGTTTCTTTTGCTCGTCTGCCTCGCCATGGGACAGGGGGAACTGTCCTGTGGGTTTCCAGAACGGTAAGTCTTACTGGAAACGGCTGATGGGTCGTAACTGGTGACACCCGTGGTTAGCAGCCCCACTTACACTGACTGCGGCACCCGTACTCACCCCTTGATCTATAAGATGATGAACATGACCTAAATGATGGTCACAATGTGAAAATGATTATTTTAGTAGCCATAGAATTGACTCTGATCTTGGGAACCCCATGTGTGCCAGAGTAGAACTATTATATCCTGAAGGGATTCAATAGATGGTTTTTTGGAAGCAGATCACTAGACATTTCTTCCAAGGTGCCTCTAGGGGGCACTTGACCCTTCAACATTTGATATAGCACTTGAGTTACCATTTTACATCAATCATTACTGTATTCAATCTATTGTTGTATAGAGCAATATCTCTCAACTCCACAAGAGGGAGAGCTTTGCTCAAATATATTCAGTTTGTGGCTTATTGTGCCCTAGACCAGGGCCCTACTGTCCACATGGGGAAATTATTTTTAATAGGAATGAACAAATAACACCCCCCCAATGCCTCTACATTTCTAAATTTGACATCCATTGTTTCCTCTGCCTACAACAAGTTTGAAGTAAAGATGTGTCAATTTACCTTTATTCTTTTATTTTAGGTAAGCATTTTTTTCTTTTTATAAATTTGATTCACTGGCATAAGTTTTCTTACTCATTTCAGCTGGAAATGCTTACATTTTTATATTTGTTCATTTACATGTCTGCATTTGCTCATAATTTCTCTCATTACTCTCCCTCTCTGATCAGCATGTTCCTTCAACAATTCATTATTATATGAAAAGGTTCCTTGCCCCTAAGCATTCCCTTTTTGCTCTGTGCAAATGCTTTACTGTCTGCAGGTTTTGCAGACAGATGCCTTTCTTCCCTAGTTATTTGCAATAGTGGATACTTTAAAAAGTGAATTTAAAGTTTTTTCTTGCCCATACACTCTAATAGGCATCTCAGATTGAGGATGGTGTTCGTAAAGCGAGAGTATGTGAATAGGGTATTGGGAAGGCATAATTAAACTAACTAGGTTGGGATGATCAATTCAAAAAGAAGAGAGAAGTGACATGTTGATATGGGCAAGTGACATGAGTGACCTTGCTGCGTCTAGAGGAATGTCTGAGCAGATAATGTCTCAAACAAGATCTCCGTAAGGCACAGCAAGTAGAAACATACATTAGCAGTCAAGGGGTTAGTGTTGCATACAAATACAGGTTTTCTCTCTTATAGCCTAGGCAGGTAGCCGTGGGGGTGTAAAGGGACATTCTGTAGCAGCAGGTAAGGAAGCTCAGGAGCACTCAGTGGTATGCAGCACACAACCATAAAGACACCAGGGAGGAGGGCCACTACATGAGTGCCAAATGTCCAGAGCAGAACTGTCAGGTTAGTGCAATCCTAGGAAGCCAACACTTGAACTTGATATTCCTTCAAAAAGAGCTTTCTCAAGTCTTGTGCACAGTCGCCTACGTGACAAAAAGGTGGTTACTTAGAAGAGTTGTTTCCGGATATGACAGTTGTACGGTTCCTTTTTAATCTGTCACTTAGTTTTCAGATTTTTTCCATTAAAAATGACCTGGAAATTTTAGAATGTATATATAAGCAATTCAGCTGGAAGAGTTGATAATAAAGGGATAGATATTGCCATTGGGTACCTGTCTTGTCTGTTCTGACTCACAGTGACCCTTTGTACAACAGAACGAAACACTGACTGGTCTGTGTCATCCTCACAATGGCTTCTCCTGCTGCAGCCAGTGTCAGTCCATCTTGTTGAGGGTCTTCTTCACTATCCCTCTACGTTACCAGGCACGATTAGTTTTCCAGGGGTGTCCAAAGTTTCGCCATGTTTGCTTCTAAGGAGGATCTGGCTGTACTTCTTCCAAGACAGATTTGTTTGTTCTTTTGGCAGTCCATAATACTTTTAGAGAATACCAGAAAGATGTTTACTTGTGTTTTATTTACTATGCTAAGGCATTCAACTGTGTGGACCATAACAAACTATGGAGAGCCTTGAGAAGAATGGGACTCCCAGAACACTGTTTTGGGCTCACAGAGAGCCTGTACATGGATCAAAAGGCAGTTGTTTGAACAGAACAGGGGCATATTGCATGATTTAAAAGCAGGAAAACTGTGCATCAGGGTTACTTATTCAATCTGTATGCTGAGCAAATAATCTGAGAAACTGGATTACTGAAGAATTCAGCATTAGGATTGGAAGAAGGGTTTATTAACCCAAGATATGCAGATCACTCATCCTTGCTTGCTAAAAATGAGAAGGACTTGAGCACTTGTTGATGAAAATAAAGGATTTCAGCCTTCAGTATGGATTACAACTGAATATAAACAATAGCAGCAGCAACAACAACAAAACCCCTAAAGAGCTTCACACTGCACCAGTAGGTAATATGATCAACGGAGAAATTATTCAACTCCAGGATCTCCTCTTGCTTGGATCCACAATCAATCCTCATGGAAGCAGTAGTCAAGAGATCAAAAGGCACATTGCTTTGTTGAAAAGCAAGGAAGTTACTTAGAAAATGAAGGACTAAGTACCACGGACTTCCCAAAGAACAAACAAATGTATTGGAAGACCTACAGCCAGAATGCTGTTTAGAAGAGAGGTGGTGAGAATTTTGGTCTTACAGACTTTGAGCATGTTGTCAGGAGAGACCAGTCCTTCCAGAAGGTTATCATGCTTGGTAAAGAATCGGAAGTGACAAAGAGGGGACCTTCAACAAGATCAACTGACACAGTGGCTGCATTGATGGGCTCAGATATCAGAAAAGTTGTGGGACTGGCACAGGACCAGGCAGTATCTCATTCTGTTGTTCCCGGGGTTGCTGTGCCTCTGAGCAGCCGGGATGGCCCTAACAACAATGGCAGCGTTGTGCTTCAGCATTGCTCTCGGATACCACAGTTCAGATGAACGGATTCTTCCTCAGGGTTCCTTATTCAGTGTCCAACTTTCACTTGCGTGAGGCCATTGAAAATATGTCTTGGAACAGGCATACCTTAATCCTCAAAGTCACTTCTGTTTTCAGCTAAATAGGTTGAATGACCACTATAACCCTCAAAGTTCCAGTTTAGAGTTTTATTAGTCAGGTAACTGTGGGAGAACCAAATGTCTCAAACCCCAGCAGCTCCTCACTGCCGAAAGAGGTCGGCTTTTAAAGGGAAAAACCACAGCCTGGATGACTAAGTGATAGGTCTGTTGTTGTTTTTCTATACAGCTGTGCAAACGAGTTACAGAAGCTCAAGCAAAAGAGTTAGTTTACAGAAAGTGAGTGGGGCACATTCTGGGAACAGGCGAGATTGTGAATGGGTGGAGTCTAGCCTGTCAATCAGGCTATAACCAATGAGGCCTCCGTGTGGGCATGGCCTTTCCCATGGATTCTGGGAACTCCTGTATTCTTCCCTGGAGGCAGGAGACACTGCTTAGTCTTCCTGCTGACAAGTCACATGGAGCTACACGGATGCAGCCAGAGCTCTGGAGCTACAGGAGCCACGTGGTGACCCATGCCAGCTGAGATGCTTCCACCACCACTGGATCCACAAGACTTTCTAACCACTGACTTGTGTCTTCCTGCATTCAGCATCATTGCATGACTGTGTGAGTCTAAAGAAGAACTTATGGGCTAGTATTGACATATGGGGTAATATTGGACTTATGGACTTGATCTGGATTGGGCTGGGATGTTTTCTTAATGTACAATTGCTCTTCGATATAACATTCTCTTACACACATATGAGTGTCTCTGGATTTGTTTCTCTAGTCAACCCAGACTAACAATTGCGAAGGACATTCTGACCACATAGTACATTAGGAGAATATAGGCAGGGGAAGTGTCAAGAGGAGTTTTTTAAAATCTTGAAATGATGTTCCTTATGTCAAGTCAGCTTCAACAACATCCTTGATTTTCAAAACTTTCAAGAGGTCTTGTGCAGCAGATTTACCCAATGCAATGTGTCTTGTGATCTCTTGACTCCTGGTTCCATGGATATTGCTTGTGGATTCAAGGAAGATGAAATCCTTGGCAATGTCAAAACTTTTCCTGTCTATCATGAAGTTACCTATTGGTCCAGTTGTGTGGGATAAATACAGCGATTAAAGTACTGAATTACAGAAACTGATGAGAATGAGAATACAACATATACTAACCTGTGGGATACAGAAAAGCCATTATCAGAGGGTGGTTGATAGTGATGTGTACCTATTAAGAAGGGAAAACACAGACTTATGGTCAATACTCTCTCACAAAACCTCTAGAAGTTGGAACAGAGTCAAAAGAATAATCCCTTTAATAGCAACAGAAAAGAAATAAGAATCAGAATGGAGATTGAGTGGCAACACAAGAAAACGATGCCCAAAAAATCAACACAGTAAATAGCTGGTTCTTCAAAAGGATTAACAAAATTGACAAACTTGGAAAATCTAACCAAAGAAAGGAAGGAACAGACATCAATATCCAGGATGAGGGATGAAACGGGAAATTACAACAGACCCTAATGAAATTAAAGGATTAATTACACAGTACTACAAAGGTCTATATTCCAATGAATACAACCAGTTGGAAGGCATGGACAAATACGTGGAAAAACAATCACTCCCCAGATTTTCCATGATAGATATTAAGAACCTGAACAGATCGATAGCAAAAGAAGAAATAAATAATGTTATCAAGGGACTACCAACCAAAAAAAGTCCCGCTCAGATGGCTTCACAGAAGCATTCTACCAAGTATTCAGGGAAGAGCTGACACCAAGTCAACACAAGCTCTTTCAAAACAGAAAAGGCTGGTGAACTCCCAAACACAGTCTATGAAGCTAGTATAACACTGATACCCAAACCGGGTAAGGATCCCACAACAGTAGAGAACTACAGACACTAATGAACATTGATGCAAAAATCCTTAGCAAAATGTTTGCCTATTGGCAAAAATATATACAATGGTATACAAAGCGAATAATTCATCCTGACCAAGTGGAATTTATTCCAGGGATGCAGGGATGGTTCAACATCTAAAATCCATCAACATTATTCATAACATTGACAAGAAAAATGACCACCACATGATAATATCAATAAATGCAGAAAAGGTACTTGACAACATTCAACACCCACTCCTAAATAAGACCCTCAAGAAGATAGGATTGTAAGAAAATTACCTCAATATAATACAAACTATATATGAAAAACAGCTAGCTTTACAATCAATGCAGAAAGCAATTCCACTGAAAAAGGAGATCAGACAAGGATGCCCTTTGTCCCCACTTTTATTCTACATCATTCTGGAGGTCCCACCTAATATAAGGTAATGGAAGGACCTCGAAAATATTTGTTTGGGGAAAGAAGTGAAACTTGTTATTTGCAGATGATAAGATTCCATACATTCAGAATCATAAAAGCTCCAAAATAGGAGTGATAAAGGAATATGGGAGAGTTGCAGGATACTGGATCAACAAGTAGAGGTCAATCAGATTGCTATATACAACTGATGAGATTACAGAAAAAGATCACGAAGGTAGTACCCTTAACAATAGCTAAGCATAAATAGAAATATGTGGGGACATACCTAACCAAGAGGGGGCAGGGAAAGATCTGTATGAGGAAAACTACAAAACATTATTACAAGAAACCAAAAGGGACCTTCACAAATGGGAGAATATCCCCTGCTTGTGGATTGGAAGACTCAATATTGTAAAGATGTCAATCCTACCCAAGGCACTATATAAGTTCAATACAATTCCTATACAAATACCAGCATATTTTTTTTCAAAAAAATGGAAAAACTAACTACCAATTTCATATGGAAAGAGAAGATGCCCAGAATTGGCAAAAACTGCCCAAGAAGAGCAATGAAGCAGGCGGGCTTGCATTAACTGACTTTAAAAGTTACATAGCCACAGTTGTAAAAACAGTATGGTACTTGTATAATGATAGATACAGGGCCCAATGGATAGGAACAGAAAAAATCCAGAAATAAAATCAGCAACAGACAGACAACTGATTTTCAATTAAGGCCCACAAAAACATCTAATGGGAAGTGGGTGCCCATTTTAACAAATGGTGCTGGAAAACTGGATATCTACCTGCTGAAAAATGAAGCAAGACCCTTATCTCACTCCATATACAAGACCAAATTCAAAGTGGACCACAGACCTCCAGGTAAAACCCAAGGGGTCCTCAAACTTTTTAAACAGGGGCCCAGTTCACTGTCCCTCAGACCCGTTGGAGGGCCGGACTATAGTTTTTTTAAAAAACTATGAACAAATTCCTATGCACACTGCACATATCTTATTTTGAAGTTAAAAAACAAATGCGGCAAAATCACATGACGGGCCAGATAAATGTCCTCGGCGGGCTGCGTGTGGCCCGCGGGCCGTAGTTTGAGGACCCCTGTGAGAATTGGGCCAAAGTTAAGAACTAAGGACTATCAGAAATAAGGAAGGATGCACACTCCAAGGAAGTTAAAATAGATGAGTGGGACACGATAAAACACTGTGTACATCAAAATAACTTCACCAGGAGACTAATAAAGGAGCCCACCGACTGGGAAAAGTTTAGCAATGACATTTCAGACCAAGGGCTTATTACTAAAATCTACATAAATCTGCAAGCACAGAATGCTGGAGGGGCCAGGAGAGTGCAGCTGCCTGCTTTCTGCTCTCATACCTCTCAGTGAAGCATAAAATGGGTTAAGTATTTTAATGCAATAAATGATATTTTGCTGCCTCAAAAGGTACAGGGAGCAAGAAGAGAACAAGGGATATTTTTACAGAGGTAAAGCGTCTTGAGAATAAGAACAAATTTACTGTTTGCTTTATGGGAGTAGAAAACCTAGTCTTTCTCCTGTGGAGCTACAGGTTTCAAACTGCCAACCACACGCACCACAACACATAATATTAGGGATGTCAAACATCGTGGAAAGTACATGCAAGGTCAAATAAACCGACGAATGAAGCAGGATACGCAGCTAATATGAGCACCTTGTTCTTCCTCCCATCGCGATCCCCTCCTCGGGTGTTTGTGCTCCTCGTCTGGAGCGTGTGCTGCGCTGGTCAAGGTGTCACTTTCATAACTGCTGTCACTGCAGACACCAAGACGGCAAGGCTGGGTCCTCACTTTTAGGAACTCACATTTCGTTGGGTTAGAAAGTGTTGAGAACTAGGATTCAAGGGGATCTGCCCTTAATGACAGCATGGGTTTGCTGCCTAGGAAATCCAGGGTGAGATTTTACTGCCTGAGTGAATCGCGAAAGAAGCATAAGAGCAGTACATTTTATTGCCAAAAGGAAAAGCATGAAATACTGCTTGAAACTGCTTATTGTGCTGAAGATTGACAAAGAGTGGGTATGGTGAGGGCTGAGTGCACAGGGTAAAACGTGTGGAAGGAGAGAAATGAAATGCCATATTGGGAAAAGAATTGAAGATCTGGGTCAACAATTTAAGCCTTATCACAGAGGACAAATATGCTTCTCAAGTCCTTGATGGAAAAAATATTGCCTAAAATTTATAACAGAAATAGGGAGGGAAACACAGATATATGGGCTTCTACCTATCAGTCTATCTGCCTTTAATGCCCTCAGGAAAGTCATGAGTGTGTTCCCAGGAACACATTGACGAAACTGAAATACCCAAACAGCTATCATGTGGAAAGATCTCAGGAGGCCTTCTCTGACTTGTCTCCACATATCTTTGTTCCTTCAAGATCTGGTGCAAACCTAACCTCCATTAAGCAGAGTTTACCAGCATGAACCTATCTCCTTTTCTCCGTACATTGGCACATAGGTATTTGGCGCCCCATGCGTTCGTTCTTTTTTATTTGAGTTATAATCGTATGCTATCATTCTGAAATAGAACAAAGCATTATTATTTTTCTAGCCATCACAGAGGTGATTCTGACTCATGACAGCCCCCTGCGTGTTCGAATAGACCTGCTCTCTACAAAGATTTTAATGATTGATTTTTCAGAAATAGATATTCAGCCCTTCCAAGAGCCTACCTCAAAATCATACATTGTTTTAATGCTACGGTGTCAAGGAAACCTATCTCAAGTATCTTATTGTGCTCTTATGGAACCTGTGCATGGACCGGGAGTCAGTTGTTTGAATAGAACATGGGGATATTGAGTGGCTTACAGTCAGGAAAGGTGTGCTTTAAGAGTGTATCCTTTCATCCAAGCCATGGTATTTTTAATCACCTCATATGCATCTGAAAGTCGGACACAGAGTAAGGAAGACCACAGAAGAATTGATATTTTTGGATTCTGGTGCTGGTGAGAACATTGAAAGTATCATGAAAGGCCAGAAGTACAATCGAACCTGTCTCAGAAGAAGTCCATTCGGAATGCTCCTGAAGAGTGAGGATGGTAAGACTTTGTCTCATGGACTTTGGAGAGGTAATTAGGAGACATTGGTCCCTGGGAAAGGGAGGCCCTTGATGGGGTTGGTTGATACAGGGACTATAACAATGGGCTCACACATGACAGTAATTGTGAGGATGGCCACGACGGGGTAGTGTTCAGTTCTGTTGTCCTAGGACAGCTAGGAGTCAGAACCGCTTGATGGCACCTAAGCCCAGTACCAATGAAACAGAGGCTTCTGAGGACGAGTTAAATTCTAGACTCAGAAGATAGTGGTAACTGTTTCCCAGGATTCCAAAGGAGTAATCTTAAAAAAAAATTTTGTTAATCATGATTTCTGAAACTGTGGATTTGATGGTAAATTGACACCTCAGAACATCCCCTCTGCATTTTCAGTTCAAGTCATTTGCAACACTCTCCTCTTCCTCTCCAGCCTTCAGTAGTCTACCTCAACCTCCATGGAGTCTGCCAGATTTCCCCCAGTTCACGGATTCCCATTTCACTCGTTTGATGAACTATTTTGATGCACACAAGTGTCTTATTTTTAGTGGGTCCCACTCATGTAGTTTATCTTCTATCATGCGTTCTTTCTTCATTATATTTGATAGCAGGTCTACGCCCTACAATAGGACCTTAACGTTTTCCCCCTTTTCCTTATTGATGAGAGAAGTAGTAATCTTGATAGATTTTCTTGGTGGGTTTTTTATGAACAAGTTTTAAGACAGCTGAAAACTGTATTGGTGAGAAACAGTCCAGGCAGTTTGGGCGTAGGAATTTTTTCCCTTATGACAATACATCTCTTCGTTCTCTGAGGGTGACAGGCGGCTGTCCTTTGAGAATTGTATCTGGAAACATCCTAAAGTCTTGATTTTTTCCCTTCAGGTTTCTTTTTGTGCCCCCAATGCAAATAACATTGAAAGTGGACCCAATCTGAGTTCCTTGAGGATGCCCAAACTGCCATTTTAGTGTGTACACTCAAGGGCACAGAATTTTGTGGGGAAGTGTTTGAGTTAGTTTATTGTGTCAACCTGGCTGATTAAAAAATGTGGGGTTAATTGAAGGGCAGGGTGATAAATGGCTCATTGAGCCTGGCCTTTCTAGTTCTCAGATCTCTTGGTCTCTTGTTTTCTGATGGCTGGACCAGGGTGCAGCTGCCTTAGCCAGTTCCCTGCTTCAGCTGGCAAGGCTCATTTCCTGCAAGACATCCCTGAGGAGAAGCCACATGAACCTACGCCGATGCAGCCCTGGGTGCTGGAGCAGCCATGTGGAGACCCCTGTCAGCGCTGAGATGCATCCACACTCACTGACTCGGCTTTCCTCCTGCAGTCGGCATCATTGTGTGTGTTTCGTGAGATGGAGGAAGACTTTGTGGATTGGTGTTGGACATATGGGTTAATTGGTTAATGTTGGACTTGCGGGCTTGGGCAGCACTGGGTTGGGGTATTTTCTTGATGCGCACTTAACCTCTTTATAAAACTCTTATACACGAGTTTCTGTGGATTGGTTTCTATCAAGTGCCCAGACTGACACAGATTAGAGAGAAGGAAGCGTGGCTTCAGCTGTACATAGATCTAGATGGATTATATGCCCCAAAACTATCGACTCAAGTTAAGGCCATTTTACTTTCTGACTTTTATTCATTTATGGATGTCTGAACCCCAGGTGGATATAAGAAGAAATGGAAACACTTCACACCGACATTTAGTGACCATGCTGACAACCAAGGGGAGGCATTAATTCTGAAACGTAATGTTCAGTCTTCCCCGTTGCTGACCTTTGGAGACTCTTCTCCAGGTTAGAACTGCCCATACATTTTTTCACGTCTAAACCTTGAGTAACTCCAAATGACACTCAGTCAAGAGCACTTTTCTGTTCTCTTCTCTGTTTTTATTGTTATCGGGACTATCATGAGGACTGTGAACTATAGAGTTTTTGGTCATCTTTTACTTGAATTTGTCAAAAGAAAGAAACCTTAAAAAGTGATCCAGCAAACACTGTAATTTCTTCTGTAACACACACACACACACACACACGAGAAATGGATTTGAATTGGCAAACACCGAGCACTTTTGCTCTGTTTCATAGTGATAGTATAGTAATAATTAAATAAATGTTAAGGTTTATGGTGGCCAATAAACCTATAACAGTGTGAAAAATAGGATTTAAGTTTATGCCATGAAACAGAGAAAACTCCTTAATGCGTGGATTTTTGCTGGATCTGGAAGGGATGGCAGATGTGGAGAGCAGAGTTCAGGGGAGACCGCGGGTGGGGTGGATGGAAGTGAAGAACCCCACGGCGGAGGAGCTCTACAGACGACAGCACAGAGTAAGTCTGAACCTCCATCCCTTTTCAGACAGGCATGAAGCGGAGCTTGAACGGGGGTGGCACAGATGCAAACCCATTGGCAACTGGAGTGATGTCAATATCCTTGGGATCAACCAGAGGCTGCAGGTTAAATTTCTGTAAAATGGTGGTCAGGAATATAAACAGCTCCATGCGGGCCAGGCCCTCGCCCACACAAGAACGCTTTCCTGAAAATAACAAACAGAGAGATTAGATGGTCCTTGAACACCACATGTCTGGACTGGCACACACAAACTATTAGCGGGATGGTTGAATAGATGGGTAGCTTGAAGGTAGGATGGCTGGAAGCATGGGTGGACAAAGATGGATAGAGAATGGACTTGCTTTCTATTCACCTAATGTCCTATCGGAATGAGCACTACTCGTCCAACCAGGATCAATTGTGTGTTTTCTGTAGGGAGTCAGTGAAGATGAGGAAAGTCCTCAGTAAGACGCACTGACGTCACTGTGTCAGACTGAGCCATTGGCAATGGTCTCCGGGCTCTGAACACCCCGTTTGCAGAAGGCCACGGATGCCAGTGGAAGCCCAGCAGCCATTCATAGTCCCATGTCGATTAAACCCCTAGTGAATCTCCTCTGACCACAGACCGTGGATGCGAACCACCTCCCTACCACAAGGAGTATATTGGAAAGAGGATTATTACAGATGTAGTTAGGTTAAACACCTTACTTATTATTTGATCTCCCTTTAGACCCATTTAAAAGTTTTTTCAGTTTTTAATATTTTCTGCCTTCTTTCTGCTTGAGGGGTTCCTTTGTTTTATTTTGTCATTGCTATTATTTGGGGGCATGTTTTGCTTTAGATGGAATCCAGGATAAGTAAGTCTGTAGGGACAAGAACCGGATTAATAGCTTCCTAGGGTATGTCAGGAGGAGTGGTTGGGAGGAAATGGGGAGGTAACCATGAGTACAAGAAAGAAGAGAACATTCTAGAATTCATGGTGGTAATGATTGCACAATTCCCTTGAATAGGATTGAGCTATTGAATTGTGTGATATGTGAATTATACGTCAATGAAACATAATAAAATAAACCAGGTAACATTTTGTACATGAGGTCACCGTTGGAGCTCTCTCCATGCAAATCACAAAAGTAACTGTCTTTATCCCAAACACTTGATGAAGTCTTCCCACCTTTGGATGGCAATTTTTATGGGAGAAGACAACCTCGTATCTATATATTTTGTTTTTTATTTCAAAGAATGACTGGTAGGTTTGAACCCCTGACCTTGTGGTTAGCAGTCTGATACTTATCCCACAGTGTCACAAGGGCTCTTGATGGCAATTTTTATATTGCAAGGTTCCATCTTTTTTCCCCCCTTAGAAACACCTCCACCTCACTTCTTTACCAAAGGGAATTAAGGAGAGATGGACCGAGAGGAGAGGGTTTATATAACGCTGTTTTATTTTCTACTTGTGGCAGACATTCAGCGGACGCTTTAATATCTTCCTTACCTACTTGAAAAGTGCAAGTGGAAACATGCCCCTCCCACACGTTAAAACGCTCAGCGGGCCCCCGTGCCTCTGTAGAGGCGAAAGCCCTCTGTTGGATGCATTATTGACCGAGACCATCACTCTTGGCTCCAGTCTGACATTTCCCTTTCTCCTTCACTCCTCACACTTTCACTCTCGGCTCCAGCTGGGCTCATCTCCACCGACCTCAATCACAACATGCAGTTCAAGTGGAAGTTCATGCCTTTCTCTTTGACTAAGATGCACCTCTTTTATGCTTTCTTCAGTGTTTCAATCGAATGCCATTTCCTCTTTATAATCTTAGCAGTTCTCGCCCAGCACTACCATCTGTCTCTGGGTTTCCTCAGCAGGGTAGCCAGGTTTCCGTTAGGCATACTGCCAATGAATCGTAACTCTATATGTCTACTCTGATGAGAGGTGAGTTTCTAGAAGTGGAGAACCAGGCCTTTTTATCTGAATATCTGCAACGCCAGATGCAGGCAAGCATCAAAGATCATGAAACAAGTGAAAGGGATACCCTGGACTGAAGTTCCGCTCACACACTGCAAGTGAGGAGACACTAAGACCCAAGAGGAGGACAATGACTGGGGGTCAAGCAGGATGCTCTGAAATCATTGTACGGAATTGTGTCTCATTCCCCTTGTTTTCTGGGCCTCACTGCTAATTGGGAGGGGGTTCTAATAAGCCCAGTCTATAACAAATGTCTTACTTTTGTCTCTGTGATCTATTACCTCTTAAAAATGCTCTATTTTCTTTCCTAGGTTTCTTGTTGAGCATCTCTATGAAAATACTGCTTATCGTGTTTTATTCCTCGCTGTGGGGCATAAGAGGGTAAGAGGAGGATCATTTTCTTGGCTCCAGAGGAGCTTATACTTCTTTCTCTAACAGCATGGGAGTATTGGATTGGAAAAACCCATTTATTCTGCTTCCCTACCTGGGTTGCGAACCCCTGTTAACCTAATGTGTGCCTGTGCATATATCAGTGCCCAGAGTGCAGCCTGGGTGGAGATGGCGTTGCAGGAGAGTGCACAAGGCACTCAACAAAGTTCCACTGAGATATCAATTGTACAGTAGTTGAAGACTGTCGTACTGAGTTTCACGTCCTAAAAGAAGCTTTATCATTGTGTATGTCAGTGAAGAATCTGGACAGGCTTGCTGCCTCCCTTTTGAAGAATGGGTCACCTCCACAGGGACCCATTGCTCAGGTCCCGTAATGAGGCTGTGTAATGGATGGGAAAGCCCTTGGGCATCAGGAGTGGTCCTGCTGATCATGAACAGGGCACAGTTCTACCAGCCCAAGGGCAGACAGAACCCAAGTCCACACTGTGCTCATAAATGTAGCCTGCTCCTGGAATCACAGAGGTGTGTGCAGGTCTGTTACCTGCAGAGAAAGCCATGAAGTAGTCGCTCTTCTTGAAGTTGCCATTCTTGTCCAGAAAGTGGCCGGGGTCAAACTTCTCTGGGTGGGAGAATTCTTTGTTGCTGTGAAGCACAGATGTCAGTGATGTTATTATGGTCGTGCCCTGGAATAAACAGACAAAGAAAATGAGTAACTTTACAGTTCGTGTGTGTGTGTGTGCTTTTCTTTAGATTGTTTAAGGCTTTGCTTGTCTGCTTATTTAGTGACTTCTTTGGATGATTTTGCTAGTACCATCTTCCTGGATATTTGTGTGGACATTTCTGTTTTTCAGTTGGGTTCAGATAGGGTTTGGAATGAGCTTTTCTTGGTCTAAGGGGAAACACAAATGAAAAACAATAACCATAGGGCTTGGTGCTGGTATCCCACTCTGCACTCCGCCAAGCTTGCCGTGAGCCTAGAGAGCAGCCCAAGGGGAACTCACAGGGTCTCCCCAGGTACTTGTGACTGCATCACGTCGCAAGTACGCTTGCGGTTTTCCAAATTCTCCTCTATTCACAGTGCACTGGGCACTTTTAATTTTTTATGACCAATGCAATACTAGAATATACTTGGAAATGTATATAGCTAAGGTGGTCTAAGATGACTATAAACAAGCTTAACAAAATGGGAGGATTTATAAAGCCAGCTATTAAGAGCTAACAGAAACTTTTAGAGTTCCAAATTGGAAAGAAGATAAAACTCATCAAGTTGTACACTTTTGGTCTTTTTTTTTGCTTTCAGCTTGTGTTGGTAAGAACTGGAATCATGGGGAGAAGACAGAACTTTGAGAGCACCGAGATGCAGTGGAAAAGAAACAACTCTTACCTTGGGGATGAGGTAATTTCTGAATTTAATGTCCTGGATCACTGCATGTGGCAGGCTCGTCGGGAGGAGGGAAATGTATCTCTGGATCTCATGCACCATGGCATCTGTGTAGGGCATATTACTCTTGTCCTGCATGGAGGGGCTCCGGTCTCGGCCAACCACATTGTCAATCTCTTCCTGGACTTTAGCTGATAAGACAGAAGTGGGAACCAGCGAAAAAGAAAAAAGAAGGGGGACATTTAGCATAGCAATTCAGTATTATGTGGAGAAGCATCCGAAGATGCTTAACCACAATTGTTATGACTATCCCTTGTAAATGACAGAAGTCTACCTAGATGGAACAACGGAATTACTATAACACAAGTACCTGAACTTTCCTACAAGCTGGGCATTAATTTAAATCTGTACTCACCTTTATGTTTATTTACAGGATAACTAATACAAAAGGAAATGATTAAATGCATCAAAATATAAATCACACATAATTGGTTCCTGGTATTACTATTGTTTTAGAAAAGGGGGATGAAATATAAATGAAATAATAAAATAATAGGCACACTTTCAAAAATTATAATCAACTATTATATTTTTACTTAGGAATGTCTGTGTTTGTGGGCAATGTCCCCCATTCTTCAATGTGTCTGCTTTGAATCGCTCAAGTGAGTTCACCCAAAAGTTGTGTTCATATTTCTAAATAATGACTCTATTTCTTGATGGATCCATTTTTCAGAGATTGTCCTATGACACCCTAATTAAGATGATGATCATTTCCATTTGAATTATCAATACTTTACAAAACATATTCACAGAGGCAGATGCACACTCTGGGACACAGCGATGCAGAGTAACCGCGCTCTGGCTCCCAGTCTGTGTAAGCAGTTGGAAACTGCTAGCCGCTCCTGTGGCCACAGGTTTGGCTTTCTACTTCTACAAAGACTTACAGGCTCGGAAACTAGCGGGGTCATTCCAGCCTGTCCTCTACGGTCGCTATGTGTTCGCATCAGCTTAATGGCAGTGAGTTTTTCTTTTAACCCTATCACACATCTTGGTGCTATCAATTGTTATTATTTATATATGGCTAAACTAAATATTGTTTCCTGATAAGTTGTTTCAATTTTGGTATATTTTTGGATTTCAAACTATCCCTTACAATTCCAAAATTTTCAGATGATTTCCAAGTGCTCAGGTAAATGTCTCAAATCCTTTGTTTCTAATTGCCTTATTATTTTTATTTCTCCATTAAACGTGGAGAACTTATACCTGGGGCCATCGAAATTGAATCAATGAAACAAGATGGGAAAGAGTAGCAGTATCTTGTTTGCTTTCTGAATTTCACCCTGCCAATCACCTGTGGCCATTACCTGCGACCTCTGGGTGCTTCATCAGAAGCAGGAGTCCATATCTCAGGGTGGTGCTTGTCGTCTCCGTCCCAGCTCCAAACAGGTCATTTACGGTGGTTACCAGGTTATCAATAGTCCACAATTTATTGTACTTTTCCTAGGAATAGTATGCAATAGTTTGGCAAATTTGTTTGCAAGCATTTCATTACAATGAGTCCTAAATAACACAGATTGTTATAAATTTAAGCAGTCTTGGAAATTAAATTGCCTTTTTCGGTGGCAGGGAGGGGAAACTCTTGTGTGGTAGACAGTGAAGATCAGATGTCTCAATCTTCATTTCCGACCCGCTTTTCCATTTTTGCTTGACAACCTTTGGCAGCTAGATGGGTGGGCTGTGTAACATGGCTCTTGCCCACGAGGAATAAACAGAAGTCTGTTGATGATGCTTCTTTACCTTTATCCTTACTCAAAATGCAAATGTGAACATGCTGTTGCAGCAGATTACTTTTTCAGTAACGAGGGTGTAAGTTCGAAGCTGAAGACTGACATCTACCTATGAAGATGAAAAATGGCAAGTACTCAAACTGTTGATGCTTCAGGGAATTCTACTAGTCTTTGCCTGGCCAAACATGAGACTAGTGTGTCTGTGATTAAGAAGCCGATTGCCTACTTAAGCTACTGCTAATTGGGTTTCTTCTCATGTGTAGAGAACACAATCTATTATTAAAAGTAATGTTTAGGAACTATCTAGTTAAAATACTGGCAAGAACTTGGGCCCTCTATGGCTTGGGATAACTGGAGAAGCCTCAAAATATCAGGACTCTGGTCGAAATGAGAACAAAACACCAGGGGCTCAGGTGGGTGCATCTTCTGGAAAAGGGCGTCTACACCTTCAGTCCAAAGGAGAGCATCATTCAGTGCCGCGGCAGCAGAGGAGGCAGGCTGTGGAAATGATGTTGCTTCTGTCTCCACTCTCTTCATACCATGCCCTCTCCTTTACAGCATTCCCTCTGCAACACATGCTGTGCACGGTCCACTTCAATCCCCATTCTGATCCACCGACTGATGTCTTATTTCTGCCCAGTGCTCCGAAGCGGTCACCATCTGGATATTTTTGGTGTGGGTTAAATTTTACAAATAGGACACGTGCTCTCACACTGCAATTTCCACAGACTTCCTTACGTTGTGACATTCTCCATAGGCCTCCTATACGGAGCCCTGATTGAGTAGCGGTCACATGATGGCCTGCTAACCCAGGCCCTTGTCTGTTGAAGGAAATGGCAGTAATTGGAACCCACAAACCAGTCCACAGGGGAAAAGTCTTGGTAATTGGCTCTTGTAAAAAATTAAGCTTTAGAAATCCTATGGGGGCAGATCTACCCTGTCATCTATAGTCACTATGTGTCAGAGTTTACTTGCTAACAACAAAATTTAAAAGCCTTCCCAAGTATAGAATATTTCCTCTTTTAAAAAAATCTGTATTTATATTTAAAAACAATATTGCTTTAAAAAAATTTCCATGGCACTCCCTAACTGATTATCTTCTTAGATTTCTGAGTAAATGTTAAGATAACCCAGCTTACGTTTATTTAAGACCCTACATTTCCATGGTCCACACTGTCACTGAGACCATGTCTAAATAAATGAACAATCTCCTAGCTGGTGTTCATCTCCATTTCATTATATAGGCCATTCTACGCATACCTTCCAGGACTATTTGTCTAAAGATAAGTGGAATTTTTAGTCCAGAGCTGACTTATACACCTTCTTGCTGAAACAAAACTTCCCGTGCCAACGTTTCTGTTTACATATAACTTGATAGACCCCCAAATCCAAATCCATACCTGTCCAAATTCACTTTTGATTACATTCAATTTAGGCTTCTCTCTTCCATCCACCTAATTTCTTTGATACCACACACTCCTGAGCCTCTGCATATGCTACGCAATCCATTTGAACTGCCTTCAGAAAAGGATTTTCTCACACTTGCAAGCACGGTATAAAATGATCATTTTCATCTTCATTTGACGTCACAGTATTTTGTATTTCTCACTTCTTTTTTAAAAAAAAATCATTGGGGACTTGTAGAGCTCTTATAACAATCCACACATCCATTGTGTTTTCTGAATTCTTGTAATTGCTTCCATTTCAATTTAGGTATGCTTTTTGTTTCCCTTCTGGCTGAATAATAATACCTAAAGAAACACATCTGTATAATCTGATAAGTTAACCATTTAATTTAAAATTATTTTATGATGGTTAGTGCATATCATGCATACCAAAAGTATCTAAAATACTTGTCAAACATTGCTTGCATGATCAATTAAATATGCCTATCAAATACAGAACTATTTGGTGAACCACAAAATACACATGTTAACAAATGACTGATCTGTCAGTAATAGTTTACCTGTTCCATCTGGATCAGGAAACAATCAATGAAGTCCCGAGGGTTGTTAACGTCCAAGGAATTTTGGTGTTCTTTTATTTTCTTCAAAGTATAATTGTCAAAAAATGCAACATTATCAAGTATTTTTTTATGGCCCCCTGGGAAGTAGTTAAAGAACCCAGGTAAAATGTTGTAGATCTAAAAGAAAGAAAAATATTTATGAAATAAATAATATCTCATGAAGACATACATGTTTTATCATAAACTCTTGTTAGAAATTTTTCCTATAACCGTTAGTAAATATAGTCTTCAAGTTGAAGGGTTGCTTTCACTGTCTATATAAAGTAATTTTTTATGTTTATTGAAAGTTTGGAAAGAAAAAGTTGATCAAAGGATCAGGGATGATAATAACAATATTCCATATGTATAAATACAACAATCAAGAATCAAAAGACTTGTTGGACTGGGTAAATTTTCTACACAAGACCTCTTCAGAGTATTGAAAAGCAAGGATGTTGATTTGAGGACTAAGGTTCGCCTGACCCAAGCCATGATGTTTCAATGGCTACATAAGCATATGAAAATTGGACACTGAATAAGGAAGACTGAAGAAGAATCAATTAATTTGAATTATGGTGCTGGTGAAGAATATTGAAAATATCATGGGCTGCTGAAAAGATAAACACATTTGTCTTGAAAGACGTATGGCCAGAGTGTTCCTCAGTGCCAAGGATGTCGAAACATTGCCTTCTGTACTTCGGACGTGCTGTCAGGAGAGACCAGTCTTTGGAGGAGGGCATCGTGCCTAGTCAAGGAGATGGACTGACCCAGTGGCTGCACCAACAGGCTTGGACATAGCAGTGATTGTGAGAGTGGCGCAGGATTGGGCAGTGTTTGCTCTGTTGTGCAGAGTCACTAAGGGTCAGAACCCACTCGATGGCACTTAACAACAACAACAACAACATATGTACACATTATTTTTACAGTATAAAGTCATCTTTAGATCAATCCTCTAGGTTTTTAACATTAATTTCCCTCCCAAGTGTGAAATAGAGATGGCATAATTCAGTGGGATTCACATTTTATTGATACCATAAGGACGTTGGACAACCGGATGTGGAGCACCAAGTCTCAGAAATAGTATCAATATTTCAGAACTGGAGGAGCTTGAAATCACCATGACACCTAACAGCATGTCCTGGAAAACTATGAAGAAGAGCATTTAATTGACTTCTCAAAGATCATGCAGTTATCACTTAGGCAAAGTGCGAGATGTGGACAAGACAAAAGTGTGATGTTTGTTTATGATTCATGTAGTCCAGAGCTCAATAACTCCTCCTTAACTGGATGATTCAAACCACCACATGTCTGTCAGCTTGCTGTGCTGTGATGGCTTATGTGTTGCTGTGACTGATGCTGGGAGCTGTGCCACTGGGTTCAAAGACCAAGGCGATTAGGTTTCAGCAGAGCTTTCAGCCTAACGACAGACCGAAAAGGAATAGCTGTCCAATTCTGAGGAATTAGCAACAGAAAAGTTTAATACCAGCGGAACACTGCCAGATAGAGTGCCAGAAGAGGAGTCCCTCAGGTCAGGAGGCTTTTAAAATATGACTGAGGAAAAGCTGCCCTCTTTAAGTGGAGTTAATCATAGTGACTTGCATGAAGTCAAGCTTTCTGGACCTTCATTTGCAGATGGAGCATGAATCAAAATGAGAATAAATGTAAGCAAACATATTAATAGTCATAACAGAATGCAGGAAGTGGAAAACTAGAAATTGTTCAAAGTGAAATGGAATATATAATGATCAATATTCTAGGCATTAGTAGATTGGTATTGATCATTTTGAATCCGATAATCATGTGATTTATTGTGCTGCAAATGAAAAATTCATGAGAAATGTCCCATTCCTTATTAAAAAGAACATTTCAAAATATCTGTATTGATATATAAAATTGTCTGTGATAGGATAATAGCTATACATGAAGAAACCCAGTGAATACAGAAATTAGTCTAATGTACATATTAACCACTAATAGTGATAAAGAAATAAAAGAATTCTACCAACTTTTTCTATATGAAGTAGATCAAATGTCCATTGAAGATACATTGATTATTATTGGCAATTGGAATGTAAAAGTTGGAAACAAAGAGGAAGGATCCCTAGTTAGAAAATATGGCCTTGGTGACAGAAATGAAGCTTGATATTACATGACAGAACTTTGCGAGACCAACGATTTCTTCATTGGAAATACATTTTCAATACTATAAGTAGTGAGTATATACATGGGCTTCTCCAGATGGGATACACAAGAATCAAATTGACTACCTCTGCGGGAAGAGATGATGGAGAAACTTAATCTCAGTCATCACACTGAGACGTCCAGATGTTGACTGTGGAACAGACTATCAATTGCACATATATAAGTTCAGGTTGAAGCTGAAGACATTTAAAACGAGACCATGGGAGTGAAGATGTAACTTAGAGTATTACCCATGCGAACAAATCTCCAGAACAGATTTGACTCTCTGAACACTAATGACAGAAGACTTGATGAGCTGTGAGAGATATCATGAACATCACACACGAGTAAAGCAAACGGCTTTTTAAAAGCCTGGAAAAATACAAAGGACTACAGTGGATGCCCCAAAGACTGTGAAACTTGTTCTTAATTTCCAAGTAGTTAAAGCAAATGGAAGAAATGAAGAAGTAGAAGAGTTGGACAGAAAATTTCAAAGGACAGCCCAAGAAGACAAAGGAAAGTATTATGAGGAAATGTACAACACCTGTAGTTAGAAAACCAAAAGGGAAGGACACATTCAACATATCTCAAAGGGAAAGAACTGAAGAAAAAGTTCAAGCCACAAGATGTAATATTAAAAGAGTCTATGGTCAAAACAGCGCAGGAAGTATCAAAAGAAGATGGAAAGAATAAACAGTCACAGTGCCGAAAAGAATTGGTTAACATCCCACGATTTCAAGACGCAACATAAAATCAAGAACTAATGGTGCTAAAAGAAGATGTCCAAACTACTCTGAAGGCATTATCAGGGGCGGGAGTGGTGGTGGGGTGGTCGAAGGTGGGGGGGGGGGAGGAGAACATCAACTAGAAGTTTGCAACAAGCTGATGAAGCACTGGAAGCACTCAGTCATCTATGCAAGAAACTTGGAAGACAGGAACCTGGTCAACAGATGGGAAAAAGATCCATAATTGTGTCCATACCCAATAAGATGACCCAATAAAATGTGGAGAATAGCAGTACAATCTCAAAATTTTCCTGAGGCTCATTCCACACTAACTGCAGCTGTACATTGACGGAGATTCGACAGTTATTCAAGCCAGAGTCAGAGAAGAACATGGCATGGGATGACCTTGCTGACTTTAGATAGATGTTGACTAAAAGCAGAGAACACCAGACAAAGGTTTATTTGTGTTTTATCGACTATGCAAAGACATTTGACTGGATCATAAGAAACCATGGCTAGCCTAGAAAAGAATGGGGATTCAGAACATTTCATTGTGCTCATGTGGAATCAGTACATGGACCAAAGGCAGTCATTTGAAGAGCACATGGGAATACTGAGTGGTTAAAATCAATATAGGTGTGCATCAGGGTTGTATCTTTCTACAATAATTACTCAAGCTGTAGGTTGAGTCAGTAATCCAGGAATCGGGGCTCCGTCCAGAAGAATGCAGCATCAGTATCAGAAGGAAGCGTACAAAAACCCTCTGAGAGCAGGTGAGCTAGTCTTGCTCACTGCAGGGGAGGAGGACTTGAAGCATTGTAGATGAAGATCAAGAATCGCAGCTTTCAGTATGAATGTAAAGAACTCAATGTAAAGAAAACCAAAATCCTCCCAACTGTACCAAGAGGTAACATGATAAACGGAGACAAGTTTAAAGTTGTCAAGGATTTAATCTGGCTTGGATCCACAATCAGTGCTTATGGAAGCAGCAGTAAAGAAGTCAAACAATGCACGCATTAGGTAAGTCCGCTGCACACGAGCTCTTTAAAGCATTGAAGAGCAAGGATGTCATGCTGAGGATAAGGTGCTTTTAATCACCTCAAACCAAAGCGTTTTCAATCTCATATGCATGTGGGAGGTGGAAATTGAATAAGAAAGACCAAGGAAAAATCTATGCTTTCAATTATGGTGGCAGTGAAGATTATTGAAAGTACCATGTGCTGCCAGAAAAATAAACAAATGGGTCTGAAAAAGATACGGCTAGATGTTTCTTTGAAGCAAGGATGGTGAGACTTGGTCTCACAACTTGTTCCGGGAGGGAGCAGTCCTGGAAGAGGAGTTCTTGCTTGCTAAAGCAAAAAGGTCAAGAAAAAGATCTTTGATGGGACGGATCAACAGTGTCTGTGCTAATAAATAAAATGCAATTGTGAAGATGGCACAGGACCAGCTAGCATTTTGTTTTGTTGTCCGTGGGATTGCTATGTACACTAATATTATCTCACTAGCATAACAAAGAAAACCCATTTCCAAATGGTATCGAGGACCCAGCTCTCAGAAGTATTGTACTATTCTGCTTGATGTGATTGGACTATGGAATGATGTGAGATATATATTAACTTCCAAGTAATAATAAATAAAAAGGGAAAAATTATGTCTACCATTTATGGGAGTAGACAGTCTCCTCATTCTCCCCAGGAACAGTTAGTGGTCTGGAGTTTACTGACCTTGCAGTTAGCAGCCAGCACATAATTCATCACACCATTAGGGTGTTTCCAATTGGTACAGGGGCTAGAATTCACAACACACACTTTTGGAAGACAAAATTCAATTAATAATAGACCCTCAGGAGGAAGTTTGTGTTTAATATACAGCGTGGTCCATGTAGAATTTTTCTCTCACCAGAGAAAGAAACATAAATGATTTCTCCAGAGGAAAGGATCTTGGCCTCACCTGGATCCATGGGCTGCTCAGAATCCTGATATTATCATTGAGCATTTCCATAAACTTAAGAAGTTCCTTGTCTGTATAATCAAAACGTTTCTGGAAAATAATGGAGCAGATCACATTGCAGGGAGCACAGCCCAGGATGAAAGTGGGATCACAGGGTGCACCTGAGGAATTGAAACATACAACAAATAAACAAAGAACCCAACACTTTAAAATACACATATAAATATTCATTGTGTTTCAGAAGAGGTGTCCTAGTTTATCTAGCGCTGCTATCACCGAAGTGCCACAAAGAGATTGCTTTAAGAGACAGAAGTGCTTCCTTTAACAGTTTAGTGTGCTGTACCCCCACATTCTGGGTGCCATTCTAGGGGAAGACTTTCTCTTTGTGACAGCTCTGGAGAGTGGCTTTGCCTCCTTTCTAATCTGTGGATCTAGCCTCCCTTGGCGACTTCCATGTGTCTTGTCATCTGTCTAGTAGGTTCTCAGTGCAGAGTCCCTGCCTCCCATGGATGTTCTCTGCACTGGGCATTTCTTTCTTGATGGTAACTGGTCTCTCCTCTGGTGGGTTCTTTCTCCTTTTATCTCTCTCAAGACAAAAGATGATGCACAGACCTGATCGGAAAACATTCATAAGGGTCAGCAGACAGGTTATTTTTGTTTTCTTCCCCCCCCTTCATGTCTAGCCATATAATATAGTCAGGATAAACAATTCGGAGAAAACAACAGGAGTGATGGTTCTGCCATGAGAGATGGGGTGGTGGGGGAAAGGGAGGGGAGAGTCAACAAATCCAGGAACAAGGGAACAACAAGAGATCTAAAATAGATGGTGAGGAGGGCATAGGATGCCTGGTGGGGTTTGATCAAGTGCAATGCAGCCAAGAGGAAGTATAGAGAACTGAATGAAGGTCAAATATGATCATGGGACAGGAAGAAAATAAAAGGAAATAGAGGAAAGAACTAGGAGGCAAAAGACATTTATAGAGGTATAAACATAGGCACATGCATACATAAATATATTAACATATAATGATAGGAATATAGGTCTATATACATATATTTATAGGTTAAGTATTAAGTTAGCAGATAGATATTGGGCCTCTGCTCAAGTCCTCCCTCAACTCAAAAACACTTTGTTCTACTAACCTGGCATTCAGTCATGCTCACCTTCCCGACATGATCGCTGAAGACAAATGAGTATATAAGAAAATGTGAAGAAAGCTGATGGTGCCCAGCTATTACATAATATAGCGTCTGGGGTCTTAAAGGCTTGCAGTTAAACAAGCGGCCATCTAGCAGCAAAGCAACAAAGCCCACATGGAAGAAGCACACCCGCCTGTGTGATAATGAGGCGTCGATGGGATCAGTATCAGAAGACCCCAAGCAAACAACCATTTCAATGTGAATGAGGGAGGTCGGAATGGAGACCCAAAGCCCATCTCTACACACCTGGGCATCCCTCACAGAAGAGTCACAGGAAGGGACAAGCTAGTCAGGGTGCAGTATAGCACTGATGAAGCACACATTTCTCTAATTCTTTAATGCTTCCCCTCTACCCCACTATCATGACCCCAGTTACCTTACAAATTTGGCTAGACCAGAGCATGTACACTGGTACAGATAAGAGCTCTCGACACACAGAATCCAGGACAGATAAACCCCTCAGGACCAATAATGAGAGTAGGGATACCATGAGGGTAGGGGGAAGCTGCGGGGAGAAGAGGGAGAAAGGACAAACCGATCGCAATGATTGACATAAAGCCCTTCCCCCCACTCCCGGGGGATGAACAACAGAAGGATGAAGGTGAGTGAAGGCAGACAGCAGATGGTGTAAAATATGAAAATAAAAATGGGGTGGTGGTGAGGGAGGAGAGAAAAAGAGAGCTGATACCAAGGGCTCAAACAGAAAGAAAATGTTTTGAAAATTATGATGGCAACATATGTACAAATGTGCTTGATACAATTGTATAGATTATTATAAGAGCTATAAGAGCCCCCAATGAAATGATTTATTAAGAAAAGTGATGCAGACCACAGGAAAACTACCCGTGTACTGGATCAAAGTTATGCCCTTAGTAAGGGCATTGCATCACACACTGATTGCCTTTCAACTGAGTGACTTATCACATCATGGGGGATGAATACATCTTAAATAACTACCAAACCACTAAGAATCTTGGCCTATCTAAGTTGACATGTCTTTGGCAGGGGGAGGGGTACATAATTCAATCTATGATGACTGGTATTTCTATCTAGAATTTTTCTTTCTAGCAAAATCCCCCCACCCCCAGAAAACAAACACAGCCTTCATAAAGCACATACAACTTTTCCCTTACATGTGAATTGGCCATTCTATTTTAACTATTTAATAAAAGTTTTTCAAATAAGCCATTCACATCCCCTGCCTTTATTTATCCAAGGTGAGGTGTCTTTTTTTTTTTTTAGGGAAATGTAATCTAACAGGTGATCTTTTGTCTTTTTAAACCTAACACAGATCATTTTGCAAGCATTTTGTTTTCTACCAATACTACTAACATCAGTTGTCCAAGCTCCGTTTGAAAATATCTAAGGAGCCCTGGTGGTGTAGTGGTTAGAGGTTGGGCTGCTAACTGAAAGGTCAGCAGTTTGGAACCACCTGCCACTCTGTGGGAGAAAGAGGAGGCTGTCTCCTTCCATAAAGAGTTACAGTCTTGGAAGCCCACAGGTTGGTTCTACCTTGTCCTGTCGGGTTGCTATGAGTCTGAATTGATTCTATGGCAGTGAGTATACAGATGTATAATCAACCAAAGCATCAGTGCAAAGCAGATAGACACATATGCTGTAACACAGGAAAGGAAAGAATAGTTAACTTGAAAAGTGTCTTCTTTCTTTCTTTTATAGTTGAAAGAACTGCGTGTCTCCCCAGCGGAGCGGAAAACGAGAGAGAGAAAGATTATGTATGGATCTGGTAGCTGAAGGAAATAGATATAAAAGTAAAAACCATCCATATTGTATGAGTGAAAAAAAAACCAACCTAATAAACTAACAACAAAAAAGAGAAAAACATAAGAGGATAAATTTGTCTAAAATAAACATAAGATAAAATGTTTTCTTTCAAGTTTAAATCACAGGCAGGGAAGCCAAAAATGTTAATAGGATAAGTGGAGCACTATTTTATTATTTATTATTAATAAATCTTTTTATTGGGGCTCATACAACTCTTATCACAATCTGTACATGCATCAATTGAGCAAAGCACCCTTATACATTCGTTGCCCTCGTTATTCTCAAAATTCACCTTCCACTTGGGTTCCTGGAATCAGCTCGGTTTCCCTTTTTTCCCCCCTTTCCCTCCCTCCCCGCTCCCCCCTTCCCCCTGGTCCCTTAATAGTTTATAAATAATTATTATATCTTATCTTACACTGCCCGGCATCTCCCCTCACCCACCTTCCCATTGCCCATCTCCCAGAGAGGAGGTTACACATAGATATCCAAGATCGGTTCTCCCTTTCTACACCCCCTTCCCTAAGTGGAGCACTATTATTTCTTTATTTGCTATTGGGGAAAAATTTTACTGCTCTAGGAAGTAGTATTTCATTCTGAAACAATCTTCAAATTTAATTTACTTATAGCCATTTTAAGAATATATTGTTACGAATGTATAAGGGTGCTTTACTCAATTGATGTATGTATGGATTGTGATAAGAGTTGTATGAGCCCCAATAAAAAGATTTATTAAATTAAAAAAAAGAATGTATTGTTAGTTGTCTTCAAGTTGACCCCTGACTCAAATGGTATGAAATCTTTTTTTTATAAAGTGACTTATTTAGGTGAGCTCTATCATTTTCCATATTAAGCCATGAAGGCAGAGAAAATGCTTCCTTTTTGTGGGGAATCACTGAGTGATTGTTAACATTATATATCAAAAGTCCATATGTTTACACTTATACAAGGTGGTTTTAAAAGTTCATGGACAAAATCTATTGTTCTTTAATTTTATCTTTTTCATAAACTTTCTGGAGCACTTTTGAAGATGTAATTGAGGATAGCTTAAAACTGTTGTGAAGCAACGATAGGGCATTGAGTAGTAGGAGTCTAGGTAGAAATGATCATTTGTCGAGTGGTTGGATTTAGTCGCCCTTCACTCATGTCTCACTTCAGCTGACAACAGACACTCTAGGCCTCTAAGCCTTCAGAAAAAAAAATTTTTTTTTTAACTAGTAGATTGGGGAATTTTCAGAAGTGTTGGAGATTTCTTAGTGGGTGATTCAAATCTACAGTCTTAATTTGTATCTTTCTCTTCCCTCCATTTGAAAGAAATGAAAAGCCAGGGATATTTGGGATTCAAATAGAATATCAGACTCAGTGTTAGAAGTACCTTACAGGTCAGTAAAACTGAAAATGTGAAGTAAACAATGAAGAGAAATTATATAACTCCCTGAATGCACAAATCTGAAAAAAGGGTCAACCCAGTTAGAGAAGGCAGGGTAAGGAGTTACTTATGTGAGCAGAAATCTACTAAAGTAAATTATTTTACACACTGACTATATGTGTTTTGCAGATATGTATCTACTTAGCATGTACTTTCGTTAGCCTATATTTTCCTAAATATATAAATCGATAGTAGTGAGTGCAAATAAATAATTCAGGTTGACAGTTTTAAAATAGTCGCCCTCTGTTTACAGAGAATCACAACTGATGTGAATTGTACCAGGAGATACCCTGACAAGAAAACCATAGACAAACATCCTTCTTTGTCAGAATGCAGGCCTTGGCCTGCCCCATGTCACTGAGCTGGACCAGATACAGGTGAGGGGGCTTCAAAAGTTGTCCCAAAACAGAATGAAAATAAATTCCATGGAGTTTTTGAAGCTCCTCAGAGAGTCAAACGAAGTCCTTCCCCACATTGTCCACTTAACAAACACTCTCCTCTGAGCTGTCCTGCGATCCTATGCATAGTACACCACTCTAGTCTTTAACTCGGAGACCACAAGAATTAAACTCTTTGATCATCATGACTTTTCTAATTTAAAACAAAGGAAGAAAGCCTGAGAAGAACAAAGAGCCTTTGTGGATAAGTTGCAATGACAGCAAGGTTGGGTTTTCAAATCTCCCAGACACTCTGTTGGAGAAGGATGAGGGTGTCAGCTCCCCCCAAACATGTACAGTCCCGTAGACTCTAGATAGGGTCACTAGAAATTGGGATCCATTGGATGGCAGTGTTGTTGTTTTTAATAATGTAATATGTGCACGTAACCAAGCACCACACCTATGGCATGAAGGTAAACGGATTTTCCCTAGTTCTATGCTTCAAACCTTCTCTCCTCTACCTGAACTTCCTATGTACAAGGGAAGACTGGGCCATCCCCGGAATGTATCCCAGGACCCCATTAGAAGAGAGAAAGGGAGGCCTATTAAGGTCAGAGCTTCACAGTGAGGAATCACCCACCCTTGGTTTTTCTAAACTCCTCCACGAGGGAGCTGGCTTCCTCTTGAACGCGGTCCTCAATGCTCCTCTTGCCCATCCCGAAATTCCGGAGGGTCATGAGGGAGAAGCGTCGCATATCCTTCCATGTCTGTCCATTGCTGAAAACGATTCCTATCAGAATGCAAGTAGAATGGATATTCTTAGGAGAGGTAGTGAGTCCACTGACCTAAACAATTCTTTCTCAGTTCAGCCCACCTGCCAGCCATTATCACTGCCCAAGGCTCATGCAGGCACACCTACCACGCCCTTTATTAGTCCGTTCAGCCAGTGGGAAATAGCCTCTTCCAGAGAACGCCTCTCCGTGGTCAATCAGGGCTTCCTTTACGACCTCATAGCCATGCAGCACCACGGTGGGCCGCATGCCAACGTACAGCGTGAACACAGGCCCATAGGTTTTTGCGAACTGAGAAATGGAAAGGAGATGCCAGTATTAGTAACAGAGGACACTGTGGATTCTATGTACAGTGCATGGTTCATACTGATATCCTTGTATTGTTAATGTCTTATTTTGCTGCATAAAGCTTTAATGTTTATGAATTTTATTTGTACGTCTAACTGTGACTGTGCAGGCTGCCTTTTAAGCAGGTGCTCTGATGCACCCCAGGAACTTGGCCTTCTTCTTACTAAAACTAATCACCACCTCAACACCTTGAGAATATTTGTGATCATCATTTAAAGAGAAAGGGGCTAAGTTTCAGAGAATTTGAATTGAATTCTCAGGGTCAACCAACCCACCAACCAACAAACTCACTTCCATCAAGTCCATTCTGACTCAGAGCAACTCTGTAGGACAGAGTAGAGCTGCTCCTTTGGGCTTTCAGGATTTTAAATCTTTTTTTTTTTTTAAGACTTTAAATCTTTACGGGAGGAGACGACCTCATCTTTCTCTCCCAGGATGGCTGGTGGTTTCAATCTGCTGACCCTGAGGTTAGCAGCTCATGTGTAGCTCACATCCACTAGTACATCTCCAAAGCCCCTGGGCTGACCTCTGACACATGCCTTAGCAATTTATTAGTCCCTGGTATCGACCTTTGGACCAATTATCCAACAGATTGATTTGGGATCACCTGCAAACTTCTTCCCTTGAGGTTCTATTTAGCATCACCGATGACTACTAGAAACCTATGGTTCTAAAAATCACTCCAGTTAGAGAGTACGAACTAAAAATGAGAGTGGGCACCACAGAAGCAGCGGGCAAGCAATATGTGATGGAAGAATCGTTTTGTACATTCTGTGGCATTCCCAGAGCACAGCGGTCTCTGTGCAGACTCCGAAGGATTCTGTCACCACCCAGACCTCCCTCATTACTAATGTTCTTTACTCATCCATGCTGGTCCTTAGTCCATCACTGTGCCCTTGACATCAGCAGTAATCCGCTTCTATGGAGAAGTTTAATATTCCTGGATAATTTGGACAAAACATGTGGTTGCAGCAGTACATTGCCAGAGGTTCAGGCTATATTCAGAAGATGCAGAACAAGGCTGTCAGAGAACACCTGAAGGATGTTTACTTCTGTTTTACTGACTTTGACCAGGAATTTGACTGTGTGGATCATAACAAACATAACTTTGGGAAGAATGGGAATTCCAGAACATTTCATTGTGCTCATGAGGAGCTGGTACATGGATTAAGAAGCAGTTTTGCAACCAGATCAAGGGCATACTGCATGCATGGTTTAAAATCAGGATAGGCATTCATCGGGTTGTGTCCTATCACCAGACCTATTCAGTCGGTAAGGAGGGTAAATAATCAGAGAAGCTGGCTTGTGCCACCAGGATTGGAGGAAGGCTTATTAACAATTTGGGATATACATGTGACGTGCTGAAAGTGAGGAGGACTTGAAGCACTTGTTGATGAAGATCAAGGATCACAGACTTCAGTATGGAGTATGTCTCAATGTGAAAAAGACCAAAATGCCCACAACTGCACCAATAGGTCATAAGATGAGTGGAGAAAAGGTTGAAATTGTCAAGGATTTTGTCTTGTTTGGGTCCAGTGCTTATGGAAGCAGTCAAGAGATGAAAAGAAACATGGTGTTAGGTTCATCTGCTACACAAGAAACTCTAGAGTGTGTTTTGAAAAGCAAGGGGGTTATTTTAAAGACTAAGATGTAACACAAAAAAGAAAAAAAAAGAGTAAGATGCAGCTGACCCAAGCGATGGTATTTTTAATTGCCTCATATGCATAGAAAGTGGATGTGGACATCGAATAAGGAAGACCGCGGAAGAATTGATGCATTTGAATGGTGGCTTTAGTGGAAAAGAATACTGAAAGTACCAGGAACTGCTAAAAGGACAAACCAATCTGTCTTGGAAGACCTAAGGCAAGGATGGCAAGATTTCATCTTATGTACTTTGGGCATACTGTCAGGAGAGACCAGTCCTGGAAAAAAGGACATGTTTGCTAAAGTAGAAGGGCAGAGAAATAGAAGGAGACCCTCAGGGTGATGGCCTGATATAGAGGCAGTAACAATGGCTTCAGGCACGGCAGGCATTTTGAATATGGCACAGTACAGGGCAGTGGTTCCTTACGTTGTGCACAGGGTCGCTAAGAGTCGGAACCTACCCAGTGACACACAACAACAACAACAACAGCAACAATTTGCTTCTACCGCACAATGACCTTAATATTTATCTTCCCCACAAAATAAACACTAGTTCATTTTTCTCTTTCAGACAATGATGGATTAAAAAAGCAACAGAAACAGAAAAATTCGCAGGAAGTATTTTGCTTTACAGTGATCTATATTAATAGTTTACTGCAAGGGATACATTTGATTTAAAAGTTGGGACTGATTTACTTACCTGTTGCCTGTCACTGGACGAGCATAAGGTGTACTTACATTGGTTAAAGATTTGGTGATGTCCTTAACACTCAACTGCAGGATATTTCCAATAATTGGAAGAGGAGTAGGGCCAGGTGGGAGCTTCCCTTTCCCATTGCTTTGATTCCAGAGTGAAAAAAGGAGCAAGCAGGAAACACAGAGAACTAGGGCCACGACTAGATCCATGGATGTCTTCTCGTCTTACTCGGGCAACTGATTGTCTTCCAGGCTTAACATTTTATAGTGATCTCCACTATTAATTTTTTTTAAGCCTGGGGGCTAAGGTTACCAATCATGTAAATTTGCTGTAATTTCTTCTGCTTGGACTTTGGCTCAGAGATTAAGAGTTATGTAACCATGTTTCAGTAACCTGGGAGGCACAAGCATTTTGCAATCGATTCAAAGGTAATTTTATTTTTTTCTCTCCCTAATCTGGAGATTTTGGTTTGATTGGTGTAGGGTTGGGTACAGGTATAGGTAAATATTTTTCTTTTTAAAAATTAAAAGAATTATATATTATTGTTGCTGATGCTATACACCGAAAAACACACGCCAATTCAGTGTTTTCTAGATGCACAATTCAGTGACACTTTTTTGAGTTGTGAAACTTCGCATCCTCCTCTTCTCAGTGGTTCCTCCCACATTAGCATAAACTCACTGTCCCCTAAATTTCTTTTTTTTTCACTTCCAAAAAATGTTTATAAGCAATTTTATTGGGACATAATCCAAATATAATACAATTCAATAGTTTAATGATATCAAGAAGTGTTGTACAATTGTTACCATAATCAATTTGTGGTGTGTATGTTCTTGATATGTTCAGTATATTCTTTGTTATAGGCTTTTCATTTCCCTCCAATCTTTCCTGATGTGCCCACAAGGAACCCTAAATCTAGTTCCTGGGTCTGTAGATTCATCTCTACTGGATTTCATATACCGAGAAACATACAAAACTACATAACAAGAGTCAAAAAAGCTAACCACAACAAGAAAATAAGATAGAGAAAAACCCCAGCTGGGAAGAAGACAGAAAATAATAAAAACTAGAACAACTTTAAAATGGGTCAAAAGAGAGATCGAATGATAAGGTGTTAGATTTTAACATAGCTACATCTATCATGTTCCACTTTCCAATGCATTCTGTATCCTAGACAGTGGTTTATTCACATCCCGGGGCTGGGTTCAGAGGGGCTTCACCGGATGCTTCATCTACATGTATTTCCCCTTCATTTTCTTTAACTGCTAGAACTTTTAGATGTGAGGTTGGCAAAGGCCAACTCCTATCTCCTGGTAGAGTTTAGATTTTATCTTCAAAACTGAGGAGAATTTTTAAAAAATTTTTTAGTGGAGTTAGAGTAACCTTTATTTAATGGGCTGTTTGCCAATGAGCACAGTATTTAATGTTAGTAAGAAGGCAGCACACAGGAGATGCAACTTCAGCAAAACATGTAAACAACAGGTATCAGTTCTCTACACAAAAAAGTACCCTAAGAGGCCAGAGGGCAGCTCCATAGGATTGGTACATCATGTTTCCAGGTGGGAACAAGAAGTCCCATTCCCATTAACACACAACAACCCTTCTAGGAAGCTTGGCAGAAAGTCTCACCAAGGCCCACAGCAACGGACAGTAGCCTGGCTCAAGCACAGCGCGCAGAACGGCTGGGAGCGTGGCACGAACATGCAGTCTTCCATGCCTGGAGTACCAAGGTATCCTCTCTGCTGGGAGACAGCCCCAAAGAACACTCCGGGCCGGGAGGTGGCCGGTGGAAGAGCTAAGGGGTTGCAATAGCACAAACAATATGCGCGCACTGCCGTCAAGTTGATTCTGACTCGGTGACCTATAGAGGGTGTCTGAGGCGGTTTATTTTATGGGAGTAAATAGAGCCATCTTTCTCCTGTGGAGTGGCTGGTGGGTTTGACCCACTGATCTTGCTGTTAGGAGCCCAACACTTACCTGAGAGTGCCCCAGGGCACAGCATGTCAAAATACTGCCCCACAGGGTTCCCAAAACTATAAATCTTTCTGGCAGCGACTGCCAAATGTTTTTCCTGTAGAATGGCTGGTGGGTTTGATTCACTGATTTTTTTGGTTAGCAGCTAAGCACTTTAATCACTGTGCCACAAAAAACAAACAAACAAAACCCCAAACTCAAGGCCATCCAGTCATCTGATCAATAGTCACCCTATACAACAGAGTAGAACTACCACTGTAGATTCTGGAGGCGATACATCTTTATAGCCTTATCTTTCTCCCATGAAGCAACTGGTGGATTTGAACTATTGATCTTGTGGTTAGCAGCCCCATGCATAAGCCACTGTGCCACCACAGCTCCTTCTATCCCTGATACACACACACACACACACACACACACACACACACACACACAGCGCGCGAGAGAGATTGATTGATTTAATTAAAAACCCCTGTAAGTTTACTCATGGAGAAACAAGCGACAGAATACTTTTGCGGCCTTTGCAGCGCAACCATTACAACTGCATTAAGAGCCAACGGGAGAGCTGGGAGACCTCAAAGACACGTGGAGAACTCTGAGGAGAATTTTATAGTTTTCGTCGGGCATGGTTGAACCATGGTTTGGAAAAGACCCCTCTCGCTGTAGTGGTGAGTGGAGCCGAAGGAGCCCAAAGGGACACTAATGAGACCAGATGGAAGACCGTGGTCAAGGCCAGAGGAAGTTTTAGTAAAGTCAGGGCAAAGGGTAAGGTGAGATGGGCAACAGATGTTAAATTTCACTACCACCTGCCTTCCAGAAAAGACCATGGATCTTTTAGCTAATAGTTCTTCAACAAAGGAAAATAATTCTTTCTACTCAGGAAAGGGCTCTTGATCTGGGAGTTTTTTTTTTCCTTTTTTCTCTTTTTAAACATTTTATTGGGGGCTCTTAGAGCTTGTATCACATTCCATACATCAATTGCATCAAACATATTTGAACATATGTTGCCATCATCATTTTCAACACATTTTCTTTCTACCTGAGCCCTTGGTATCTGCTCATTCCCCCTCCCCACCATGAACCCTTGATTATTTATAAATGATTTTTTTTTCACGTCTTACACTGACTGCTGTCTCCCTCCACCCACTTTTCTATTGTTCATCCCCTTGGGAGGGGGTTAAATGTCAGTCATTGTGATCAATTTTCCCCTTCTCCCATCTTCCTCTTACCCTCCTGGTATCGCTACTCTCATAATTGGTACTGAGGGGTTTACCTGTCCTGGATTCCTGGATTGTGAGCTTCTATCTGTACCAATGTACATGCTCTGGTCTAGCCGGATTTGTTCAGTAGAACTGGGGTTGGGGGAGGAGGAAGCATTAAAGAACTAGAGGAAAGTTGTACATTTCATCAGTTCTATACTGCACCCTGACTGGCTCATCTCTTACCTGTGATCCTTCTGTGAGGGGATGTCCAATTGTTTACAGGTGGGTTTTCAGTCTCCACTCCACCCTCCCCGTCATTCACATATATAATATTTTGTTCTGGGTCTTTGATGCTTGATACCTGATCCCATCGACACCTCATGATC
Organism: Tenrec ecaudatus; assembly: GCF_050624435.1. Taxonomy (NCBI): domain Eukaryota; kingdom Metazoa; phylum Chordata; class Mammalia; order Afrosoricida; family Tenrecidae; genus Tenrec; species Tenrec ecaudatus. The sequence goes on from NC_134545.1 coordinate 79,688,398, forward strand.
ACACAGGCTGGTGTGCTTCTTCCATATGGGCTTTGTTGTTTCTTAGCTAGATGGTCGCTTGATCTGGGAGTTTTCTTATGGGACTTTAAAAAAATCAGTTTATTGGGGGCTCGTACAACTATTATCACAATCCATCCATTCATTCATTGTGTCAAGCACATTTGTACAATTGTTGCCATCATCATTCTCAAACATTTGCTTTCTACTTGAGCCCTTGGTATCAGCTCCTCATTTTTCCCCTCCCTCCCTGTTCCCCCTCCCTCATGAACCCTTGATAATTTATAGATTATTATTATTATGTCTTATACTGTCCGACGTCTACCTTCACCTACTTTTCTGGTGTCCGCCCCCAGGGAGGAAGTTCTACGTAGATGCTTGTAATCGGTTCCCCCTTTCCACCCCTCCCTCTCTCCCTCCCCCCCCCTCCACTTTATGGGCCCTTTGTAACTAAATATGACAATGAAAATCTAGGGAAAAGATAAGGAACAAGCAAAAGCAATATCCATCTCTCCATTCAACATGTGTTAAGTGCCATCTGTCAATTCTGATTCATAACTTTTCTATGCAGAACAGAGTGAACCACTGACCAGACCTTCACCATCCTCCTCACTACTGTTATATTTGAGCCCGTTGTTGTATCCTTGATGGTGCGGTCGGGCAGGCACTGGACTGTTTACCATTAGGTGGCTGGTTCAAGTCTCTCTGCAGGACAAAGATGAAACGATCTATGCTGTAAAGATTTACAGCTTTAAAAAGCCTGTGGATTTACCGCTTTAAAAAGCCTATGGAGGGTAAATAGAAGTTGGAATCAACTTAGTGGCAGTGGGTTATTGTTGCAGCATTGTGTCCCTTCATCTCCTTAAACATCTTCTTTCCTCCGGGCAGCATGTTCAAAGTACATAAAGTGAAGTGGCGCTCTGACTCAACTTCTTTTCAAAACAAATTTGTTTGTTCTTCTGCAGCCCACGGTCCATATTCTTCGCCAATACCATCATTCAAACGCATCAATCCTTCAGTCTTCCATATTAATTTCCAGTTTGTGCATGCAACCCGGCATCCAACTTCACGTCCATCTTCAGTAGTGCTCTGGCATAGCGGCCACCTAGGTGTGCCGCTCTCATCCTGGACAGTGGTTTACGGCTGCGTGGAGTGTGAGGGCACGATTCCCTAAAGGTTCTTGTAATTTTTCAAATTACTGTTGTTACTAATTGATCCCCTCCCAGGAGGTATTAAAATAGGGTAATATACAAGATAGACATTCTTTATACTTGACCTAAACTGTTGTTTGGTTTCAAGATGAATTCAGGAGATAAATTTGGTTTAAGGTTGAAAGATGATCTCATGGAAATAGTTTTAGGGGTTCCTTGAGGCTCCAAAAACCTGGCATCCATTAAAAACGGAAATTCTGGTTTCCATTTGCCCTCTTGTGATCAGGATTCTTCTATAGAATTTTTGATAAAAATATTTCGTATGGTAGCTGGGCACCACTGTTGTTCCTCTGTTCTCACGGAAAGGAGATGGCTGTGCACGGAGGCAGTCACCCCACCCTCCATATTCTTCTCTTGCTAGCTCTCCTTTCTCTGTTGATAGACTCTATTGTTGTGCCTTGATGGCCACGTGCAAGTTTTCTAAAAAATGTGGATTGTGAATTCGGTGTAGGTATACAGAGCAGATCACCATTTTACATTCAACCACGCATACACATTTTGACTCAACTCATCGATTGTAGTTCCCTCAATGCATCATCACATATGCCATCTCCTCATATCTCCTGTTTCCATTACACCTTCTTTCCTAACCTTCTGAACTTTGTCATGGGGTAAATGTCCTTTTGATTTTAAATGATTAACTACTGCAATGCAGAGGTGAGTTCAGTTCTAATCTGAAGAACCAAAGTCTTAAGGACCCTACAAGTCTTTATTGAAATGGTCACCTGAACACTTTTATGATTTTGAGTTTCCCCCCTCACATTTTCTTGCCCTCTTTCCAGGACCTTCTAAGATGATTCTTTTTTTTTTTTAAACAATTTATTAGGGCTAAGATGATTCTTTTCAGAGTGGTTGGCAGTGGCAGCTGGGCAGCTGTGGAGTCCAACGCCGGTGGAGACTGATGTTTCCACAGTTCATGAGTCCATGGCACAGACTGTTCCACAAGTCTTTCGTTTCTTGTCACGCTTCTTTCCTCGGGGAGAGGAGGTACCAAGAGCTGCACCTTAGGTGGCTGCTTATGAGATTTTAAGCCTCCAGTCTTTACTTTCCAAAGTCGGATATTGAATATTGTCTCTGTGAATGATACTACGCCAATTGAGATTGGTGTTCCAGAAGATGGACTCTTGATCCCCATCCCCAGTGATCCTCAAGGTGTTTGGTTATGTGGAAGACCTTTTAATAACTTTGTCCCCTGTATGCTCAACTAATTCACGGATATGAATGCAGCAAAAGCAAATATGTATATGCAAATATCCTCTGTCAAACTTATGTATATTCATGGTATACTCCCACTCTCCCTCTTCCACCAGTCAGTCCGTATGTCTCTCCAAGCGTCCACTTACAGAAACCCGCTGGTGCGAGTCCAGGCACTGCAAGGGAAGAAGGGGTAGTATAGAAACACTACAGATTTTCCTAGTTCAGTTAGGGATGCCCCATGAAATCACCATCCTAAAGCTTCAAATGAGGGAACCAAACTCTAGGAAGCTTTTGTTTGTATTTAAGCAGTCCACCTGCTACTTTTGGGGGCTTGCCATTGACGTAAGGAATCTGTCATACAACTTTTACCAGTTTGACTTTTTACACATGTGGATCACATTGACAGCAATTGAAATAACTAGCTGCCCAACTCTACCCTTAATCAAGTACAATCTCCCATCATCATCATCACTCTTCCTGCCTCTTGGTGTTCAAATGGCGTGGCTGAGGGGTCTGGCCTCCTCTAACTTCACAAGTGGGAAGGATAATCAAGACCAACATCCCAAGGCTGATTTCTATGAGCAGAGGTCAGAGATGGCTCCACCCTCTACATTTTTTTTTTTACCAGTTGCAACTATTGTTCCCATGGCACTCTGCGTCCCTGTTGGGTTCCATATTTCATTGCAATGGCCACACAGAATTCACAGATATTCCTCACAATTTGTGGAGTTGTTTTGGTTTTTTTTAAGCGAAGTCAGAAATGACAGGTCAGAAACCATTCAGGTACAGTTCTTCCACCAGAACAGCCTTTTTTCCAGCAGTGCCAGTGGGCACACTTCTCTATGGCCCTTGGCATCTTGGTCCCACACTTCCTGGCCTCTGTCCTGCGTGGGAAAATGTTACAAAGCTTTGTTACCTCACTAAGTGCCCAGAGGCACCCTACGCTGCCAGTAAGCTCCGCTGGAAGGAGCTCCGTTCTAGTTCCCGGAGTTGAAAAACAGCTTCAGCAAGTGCCCACCCCTGCCAACAAGCTTCTGCCTGGCAGGCACTCAGCTTTCGTGCTCAGTGGGTCCAGAGGTTTGCCATGCCTTGGCTACCATGCCCAGCCTCTTGGCTCTGCCACTTCTGTTTCTTTGCTGTTATTTCTCTCTTTTTTTAATGAATAAATCATTTTAATGGGGGCTCTTATAGCTCTTATAATAATCCATACAACAATTGTACCAAGCACATTTGTACCTATGTGGCCATATCATCATTTCCAAAACATTTTCTTTCTACTTGAGCCCTTGGTATCAGCTCTACTTTCCCCCTCCCTCCCTCACTTTCCCTCCCTCCTGAACCCTTGATAATTTATATTATACCCTGTCCGCTGTCTCCCTTCACTCACATTTCTGTCATTCGCTCCCCTGGGGCTGGAGCAGGGTGGGGTGTTGTACATTGATCATTGCACTTGGTTCCCCTTTCTTCCCCCAGCTCCCCCCTACACTCATGGTATTGCTGTTCTCATGATTGGTACTGAGGGGTTGATCCGTCCTGGATTCTGTGTGTTGAGAGCTCTTATCTGTAACATGCATATGCTCTGATTTAGCTGGATTTGTAAGATAGTACTGGGATCATGATAGGGGTGGGTGGGAGGAGGAAGCTTTAAAGAACCAGAGGAATGTTGTGGGTTTCCTTGGTGCTATACTGCACCCTCACTAGCTCATCCCTTCCTTGTGACCCTTCTGTGAGAGGATGTCCAATTGTCTACAAATGGACTTTTGGTCTCCATTCCAACTCCCTTGTTTGCATCAAAATGGTTGTTTGTTTTGGGTCTTCTGATGCCTGATACCTGATACCATTTACACCTCGTGATCACAGGGGTTGATGTGCTTCTTCCATTTGGGTTTTGTTGCTTCCATGCTAGATGGCCACTTTTTTAGCTTCAAGCGTTTAAGACTCCAGATGCAATATCTTGTAATAGCCAGGCACCATAAGCTTTCTTCACCACATTTGCTTATGCCCCCATTTTGTCTTCAGCAATTGTGTCAGAAAGGTGACCATCACAGAATTCCAGGTTATTAGAAGCAAAGTGTTCTTGAACTGAGGGAGGATTTGAATAGAGGCCCAATATCTCTCTGCTTAACCTTAATACTTAACCTATAAATATATGTACATAGACCTATATTCCTATCATTATATATTAATATATTTACATATGTAAATGCCTATGTTTATACCTCTATAAATGTCTTTTGCCTCCTAGTTCTTTCCTCTATTTCCTTTTACTTTCCTCTTGTCCCACTATCATGTTTGAACTTCATTCGGCTCTCTGTACTTCCTCTCAGCTACAATGCACTTGAACAAACTTCACCAAGCATTCTATGCTCTCCTCACTATCGATTTTAGATCTCTTGTTCCCTTGTCCTTGGGTTTGTTGGCTCTCCTGCCCCTTTCCTTCATCACTTCCTCTCCCCTGTCCTCCTGAACTGTCAGTGCCATTGTTTTGTCCTCAGGATTGTTTATCCTGCCTATCTTATGTGGATAGATTTGAAAAAGAAAGAAAGAGAGAGAGAGAGAGAGAGAGAGAGAGAGAGAGAGAGAGAGAGAGAAAGAGAAAGAGAGAAAGAAATGAAGAAAGGCCTATGATTAGTTCCAGGTCTGTCTGCTGAGCCTTATGAATTTTTTTCTGATTGGGTCTGATGCAGTGCCAAGCCCTGCCCCCCAAGTCTGAAGGCTATTTTCAGAATTCCTCAGGGACTTTGTTGCTTTGCTCTCCTTGCTGCTCTGTTATGCACCCTTTGTGTTATGCCCTGATGTATGTGTGGTTGGGGTGGGGGTGGTCAGACTGGGCACAATTCTCACACTGTGTCTCAGGTGCTGATCCCATAATGCTGTGTCTCAGTAAGGGGATGCCATGTCTTGTGGTGGGGCCGACCCTACGATACTCTCTGTGCATTGTGTGCTCTGATTGGGAATGTTGGTCGAAGCTTGGTGGGCCAGGAGGCTGTTCTCTCTCTCTCTCCTCTATTTCCCTCTTTGTTAGCTCCTGTGTGGTCTGGGAAGACCTGCCACTCTCTCTGGGCTGTATCTACAGTGCTGTCCTCTGTGGTGCATTCTCCTGGGGAGATGGGTTAACGTAGCTGGGATAGGGGCTGGCCTGGCCTCCCAGACCTCTCTGTTAGTTCACTGCTTCATGCTAGTATGTTGCCCTCAAGGGTTAATGCACCAGGCTGAGGTCTGGTCCCTCTCTCCCTTTCCTGGGGAGATATAAGCAATACCCTCCGCATGGTAGATTATTGCCCTGTTCCCCCAATGTGTTCATCTCCCACTTTTCCTTGTCTCTCCAGTCCCTCTCTTCCCCTTATTTGTTGATATGCTGTATGCATCATTGGGCTTGGTCTGTCCCTGCCTGTGTGCCTGTCTCACAACCTGTAAATTATGTATTAGTTTTTCTTCTGATCCCACTGTGTTGATTGGACCTACCTCACTGGACTCATCCTGTACTTGTCCTTTTGTGTTTGGCTAACTTCACTTAACATAATTTCCTCCAACTCTTCCCATGAGACAATGTGCTTCATATTTCATCACTACTTTCTATAGGGTTGTGTAGTACTCCATTGTGTGTATGTGCCAGAGTTTTCTAATCCAGTAGTCTGTCGATGGAAATTCAGGTTGTTTCCAGATCTATGCCATTGTGAATTGTGCCGCATTAAATATCGGCGCACAGATGACTGGTCGTAAGGTAACTCAATTTCCATTTGCTTTAGATATCACTAGATTCCTTTCCACAGTGGCTGTACTTATCTACAAGGCCACCAGCAGTGGATGAGAGTTCCTATCTCACCACGTCACCTCCAATATTTGTTGGTTTCTGATTTTTTTAACTGAGCTATCTTCAGGGATGTTAGGTGGTATCTCATAGTTGTTTTAATTTTCATTTCTCTAATGGCTAACAATCGTGAATATTTTCTCATATGTTTACTGATCTATTGTTTCCTTGTCCCTAAGTTTGTTGGCTCTCCCCTCCCTTTCCCCCATGGCTTCCTCTCCCCTGCCCCACCTCCCCTGAACTATCAGTCCCATTGTTTTGTCCTTGGGACAAAACATTTAAGTTTCCTCCCTGGTGAAACTTCTGTTCAGGTCCTTTGCCACCTCTTCATTGGGCTGGCTGCTTTTTTCTTGTTGTAGGCTATCAGGGTATTGCATATTTTAGTAATAAGTCCTTTGTGTGATGTGTCATTGCTAAAGATCTTCTCCCAGCCTGTGAGTTATTTTGTTACTCTCTTGGTGATGTCTTTCCATGCACACAGGTGTTTTATCCTTAGTGTATCACATTTGTCAGTTTCAGTTTCCTCTATGTGTGTGTCCTTCCCTGTTTCAGTTAGCCTATGTATTCCCTGTGCCAAGGTTCTCTCGTTTGTTCCTATTCCTTCCATGATGGCCCTAATAGTCTGGGGTTTTACTTCAAGGTCTGTGATCCACCTTGAGTTTGTTTTTGTGCATGGGGTGAGGTAAGATCTTGCCTCATTTTTCTGCATGCAGATATCCACTTGTTGAAGGCATCCACTTCCCATGTGATGTTTTTTGGGCCCTTATTGGAGATCAGTTGTCTATATGCTGCTGGATTTATTTCTGGGTTTTCTTTTCTTTTCCATTGGTCTGAGTACATGTCGTTATACCAGTACCATGCTGTTTTGATCACTGTGACTGTGTAGTATGTTTTAAAGTCAGGTAAAGCAAATCCTCCGATTTTTTCTTCTTGGGTAGTTCTCTGTTAATTCTGGGCTTCTCTCTCCATTAAGTTGGTAGTCAATTTTTCTATTTCTTTGAATAAGATTGTTGGTATTTGTATTAGTATAACGTTAAACTTAATAGTGCTTTGGGTAGGATTGACATCTTTACTATATTGAGTTTTCCAATCCATGAGTATGGGGTATTCTTCCATTTGTGGAGGTCACATATGGTTTCTTGTAGTAGAGTTCTTTAGTTTTCCTCATACAAATCTTTTGCTTTTTTTGATTAGGTATATCCCTAGATATTTCAATTTGTGTTTGGCTATTGTGAAGGACACTGCCTTCTTGATCTCCTCTTCCATGGCCTTGTCTGATATATATAGCAATCTAATAGACTTCTGTTTGTTGATCTTGTATTCAGCTACTCTTTCACATTCCTCTACTGCTGCCAGCACCCCTCTTGTGGAGCTTTTGGGGTTTTCAATGTACATAATCATGATGTCTGCAAATAACGATAGTTTCACCTCTTCTTCCCCTGAGACAAATGCCTCTAATGTCCTTTCATTGCCTTATGGTGTTAGCTAGGACCGCCAGTACGATGAATAGAATTGGGGACAAGGGGCATCCTTATCTGGTCCCCTTTTTCAGCGGAATTGTTTTTGTCTTTTCTCCATTGACTATGAAATTGGGTGTTGTTTTGTCATAGATAGCGTGTAGTAACTTGAGGAATTTCTCTTCCATTCTGATCATCTTGAGTGTCTTAATTAGGAATGGATATTGGATGTTGTCGAATGCTCTTACTGAGTTTATTGATAGTATTATGTTGTTTTTATCTGTTTTCTTCTCAATGTGATGGATGATGTTGATGGACTTTCAGATATTGGTCTATGCTTGCATCCCTGGAATGAATCCCACCTGGTCATGGTGGATGATTTGTTTAATATACTTCTGTATTCTATTGGCCAATATTTTGTTAAGGATTTTTGTATTAATGTTCATTAGAGATACTGGTCTGTTGTTCGTTATTCTTGTGGGATCCTTGCCAGATTTGGGTATCTGTGTTATACTAGTTTTATATAATGAGTGTGGAGTTTACTGTCTTTTTCTGTGTTCTGGATTAGTTTTATAAGATTGGTGTCAGCTGTTCCCTGAGTGCTTAGTAGAATTTTCCTGTGAAGCCATCTGGCCTCGAAATTTTTTCACTGACAACCTATTTCTTCTATTGCTATGGGTCTATTGAGGTTCTTGACTTCTATCTGAGATAATCTAGGGAGGGGTTGTTTTCCAAGTATTTGTCCACATTTTCCAGGTTGTTGAATTCATCGACATACAGATTTTTATAGTAGTTTGTAATTATCCTTTTAATCTCATTAGGGTGTGTTGTGAGTTCCCCTGATTCATCCCTCATCCTGGTTATTGATGTTTGCTCCTTCCTCTACATAGTTAGCTTTGTCAGCTCTTTATCAATTCTGTTAATCCTTTCAAAGACCCAGCTTTTTTGCTGCCCTGATTTTTTTTTGCACTGTTCTCTTGTCTTCCCACTCCTTTATCTCCACCCTGATGTTTATTATTTTATTTCTTTTGCTATTGGAGGATTGTTCTTTTTCTCTGCTGTAGTTGCTGAAGATTTCTTGATAGTGTATAGTCACGAATCTCTCTTCCTTTTTCATATGTGCATTATTGCTATCAAACAACCTCTGATAACTGTTTTTGCTGTGTCCCATAGGTTTTGGTACATCTTACTCTTATTCTTTTTTAAAAAAAATATGTTTTATTGGGAGCTCTTACATATATCATAACATTCCATCAATTACATAAAACAGTATTGTACACTTGCTACCACAGTCGGTTTCAAAACATTTTCTTTCTTTTTGTACCTTACTCTTATTCTTGTTAGTTTCTAAAAGCTTCCTACTTTCCTCTCTAATTTGGACTCATACCCACTCATTCCTCAGAAGATTGTTATTTATTTTCCAATCGTTTGTCCTTGTTTTTTTTAATTGTTCTTTTGTTTATCACCAGCTGTATGGTGTGGTGGCCTGAGAGGAATGTCTGAGTAATCTCTATGTGTTTGAATTTACTTAGGCTGAACTTGTGCCACTGCATGTCATCTATTTTTGAATAAGAGCCATGTGCACTTGAAAGGAAGGTGAAATTTTTTGCACTTGGGTATAGAGCTCTATAAATGTCCATCCGGTTGAGTTGTCTACTTGTGAAGTTTAACTTTGTAGTTTCCTTGTTGAGATTTTTTCCTGGTGACCTATCTTTCTCTGATAGTGGTGTTAACGTCATTACTATGTTGAGTCTGTGATTTCTGTTTTCAGTTTTTGAAGAATTTGTTTGACAAATTTTACAGGTCTCTTGTTAGGCATGTATATATTTATTATGCCCACTGGTTCTTGATCTACTGATCCTTTTAGCACTATGTAGTGACCATCCTTATCTTTTGTTTTCTCCTTGAGATCAATTTTGTGTGAGATTAGGATTGCAACCCTTGCTTTTGTTTGATTGCTGTTTGCTTGTTATATTTTCGCCAACCTTTTATTCTTAACTTATATTTGTCTGCAAGCTGAAGTTCTCTTTCAGGTCACAGATTGTTGGATTGTTTTCTGAGTCAGTCTGCAAGCCTTTGTCTTTTAATAGATGAATTCAGACCGTTGACATTCAGTTATTACCACCAACTGTGAATTCATTGTTGTCATCCTGTACCTTCTGTGTTGGGTGTTTTCCTATCTCCCCACATAATGTCGTGCTGTGTATATGTGTGTGTGCTTCATTCTTGCCTTATTTTTTGCCATTGAGGCAAAGTTACCTTGCTAGTTGTTTTCCACATATTGACTTACAGGTGGGGTTGCGCTTTGTGGTGGTCTCCTTTTTATACTTGGTAAATGTTGATCTTCTGACCATAGTGAGTTGGCAAGGATTGTTTTGCAAGGTTGGGTGCCTTATAATGTATTCTTTGAGTTTTTTCTTGTCCAGGAAGACTCATCTCTCCATTTATCCTAATAGACAGTTTGGCACACTAGAGGATTCTTGGATTGGCATTGTACTCTTTCAACTTTCAGAAGATGTTACTCCACTCTCTCCTCCTCATGGCATCTGCTGATAGGTCTGAACATATTGTCACTCAAGTATCATTGTATGTGACTTTTTTTCTTTAGCTGCTCTTATGAATTTTTCCTTTTCCTCAAAGTTGGATAACTTAACTATTATGTGTCTTGGTGATTACTTCCTGGGGTTTAGTCTAATTGGTGTCCTCTCTGCTTCCTGTATAATTGTCTGATTATTCATTAAGTTGGGGAAATTTTCTTCCAGGAATCCCCTCACTACTTTAGCTGTTGACTTCTTCATTGTGCGTTGTTCCAGCATTTCTATTATTTGAATATTGTTCCTCTTTATAGCATCTGCTATTGATTTCAGGCTTTTTCCCTCCACCTCTTTGATTGTCTTGTTTGACTGTCTTCCCCCTTCGTTGACATTTACCTGGTTGTCCTCCAGATCACTGGTACAATTCTCTGCCTCTTCTAGTCTGTTGGTGAGGTCTGTTATCTTGATTTTTGCTTTTGTTACCTCTCCCCTTAACGCTTGTATTTCCCATTGGTGCTTGGACTTCACCCCATCATTTATTTCCTCAATTGTTGTATCCTTATTGCTTCCTTCATATCCTTTACAACTCCAAAAAAGCTTCTAAGGATTTCTTTTTGTGGCAGATCAACGTCTGCTTCTTTTTTAAAAAACAATTTATTAGGGGCTCATACAACTCTTATCACTACGTCTGCTTCTTTTATGAGTGTTGTTAGATTTAGGACTACATCTAATGTTACATCTTGTTTCTCTTGTTTTCTTGTCAAGGGTGTTGAGGTAGGTTGCTGTTTGCGTGTTGTTTTGGTGGCACTTGGGACCATGTTCCCGAAAGACATGAAGGCCCTGAGCTTTCTCTCTGTGGGGCTGGTAAGAGTGATGGTGGGGCTTTCCTGTGACCTACTGTGTTTGGGTATCAGCCTACAACATAAGGTAGGTGTAGTGGCAATTTGATGGCTGGTGGCAGCTGGAGTGCTCAGAAGATGGCCTGTGACTAGTGCCTGTGGGTATGATTCTGGACCAGACCAGGGTGGGCCTCAGATGCCTGGGATAACTCGAATCTGGGACAGAATCTGTGGGTTCACAGAGATCCTGTGGGTAATCCCTGGGGTGGGTCACTGCCTGGTGGAGAGTCTGCAGAACCCCAGTGGTGCCGTAGGAAAGACTTGGTGTTGGGGGTGGGCTGGCAGAGAAGCTGATCAGTCACGGTATTACGACGTGTAGGCACTCCGGGGCAGAAGTGACATGGCTGAGAAGCTGCATGGCCCAGCTGGTGCTTGGGAAAACATCAGGGCTGGAGGTGGCTTGTCAGAGAAGTCCCTAGTCTGGGACAAGCTCACCCTCACCAGAGGGCCACTGTGTCCAGGTCAGTCCTGTGGGGCAATCTACAGATGATGGTAGGTGTGTTCTGACAGTGGCTTTAAGAGCCATGGTCACTCCCTGCAGAGGGATCTGACTGCAGGCTAAAGGGACATGGTTGGACTCCACGTAATTATTATAGTGTTCTGTTCGCTGTTGTTGGAGCCCCGCATGGATAGCTGGTGGGCTCAGGCCATAGTGGGATAGGCCATGTAGTTGGTAGGTAAGTGAAACCTGGGTACAGGTTCCTGGGCTACTTGTGGGTGACAGGGGTGGGAGTGGGTTCCAACTGCAAGGGGTACAGCCACAGGTTGGCAGTGTTTGTGGGCCACTTGCTGTGCAACTTGCCTTGGGCAGTCTGCGGATGGGATCTAACCTTGGCTCTTGGGGCCTTGGACTGATGGCGGGAGAGTACCAGGTGTGGTGGTGGGGTCCATGTGGGGAGAAGGGGGCTGCTCACGGCAGTGAGTGTCTTGGATGAACTTTGGGCAGAGTCTAAGGGCTCCTGAGCCTGGCTAGCTTAAGGGTGAGGTCATCTCTCTGGCCTAGGGAGTAGTCTGGATTTTTACAGGAATTAATTCACTTACCTGAATCCCCAACTTAGTCTCTTAATTGGTGAATTTACTGATTACCATGGAACTCTTGATGCAGGCTGCTTACTTGGGTATCATCTTGCCAGAAGTGTCTTTGCTGTTATTCCTTACTGTCTAAGTAAGGTGTTAGTGCTCTGTCTCTGACTCCTGGGTTGATGAGGCTCTCAGTGAAGGGATCCGGGCCAGAGGATGTGCTCTACCACTCATTCTCCTTCCTTGGTGGTCAATACACACCCCCTTCCTGCCTCTGGGATGACTCATTTTAAACCTAGTGGGGTGGAAAAACTGATGAATCTCCTCCTTAGGGTTTCATACAGCATATGTACCTGGTTCCAGCACCCCCAAAATGTGTCATGCACCTTATTTGTATTATTAGTAAGCTGTCTAATACCCTTGCTGGCCAATCATTACCTCACATTTGTGTAGTTCCATCCCGTCATCAGGTGGGTGCGGTGCTTTTGGGTAAGCATTGCACTGCTAACTGTAAGGTCTGAGGTTCAACCTCACCAACTTCTCTGGGGGAGAAAGATATGGCTACCTGCCCTCATAATGATTGACAGCCTTGGAAATGCATTGTGCCGCCAACAACAAGGTCAGAAGTTTGCAACTGCTAGTCACCCTGTGTGGGAAAGATGGTGTTTCCTACTCTCCTAAAGAGTTACAGTCTCAGAAACCCACAAGAGCAGTTCTAGCCATCCTATAGGATCGAGGTAGTTAGAATCGACTGGAAGGCAGTGAGTGATGTGTTGCAGTTGACTCGATAGCACCGTGTTTAGTTGTTTTTGGTGCAGTGACAAAAACTAGAAGGGCTGTGTCAACTGATTCGCTGCTCTGCACTCGTTCCCTGCTGCCCCTGGTAACCGTTAATAAACCTTGGTCTGTAAACATCTGCTTTATATTATCTGTTTATATAAGTGAGATAATACAATACCTGCCATTTCAAATGATTCATTTCACTTAACATATTCTTTTGAACAAATCATTCCTGGTAAGTGCAAAGTGCAGAAATGATCCAAAAGTATTGAAGTAGGCGAGTTGATAAAAAATATTACACATCATTCTGAATTCACAACTAATGACCAATTAGGGGTTTATGTCTCTGAGGGAGTCAGTGGACTCTATGTTTTGTGTATTAAAATGCTCTGCAATACGTTGGCCAATGATATACTAAGTTTAGATGGCAGACTTAGGCTAGAGTCCACTTTCCTATCTCTCATGTGCCTCTCTCCAAGCAAAATATTCAGATCAAGCAGGCCATCCACAACAACACATACTGAATATTTACTATGATACAAGATTAAATGCCTCATTCTAATCATTGACTTCCAAATTAAGCAATATTTGAGTCTGTATTTGCAGCCTCTGTTAACTGAAATGAGAGGTCAGGAAAGGTTGATTTTGCAACCTTTAAGCCTGACTGATTCCTGGTCTTTTATCTAGGAGAAAGATTAGTTGTTAAGTTCACATGTCTCTGGACGCGGAAAGCACCATATGACCTTATATGTTACCACTCATTGGTTAGTTTGAACAACTGTGATGGCTTGCTTGTTACTGTGAATCTGGAGGCATTTCAAGTACCAGTAGCATCATCCATGGAGTACAGGTCTCACCAGAGCTTCTAGACTAAGAACAGACTCTAAAGACTGAATCCATCACTTGTCTGTCAGCTTGTCTTACTATGGTAGCTTGGGTGTTGATCTGATGCTGGAAGCCATGTCACTGGTATTTCAATTACCAGCAGGTTCATCCAAAGTGAACAATTTTCAGCAGAGCTTCCAGCTAAGAATAGACCATGGACAAAGAATAGGCTGTTCAGCTCAGAGCAATTAACCATTGAAAACCTTAAGGATAGCATGGAAACATTGTCAGATACTGAAAACCTCGTGAGTAGCAAATTGTCAGATACAGCGCCACAAGATGAGCCTCTCAGGTTGGACGGCATTGAAAATCTGATTGAGGAATTGCCGCCTTTTCAAAAAAGCTGCTGCCATAATGACATGGACGGAGTGAAGCCTTCAGGAACTTAATTTGCTCATAGGGTATGACTTAAAAATGAGAAGAAACAGCTGCAAACATCAATTAATCAGCAATTAATAAGCAATTAATGAACAAAGAGGCAGGAAGAGTAATGGGAAACTATAGTCTTGGGGATAGAAATGAAGCTGGAGATCCCATAACAGAATTTTGCAAGATTAATGACTTGTTTAGAGAAAATACTGCCCCCCCTACCCCAACAACACAAATGGTGTCTATGGACCTGGACTTATCTAGATGGAACACACAGAAATCAAATTGGCTACAACTTTGGGAAGAGATGATGGAGACCTTGGGGGAGTCAGTGGATCTTTTTGGAATCAAGTGGCTTTATCTGATGGACTCCTAAGCTGGTGAGTTTGGGGGGAAACAGCAGGTTATGTAGCTGGGAGCCATCATCTTAGAAGTACCTCCAACAGTTAAAATGGATCTTTTCTGTGTTCTTTTGCGGCTTTCTGCTTCATTCAATATTTTGCCTATAGAATCTTTTCAACTTGAGGCTTGAATTTTTTCTGGAGTTCTATCAGTTTAAGATATGCTGAGAATATTCTTCCTTTTTGGCTTTCTAACTCTAGGTCTTGCATATTTCATGATAAAATTTGCTTTGTCTTCTTTAGCTGCCCTTTGAAATTTTTGGTTCAGCCATTTAACTTCATCATTTCTTCCATTTGCCTTAGCTGTTCTACAATTAACAGCAACTTTCAGCGTCTCTTCTGACATCTAATTTGATCTTTTCTTTCTTTTTAATTATCTCTTGCTTTCTTCATGAATGAAATACTTAATGTCATCCCATCAGGCCTGTCATTATTGTTCGATGCAGCAAATCTGTTTTTGAGATGTTCTAAAATTTTAGGTGGGGTAGACTAACGGTCTTAATTTGACTCTCTTGGACATGTTTTCATTTTCTCCAACTTCAAGCTGAACGTACATATGAGCAACTGGTGGTCTGGTCTACAGTTATCCCTAGTCTGGTTTTAGCTGCTGACATCGAGCTGAAGGAGCCACGTGGAGACCCCTGTCAGTGCTGAGATGCTTCCACTGCCACTAGATCCACAAGACTTTCCACCCACTGGCCTGTGATCTTCCTGCACTCAGTGTCATTGCATGTGTTGTCTGAGTCTGAAGAGGAATTTACAGATGGGTACTGGACATATGAGCTAATATTGGATTAAGGACTTGATCTGGATTGGGCTGGGATGTTTTCTCAATATTCAATTGCTCTTGTATATAAAGCTCTTAATTATATATATATGAGTGTCTATTAATTTTTTCTTGAGTCTACAGGAACCAATATTAATGAGTACAAGAATAAAGAAAATGTTCTAAAATTGATTGTAGTCATGATTATAAAATTATTTTAAAGATATTTAAACCATTGAATAGTATGCAAGTGAATTATATATTAATAAAACTGTTTTTAAAAAGATGGATTACAATGCTGATATATATATATATATATATATATATATATACAAAGAAGTCCAGTTAATACTCTTATTTAAATGACAAACTGATGCAATTGAATTATGGTGCTGCTTCAGAATCCTGACAGTGCCACTGCCTATCAGAAGAAAAATGAAATCTGTCTTGGAAAAAGCATACTCCGAATATCCTTTAGAAACAAAAATGGTGAGAATTCATCTCACATATTTTGTATATGTTATCTGGAGGGCAGAGTCCCTGGAAATGGACATCATGGCTGAGAAACAGAGGAAGATCCTCTATGAGATGGGTGCACACGGTGTCTGCAACAAATACAACAATCGCTGTTAGGATGCGGAGCACCAGGGAATGTTTCTGTTCTATGTAGTGTTACTATGAATCAAAACCAACTAGCTAGTACCTAACAACAAGAACCTTATTTGGGTAAAATAAACTCCGTGGATCTCTTTAGGGTAGTAATTTAATCCTTGAGAGATGTGTTTCTTTATTCTATTGCTCCTTCCTTCTGCTGAGGTTTTCCCCTGGCTTATGTCTGAGAGCTTAAAACCAGAGGCACCTGGTGTGTGTAATAGAGCGACCTGAAAACAAACGCTGTCTTAACGCTAACGTTTTGACGTGAGTCTAGAATCTATGTTGAATTTTAGAGGCTGCCTTTAAAAAAATAACAGTTCTCTGACCTTGATGATGACCTAATCATTTGCCCTAACGAAGACATTCATTTTCTCTGAAGTCGGGCATGTACAGGATATCATAATCGAGTCCCAGACGGGTCTTCCACTATAGGCAAACAGATGCAAATGTGGTAGCTTATAACCAAGTGGTCTTGATACATAGAATTATCAGTACACTTTTACAACGAATTTCCAATAATAGCCATGATTGAGAAAGCAATTATATTAGCATATTATGAGAAAAAACCTACTCTAATACTCTTTGGTGATCATCTTTTTTTTAATCGTTTTATTAGGGACTCATACAACTTCTTTTATTGTTTTATTAGGGGCTCATACAACTCTTATTACAATCTATACATACATCAATTGTGTAAAGCATATCTGTACATTCATTGCCCTCATCATTTGCCAAACATTTGCTCTCCATTTAAGCCCCCGGCATCAGGTCCTCATTTTTCCCCTCCTTCCCCGCTCCCGCCTCCATCATGGGCCCTTGATAATTTATAAATTATTATTTTGTCATATCTTGCCCTGTCCGACATCTCCCTTCACCCACTTTTCTGCTACCTGTCCCCTATGGAGGAGGTCTTGATGACCATCTTTTAATAAACTGGAAAGCATAAATCTTTACCCAATCATGTAGCCCCATTTAGGTGGTATTCACCTGTCCTCGCGAAAGCCTCATTTTTAAATATTAATATTTTTGTGTCGCTAGTTGTTTTTTAGTCAGTTATGATTCTGTAACTACAAAGTCATATCTCCCTTTATTCGCTCTGTGTATTAGGATGTCTTCTGGGTCCAGACTGTCTCTATGCCATCAATAAAACCTCTGTTGCTTTGACCAAGCAGTCTCTGTGATGCTCTCTGCAACATTCCTTGGGTCACTGTGAGTTGGATTTTTTATGGTGCTGAGTGAGTAGCTAATGAATGTTCATTTTTACCGTTTAAAAGGCTATGCTATTAGAGGGACACAACACAAATAAGGATTTTTGTTTTTTAAACAACACCAAGCTCTCTGCCATCCAGTCCATGCTGACTCATAGGGATCCCCGGTGGGTTTCCGAGACTGTAATTGTTTACCGGAGAAGAAAGCCCAGTCTTTCTCCTGAGGAGCTGCTGGTGGTCTTGAACTGCAGACTATGTGGATCACAGCCCAACAAGTACCCACCACACCACCAGGGCTACTTAATGTTAAAAAAAAGTTGTTTAAAGGGAATTAATTTTATATGTTAAAATATATATTTTTGAAACCCAAATCTCTTTATTTGTGAGAAGTGGGCAGCGTGTGGGGGTGGGGCATGTGGCCCTTACTGCACAGCTTGCTCCTTGGCACTGCCCCCCGAATCCTGTGGTTTCATCATGTCGGGGCGCTCAGGCAGGCTGGAGAGTGGCTTGATGTGGAGGGCCTCAAATGTGCCGCCGGCCAGGAAGGCCAGCCCCACTGTAGCTGCGTCCACGCCCTTTGCTGTCCTCTTCCTTATGCAGCTGCTGCTAGTCTGGTGGCTGCTTAAGGATGCCCTCGACGGTGCGTTTCAGCTTGACTCCTTGGCATCGGTGAAGATGGCAGTCTTGTGGTGCTGGATCATTAGGAACACGTCCATCGCGGCGGCAGCCTCTCCTGGTCGACATGGTGGGGATGCCACGCTCTACCCGTTTGATATGTTCAAATTTTTATCTTATTAACGTTTAGTATACAATGTGCAAGCTTTTACCTCTATTCATGTGCTCTTTGAAACAAGATGCTTGTTTATACATAAAGAGCTTCTTTCATGGGCCTTCGCAGCAGTTAAATTCTGGAACATTTCGTACTAATAAGGCTTCTGAACTTTTTCCTGGAGTAAATGCTGTCCTGTTGATCTCAAATGGTTGATCATTTCAAGGTGTGTATACCTTACCATGCTATTCTTCTCCGCATAGGCCTTTCTACTGTGTGAATTGAAATTGAGCCATGGGCGTGAGCTCAGTTTTAAACCTGCAGGACGACTTAGGGCAAAAGGCTCAGGGGTTCCATCAGTCTCTATTTAACCAGTCAACCTCTTCTCTTTTATGATTTTGAATACTTTTGCTCCACTATTTTCTTATACTTCACACTCTGACCAGGTCTTTCTTCTTTTTTTTTTTAGTTAAAAAACCTCTCCCAGCATTACTGGCATATAATTCACAAATAATACAATTCAATTGTTCAAGCATATTAAGAAGAGTTGTACACATAGTGGAGACCCAAAGCCCATCTGTAGACAATTGGACATCCCCTTACAGAAGGGTCACAAGGAAAAGATGAGCCAGTCAGGGTGCAGTACAGCACTGATGAAGCATACAACTTTCCTCTAGCTCTTTAATGCCCCCTCCCACCAATGACCCAATTCTATCATACAAATCCGGCTACACCAGAGCATGTACACGGGTACAGACCAGAGATGGAAACACAGGGAATCCAGGACAGATAACCTTCTCAGGACCAGTAATGAGAGTAACAATACCAGGAGGGTAAGGGGAAGGTGGGAGGGAGAATGGGGAACCGATGACAATAATCTACATGTAACCCCCTCCCAGGGGGACAGACAACAGAAAAGTGGGTGAAGAGGGACTTCGGTCAGTGTAAGAATGAAAAAATAATAATGTATAAATTATCAAGGGTGGGGGAGGGAGGGAAAAAGGACGAGTTGATACCAAGGGCTCAAGTAGAAAGAAAATGTTTTGAGAATGATGATGGCAACATATATACTAATGTGCTTGAAACAATGGATGTATGTATGGATTGTGATAAGAGCTGTATGAACCCCCAATAAAATGATTAAAAATAAATAAATTATTTTTAAAAGAAGAGTTGTGCAATCATCACAACAACCTATTTGAGAACATTGTCTTCTTTCTTGTACGGATCATTATTAGCTCCCCATTTCACACCCCTACCCCCACCCCCAAAAAACCCTGCCAAAGCATCAAGGAGCTATTAATCCAGTTGCTGTCTCTGTAGATTCACCTATCCTGGATTTCATATATGGAAAAACTTTTTTAAAGAACAAGAAAAAATAAAAACAATAACAAAGTAAAACAGAAAAGCCTCAATCCAAAAGAAAGCAGAAAAATTAAAAAACTAGAACAAATTTTAAAATGGGTCAAAAGGGAGATCTAATGATAAGGTGTTAAATTTTAACCTAGCTGCATCTGCAATCATCCACGTTCCACTGAATTTGGAAGGAGAGCAAGGTGTCCAGGACTTTTTCATGTGGAGGAGTTGGTAGTGGCAGCCTGGTATCAGCCAGGAAATAGGGGGAGATAGCGGGATGAATTGTGTTGCATTGAGAGGATCACAATGAACGACGCAAAATGTATATGAATTATTGAATGTAAAACTAATGATCTGCTGTGCAATCTCTCACCCAATTCACAACAAAATTTATCATTTTTTTTGAAGCCAACAAACCTCAGATTGTGTATTCATGGCCTTTTGTATGTAAGTATTCATGACCTTTTGCATGTAACTGAACTCAGCCAAGTGTTAGAACAAATAGTCATTTAAGATCAAAAGGTCAGTGTTAAAGAGAAAAAAAGTCAGCATTTACCAAGGACAAAGTTCAGATGAGGAATGAAAACAGAAAACACAAGGGAAAGTAGAATAAATGATGGTTCAGTGAAGGGATTGCAATGGATGAATTGAAACCAATAGTATATGGATTGTTGAATGTAAAACTGATGAAACACTCTCTGTAAACATTCACACATGATTCATAGTAAAAAGTAAAACAAGGAAAAACCCAAAACAAAGCACTTTTGAATTTAATATTTAATTTGATAAAAGGATAGTTCAAAGTTCATACTCTTAGAGTTATAATATTTATAACATTGCTAAGTTTATCAACAGAAACTTCTCATTGGAGATTTACATACTCTGAACCCATTTAAAGTTCAACTCTTTTTTTAAAAGCAAGAACCACCTATTTCATTAATTAATAGCAAGAATTTTCTCATCTCATAATTATTTTTCTTAATGGTCTTAAGTTTCCTTGTTGTGTTTACATTTCTCCCCTATTTCTTACTTTTCCTTTCGGTTAATTGATTATATATTGAAAACATGCTGTGTGCTGTCTAGATGTTTCCCACTCATAGCGCCCTCACGTAATAAAACAAAACATAGGCTAGTCCTGCACTATCGCCACAATTTGAGGCTTGGCTGCAGCCATTGTGTTAGTTCATCTTATTGAGAGCTCTTTCCTCTTTCTTAGCTGCCCTTCCATTTTAGCAACCAGGATGTCCTTCTCCAGGGACTAGTTTTGCTCGGAAACATGTCCAAAGTCTTACCGTCCTTGCCTTTAAGAAGCAATCTGGCTGTACTTCCAAGACAGATAGGTCTGTTCTTCTGGCAGTCCATGGTACTTTCAACATTCTTCACCAACACCATAAATAAAACATGGGGCTAGCTTAACGAGAACAAGAAACAACCCCAAATTTCAACTAAAACCATAAACCCAAATAGTTTCTCATAATCAGAAAATGAAACATTAAAGCTAGAGCAATATCCTCACATAAAATTCGTAGTAATCTTTTAGTGTTCTCAGTCGTAAAGTAATTATTTTTTCCCCATGATTTTGGAACAGCCATAAATCTGTGAAACAGAGGTCAGGAATTCTTTTTTTTTTTTTTTTTTTTTTTTCACAGAGAAAAGCTTGTAGTTAGTTCAGGGATTGTTTGCTGGCCCTTAGGAGCGATTTCCAGTCCAGTCTGTTGGGGCACCACGCCCTGGCCCCAAGGTCAGGAATTCTTAATTCAGTCTAGCAGTGTCCACTTTTAAAAATATCACAATCTTTTTCATAAATCAATATAGTCCATTTTTTTGTTGGAGTAGTTCAGTTAGGTATTTCAACAAGTCAGCATATACTAAAGATTGTAACAAATGAGAAATTTAATATGATCATAGTTAATTTATGCTAGCAACTTTTTTTTACATTTTATTAGGGGCTCATACAACTCTTATCACAATCCATACATATACATACATCAATTGTATAAAGCACATCCGTACATTCTTTGCCCTAATCATTTTCAAAGCATTTGCTCTCCACTTAAGCCCTTTGCATCAGGTCCTCTTTTTTTCCCCTCCCTCCCTGTTCCCCCCTCCCTCATGAGCCCTTGATAATTTATAGATTGTTATTTTGTCATATCTTTCTCTATCTGGAGTCTCCCTTCCCCACCTTCTCTGCCGTCCATCTCCCAGGGAGGAGGTCACATGTGGATCCTTGTAATCAGTTCCCCATTTCCAACCCACTCACCCTACACTCTCCCAGCATCACCCCTCACACCCCTGGTCCTGAAGGTATCATCCACCCTGGATTCCCTGTGCCTCCAGCTCCCATATGCACCAGTGTACAACCTCTGCCCTATCCAGTCCTGCAAGGTAGAATTCGGATCATGGTAGTTGGGGGGAGGAAGCATCCAGGATCTGGGGGAAAGCTGTGTTCTTCATTGGTACTACATTGCACTCTGACTGACCCATCTCCTCTCCTAAACACCTCTATGAGGGGATCTCCAGTGGCCGACAAATGGGCCTTGGGTCTCCACTCTGCACTTCCCCCTTCATTCACTATTGTATATATATATTTGCATGATGCCTTATACCCGGTCCCGTTGGCACCTCGTGATCGTACAGGCTGGTGTGCTTCTTCCATGTGGGCTTTTTTGCTTCTGAGCTAGATGGCCGCTTGTTCACCTTCAAGCCTTTAAGACCCCACACACTATCTCTTTCGATAGCTGGGCACCATCAGCTTTCTTTGCCACATTTTTTTACAGGTAAGAAAAACCCTGGGACATTTATAGAGATCTAAATACAGTCATATATATATGTAAATACATCTATATATAAAATGATAGGGGAATAGATCTATGTACACATTTATTTATAAAGTATTACAGAAGCTGATGGACATTGGGCCTTCACTCAGGTACTCCCTCAATGCAAGAACACTTTGTTCTACTAACACAGCACTGTGATGCTCACCTTCCCTGACATAATTGCTGAAGACACAATCAGTGCATAAGCAAATATGGTGAAGAAAGCTGGTGGTGTCCGGCTATCAAAAGATATACCATCTGGGATCTTAAAAGCTTGAAGATAAACAAGTAGCTATCTAGCTGAGAAGCAACAAAGCCCACATGGAAGAAGCACACCAGCCTGTGTGATCATGAGATATTGATGGATCAGAAATCAGGCATCAAAGACTCAAAACAAAATCATATTGATGTGAATAAGGGGGAGAGTGGAGAGGAGGCCTAAATCCCATCAGCAGTCAATTGGACACCCCCCTGTCAGTATTGCACCGATGAAACACACAACTTTCCTCTAGTTCTTTAATACTTCCTCCCCCCACCTTCACTATCATGACCCCACATTCGACCTTACAAATCTAGCTACACCAGAACATGTACACTGGTACAGATAAGAGCTCGCAACACAGGGAATCTAGGACAGATAAACCCCTCAGGACCAAAAAGGGGAGTAGTGATACAAGGAGGGTAAGGGAATGGGGGTAGAATAAGGGAGAACTGCTCACAATAATTGACATATGACCCCCCTCCAATGGGGAAGGACAACAGAAAAGTGAGTGAAGGGAGACAGTGGTTGGTGTAGGATATGAAAAAAAAACCATAAAAAACCCAAGAATAATTTATAAATTATCAAGGGTTCATGGGGGATGGAGGTGGAGAGGGAGGAAAAAAAATGAGGAGCTGATACGAAGGGCTCAAATAGAAAGCAATGTTTTGAAACAGATGATGGCAGCATATGTACAGATGTGTTTGACACAATGGATATATGTATGGATTGGAATAAGAGTTGGAAGAGCCCCCAGTAGGATAAAATTTAAATTAAAAAAATCTTTATCAGTGGTAACCATTAATTTAATATAAAGCCAAGTGAAATCAATTCTTTAGACAAAATATCTCTAAATATTATGATTAACTTATTTTTAAAAGAGTTTCAGATTTAACATGTCATTATTTTGAGATAAAATATCACATAGTCTGGATATAGGTATTAAGAATATACCAAAATTAAGTTTCTAAACATCTGAGTGGTTAGTCAAAGAAAATCCAAGGATAAACAATATTAAATTTCCAGTAAAACCATTGACTTTGATGATATTAGGCTCAAGAGAAACAAAGTTGTGATGTAGTTAATTATTAAGAAATAGAATTAATAATGTTATGAAATATGGATTTGCTATCTAATATCAGGAAAAAATATGAGGAAACACTAACATAAATTTTTAATCCAAAAGATAAAGGCATTTCTCATCCTGAATTAAATCTTTTTAATATTTTCCTTTTTTAAAACAGACAAAATTTTCTGTGGCTTTCCATGAAGTTTTAAACTACCAGGAGTTTTCATAGACTGAAAACGTTAGTGATATTTTAATTTTATTTTTAAAAGCCATGTAGCTTGTTTAGTTTACCCTTGCCTTTGAGGCTGATTACATAGAAGATGCTATTAAATCTTCAACCTAATCAAAGAAAATTTTGTTACTTTAACAGCAAGAAAACCAATTGGTTTATATGCTATTCACATTATAGTGTCTTAAAATATTAAACTATAAAACTGAAATATTAAACTATATTGAAGTATAATCAGACAAAAAATTGAACACATCAAGTAGACTCTCCCCGACATGCCCCAACCCCACCCACCTCCTTTTCCCCCAAAGAGCTCTATGGTCTAGTAGATTACACACTGCACTACTAATCCCAAGGTCAACAGTTTAAAACCTTCAGCTGCCTCTTGAGAAAAAGACGAAGCCTCTGTTCCCAGAAAGCTTTCAAGTCTCAGAAAAACACAGGGGAACTTCCCCCCTGTTCTAGAGGGTGACTGTGTGTCCGATTGACTTGATGGCAGTGAGGTTTTTGTTTTTGCTTCTCCTTCATGATTATGAGATTTATTAGGGAAGTAACAGGTTACCACACAAGATCCGGATCACTGTGGAAGCAATAGGAAGGACTCAAGATGCATTTCTTTCTTCAGGACAGCTTCTTCTAGGGCATGCCCAAAGACAATCCTCTTTGATAGCCCTAAGCCCTTGGGCCTTGCTAAGTAAGTCATGGCCCCCACCCCCAAGCACTGTATGACCCCCCACAACTAATCACAGGTTCAGTGTATAGTCATCTACCACGTGTAGCAAGCAGCTAGATTTGGCATATATTTGGGGGAGAAAGCTTGGGAGAAATCTTTCTGTTTCCCACAATTCCTTTTGTTTTATGTATTAAATCCCAAAGAGCTACAGTGGCTACACGGTTATTTTCTATACATTGAAAGCTGTCAAGCCAAAGTTGATGACAATATCAAAGTAGCCCAGCCCCAAACCTCAGGCTTATGGCAAGCATTTTGAATCCAGGGTCAGGGGATAACGCCTTCCCATGCCCATGTACTATTGCGGGAAGGTATGAGAGGAGTCGGATGTCACAGTGGGAAGAGATAGAGCAAATAGGAATGTTTTGCTTCTATAGTTAAAGCCGTTGGCCCCACAGCAATCAGCTATGTGCTTGTAAGAGATGACTTTATGATAATACTATATAGGAGGGTAGAATGGGGAACAATATTATGAGCATATGATTAGGACTTAGCTCCTGCTCACAAGGGTGAAGGCTTCCCTCCACCCCCAGAAACCCAGCCTGCCAGGCTTCTTAGCATGAGAATAAAGGACTCATCTTATACACTCTCTTCCCGTTCTCTGCTCCCCACAGAGTTTTCTCTATGCACAAGGTTCAAAAGGGCCATGGAGGCCGTATGATTTTCCTTCACATGCCTTAGCTTTCTATAGAGCAACATGTGATAGATAGCCAGGACAAAAATAGCGATTATGAGCAGTACTGTTAGGCTGGAACCGAGACTATGAGAAATACTTTGAACCCAAGCATGTGAGTCCAATCCTTCCATGCTATCCACCAATTATTTAATCATATCAGAGCCAGGGGATGCCTGAGTCTGTCTTTGAATGTATAGAAAATATCCTTTTTTAGCTGATTAACATCGAATGAAATGTTTTCCTTAAGCCCTTGCAAGTGTTTTCTAAATAAATCTAAATTAATAAGGTTATGTTATATAGGTAAGGGGTTACGCAGAAATCAGTTACATTCCAATCACATTCTAGCATTAATTGAGAAGTCCAAAATCTTGATCTTTCAGCAAAAGAACAGTCTGTTGTCATAGTCTGGTCATTATGGTATAGAATGCTCATTTATGATCGAGTCTCAAGGTGTCCGGTTGACAGCTTCGGCAATGGAAGAACTATCCCAGCAGGCAGCGACCGCCATTCTCAGCAATCTGTGAGGTCTTCTTGATGTTTTGGATAACTTCAGTAACAGGACAGGATCAGGTCATAGCATCAGCTTACCTCCTTTTTTGGCTGAAGAGAACTCCACCTTATCTCCTTCGCCTGTGAAAACATAAACAAATAGCCCCTCCCCTGGGGTGTCAGCAACCTGGAAGCAGAATCTTGGTTAAGACTGGGTGGTTTCTTCATCTCCTCCGTGTCCTTCGTCTTTCTCCAAAGGTGGTTGGGTCCTTCGAAGGGGAGTCCAACAGCTTTATTCTGCAAAAACATAAATGTGTAGCCCTTTCTCCTGGCGATAAATGGACCTAGATCCCAAACGTGATTTCCATCTTCTTGGGAATCCTTGGGATCAGCTTTTTCTGTAGACGTGAAAATGCATTTACCTGCCCTAACTTTGTTACAAATTTTAGTAAGGAGAAAAATAATTTTTTTTAGTTAAAAGGACTAAATGAACTTTGTCACACATAAGATTACTCTTCTCCCCCTTCTGTTTTAACAATGTAGATTTTAAAGCATCGCTAGAAATCTCAGTTAACTTGCTTGGTTTGGAACCTGTAAAACTACTAGTTAGGCAGACCCCACTGTCCCGCAAACCTTGGATCCTAGCTCTCAGAGAATTAGGAGAGCTCATTGGATTTACAGAGAGCTTCTTAACACACTCAGGAGGATTTGAAAGCCTGAAAAAATCCTTAATAAATTTGTCCAGCTCTTTTTGAACTAACTTACTAAACAGCC
Organism: Tenrec ecaudatus; assembly: GCF_050624435.1. Classification (NCBI taxonomy): domain Eukaryota; kingdom Metazoa; phylum Chordata; class Mammalia; order Afrosoricida; family Tenrecidae; genus Tenrec; species Tenrec ecaudatus. The sequence continues at coordinate 79,714,757 of NC_134545.1, forward strand.
ATTTTTCTCTAAGTTTACCAATAAGGTTACAGGTTCAGTTAGGCTGTATTGCCCTCCAAGTTTTTTACACTAGGATTTTACAATCTTGAAGTATTCTGATCTGGTTCATTTCTCTCATTCCTTCCAAGTTGTATTTAGAGAAAGTTAATGGGTGGGTCTTAGGTCCCTGTGAATGCCCTAAGGAAACGACCCATATCCAGACTTGAAAACCCTTTTTCCTCCAATTTCTAATTCCATGTGAGGGCACTGTTGTTTCTCTACAACAGTACTCCAAACGATTTAATTTAATATGGGGTGGTCAGACTTCTTAAATACTCTTCCCTGAAAGGTATAAATCGTAACTCTAGAAACACAAGGAAGCAAAAATTGGCTCAAGCGATTTTCCTTCTTTATAAACCATGGCCTATCAGTTTTTAATCACTGCCTTAATTTCTTCTTTATAATCCTGATCAGTAATTCCAGTAACAATCTGAACACTTTGAGAATTTAGATCAGACCTTTCTAATAAATATCCCATAGTTCTTTTAGGTAGTGGACTCCAATGACTGCTCTTAATAATTTCTAATTTAATCACAGCTCTTGGCTTTTCTTCACACCTCTGAATAGCTGCAGTATCAGTTTGAATTCCTTGAGTGCTTAGGTTAAATCTTCCTGGTAAAAACTGTATTACTCTTTCAAGCAGTTACTCCTGCTTTTTGCTATCAACAGGCTGCTGTGGGGCTTTCTGAACCTTTTCTTGGGGACTCCTGCGATTGCGTTCTAAGATTTTCTTTGCTAGGCCAGGCTTTGCCTTCTGCGCCCTGTTGTGTGGGGCTTGGATCAAGCTCCTGTCTCTATTTCCCTGCCAGGAAGCCTTTGCTAATGGCAATCCTTTACTGATGAATCTTGAGCGACATAGACTATCCCAATGAGTTCCTTTCCTGCAGCGGGGGCAAAGTCCAAGTTCTTTGAAACCGGGACTGGTGGTCCTGGCCCATGTTCTGGCACAGGTCACAGCTGTGTTTTGACTTTGCCTCTTTGCTTCTATTTTCTGAGCTGGTGTTCTCCACTGGTATAGCTTGAAACCCCACTTTCCTCACTTCATCTACTGTGCTAGTTCTCTTCGTTTGCATTTCTTTGGAGTTAATCTCCCTCCAGCACTGGCTTGCTTGCTTGTTTTACAATCTCTGGTCTTTTCTACACCAAATTCCAGCAGGGGAGCAGATGTGTTTAATATCATTTCCCCTTCTGATTCAGGCTTAGTTTTTTCAGTTCTGTCTAAAATCTCCTTATTGGCCTGATACCCATTCTGCCTGCCTCTCACCAGACTAAGTTTGGGTATCTCAGAGGTTGCTCACTACTCTGCTGGTTTTGTTTCTTTGCTTCCTCTACCTTTGAAAGCAAGGGAGCTTCATGACCTTGCTTTGGATCTTGGAATTTGCTTCCTCCAGTGCTTTATCACCTTTAGACCTTCAGAGGCTGCAGTCCCGAGGGTACAGAGGCTTTGGCCATGAGGTTTCACTTAGCATTGGAGGCCTCAGATAACTAATCAATCCCCGTTTCTTCAGTTTTTTTCCCCTAAAGTTCCACCACCTAGCTCATGCTCATTCAAAGAGACTTTAACTTGCTTTTCTAGATTTGGAAAGCTCACACAAGACTGACAATCTTCTTTCTCTTCCTCCTGCAAAGGTTCTAAGACCATCTTAACTTGAGCCCACGGAGACCATGTCTCCGCGGGGATATTCTCCCTATCTCTGTGTGCTTTCTTTAAGTGTGTGCCTACTTCCTCCCACGTTCCTAGATCTGAAGTTCCTTCCTCTGGGAAGCATGGATTATACCTTTTCACCACTTGTAGAAAATCTTGCATCTTTTAATTCTTTATTGCTACCCTCTGTTTTTTCAGTAAATATCTGAGAGTAATAGCATAAGTCTTAGTTTTACTTCCTTCTTGACCCTTAGTCCTCTTTAAAGTATTATACTATTCTTATTCCTGCTTATCTGCTAATCCCCACATCGGATTCTCACTTCACACAATTTCCCTGATTCACGCTACCCTCCGGTGGGGCCGTACAATTGTTATATGGGGTATAACTCAAAAGAGTTCTTTTCCTACTGCCCCATGTTGGGCGGCATTTGCGGGGGAAGCCAACCCCCCACAATTAATCATGTGTTCAGTAAGCACAATTGTAAGGTTGAGATATAGAAAGATTATAGTAAAGTCATAGAGAAATTGGAGAGATGGGAGAGAGTAAAATAAAGAAGTCAGACATATTTCATGGTAGCATGTTCACCTCCTGGACAGCCATGATCTCAACAGCCAGGTCTGTGCACAGCATGGGCAGAGAGGACAGGAGAGGTCTCTTTATTCTGGCCAAGGCCCATGTATACTTAGGGGGTGTGATTACACGTCACAGAAAGGGGCTGAACAATAGGCATACACATCACAGGAAGGGATGGACAATGGGCATAAGTGTGACAGGAAGGGGATGAGCTAGGGGTGTGCACATGGTAGGAAGAGGAGGGGCTAGGGAGATATAAGTGACAAGAAGGGTGGACCCTAGATTCATGATGGCAGCCTAACCTCGATCATCCTTGGGTGGGCTTGACCTCCCTGGGTTCTCCTTCAGGGAAACAATCTACTACTATCCTTATCAGAAGGGACTGGGTCCTACTTAGGGTAGGACAGACTATATAGTTGGTTGCTCTAGATGACTGAAAGCCCTTAGGGAGAATAACCTCTGACCTACTTTCATTGACGTCCAAGTGCATAGTCATTTACCACGTGTAGCAAGCAGCTAGGTTTGGCATATATTTGGGGGAAACAACTTGGGAGAAATTTTTCTGTTTCCCACACACCCAGTATTTAGGAAATGTTTCTATAGCGGCAGCCATCATGGGAACTGTCACCAAAGATAGACGGTTCCTGGCTTCCTTCCTGTTATGTGTCTTTTCTAAACAACGTTAAACACATTTGCAAGCAAGAGGGAAAAAGGTCTTTCCTCTCTGAAGAGAGAACTCTGGCCTTGTCCTTAACTGTAATAATGTGATCATCATGATCACCTCTGGTTTCCTCCTCCTTGCAGATGACCATTCACATCCATCTGTCTTCAAAACTGCTATCGGCAAGTGCTGGCTTTCTGCTGACCAGAAGGGCCCAGAGAAGAACGAAGTACACTAAGAGATAATACGCTTTTATTTTAAAAATTCTTTTCCACTGAAAGGAGTGACAGGAAAGTGTTAACACTGAACTCAAAGGCAGAAAACTGTCAAGATCCAGTTAAACAAGGAAATATACCCTCACAGACTTCATTGTATATTCTGAACACAGATCCCTTATTGGATGTATGATTTATAAATATGTTCTCTAACTCTAGGAGTTATATTTTCATTTTCTTTTAAAATCGTTTTATTGGCATATCCCTCACATATCATGCAGTTTAACCATTCAATCACATTAAGATTTGTACAATCATCACCATGATTTCAGAGGATTTTCTTCTTGTACTGACTGTGAACACCCCATTTCCCCCCACCCTCCCCTGCCATACCAATAGACAATTATCAATACAGTTACTATCTCTGTAGATATAGCTATCCTGGAATAAATCCCCCTTTAGTAAACCTTTTGAAAAATTATCTTTGCTGCATATGTTTTATAGTACAGCCGTTTAAATGGTAAAAATGGACACACATTAGCAGACCCAAATTATCTATCTATCTATCTATCTATCTATCTATCTATCTATCTATCTATCTATCTATCTATCTATCTATCGGGGCAGTGGTCAGAAACACTTCACTGTCAAATGAAAAATGGTGGTAGCTTGAACTCACTAGTTACTCCTTTCAGGAGAAAGCTGGGCAGTCTGCGATACATAGCACAGGGAACCCCATAAAGATGTACAGTGCTGAAAACCTCATGGTCAACTCTTCTCTGTCCCAGAAGATCTCTATGAGACAAAACTAGTCCAATGGCAATGAGTGTGGTTTATTTTTCTTAGTAGCATAAAAAGTAAATAGAATCAGTAGCATAAAATTTATAGACTATTTACTTTTTATGCTACTGAGAAAATTAAACCACACTCATTGTAATTTATTACCTAAAGATTTGGGAAATTATTTTAAGGCCATATATTACAAAACATAAATTAAATGAGTTTTTTTGAAAACATTCACGTTTTCATTAAAACTTTTTTTTAACCATTTCTTATATCTTCCCCTTAAATTTTTATCTATTGGTTTTGGAAACCACAGTTTCTCTTCAACCTGTTGCCTACCTTCTAATATGGTTATAATGTTACAACTTTGGCTAGGGGCAGAGATGTTCCTTCAGGCCATCCCAAATGAACCTCCTTGCAATTGTTTTATGTTTTCATCTCAGCGTTCCCCTGCAATGGAAAGACCCACTTAGGATCTTTCCATGATGATGATCCATCCAATTTCTGGATAACTATAGTAAGACGATATTATTAAAACCAAAACAAACCTTTATATTGGAAATTTGTTGAAAGTTTTCAGGCGAGACTATTAGTTGTACATGCAACAATTCATACACACGTTGTTTCAACTCATCCATTTGCCATCCCTTTAATGAACTCTCACTGATTCACCTGCTCCTTGTGTTTATTATTTCCATTCCTCCTGGTTTCCTGCCTCTCTGAACTTTGTCCTTGGGCAAACACTGCACTTTTCATTTTTAATGGTTGATTATTTTAACACAGGGTGAGTAAAAGTCCAGAGCTGATGGATGGCTGACAGTTTTCACCTCAGAAGCCCTACTTACCCTTTTGACCAGGAGGCCTGGCTGCTTTTATGGTCCTGAGTTCTGTTCCACATTTTCTGCCCCTCTATCCATGTGGGGGTACAGGGTCTCCTGAGAAAGGACTTGGTGGTTGTGGAAAATAATAAAGACAAAGAGGGGCACAGGGGTGACTGTATTTTCCAAAGGGCATGTGTAATGGTGTTTACAGATCTCTCAAAAGGCTACCATAAAAGGTGTATCATTCCCGTCTCTGGCTAGTCACTATACCTGAAGGTTATCTGTAGATCAGAGCAGTCAGGTTCTATAGCTCAACCCACTGTAATATGTAGTTAACTCCCGGTCATAGGCCGTTCCGCTGGGGAGGGTTCAGGGATGTTCAAAGTCAACAAGCACTAGGTCAAGACAATAAGTCACCTCTTTGCTTGTTTATTATGTTACCCGCTTATGATATTACCCACTGACTATGTAATATTTTTGCCATATGAAGTGTAAATCCAAGTGACTTTTACGAGGAAAAGGAAAGTTTCAGGTATTCACAGGAAATCCCAGGGGCCAAGAGCAGGAAGTCCTAAAAGAGCATCCTGAGAAGGAGTACATATGTGTCCCGAACACGAGAGGAGTTAAAGAGGAGTCAAAAGGAAGCAGAGAAGTTTGGCCTTCTCGTGGCAGGCTCTTATCTCCTCCTGCTGGGGAGGCATGGTTGAAGGTATTGGCCGACCTTATTGACTGAGTTTAAGCACACCTGAGTGATATCATGTGGCTGGGCCTCGTCTGTGAACCTCCCACCTGGGCCTAGGGGGCTTGTGTCGAGCATGCTCAGCTTGGATCTTTCCATAAATGTCTAATTAATGTGCCTGATTTTTTCCCAACTCCTTTTTTTGTGGGCCCAAGGGGAGACAACCCCCCTCCAGTACCTATTCTGGCTCCCTCACATAAGGACCAATCATGTAAGATTTCATTATATATATAAGGCATTACACAGAATTTATAATATTCCAATCACATTGGAACATCAATTGCTGCTGCATGTCCATAATCTGGTAGCTCAGCCATCTTCTCTTCCAGTTCATTGTCCACCTTTGCTTGAATGTCCTAGAGTAGACGAGAATCTGCATTTAAAAAAATTTAAATCATTTTATTGGGGGAAAATTTTCAGTTTTGATAAGAGTCCTAGAGTGTCTTTCTGGTGAGAGTAGCAGTGACAGAAATTGTTCTAAGTCTAAGAAAGGCAACAATTGACATTCTCACGAATCACCGAGGTCTTTTTGATGCTTCTGATAAAGTCTGCAACAGGAGGGAAGTCTCCGAACCACCTGGGAACCCAGAGACAATAAAGCATTAGAAGATAAAGATAAAAATCTGTCTATTAAAAAAAAATCTGTCTATTGAACAGAGCCCCAAAGCACCCTTACTTTCAAGAATAGAGAAGAGGTTTTGGAACAGGGGGATCAGGAGACCAGACTGGCTTCTCTGTTTGCGTGGTTAAGGGGCCACCTGATGTTGACAACTCAGAAGAACACGAGGAACGCCATTATGGTGCTTTCGCTGTCAAGGTATTAAAAGATATCAAGCAAGCTGCTATGGTAAATTATGGTAAATTATGGTAAATTATGCCAAGCCAAAGGGAAAATGTTTTAACTGTGGGAAGGACAGACATTTCGAGGGAGAATGTTGGCAATACTCTGCATTGAACTCAACAACTGGGAATGACCCAGGGCTGTCAGGTTATGGAGAATCTGGACTCTGCCCTTGCTATAAACAGGGGAACCACTGGGCGAGCCAGTGTCCTTCAAAAGTCAGCACCAAAGGGGTTCTGGTATTGAGTGCTACCCAGCAGAGAAACGGGGGGCTGGGCTTGCTTTCAGCCCCATCCACTGGAGCCTGGGGAGCGCAGTTCCAGTCCAACCTGATGCACAATCTTATCAATCAGCTCTATTACTCAACCCTGTCACAAGAAGGAAAGCAGCAGTAGGTCCAACCAGCCAAGCTGAAGTCCAGCTGGTCCCAGGGGAAACACCCCCCCCCCATTAAGACGAGTGTCTGGGGACCCCTAACAAAGGGAACAATAGGTCTGTTGTTAGGAAAATCGAACCCAGATTTCAGGGGATTCAAATTGTTCCTAGAGTTATTTGTCAAGATTTTGAAGGAGAACTAGGAGCTGTAATCAAATCTAAAACCCCCTGGGTTATAAAAAAGAGAGATTGCATGGGCTGGCTGCTTTTACTTCCTTATATTCCTATGGACAAGACAAACGCCACTTGGGAGAGACAACCTGAGGGGTCAGACTTGCCCATGGGTTTTGGATTATTTTGGAATGCTGTTATGGATCAGCAGTGGGTTGGGCTGTGGAGCCTGATTGCTCTTTCCAGGTTCTGATAGCCTTCAGTCATAGTGACTAGCCCGAGGCAGGAATGAGACATCTTTTATGGTAGCTTTTGTGACAGTTCCTGTATGGGGGGGGGGTGTTATTGGAGGGACTGGGTTCAGTCATGAGAATAATGTGTATTAAGATTTATTTATATCTTATAACCGTGAGCATCTTCCCCCCACCAGAGTTGGGTTTCCAGACCCATAATTATGAGCATGGAGGATTTAGCTGCATTACATTCTCATCTAATTCCTCAGTTTACCACATATCCAGGACCTCCTATTGTTAATCTTTTCAGAGCAGCTAAGAGAGGTAGCAAGACACCATCTAGTTCTCCTAGTCTCAGGCTTGTGGAGATCCAAGCTTGTATGATTCATTAATTCACTAGCCTATTAGTTTTCATGTGCTTTTAAAATTTTAAACACTTTCTTCCTCCTTCTGGGCAGTCAGAGACCAAGAGTTGAACCCAAGATGGCTTAGGACTCATAAACTTTTTAACACTATAGTCATTACTCACCAAATTATGATGTAGAACGTTGTTTTGTGAATTGCATTATGCCAATAAATCTTGATGATCTTGGAGTGTCAGCAGTCTGTCTTACCTTGGCGTCTGCTGACCTTGGACTCATGTACCTGTGCAGCCATCTAACTTAATGATCTGAGGATCAGCAGGCATGCAGTTACACAAGTCAAGAGAAGCCTCCTGTCTGAAATCTAACCCACAGTCTTGGAAGTTGCCTGTCTACAACTGTATGAGCCCTTTCTGTGATCTATACCTCTCTCTAGCACTTCTGTCATGTACTTTGGACATGTTATTAGGAAAATCTATCCTTGAACTTCATGCTTGGCAAAGTAGAAGGGCAGCAAGATGAATTGATACAATGGCTGAAACAATAGGATCAATTATAACAGTTATGAGGGTGACATAGGACCAGCCAGTGTTTCATTCTGTTGTACATAGGGTCACTGTGAATCAGAACCAACGATGCCTCATGACTGCAGGACTTTCTGCAAGATGAGGGGCTAGACAGACTCTGTACATTGACCTTCTACAACATAAGCCCCCCCTTAATTGAACTTCAGCCCCTTTGTTATTTTGGGCTGTACTTTTATTTATTTAACACTTTTATTGACATATTTCATATACCATAAAATTAAATATTTAAGTATACTTAGAGAGAGTTATGCATTCATCATACCAATCAATTTTGGAAATTAATTTTAATTTTTTTCTTTTTAGCGGTCACTGATGTTTCAAAAGAACCCACTGGGGAGGTTGTGTGGTGACACCTCGTGATCACACGGGGACACGTGTTGGGAAGCTCCAGACGAGGAGGAGTTGGGATGCTCACAGGGTCACAAAGCTGGGGTTTCCAACAGGGCTTCAGATGGTCAGGCTTGGCTGCATCGGTGTTTGTATCAGGATAGCATTACATTTATATTGTGCCTTGGGTGGGATTGAAATTGTTACTATATAGTCTTTCACTCCACGAACATGGGATATTTTTTCATTTGTGGGGACACTTTTGGTTTCTTGTAATAGAGCTCTGTAGTTTTCCTCATACCAATATATATTTTTGTTATATCCCTAGAGATTTCAGTTTGTGCTTGATTAATGTGAGGATGCTACCTTTTTGATCATTTCTTTGGTGATCTCATTCAATGCATATAGCAATCTAATAGATTTCTGTTATCTTGTATCCTGCCACTCTGCCATATTCCTCTATTAATTTCAGCATTCCTCTGGTGGAGCTTTTGGGGTTTTCAATATATTACATCATATTACCTGCGAATAGCAATAATCTCACCTCTTTTCTCCCCAGATGAATCCCTTTAATATTTTTCCTTTGAGTTATTTTGTTACCTAGGACTTCCAGTAAGATTTTGAATAAAAGAGAGGACAAGGGGCATCCTTGTCTGATCCTCTTTGTCAGTGGGGGATGTTTTCATCTTTTCTCCATTGACTACTACATTGGCGGTTGATTTTTAATATATGGCTTGTATTATGTTCAAGAATTTTCCTTCCATTCCTATCTTCTTGAGTGTCTTAAGCAGGAATAGCTGTTGGATGTTGTTGAATGCTTTTTCTGTGTCTATCGGTTTTATCATATTCTTATCCTTTTTCTTGTCAACATGGTGAATAATGTTGATGAAGTTTCGGATGTTGAACCATTCCTGCATCCCACTTGGTCACAATGAATTATTCATTTTATATAACTTTGTATTCTATTGGCTAATATTTTGTTAAGGATTTTTGTATTGATGTTCCTTAGAGATACTGGTCTGTAGTTCTAAATTCTTGTGGGAATCTTGTCTGCTTGAGGTATCAGTATTATGCTAGCATCATAGAAAGAGTTTGGGAGTTTGCCATCCCTTTTTTATGCACTGGAAGAGTTTGTGTAGGATTGGTGTCAGTTCTTCCCTGAATACTTGGTAGAATTCTCCTGTCAAGCCATCTGACCTGGGAGATTTTTTAGTTGGTAGTCCCTTGATAAATGTATCTATTTCTTCTATTGCTTGTATTGAGGTTTTTTGACATCTCTCTTGGATAATCTAGGGAGGGATTGTTATCCAAGTATTTATCCATGTCGTCCAAGTTGTTGAATTCATTAGAGTAAAGGCCTTCATAGTACTGTGTAATCAACCTCTAAATTTCATTAGGGTCCAATGTAATTTCCCCTGTTTAATCCCTCACACTGACTATTAACATTTGTTCCTTCCTTTATTTAGGTTTGCCAATGGTCTATCAATTCTGTTAATCCTTTAAAAGAACCAGCTTTTTGATGCTTTGATTTTTTTTGCATTGTTTTCACACTTGTTTATCTCTGCCTTGATTTTATTAATTTTTTTCTTTTACTGTTAGTACAAATATTCTGTTAACTCTGCTCCAATTGCTGGAGGATTTGTGACAGCATATCACTCATAAGTCTCTTCCTTTTTCATATGTGCATTTATTGCTATCAAGCTTTTTCTGATAACTGCTTTGGCTGTGTCCCAAAGGTTTTGGTATGCCACATTCTCATTCTTGTTGGTTTCTAAAAACTTCCTAATTTCATCTCTGATCTTGGCCAATGCCCAATCATTTTGCAGTAGGGAGTTATTCCTCCTCCAATTATTTGCTCTTGTTTTCTTAACCCTCGTTTTGTTGATTTCTGCCTTCTTTTGAACATTGAACTAATATTACCTCTGGGGATGTTTGAGATGTGTGAAGTTGCTCTATGTGGTGGTCTCCTATTTGTGCTCAGTGCATGTTGCTCTTCTGACCACAGTGGGTTGATAAGAATTTCTTGTAGAGCTAGGTTTATCTTAACATATTCCTTAAGATTTTCCTTGTCTGGGAAGACTCTTACTGTTCCGTCTATCTTGATAGCTGGTTTGGTGGGGTAGAGGATCCTTGGGTTGGCATTGTTCTCTCAACTTTATGAAGATGTTATTCCACTCTCTCCTCCTTTTCTTCATGGTGTCTGCTGATAGATCTGAGCATATTCTTGTCTGAGTACCTTTACAGGTTACTGCCTTTTTTTTCTCCCTAGTTGCTCTTATGCTTTTATCCTTTTCCTCAAAGTTGGATAGTTTAACTATTATGTGCCTCGGTGGCTTTTCCTGGGAGTCAGTCTAGCTTGTGTTCTTTTGGCTTCCAGAATTGTTGCTTGATTCTCATTCATTAAGTTGGGGAAGTTTTCCCCCAGGAATTCCCTTGCTATTTTTGTAGTTGACTTCTTGTTTGTGTCTTGTTCTGGTAATCCAATTACTCAAATGTTTTTCCCATTCATATCACCAGACATTGTTCTTAGGTTTTCTTCAGGTTCTTTTATTACCTTGTTTGACTGTCTTTCCTGATTGTTGAAGTCTGCCTTGAGGTCACTGGTATGGTTTTCTGCTTCTTCTAGTCTGTTGGTGATGTCTGTTAGCTTGTTATTTGCTTTTGTTACCTCATCCTGTAATTCTTGTATTTAGCTTTGGTGAATGGCTTTTATCTCCTCTATTGTTTCATCCTTTTTTTTTTTTTGGTATTACTTCCTTTATATCCTGTATGATTCCAAGCAGCATTTTGAATATTTCTTTCTGTGGTAGATCCACATCTATTTCTATGTACGTCTGTAAGTTCTGGACTTTCTCCAACTTCACATTTTATTTCTCTTGTTTTTGGTTGAGGATGTTGGGACTGGTTACTGCCTGCATGTCATTTTAAGGAGCTTGGTGCCATTTTCCAGAGAGTCAAAGAGCACTGGGCTCTCTCTATGGGGTGTTCATAGGAATGCTTTGGAAGACTGCCTACAGCTAACTGCACTGGGGGTTGGGCTACCACTTTATCTCATTGAAGTTTCACTCTCTCCCTAGCCAACCAGGATTCTGTTATTTGGAGGGCAAGTTGGAGGCCCTCTGAGGAGATGGTTGGATGGTTGCAGTTCATGAGGGTGGCACTGTGCTGGTAGATCACATGGGTGGTTGCAATGGGTGGGCCAAGTTAGCATGGAGTACCTTGGAGGGTGTGTGGGGGTGCCCACGGCAGCGTGGAGCACCCCAGAGGGTGGGCGGTGGTTCCCACAGTGGAATGGTGCACCATGGAAGGTGGGTGGAGGTTTCCGCAGTGGCATGGAGTTCTGTGGATGGTAAGCGCGATTGCCCTAGGTTAATGGAGAGCACTTCAGAGGGTAGGTGGAAGTTTCAGCAGTGGTGTGGAGCGCTTTGGAGGGCGGGTGGGGGCTCCTGCAGCCTTGTGGATAGCTGCGATTGCAGGCGGAGTTTCACGAAGCCAGGTGGAGTGCGTTGAGTGCGTTGAGGGCTGCCTTATTAAGAATGGAGCGCCATGGAGGTGAGTGCAAGTTCCCACAGCCACCTGGGGCTTCCCAGCGTGTGGGAGGAGGTTCCTGCAGCTGCATGTAGTAACACCGAGGGCGGGCAGAAGTTCCTGAAGGGTGTTTGGAAGTTTCCCCATCCACGTGGTGCGCTGTGGAGAGTCGGCAGAGCTGCCCTAGGCAGCAGGGAGTGCCCCGAAAGTCAGCTGTGGTTGGAGAACAAAAATCCAGAAAAAATAAGCCAGCTGCAACTGGTGGGAAAACACGAAGAGACCAAAAAAGGAGAGAAATAGAAGAGCCCCAATCACCCAAATTCCATGGAGGTTAAAAGACTGCCCCAAGGTGGCCGCAATTGTGGCTTTGTTGAAGTTAAGCCTTGGGCTGGCCGAGTTAACCTTACACCAGCTGCGACTGTCAAGTGGCTAAAGCTTAGCCCCAATCACCTGCTGCCATAGTCAGCCAAAAGCCCACAGCTCTTTAAAACCTACAGTCTGAGTCTACTTATCTTATTTTATGATGCTCCTCTTGCTACCTGGAAGAGTGGAGTATCCCTCTCAGTGGCTCTCCTGCATTGATTTCCCTGGAGTCTCTCTGGTATGTTACTGGGTTGCCTCTTGGCCCCCTCTCTCTGTTATTATTTTTTAAAATGTTTTTCTGTATATAAAATCCAGGATAGGTTAAAAAAAAAATCCAGGATAGGTAAATCTATAGAGAGAGTAACTGGATTAATGGTTACTTAGGGAAATAGCATGGGAGGTTGATGGGAAATGAGGAGCTAATACCAATGAGTACAAGAAAGAAGAAAATGTTCTAAAATTGATTTTGATGGTGATTGTACAACTCTTTTGAATCTGATTGAACTATTGAATTGTATGATATGTGAATTATTTGCAAAAAATGTTAAAAAGGAAAGCAGAAAATATTAAGAATTACAACAAATTTAAAATGAGCTAAAAGGAAGAAAAAAATAAAAAGGTGTTAACTTTTACACTAACTACAACCGGGAAAAACAAAAACGTGTGTGTGTGTGTCTAGAAAGTCAGTTAAATTGTATATTTATTTGGCTCATGGTCTTACTCTTGTGTTCATGAGGAATATTGCTTCATATAACCTTCTACAGAATACCCGTGCATAGTAAGTAAAAAAATGTGATCAACAGGCCAATTACATCATTTTGCAGATGAGAAACTTAGAGCCGAAGGGATATTTAGCAATTTGTTGTCTTCCCAATCTTTCCTAGGTTTGGGTTCATTGTGGTGGACACGGTGTCAGTCCATCAATCCATTTCATTGAGAGTTTTCCTTTTCTAATTTAATTTAATTTTTTACAATTTAATATGAAGTTTGATTTCTTGACTGCTGCTTCCGTGGGCATTGATTGTTATGTCAAGCAAAATGAATTCCTTGACAATTCAATCTTTTCTCCATTTAAAATGATATTACTTATTAGTGTATACTGAGGATTTTTATTTTCTTTATGTTGTGGTGTAATGAATACTGAAGGCAACAATCTTTGATCTTTTTGGTGTGGCAGTTGGATTTTATGCCAGCTTGCACTTGGGTAGGGGTGGAGTGAAGCCTGTAAATCAGGCCACAGCCTAATGACAACTCTTGGGTTGTGTGGCCTTTTTATATGAGAGACTCCTCCTCCTTCTCTTTGCTCCTTGGTCTTCCTGCTTGTTGGGACTATCCCTTCCTCCAAAGGTGGTTCCCTGTGAACTGTCAGACTCTGAGAGCTGATGGTGCCCTGCCATGTTTTCACCAAGCTTGGCACCCACCAGCTTGTGATCTTCCTGTTTCCTGCTTCATTGGATTGTTGCCACATGAGACTGAAGAGGGCCCTGGGTAGCCTCAGATCTATGGACTTGAGTTGAACTGGGCCAGGGGGTACTCTGGATGTAAAACAGCTTCTTGATATGAAGTTCTTTATATTCCATAAATGAGTGTCACTGGGTTGTTTCTCTAGACACCCAGCCTAACACAGTCACTGAGTTCATCAAGTCTTCTTCACTTTCAGCACACAAGGTTTTGATAACTGAATATTGCATGTTGCTAATGAGTATTTCTCTTATTCTTATGCCACATTTTCTGCATTTATTCCAGTTTCTTGATTATTTGTTCAGCATACTGATTAAGTATAGTGAGAGAATTCAACCCTGACACACTTCTTTCCTGATGTGAAATTATGCAGTATGCCCTTGTTCTGTTGTAACAACTGCCTCTTCAGTTAGGTACAGGTTTTACATGATCACAGGTAAGTATTCTTGAATTCCCATTCTTCTCAATGTTATTCATCGTTTGTTATCATCTGCACAGTTGAATGCCTTTGCATAGTCAAAATAGTCAATAAAACCCAAGGATACATCTAACTGGTATTCTCTGCTTTCAGCTCATATTAATATCATATGCAAGTATTTTTTTATTTGACTTCATCTTCTAAATCCAGCTTGGATTAATGGTAGCTCCCTGTCTATTGCTGTAATCACTTTTGATTTTCAGCTGACAGTCACAAATAAGGAATGATACTTCCATGGAATAGTCATAGTACTAATGGATATTTATCTCATGAAACTAGAAACCTAGAATTTTCAAATCACCTACATGTGTCCAAGCTCAGGTCAGCTTAAGATCCATAGGTACACCGAGCCAGTGCAAGGACAGGCAGCATCTCATGGAGGGAGTTTCGTTCATCCTGTGGCCACAGTCAGCAGTTCTGTATAGAGTCCAGAGTGAGTCTGCCGCCACCAGGTCCTCCTGATCACTCTGTCTTTCATTCACCTTTGCTAGTTCTCAGTTGTTCCCTTGACATCGCATGTAATCTGCTTTTAGGAAAAGTTTAATTTTAATAGTGCATCTGAACAAAACATAAGGCTTATGCTATAAATGACTTCCTGAGTGAACTGTAATAAAGCAAATTCAACTCTATCATCAAACTATCACAGAAAGTACTGTGAAATAATGAAGTACCGTACTCCACCTTCCATTTGCCACTTCCTTAGTATGATAATATGCTTCCTTGACCTACATATTTCTCTCTTCTTGAAGGCATTACTTTATTCCTATTTGTCAGGGGTGAAATCCAGTAGCAATGGAAACAAAACAACAGGCAAACATTCAACATGGAGTATTTTGCTTTATGATGATCCTTTTTAACACATTGCCCATGGGAATATATCGGAGCTCGAATGGCATAGTATATTCCGAGTTGGGTTGCTGACTACAAGATCAGCAATTCAAAGCCTCCAACTTCTGTGGGAGAAAGACGAGGCTTTCTGCTCCATTAAGGATTTATAGCTTCAGAAACTCTCAGGGTCAATCTCAATCTTAATCTGTTCTATAAGGTCACTTTAGACTCAAAGACAATGAGTTTGGTTTTGTTTTTTGGAAGAACACATTATATTAGCTGGCTATTTTACTTACTCCCTGCAAGCCATTGGAAGAGAGCTGGGAATATTTAACATTGTTGCAGGATTTGCTGAGATTATTCACATCTAACTGTAGGATGTTTCCTGTGATTGGGAGAGGAATGGGGCCTGCTAGGAGCTTCCCTTTCCTATAGCTCTTTCTCCTGAGGGAAATGATCAGCAAACTGGAGAGCCAGAGCATCAGGACCACAAAAGTATCTGTTGAAGCCTCTCTACTCACTGGGGAAACTATGGAATTCCAATGTGAAGTTTTTATAATGCTCCCTGCTACTGAACTTGTAGTTATTATGAATAAATTGACCAATCAAGTAAATTTGCTGTAGTACCTTTTGAATGGACTTCAGTTCACTGATAAAGTGTCATTTAACCTTGTTCAAAGTTTGACTCATCGTTCACTTGAAGGTGAACCCAGCAATTCTGAGAGAAGTCTAGTCATACTATTCTGTAAAGATTGCTGTTGTGTACTGTGGGGTCTATTCTCCCTCCTCCTACTGACCCGAGAGGCCAGAGGAGAGCTGCTTTTTAAGGTTTTTTAGGCTGTAATCACTTAGATCGGCGGTTCTCAACCTGTGGGTTGTGACCCCTTTGGGGGTTGAATAGCCCTTTCACACGAGTCGCCTGATCCACAGCAGTAGCAAAAATTACAGTTATGAAGTAGCAAAGAAAACAATGTATGTTGGGGTCAGCATGCGGAACTGTCTTAAAGGGTCATGGCATTAGGAGGTTGAGACTCACTGACTTAGATTGTCAAGGGTTTCTCCTGGAGCAGCTGGGTAGCTTCAAACTCCCTGTCTTTCCCTGAGCAGCCCCATGACTTGTGGGGTAGCTGCTGAGTGATTAACCACTGCACCACCAGGAGGCCTTCTGTAAGGGGGTTTGCTTTTCTTTGCATAGGAGTTGATTCTGACTCACAAGGACCCTGTGGGATAGAGGATCACTCTCACACAGGGTTTCTAAGACCAGGAATCCTTACAGAAGCTGACTACCACAGCTTTCTCCTAGTGAGTGGCTGATGTGTTTGAATCACTGGCTTTTTGGTTGGCATTCAAAGGCTTAACCAGGACCTATGGAGCAGTTCTATTTGGCACAAGTCTCAAAAGAATCTGTAACAATTAAGATTTTTCTTTTACACATCTTGTTCTCCTTTCCGTGACTCCGCAATGCAGGTTTTCATTGAATTGATATAGAGCTGGGCCCAATGAGTGCTATTTGTCAAACAATGAAACTCTTTTTTTCTATTTCTTTTTTAGAATAGTTTAATGGACATATTTTACACAATCCAATATATCTATTTATATACAATTCTCAAATCTGTTGTTCAGTTATACAATCATCAGTGTTATTGGTTCTCCATTCCCTTTCCCCCTTCCTGTACCTAGACTCCTCTCGCTGTGTCTGAGGGTTATCTATTTGACTTCCATGTGCCAAACAGTCTTATATGCACTACTGCCTAAATGGTGAGTGGTTGGAATCCACTAGATGCACCATGAGAGAAACAACTTGGAGATCTACTTTCACAAAAACGAAAGGAGGAATAATATAGGTCAGTTCTACTCTGGTCTATAGGGTCATTATGAGTAGTAGTTGACTTAGTGGCACAACAGATCTGTAGAGTTGGGCGTAGGTATTGGAAATTTTAAAAACCAAAGCATCCCTGTTGGTTCCAATGTGCAACTAAGCTAAAAACTACTGAAAAAAATAATTTGATCCAAACTTGCTTAGCACCCTGGATTCTCACAGTCATGAGATGCTTGAAATTTATGTCTTTGAAGAAGCAGTGTGTTCTGTACCTTGTTTATAAAAAATGTCCCACAATGCTTTGGT
Organism: Tenrec ecaudatus; assembly: GCF_050624435.1. Taxonomy (NCBI): domain Eukaryota; kingdom Metazoa; phylum Chordata; class Mammalia; order Afrosoricida; family Tenrecidae; genus Tenrec; species Tenrec ecaudatus. Next base: position 79,731,913 of record NC_134545.1, read on the forward strand.
TGAGAATACATCGTCTGGTGATGGCAGAGTTGAGAGTAGCGTCTGTCTCCTTTAACTCTCGAATGCTTCCTCCAAGCAAGACATTCTGGTTAGTTGGGTCACTCACATTTACTGAGTGCATTATGATGCAGTATTTTGTGATTCATCCTAGCTAGTGACTTCTAAAGCAAATAGTAATTGAGTTAATAATTACAGCATCAGGTGAATAAAATAGGAGGTCAAAAAAGTTTGATTTTATAAGGTCTCAACTTGAGTGAACTCTGGCCTTCATGAACCCTTTATCAAGGGAGGGAGGGAGGGAGGGACGGAGGGAGAGAGAGAGAGAGAGAGAGAGAGAGAGAGAGAGAGAGAGAGAGAGAGTAAGCTATTTAATCCATGTACTCCTTTATATTTTATCTTTTAGATCATTTTATTTGGGGCACTTACAGCTCTTATGACATTCAATATATCAATTGTATCATGCATATTTGTATATATGTTGCCATCATTTCCAAAACATTTTCTACTTGAGCCCTTGGTATAACCTCCTTTCCCCCTGTTACTATTATTTTATATCTTACACTGTCCATTTTTCTCACTTAACCCACATTACTCTAGTTGTCCCCTTGGGGGGTCTATATATTCAACCTTGAGGTGGGTTTCCCCTTTCTCTCCCTCGCCAACCATCCCCCATACCCTCATGATATCACTACCCCCATTACTTTTCCTGAGGGGTTTATCTGTCCTGAATTCCATGTGTTGAGAGCTCTTCTCTGTACTAATGTGTGTTCTCCAATTTAGCCAGATTTGTAAGGTAGAAATGGGTCATGGTAGTGTGGGAGGGAAAGAAGAAGCATTCAGGAACTAGAGGAATGATGTGTGAGTTGTCATTGCTATACTGCACCCTGATTGAGTCATCCTTTCCTTATAACCCTTCTGTATTAGGCGGGGTGATGGTGGTGATATCCAATTGTCTACAGATGGGCTTTGGGTCTCTACTCCAAGCCCCCTCGTTCACATTGATATAGTTGTTTGTTTTGGAGCTTTTGATACCTGATACCTGATCCCATCAACTATCACACAGGCAGGTGTGGGCTTATTTGTTTCCCTGCTGGATGGCTGCTTGTTTAACTTCAAGCTTTAAAGACCCTATATCTTTTGACAGCCAGGCACCATCTGCTCTCTCCACCACATTTGGTTATGGACCCATTTTGTTTTCAGAGATAGTGTCGGGAAAGTGAGTATCAAAGAGTGGTGCCAGGTTATCAGAACAAAGTGCTCTTGTGTTAAGGGAGGCCTTGAGTAGAGGCCCAAAGTCCGTCTTCTATTTTAATACTTAACATATAAATATATATACATTGGCCTCTATCCCTTTCATTATAAATTAATATATTTATATATATGCATGTCTATAGCTATACCTCCATAAATAGCCTTTGCCTCTCATTTCTTTCCTCTGTTTCCTCTCACCTTCCTCCTGTCCCACTATCATGCGCACCCTCCTTTCGGCGCTCAGTATTTCCTCTCGGATACATTGCACTTGATCAAACTCCACCTGGCATTATACGCCCTCCTCACCATCAATTCTTTATCTCTTGTCAATCCTATGTCTGAGTTTGTTGGCTCCCTACTCCCGCTCCCCTCCCCCGCCTCTCCCATGTCCTCCCGGAACCACCGGTCCTTTTGTTTTCTCCTTGGGATTGTTCGTCCTGCCTATTTTATATAGATTCCTTTATTTTAAAAGCAATTTAAAAACACTCTTTTTATGGTAAAATAAATTCCATTGATCTCTATGGAGCAACTATCTAAACCCTATGAATGTGTGTGTCTGCATTGTTTCTTGATCCTTCTGCACTGGCTTCTCCTCGGCATGTCTGCGTATAGACTAGAGGAACCATAGATATCTTCAACACAGAATAAATCTGATATCCATTAGTTTGGGGGATGAGCATTAAATGATTCAGTGTCACCAAAAACATCATTACAACACCTTATCTTAGAATCCAGATTCTTCAACTCCCAGATCAGATATCAAGCACTTTTTAGTATCTATATTTTCCCACTTGTTATTATGTTCATGAGAGTCATCCATGTTCATTGCGCAGTGTTGATTTTGTTTGTTTGAAACTTGTTTGGGTGTCACAAAAGATTTAAGTCAATTTCAATGTTGTTTCCTCCTCTTACAACCACTCTGACCAATGTTTGGATCTGATGGGGACAGAATCTGGAGGGTTTTTCAGACTGTGACCCTTCTTTTCTGAAACTTTAATTGTATTCATTTTTATCATCATTGCTATTTGTGGTATAAAGCATACACAAAGACAAACACACTCTCTGCAGTTGCTCCATCCATCACAGCAAGACAATGACAGTGTCCCAGTAACTCCCAGGCATGTGGTTCTTTCTTATTTTCCTTTTCCACTGACCCTTCCCTCACACCCACCCCAACACCTCGGAACTCACCATCATTTTCAAAATCTTTTCTTTTGCTGTGAAAATTATTTCCCTCCCTTTATGATAAGGGTATTATGAGATTGTCTGACTTTGTTGAGCATAATGTCCCCCAATTATGTCAATGTCATGAGGTCTGTACGTACCAGAGTTTATCTATTCTTCCACAAACGTTTTTGATTATTTCCATCTCTTTGCTATTATGGAAATTGTTAGACATGGGCTGCATATATCTGTTCCTGTTTTGTTCTTTATGTCTTCAGGGTATATACCAAATAGAGAGAGTGCTGTATCATAAGGTATTTGTATTCAGATATGTTTAAGGAAGCACCATACTGTTTATCATGGTGGTTGTACAATTCCGTAATCTCACCAGCAGTGCACAAGCATTTCAATCTCTCCATATCCTCTCTAGTTTTTATGAATTTCTGTTTTGTTTCTAATGTTGCTCTCAATGCTAGCGTGAGGTGATACCTCATCTATTAAAAAACTTTAAAATGTATTTTTATTATGTTTTAATAATAGTGCTGTGGACATATAGTTGACACATCAGTCAGTGGTTTGAATATATTCACAGGGTGTGCAGTCCTCATGACAATCTCTATTAGAATAGCTTGGTTTTATCTAATTTGGTAACTCTTGATTGATCATTTATAAGGTTTTTGTTTGCTTAGATAAGAGGCTAGGCTTTTTAAGTTCTGCCTGTATTAATAGGCTCTCTGAATTTTAAAAATAGAATGAAGCATGAGAGAGCCTTCAGGAAAATGAGTATAAAGAGGTAAGCAATAGTGACAATATGCAAACCTGCAGAGAACAGTGAATTCAAGTTTGGCAGCTAAAATTACAGGTTCCTGATTCAAGGTCAAAGAACTGAAGATCAGATGATGAACCAGATGCAGGATCCATACCCAGTAAACAGCGCAGTTTTTTGTTGTTGCAACTGTCCATTAATATTAGTAGTTGATCTCTCCCCTGAGGAAACTTCCTTTCAATAGATTGGCTGGTCGTAACAGATCTCCTCATGGAGATCTGTTGCTAGGTATGGTTGAGTTGCCTCTGATTTATAATGATACTAAGTACAATGGAATTAAACACCACCTGGTCCCGTACCATCCTTACAATTATTCTTATGTCTGGGCCCATTATTGCAATGGTTGTGTCAATCCATCTTGTGGAGGGGCTCCTGCTTTTCCCCTGTCCCTTCATTTTACCAAGCATGATGCTCTTTCCCAGGGATTGAATTCTCCTCATAATATGCCCAAAGTATGTCAGATGAAATCTTGCCATCGTTGTTTCTAGGGAGCATTCTGGCTTCTTCTTCTTCTTCATCATTTTATTGGGGGCTCATACAGCTCTTATCACAATCTATCCATACATACATTGTGTCAAGCACATTTGTATATTTGTTGCCATCATCATTTTCAAAACATTTTCTTTCTACTTGAGCCTTTGGTATCAGTTCCTCATTCCCCGCCTTCATGAACCCTTCATAATTTATAAATTATTATTAATTGTTTCATGTCTTACACTGATTGATGTCTCCCTTCACCCACTTTTCTGTTGTCTGTCCCCCTGGGAGGGGGTTTTATGTATATTATTGTGATCGGTTTCCCCTCCCCCCCCCCCACCTTCCCCTTACCTTCCTGGTAGCTCTACTCTCATTACTGGTCCCTATCAGTCCTGAATTCCTGTGTTTCCAGGTCTCATCTATACTGTGTACATACTCTGGTGTAGCTGAATTTGTAAGGTAGAATTTGGTCATGATAGTGGGGGGAGGGGAGGAAGTATTAAAGAACTAGAAGAAAGTTGTGTTTCATTGGTGCCGTACTGCACCCTGACTGGCTCGTCTCTTCCTTGTGATTCTTCTGTAAGGGGATGTCCACTTGTCTACAGATGGGCTTTGGGTCTCCACTGTGCACTCCCCTCATTCACATTATATGATTTTTTATTCTGGGTCTTTGATGCCTGATACCTGATTCATTGACACCTCATGATCACACAGGCTGGTGTGCTTCCTCTGTGTGGGCTTTATTGCTTCTCAGCTAGATGGCCACTTGTTTACCTTCAAGCCTTTTAAGACCCCAGACACTATATCTTTTGATAGCTGTGCACCATCAGTTTTCTTCACTATGTTTGCTTATGCACCCATTTTGTCTTCAGTAATTGTGTCAGAAAGCTACTTTGTTAGTTTCTTCTTTAGTCCTCTTTATTCAGTCCAACTTTCACATGCATATGAGGCAATTGAAAATCCCATGGCTTGGGTCAGGCACACCTTTGTCCTCAAAGTAACATGATTGCTTTCTAACACTTTAAAGAGGTCTTATGTAGCAGATTTACCCAGTGAAATGTGTCTCTTCATCTCTTGACTGATGTTTCCATGGGCATTGTTTTATGGATCCAGGCGAGATGAAATCCTTTACAACTCCACTCTCTTTTCTTTTTGTCAGGATATTACCTATTGGTCCAGTTGGGAGGAATTTGGCTTTCTTTACATTGAGTTGTAATCCATACTGAAGGCTTCAATTCTTGATCTTCATCAGCAAGTGCTTCAAATCCTCCTAAGTTTCAGCAAGCAAGGTTGTGACAGCTGCATATCGCAGACGGGTAAACTGTTGTCCTTCAATCCTGTTACTGCATTCTTCATCTCATCCAGCCTCCCTGGTTATTTGTTCAACATACAGAGTAAATTAACATGGTGGGAGGATACAACCCTCTGCACATCTTTCTTGATTTTAAATCATTTCCTTGTTCTGTTCTCACAACTGCCTCTTGATTCACGTGCAGGTTTTGCATAAGCACAATGAAGTATTCTAGATTTCCCATTCTTCTCAATACTATTCATAATTTGTTATGATCCATAGAGTTTAATGCCTTTGCGCAGTCAATAAAACACAGGTAAGCTAAGTTCCACATACTCTTCTGAATTTGGGCTGATTTTCTCGCCTGTCAATGTGCTGCTGCAGCCATTGCTCTCTGATTTGTGTATAGATGGCCAGGCAGCTCTCTTCCCAATGTCTTGGCATCGACAAGTGAGTGCCTCCAGTGCTTCACTAGCTTGTTGAAACATTTTGATCAACATTCCACCAATTCTGGAGCCGTACTTTTTGCTGATGCCTTCAATGCAGCTTGAACTTCTTCCTTCAGCACCATCGTTCTTGATCTTCTACCACCTCTTGAAATGGTACAGTGACTCTGTGTATTCTTTCCATCGTCTTTTGATTCTTCTTGTGTTGTTCAAAATGATACCCACAGAATCTTTCAATATTGCAACTCGAGTCTTGACTTTCTTCTTGAGTTCTTTTGGCTGAAGATATGCTAAGCATGTTCTTTCTTTCAGTGATTACTACACAATAACTGCCAAACTATTGTGAGTCCTGACCCACTTAGGGTCACACAGTGCTTTGACTATCACCCTGTGCTTTCAGAATCTGGCACTTCACATACTTTCATTTCCCTGGGTGGCAGACATGATGGAATCACCACCACATCTCTCCTGATGAGCAAGATCACAGACTGCTTAACAACTCAGAGAATTACCACCTTTCATTTATCAAAGAATGTCTAGGAAATATAATTTTGAACAGCTCTGTTCTCCAAACTCTGGAATTGCTTCTGCCTTTCCATTAAGGTACAAGGCTTCCCTTGGGCAAGTCCATAAATGTTCAGAGTATTCTACGTTTTGTTTGCCTGTTTTAGGATATTTTTTTCAATCTTGATTCTAGTTATAGCTTCCTGGATGATCACCAAACTCTTCCCTGCCACTCACATTCTTGCTACGATGCTCTCAGTTGCCTTTGAGTCTGGCATCAGTGGCTTCCTTTAACCCTTTCCTTGAGGGAATCACAACTTATATGTCATAATAGAGAAAATTTATACTTACGAAAGACAGTCTCCATTGCCAGGACTTCATAAAGCAAAACTGAGACTCAGAGACATGTTATTTGCGCCTTGAGTCTTTCTGAGAGTGACATATTTGGAATACGCACATGGAGCAGAAAAGACACTTTCGTGGTAAGGATGGGTAAGAGCTAAGGCCAAGAGATTAGCAAGCTGATGGGCGAGCCACACATCCAGAAACCTTCAAGTGGTCTCTGTGGCATTTGTTTGACAAAACGTTCCTAAGGTATCAAACACATGGACACCCAGAATCTTACCTCTTCGAAGTGTCATACTGGGAGTCTCCGATAGTGATATTTTGTGTATCCCTATTTTCACATCAAGTCACAAACTATTAGCACCTTCTTTCTGTTGGAGTATTTCTGGGTGGCACAACTGTTTAAGCACTCAGATATGAACCTAAAGGTTGACAGTTCAAATCCAAAGATAGGCAAATTGACCTATTCTGACAATCAGCCCTTGAACATCCCATGTTGCACAGGTCTACTTTGACACGCATGATTTCGCTGTGAGTTGAAATCGACTTGATGACAATGGAAAAGAAAATAATTTCCCCTCTGTTTCAGAGTGATAACCCAGTAATAACAGGTAAATATTAAGGGAGGTGGTGGCCAATGACAGTACTTTAGAGTCTGGTGAACTAAATATATGTATGCCATGAAATACAGAAAACGCCCCTTATTAGAATTAGAGTTACTTGAATTGGGTTTATTTTAAGGCATACGGAGATGTGGAAAGGAGAACTCAAAGAGACATCCCTGGTACGGGGAAAGCAATGCACAGCACCCGGGTAGAGGAGGGGTTGCAGATGACAGCGCGGGACAATCAGCCATCTGTCCTTGCAGGAACGAAGCAGAGCTGGTATGAGGGCGGCACAGATACCAGCCCACTTGCAACTGAGGTGACGTCAATTTCATTTGGGTCAAGCATAGGCTTCAGGTTAAAATTCTGTAAAATGGTGGTCAGGAATATAAACAGCTCCATGCGGGCCAGGCCCTCTCCCACACAAATCCGTTTCCCTGAAAGTAACAAACAGAGAGATTAGACGCTCCTCAACACACCGTTGCAGAATCTGGTGCAAAGAGAATCTGGTACTGAAGCATAAATTCCTTTTAATCATAATTCTATATTTACTGAATTTTCAATTCTGCTAAACTGTTAGTTACTTAAAAGGAATGTTCAGTCCCTGGCGTGATATTTACAATGCCAGACCCAATTCAGGTATCATAAGTGCTATAAATAAAGGCAATTCCAAGACAAGAGGTTCGGCTGACACATTGTAGGTTTTGAAATCCCACTTTGAAGAGGAGGATAATGATTAGGGAAGTGGAGTCCTTGAAGTGTATTCTGCCGCAATACCTTGGTTTCCCTGATTCCACCACAATCACTTGGTGGGTAGTGCTCACATCCTTGAAGTAAAACCAATGTTTTGCTCTTGTCCCTTGGGGACATTACCTCAGTAATAATGTCCTGGCTCCCCATCATAAACCAGGAAATTAGATAATATCTCCTAGGTGCAATGCACACATTTCTGAAAACAAATACATGTTCTACACTGGCTCAAGTAGAATGAGAAATTTTCAGCAAATTATTATCAGAATTAAAAAAAAACTTTCTCCAAAAGAAAAGTTCTGAATCAGATAGCTTTTCTGGAGAATTCTATCAAATATTTCAAGAAGAATTAACAGACTCTTAATTCATGCAAATACAGAAGAGGAGCAAACACTTCCAAACTCACTCTAGGAGGCTAGAATTACATGGATAGTAAAGTCAGACAAATATAACGCAAAAGAGCAAAAGAGACATTTGCAGACAAATATCCCTTAGGAATATAACAGCAAAAATACAAACATACTAGGAAATGGAATCCAAAAATATATTTAAAGGATTGTACAACATGATCAAGCGGAGCTTCTTCCAGTACTGCAGGAAAGTTCAGCACTAGAAAATCCATCAGTGAAATGTTGCACAATGAAGTAAAGGACAAGAAGCAGGTGATCCCTTGAAGCATTGTAAGAAGGCGTTTAACAAAATCCCCTCGGCAAGCTAGAAATAGAAGTAAGACTTCTCAATAAGTAACAGGCACATGCAACCCTCCCCCTCCCCCTACACAGGTAACATTATACTAAATTTAGAAAACGTATAGCTTTTCCCTTAAGATCAGGAACAAGACAAAGTCTTGTCACTACTGCTATTCAACCTTGCACTTGAAATCCTCCCAGAGAACTTAGGCATAAAAAAGAACTAAAAGACATTCAAATTCTGAAATTAGAACTGTCCCTTTGACCGGGTGACATGATTTCCTTTTTAGTAAACCCTACGGAATCCTCAAGAATGCTACTAAAATGATTTAAACGAGTGCTGGTGGACCTAATAAACTAACTCAACAAGAGACAGCCTTCCAAGGTAGCGCCCCACAGTCAGTGAGACTTCTCTATCAACAACGAGCATCTGAAAACGAAATTAGAGTCAATTCTATTCATGATGACATCCCAGAGGATACGATATCTCTGAATACGTGTAGCCAAATAAGTGAAGATTCACACATTGAAAACTGTAAGTCGTTACTGAGAGAGAACACAGAACATCAGAGGATTGGGTGATGAAGACCCACTTATGATGTAGCATATATTTAAGAACTGTTGATACTGATGCAAGAAGGTCAAGCTTCACAAAGAGCACTGGCTAAGAAACAAGGCTCCCGGAACTGAAGAAGCCTAAGACATTCCAAAAAGTGGATGCAACCTTGCAAGCTCTCACTTGTCTAAGGCAAGAAATTCGGCACTGACAGACTGGCCAGCTGTACGGAAGAGATCCATGCACAAGTTTAGTCACCAGAAGGTGTTCCAAAATTGTGGACATTATCACATAATATTACAGAGATGTAAAATTTTGCTGGCGATAGTTGGTGATTCCTCTTGATATGATCAAACAATTGAGCTACTCAATTATATGATATGTAAATTAGGTACCAATAAAACTGTTAAAACAGTTATGGCAGCACCTTGACCAGGGACTATCAGAAATTCAAGCTGTATTTGTAAAAGAATGTGAAATTAGGGAATATCATTTCTGATCTCAGATGGATCTTGGCTCAAGTAAAGAATACCAGAAAGATGTTTATTTGTTTTATTCCTTTTGCAAAGTCATTTGACTGCGTGGTTCATAAAAAAATTATGGATAACATTGCCAAGAAGGGAAATTTCAGCACATTTAATTGTGCCATGTGGAACCTGTACACAGATGCGCAGGAGGTAGGGTACTAGGTGGTTTAAATCGGACAGGTGTGCATCAGGGGTCCTATCCTTTCACCATCATAATTCACTCAGAATGCTGAGGGAATAATGTGAAAATCCGGTCTATAGGAGAATAATTGCAGCATCAGGAGTGGGGTCAGATTAACAGCCTTCCATGTGAAAACCAAAGTTTAAAGCTTTCAGTACCGAAGACACCTCAGCATACAGAGATCAAAATCCTCACAGCTGAGCCAATAAGCATCATCATAATACACATTATACGTGGAGAACACAGTCCAGCTGCCGAGGATTTCATTTTACTTGTATCCACAGAGAACACCCCTGGAAACAGCAGTCAGAAATCAAACAATGTATTGATTTGGGCAAATATGCTCATAAAGTGATGTTCAGCACTTTTTGGTTAGCAGCAAAGATGTTACTTTGAGGACTAAGGTGTGACTGACGCCCGAGGCGTGGCGTTTTTAATCGTCTCAAGAAGATGATGAATTCACATATTTGAAGTGATGTTGCTGATGAAGAATATACCCTGGTTTTCCAGACGAATGAATTAATCTTTCTTGGAAGAAGTACATCTAAAATACTCCTTAGAAGAGTATCATTCTTGGTGAAGTAGAGGCTCAGGAAGAAAACAAAGCAGGAAAAGATGGACAGCATGACTGCAGCAGTGGCGGAAGCAGACGACAATGGTGAGGCTCGTGCTGCAGCAGGCAGCGTTGTGTCCTGCGTTCATAGGTTTGCTATGTGTTAAAACGCAGGTGAGGGAACTCAACGACAAAGGCAGCAGGTTAAGGAAAGGGTATTCTGTATTCATGAACTGGAAGACAACAATATAAAAGTGTTACTCTCACCCAAAGAAATCAAAAGATTCAGTGAAATAGTCATCACTTTCCAGGAACATTCTTTTTTGAAATAGAAAAGTCAGTCATCAGCACCCAGTTTGGGAAAGGCAATGGATGACAGTGGGAACCCCAAACCCATGGTCAGAGTCTCCATGAGGACTATGCCTCCACTGAATTCCCTTTGGACCATGGACCAAGGATGTGAGTCATCTTGCCCTTAGAGGGCTTTGAAAAGTGAATGACTACAGTTATCAAACTCAAATTCGCTGCCACCAAGTCCGTTCTATTAGCGACTCTGGGTTTATGCGGCTGTAAATCTTTCCGGAGGTTGGTGGTCTCTCTCTTCCTCAGACTGGCTGTTCAGACTGGGCTTTGCAGTTGGCAGCCTAGCTGCACCACCAGGGCGTCGGCTGCAAATCTAGTTAGGTTAAAATGAACATCTTAGGACTTGCTTTCTTTTGGGACCATTTTCAATTAGTGCTAGTCTTTATTACTATCTGCTTTCTTCCACATTGACGGTTTCATATGATTCGTTTTGTTGTTGTTGTGACTGTTTGTGGGTTGGGGTGGGATTGGGGGTATGGTATTCTTTATATGAAATCCAGGATAGATATAAGTCTATAGAGATCGTAACTGTAGCTCATAAGATTAATAGTTTCCTAGGGTTATGATATGGGAAGTTGGGGGGGTGGGGAATTGGAAGCTAATAATAGATACAAGAATGAAGAAAACATTCTAAAATGGTGGTGATGATTGTATAACTATTTTAAATATATTTAAACAAATTGTAAGGAATATGAATTACATGTTAAGAAAACTGTTTTAAAAAGTCAACCATCAAACATATATGAATGTACAATGAAGTCCAACTAGCCAAAACAATCTTGAAAAAACAAAACAAAACCAAAACCAGCTAGGTAGATGCACACATGGTGAACTCAGTAATCAAAACAGTTTGTTACTGATGCAATAGCAGACAGATAAACCACCGGAATGGAATTTAGATTCCAGAAATAGAGCCACACATCTATGCTCAATGGGTTTTTGAAAGGGGTGTTAAGTTAATTCAATGGGGGAAACTATCGTCACTTTAATAAATACTGATGGGACAACTGGATTTCCAAATGCCCATAGTCCCCAAAACAGCTGGCCATATCCTGAAAATGTTTACAAAAATAAAATGTATCCAGGATATAAATGTAATAACTAAAACAATAAAATTCTAGGAAAAATAGAAATATAAGGGTAATACTTCTGGACTTAGCACTTACAATGGATTATTAAATATGGCAACAAAAATAAATGTTAAAGGAGATTTCATAAAAAATTAAAATTTCTGCTCATCAGAGGACTTTATCAGCAAAGTAAAGAGAAAACCTTCGGACTGGTAAATATTTTTGGAAATTAAGTTTCTGATAGAGAGCACAAACCAAGACTCTAATGAGAAAACCTTCGTGATCACAGTCCTACCCCCTCAGTCACTGGCAGGGGCGACTCGAAAGGGCACAAGTTGATATGGAAATAAGTAAATAAATGAAAGAAGTGGACAAAACCAGGCTGGGCTGATTTAATTTTATTAGGGAACTTACAGACAGAGGATAATGACGAGATCCTCTTGAGAGTAAAGGAGCGAGAGTTTCGTAGGTAGAAGTCAATGCATCTCAGTGTAGGATGTGGGTATATAGTCTGTGTGCTTAAGTGAAGGATGTGTGCAGGGAAAGAGGGAAAAAACCCAAACATGTTAATCCATGAGAAATGGGGCTGTATTTATATTGCTAATACTTTTCAATTGATGTTACCACGAAATCAGGTGTTTGGTATATTTTCATCTGGCCCTTGGCAGGGTACTCTGGTTTTCTTTGAGAATGCTACATGGATAAGACCTGTCTTATATGGATTATGGAACTCACACCCACTAATATGGCTATGATTTAAAAATAAATTAATTTTTCAATGGCAAAGAACATATGTTGGCAAGGATGTATAAAACTGGAAGCCTCATCTATTGTTAACATGTAGGCCTGCAAAATGTACAGCCAGCATGGATAATAGCTTCTAGATTCCTGACAACATGAACCATAGAATTACCATGTGACCTGGTAATTCCACTCCTAAGTATATATTCAAAATAATTAAATGAACAAATGTAAACAGAGACCTGTACACCAAAAATTATGGCAGAATTATTCATAATAACCAAACAATGGAAACAAACTAAATGTCCATCATAGATGGGTGGTTAAATATATTGTGGGCCATGTAGACTTTAATATTACACTGCTTTAACATGAAATGATGTTCCAATACATGATACACCTCAGATGAATCCTGGGACTATTATGCTGAGTGAAAAGTCCGTCACAAAATCGCAGATACTACATGATCCCATGGATGCAAGATACCTCGATGAGGTGTGTGTATCGTCACCAGGGTTTCCTAGTAGTTATCAGGGGTGAGAGGAATGGTAAACAAAAATATCACTTAAGAGTACTGACTTTCTATTAAGGGTGATGGAAACAGATATTGGTGGTTGTTATACAACATGTGACTCTAGTCAAAGTCAATTAATTATGCTGATAAAATATTGAAATGATAAATGTTTCATTAAATGCATGCTTGTTATGACCCTACCCAAACCTTGACCTTTCTTCCCTCTTTGCCACCTGCTCCTGTGAGGCCGTTTATATGTTATTGCTTCTATTAGAACTGTATTTATTTCATTTTATGCTTTACTGTGAGATAGGTGAGAACAAGAAGTGGGTAGCGATATGACAAAACAATAATTTGTAAATTATCAAGGGATCATGAGGGAGGGGGAGCGGGAAGGGAGAGAAAAAATGAGCTGATGCCAGGGGCTTGGCTGGAGAGCGGATGCTTTAAGAATGATGAGGGCAATGAATGCACAAATGTGCCTTTACACTATTGATGTCTGTATGGATTGTGATCAGAGTTGTATGAGCCCCTAATAAAATGATTTTTAAAAATTAAAGAAAAAAGAAGTGGGAGAGCCCGTGATTCCTTCTCTCTCTCTCTCTCTCTCTCTCTCTCTCTCTCTCTCTCTCTCTCTCTCTCTCTCTCGCAGCTCTAGTCATAAAGGATCACAATGGCCCGTTTCCCATTCACGGGGGAGGCGCGCGCCCCCTGGTTGCGTGCTTTATACGTAAAAATAGTTATATTCCGAAAGCTCAGCCTGAGTGGGGAGGGTGCCACATAGACGGCAGGAAATCTGTGATGTGGGGACCCTTCTCAGGAAAGGGACTGCAAGTTGAAACAATATTCACATCATAGGAGGGCTTTTGTGTATCTGAGTGATGTTCCTGGAAGACAAATTCTCTTTCTCATTTTAGAGGAATTGGATCACTTCCCCCAATAATGATGACCTATCATCAGGGGGAAATGACGTGAGCTTTGGGAGCAATTCTACTAATCCCAGATTAGGCACCGTGGAGGTCTAAATTTATTTTATACAGGTTTCCTGAGCCGGGAATTACAGCTGCAAATAATTTCTCTTACCTGCTGAGAAAGCCATGAAGTAGTCACTGCGCTTAAATTGGCCGCACTCATCCAGAAAGTGGCCAGGATCAAATATTTCTGGGTTAGGGAATTCCTTGTTGTCGTACAGTACAGAAGTCAACGATGTTAAGATGGTTGTGCCCTGAAATGAACAAACCCAGGATCAACTATGGAATTAAGAAGTCATTAAGAATTAAGAATCCTAAAAAAAAAACACACACAAAAAAACAAAAACAAACAAACAAACAAAAAAAGAATTAAGAATCCTATTAATGATTTTCAGACATAACCAATAACCTCACGGAAGTTGTTTCTGTGCCTTCCAGTACTGAAAAGTATTATCAAGGTCACACAAATGGATGCTGATAGAAAGAGAGAAAATGTGGAACAGAATTTTAGACTCTAAAATAATCCAGACTGATGGGTTCCAAAGACATTGTGAGACTGTTGCTCACTGCATTTCTGAGTTCAGAATTACTTGGCTTTTAAGAACTGGATTATGTTAAATATGCTGTAGATTTGATGATACTCCCAAGAGAATGTGGGGCAGCTGCATAGTAAAACATGTATTTCTTTAGCAAAATATATATTCATACAAACATGTTAAATAAGTAATATAAGTTGGTTCTTTTCTGTTCTTGTCATGTTTTGGTCACTGTGATGGACTGAATTGTGTCCCACCAAAATATGTATAGTGATCCTGGCCAGAGGCTGCTATGATTTCACCAAGAAAATAAAGCTATTAATTGGTCTTAGTTAGAGCAGTTTGCCCTCCATAATGCAATGTAATGTAACACAATCCATCAGTTGAGTAATTACAGTTTAGAACGGATTCTAAATGTCATCACTTCTAATATATATATATGTATATGAATGAATGAGAGAGAGAGCATAGAAACAGAAACATAAAAATGCAAAGGGAAGGCAGACATCAACAAATGTCAAGGGAGGCAGATGAACGTGCAAGCCCAGGAAGCTCAAGGACTGCTCGCTGGGAGAAGTGACGGAGACAAACAAGGGTCTCCTCACAGAGCCACACCATGATTTGGACTTTCAGCCGCCGGGAAATAAATTTCTGCGAAACTAAGTTCTGTCCTTCAAACCATGTACTTGTGGGACTTACTAGGGGGCTTCAATATTTTATTTTCTGTTTTAGATTCAAGTTCCACAAACTCTTTGAAGCTTCCTTATGCGTTACAGCTACACTTAGAAAGCTAACAGCCACCAACTGAAACGGCTCCAAATATGCAGTCAGCCTTTTCCATATTGAAGAAAAGGGATCACAGGAGTTTGCACATAGACATCCCAAATGAATGCGCAAACAAATCATTTGCAAAGATAATTGAATTTAACAAGGTTGATGGGTGTAAAGTCATCAAAACAATAAATTCAGGGCTACTTTCTTACACCTTGCATAAAAAGTGGAAACGACACTTTAGTATTTATTCATGTTTTTTTGGTGCCATTGGGTTGATTCTGACTCATAGTGATTGTGCAGGATACAATGGAATTGCCCAAGGTCGTCCAAGGCTAGAATCTGTCCAGAAGCATGGTTTACCATGCAAAAAAAAATTATTCAGAATAAAACCTTAGCTCCTGCACTGGAAAGAAAGTGCTATCGGAGTTGGAGGGGGGCAGGGAAACAATACATGGAAAGCTCAAATAGATTGGGAATATATACCATATTCATGAATTGAAGAACTCAACATACCCAGATGCCAATTCTATCTAAACTAATCTGTAGATGTAATGGCACTCTAATCCCAGTCGAGAGAGAGAGAGAGAGAGAGAGAGAGAGAGAGAGAGAGAGAGAGAGAGAGAGAGAGAGAGAGAGAGAGAGAGAGATTTAACTTTTTATTGTAATTTGAGTTAAGGTTTACAGAGCAAACTGGTTTTCAATTCTACAATTCACTCCCCTGGTGTTTGGTTATGGTTCAGAAATTTACATCCATTTGCACTTTGTTTGCTATGTTGTAATCATGGATATGGTTACTACACCTACAAATATAAAGGTACTTTGTAAAGTTTATGGAACAATTGGATTCTCTTCTCATCCCATTTTTCTATTAACTTCTTGAAGCCCCTTCGTATGTCTAGAGACATAACCTCTGTCAAACCTGTATATGGTCAAGCGTACAGTCTCTTTGAACGACTCATACTTGTTCAACTTGTTTGTCTTTGTATCAACTTGTAGATGATTGCTTTTTAATATTTTTTAGAATGCAGGATTGTGTGTGTACTGGTATTTATCTTTATGATCTGTAATTCTTGTTCACGTTTCCAAGTCCTCCTTTTGGTGAATTATAGTGTTGGCTACCCCTTATTGTGTATCCAGAAACGTGTTTTCAGAATTTGATAGACAGCTGCTAACATTTATTTGGAGCGCAAACAGCTAAAATTACTTAAAATCACCACAATGAAGCCTAATGAATTTGGAAGAAGTTGTACAGCTTTATGGGCTCAAACTGTAAACAACACACAAGCCTTGGTTCACTCCTCTCTTGTGCTTTCCTCATCTTGGGTTGGTAGAGGGTCGGAATCTTACTGTTAATATGGGGACTTTAAGAAGACTGAGGTGTTACTGGGAAAACAAAACTTACCTTGGGGATGAAGTAGTTTCTGAATTGAATGCCATGGTTCACAGCATGGGGCAGGTTCATGGGGACGATGTCAATGATTCTCTGCATCTCGTGCAGCACAGCATTTGTGTAGGGCATCCTGGCCCTGTCTTGCATGCTAGGCCTCTTGTGTCGGCCAACCACACGATCAATCTCTTCCTGCACTTTAGCTGAAAAGACAGAATCAGACCTGATTGTCAGAAGGAAAATGCCACATTTGCCATAGCATTTTGGGGTTACATCAAGCATTGTGGAATTAGCCCAACATCACTCTAAACACAAATTATATGCCCAAGGTATCCATAGACAGGTACAGAGTTGCTATACAAATAGACAATATGCCACCACCCATTTGGCAGTTTGCTGTACTGTGATGGGTTGTGTGTTGCGTGATGCTGGAAACTATGTCAGCAATATTTCAGATACCAACAAGGTCATCCATGGGGCCAGTGAAACTTCCAGACTAAAACGAAATAGGACAGATGGTCTCATTATCTACTTTTGAATATTATCCAATGAAAATCCTATGGAGCATCACCCTACATTAACCATTACAGTGCTGGAAGATGAGTCCCTAGATTGAAAGGTACTATATGTAAGGCTGCAAAATACTAGACATACACAGTAGCTGCAACATTGGACTCAAGTAGTCCAGTAATTATGCCATGGCACAGGGTTGGGTAGCATTTCATTTTATTGCTCGTGAGGTATCCTTGAGTCAGCGGGAACACAACAGCAATTAACAACAGACTCATAAAGCTCTTTTACAAGCTAAACATTAATATCAATTTCTATGTACATTTATATTAGTCTACAAGGTAACTGAAACAAAGATAAGTGATCAAATAGAAAGTACGTAGCACATAAATAACTCAAGACATTCTGCCAAGCCAGAAGGAAGATCAAGAATCAAATATCATACTAACTCTCACTAATATGTTTTATTTTACTTGTGTATTTCTTTTCACTTGTGCTTTATGTGAACATTTATAAAGAAAGTTAGTTTCCCATTTGATATATTGATTACATTTCCCACAACTGTCAGCACTCCCCGTTCCTGCCCTCAGTTCACGATTTCCTTTTGTAAGGATCTCTGCTTTTTGTGTTTGCTTTTGAGCAGATGCTGTACTTTGTATCTCATAAACTTGCTTATTCTAAGAAACATGTTTCCCACTGATGTTATTGTTTATTCAGTGGACCTGTGTATTTGGTTGAGAGGTTGTTTCTGCGAATGGTTTCAATTCCAGGTTGAAAGAGTGTCGTAGGTCCATAATCTTGGACTTCCCCAATCTCTGTCAGACCAGTAAGTCTGGACTTTGTGTGAATTTCATTTTTTTCTCCCTGCATTATTTTCCCATTCTATCTGGGACTCTCTGCTGTGAGCCCCTTAAAGGTGTTCAGTAGGGTAGCCAGGACCATTTAGTTCTGGTCTTGGGTCCTGTGAGCTATGATTCATAAGGCTCGTCAGTCCTTTGGACTAACTTTTCATACGTCATTGATTTCCTTTACTCTCCTTTGCTCCAGATGGAATGAGGCCAATAGTTGTATCTTAGATTGCTGCTCACAAGCTCTTAAGCCTCCCGACACTGCTCCCCAAGTAGGTTATAGAGCATGGTCTTCATGAGCTATGCTGTGCCAGTGGATATCGACAGTCTTCAAGTGTATGATCTTGAACTTTGTGCCTAGGAACTTCATCCTATCCCATATCTAAGAAGTTTCCGTGACTATGCCCCTTGTGTGCTCTCTAAGAATTCATGCAGCACCTATATGTAGAAAGAGCTACAACGAAATGTATATCCACAGGTGGATGTGTTTCCTTGCTCCCACACCTCTAGAGTATATTTATCTATGTAGTTATTTGGACTCAGATGCATGTGAAAGTTGGACATTGAATAAGGAAGACCGAAAAGGAATCACTTTATTTGATTTGGGTGCTGGACAAGAGTACTGAAAGCACAGAGGACTGCCGCAGGATGAATAAATCTGAACTATGCCGAGTGCTCCTTTGAGGCAAGGAGGGTGAGACTTCATGGTACGTGTTTGGACATGGTGTCAGGAGGTACCAGTTCCTGGAGAAGGGCATCGTGCTTTGTAAAGTCGAGGGGCAACCGAAAAGAAGATCCTCAAGGAGATGGTTGACATAGTGGCTGCAATTATGGGCTCAAGCATAGGAACAATTATGAGGATGGAGCTGAGCCAGGCCACGTTTCAGTCTGTTGGCAGAGGGCAGCTATGGGTTGAAGCAGACTCAATGGGCACCTAACAATATGTATTTAGTTGTAAATGAATGTTTGTTAATACTATTGCCGCAGAATTGTCTAAGTTGTAATATTTACCAGAGTTACCCCTTATTATTGTGGTTTTATCCGTGTACTCCTTTGCTGTTGTCATTGTGAGATTGGGTCTTGTGTCTTGAGAGTTGGGTCTTGCTGTTGTCACTGTGAGATTGGGTCTTGTGTCTTGAGAGTTAGGTCTTGTGTCTTGAGAGTTGGGTCTTGCTGTTGTCATTGTGAGAGTTGGGTCTTGCTGTTGTCATTGTGAGATTGGGTCTTGTGGCTGGGCCATCAATGAACTGCTGAGCTTCTATTCAGTCGAATCTGCTTGTGCCGCCTATGGTCTTCCCGCGTCACCTTCTTGCTTCGTAGTTTGTTAGCCACTGCAGCTACACAAGTCGGGAGAAACCTCCAACTTATTCTCTGACGCCCAGACTTGAGTTGCAGTGGACTTGCCCATTTCTACAACTGTGGGAGCCATTTCTTGACATAAATCTCTCAGCATACATGTACGCACACAAGTGTCATTGCTGCTACATCTCCAGCGAACCCAGCCTGACAGAGCCATGTTGTGCTGAGTTTCCCCATATTATACATGGCCTTTCTCATGACCTATATTAATGGTTGTGTTCTATCTAATTAGCAATTCATCTCTGCCCCCCATTCCTCAAATACTTTTTTCAGTGTGTAAATGCTTTCTTAAAAACAA
This sequence comes from Tenrec ecaudatus, assembly GCF_050624435.1. Taxonomy (NCBI): domain Eukaryota; kingdom Metazoa; phylum Chordata; class Mammalia; order Afrosoricida; family Tenrecidae; genus Tenrec; species Tenrec ecaudatus. Next base: position 79,751,449 of record NC_134545.1, read on the forward strand.
AATAGCGTCTCTTCTAATATTTGTTCATGCACCATTATATCCTCCAAAGTCATTCATGTTCTCGGATTTTTTTGAATCATCCTTATTTTTTATCACTGTGTTGTATTCCACTCTATGCATGCATCACAGTTTGTCTATTTGTTAATGAGTACTTAGGTAGTTTCAACTTAGGGGGTTCTAAATATTAAATTCTCCTCACATCTCTCTCTATAGGTTTGTATGTAGGTGGGTGCTTCTGTGCGATTTCTCGTAGGACCCTTTCTCCTTCTTCCTGAAAGGTAGTCACTGAACCATTCTTGATCGTTTGGTCTGAATTTTATGTTCATAGTTTTAAATAATGACCTTATTTCCTAATTTACTCATTATTACACAAAATCTACTGAGTACTTGGTATGACAGATGGTGATTTGCACATTCCCCTTATCGTCATACTAACACACATGTGCTTGCATGTGCGTGTGCATTCACACACACAAAACACATACACTCATACCACCATTTCCCTCATATAAAAAAGTATTTATATCACAATTTTTAGTTGTCAGTACTCAGTTTACATATATCATTATGGCTGCATAAATATTCTCTGTAAGACTATTACATTTGTATTTAATTTTGGATACATTTAAATAATTAAACTAACTTCTTTATTTTAATAATTTATTAGATGCAAGTTTAGAGTGATTTTCAGAGATTCAGGTATGTATCCAAAACTGATACTAGTAATTTTCTATCTAGTTGGAAACCTCAGGTAACCAATCCCTTCCCTTTGATTTTTGGTGCCTTTCCTCACAAATGCTTTATCCACCCAGTGAATTCTGAAGTGGAAGTTTTCTAAGCCTGGTCCCCAGCAGTCTTCCTGACTCTTTCCTACCCCACATCATCTTCTGTGGGATATCAGCATTCCCAGAACACTTCCTGTTGCCCACCATGGCCTTCTCTTCTCTCAGTTATCATCCTCTAGGATGCAGAATTGCCTCCTGATTGCTTTGTCAAATTTGCATAAATTATAACTGGTAGAACAGACTAAACGAAATAAAATGTCTCTAACAGAAATGAGATGCAAAACACTGACTGTCAACTCCGCCCACCCTCTTTCTGAATTTCACCCTGCCAATCACCTGTGGCCATTACCTGCGACCTCTGGGTGCTTCATCAGAAGCAGGAGTCCATATCTCAGGGTGGTGCTTGTCGTCTCTGTCCCAGCCCCAAACAGGTCATTTGCAGTGTTTACCAAATTTTCAACAGTAAATGAAGACTCTTGATTATGCTTTTCCTAGGAATAATTAGAAACAATGTTGGCAAATTAATTTTTCTGTATATTTAATGACAATGAATCCAAAATAATGAAGGGTGGCTAAAGCTAAGACGTCCTGGTGGTGTGTTGGTGACACATTGGTCTGTGATTGGAAAGGTGAGCAGTTCGAAACCACCAGCCTCTCTGTGGGAGAAAGACATGAAACCCACAAGGGCAGCTATATCCTGTCCTATAGAATCGCTATGAGTTAGCATCTAGTCTATGGCAGTGAGTTAAAAGGCAAGTTAGAAACAGAAGCAGGCAGTTATGTATAAGTAAACTACGGTATGATATTTTGGAGACTGTGAATTAGTTGAACCAATCTTTATTTTCTATTCCTTTCTCATAAATTTCCCCCCCTGTAGTCTTCTGCATTTATTAAGGAGCTCTGGTGGGGTAGTGGGTTACTCATTGTGCTAACTGCAAAGTCAGCAATTCTAAACAACCAGTGCCTCTGCAGAAGGATCAGGCATTCTATCCCTGTAAATATGCCCTGTCTTGGAAAGCCGGAGGGACAGTTCTGCTCTGTTCTTTGTGATCATTAGATGTCAGAATCAATTTCATGGTAGTGCATTTGATGGGGCTTGTTTGTGCAGTTATGTGGGCCATCAGACTTGTTTTCTTGCACAGATGTTAAAGTAAAGGTTGAGAAGATATCATGCTGGAATGTACGCTTTAAGCATGACCATACACTTGAGGTTTGATTCTTCAAAGTTAGTCTACTAAGCTGGCTTTCCCCAAATGAAACTCCAGGTGTGATAAACATGTTCTAAATCTACTATGTGCTTAAGGCATCATTAACTGTTGTTCTAATTTTCAGAAAAACAATCTTAATTAATTAACATGGCAAATTGAGGCCATATATTGAACGGCATACACAAACCTACATCGAGTCTGTAATTCTCCTCTTCTGTTCAAGAATATATATGCACTCACTCAGTATTGCTTGAAACTCATCATTAAATTTAAGTCGTTTAAGAGCTTTTAAGGTTGACAGGCTAGAATAAATTACAGGGATAAAGAATAGAGTTGCAAAACAAGATGGGGCTAGTACTAGTGTACTCTAGAATCCAGACAATAAACTATTTAATCTAGCACAACAGTGCAGGAAAGGATAGGATTATACAAATGAAAGAGGCACAAGGAATATGAAGTGGTTGGGCATTAACTGTCCATAACACGTGGAAGAGCATCCAGGGACAAGGAAGCTGCTGAACAAGGCACTGACTGACTTTAACTTTCATGAATTGGAAGTTGGGGGAGCAAAGACTAATCAAGGTTAGGTTAGGACTAAGGGGGATTTTGTGACATTGAATTAGCAATTTTAAAAAGGGCTGTTTGAAAGATTAAAGGAAATGTTCATAAATATAATCAATGAAACCTTCCCCCCCCTAAATGCATCATTAAAATCAGCATTATTTATGCTGGTGGTATGCAATTAACTTGTTAAGACTATCTTAATCACATCAGTGGGTGTTCTTGCTAGATAAAAATAGTCATTTCAATGGCTAACATTGACTACACAATCATCCAACCTTGACAACTCAAAAATTACTCTTAACGACAGAAAGGAAACCAGAGTATTCATGAATCAATATTGATGGTTCCATTTATTCGAGTGAATTTGGAGAGTCAGTGGTTATGTCCAAAATCACCACTCTGCACCATCCTTTAGTTAACACTGGCTTAGAGACCCTAGGGATAGAGTAGAATTGCTTCATAGGGTTCCCGAGGCTGGTGAGTTTGAACCACAAGCCTTTACGTTAGCAGTTGAGCACTCAACAAAGTGCCAGCAGGGCTCCTTCTTATGGGCACATAAAACCAAAAATCCAAACCCACGGTCAATGAGTTGATTTTGACTCATAGTGACCCTTTAAGACAGAGTAGAACTGCTCCATTGGGATTCTGGGCCTATATTTCTAAGGGAGCAGACAGACACATCTTTGTCCCTAGGAGGGACTGGTGAGTCTGAACTGACTGGTGAGTCTGAACTTCTGACCTTATGATTAGCAGCTCAGTACATAATCTGCCACTCCACTAGGGCTTCTTATGGTTTATGCTGTTGTATAGGTGCCATGATATTGGCTCTTACTACAGCGACCCTATGTACCCTACATACAACAGAATGAAACACCTGCCTATCAAAATTAATATAAATTACATGAAACACCCTTGGAATAAATGAAAGAACACACATATTTGAACAGTTATTTTCTGTTCATGGATTGGAACCATCACTACTGTTAATATGGCATCCCTTTCCCAATAGATCTATAAATTTAATGAGATCCCTCAAAGAATCAGAGTTGGCTTCTTTGCAGAACCTGAGAAGTTTAGTGGTAATTCATGTGAAAAGAGACTGTAAACTGTTGGCATTGAATTCCAAAACCAAACTCCTTGTTGGTGAATGGATTCCTACTCAATGTGAACCTGGGGACACAAGTACTGGAATCTTTCTGAGGTTAGGCTAAAGGAATTCAGTAGTGAATTCCTCCAAAATGGACAGCCAATTCTTTCGTTGTAATCTATTCTCAGTCTGTACATTTTTTTCTGAAGATCATGCAACAACATAGGCAGAGAGTTGCCAGGACTTCTAGCTTGATTCGGAAGGTGACATCGTAGGAGGGCTATTATTGCTAATGTCAAAGAATGATTGGCGGAGGGCAGCAAGCGTCAGACAGATGTTTTCTTGGTCATGCAAAGGTATTCCGTTGTGTGAATCATAAGGAGCTGTGGATCACGTTGCTAAGAAATGAGAATTCAAGAATAATTAGTTGTGCTGGTTCGAAACCCGTACATAGACCAAGAGGCGGTCATTCCAACAGAAGAAGGAAAGGTTTGTGGAAGAGTTTTATACTTTTGCCATATTTATACAATAAGCCAAGAAGCTGGACTCTATGACAGAGAGCATTGCCTTAGGGTTGGAGGAAGATTTATGAACAACCTGCAATGTGCAGATGACACGGCCGTGCCCTCCGAGGCAGAGGAGAACCTGTAGCCCTTCCTGATGAAGATCAGACTCCAGCTCTCAGTATTTTAAAACAGCACAAAAATTCTATTTCAAAGCAGGTTCACACACACACACACACACACACACACACACACACACACACACACACACACTAATCTAGACTCTAAAAGCAACAGTGAGGCCCAGAGAAATAATGCTGTTTTAAAATAACATTTTTAGGAAATCATTAGTGCAATTTTTCAAGTGAAAGACTAGAAACCGTAATGCCCTTCTCAACCTAGGGTAACTGAAGGAATGAGGCTTCTTCTGAAAATTGAGCAAAATCATGAGAACTCGTGTAAGTGCAGTGGTGACACATGTAGCTGAAGACCGTGTGGTCGCTACTGAATGAATCAGGTCACTTTCAGTTTTTAAAATGCTACCTCCGTCAACACCTTTGACTTCTTCCCGTTTGGACGTACCATACGAATGGACTTTCTTTGGTGCCCAGTGCTGCAAAGTGGGTGAATTTTAATACTAACAATATCGCCAGAGGAAGAAATTTCTTACTCCAGGTTTATTTCTTTGCAGTGTGTTCCGGATTCTGCTCCACAGTTCAGAGACCACTGTACTGACACAAGTGTCCTTCTGTCATCCTTATGGACATTCCCACATAGATTTTCAACTTGTCTTTATTTATGAAAATACTCCATTCAAATCTTTTTTCTACTCTGTTACAATTTTGAGATAAGACATCTGGCCTCATTCCTGAAAATTTCCATACAAAGTCCTTTAATTGGGTTCCTGACCTCAAGTTTCCAGTAAATCAAATCTATAGAGATCTCTGAGACTATAAAATAATGGATAATCTTGTTTTATGTATTTTTAAAAGGAATATAAACCTATTAATACTGTCCACCAGTATTTACAATAAAGTAAACAATATACAATTGGATCAACACTCTGATTATGACAAAGTTATTTTTCCTGGCTTTAGCGGAGCTAGAGTCACCCAAGCACTGAGAAGATTGAACCTGCTGTAAAGAGTCGCTTGGGATAAAAAACAAACCATGCAGGTCAATAGTTGAGACGACAGGTTTGCTCACCCATTTATGCAGCAGGTCCTAAACGGCAGCATCGCTAACCAGCTTATTAGGTTTTCACCAGCAAGGTCTTAAGACCTTCCATATAACTCAGTTTGCAACTTTCTGTAAAAAATACAGTTATCTAAATGTTCACTTACATAAACCATGAAAATGTCATAATATTAGTCTAGTTTTCTTATTTGGGTGGGAGGTCTTGAAAAGTGGTAAGATTTTTTTTTCATTCAGGGAATTTTGCAAATAAAGTTTCATCTATATGATTCTACAGGTATGGATTTTAAAAAGTTGTTTCATTAATCACTGGATCACTTATTTGATTTGAAAGCTTATAGCTTGCACATTTCACTTCCCGCCCATTTTACTTGAGGTGGCCTGCTTCTTGAGTTGCTCGGAAGGATAGCAGCCCCGTAACAACAGCAAGACGCCCACGGTTGTTAAACACCATTTTTGTTTAGAATAGTTTTGTTCTTGGTGAATGTAAAATAAAATAAAATGTACATATGTATTTATGCACACACACACACACACACACACACACACCAAACAACAAAGAACCCCAAACCCCAGAATGGTCCTTAGGTATATATGATGGGGTAAACAGTTCTGATTTAGTAATGACTCAATCAGAATTTTTCTCCCCTTCTTCATTATCACCTTTAGTTTTTCAAACCATTTTATTGGGGGCTCATACAACTCCTATCACAATCTATACATGCATCCTTTGTATCAAGAACGTTTGTACATTTGTTGCCATCATCATTCTCAAAACACTTGCCTTCTACTTGAGTCTTTGGTACTAGCTCCCCATTTTCCCCTTCCCTCCCTGCTCCCCACTGCCCCCTCCCTCATGAACCCTGATAATTTATAAATTATTATTATTTTGTCATATCTTACACTGTCTGACATCTCCCTTACTAAATCAGAATTCTACTAAGAAGAATTTCCCAATATTTAGAAAAGTTATTTTCAAATGCTGAGGAAATAATATACCTTGGTATCAAATGTTCTTTTTTGATAAATGAAGAAACTACAGAAAGTTTCGTTTGTTTAAAGTTACCAGCACTATATATTTTTTATTCAAAGATCATTTTATTGGGGACTCTTACAACTCTTGTTATAATCCATATTGATTGCATCATGCATGTTTGTACATATGTTGCCTTCATTTATTTCTAGGCATTTACTTTCTTAAAATTTTTTTTAGACATTTACTTTCTATTGAGCCCTTGGTATCGGCTCCTCATTTTCCCCTTGCCCGCCCCTCCCCCCTCAGACCCCCTTGGTATATTATAAATTATTATTATTTTCATATCTTACATCAACCACTGTCTCACTTCCCCTGTGTTTTCTGTTGTTCTTCCCCATGGAGAGGGCTGTATGGTAATGTTTATTGATGCAACCACAAACTAACCCCCTAATACTACTTCAAAGCAAACATATCAAACTTGATTTCCATGAGAATGTATTCTACACACTAATAGTTAAAAACAAAAACAAGCACAAAAACTCCAAGACCCAAATTATGGATATTTGTGATTTATGTATAATATATTGTACATAATTATATATATATATCATTTCAAACAATCTTGAGTTTCACCTTCTGGACAAGAATGCCAAGTTAGCCTCTCTTCATACACACAATTAAAAGTTGAGGGCATTTCATGTTTGCCCTTTTGTCAGCCCCAAGTCTGCCTCATGTGAGTTTTTCCATTTCAAGAGGAATGTGAATTCCCTACTCTTGTCTGGGCCACCAATTTTCTTGTTTGATTTGCTGTCATCAGATTAACTGTCAGATAAAGTTCTTTTTGCTCCAGCTTTTGCTTTATTAGATTTTTTTAAAATCGAGAAATGCTTCAATTAATTCAGAATGATCTAAATTTCCTTCAGGTTCCCAAGTATTATCAGCTTCTAGAAATCCCTTCCTTTTTAGGAACTATGCCACCTTCCCATTCACAACACGTCGGTCCAGTACCTTTCCTACCACACATTCTTCAGGTTCGGGTTCGGCCTCTTAGTTTGATTTCTTTTCTCTTTTCGGCAGTGTAGTTTATTGGAGGGCCTTTTTATGGCAGACTTGAAGAGCTATTGTTTTCAGCTGCTCCGGGTCCCCAGTCTGCGACGTCTTGGACCCTGTGCGCCTCCGGCTGGAGCCACATCCGAGGTGAACAGCGACCGTCTTGTTTTATATCAGACCCCTTTGCGCTTGAAGAGTTAAGACAGCTATCAAGCACAAGGCTTTAAAAATTGGACATTGAACAATGTCCTTTCATCCTTCGTATAGACCATTCAGTGTATCTGAAATGGGTTCTCTGTCCCATATAGCAAATATTCCTTCTCACTGGGTACAGTGTTCATTTCCATTCTCATTTGATGGCATGATGTTTGGTGCTTTCTAACTTGATAAAATAGCTTACATCGTGGGCTATTAACTAAATGCTAGTATTTTAAATTCACTAGTTGCTTTATGTGTGAGGGATTAAGGTTTTGCTCCAGTAAAGATTTACAGCCTTGGAATCCCAGAGAAGCAGTTATAATATGTCCTATATGGTAACTATGCGTCAAAATAGACCAGATGCAGCGGATTAGCTTGCTTGGAATTGGTCCCGGTTCATCTCGGGAGCACATCCATTTCTCCTTAGGTAAACTGTTAGTGATAAAATAGCAATCCATTCATTTATTTACAATTACTCTAATTATTTACTCTAACAAACCAGTTCAGACTCTTGTATGACACTGACAAGCACACATACGTACTCAAAGTGCTTGTCAGGATTGCTTTCCTGAGCAGTTAAACATGCCTTGTGAGTACAGGCTTTAAAATGAATCATAAAATGCATAAGCAAAGCAATAAGTGACACTCTGCTAACATCTTACCTGTTCCATTTTGACGAGGAAGTAATCAATAAAGTCTTGAGGGTTGTTCAAATCCAAAGATTGCTGGTGTTCTTTAATTTTCTCCAAAATGAAATGTCTTACGTCATTATAATTTTTAAAAAATCTGTTATGACTTCCTGGAAAATAATCAAGGAGTATGGGGAAAATATTGCAGACCTAAAGAGAAGAGAATCGTGTATTAAATATAAGAGTTTAATGAAAATACACATACCATGTGCCAACCCATTGTTAGAAATTAAAGTCCATTTGATTCATTGAAAATGATCTCCATCTGGAGGGGGAAATTTTTATTCTTCCTGTAAAATAATGCTCTAAGCTTATAAAAGTATTTGAGGTAGAAAACGGACTGCATAATCAAAGATGATAACCATTTCGATACTCATTCCCTATTTTCTCTTCTAAAGCATCAAGCCTCTCATAGATTATATTAGTCCCCTCCTCCCTTACAACCTTGAAATATAGGATGGCATAAATTACCACGACATCCATTTTGTAATAGATTACGGAGGATAAGAAGAGAGTTGGTCTCCGTCTATGGAGCACAAAGCAAGTGGTGGCTGTGTCCCCACCTCGCGAGCACTCCAGAAATAGAATCAGGATTTCAGACCCGGGAGGGGCGTAAAGCTATCAGGAAAGGCAAGGCAACATTTGTGGATAAAGAAACTGTGCTCCCAGGGAATCCAGGGTAGATGATACCTTCAGGACCAAGGGTGTGAGGGGCGATGCTGTGAGAGTGGAGGGTGAGTGGGTTGGAAAGGGGGAACTGATTACAAGGATCCACATGTGACCTCCTCCCTGGGAGACGGACAGCAGAGAAGGGGGGGAAGGGAGACGCTGAATAGGGCAAGATATGACAAAATAACGATGTATAAATTACCAAGGGCACATTGGGAGGGGGGAGCGGGGAGGGAGGGGAAAAAAAAGAGGACCTGATGCAAAGGGCTTAAGTGGAGAGCAAATGCCTTGAGAATGATTGGGGCAGGAAATGTATGGATGTGCTTTATACAATTGATGTATGTATATGTATGGATTGTGATAAGAGTTGTATGAGTCCCTAATAAAATGTAAAAAAAAAAAGAAACTGTGCTCCAGAGTAGCTGAGTGACTTCTCTCAGATAATACACTTTGGGAGAGTGTGGGACAGGTAGCTCAGCACTGGGAAACTGTGTTATTATGATTCAGACCTTGAATAGCCCATTCGGTTTTCAACTGGGAGCCCATCTGAACCTCAACCCTCCTTCCCTCAGTCAATGCTTCCTAGTAACAAGTATGGTCCTAGACATCTGTCTCCTTGATCTCTGAAACTATCATATTTCTTTCAAGTTATCTGGTCCACAAGTAATTATATATTGAAATAAAGGCAATCCTCACAAGTGGTGAGGTAGAGTGGAAATACTTCAACAAGAGCCTTGGAATCCACTGAGCATTGAGGGTATGAATTTGGTTTCCAAAGTACTTCCTTGGAAACTGGGTTTATAAGAGCCAGCAGATTAGAAGTCCATATTTTGAGCATTCATTTTCTTATGAGAAAAATAAACGGCCTAGCTAGACTTCCAAGATGTTCACTCTATGATGCTCTGTTCTGGGGAAGCCTTTTATATTCATTTAACAGATTAGTCCATATACAATTTTTTTCACTTGTCAGAGACAGACACAGGAATAATTTCTCAGGGAGAAAGAATCGACTTCACCTGAATCCATGGGGTGTTAAGAATCTTGATGTTTTCTTCAAATTTTTCCATCAAGTTAAGAAAAATCTGATCTGCATAATCAAAACGACTCTTGAAAAGTACGGAGCAGATCACATTGCAGGAAGCACATTTAAGGATGAAAGCGGGATCATAGGGTAAAGCTAAAAAAGTAAACATTAAAGATATTATTAAAATATACATATAAAATGCCCTGTCCTTGAGATGACAGACAAATAAAACTTTATAAACTGTTAAGGAATATCTACCCAGGAATTCCTGTGTCAGCAAAAGATTCAAAATGCCTACAATTAACATGCCACATATTTTTTCTCCTTGCTTCTACCTGATCAAGCAGCCTCTGAAACAGGATAAAATTTTAAATTTGACCACCACCTGAATTGATAAGCCAATGCTACCTAGCTCAATAATAGTTTTCTCAACATTCCAGCCATATTCTTTGCTCTTATTGACAATAATTTAATTAACAGTTGCTGCAATTTTGAGGAAAAATCATTGTAAAAAGTAAAGAGATCACTTTTAGAAATATTGACTAATTCACTTGGTAAGCGCAGACTGGCATCTGCCTGCAAAGCCTGTGTAGACAATTAAGCATCGATAAGGAAAGTGAAAGAAAGAATAGCAACTTCAAAACGTTTCATATATAGGGAGCAGTTACAGATTAAACTAGCAGAGAGAGCATAAAGACTGTTTACAGGGTTAATCCCTTAAAGGATTAAGAGCAAAAACAAACAAAACAACTTCCAGGTCATATGAGAAGAAAAACAAACAGTAATGTTGAGAATATGTCTTGCCTAAACTGAAAGGAGAAATTTTCATGTTGCAGTCTAATCACACATTGAGCAGACTGAAAGTTTAATGGATGGGAACCTTTTACTCCTTCCTGTCAGTTATGGAAGCTGCAGGTGAGACCGGGGGGTAAGCACTGAGCTGAACCAAGAGACCGGTGGTTCAGACCCACCAGATACTGCGTGGCAGGCAGACACACGAGGCTGTTTGCTTCAGTAAAGCTTTACATTCTTGGAAACCCTCGTGCACAGCTCCCCTCCTGTTCTACAGCGACACTGTGAGTTAGCATTGACGCAGTGTCAATGGTGGTAAGTTTGGCTTTGGTGTCAGTTAGGTGGAAGAAAGGCATTCTTGTTGTAGGCAGTCATAGCCATCTTCTCCAAGCAACTCTTAAAGTGAATTTATTTGTGCCTGACTAGAGGGATATTGTTCTAGTAGAACTATCTACTGGATACCTATGTTATTTTAAAATTAGGTAGTAATTTTAAAAATTTGATCGTCATTTAGGTCAATTCCATAAATTTTCAGATAATTAAATGAAAGGAAAGGAAATGTTTTACTATATTTTGTTAGGGGATTTTTAGGAACCCTGGTGGCGCTAGGTTGCTAATTGCCAAGGCAACAGTTTGAAATCACCAGCCGTCAGAGGAGGCTTGGACTCCCATGAAGAATTGTAGTCTCAGAGCCTAAAGTCTGAGAATCTGGTTTGAAGAAAGCTATGCATGGCAGTGGGATCCCAAGGGATAGGAGGAGAGTGGTTACTAAACGGAGTGTATTCGAGAGTTGAACAAAGAAGGTCAAAGGCAGAAGCCTGACTTGAACAGTTAAAAGTTGTCAGCAGATTCCTCCTAGGATGCATGCTGAACCTGATCTGGTTTCCAACATTTTGGGTTGCATTGTTTTTATTGGTTTTTGACTGCAATATTTGGGGTATCTCAGAAGTGTTAGGTCATTAGGGTCGTTCTCCTGAAATTGCCATATATGTTTTCTCATGTTTTGGTGTATGAAAACCTGGACAGATGAACCTATAGCGTCAGCAAGTGGAATAAGGGTTTTGGCAAGAAGGGGGCACAGAGGTTGGGGACAGCGCCAAGGGGTCCACGTAGAAAAAGAATGTGTGAAAACCGATTGTGGTAGCAAACTACAATTCTGCTGGAGGTGACTGAACTACGGAGTGATTTAATATGTGTACTAATCCCAATCAATAAAAAAAAACCCCAGGGATAGATCTACTCTATCCTATGGGGTTGCTGAGTGGGAATTGACTCGTTGGCAGTGGTGTTTTCTTGGGGGGTTTGGGGATTTAAGAAATGAAACTTTAAAATGTGTCCCCACATCAAACATGCTTTGAAGAAATGGCAGAGAGCGGAACCCTCAGATGTCTGTGAGTTAGCATTTCTTATACCATCTCAAACCTAGAACAGCAGTGACTTCAGCTTTCAGGAAAGACTTTTGCTTAGCTTAGTTTTGGAAAATATTTGAAAATTCTTTGGAGGTATCTTTGCACGTGTGCATGGGTAGTCCAAAGCTAAATCTTTATTGCATTTCCCTTTAATTTGAAAGAAAGAATTAAAATCCAAGGTAATTTGGAATCCAAGGAGGAAGCTATTGTCATTGTGGCAAGCACCTTCTGTGTCAGTAGACCTGGAAGTGAGAGGTAAATGCTTAGTATAAATGTCCTAATCCAAAACGGAATTATGTTGGAGCAGTATAAGCCCACCCCCCAAAAAAGAACCAACTAATCATTAGAGAAGACAGGGAGAATAATTAGTTTAATTTCAGTTAAATAAATAATTTTATAAACGGTTTTATTTGCACTTTACAAATTATGCCATCCCAGAAATTTCCTTAAACTCTATACATGTTTAATGCTAGTTTATAACAGTGCATAATTCATACTGGGTGTTTTAAAATAGTCTGTGTTTGACAGGAATCACAATCGATGAGAGCTGCAACAAGAGATGGGACTTCTCTGTAGTGAATTCTGACTCATAGCAACTTTATTAGAGAAGAGTAGAAAGGTCCACTGCGATTCTAAGACTTCAAACCTTCAGGGAAGTAGACTGACATAGCTTTCTCCCACAGAGTGATGGATGGGCTTGAGCACTACACCTTATGGATAAAGCAGAGAACTTTAATTAGGGAGCAGTACGATGTTTAGTCAGTCAAAACCATAGAGGAGCAGCACGTAGGCCAGAATTGTGTGCATGCGCCTTAGCAGAAACTCGCAGGGAGGTTTACCATACGCATAGTCCTCAGGAAGTGAAAGCAAAGAACATTTGCTTCCCGCTCCATCAGATGTGATGAGGTCATTCCCACAGGGTCCCCTTGACAATTATTCTCTGGTGAAATGTTCTAAAAGAGATCATTCAAATTTTTCAAGAGGCAAAAAAAAATTGCTTTTTGATGCTGACTAAAGGAGACCCAAAAGAGTCGACCTTCAGGATTTTCTCATGAAATCAAACCCAAGCCTGGGAAGAATAGCAGCCAAGGAAGTTTTAAAGTTCCAGAAAGGCTTGCAGTCTTGGAAACCCACAGGGGCATTTCTATATCATCCTGAAGCGTCACTAAGTTCTTGGCAGTGAGGTATATTTAATATTTTGTTTGTTTTTAAGTCATACTGTGTACACGTTGTGAGTGTACACACGGATATAAAAACAGAAGTCCTTCAATGTTCTCCGCTTCAATCACTTCAGTCTCAGACTCACTGCCATTCAGTTGCATCCAGCTCACAGTGACTCTATGGGACAGGGTTGAACTGTCTATGTGGGAGAGTAGAAAGCCGCATCTTCCTCCCACCGAGCAGCTGGCAGTTTCAAACTGACGACCTTGCTGTTAGCAGTCCTACATATAACCCAGAGCCACAACGGTTCCTCCTACTCTACATTTGAATAAAGCCTTGGGCACTGCTTACATATTTCCCAGGACCCCATTAGAGGAGAAACATGCTATGGTAGAGAAAGAAAGTGAAGAGTCACCCACCATTGGTTTTTCTCAACTCCTCCAACAGGGTCTGGGCTTCTTCCTGAACTCGGTCCTCCATGCTCCTCTTTCCCATCCCGAAATTCCGCAGGGTCATGAGGGAGAAGCGCCGGGTCTCTTTCCATGTCTTTCCATTGCTGAAAACGACTCCTGTCAGGAGGAATGGCAGAAACGAGGAGGGAGATAGATTCTCTGCAAGGAAGAGACCTTGTCCTCCACACAGATGAGTCCGACTCTACCAGAGCAGCTTTTCAATCTCAGTTCAGTATTCCTCTCTGTCCTAACACTACCCAAGGTGCGCGCACACACGCACACACACACGCACACACACACGCACACACATGCACACACACTTACCAAATCCTTTATTAGCTTTGTCAATCAATGGGTAATCACTCCTTCCAGAAAACTCCTCTCCCAGATCAGTCAAAGCTTCTTTCACTGCTTCATAGCCATGCAACACGACCGTGGGTTTCATGCCAAAATACAGAGTGAACACAGGGCCATAGGCTTTTGAGAACTGGGAAAAGGAAAATGGATGCATATATTAACAAAAGAGAATGTTTGTTGTATGTATTGTGCATAATTTGAAATGGTGTCATTGCCTTTTGATGTTTTTATTCTACAACATGGAATTTCTAATATGTCTGAAATTTATTCAGAATTTATGGTAATATAACCACCATTTATGAAGGCTCTGGTATGCCAAGGAGTCCTGGTGGTGCTGGGAGATAGGTGTTGAGCGGCTAATTGTAAGGTCCATAGTCACCAACTGCTCTAGGAGAGAAAGATGGGGTTGTCTGCTCCCATAAAGGTAAGCAGTCTCAGAATTAAGATGTAGGGCTACTTGTGAGCATAAATTGACTTAATGCCAGAGGGTTTGCTTGAGATTTTTGTATTCCAGGCAATTTATAGTACATTTCCCATTATTTTTATAATTCTGTTGGCTTATCCATACAGTCACTTGTTAATACTCTCATTACTTCTTTTACTCTTTCTCCTTCGGCTCCTCTTTCCACACTTATCCATTTCTCTCCCATTTTCCCCATTTCACCACTGTACATTTTGTAACCCTTATTAGACCTTTTCCACATTACTATATGGAGTCAGCAACCTCTACATGACCCACCAGCTCACCACTAATAGCTGAACTACAATAACAAGGAAACATCAGTCAACCACAGTAAACAACAAAAACAAAATTCGAAAAACACACACCAACAACCTGAAATCACCCAAACCTGATGGAGTACTCTGGAGAAGAGGCCGTGCAGCTACCAGAAGCAGAATTCACAGGCATAATGTTTAGGGTCTTTCAAAAGATGTGGGGAACACTCATCAGACCAATAGAAGAAATTGAATAGCTAAAATCCTTAAACCAAAAGAAATCACACAAGATTAAAAAAATCAAATATCAGAATTAGGCAACATAATAAATGATCAGAGGAATAAGATGGAAGAAGCAGAAATTCAAATCAGTGCATTTGGAGACAATAATTTAGACAACAATAGAAACACAACCAAAAAAGCAATGGAATCAGAAGTAAGCCCATGAATGATGTGGTACCTATCAAGGGAAATGTCTTTTGATCTCTTCATTTCGGCTTCCATGAAAATTGATTGTAGATCCAGGTAAGACAAAATCCTTGACAACTTCAATCTATTCTCTATCATGACTACTTATTGGACCAGTTGTGAGGAATGTGGTCTTCTTTACAGATTAAAGATGTGTTGCATTGGGTAAACCTGCTGTTCAAGAGTATTTAAAAGCAAGCCAGGATGGCACTTTGAGGACTGAGGTGTGATTGTCTCAAGCCATGGGTATTTTCACTTGCTTCATATGCATTTGAAAGTTGGACATTGATTAAAGAAGACTGAAGAAGAATCCATGTGTTTGAATTGTGGTGCTGGTGAAAAATATCAAAAGTACCACGGACTGCCAAAAGAATAAACAAATCTGTCTTGGGAGAAGTATGGCCAGAGTGCTCTTTAGAGGCAAGGATAGTGAAACTTCATTGTGTACACTCTGGGTATATTTTCAGGTGAGATCAGTCCCTGGAGTAGAATATTATGCTTGGTAAAGTAAAGGGGCAGAGAAAAAGAGAAAATTCTTCAACAAAATGGATTAACATCGTGGATGCAACAATGTGCTCAATCATAAAAACAATTATGAGCATGGTGCAGGTTTTCACAGTGCTTCATTCTGTTGTGCACTGGATCTTATGGGTCAGAACAAGCTTTATGGCACCTAACAACACCATCAAGAGAAACAACTTATGTCTCATCAGGATCATGGAAGAAGAAGAAACAAAAACATCTACAGAGAAAAAAGTATGAGACACCGTAGAAGAAAAGTTCCCCAACATCACAAAGGAGGAGGAAATAACCATTCAAGAAGCTGGGAGAACCTCAAATAGATATATCCCTAAAGAACAATATCACGGCATATTCTTGTCAAACTGTCTGATTTCCAGGAAAAGGAGATAATCCTGAGGGAAGCTAGAGAAAAAGAACATCACCTACCGAGGAAAACTGCTAAAAAATAAGCACTTCTCAGAAGAAACTAGGCAGACAATAGAGTTATGTATACAAATTCTGAAAGGAAAAAACCTGCCAACCAAGAATCCTAAATCCAGCAAAATTATCCCTCAAATATGAGGAAGAAATAAGGTATTTCCAAACAAAGAAACACAAAACCTGCTTTACAAAAAATATTAACCAATTACTGTTGACAGACCATCAACAACAGCAGACAAGGCTGACACCACTCAGAAACCAATGTGAGGAAAACAGCTCTCAAAACCACACAAAAAATAGAGGAGGAACACACATAAAACTATCAAAAAATAAGAATTGTATGAGCCCCAATAAATTGTTAAAAAAAGAAAGAAAAAAAACTATCAAAAAAAGGAAAAAAGAAACCAAACAGCAAAATGACAGTAACAAACATGTCTATATAAATAATGTCACTGAATGTCAGTGGATTAAATGCACCAATCAACAGACAGAGAGTAGCAGACTGGATTGGAAAACAAGACCCATCTCTATGCTGCCTACAAAGAAACACACCTTAAATTCAAAAATAGCCTTAAATATTGAGAGATGGCAAATAATTTACCAAACCAATGGCGACCACAAGCAGTAGGAGTGACATCAGTGATCTGTGATGAAGTAGACTTCAGGGTGAACAGCATAAGAAAGACAAGAAGAACATCACGCCAGGAACATGTGACTGTTCTGAACATATGCGCCTCTAACGAAACCCTCAAATGCACCAGTCAGATCGCACACAGCTGAAAACAGAAATAAGCAGCTCATCATTAATAGTAGGAGACTTCAACAAACCACTCTCAAGGAAAGACAGATCATCAGTAAAGAAACTCAAAGAAACAAAAGAGCTAAAAAACACAATCCACCAGCTCAACCTCCTCAACCAGGGGTTCTCAATCTGTGGGTCATGACCCCTTTGGGGGTGAACGATTCTTTTATAGGGGTTGTCCAATTTATGACAGTTATGAAGTAGCAATGAAAATAATTTTATGGTTGGGGAGTCACCAAAGTACGAGGAACTGTATTAAAGGGTTGCAGCATTAGGAAGGCTGAGAACTATCCTAGACATACAGAGTATTCACCCCTACATTAACATAGTATACAGTCTTATCCATTTTCTAGAATAGATCATGTTCAACCACAAAAGAAGCCTAGTAAATTTAAAAAATTGTTAAATTTTTTTCTCAGATCACAATGCTATAAAACTTGAAATCAACAATAAAAAGAAAACAACATAAAGACAAACAAACAGAGACCATACAATATACTACTTAAAAACTACAGGGTAATAGATAAAATAAAGGATGCACCTAAGAAATTTCTTGGAACATGTGAGAACAATAATACATCAGACCAGAACTGTTGGGACACAGGAAAAGTGGTTAATTAGAAGTAATTTATAGCAATCAATGCAAACATGAAAACAGAACAGAAATCCAAAATCAATACTTTAACACAGATCTCTGTGTTACGCTGGGTTGTCTAACAAAAAAAAAAATCTAGTGACACTCATGTATAAGAAAGAGTTTTCTATCCATAAATAATGTTATATAGAAAAAGCCATCCAATCCCAGTCCACCTCAAGTCCATAAGTCCAATGATAGTCCATAAGTCCCTCATTACCCTTATGTAGCTGCAGGCTGGTGAATTGGGAAGCAGGAAGATGACGGGCCAGTAGGTGCAGAGTCCCATGGATCCAAAGTTGGTGGAAACATGGCAAAGGGCCTATAATTCTCAAGGTTGTGGGTCCCACCTGAAGCTATCCCTTGAGGCAGACAGAGTTCCAGCAGGCAGGACAGTGGATATGTAGAGGGGAGTTCATCTTGCTCTGATACATAAGGCTATGGCATCAAGGAGGTGTCATCAGGCTGGGACTTGACTGACAGCTATGACATCACTCCTAGCCAGGAGTGTCTGGTTGACCTAATCCTTAACTATCACTCTTTGCCAATTTAATACATATGTACACCTCTTTAACCATACATAAGCCCCAAGAAAATCATAAAATCATGTTTGTACCTAACAGGATACAACTAATACACATATTCCTGAAAAGGCACCAGCCCCATTTATACCTTATATTCTACAAGTAAGCAAAATAAAAATGTTATATGACTAACAATTAGTTATGTGAACACATACACCTGAATTCTATATTCCTATAAACATCTTCTCACATCTATGACAGTTGGTAAGCTAGTCTCTTTATACCTCTATCTCCTCACAATTTGGGTATGCAGTTTCTGAACTGTCCATTCCTAGCAACCCAGTGCTCTGAGGAAACAACCATGGTCTTAGATGTGTAGAATCTTTATTGAAGTTGAAACCTTTTGAATCTGCATCCATAAATAAAGTCAAACCAGGGCAGACCATTCATCAAGCCAATAAGCAAAAGGTATCAACTCGCAGGGTCAAATATTTTATCTTCATCCAACTGGGTTCTTGTCAACCCAGTCCTAGCCATTTCAAGTTACTGCTTCAGCAAGCCAGTGAGTTCCCCACATGACTTCCTATGATTCAGACTGCACACCCCTTCACAAATTCTCAACAACTAGCCCTCTCAGGCTAAGTCATGCCATAGGATCAGGTTCCTGACAACGCTTTAAACTTTAGACCAACCTGTCTAATTTCATCTTTCCTTTAGTCCTTGTCAACCACAGTGTCAACGGCCAAACTCCATCCATCTGTCTGTTGCTATTCTTACACTCCCAAAGCTGAGCATCAGAGTCTGCACAACAACGCTGCTAGCCTAAGACAAAGGTCTCATCTAACACGGGCCCCAGCCAGACAAAAGGTCAGAGAATGCACTCAGTGTCAGCCACCCTCACTACGGAGGGGCCTGATGGAGTCAATTCACTCAGAGAACAGTCAGACGCACTCTGGCAAAGGATGTCACTCGCATACACTCATTTGAATGCCTGGGAGAGGTACATGTTACTATAGATACTTTCTCAGGATTTTTATGGGCAACATCCATGAATGGTGAATCCACATGTCATCAGCAATCTATGGTCCGGTTTCACTGTCTGAAATTGGACAATGGCCCCGCTTACACTTGTCTGGAGACAAGTTTGGCCCAAGTCCAGGAAGGAGAGGACAACCCATGCGCGATATGGAGGATGGGAAGACAATCCAAGACTTCAACTCTTGTTGTCAGAGTTACCTAAAACATCAAGACCGTGCAGATTCCTGAGCATGGTGCTGCCTTCCTGATACAATAATTCCCACCATTGCTGACGTTGCCAGAGAGACACTCCAGGACTCTATCATAACTGAACATTTTTAATGCAAAAATTATTGCACTACTACAACAGACTGCTCATTTACTACAAGATCAGATTATGAACTTTCAATATCACTTCATGCTAAACAATGCAGGTTTAATGGAACCCCTTATCCATATAATGTAACCTTACAGGACTGGGCTTTTAATAGAAACCATTGGCAGCAATTTAAGGGAAACATCTCATCAGGTGTCAATCAACTAAAAAAGGAAATTTTCAAAGTCTTTCACATAGTTTAGGCAAGGAAAATAGCCCATTAGATACTAAGACAGCTAAAAACAGACATTTTCAATACATTTATATTTTGATTCATGCCCTAGTGTTTGCACAATTAAACAACTGGTGGATAGGCTTGGGGTGAGGGTTTGGGGGGTGCTTAATCCCCCAAGTTCTGGTATGGCTGTGTCATTATATTTTTTTCTTTTAAAAATAATTTTATTGGGGACTCATACAACTCATCACAATCCATACATATATCTATTGTGTCAAGCACATTTGTTACCCTTATCATTCTCAAAACATTTGCTTTCTGCTTGAGCCCTTGGTATTAGCTCCTCATTTTCCCCTTCCTCCCCGGCCCCTCCCTCACAAACCCTTGATAATTTATAAATTATTATTATTTTGTCATCTTACACTGTCCGATCTCTCCCTTTGTCTACTTTTCTGTTGTCCATTCCCCAGGGAGGGGGTTATATGTGGATCATTGTGATCGGTTTCCCCTCTTTCCTCCCACCTTCCCCTTCCCCTCCTGGTATCGCTACTCTCATTATTGATCCTGAGGGGTTTATCTGTCCTGGATTCCTTGTGTTTTCAGATCTTATCTGTACCAGTGCCATATGACCCTCTCTGTGCATTGGCTGCTGTGAGCCAGGATATTGTCCTCAAGGCTTGGTGGGCCAGCCAGGATGTGCTCCTCTCTCCCTCCCCCTTTATATGCTCCTATGTGCTCTGATCAGACATGTCCCTCTCCCTGACCTATAGCTTCAGTGCTGTCCTCTGAAGTACATTCTTCTGGGGAGACAGGGTGGGCTGTCCATGTAGTTGGGATTGGGGCCAGCCCCTCAGACCTCTCTAATGGTTCCCTGTTTCATGCCAGGTGTCATTAATTTTGTCTTGGTAGTCAGAAGGCTTCAGATGTATAGAAAATGACCATGTTGCCTTAATCGTTTTTTTGAATTTAAAACATAAAACAAAAGGGGGAAATGTGGGAAACAGAACCTGGAAGAGGATGTATGCAGACACATTTCTCTACTTCCATACTTTAAGGAGTCTGGTAGGCCGGCGCTCCCATGGGAGAAACCTTCACGTTTGTAGGTTGGAGATGTATCCCAGTCACATTCTAAGTAAAAGTTATTCCCCATGATGTCCAATGTAATAATGTCAACTTTAGGTGCTACTTGAAAGCACATGGTTGCTAGTCTATACACTTGAAGGCTGCTCCCCTGAAGGTTGTCTGCCAACAAGAACAATCAGACCCTATTGTCTGTCCCATTTTAAGTCCGGCCCACTCCCTTCTGATAAGGATCGTAGATTGTTCTTCTGGAGAGGAGCTCAAAGACAGTCAAGGTCAAGCCGGTTCAGAGAGGCCTAAGGTTCAGCCACCATCTTAACCCTAGAATCCGCCCATCTTGTTAGTATGTACCTGCCTGTCACATGTATGCCTCTAATACTTCCCGTTCCTATTTCATGTAGACCCCTAGCTCGTCCCCCTTCTGTTATTTGTATGCCTCTAATAGAACCCCTTCCTGTTATGTATGTATAACCATGGCTTGCATGTCCAAGATTGTATAAGCTTGTGAGAGAATACATTACTAGCTCTTTCTGGTTCCTGTCACCATGGAGAAGGTGAGCCCTTGCATGCTTGTGTGATGTCTCTTTAATTTACCCCTCAATTATACAACGGTCCCTTAGGACCCATCCGGATGTGGGGCTGGACCACACACACAACTGGCAACAGAAATGCCATAATACCCAGCAATTCCTTTGCTGGACATATAACCCAAAACACTAACAGACTGAACATGTGCAGACATTCGCTCTTCCATGCTCACTGCAGCACAGTTCACAATACCAAGAGGCTGGAAATAGCCCAAATGTTCATCATAGAATTAATATAGAAGCACTGGTACATACATATAATGAAATACTATGCATCCCTGAGAAACAGCAATGAAACCATAACATTCCTCACGACATGGAGGGGCCTGGAAACCATTGTTCCTAGTGAAGTTAGTCCATCACAAAAGGATAAATAATGTATGAGCCCCTACTGTGAGGATGAACACCAAGACGAAGGCAGGCTTCTGCTCTCGGGCTATGGAATGTTCTAATCTGGTCTCCCAAGCAACAAGGTAGAGAGCCTGTCTACTGCCCATGAACCATAGATCACCCTCTCTGTATGTACATCTTAAAAACTACTATGACAGACAGGATTTCCCTTCAGCTCGGGTCAGTTTTTCAAGATGAGGGAGAAGGAGAAGACCGTCCAATGGGTGCCATACACACAGTGCTAAGGTCACCCCACATTAACAGGTACTCCTAACAAGAGGGATAAGCAAACCTTCCTGGAAATTCAAGGCAGGATGGAAGGGATGTGGACATGCATGTCTTTGAGAAGGTATTTACATTTCTTTTGGTGGGTAAGTTGTGGTGGACCTCCCATTAGGAAAAAATAGTTAACTACTTATATAGAACCAAAGGGGGGAATTTGCCCTGTATTATGTTCTTAAATTGTTTCTTTTGAACTAGTTTCTATCTAGCCATTGGTGACCCAGGCCATATGAGACAGAGTGGTGGGATTTAGACCCTGTTCTAAAGTCTACACAACATCCTTAATAGATCATAGTAGAAGGATTTGCTTTGCCCCTAGGAAAAATCTATGTTTAAAAGTTTGTTATTGTTAGGTGCTATCAATTAGGCTTCAACTCATAGTGATCCTGTGTACAACAGAACAAAACACTCCACGCTCTTTCATCAGCCGCATAATTGTTCTTATGTCTGAGTCCATTATTGCAGCCCCAGTGTCAATCCACTACCTCCAGAGTCTTCCTCTTTCTTACTGTTCCCCCACTTTATCAAGCATAAAGTCATTTAAAAGTACAGGTTAATGCAGAAAGTTGGACACGGGTGTACTGAGTCAATTTTGATCCCTGTATAGACAGTTCAATACTCTTGGTTGAGCTGTCTTCTGCTTCTACACATACCATTGTAATTTCAGTTGCAAGTCCTCAGGTTGCTGGTGTGTTTGAGGTAGCTTGTAGTTCACCTAGTGGAGTTTCCACAATGGATCCCTCTGGTATGGCCTTTAGAGCGTCTTAGGCACCGTGAAGATCCAGGATTCAATGCCCCAGTACTCTGTGACACTCGGCATGGGTTCCGAGGGGGTGTACAAAACTCAGGCCAACATGGCTTATTAAGTGCATATTACGAGGCATACTTAAGATCCTTAGAAGCATTGTTAGTTATTCCCCTGCCTCCCCCACTTGTATACCGGCCGTCAATCATTGTCTACCACCAGACATGCACGTCTTTTCCGAGACTTGTCTATTCACTTTCCTCTCTCCTGACTTAACT
Source organism: Tenrec ecaudatus (assembly GCF_050624435.1). Lineage (NCBI taxonomy): Eukaryota > Metazoa > Chordata > Mammalia > Afrosoricida > Tenrecidae > Tenrec > Tenrec ecaudatus. The sequence continues at coordinate 79,774,584 of NC_134545.1, forward strand.
TTCCAATCAGTATCCCTCATTCCTCTGATAGGAAATCTGCCAGTCAGGGGGGGCCTTGTTATAGCTTTGCATGAGCCACTAAGTGGTCATCCTCCCCTCCCCCTTCCTTTATAATCATTGTTTGTGAAAATAGAGTCCAGCCACGTAAGGATTTATTCTGTACAGTGAATAATTCAGGTATTGCGACATGAAGTTGCCTACATTTTCAATCTCTCTCTCTCAACAGTGTTTTAAATATTAGTACTGTGGCCTAATCAATAGCACTATTGACAGAAGATCCTTATGCTCTAGGGGGATGACTGGGTAAGATTTTCTACCATAAATTAACAAGGTGTCCAAGGGGAGCTTGAGGTAGATAAAACATCATAGATCCAGGAATGGATTTGGGGCTTGCACTTAATTCTAGCTACTATCTAACTATCTAGCTACTATCTACAATTAGTTCTTATGTCATGGCCCTGCCTGAGACTTGCCTTCAGGAAGGAAGCACAGAAGATGTGGGTGCTATAGCCAAGTGTGGTGAACAAGTTAGATGGTGCCCAGCTATCAGATAGAATAGTGCCTGGGGTCTTAGAAGCTTGTTTCCAAACAAAGAGTCATCAAAGTGAAGAATCACACCAACATCCATGAACTAAGGATTATAAATTAGCTAATTCAAATTTGAAGGAAGGAATACTATCAGAGTTTCAATTGTGAGGTTCTGGTGTACAGAAGGCGATGGATGGCAGTGGGAGCCCAGACTATATTTGCAGGATCTACACATGGAATAAGGTTCAGGTGATTTCCCTCTGACCATAATTCAGAGATGGGAATAACCTGGTTATCAGAGAGAGCCTATTGGAGAAATGACTATAGTAGATTAAAATTATAAATCTGACTTGAATGATTCAAACCTCTCACTTGCTCTACCCTCTGATACACTTTGGGCTAGGTCTGGTTTTCAACATTTTCTGTGTTTGTTTTTTTCTTCCTAATTGGGGTTTATCTCTGTTGTATTCTGTGATTGTGGGTAATCTTCTTGAATCTTTGCTGCGTATTTGTTTTTGGTATGTGAACCTCAGAATTGATGAACCTATAGCGAAAATAACCAGAATGATGGCTACTAAGGGGTCTGTGGGGGAGGTGGGGGGGGGAGGGGACTGATATCAAAGAGTTTGTAGTAACAAATGGTACAGTATTGCTTGATGTGATTGAATTGTGAAATGGTATGATGTCTGGATTAGCTCCTAATAAAATGTATTTTTTGGGGGAAAAGTACAGTTTATTTTACTTACCATCTGGCAGCTACTGAAGAGCGAGATACTTACATTTCTGAAGGAGTTGTTCATGTCTTTCATATCTAACTGTAGGAGGTTTCCAATAATTGGGAGAGGAGTGGGGCCAGGTGGGAGCCTCCCTTTCCTGTAGCTCTGTCTCCACAGGGAAACGAGAAGCAAACTGGAGAGGCAGAACACTAGGACCACAATAGGCTCCATCGAAACTTCTTTCTCAGGCAACTAAGTGCTTCAAATCCATAGTTTTTATAATATTACCTTCTATTGAATTTGTGGACCACATGAATAAGTTGACCAATCAGGTATGTTTGTTGTAATCTCTAGTGGGACTGTGGCTTATTTATAAAAATAAAGGATTAATCTTGCTCAAGGATTTTGTGTGCATCAAGAATTTTGCAATGCGTTGCTATAGTGACCAGGCAAGCGAAAGATCTGTTAAGGTTGTTGCATGCTGTTCAATTCATTTCAATTCACAGTGAACTGATAGGACAGAGTAGAACTGATCCTTAGGTTTTCCTAGGCTCTAGGAGGGTGAGATAGTTATAGCTTATTGTGCCAATCTGGCTGATAAACACATGTGGGGTTAATTGAAGGGCAGAGAGATAAATGGCTCAGTGAATGTCCCCTTTCTAGTTCTCAGGTCTCTTGCTTTCTGATGGTCAGACCAGGGTGCAGCTGCCTTAGCCAGTTCACTGCTTTAGCTGGCAAGGCTGACTTCCTGCAAGACATCCCTGAGGAGAAGCCACATGGACCTACTCTGATGCAGCCATGGTGCTGAAGCAGCCGTGTGGAGACCCCTGCTGGTGCTGAGATGCTTACACGTTCACTCAATGGGCTTTCCTCCTGCCGTCGGCATCATTGTGTATGTTTTGTGAGATAGAGGAGGACTTTGTGGATTGGTGTCGGACATATGGGCTAATTTTGGACTTGTGGGCTAGGGCAGCACTGGGTTGAGATGTTTTCTTGAAGTGCACTTGCCCTGTATATAAAACTCTCTTTTATACATATTAGTTTCTGTGGATTTGTTTCTTTTACTGTACACAGACTAACACACAGGGTTCAGATGATTATGTACTTTGTTCCACGGAGTCACTGGGTAGATTCAATCCCCCAACTTTCCCATTATCAGCCAAGAACTTAATTATTGTGCCATCAGGGCTAGTTCTGTAAACATTAAAGCCAAGAAAAATCTGTGGCGCTATTCTGTTTTGTAACAAAAGGGTTAGCCATTGATTGGAATGGACTGCATGACAATTAAAATATAAACAAATGAAAAAAACCATAACTTCTCCTTTCCAAGTCCCCACTGTGGAGATTTTTATTTTATTGCTGTGCATCTGTATGGCCCAAGGATCCCTAGTTGTACACTGGGTAAGCCCTCAGCCAAGAGCTGAGTTATCAGTGGTTCGAATCCACTACCACTCTAATAGGACCCACTACCTTTGTGGTTAAAATAAGCTCCACTGCTTTCTTTAGAGCAACCGTTTTATTCCTCAGAGATGGGGGTCTCTGCTCTCTTCTTCTTTCCTTCTGGTTCAGCTGGGATCTTTATATGTTTATAGACCAAGAGGACCAGATATATTTTTTAAACAATTTATTAGGGGATCATACAACTCTTTTTTTTTTAACAATTTATTGGGGCTCATACAATTCTTTTTTTTTTAATTTTAACAATTTATTAGGGGCTCATACAATTCTTATCACAGTTCATACATATACATACATCAATTGTATAAAGCACATCTGTACAGTCTTTGCCCTAATCATTTTTTTCTCCTCTTTTCTTTTTTTACATTTTATTAGGGACTCATACAACTCTTATCACAATCCATACATATACATACATCAATTGTATAAAGCACATCCATACATTCCCTGCCCCAATCATTCTCAAGGCATTTGCTCTCCATTTAAGCCCATTGCATCAGGTCCTCTTTTTTTTTTCCCCTCCTTCCCCTTTCCCCCCTCCCTCATGTGACCTTGGTAATTTATACCTCGTTATTTTGTCATATCTTGCCCTATCCGGAGTCTCCCTTCCCCCCTTCTCTGCTGTCCCTCTCCCAGGGAAGAGGTCACATGTGGATCCTTGTAATCAGTTCCCCCTTTCCAACCCACTCACCCTCCACTCTCCCAGCATCGTCCCTCACACCCTTGGTCCTGAAGGTATCATCTACCCTGGATTCCCTGTATCTCCAGCCCTCCTATGTACCAGTGTACAGCCTCTGTCCTATCCAGTCCTGCAAGGTAGAATTCGGATCATGGTAGTTGGGGGGAGGAAGCATCCAGGATCTGGGGGAAAGCTGTGTTCTTCATCGGTACTACCTCGCACCCTAATTAACCCATCTCCTCTCCTAAACGCCTCTATGAGGGGATCTCCATTGGCCGACACTTGGGCCTTGAGTCTCCACTCTGCACTTCCCCTTCATTTAATATGGTATAGATATACATATACACATATATACACATACATACACACACTTATATCGTTGTTGTTTTTTTTGCATGATGCCTTATACCTGGTCCCTTGGCACCTCGTGATCGCACTGGCCGGTGTGCTTCTTCCATGTGGGCTTTTTTGCTTCTGAGCTAGATGGCCGCTTGTTCACCTTCAAGCCTTTAAGACCCCAGACACTATCTCTTTTGATAGCCGGGCACCATCAGCTTTCTTCACCACATTTGCTTATGCACCCATTTGTCTTCAGCGATCCTATCATGGAGGTGTGCAGTCAATGATATGATTTTTTGTTCTTTGATGCCTGGTAACTGATCCCTTTGGGACCACTCGATCACACAGGCTGGTGTGTTCTTCCATGTGGACTTTGTTGCTTCTGAGCTAGATGGCCGCTTGTTTATCTTCAAGCCTTTAAGACCCCAGTCACTATCTCTTTTGATAGCCGGGCACCATCAGTTTTCTTCACCACATTTACTTGTTCACCCACTTTGGCTCCAGCCATTGTGTCGGGAGAGTGAGCATCATAGAGTTCCAATTTAATAAAAGAAGGTATTCATGCATTGAGGGAGTGTTTGAGTAGAGGCCCAAGGTCCTTCCGCCACCATAATACTTAACCTATAAATATAGACACATAGATCTATTTCCCCATCCTCCTATATATATTTGCATGTACATGTCTTTGTCTACACCTCCATGAATGCCCTTGGACTCCTAACTCTTTCCTCCATCTCCCTTGACTTTCCTCCTGCCCTACTACCATGCTTCATCGCCACCTGGGCTAGAGTATACCTCTTCTCTAAGCAACCTTACCCTTGATCATTTCCCACCAGGCCTGCCACTCCCCCTTCTCTACCATTTGGGGTCCCATGTTTTTCCCTTGTCCCTGTGTTTGTTAACACCACTTCCTTACCCCCCCCTACCCCCCCAGAGGACCAGATATTTTTAAAGACAGCATGAGTCTCAGATCCACTGATCTGATTCTTACTTCATTGCTGGAATGAGGAATTGGTGACTCAGTGAGGTGACGTATTACCAAAACATCAGGGCAAGACCTATCTTAGAATCTAGATGTCCCAGTTTCTAATTCAGAAACTTCTCACCTTGAGGAAATTTCCTATCACTGCCCAGATGGATGGATGAAGGCTGCACAGTGAAGTCCTGTTCATCATCACTGTGGAGAATAGGCATTCCTTTTTCCAATAACCTTTTCCCTTGCTGCATGACATGCACAAAACTTTCGATGTTCTAAATGTAAATTTCAGTGAATTATCACAAAGTAAATGCATCTGGGTAACCAAGATACAGGCTAGATAAAGAATTTTCCCAGAACTATTGAATTCTATAATATATGGATGGAGTACCAATAAAATTATTTTTTAAAATATGATTTTCTCAGGACTACACACACCCCTACAACCACTTTTACCCCCTCTCCAAATGGATTAATTGGTATGTATGTTAGTCTGGTACTTTAAAGAAACAAATCCACAGAAATTTATGTATGAGAGAGTTTTATATAAAGGTTAAGTGCGCATCAAGAAAACATCCCAACCCAGTGCTGCCCAAGCCCACGGGTCCATTAACCCATATGTCCAACACCAATCCACAAAGTCCTCCTCCATCTCACAAAACAGACACAGTGGTGCTGATGGCAGGAGGAAAACCGAGTCAGTGGGTGTGTAAGCATCTTAGCGCTGGCAGGGGTCTCCACACGGCTGCTCCAGCACCCAGGGTTGTATCAGGGTAGGTCCATGTGGCTTCTCCTCAGGGATGTCTTGCAGGAAGTGAGCCTTGCCAGCTAAAGCAGGAACTGGCTGAGGCAGCTGCACCCTGGTCCGACCACCAGAAAGCAAGAGACCTGAGAACTAGAAAAGGCTCATGGAGCCATTTATCTCTCCACCCTTCAATTAACCCCACATGTGTTTATCGGCCAGGTTGGCACAATAAACTAACTCAGTATGCCACAGAATTGCTTTGCTTGTGTGTAAACTTCATATACATGAACTCTTGACATTATATAGTTTTTGGTATCTAGCTTTCCCCCCTTATATGATATTTATGAAATTCATTCCAGTTGTTGAAAATCCTACTAAAAGATTATGCAATTTACCTAGAAATCAAATCTTAGGAAAATATTTAACATGAGTACAATCAACATATCACTTTTCTCTTCTTGCTTCTACTTCTATCAGTCTCAGAAACAGAAACTTTAAATTTTGCACATTGTCTTAATTGACCGTTCTATCTAGCTAATCAATTGTCTTCTCAATACGTACACTATTGCAAATAGTTGTGCCTATTATTTTTGAAGAAAAAAAAGAATTAATTCTTATATAAAGACCTAATAATTGAAAGCACGAATACAGCAGCAAGGGCTAGACTAGAGGGACAAAGTGCTCAGAACAAAACCTGCAAACAAAAACTTATGAAGAAACGAATAAAATTATGCCTCAACATAAATCTTTTTGGACAGTAGATGTATGGTGACCTTGAAATGACCTTTCATCCAATCACTTCATGATTAATATATAATTAAAGTATCTGAGATAACTCCTATTAGCATAAGGTTATATAATTGAAATGGAATCATATTGCTGAGCCTGGGGCTCTAAGGAAAGCAGATAAGACGCCTGTTGAGTCCAGGGTTAAACAAAAGCAAGTGTTTGGTGGGTTAGTAGATGCTGTTATGTAGGTGAAGGCTAATGAGGAGTGTAAACCATCTTGAATGAGTTCAACTGCAAATTCTAAAATAGTAAGTTAAAGAAGAATCGTAAATGTGATGAGAGCTGTTATAATATTCATTAACATTAAAAGTGAGATGACTCCACCAATTAAGTGACTATAGGTATTCAGCTATGATATTAGATGTTAGTTGTATAGTTAATGCTTTTGGTTGAATAAAAAGCTAACAGTCTTGATGATAATTCATACAGGAATGAAAGGAGCAGAAATCCCTTGCAGGAGAAAATGGGTACGTGAAGCTGTAATTTTGTGGTTTAAGCTTACTATAAGGGCTACTGATAATTAAACATTGGTAGAAGAAGGGAAAAAATAATCAGGAACCTCAAAAATTCTTGTAACAAATAGTTAAACAAATTATCTGTAGAGCCAGCTGTGAAAAAGGTTAAAGAGAAAATGCTTATAGGTGAAGTCAGGTATTTAAAGGCAGAAGGTTAAAAACAACAAAAAACCAAAACATTCCATGCTGTATGAAAAAGTAAGCTAACCCAAGTGAACAAGATTCGTAAAAAGCTAGCTTGTCTAAAATTTAAAATGTAATAAGAAAATTTTATTTCAAAATTAAATCTTTTGTAGAGTCATTAAGAATTTGAATCCACTCAAGGGCAACCAAGATACAACAAACAACAAGGGCAAACAGAAAACTTTAGACTGATAAATTGTCCAAACAAAACAAAACAAAATTCAGTGCCTTCGAAGTGACTTTGACTCGCAGACAGGCTTATCTTGGTCCTGAGGAGTGACTGATGGATTTGAGCTATTGATTTGTGTTTGGTAAACCCAGTGCCTATCTGTCAGCCCCATCAAAGCTCCTTAAATTGATAAATGGAGTCCTTTAATTTCTTTCTCTCTGAAATGGGGTCAGACACTTGTAACCTGAGGACTCAAGTTGGAAAATACATGGAGAAGACAGCTGTACCAAGACTGATGTACTACTGGTGGCAGACGAACAAGGTCCTGCTTCATCAACACCCTATATGCTGTCATGAGAAACATTATTCTGGCAATCCCTTGATGGACATTCGGTTTAATTTGGCTTATGTTTGTTCACATCAGGGTGGGTCTCAGAGGTACGATGCTGTTGCAGATCACCTTCTTGAAGTTGTGTTACCTATTTTTCTTGTCGGTAAATGAAACCCTGGGACATTAACCCTATAGGGAAAGCCAATAGAACAAAGGTTTCAGGGGTAGGGGGAAATAAAAGGGAGATGATATCAAGGAAGTCCAGGAAGTAGAAGTATGTTTGGAGACTGATTATGGAAGCAATTGTATAATTCTGTTTGACGTGATTGAACGATGGGATGATATGACCTCTAAATCAACTCCCAAGTGACAGCAAATTAAAGTATAGATCCAGGAATGGGTTTTGGGCTCATGCCAAATCCTAGCTTCAGCTGAAGAACAGTTGTTTCTACGTGGTGGCCCTGCTTGATACTCGCCCTCGGGAAGGGAGTCCAGCAGGTACAGAGGCTACAGCAAATTGGGGAAGATGGTGCCGGCTATCAGATAAAATAGCATTTGGGGTCTTATTATCTCCAAATAAACAGCCATCTAAGTGGGATGTCAACTAAGTCCACAAGGAAGAAGCACACCATTATCAGTCACCAATGGATTGGAATCATATAATCTGACGTTGAAGGAGGGATCAGAACCAGAGCCTAAACTGTGAGAATCCAGTGTGCAGAAGGCGATGGGTGGCAATGGGAGCCCAAGACTCATTTGTGGAACTAACTACACAGGAAATAAGCCTCCGGAGGACTCCCCCTATCTAAAATTGAGGGACAGGAGGACAGTGGTCACAAAAGAATGCTTGGGGGAGAGAAGTATGGAAGTCCAAAGGCATAAAGCTGATTTGAACAGTTCAAACTTTGGAAGTAGATCCCCTTATGACGCAGGCTGGATTTGATTTGGTTTCCGAATCTTTCTGTACTTTCGGTTTGTATTGTTTTCTTTGGTTTTTGTTTGTTCGTATTAGAGTGTATCTCGGAGGTGTTTTATATGGAGGTCACCCTCTTGAAGCTGTAATGTGCTTTAAAATTTTTCAGTATATGAAATCTAAGATTGATGAACCCATAGGGACAGAAAAAAGAATAAGAGTTTTGGGCAGAAAGGGGATACACTGGTGGTGGTAGGGTAAAAGCGAGATGATCTGGAGTCCATGTAGAAAAATAATGTTTAGAAATGGATGTGGTGGCCACTGTACAATTCTTATTGATGTGATTGAAATGTGGAATTGTATGATATAGGTATTAAATCCCAAGTAATAAAAAAGGGGGGTATCATAAAGTATTTCTTGCTTTAGGAAGATTATTGAAGTTTTTAAAAATAATTAAAACATTTAAAAAATCATTTTATTGTGGGCTCAGACAACTCTTTTTTTTAATACCACATGCCGACAACTCTTATCATAATCCATACATACATCAATCTGTAAAGCATATTTGTACATTCATTGACCTCATCATTCTCAAAGCATTTGTACTCCACTTAAGCCCCTGGCATCAGCTCCTCATTCCCCCCCCTCCTCCCCACTCCCTCTTCCCTCATGAACCCTTGATAATTTTTAAATTATTATTTTGTCACATTTTACACTGTCTGACATCTACCTTCACTCACTTTTCTGTTGTCTGTCCCCCAAGGAGGAGGTTATATGTAGATCCCTGTAATCAGTTCCCCCTTCCTACCCCACCCTCCTTCCAACCTCCCAGATTGCCACTCTCACCACTGGTCCTGAAGGGATCATCAGTCCTGGATTCCCTGTGTTTCCAGTTCCCATCTGTACCACTATACATCCTCTGGTCTAGTCAGATTTGTAAGGTAGAATTGGGATCATGATAGTGGGTGGGTGAGTCGGGGCGGGGGAAAGGAAGCATTTAGGAACTAGAGGAAAGTTGTCTGTTTTATCATTGCTACACTGCACCCTGACTGGCTCTTCTCCTCCCCGTGGCCCTTCTGTAAGGGCATGTCTAGTTGCCTACAGATGGGCTTTGGGTCACCACTCCTCACTCCCCCTCATTCACAATGATATGATGTTTTTGTTCTGATGATGCCTGATAACTGATCCCTTCGACACCTCATGATTGCACCAGCTAGTGTGCTTCATCCACGTGGGTTTTGTTGCTTCTGAGCTAGGTGGCTGCTTTTTTAAGACTCCAGACGCTATGTCTTTTCATAGCTGGGCACCATCAGCTTTCCTCACCACATTTGCTTATGCACCCATTTGTCTTCAGTGATTCTATTGGGGAGGTGAGTACACAACGTTATGATTTTTTGTTCTGATGAAGCCTGATAACTGATCCCTTCAGCACCCCGTGATCATACAGGTTGGTGTGCTTCTTCCATGTGGGCTTTGTTGCTTCTGAGCTAGATGGCTGCTTGTTTATCTTCAAGTCTTTAATACCCTAGACAATATATCTTTTGATAGCTGGGCACTATCAGCTATCTTCACCACATTTGCTTATGCACCCACTTCGTCTTCAGCAATTGTGTTGGGAAGGTGAGCATCATGGAATGCCAGTTTAATAGAACAAAGTATTCTTGCATTGAGGGAGTACTTGAGTAGAGGCCCAATGTCCATCTACTACTTTAATGCTAAACCTATAAATATAGGTACATAGATCTATTTCCTCATCCTCATATATAAATATATTTACATATGTACATGCCTTTATTTAGACCTCTATAAATGCCTTTTGCCTCCTATCTCTTTCCTCTATTTCAGTTTACTTTCCTCTTGTTCCACTATTATGCTCAATCTTTATTTGAGTTTCAGTAATTCCTCTTGGTTACATTACCCTTGATCAGGTCTCCTACACCCTTTTCACTACCGATTTGGATCACTTGTTGTTCCCTTGTCCCTGGGTTTGTTAACACCACTTCCTTTCCCCCCACTTCCCCCTCTCTCCTTTTTCCCTAGAACTGTCAATCCCGTTGTTTTCTCCTCCAGATTGTTCATCCAGCCTATCTTATTTAGACAGACCTGTGGAGATAATAACATGCAGAAAAAACAAGATGGAGCAAGACCAAGCAACAAAAGAAAGGAAAACAACAACATGTCAATGACAAAAACAAAAAACCACCACCACCACAACAAAAAAGAAATGCTTGTAGTTACTTCAAGGACTGTTTGTTGGCCTTTAGGAGTATTTTCCAGTTGAGTCAGATGGGGTGCCACGCCCTGACCCCAAAGTCTATTTTTGGTATTCCCTGGGGACTTCATTGCTCTGTTCCCCTTGCTGTTCTGTTGCATGCCCTTAGTGTTTTGCCTCAGTGTGGTGGGATCAGATCGGGCACAATCCCCACATTGTGTCTCCAGTGTTGTCCCTTGTAAGGGTATGGGTCAGTGAGGTATGTCGTGTCTCATAGTGGGGCCAGCCATGTGGTCTTCTCTGTGCATTGACTGCTCTGAGTGGGAATATCGTCCTCAAGGCCTGGTGGGCCAGGATGTGCTCCACTCTCTCTTCCTCCCCCTTCATTTGTTCCCGGGTACTCTCATCAGACATGTCCCCCTCCCTGGGCTGCAGCTTCAGTGCTGTCCTCTGAAATACATTCATTTGGGGGAGGGGCAGGTGTCCATGTAGTTGGGATTGGGGCCGGCCCCTCAGATCTCTCCACTGGTTTCCTACTCCATGCCAGCAGGTTGCATTCACATCTTGGAGCACCAGGTTGAAGTCTGGTCCTCTTTCCTGTGGAGATATTAACAATACCCTCCCCAAGGGTGGTTTAGTGCCCCGTTCCCCGGTGACCCATTTTTTCCCCTTTCCCCCTTCCTTTTCAGTTGGCTGCCATATGTATCCCTGGATTTTGTCTGGCTCCTGCCATACTACCTGGTCCTCACCCCTATGCCCGCTTTTTTAAAATCTTACCTCAGCTGACTCATGCTGTACTTGTCCTTTCGTGCCTGCTTGGCTTACTTCTCATAGCATGATTTCTTCCAGTTCTTCCCATGCAGTGATATGCTTCATAGGTTCATCATTGCTTTTTAGTGATGCGTAGTACTCCATTGTATGTATGTACCACATTAAAAAAACATTTTATTAGGGGCTTATATAACTCTTATCACAATCTATACATATACATACATCAATTGTATAAAGTACATCTGTACCTTCTTTGCCCTAATCATTTTCAAAGCATTTGGTCTCCACTTAAGCCCTTTGCATCAGGTCCTCATTTTTTCCCCCTCCCTCCCCACTGCTCCCTCCCTCATGAGCCCTTGATAATTTATAGATGATTATTTTGTCATATCTTGCCCTGTCCAGCATCTCCCTTCACCCCATTTTCTGTTGTCCGTCCCCCAGGGAGGAGGTCACATGTAGATCCTTGTAATCGGTTTGCCCTTTCCAATCCACTCCCCCTCTACTCTCCCAGTATTGCCCCTCACACCCCTGGTCCTAAAGGTATCATCCACCCTGAATTACCTGTACCTCCAGCTCCTATATGCACCAGTGTACAACCTCTGCTCTATCCAGACTTGAAAGGTAGAATTTGGATCATGGTAGTTGTTGGGGGGGTGGGGGGGTGGGAAGCATCCAGGATCTGAGGGAAAGCTGTATTCTTCATCGGTGCTACATCGCACCCTGACTGACTCATCTCCTCCCTTAGACCCCTCTGTGAGGGAAACTCCAGTGGCCGACAAATGGGCTTTGGGTCTCCACTCTGAACTTCCCCCTTCATTCACTATGGGTTTTTTTTTTTTTTTTTGGATGATACCTTATCCCTGATCCCTTTGGAACCATCAGCTTTTTTTTTTTTTTTTTGCCACATTTGCTTATGCACCCGTTTGTCCTCGGCGATCGTATCATGGAGGTGTGCAGCCAATGATATGATTTTTTTGTTCTTTGATGCCTGATAACTGATCCCTTCGGGACCATGTGATCACACAGGCTGGTGCATTCTTCCATGTGGGCTTTGTTGCTTCTGAGCTAGATGGCCGCTTGTTTATCTTCAAGCCTTTAAGACCCCAGACGCTATCTCTTTTGATAGCCGGGCACCATCAGCTTTCTTCACCACATTTACTTGTTCACCCGCTTTGGCTTCAGCAGTTGTGCCGGGAGGGTGAGCATCATAGAATGCCATTGTAATAGAAGAAAGTATTCTTGCATTGAGGGAGTGCTTGAGTAGAGGCCCAAGGTCCTTCCACCACCTTAATACTCAACCTATAAATATAGACACATAGATCTATTTCCCCATCCTTATACATATATTTGCATGTACATGTCTTTGTCTAGACCTCTATCAATGCCCTTTGCTTCCTAGCTCTTTCCTCCATCTCCCTTGACTTTCTTCCTGCCCCACTATTATGCTCCATCCCCACCTGGGTTATAGCTATACCTCTTCTTTACGTAACCTTACCCTTGATCATTCCCTACCAGGCCTGCCACTCCCCCCTCACCACCAATTTGGGTCCCACGTTGTTCCCTTGTCCCTGGGTTTGTTAACACCATTTCCTTACCCCCCACCTTCCCCTATCCCAAGTCCCCCCAGAACTGTCGTTGTTTTTCCTCCAGATAGTTCATTCAGCCTGTCTTCTTGAGACAGACCTGTACCACAGGTTTTTAATCCACTCGTCAGTTGATGGAAGTTTGGGTTGTTTCCAACTCCTTGCAATTGTGAATTGTGCCCCGATGAACATTGGAGCACAGGTGTCTGGCTGTGGTTGCCTCTTCTGGGTCTATGCTGAGTAGGGGGATTGCTGGATCATATGGTAGCTTGATTTCCATCTGTTTTAGATATCACCAGATCAATTTTCAGAGTGGCTGTACATACCTACAGGTCCACCAGCAGTGGATGAGAGTTCCTATCTCCCCACTGCCCCTCCTACACTTGTTGCTTTCTGAGTTTTTAATTGGGCTGTCTTTGAGGATGGCAGGTGGTATCTCATTGTAGTTTTAATTTGCATTTCTCTTATGGCTAAAGATCAGAGACGTTTCCTCATATGTTTATTGGCCATTTGGATTTCTGCCCTTGTGAAACTTCTGTTCAGGTCCTTTGCCCACCTCCTCAATGAGCAATTAGTTTTTTTTCTTTTTGGAAGCTAGCAGAATATTGTAGGTTTTAGTAATAAGGCCTTTGTCTGACGTGTCATTGCTAAAGATGTTTTCCCAGTCTGTGGACTCTCTTATTACTCTCGGTGAACTTTTTCGATGTACACAGGTCTTTAATCTTCAGTATAGCCCACTTGTCAATGTGTGCCTCTTCCCTGTGCCAAAGTTCTCAAGTTGGTCCCAGTTCTCTCATTGATATCCCTAATAGTTTGGGAGTTTTCTTTAAGGTCTGTGATCCACCTTGAGTTTATTCTTGCACACGGAGTGAGATAGGGGTCTTGCTTAATTTTTCTGCAAGTAGATACCCATTTTTTCCAGCACCACTTGTTGAAGAGGAGGGCATCTGCTTTCCAGTGGATATTTGTATCAAAGATCAGTTATCTGTATGCTGATGATTTTATTTCTGGGTTTTCAGTTCTTTTCCACTCATCTGAGTATCTGTCATTATACCAATACCATGCGGTTTTGACAACTGTGGCTGTATAGTATGTGCTAAAGTCAGATAAAGCAAGCCCTACCACTGTGTCCTTCTGGAGTAATTCTCTGCTAATTCAGGACGTCTTCCCTCTCCATATGAATTTGGTAATCAGTTTTTCCATTTCTTTGAAGAAAGATGAGGGCAATTGTATCAGGAGTGCATTAAACTTATATAGTGCCCTGGGCAGAACTGACATCTTTACTATATTGAGTCTTCCAACACGAGTATGGGATAGTCTTCCATTTGTTGAGGACACTCTTGGTTTCTTGTAATAGTGTTCTGTAGTTTTCTCTGTATAGATCTTTGTTCTTTTAATCAGGTACATCCCTAGATATATCAATTTGTGCCTGGCTATTGTGAAGGGTACCACCTTTTTGATCTCCTCTTCTGTGGTCTTATCCGATATGTATAGCAGTCCAATGGACTTATGTTTGTTGATCTTGTATACTGCCATTCTGCCAAACTCCTCTATTGATTCCAGTACTCTCCTTGTAGAGCTTTTGGGATTTTCCATATATAAAATCATATGATCTGCAAATAATGATAGTTTCACCTCTTCCTTCCCCAGGCGAATACCTTTGATGTCTTGTCTTTGCCTTATGCTGTTAGCTAAAACCTCCAGTATGATGTTAAACAAGAGTGGGGACAAGGTGCATCCTTGTTTGGTCCCCTTTTCCAGTGGGATTGTGTTAGTCTTTTCTCCATTGACTACCACGTTGGCTGTTGGTTTTTCAAATGTAGCTAGTATTGTCTTGAGGAATTTCCCTTCCATTCCTATCTTTTCAAGTGTCTTACACAGGAATTGGTGTTGGATGTTGTTGGATGCTTTTCCTGCGTCTATCGATCATGTGGTTCTTATAGTTTTTCATGTCAATGTGGAGAATGATATTGATGTTCTTTCGTATGTTGAACCATCCCTGCATCCCTGGTATGAATCCCACTTGGTCATGGTGAATTATTTGTTTTATATACTTTTGTATTTTATTGGCCAGTATTTTGTTAAGGATTTTTGCCTCGATGTTCATTAGGGATATTGGTCTGTAGTTCTTGATTCTTGTGGGATCCTTGCCTGGTTTGGGTATCAGAGTTATACTAGCTTCATAGAAGGAGTTTGCCATCTTTTTCTATGTTCTGGAAGAGTTTGTGTAGGATTGGTGTTAGTTCTTCCCTGATGTTATAAATTGATGTCTTAGTTCTATAGTGCTGCTATCACCAAAACACCACAAGCAGATGGCTGTAACATCAGATTTATTCTGTCATAGTTTAGGAGGCCTGAAGTACAAATTCAAGGTGGAGAAAAGCTTTCTTTCTCTGTCTGCTCTGAGGGCAGGTCTTTGTCTACTTTCAGTATCTGTGTGCCTAGCAATTGTTTTCTGAAATCACCATGTGTCTCAGCACTGATCTTTCCCTGGATTATGAGGTTCCCAGAACGGGGATCCACCATCCAAAATAACTCATTCCACTCATAGGTCTCCCTGGGGTTACTAAAGCCCTATCTTACCTGGTTCTCCTTTTACCTCTTGTAAGATTAAAGATGCTGTAAGCCACCCCCCAGTGAAACTCCTCTTGCTTTAGATAGGGAAGTGACCTGATTAAGGGTGTTGAATCTCATTCTAATCCCCATACATCCATCAGAACTAATCACATCAGATTACATATTGGGAGTTATTACAGCTTTACATAAATGCCACACAATCCTGTTAAACCACTGAGAAGCCTGGCCTGGCAAAGGTTCTATATATTTTTGGGTGACACATTTCAATTCTGACATATATTGTTTGTGTATTTTGCAGAATTGTGCTGTACAATACTTTTTTGGGCATTTGTACCATGCTTTAAAAAAATGTACCATGCTTTTAAGATACATAAAAAGTGTAGTGTGTAATGAAGTAATCTATGCTGATAGTCACAATGTAGTCCTGTATTTATAGGGAACCACATTTAGTGAGCGTTGCACTAAGAGATGCTGAAACAATAAAAAGCATGGACAAACACCATTCCTGTTCAATATTGCTAGTATGGGCTTTGGCAAAACCTCTCGGATACAATAGTGAGGCTGACCATACACAGGGGCACTGGATTCATCCTCCAAGGGCTGTAGCCTTTGAACCTGGCATGGCTAGCCTCTCTTTCATCTTCTGTAGAAAGTCACAACTGAAAGTAAACTATAGAGAAAATTTATACTCATGCAGCCTTTGCCGCAGAGACTACACTACACTCAGTTCTCAGGCAAGGTGAGCTCCAGAGACATGTAATCCAGGCTTTAAGTCATTTCCAGACTGATTCACTTAGAATCTGCCCAAAGAGAGAAAGGACCCTTTTCTAGTTTAGCAATGAATCTTAGAAATATTGCAGTGCTAGACTATGGGAATATGGTGACTTCAGACAAATAAAAAATTTTAAAAGTAAGCTAACATTTTCATTCCTACATTTTCAGAGCGAGCCAGGCAGATTTTTTCCCCCTGCGTGAAAGTGTTGCTGTTTGAATAATAAAGAAAACCAGAAGAAGACTCTCTAGCCTAAGGGACTAATTGCCTGTTTTTGCTGTTGCTGCTATTAGGTGCCATCGAGTTGGTTCCAACCCATATGGACCAGAAGCACAACAGAATGAAACACTGGTCTTGAAACAAGTGTTTGATCTCTTGACAGCTGCTTCTCTGAGCATTGATTGTGGATCTAAGCAATACTAAATCCTTGACAACCCCAGTAAAAATGAGTTTCAGACATGTGGAATGAAGTACATATATATGACTATATTTGAGATGGGCACAAACAATAGTCCATTTTCCACTGGATTAATGTCAATGTCTTTTTGGTCTAAGTGAATCTGATGGTTGGATAGGCAGAGGAATAAAAGGGTAGACATCTAATATCTAATATCTTGCCTTAGTAGGCTTATCTGTCCTGGATTCCCTGTGCTGTGGGCTCTTATCTGTAGCAGTGCACATGTTCTGGTCTAACCTGAAATGTAAGGTAGAATTGAGGTCATAATAGTGGAGGTGAGGAAGTATTAAAGAACTAGAGGAAAGTTGTATGTTTCATTGGTGCTATACTGCACCCTGACTGGCTTGTCTCTCCCTTGTGGCCCTTCTATAAGGGGATGTCTAATTGTCTACAGATGGGCTTTGGTTCTCCATCCACCTCCCTGCTCCACCAATTCACCTTGGTATGATTTTTTTCTGGTTCTTAGATGCCTGATACCTAATTCCTTGGACACCTCATGATCACATGGGCTGGTGTGCTTCTTCCATGTGGGCTCTGTTGCTTCTCAGCGAGATGGTCCCTTGTTTATCTTCAAGTCTTTAAGACTCCAGATGCTATCAGCTTTGTCCGCCATATTTGCTTATTTACCCATTTTGTCTACAGGGATCGTGTCGGGAAGGGGAGCATCACAGAATGTCTGATTTTTAGAACAACATGTTCTTGTGTTGAGGGACCACTTGAGTTGAGGCCCAATGTCCATCTGCTACTTGACATATAGATATGAATACATACATAGATCTATTTACCTATTGTTATTTATAAATATATTTACATATTTAGACCTCTAAATATATTTAGAGGTCTAAATTTAGACTTCTATAAATGTCCTTTGCCTCCTGATTCTTTCCTCTAGTTCCTTTTACTTTCCTCTTGTCCCACTATCATGTTTAGCCTTCATTCGGGTTTCGTAATTCCTTGCTGTTACATTTGCCCTTGATTAAGCTCCACTAGGCAGCCTACACCCTTCTCTTCATAGCATGCTTAGAACGTAAAGGCTTAGGCACACGGAGGCAAGCTCTATGTCAGCTGGGCTTCTGTAGTGACTACAATTGTCTCAATGACTACAATTGTCTCAAACATCGCCCACTGTGAGGAGGGCGCAGGCTTCAGCAGTGTTTCCTTCTGTGTTCACAGGGTTGCTATGAGTCAGCATATACTCAGGCTACCTAACAACAACAACAACAAAGAATTAGAAGGATATTACATGTTCATGAATTGAAGAGTTCACAACGTTAAGGTGTCAATTCAATATGACTCAAAGAAAGCTGTGGATTCAATGAAATAGTCATCAAAGTCTAACACAATTTTTGGAAGAAACTAAAAGTTAATCCTCGAATGCCTGTGGAAGTTCAAGGGACTCCATATAGTCAAAGCAAGATTGATAAAGACAAGAGAAAGAGATACACTTCATGACCTCAGGAATGTGAACCGTCTGTTACTTACATAATGATAGACAAATTCACGGTCAGGATGAAACTGTGAGCATAGAAACCTACACATTTATGGTCAATTGATGTATTAAAGGGGGTCCAAATTGACTGAGTGAGGAAACATATAGAGTAACAAATGGGTGTGGTAACTAGATTTCCCAGTGCAGAAAAGAAAAGCTGGATAGAGACATCACACTATATACCAATATCAACTTTAATGGGGCCCAGGACATAAATCGAATAGGTAGAACCAACCATAAAGTTCTTAGAAGAATGTTGAAGGGTGAGATAGTTAGTTTATTGTGTCAGCCTGGCCGATAAACACACGTGGGATTAATTGGAGGGTGGAGAGTGTCTCTCACTCTTTGATCATCGGACCAGTGTGAGGCTGCCTTGCTTGTTCTGTGCCTCAATTTACAGGCTACACTACCTGTGGGATGCCCAGCCTGTGAACTGTGTCGCTGTAAGTTGAGGTCTCTTAAGCTGGGGACTGACTGTTGGTGACCTGGCTGACAGTTGGTGACCTGCCTTGCTGTTTGCTGCCTGTGCTGGGATAGCCTAGCTCTTTCTACAGAGGACTGCCTGGCAGCCCTCAAGACTTAAAGGACTGCCAGTGTCTCACAACTGTCTCTCGGGAGTGAGTTGCACTGGGCCATTTTTACTGCTTGATAATTTAACTGTTCATTTCTTGTATTATATATCTATCTGTATATAATTTAATGGTTCATTTCTTGTGTTATCTATCTATCTTTATAAATACATATGTATATATGTATATATATATAATTATTAGCAATCTGGTTTTGTCTCTCTAGAGAGCCCTGGCTAATACAAAGGGTAATTGCTTCAAGACTTTGCATTCGGAATCAATTTTGGGGTATCACATTAGCAGTATCAACATCAAAGGAACATAGTTAAATGTGATTTCATCTAGTCAAAATTTCACTGATCCACAAAGTGAAGGGAAACCCTACAGGTTGTGAAAACCTTTTGGAGAACTCTGTATCTGAGAAAGGTTTCATACTCAGAATTAAAAAAAAATTATCAAAAGAGAAGAACAAACAACTCAATGAAAGTGGGAAAGGACATGAATACATATTTTACCAAAATAAGAAATACAAATATACAAATGGCCTGTACACATTAGAAAAGATACCAAAAGTTATTGGATATTGGAAAAATGCAAATCACAATGAGACATAATTTTACCCCAGATTAGCAGAATAATTGATTCAAAAGGGCACAAAACTTACAACCAAACCCACTGTCACTTGATCAGTTGTGATTCATAGGACCCTGTAAGAGAGACTAGAACAGCCCCTTTGGTTTTCCGAGACTGTGAATCTTTAGGTGAACAGAAAGTCTCCGTTTTCTCCAGCGCAACAGACACAAGTTAGCTATGTTACATTTTTCAAAAAGAAAAGACAACAAGTGGAATAAGCCTGGTTGATACCATTTAAATTTATTAGGGAACTTACAGACAGAGATAATAACAAGACCTCCAGGTCTGCAGCTTAAAATTGCGTCACCGAGGTAAAGTCTGTGCCTCTAAGGGCTAGGTTTCAGTTTATATGCTCTGTGTTTAAATGTAGGGATATGTACGGGCAAATCAAGGATAAAAGCATGTCTAATATCTGATAGATAGGGTTATTTTTGTAATATTAGTTGGTTCCACCAACATCAGGAGTTTGGGGTGCTTTCTCCTGGCCTAGGTCCTTACTCAAGTTCTCTCTGTGAGTCCTATGTGGGAAGGTCCCATCCTGTATTGTTCATGGCCCTCACACACTAATACAATGATGATTTTTTAATGAAAAATAACAGGTTGGAAAGGACAAATAAAATTAGAACTTTCATCCATTGCCAGTGGTACTGCAAAGGTAACAGTAGAAAATATTTTGGGATTTTCTCAGAATATTAGACATAGTTTACCCTGTGGTATGATCCAGAAATTCTGTTAGAAGGGGTGAAACATTTAGCAGGCCATTAAACAAAATACTAAAACATATTAAAGATTTAGTTTTTTGGAAATCCAAAGTGTAATAGCCTCCTCCCTTGCAGGAACATTCCTTTTAAGGTCAATCAGTAGGAATAAAAGGCACAGAAGGAGGGCAGGCTCTCTCTCTTTCAGGTGGAGGGTGGGATCTCCTGGGTGCGTGGCACCCAGGGCGTGCACTTTCCCTCTCTCTCTGGACTTCCTCTTTTGGTCCTCTGACCTCCAGTTCCCGGCCATTTCCCATTTGTTTTTGGTGCTCCTTCCAAGTGGCATTTGCAGGCGGGAACTTTCCCATGGCCTTGCCAGGCAGTCTTGCCCATGTGTGTTATCTGAGCCTCTCTTACCCGAAACTCCCCTCTCCCTCCTAAAAGTTACTCACACTTACAAAAGTGCTTCTGCCATGTGAATAATATCAGTGTTGAGAAGCAAGGACCGGGAAAACCACCCCAGAAACCTAACAGTATGGTGATTCAAGAGATGGTGGGCTGGAAGCCCCTTGAGAAGTGTCACATAGAGATCCTTGTTCCCTGTGATCCTTGCAAAACCTACATTTGACATCTAGTTGGCGTCATTTTCCAAGCAGTTTGGAAGCAGCAAACACCACTTTTCTTCTGTCTCAGCTTGCAAAATAAATTTGGAGTTTATTAGAGCTCTTGATCAGTCTGGGCTCTGGCGTTGGCTGAAACTGTGCCGGGCAATTCAGACCGTTGCCCCTGGCAACATTCATACACCAAGGTATATTCCCCAAATAATTGAAAGCAGGAATTCAAGTAGACATCCATACAATTATTATGACAGCTATGGGAGATAATACACAGAAGACACAGGTGCATCTTGGCTGTAAAATTAAGGTAACCATCGAAGGAAACAAAATGTGGAGAAACCACCAATTGCTAAAATAAGACTTCAGGAGAGTGTAACAAACACGCACAAGAGCATGACAGACAATGGGACATTGTAGAACTGACCTGGAACGACTCTGACCACCTGTTTTTCAGGTCACAAACTCTTTCAACTGAAAGAGTGTGTTCCAATGGTTTAAGAGGCAAGCACAGCAAGGACCTTGTGACAGACAACTAGGTTACCTAAAATAGCTACCCCGGCAGTTCCAGCACGCTCCCAGGATTTAAACTAAGAGTAACGGAGGGGTGCATGCCCACCTAGTCGTGCTATGTATCCCAGACGTCCTTCCTACGGATGCCATTTTGCATTTTCAAACTCCATCTTGACCCAATGTTGCACACACACCCATTTAAGGAGGATCCAGGAGAGAGCTCATAAAACTGCATGCCTGACTCCGGATAGGGCAAGATATGACAAAATAACGATGTATAAATTACCAAGGGCACATGAGGGAGGGGGGAAAGGGGAGGGAGGGGAAAAAAAAAAGAGGACCTGATGCAAGGGGCTTAAGTGGAGAGCAAATGCCTTGAGAATGATTGGGACGGAATGTATGGATGTGCTTTATACAATTGATGTATGTATATGTATGGATGGTGATAAGAGTTGTATGAGTCCCTAATAAAATGTAAAAAAAGAAAAGAGGAGGAAAAAAATGATTAGGGCAAAGACTGTACAGATGTGCTTTATACAATTGATGTATGTATATGTATGAACTGTGATAAGAATTGTATGAGCCCCAATAAATTGTTAAAAAAAACAAACTGCATGCCTGCATAAACTATCAATATCATATGCAATGATTAATATAACAGCTCTATCAAAAAGTCACTTAATTTGTATGTTTGGAAGGACATAATGCCTATGACACGTCTCCCTTGATACTTGTAGGTCACTCCTGCAGGTCCTTATCCTGTAATAACTGCCTTAAAACAGTTTTGACCTTGCAGTCATGTTGTCCATGCTTATCTCTGATAACACAGCATAGTCACATGAACTTAGTGTCTATTACTGATGAAGAGATAAGTATATTGTGATTCATATGCAATTGAATGCTAAGCTGCCATAAAACGAAAGAAGGGAGGCACAGCATGAATGAACCATGAAAACATGCTGAGGGAGATAGGACTCATAAGCCACTGAAACAAAATCAGCCTATCCAGGATTACTGATAGGCCAGTTTTTCCAGAGATCAGAGAAAGCTCTGGCTTCCTGAGCCGTTGGAGATGCCAACAGTAGGCAGTATAGTTCCCTGAGATGCAGAGTGGGGAAGGGGTCATTTTTCCTGGCAGCTTTCCCTTATTACCTCAGATTGTGTCTTTTCTGAATGTTATCCTTAGTGAATATTTGTAAAAGAAAAAACTGAGTATAAGAACTTTGTAAATCTTGTAATGGGGGAAATATTCAGATGCAGTCCAAGTAACGCTGAGTGGGCTTTCTGATCTTCTAATAAATCCATTTAAGCCCCTCTGCTCAGTTTAGCGTGGTTCTGGATTGGGCTTAATCGCTCAGGCAGCACTCCACATTTGGAGGTTATATACCTTGGTTAAAATAGGAAAGGCATTGCATGACCCTGACAGGTAGAAGGATTGGGTATAAAGGGGGTTGTCTCCACCAAATGCTACATTAAATGGAAATCAGATGGCCCTCCCACAGTAAAGGGGTTTGAAAAAAATCAGGCACACAGACACCTATGTAAGGTGACCAGATTTTAACATTGGTAAAGCGGGACACCAGCGATAAAACTCATATCCTGGCGAAATAGCCACATGGCAGCCGAAAACCCTATACCCTAGCTTGTCGTGCATTCTTTCCAAAAATTGGGACTTTTAAAAAATGCCGCGGGACGTGGGAAAATTTTTTTTACAATTGGGACTGTCCTGCCAAAAGCGGACGTCTGATCACCTTATGGGGACACTCCAAAGCTAGGCATGCACAGACCAAAGCCACTTAGAAGCAGGTGAGGGTCAACCTGGGCATTCATACTAGACACCAGCAATATTACATCACACATGTGCCTTAACCCAGCCATTAAGATCGGCCAGAGGAAGTAGTCAAGGTGGCAACTGGGTGAGCTGTACATACTGAGGGCTCTTTTAAATAAGGCAGGTTTAGTGTCCAGGTAGCCAAGTGGAAGGATTCTGGTGAGAGATCCTCCTGGGACAGCACCCCACCCCTACCCCACGCATTGTCCTGAGCCAGGGCCTCAGTGATCTGCCCACCCATGGGACTCCATGCACCGATCCATCCCCCAGGTTCAGGTCCCTCCTTCCATTCACCCAGATCCGTGGAGGCTGATCCTGGCAGTGGTGGTGACATGCGCATTGGGGTCACTCTGCCTGTTGAGCCGAGATGTCCCAAGAATTGGATCCCAGACGGTGTCTTCCACAGCACCTCTTGCTGCCCTTTCAGACCAGTTCAGGAGGCTTGCTGCTGCGGTGTGTCTCCCACCAGTGTAGCATCTGCCTACCAGCTTAACACTACAGGCCTGCAGGGACCCAGGGGAGTGCATGCTTGATCTGAAGAGCATTTCCCCCCTCACATAGCCTGGCTCCGGATCCCTAGATCAGCACCACTTCTCATGACAGCAAGACCTCTCCAACCCCTGCCTTCTATTAGGCATCTCTAGAAATTGGAGAGAAAAGGAGGGAGAAATTGTTTCTGTTTCTCTCTCTCTCTCTTTTTCCTTTTTCATTATTATTTCTCTTTTCTTCTCTTTTTTGCTTTTACTTCTCTCTCTCTCTCTCTCTCTCTCTCTCTTTTCTTCTAAAATTTTATTTAATTAAACAAGAAAAAAGGCTGCTAAGTGTGCCCTGACAGATCAGGTCAAAGCAGCCTAGGGCATTCATTTAGGCTCCAGCTCCCATTCCAGTCACTGAAACTTCTCACCCCTGTTGACACTAAACCATCGAGGAAGTCTGCCTACATGGCAGTCTGACCCACCTCTATAGTAGGTCACAGGCAGCCCCCTGAAAGCATCCTTAAGTGTAACACAGAGAAGGACCTAAGGGCCCCCTGGTTTCCCAGAAACATGGGGCTTATGAAAGGATCAAGAAAAAAAAGACCACATCACTCCCAACAAAACAAACAAACAAACAAACAAACAGAGAGACAAAACACAGTAGCAGAGTAAACGACTCTCATAGAATAATCAGACACGGATCTGTCACAGAAGGAAATCTTCAGAAGTCTGATCAGAGTAATTTAGGAGCTGAGGGAAGCAACTCAGAATAAGGATGCAATGAGAGAGGAGATGAAGTTCACAATAAAGGGATGAAGTCCACAATAGAGGGAATGAAGTCCACACACCAAAGCAAAATACAGGTACTACTGGAGGAGGTAGCAGAAGCCACACACAAGGTTACAGAATTTATCATTAGGCTTGAGGAGGCAGAGAACCGTATCAGTGATCTCAAAGACACTCAAACAGACCTCAATGAGTGGGAAATACAGTCAGAAAGGAAAAGTAAAGAAACAGAAGATAACCTGAGATCAAGGAAAGATAGTATGTAGAGGAATAATATTCAAAATAATTGGTCTAGTGGAGCACAACACACTACACAAGTCGACAGCCAAGATAGTGAAGGAATTTCTGGAAGAAAACTTCCCCACCCTAATGAGTGGGAACAAGGCACTCATACAGGAAGCAGAAAGGACACCTACTAAACTAGACCCCAAGAAGAACTCGTCAAGACATATAAGAGTAAAAATATCCAACTTTGAGGAGAAAGAGAAAATTTTAAGAGCAGCAAGAGAAAAGAAGACAGTCACATACAAAGGAGCTCAGGAAAGAATATTTTCAGACCTGTCAGCAGATACCATGAAGAGAAGTAGGAAATGGAGCAACATCTTCCAAAATCTGAAAGAAAAAGATGCCTCCCCCAGAATCCTTCACCCTGCCAATTATCCATTAAGATAGATGGTGAGATAAAAATCTTCCAGGACAAGGAAAGACTCAAAGAATATTCAAGACACCCAACCCTATGGAAGATACAGGCTGACTCACTTGGGCCAGAGTATCAACCTCCACCAAGAACAAACAGGAGACCACCATATAGCCCATCTCCATCCCGAAGCTAGCGTGCCAGCAATAATTACCAGAACAACAGGGTCTCAGAAGGAAAAGTAGAAAGATAGAAACTCTCCACTCAAACACAGTACACTGATAAGAAGGGAGATAGGAAAACACCGAAAACACAAGACAGGGTATGACAACTATGAATCTACAAATTGTGATAATAACTCTGGAATCCAATGGACTCAATTCATACATTAAAAGAAAAAGACTGGAGGACTGGCTTAGAAAACAAATCCATCAATCTCTTTCCTGCAAAAGACACATCATAAGCACACAGACAAAAATAAACTAAGAATAATAGGCTGGCCAGAGAAGGGGGGAAGGGAGACTCCGGATAGGGCAAGATATGACAAAATAACGATGTATAAATTACCAAGGGCATATGAGGGAGGGGGGAATGGGGAGGGAAGGGGAAAAAAAAAGAGGACCTGATGCAAGGGGCTTAAGTGGAGAGCAAATGCCTTGAGAATGAGTGGGGCAGGGAATGTATGGATGTGCTTTATACAATTGATGTATGTATATGTATGGATTGTGGTAAGAGTTGTATGAGTCCCTAATAAAATGTAAAAGAAGAAAAGAGAAAAAAAAATAAATGACAAGCTGAAAGGACCAAGGTTTAGCAAAAAAAAAAAAAAAGAATAATAGGCTGGCAAAAAGTATACCAGGCAAAAGGCAACTTAAAAAAAGCAGGGGTGGCAATCTTAATTTCCGACAAAATGGACCTCAAGGTTCAAACCATAAAAAGAGACAAGGAAGGATACTATGTAATGCTCAAAGGCTCAGTAACCCAAGAACCAGCTAGCATATTGAATATTTACACACCCAACAATGGAGCAACAAATTTCATCAAACTATTAAAAAGATGAAAAAGAAATCACAGATTCAACAATCATAGTAGGTGACTTTAACACTCTGTTATCAGAGAAAGACGGATCACTGGGAAAGAAGCTCAGAAAAGAGGCTGTAGAGCTAAACAATGTAATTAGGCAACTGGGCCTGATAGACATTTATAGAGCTTTCCATCCAAACGCAAAAAAAATCACATTCTTCTCAAGCCCACATGGATCATTTTCAAGCATAAACCACGTGCTGGGACACAAGTCAAGCCGGAGTGAATTCAAACATATAGATATTACTCAGACGTCTTTCTCAGATCACCATACCATAAAGATGGAGATTTTTAAAAGGACGTCCAGAAAAGCAAGGGCAATCCGTTGGAAAATGAACAACAATCTCCTGAGACATGAATGGGTACAGGCCCAGATTAGAAAGCATATTAGGAAGTTTCTAGAAACTAATGAAAATGAGAATACAATGTATCAAAACTTATGGGATACTGTGAAGGCAGTTGTCAGAGGTAACTTGATATCATTAAATGAATATATGAAAAAGAAGAGAGACTTATGACAAATACATTATTGCAAAACCTCCAACAACTAGAACAGAGTCAGAAGAACAACCCCTCCAAATAGCAAGAGAAAATAAATAATATAAATCAGGTAAGAGTTAAACCAGTGGGAAGACAAGAGAACGATGCAAAAGATAAATGCAACTAAAAGCTGGTTCCAGAAGGGAACCGCTGGCAATTCTGACCAAGGATAGGAAGGAGCAAATATCAATAGCCAGGATGAGGGAATGAAACAGGGGTAATTATAATAGACCCCAATGAGATTAAAAGGATAATCACCAAGTACTAAGTAGGTCTGTATTCTAATGAATTCAGAAATGGGGAGGACATGGATAGATACTTGGAAAAACAGTCCCTCCCTAGATTATCTCAGACAGAGGTCAGGAACCTCAACAAACCCATAGCAAAAGAGGAAATAGCTTTGACCACACCTTATGGTGGTGGCGAGTTGGGCGTGGTGCGGCGGTTGCTGATCTGCGAGGATGGCGGGCGTGTGCCCAGCCCTGGTCCAGCCTCTGCATGCCCCCGGGTTCCGCACCCCTGATGCTGCAGGGGTGCTGAGCCCTCTCTGGCCAGGTCGATGAAGTATTTCCTGGACCAAAGCATGCTCTGGAGTTCCTGGGACCAAGTGTTCGCCGCCTTCTGGCAGCAGTACCCGAATCCCTACAGCAAGCATGTCCTGACAGAACACATAGTGCATCAGGAGGTGATCTCTGACCAGAAGCTCCTATCCAGGCAACTACTGACCAAGACCAACGGGATGCCCTGCTGGGCCAAGCAACTGTTTCCTGCCAATGTCGCTCACTCGGTGCACATCCTGGGGGACTCCGTTGTGAACCCACAGAATCAGAGCATGACCACCTTCACAAGGAACATCAACCATGCCCGGCTCATGGTGGGTGGAGGAGCGCTGTGTTTACCACGTGAATGCTGACAACAGTGGCTGGACAGAAATCCACCGGGAAGCCTGGGTCTCTTCCAGCTTGTTTGGTGTCTCCCGAGCTATCCAGGAATTTGGTCTGGACCGGTTTAAAAGCAATGTGAACAAGACGGGAATTGCCTTTCGGGGCTCTTGGAGGCCGAGGAGGAAGATGAATTCTACCAGACGACTTATGGGGGTTTTACAGAGGACTCAGGTGATGATGAGTATCAAGGGGGCCAGTCAGACACAGAAGATGAGGTGGACTCTGACCTTGACATCGACGAAGGGAATGAACCATCCAGTGATGGAGAAGGAGACGAGCCAAGAAGGAAGCGCCGAATAGTCGCCAAGGCCTATAAGGAACCTCTCAAGAGTTTAAGGCCTCGAAAGGTTAGCGCTCCAGCTGGCAGCTCTCAGAAGGCTCGAGAAGAGAAAGCACTGCTGCCGCTTGAACTTCAGGATGATGGCACAGTCAGTCGGAAGTCTATGCGTCAGTCTACAGCGGAGCACACACGACAAACATGCCTTCGGGTACAGGAGAGGCAGGGCCAGTCGTGACGGTGAAAGGGGCCCCACTATGAGCGACCACTGACCCAGGAGGAGCTGCTTAGGGAGGCCAAGTTCACAGAGGAACTCAACCACTGTTCACTGGAGACATATGAGCGACTTGAGGCTGACAAAAAGAAGCAGGTTCACAAGAAACAGAAGTGCCCTGGGCCCATTATCACCTATCACTCTGTGACAGTGCCACTTGTTGGGGAGCCAGGCCCCAAGGAAGAGAATGTGGATGTGGAAGGACTTGAACCTGCTCCCACAGCTTCAGCGCTGACTCCCCACGCTGGAACTGGGCCTGTCGTCTCCCCTGCCCGCTGCTCATGCACCTTCATCACCTTCAGTGATGATGCGACGTTTGAGGAATGGTTCCCCCAAGGGCGGCCTCCAAAGGTCCCTGTTCGGGAAGTCTGCCCAGTGACACATCGCCCAGCCCTATACCGAGACCCGGTTACAGACATACCTTATGCTACTGCCCGGGCCTTCAAGATCATTCGTGAGGCCTACAAGAAGTACATCACTGCCCATGGACTGCCACCAACTGCCTCAGCCCTGGACCCTGGCCCTCCACCTCCTGAGCCCCTCCCAGGCCCCAGGCCCCGAACTCTGCATCAGAAAATCGTCATCAAATGAGATGGTGCATCCTTAGCAGCCTCCTCCCTGCCTGACTTGGGTTTCTCGATGTCTCCTGCTTCTCTCTGTCATCCCTGACCTCTACCCAACCATGTGGTTCTTCGGAATTCCTTCCCCTTTATTTTTAATCTAATAAAATAGAACAATCCCTTTAAAAAAATTTGTTAGTCCAGGTTGACTAGAGAAACAAACCCATAGACACTCATGTGTGTAGGAGAGAACTTTATATCAAAGAATAATTGTACATTAAGAAAATATGCCAGCCCAGTCCAGAACCAATCCATAAATCCAATATTACCCCATATGTTGATACTAGTCCATAAATTCTTCTTTGGACTCACACAGCCATGCAATGATGCCAAATTCAGGAAAATCACAGGCCAATGGGTGCAAAGTCTTGTGGATCCAATGATGGTGGAAGCATCTCAGGGCTGGCATGGGTCTCCATGTTACTCCTCCAGTTCAGGGCTCTGGCTCCATCAGTGTGTCTCCATGTGGCTTGTCAACAGGAATGTCTCACAGGGAGTGTCTGTGTGTCCCACCTCCAGCAAGCTAGTTATCTCCTTCATGCCTCCAAATGAGGTCATCAAACTGTGACCTGATTGACAGGCTAAACCCCACCCCTTCACTCTTAATAATCTCAAGATGGCACCAGATTATGTAACTACTATGCTGACTTTGTTGGATCAAACTTGGTACTTGGTCAGTTGACTCTGACTGAACCTCTAGACTCAACCTGAATTTGTGCTAGGTGCAAGGATCTCTTGCTTATACCATGACAAAAACTTATTCCCTGGATTTTTAAATATTGATGGTGTTTTTTTCTGTTTTATTCATTTTTTTGTATTTTTATATTATATTATTATTGTTTTATCCTCACCACTTTATTTTGGTTTTGTTTTTTATTGTTTCTGTTGGATTTGCCAGTTTGTGACACACAGGAGTGGATGCACAGAGATATAAACTGATGCAAGGATTTTTGGGGGATGGAGTTGGGTTGGGGGGATATGAAGAGAGTGTGAGGATTTGGGAGTAAACAATGAAGGCAAGGTGGGAGGGGGTGGAAACATTAGAACTGAATGTGATTACACAACTTATTTTAAAGGTGATTTAATCATGAGGGGGGAAAAGAAAAGAAAATTTTCTAAAATTGACTTGATAAAGATTGTATAATTATTCTTGATATGTGTGTTAGCCCAAGTAGACTAGAGAAACAAATCCATAGAAACTCATATGTGTATAAGAGAGAGTTTTATATAAAGGGTAATTGTACATTAAGAAAGCATGCCAACTTAGTCCAGTCCAAGCCCATAAGTCTGATTTTAGCCCATATGTCTGATACAAATCTATAAAGTCCTCTTCAGACTCATGAAACACATGCAATGACACCGAATGCAGGATGATCACAGGCCAGTGGATAGAAAGTCTTTGGATCTGGTGGTGTTATAAGCACGTGGCTTCTCCAACACCCAGGGTTGCATCCAGGTAGGTCCCTGTAGCCTCTCCTCAGGGATGGCTCTCAGGAGTGAGCAGAGAGAGAGAGAGAGAGAGAGAGAGAGAGAGAGAGAGAGAGTGTCTTCCACCTCCAAGGAGGAAATCCCAGCATTTTCCCAGAATCCTCAGAGGAAGGCCATGCCTACACAGAGGCCTCATTGATTATATCTTGATTGACAGAGTAGAATCCACCCCTTCACTCTAAATCCTTTTAAGTCCCAAATTGACACCAGATTATGTAGCTACCACAATATGATTGAATTGTATGATATGTGGATTATGTGCCAATAAAACTGTGAGGGAGAAGAGAAATCATGAATAATGGTTTGAGAAGAATGGGAATTCAGAAACATTTCGTGTGCTCATGAGAAACTCCAAGAGGCAGTCATTCGAACAGAACAAGAGAATATTGTATGGTGTAAAATCAGGAAAAATCTGAGTTGTTTCCTTGCACCATACTTACTCTATCTGTATACCGAGCAAATAATCCAAGAAGTATGACTTTTTGAAAAAGAACATGGCTTTAAGAATGGATGACGGTTTATTAAAAACTTACTCTATGCAGATGATAAAACCTTGTGTAATAAAGATCAAGCACTATAGCCTTCAGTATGAATTGAAACTTAATGTAAAGAAAGCCAAAATCCTCTCATCATCATAATAAACAGAGAAAAGATGGAAGCGGTCAGAGATTTCATCTTCCTTGGATTCACAATCAATGCTCGTGGCAGTGGTGCACAAGGAATCAAGTGGCATATTGCATTAGGAAAATCTGCACAAGACCTTTAACGTGCTGGAGAGCAAGGATGTCATTTTGAGGGTTACAGTACTCCTGACACAAACTATGGTATTTTCTTTCTTTTTTAAAACAATGTATTAGGGGCTCATACAACTCTTATCACAGTCCATACATATACATACATCAATTGTATAAAGCACATCTGTACATTCTTTGCCCTAATCATTTTCTTTTTTTTTCTCCTCTTTTCTTTTTTTTTAACATTTTATTAGGGACTCATACAACTCTTATCACAATCCATACATATACATACATCAATTGTATAAAGCACATCCATATATTCCCTGCCCCAATCATTCTTAAAGCATTTGCTCTCCATTTAAGCCCTTTGCATCAGGTCCTCTTTTTTTTCCCTCCCTCCCCGCTCCCCCCTCCCTCATGTGCCCTTGGTAATTTATACATCGTTATTTTGTCATATCTTGCCCTATCCGGAGTCTCCCTTCCCCCACTTCCCTGCCGTCCCTCTCCCAGGGAGGAGGTCACATGTGGATCCTTGTAATCAGTTCCCCCTTTCCAACCCACTCTCCCTCCACTCTCCCAGCATCGCCCCTCACATCCTTGGTCCTGAAGGTATCATCCACCCTGGATTCCCTGTGCCTCCAGCCCTCATATGTACCAGTGTACAACCTCTGCCCTATCCAGCCCTGCAAGGTAGAATTCGGATGATGGTAGTTGGGGGGAGGCTATCAAAAGAGATAGTGTCTGGGGTCTTAAAGGCTTGAAGGTGAACAAGCGGCCATCTAGCTCAGAAGCAAAAAAGCCCACATGGAAGAAGCACACCGGCCAGTGCAATCACGAGGTGCCAAAGGGACCAGGTATAAGGCATCATGCAAAAAAAAAAGATATATGTGTGTGTGTATATGTATATATATGTGTGTGTGTATATGTATGTATGTGTATATATATATACCATATTGAATGAAGGGGGAAGTGCAGAGTGGAGACCCAAGGCCCAAGTGTCGGCCAATGGAGATCTCCTCACAGAGGGGTTCAGGAGAGGAGATGGGTCAATTAGGGTGCGAGGTAGTACCGATGAAGAACACAGCTTTCCCCCAGATCCTGGATGCTTCCTCCCCCCTACTACCATCATCCGAAAACTATGGTATTTTCAATCCCATCGTATACATCTGAAATCAGGACAATGAATAAGGAAGACCAAAGAGCAATCAATGTATTGAAAGCCCAGTGCTAGCAGAGTACCATGGATTGCAAAAGACCAAACAAATCTGTTTGACACGGAGTACAGCCGCAATGCTCCTTAAAGGGAAGGATGGTGAGATTCATCTTACATACTTTGGACATGGCGTCAGGAGAGACCAGCCCCTGGAAAATGACAGCGTGCTTGATAAAGTCCAAGGCAGTGACAAAGAGCAAGACCCTCAAGAAGAGCTATTGACACAGAGGCTGCACTAATGAACATAACAACCATTCGTGAGGATGGGGCAAGACCAGGCAATGCTTTGTTTTGTAGCAAAAAGGGTGTTTTGAGTCAGAACTGAACTGACTGGATGGCACTAACAACAAAAGTAATACAAAATATTTATTTTAAACTTTTTATTGTGACATATACCAAGGTATATAGCACAAATCATCAGTTTTATATTCAGCAATTGATAAACGATTGTTTCAACTCATCCATTTCAATCTACCCTAGTGCTACTGCTTATCCCATTTTGTTAAAATGTTTCCTGTTTCTACGTGGTATATCTCATTTTTTACTAACCCTCTATCCCTGGGTAGGAGCCCTGGTGGTGTAGTGACTATGCACTGAGCTGCGGTCTGCATGGTCAGCAGTTTGAAACCACATGCAGCTCCATGGGAGAAAGGCTGGACTTTCTACTCCTGTCAACAGTTATAGTCTCAGAACCCACAGGGGGTTGCTATGAGTCAGCATTGACTCTATGGCAGTGAGTTTGCTGTATATTGATATAGGTATAATCTATATATTTAGATATAGATAGGTATCTATATGTGTATCAAGACAATTCTGACTCATGACAACCCTATCAGACAGGATACAACTGCCCTTGTGAGGTTTAAGACTGTAACTCTTTACTGGAGTAGAAAGTCCTGTCTTTCTCCCATGGAGCAGCTGGTAGTTTCAAACTGCTGACTTTTCGGGTCTCAGCCCAATATGTAACCACTATGCCACCAAGGCATAGAAGAAGCTTAGTTTTCATGGTAGAGCTGAACAAATCACATGGTTTATATAGTGAATAGTATCATCATGGCCTTTCTAATCCAGTGGTTCTCAACCTGTGGGTCGTGACCCCTTTGGAAGTCGGATGATCTTTTCACATGGGTTGTCCAATTCATAGCAGTAGCAAAGTTACAGTTATGAAGAAGCAACGAAAATAATTTTATGGTTGGGAGGTCACCACAACATGAGGAACTGTATTAAATGGCCGTGGCATTAGGGAGGTTGAGGACTGTTGTTAATACTTCCAACACCTTTTAACTTCTTCAAAAATATTCCAGAGAAGGACTATGAGGCAATGAAGTACAGCACTGTGCCCTTCTACCTTTTGCCTACTTAATTTTGTTTCTGTTAGAATGATGGACTTAAATTTTCTCTCAAACTGTATTACTTCATTCTACAACCATTTCTAGCAGTGATAAAACAACACCAACACCAAAATGTGCCACAGTAAATGTTTGCCCCTACAAAGATCCATTTTAATCCTGGAATAAATTATGTTAAAATTGGGAATTAATTTGCTTATCCTTTGGTAACAACTTTCTGAAGGAGTGTAAAATGTAGCTATGTATTGCTTAAGGATGATATATTCACCATTGAACTGTAGGGAATTTTCAATAATTCGCCGAGGAGTTCCACCAGATGGGCACTTCCCTTTGCTGGAATTCTAGTATTGCAAACACCTGGATCCTCTGCCTGCCACACGGGCAGACAAAGCCCTCAGTCTAAGACGTGCTTTTGGAAAGGAGAAAGACAGGTTTCATTTGCTTAATTGATTAGGCAAAGGAAATGAGAATTCCCTTTTTCCCCGAACTGCCTATCCCCCCAAAAAGGGAATGCATTTTTATACATTCAAAGAAAAGAGGGATGTGAGGGCGATCTGGCTGCAACATCTGTCACCCCACTGATCACCAGGGTTGATTCCGCTGATCTGGTTGACTAGATGGGTGCCCCCTTCCTCCCTCTTCGCTCGCTGTGCGTCCATCCAGAAGCTGCACTCGGTTGAAGAGGACCACCTTCCCTGACCTTCCCGATCAGAGGACCGTCCTGCTGTCAAGGGTACAGAATAGCTGCGCTCCCCTGCTAGAACCTGCAAACACGTCTCAAGAAAAAGGGAGGGATTTCCTAAAGGCATGTCAACAACTTTGCATCTTGGTCACGGGGCGTCGACTGGCTGAGTCAGCATGCCTTCTTCCCTGTGTGTTGGTGACAGCACAACAGAAGTTTACCTTGCCTTTTCACAGGACTCAAGAGACTGAGCTAAAGTCTCCCCATTTTTGCTATCTCTGTATGGGTAGTTGAGTTATGAGAGTCCTTGAGACTGGCTCATTGTTGAATGTAACTGTTTTGGCAAAATGGCTTGGAATGCCAATTATCTCACAGAGAAGCAACAGCTTGAACCATAATTTAGGTTTTAAGCAAGAACAAGGTGTGGGAGTGTGGTAAGGGTTAGCACATGCCAACTTGGGACAGTTTCTTCTGAAGTCAACTTGACTCAGACTATGGAGCTAAAGGGCATCTCGCCTCTGCTCTGTCTCCCTCCACCTGGAGATATTTCATGCTCTGGATTCCTAATGAGGAGACATGGGCAGAGATTTCCTTTTCTGTAGCTTCTTTAAGCTGGCACAAGGATAAATTTCCTACCTACCAGAGTAGAAATTCTTGTTCAGAGTCACACATTCTTAATTTACTTTAATTCCCTATATTTTAGGAACTAAATAAGGTTATATTGAGATCATAATAATGTCAATAACTTTTTAAGCCACTTCTATAAATGGTTCACTTTTGTCCTGAAGTCATTTCAATAAGAATTGCATTACGTAATTCTTAAGGGAAAAGAAAATAAAGACAAAACTATCCATCCCAAATTAAACTATGGAGGTGAGCATAACCCATGAGGTGCCAGCAGTTCACTCAGAGCTAGTGTGGTTTCATTTCCATTTCCCGAATGGAAAGAGAAAGAAGCCGAAGACACCGAGCACCAGGATCACATTAAGATCCATAGCCCTTCTCTGCTTATTGAGGCTAGTATGAGCTTGAATCAAAGTTTAGAACAATTCCTGCTGGTGAAATGTATTACTTGGACTGATGTTATAAAAAAAACTCGATTTGCTCTTCCCTTTGTTGGCTGCTGTCTGCAATATCAGCAGTTCAAGACCACCAGCAGCTCCACAGGAGAAGGACTGGGTGTTCTGCCCTGTCAACAGTTACAGTTTCGGAAACTCACAGGGGTTGCTGTGAGTCCGCATTGACTCCGTGGCAGTATGAGAGTTGGGGTTATGTCATGAATTTCTTTATATCACATTTTTTTTCTTGGTTCTTTGGGAGAAAAGTTTAGGGAAAATGTCCCTCAATCCCCAAGTAGTTGTTACATTTTATGTAGCTGTTTAGAGAAACAACCTGGCTGGAGGTAGAGCAGGTGGGGGGTGAGAAGGAGAGGAGGGGTACCGCAAGTCAATTTTTCACCCCAGCAGGTTTATTAATTTGGGCCAGCAGTTCCTTAGTAAGAATTGACATTTACTGGGTAAGTTGTAGCCACCTAGATAGTTTCATGTTTTTCTCTGACTTAGTTTGGCCGTGAACAAGATGTCATTTTTAAAACAAAGTATAGCGTTTATAATATTCTGCCATGGTACTTATTCTAGGATAAATGCCAAAGAAATATTTATTGGAGATAAAACCAGTTTTATTTCATGAAGAGAAATTTGAAGTGCATCTAGTCGGATGGAAAACATCTTGACAGACTACAGAACGCAGAGGGTGTATGTGTTGTTTCACAGGCAGAAGCCTGTGGACTGAAGACCAGGAAGTGTCGGCATGGTCCAGATGAGACTGGAGCAGCTCATGCTGCAATCGGGTTGCCCTTTCTTCACACTGGAATGAAACAGAGCTCGTAGAAGGGTGGTAGACTGCCTAAGCCATTGGCACTTGGGGTGATGTCAATGTCCTTTGGGTCAACCAGAGGTTTCAGGATAAAATGCTGTAAAATGGTGGACAGGATCAAAAACAGCTCCATGCGGGCCAGGCCCTCTCCAGCGCAGACTCTTTTTCCTGAAAATGACACACAAATCGTATATTCATTTAGCTCTGTACCTGAGCAATCAGGGAAACCCTAAGGTTTACAGGGTAAATTAAGCTACAGCTTCTTTTACCTATACAAAATTCTGATTTCCTTTGTATTTTCAGCTTCTATTTAAATCTGCATGCTAAAGGAAAAATTTTTTCTTTACACGCACCATAGAACTGCAGTGCTGGGGCTTGCTCGGGACACCGGTCATCACACTCCCACACGTCCGCTCATATTCAACACCATTGGCCTCATGTACAACACTCTGCTTCTTTATCTACCTCCAGCCATTGCTTCAGAATAGATTTATTTCTCCTCATTCGGGTTCTAAAACATTCCTCTACCCTTGTCATTTCCAGGCTTAACATCTTTTTTAGAGCTTCTCACTGCCAAGTATGAAATGAATACCACAAACTAGCCATTGCAATTTTTAGAGTCTCATTTCTTTCTATACTTTCCATCTAGTTACCGTGAGCCCTAGCTACTGCTGTTCACCATTCTCAAAACAGACTGGCAATTTCCAATCTCAGCCCAGACACCAGTCATGGCTCTTACTGGAATGCCGCACCCCCCCCCCCATCTGTGTTGTTGTCCTCCCCATCCTTCTAGATCCGGCTCAAGTGCCACTTATTGTGGGGGTTTTTTAATCATTTTATTAGGGCCTCATACAACTCTTATCACAATCCATACATACATCAATTGTGTAAAGCACATTTGTAAATTCATTACCCTCATCATTCTCAAAACATTTGCTCTCCACCTAAGCCCCTGGCATTAGCTCCTCATTTCCCCCCTACCTCCCCGCTCCTCCTCCCTGATGAACCCTTGATAATTTATAAATTATTATTTTTTTCATATCTTGCCCTGTCCGACGTCTCCCTTCAGCCACTTTTCTGTTGTCCGTCCCCCAGGGAGGAGGTCACATGTAGATCCTTGTAGTCGGTTCCCCTTTCCAACCCACCCTCCCTCTACCCTCGAGTATCGCCACTCTCACCACTGGTTCTGAAGGGATCATCCACCCTGGATTCCCTGTGTTTCCAGTTCCTGTCTGTACTAGTGTACATCCTCTGGTCTAGCCAAGCTTCACTTGCAAGGTAGAATTGGGATCATGATAGTGGGGGAGGGAAGAAAGCATTTAGGAACTAGAGGAAAGTTGTATTTTTCATCATTGCTACATCGCACCCTGACTGGCTCGTCTCTTCCTCATTCACTAAGATAAAATTTTTTGTTCTGATGATGCCTGATACCTGATCCCTTCAACATCTCGTGATCGTACAGGCTGGTTTGCTTCGTCTATGTGGACTTTGTTGCTTCTGAGCTAGATGGCCGCTTGCTTATCTTCAAGCCTTTAAGACCCCAGATGCTATATCTTTTGATAGCCGGGCACTATCAGCTTTCTTCCCCACATTTGCTTCTGCACCCATTTGTCTTCAGCAATCATATCAGGTAGGTGAGCACACAATGATATGATTTTTTTGTTTTTTGATGCCTGATAACTGATCCCTTCAGCACCTCGTGATCACACAGGCTAGTGTGCTTCTTCCATGTGGGCTTTGTTGCTTCTGAGCTAGATGGCCACTTGTTTACTTTCAAGCCTTTAAGACCCCATATACTATATCTTTTGATAGCTGTGCACCATCAGCTTTCTTCAGCCGCTTTTTTTTTTTTTTGCTTATTCATCCGCTTTGTCTTCAGCAGTTGTGTCAGGAAGGTGAGCATCATAGAATGTCAATTTAATAGAAGAAAGTATTCTTACATTGAGGGAGTACTTGCGTGGAGGCGCAATGTCCTTCTGCTTCCTTACTAAACCTATAAATATATGCACATAGATCTATTTCCCCATCCTCATATATAAATATATTTGCATATGTGCATGCATTTATCTAGACCTCTATAAATGCCCTTTTCCTCCCAGCTCTTTCCTCTATTTCCTTTGACTTTCCTCCAGTCCCTCCTCAAGTGTCACTTATTCTATGCAAATTTCTTTGCACTGCATAGCTCAGACTGTACAATGTCTTATCTGTTTCCCCTAACACTGTAGAAGAGAGATTTTCTAAACCCTTCATCAAAATAAAATGCCCAAATTAAACCCAGGCTTATACTGCTGTCAAAAAATCTATTATAATAGACTTTTCACAGATGCCTGTCCACGAGCTCCTTATCTAGTTGTTGTTGCCCACCGGTTAGCTCCAACTCACAGCAACCTCTGTACAATAGAACCAAGCACTGCCTCACCTGCTCATACCCAGTCTCACAATCATTGCTATCTCTGGGTCCATCTCATTTAGGACCTTCCTCTCTTTTTATGGCCCATAAACACAACCATAACTAACTCAGAGAATGTTTCCTTCCTTCCATGATAAGGATGTAAAAACAAAGTCTTAAGAAGAAACCTCTCAAATTGCCAATTCCGCATCTAAGAGTCCCAGGCAACAAGGAAGTTTTATCTTGGGAAACAGTTTCTAAGAAAATAGCTCTTCTTAAACTTTGTCAATTCTTCTCACCAACTCTGAATAGAAGGAATGTTATACATCACTTGTTGTTTTAAATCAAATATGCAACTTAAGATGCATTAATCCGTACTGGTGATGGAACACACAGGAATCGATTTGACAACTATGGAAAGAGATGGTGGAAAAGCACAGTATCATCAGGCAGAACAAAGCCAGGGTTCTGACTGAGGACAGACCATCAATTGTTCTCATGCAAGTTCAAATTGGAAGTGAAGAAAAAAAATGTTAAGTCCATGAGAGTTGAAATATAACCTTGAGTATATAGAGACCATCCCAAGAACAGATTTAATGCACTAATGACCAAAGACCAGCGACTTTTGAAACAATATCAAGAACATGCATGATGAAACCAAAATATAATTTTAAAAACAAAATGAAAAATCAAGAGAGAAAGAAAAAGACCAAAATGAATGTCAAAAGATACTCTGAGACTTGCTCTGGAAAATAAAGTAGCTAAAATAAATTGGGGGGGGGGGGGGAACTGATGTTGTAAGGTGCTAAACAAAAGATTTCAAAGGACAGCTCGAAAAGACAAAGTAAAGTATTATGCTGAAAATGTGCCAAGGTCTAGAGCTAGAAACCAAAAGAGAAGAGCATGTTCAGTATTTCTCAACTTGAAAGAACTAGAGAAAAAAAAAACAAGCCTCACATGGAAATATTGAAGGTTTCTGAGGGCAAAATATTGAATGACACAAGCAGCATCGAAGAAGGAGGGAGGGATGGATGTCCAGTCACTGTGCCCCAAAATAACTGGTCATCCTTCAACCATTTAAATAATTTGCATATGATCAAAAACTGATGCTAATGAAGGAAGAAGTCCTAGTTGAAGGCACGGGCAGAAACAGCAGACGGGAATAAATCCACATTTATGTACATTCCATTAGACATGTGATCCAACGTAATGTAGGAGTCATTGAGTAATATCATTAGTATCACATACAGCTTTGCTGGAGACAGTTCAAAGACAGTTTCAGCATTAAGAGGGAATTTCCAGGCGTCAAGATGGTGTCCAGGTAGAAATCACCTGCCCAGAGTTCCTGTTGCTAGACCAGAAAATTTAGAGATGGCATGGGAAGAAGGCCTGAGGAGAAAGAAACTGGACCAAAGGTTCCAGGGGAGGGAGCGGTGAGCAAACAATGCCATAGACAGGGAACAACTAGGGAATTGAAATCAACAAGGGGGGGGGGGAAGTAGAGATCCTGGGAGTGTTGGGGCAACAGCAATCTAACTAAGAGGGATTACTAAGAGGCAGAAGAAGGGGGAGTGTTGTGATGGGAAAGGAGGAAGGTAAAAGGAAACAGGAAAGTTCTAGGAAGCAAAGCTATGATTGGAGGTATAAACATAGGTGTGCACTAGGTAAATACATTAATTCATAAAAGTAGAGGTATTGGCATAGGTCCATTTCTTTATATGGCAATAAGTTGAGGAAGTGAATGGACTTTGGACCTCTGCTCAAGCCCTCCCTCAACACAAGAACACTTTGTTCTAACAACCTGGCATTCTGGGATGCTCACCCTGCCAGCATGATCGCTGAAGACAAAATGGGTACACAAACAAATGTGGCAAAGAAAGCTGATGGTGCCCAGCTAACAAAAGAGATAACATCTGGGGTCTTAAAGGCTTGAAGTGAAACAAGTGGCCATCCAGCAGAGAAGCAACAAGCCCACATGGAAGAAGCACACCAGCCTGTGTGATTGCGAGGTGTCAATGGGATCAGGTAACAGGTATCAGAGGACCCCAAACAAACAAATCTATTGATGCAGATGATGAGGGTCAGAGAGGAGACCCAAAGTCCATTTGTAGACAAAAGGGTCACAAGGATGGAACAAGTCAGCCAGTGTGCAGCATAGCACCCATGGAACACACAACATTCCTCTAGGTTTTTAATGCTCCCTCCCCCTCACTATCATGACCACAGTTCCACCTTACAAGTCCGGCTAAGAGCTCTCAACACACGGAATCTAGGACAGATAAACCCTTCAGGAACAATAATGGGAGTAGCAATACTATGAGGGTGGTGGGAGGTGGGGGAGAAAAGGGGGAGAAATGGGGAACGGTCTACAATAATCGACATATAACTCACCCCCCAGGAGGGACGAACAACAGAAATGTGGGTGAAGGGAGACAGTAGATGGTATAAGATATGAAAATAATAATAATTTATCAGTTTCATAAGGGTAGGAGGGTGAGGGAGGGAGGTAAAAAAAGAGGAACTAATACCAAGGACTCAAGCAGAAAGAAAATGTTTTGAAAATGATGATGGCAACATATGTACAAATGAATTTGATATAATTGATGTGTGGATTCTTCTAAGAGCTATAAGAGCCCCGAATAAAATGATTTATTAATAAAAGAAACATTTTAAAACACCATTTTAAAGAGTGAAAGAGCAAAATATGTGACTTTGAGGACTAGCAGTGTGTAACCCGGGCCAAGGTATTAAATTGGCCTCATATGCATGCAAGAACTGACTGAATGAGAACGGCTGAAAAGCGCTGGCGTATTTAAGTTAAGGTGTTCACGAAGAACATTGACCATGCCATGGCTGACAAAAGAATGGCCGTATCTGTCTTGGAAGAAGTCTAACCAGAATGCTCCTCAGAAGTCAGGATAGTAAAGCTTTGTGTTTTACTGTGGACTCATCCCCAGCATGCTTGGTAAACCGGCACAGGATCACAAATAAAGAGGGAGGGGGCCTCGGTAGGATAAATCGACACAGTGGCAGCATCAGGGGACTCAAGCTGGACAGAGATCGCGAGCGTGGCTCAGGACTGGGCAAATATTTCCTGTTGTACATAGAGTTGGAATAAACTCTGCAGTACCTGACAACAACAAATGAAATCTCTGTAACTTGTTCTGGAAAATACGCATTGTAAGC
The DNA here is from genome assembly GCF_050624435.1 of Tenrec ecaudatus. Lineage (NCBI taxonomy): Eukaryota > Metazoa > Chordata > Mammalia > Afrosoricida > Tenrecidae > Tenrec > Tenrec ecaudatus. Next base: position 79,816,200 of record NC_134545.1, read on the forward strand.
ATCCTGTGATTAGGATTGTGGCTCACTTTCGTAGCCCGCCTACACATACCTAGGTCTTCTTAGCCAGTGTAAGCCTTTACCTGCTTCTTTAACCCACTTTTTTTTAAACTTAAAAAATTAGCCTATCAATAACTTTATCGCAATGTCTTTGTTTCTTGCCCCAGACGCATCCCCATCTGCCTAAAATCGCTGTTTAGAGTTTAGTTAAGGCATGAGCGGCTTATCCCCGACCACAACACTCGTTAATGCTTCAAATGAACCGGCGTTAATGTTCCTGTGTCTGTCACAGACTGGAGTGGGGCCTCGGCTCCTGCAATGACACCCCCAGAACCAGGGCACAAGCAGGCCTACACATCTTGCGAATGGATACAGACTCGGAGTAAGCGCGTATGGAAAAACAGGATTTAAAACACACGGAGAAAGAAATAGATCAGTGTAGCAAGCACTTGATTTGGGATCACCTGGGGGCAGTGCCCATACACCTGAGCCCACAACAGCCAGGGTTCTTATGTGCACAGTGAGGAGCAAATCTATTCCTCTCTGGTTTCAGCTACTTCTGTAGAAAAAGCCCTCGCCCTCCAGTATTCTTCCTGCTTCTCTTTTGAAGTGTGAGGAGTCTCCAGTTTGCTCTCCTTTCAGGTCAGCCTGCTCTGTGTCCAGCACCTGCGTTGTCCCTGACATTTCCTTCTGAGTTCTTAACAAATTCACAAGATTTCCTGTTGGCGATGCCAGAGTAGTTAGCCTTCCATCCTACCCTGTCAGGCAGAGGTGTAGCTCTGAAAAAGAATGTCTGTAGGAATTACAGTTGGCACTTGAACAATATAGATGTACGCTGTGTGGGTACACTTATCTGTGTATTTTTATTTTAGTGCAGTACCACTGAATGCTCATCATCTCTGCACGATCCATTCATCTCCCTCATAAATTGCGTACCACAATTAAAAAAAAACAAAGCATGTCCTCTCCCAGTTGTCACGTATTTGTCATCAAGTTTAACTGCAATCCTGTGACATTTGAATAACACCTTGAGGCCCATAGACACTGCCACTGGCAGTGCTGGGAGGGCTCCCAGGAAGCAGAGAATTCATGGTACAATAAGAAAAGTTTGAATTGCTTGCTGTGTGCAGTAGGTTAAGGTTGGAGCTGAGGTCGCCCACCATTTTAAGGGAAGCGACCATTGCAAAAAAGAAAACGAACAAAATTTAAGCTGTCACTACAGCCACCCCAGCAGGCATAAAAACCTTCCACTTATTGAGAAAATCTTTATCTTGTATTGAAAATACTGCTTCTGTGGGGGAGCTTTCTATAATGCCTGAGGAAACCTGGTGGCATAGTGGTTACCCATGAGCCTGCTAACTGCAAGGTCAGCAGTTTGAAACCACCAGCTGCTCCGGGGGAGAAAGATGGGGCTTTCTACTCCCATAAAGAGTGACCGCCTCAGAAACTCCCGGGGGGGCAGTTGGTGTTTGTAATGCCTATAACATAGCAAATGTGTGAATCAGCTGGATTATCTGTAAGGTGTCCAGTCAACAGTAGGCTACAGGTAGTTAAGATTTTGGAAAGACCTAAGCTACACACTGATTTTTATGTTTTAACTGCATGGGGCTGGGGGTCAGGGTCCCAGCTGTCGTTTGAAGTTGCTCAGTGATCTTTCACAGTTGGCTGTAGAAATTGTGACAGCGAATGGAAACTGTTCTTGGTGGCGCTCTCAAGTTGTGCCCATGGTATGTGCCAGACCTGCCACAGCCTAGAAATGCCTCCAATGACAGCCCACCATGTGGGAACTGGCTGTTTTTCTCTACCTCGGACGGCATCCCCTCTGGAGGCATCCGCTCTCTCTTGGTTTAGAGGCCTTGTTCAGGTTCTAGTAACCCCTGGCTTCCCTTGTTTTTCTGACCTAGAATGGCAACATGGGTATTTCCCCAGACCCGGCGACTTCCCTTAATGATGCCCACGCCTCTGTAGCCAGGCTCATCATGAAATTCTCTTTCGTTAGCTTTTTTTAGTGTGCCACCTGTTTCTTTTTACAATTCTCACAAACAAAGAGAAGAAAATCAAATGTTCTCTCCTAAAAGGCAGTTTCTTTTCCATTGCTCTCTGCCATTTCCTTATCTTTCAACCTGATCCCGCCCCCCCCCCCAAAGCCAGCATTAGGAGTCCCTCTCTTTGGACCATAATAGCCTATCACTCACTGCCACAACGTCTCTGCCCACTCATTGCGACCCTACAAGACAGGCTAGAATTGCCCCTGAGTTACTGAGACCACCGCTCTTTACAAGGGTAGACAGCCCGTCTTTTTCCCTCAGAGCAGCTGGTGGTTTCAAACTGCTGACCTTGCAGTTAGCAGATAATCGTGAAACGACTATACCATGAGAGCCTTTGCAGAGCTTGTCTGAACTAGAAGCTAGCTGCCTGTCAATTCATCTTTCTCTCTTAGAACAATTCTGAGGGTGCTGCAGTGTTTCCTTCTGTTGTACGCACGGTCCCTGTGAAGTCCAAAACCAACTTGAAGGCAGGTACCTAACAATAACCGCTCTCTGTTTTTTCAGTTTCACTGTATTCCTAGCACTGAGCAGGGGACTGCTGCATCTAAGCTGTTCAGTGAGGTGTACTGAGAGAACTGGCTTCTTGGGGCAAATAAGACAGGTCTCAGGGAATTTGGTCTTCTAGGTAGAGTCTCGGGAACCTCAATGGTGAATGAGGAGACAGAAATCAGTAAATTTGGTCTCTATTCCCTCAGAAATAACCTTGACTTGCCTCGGGACCCCCACCAATGGCAATTTGACAGCCCAAAGTAGCCCTTCCTGGAAACCCTTCTTCATGTCACTTGACATGAAGTATCGACGACAACGAAGCTCACTTGCCTGCTGAAAAGGGCACAAAATAGTCACTTTTCTTGAAGTTTCCACTTTCATCCAGGAAGTGGCCAGGGTCAAACTTCTCTGGGTTAGGAAATTCTTTGTCATCATACAGGATGGAAGTAAGAGACGGCAGTATGTTGGTGCCCTGTTAGAAACAGAAACAGATCAATTGGAGCACAAAGATCAGCAAACTCGGAAAGACAGTAGAAATCCTCCTCTCAGCCTCTCCTTTCATGGAGGAAGAGCTTGAGGCACAAATAGGAGAATTTATTTGCCCCATACTACTGAGAAAATTAATAAGCAAGGCCAACAGGTCTTAAGTCATGGAATTAGACACTTCAGGCTACTGTTCTCTGATCCCAGCGCCATACTCACCAGCCTGTTGTCTGAATACCAGTGCTTATTTTGCCAGAAGACAAAAAAAGCTCCCTAGAGTGTATTTCCCTAAATGTCAGCATTGTCTAGCAGGGCGGATGTAACTGAAAATTCAGCTCCTTTACTTTGAAACCACGTACAAGGAAGGCCCTCTTCATAAACTAGCAGCTGGGCGTCCACACTCTTGGAAGAACTTCACTTTCTTATCACGTCGAAAAAGTCGTGGGCACCCCCTTCTCCTGCTGTGCTTTTCCGTTTGAGCTGCCACATGGTTTTGCGGAAAGAAGAGTATATTTCTGATATCTAGTGGGGTTTTCGAGGTCCCTGGTGGCACAAACCATTTGCACTTGATTTCTAGCCCAAGACACTATGGTAGGACTGACAGCCTAAAGTTCAAGGTCCTCTTTTAAAACCCACTTGCCATTCTTCAGGAGAAAGATATGCCTATCTGCTCCAGGAATCCTATCTGAGGCATTATGACTCAGAACCAAGATCATAGCCGTAGGTTGAGATTCTCTGGTTTTACCAGCTGAAAGGTGAGTGGTCCAAACCCACTCAGAGGCACCCTGGAAGACAGACCTGGGAATCTGCTTCCAAAAAGTCAGTCTGGAAAACCATCCAGAGCAGCAGTTCTACTTGGCGCACACAGGGTCATTGTGAGTTGGCACCCACTGCGTGGCAACTAACAACAGTTAGTAGGCTAAAAGTTGGCTATTTCAACCTACTCATGAGGAAAAAGGCTGGCAGGCTGCTTCCATAGAGATTACAGCAAAGTAATCACTAAGGAGAGGGTCTACCATGTAGCAGGCGATGTCACCATGAGTCAAAATTGACTCAACAGCAGTTTGGTTTGGGTCGTAGGATTTTACTAAACGAGATATATACAGAAACATAATAATTTAGGGATTGGATTTCAGAATCAGTCAAGTCCTTCGCCCTGTCAAATTAAACTCTGCGATCACGTTACATTGTTCAACATTTCAAGGACTCAACTTTATTGCTAGTAAATTGCAAACCTGAAAACATTAATGTTAATTTAATACAGAGCGCATTCATAAGTGAAATATTTTTTCACCAAGATGCCAACATGCGAGAGTGCTCAAAGAAAGAGGTTTAGTTACTGTGTGGTGATAAATATTGCATCAACAATATTTCGGGTCTTAGTATAGGCCATGCATTTACTGTGTGACATAGACAAAATCTTAGCTAAATACTTTCAAGTATACTGTATGGCCTCTCCAAATACATATACGTAATATAGTTCTCATTCTAGAAGGTCATAGGTAGAAAGCATAGATATAATTTACATGGGGACAAATGAAAGAGAATGTGATTTTCATCTCTTTCAAGTAATAAAGATGCTCTTTCTTTTTTTTCAATCTTTTAAAATCCTCTTTCTCTGTTCTTTTTAACAGAGCTACTCCGGTGATTCATTTTCCGGCCTTGATGGACTTGAACAGCGACAACATCTGAGAAAGATGTGCAAGAAGATATTGTGGCCAGCCTTAGAAAGGCTCCCGAATAAACTTAATTTGTGAGAAAACACTTCTCCAGACTGGGGGATTGTCTACTTTCTAGGAGTCCTGGTGGCATAGTGATTGCACGTTGGGCTGCTAACAATAAGGTCAGTAGTTCAAAACCACCAGTCATTCCGAAGGAGAGAAATGAAGCTTTCTACTTCCACAGAGTTAAAGTCTCAGAGACCCACAGTTTCTGCCCTGCCCTGTAGGGTTGCTATACGTGGGAATGGGCTTGTTGACAGTGACTTTGAGTCTGTGGGCGATTCAGGGCAACTGCATTGAAATTGCCTTCTCAACTAAAACAACTGTAAATCTTGGGTAGAGGAAATGAACGAAGAGTTTCCTTCTTTAAGCAGAAACAATCAAGGAATGTGATACTCTGCCAAAGAGACAAAACATGGACTCTACATTCACGTAAGGTGTCCTAACGACTCAACTGGTTACAAGCTCCATTGCTAACCGCAAGGTTGGTAGCTGGAGCCGGCAAGAAGAACATAGTGATTCACCCCCCTAAGTGTTATGGTCAAGAAAACCTGGCGGGCAGGTGAACTCGGTCACATGGGTCTCTACAATTTGGAACCAATTAAAGAGCACCTAATAACAACACACCCAACCCGAACTTCTATCCGGGAGTACTTTCTTCTCCTGAAGCTGGGAGTTGAGGACACGGAGAGCGGTGCTCTTATTGAACTGAGGCTCAGAGAACAAGATTTGGCCCTGGAATTTGGTGAGGAAGGTACAGGACAGGAGGAATGGCTACCGTTTTTTTTTTCACACTACAATAAATATTTAACATACATCATGACAAGTTAAAGATATATACAAGTTTCTGGATCAGCCCTATATACACAAAGGCATGGAAGAGACAGAGTTGAGGAAAAGGAATATTTTTACAGATATTTTGAGATGCAAGTTAATGGAATATGTTCAAATATTGATGGAAAGGAGCCAGTATAGAGAGAGGATTAAAATCAATATTTGAGGAGAATCATTGAAAGTAAGAGGAAGGGACCCATGCCACAGGTAGAAAGGTTTACGTTAAATAGGAGAGCCCTTCTTTCACAATACCCAAAACAAACTCACTTCCATGGAGTCGATACCAACTCATAGTGACCCTATAGGACAGGGTAGACTTGCCCCTGTAAATTTCTAAGACAGTCAGTAACTCTTTAGAGAGTAGAAAGCCCTGTCTTTCTCCCACAGAGCTGCTGGTGGTTTCAAGCTGCTGACCTTGAAGTTAGCAGCCTATCTAATCACCACTATGTCACCTGGGTTCCTTCTTCTGCAATACAGATATTAAAAAGAAATGAAAAATATTGGATGTAGCTAAATTTGCGAGTCCAGTGGACAGGGATTGTGTGAGTTCTTTCACGGGGCTGTATTTTTCTCTCAAGTGGAAGGCCAGATCACTGGAGGAAAAGAAGTTGCTGAGTGTGAGAGGCTTAAGGAGGCTCTTGGATCGAAAGGGTCTTTGGGGAATGTGGTAAAGCAAACTTAGTTAAGTTATATAGCACGACAGAAAATACATTGGGGATTGGTGAAAACAATGACATAACTAAGGCTTATGCTGGACTGCATAGTCCTTTCTAGTAGACATCAGTAGCCCCAGGACAGGCAGTGAGGACGGTGACAACTGAACCGGACTTAGGATAAACCGAAACCAAACTCACTGGCATCGAGTCGATTCCAACTCATAGTGACCTTATAGGACAGAGTAGATCTCCTCCTGTGAGTTTCCAAGGCTGGGAGTAGAAAGCCTCCTCTTTTCCCACCGAGTGCACTGGTGGTGTGGACCTGCTGGCCTTATGGTAAGCAGGGCTCCGAAACCTTTGACAAGTAAGTGAAATAGAGAGTGGTGGAAAACAGTCAAGGACTGTGGAAACAGGGCTGACCTAATGGACCGGGAGAGTTCAGCTAATGAAAATCTGTAGCAGTACGAGCCCTATTAAACTTGCAAACTTATGTTGACAAATTAGAACGAAAGGAGTATGCACGCCAAAGGTGAGATGCCTGAGTTATGATTGTGCTACACGTGTAGAAGATTAGATTAGCGATCATCCTATTGCTGTAATAAGTTCTGACCTAAGATTCTAAAGGAAAAAAGTATATGAAATATCTCTCACCTTGGGAATAAGGTATTCTCTAAATTTTGTGTCCTGATTCACCACACGAGGCAAGCTCGTGGGGACGAGGTCAATGAATCTCTGAATCTCATGCACCACAGCATCTGTGTAGGGCAACATGGCCCGATCCTTCAAGCACAGAGTCCGATTTCTGCCAACCACGCGGTCAATCTCTTCCCGGGCCTTAGCTGACAAGAATAAAATCAGAATGCATGTGAAACGGAAAAGCCTTTGAAATACCCTTGATTTTATCTCTTAATTGTTACACCGTAGTGGGAGGTTTCTCTCTCTCTCATTACCATGGAGTCGATGCTGACTCAAAGTGACTGCCCTGCGGGTTTCAGAGACTATAAATCTTTATGGGAGTAGAAAGTTGCATCTGTCTCCCACGCAGCAGCAGGTGGTTTCCAACTGCTGACCTTGTGGTTAGCAGCAGCCCAAGTAACCTCTTTGTCACCAGGACTCCCTCAAGTTAGTAACCTCACTGGCTACTCATTGGGCTGCTAACTGCAAGGTCAGCATTTCAAAACCACCAGATGCTCTGTGGGACAAACATACAGCTTTCTACTCCTGTAAAGAGCTACAGTCTTAGAAACCCCCAGGGGAAATTCTACCCCAACCTATTGGGTCACTGTGAGGAAGAGGATAAGCCTCTGACCATAGTCCAGAGGTGTGACTGGCTTTGCTATCAGACAGAGGGCATTGTAAAGTCTATTACGGCTGATGCAGTTGAAACCCAAACCAAACCACTGCTATCAAGTCGATTCAGACGTGTATGTCCACAGGAGACACTACTGTGCCAGAGATTCCATTTCAACTCTGGATCTCTGTGAACTCTTGTTTGATGGACTCAAGAATGTAGGATCTTGAAGGGTTACTAATAATCATTTAGTTTAACGCCTTTTTGTGTGTGTTAGTTTCTGTGTTAGAGGTATAAGTCCCAAGAGCATAAGAATTATTCGTTTCATCTTGAATCATACAAAAAGTGTTTTTTTTATACACAAAAACACAAAACATGATATCAGAATGAAGGAAACATCTTTTCATATGTTTGTATCAAAGTGACATCATAATAAAAGAGAAAGAATAAAAATAAAAGTTACTTTTGCAAGAGAAGTTATTTTGGTAAGGAAATTTATCAAAAAAAATTTTATTTGGATACAGCATTTTTATTTGTAAAGTGAGTCTTTTTTGTTAGAGAAAGATTGTAATTTCATTAAATGAATGTCTACATTGCAAATGCCCTTTAGTAGAAATACCTTTTGGCATGGGCCTATTAGGTCAGATATTTTTGGTGGGGGGGGGAGGACAGAGACCAATTCCTTCCAGATTTTAAGAAAACTCTGCTCATGACTGCTTTCCTGACTGAGCTCCAAACAGCATACCACGGCCAGGAGACCCATGACCTCTGCCTTTCAAATCTCTGATGTTGTTTAGATCTCATTAACCTTAAAAATAAAAATAATATAATTTAAATGGAATTCATTCAATAGTAGGCACATGTAGTGGTGGAAATTTTCCTCCCACAGCCGAGACAAACAAATGGTCGCCAGTATAGTCTTTCGTTCTCTACCTGGGATGTAATCACGCCCATCACGTGGGATCATACCTGCGATCTCAGGATGCTTCAGCAAGAGCAGGACTCCATATCGGATGGTGGTAGTGGTGGTTTCCGTGCCCGCACTAAACACATCCCATATTGTAATGATTAAGTTGTCCATGGTGAATTCAGAGTGCTCATTGTGTTTCTCCTAGTAATGATATGTGACAATAAATTGATAAATAAAAATCCTTAGAAGTGATATAAAATAGCACAAAGTAACAGCAGCGTCTGGCAAGTTAACCAGACATGAGGAGTCCTATGGCTGAAGGCAGCTTTACATGAGCTAAGATTCCTTTAATCTGCTAAGATATAATAAGAGTTAAAAGCCTAATTGGCTGATTTTCAGAAGCAGATCATTAGGCCTTTTTCAGACCTTTTATGTCTAGTCTGTCTTAGGCTACAAACTCTGTGGAAATCTGTTCAGCATCATAGCAACACACAAATTACTGACAGATGAGTGGTCATTATGCTTGACCTGTAGTAGTTGGGAATTGAACCTGAGTTCACACACGAAAAGTAGGATTCTACCATTCAACCGTCTTACAGAACCAAGTAGCTCCTTTATGATTTATTTTAAATCATTTTAATGCAGTTATCACTACTATTCACTTTCAATTCTAAGGTCTGTTTATCCCATCTAACTTCCTCATCAAAGTCGCTAGGACTCCACCAATGGCGTCCCTATTCCCAGTTGCATCATCCCAAACTTGTTAGTCATTTGACCCACCACAGCTCCTCAACTCAAATCATTATATGCTTTTAAAAAAAATCTACATTCTTGATCACTAAACGAACCACTCACTGGGCCTGTTTTCCCTCGCAGTTCATCGGAGCCAGAATTTCCTGAAAACCTATCCCATCTATGATGTTCTCCTAAAGTATTTCCAAAGGTGAGTCTTTCTGAATTTCAATTCATTCTCAGGTTGCCATATTTGTTTAATCTTCCATTCATGGAACTCATTTTAAATAAAATTATATAAGGGGGCATGCCCCCGTTCCCAAAAATGGGCGGTGGGGGGGGGAACTCAGCTGGACAGAGCTTTCATAGTAGGTGTTTTTCCCACTAGGTGAGCATTGAGCAACTCTGAGTTAGAGCACCTAGTGGTGTTACCTGGGAAGGTTCTCTCTTTTTTCATGAAAGCAGTTTCCCTCAAATTTCGTTGTTTGTTTTTTTTTTTCGTGATGGCAGATTTAATAGAACAGTGTGCAGCTATGAAATTTTGTTTCTGGCTTGGGAAAAATGCTGCAGAAACTGTTGTGATGTTGAGCACAGTTTACAAAGACAGCGCTATGAAAAACACACAAGTACTCAAGTATACAAGTAGTTTTCTCGTTTCAAAAAAGGGAAATGTCAATTGATGATAAACATCTTTCTGGACATCCAGCAACTTCCTGAACAGATGAAAATATTGACGCATAGTGCATTTGGAGTTCTTCCACCAGGTCAGACTGTTAATCAAGTTTTCTATTTAGATGTTCTGAAAAGATAGAGTAACAGTGTGTGACAAAAAGGCCTGATTTGCGGCAGACAGGGGACTGGTTTTGCCATCAAGACAATGCACCTGCTCACACAGCCATCTCAGTGTCCCAGTTTTGGGCAAAAAACAGCGTGCTTCTCTTGCCTCACACACCTGACTCAACTGACCCTGCTCTGTGTGACTTCTTGTTTCCGTGAATGAAGAGGGACATGAAAGGACAGTGATTTGACGGCATCGAAGTGAAGAAAAAAAACAAGGGAGGTGCTGTCGGCCATCCAAACAGATGAGTTTGAACAATTTCCAAAATGGAAATTTGACAAAAGTATTAAGTGAAGGTGATAAGGTTATTTTGTAAAAAAAAAAAAAAAAAAATTTAACCCATAGCTTTGAAAAAATTTTCCATTTTTTAGTACGTCCTCGTATACTCATTATCATTATTCTTGAATGTATTGATGTGTTTGCAAGTATGCTTACTTCACTCTACCCCCAAATTAAAATCCAGCTTTAAAATTACAATTTTTTAACTTCTAAGTATTTCTCATGGAAAATTTAGAAATTTCCCTAAACATCCAATATGGTTTGCATAAGTAAAAGACTGAACAATTTGTATGGCTTTCGGAAGGGGGTTTTGCTTTAACATTCAAATCTAAATAGGAAAAATAAAGGTAGCCCCTAAGTCACCTCCCCCTCAAAGAAGCAGCAAATGAGAATTCACATTACCTGCTCCATTTTAATCAGGAAGTAGTCAATGAAGTCCTTAGGGTTATTGGGATCTAGGGATTCTTGGTGTTCTTTTATTTTCTCTAAAATAAACTTTTTTTGCTTGTTAAAATTCTGACGTAATTTGTTATGACTTCCTGGGAAATAATGCATGAGAAACGGGAAAGCATTGCAGAGCTGAAAGAAGACATAATAATTTATTAATTCATTCAGAAAACAAATGTAAGCCTATAGGCATGTATAAAACATTTTGGTAGATACTAACTAGAAAAAGATCACTAAATCATGCTTCTTGTTCTAGAACACTCTCAGAATCGGAAGGCAAGGCTCAAGTAGGATGATTAGAGTATGCAGAATTTACAAAACTATTTCAGAACCATTCTGAGGAATTTACTCTGTGGAAGAATTCAGGAATGTACCAGTGTTGTCACCTCTTTCCAAATGAGAATATTGGTGTTAGAAAGGCTACCCACCAATTCAAAGACACCAAACTAATGATATTGGAGCTTACACCCAGGTTTCATCCTAGCAAACTATACATTGTATTTTTCCAGGAAATCACCTAAAAATACTTTGAGAACTCATTGCCTTTTTTTTAGTGAAAAATCAGAAAAATTAAGGAAGTGTACAAATCACATGGCTTATTTAGACATTTTACATCTTAGGAATGTACATATTTATTTATTTTGCCATGGCTGGTCCTAGAGTCAACTGTCCCTGCTGTACACAGCCTTTCATCCCTTAGGATGCCTCTGAGAAAGAGCAAAGCAACCCATTGGGGCTGGTAGCTTGTAACGACATGCCACTCCTTGTCTTAGCAAAGTTTTTCAGAAATCATCCTTAACCTCTGTAGGTCAGGTTTGTGTTTAAAGAGAGAGAGAGAGAGAGAGAGAGAGAGAGAGAGAGAGAGAGAGAGAGAGAGAGAGAGAGAGAGAGAGAGAGAGAAGGGATCGAATATCTGGTGTCTAGGTCCTTTCCAGGTAGAACACATTGAGATTTCATGATTTATGCAGGGTTTTAATTCTTAATTACTGAACAACTGCAGCTACTTGAAATTGCTTGTCCTGGTCCTTCTATCCCTAGTCTTTGTAACTCCTCTATTGACTGGGTGGGAGCACGCAAATAAGGTGTAGAGGACGCTTAACACAAGGATTGGTCAGTTTTGCCAGTCTTCTAGGTATAGAAGAATTTCGGAAGCAGGAGTTGAGAATCACATAATCATCAAGGAAGAAGAGCCACTAGCAGAGGGCACCCACCATATCTGTGTGAAGTAAGAGTGGCAGGAGAGATACCAGAGACCACAGCACCACGACAATGAGACAGAACACACCGTTTCCCAACCTATCCACTAAGTGAGCCTAACTGCTGAGGGTAAGAGGTAGGCATGCAGAGTGGGTGTCCTTTGGGCATCTATTAGTGTTCCAACCAAAACCAAACTCACTGCCATCAAGTCTATGGGGACTCATAGTGACCCTATAGGACCGCATAGAACTGCCCCTGTGAGTTTCTAAGACTGTAACTCTTTATGGAAGTAGAAAGCCCTGTGTTTCTCCTGAGAACCTACTGGATGGCTGGTGATCAGTGCTGGAGGAGCTTTCTACTGACTCAAGCAGGGCAGAGGGCAAGGGACTGAGAGACTAAGGAGCAGAGAGGGACATGCCTGCCAGTATAGATGGGGTGGGTGGGGGGGACGGGGGGAAGGCATTGCTGAAGACAAAGGGACTATATCCTTAATGTTTTCTGATGTTTACTTGTTGTGAATATACCCCATAGTCTTTTTTTGGTATTGTCTGTGAGTTCTGTGATGCAGAGGAACTGCTCGGTCATATGGAATTTCTATTCCTAGTTGTTGGAGGTCGCACGATATAACCTTCCACAGTGGTTGTATAGATTTAAAGTCCCATCAGCAAGCTAAGAGTGTTTGAATCTCTCCGCATCCTCTCTAATATTTGATGTTTTCGTGGGGGACGCGTGTGTGTGTGTCTTTGTTTTAATTATTAGGTTGTCATTGTTGGTGTAAGGTGGTAACTTTGGGCATCTCTTTGATGACTGGTGATCAGGAGCATCTTTATGTCATTGGTCTATTCATGTCCTCAGCCCACTTTTTTTTTTCGCCCCCAGCCCCACCTCAGTCCACTTTTAATAGAATTATTTGTCATTTTCTTATTGAAATGTTGCCGTTTTTTAGAATTTAAAGATTACTCCCTTGTTCTGTTGTGTTGTTGACAAAGTTTTCACTGCTCTTTGGGCTCTCTTTTTCCTCTTTTGATGCATATTTTTATTAGGTCACATTCATGTATTTTATCATTTACTGTGTGTATCTCCTTCACCATATTTGCAATAGGGTCCTTAAATTTGTCCCTATTTTCTCACTGATGGTCTTTTTTTTTTTAAATCATTGTATTGGGGGCTCATACAACTCTTATCACAATCTGTACATCCACTATTGTGTCAAGCACTTTTGTACATTTGTTTCCCTCATCATTCTCAAAACATTTGCTTTCTATTTGAGCCCTTGGTATCAGCTCCTCATTTTCCCCTCCCTCCCTATCTCTCTCCCTTATGAGCCCTTGATAATTTATAAATTATTATTATTTTGTCATGTTTTACACTGTCCAACGTCTCCCTTCACCCACTTTTCTGTTGTCTGTCCCCCAGGGAGGGGGTTATATGTAGATCTGTGTGATAGGTTCCCCCTTTCTACCCCACCCTCCCAGTATCGCAGCTCTCACTCACCACTTGTCCTGAGGGGTTCATCTCTCCTGGATTCCCTGTGTTTCCATTTCCTATCTGTACCGGTATACACCCTCTGGTCTAGCCAGATTTGTAAGGTAGAATTGGGATCATGATGGGGGTGGTAGGAAGCATTAAAGAACTAGAGGAAAGTTGTATGTTTCATCAGTGCTATACTGCACCCTGACTGGCTTGTCTCCTCCCCATGACCCTTCTGTAAGGGAAGTCCAGTTGCCTACAGAAATCCCCATACCGCACTCCCTCTCATTCACAATGATGACTTTTTTGTTTTTTGATGTCTGATACCTGGTCCCATTGACACCTCATGATTACACAGGCTGGTGTGCTTCTTCCATGTGGACTTTGTTGCTTCTCAACTAGATGTCCGCTTGTCTATCTTCAAGACTTTAAGACCCTGGACGCTATATCTTTTGATAGCCGGGCACCCATCAGCTTTCTTCACCACATTTGCTCATGCACCCACTTTGTCTTCAGCGATCGTGTTGGGAAGGTGAGCATCAAGGAATGCCAGTTAAATAGAACAAAGTGTTCTTGCATTGAGGGTCACTGATGGTCTTTTTATAGCTCCAGATTTACATTTCTATCTTTGATACATCTTGAGTTTGTTTCGATACATGGGCCGAGGTGTTCATTCTTCTGTAGACAGAAAGCCAATGCAGCCAGCACTATTTGTTGAAGAGATTATCTCTATAGTCTGGAATAGTTTGTATAGAATTGGTGTCAGCTCTTCTTCAGATGCTTGGTAGAATTCCCTGGTGACGCCATCTGACTTGAACTTTTTTTGTTGGCAGTTTTTATATTATCTGCTCTATTTCTTCTTTTGTGTTAGCCTGTTGATGTTTCCTACATCAGTCTTTGTTAACTTGAGTATAGTGTATTTCCAGAAATTCTTCCGTGTCATATAGGTGTTCAAGTTGTTTGGGAGTGCAATTTTTCAAAGTAATATCTTCTTTCTTTTTGTTCTCTTGTGATGTCGCCCTTGTCATCTCTTAATTTTGATATTTGCATCTTCTCTTTCTTGTCCTTGTTAAGTTTGTCCGGCTTGTTAATATTTTCAAAGTTTGTTTGCATCATTTTGTATGCCGCTCCATTATCTTCTTGCTTGCATGGTTTCTTTGGAAAAACCCAAGCTGATGCCTATTGGTTTTCCTTTGTAGAGACTGCTTCTTTTTCCATAGCTGCTCTTGGACTCTCTCCATTCCGGTGATAGTGGAGCATCGCACTACAATATGTCGTGATGATTTTCTTATAGGGTGTAGCCTGCTTGGAGTTCTCTCAGCTTCTTGAATATTATTTTCTTCTTTTTTTATGCTGTTAGGGAATTTTTCTTCCATAATTTCTTGTATTACTTTCTCTTTGGAGTTTTTATTTCTTTCTGCTCGGTAATCCCAGGGAGACTTAAGTTCCTCTGATAGTGTTCCACAAAATTCTTAGTGTTTCTTTGGGTTCCTTTACTCTTTTTATTGATTGTTCTTCTCATTAGTTTTAGTCAAGAGTTTTAGTCATTAATTTAGCCTTCCATTTCTTCAGCTCTATTACTCTGCTCTTTTTAAAGTGTTGCCTAAATCCATCACCTTAAATCTGACTTCAGTTTGGTTTTGTTGTAAAGTTTCCAAGTTTTCTATTTTTCCCATAGCTGTCTTTCTCCATCCACTGGAAGTAATTATTTTTCTGGTCATTCAAGACAAGAAACTTTTGTTCTTCAGAAAATTCCCTTGAATTTGGATACTATTCACTTGTTTGTGCCTATTTTTCTTTTGTGTTTTTTTCCGTGTACACCAATATTTTCCTGGCATGTTTTTCTCTGTTTTATAAAAATTTTATTGTAAAATGGTGGGAATGTAAATTTCAGATTATTAATGTTGCATTCAACAGTTAAAATTACTAATCAAACCCTCCAATAGTCTACCATCCCTACCCCTTGCTCCCTTTGTTTGAATTTTTTTTTCCTGAGATACAAAGCTTTACAATCAACATGAGGTGTCAAAGAAAACTATGGTTGTCAGTAGATCAGTACATCATAGTTACCACTGGGACTCCCAAAGTGGGATCAGGGTCGTGATTGAGACACATGTTACGTTGGACAGAGGAGGTTACAATATTGGTCCAGGGATTTTCCCACAGCAGCCAAGACATAACTTTTGACTATACAACCAGCAGTGCAGTGATCACCACCAGGGATATGCCCAGGTAAGCCCCTATAGGAAATTGCCCCTCCCTGGACTGATCAGGGCAGAGTTGGTCATTCACTCTGCAATGTACTCTGAAGTAAAACTATTCATAACCCTGGTCAATGGTCAGAGGGAATTCAATGAGGGCTACCTCCATGTTGGGATTCTGCAAATGGATTTTGGGCTTTTACTGTTATCCAAAGCCTTCTGCCAACTAAGTGCACAGAATTTAAACTAATACAATCCCCCTGCTCTGATCTTAGATTTTATTGTTAATAATTCTAAATATGCTCCTTCCATGCACACTAGACTAGATGGTTTCTTGATTTCAGACAAGTGTTGAAGACCCTAGCATATCCTTTTTAGTAGCTAGGCACCAGTCTTATTTCTTCACCACTGTGTCAGACTGGGTTGACTATAGAAGCAAATCCAGTGATACTCATATATGTGTAAGAAAGATGTTTATATCAAGGAGTAATCGGATATCAAAGAAACATCCCAGCCCAGTCCGGATCAAGTCCATAAATCTGACATTAACCCATATGTGTGATCCTAGTCCATAAATTCCTCTTCAGACCCACACAGCACAGGCAATGATGTTGAATTCAAGATCACAGGCTGATGAGGGAATGGTCTTGTGGATCCAGTGACAGTAGAAGCATCTCAGCACTAGTGTGGCTCTCCACGTGGCTCCTCCAGCTCTCTGTGTCTCCACAGTAGGAAAGCGAAGTGCATAGAGAGGGCTCTTGCAGGTCTCAGTAAGTCTCCCCGATGGTTGCCAACAGGAAGATGAAGTCAGAGAGAGGAAATTCCCAGAATCCTCGTGAAAAAGCCATGCCCACAAGGAGGCATCATCAGGCTGGGACTTGATTGACAAACTAGACTCCACCCCATGCCCTCAAGTTGACACAGGATGATGTAACTCCTACAACCACACTCTGCTATAGTACCCATATCACATGATCACATCATGGGGGAATTATAGAGTAGGGCCCCATCATAAGAAAATATTATCCTTAGATTATTGCTTATGATTGTGAGCTCAACATCCATTCACATATCTAAGGTTCATATATATCCCTGGTCCACTTTAGAGACAGTCTTACCAGCTTCTTGAGAATATAAGTAACTTCCATGGGAAACTTTGTAATTCTAATATCATTAATCTAGCCGTGGTATAGAATTTTAAATACTTTTGAGAAAAATAAAATATAGATAGATAGGAAAGCCTTTTAGACTAGAATGCACAGAATAGTATTTTAAAAACTTAAATGACTAAACACTGCTTTAAAAATATCAATGAGGGTTAAATAAAGTTTTCGCTGATTTTGTAACAATAGTGCTTTACTTAACCATGCATCTATAAAACATCAGAAACAAACGTGTATCTGTCTCCAAGGGGCACTGTAACAAAGTACCACTTGTTTAAAACAACAGCTTGAGTACTGGTAGAAGCTGGAAGTGAAAATTCAGGGTTTTACCAGGCTCTCTGAACTCTTCTTTGTCTCTCCCAGCTCCTGGTACCCCTGACCCTCCTTTAGTTTATGACCATATAACTCCAATCTCTCTTCTGTCTGTGTCTCTTCCCTTTTTTAAGGACAGCAGTCATATTGAATTAGGGAGCAATCTATTCCAGAATCTGAACTTATTTCAATTTAATTACATTTTCAAAGACCTATTTCCAATTAAGTTCCAAACTATAGTTATTACAAGGAGCTCTGGTGGCATAGTGGTTACACGTTGGGCTGCTAACCACGAGGTTCGTAGTTCAAAACCACCAAGCTCTCCTTGGGAGAAAGGCAGGACTTTCTACTCCTGTAAACAGTCACAGTCTCACGGAAACAGTTCTATGCTGTCCTATAGGGGCACTATGAGTTGGCATTGACTTGACGGCAGTGAGTTTCATCTGGTTTTATAGTTATTAGAAGTTAAGATTTCAATATATCTTTGGGGGGAACACAATTCAAATTCTGTCCTCTCTTAACCCCCAAATTTATATTATTCCCACACATTTACCCATTTCAGTATCTGGAAAAATCTCAGCCATTCCATCATCAATTCTTTTTTTAAAAAACATTTTTGTTTAATAAGGGTTTCTACGGTTTTATAGCAACATTTAATGTATAGACAATTAATGGATGTAATTTTTTCTCCAAGAATCTCTTTTGCTACAAACCACCAACTTTGATATAAGATCATTAATATCAGATTAACATATCTTATAATATTCTATAAGAATTCTTTAGTGTCACATGACTTATGTAGTAGTTACATAATTTTATGTCAACTTAAAGATACCGAATAGTGTAGGAGTGGTATCCAACCTATCAATCAGGTCACAGCCTGATGGTGCCTCCTTGTGGGTGTGGACTTCTCATAAGGAGGGTCCTGGGAACCTCCCCTCTCTCTTTCTCTGCCTTCACCTTTATACCACCAGGCCATACTGAGACCTGCCAAAGCCCTGGAGATGCATCCACTGCCATTGGATCCACCAGCCTGTGATCTTCCTGTATTCTCCATGATTGCCTGTGACTGCACGAGTCTGAAGAGGGACTTATGGTCTAGTATCACACTTACGAACTTAAGTTGCACTGGGCTGGGTTGTTTTCCTGATATATAAAGCTTCTTGATATAAAGCTCTTTCTTGCACACATAGGAGTGTCACTGAATTTGTTCCTCTAGTCAATCTGGCCGAACACATTATGACACCTTGGGAGTGGGGTACTAGAGAAACAAATCATGAAGATGGAGAGTGGATGTTTATCTGACCTCTGCCTTATGGTACTTTTTATTCTTTGGCCAGCCAGAGGTCAGATATGGCCATGGGAAGTTAAAGTTTTGATTCCTTTCTTTGGTGGTTGTTTTTGTTCATTCCTGTCTGAACTAATGAAAGTGATAAGTGTAAATTTTGAGCTCAGGGGGCAAAATCGTCCCTTGAATGTCTTCTCTGAGACCATGCTGTTTAATCAAAATGGCTGATCGAAGGCCTGGCCCTGGCCTGATGCAGCTAGAGGCCTAAGGCCAGATTGCATATGAATGGGACGGTTTAGGTAAAAAAGGATTGGATTTAACTCTTTAAAGAATGTGTCTGAAATATGTTTATCAGCAAGCCATGAGTTTTCTAAGACCCACAAAATGCTGATTTGGTGAAAAATGGGTGCAAATGTTTCAAAACTAGGATTATAGAATTTGTAATAGTTTTTGCTTATTAGATAAGAATGCATGGCCATTACAGTCATTAGCATTATATTACTTTCACGAAGAAATGTGGCTGGAACCATACCCGGCATCCTTTTCTGCATTGGAAAGAAAGATCAGTAAAACATTCAGAAAAGTTTGGGAAGTGGATCTGGAAACGTACTTTAGAAAATATATAATCAAGATGTGACATTAAAAGAGTTCATGAGGGAGAGAGGAGGGGTGGGAGGGAGAAGAAATAGGGAGCTGATATCAGGGGCTCAAGTGGAAAGAGAATGTTTTGAAAATGATGATGGCGGCGTATGTGCAAATGTGCTGGACACATTGGAGGAATGTATGGATTTTGATAAGAGATGTAAGAGCCCCAATAAAAGTATTAAAAAGGAAAGGAAAGAAAGTTGAAGGGTGGAGGTCTGTCTGACCTCTGGACCTGCTATTGTTAGCCACCCTCCACTTCTTTTTGTTACACCATCCCCCTTCCTACCCTCATGCCGTTTTTCTTCTCTGGGTGGCTCAGGAATGGAAATGATTCCATGGACTTATGAACTCAGAGTGTGAGGTAGCTAGGTAAAAGATTACGCATTTAATCAGGCTCTGAGTCTGCACCTAAACAGAATCCATGCTACCTAATGCCCTAGAGCAGTGGTTCTCAACTTTCCTAATGCCATGGCCCTTTAATGCAGTTCCTCATGTGGTGGTGACCCCCCCAACCATAAAATTATTTTCATTGCTACTTCATCACTGTCATTTTGCTACCATTATGAGTCATCATGTAAATATATGATATGCAGGATGTATTTTCATAGTTACAAATTGAACATAATTAAAGCATAGTGATTGATCACAAAAAATGGAATATCATAGCAATGTTGAGTTTTATTTGATTTTATTTTTCTTCTAATTCTCCTTCATAGTTGCTGTGAGTTGTGCATAACGGGCAGTTGTCTGCTTGTTCATTGACACTTATTATTCCTGAATAGTGAGAGTATCTAAAGAGATTTTCTTTCCCTTAACATCCAGTAGTGAGAAAATTAATTTGCACAGTTTCCCTGCAGAGGGTTGCAATATTCTTAGCGTAAAGTGGTGATGAGTTTTAAGCTTTATGGCATGCACTAGTAACCTGTCACTTACAAAAATAAGCAAAACCATGAATGTCCCCCACAAAGATATCCCGTAGTTTCATTTCCATGTGTTTATTCCATAAACTTGATCAACCTTGAACTTTATGTTACCTGTATGTTTTATAACAAATCATGCAAATTGTCTCAGACAAATAAAAATGGGAATGTGTGAGTGTGTTCGTCCTTCACGGCAGAGAACTGGGGAGGAAAGGGGTGGCATTTCCAATGAGGGAATTCTCATTTATTCCATTCTGCATGCTCCTCCCCTGGTGCTCAGAGCACGTGGACAACCTGAAGAAGCAAAGGGGCGGTGTGTGTGTGTGGCGGGGGGGCTGGGGGGAGGGGTGTGCAGCAGCGGCCCTCTTTTCCTGGAGAGCGACCACAGAACATGCTGGCCGGAGCTCTGGTCCTTGGACCGCAGAGCTACAGATGGTGGGATTGACCTGAAGACAGCCCGCGCCAAGATCTGGCCTTTCTTTACCTTGCTTACCCGTCCTGAAAGACACTGTTAAACAAATAGGATTTTTTTGGGGTGACCTTTTACCGTTACTTTAATTTACAGTGCATTTTGCTAAATCTCTTCCTGTACGTGGCTATTTGACTTAAGAATTTGACATGTTAGGTATTCTGTCATCTATTTCTTAAAATGTTTTTATTGGTATAGTTGCTCTATGGAAAATGTGAGGAAACCTACGTTGATATTGTTCATTCCTTTTGCCCTCCTCTAGTCCTATATTACTTTCCCTGTTTAAATAACTGAAGTGTTCCACAACATAATTTTTCTAGATGACTAGGAGCCTAGAAAATTGATTATAAAATATTTTCAATAGAAAACATAAAACAAAAAAGAATGTGTTTAAGATCTGGGTATAATAGATTTATACTGATTTCTTATATTATTGTTATTGATTAGCCATTAAATTGGATCTTTAAATGGGTGTAAGACACTCTTGCAAAGAAGGCTCTGAAAATCTAAACTCCACCCAGTGCCTTGAGTTCTCAGGACATTTGCATTTGAAGGAAGCTGCTGAAAGAGCTGTTGGCAGACTGAAGGGAAAAATGGAGCTATCTGACCCTTTTGGATTTGAACTGGAAGTTTGCTCTTGAAGCTGAAAAAATTTGGAACCACGAAGAAACTCTCCTCTCCAGAACTGAATGTGAAAATCCGCCCACAGGCAGCCTGTGACTCGCTAGATGAACACCTGGATCAACTTGTTCAGTGTAAGTGAGAGAAACACAACAATAGAGAGACAAGCCGAGTCCGGCCACTGACACCCATGGACCTGATGTTTCAAGAGGAGGAGAGGAGAGCAGGATGGGTGGTCTGAAGGTTACAGAGTTGTGTAGAACCTGAACCTATGGCATGACTTAGACCAAGAGAATTTGTGAAGGGGCCCATGGTCAAAATGTGAGGCAGCCAATGGACTACTCTAGTGAGGCTAAGTGAGGTGATCCACATTGAGTTGACCAGAACCTGACCAGATGAAGATAAAGTTTTTGAGACTGTAAATTGATACATACTGCTTCTGACTTTATTGATGGCCTGTCTTGATTTGACTTTGCTTATGGCTGTGGACTCACAAGGTTCCAACTAGAATGAAGATTCTTCACATGAAAGAGCATGCTTGTCTCTTCAGCACACTGGGCTGATATAAGTGGGCAGTATAGAAACTGGATACCCAAAATGGGGGGTATCCCAAGGGGAGGAGATTGTTTATGTCTCCACAGGAAAGGGAGAGCGAGAGTAGACCTCATTTCAGTGGGCCAACCCTTGAAAGCAATGTTCCTGCTTGGAGCAGCTCGCTCCCAGAGATGACTGCAGGACTGGCCTCAGCTTGAGATATGACATCCTCTCCCTAGATGACAATGCTGCAGAGAACAGCTTGGGGAGATACAGTTTGGGGAGAGCAACCCATCTAGCCCGCCCACATAGTGGCAAACCAAGAGGGGAGTGTAACTGACCTGTGATGTGAGCAAAGCCATGAAGTCCCTGAGGTATCCCTATTGTAGGCTTCTGACACAGGGGGCAGAACTTGGCACCCCATCTGAACGGGTTGGGGGTTACTCACGGGGCCACATCAAAAGTCTAAAGGCATAACTATGGTTGGAGGGAGTGCAGTGGGGTGGGGGGCACTAGACTGCTCCATCACTGACTCCAGGAATAGCAAAGGGGACTTTTAGGAAGGAAGCACACCTTTCAGACAAATGCTGAAGACTAAAAGGGTGTATGTGTTGTTTGAAAAGCTGGACCCAGCATATGTAACTGTGACAAAAAGGGGACTGGACTGATGGGTTATAACATGTCTTTCTCTCTGTTTAACACACAGATACTCACATGCTCTATGTCAGGATCCCTCTTAGACTTGTGACTCTCTGTATGCTCTGTGTGTGTGTGTGTGTGTGTGTGTGTGTGTCCATACAAGATAGGCAGGATAAGAAATCTTACAGAGACGACTGGACCGACAGGTTTGTTTTTTTTTTGGGGGGGGGGCATAGAAGGGGAGGAGGCAAGGGAGGTAAGCACCGAGGCAATAATGATGTGTACAGGGGAATAGTAAGTGTTCTAAAATTGATGGCGAGGATGGTGTAGTTTATCTGGTCATGTCTGATCAATCAAATTGTATCAGAGAGGAATTACTGAGAGGTAAGAGATGAGTAAACATTATAGTGGGGCAGGAGGGAAAAAGGAAACAGAGGAAAGAAGGAAAATATATATTCATATGCATATATGTAAATATATAAACTATGTGTAATTGTGTGTATGCAAATGCAATAAGGAAGCAGATGGACGTTGGGCCTCTACTTAAATCTTACATCAGCACAAGAATGATTTGTTCTAACAGTGTGGCACTGTATGAGATTCACCTTCCTAACACAATCGCTGAAGACAAAATGGGTGCATAAGCAAATGTGGAGAACAAAGCTGATGGTGCCTGGCTATTAAAATATATAGTGTCTTGGGTCTTAAAGGCTTGTAGTTAAACAAGCAGCCATCTAGCAGGGAAGTAACAAAACCCACATGGAAGAAGCACACCAGCCTGTGTGATCCTAAGGCATCAACAGGAATAGGTATCAGTAGTTCAAAAACAAGCAACCAAATTGAAGTGAAGGGGCATAGAACCAAAACCCACTTGAAAAAGAGAGAGAATGCATACATGTACATGGAGATGCCCCTCCTAGCCTGAAGTCTGTAAGCCAGCCAGTTCATTCCTTTATACCCCTCATTTGTTTTTTCATCATTTTATTGGGAGCTCTTTCAGCTATCATAACATTCCATAGTTCAATCACATCAAGCATATTGTACAATTGCTACCACAGTCATGATAGTGGGGTGAAGGAAGCAACAAAGAGCTAGAGGAAAGTTTTGTGTTTCATTGGTGTTATCCTGCACCCTAACTGACTCATCTCTTCCCTGTGACCCCTCTGTGAGGGTATGTCCAATTGTCTACAGCTTGGCATTGGGTCTCCATTCCATGCCGCCCCTCATTCACATTGGGTATGGTTTTGTTCTGGGTCTTAGATGTCTGAAACCTGATCCCATTAACACCTCATGATCACACGGACTGGTGTGCTTCTTCCATGTGGGCTTTGTTGCTTCTGAGCTACATGGCCTCTTGTTTATCTTCAAGACTTTAAGACCCCAGATGTTATATCTTTTGATAGCTGGGCACCATCAGCTTTCTTCACCACATTTGTTTATATACCTATTTTGTGTTCAGTGATTGTGTCGGGAAGGGGAGCATCACAGCATGCCAGATTGTTAGAACAAAGTGTTCTCCTGTTAAGGGAGTACCATATATACTCATGTATAAGTCGAGTTTTTCAGCACAAAAAATGTGCTGAAAAACTGGGGTTTGGCTTATATATGGATCAGTGGTACCCCAGTGAGGTGTAACATCTCACTGGTGGTTGCAGTTCCTCCACTGTTAATTCAAAGCCCCGCTGACACTGCAGGGCTTTGAATGTTTGTTTACTCACATCTAACCAATCAGAGCCGTCCTATGAAGTGGACAGCTCCAATTCGCAGAAGCACCCGTAGTGATTCACTTACACCAGCAGCTGAACTGGTAAGGATGTGTCTGTGGCTGCGCTCAGTCTCTCCCCTCTGGTCTCTGTGTTAATTCACATCCTGCATTTCCCACCCTAGGCTTATACTTGAGTCAATCAGTTTTTCTGATTTCTCAGGTAATAATTAGGTGCCTCGGCTTATACTCGGGTCGTCTTATATTCAAGTATATACGGTACTTGAGTTGAGTCCCAACATCCATCTGCAACCTTAATTCTTAACATATAGATATGAGTACATAGTTCTATTCTCCTCTCATTATATATATATATATATTTACATATGTACATGGCTATATTTAGGCCTCTATAAATATCCATTGCTTTCTGGTTCTTTTCTCTATTTCCTTTTTACTTCCCTCTTGTCCCACCATCATGTTCAGCCTTCATTCAGGTTTAGTGATTCCTCTCTGCTACATTGCCCTTGATTGAGTCCCACAAGGCATCCTACGACCTTCCTTCCATTGATTTTAGTTCATTTGTTGTTCCCTTGTCCCTGGGTTGGTCCCTCCCCCACACACACCAATTTCCTTTCTCCTACGTCCCCTTCTCCTGTATCCCCCTGGAACCATTGGTCCCGTTCGTTTAATCTTTGAATTATTTATCTCGCCTATCTTATCTAGATAGACATACAGATACATTAGTAAGTGCAAAATCTAGACAAAGCCAAATAAAACAATAAAGGAAGCCAAGATCAACAAAACAATAACAACAACAGCAGAAAGCAAGAACAAAATAACAATAACCAAAAGAAAGCCACTGTCAAAAAATGGAAAAGCCCATAAATACTTCAAGGTCTGTTTGTTGGCTTTTACAAGTGTTTTCCAGTAGAGTTTGATGGGGTGCCACACTCTGTCTCTGAAGACTATTTTTGGTACTCCCCAGGGGTTTCATCAGTCTGCTCCCTCTGCTGCCCTGCTGCACGCCCTCAGTGCCTCGCCCCAGCATGATGGGGTCAGACCAGGCACTATTCCTGCACCGTGTCTCCAGTGCTGTCCCCCACAGCGCCATGGTTCAGTGAGGGACGCCATGTCCCCTGATGGGGCTGCTCCTACAGTCCTCCCCATGCTAGACCAAAATCTTATCTAAACATAATCAACTCAAGATATCCCAAGATGTCGCCTTCTAAATCATCTACATCCGGTAAAGGTGAAATTCTGAGTATAGTCCAACACCACAAAGTAAATGGATTAAAAAATAATTTCTGTACATCTATGGATCTGGGAAACCTAGAAAACAAGTGATTTGATTCCAAATACAATAATAGGACACACCAAAAAAAAACAACACCCAAACTCACTGCCATCAAGTCAATGCCAACTCATAGCAAGCTTTCAGACAGGGTAGAACTGTGCCTGTAAGTTTTTTAGATTGTAACTCTTTATGGGAGTAGAAATCCCAGTCTTTTATCAAATGATAGGGCACAAACCTAGAATAAATTTTTGCATTCCAAAAGTGGAGAAATGGGAGGAAAACATACATCACAAGTCTAAGGAGATTCAAATGCAGCCAACCAAAGATTAGATTGAAAAACTGGAAGATAACCTGTCGTTCTTCATCTGTTCTCTGGCAGAAAAGGCCCACACATGCTCCTGAGCTTCCCTAACTTGAGGCTTCCATAAGGAGCCCTGGCAGCACAGTGTGTTACGTTGTGCTGCTAACCCCACTGTAAGTATTTCATCTCCATCAGCCCCTCCACAAGACAGAAATGAGATTTTCTGCTCCCATAAAAGTTATTCTCAGAAACCCACCCAGCAGTTCTACTATGTCCTGTAGAGTCACTATGAATTGGATTCACCTTGACAGCAGTGGGTGAGTGGGTGAGTGAGTGATGGAGGCAGGGGGCTAGGGAGGCAGGCCCACTGTAGTAACTCTGCCCTCTGAAACGTGGAGACAATCACCTACTGGATCCCAGGAGGTCACCCATTGGAACCAAGGAGGCAGTGTTCCACCCCTTAGGCCTATTCCTTCAAAGCAATCTTTTCCTTTTCTTGCACGATAGTACATAATCAGAGCTGAATTGCTCTAGTGGACTCTTTTCTACATGTAGAATCCTCAAAGCCTGACAGCTTTCTTTCATTTCATCCCATCTCTGTCTCTTTCTGATTCAGTTAGAAGCATTTCATTGGGACGGTTGCTTGGATGCATACCTGGCATGCCTGATCTTTTGAGCAAATGCTTGTCCCATGCACACCTTTGGTGCTGTCTCCAGAGTGCATATTCTCCTTTTTACAAAATGACTATGTTGAGAATTTCCTGAATTCTCATATTCTAGCTCATTTTTTACCTAACAATCCATTCCTCAAGTTATCTATTTCCTCTCACATTTTACTATAAAATTCAAGAGGAAATATAAGTATACCGTTCACAGTTTGTTTAGAAATCTTCTCAGCTCAAGATTCAAGCTCATCTCTTACAGGTTGTACCTTCAACACGCCCAGAGACTTTATGTCAGTCTAATCCTCTGCTTCTCTAGGAACAAGATCTCCCTTCTTGCAGTGTTTGGTAACCAGCTCCTCCTCACTATAACCATCAGAAATACCTTCAGTGTTCACATTTCGACCAACACTCTCTTCCCAATGACATGCGTGGGCTCCGAGGAGAAGCTTTAGGAAAGGTCTCCATGCTTCTTCCTAACAGTCTTTCACCTCTACAATGCTACCAACAGTCTCTTCAAGGTAACCCAGGCTTCTTCTATGAAGCACCTCGGAATGTTTCTATCACACACTGATTACACAATTCTAAAACCATTCTCACATTAGATTATGGGATTGGCCTAAAGAAGTTCATGAAATGAGTGACTTAATACAAGAGAAATATATTTGGTCTGAATTCAGGTTGTCAATCAGGCCATACTCTCTTTGAATTCTCTAAGGGAAGATCTTTCTTTGTCTTTTCCTATTCCTGTTAGCTCAAAGATAGCATTCCTTAGCTTTTGACAGCATAAACTTCCCATGGCCTGCCTTCCCTCTGTGTCTTTCTGCCTGTGTCTACTTTTCTTTTATAACAAAGAGCTAAGCCATAATCCATTATGAAATTGTGCTAACTTAAATAACCACATCTTCAAAGACTCCAAATAGGGTCACTTTCACAGGTAACAAAGTTAGAGATTTAATATATGTTTGGGGGACACAATTCAGCCCATAACAAAAGGTTTCTCCAAAAATACCTTAATGTGATTGATGCATTCTTATTTTATATTTTTATTTTTATTCTACTTTATATCATGTTTTCATTTTTAGTTCAGCTCTCATTCAGTTAACTTGATAATTCACTAGTGGGTTATACAAGATAGTTTGCAACATCTTAAAATAAAGCAAAGAGATGGGGTAGGTATAAGAAATACATTTTCAGAATAGTTACTTACAGTTTCCCACTTAAAGAGAATTTTGTCCTCACCTGTATCCAGGTGCTGCTTGCAATTGTGATATTTTCATGAAAATACTTTATCAAGTTTGCTAGTGTCTCATCACTGTAGTCAAGGCGATTCTGGAAAATGATGGAGTAGATCACATTGCAGGGTACATAGCCAAAAAGGTAAGTAGGATCACAGGGAGCACCTAAAAATAATGGAAGCTAAAAGTTATAATTTTCATATAAATCTTAAAATGCTTATTTAGAATAATAAGAAAGAGGTAACTTTCAGGATTTTTTAAGATTAAAAACTACCTGGATATGCCATTATCATTATATATTAATCATGTCTAAAAGGAGGCATTTTCTTTCATAATGTTCATACTAATTTTGATGTATGAAAGTTAGTATGTTTATTTACTGCTCACTACTAATTGATCAATATAATGAACATAAAGCATACACACAAGGGAGTATAATTATGTATAACACATACTTGTGAGATCTGTTCTTCGTGAAATAAAAATTAAATATATAAATTAATTCCCCATATAATATGTATGGAAAACCCAATATTCAATAACACACAAATTCCATTTCCAAAACTTTATTTTAAAAAGTAGTCAGAGATGTTGGACATGCAGATACATACAGCCTCTGTGGAAAGCAATCTGGCGATATTTAAAGAAAATGAAAATTGATCTACTTTATGACCCAGCTATCCCTCTACTGGGTATTTACCCAGAAGAGATAAGAAATAAACACAGCCGTCATCTGCAGTCCAGTGTTTATTGTGGCATAATTTACAATAGCAAAGAATTGGAAACAACCTAATTTTCCATCAGTACATGAGTGGATCAGTAAACTCAATGGAGTACTATCCATCACTAAAAAGCACTGATGATCACATGTCATTTTGAGGGAAGAGTTGGAGGAAATTATGCTACACGAAGTCAGCCAGTCACAAAAGGACAAGTACAACATGAGTCCCCTGAGGTAAGTATAATCAGCACAGTAGATGTAGAAGAAAAGCCACTTATCTCACACTATACAGGTGGAGGTCAGACCAAATCCAAAGAGGTACATTTTAATCCAACACAAAGGGCAAAGAGGGGAAGAAGGAGGGAGAAACTGGGGGTGGTGGTGAGAGTGAGATGATGGCATGGGGGGAGCAGGGCACTAACCCACCCAGGGGCAGAGTATTGATTAAGTCTCCACAGAATTGGGAGTGTGCACACAGACCCTACCACGGCGTACCAAACCATGAAGGCAATGTAACCACGTGGAGGAATGCATGAAAAGATTGGGCTACTGGGCCGGCCCCAACCAGAGCCAAACTGACCCCTCCCTAGAAGTATGTGCAACAGAGAACAACACTAAACCTACAGGTTGGGGTGAGGGGCCAGCATGCCACACCCTCATGGAAGCAAACCAAGGAAAAAGAGAAAAGGACGGCTGGTCTAGACTCCATACTGGCACACCAAGCCCAAGGAATGTGTCCCTGCACGGAGCTGCTAAGGCACAGAGAGGACTGACGGTGGGGCTGACAACAGCTCATGACACGTTGTCCCCTTACTGTAACAGGGTACACGCTGGGCAGGTAGTGCCGTCTGAACCCCCGCAGCGGGACAAACCAAGAAGGGAACATAACAGACTGCAACTGGAATTGCAACATATCAGCAACTGGAACAAAACAAAACCCCTAAAGTCCCCCAAAGAGACTTCAGGCTAGGAGGGGCAGCTCCCAGAATTCCCCCAGGACCAGCGGGGAGATAATCATAAAGGTCAGTGGACAGACCTGGAATTGTGGGTTTTTGCCCCTCTCTCCTTTTCATTTTCTTTTTTTCCCCATCTTTTGTTTTCTTTTGGTTTGGTCTATGTCATTGTTGGTTTGCCTAACTTATAGAAGACAGGCATGAGAAGCTGGAGGAGAAAGCAATGGGACTCACAGTCCCGGAGGGACTTGGTGGGGAGAAGGTGGTGGGGGAAGGGTACAGTGAGCAAACAACACCATAGACAGGGGAGTGACTAGGGAATTAAAACGAACAACAAGGAGGATGTAGAGATCCTGGGGGTCTTGGAGCAACAGTAATCTAGCTGGGAGGAAGTACTAAGAGGTAGAAGGAGGGGGAACGTGATGGTGGGTCAGGGGGAAGGTAAAAGGAAACAGAGGAAGGATCTAGGGAGCAAAGCTATGGATAGAGGTATAAGCAGAGGGGGTACGTATATAAATACATTAATCCATAAAAATAGAGGTATTGGCCTATGTACATAAATTTATATGGCAATGCACTGAGGTAGGGGATGGACTTTGGTTCTCTGCTCATACCCTCCCTCAATATAAGAACACTTTGTTTTAACAATTGGGCATTCTGTGATGCTCACCCTTCCAGCACATTCACTGAAGACAAAATGGTGCCTAAGTAAATGTGGTGAACAAAGAAGATGGTGCCCGGATATTAAAAGATACAATATTTGGGGTCTTAAAGGTTTGAAATTAAACAACCGACCATCCAGCAGAGAAGTAACAAGCCCACATGGGAAGAAGCACACCAGCTAGTGCGATCATGAAGTGTCATCGGGACCAGGTAACAGGCATCAGAAGACCCATAACAAACAAACAAAAACATATTGTTGAAAACAAGAGAGGTTGGAGCAGAGACCCAAAGCCCATTGTAGACAATTGAACAGCCCCCCACAGAGGGGATACAGAGGAGGGATGAGTCAACCAGGGCACAGTAAAGCACTGAAAAAATACACAATATTCCTCCAGTTCCTGAGGCTTCCTCACCCCTGACTACCCTGACCCCAGTGCTGCTTCTGAATTCAGACTAGACCAGAGCATGTACACAGGTATTGGTAAGAGATAAGGGCTCATGACACAAGGAATCCAGGAACAGGGATGGGAATAATGATACCAGAAGGATAGGGGGAAGGAGGGAAGGAAGGGGGAAACCAATCGCAATGATCAGATAATCATGCACACCCCTCTAGGGCAAGAACAACAGAAACCATGGGGGAAAGGAGACAATGGTCAGTGTGAGATAAGAAAATGATAATAATTTATAATCTATTGAGGGGTCACCAGGGTGAAGGGGGGGGAGGAAAGGGAAAAAAGAGGAGCTGATCCCAAGGGCTCAATAGAAAGTAAATGTCTAGAAAGGAATGATGGCAACATATGTGCAAGGCTTGAAGGAAACAAGCGGCCATCTAGCTCAGAAGCAACAAAACCCACAAGGAAGAAGCACACCAGCCTATGTGATCACGAGGTCTTGAAGGGATCAGGTATCAGGCATCAAAGAACAAAAAATAAAATCATTGTGAATGAGGGGGAGTGCAAATTGGGGACCCAAGACCCATCTCTAGGCAACTGGACATCCCCTTACAGAAGGGTCACGGGGAGGAGATGAGCCAGTCAGGGTGTAGTATAGCAATGATGAAACATGCACCTTTCCTCTAGTTCCTGAATGCTTCCTCCCCCCCCCCACCCCTATCATGATCCCAAATCTACCTTAAAATCTGGCTAGACCACAGGATGTACACTGGTCCAGATAGGAAATGGAAACACAAGAAATCCAGGACAGATGATCCCTTCAGGACCAGTGCTGAGAGTGACAGGAGGGTAGGAGGGTGGAGGGAGGGTGGGGTGGACAGGGGGAACCGATTACAAGGATCTACATATAACCTCCTTCCTGGGGGATGGACAACAAAAAAGTGGGTGAAGGGAGATGTCAAACAGTGTAAGATATGACATAATAATAATAATTTATAAATTATCAAGGGTTCATGAAGAAGGGGGGAGCGGGGAGGGAGGGGAAACAATGAGGAGTTGATACCAAGGGCTCAAGCAGAAAGCAAATGTTTTGAGAATGAGGATGGCAACAAACCTATAAATATGCTTGAGACGCTGGATTTATGTATGGATTGGGATAAGAGTTGTATGATCCCTCAATAAAATGATTAATAATAAAAAGAAATGTTCTCCATAGGACGTTCATTACAGCACTTCAGTGTTAAAATATAAAAGGACATGTATTACAGACCTAATTATAATTTTTTAAAATCTCCCTCCCAAAAAAACAAATGTGCCTGATATAATTGGTGTGTGGATTATAATGAGTTGTAAGAGCTCCCCAATAAAATGATCTTTAAAAAATAAAAAAATGAAAATAAAAAGTAGTGAAATATCTGTGATGATTCATATGATATCTAAATTTTAAATATATAAATAGCAGCAAAAAGTAGAAATAACTTATCTTTCAAGAAATAAAGGACTACTCCATGTTCATTGATAGAAAGAGTTAATATTGTGAAAATGTCAAAATTACCTAAAGCAATCTACAAATACAACACAATTCCGATCTTAATCACAGCATTTAAAGAAATGGAAAAAAGTAATTACCAGCTTCATATAGAAAGGAAAGAGGCCCAGGATAATCAAAAAACTTCTCAAAAAGAAGAAGGAAATAGGAGGCCTTGCACTACCAGAATTCAAAATCTACTGCACAGGCATGCCACAGCCTGGTACTGGTACAATAATAGACTCATAGGCCAGTGGAACGCGATAGAAAACCCAGAAATAAAAATGTCTTCCCTACAGGCAACTGATTTTTTTTACAAAGAACCAATAAATATTAAATGGGAAAGGGACAACCTGTCCAACAAATGGTGCTGTAAACGATTGGGTCTCCATCTGCAGAACCACGAGGTAGGACCCATACCTCCCCTGATGCACTCAAGCAAACACAACAGGGAGTAGAGATCTAAATGCACCACATACACTTGTGGATAAGCCATTTTTTCAGCACATTTTTTATGCAGGTTTTTGTGGTAAAATTAGGTGCTGCCGCTCTCAGCTTATACTCGAGTATATACGGTAACCCCAGAGCTTATCAAGATCATCAATGAGAAAATTAGGACAAACATAAGGGTCCTATTGCAATGCATAGATACCAAATATAATAAAAGAAAAAAAGACTGATTAAATGAGGGAAAATAAAAAAGTATTACTACAAATCTATAGTATGCTGTATTAAACAAAACTATCAAATCGTGACGCTATTATTTTTTACATATCTCCCATCTAGATCTGTATCCTTCTGAAAGTGATGTTCTGTTTCCCTAAACCCTCCCCTGAAGAATTCTGCACTCTTCCATTTACACAATGGCAAATGGCAATTTTAGCATCCTTGAGGGATACAGATTGTGTTCCTGTCAATGTCCTGTGAGTTTGGGAAACGAAACTATGAAGGCACAAGATGCCCGCTGTAGGGCACTCGGCTAGCTACATTGACATGTACTTTATTCCTCCACAACCAAGTCCATTCTAGCTCAGAACAGGGCAGAACTTCCCCTTCAGGTTTCCATTAGGGCAGTGGTTCTCCACCTTCCTCATGCCGCGACCCTTTAGTACAGTTCCTCATGTTGGGGGACCCCCAACCATAACATTTTCATTGCTACTTCATAACTGACATTTTCCTACTGTTATGAATCACCATGTAAATATCTGATTTGTGGGATGTATTTTCATTGTTACAAATTGAACCTCATTAAAGTACAGTGATTAATCACAAAAATAATATGTAATTATATATAGTGAAATGTTTCTTTCTCAAGACAATTAAGTGAAATGTTGTCTTGAAGCACGGGCAGCAGTCTTCACACTGGGTACTCGTATGTGGACCTATCAACATGTGGGCAGACCCACCGGGAGACGGTTAGAGGAGCGGTGTCTCGGTTCCTAAAACCATCGGAAATATGTGTTTTCTGATGGTCTTAGGCGACCCCTGTGAAAGGATCGTTTCATCCCCAAAGGAGTCACGGCCCACAGGTTGAGAACCGCCACTTTAGGGGAACAGGTGTCTCATCTTTCTCTTATTGAATGGCTGGCGGATTTAGACCACTCACCTTGCCCAAAGCACGACCAGGACTCCTTAACACATATTTAGTGGGGACCAATGTAATCCATGAGGGAAGCCAGTAAGATAAGTGAATGTAGAATGTAGTCTTATTAATTAAGGAGCCCTGACGCTGCCATGTGCTGGATGGATAAGTGTAAAATGGGTCGTTCAACCCCACCGCTCTTCTGGCTGTCTGCCTCCTTGAAGACTGACAGTCCGGGAAACCGTATGAGGAAGTTCGACTCCCTACCGGAGGGCGCATCTGAACCATATCGACTTGGCATAACTGGGAATGATTATGCTAGTGCTTGTAGGTTTTACTTAAAATCCATGATGTGGTCTGTGAAATATAATATTATATGACATGGCATTGTGTGACCACCAGATTAAAATGTGATAGGAGGGCACTTCCCGTTGTCCTGTTCACTGTTGCTGCCAGGGCTGCAGCTGGTAGAGCTGCGAGCAGAGGCCGGAGGGGAACAAAGGCAGCGGCAGTGCCAGCAGAGCGGAGAAGAGTGGGCAGAGGCATAGCGCACGCAGCAGCTCTCCACGGGGCCCTGCCTGTATCCCACCCACGGCCCAGTGCTGCAGGCGTCGGGTTTGGGTTCTTCAAAACCATTAAGAGGAAATACTAAAGAAAAGGTGTTAGGTGCCACTGGGTCCGTTCCGCCCCATAGCCACATTGTGCAAACCAGAACAACACGCTGCCTGGTCCATCCTCACAATTGTTCCTGTGCTTGAGCCCTTTGTTCCACCACAGTGTCAGCCCATCTCCTCCAGGGCTTTCTCTCCCCCCGCCCCCACTGCTCCTCTGCTTTACGAAGCATAATGCTCTTCTCCAGGGCCTGGACTCTCCTGACAAGATGCGCAAGGTACAGAAGATGAAGTCTTGCTGTCCTTGTCTCTAAGGAGCACTCTGGCCGTGTTTCTTCCAAGACAGATCCACTTGTTCTTTTAATAGTTCACGGTTCTTTCCATCTTCTTCTCCAGCACCACGATGCAGGTGCGTCCACTCTTCTTTGGTCTTCTTTATTCCATGTCCAACTTCCACATGTGAGACAATGATGGTAGCATGGCTTGGGCCAGGTGTACCTGAGTCCTCAAAGTAACTTCGCTGCTTTTCAACGTCTTAAAAAGGTCTTGTGTAGCAGAGTCATCGAAGCAATGCATCTTTCGGTCTCTTGACTGCTGCTTTCATGAGCATTGATTCTGGACACAAGCAAGACAAAATCCTTGACAACTTCAATCTGTTCCCTATTTTATCATGTTGCTACCTATCAGTCCAGGTGTGAGGACTTGGATCTGCTTTACATTGGGTTGTAATTTATACTGAAGGCTTTTAGATGCATATTGAGGTTGTAGAATCACATATAGCTTGTCCTTCTCCCACACTTCTTCCCAGATAGGTCGCGCCTCTCTATCCCCTCCTCAGCCCTGAGGTTCGCATACTCCGATGCACATTAAGCTCCCTCCCTTCAGCTCCCTCCCTTCTCACCTACAGTTCTCCAGGTGAGCTGTAACACAGGCCTCTACATGGAGCTGGATTTAGCAGTCTCTGACATGTTTCCGAAGAGGCCCTTGAGAAATCGTTTAATGTTTCAGGGTAACGTGGCGACACTGATAGCTTCTTACCCAAGTGTGCTCTTTCCTGCCAGAGCACACATCTAGCCACAGATACCCACTCCACTGCAACTAGAGGGAGCCCTGTGACTGAGTCACATTCCACAGAAGGTGAGAGAAGTTGTCACTTCCTTGTCTGACCTATTAAGATGATTATTTGTTCAGATCCTTGTGTTTTTTGCGCCTTCTACTACCACACAGAGCTGCTTGCCTGGTACCACTTATGTTGAAGATATCAAAGTCCGTACTATCCCGATGGCAGGAGCCCTGGTGGCGCAGTAGGTACACGTGGGGCTGCGACCCGCATGGTTGGCAGTTTGAAACCAGCAGCAGCTCCATGGGAGAAAAGCTGAGCTTGCTACTCCTGTAAGTAGTTATCGTCTCTGGCACCCACACGGGGTTGCTAGGAGCCAGCATTGACTTGATGGCAGTGAGAACCTCAACCCAGTGCCTCAAAAGACATTTCAGCCAACCATTTCACCCCTGACTGCCTTTGTGTGAGCAAAACTCAACTTCTGTTGTATTAGCATCCTCTATTCTTTTCATCTATTTGTTAAAACACAATCTACCCAAATGATGACTGGACATTACAGAAAGTGACATTTACCTTTTGTTTTTCTTAACATGTCCACCAGACACATGGCCTCTTCTTGAATTCGGTCTTCAATAGTCTTCTTTCCCATCCCCATATTCCTCAGAATCATGAGGGTGAAGCGCCGGGTTTGCTTCCAGATTTCTCCATTGCTAAAAACAATTCCTGTAGGGAGGGGGTGGGGGCAACAGAGAACATCCGACATTTTATAATTCTAAGTAGGAGCCCCCATCCCAGGAAATAATACAGACACTTAAAAGGGGATGTGGTTTTGGTCTCAGGAATCCCCACTGATTCCCACCTTACCTGCCTCCTCTCTTAACCTCGCCTTGTCATTTACTATCAGAACTCTTGGTTTGCTAAATTACAGAACACTTCACTCTTGGCTCTTCTGACCTTCAAAATAACTCTGGAAACGAATGTTTTGGCCCCTTTTTACTAATGAGGCGGCTGAAGATTGTGGAGGGAAAATGTTTGATCCATGATCACAGAGCTGGTAAATTATGCTCAATCCTAGCTATTTCTGATTACACGTGCATTTGGGGAAAGGTGACAAGAAAGGTCGATTCTCATGAGAAGGCGGAACAACTCGACAGCACTAGAATGAGGCTTCTAGAGCCACATAAGGAACACAGACAGCCCCGCTGATTTTAACATTTCCCTGGTATTTGTTGAAACGCTTTTTAAAAAGTCTTAGCACAAGGGATTTGTACATCAGACTTCCAGAGTTAGGAAACATCTTGGAGAACATCACAGTGGAGAAAATGACCGCTTATAGCTGTTTTCCAGAACCCACTGGAGAACTGGACAAGTAAGGTCAGCTCCAAAAGCAATTTGAAGATGATTTAAGTGCCGCATTTAAAGTTTTCATATCAATCGCAATCTGTATTTACTACTTAGTTCCCCATTAAATTTATTTCAGAGCATGTAGGTACTTAGTATTCTGTTTAAATCCAACATGGCTTTTGCTTTATTCGAAGCATAGAACACTGTAGACAAGAAGGGATATATGTCAAATATATATTGCTTTCATGCATGATACATATTTCATAAAAAGATAGCTTAGTCATTCTTCTGCCTCTCTTTCCATCTCCTCCTCTTGCATCTTTTCCCTTCCACAACTCATTCTCTTTTTGTTTTTTCTTTCTCCCTAGCTAACTAACCATCACTTAAACTGAATGTGTCTTACTCAGGAATTCATAGGGCATGCATGTGTAACTGGTTTTCTGTCCCTGTATTTAACATTTCATGGGGGATACTATGCCCCTTTCAGAAATTTTAAATATGGACTTAGAATTGTGAAAATGTTCACATGGTGCCTGTAGTTTCTCATTTCACTGGCCTATGCAGAGTTTTCACAATGCCCACACTCACGTGTATTCCTCAAATAGACGCATACCTAAATTCTGAGTGATTTTATCAAGCACGGGAAAGCTCCCTCTGCCAGAAAACTCCTCTCTCCGATCAATCAGGGCTTCCTTCACAGCGTCATATCCATAAAACACCACAGTGGGTGACCTGCCAAGATGCACAGTGAACACAGGACCATACTCTTTCGCTAGCTGAAAAATTAAAAGAGACACAAGAACAGTGTAAATTTTAAAAACAGAAGTGTAGGGGGGTTATTATCTATTGTACTGAAGAGGTACAAACTTATCCAAATGAGCGTACACAGGTCAAACAAGATTAAAGAGTAACCATAATAGTAAGGACAGGAACAACTAGAGGATAGTTATGTTTGACCAGTGCTATACCGCACCTGAGTCTGTCTTCTCTTCTGTGTGGCCCTTCTGTGAGGGACTGTCCAATTCTCTTACAGGTGGGTTTTAGGTCTCCACTTTGTCCACGTTCCTTCACTTCAATTTCATTGCTTGTCTTTGAACTTCTTATACCTCTTCCCCTTCGACACCTTATGATCGCACAGGCTGGTGTGCTTCTCCATGCAGGCTTTGTTGCTTCTCAGCTAGATGGTCGCTTGTTTACCTTCAAGCCTTTAAGACCCCAGACGCTGCATCTTTTTATTGCCAGGCACCATCAGCTTTCCTCACCACATTTGCTTATGCACCCACTTTGTCTTCAGCTATCGTGTCGGGAAGGTGAGCATCATGGAATGCCAGGCTAATAGAACAAAGTGTTCTTGCATTGAGGGAGTACTTGAGTAGAGGCCCAATGTCCATCTTCTACCTTAATGCTAAACCTATGAATATATTTATAGATTTAAACATTTACTTTCTACTTGAGCCCTTTGTATCAGCTCCTCTTTTTCTCCTCATTCTCCACCCTCGTGACCCCTTGATAAAGTAATTATCATTGTTATCATATCTTACACTGACACCTCTTTCCCTTCACCCATGTTTCTGTTGTTCATCCCCTGGGCGGGGTGGGGGGGTATTCATCGATCATTGTGATCAGTTCCCCCTTTCTCCCCTCTGTCCCTACCTTCCCTTACTCTCCTGGTATCACTACTGCCATTTCTGTTTCTGAGGGATTTATCTGACCTGGATTCCGTGTGTCATGAGCTCTTATCTGTTCCCGTGCACATGCTCCAGTCTAGCCCACAGTGAAAGGCAGGACTGGGGTGATGATAGAGGGGGGAGAGGAAGCCTCAAGGAACCAGAGGAATATTGTGTATTTCATTGCTGCTATTCTGCGCCCTGGTTGACTCATCCTTACCTTGTGATCCTTCTGTGAGGGGATATCTTATTGTCTACAGAAGGGTTTTGGGTCTCTGCTCTGACCCCCCTTGTTTTCAACAATATGCTTTGTTGTTGTTTTGGGTCTTCTGGTGCCTGTTACCTGATTCCATTGACACCTCATGATTGTACAGGATAGTATGCTTCTTCCATGTGGGCTTGTTGCTTCACTACTAGATGGCCACTTGTTTAACTTCAAGACTTTAAGACCCCAGAATATATATATATATATATATAATACTTTTATTGGGGATTCTCACATCTCTTATCACAATCCATGCATTCATCCAGTGTGTTAAGCACATTTGCTGCCATCATCATTTTCAAAGCATTCTCTTCCCACTTGAGCCCCTGATATCAGCTCCCCCTTTCTTCCCCTTCCCTCCCCCACCTGCCCTCCTTCACAAATCCTTGATAAGTTATAGATTATTATTTTCATATCTTACATCATCCTCTGTCGCCCTTCACTCGCTTTCCCATTGTTTGTGATCGATTCTCCCTTTCTCCCCCAACCCTCCCTTAATCTTCCTGATGTCTCTACTCTCCTTGTTGGCCCTGAGGGGGTTATCTATCCTGGATTCCCTGTGTTGCGGGCTCGTATCTGTATCAGTGTCATGCTCTGGTCTAATCCGATTTGTAAGGTCGAATTGAGGTCATGATAGTGGGGGGGGGGGGGGAGGAAGCACCACAGGACTAGAGGAAAGTTGTATTTCATCGGTGATATACTGCACCCTGACTGGCTCATCTCTTCTCTGTGACCACTCTGTGAGGAGATGCCCAATTGTCTACAGATGGACATTGCGTCTCCACTCCATGCGCCCCCTCCCCCCACCATTCACATCAGTGTGATTTTGTTCTGGGTCTTAGATGCCTGAAACCTTATCCCATCAATACCTCATGATCACACAGGCTGGTGTGCTTTTTTTATGTGGGCTTTGTCTCTTCTCAACTAGATGGCCGCTTGTTTATCTTCAAGCCTGTAAGACCCCAGACGTTATATCTTTTGATAAGTGGGCCCCATCATAATTCTTCACCACATTTGCTTTTGCACCCATTTTTTCTTCGGTGATGATGTGAGGAGGGTGAGTATTATACAGTGCCACATTATTAGAATAAACCACTCCTTTACCGAGATAAGATTTAAGTAGGGGCCCAAAGTCCATCTGCTTCCTTGTTGTATTTACATGTGTGTGTGTGTGTGTATATAAATATAGATAAATACACCTATCTTTATATCTTCATATATTTAAATTTATACCTATAATAAATATTCACTTACTTAATTTCATTCATTTGTATAATTAAGATCATTTTATGCATGAAGGCCAAGATAGATAACCCTTCAGACAGTAAGGAGAATAACGGTCCCCTGAGGGTACAGAAAGAGTGGGGAGAAGGGGATTCTGATAGCAATGATGACTGAATAACCCCATTTGGGAAGAACAAATAAGAGAACTTCAGGTGGACAACGTAAGTTCCACATGCTACAGTCATTTGGTTTTCTCTCACCTTCAAAAGTCTCCAGCACCTAGCACAGGGCCTAGTGTAAACTAGGCATTTAACAAATTGTTTGGTATAAAACATACTCAAAATAATCATTCTTCTAATGTTGATGATATGGAAATTAAGCCCAGAGAGAAGTTAAACTTGTCCAAGGCCAAGAGTCAGTAAGTGGTTAGCCTGGGGTGCGAGCACTATGTCTTTCAATCTAGACAGCAAGGTATAAGAGAAGGAGCGAATGGGGGCAGTGTTCTGTTAGCTAGCTGCCTGGGGTCGGGGGTGGGAGACAGATTTTCACTGCTTCCTTCATCTTCAAAGAGTTATTGCTAAGAACTATTGATATTGCATAAAATTGACAACAGTAACTCAAAAGGTCCGATAAAAATGCTTAGAGGACCATGAGTTTGTTCACTGAGAAGAGGAATGTGGGAACAGTGGCAGAGATTGAAGAAGCTAATCAATGTCAATGAACCATCCATGTAGAAACTGCTGAATTGAGGATGTTTTATGCGCATATTTTCAAAAATAAATGAACAGAAAAGAGCTGTTGCTTTGTAATAGCCGAGGGCAGAGTTGTCATTGATCAAATTATTCAGCAAATAAAATAGTAACTATGAAAACAGAGCCCTTTATTTTTCGCTCGATTTCAACTCAGTGCATCTTTAGGAAACTTTTCTTATTGTAGATTTCCAAGTCAGTAGATTTTATTTTTTACTTAAAAGCAGTGTCATTGCCTTTAGAGTTCGCCAAAGAATAATTACTAAGTGAAGGACCTGCAAGAGCCATATTGAGAACTAAGATTTGCCTAACCAAAGCCATGGTAGCTTTAGTTGCTGTGTGTGCTCACTGAAGCTGATCCGTGAATAAGCAAGACTGAAGAATAGTTGATGTATTTGAATCATGGTGTGGATGAAGAATATTAAATATATCGTGGACTGCCGGAATAACAACGGAGTCTTTCTTGGAAGAAGTTCAATTAGAACACTCCTTAGGAATTAGGCTGTCTCATGTATTTTGGATATATTATCAAGCCACATGCGGTCCGGCAAGGACATTTATCCAGCCTGCTGGGTGTTTTTGCCCCATTTGTTTTTTATTTCAAAGTAAGATATGTGCAGTGTGAGTAGGAATTTGTTCATAGTTTTTTTAAAACTATAGTCCAGCCCTCCAATGAGTCTGAGGGACAGTGAACTGACCCCCTATTTTAAAAGTTTGAGGACCCCTGATCAAGAGGGACTTTTTCCTGGACAAGGATATCATGTCTTGTAAATTCAAGAAGAGGAAGGTCTTGGATTGACAGGGTAACAGTGAGCTAAACCATAGGATCAGTGGTGCAGGACCCGGCTCTGTTGTACCTGAGGTCCCTATGAGTTGAAACTAATCAACAACACCTAGCAACAAGAGCAATAGGGAAAGGAAAGAATTGTTTATGGAAAGTTTTGGCGTACAGTGATGGACAACTAGCATTCATGAAGGGCAAGGGTTACACAGCCGATTTAATTAGTATATACTTGCTGCCAATAAGTTGTAGACCTGTACAAAATTGAATTGGCAGATGTTGTTCGACAGGTATATTTACTAAAAAATAACAAAAAGAAGCCATTGATGTACAACCATGGGCTTTGCTTTCTTGGTTGGAATGTTTGTGATGGTGGCTTCATGGGGCATCCCAGTAAATTGACCTAATATTTTGCTTAGTGCTTCCATCCTATCTCTCAGTCACTTGTGTAGTGCCTGGGGTCTTAAAGACTTGTAATTAACCATCCAAAGTACAATAGCTAGTTTTTACTTGGGTGAAGCAATAGAGGACAAAGGAAAATGAATGGGAATGGGAAAATTAAATGGGACGAGTGGCTAATTGCCTCCATTAGACACTGCCTCCTTTGCCATGAAATCCAGACATAGACGAATCCTGATCAAAGAGGGAAACTACAGAGTGAATTTTCAGATTAACATGAAATTAAACTTTCTACAGCCACTGGTCGGAGATGAATCACTGAAAATATCACTCTGAGATAAATTTTCTACATTAAACCAAAAACTATATATATATATCACTGAAAAAAAAGTTGTCAGTGAGTCAATAATGACCTGTGACAATTGGGTGCCAGGGTAAAATGAGCTCCCCAGAGTTTTCAATGCCTGATTTACCGGATGTGGTTGTCAGACACAAGCTTTCATTAGTAGTCAACTATGTTCATCATTTCCACCATCCAGGGATACCCAGGTCCCAATATGCACATGGAATTCCTACTTTTGACAATTTCACCAATGGTCTCATGGATTCCCTTCTGGCAACCTTTCCTTACTCATTCTGAAATGGTATTTGGTGTCCAATGGACATGGCTTTTAAACCATCTCTAAAATGTAGTGTTTAGAACCATGTTTCATTTAAATATAAGACAGTCTTATTTTCTTATGGCAAACAATTGGAAGAAAATCACTCAGATTATACTTACCTTTCTTAATGACTTGGGGATATTCTTAATATTTATCTGTAGCACATTTCCAATAATAGGGAGAGGAGTGGGGCCTGGTGGGAGCTTCCTTCTGGCATTTCCCTGATTCAATAGAGAAAGAAGAATCAAGCAAGCAAGGCAAATCACCAGGCTGATAAAGAGATCCATTGAAGCACTGTGTGCAAATGCAGTTGAGAGCTGAGAATTCTGTTTTTATAAATTTCAGTGCAAACTGATGAAACATGCACCTTGTTGAACTTTTGGATAAATATTGTTTCATCTTCAGTGCACTTTGGGCTGCTGATAGAGATAAAATCAAACAGCTGGCTTAGTATTGGCATGTTCCTAAATTTCTGAGGCAATTTCTAGTGAAAAATAACTCAGTCCTTCTGAGTCAATCTTTAGGTGTTGTATTTTCATGATGAATGGAGCTACTGGGGGGTGGGGATGAGATTTTTGAAGGGTTCGCTGGAGTCCATGACCTTGATAGATAATGAGGGGAAATATTTTGGGTCCACAATCATCACCCTCTGAGGAGAGCATGCTTGATAAAACAGTTGCGTTGATAGGCTCAGACATAAGGACAATTGTGAGGATGGCACAGGACTGGGCAGTGTTTCACTCTGTTGTCCACAGGATTGGTATGAATTAGAACTAATTTGATGGCACCTAATGACAACAGCCTGAGGAGAAGGGACAAAATATTTCTTTACTACCTTTTCCCAGAAGAGAGAGAAAGAAGTAGGATAAAAAGGGGGGTGGTGGTCTGGGGGATCTTAATAGGGAGCCAAGCTTGTCTTAATTGGAGAACTACATATCAGGACTGCTCCACCTCTCTTAGTCGATTCCTGCGCTATAAGATGGGGGTTTTAACACCACAGACTCCCTCCCCATGGGGGTACTGTGTCAGAATAGAGTAGACCAAAGGCAGGAAACTTCCGTGTACCGAAAAGAAGGTGTTCCAACACAACAGAGAAAAATCCCATAGATCAGGTATCAGGCATCAAAGAACAAAAAAGCATACAATTGTGATGCTCACCTTCCCTATACAATCACTGAAGACAAATGGGTTCATAAGCAAATGTGGTGAAGAAAGCTGATGGTGCCCGGCTATCAAAAGATATAGCATCTGCAGTCTTAAAGGCTTGAAGGTAAACAAGCAGCCATCTAGCTGAGAAGCAACAAAGCCCACATGGAAGAAGCACACCAGCCTGTGTGATCACCAAAGTGTCGAAGGGATCAGGTATCAGGCATCAAAAAACAAAAAATCAAATCATTGTGAATGAGGGGGAGTGCAGATTGGGGACCCAAAGCCCATTTGTAGGCAACTGGATACCCTCTTACAGAAGGGGAGGAGATGAGGCAGTCAGAGTACAGTGTGGCAATGATGAAACATACAACTTTCCTCTAGTTCCTAAATGCTTCCCTCCCCTCCCCCACTATCATGATCCCAATTCTACCTTACAAATCTGGCTAGACCAGAGGATGTACACTGGTGCAGATAGGAACTGGAAATATGGGGAATCCAGGACA
This sequence comes from Tenrec ecaudatus, assembly GCF_050624435.1. Taxonomy (NCBI): domain Eukaryota; kingdom Metazoa; phylum Chordata; class Mammalia; order Afrosoricida; family Tenrecidae; genus Tenrec; species Tenrec ecaudatus. Next base: position 79,859,840 of record NC_134545.1, read on the forward strand.
GATGATCCCTTCAGGACCAGTGCTGAGAGTGACAGGAGGGTGGGAGGGTGGGGTGGAAAGGGGGAACCGATGACAAGAATCTACATATAACCTCCTCCCTTGGGGATGGACAACAGAAAAGTGGTTGAAGGGAGACATCAGACAGTGTAAGATATAACAAAATAACAATAATTTATAAATTATCAAGGGTTCATGAGGGAGGGGAGTGGGGAGGGAGGGGTAAAATGAGGAGCTGATACCAAGGGCTCAAGCAGAAAGCAAATGTTTTGAAAATGATGATGACAACAAATGTACGAATGTGCTTGACACAATGGATGTTTGTATGGATTGTGATAAGAGTTGTATGAGCCCCAAATAAAATGACTTAAGAAAGAAAAATCCCTTAGCTGTTCACTACCCATCCCCTTCCTTGCACATCTGTTACCTGTACAGCTTCTGAAACCAGAGTTGGAATTGCTTGTTCTCATCTGGGTAAAGAAATATGCTCCAATATTAAATACTACATATATTGGAAAATGTCTAGGAAATCACTTATTTATACAGACAAAACCATAAGACCCAACATGTATTATTACGGAAACCCAACAGCATAGGAGACATCCAACTTTAAAAACAGGAAATATAACCACTAGGGGTTTTAATCTTGAGAACACCAAAAAAAATTTTTGAATAATTATAATATCATCTGAATATTTTAACTACACCAAGAAAAAGAAGAAATTCTTAGTAGTTAAAAATAAGATTGCAAAAATATCTTTAAAAACAAATATGCTTGTATATACTGCAAATATATATATATATATATATATATTAAGATCCAGGGGTCAAAGTTACAAAAACTTCTTTGCCACAACCAAACACCTTGTGAGACTGAGTCAGTGGCCATGGGGACTAGGAACCATAATGTCAGGTGACTTCTAGATCAATTGTCACAGTCCACAAAGACATCTACAGCCTCCTTTGGTGAGTAGCTACTGGGGATGTAAAAGCGTATGAGCAGCCGTCTAAGAGACACCAATGATCTCTCCTTGTTTCAAGCAAAGAAGAGGAAATGAAATCAAAGACACAGGAAACAACGAGTCCTAAAGGCTCGTGAGCCAGGTGAACCTCAGCCCCCACTCTCTGAGATCAGAAGAACCAGAGGGTCCTGGCTCTCACTATCAATCACTCTGTTCAGGGTCATAATGGAAGGTCCTGGACAGAGGGAGAAAAATGTGGAACAAAACACCAAATCTTAATTTTAAAAGTTTTAAGAGGCTTCACAGGAATTGAATCTCAATTGGATAAGGTTGATCGTGTTATCAGCCTTTTGTTGGATGTCTACTTTTGTGAAGGATCTGGAATTAAGATAATGTAAGAAACTGGAAGCTACCACATGACTTCTGCAGTAACAAGCTTGAGAAATCATTTTGAATATCAGATTCATTATGGAGTATTGCTGTGAGGTAACCATGATCTTTAAGAATATTATCTCCAAAAATGTTTGCCCTGCATGAGCCAATTTTGACCATTAAAAGGGTTTCTGTATACATCGAATGCATGTGATACCTTAGTAGACCTATAATTTCCAGACTTTTTGTTTGAAATGGAATATATATTAAACACTTTCAATAAACTGAGGCGAGGGAAGTAAAATTACAGAAACGTAATGCTCTTTTTGCATAGAATATTATTTTATTTCCTGTTGAAATTATAGTAATTGAGAAAGAGATCGGCACATCAACAAATAGTGCTGGCAAAAGTTGACATCTACTTGCAGAAGAATGAAGCAGGACCCGTATCTCACCCCATATACAAAATCAACTCAAGATGGATTAAGACCTAAAGGTAAGTCCTAGAACTATAAGGGTCATTAATGAGAAAATAGGGCCAAGCTTAAGGACACTAATAGAGGGCATAAGCCCACTACCAACCATAACTAAAAACACACAGCAGAATACAAAATAGATTCTATCTTCTAAAAATAAGACACTTCTGTGCATATAAAGGCTTCATCAAAAGAATAAAACAAGAACCCACAGACTGGGGGAACCTTTTTTCACAATGACACATAGGACAAATGACTAATCTCTAAAATCTGTAGAAAACTCCGACACCTAAACAAGAAAAAAAATGAATAATACAATTTAAAATTGGGCAGAGGACATGAACAGACAGTCTGCCAAAGAAGACATTCAGGCAGACAAGAAACAGCGAGAAATGCCCGCAATCACTAGCATCCAAAGATGCAAATCAAAACAAAAATGAGATATTATCTTCACCCATAAGAATAGCAAAGTCTTTTTAAAAATAAAAGTAACAAATGTTGAAATGAATGCCGAGAGATTGCATTCTTCATTCACTGCTGGTGGGACTGTAAAACTTTGCCACCGTTGCTATAGCAAAATGTGGTGAAGCATTTAGAGGTGCCCTGATGTCAGATAAAATAGCATCTGGGGTCTTAAAGGGTTGTCTCCAAACAAGCAGCCATCTAAGAGAAATGTCAATGAAGTCCACATCAGTATCAGAATCTAAATTGTGAGCATTTGGTGAGCAGAAGGCAATGGATGACAGTGGAGATCAAGAGTCATTTGTAGAACGACAGAGGAAATAATCCTGGGGAGAACTCCCGATCTAAACTTGAGGGATGGGAGGAAAATGGTCCCTGAACAGACTGCTTGAGAGAGGAGAGAGCAGTATAGAAAACCAAAGACATCAATCTGACCCGAACAGTTAAAACGTTGTCAGTAGACACCCCCCTGTGATGCAGGCTGGACCTTATCTGGTTTCCAGAATTTTCTATATTTTTGGTTTGGTTTTTGTTTGTTTCTATTAGAGTGTATCTCATGGGTATTATGTCAATGGAGGTCACCCTCCTGAAGTTGTGTTGTATGCTTTCCCATTTTCGGTATATGAAACCCAGGACTGTGAACCTTTAGGGACAGCAAGTAAGATAAGGAGTTCAGGAGAAGGAGGGCACAGCCGTCGGGGGGGGTGGGGGGGTGGGCAGGGGGTTAAAAGGGAGACAATGTTAAGGAGTCCATGTACAAAAAGAATGGTTGGAAACTAATTGTGGTAGCAATGGTACAATTCTACATGATGTGATTGAAATATGAACTGATATGTTATATATATTAAATCCCAACAAAATACATAAATGACAAAGTACTTAAATAAATAAAAAGTTTGCCACCATTGTGGAAAGATGTATGATGCTTCCTCAAACAACTAGAAATAGAAATACCATGTGACCCGGCAACCTCTTTGCTGGGTATATACCCCAAAGAAGTAAGAATACACACACACACACATACACGTTCATTGCAGCTGACCACTGTTCACAATGGCAAGAAAATGAAAACAATCTAAATGCCCATAAGTGGAAGAATGAAGAATGGATAAATAACCTTTGGTTCTTGCACACAATGGCATACCATGCAGTAGTAAAAAATAATGACAAAACTGTGAATTATCAAGGATCCACATGTGACCTCTTCCCTGGGAGAGGGACAGCAGAGAAGGGGGGAAGGGAGACTCCGGATAGGGCAAGATATGACAAAATAACGATGTATAAATTACCAAGGGCACATGAGGGAGGGGGGAAAGGGGAGGGAGGGGGAAAAAAAAGAGGACCTGATGCAAGGGGCTTAAGTGGAGAGCAAATGCCTTGAGAATGATTGGGGCAGGGAATGTATGGATGTGCTTTATACAATTGATGTATGTATATGTATGGATGGTGATAAGAGTTGTATGAGTCCCTAATAAAATGTAAAAAAAGAAAAGAGAAAAAAATGATTAGGGCAAAGACTGTACAGATGTGCTTTATACAATTGATGTATGTATATGTATGAATTGTGATAAGAATTGTATGAGCCCCAATAAATTGCTTAAAAAAAAACAAAACAAAAAAAAAACTGTGAATTATCTCATGCCGTGGACGGATTTGGAAAACATTCTGAGTAAAGTTAGTCAATCACAAAACGGCAAATCCTGTAGGAGACCATTCTTATAAGGGGTAAAACAAGACAAGGTTTTCATACCAAGAGAAACGAATTTTGATGGCTACTAAGGTGGGGTTGAGGGAGCATGAAACAGAATCCTGGATGGCAGACATGTGTGACCTTGGGTGACGGGGGAAGATAGTATTACACAAGAGGGAGCAGAGAAAACAAAGAAGGGGCAGAACAAGATTCTGGGAGATTTTATAAGTAGTTTAAATTGTTGAATACAAAATTTTATTTTCTGAAATGTAAGCCCTCCCTGCCTAATTCATAATAAAGTATCAAAACAAAAGTCCAAAAGATTCACCAAGTGTCTGAGCAAGAATCTCAACACTCCTCTGTCTTTGTGAAACCTTAGAACATCTAGAAAAAAACAAACTATATATGAAGACAACAAGTAAATTTTGGATAACAAAAATGAAATGAAAAATAATGACAATTATAAACCAGGGAGTTATAGAAACGACAGTTATAAGAATGGATTTGGGGCTATCACAGCACTAATATCAGAACCATTAATTCTTCCAACATGCCCTGCCTGGTACTCGCCCTGATAAGGAGATCATTGAAGAGACATGAGTGCCATAGCAAAGTGTGGTGAAGAAACTAGATGGTGCCCAACTAGCACAACTAATATCATCTGGGGTCTTAAAAGCTTGTCTCAAAACAACGTCCATCAGCAAAGAGTCCACTTAGTCCATACGAAACAAGAACACCAACTTGTGTGATCCAAAGACAGCTTATGATAAGATCCAGACCTTGAAAAGGTAATGGAACCAATGCCCACACCCTAAAAGCTCGAATTTTGGGAAACAATAGATGATAGCTCAGCATCCATTCACAGGGTAACTACATGGGGTGGGCGTTGGGTGAATCCCCAACGCTTATTGGCTAGAAACGACAGTGACCCAAAAATCCGACGGTAAGCACTGTAAAGGAATTTTTTAAAGTGCACTCAGGTTGAAATGCAGCATCTTGTAATTTTATCTCCCTCTGGATCCACTGTGAATTTCTTCTAAACTTTTAATAGTCTCTGCTTTCTCACAGATGGAGGTCTCAATCAATTTTGTATGGCCATTGTTGATGGATCATTGCTTGGTGTCTGCCCCAGTTTTGTAAAATTATCTGTCTAGGGAACCTGGGAGTGGCAGTAATACAAAAACAGTATTGGGATTAATGATGACCTGGGAACATGCAGGGAGAGGGAGATGGGAAATCACTATCAATGTGTAAATTAAGGGGGGAAAGTTCCAAAGCGGATTGTGACAATGATTACACAGCCCCGAGCCACGGAACTGTACGATATGGTAATTACAACTCCATAAATAAATAAAAATAAAGTGGCACAATATGAATTCTGAGAAAAATAACAATAATGAAGACCACAGAGTAAAGTGGAATTGACAATAGTTTTCGAGGTTTCTCTGATGCCAGCAAGTTCAATGATCATGCATAAATTTTAACTAAATGCTTTTGAGATCGTTTAATTTGAAAATCTAGTCACATTTCATACACAACTGACAGAGACCCAATACCTTAAGCCTAAATAAATAAATATTTTAGTGGCTTTTCTTTGCCACCCTGTTGATCATCTAATCTTCACAAATGCTTTGAGATAGTAACTATTGTGGCTCGGTTACCTTGATGAGATCCAGATACTTCCTTACTTCAGTCATTCTGTAAATAAATAGTAGAACTTGAATTTGAACCTGGAATGGCTGGCACATCACATCTGCTAACACATATCATTAAGAAAAGAGCAGCAGCTGGCCATATAGCAGCATACCGAGGGGCAGAAATTTCTCGTCTCAGCAACCATGGGCATAAAAATTAAAACATAGGACTCTCAATGTTCCCTGTCTCCACTCTGTGAAGAGATGTGCTCAATCCTGCATCACTACTAACAGACAGTGGTCATGTGAGCTTAGGTTAGCAGGTGGGAAAACAAGTACATAAAAATATTCCATCAGTCCAGAAGATCACAATATATTTACATCTGGATATAAATATAGGAAAAGAAAAATGCTACCCTTTATACCACATCACTAAAAGAACCAAATTTGTAAAGTCTTCTGCAGAGTTGCTATTAAAAATTTTTTACAAAGAATTTAGAATTGTAGAGTGCTTTTAAACAAGAAAATGAATTGCTTTCCTTCATTTATAAATAATAATTCTTATGAAGTTTTTCTATATGCTACCATGTGGGTGAAACTTGAAGACATTATACTAAGCAAAATAAGCTAATTACAAAGGAAAAAGGAGCGCTTCTGGCATAGGGGTTACCTGCTAGACTGCTAGCCACGAGGTCTGCAGGCAAAACCACCAGTAGCTCCACAGGAGAAAGATGAGGCATTCTACTCTTGTAAACCACTACAGTCTCAGAAACCCACAGAGGCAGTGCTACCCTGCCCTAACGGGTCACCATGAGTCAGAATTGACTCGAAGACAGTGAATTGGTTTTTTAAAAAAATTAAATGAAAAATATCCTCCATGACGTGGAGATGCTGGTGTGTTGGAGCAACAGCAATCTAGCTGAAAGGAATTACTAAGAGGCAGAAGGGCAAGTGTGATGGTGGGAAAGGAGGAAGGTAAAATGAAACAGAGGAAAGAATTAGGAAGCAAAGCTATGGATAGAGGTATAAACATAGGTATGTACATATGTAAATGCAATAATTCATAAAAATAGAGGTAGTGGTGTATATACATATATTTATATGGCGATGCACTGAGGCAGTGGATGGACTTTGGGCCTCTGCTCAAGTCCTGCCTCAACACAAGAACACTTTGTTCTAACAACCTGGCATTCTTGGATGCTAACCCTCATGGCAAGATCACTGAACACAAAATGTGTGTAAGAGCAAATGTGGTGAAGAAAGATAATGGTGCCTTGCTATCAAAAAATATAGGGTCTGGAGTCTTAAAGACTTGAAGTTAAACACGCAGCCATCTAGCAGAGAAGCAACAAGCCCACATGGAAGAAGCACCCCAGCCCGTACACTCATAAGGTGACAGGAATCAAGAGACCTAAAACAAACAAACAAAAAACCATATTTTTTTAAAGAACGGGGTGTGTTGGAGCAGAGACCCAAAACCCATCTGTAGACAATGGGACATCCCCTCACAGAAGGGTCAAAAGGAAAAAATGAGTCAACCGGGACGCAGTACAGCACCAATGAAACACACAATATTCCTCTGGTTCCCTGAGACTTTCTCACCCACCACTATCATGGCCTCAGTCCTGCCTTTCACTGAAGGCTAGAACAAAGCATGGTCACAGGTACAACTAACAGATAAGAGCTCACAATACAGGGAAGGAATCCAGGAACAGAAATGAGAGTAGCAATACCAGGAAGGTAGGGGAAAGTAGGGAGAGGAAAAGAGAACTGACCGCAATGATTGACACGTAACCACACACACACACACACACACACACACACACAAACACACACACACAGGTGGACAAACAACAGAAACCATGGGGGTAAGGAGACATCAGTTGGTGTAAGATGAAAATTATAATCATTTATCAAGGGGTCATGAGGGTGGAAGGGGGAAGGAAGGGGAAAAAAAGAGAAGCTGATACCAAGGGCTCAAATAGAGAGTAAATGTTTAGAAAATAATGATGGCAACATATGTACAAATATGCTTTATACAGTTGATGTGTGGATTGTTATAAGAGCTGTAGGATCCCCCAATAAAATGATTATATTTATACCCTCCAAAGTCCTCTTAAATCCAAATACCAAATTAGTTTGACTAGTAAAAAAAGGTCTGTATTGAGCATTATGCTTTATAAGAACTACTAATCTAGTGTCCAATTGACAATAGCAACTGTAAATATTAGGAATCTTAGGAGGCAGTGTATTTATGGGAATTAACCAAAACCAAACTCACCAGCATGGAGTCAATGCCCACACATTGCAACCCTACATAAAGGACAGGGTAGACCTGTCCGGTGAGTTTTCAAGAATGTAACTCTTCACCAGAGTAGGAAGCTTCAGGCACACACAGAAAGTGAGACAGTCAAAGACTCACAAAATGCTTTGCACCGATCTGGAATAGAGGTGGGCCAATATATGTTACTGATGCTATAATTAATAATAATTCTATATATTTGTACAGTTCTGGGAAATGTATAAATTATTTTCATAAATATTTTACCATCTGAATTTTATTTTCAACCCGTAAGACTGATATTGTTTGTTCATTTTACAGCAAAGGAAAATGGGAAACAGGGTGAACAGATTCACCCAACTCTCTTTGCTTTTTATAGTTTGTGAATTGTGTATCAGAAAACATTACCATTCAATTATATCTTACAAGCATTTGTTGAGTAACTTTGACCTTAAGCATCTGGAATAACATTAGAGTGAATCAATAGTTTAATCATGGAGCAATAAAAATAGAGTTCAGAAAACTTTGACTTTCAACCTTTAGAACTTTGGGAAAACAGGATTTGCTTATCCCAAAGAACTGACTTACACTGTCTCTGAATAATCCTGCTACTGGAAGAACACATTTTAAACAAATAGATGCTAGATATAGAGTACTGCCTTAATAAAAGTGCCCTAAGATGGTGGTTTTATAGAACAGAAATTTACTTTCTCATACTTTAGAAGTCTACAAATTTGAATTCAAGACATTGTCTCTAGAAGGAAATCCTTGTTCATCTTTTTCAGCTTTTAGTAGCTGCTGGAAAATCTTGGCACTGTCATCACTCAGATTTTCTCTGTGTGCATGAGACTCTTCCCTTCTCCCCAAAAGAACACACAGAGGCTCAGGACCCACCCTACCTAGCATGGTTTCATTAATATAACAAAAATGGTCGCATACACTGGGGGTGGGGCTCCTAATGCAATCCATAACAATATACACACATTCACTCGTGAAGTCTACATAGTTCTCTTTTGCCGAATATGTGGTTTGCAAATATTTTCTCCCAGTCTGTAGCTTGTCTTATCATCCTCTAAGTGAGGTCTTTCCCAGAGCAAGAGATTTAATTTTGATCATGTCTCTCTAATCAATTTTTTCCTTTTATGATTTTTTTGGAAACTCTGTCTAGTCCTGCAATCTGGAGATTATTTCCTACACATTCTTCAAAGACTCTAGTCTGTTACTACCTGTCAGTTTGTCATAGTGGTATCTTACATGTTGTTATGATGCTGAAAACTATACCATTGACATACTAGGAGGGTAACCCAAGGTGAACAAGTTTCACAAACTACAAAGAAGGATTCAGCTATCACTTCTGAGGTATTAGCCGCCTTATGAATAGCAGCAGAACATTGTTAGATAGAGTACCAGAAGATAAGCCCCTCAGGTTAAAAGGCCTTCAAGATTAGACTAGGGAAGAGCAGCCTCCTCAAAGTAAAGTCAACCTTAACGAGGTGAATGGAGTAAAGCTTTGGGGACCTTCCTTTGCTGCTAGGGCATGACTCTGCAGCTGCAGAAACAGCTGCCAACATCCATCGATAATTGGAATGTGGAGACTTCTGTCAAGATAGCGACCAAGTAACACATACCAGAGGGACTCCACAGAAATCAGTGCAGGAGATCAACTCAGTGGGAAATTCCATGCTGCTGGGTCACAGGAGAAGCACCATAAAGATAAGTAGCACAGATCCACTAGGTTTTGAGGAGCTGTGGGCTTTTGACTTACCACTGTGGAGGCCAGCTAAGGCCTAACTTAGCCCCGCCACAGTCTCAGCCAGAGCCAGGCTCCTTTGGCCAGCCAAAGACCTTTACTTCAACACAGCTACAGCTTGCCACCACCTCTGGGCAGGGTTTAAACCCCTCCAGCCCCGTGGTCAGGCAATCGGGGCTCAGCCATAGCTTTACTTTTGTTTCTCTTGCTTCTCTCTTTCCCCCCACAGTCTCAGCGGGCTCAGGTTTTTTTGATTTGTTGTTTTCTTTCTCTTCTCTTTCTTCTCACACAGTTCTGCAGACCTCCAGACCACTCCCCTTCGTCTAGGGCAATTACACCCACCCTCCACCCAGCTGGGGGAGCTCTACCCTCTGCAGCGTAACATGCAGCTGGAGAAATCCCACCCACTGCAGGGGAACTCACACCTACTCTCCAAGGACAGTGGGGGAACTCCCACCCACCCTTTGGAGTGCTTCACATGACTGGGGTAACCTCTGCCCACCTTCCACAGCACTCCACGTGGCTGGGGAAACCCTTGCCCATCCTCCGTGTCTGAGAGAACTTCTCCTCGCCTGCTATAGTCCCTCACATGGCATAAGGCAGCTCTGGTATCACTCTCCAGTGCTCTACTGTGGAAATATCTTCCCAACCTACACAATGATCGAACTAACTAGGAAAATTCTGCCCACCATCCATGGTACTCTACACCAAAGTGAGAACACCCACCTGCCTTCCCCAGTACTCTCATTACAGCAGACAGTAGCATACCCTCTGCGGTGCCCTAAGCTACCATGGCCCACTCCATCATGGCTTCCTGTGGGATTATCCAGTACAGCAACGTCCTCGCAGATCCACACCACCCAACCAGTGTCCCCTGAGAAGACCATCCAACTTGCCCTCCAAATGCCACAATACTGGTTGGCTAGGGAAAGAGTGAAGCCACAGGAGGATAAAGCAGTAGCCCAATCCCATAGTGCAATTAGCTGAAGGCAGTTTGAAGAAACAGTCCTACAAGTCTCCTGGAGAGAACCCAGTGCTCTTCGATTCTCTGGAAAATGAAGCCGGGCAACTCTAAAACAACACAACTCAAACAGCAGTCAGCCCTAATGACCTCAATGAAAAAACAGGAGAAACAAAAGGCAATGTCAGAAGTCCTGAACCTAACAAAATGCATAGAAGAAGCAGACATTGATCCGCTACAGAAAAAATCTTCAGAATGCTGCTTGGAGTCATACAGGATATGAGGGAAACAATACAGAAAAACGATGAAATGACAGAGGAGATAAAGACCATACACCAAACAGAAATACAAGAGCTAAGGCACGTGATAACAAAAACAAGTAGCAAATTCACAGACTTCGCCAACAGAATGGAGGAGGCAGAGAACCTCACCTGGGACCTAGAGGACAGCCAAAAAGATGAGAAAAGAAATGACAGGCTCAACAAATATAGTAGGTGACTTTAGTACACCGTTCTGTGAGAAGGATGGATCATAGGAAAAGAAGCTTAACAAGGAAGTTACAGACCTAAACACTACATTAGACAACTTGACTTGATAGATAATTTTAGAGCTCTCCCTAAGTGCAAATAAATTCACATTCTTTTCAAGCATACATGGCACAGACTCGAAGATAGACCACATGCTGGGACACAAGTAGAATCTGTAAATTCAAGCACAGAGCGATCATACAGACTTTTCCCTCTGACCACTATGCCATAAGACTGGAAATCAACAAAGGGATAATTGAGAAAACAAAGGCAAACAATTGGAGGAAGAATAACTTTCTACTGCAAAAGGAGTGAGTACTGGCCCAGATCACAGATAAAATTAGGACGTTTCTAGAAACCAATGAGAATGAGAATACAATATACCAAAACCTTTGGGACACAGCAATGGCAGTTATCAGAGGAAGTTTGATAGAAATACATGCACACAAGAAAAAGGAACAGAGACTTATGATTGATATGCTGACACAAAACTTACAGGAATTGGAGCAGAGCCAACAGGACAATCCTACTAATAGTAAAAGAAAAGAAATAATGAAAATCAGGACTTAGATTCATGAGAGGGAAATAAAAGAAAACTGTGGAAAAAAATAAATGCAGCTGAAAGTTGGCTCTTTGAAAGAATTAATAGAATCAACAGAATGCTGGCAAACCTAACCAAGGGAAGGAAGGAATGAATTTCAATAGGAAGGATGAGGGATGAGACAAGGGACATTACAATGGACCCTAATGATAATTACACAGTACTACAAAGGCCTGTACCACAATAAATTCAACAATCTGGAAGACATGGGCAACTACTTGGAAAGATAATCCCTCCCTCGACTAAACCTGATGGATGTCAAGAATCTCAACAGACTCATAGCAATGGAAGAAATAGACAAGGTTATCAAGGGATTAACAACAGCAAAATCCCTTGGGATTTCTATCAAGCATCCAGGGAACAACTGACACCAATCCTACACAAACTCTTCCAGAACACAGTAAAAGATGGCATACTCCCAACACTTTCTATGAAGTTAGAATAACTCTGATACCTAAACAAATTATGAATACCACAAGAATCAAGAGCTACAGACCAATATCCCCAATGAACATCAATGCAAAAATCCTTAACAAAATACTGGCCAGTAGAATCCAAAAGTATATCAAACAAATAATTCACCATGACTAAGTGGCACCCATACCTAGGATGCAAGGATGGTTCAACATATGAAAAACCATTAGTATTATTCGTCACACTGACATGAAAAATTTTAAGAACCATATGATAATACCAATAGATGCAGAAAAAGCATTCGACAACATCCAACACCAATTCCTGTTAAAGACACTCAAGAAGATAGGAATAGAAGGAAAATTCCTCAATATTATACAAGCTATGTATGAAAAACCAACAACCAATGTGGTAGTCAATGAAGAAAACACGGAAATAATCCCACTGAAAAAGGGGACCAGACAAGGATGCCCCTTGTCCCCACTCTTATTTAATATCATACTGGAGGTCATGGCTAACAGCATAAGACAAAGAAAGGCATCAAAGATATTTGCCTAGGGAAGGAAGAGGTGAAACTATCAATATTTGCAGATGATATGATTTTATATATGGAAAATCCCAAAAGCTCCTCAAGGGGAGTACTGGAAGCAATAGAGGAATGTGGCAGAGTGACAGGATACAAGATTAACAAACAGAAGTCCATCAGACTGTTATACACATTGGAGAAGACCACAGAAGAGATAAAAAAGGTGGTACCCCTCACAATAGCCAAGCACAAATTGAAATATCTAGGGATATACCTGACTAAAAGAACAAAAGATCTATATGAGTAAAACTACAGAGCAATATTACAAGAAACCAAAAGTGACTTCAACAAATGGTCTTCCATGTCCTATGCTCGTAGAATAGAAGACTCAATATAGTAAAGATGTCAGTTCTGCCCAAGGCACTATATAAGTCCAATGCAATCCTGATATAATTACCCTCATCTTTCTTCAAAGAATTGGAAAAACTGATTACCAACTTCATAAGGAGAGGGAAGAAGTCCAGAATTAGCAGAGAACTCCTCAAGAAGAAGGACAGTGTGGGAGGGCTTGCTTTACCTGACTTTACCACACATACAGAAACAGTGGTCAAAACTTCATGGTATGGTTATAATGATAGATATTCAGTCCAATGGAAAAGAACTGAAAACCCAGAAATAAAATCATCAACATACAGATAACGGTTATTTGATAAGGGCCCAAAAATTATCAAATGGGAAGCAGATGTCCTCTTCAACAAGTGGTGTTGGAAAAAATGGATATCTACATGCAGAAAAATGAAGCAAGACCCTTACCTCACTCTGCTCTGTGCACAAGAACAAACTCAAGGTGGATCACAGACCTTGAGATAAAACCCCAAACTATTAGGACATCAATGAAGGAATTGGGACAAACCTGAGAACCTTGGCACAGGGAATATATAGGCTATACGAAATAGGGAAGGACACAAACACAGAGGAGGCACAAATTGACAAGTGGGATATACTGAAGATAAATCACCGGTGTACATTGAAAGGATTCACCAAGAGAGTAATAAGAGAGCCAACAGACTGGGAAAACATTTTTAGCAATGACACATCAGACAAAGGCCTTATTACTAAAATCTACATAACTCTGCTAGCTTCCAAAAGAAAAAAATTTAATTAATTGCCCACTGAGGAGGTGGACAGAGGACCTGAACAGAAGTTTCACAAAGGCACAAATCCAAGTGGCCAATAAGCATATGAGAAAATGTTCCTGATCATAAGCCATAAGAGAAATGCAAATTAAAACAATGAGATACCACCTGACACCCTCAAAGATAGACCAATTCAAAAAAATCAGAAAGCAACAAGTGTTAGAGGGGCTGTGGTGAGATAGGAATTCTCACCGGTAGCTATGTACAACCACTATGGAGATCAATTTGGTGGTATCTAAAACATATGGAAATTGAGCTACTATATGACCCAACAATCCCCCTACTGGGCATATACCCAGAAGATGCAAGAAACAAACCACAGCCAGACATCTATGCTCCAATGTTCATCTCAGCACAGTTCACAATTGTAAGGATTTGGAAACAACCCAAATTTTCATCAACAGATGAATGAATTTTAAAAACTGTGGAATATACATATAATGAAGTACTATGCATCCCTAAGAAGCAGTGGTGAACACATGAAGCATATCACAGCATGGGAACAGCTGGAGGATATTATGCTAAGCAAAGTAAGCCAAGCACAAAAGGACAAGTTCAGGAATCTTCTGAGGTAAGGTTAAAAATGCAAAAGGGACATAGGGGAAAAGCTCCTATATACATACATTCCTGGGTGAGGTATTCAGGTAGTATGGCAGGGGTCAGACTAAATCCAGGAATACATGTGGTAGGAGGGGACAAGAAAAGAAAGACCTAGGTAATGGGGGAACCAGACACTAACCCACCCAAATGGAGAGTGTTGTTTATATCTCCGCAGAAGAAGGAAAGAGGAACCAGACTTCAACCAGGTGATCCAAGATGTGAATGCAACATACCAGCATGAAGCAGGGAACCAATAGAGAGGTCTGTGGGCTGGCCCAATTCCACCTATGTGGACACCCCTTCTCCCAGCAGAAGAATGCAATTCAGAGGACAGCACTGAGGCTACAGCTCAGGGAGAGGGGTGCGTCTGAGCAGAGCACACAGGAGCAAATGCAGGGAGAGGAAGAGAGTGTGGAACACATCCTGACACACCAAGCCCTAGGACAATACTCCCGTTCAGAGCAGCCAAAGCACAAAGAGGGCCATAGGACCAGTTCCACCATAAGACACGATGTGCCTCACTGACCCATAGCGTTTCAAGGGACAACACTGGAGACATGGTGTGGGAACGGTGCCTGATCTGACCCCACCAAACGGGTTGAAACATTAAGGGCATGAAACAGAGCAGCAAGGGGAGCAGAGCAATGAAGCCCCGGGAAATACCAAAAATAGATTTGGGGGCAAGGGCATGGCACCCCATCAGACTTAATGGAAAAACACTCCTAAAGGTCAACAAACAGACCTGGAACTATTTATAGGCTTTTCTCTCTTTTTTTGTTGGTTTTTGTTGTTTTGTTTTGCTCTGTCTTGTTTTTGTGTTTATTATTGTCTCTGCAGGTCTATCTAGATAAGATAGGCAGGATAAACAATCTGGAGGAGAAAACAAAAGGACCTACAGTTCCAGGGGAACAGAGGAGAAGGGGAGGCAGGGGGTGGGGGGAAGCAAGTGGATGTTAACAAACGACAAGGGATCAAGAAGTGATCTAAAATTGATGGCGAGGATGGCATAGGATACCTGGTAAAGCTTGATCAAGGGCAATGTAACTGAGAGGAATTACTGAAACCTGAATGAAGGCCGATCATGATAGTGGGACAAGAGGAAAGTAAAAGGAAATAGAGGAAAGAACAAAGAGGCAAAGGACATTTATAGAGGTCTAAATACAGGCATTTATATATGTAAATATATTTTTTATATAATGATAGGGAAATAGATCTATGTACATATATTTATAGGTTTAGTATTAAGGTAGCAAATAGACATTGGGCCCCTACTCAAGTACTTCCTCAGTGCAAGAACATTTTGTTCTAATAACCTGACATTCTGTGATGCTTACATTCCTAACACAATTTCTGAAGACAAAATACGTGCATAAGCAAATGTGGTGAAGAAAGTTGATGGTGCCCAACTATCAAAAGATATAGTGTCTGGGTCCTAAAGGCTTGAAGATAAACAAGCGGTCATCTAGCTGAGAAGCAATAAAGCCCATATGGAACAAGCACACCAGTCTGTGTGATTATGAGGCATTGATGGGATCAGGTATCAGACATCAAAGACCCAGAACAAAGAATCATATAAATGTGAATGAGGGGGAGGACAGAGTGGGGACCCAAAGTCCATCTGTAGACAATTGGACATCCTCTTACAGAAGGGTCACAAGGAAGAGACGAGCCAGTCAGGGTGCAGTATAGCAATGATGAAACATACAAATATCCTCTAGTTCTTTAATGCTTCGTCCCGCCCCCACTATCATGATCCCGGCTAGACCACAGCATGCACATGGGTACAGATAAGAGCTGGGTACACAGGGAATCCAAGACAGATAAACTTCTCAGGATCAACCATGAGAGTAGTGATACCAGGAGGGGGAGAAAGGGAGAACCGATTACAATGATCTGCATATAACCCCTTCCCTGGGAGACAGAAAACAGAAAAGTAGGTGAAGGGAGACAATGGTCAGTGTAAGACATAAAACAGTAATAAAAATTTATAAATTATCCAGGATTCATGAGGGAGCTAAGGTGTGGGAGGGAGGGGAAAAAATGAGGAGCTGATACCAAGGGCTCAAGTAGAAAGAAAATGTTTTGAAAATGATGGCAACAAATGTACAGATGTGCTTGACACAGTGGATGGATGTATGCATTGTGAGTTGTTCGAGCCCCCAATAAAACAATTAAAATAATAATTAGAACATGGCGAATTTGAAGTATGAGAGCAGGAAAATTAGAAGTCATCAAAAGTGGAAATCATAAAGGTCAATATCCTAGGCAGGTGTGAGCAGAAATGAATTGTTATTGGCCAATTTTAGTCTTATGATTTAGGTACCATGAATGAAAAATTCAAGAGAAGTGAATGTTAATACAGTCCAGGGCTCTGTCTGTCTCTGAAGTCAAGTTGCAATGTACAACACAAGCAAGGAGACAGAAGGAGAGCTACCCTAACAGCCTCCTCTAACAGTGAAAGGAGGGAATTTTCATATATAAGGAAAATTTGGGGGTGGGGTGGGGGGAGGAGCATTAGAAATATCGGAACTGAGTTGTGGGTAGTATTGCTCAGTAAACATCATGTCTTCACATACTGCTCTCTGCGCTGGTGTTTTATGGTACTTCATGCCACCGCTAGTGACAACAGAACAGAATGATGTATCTTACTTCTCCCTGGGGTTCAAAAGAGTTCATTTTAGTTTGGTCGCTCTTTCACAATAAGCCTGTTCTCTGACCTGAATTCACAAGCTTATCAATTTGTAACTGCGAAGGAAAATAAAACACGTTGGAAATTCAGTGATAGAATTTTGCAACACCAGTGACTTCTTTCTTGCAAATATCTTTTTCAAAACGTAAGCAGGACTGTACACCGAGACCTCACCAGAAGGAATCGAGAAGAACCAAACTGACCACATCTATGGACAGAGACGATGGAGAACTCCACATCATCAATCAAAAACGATGTGCCACCTGGTCATATGTCAGTCCAGGTTCAAAGACAAGTCCGTGAAAGCCAAAATATGACCTTGAGTATAACCCCCTGAATTTCTAGAATATCTCAACAAACACTAAGGACCACAGATCTAATGATCTGTGAAATGACAATAAGAGTGTCATACACGTAGAAAGCAAAAAAAAAAAAGTCATTTTAAAAATAGGAAGGCTAAAAAAGAGCTGATACTAAGGGTTCAAGTAGAAAGAAAATGATGATGGCAACATATGTACAAGTGTGCTTGACACAATGGATGGATGGATGGATTGTGATAAGAGCTGTAAGAACTCCCAATAAACTGAGTAATAATAATTTTTTAAAAGATCAAGGTGGATGTCAGAAGAGACTCGAACACTTGCTCTGGAACACACATTAGCTAAAGCAAATAGTAGGTGTGATCCAGGCAAAGAGCTGAACAGAGCATTTCAAAAGGCAACTCAAGAAGACAAAGGAAAGGAGCCCCATGAAATGTGCAAAACCCTGGGGTTAGAAAGCTAACCTGGGAGAACACAGTCGGCCTATCTCTGGCTTAAAGAACTAAAGGGAAAACTCAAGTCTTGCATTGCAATAGTGGAGGATTCCATGGGCAAAATCTTGAATCATTCAACAAGAATCAAACGAAGGTGGAAGGAATGCATAGAGCCACTGTGTCAAAAATAAATGGTCAACATTCACCCATTTCAGGAAGGGGCATATACTGAGGAACTTATGGTATGGAAGGAAGAAGTCAGCTGGCACTGAAGGCACTGGAAAACACAGGGTTCCAGGAATTGGTGGAATATGAATCGAAAAGTTTCAACAAAGCACTCCCTAGTCCATGCTAAGAAATTTGGCCAAGTGACTGGAAGAGATCCACATGTGTGCCCAGTCCAAAGAAAGGTGACCCAACCGAATGCAGAAACGATCTCTCAATATCAAGAATATTGTTATCCTTACTACCAATATCATTAATACAAGTAAAATTTTACTAACAGTTACAAACAGTTGTAGCAGTACCTTGAAAGGGAGCTGACAGAAAGTCAGGCCAGATTCAGAAGAGAACATCACAAAGGGGCATTACAACATCGCATTGCTGATGTCAGGTGGATATCGGATAAAAGCAGAGAGTACCAGAAAGCTGTTTGCTTTACTTGTTATTTATTAACTATGCAAAGGCATTCAACTTTGTGGACCAAAGAAAGTTATGGCTAATACTTCGAAGAAAGGGAATCCCAGCACACGGAACTGTGCCCATGCAACATCTCTACAAAGAGGCAGTGCTTCAGACAGCACAAGGAAATACTACATGGATTCAAATTAGGAAAGTGTAGGTCACTGTCGCAATCATTCCTCATAGTTACTCACTCTGTGTACAATCTGTGTACTGATCACACAATCAGAGACGTTCAACTGTAAAACGAAGACAGGCATCAAGATTGAAGAATACTTATCTGCAACCTGCAATACGAAGCTAACTCGTTGACCAGACTAAAGAGGACTTGAAGCACTTATTGATGGAAAGCTAAGAAGACAAACTTAAGTGTGGGTTATAGCCCAATGTAAAGTATCTATACATATTCTCACACCTAGACCAATAGGCAACATCATGATAAACAGAGAAAAGACTGAAATGGTCAAGGATTTCATTTTACTTGGATCCACAAGCAATGCTCCTGGAAGCAGCAGTCAAGAAATAACATGGCATATTTCATTTCTTCACACCAGCTCTCTAATGTGTTGGAGAACAAAGGTGTCCCTTTGGGTGCCAAGGTGCATATGACCCAAGCCCCTTGTATTTTCAAGCTCCTCCTATGTATGTGAAAACTGGACAATGAATCTTTGTTGATCAATTTGAGTTATGGGACTGGTGAAGAAAATCGAAAGGACCATGGCTTCAGAAGAACAAACAAATCTTGGGAAAAGTATAGCCAGGACACCCGTTAGAAGAAATGATGGCAAGATTTTTTTCTCACGGACTTTAGTCATGTTATCAGGAGAAGCTAGTCCCTGGAAAAAAAGATACGCTTGGTAGAGTAGAAGGTCAGCCACAGAGAGGAAGCCCTCAGTGAAGTAAATGGACACAAAGGGCTCAAACATAACCATTGTGAGGCCGATGGAGGACAAGGCTGTGTCTCATCCTTTTGTGTATCAGGTTACTGTGAAGCAGAGCCAACGCCAGGGCACCGACAGACAACCCCAGCCTGTGCATGGTTGGGCTGAAAACGGAGCCTCAGAGGTGGGTTCAGTCGCAGACCTGAAGTGTGACTCAGAGCCTGTATCAATGTTTCCACCAGTCTATCGAACCAGGAAGCCTAGTCTTTTAAAAAACGATTCTTAGTTTTATTCCACATTTTTCTCCCACTTTCTCTAAGACTTTATTTAACCCCTTGTGGAGTTTGTAGTCGTAGCCAAGCACCATCTAGTAGATCTGTTGGTGCTCCAGAGAGGGAGAAATCACTAGCTCTACCTTAGAGGGTCACTCATTTGCTGTGAAGATACCAACTGCTACACACACACACACACACACACACACACACACACACCCCTCACTGCCATCGAGCCGATGCCAACTCATAGTGATCCTGTAGGAAAGAGTAGAACTGCCCCTGTGGGTTTTCAAGACAGTAGCTCTTTACAGGCGTTACCCGTCTTTCTCCCACACATCAGTGGGTGGTTTCAAACTGCTGACCTGGCAAGTAGCAGGCCAGCATGTAACCACTGTGTCACCGTAGCCTTTATGGACTATATTATGTCGCTTTATCTTGGTGTTCCCAAAACTATAATCCTAAACACCCATTCCCTCAAAGTGTTTGGTAATGTCTAAGAAACTTTCCAAATTTTGTAACGTGTATTCTCTATTCTTTCCATTCGTGAATACATTTGTAGGAAAGATAAATGCACATGCACATCTATCTCATGTCAAATCTTTTTTAACACCAAATCTATATATACCCATCCAAGAGTATACACCTAATCTCCTCCCACACCCACTCAGCCTGCATGTCTATCTATGCATCTACTCTAACAACAACAAAAAAAAACAACTCACTGCCATCGAGTTGACCCAACACATAGCACCCCTGTATAGCAGAGCAGAACTGCCCCTGTAGCTGTCCAAGACTGTAAATCTTTGCATGAGTAGAAAGCTAGATCTCTCTCCCAAGGAGAGACTTGTGGTTTTGAACTGCTGACCCTGTGGTTAGCAGCCCATAATGTGAGCTACCACACCACCGGGGCTTCTCAGAGGTTACCTGTGTCTATAACAGTATTTGACTCGGCTGCCTTGAACTCCTGCACTCCTCCCAGTGTCTTCCCCTGCCTCCGTCATTTCTGTGGGTCTCCCTTCCATGGTATATGGTCCTCCTCTTATCACACATTAGCCGTATCTACCTGGTGCCGATTTGCCCTCCTGTACTCTTTCACCTGTGGTAATCAGTAGAGAATATTTCTTTTAGTGTGAAAGCCTTTTCTTGACTTTTTACACTTGTGCTTTTGTGATTGACTAATTTTAGAAAGCGCTGTGTCCTTCAAGTTCATCCGTGTTATGTTTCCCAAATTCATCACTATCCTTTACTGTTGTTGAATTCCGTTGTGTATGTACCACACAATGATGGGCATTAGGTTGTTTCCATCTCTTTTGTTATTATAAACAGTGCTGCAATGAACATGGGTGCGCATGTATCTATTGTCCTGTATTGGCTCTTATTTTTCTAGATTATATACGAAGTAGAGGGATTGCTGGGTCATATGGTAATTTGTATTTCCATCTTTTTGAGGAAGCACCAAATCATTTTCACTGCCACAGTAGTGGCACAATTTTACAGTCTGGCAGTATATCAATGTTTCTGCCTCTCCATAAGCTTGATTGCTTTCTATTTTCTTGACATTTGTTACTAATGCTGGAGTGAGGTGATATCTCGTTGTTTTGATTTGTATCCCTCTAATGACTATTAATCACTAGCATCTCTTCATATGCTTTTAGCCATCTGAATGTTTTCACTGGTGAAGTGTCTCTTTATGTCTGCTGTGAGTGGGGCTGCAATCTACAAGGTATTCAGTTCAAAACCACTATCCACCTTGGGAGAAAGGCTGGGCTTTCTACTCCTGTAAACAGTTATAGTCTATAGGGTTATAGATATAGGGTCAGTCACTAATGAGTCAGCATCGACCCAATGGCAGTGCATTAGACCTAATTTTTAATTATTTGTTTTTCTTCTTCTTTTTTTAAATTATCTTTTTTTTCCAAAACCTTTTTATTGGGAGGTAATATAATATCATACCATTCCATATCATTCCACATCAGAAATATTGTACAATTGTTACCACAATTAGTTTCTATTTTTCTTTGTGTGTGGATTAATTTATTATTTTTTAATCATTTTATTGGGGGCTCGTACAATTCTTATCACAATCCATACATACATCCATTGTGTCAAGAACATATATACATTTGTTGCCATCATCATTCTCAAAACATTTGCCTTCTACTTGAGCCCTTAACATCTGTTGCTCATTTCCCCCCTCCATCCCCACTCCCTCCTACCTCCTGAACCCTTCATCATCCATATATTATTATTATTTTGTCATATATTACACTGTCTCACGTCTCCCCCGCCCTCTTCTCTGCTGTCCCTCCTCCAGGGAAGAGGCTATATGTAGATTCCTGTAATCAGTTCCCCCTTTCTACCCTACATTCCCTCCACCCTCCAGGCATCGCCACTCTCACCACTGGCCTTGGAGGAGTCATCTGTCCTGGATCCCCTGTGTTTCCAGCTGCTATCTGTACCTATGTACATGCTCTGGTCTAGCCAGATTTTTAAGGTGCAATTGGAATCATGATAGTGGGGGGGGAGGGAAGCATTTAAGAACTAGAGGAAAGTTATGTTTCATCGTTGCTACCCTGCACCCTGACTGGCTCATCTCCTCCTCACAATCCTTCAGTAAGGGGTGTCTGGTTGGCTACCAATGGGTTTTGAGTGTCCACTCTGCACTCACCCACATTTTCATTGATATGATTTCTTGTTCCTTGATGCTTGATACCTGATCCCTTTAACAGCTTGGGATCACACAGGCTGCTGTGTTTCTTCCATGTGGGCTTTGTTGCTTCTGAACTAGATGGCAGTTTCTATTTTTCTAATGTTAAAGTGTTCCATGAACTTCAAAAAGGAGTGGGCTTCAACTTCTGCAGTGAAAAGATGGTTAAGGAGAAAGCACATAGTCAATGACACATGAATAAAAGCCTAGGACATTGTAAATGAGGGCTTCAATCAAGAAGCAATATGGAAATACCTTAAATAAAAGTTTTGTTGCTTTTTGATCAGGTACTATTTAATATTCTTTCACTAATATTTTAAAACTCTTTCTTATATCATAATCTAGTTGTGTGTAACTCTTGTGTTGTTTTTATTTAAGTATTAACTGTATGAAATAATAAACTGCCTTTCATTATATCAAGTTTTATACTTAGAGTGCTCATTAGGGTAGTGAACCTGTTTTGAAATTATTTGACTCTCACAACTGGCAATAACCCCCCCCCCCAAAATAAAAAACCCAAAGCAAAAAAGTCCCTGCCCTGAGTCCATTCCCACCCAGGGATTCTACAAGGTTTCTGAAGTTGTACATGTTTCTGAGAGGAGACTGCTTCTTCTTTCTCCCGCACAGCAGCTCATGGGCCATTGGCACTTCTTTGCATTCCAATGCTTACTCAACAGTGCCCCCGGGCTTTCTTCTAATAGCAACACACACACACACACTTCCCCAAGTTCACAGGGGTGAAAAAAATCACACATTATTTTATAACTCCATTTTACATGAACTTTTTGAAGTCCCCTCATTTTTACATGAACCTTTTGAAGCCAACAGTATGTGTTTAAGCCTATCTCTCTGATCCGTGGATGACTACAGACAAGGGTTTTGTGTGTGTGTGTTTGTTTTTTTCAGTAATACAATTGTCTTCGTCTTCTTCAAAATGGATTCTTCTGCAAAACTCAAACTCAGAACCGGGACCCTGGGGTCGATGCCCAATGTGGGCCCACAGGACAGGGTAGAACTGCCCCTGCGGGTTTCCAAGACCGTACTTTGTTAGGGGACTGGGAAGCCTCTTCTTTCTCCCACAGATTGGCTGGTGGTTTGAACTGCTGAGCTTGTGACTAGCAGTCCAGCACATAACTACTAGCCACCAGGGTTACCTTAGTTTCATTAGAGTGCCTCTAAAAAAGGGTGGGGGAAGTCCCACCCAAACAGGGGCTTATGAGGAGATCTACTGGGTCAGTACACACATACACAAATACACATACACACACATATATGTTGTCAGAACTTATGCAGGCTTACAATGGCTGCAAGGAGGACATAATGTGAACACCCTCCCTGTGGGGGACTCTGCCATCACGTGGAGTCACTAGGTGCCAGAATCAAATCGAAGGCCCATCACCACAGATGACGTCATTGCTGAAATACTGAACTAGACTCGGACTGTACACTGTAGACTTGCTGTCATGAAAGGAATACATGTCACATATTTTTAAGTCACTATTTTGTTAAGATTTTTATCTTATTTCTAGATGGAAACAATACTACCTGACAAAATAAGTCAAGTAGAAACATTCTGGACGAGCTTGTGAGTCAGGAGTTTGTAGTTCTCTCTTTTAGGCTTAAGAACTTCGCAACTCATTAATGAGTTTACCATCATTGTGATGTCGATAAGACGCTGGATGAGCTAGAAGAGAAGGGAATAAGCCACAAAGACCATGGAGAGACCCAATATTACATGCCCGGCATAAGGGAATTAGTTGAATGAGGAAGAAAAAATCTAAGACGCAATAAAAATATATAGGTGGTGTTTGGAGTCTCTAACTGTCAGTAAGAAATGAAGAAGAGACCAGAACCAAATCCAAAGACTTGGAAAGCGAGAGAGGAAAAGTTCTTGACAGTGAAAACTGTGGTTAGTTTTGAGCAGCAATCATAGTTGGCAATTCCAAGGGGTTGGATAGAGATATGTAGTGGAGAAAAACAGTCAATATTGCACTGAGCAATATGGTAGTTACAGAATTTCATGTCAACTTGATAAATCAGAATGAAGTGGTGTAGTCTAGCCTGCCCATCAGGTCAAGCCTGGTGATCCCTCCTTGTGGGCATGGCCTTCTCATGAGGATTCTGGGACTTCCTCTCTTCCTCCCTGGAGGCGGGACACTCTCTCTGCTTGACATTCCTGTTGACAAGCCACATGGAGCCATGCTGATGGCAGCCAAAGCCCTGGAGATGCGTCCACTGCCATTGGACCCACAGGACTTTCCACCCACTGGCCTGCGGTCAGCCTGCATTCATCATCATTGCATGTGCTGCGTGAGTCTGAAGAGGAATTCATGAGTTGATATCGGACATATGGGCTAATATCAGACTTATGGACTTGATCTGGACTGGGCTGGGATGTTTTATTAATGCATTAACTACTTCTTCATATAAAGCTCTCTCTCACCCACATATAAGTGTCTCTGGATTTGTTTCTCTAGTCGACCGGTCTAACACAGGCAAATCTGCTGCAAAAGACCTCTTTAAAATCTTAGAGCAAAGATGTCACTGGGAGGACTAAGGTGCACTTGACCCAAGCCAGAGTATTTTCAATTCACTTACATACTTGTTCACTCTGGATAATGAATAAAGAAGACAAAAGAAAAAGTGAATGATGGTGTTGACAAAAACATACCAGAAAAACAAACAAATATCTGATGGAAGAAGTGTAGCCTTGGGGTGATTCTTGGAAACTAGGATAAGAAAATTGCTTCTCACATATGTTTGCGATGCTATCAAGAGTGATCGGTCCCCGGAAACAGGCGTTTTGCTTAATTATATACAAAGTCAGCAAAAAAGAAGAGGGAGACCATCCAGAAGATGGGTTTACATGGTGGCCGCAACAATGGGCGCAAATATAAGAACAAGGAGCAGTGTTTCCTTCTGCTGCCCACCGATAGGGCCATGGTGAATCGGAACCTACTTCACAGGACCGAGCAGTAACAACGGTCCATTCCCGGGGGGACGAATCTTTCTGACGACAATCCTTGTCTACACAAGGATTTTATGATCTCCATGTCGACATTATACACCCAGCCCTTTCATGACAGAATTAGCTCTTTCGGAATGTCAGTCTCATCCCCGGTTGATGCATGGTTATACACTCAACTGCTAGACAACAGTTGGCAGTTCAAATTCACCCAGAGGTGCTTTGTAACCTGTAAGACAGGCCTGGCAATCTGCTTCCAAACGATCACAGTCTTGCATGTGGAGCATGCTTCTGCTCTCCACACAGGGGCGCCTTGAGTCAGGACCAGAGCAACCAACGGCACCCGCTTCACTCACTCTCTGCTACTGCTAGCAAATGACTTTCAGGTCATACATGAAACCAGAGCCCACGATTTCTCAGGAAACAATATGGAGAAATAATACTCCAGGCCTCTCTTTTCCTCCCACCAAATACGGCCTTCTGCTCAAGCGTGTCTTGTGATTTGGTCACTGGAACCTATGCTGCATTTCCCAGAGTCGAGGCCCCTGTGTTGGAAGACAGTCTTGGAGAGATGGCCATCTCGAGAACAATGAACACATAAAGACCAGAGCTGCCTCTTATTGTTGCTGTCAGTGCCGTCACATTGGCTCTTCCCCATCGTGAGCCCGTGCACAACAGATTGAAGCATGCCCCTGTCCTGTGCCATCTGCACAATCGGTGCTGTGTTTGAGCCACGGCTGTCGTCACGGTGTTTGTCCAGCTCGTCCTGTGTCGTCCTCTCTTCAGTGGCCCTCTACTTTACCAGGCAGGACTTCCTTTCCCAGGGACTGGTCTCCCTTGATCCCTCTCGATTTGGGCACGTGTTAAACTCCTTCACTGATGTCCATAAAATATTATAGGTAGGATCCTTCTAGAAAGGCATCCATAACTTTTATAGAATTTTTAAAGAGCTCTGACCTTCTCCCTCCCTCAAAGAGTATTTTTATTTTTTAGTATCACTTCTTAAAGAGTGGTATAAAGTGATGCTGAAAGCAATTTGACTTTCCGGTTTCCTTCACCACCTTACATGCGTCTGAGCCATTCCTCCCTGTAAACATGTACTTCTCTGTGGACTTTCTTTGAACTAGCTGATCATCTCTAGAGTCATCTGAACTTCAAGCACGCTAAGTACATGGAACGTGATTTCCACCTCTTTTGCCACCACGTCAGGTACAGTGGTTACCCAAGATCATCTTAACGCCAAATGTAAAATATGAAAAATCTTCCAGCCGGTTCTTAAAGTCTCTGCTCCCAGAACTCCAGAATCTTCCATGGTATGCTAGCTCAAGTTCCTTGATTTACACTCTTCTGTAACTGAAAGCTGCCTGGTAGTTTGCAAGGTAAAGAAAAATACTAAAAGAGGCCACTCTTTAAAGACTTTTACCTATTAATTACAACTGTCAGTACAGACTTATACTTTTAGCAAAACTTGGAGGGGTGTAAAAAAGCCAGAAGAGTTCAGACAAATTGTGTTACATACTGAGAAGTTGAAAACACCGAGCATGGAGTCTAGAGATGACTGGAGACAGAGGAAAGACGGTAGAAGAAAAGCTGAAATCCTAAGTAGAAATCAATGAGAGATAAAAATTATTTCTGAGTTTTATATAAAAATAAAGTAAAACAGGGCATTTTAATTTAGAATTACCAACAGGGGTAGGACAAGGGTGGCGGGGACGTCCTTGTTTCCTTTCCATTGAAAATCCAACCTACTTTCAGCAAGGTGTGCTCAAGGCAGGTGCCGGTCTGCTTTAATAGGGGATCAGCGCCATCTGGTGGGATTTTAGGATTCGCCACCTGTCTTAAAATGTGGCCAAATTTAGTTCAAATCCTAAATTTTGTATTAGAGATTTCAGAGATCTATGAATATATTTTTATATGTTTATACATACATACAAATTATAGAGCTATATGTATAAGGAGTTGAAATGTTTCTTTTGGAGAGTGTCAGGTTTAAAGCAAGACTCATATCAGCAGGCTACACACAGGTATACACTCTGACTATTTAGCTGAAGGAATTTGCCGACCAGCGTCAGGGATAATTTAGAACGCAAGGTGGCAATCGGCACCGTGTGTGAGCTCACAGTGTTGCCAGGGAAGCACCGTCTGGGTCGTCAGAGCTAGCAGTTAGGGGTGGGAGGAAGGTGGGGGAGTGGGGTGGGGTGTGCAAATGGGATCGTCAAGGTTTTAATCTATTGCCTAGTATTATATATATATATATATATATTTAGTATTATATTTTTAAGACAAAAAATAGAAACTGAAATCAAATCAAGATGTTAGCATACGGGGAAAGTAATGATCTTTAATAAAAATTTCATTAAATAATTTTAAAACAGGTAAACCACTAGCTCTGGTAAAGTTGTATGTGGCAAAATCCTAAATTACCACGAGATAGTGTAAACCCTATTATTTGTGTGTATATGTATATTCTAATATGTGTGTGCAGTTCCAAACTATTTTGTGGTATACCGCTCGTTAGATAGCTATGTAACAGAACAGTAAATAATACATAATTAACTGATATCGTCTTTTACTGAAAGAGAAGTTCCTATGTTGAATGAGGCCTGCTCTAGTGAGCACCCAGACAACTAAATCCAAAAAGGCAATGGCTGTCCTAATGGCACCAGGAGATCACAGGTTTGGGTTCACGGAGAAACTGGCAAATCTATAAAATAATTATAGTAAGTGTATTTATGCTCCGTAGGGTTAGTCGATGTCATTCCAATAACTTCCCCAGGAATATTTACAAATCATTAAGACACAACTATTCTTTGAGAAGAGATTTTTTTCCCTTGAGACTGATAGTAAAAAGTCATCGAAATCATTATCCCTTAAAGGAGTCACTGGGCCTGGGGGATCAGCACCATAGCCTTGGGGGACACCAAGGTCAAATGGAATAAAATAATTCACAAAAACAGAGTTCTACGGCGAGTGGTGACTGAGGTCTGAAAAGCTCCTGGGTAAGCATCTAAGGCCCAATTATGGTGTCTCTCTAGTCAAAGGAAAGAGATATCATGAAAATAAAAAGATTTATGACAAAAATTAGTTTAGTGGACTAATGGACCACGCAAACATCATCCTCCACAACCCTGAGACCAGAAGAGCTAGACGGTGCCCAGTTACTACGAACGCCTGCTCTGGAAGGACAGCAATAATGAGATGAAGCATGATGTGTATGAATTGTTGAATGCAAAACTGATGGCCTGCTATGTAAATGTAAAGTTAATTTGCAATATAATGTTTAAAAGCAAAATGAAAATATTATCCCTTCTTGCATTCTGTTTAAAATTTAGGAAACTGATTTGGAGTGGGGGAAGAGAGAGATAGATTTAAATATAGATGTAGAAACATAGAGACCTAGAGGCAGAGATAAGCGTGCACTTGGGTGAGAATGGCCTCAAGTGTGGCGTGCCAGTTCTGGTCAGGTTACAACACTCACTGCCACTGAGTCGGGGCAATCCCATGGGACAAGCTAGAACTGCCCCTGTGAGTTTCAGAGACTGCAACTCTTTACAGGACTAGAAAGACTCATCTTTCCCCACCAGAAACAACTGGTGGTTTCGAACTACCAACCTTTCAGTTAGCAGCCCAATGAATAACTACTAAGTCACCCAGGCTCTGTGGTTATAGAAGACCCAAAAGAACTTTGCTCCCATCATTGTGAAAGAGGGGTAGTGTGGAGTGGAGACCCAAAGTCCATCTGTAGGCAACTGGACATCCCCTTACAGAAGGACCGCAGGGAGGAGATGAGCCAGTCAGGGTGCAGAGTAGCACTGATGAAACATACAACTTTCCTCTAGCTCTTTAATGCTTCCTCCCCACCCCACCCCCACTCTCATGACCCCAGTTCTACCTTACAAATCTGGCTAGACCAGAGCATGTGCACAGGTACAGATAAGAGTTGGAAGCACAGGGAATCCAGGACAGATAAACCCCTCAGGACCAATATTGAGAGTAGCCATCCCAGGAGGGGAAGGGAAAGGTGGGGGGAGCAAGGGGGAACCGATCACAATGATCTAACTATAACCCCCTCTGATGGGGACAGACAACAGAAAAGTAGGTGAAGGAAGACATCGGTCAGTGTAAGACATGAAAAAAAAAATTATAAATTATCAAGAGTTCACGAGGGAAGGAGGGTGGGGGAGGGAGGGAAAAATGAGGAGCTGATACCAAGGGCTCAAGTAGAAAGAAAATGTTTTGAAAATGATGGCAACAAATGTACAAATGGGTGGATGGATTATGATAAGAGATGTAAAAGCCCCCAATGAAAGTATTTAATCAAAAAATTTAAAAAGAACTTTGCTCCATGGTAACATCTGGGAAGCACTGGATAAGTCAGCAGTTTTGGGGATGCGACACAGCAGAGCAAGACAAGTTGTAGAAGTCAATGCTTATATAAGAAGAGGAGGGAAAGTATCAAACTGACCATCAAGACGCCCACCTTAAGGAGCTAGGAAAATAAGACAAATTAGCCCAAAGCAAGGAAATAATAAAGATACAAAACTCAAAACGTGAAAAGTAAGAAAAAATAATAAAATCAAAAGTAAGCCGATGGCTGAGTAAACAAATAGGAGGTATCTGTACTGTGGAAAATTATTTAGCCCAAGGAAAAATGAAGTCCTAATACTGAGCATAATTTGAGTGAATCTTGAGCACATTATGCTATCTCAGGACGGATTTGCAGCATCAGTTTCCAACCTGATTTGGCCTCTTGCCCTATTTTCAGGGGGAAATTTTACTCAGTGCCCCCCTGACAATGAAAAGAATTTGTACTATAGACCATGAGGTAGCTAGTTGATTGTGCCAACCTGGCCGATAAACACATGTGGGGTTAATTGAAGGGTGGAGAGATAAATGGCTCAGTGAGCCTCACCTTTCTAGTTCTCTGGTCTCTTGCTTTCTGATAGTCAGACCAGAGTGCAGCTGCCTTAGGCAGTTCCCTGCTTCAGCTGGCAAAGCTCACTTCCTGCAAGACATCCCTGAGGAGAAGCTGCATGGACCTACCCTGATGCAGCCCTGGGTGCTGGAGCAGCCGTGTGGAGACCCCTGCTGGTGCTGAGATGCTTACACGTTCACTCACTGGGCTTTCCTCCTGCCGTCGGCATCATTGTGTATGTTTTGTGAGACAGAGGAGGACTTTGTGGATTGGTGTCAGACATATGGGTTAATGTTAGACTTGTGGGCTTGGGCAGCACTGGGTTGGAATGTTTTCTTGATGTGCATTTAACCTTTATATAAAACTCTCTCTTATACATGTTTCTGTGGATTTGTTTCTCCAGGGTACTCAGACTAATACAGACCATAATACAGGATAAAGTGTAGGTATTTGCTTTTGCCAGACCTCCTGGATACTGCCGCCTAATAATAATTACTATTATTGATTATTTACAAGATGCAAGGACAGTATCAGGCACTTTGGGAAACACTGGCTTACCAGGTTAAAAGGTTTCCAATGGTAGACAATTCAGTCACTTGGAGTAACATAACCCACAAAAGTAATGTTCTACATTCTAGTTTCTAGAATCTGGTGCCTTAAAAGCTTGTATCTCTAGTTCTTAAATGCTTCCTCTCCACACGATCATGATCCCAATTCTACCTTAAAAATCCGGCTAGACCAGAGGATGTACACTGGTACAGATATGAACTGGAAACACAGGGAATCCAGGTGATCCCTTCAGGACCAGTGGTGAGAGTAACGATACGGTGGAGAGAAGGTGGGGTAGAAAGGGGAACCAATTACAAGGATCTACATATAACCTCCTCCCTGGGGATGTACAACAGAAAAGTGGGTGAAGGGAGACTTTGGACAGTGTAAGACATGACAAAATAATAATTTATAAATTACCAAGGGTTCATCGGGGGGGGGGGGGGGAATGAGGAACTGATACCAAAGGCTCAAGTAGAAAGTAAATGTTTTGAGAATGATGAGGGCAACAAATGTGCAAATGTGCTTGACACAATGGATGGACTTATGGATTGTGATAAGAGTTGTACGAGCCCCCAATAAAACGATATTTTTAAAAACGCTGTATCATCTGATACAACTACTAGTCTCTACTCATATGGAGCAAAAGAGAAGGAAGACAGTCAAAAACTCAAAAGCAGCAGCTAATCCATGGAACGAACAGCCCACGCAAACCACAGCACCTTCTAACCTGGAACCAGAAGCACTCGGTGCTGCCTGGCTACCTCCACGGACCCTTAAAGAAAGAGCTCTCTCAGATGACACAGTCAACCCTTACCCAAAATCTAATGGAAGAAGGCAAGGAGGAGACAGGAAGACAGGGCCATGGAGACTGAGCACAACAGAAATCACGAGAATGCTGATGCGATGTAGAAATAGATAACCAGTGGCATGGAACAATTTTAATAAAATTTGTTAAAAGGGAACCCAATCTGCCATACAAACTTTCACCTGTTTTTTTTTTTTTTGTTTTTTTTTAGATCCCACTGTATTGGTTCTGACTCAGCGCAGCCCTATGTATGTAAAACAGAACGAAACAGCGCCTGGTCACGCACCATCCTCGCCAACAGGGGTATGGTTACGGCCACTGTGTCGGCCCATCTTGTCCAGGATAACTTCCTTGCAAACAGTAAGCTTGTTTATTTTACAATTTTTAGTTTTGTCTCATATTTTCCTACCACTTTATTCAAGACCTTCGAGTGTGGCTTTTCAGAGCTGTTGGGCATGGTGGCCGGGCACCATCTAGTTCTCCTGGTCTCGGGGTTGTGGAGACTGATGTTTTCGTGGTCAAAGAATTGCTTCTATATGCCTTTTGATTTTTGTCACTCTTCTCTTCACTACCTGCGTATAGAGCAATAATTCAACCTTAACCCCAATTTATTCTTGTGTGATTCATTGCGTTCACTTGGCCATTGTTCTGGGCCTCAGCCACCGGTTCCCACCAATCACTGCAATAAGGAGATATGTGCACTCGAACCAAATAAATCAATAAAATACTCCCACACCCCACACAGATGTACTCAGCACGGGAGGCTCCATGACAGCAAAGAGTCGGACACACCTGCAGATTTTCAGTAGCGTGGAGGAAGGCCACAGGTGTGCGGTATGCTGTGCTCTTGTCTCCTGCTCCTGCGCTAGGCTCAGCTGTGGCTGAGGGGCCCCGCTCTTCCTTCCAGCCTTTCATGGGGCTGGTTACCTTTCTTCTCAAACCTGGGACGTTCTGGCAGAGCAAGTCATGAAGTAGACTACTTAATTTTACAACTCCTAGTTCTCCCAGGGGCCCCAGGGGAAACCTTGCTCTCCAGACCATTCTGGGACACCCCACCCCACCCCAACCCCCCGTGTAACCTTTACAGGAGTCCCCACAGAGCTGCTGCTGCGATCTAAGCTGGCAGCCTTTCTATTCCGTCAAGTGCCGACTGTTTGCACCACCCAGAAGCCTCTTGTTTACCCTGTAGCCTCCTGTGAACCTCGGATTCTCTGCCTATGATAAGGCTGCTGGGAAGCTGGGAAGGTTGTAATGTGTAAAGAATGTGTGGAACTGCTTTGTTTCACAAGTTAGAACAAACTCACCATGAACCCTCCCCCACCCCCCAGCCAATAGTCTACACAAATCACAGGATGCACAGATATAACCAAATGGAATGAGCCCATTCTTAATTCCACAGTAGACAGTTGGCCAAGGTTGTGTGCTGTATTTGTCACCAGAACGATGGCTTCAAGGCAATCTCAGTGCCTCCTGCCAATGCTCATTTCAGCCATTCAATCCTTGCTGGCCTAATGTCACTGTATGGAAATGCTTCATTTCTTCTTAACCCAATCCAGCAACACCATGCCAACTGGGTCCTTGGGAGAGGAGGAAAGTCGACAACAAAACCACTAAACCAAATCCCCTGGGTCCTCTCAGATGTTGGTCACAGGCATTTTTCACTGGAAAGAAACCAAAATGTTCTTTATAACTCCTAATAGTGGTTTAGGCTCCACCCACATTGAAATTCTCCCTGAGCGCTTGGTTCCTCGCCTATGAAATGCAGCTAAGAGCAACTGCCTTGCCTGTTTGTAGGGTATGTGGTGCTCAAGGGGGTGGGGGGGATGCAATGAATGGGAATGCATCTTGTCATTAGTGAAGTGCGGTTCAACAAAATGAAACATTGCCAGGTCTTGCTCCAGCCTCACAATGACTGCCATGTTTGGGCCGCTGTTAGAGACCCTGTCGATCCATCGTTAGGAGAGGCTACCTCTTGTTCACTCCCTCAATTTTACCAGACTGTTCTCCTCCGGGGACATGTGCCTACGGATATGTCCAAAGCGCATAAGACGAAATCGCGCCATCCTGCACTCTAGGGAGCACCTCTCCCAAAATAGACGTGTCTGTTCTCCTGGCCGTCCGTGGCACATTCAATTTTCTTTGTCAATGCTGTCATTCAAATGTATCGATTCTTCTTCAGTGTTCCGTATTCATTCCCCAACTTTCATTTGCACGTGTGACTATTGGAAATGGCACACTTTCGTCCTCCAGCGGCGTCTCTGCTTTGGAACCCTTTACGGAGAGGTCTGGCAGCAGGCGCGCTCACTGCAGCGTCCTTTGATTTCCTGACTGCTGCCCCCCGTGGGTTGAGGGTGGGTCCAATTGAAATGCAATCATGTTCATTTTTTCTTGCGTATCACGCTCTTGTCTATCGGTCCAAATCGTAGTTTTGGTTTCTCTATATTTTCCTCCGCCGTTTTAAGCCCTAACCTCAAGTGACAGACTAGGGAGGAAGGATCCGCTTCCCCGGGGATATCACAGCAAGGTCATGCCCAGACTGACAGGAGAGCCAGGCTTGTGAACATCCCGGGGCTCCTGGGGAGAGAAGATGCATGAGGCCCTGTGGACCGGAGACCGAGCCTGCAGAGGGCGTGTCCCAAGCGTACCTGTCCAGACAACTGATTCCATAGCTTCTAACAACAAAAGCAACCTACTGGGTAAACAAAACATGGATAAAGTTATTTTTAGCTCTTTCCCCCCTTTTTTACGGGGCGTTTAGAAAATTAAGGCGTCCTGGTTGTGCAGTGGTCAAGCACTTGGCTGCTAACCAAAAAGCCAGAGGTTCAAAGGTAGAAAGATGTGATTGACTGCTTCTAGCAGAGTCCAGCCTTAGGAGCCCTAAAGGGCAAGTCTACTCTGGCCTGTAGGGTGGCCAGGAGTCAGAATCAACCCAGTGATAACTGTTTGTATGAGAAATTTTAAACTAGAAGTAAGCATGTGACTCACTTGGTGTTTCTCTTGGACTATGCTGTAGTACTCATTTATGTCTTCCCTCCCTACACACTGACATGAGTCAGGATGTCATGTTAGCAGCAGAGAAAGAGAATTTGGAGCGAGCTCCAAGGGAAAATCAGCACACTGGCTAGTTCGGATGCCAGCCTCCTCACACTTGAGGGAAAACCGGTCAACTCGCAGGAGCGGGGAAACCAAAGCACGTCAAGGGTCTCAAAAGTCTCCGCAGGCTTGAGGCACAGGACAGCCATACAGTCCAAGGACCACCCACAGTCACCACCCTGCTTCAGAGTTTGTCATTTTATTGATTAAGAAAGAAACCAACGTCAGGCATCCTAAATGCAATTTGATTTCCATTCGGCTGATGTCCCCTCACAGCCTAGAACTGAGATGAAGGCCAAGCACAGCGAGGCTGGTAAGGGGCAAAGAACCAGACAAAGTCCCGCGGAGTGCAACAGGCAGCAAAGGCTCGGGGACACCCCGCTTAATGCGTGGGGACAAACCCGAGGAAAGCGCCGTGCTTTCCAGGAAAGAGAGGGCCAGGACACGAAGAGAACAAGCTGCAGCAGGGCCTGCCTGGAGGGCAGCACTGGGTGGCGCGTCGCCGGGTCACTTGGGGAACACAGTGACCACGTCGTAGCCCTCGGGTGGTGTGACCCGCTCCCGCGCATGCTTTTCACAGTAGATTTGCTCCTCCACGAAGAAGTGGCCCTTCTGTTTCAGGTTGGTGCCGCAGTCGGTGCACACGTAACACTCGGGGTGGCGGTGGCGGTCCCGCAGCTTCACAAACATGCCTCTGCGAGAGAGCGAGGCAGAGAAGAGGCTCGTGAGTGACAAGCGCCTATGGGGGGAGGGGGGGAGGGCACC
This sequence comes from Tenrec ecaudatus, assembly GCF_050624435.1. NCBI lineage: Eukaryota > Metazoa > Chordata > Mammalia > Afrosoricida > Tenrecidae > Tenrec > Tenrec ecaudatus. The sequence goes on from NC_134545.1 coordinate 79,895,371, forward strand.
CAGGCCTCCATTCCAAAAAGGGCTTCTCCCTCCTGGGGGCTAGACATAGTACTCGGGAATCTCGGAAGCCCTTCCTACTGTCACAGAGCGCCCTGCCTTTTCTGTCTCCTGTGTCAGCCTCTTCAGGGCCAAGGAAACTTCCCCCTCCCTCCTGGCTCTGGGGCATGGCACCTGCCTGGCCTCTCGCCTTCGGTTTCCCCCTTCCTGGCCCAAATGCACAAGGCGCGCAGCACATTCTGCATGGCTGTGACTTTCCCAGCGGGCAGGGGCAGGTACTCACACGATGCCAGTGCCGCACTTCTCACAGATGGACAGCTTCTGAGAGTTTCCGATCGATGAAGCCACTTTGGTGACCGGAGCTTTTACACTTCTGAATCCCGAAGGCTTGTTGGGATCCCCTAAAATGAAAATGTACCCCAGTTGGCCCCGGAAGAGCAGAGCCGAACAAGCCTCACCCAGCTCTTTCGGGAGCAACATCATTGTTTAAGCAAGGTCACGGGCACAGGTGTCAATAGACCTGACTCACCTGTGTGATCCTGAGCAAGTTACTTAACCTCTCTGGTCCTTGTCAGCCTGTTCTATAAAACAGGAGATCCCTGTTCCCTTTGTTGTTGTACAAAAAGGATGATCAAACATACACGGGAACCTCCCACAGAACCTAGTACATGGATCAGCTATCCATAATTGAAAACTAATTAATACAAGGAGCCCACAAAGAAGAAGAGAAAGTTTCACTATTTGCAATTGTTGGGATTTCATATGTAGAAAACTCTAAAGACTCAATGACAACAAACAATTGTTGGAAACTATGGAAAGATTCAGAAACATGGCAGGATACAAGATTAACACCAAAAAAATCCATCGGATTCCTGTATACCAACAAAGAGAGCTCTGTGAAAAACAATCAAGAAAACAATACTATTTGCAATAACCTCACAAAAGATGAAATACTTAGAAATAAACCTAACCAGAGAAACAAAAGACTTGTACAAAAAAAACCAAAACCCTATAGAACACTATTATAAGAAATTAAGGGAGACCTAGAAAAAAATGGAAGAACATTGCATGTTCATGGATAGGAAGGCTTAACATTGAGAAAATGTCAATACTACAAAGCAATCTATAAATCCAAAGCAAATTTGATCCAGATCCCATATCATTCTTTAAAGAATCAGAAAAATGAATTACTAACTTTATATGGTGAGGGAAGAGGCCCAGGGTAAGCAAAGAACTTCTGAAGAAGAACAGTCAAATAGGAGGCCTCTTACTAGCCAACCTCAAGACATACCTTGCCGGTCCCTAAGGGAGGAAGGGCAAGTGTGGGTGTGGGGTTTCTCCCAACTCGTCTCCCCCAAATATCTGCCAAACCTAGCTGCTCGCTACACATGGCAAACCACTATACATGTACTTGGAGGTCAACGAAAGCAGGTCAGAGGTTATTCTCCCTGGGGGCTGGTTACCAGCCATCTAAAGCAATCAGACTGTATAGTCCATCCCAGCCAAGGATGACCAAGGTTAGGCTGCTATTTTGTCACGTGTATACCCCCTAGCCCCTCCCCTTCCTATTGTGGGCACACCCCTAGCTCATCCCCTGCCTGTGACATGTATGCCTATTGTAAAGCCCCTACCTGTGACAGGTGTGATTACTGTTTGGGTTGGGTCTGAAGTAGTCAGCCCCATTTGTACTAAGCTGAAGGTCTGGGCCCTTCAATGCTTCCCTGCACATCCCAAAGACCAGCAGCAGATGGAGCCAGATAAGGTAACCAGTGAAACCAGATGTTCCTGGTTCAAAGAAAGCAGCGAGGAGCCAGACAAGCATTTCTCGGAGTTTCCACGCCCCATATGCTAATTGCCATAATCTCCATACATTCCTCACCACCCCTTTAAAAACCCACAACCCCAGCTGCTGAGCACAACTTCCCCTGACCTGTTGGCCCAGGTCACACCCGGAGCCCCCCCTACCCCCCCTTCCCCCCCCTAATAAAGCTATTTCTGTTTCTGCTCTCCCTTGTCCTGTCAGTTATGTCTGTCTTCCTCCCTGTACCTGTTTCCCCTTTACAGTTATCTGTAATCACGCCCCTAAGTATATATGGGCCTTGGCAGAAATAGAGAGAGAACTTCTCCTGCTCTCTCTGCTTGCACTGTGCGCAGACCTGGCTAGTGAGATCATGGCTGTCCAGGAGGTGAACATGCTACCATGAAGTATGTCTGACTTCTTTATTTTACTCTCTCCCATCTCTCCAATTTCTCTGCGACTTTACTATAATGTTTGCATATCATAACCGTACAGCTGTGCCTTCCAAACCCGTGATAGTTGTGAGGGACTGGTTTCCCTCACAAGTGGGAAGTTGAAGCATTGAACTAGAAAGATGAAATGTATGGACTTGGGTGACAGGGAGGATAGAGGTCAAGAAGAGGGAAAAGAGAAATCAGGAGAGAGGGTGGGATAGGATGCAGAGGTAGGGTGGATGAGTGATTTGAACTGTTGAATGCAGGGTGGATGTTCTGAAATGTAAACCCCCACCTAATTCACAATAAAAAATATATGCATCTGTATTATATGTATGTGTGTGTATGTATGTATGAAGCATGAGTGGCACAAGCAGTGTATAGCTGGCTACAAAGCAAGAGGGTGGCAGCTAAAAGTCCCCCTGAAGCTCCACAGAAGAAATGTTTAGGATTTTGAAAATGAGTACGTTCACCAGTGCTTCTGAACAACAATAAGACAATGGAGACCCAGTTCAGACATGTATGATTTCTTTAGGTTGGGTGTGGCAGACTGGAATTGTGTCGACCATGATCCACATCCTCCCTCTGGGCGTGTCTCCTAGGTGGGGTCCTCAGCCCCGGGGTGTTTCTGTCCCCTTGGAAACAGTGTAGCTGTCATCTCTGGTGGGGAGCAGGAGGGTTTCCAGCATCCAGTAGGTGTGACGAGGCCAGTGGTTGTGTGTCATTGGGTCATTTCTGATGGAGCCACACTGTAGGACAGGGGAGAGCTACCCTATAGGTATAGGATGTCCTGGCTGTGAACTTGAAGGAGCAGGTGGCCAGGCCTTTTCCCCACAAGAGCAGGTGAGTGGGTCTGACCTTTCAGTTAGCAGCTGAGCAATGAACCACCGGGATCCTTTGTACAGAGAGAGGCTGCCCTCAAAACTCTGCCCTGGAGCCAAGTCCGACAGAATGGCTCGAAAGGCAGAGTTAGCTCTGCTCCCCTGGGCCCCCGAGGTTATACCCTCCTCTTGCTCCCTCCGGTGGGCCGGTGGGGTTGAACGGCTGACCTTGCAGCCAGCGGCCCAGCAGGTAATGCACGGTGCCACCCCGCAACTGAGACTCCCCTGACTGAAACATCAACTTGAGGAAAGGCTGGAGTCTATCTCACCTGACAATCAGGTTGCAACTTGACCACATCTGGAGGCACAACAGAGATAAATAGCTCACTGGAGGCCAGACACACTCTGCGTCAGATTCCTGTTGACAAGCCACATGGAGACATACTGGAGGAGCCAGAGCCCTGGAGCTGGAGGAGCCACCTAGAGACCCATGCCAGTGCTGACATGCTTCCACCGCCTCTGGATCCACAAGACTTTCCACCCCCTGCCCTGTGATCATCCTGCATTCGGCGTCATTGCATGTGGTATGTGAGTCTGAAGAGGAATTTATAGACGTATCAGACATGTGGGCTGATATCGGACTTATGGACTTGATCTGGACCGGGCTGGGAAGGTTTCTCAATAGGCAACTGCTCTTGTATAGAAAGCTCTTATACACACTGAGTGGCTATGAATTTGTTTCTCTAGTCAACCCAGACTGACACAATAAGGCATCCCAGAGATGGGGAGAGGGATCTCACTAGCATTAAGAAAGATCCAGGAGTGGGCAGTCTCCTTTTAACCCAAGATCCTTGCGCTGAACCTCCCCAATCCAGGAGACACGAGTTGTGACCCCAGAGGCAGGAGGCAGCAGGGTCAGAAAAGTGATGGCAGCCGAGACAACAGAATGGCACAAGACACCAGTAATAGGTTTACCATAATGGGCTTCCTGGCCCAGAGTGAGGAAGCCCAGGGAGGAGGCTTACTGGTGAGTGTGTTTGTCAACCGAGCTAAAGAGCTTCTTACCAGGCGTCCACATGGGACAGAAGATAAGAGGAGGCAAGCCTGAGAAGCTGGGCTAGAAAGAGGCTTGTCTGTGAGAGTTAGGTTTTACATCAACTTGGGCAGACCAGATAGGATCGGACATAGCATGGTCAGCTCCACGATGAGATCTTCTGTGAAGCAGCCCAGCAACTATGAGGGGAATGCTGATGTTGATGCTGGGTTCCACTAAGTCAGTCCCAACTCACAGTGACCCTGTGTCCAGCAGAAGGAAACGCCGCCCAGTACGGCGGCCACTGTGTCACTCCATCCCTCGAGGGGCCTCCTCTTTTATGCTGCCCCTCTATTTACCAAGCATGATGTCCTTTGGGGACTGGTCTCTCCTGACAGCATGTTCCAAACGCATGAGATGAGCCCTCGCCATCCTTGCCTCTAAGGAGCATTCTGGGCTGTACTTCTTCCAAGACAGATTTGTTTGTTCTTGTGGCTGTCTGATACTTTCCAGGTTCTTCACCAACAACATAGTTCAAATGCATTGATTGTTCTTTGGTCTTCCTTATTCAATGTCCAACTTTCGCACCCGTATGAGGCAATTAAAAATACCATGGCTTGAGGAGAATGAGTCTCCTTGATCTGATCACAGCCTTGATCTAATGGAGGGAAGTTTCATTCAGGGTGTGGCCCATGCTTAGAATAAATGTCCTGTGTGTGAAAGCTACGTCACTGTGTTAGTCCAGGTAGACTAGAGAAACCAATCCATAGAAACACTCATTCATATGTGTTTAAGACAGAGTTTTATATGAAGAGTAATTGTACACTCAAAAAGGATCCCAGCCCAGTCCAGTCCAAGCCCATAAGTCTGATCTTAGCCCATATGTCTGACTGAAACCAATCTATACAGTCCTCTTCAGATTCATGAAACACATGCAATGATGCTGAAAGCAGGATGATCCCAGGCCGGTGGGTAGAAAGTCTTTGGATCCAGTGGCGTAGTAAGCATCTCAGTGCTGGCAGGGGTCTCCAGTTTCCAGGACACAGGGTCTATCAGCATAGTGCCATGTGTCTTGTCAGTAGAGCGTCTCCCAGGGAATGAGTCCAGGGAGTGTCTCCTGACTCCAAGGAGGAAAATCCAGAATTCTCAGGAGAAGGCCATGCCCACACAGAGGCCTTATGGGCTATGACCGGACTGACAGACTAGACTCCAGAGAGGTCAAATCCCAAACTGACACCAGATGATGTAACCTGGTTTTCTCCAGGGAAGAAGACATCCAAGCCAAGGGCAATAAGTTAAGTGTGGCCATGTGGCTAAGCTCTGGTTAATAAAATGTAAATGGAGCCGTGGCGTGGGGCTTCTGGGAAAAAGCTAACACATCTAAAATGGGGACGTCCGTAACTGGTCCTTGCTCCCTTTTCCCTCCTTCCTACACGTCTTGACTTGAGTCACATACAGCACCTTCCTGTGTTGATCAGCACGGGTAAGAGGGTGAGGGCCAGGGCTGATGACTGCCATTAGAAAAAGGCGTCGGCAGCACCGCAGAGCCAGGTGCGGAGCTTGCACTTCAGGCCCATGTGCTTGGCTCTTGTCCTGGAGGGCCCGAGTCCCTAGTTTGGTCACCATCTCACTTGTAACCTTAGAAAACCCTCTGAGCCTCTCCAGGGTTGTTTTTCACATCTGTCAGTTGGGGTTAACAAGCTGGCTTAGTCGGTTGACTAGAGAAATAAATCCACAGGCACTCATGTGTATAAGGAAGAGTTTGAAATAAAGAGTAATTGTCTATTAAGAAAACACCTCAGTCCGGTGCAGGTAGAGTCCATAAGTCCGGTATCAGCCCACATGTCCAATACCAATCTATAAATTCCTCTTCAGACTCATGCAGCACAGGCAAGGTTACAGAACGCAAGGGGCAGTAGAAGCATCTCAGCGCTGGCAGGGGCCTCCACGTGGTTTCCCCAGCTCCATCAGCGTCGCTCCATGTGTCTTTTCTCAGCAGGAAGATGAAGCAGAGTGTGGGTCTGTCTCCAGTGACCTGTTTATCTCTGTAGCGCCTCCAAATGAGGCCATCAAGCTGCGACCTGATGGACAGGCTAAACTCCACCCCTTCCCTCTTAATCATCTCAAGTTGACGCCTCAGAAATAGTTGTAAAGATCAAATACCATAAATTGTGCCAAGGCTCAAGGATGGGGCTTATGTTTGAAACCCATCAACTGAGCTAGCTCCCAGGTCAGCCTTCGCCTGTCCGTGCGTGAGCTCTGACGCCCGAGGCCCCAAGTACCTGCTAGATACTCTGCCTTGTAGATAGTCACATGCTACATGCATATAGATGCCTGTGTCTCGTGCTGAGACGATACAACCAAACATCCCCGACTCAACAATTTCTACGTGGGCAGTTCCGTGACAATGACCACATTCTGCAGGCTCGGCAGCCATTTTCCTCACCGTTTGCAAGTTCTTCCAGCACGACTAGCAGAACCCCAATGCCCCTAAGCCAAAACTCTTCTCCACCCTCGCTCCCGCTCTTTGCAAGCTGTCCTACTTTCAATCGCCCATGAGCGAGCGCTGGTCGGTGAGTGAGGAGGACGACAGAAGAACCGATGCGTTGGAATGACGCTCTTGGCACAGAACAGCCAATGCACGTGGACCGCCAGAAGAAGAACCAGCTCCGTCTTGGAAACACTACAGGCAGAATACGCCACTGAAGCGACAATGGTGAGGTTTCCCCGCCCACCCTTTGGAGATACTCTCAGGAGGAACCAGCCCTGGAGAAAGACACCATGCTTGATAGAGAGTCATGGGGAAAAGATGAAGGGCCGCAAGAAGCTGGGTGACAGCGTGGGTAGGTCAGGCTCACACCTAACAACGATTGTGAGGCTGGTGCGGGAGCACGCAGTGTTGGGATGTGTTGTCCATGGGAACACTGAGAGACGCAACTGACAGGCTGGCGCCCCACACCAGTAACAATAGCTCCCATCCCTGGTAACCTGTTATCTTTAGTTTATAGGTATTTGCTTATTTAATGGAAATGAGATGATACAGTATTTGATCTTTAGGTTGATATGATTTTTAGCAGTAAAAGTGTCTTATTCTAACAACAGCCCAGTATTAGGAGATATTTGTGGTGGGTAGAAATGTCGACCAAGAGATAGATGCGTTTTTCTAATTCTCACAAGCGGTCCCCTGTACATCCGCAGCCCCCAGGCTACGTGCCTTCTGACAAAGTATCTTTCTACGACATAGGCCTTGGGACTTTGCCCCATCTGTGCATAACTCCTCTGGAGAATTGGGTTTGGTGCCCCTTCCTGGTTGCCTGGGACACCCACCCCTCCACACACACTCTCTCTGCCCCTGTCCTGTCCAGGCGTCTGCCTGCTGCTCTGCTCCCCTCTCCCCAGGGCGCCCACCTGCCTGGACAGTTGTTACACCGTTGCTGGACACTTGGTGGTCCCATGAGATACCTGCCTCACATCAGGCTCCAAAGGTGGTGTTGGTGCAGGGCAGCCAGCAAGCGTCAGCAAGGGTCACCACCACCCCGCCCCCCTCCAGAGGTAATCGCCCTCTGCAGCAGGACTGGCTGCAGATTTAGCTTCTTGGGGAGGCCTTCGGGACTTGAAAGCTCCTCTATTGAATACACTCAACACCTGGGCTTCCTCCCCATCTTGTAACTTGTTTAGATTGTGGTAATCTACCCCGACAAGAACTCAGGAGAAAAGTGCTTCGTGTCTGCTAAGAGACACTGTGCTGCCAGCAATATCCCCTTTGCTTGCAGGGTCTCTGTGACGGAAGGAAGTGTCTTTCTCGGTGCTGCTGGAAGGAGATGACGGGGAAGGGAGGCTTTAAAGAACAGACCGGAATGTTCTTAAAGTTCTGGAGGCTGAAAGTCTATTTCAAGGTCTTGACAAGGTGGGTTCTTCCTTGTAGATAGTCCAGATGTACCACAGGCTTATAGATGATCCTGCCAGGGGATCTGTCGTTCCTTGTGTGCCCCTGTTTCTATGTCTAACCTGCTCTCTTCGTAACAGCAATTCTCAACCTGTGAGTCATGACCCCTCTGGGGGGTCGAACGACCCTTTCACAGGGGTCACCCGATTCATAACATTAGCAATATGAGAGTGATGAAGTAGCAATGAAAATAATGTTATGTTTGGGGGTCCCCACCACATGAGGAACTGTATGAAAGGGTCACGGCCTGAGGAAGTTTGAGAACCACTGCTTTTAAACTCAGAAGTGATTAGGTTTAGGACCTGCCTCACCTGACTCTGATGCAATCTAATGAACAGAACCAAGAAAACCCAAATTGCAAACATCGACAGAATGACATCGACAGGTACAAACCTCAAGCAAGCCCTACTCATGGGGACGCTGAAGGACAGAGAACAGCCTCGGGCTTCCAGAGCTGGGATCTCTAGGCAAGCAGGACTGCCACACACCCAGAGAGCAGCCGGTGGGGTCGGACCATTAACCTTGCAGTTTGCAACCCAGCGCTTAACCCGCTGCACCTTGAACATTCCGTCCATAAAAGGAATTAGGAGCCGCTGCAATACCTACGTTGCTGTCAACTTGGCTGGGAAGAGTCACGCGGTTGGGCAGTAAAGGCCTAGTCATCCCCCACATTGCCATCACCTCCATAAGCCAACGCACGGCCATATTGCCTGTGACCCTGGGCACCTTCAGTGGCCGGCCACCAGCAGCCTGCCTTCTGACCCGCTGACCCTAGAGTCATCCACGTCTGCAGTCTGATGTCAGCCTGTTGGGTTCCTACCGATGTTGAGTTACTTTATCAGCCCCCAAAGCTACTTGAGTCAGGAAAAGGCTCCGACTTAATATCTGGCCCAAAGTTGCCCACATCTACTGTGATGTGAGCCATCTTCTTGATATGAAGTTCTCTTCTTATCTATCTATCTAGATATAGCTATCTATAGTGTACCAGATGACACTGATGCTTTGGTCTTTGGTCACTGTGTTAGGTTGGGTTCTCTAGACAAGCAAAAATCGATGACAATATCAATCCCTTTATCTAGATTTTCACTGATTTTGCTTCTCTAGAGAACCCAGCCTAATACAGCCACACACACACACACAACCCAAACACCAGAATGTCATCATCTGGCAGATTCCGATTCATAACACTCCTATATGGGGTTTGTGAGACTGTAAATCTTTACAGGGGCAGACGGTCTCATCTGTCCCCACAGAGCGCCTGGTAGGTTTGAACCAAGGACTTTGTGGCTAACAGCCCAACACCTTCCCCATTAACTGTGCCACCACCATTTAATCCACAGCAGTAAGTAATGAACCACAGCATGGACTAATCTTTAGGTCAGGCTGACAACTATCATGGGGGGCGGGGGGCACACCTTGAAGGGAAGGGCTTAGTCAGAAACCACATCATCTTAATTTAGTCTGAATAAGTGAGTGTAAAACCCTTCAAATAAGAGAAAAGTTCTGCCCATCCCCGTCAGCACTAGGATGTAAACAGAATCTGCAGAGCGCATTTGGTCGGATGCCCATAAGTCCCGGAGAAGAGCCTGAGACCCAAGATCCCCCAGCTGCCCTGGGGTGGAATTGGCAGCTCCACCCTCATCAAGATCAACCTTCTCTAGCCTGGCCTCCAGCACCAGACCCATGACTCTCACTGGCAGGCTTAGCTCATATTCCTCGCTGGGAGGACCAACTGAAAAAGGTCCCAAAGCACACCAACAGAATCCCACGGTCAAGTTCATGCTCTGGCCTCCCTATCTACTGTACATGGGACAAGAAACAGGCCACTAGGTAGGTACTAAGCTTCTTCAAGCCCCAGCAGGAAGGAGAGTCATTCGCTCCCTTTTTTGTGCTTTTTCCACCCATTCTAGACTGGCCTCACCTGGGTTTCCTTAAGAACTGGGTCCTCCCTCAGGTCACACAACAGGACTTTGAAACACACTCCTCAGGTTCCTTACCTTTCTCCTCAGATTCCAGAATTTCTTGCAAAACCAGGAATGAAGTGGACTGTTTGGGAGGCTCATTTAACTCCTGTTTCTCCTGAAGCATCTTGTAAACTTCAGATTCTTTGTCGATGACGAGGCCGCTTGGAGGCTGAGAATGCTCTAAGCTGTGAAAAAAATGTTTGGAAATTCATTAGGACATGCCGGAGGTTATGAAAACAAACAAACAACCAAACACAGAAATATCCGACACCCTCTTCAAGCAAACACATCCTTGAATCAAATGACAGAAATCAGCCCAAGGAATGGACCCCTCTCCACGCAGCCACAGACCTGCCAAGTCCGAGGGGTACTTACAGGCGGGGCTGCCGGCCGCTTCAAGGCCCTAAGAGGCTATTTCCCCAAGTGAGTCTTAGAAATTCTGCTCCTTTGGGGCCTCACCCCCTGGAATGCTTCTTTTTAAACTACATAAACAATATTACATCGAGAACATTTGAAAGAGGGAGAATGCCAACCACAACGTGACCACTGAAAAGTCAGCTGGCTACATGCATTCCATGCACAGCGCAGCATGGCGGTGCCCTTTGGTCCTGATGATATCAAAGGGCTTCCCGATCGCCACAAACGCCTCATGACTTTCCTTATCCCGGGCAGAGAGGGCCCTGCCTTCCCTGCTTCACAAGGTTCATGGCAGAGATGAAATATGAACGTGCTTTAGAAACGGTACAGTGCTGGTTGGGGAGCAGAGGTTTCCATTCGGGCGCAGATGAATTCTCTCTGCGTCCTGTCTCTCTCCACTGAGACGGCATCTGGGACAACTGCTCGACTCCTGGGCCATTTTCAGGTCACCACTCAGGTCTCCAGCCAGAAGCTGAGTGAATCACAGTGATGAAACCCCGGCCACTTCCCTTTCACTGCGCAGTCTTACAGGAGAGGTGGGACAAAGAGGACAAAGGTGAAGTAGAAAGACCCATCAGCCAGCCCCTGTCAGGTGTCATTTGGAAAGGGGACAGCAGTGGCCATTCCTCTGTTCATACCTGCGGTCTCTGCCTGTGTCTCTTTCCTCCCACCTGCCCTGGCTGTGGACTGGGCCCCTTTCATCAGCAGGACTCCCGTGGACCCCCTAGGCCAGGGTAGAACTGCCCCTGAGTTTCCGAGACAGGGACTCTTTCTGGGAGTGGAAAGCCTCGTCTTTGTCCCGCCTCCCTAGGACAGGAAAAACCACGTCGCTCTCTGCCCCCCTTCTCAGCCCTGCTGTGTGAGTTCTACGCCGGACTCTTTCTTAGAGTTCTGTGTTCTGAGGTCACCCTACAATGAACGGATTGCATTTTTTAAAACAAATTTTTCCTCTATGACACTTAGAACTATTTTCAAGTCAAGGTCAGAACCCTGGAATGTTTCTGGGAAGAGCATTCCATCTTCTTTGGGGAATGGTATGTCTGGAAGCCACTGAGGGAATACTAAACACGACAGAACCCGAACCACCAGGTCATCGTCCTGTGTTCTCCCAACAAACAACTCTTCAAAGTATCCCCATGGTCAACAATTTTTAAAAATCATCATTGTTCTCAAATAATGACATCATTCCATGACTATTTAGAAAGTATTTGCCACATTCATTCCTTTATAGGGTTTTTATTTATCTATTTTTTGGAAGCATAATACACTCGTGCTCAATTAAAAAATAGCCTACTCCATACGATAGTCTCCATACGATAGTCTCCTACTCCAAAAAATAGTCTCCATACGATCTTAGACATTGAAGACACAAACCACGCTAATATTTTTCTTAAATTCTAGAGGGAAAGCATATACTTAAAAAAAGAAGAAGAGAGGGGGCAAAATCGCATTCTTGTTTTTATATATAGTAACAGCAATGACATAAAGAATTCTACGATGATGTGATTTCAGAACATAAAATAAACAGAACTGAGTCGCCAAGGGGAAAGGTTTAGTGAGTGGGAGGCAGGAAGTAACCACATTCTTCTAAGCCCAGTCTTTGGGGTCTGAGCTAACAAAATACAAGATTTTAATCAAAGTCAAGTCCTCTGCATTACGCTCCATGTTCAGCACACTTGGCCTGCCTATTCACCATGTGTCTGAAGGTCTGACATTCTCTCCATTACTGTGGGCCCTGACCTCAGAGGCTAAAGCTAAGAAAAGAGTGTCACTTTGGAGATGTCACAGCTAGTGGGCGCTCAGCCTGACGCAGCGGCTGTCAGAGGCAGGTGGTCAAAGACCACAGGGTCTTCAGAAGCTATGACACATCCCATAAGCTCATCTACCTCCGAGGTGAATCTCTGAGGCGAAGGGAGACATGTGCGCCACTGGGGCCTGTTCCTGCAGAAAACTAGCTGAGGCGAAGGTCAAAAGGCCAAGGAAGACCAAGAGCAGCCCACACCTAGAAGGTCTCGTCTGTCAGAACAATGAAGTGACCCAAAATCCAAACCCACAGCTACCGGCTAAGTGAATTCCGACTCCTAGTGACCCCAACAGGACAGAAGATAACTGCTCATTAGGGCTTCCGGAGCTGTGAATTCAAACCAGAGCACAGAGCCGCAGCTCTCTCCTCTAGAGAGGTTGGTGGGTTTGAACTGGTGACCTTGCGGTTCACGGCCCAAAATTTAACACATGCTTAGGTAAGAGGGAGGCTTGCAAAAAAGAAAAAAGACGGAGGCAGGCGAATGTAGGAGAAGTGAAAAAGTTAAGGGACACAGAAAGGAAGACTGTCACACATACACCATCTGGCAAGAGTTACCCAGGAGTCGAGGGTAGACATGCAGGATGAACGGGTGTGGGAGAGACAGACATGGAAGAGGTGTGACAGAGGATATTGTAGTACGTGAATATTACTTTTGCTGCAAATACATCCGTGAATGTGGTGGAGCCTACAGGGGACACATTTCTTTTTTTTTTTTAATTTTAACAATTTATTAGGGGCCCATACAATTCTTATCACAGTTCATACATATACATACATCAATTGTATAAAGCACATCTGTACAGTCTTTGCCTTAATCATTTTTTCTCCTCTTTTCTTTTTTTACATTTTATTAGGGACTCATACAACTCTTATCACCATCCATACATATACATACATCAATTGTATAAAGCACATCCATACATTCCCTGCCCCAAACATTCTCAAGGCATTTGCTCTCCACTTAAGCCCCTTGCATCAGGTCCTCTTTCCCCCCCCCCTCCCTCCCCTTTCCCCCCTCCCTCATGTGCCCTTGGTAATTTATACCTCGTTATTTTGTCATATCTTGCCCTATCCGGAGTCTCCCTTCCCCCCTTCTCTGCTGTCCCTCTCCCAGGGAAGAGGTCACATGTGGATCCTTGTAATCAGTTCCCCCTTTCCAACCCACTCACCCTCCACTCTCCCAGCATCGTCCCTCACACCCTTGGTCCTGAAGGTATCATCCACCCTGGATTCCCTGTACCTCCAGCCCTCATATGTACCAGTGTACAGCCTCTGCCCTATCCAGCCCTGCAAGGTAGAATTCGGATCATGGTAGTTGGGGGGAGGAAGCATCCAGGATCTGGGGGAAAGCTGTGTTCTTCATCGGTACTACCTCGCACCCTAATTAACCCATCTCCTCTCCTAAACGCCTCTATGAGGGGATCTCCATTGGCCGACACTTGGGCCTTGGGTCTCCACTCTGCACTTCCCCCTTCATTTAATATGGTATATATATACATATACACATATATACACACACTTATATCATTGTTTTTTTTGCATGATTCCTTATACCTGGTCCCTTGGCACCTCGTGATAGCACTGGCCGGTGTGCTTCTTCCATGTGGGCTTTTTTGCTTCTGAGCTTGATGGCCGCTTGTTCACCTTCAAGCCTTTAAGACCCCAGACACTATCTCTTTTGATAGCCGGGCACCATCAGCTTTCTTCACCACATTTGCTTATGCACCCATTTGTCTTCAGCGATCCTATCATGGAGGTGGGGGACACACTTCTTAGACGTAACAAAATACCTTGGAGGAATAAGCTGCTAGGCCTGGGAGCTCAGGACCATGGAGACACCAAGGTACGGAGAGTGGGGTATCAACTCCAGAGGGAGGAGGGTAGGCTGGGGAAAGACTACAAAATGGTAGTAATCGTGGGATAGTCTGTGTATTGATTGCATCAGTATTCTGGTTCCCATACTGTTCTATAGATTTTCAAGGGATTATTGAAACTGGGTAGAGGTCATGGGTTGGTTTTTTTCTGTATTCTTTCCCATACTGCATGCATTGCAAAATACACGGGCAGGCTATGTGGTCTTGAAAGAAAATCTTTTTTCCCTACATGATGAAAGCTAAGAGACAACTGGAAATGATACACACAAGATTTAGGTACTTGATTTCTATGGGGTGGGAATGAAGGTGGAAGATTGACTCAGATAAACCCTTCCTACTTATGTCTCAGATCTCGGGATACTGATAAATTTCAAAAGGTTGAAATCATACAAAGTATTTTCTCTCATCGTAAGAAAGTGAAACTGGAAATCAATGCCCAAAAATAAAACTGGAAAATAGACCAACAATTGCTTGCTTATGGAAATTAAGCGATATAAACTACCAGCGACTCAAACAAATCAAACCCCACTGCTATCGAGTCGATTCCAACTTTTAGCGACCCTGCATAGGGTTGCCAGGACTACTAAACTTCATGAAAACAGACAGACAGCCTCAACTTTATCCCAACGAGCAGCAGGTGGGTTTGAACTGCTGACTTTGTAGTTGGCAGACCAACACCTAACTTACAGCACCACCAGGACTCCTTACCAATGGAGGAAGACATTCCAGCCTGGTTACTCCATTGTTCATCCCGGAAAAAATGCACTCATGGGAAACCCTATTCAATCCCTTGTTAGAAAGGGAGCCTGGGCTGAGTCCTCTCTAAAGCTCAGTCTTCAAAGGCCTAGATGCTGGACATGTGATAAGAAGCCAGAGGAGTAATTATGGGCCCCAGGCGAAGAGGGGAGGACAGCCAGACACCAGAACCAGTTCTCCGAGGCTCTGGGCAAGTTTAGCTGGAGGAGCAAGCAGCCACCTGCAAGGTAGAAGTTTTCTTCTGACCCGTCTCCAACTGAGTCAGGGTTAGGACAGTTCCTCTGACATCATTTGAACAGAGAACAATGCATCTCTTTATTTCCACTGCACCTGACTTAGAAATCTGTCTCCCTGGTGCTTGGGGGAGTGCCCAGAGAACACAGCTTGGTAGAGCTGGTCTCCCAGGGCAGCTGTGTTGGTAAGGGAAACTCACGTCAGCAGAGAGCCACCCCCTACCCACTGACCTCTCTGAACTGCGTGTAGGACATTAGCTCTCTGGGAGCCAGAGGGAGCTACATCCGCTTCAAGTTTGTCTCTGGGTGATCCAAACAGCTAAGGGCTTGACTACTAACAGAAAGGTGTGCAGTTCAGGTGCCTCGGGGGTTAGGAGACCCTCAGAAAGCTGAGGGACGGTGCTGGCTGGCTGAGCTAAAACCACAATGCTAGGAAAGAGGTCTTGAGTGTATCTCATAGCAAAAGCTTCTCTACAACAGTTGTCTACATGCACCCACCCTCTGGAGGCCCCACCCCAAGCCATGGATCTGGAGTCCTTCCTGGGCAGTGACATCGGTGATGACAGGCATTGACGAAGTCAGCCAGGGTCAGCCGCCTCTCACTGCATCCTCTCCTTACCTGTGGGCAAGTCGGTTAGGATGGTCCCCACTGCCCAGAGGAGCAGACTGCGACCTGAGAGACAGTGACCTGGTTTCCTCAAGGTCCCCAAGTAGTTAGAGGAAAAGTCGGGATTCAGGCTCAGGCCCCTCCTGGTGCATACTTGGGACCTTGAGGAAAATACCAGGCAGCGTCACATAAATAATCAAACCCAGGCCATTTCTGAAGTACCAGAAAATGAGCAAGAAAACAAAAACCACACTCATGGTCATCGAGTCGTGTCTCACACTCCTGGGCAGAGTAGGACTGCACACCACAGGGTCTTCAAGGCCGTGATCCCTTAGGAGCAGGTCACCAGGGCTTTCCCCTGAGGCACCTGAGTGGGTTCGAACCGACCACCTTTCCGTCTGCCATCAAATCCTTAGCTGCTTGAACCATCCAGGGACAAACTCGTAGCGCACGTAGGTCCCTCTGGCTCCCGGAGTGCTAAGGCCCTACACTTAGTTCAAAGAGGTCAGAGGGTAGGGGGTGGCTCTCTGCCTTTCCTCTGCCCACCTGGTACCCAACAGTGATGTCACACAGAAGGCCTCTCACTGGGGGCCTTCCCAGTTTCACCCAGAAATGGCATCTGCGTTCCTGTCCCAGAAGGCCTACAAGAGAGACAGCCACACATACCCCCCCCCAAGATGCTTTGAAGTGCAGGGGACAAAGAAACCCGGAGTGGGCCCCCAGGCAATCAGGGGTGATCTCAGACACTGAGTATGCGGTGCGCCAATTCACAGACTAAACAGTCAGGGTGAGCAAGGGCTTGGGACTTGTGCTGAGTGAGCGAGCAAGGTTGCCTGCCCTGGGGCCGCTGGGCTACCAGGAGAGTCTCGGTTGGGATTGAACGCAAGCGGCCCCTCTAGGAATTCCTCCTAAAACAGGGGCCCCAGATAAGGCAGCACAGCTGATTCCGGCAGCTCCTTAGGCGTTGGCTGGTTCTCCATCCATCCTCCAAGAGTTTGGGATGGAGAGGAGGTGAGACCAGAAAGGAGACTAGCAATAGCGGCTCTCGGACACAGCTGCAGCCAAAAGATGTCTGCCACGTGGGGGGGGGGGGGGCGGCTGCAGGGAAGGCTTGTCTAGGCTCCAGACCATTTCAGACTTAATTGATGCAGAGCAGGAGAGGGAAGAAAGAAGACATTAATGAAGGAAAAATAGCCACACTAAAAATAATTCCCAGGCACAAACTTCTCCCAATGCATAGCAGCTCTCTCAATTAGGAATGTGTCATTTCCTGGGCTATTAAATGCGGATCACAGAACATTCCACTGTGGGGCCGTAAAGAGGGTCACGTTCTCAGCCTCTCCCTGCCCCACCGAGGTGGCAATGAACCGGATCGCAGGCCTCGGCTTGCACACCTTGCTCCTGGCCAGAAGGCTCAAGAAGCAGCTGCCCTTGGGGTGGGGGTTACAGGGCCTAGAGGTCCTGTGGACTCTGGGTCCCAAATGGGCCCTGCAGCCACCTCCAGAGCATCCCAGCTGAAGCCTAGAGGGCCTTGAAGGCACTAGAATTGGGAAAAGACGCAGCAGAATGTGTGGCCCCGTAGCCTCGGTTATCAGGATAAAATGCCGCGATGACCTTTGTTTTTGCGGGTGCTGCTGAGTTGAGTCCAACACTGTGACCCCTCGGGGTTTGCCTGTTCTAATAGCAGGCGTTTCCCCCGCAGAGCCACTGGATTGGTACAAACTCTCAACTTTCCCATTCGCTGCTCGACTATGTGCGCCAGCGCGTAACCACTGCACCGCCAGGGCCTCGTCAATAACCATGGCCTGTTGTTAAGTCAAAGTCACCAGCAAAAAGCATGTCTGTCTCTCTTGCCCACTAGAGCTTCAGGAACCTTAAAGGAAAGCACTGTGCTCTCAGTGCTGGGCAGCAGAGGGGCCTGTAGAAAGGGGGAGCGATGCCCCAAAGTCTGTCTCTTTGGGGGGGGGGGTACATGATGCACCTTAAGCCCCCAAGGGGGATGCCCACAGTAGTCTCTTCCAAACAAGGAAACAGTGTGCACCCCCACCTAACCTCGCCATGAAGCTGTTCGCTTACAATTGAATTATCTGAAAAGCTAGGCAGATTCTTATCGAGGGTGACCGGAGGAGAATTTGAAGGGCAAAATGACCCTCGGAGTGAGAGGCAGACGTTGAGTCAAGCCTGGCCCGCGGTGTTCTCACACGCAGTTGACCCTTCCCGGGAAGACACAGAAGTGAAGGCAGGTCCGAGACAAAGAAAGGGTCCCTTCAGTTTTAATGGAAGAAATCACCTTCAGGCGCAAGCGGTCTGGTTGGAGCGAAGAGCAGTCGCCCCCTCTGGACAGGGCATGTGACCCCCACGGGTCCCTCTGCTCCCTGACTTACACTCAGAACTCGGCCCTCGCTTCCATCTTGTGACTTGCCACCCTTGGTCACCTGAGGATAAAGCTCCTGACCTCGCCCAACTCTGCATCCCCAGAGATCCAGCCCGTCTTATTCTCCAACCTCACAGCGATTCCTTTTGCCACGGCCTGCTGAGATTCCGTGCCTTCTGGGTTCATCTTGCGTGGAGGCTGGAGTTGAGCTTCCCCCGCGGGGAAGGCCTAGAGGAACTCGTGACGAAGCGCAGAGACAGGAGAAGACCTGCATCCCAGTCCTGAGATGCTTCCTCAGACTCCCCCTGCAATCTCTCCATCTGCAACCCCACCGCCCTTGCTTTATTCAGGTGGCCCCAACGCCACGCCTGTTCTTGTGAACGACATTTACATCCTATAGGGAGACTCCTTCTTCAGTGGTTTCTGGTCCACGGCTTCACCCCAAATTTGCATCATGAGATATTTCTCCCTCACCTGGATGACTACATGCAGGCACGGCATTCAGTTCCTCTCATGTCCTCCCCATTTAAAAACGCTGAGGGGTTTCTCAAGATTGCCAGGGAAGGGCATGGTCAACGACAAGATGACACCAACCACAACACTCAGGGTAACAATGACAACAGGTCTCAGAGATGAATCACTCGGTCTGTCCAGACACAATGCTGGACACTGTCCTTTCTTATTTTTCCCTAGAGGCCCTACAAGCTGTGTAGTGTTACTCCAATTCAATACGTGAGAAAAAATTCATGTAGACGGTACTATATTTTCACAAAAATAATGCACACCATGTCTTTTTGCCAAACATGCCCCCCTCTGGGGAGTTGTACCCTCTGAAGCAGAAGGTCGGCTCCACCGTCTTCTAGCAGCTGGGCTGCACTGGGTGCAGGGAAACCCCTCCCCAGGCTAACTTGGAAGAGAACTCCTGGGCTTACTTACGATCTGCCGTTAGTCTCCCCACTGGCTGCTGTCTTTGACTCCAAGGCACTGTTGAAAGTGGAGATAGTTTCCGATGAGTAGAGGCCAGCTGGGTTGTTGTACTGGTTGGTGATGACCCTGGGGGCGGCGCTCGAGGCGGCGCTGGCGATGACCCTGGGGGCGGCGCTGGAGGCGGGCGAGGCAGCAAAGGGCATCGCACTTCGGTTGTGGGCACTTCCTATGGGCAGGACTTCCTGCAGGCCAAGATCAGAGGGCAAGTCAGAAGGGGCTTCCAATATGTACCCCTTCCTGGGCAGGGGTGGGCAGTGCAGGCTGAGGGCCGGGGAGTGAGGCGCCCCAGCTGAGCTAAGGAGGGCCCTGACTCTACACTTGACTTGAATTGAGGGGCACTGAGTATCCATTGAGAGACACCACCATGAATTCTCTTAAGATGGGCAAGTGTGAGGCTCCATACCCCAGCTCTGTTCAGTAAAGCCTGATCGATCTCCCACTGGGTACATTTGAGCAGGATAACCTCATCATCCTGGGCTGTCAGGATTCAAGTCAGAGCTGAAATTTCCTTTCAGGGCACATTCCAGAGGGATTACAGTACCAGAAGGAGAGGCTCGCCCAAAGTCCCCTCAGTCAGTTCGTAACCTGAGATGATAAAGGGTGGAGATAAATTCCCCAGAAGTGTGCAGGGTTAGACAAGCAAGATAAAAGGGTACCACAGGGGCGGGGGTGGGTGGGAAGAGGAGTGGGGTGAGGAGCAGCTGCTGAACGTGCTGAAATGGCTCCAGGCTCTGGCAGAATGCGATTAAAAGAAATGAGGTGCTGTTATGTCAATGAGGCCGCAAACGTTGTGCTGCTAACCTGCCAACTGCAAGGTTGGTGGTTCAAACCAACCAGCTGTTCCACAGGAGAAAGATGAGGCTGTCTGTTCACCAAATCAAGATTGTAAAGACTTGGAAACCCAAATGACCAGTTGTACTCTGTCCTATTGACTTGCTTGTAGTGGGATTCTTTGTTGTGGGGGAGCAACAAGGCTAAGCAGATAGGTTAGGGGTTACCTGTCACAGGGGTGGTGCCTACAGGAGCTGGGTAGAAGGGTTTCGAATTCCCGGTGTCCTCCTTCCTTCATTTCTGTGCTTTGAGAATGCACACCTCACAGCTACCCTGGATTTACTAGCCGTCAGGGGAGTGATTACTGCAACTGGGACATCTCAGGGCTTCTTCACAAACACCCACAAAAAACTTCTGAAGCAGGATGGCATTGAATCTGCAGCTCCGGGAGAGGGACATGTCTGATCAGAGCACACAGGAGCAGATGAAGGGGGAGGAGGAAAGAGTGGAGCACACCCTGGTCCACTAGGCCTTGAGGATGATGTTCCCGCTCAGAGCAGCCAGTCCACAGAGAAGACCCACATGGCCTGCCCCACTATGAGACACGATGTCCCTCACTGACCCATCGCCCTACAGGGGACAACACCAGAGACAGAGTTTAGGAATTGCGCCCGATCTGATCCCACCACACTGAGGCAAAACAATAAGGGCGTGCAACAGAACAGTAAGGGAACGGAGCAGCGAGGTCCCCAGGGAATGCCGAAGGTGGACTTTGAGGCCAGGGCTTGGTAGCCCAACAGATTGGACTGGAAAACACTCCTAAAGGCCAACAAACAGTCCTTGAAGTAACTACAACCTTTCCTTTCTTGTGCTTTGTTTTGTTTTTTGTCATTGGTTTGTTGTTTTGTTTTATATTGTTGCTTGGTTTTGCTCTGTCTTGTTTTTACGCATGTTGTTATCTCCGCAGGTCTGTCTAAATAAGATAGGCTGGATGAACAATCTGGAGGAGAAACAATGGGACTGACAGTTCCGGGGGCACATGGGAGGGGGGGGGAGGTAGTGGTGTTAACAAACCCAGGGACAAGGGAACAACTAGTGATCCAATTCTGTTGTGAGGAGGGTGTAGGAGGCCTGGTAGGAGGGTGTAGGAGGCGTTATCAAGGGTAATGTAAGCAGGAGGAATTTCTGAAACCCAAATGAAGACTGAGCATGATAGTGGGACAGGAGGCAATTCAAAGGAAATAGAGGAAAGAGCTATGAGGCAAAGGGCATTTATAGAGGTCTAAACAAATGCATTTACATATGTAAATATATTTATATATGAGGATGGGGAAATAGATCTGTGTGCATATATTTATAAGTTTAGTATTAAGGTAGCAGATGGACATTGGGCCTTCACTCAAGTACTCCCTCAATGCAAGAATACTTTCTTCTATTAAATAGGCATTCTATGATGCTCACCTTCCTGACATAATTGCTGAAGACAAATAGCTGCATAAGCAAATGTGGCCAAGAAAGCTGATGGTGCCCGGCTATCAAAAGATATAGCGTCTGGGGTCTTAAAGGCTTGAAAGTAAACAAGCGGCCATCCAGCTCAGAAGCAACAAAGCCCACATGGAAGAAGCACACCAGCCTGTGTGATCATGATGTGCCAAAGGGATCAGTTATCAGTCATCATCAGAACAAAAAATCATATCATAGTGAATTTGTGCGGAGTAGAGATCCAAAGCCCATTTGTAGACCACTGGAGATCCCCTACAGAGGGTTGCAAGCAGGGAGGAGACAGCCAGTCAGGGTGTGATGTAGCAAAGATGAAACATACAACTTTCCTCCAGTTCCTAAATGCTTCCTCCCCCTCCACTATCATGATCCCAATTCTACCTTACAAGTCTAGCTAGACCAGAGGATGTACACTGGTACAAACAGGAACTGGAAACACAGGGAATCCAGGGTGGATGATCCCTTCAGGACCATTTGTGAGTGGTGATACTGGGAGGGTGGATGAAGGATGGGTTGGAAAGGGGGAACCGATTACAAGGATATACATATAACCTCCTCCCTGGGGGATGGACAATAGAAAAGTGGGTGAAGGGAGACGTTGGACAGTACAAGACATGACAAAATAATAATTTATAAATTATCAAGGGTTCATGAGGAAGGGGGGAGGAGGAGGGAGGGGACAAAATGAGGAGCTGGTGCCTGGGGCTTAAGTGGAGAACAAATGTTCTGAGAATGATGAGGGCAATGAATGTACAAATGTGCTTAACACAATGGATATATGTATGGATTGTGATAAAAAAAAGTTGTATGAGCCCCTAATAAAATGATTTAAAAACTTCTGAAGCTAAAGTTTCTTTTTTAAAAATCCAGCTTTTACTTAAATACACATGTACACATAGTTTAATCACCGTTTTGGGGTGACTCCGTTCGGCAGGCCATTATTGCAGAAGCATCCCTCCAGTGCACAACTTCCAGAGATGTGCAGCATGCTCTGGGTGGCAGGCTAAACGCAACCAGTAACCAGGCGGCACCCAGTCAACGCCAACACATGGCGACCCCATCTGTGTCAGGGGCAAACTGTGCTCCAGAGGGTCTTCAATGGCTGGGTTTCTGATCACCAGGCCTTTCTTCCAAGGCTTCTGGGTGGACTCCAACCTCCCACCTCTCAGTGAGCAGCGTCCCAGAGAATACACTCAGCTTGCGCACATCCTTTTTCTGGTTTCTCCGAAAGTCTACCTGAACACGCTCTTCTTTCTTTCAGAAACACCCAGGCTCAGAACAGCGTCCGCTGGCCCACCACCCGTGCCTCCATATTTGCTGCATCTTCAAATCTTAGGTTGACAATAGAAAAGATCGGGCAAAAACAAATAAAAAAAGAACTCAGGAGGTACCTAAGTGAAACTGAATGAGCCCGAGAGAACCATGTCCCGCATGCTGTTTTCTTTTTACTCTTCTGACCGGCTCTCTGCTCCCGCAGGTCAGTGTCGGTCCACCGTCCGCGGCACTGCCTCGCACCGGTCCTCATGCCGCCACCCTTGAATACAGCTCCTCATGTGGTGGGGACCCCCGACCATAAAAGGATTCCCATTGCTACTTCATCACTGTCATTTTGCTACTGATATGAATCGCCATGTAAATATCAGGATGTATCTTCATTGTTACAAATTGAAAGCAGTGATTAATCACAAAACGATTTAATTACATATTGTGAAACATGTATGCGTTTTCCGATGGACTGAGGCGACCCGTGACAGGGTCGGTCCACCCCTCAAGGGGTCGCGACCCACAGGTTGAGAACCACGGGTCAAAGGCTACATTCCGTTGGCTTGGCCTGCAACTCTAAATCCACCGAGGATCCACACACACTTGGGGACGCATAACCAACCCGGGGAAAGAGAAAGCCGTGGGTTCTGTCACCGTTCTGGCTTGGCTGCCCCAGGAACAAGAAGTGAGTCAGGGCTGGGTCGCAGAGACTGCAGCCAAGGAGTGGCTGGGCGCCCGCCCGCTTTCCTCCCACCTGGGCCGCAGATTTCCCAGAGCCGCTGGTCTTTTTCTGTCTCAATTCCGTTTTTTCTTCTTTTTTTTTTCCTCTGCCACTTCCTGTTTGACCTTGGGCCACTTAGCTAAGCCCTCTGAGCCCTTGTCTCTCATCTTTGAACTGAAGACAATACGGTTTCTTCACCAGGGCTGCCGTCACCACACACAGTGGCTGGCTCACAGTGGCTGGCTCACAGCAGAGACCCATGCTGTGCCTGCCCGTCTCACACTGCCCACTGCGTCCCAGGCCGAGGGAAACACGACAATGGGACATTCAGCTTTTCCCTCGGTGGAGGATTTCTCAAGAACGCATGCTCCCTACATAAAAGGCGTCATCTCAACATGCGTGTGAATACTGGTCTTTCCAGAAAATGGGAGAATTCAGGGCCTGCCCTGCTGGAATGGATGATGTCATTGTTTGGACTTGGTATTTATCACTGTCTCCAAGGAAACGAAGTCATGAGGAAATGCAAACTAGGTGTGTAACTGCACTGACCTCAGATAAGCTGGGGTGTTGGTTGGCGTTGCTTAAACAAACAGATCTTTCTAGGGTGGATGAACTTTGCTCCGCCTCGGGCCTCATCTTTTATGTTAAAGTGGCTGAAGTGGAAGATTTGGGGAAAATGAGAAGTGGGCAATTTTACATAAGAATAAAGAGCGACTAAAATCTAAAGAAAAGGATACTCCATCTAGAGCGCTAAATTTCCACTTGAGAATGTTTTTTAATCTGAAATTAACCTTCAAAATCTGAAGACAGTAATTCTATGTTTAAGATGAAAATTCAAGTACAGTACAACTTGAAGCTAGCATTAAATGCCTGTCTATCCGATTAAGCAAACGCAAGGATTTACAAGGTCCAAGCGTTGGGCAGGCTAGCATAGGGCTGGGGATGTCCGGTGCGCATGCCCAGAGAGCCAAGCCCCCCAGAAACAAAGGAGTGGCCACTGCACATGCTCAGAGTTTCAGGTTTCCCGCTGGGAGGCATGAGTGGGCGCTGAACCTGGATTGGCCCACCTGGGCCAGGTGAATTCAATTCAGCCAATGGGGTGGATCAGAGGTCGCCCACCACATCTCCCCGTGCACCACACCTCCCCGTGGAATCCTTGAAAAGGCAGGAGCCCGGAGTTGAGAGACAGACTTTTCTGCCTGACTCCAGCAGCTTCCACCAGGCTGCGTGGTCGGGAGGAGTCCTGTGGGTGCCGTGTAAACCTGAAACTTCTTCTAACTCTCATAAAACTCACTGGGATCACGAACCGGGCTTCAGCGTGAATTCTTTCTCGTGCGGAGCCAAGGACCGAGGTATAGATCTAGCTCCAGAGCGATCTAACACAAGTACAAGCTACAACACAATCCTTCCTTGTGTGCTGCTGTAAAATACACAAAAGCTTAACACATTATTACACTGTAACGTTTGCAGCAAGTGTAATTAGCTGGCTGAGAGCCCCTGAACTTCACTGTGGCATGTTTACAATTAGTTCACAAAGCTGCCGGTGGCGGTCTGTCGACGACCATCTCATACGTTTTCTGAGAGGAGTTGTGTAGCATACGTCCATCTCCACTTTTGAAATGATCCTTGAAGAGGCTCTTAGGAGTCTGAGTATGACTTAGAGCATACTAATGAAAAAAAAGTGTGTATGTAATTTCTGAAATTCTAATTGAAGCCATTTCAGAAACAAATGCATATTCTCTTTTGTTTGGAAACAACATGATTTAAATCACACTGCTCCATTTACACACATGAATACATCCAAAAGGAGCTTGGTGGTGGGACCACGGTTAAGCATTCAGCTGCTCACCCAGAGGTGGAACTCGCTGGCTGCACCGTGAAGGAGGATGGGGCGGCCTGCGTCCATAGAGATGACAGCTTTGGAAGCGCCGTGGGACACTCCCTCTCTCCTGTCCTACACACTCCCCAAAGCCCAAACTCACTGCCATCATCAAGCAATGCCCACTCGTGGGTCCCTGTGAATCAGACGAGCTGCCAGAGCGGCGGAGTCGGGGGTGAGTGCCCTGTACTTCACACACGTTTCTGGTTTATGTAGAAAGGATGGCAGTATGCTTTTTTTTTTTCTATCTAGATTCACCATAAAAGCTACATCAGATCCCCCCCCCCACCTTTTTTTTCTTCTTATTTTGAAATCACAAATAAGAAAGAAAGAAATCATCCATGACCTTTGCGAGCTCTGTGTATTAGGGATCTTAGGACAATCAACCCTCCTTAGGAAGCTTATCTGCTCCACAAATTGTACACTGAATTTTCACCCCGTTTTTTAACATAAACTTTTATTTTAGTTCATTTCTACATTCTTCATTGATTTATTTATTTGTGTAAAATGTAGAAGTTGCTGGTTGGATATGTACTGTGTGCCAGGAAATACATCATTTCTAAATAAAGGCTCAGTAGAAGCCATGCATTCACTTGTAACAAAAGTACAGACTTATCCACAAACTCGTGGAAACCAGCTAGAGAAGCAGGGTGTGCTCTTAAGCCTCTCCTTTCTTCTGGGTTGCAGGCTGGGAGCCCACACTTGCTTTGGTCCCTGGCATGGCTCACTTCTGTCTGAAGCCCATTGGGAGCTGAGAGTGCCTTCATTGTCGCAGGAGCCTGCCAGCCCGATTCCGTGCAGGAAGGGTTCCACCTTATCATCTTCCTATCGCCCCCTTCCAGTCGCAGCCTGGGGGTTTCCAGCCCTTTCCTCCCAAAGTTCCCTTACGGGAAGAACTGAACAAGAGCCAGATCCCAGCTGCAGCATAGCAGGCCTCTCTGGGCTCTCTTGACCCGAGGCCTCCAAGGGCAGGGAGAAGGGGGCTGTGCAGAACATCACCCACAGTGGGAAAGCGGGTCGGGGCTAAGTGCAGGGCAGGGAGGGCCAAGTACTTACTTGGGGTTCCGAAGCTAAATTCATCTTGTACGGATGACGCTTCCCTTCCTCGGTCACCAGAGGAGACCAGACTTTCTGTTCCGATCTGCAACACATTAACAGCTGTGGTTGCATCCGTGCCAAATAAGGAACACAGATGGGAGACAGACGGGAGACAGACGGGGACATGCTCCCTTGGGCATGGACTACTGGCGGCATCCCTGGGTGGCGTAAATGGTTCATGTGCTTGGCTGCTAACTGAAAGGTTGGAGGTTCGAGTCTGCTCTGAGGTACTGTGGGAAAAAAGGCCTGGAGATCAACTTCCCAAAGCTCAGCCAACCAGGGAAAACCGTATGGAGCACCATTCTACTCTGAAATACGTGGGGCTGCAGAATCAATTCAGCACCAATGTTTTCATCTAAAAAAGTCGGGGGGAGAACTTCGAAAATGCGGGGGAAATTGGAACCAAAACGTAATGGAATGGTACAAATGAGGGTGAGTCAAAAAGTATCGATACAGAAAGTTTTCTTAAACTAGAATATTAAAATGTGAAGCTCTTGTTTCCTAACACAGCCTCCACCTGGGCCTGTGCATTTTTGAAGGCAGTATTTCCATCTCTAGTATCCTTTCACCCACCCCCAAAGAACTCTGCGTTCTTTAATTAACACCCAAGTGGGGGCACCTTAAGGCCTTAAATTGTGTCCCTTGAGGCAATGTATGAGCTATCAGGTGGATGGGATAAGGTTTCCCAATGAAACTCTCATATGATAGTCCTTGCGACACTTGAAAAATGAGCAAGTGCATTGTCAGGATAGAAACAATTCCTACAGGTCACTTTCCTGTCCTTTGAGGAAAACCTATCAGGATTATCCCTTTGGAATCTCAAGACAAGTTGTTGTCGTCTTCTGAGCTGGTCTCTCTGCCTTGAATTTAACTGGCCCAGCAGATGCCCTTTGAAGCCACTGTTTTGATGGGACTTTGGTTTTTTTGTGTTTTGAAAACACCCTAATGAAACTAAGACAAATATATAACTGAGAGAACATGCCTCCAGCCATCCACTGATTGAAGAGATGTTTAAAATGTTTTGTTTGGAATAAACCCACACAGGTATCAACTGAAACTTGAGTAGCAACACTTTCTTACCTACCCTCATATATATATATATAAACATGACCCATTATCTTAACATTCCATTTTCCCACAAACTTGCTGATGCTTATAGATATGTACTACATATACACACACATATACATGTGTTAGATGAAGCTGGTGCTGAGGATTAGGCAGTGGGCTGCTAACCACAAGGTTGTTGGCTCAGAACCACCAGGTGCTCCTCGGGAGAAAGAGGAGATTGTCTGCTCCTGTAAGATTTAGTCTCAAAACTCCACTCGATGGGACTGAGCAGTAGAGTTGTGTGCGAATGGCTAGATAGAATTGTGTAAAATATGGCCCAAAAAAAAATAAGGGTCCCTGGGAGGTATGGGGGGCAGGGAGGGGACAAAGAGGAGCTGATATGAAGGAGTTCAAGAAGAAAGAACATGTTTTGAAACTGATCGTGGCAGCATCTGCGGAACACTACTTGATGGGGCTGAACGGTGGAATGTTAGACTCTCTGTAAGAGCTCCCAATAAAAAGGTAAAATACAGCACAGGCAATCTGAAGACAGTGGCTGTACAAACAAACAAACAAAAAAAGGTTTACAGTCTCAGAAACTCCATACAGGGTCACTGTGAGCTGGCATCAACTCAATGCCAGGGGGTGGCTTTGCTTTGTTTTTACATATTCCTCTGAAACTTACATTTTTACATATTACGCTGTAATGTGTCCATGGGTTGGGTTCTGAAGTGTCCAATACACTCAGACATATAACTTTATATTTGGCCCTCGTGGTAACTCTATGTCATAGGTTATTGTTACGTGCCGTCATGTCTCCTTCACAGTGCCCCTACGTGACAGAGTAGAACTGCCCACAGATTTTTGTATAGTATAACCTTTACCTAACAGTACCTAACCACATCTTCAGGGGAGCAGATGCCTAGGTCCTGCTCCTGGGGAGTCTCTAGGTGGGTTTGAACCTCCAACCTCTAGGATAGAAGCTGACCTCTTAAGTGTTTGCGCCACCAAGGCTCCTTATGGCAGAGTCAGAAGAAGTCAGTATATTCAATTCTCAGCTGAGAACCTGAACAAAGGATTTATGAAAAGGCGCTGCAGGTGCTCAGGTTGGTGAGCTGCTGCAGGGCAGGGTACCATCAGATTAGAATAAAGACCCTGAACTCGATCCAACAGAAAACAAGGGGCCATTGAAGGTTGAACCAAATCACTCCTGAAATCCTGCCCTGCCAGGACCCCCTCCAAGACGAAATGAAACGATTACGGTAATCCTACCCCAATTACGACTCCCAAGTCACGCTCCTCACTAGTTAACCTGTTTGCTCTATTTGACCCTAGTTCTCCTTGCTTTGTTGTTGGGTGCCGTCCAATCAGTTCCTGACTCATCGTGACCCTGTGCACAACAGAACGGAACACCGCCTGGTCCCACGCCATCCTCGTAATTGTTCGCATGTCTGAGCCATTGTTGCAGCCAGTGGGTTAATCCATCTCGTCTAGAGGCAAAGATGGCGAAGCTTCATCTCATGGACTTGGAACATGTGATCAAGAGAGACCCTGGAGAAGGACATCCATCATGCTCCTTCCTTTAGAAAACTTCCAGGGACACTCAGCACCTGTGGAATGTATGGAAGCCTTTCTCTGTTATTCTAACCTGCCGGTGCAGTACCCACCACTCCGTGCACGGCGTAAGTGGATTCTCAATAGTTCCCAGAAGAAACTTTCGTTCCATTATGCCTAACAAATAGCATTAACTACTTTTAATGGAGTCCCTGGGTTAACGTGCTTAGCTGCTAACCAGGAGGTTGGAGGTTCAAGTCTACAAAAGTGCCTCTGAAGAAAGACCTGGTGATCTCCTTCTGAAAAGTCCACTGCCACCCGCCATGTGGAGCACAGTTCCACTCTGACACACATGGGGTCCCCAGGAGTCGAAGTCGGCTCTATGGCAATGGGAACCGCTGTCTGATCCAATAAAACACAGGTTGCTGAGAGAAGGAAGCTCGGACTACAGGTCAGGGGGGCAAGCTGCCACACTTGAAATCCGAATTCCGCAGGCCTTTTTGCACACCTGCAGTGTACGCGGTGTTGAGTTCGGGGTGTAAGGGATGAGTTAGGGATGTAGCAGAACAGCTGGGTGATCAGAAATCAATGAACTTTTTCGCTGACCTTACCTGGCTATTGTGAGAGTCATGTTGTCTACACAACCCTTAATTTTGTTCTGAGCTTCCAAGTGGGTCATATTGCTAGTATTTTCCCCATCAATGGCTGTGATGACATCTCCAATGCACAAATCAGCGATGGCAGCTTTGCTTCCAGGAGTGACCTGGGTAAAAAAGGGAGGACAGACTAGTTACTATTTGTCTCCACGAAAGCCACTGACTGTTACCTGGAGGTCAAGTATCGGCTGAGAAGGATCAGAGCATTTCACAAGGAACTGTCCTTGCTATTCGTAGAATACTTTGTAACTTGCAAAAAAAAAAAAAGCCCTTTCCTATCTATGAGTTCGCTGGATTCTCAGAACAACTTTCCAGAAAGGAAGACACGAAGTATCAGTCCCTGTCTCAGACACCTGGGAAACAAGCTTTGAGAGACCTTTGAGTTGACCCAAGGTCATGTAACTAGCGTATTCGAGGATCAAACCCTGTGTCAGACCCAATCAGTATCTCTTCCTTGCTATTGCCTTCGAATTAGTTCACAATGACATTTTCATAAACTCCACCCGTTTAGTGCTGGTGTCACAGTGGCGATGCGTTGGGCGACTTAAAAGGTGTTCTGCTCCCCTGGAGGCAGGTCTGCCCTGTGCCCTGTGGGTGGGAATCAGCTCTGTGGCAGTGAGCTCAGAGAGGCGTTTGCCATCTTGAGAATGACCGGTGTAACAAGATTCCACGTCTGTAAGAATCTTAATTGCTAATATCGCTGATAGGGCCGAGAAACGCTTGGAACGCGACCCACCAAATCGTTCCCAGTTATACGTTTCTGTCGCGTTTGTTGCTGCTTTGTATTTTGAGTTTTTCTTTTACAAGGAGAGAAATGACTTTCGTGATTCGAAAAGGCAATAAAGAGATGTAAAGTATACACACAGAGGCAAAGGCGTGAACCGCCATGAGCCCAATGTCTCTTTGGCAAGTTGGAAATGTATTTCCCTCCAAGGATGCTTGGCCTCGGCTTCGCCGTCCCCTCTCGTCCAAGTGAAGCAGACTGAGCGCTTCCCAAAGAGGGAGCGGCAGAAGCCCGCAGGATTCATGTTCTACTCCCTCGCCATGCAGGGCCTTGCATGGGTTCACACCATTTCACTTCTTGCCAGCCTGGACATTGACTGGGTGGGTTCATCTCCAGTGGGGGTGTCTGGTGTCTGTCCATCCATGCTTCAGACACTCAGGCTCCAGACACCAGGGAGAAGCCAGGCAATGATAGATAGCGCTGGGTCTTCCACCCCATCTGCTGACTGAGAATTGCGCGTGGGCTGAATAAAGATCATGTCTCACACACAGATGCACCACTATCTGTTCAAGGGCATACAAGAGGCTGTTGCAATGGATGAAGTACAAACTTATTTGAAGCAAGACCAAGCTCAGAGTAGCTTGTTGCTATGAGCTACTTCCAAAACCAATAAAAATATTGCTTTCATCATTTTAAGGTCAGGCAAGGCCTTGTTCTCCACCCGCCCCATTCCAACATTAAAAACCTTCCTTGATGGGAATCCCAGAGACGCCCTGGCATCAGCGGAGTGCTAACACACGCAGACTCCCAGTTCCAGGGGATCCCGGCATGCCCTTGGAGGAGATCCTTGGCTCCGGAGAGCCCACGGAGGAGGTCTGGTGAACATCTCGGGGTCTCTGGAAGGCTGAACCACAGGCAAGAGACCCCTCAGAGCAAACAAATTAGGACGTAAGTCTCCGGTCTTAAGCCTCGTAGTGAGATGCAGCGTATGTTTTAGCCATCCCAGTGACTAATCAGGCTGTATCAAACGGAAAACACTTGGCCCTTCTGGGGTAGCTGGAGTTTCGGTGTCGTTGGGGCCCGTCTGTGCCACCAGCACCCTGGCCCCATGAGATGAGGGCTGAGTGAGCGTATCCTGGAGGGACTATCCGGCTGGGGCGCTATGACTTTATCAGGGAAAATTCTGCTGGAATGTGGCAGGAAGTGGAAACCAGTGTGCATATCTTGACCCCCTAAGCTTCCTTTCTGGCTTTCCCATCCTCTGTTTCCCAGAGATCTCAGAAAACAAAAGCCCTGCTCCCCGTTCAGTTCTCACCAGACCGTCTCACCAGCCATTCAGGCACCACGAGTCTGCTCCCGTCTTCATCAACAATAGCGAGCTAGCATCCGAGTCATCTCCTCCACGGTAGACGAGCAAACGCCTCTCATTTTCTGAAAGTGACCTGGTATGACTTCGTTTCTATTTCATGTTTTCTAAAGGAGGGTGCACACCCCTAGTTTGAAAAAGGGCCCTAAGAACCCAGCTGCCGTCAAGTGGGCCCCAACTCACGGTGGCCCCATAGAACCATGCTCATAGGGCTTTCAATGGTGGATTTTTCAAAAGTAGATTACCAGACTTTTCTTCCAAGGCACCTATGGGCGGGTGTGAACCTTCAGCCTTTCCAGTCAGTAGCAGCTGAGAATGCTGATCATTTAGAACAGCCCAGGGACTTGCAAAGGGGCTGTGTGGTAGTTACATAATCTTGTGTCAACTGGAGGGTATTAAGCGTGAAGGGGTGAAGTCTAGCCTGTCAATCAGATCACAGCCCGATGATGCCTTCTTGTGAGCGTGGCCTTCTCATGAGGATACTGGGAACTTCGCCTCTCTCTCTCTCTGCCTTCATCATCCCGCTGACAAGCCATTTGGAGATTTGCTGAGACCCGAGGGAGCCATGCAGGTGAGACCCGAGGGAGCCCTGCAGGTGAGACCCGAGGGAGCCATGCAGGTGAGACCAGAGGGAGCCATGCAGCGGAGATGTGCGCCAGCCCTGTGATGCATCCACTGCTTTTGGATCCATAAGACTTCACCCACCGACCTGTGATCTCCCGACATTCTGCATCATTGCATGTGGCTGTGTGAGTCTGAAGAGAGATTTATGGACTAGTATCACACTTACGGACTACTATCAGACTATGGACTGGGCTGGGATGTTTTCTTGATATACAATTACTCTTGGATATAAAGCTCTCTCTTACACACATAAAAGTGTCTCTGGATTTGTTTCTGTAGTCACCCCTGTCTAACACAGGCCATCAATGCGACTTCATTTGAGGTTGACCCAAATTTGAGCTGCTTCTGCATGGGCAGACTATCTCCGGGGAAAGCAGCCTGGATCCACATGAATAAATGCCGCAAATGAATATTGTTAGGGAGCAGACCCCTTAGGAAAATACCCAAACTCTTTTAGCAAGACCAGAAGGACCAAGCCTCCGGGCTCACCCTCCCTGCTCCACTCCCCCTCTGAGCTCTAGCTCCAGTGGCCTCGTCTAGTCCATTCCGACCCGAAGGCCTGAGTGCCTGTTCACTGCTTCTCATACTTCAGGTCCCAGCTTCAAGGATGCGTTGCCTGGTCTCCCTAGAGACGTCCTCTAAGTACACGTTCTTCTTAGCACTCAATCACATGTGTTTGCGCATCTGCTTTGTGAGTTTATTCACTTAATGTCTACTGAATGATAACCTGCATGACTGCCCCCCATCCCATGGTACCTGCAGGGGCTGGCATACAGTAGGTGCTCAATAATCTCCCCCACCCCCCAATGGATGATTGCCTCCACAATAGGGACTGTTACATTTTAATCACACTGCTTCATCATATCCTTCGCAAGAAGTCTTTCAAATGGAGTTCCAAAAACCATGTCCCTCCATGTCACTGCAGCTGGTTATATCCACTCACCAAACTAAACGGATGAAATTAAAGGGCATATTGAGAAGACGAAAATAGAAGAAAAAAAGTTTTCACTGTAATATATTCTGTTGCTAAGAACTATGGAATTTCCATCATTTGATTCAAACTATTTTGAGGGAGAGGCATTTCCGCTAAGTAGATCCCAGCAAGGCATCCTGGAGAAGCGGGAACCGGTCCTGAAATGGAGTAAACAAGGTCTGGCCATCCTATCTGTCAGTCTGACTCTTCTATTCTGTTCACAACAAAATGGATCAGTATCCAGAGCGAATCTTGGAAAGTTGCAAGGCAGCATCATCCAATAGGACTCAGATAAGATTGTACTTAGGGAAACAGATTAGGGTCACATATCTCAAATGCGCCACCACCTTCTGGAAAAAGATCAAACCAAATCATGAACTCGCCTTTCAAGGCACTCAGCTGTGTACAGCAAGGGCAGCAGGTAGACCCAATGCTATTTCTCAGGAGAAGCAC
Source organism: Tenrec ecaudatus (assembly GCF_050624435.1). Lineage (NCBI taxonomy): Eukaryota > Metazoa > Chordata > Mammalia > Afrosoricida > Tenrecidae > Tenrec > Tenrec ecaudatus. Next base: position 79,929,048 of record NC_134545.1, read on the forward strand.
AGGGCAATGTGCTTCTGTGAAGATTTGCAGCTTTGGAGACCTGGGGAGTCGTTTCACTGGAAATGGACTCGGCATCGATGTTTCCTTGTTGTTGTGCTTTGTTTGTTTTGTTTTCATTTGAAATAGTAATCATGGTGACCTCACACCAGCAGGTACGTTTCCAGATGAGGGAGTTGAGGGGCAGAGAGCTGTGACTATGTAAGGTCACACAGCTGAAGGCCTGAGCTTGACCTTCAAAGATCTCCTTACTCCAAATTCCATTTCCTTTCAGCTCTAACCCCACTGCCAGAGCCCAGGGGGCCCCAGGGGGCCGTGCCCTCTCCTCAAGGAGCTGGAGCATCACATAAATCTGGGAAACTAGGTCCCTTCCAGCCAGGGAGAGTCACCTCCTCTGCTTTGTGCTGAGCCAGGATCCAGGAGAGCCACCCTTATGGGATACTCCATTCGTAACACTGAACTGAACGAGAATTCTATGCCTCCAACATGGGTTAGCTCCTGCCTTGAATGGGAGACTCCAATCCTGGCCAAACTGACCGTTCACCACAATAACATAATAATAACAGCAAGAAGCATCAGTTATTGAGTGCCTACTAGGAACTGCCCTTAGGTTGTTAGGTGCTTCTGACTCATTGTGACCGTGTGTACCACAGAAAGAAACAATGTCTCAACCTGCAACAGCCTCACAATCGCTGATACATTTAAACCCCTTGTTCCAGCCAAATTGAGCGTCTTCCTCTATTTCAATGACCCTCTACTGTACTGAGTATAAGGATTAGTCTCTCCTGATAACGTGTCCAAAGTATAGACAGCCAGGACTACCCGCTGACTTACCTCTGGGTAGGTTCAAACTGCCGACTTTTCAGCCGGTAGGAGGGCACTCTACCCAGGGGGAACAGGAGTGCACTGTAGCTTCCTCTGGCCCCCAGCTTTCTTCAACGTATTAAAAACAACTATATTAGCCAATGCAGCCTGGATGCATGCCCAACGGCCATGGGAAACGAAGGCCATGGTGGCTGCTAACCATGAGGTCAGAGGTTTGAGCCACCACAGGCGCTCCTGCGGAGAAAGATGAGGCTGCCTTACTCTGTAAACGTAAAAGCCTTGGAAACCCAAGGGACGGGTTCTATTGTGTTCTGTGGGGGTCACTCTGAATCAGAATCTGTCTGATGGCAGGGAGGGGTTTTTGTTTTGCTTTCTTTGTTATTGTTTAAAGGTGGTGTTGAGGAGGCGGGAGAGAGCGCCCAAGTTACAGGAACAGCATGTGGACTGGTGTGGATGTCACGCAGGAAGTGAAAGAGGAGGGGAGGGGTGAGGCTGCAGACATCCAGGCCGTAAGAAGAGCCTTGTTATTTTCCTCCTTAAAAGGTTATACAACAGCAGTTCTCAAGTTGTGGGTCGCGACCCCTTTGGGGGTCAAATGATGCTTTCACAGGGGTCGCCTAAGACCATTGGAAAACACATATTTCTGATGGTCTTAAGAACCGAGTCACGGCTCCTCTCTCGTCTCCCAGTGGGTCCGCCCACAGGCAGATATGCTGATCCGGTGAGAAAGAAGCCATCTCAACCTTCCCACTGACTTTGGTTTTGTTCCCATTCTGGCGCAAAATGTAGCAGTGTAGTTTACTGTTATATTAAAGCTGTTACCCATGCTTCAAGACAACATTTCATTCATTTGTTATTAGAAATAAATAGTTCACAATAGAGAATGGCATATTCTTCTGTGATTAATCACTATGCCTTAATTACCTTCAATTTGTAACAATGAAAACACATCCTGCCTATCAGATATATACATGACGTTTCATCACAGTAGCAAAATGACAGTGATGAAGCAGCAACGAAAATCATTTTATGATTGGGGGGTCACCACCACATGAGGAACTCAAGAGTCGCGGCACTAGGAAGGTTGAGAACCACTGTTATACAATATCTGGAAGGCACTGGGGACCAGCAAACGATTTCCAACCTTTGTGTCTGCCCTGCTACTACCAAGAACCAACCAATGAGCCTTAACTCTGTTGAGATGAAGGTCACTCTGCATGTCCGGTAGCTTCTACTGGCAGTTCTCAGCAGCAGCACTATTCAAGGGCTACACATTCAGCCTGTAGGCAAGCCATTCTGTGTTGACCTCCTCTGTGGACCGTTCAGCAAAGAGTCAATTCCACTTAAAATCAGCCAGGAGTGGGGTCTTCTAACTCACTGGGCCAGAGTGAAAGCTGGAGGTGCAAAAAATGAATCCAGCCCACTGTCTTGTTTCTGGTTCTTGTAATTCACTCACCAGCTTGTACATATTGATAGGTATCCCACAAGATCCTAGTTTCTCAGTTTCATGTAAAAAAATCAAAGATCTGGTCATTCTGGTCCCACCTTCCCACAAGGCGATGATTGGCACAGGCTGACGACCTCATTCCACTCTGGATAAGACATGCGCTTTTCACTGAGCCATGGTCCCCACAATGCCCTATCACCCGCTACTGCAGAACCCCGATGCCAGTTGTCATCTATACTCATTCAACTAATTTTCTTACTGCCTGCCTCCCTAATTCAAATGCACCTATGTTGCCTCCTGACCTCTTCATGTAAGTGAGTTGTGACCAGTGGCTTCGTTGTGGAAAGCACATCTCCATGAATGTACGGCTACAAGCACAAGACCCCAGGTTTGCACAAAACCCTTCCAGACTTAGCCATTAAAAGCGCCCCATTTCCTTCTCATGAGTGCCCCAGTCTGGATGATAAACTGTGTTGTCACCCTTTGGGCAGAGTTCCAAATTCTTAACTATTTGTCCAATGGCTTAAATAGTTCTGACTCAGAGCCTTTCATTAAACAAAAATCAACTCTATTCATCAGGTTCACCTGTGGACAAGACCCAGGCCAGTTTCCTGAACAATCGTGCAATAAGCCTTGTCCCGTGGTGTTGGCGTTGAGACCTGGGGCCAACAGTTTTCTGGACTTGTCAACAGTTCAGGACAGAACTCTGTTGCTCGCAACAAGGAGGCAAAAGTTCCCCAGGGGAGCAAGTTGAACACCTAGTTAGATCTCTGTGCCCCACTTCCGAGCTGTTGAGCCAGGGTCTTCACAAGAGTGCTTAGGAATCTCTATTTTTAAAAAGCTCCTCCGACGATTCTGACATACACAACATTTGGAAACATCGCTCGAGACGCTAACCACCTTTCCCTCCAGCCTTCTCCCTGAATGAAGTGTGTCATCAGGTGAACACATCTCAGCTCTAAAAGCGTGGGCTCTAAAATCTCAGCTCCCCAAGAAGCGATTTCAAGGACTTCCACTGCTGGAAGGCAGTTCCACTCCAACAGTATTTCTCACTTACCAAATGCAGACCCTACTGTCTCGGTCAACATCCCGGAAGGTGCTGGGCAAAGGCAGTTTCGTAGAAGTGCAATCCATGCCAGATGTCTAAACAGCGCAGCATGGTTCCTATTTTGCCTTGGCCAGAAAACTCACAGCTACATGTAGTGTGCAATTACAGGAACCAACTCATTTCGAGTTCCCAGAACATTGCTCCCTTTGGCTCTTTTATGTCCCAAATATCTGTTGACGCTTATGATGGGTGCTTTAGCATTTTAATGATTGCAAATAGGCATTTTGGTGTTACAAACCAACCTTCAATCCTTCCAACAAGAATTGAGGTAGCTAATTAAAGTAAGGATTGTGCTCATTCTGTATTTTCGAAGACATGGCAAGAAAGAAGGTATTTGGAAATTTCCGTGCAATCTCCGTATCATGTGCCTTGGGAGCAATCGCCAATGGCCTACTGACAACGGCCTTAAGGTATTTTAGGCAAAAGTTGAAAAGATTCTGAACTTGAAGACAGAGCCAGCCCCAGCCCTGCAATTGGGCATTTAGACTTGGAAATGGAATTGTCCAAATCTTCTGAGTCCCTGCGATTGTGGGCCAGGTGATAGCACCGCAGGAGAAACCGTATGAGCCTACGGACGCAGCCGGACACAGGGCGGTCCAAGTATACGCTATTGCCATTCTCTCCATGAACGGAGACAATAACATAGGTTCACAGTTGTCGATGAGTTCTGCCCTGGCCCAGCTTCACCTCATGCCCACTTCTAAGGGGTGGCAATGCATATAGAAAGACGAAAAGACCAACCATCATTTCCCAGGCAGGGATATCATTTTAAAAGCAGATGGCAAAAACAAGACAACGTTTCTCAAAAGTCTCCTACCATCCCCTATGAGCCCACGTGCTTTTAAAAGCTCTGACTACCACCCCTCAGGAGGCGGTGGCAGTTCTGTGACAGAATTCTGACCTTCCATGGGAGAAAGATGAGGCTCTGGAGTCCTATAAAGAGTAACAGTCTCAGAAACCCACAGGAGCAGTTTTCCCCTGTCCTATACAGTTGCTGTGAGTCACACTTGGCTCAATGGCAGTGGGTTTGGTGTTGGGATGTCGCTAAACATTTTAAATGCTTACAGTTATTTAATGTGAATAATGCTGCTTTGTACCCAAGAAGATGTGTCTCTATTGGGTAGATAACCACGAAGGAGCACAAGTGCTGGGTCCTACTTTATGAGTAGAGGCAGCTTTATAAGCGTGTATTTTTCATTCTTTCTTTAAGAATAATGGAGAAAAGTACAAACAGCTTTGCAGTTAACAAGGGTTAAATTTGCAGTTGAGTGCAGTTAAGAATGGGTGGGTATGGCTCCTGCATCATTCAGATTCAATTTCTCTCTATGCACCTTATATAGGTGCCTATGTCGTGTTGTCTTATTTGATATGAGGTCATACCCAACCAAATTCACTGTCATTAAGTCAATGCTGACGCATCATGATGACACCGCCCACCCCCATCCCCCGGGGGTTTCCAGGACTGTAACTGCTAATGGGAGTGGAAAGCCCAGTCTCTCCTGTGAGAGGGGGGGTCATAGCTAATACAACTAGGTCCTGAGTGCTTGCTCATGGACCTTACCTGCTACAAGGCCACTGCTGTCTTCAGAAAGTCCATTTGTTTGTGGCCTCTACCAAGAAGGCAGTGGGCTCTACCTGGGAAAGCACACCACAGACCTCCGTTACGGATGAGCGTCCCTACTCGCCCACGATGAGGTGGGTAACAATCGCCCACCGCAACAGGTACTAAAAGCTGGGCGAGAACGAAATGTGTCCCCAGTTTCTCTCCTAGCCACTCAAGTAGGCCTTGCTCAGGCTTCCCCCTCAAGGTCTCCCTCTGATCCCCACTGTCTACATGAGGACGTTCCACGGCTGGACTCTCCACTCTCCCAAGTGAGGCTATGTCTTCTGGCTTTGCAGGTAGACAGGAGCCCTGCTGGTGTCGTGGTTTACATTTGGGGCTGCACATCACAAGGTTAGCAGTTCAAAATCACCAGCCACGCCACGGGAGACAGATGAGGCTTTCTACTCCCATAAAACCTCACTGGGCAGTTCTGTCCTGCCCTGTGGGGCTGCTATGAGTTGCAATCGACTCCACGGCAGTGAGTTTCTTAGTAGCGGGCAGGGAGGAGCTCCCCTCTGGAGGCTTTGAGTTCCAGAACCATGAGGGCCGAGGCCACCCCAGCCAACCCTCAGGAGCACAAAGAGCTCTGGGAGAGGAGCACCTGATGGACAGCCCCACCCCTCAGTAGATGCCGGTGCACCACTGTCACTTTCCAGAGCTCCGGACTGGGTAACGTTATTAGCGATGGCACACTGACAGTCATGGCCAGCCAAGAGGTGGAATACAGTGACTATGAGCTAGCTTGGCTGTTTCCCAGCTCTGCCATTGATTAGCCATGTTCTGTTCTGGTGTCACGGGTGGTGGGGAATCCAGAAAGAGATCGCTCACCAAGAGTAGGCAAAACCAAAAAAGTCAACCCCACCGCCATCATTCCAGGTCATCGGCCAAAGAACCAAACCCACTGCCACCAAGCCAATTCTGACTCATGGCCACCTTGGGTTTCCAAGACGGAATCTTCACGGGAACAGAAAGCTTCGTCTTTCTCCCTCAGGACAGAGAACGAAAAGCAAATAGACAGAAACAGACAACCACCACCAAAACGCCCTCACTGCCATGGGAGTCCATTCTGACCCACAGGGACCCTAGGGGTCAGAGTAGACTGTCCTGTGGACCTCCAAGACTGTGACTCAGTGTTCTCAACTTCCTCGGGCCGCGACCCTTTCCTACAGCTCCTTACGTGGTGGTGACCCCCCAACCATCAAATCATTTTCGTTGCTACTTCATCACTCCAATTTTGCTACTGTTATGAATCGGCGATCCCTGTGAAAGGGTCATTCGACCCCCAAGGGGGTTGCACCCCACAGGTTGAGAACCGCTGCTGTCACGGTTTCAAACTGCTGACCTTGTGGTCTGCAGCCCACCAGGGAACATGCCAGCACAGGGCTCCTCCAGCCCAGAGTAGGCACGTAACATGTGTGGCTGCTATCCGAATATTGTAACGACAGTGCAAGTTAGCCTGAAGTCAGACTTCCCTGGCAAGTTCCAGTTCATTCCCTCACTCGTGTTATGACGAGGCAAACCACGCTTACGGCCACTGAGTCCATTCTGACTCCCAGCGACGCTGTACACCTCTACAGGAGGACCAAGACGCCTGGTCTTTTTCCTACAAAGCAGCTGGTGGGTGCAAACAGCCACCTCGTGATTAGTAGGCCAACATGCAAACTCGCTAGGACACCAGGGCTCCTCAGATGCATGACACAGGCAGCTAAATTCTAACAGCGCCTTCCTCCACACCTCAGTTTCTCCTTTTGTGAAGTCGGACTCTTAATTGGAGCCCCCAAGGCACTTGTGAGCATTACTGAGAAACCACTGAGAAGAGGACTTGGCGTACAAAGAACCTTATACATGTTTTAACTATGGTAACTAGGACAGGTGAAAGAAACATTACTCTAGTTCCTCAGGAGGAGGCCTGGTGGTGTAGTGGTTCTACATTGGGCTGCGATCCGCAAGGTCAACAGTTCGAAACCACCAGCTGCTCCTTGGGAGACAGACAGGGCTTTCTACTCCTGGAAGAGTTACAGTCTTGGAAACTCACAGGGGCAGTTCTACCCTGTCCTATAGGCTCACTATTGGAATTGTTGACACAATGGCAGTGACTTTGGTGTGTGTGTGTGTGTGTGTGTGTGTGTGTGTGTTTGTGTGTGTGTGACTATTTAAATACAAGTTCATTTGAAAACATTCCTTAAGTCATAGTACGTTTTCCCAATCAACACACAGTGGAGACTGTTAAGTAGTACCAAGGAGAGGCTGAACACCTTTTAACAACAAAAACTGTTTTACTAAAAATTGTGGGGAAAAACATGGCTGTTAACCACCGCCTCGTTACCTCAGTACCCACGGCAGCCCCGGTGTTACAGAATGGAACAGTTCCACAGGGCTTTCTTGGCTCTAGCCAACGCATTTGTTTGCTTGTTCATTGTTTTATTTTATCTTCACGGGAGACTGGGCCACAGATAAGGCGCGTGACAAGCCCAGGGCGGCTCAGTGAGGTGCACAGGACCGGCCCCGGCCCGAGACTTTGCTGTGGACACTTTCCCGGCACCAAGAGAAGTCCCAGGAGTTTCCACCAGGTTTCTCCTGATCCCCTTCTTGAAATCAAGTCAGCGTTTTCAAAGGAATTTTCTAACATAGCCACTGTTAGAACCAGTTGCTCCCCCTCGTCCGCACAAGGAAGTTAAGAAGTGGCTCCGCCATAAAACGCTGTGCAAACCCAAATAAGCTACCTAACTATGGACACCTGAGCTCCTCCCTGTGTAAAAGGTGGGGGATTGCATCCTTCCTCTCCCCCTTGGAACCACCTCGGGGCTGGGCCTAGGGCATGTGCGCAGCTTGGAAGCTAGCCCTTGACTCTTCCTGAGCACAAGGGCTCTTCCCTGCCGTTTCCGGCAAGCCTGGGAACTTTGAGGTTGGTGGTTACAGATGCTAACGTCATGGCAGGCACCTGTCAGCCTGCAGTGTCTTAAAGACGTGCTTCTCCCCTCGCTCCTCCTGAAGACCAAGCAATAAGGCAGGCATCTAGGAGGTTGGTTAGGGCAGAGGGTACCTGGTCGGAGGATCCTAACTTGGGCTGGACTCAAACATTCACATACCTGTGATGCGCTTGGACTCCCCACCCCCCACCACCCCCCCACCCCGCTTAGGTCAGCTGCGATCAGCTGGAGCAGCTAGAGTTCCCCGGGAATCAGTGGTACAGACTAAGGGGCTGCAAAGCAGCGGTCATTTGTGCATAATGACCCCATGGTAGACATGTCTTGCCTTTCATAATCAGAGGGCCTTGACTCCCATGTGAAATCAATCAATCTGAGTCTGAAAGTAACACTTAAAAAACTCAGAAGCTACCCTCTCGTTACAAAGTACCCATCATGGAAGTAGGCTGGAGATACCTTTTAGCAATAGAGACACTTGGGGGGAGTAGGCGTTGGGATGAGGCTTTCTAATTCCTGTAAAGATTTCCCATCTCAGAAACCCACGTGGGCAGTTCTCCTCTGTCCCATAAGGTCCCTAAGGGGCTTGAAGGCCATGAATTTGGTTTACTTCTTTATTTCTATTTTTCTGGTTTGGGAGAGGTGTGAGGGAGCCCTGGCGGCACTGTGAGTTAGGCATCGGGCAGCTCCCCACAAGGCTGGTGGTTCAAACCCACCAGTCACTGGAAGGGAGAAAGGTGAGGCTGCCTGTTCCCATAAAGACACAGAGTCTCGGAAACTCTACCCCGGGTCATTGTACGCAGGACGCGCCTCTGCAGCACTGGGTTTTGTGCTACGTGGGTGTCCCTGGGTGATGAGATGAGTCAAGCACCCAACTACTACCTGAAAGTTGAGTGGTTCAAACCCACCCAGACGTGCCTCAGAAGAAAGGCCTGGCCACCTGCTTAGGAAAGGTCCGCCTTGAAACCCCCATGGGACGCAGTTCCACTCTGTAACACACGGGTCGCCACGAGTTGGGACCCCTTCCACAGCTACGCGCTCAGTCTGGGTGACACGGGAGCAAAGGGCGCAGCCTTTTCCTTGAACCCACGTGGCTCCGAGGAAGGGCTCCTCAGGACTCCCGGGGCTGCGCCTCCAAGACGGGGCAGCCCCTTATCTCGGGCCACCCCTTCCTGTGTTTGGTCCGTTGCTGGGAGAGAAGAAGCGTCAACATAAACGGAGCTGTCGTTTTGGCCCTGCGCATGGTGTGGGTTCTCCGAAGGCTTCCCTTGAAAGAACGGAGAGGAAGTGAGACAAAGCTCAAACTCCCAAACTCACGGGGAAAATAAAATAGAATTAAAGAAAGCTCCCGGAGATGGGCAGCCGCCCGTGTAGAGCAGGAAGGGGCAGAGGGAAACTCTCAGGGCACCGTAACAAAGTATGTCCGCATGTCTACATGTCACGGGGTCCAAGCTTGAGTCTTCATGGGAACAAAGCGAGCTCATGTCCACCAAGAACTTGAAAAGCTGGATTGAAATGGTACGCTTATCACAGTAACAGAAGAAAATAGTGAGAAAGAAGCCACACACACACACACACACACACACAGAGAAAGCCATGCTTGTAGTACTTTTGTTCAAGGACAGTGGTGGGTCAGAATGAGAATGGATTATCCCCTTCCCTGTGAGAGACCCCGGCTCACATCCTACGCACCCACTCCCCACACCACCCACCCACCCACCTCCATCTGTCAATACAGGCTTGTGTGTTGACTGGCCTCTGAACACGGTTCAGGGAGCCTCCAGGTTAAGATCACACCCAGAAGATAGGCCTGGTCATCTCCTCCCAGTGAAAACCCACCCAGTCGTCAATCATTGGATTCACCGCGGATGGCAGGGTGGGCGTGGCACTGGGCAGCATTTCACTGTTAAGCATGCAGTCGGTTGGTCAGTCGGTCGCCATGAGTCAACACAAGGCCCATAAAACCAAGCTGAGGCGTTCGGGGTCCTCTGTAGGTGGTAAACTGACAAAGAAGAGCAAGGCAGTGGTCGCCCTAAATTAAGGATTACATTTGGTGCTGGCCATGTCCCATTTCCTGACGTAGGTGGTGATTATGCAGGTGTTTTGCTTGATAATCACTTTCTCAGTATTGATGTCCCACTTCTTAGAGGCACAGTGGGTTGCTGACGTGTCGATTTGCTAAGGACAAGATCAACAATTCAAACCCACCAGTCTCCAAGGGAGAAAGACGAGGCTTTCTGCTCCGGCAAAGAATTACAGCCTTGAAAATGCAATTTAGGATCACTGAGTCAGAATCAGCTCCAAGACGGGGCTGACGGGCAGGGCCATGGAGGCACTGTGGGGTAAGCACTGGGCCAAAACACCAAAACCACACTCACTGCTATCCAGTGGGTGCCGACCTACAGCCACCCTCTAGGGCAAGGTAGAGCTGCGCTAGTGAGTTCGCGAGACTGTAACTGGTTCCCGGAGTAGAAGGTGCCATCTTTCTCCCTCAGAGCAGCTGGTGGTTTCAAACTGTGGGCATTTCGGATCACAGGCCAACGCATAACCACTATGTCTCCGGGGCCCCTAAGCCCTGGTCAGCGGTCAGCACATCAAAAGGTCAGTGGTTGGAACTCACCAGCAGTAGGAGGGAGAGATGAGGCTGTCTCGCTAAAGACTCCCAGACTCGGAAACCCTATACAGGGTGGCTATGCGTCAGAATGGGCTGAATGCCAGAGGTTTTTTATGACGTTTTGTATTTAGCCCACACAGTTAAGAGAGAAGGAAGAATTTTTACATCGAGAAGCTTCTGCAGTTTAACACCTGACTTGAGCCAACACCCGAATAATGCACGCAGGAGAAAGCAAACGTAGTTATTTAAGTAAAAGGCACTTCCCTCCCCGCCTAACGTTATGGTTAGCTTTGGGTGGGGCCTCGAGATCTGTGTGGGCACAAACAGACTAGCAAGCACCTTCTGCCCAGATGTGAATCACCTTCATCCCTTTCACACTTCCTCAGTGGTCGGTTTACAAGCATTCTCACTGCCCTTACTCACAGTCCAAGGCCCTCCGTCATCCCCATTACAAAGCTAAAGAAGTGAGCCTGGGGCAGGAGGCTCACCCCAGTGCCAAGGGAAACCACCTGCCTCCTTCCCCGGCCCTAAGATCCCTTAAGGTCAGGGCGGTTCCATTGCTGGAGGAGAGCGGGTCCACACCTTTCTCAGGTGGACTGAATGAAGGATGAGAATGTTACCGCCTCAAAGCGCTCTCTCTTATTATTTTTTTTCACTTTAATAGTTTGCTGGCCTATCCTTCGCCTACCATACAATTCAATGGTTTAAATATGTGGGAAAGAAGTTGTGCCATCCCCACCCCACCCCCAGTTTTAAATATTTCTTCATTCTCGTACTCGTTCTTATTTACTTCCCCACCCCCCACCCAGCCTTCCCTACCATCATCTAAAGAACTATTTACCTAGTTATTGTCCTCTAAATCACTTTCACTTTTCCACTCACGATTAGCTTCTCTGTCTCCCAGTGTGTGTGTATGAGAGAGGGGGCGGGGGAATGGGTGGCTCCCCTGTCTAGTGCATGTACACTTTGATGATGGAACTGGCTCCTCTCTCATTTCTGGGTCCCCAGCGCTTTTTATACGGAGCCCTGCAGGTGCAGCGGCCTGGGGATTTGGGCCGTTAACCTCCGGGTCAGACCCACCAGCTGCTCCCATAAAGATTTACAATCTCCAGACAGACCCCCACTACTGCTGACGTGAGTTAGATCAACCCCCTGACAGCAGGAAGGATTGTGTCTAAGACTCGTGGGTGGAAAGCACTCAGCCACTAACGGTTAAGGAAGACATTTCAAATCCAACTAAAGATCCAACCCAAAAGAGAGGGGGTGTGGAGTTGCTTCTGAAAGTCACAGTGATGAAAACTGTGGAGCCCAGAGCCCAGGGACGCGCTGACGCCCACAGGGCCAACAGAGAGTCAGCATCCACTCAGCAGCAGCCGGCTCTAGTTTTGCTTTTCAGTCTTTTGCACAATCGCTCGTGGCAGGTGCTCATTACACAAGTGCTGGTGAGTGGAAGAAGGGACACAGGAAGGCACACACAGACGGAGCTTTCACGCCGCAATACACCGACATTCCTGCAGAACGCCGCGTTCAGGTTTGGGTTGTATTTTTGTTTTTTAAGCAGATAAAATGAGAGGCTGCAACTGCCCTTTGAACAGCTTGCCAATACATCCTCCACTCTATAAAAAAAGGTTTCACGTCATACATAAATCTCCAAAGTGGAGAGGGCTGACAGGTTAATTATAGACACAGAGGGCAGAGGCAAATGGGCTATGAGGTAAGCGTATCTAAATGTGCAGAGGTGATGCCTACCCAGGGCCAGCGTGTATCAATAAGCCGCAAGGACTGACCCACACGACCAAGTACCGCTTGGTGCCAGACCGGGGGAAGGCACAGGTCCTGCCATTGAGGAATCTTGCTGGTGGCTGCGAAGACCGAGCGCACCTCAGAGAATGATCAAAGGTGTCTGGCAAGACAAGGTGTGCAGGTGAAGGGGAGGGCGAAGGACTCCTAAATTAGCTCATGGGCCCTTCAGAAGAGGCCTCCCAAGTGGGGCAGGCCCACCAGGAAACAAGGGGGACCCAAATCTCTCCAAACATCTAGTCAATACTGACTCCTGCTGACTTTGTAAGTCAGGGTAGAACTGCCCCTGCAAATTGCCTAACCGGCAACCCTGAAGGAGACTAGAAAGCCTTGTCTTTCTCTCTCAAGAGGAAGGGGTGGCTTAGAACTGCAGACCTCTTGGATCCCAGCCCAATTCCTAACCACTACTCTCCAAGGGCTAAACAAGTTTCAGGACCTCCTCTTAAAGAAACTATGAAAAGGGCCTGCATTTTTCTCCTGTACCTCCTATCTCCTTCATCAGCAGCTACAAGGCGGGACTTAGTCAGAATAACCTATAGACACTTTTCTGGCCTGCTTAAGGGAAGAGTTTGGAACATTGGGGAGGGGATTTGGAGCTGTGATTCAGGAGTGGGATGAGTCCAAAGATTGAATGCAGGGCCTTGGGGCAGGGTGTGGCCACCAACCGCTGAGCTTCTGCTCCCAAAGTCAGGCAAAAGCACACATCCCTGCTGGCGCTTGGGGGTGGAAACCCTCAGGAGGACATCAGCTTCAGTTGGGACCACACTAGATGGGCTAACTACTATGTTAATGAGGTTGTGGGTTCAAACATTCACACCACCACCACCACCACCCCAGCAGCTCCTACAGAGACCGGCCAGGCCATCTGCTCCCTTGAAGTTCATTGACTAGGAAACCCCGGGGAGCTATTCTACCCTGTGACCACAGTCCTCAGGGGTCACTAACAGTAGAATTTTGGGGTGGGAGGTAGGAGACACCTCAAAACAGATGGCCAAAGCCTGGGCCTCCACATTCCGATCTGAGTCTAGATCTTCCAGGGTTTCCACTGGATTTGGGAGAGCTGGGTGTAGAAGTCTTGGATCGAAGCTGAGCCCTTTCAAACAGATGAGACCCTTTAATTTTTCAAACACTCAGGCAAACATGCACACACACCTCAAAACACCCGTCAGGTCCCAGGACAAGCTCCCTCCATTCCCTGGGGGGGGGGGGGGGAGGAATGCGCTGGTAGGATGATCCTTCGAGAATGTCTCATGCAATGACACATGGCCACCACCCGTGAGAGAGAAAAATGGCTAACAAGATTACTTGGGGACTTGTTTATATGTTTCCAAATGCTCAGCTCTTCTCCTAAAGGCAGGACGGGTCAAGTCCCAAGGGAGAGAAACTAGAGGCTTCTGGTTGTAGTTAATCGCACAGTTACCGGCTCACCCAGTCCCCCTCAATGTCCAGGTCTCCCCAGACGCTTCCAAAGTGCTTTGGGCCCCCAGAATCGCCGGAAGAACCGCGAAGTCCCATCGATCGCCTGCGCGATCGATCTGCAGGGAGCCTCTAGCGCTCGCCGTTTCTCACAAAGGCGCGTCCACTCGCGGGCCGCAGGGGCGAAAACCGCCTGCTCTTTCCCGCCGGCCCCTCCCGGAGCGCAGAGCCCGGCACCGGGCGGCGGCAGCGGCCGGCCGAGGCGCGCGCAGAAAGCTCGGCGCACCGCACGCCCGGCGCACCTGGACGCGCTGCCCGGTCCTGGCTGCGCACGGGGCGCCCGCAGCTGGCATCCGCGGCCGCGCGGGCGAGGACTCGGGGCCCCGAGGCGCGCCGCCACCTAGCCCCGGGGCGTCCCGATCGCTCGCCCGCTCGCGCGCGCGTCTCCGGCCGCGCTTACCCGGGAAATGGCGAGCGGCTGCTCGAAGTCCTTGCCTCCCACGAGGCGGAAGCCCCACGGCCCCGGGCCCTGGAGGACGATCTGCTGGCTGGCCATGGCGCGGCGGCGGCGGGCGGGACCGACGGGGCAGGACGAGGCGCGAGGCGCGGCGCTCCCGGGGCGGCTGTCGGAGAAAGAGCGCGCGGCGGCGCCTGGGGCCGCGGCGGGAGGAGCGAGCGCAGGGGCGGCCCCGCCCCGGCCGCGTCGCCGCCACTCGCCCCGCCTGTCCCCGGTCCGCTCCCCGGGGCCGCTCACCGCCCGCGGGCTCGGGCGGGAGGGAGCCTGGCGCGGCGCCGGACCCCGGCACTCCCTCCCCCGGGCCCGCCGGCGAGCGGGGTGAGAGGGCCGGCCGGGACACGCCGCCCGGGAGGTAACGCCGGGTCGGCCCTTTTTAGACCGACAGTTTAAACGTGCCGCCTGCTTGCGGGAGACATTCCCGATCTGCAAAGGTCCTTGGGCAGGATTTCACTGGATGCAGAAAGGCAGGGAAAAGGGTCCCATTTTACAGATGAGCGAACTGAGCTGGCTGGAGTGAGAAGCCTCGTTTAGCCACGAAGCTCCGCGGGGGCGCCTCTTGGCCACAGCCCCAGCGCCCAGAGCGCCCTTTCGGAAACTTTTCTGGTGTTAACGAGGTCGTAGCTTGATTTAATAAGGAGACTTTCTGACCGCCTTCGTAGCCCTTTCTCTAGCCCGGCGTCCCCGCCTTCCCAGTAGTTCATCAATGATTTCAACTTGAAGTCAGACGCAGGCCAAGGGCGACTGCAGGGTCAAGCCCTGGACTGAAGTCCGAGGGCCTAGCTAGGTTCCCAGCCTGCCACTAGCTCTTTTCCTGGGCTCCCTGCCCTCCTCCCACTCAGCTGCATTCTCCTGGTTCCCCATCCACCTCCTCCTAAAAGCCGAATCCTTAAGATGCCCTAACTCCATCTCTAACTTCACCGCCTCCTTCTTCCAAGAATCTCGTTGTCCTCACAGGCTACTTAGCTGCGTCGGTGCTCTGCGAAGGGCCTGCATCCTCCTGGGCCAGGAAGGCCTTGTCCAGACATTCCCACGGTTATCTTTGCTCATGATCTCTTCTTAACCGCCCTGCCTAAGACTTGCTCTCCACAACAGAAGCAGCCCTGGTGTCCCAGGTAAGCGGTTCCACGTTGAAGCTATAGGGGGAGGGGAGTATACCAACCTACCTGCCTTTCCCTCTGAGAAGAGACCGGGCCATCTGCTCATTTAGGATTGCAATCTAGAAAGCCCCGTGGGATACTGCAAGTCTGCCATCCTGGGGCGCTATGAGTTTAACCGACAACACCCCTACCTCCCACCTCCCTCTGCCCGCAGCGATTTTGTGTTTCTCTGTACCTTGGTATACTCTAAGGAAGGGGAGGGGAGGATGTAGCTGCCCGAGATTTACATAGAGTCCAGGAAACCCTCTATCAGGTCCCTCTAAGTTAAATCAACTTGAGGGCATTGGGTTTGGTTCTGGACGTGGACCCACCCTATGGAAAGAGCTGGTGGCGCAGTACTGAGCTGCTAACGGAAAGGTCAACAGTTTGAGATCACCAGCTACTCCACAGAGAGATGTGGGAGATGGCCTGATAACCCGATGGGCTGCTATAGGCTCCAGGTGATTCGGAATCTACTCACAGGCTGGGGGTTGGACTTAAGCTATAGGAATACCTGGGTGGGACAGACAGCTATTAGCCAAAAACGTGTTCGTTCTCACCCACCCAGAGGTGCCTAGAAAGACAAGAGACCCGGCAATTTGTTCTGAAACCCCTACAGAGCTGTCGTACTCTGCCACCATGAGTTGGAGTTGATTCAATGGCAATGATTTCTTTAATCTGAGGGAAAAAAGACCTAAAGTTACACCCAGTAACCAGCCATCAACATCAAAAGTGCATTCTCTTTCAGTAAGAGTCCACTGATTAGAAAACATGCCAATGCTTCAAGGCGCTGCAGACTTGTGAGGGCAGTCATCAAATCTGGATTCTGCTTTTGGATACATAACAGTTTTGAATGGTGGTGTAGATCACATGTAGGACAGATAACCACAAGGACAACAGCTCCAAACCAGCAGCCACTCCGAGGGTGAAAAATGAGGCTTTCTACTCCCATAAAGATTTACAATCTCGGGAAACATCCAGAAAGATGGCGCCCATGTGTAATCACCCACTCTGTGATCCTGTTGTTAGACCAGGAAATCCAGAGAAAATGGCTGCTAACTGGAGAGCCGTGAGCAGGCCAGAGATCTGTGAGCAGGCCGGAGAGCTGTGAGTAGGCGGAGATCTGTGAGCAGGCGGAGATCGGGAGCAGAGCTCTTGTCTTCTCTCAGCTGTGGATACCACGAGCTAAGTCAGTTGGACATCTTCAACCTATGGCAGCAAGGTTATTCAACCACCTGACTACATCCCTTCCAACCCCAAACATCAAAATTACAGTCCTGAGGGTAGGGAAGAGAGAGGAGGGAGGGAAAGGGAGGAAGGGGGAGCTGATACCATTGATGATTGTATAACCCCACTGGAAGGGAGTGAACAACAGAATTGTATGTGAATGGATATATTGGATAGTGTAAGATATGGCAATAAATAATTAAATCAGGGTTCCTGGGGTGGGGGGTGGGGGCATAGGGTGGGTGAGGGAAGGGATAAAGGGGAGCTGATACCAAGGAATTCAAGAGGAAAGAAAATGTTTTGCAGTTGATTGTGGTAGCAGTTGTACAACACTGCCTCATGTGACTGAAGTATGGAATGTTATGTGTAAGAGCTCCCAATAAAATGATTTAAAAAAAAGATTTACAATCTCGGAAACCCACAGGGGCAGTTCTACTCTGTCCTATAGGGGTCACTATAAGTCTGAGAGGACTCGATGGCAGTAACTTAACCTTTCAGAAGCAGATTTCCCGGGCAGTCTCCTGAGGTACCCTGAGAGGACTCAAGCCGTCCATCCTATAGCACAGGTACTCGGAGGGCGGAGGCCACCTGCGTCCCCAGTTGCATCCTGTGATACGGGTCTCAGTTGCACTCCGGCTCCGCAGAGCAAGAGCTAGGAAATAGCCCTCTCTGGGCACTCATCCCAACGATCTCATTGTAAAGGAGAAACAAGAAAGCTATGTGTACACAGATATTTACAGCATCATTATTTATCACAGAAAAGCAAAACTGCAATTGACCCATAACAGAAACGTGACTACATATGGCCTGGCTGTCTAAGGGACCAGGATGCAGCTTGAAAAATGCTGATAACCAAGCCAGCCAGGAGAAGGCAGGAAAATGTGTGTCTAAAATAGCGATGCAGGTTCTGCAGGATCAGCAGATGGAAACCCCCAACAGCTCCGGGGGAGAAAGACTGGGCTTTCTGCTGTGAGAGGTGGCGGTCTCGGAAGCCCACGGCGGGGTCTCTGAGTCAGCATCGCCTTGGTGGCAGTGAGCTTGAGTGGGAATGATGACGTAGATGCTTCAGGAAACAACAATCATGAACTCCGCTTTTTCCCTGGGGACTAAATATTCTTCTTTCTGGAGAGAGAGATGATCATTGTTTTTGTTTGTTTGTTTGAATTTCCTATGTTCTCCTCCAACAGCTAGCTCTAAGTTGGGCACAGAGTGTGTAATCAGAAAATGCCAAGTAACCCCCAGAACACAAGCACCATGATGTAGTTACCACCTCTCTAGGACTCCTGGCCTGTCCCAGTTGAGTGGCCTTTAGCAACCTCTTGAGACTTCAGTTGCCTTCTTGTTACTATCAGTGTGATTATTCTGCATGCCTGAAGAGTCTGCTGACCTCCACAGCGTCTACCAAATAGCTGGATGTTTGGGGGCTGCGTCCGGGCGGTAATAAGGACTATTAAATAGCTGGATGTTTGGGGGCTGTGTCCGGGCGGCAGTAAGGATGGCTGGAAGAATGCAGAGGAATTGGAAACAAGGCAAGCAGGGACAGGCCAGAGAAGCAGGCGTCTGGGAAGCCAGGAAGGGTGGTGGGGTTCAGTGCAGTTTTGTGGTGTCGACAGAGTGAGAAGCCTTGTCTGCTACCTTGATTTCTGCAAGCCTGGCCACTGCCGTGTTGGCCACGAACAGAGAACACGTGGTAGGTCCCTCCAGATACAGGAGCCAGGCCATGTCCCCATTACTTATTGCTGGATCTGTGCTAAGTTTTCCATGTGGGCTCATTGAATTCCCCAGACAAGTCCTGGCCTGGCCAGGGAGATCCAAAGGTATCTCACTGCAGAGCCCATTCCTGGAGAACCTTGAAGGGACACAATGCCTGGGACACCTGCGCCTGAATCTGAGAGAGAGCCAGTCAGCAGCTCTGATCTTGTGGCAGGTCACTGGGACACGGGCAGCCCAGAGCCTCCTACTCCCATGTCCCCAAACCGGTGGGACAGCTCAGGGCACTCTGCTCAAATGTCATCTGAGCAGCGCCTGGCTTCTCTCTTCCGTGAAGGCACCTGTGGGGATTGCCATCAGTGCCGCAAAATGAAAGGTGAATGAATTGCCAACTGGAAACCAAATCAACCCCGGAAGCTTTCACCCAAATCACCATGAGGAATGTTTTCAAGAGAGAAACCCAAGCCCCGAAGTGAGCGAAACAAAGACATCTCTCCTCTTCATGGTCCTAGGCCACTTGTCTAGTCACCTCCAATCCCCAACCCACCCCCCACCCCACTTCCAGGATCTGGGTGTCCTTTGCTGGGTCCCCTTAGGCACCTCGTGCCAGCTCTGCTCCAGCCCAGGGACCAGCTCTGGGACCTGGCAGGGAGGTTCACCAAGGGCAGTTCTGAGCTCCGACATCTTGCTTCACTCCCATTTTCTGCTTCCGCCCTGGGGAAATCCCAAGGGGCCACTCCGATGGCCATACAGGCACATGCTTCATGGAGCGGCTGGCCCCGCAGGAGTCTCTCTGGGTTGCTGAGGGTGCAAGTACATACACTGGCAAGCCAAGGCCAGTCCTCTGCTGCATAGGTGAGGATGGAGGCCCAAGCGGTTGTGTTGCCACCTGCTCCTGGCTCTCCTCCCACCTGCACAGGCCAGCTTCACAGGCGATGGTCGCCAGAAGCAGAGAGCAGAAACTCCTGGTTCTCTAGGCCCCTTGATAACAGAAAGAAACACATTCTAACCCTGGATCACAGAGGAGGTGGCTCTGATCAAACGTTCCTGTGGCAGAAGGTAAGACAAAAAGATCATGGAATAAAATAGTGCTGCTCCCTAGCACCCAGGGACTGAGAAGAACTGTAATTTATCTGCTCCCAGGAGCCCAAGTTAAAGTTGTACTGTGAATCTGGTCCATTTCTGTGCCCGTTCAGTTTTAGAATTATCTTCCATGCAGGTGAATGAGTTCATTTCCCAGATAACACACCTCACGTGAAGCCACCGCCCACCTGCCTCTCAGCATCCCTGATATTGAGTCACTTTCCGCAGAGCTTCCAGACCAGGAAGAAAGGCCTGGCCATCCACTTCTGGACACCAATCCAACGAAAACACAGATTGGATCACAGTGACCCAAACTGCCACGGACCGTGGGGATAGTGTCAGACTGGCAGCATTTGTCACATCGAGCAGAGGACTGTCCTGAGTCAGGGCGGCTCGATGGCAGCTTATAGCCATAACCCAATCTAGGGAACCTCGATCCTTTTTTTTACAAAGAAAGCAGAGACCTTGTGGGCCGCCCATATCCATGTTCCAGAGAGATATATATGTTGCCCAGCTGTTGGGATGCTCAGTGAGGACAGCCTGCCCCAGGACACACCCGTCCTCAGGCAGCATGTTGACAATGACTGGAGACGGTAGGAGTAGTGGGCTGGCCATCTGGGTCCTAACCTGGGGCAACTTAAGGGGTCCCTTTGGCTCCAGAGCACCCTCTTCTCTCTCCCTGTCCCAGCTTCCGTCCTGTTCCAAGCCACAGTGTGAGCTCCAAGGACACGCCTCCATAAACAGCCCAAGAAGCCCAGCCAAGCGGAGCCCAGAGGGGTGAGGAGGCTTCCCCCAAATCACACAGTAGCCAAAGAACAAAGCAGAGAGAGCCAAGGGGAGGGGGCAGGAAAGTGCCAGAGGACCTGGAGAGCTTTGTAACAGGAGGGACAAGAGGTTATTCGGAGATGCCTAGGCTCCCAGAAGACCCCTCAGATTCACAGTCCAGGGGGGTTCCAAAGGCCAGGTTTCCTTGCGCCATGAACAGGGGCTCCATAAGCTAAGGGTCTGCGAGTCCACCAGCCTCCATCCTTCCAGCGATGGGCTTTTGGACTGCCTCCTTGGAGGAGAGTGGAGTTTGAGATGGCGGAGGGGAGGAATGAGCAGATGGAAAAGGGAGAATGACATTGTTGTGTGCTGGGCAGTCTGGAAAACTGGGTAGGGAGGGCTCGGAATGCCTGTGATCTGATTCTGGCTGCCTGGGGACAGGCAAAGGCTCTCTTCAGCCCCATCACATTCCACCCATTCGTTTGCTCTCTCCATGACTCCATCCTCCCGCCAAATCCATTTTCTCTCAGAGGTTTCCTGTGCCATTGGCCTGCACGGCCCCTGACTGCTTCTGTGGTTGACTATTTTTAGCATTGGCGCACAGATGGAGTGGACGATCCAGTTTCCATGATGCCTGGGCTCCTAGGGCGTGCCTGCCTCTCCAGCACGGTCTGCTTTCCTGTGGCCCCCAGTACGCCACTTCCATGTGGTCATTCTTGGATTATTCTTAAGGGCTGTATCGGGGTGAAAGCAGAGCAGGAGGCCTGCTGTCCACTACTCTACCAACTCCCAGCTAGGCCACATTGAGGCTGGAGCAAGGACTTAAGTGTCACCACTGCCTCCAGGACTCACCACCCAGAGTTGGTGTCTTCAGTTCCCGCACACTAGCTGCCTGAGGTTATAGCCCCAAAGAATAATAAGAGAAGATGCACATGACAGAACTACAGAGAAAACAAAACAAAATTCATAGCCACCCTAGAGGACAGGGTAGAACTGCCCGGGTGGCTTTCTGAGACTGTACCTCCCAATAGGAGTAGAAAGCTTCATCTTTCTCTCACTGAGTAGCTGGTGGTTTCGAACTGCTGACCTTGAGGTTAATAACCCAACGCATAACCCACGGTGCCACCAGGGCATGGTAAGACAGAGCTCTATTTGTCAGCTGTGGAAATTTGACAAGCCATTTTACCCAGTGGGATTCTTTCTTTCTCTTACTTTCTTTCTTCTATTTTAGTCAACAACCAATATAGAGCATAGATCATTTGTCACGTACTGCTCTGGGTGAAATAGAGCACAACTTCCACCTGAATGGAGCTTACTTGTTGGTGTGAAGGACAAATTCTAAAATAACTCTGTGAACCACCTCAAGTGCCTAGATGCTAACATCATGCTTACATGCGTGCATACAGTTGCATGCATTTGCATGCATGTTTTCATGAGGAAAGGACCTGGAAGCAAGGAGACTCCAGAAGACTGAGCCGGCCCAGGGCCCAGACTGAGATTTGCAAATCAAATGAACCAGACTTCCTCAGACCACTCCAGGCAAGTGGCTGGAGAGCAAGGAGCCTTGGTGACACGCAGTCTAAAGTGCTTAACGGCTAACTGGAAGGGGGGCTATGCAAGCCCACCAGCTGCTACATGAGAGAAAGAGGGTGTGCTTTGTTCCCATACATGTATTTTTAAAAGCAATCAAAGCCACTGCCATCAAGTCCTCATGACCCCAGAGGGCAAAGCAGAACGGCCCCATAGGTCTTCCAAGGGTGCACTCTTCACAAAAGCAGACCTGCACATCCTTCTGCTCACGACGGCCGACCTGGCAGTGAGCAGTACTGCCCTCAGCCGTGGTATTACCAGAAGATTCCGTGATAGCCTTGGGAACCCTCCCCCCCAACCGGGGGCAGTTCTACTGGGTCCTGCAGGGTCACTCTGCATCAGCATTGACTCCAGGTCAGTGGGTTGGGTTGCGTTGGGGCAGGATATGTGTAAGATGTGGAGGTTTGCAACACAGGAAGTAAAGAAGTCCTCACGGAGGTGTTAGGGGATGTTACAAAGACGCAACACCAGCCTAAAGGGGCCCCCACGGGACAAATGCGGGCCAATCTGAGCAGGAAAAGAAGAAGAAATGATAGCCCATTTGAGAAAAAAGGAATCCACACACTCACACAGATAAAAACCAGATAGGTAAACGTTTTCAAATTAAAGGACTGAATGGAGGAGGGCCCCAGCCGGCGTTTGAAAAGCATCATCTTACAACCCACACAGTGAAGATTGATTCAGGCAAGAATTGCCATTGGACGCAAAATCGAGAGTGCGGGCTTGATGAAGCGCAGGATAGCTGTACAGTCTCACCCAGTGGCTCCCCGCAGCTTGCTCACTGGCTGCAAGGGTGAAATAATACAGAGACATACACTGAAGACGTCAGACCACAGCTTGCCAGGAGATCAAAATTAAAATGACAGCATCAGGGAGGGGCAGAATAGTATTGTGTGACTCAAACAGGATACCCTGCGAGGGACACGGCACTGCTGTGTAACCTTTCAGGCAGGAATGCGTCACCTGCACTTCATCACAGGGAAGCAGCCGATATCCCCATGTTAAACAGGGCTTCATTCTTGAAGAGCCTCAGGGGCACTGTTGGGTAAGCCTTGGACTGCTATCCGAAAGGTCAACTGTTCAAACCCACCAGATACTCTTTGGGGGGGGGGTGAGGGGGGGAGATGTGGCTGTGCTTCAAGTGGCAAGTAGGTGTGAACTGCTGATCTTGCCATCAACAACCCATTGTGTGACCCAAGGAACACCAACTCCTGGGCTCCTTAGCCTGTACTGGAGAAGAGGGGGTGCAGATTGCATAAAGGAAAATCATTGGGTCAATACTCATTAGATGAAAGTATTGTATCCATAGGAAATTTACTGAAGTGATACTATTCTGTGGCTATGGAAGAGAATGTTCCTGTCTTTAGGAAACACACGCTGGAATTTCTAGGAATCAAGGTCCCTGGGTAGAGCAAACATTTTGTGCTCCATTGCTAATCCAAAGGTTGGCAGTTCAAATGCATCCAGCGGTGACACAGAAGACAGGCCTGGTGATCTCTGCTGTAAAGGTGACAGCCAAACCCCCTCCCCCCCAGGAGGTTCTACTCCATAACCTACGGGTTGTCATGAGTTAGAATGGACCCTACGATGGTGGCTTTGGCTTATTCAAGGGTAAAAGGTGACTGTAGATACAGAATTAGCCAATGAAGAGAAAGTGTGTGTGTGAAGATGAGAGTGTGCTCCAGAGAGGGGGTAGATGAAGTAACGACCAAACATCAAACTCACAGCCATCAAGTTGATGCTGACTCACAGCGCCCCATAGGACAGGGTAGAACTGCCCCTGTGCTTTTCTGAGACTGTACCTCTTTATGGGGCTTTCAAACTGCTGACCTTGGGGTTGGCAGCCAGTGAGTAACCACTGCGCCACCAGGACTCCTAAGATGAAGGAAGCGGCTAAAATGTTAACAGTAGGTGAACCTGAGTGTCTTTGTAGATGCGTTTTGTGCTCGCCTATTCTTGTATCCTTTCTGAAAGCTTGAGCTAACTCCCCAACAAACCATTTTTAAAAAGGAAATGTGTATGTGTGTGTGTGTTATAGATAGTTGGTGTTACCTTCTATGGAGAAAAGTCAAGCAAGGTGAGTAAGAGCCATGAGGAAAGCATTCTCTGGGAAAGTGCTTTGAGTGGTGTCCCCCGTAGTGCTATGGGTCAGTGAAGGAATGTCCTGTCTTGTGGAGGAACTGGCCCTAAGGTCCTCTCTGTGCATTGGCTGCTCTGAGCATGGATGTCACCCCCGGGACTTGGTGGGACCATAAGGAAAGGATGATTCAACCAAGGTGCAGTATAGCACTGACCAAACACACATCAATCCTCTAATTCCTGAATGCTTTACCACCCCCCCACTACCATGACCCAGTTCTACCTTACAACTCTGGCTAGACTGGAGAACACACATTGGTACAGATAAGAGCTCTTAACACATGGAATTCAGGACAGATAAACCCCTCAGGAACAGTCGTGGGAGTAGCGATATCATGAGAGTAGGGGGATGTCCGGGGAGGGGGAAGGGAGAGAAAGGGGAACCCATCACAAGGTTGGATATGTAGCGCGCATGCACACACACACACACCCCACAAGGGGATGAATAACAGAAATGTGGACGAAGGGAGACAAGGGACAATGTAAGATATGAGAAAATGATAACAATATATAATTGATCAAGGATACACCAGGGTGGAAGGTGGGGAGGGAGGGAAAAAAAGAGGAGCTGATACCAAGGGCTCAAGTAGAAAATGCTTGGGAAATGATGATGGCAACATATGTACAAATACACTTGATACAATGGATGTATGGAATGTTATAAGAGCTGTAAGAGTCCCCAATAAAATGATTTTTTTTAAAAAGGGAAACATTAGAATCGATAAGTTGCTCAAGGTGAGTGAGTTTCTGGGCAGGTGTCTGGGGGGAGATCAGTCCAGGCAGAGGAAACAAAGCCAGGGGAGCAGGAGCAGAGCAAGTGAGGGAAGAGAACAGGAGGCGAGGTCAGAGAAATCACAGAGAGCCAGACTGGGCAGGGCCTCCTGGGGCATTCTCAACCCCCAGGAGTAAGAGAAGGTCATTAGAGGGCCTTGCTCAGAGGACTCACGTGATCTGACTGAAGTTTCCAACACTCTGCACTCTGCTGTGTTGAAAATAGAAGGCGGAGGAGGTGAGAGCGGAAGCAGGGGAGCAGAAAGTAAGTGGGTTGACACACCGATTCAGGCAACACGTGATTGTGGGCTTGGAATCATGTTAGGAGCAAAGGAACTTGGGAGCCGTGCTTGGACTGGGGTCAACTGTAAAGGTTCACTGGTGAGTTGGGGCGTGAGGGACAAGAGAGGTTCTAAGGATGACACAGGTTTCTCAAGTTTTTTGGCCTGAACTTTAGCTACATGGATGGAATTACCATGAACTGCCAAGGGGAAGCCTATGGGAAAAATGAGGCACCCGTGCTGGCGATACGGGGGAGGTGTTGGGCTGTCGACCACATGGTCGATGGTTCAAACACACCACCTGCTGCAAAGGAGAAAAACGAGGCCATCTGCTTCCCTGTAGACTTACAGCTTTGGAATCCCGATAGGGCAGTTCTCCTCTGTCCCATAGGGTCATATGAGTTGGAATTGACTCCACAGGAACAAGTATGGTTTGCATTGTGGGAGAAGCAGTTTGGGATGGGGTGGGGAGTGTGTGGGGAGGGCGGTGTGTGCTGTTGGAAATACATAGGTTTGGAATGTTCAGTGGGGATATTTAAGTGAAGGTGTGGAGCAGGCAGATGTATACAGGAGTCTGCAGACCCAGCAAGAGACTAGCATACAGAGGCTATTTGAAGCCATGAGAGAAGATGGCCACCCGGAGCAGAAGTGGAGAAGTCCAAGGATTGGGGTAGGGGATGTCAACTTTAAGAAGTCTTGGAAATGAGGAGGATCGACAATAGAGAGTGAGATGGAGCAGCCAATAAGGCAGGAGAGGGCGGCATTCTAGAAGCCAAGAGAAGGACATGTTTTTTGTAGGAGGAGTGATCAGTTGAGCCAAAGGCAACTGAAAAGTCACTTGAGTTGAGAGTTACAATTCAATGGCAGGATGTCATGGCATGAAGGTCCCAGGGAGCATGGTTTTGCTAGGCTGTGAGGATGCAAGTCAGGACTAACAGAAGAGGAACTGGAGGCAGGACACACAGACAGCTCCTGACCAGAGGATGTACACTGGTACAGATGGGAACTGGAAACACAGGGAAGCCAGGACAGATGATCCCCTCAGGACCAGAGGTTGAGTGGCCATACTGGGAGGGCATAGGCAGGGTGGGCTGGAAAGGGGGAACTGATTACAAGGCTCTACATGTGACCTCCTCCCTGGGGGACAGACAACAGAAAAGTGGATGAAGGGAGACGTGGGACAGAGCAAGATATGACAAAATAATAATTTATATATTATCAAGGGTTCATGAGGGAGAGGGAGTGGGGAGGGAGGGGGAAAAATGAGGACCTGATGCCAGGGGCTTGGGTGGAGAGCAAACATTTTGAGAATGATGAGGGCACCGAGTGTACAAATGTGCTTTACACAATGGATGTATGTACGGATTGTGATAAGAGTTGTATGAGCCCCTAATAGAATGATTTTTAAAAAAAGAAAAAAAAAAAACGAGGCAGTAGCTGAAGGAGCAACAAGGATCCAGAGAAGTATTCCTTGAATGAAAAAAAGGGGACAAGGTCTTCCTTCCAAGGTCAGGGAGAGGTGCTGTAATTGCGTAGAAGGGACTTCATTGTTTCTAGATAAGCGGAGCTATTGTTACTCTTACTATTGTTACTATTGTATCTCTGGGCTCACCCTGCTCTCCGTTGACCTTTTAAAGTCCCTTGGGTTACAGCGTAACTCTCCTCTGCCAGGTTTCTTTTTGTAGCTTTTCTAGAAAGCCCTCCTCTCTCTTCCTTAGGAAAAAAAGTCTCATTTGGATTTTTCTCCCATGATTTCCTAGAAATACCCTCAGCCCCATACTAAGTGCTCTTGCACATCCCTCTGGGCAATGACTCCCATCCTCCACTCCTAGCACCCTGAGAAACCAAATCAGCACCATCTCAGACTTCTCGTTCACAAGTGGACTCCCAAGCTGAGGGGGAGGGGGCATCTCCGACCCCACAGTCCTCAGGTGGGTGAGAAGTAGAGATTTCTGGAGGTGGTATCAGCTGAGGGGAGGGTGTAAGATGACGAATTCTTAGAGCCTGGAAGGGATAAATTCAAGATCTTTTCCCAGAAAGCACCGTCCATTCATGTTAACCACTGGGCGCCAATATATATGTGTCAAAAACCTTAGCTGTGGCTTAACTTTGGTCTACCTGTCCACTTCTAAGCATCTAGCTCAGAAAAAAAAGTAGCCACTTTGAGAGTCCATTAGGATATGGGAAGGAATATCGAGCATATAATTGTCCATAGACAAAACACCGGAAATATCCAAAGAGTTAACCACAGAGGGTTAGTGGACAGCTAACAACAGCCAACCCAAAATACTCACTGCCTTTGAGTCCATTCTGACTCATAGAAAGTTTCCTTTCTCCCAAGGAGTGTTGGTAGCTTCAAACTGCTGCTCTTGTGGTCAGCGCCCAGTGTGCAACCGCTGCACCCCCAGTAAATCACCATGGCCACCAACTCTGACTCAAGAGGCCTTGTGCATGTCAGAGCAGCACTGCATGCCGCAGGGCCTTCGGTGGCTGGGTTGGGCGTTTGTTTTTCATAACAGTCGTGATGATGGAGTCTGTTCCACTGCTTTAAGTTTTGAGGCGTTGGTAGCCAGATTGTGGCAGTTACACAATTTCATGTCAACTTGATAAAAGAATGAAGGGGTGGAGTCTAGCCTGTCAATCAGATCGCAGCTGAATGATCCCTCCTTGTGGGCATGGCCTTCTCATGAGGATTCTGGGAATTCTTTCTCGCTGCTCCACTTGCCTGTTGACAAGTCACATGGAGCCACACTGATGGGCAGCCCGAGCCCTGGAGATGCGTCCACTGCCACTGAACCCACAGGACTTTCCACCCACCAGCTTGTGATCTTCTTGCATTCGGCATCATTGCATGTGCTGCATGAGTGTGAAGAGGAATTCATGCGCTAAAATTGGACATATGGGCTAATATCGAACTTATGGACTTGATCTGAACTGGGCTGGGATGTTTTCTCAGTGTATAATTACTCTTTGATAGAAAGTTCTTTCTTATGCATATATGAGTGTCTCTAGATGTGTTTCTCTAGTCAACTTGACCTAATGCACAGATCCTGCTTTCAAGGTATCTCTGGGTAGACTCCAACTTCTCAACCTTGAGCTAGCAGCCAATCATGCTACCCACTTGCCCCATCCCTACTCCATCTATAAAGATCATGGCCCATTTATACCATATGAAGTCATCATTAAAAGATTAATGCAAAGATGAATGTGGAGGATTCCTGGTGGTATAGTGGAATACGCATTGGGCTATTAACTTCAAGGTTAGCAGTTCAAAACGACCAGCCACTCCTTGGGAGAAAGACAAGACCTTGTCCTCTAGGGTCCCTATAAGTCTGAATTATCTCAGTGACAGTGAGTTTGATTTGGGGGGAGAGATGAATATGTATTATCAAGAATACATATTCAACTCTGACTCATAGCTCCCCTACAGGACAGAGTAGAACTCCTCCAGTGGGGTTTCCAAGACTGGAAATCTTTGCTTCGTCTTTCTCCCTTGGAGCAGCTAGTGGGATGGAACTGCTGTGGACACAGAGCCACATAAGCTGCCTTTGGTCGGGCCATTTGTTACTGCAGATGAAGCCCTTGAGTACAAAGCTCATGGTGACCTGTGAGCATTGCAGGTCTTTAATGCTAAGTGAAAACCCAGCAACAACAAACAAACAAACAAACAACAAATAATTAGAAACTTCTAAGCCCACTGTCATGGTGCCAATTCTGACTCATCGTGATCCCATAGGACATAGGAAAACTGCTCTCGAGAGATTCTGAGACTATATCGCTTTACAGGAGTTAAGACTACCTCAGAGGTGTCGATGGGATCAGGTAGCAGGCATCAAAGACCCAGAACAAAAAATCATATAAATGTGAATGAGGGGGAGTGCGGAGTGGAGACCCAAAGCCCATCTGTAGACAATTGGACATCCCCTGACAGAAGGGTCACAAGGAAGGGACAAGCCACTCAGGGTGCAGTGTAGCACTGATGAAGCACACAACTTTCCGCTAGTCTAGTTCTTTGATGCTTCCTATCCCCCAATTCTACCCTACAAATCCGGCTGTACCAGAGGATGTGCACTGGGACAGATAAGAGCTGGAACACAGGGAATCCAGGACAGATGAACCCCTGAGGACCAATAATGAGAGTAGTGATACCAGAAGGGGAAGTTTGCGGCGGGGGTGGGGGGGGGAGAAAGGGCAAACCAATCAGTGATCTACATATAATCCCCTCCCTGGGGGACGGACAACAGAAAAGTGGGTGAAGGGAGACACCAGTCAGTGTAAGACATGAAATAATAATAATAAAAAATTTTCAAGAGTTCACGAGGGAGAGAGAGTGGGGGAGGTAGGTGGGAAATGAGGAGCTGATACCAAGGGCTCCAGCAGAAAGGAAATGTTTTGGGAATGATGATGGCAACAAATGTACAAATGTGCTGACACAATGGCTGGCTGGTCGGCTAGTGATAAGAGCTGCATGAGTCCCCAAGAAAATGATTTAAAAAGACGACCTCATATTTCTCCTTTTGGAATAGCTGGAGGGTTTGCCCTGCTGACTTTGAAGAGCCTGCTGCACCACCGAGAGTGGGAGGTCTGTGGGCAGCCACGAAGGCGTTAGCGTGGCGGTGGAAGTAGAGACAGAAGTTGTGAGAGGCTTACGCACGGCGAAGGAGAAGCTGGCAGGGTGACATGAAGCGTTCTTTTGGCATGGCTGCTTCTATGTCTCTAGTCCCCTGGCCGACTTGGGAGGGACCTAAATCTTTCATTCAACTGTGAAGGTCCAAACACATCAAGGGGTCGCCATTATGATCGCCATTGTCCCTAGTCTGTGAGGTCACTGCTCTTGGAGCTGATGGGATCATTGGTGAACTCTAGATGTGCCAGAGGTGGAGGGGTCTCCAGATGTGTCCCCTGATGCCTGTCCCGTGGAGACAATATAGAATGGAAAGGACACTGGTTTGGGAGGCAGATGAAAATGCTCACTTGCTGTGTATCTTTACGTGTGCTGAGTCTCAGTTTCCTCACCTGCGAATGGAGATAACAAATACCTATAATATGGGGTCAATGGGGAGAAGTCAATGAGCTAACGCACACAGAGTGCCCAGCACATAGTAGGTCCTGGAATAACTGGAGAGCGGTGGACACTGCAGACTGGTTTCAAAACATCCCTCCTTCCTAAGAGAGCCCAACTTTGGTCCAGCCTTCATCCCCTTTAGGGGAGCCCAAATGGCACAGTGGTTACGCATTGTGGGGTGGGGGTGCTAACTCTAAGGTTACCAGTTTGAAACCACCAAGTGCTAACTGCAAGGTCACCAGTTTGAAACCACCAGCCACTCCATGAGAAAAAAATGGGGCTTTCTACTCCTGTGAAGAATTACAGCCTCAGAAACACAAAGGGCAGGGACCTGTCCTATAGGGTCAATATGAGTCAGAATTGACTCAATGGCAGTGAGGTTTTTTTAGTTTTCTGCCCCTCTCAGTTCCAGGGGAGGATCCCATTAGTGTATGCCAGCCACCACAGGCCATTCTCCTGGTGAGTACTGCTGGTGTGGCGGGTGGGCAGGAGTCCCAAGATAGCCTATCAGAATGAAAAACTAACATTCCAAGACTGGCTGGCTGTCTGATTCACTCACTCACTCACTCACCCACCCACCCACCACTGACTCACTGTTTCTGAGAACCCTGCAGCTTGGATTTCTTTTCTTTTTCTTTTTTTTTTTTTTGTAGCTTGGATTTCTATTGGCCGCCATCTGCTAGCCATGAAGAGGATAAGCTCAGAATCCTTCTTAAATTGGAAAGAGCCTGGGTTCTTGTTCCTTTTTTTTTGAATTGGTGTGCGTTTTCCTAGGTATATTCTCAAAAACTAAGGAAATGCGCAATTCATGTACACACATCAGATGGTTGACATTTTGCCTACCATTATTCAATAGTTCCAACATTTTTTTTCTTTTAAAAAACATTTGTAATTGAAATAAAATCCTGATCACATACCCTTCCATATTTCAGTAGCATTTACAATGAGTTATACGTACATCATCACAATCAGTTCTAGTGTTCACCTCCCTCCCACATTCAATATTTGCTCTCCACTTCCACCTATCCTCCTAACCCTACCCCGTCGCAATAAAGCATTGCATCAGTTATTGAAACATCATTCTGACCTTCTTCTTCTTTTTCTTAATCGTTTTATAAGGGGCGCATACAACTCTTATCACAATCCATACATACATCAATTGTGTAGAGCACATTTGTACATTCATTGCCCTCATCATTCTCAAAACATTTGCTCTCCACTTAAGCCCCTGGCACCAGCACCTCACTTTCCCCCTCCCTCCCCGCTCCCCCTTCCCTCATGAGCCCTTGATAACTTATAAATTATTATTTTGTCATATCTTGCCATGTCTGATGTCTCCCTTCACCTGCTTTTCTGTTTCCCTCCCCCAAGGAGGAGGTCACATGTAGATCCTTGTAATCAGTTCTCCCTTTCCACCTCATGCTCCTCCTTCCACCCTCCCGGTATCGCCACTCTCAGCACTGATCCTGAAGGGATCATCTACCCTGGATTCCCTGTGCTTCCAGTTCCTATCTGTACCAGTGTATAACCTCTGATCTAGCCAGATTTGTAAGGTAGAATTGGGATCATGATAGTGGGGGAGGGCAGGGGAGGAAGCATTTAGGAACTAGAGGAAAGTTGTGTGTTTCATCGTTGCTACACTGCACCCTGCTGGCTCATCTCCTTCCCGATACCCTTCTGAAAGGGGATGTCCAATTGCCTACAGATGGGCTTTGGGTCCCCACTCCATACTCGCCCTCATTCACAATGATATGATTTTTGGTTCTGATGATGCCTGATACCTGATCCCTTCAACACCTCATGATCACACAGGCTGGTGCTTCTTCCTTGTGTGATTTGTTGCTTCTGAGCTAGATGGCCCCTTGTTTACCATCAAGCCTTTAAGACCCCAGACTTGTATCTTTTGATAGCCAGGCACTATCAGCTTTCTTAACCACATTTGCTTATGCACATGCTTTGTCTTTAGTGATGGTGTCGGGAAGGTGAGCATTACGGAATGCCAGTTTAATAGAACAAAGTATTCTTGCATTGAGGAAGTACTTGAGTGGAGGCCCAATGTCCATCTGCTACCTTAATACTAAACCTATAAGTATATGCACAGAGATCGGTTTCCACATCCTCATATATAAATATATTTACATTGTACATGCCTTTATTTAGACCTCTATAAATGCCCTTTGCCTCCCAGCTCTTTCCTCTATTTCCTTTGACTTTCCTCTTGTCCCACTATCATGTTCAGCCTTCATTTGGGTTTCAGTAATTCCTC
Source organism: Tenrec ecaudatus (assembly GCF_050624435.1). Classification (NCBI taxonomy): domain Eukaryota; kingdom Metazoa; phylum Chordata; class Mammalia; order Afrosoricida; family Tenrecidae; genus Tenrec; species Tenrec ecaudatus. The sequence goes on from NC_134545.1 coordinate 79,961,332, forward strand.
TTGGTTATATTACCCTTGATTATGCCCTACCAGTCCTCCTACACCCTCCTCACCACTGATTTGGATCACTTATTGTTCCCTTGCCCCTGGGTTTGTTAACACCACTACCTTTCCCCCACCTCCCTCTCTCCCATGTGCCCCCAGAACTGTCAGTCTCATTGTTTTCTCCTCCAGATTGTTCATCCAGCCTATCTTATTTAGACAGACCTGTGGAGATAATAACATGCATAAAAACAAGACAGAGCAAAACCAAGCACTAAAACAACAAAAAGCCAATGACAAAAACAAAACATAACACAACACAACAACAAAAAAGAAATGGTTGTAGTTTGTTCAAGGAATGTTTGTTGGCCTTTAGGAGTGTTTTTCGGTCAAGTCTGATGAGGCACCAAGCCCTGACCCCAAAGTCTATTTTTGGTATTCCCTGAGGACTTCGTTGCTCTGTTCCCCTTGCTGTTCTGTTGCACGCCCTTAGTGTTTTGCCTCATGTGGTGGGATCAGATTCAGTGAAATTTCCACACTGTCTCCAGTGTTGTCCCCTGTAGGGCTATGGGTCTGTGAGGGATGTCATGTCTCATAGTGGGGCCGGCCATACGGTCTTCTCTGTGCCTTGGCTTCTCTGAGCGGGAATCTCGTCATCAAGGCTTGGTGAGTCAGGATGTGCTCCACTCTCTCTTCCTCCCCCTTCACTTGCTTCCATGTGCTCTGATCAGACATGTACCTTTCCCAGAGCTGCAGATTCAGTGCCGTCCTCTGAAATAAGTTCTTCTGGGGGGAGGGGCAGGTGTCCATGTAGTTGGGATTGGGCCAGATCCTCAGACCTCTCTACTGGTTCCCTACTCCATGCCGGCATGTTGCATTCACATCTTGGTGCTCCGGGTTAAAGTCTGGTCCCTCTTTCCTGTGTAGATATAAACAATACCCTCCCCTTGGGTATGTTAGTGTCCTGTTCCCCCACTACACATTTCTTTTTTCTTTTTTTCCTTCCCCCCACTCCTTTTTAGTTGGCTACCACATGTATTCCTGGATTTGGTCTGGCCCCTGCCATACTACCTGGTCCTCGCCCCAGGAATATTTGTATACAGTAGCCTATGCCCTTTTGCATTACCTCAGCAGACTCGTGTTGTACTTGTCCTTTTGTGCTTGGCTTACTTCACTTAGCAAGATTTCCTCCAGTTCTTCCCATGTGGCAATGTGCTTCATGCGTTCATCACTGCTTTTTAGTGATGCGTAGTCCTCCATTATAGGTATGTACCACAGCTTTTTAATCCACTTGTCAGTTGATGGAAGTCTGGGTTGATTCCAACTCCATGCAATTGTGGACTGTGCCGCGATGAACGTTGGAGCACAGATGTCTGGCCGTGGTTTGTTTCTTGCCTCTTCTGGGTCTATGCCCAGTAGAGGGATTGCTGGGTCGTATATGGTAACTCGGTTTCCATCTGTTTTAGATATTGCCAGGTTGATTTCCATAGTGGCTGTACATACCTACAGGTCCACCAGCAGTGGATGACAGTTCCTGTCTCCCCACAGCCCCTCCAACACTTGTTTTCTGATTTTTTTGATTTGGGCTATATTTGAAGGTGTTAGGTGTAAACCACAATTTTTTAATCTACTCGTCAATGGATGGAAATTTAGAACTGGGTTCTTTATGACATTGCTAAACCAATGAATCTGCCCTACCCATTATGAAATGTAGTCCCTTTTGCTATTGTTGAAGCCTAGTGGAAGTGGTGTTTCTGTTACTCATAGCTGAAGACTCTGAGAGAATCATTCCTAAAAATATGGTCCCAGGATCCCTTTATACTAAAATATTACTAAGCCCTCACCTCCAAGAACATTTATGTAGATTGTGCCTATCAATAGTTATGAATTAGCAACTGAAACCAAGACAACTGAAAAAAACACATTTATTTAAAAATAACAATACTTTCCAAAGCAAAGAAATTTGGTGGAATAAAGCAACATTGTTTCACAATTTTTTGTAGCCCTCTGAGTCTGATTTAACACACAACAGGTCATCTCTCCCCACTGTGTGGACATTTCATCCATTGGAATATGCCATTTTGAGGGACCTGAAGAAAATATGACCTCACATAAATATGGAACTGGAAAAATTAGAAATAATTTAATAGCCTTTTCAGATAATAGTGGATCTCCATTTTGCTACACTTTGACGAATGGCTATTTCCGGAAGGTTCATTGCAAAGTGAAATCTCCAACCCTGTCAATGAACTTTTTATATACTCTGTTACATTAGAACCTATTGGTCTATCTTGCCCTTTGGACTAGATGCTTTACTTATACATGATCTTGTGACATTATGCATGGGACATTCGGAAAACATTGGTTCACTGAATTATGCAGATGGAGCCCTGGTGGTGTAGTGGCTATTTGCTGGGCTATGATCGCATGGTTGGCAGTTTGAAACCACCAGCAGCTCTGAGGGAGAAAGACTGGGCTTTCTACTCCCATAAACAGTCTTGGAAACTGACAGGGGCTCTCTGTGAATCAACATTGACTCAATGGCAGTGAGCTTGGTTGGGTTTGAATTATGTAGATCTCCCAACTATGTGGACACCTGCCCCTTCCCCCAGAAGAATTTATTTCAGAGGACGGCACTGAATCTGCAGCTCCGGGAGAGGGACATATCTGATCAGAGCACACAGGAACAGATGAAAGTGGGAGGAGGAGAGAGTGGAGCACATCCTGGCCCACCAGACCTTGAGGACAATGTTCCCGTTCAGAGCAGCCAGTTTACAGAGAGGACCACATAGCCGGCACCACTCTGAGACATGGCATCCCTCACTGACCCATAGCCCTCCAGGGGACAACACCAGAGACACAGTGTGGGAATTGAGCCTGATCTAATCCCACTACACTGAGACAAAACAATAAGGGCGTGCAACAGAACAGCAAGGGAACGGAGCAGCAAGGTCCCCAGGGAATGCCAAAGGTGGACTTTGGGGCCAGGGCTTGGTGGCCCAACAGACTTCAACTGGAAAACACTCCTAAAGGCCAACAAACAGTCCATGAACTAACTATAAGCTTTCCTTTTTTGTTGTTTTGTCTTGTTGTTGTTGTTTTTTGTCATTGGTTTGTTGTTGTTTTGTTTTAAATTGTTGCTTGGTTTTGCTCTGTCTTGTTTTTGTGCATGTTATTATCTCCACATGTATGTCTAAATAAGATAGGCTGGATGAACAATCTGGAGGAGAAAACAATGAGACTGACAGTTCCAGGGGCACATGGGAGAGGGGAAGGTGGGGGGAAAGGTAGTGGTGTTAACAAACCCAGGGACAAGGGAACAACTAGTGATCCAAATCAGTGGTGAGGAGGGTGTAGGAGGCCTGGTAGGGCATGATCAAGGGTAATATAAACAAGAGGAATTATTGAAGAAAAATTATTGAAAATGAAGACTGAGCATGATAATGGGACAAGAGGAAAATCAAAGGAAATAGAGGAAAGAGCTAGGAGGCAAAGGGCATTTATAGAGGTCTAAATATATTTGCATGTACATATGCAAATATATTTATATATGAGGATGGGAAAATAGATCTATGTGCATATATTTATAGGTTTAGTATTAAGGTAGCAGATGGACATTGTGCCTCCACTCAAGTACTCCCTCAATGCAAGAATACTTTGTTCTATTAAACTGGCATTCTATGATGCTCACCTTCCTGACACTATCACTGAAGACAAAGCGGGTGCATAAGCAAATGTGGTGAAGAAAGCTGATAGTGCCTGGCTATCAAAAGATATAGCGTCTGGGGTCTTAAAGGCTTGATGGTAAACAAGGGGCCATCTAGCTCAGAAGCAACAAATCCCACATGGAAGAAGCACACCAGCCTGTGTGACCACAAGGTGTTGAAGGGATCAGGTATCAGGCATCATCAGAACAAAAATTCCTATCATTGTGAATGCGAGGGGAAGTGTGGAGTGGGGACCCAAAGCCCATCTGTAGGCAACTGGAGATCCCTTTACAGAAGGGTATCGGGGAGGAGATGAGCCAGTCAGCGTGCAGTGTAGCAATGATGAAATATACAACTTTTCTCTAGTTCCTAAATGCTTTCTCCCTCCCCCCACCCCCACTATCATGATTCCCAATTCTACCTTACAAATCTGGCTAGACCAGAGGATATACACTGGTACAGATAGGAACTGGAAACACAGGGAATCCAGGGCAGACGATCCCTTCAGGACCAGTGCTGAGAGTGGCGATACTAGGAGGGTGGAGGGAGGGTGGGTTGGAAAAGGGGAACCGATGACAAGGATCTACATATAACCTCCTCCCTGGGGGATGGACAACAGATAAGTGGGTGAGGGGATGTTGAACAGTGTAAGATATGACAAAATAATAATTTATAAATTATCAAGGGTTCATGAGGGAGGGTGAAAGGGGGAGGGAGGGGCAAAATGAGGAGTTGATGCCAGGGTCTTGGGTGGAGAGCAAATATTTTGAGAATGTGAGGGCAATGAATGTACAAATGTGCTTAACACAATTGATGTCTGTATTGATTGTGATAAGAGTTGTATGAGCCCCTAATAAAATGATTACATTTAAAAAAATAGCATAGCAAACTAAAAACAACAAAAAAAGAATTATGTAAATCTCACAAATGTTCCTTCAGTTCATGGCATGATGTAAGAATCATGTTCATGAATATATCACTGCTCACTGTAGAAAAGTCATACAGTATTGGGACAGTATCAAGCTCATGACAGGAGACACAGACCATCAAGAGTTTTTCAAACTCCTCCTTCCCACCTAAGGCCCCAAATTTTCTTTGAAGAGATAGGTTTACTTTAAAATGTCTACCAACTACCAAATATGCAGAATAATCACAGTGTATCCTGTTTGCTGATCCTTGGAGTAAAAATGGTGTCCCATGAGAAAAAGGAGGGGCGTGTTGACCCCTCACAATTCAAGTCACTCCCCAGGGCTTTTGTCAAGACGACCCCTGGACGGGGGCGTGCTGCGGAGAGACCTGTCTAAGGCACATCGAGAAGATTTGAACGATGGGGAACGAACCTGCTCTGTAAAAACAGTGGCTAGAAGGGTGCCCTTACAAGAAGTGATGGTCCGTCTGTCTGTCCACGGCTGCTTGTCAACGACACTGTGACTTCTTCCCATTGCTTATGTTTTTTTAAACCGTTTTCTTGGTGCTTCATCCACATATCCTACAATTCAAGAGTTCAATCAAGAGTTGTATAGTCATGACCACAATCCATTTTAGAACGGTTTCTCCTTCCTTGTACTCATTGCAAGTCGTGTAATTATTAGTTTTAATTGTGGCAAAAACATACACAACAAAACATTCTCCGATTCAACAACATGTATAATCCAGTGCCTTTGATTATGTTCTTCGTGTTGTACAAACGTTATGGATGTCCTTTGCCAAATCATTCCACCACCACGAACATCAACTCCATGTCCCGTAAGCAACCGCTCTCCCTCCTTCCCCCACGGCAGTCAGCGAGCCAGGGCCACCTTCCCCCAGGAAATGCTTCCTTTGTTCTGTTTTCTGTTTTTAAATCATTGTACTGGGGGCTCCTACAGCTCTTATCACAATCCATACATCCATCCATTGTGCTTTTTAGTTTTCTTGATATTATATACTTAGCACATTTCATATAATTCTATAATTAAGTTGCTTTTAGTGCCTATTACTTTATAAATGATATTCTTTTTTATCATTTTATTGGGGGCTCATACAACTCTTATCACAATCCATACCTACATCAATTGTGTAAAGCACATTTGTACATTCATTGGCGTCATCATTCTCAAAACATTTGCTCTCAACTTCAGCCCCTGGCATCAGGTCCTCCTTTTTTCCCCCTCCCTCCCCGCTACCCACTCCCTCATGAACCCTTGATAATTTATAAATTATTATTTTTCATATCTTGCCCTGTCTGACATTTCCCTTCACCCACTTTTCTGTTGTCCGTCCCCCAGGGAGGAGGTTATATGTAGATCGTTGTAATCAGTTCCCCCTTCCCAACCCACCCTCCCTCTACCCTCCCAGTATCGCCACTCACACCACTGGTCCTGAAGGGATCATCCGCTCTGGATTCCCCGTGATAAAGCACATTTGTACACTCATTACCCTCATCATTCTCAAAACATTTGCTCTCCATAAATGATATTCTTAAAGAAAGCTGGATTTATTTATGTATTCTTATTAAAACATCATTTTCCTAGGGGCTCTTATAGCTCTCATTACAATCCATACATCAATTGTATCTGACATATTTGTACATATGTTGCCATCATTCTTTTCTAGACATTTACTTTCCATTGAGCCCTTGGGATCAGCTCCTCTTGTTCCCTCCCTTCCTTCCCCCACCCTAGTGGCCCCTTGATAGATTGTAAGTTGTGATTATTTTCATAGCTCACACCGACTGCTGTCTCCCTTCCCCCATGGTTTCTGTTGTTCTATCCCCTAGAGGGGGGTGCATGGGTATGTGCCCATCGTTGCCATCGGTTCCCTCCCTTCCTCCCTTCCTCTCCCCACCTTCTCCCCACCCCTCTGGTATTGCTATTCCCATTCCTGTTCCTGTATTCCATGGATTTATATTATCTTGAATAAAATTCATAGAGTGGGTAGAGTAGAGACTAGGAAAGATTAGTACCACTGTGTGATTTGTTCTAAGCACCAGCAGTTTCACCCATCATTACTTGGGCACCATCAGTTCTTCAAATGCCAATACACACACACACGGGCTAATTAACGATGTGATATCTATTGTTGTGTAACAAATTTCCCCAAAATGATAAACATAGAGCAGCATTTATTTGTTTATTCCTAGATTAGGAATAAAAAAACAAAGTTAAATCAGACTCACTGCCATTGAGCCGATCCTGACTCATAGCGACCCTATAGTACAGGTTAGGATTGCCCCTGTAGAGGGAATAGAAAGGCCGGGCTTTCTCCCGAGGAGCAGCTGGTAGTTTTGAACTGCTGACCTTGGAGATTGCCGCCCAGTGTGTAACCACTACATCACAACACCAGCCCTTCGGTCAGGAACTCAGGAACAGCTTAGTTGGGTGGTTCTGGCTCAGGCTTGCCTGAGGCTGCGGGGTCTGCTTCCAAGCTTGTTCACACAGCTGCTGGCTGAAGGCCAGCTTCGTGTGCGTTATTGGCGTGAGGCCTTAGCTCCTCACTACCCCGAGCCCCTGTGTAAGTGCGTGTCCTCACCTGTCAGCTGGCTCCCCGCATCCAAAGAGGGTTCCAAGAGAGAAAGAGGCAGGAATCGCCATGGCATTTATGAACTAAATCTGGATGTGACATACCATCATTTCATTTCTTTCTATTTTTTCATATTAAAACATCATTCTATCCATTAAAAAAACAACACCCAACCAACCAACCACATTTTGCTGTAGTTTGGGTAAAAGGCTACAGATCAAGTGAGTGTCCCGTTGTTGAACAATTACGTGCAGGTTGTTCCTGGACATTAGCTGCAATCCCCTTGGTGGAACAGCACCTTTCATGTCCTTCCTGGGCTCTTGTTCCCATTTGCCCATCTTCCCTTCCCCTTCTTGCCTTCTAAACTTTGATTTTGGGCAAAAGCCTCAGGAGCCCTGGTTGTTTAGTAGCTTATGCATTGGGCTGCTAACCACAAGGTCTGCAGTTTGAATCCAGCAGCTGCTTCATGGGAGGAAGATGAGGTTTTATAGTCCAGTTACGGTCTCAAACCCACAGCGGCAGTTCTACCTTGTCCTCTTGGGTCACCAGGAGCCGAATCCCCTCCAAGGCTGTGAGTGTGGTTTTCTGATTTTTTTGGTCTCATCTAGTTGGTTGTTCCGATGAGCATGTGGGTTAGGTATTGGCCTGCTAACCAAAAGGTTGGCAGTTCAAACCCACCGGCCACTCCTCAGGAGGCAGATGGGGCTGGCTGTTCTTATAGTTACTCTCAGAAACCCTTTTTCAGGTCTCTACACGATGTAGAAGACTGGATGGCAGTGGATTGGGATGTGATTTTGTTGAAAAGTGATCTCTCCAGACGTGGATTCTGCTCCAGATTGGAAGGGTATCTAAGGGCCATGGTCTCGAGGGCTCTATCAGAACAGCAAGTCTGATCATTACGGTGATTTTGAATGCTATTCTTCCTTTTCCGTCTCCCTGTGTCTCCTCTTTGGGGTGCCTATCACAGTGTGTGACTGTCACAAAGTGAGGCTCATTGACGGCCATCTTGGAAGTTCGGTATTAGGAAAATAGCTTGGATTTTGTGAATCTTCTACATGGGTGTTGGGATCCAGACACCATTTTGTAAATAAGACTGTCTTTGATCAAATAAATCCCAAGTTTCCAGACTTTATGCCATGGTTTTGAAGGTGGCTCTCAGCCCTACCGCCCTTTGTGGAGTCATCTGTCGGGTCTGCTGCCTCTGATGAGGCCGGAGGGTTGGTGACCCAACAGCAGAGAGGTTGTGCTCCCCCAGGGGGTTCATGAACTACACCCTCACACGGTCATTCCTGTCTCACAATGGAGCTTTGCACCTGTGGGTACATCTACAAGTTTCTTTAATACTTTCAACCGAACCACCTTCTTGGTTAATCCGTTCCACACGTTACTTGTTTACAGTAATGATGTCCTTCAATTGCTCTAAAAAGCCTCAGCCAATTCTTCCCGAGACAAGCTCGATTTGTACGTGTCAAGCCCTGGTGAATACAACCAAGTGCCTCTACTCAAACGCCCTCTGTGACCTTTAAGACACTCACTCACCTTTGTTCATGCACGTGGCAGACCATTCAATCATTCAATCATATCAAGAAGAGTGATACAACTATCACCACAGTCCAAGCTAGAATACTTTCTTCTAATTTTTTCAGTGCTTTCCTGTTGTGATTGTTAAGGTTTATTGTGCCAATCTGGCCAATGAACACAAGTGGGATTAATTGAAGGGTGGAGAGATAAATGGCTTGGCGAGCCTTGCCTGTTTTGCCTTTTGCGCACAGGTGGTCAGACCAGAGTGCAGCTGCCTTAGCCAGTTCCCCGATTCAGCTGGCAAGGCTCACGTCCTGCGAGACATCCCCGAGGAGAAGCCTCATGGACCTACCCCGATGCAGCCCTGGGTGCTGGAGCAGCCGTGTGGAGGCCCCTGCCAGCGCTGAGATGCTTACATGCTCACTGACTCGGCTTTCCTCCTGCAGTTGGCGTCATTGCGTGTGTTTGGTGAGTTTGAAGGGAACTTTGTAGATCGATGTCAGACATATGGGGCTGATGTTGGATTTACGGGCTTGGACTGGACTAGGTTGGGAAGCTTACTCTACAATTACCCTTTATAGAAAACTCTCTCTTATAAAATATGAGTGTTTATGAATGGTTTCTCTAGTCTACCTAGGCTAACACACCTGTGTTCCCTTGGTCCTATCAACCCCCTTCTCTGGAAGCTGCCCTTCTCTATGTTCCTCGGAGCCCTGGCAAGCCCAGTGTCAGCACATAGCTTCAGACACGATGACGCTTGCACTGGGGCAGGACGATTGCGTTAGATTTTCCTAAGTGCTTCACAATCATTTCTCAAAACCCAGTTTACATCGTGGACCATGGAGTTGTTATCTGCCCAGCTTCCTTCCTCCTTCTTTATAGCAGCAAGCTCCCCAACCCGGCCTTTCCCTCATCCCATGAGATTCTCGAGCAGCCGTTTGCACCTCACCCTCTTCCACCAGAGTCATGATATAGAAACCAAACTTACGCACTCCATTGAGTTCATTCTGATGCCTAGCAACCCTGTGTCGGGTTTCTGAGACAGTAAATCATTTTTTAAAGTCATTTTATTGGGGGCTTGTACAACTCTTTTTTAAAACGTTTTATTAGGGGCTCATACAACTATCACAATCCATCCATCCATCCATCCATCCCTCCATCCCTCCATCCATCCATCGTGTCAAGCACATCTGTACATTCATTGCCCTCATCATTTTCAAAGCATTTGCTCTCCACTTAAGCCCTTGGCATCAGGTCCTCTTTTTTTCCCTTCCCTCCCTACTCCCCCCTCCCTCATGAACCCTTGATAATTTATAAGTTATTATTTTGTCATATCTTGCTCTGTCCAACGTCTCCCTTCACCCACTTTTCTGTTGTCCATCCCCAAGGGAGGAGGTTATATGTAGATCCTTATAATTGGTTCCCCCTTCCTACCCCACCCTCCCAGTATCATCACTCTCACCACTGGTCCTGAAGGGATCATCCGTCCTGGATTCCCTGTGTTTCCAGTTCCTATCTGTACCAGTGTACATCCTCTGGTCCAGCCAGATTTGTAAGGTAGAATTGGGATCAAGAGTGTGGTGGTGGGAGGAAGCATTGAAGAACTAGAGGAAAGTTGTATGTTTCATCGCTGTTACCCTTCACCCTGATTGGCTCGTCTCCTCCCCTCGACCCTTCTGTAAGGGGATGTCCAGTTGCCTACCGATGGGCTTTGGGCCTCCACCCTGCACCCCCTCATTCACAATGGAGAGAGTAAGTCTATTCAGGAGCAGGTAGTCTCATCTTGCTTCTGCAGAGTGACTGGTAGGTTTGGACACTGATTTTGCCATCAGTAGCCCCATGAGTTCAGGAGCGGTTAAGTGATCAAGTTGAGTTGGCAGGGTCTAGAATCGTCTAAGAAGCCAAATAGAAAATCCTTTATTCCACTAGCATTTGGAGTCCGAGAGAACAGGGAGAATGAAGCAGGCTTCTGCCCCATAGCTTCATTTGGTAGTGGAAATGTTGCCAAACAAGACCATCAGAGCCAGGAATAAGACATACAAAAACATTGTGCCTTGCTGGGTCCATTCCTGCCCGTCCCATCGACAGGAACCAACAAATGGCCAAGTGAGTTCAGCTTCTATTATTGAAAGAGTCCTAACTCCTCGTTTAGCCAGCTTGAGAGCTCTGCTCTTTGGAGCATATGTACCCAAACTCACTCTGTGGGTTTCCAAGATTGTAACTGTTCATACAGGAGTAGAAAGCTGTCTTTCTCCACAGAGTTGCTGGTGGTTTTGAACTGCCAACCAGGTGGATTTCAGCCCAACCTGTAACCGCTACACCAGCAGAGCTCCTACCAGAGTGAGTAGAGGGCAGAGGACTAGGAGGTTTGAGAAGGAACTGGTGAACCAAAGAACAGCTTTCTCTGCAAGCAGACAGTGGAGTCATTTTCAGTGTGTGGTGGGGAGGCAGACGCCCCCATCGTCTTGGCGGGAGTATAAACTGGTACAATATTTTTGGAAGGCATCTTGGCAATCTCTTTCAAGATGTGAACTGCTCCTGCTGGCTGGCCCGGTCACCGCACTCAGCCAGCCTTGTTTTCAGTGGTAAAGCTGGCAACAACCTCATCCGCAGAGACTGTGCTCTTGTTAAGAAAATGTGTTGAAGACAATCAATGTAAAGCAATTGCTTACAGGTGTGAGTGTATGCAGAGACGCCCGAGGACTGCATATCAGACAGGAAGTAGAGATTCTCTCTTTCTCTTCCTGTAGGCACAGGAGTATAACTGCAGAAAACTTTCAGTTTCTGTTTGCACAAGAATCATGAGAAATGAAAGTGTCTTGTTTCTGCTGCTGTGAAGGCAACTGTACACCCCCTTACGGAAGGGTTGCAGGGAGGAGACGTGCCAATCAGGGTGCAGTGCAGCAACGACGAAACATACACCTTTCCTCTAGTTCTGAAACGCTTCCTCCCCCCACCCCACCCCCATTATCATGATCCCAATTTTACCTCACAAATGTGGCTAGACCAGAGGATGTACACTGGTACAGATAGGAACTGGAAATACAGGGAATTCAGGATGGATGATCCCTTCAAGACCAGTGGTGAGAGTGGCAAAACCGGGAGGGTAGGTTGGAAAGGGGGAACTGATGATAAGGATCTACATATAACCTCTTCCCTGGGGGACAGACAACAGAAAAGTGGGCGAAGGGAGACGTCGGACAGTGTAAGATATGACAGAATAATAATTTATAAATTATCAAGGGCTCATCAGGAAGGGGGGAGTGGGGAGGGAGGAGTAAAATGAGGAGCTGATACCAAGGGCTCAAATAGAAGGCAAATGTTTTGAGAATGATGATGGCAACAAATGTACAAATGTGCTTAACACAATGGATGTATGTATGGATTGTGATAAAAATTGTACGAGCCCCCAGTAAAATTATATTTTTTAAAAGAAATGGCATGTTTCCCTTCTTTCATTGTTTGCACACATCTTCTTCATTCTAGCATCTCTGGCCCAGGGACTTATGCACTCACTCGTTTTATTTGTTCATCAGACACTGAGCGAGTGACTCTGTGCCAACTATGTTAGGTGCTCATCTTGGTCCTGGACATATCACAGCAAAGCAATGTCATTACTCTTGAGGATCATGCAAACAAAGACATGTCTATTAGATGGTAATGAGTGTGATGAAGAACGTAGAGAACTCATAGGGGGTAGGATGTTGGGTGGGGACAGTATTATACGTTATACATAAAATGGTGAGAGGGGGCTTCACTGAGTAGACTTAAGACCAAAATTACAGGGCTCATAGGAGAAAGGGTCCTCCAGGCACCAGTGCCATCAAGTATAAAGACAAAAACGCTGACGCATGCCTAAGGAGCTTAAGGGGACTGTGTGGCAGGACCGATCACTGAGGAATCAGTAGGCGGCAAGGAAAGCGTCCTGGTAGCCAGTAAAGGCTGGTAACAAAAAGGCTGGCAATTGAAACCCAACAGCCACTCCAGAGGAGAAAGCTTTACAGCCTTGGAAACCCTGTAAGGCAGAGGTGGTGTAGTACACATTGGGCTGCTCATTTCAAGGTTGACAGTTCAAATCCACCAGCTGCTCTGAGGGAGAAGATGGAACTTTTTCCTTGAGTGAACAGTTGGTCTCAGGAACCCAGGGAGGCAGTTCTAGCCTGTCCTATGGGGTTGATGAGTTGGCACTGACTCAGTGGCAGCGAGTTTGGTTGGGTTTGGGTTCACTAGGAGTTGGCACTGCCTCCGTGACATTGGGTTTGTTTTGGTGGATTTTGGAGGTTACAGGTAAGAGAGAGGTGGGGCAGTCCGTCTGTGGCCTTATAGACCATCCATAGGAAAACTGAGTGACATGGGAAGCCACATGAGGGCTTTGGACCAACCTGAACATGGCCGCTCTGGTTGCTATGTGATGATGTAAAGGGACATGGTAGCCGAGGGAGATCCATCAGGCGACGGCAGTGAAACAGGTGAGAAGAGGGACTGGGCCACGGGAGGCAGAGGCTGGGACAGCTGATGACAGACTGAGGCGTGAAAGCCCCAAAGCTCCCGTGACTTGGGCCCAGCACTGAGGTGGAGGTGGTCCAATCTCCTGAAGGCAATCCTCTCCCAGGTCTGTTTGGGGCTTCAGCCCCTCAAGTGAGATTTCTCTGGGGTCATCCTCAAGGGGAGACAGTATAGACCACTGCTCAGACCTAGGAAGTGAGCTTCAGAAGCAGGGAGAACAGGTTGAGGGTTGGGGTTTTTCTGTGAAGGCACCAAGTCCACCCTAGACTGAGACAGGCTGATGATCATGACCTGGGATGTTCGTAGACACTGTCTGCTTAGTGCCCCAGTCTTGACACTGGGTTTGGGGGTGGAATGGGGTGGGAGGAAATGTCAGATGGCATTTGGCCCACGCTAGGAAGACTCAAAGCCACTCAATTCCCTTTAGAAAAGTAGGCGGCACAGTTTCCTGAGTCCGTGTCTTAGGAAATTGATCAATATCCACGATGCCCATTTTGTAACATCTTGCTTTTGTTTTTATAGACTCACAAGCATGCCTTTCATAACCAAGGCCAAAGTCATCTTGGGAAGAAAGGCACAGTGGTCCACAGAGAGCAACTGAGAATAGCGAGGGGAAAAGCGGTGTCTTTTCAAGGAAGTTGGAGGGCCTCAGAGGTCCATGCGGTGCGAGGAAGCCTCATTTGGGCAGCTTGGGCACAGGAAGGAAATGGCCAATGGGTAAGCACACACACACGCACACACCACGCGATTCTGGAGAAAGTTTATTTAAATAATATGTACAGCAAATGGCGTGATTCAACATGTCTACCCAACCAGTCCACTGCAATACGGAAAAGTGAATGAACACAAAACCCAATCGGCATCTGCAGAGCTCATGTTCTTGGGGTGTCACTTAAATGGCAATGCTCCAGATTGATGTCAGGTCAGTCCCCTCTCCCCCAAAATATCTGAAATTTTTTTTCTTAACAGTAACTGATTTTAGCCATTGGACTTAATGCTTATTGCTGCTGTTACCAGGTACCCTAGAGTCGGTTCTGACCCATAGCAACCCAAGGCACAACAGAACCAAACACTACCTGGGCCTGCGCCATCCTCAGCACTGCCGCAGATTACAATCAAAAGAACAAAACCAGAAATTCAAAAAGATGCAACCAAAAATAAACAATCCTGTGAACTGAGATTACCGTCTCCAAACTACACAATGGCTATTTTTGTGCTTAAAATCCTGCATGTGAGTTATTTGGAATTCCTTCATTGAGGAAAAAAAAGCAAAAAAAAAAACTACATGACTTCCTTATGTGACCCGCGCTCGCCCCTGCCGCTCCAACTTCTTGAAAATGACTTTTCTATACACGGTAGGTACACGGGCTCTACAAAGTTCAATATACATATTTACAGCCCTGGTTTGTAAGCACAGGGCTTGTCAGACTGCAAAAGGGATGGCGTTGGGGGCTCACCTTTCCCCAGGAGCATGGCTAAGATATCAAACTGTGCTGCAAGCCCTGCTGTAGTCACCTAGGTGCACCTGCTGTGTTCACTCAACCTGTCACAAACATCTCGGCATAAAAATAGGTATTTTATGTTACTCAATGTCTGGAGACAAGAGAGCAACTGGGATCCGTGGTTCCTCCGTTCATTCATCATACACAGGAAGCTGAAGTTAGATGCACATTTTAAAAACGTGACTTGTTTATTAAAGACGGGGCAGACTGGTGAGGCATACTTGGGTTTCTGGATATACAAACGCGTGAGCTGGCTGGCATCGTATGCAAATGCGGCTTTACAAATTGGTTTCATTTCTAGCTGTATTTAAAGGGGTGCTCAACAATTACTACATCATCAAGAAGCACCCCCTAGAGAAACTATCAGAGATGAGATCGTGTTATTTATAGCGAGAATCAGAAGAGACTAGGAAACAGTTGCAGATACAAGAGTCCCACTCCAGTGTGTGGGGGGCGGGGCATGATGCTGCCGTGTCAAATGCACGTGCAGGTGCACTTCTACTTTATTCCTGCAGGGGGCGAGAGCAGGAGAAACAGGGCTCTTGGATAGTGGAGCACCCTTCTAATGCAATGGGTGCCTTTGTTACTAGATCCGATGGAATATCAAGAAGGCCCTTTCTTTCCAGGAAGCCCCCTCCCCTCCCCCGCGCTCCCTTTCCCTTGGGAGGAAGATTCTGTTTTAGTTTAAAACAAATGTCTCTGGGAAGAGGTAACATATACTTATTAGTCATTTACACTATAGTATGAATGAGTCTGTGGGCATGTCTTTCCTGAGAGCTAGAAAAACGGGCAGGGAGGAAAGGAGGGGACTGAAGCTGTGTCGGGGCAGCGGCCAACTGGTGGTCTGCTAAGATGGGGACAGGCGCTGAGGCAGCAGGATTCAAAGCCAACTTTGCGACTTAAAAAGACTCCAAACGTTGGGGCAACCCTTTAGGGGTAATTCTAAGCTCTGTGGACACACCCCTGGGGCCCTGAATTGCTGTCTGCGGTCTTGGTTGTGTCGTCGTGGGGAGGATGAGCAGGTGGAAAGAGTACACCGCTGTTCTAGCCACGACCGATCCTCAAAGGCCCTTCCAGCATCCTGGAGCCTCAAAGGTGGGCCCGTGGAGACCGAAGTGCCTGATGCCTTCCAGATCCCTGCGGGGCCAGCGTCCCATTCTCACACCCTTCTTTGCACGTATCACAGTCCATCTGTATTTAGGTGCTTTGTTCTCCTTCGGTCAGTGTCTGCCTCCCCAAACCCCTCTGAGTTTCCAGAGGATAGGGAATGGGTCGTTTTTATCTTTGTCTCCCGCAGGGGTCTGGCATACAGACCCTGAATTGGACACAGTTGTGACTGGGCAGCCGAGGTGTCCAGCCTCAGATCTGACCCCCCACAAAGAACAGACCTCCTGGTCACCCAAGGTAACAGTGGAAGACCGCCTCCCACCTCCCTCTGGGCCCCCTTGGCCCTGAACCTTCTGCGCTGAGTACAACCCTCATCAGAGTGCAGGAAACTACACCCAGGGGACCAGCCGCACACGTGGAGCTGACCCCTCGAGTCTCCCCCTGCCCGTCGGTGGGTGTTAGGAGACAGCATGCGTCTTGGCTTTCTGTGGAATGGGCCCAGAGCCACACCCCGCCAGCCAAAGGCAACCAGAAAGAAGGGTTAAGAAAGGTGTCTGTCAATGCGGTCAGTTGCCCTGACGGGGACCATTTGTGACGCCCATAATGTGGGACAAGAATACGCTGCACGTGACCTCAAGAGCTGCAGAGCTTCTTAGCCTAAACCCTCCTGGAATCTCAGTGTGGCTTATCGGCCTGGCCACCAGCTCCCCGGGAAACCCGTGTGCTTTTCTGTCCGAATGCGGACACATTTCCGAATCTTATGTCTTCGGTTGTGCCGTCTGCCACTGTTCCTGGGGCCGGACTCTGGAGATGAAGCAGGGCATCGTGGCTGGGGATCTGCCCGGTCCTCTGCAGGGTCCCCTGGAGTCAGGCTGGTCAACGATGGAGCAGCAGGAGGACTTTCTGGCCCAGCTCTCTTCTCCCAGACAGTGCTCCAGGTCCCCAAGAGGTGGGGAGGGGAGGGTGGCGGCTGGGGCGGCCCCCAAAGCAGCTAAGTCGCAGGGCTCTGCCACGTCCCTTTGTGCTCAGCATGCGGCGCAGCCCCACCTCCGATGCACACCGTGGCCGCCCGACAGGCTTGGGTTCAGACACAACCGTTGTCGGTGCCCCCCATCTGCGTCCCACTTTCTCCTCTGCAGGGATTAGCCTAGTGACTCAGCGTTTAGGAGCAAAGAGCCTGGTTCGGGAATTATGCTTTGTCCTCCGGTGAAAACTGGGAAAGAAAAGCGTGGTGCTTTTCCGTCTTCTTACAGATACAGGGGTTTGACATAGTTGCCCGGAAAAGTACCAAACTGCCTTGTCCTTCGTGACGTACCTAGAAGCAAACAAGCAAAGGCACAGCATGAGGGATCACCAAGCAGGGGTCCTTGATACCTACTCAGGGGCTCTGGTTTCCAAGCACCAACCCCTCTCACTTCGTCCATTCAGGCTGCAAAGTCCCCCGGCCTGGCAAACATGGTAAGTATTCTGAATATTGCTGGCTTTATTTTTTCAGGTGAGGGCACTCAGAGAGCTGAGGTAACATTTGTGAAGTCCTGCAGTGGGGCACCGTGAGGTCACTGTCCGTTGCAATTAAGAGCTTGGCTGCTAACTGAAAGGAGGGCAACCTGGGCCATCTACTCTGGCGAAGATTTGTGACAGCCCTAGGAAGCTCTACGGCTGTTCTCCTGGGTAAGTTGAAAGTGGCTTGACCACACAACGCCACCCCCACCAGCAAGCTTTCTATTGAGGCAGGACTGGAACCCAGGATTCCCCACTCCCGCCCATTGCTCTTCCAACACCTCTCCTTTTGGGGAGGAATTGTGGCTCATTCATCCAATACAATGGAGAGAGCTGAGGTTTCTAATGGAAACAGCTGGACATCAAGAAGCCTACTGGCTGTGACTCAGTTCCTCCCAGAAGCCGGTGCCTCAGCCCCAGGTTGACCTCCTGACTTTGCTGCTGACCTTGTTAAGGTTCCTGGCGCCAGGAGCCTGGAGCCCCGGCTGCTCCACACCAAGACATCCTGGCTCCCTCATCTAGATCCTCCTTTTGGGAATCTCTCTCTAAAGACACGTGCTTATCTGCTTATCGTCACTGCCTTCTTCCTGGTGGACGTCACAGTCCCCCTGGTTTAGACACAGCCTCCAAGTCCTTTTGCAAGCAATCCTGGCACCAGCCACGACACCCCGGGCAGTTTTTGTCCCAGGTGAAACTTTGCAGCTAAAAGAGTGGGTCGCAGCTGCCACACTCACTGCCATCCAGTCGATTCTGCCTCGCCGAGGCCCTACAGGTCAGAGGAGCAGCGTAGCACTGCCCCTTTGGGCGTCTGAGGCTGGGCATCCGTACGGGAGCAGACAGCCTCCTTTTTTGTCCAGGAAGTAGCTGCTGGGTTCAAACTGCTGACCTTTTGCTTGGTAACCCGCCACACCAATAGGGCTCTTTTGTCAAAGCTAAAGACAGTTAGAACATGACTAGTGGCTGCTGAGTCGATTCCAACTCACGGCGACCTCACGTGCTGCAGCAGAGCTGGGCTCTCTCAGGTTCTCAGCGGCTGTGACCTTTCAGAAGTAGATCAGCATGAATTCGAGGTGCCAATCTTCCTGTGAGTGGGGGAGTGCTTAACTGTCGGCCCCACCCAGGGTCTCCAGTCTGACTAGCGGGTTACTTTGTGAGGTGATGGAAGAATCTGAGGGAGACATTGGCCTCAGGATACTTCTTTTACCCAGCCCGCTGCCAGGAAAGGCCCCATTAGGGAATCGGCGCCTCCCTCCCCCGCCCCCCAGCCCTTCTTACAAATGGAAACAGCCCTGGAGGGGCTCGGTGGCTGCCACACTTGGAACTCTAGAGCTGGGTCACCGCCTAGGATTGTCACATGTTACGGAGGACTTGGAACACAGGCAGTCTGAATTGAGAGGTGCTGAAATTGCACGGTACAACCCAATTTCGAAGACTTTGTACAAAAAGAGGAATGTAAAACTTCTCCTTAATAATTTGTTATGCTGACTGTACGTTCAAAAGATAGCGTTTTGGATGTGTGAGTTTCAGAAAATAGATCATTGGAATTCGTTTCAGCAGCTCCGGTTTACGTTTCCAGTGTGGCTTTCAGAAAAGTGTAAATTGTGAATGCGACGTGTCACTTTTCCAATCTGGCCCCTGGGCGGTGGCTTTCTGAAAAGCTGGCGGGGACAAGGGCAGCCCTTTCTGGCGACTCGGTCATGCTCCCTGCTCGGCCCCGACATTCCTGCTCTTGTACAAAGCTTTTCCAGGGAAGAGCTTGTCTTTGGAAAAAGATAAAGGTAAAAGCATCTGTAGGGGGGAAATATGGGGCAGTGAATGAGTCAGTGGTTCCCAACAATATCCGAGTGACCAAAACGAATAGAATTTGGGGAGAGGGGAGCTGGCGCTTCCATCTGGATCCACCAATTACTCCCTGGGCTAGCTACCTAACCTCCTGGGGCCTCAGCCAGTGTCCACGTCCCTTAGAGAGAGGTCATTCTTCCCTGACAGTGCTGCTCACTGGGAAGCAGTTAAGAAAGCAGATGCAGCAGAGTGTCTGGTTTAAACAGCATCTCGATAGGTGTTGGTCTCCACCCACCCCCACTTCCCATAAATATGAATCCTTTGTTCCAATTAAGCAGGTTGCTTGGATTAAAATGGTCAGAAGCCAGGAGTAAATAAGAGAGTCTTGGGGGATGTCTACGGAGCTCTGGAGATGTGGTGGGCCAGGCACCCGGCTGCCAACTCCAAGTTCAGCAGTTGGGATTCACCGGTCGCTCTGTGGGTGAAATGCCAGGATTTTTGCTCCGGGAGGGAGCTGCAGCTGCAGACACCCCCAGGCAGCTCTGCTCTAACATAGGGGCTCCCCATGAGTCAGAATGGACTCGAGGGTAGGGAGTCTGAGTTTGGGTTTGTTGGTTTTTTAAAAATCATTTTATTGGGGGCTCGTATAACTCTTATCACAATCCATCCATCCATCCATTGTGTCAAGCATATTTGAACATTTGTTGCCATCATCATTCTCAAAACATTTGCTTTCTACTTGAGTTTGGGTTTTGTTTTGTTTTGATGAATGTCTACCTATATATTTGAGCTCTGTGGCAAGAAATCTAAGCTCAACCCGATTTGGTGCCAGTTAGAAACATAAAGTTCCATATGTACAATAGACATGTGCAGAATAGAAATACGAAAGAAACCCACGAAAGGAATCTGGTAACAGACCTTCCAAGCCACTGATGTTGGCTTATTTACATGCTGCATTCAACATGAGTCTCAACTGCGGTGTCTCAGGGCAGACGGGGGTGGCACATCTCTCACTCGGGGTCTCTGAACTGAAGCTGGGAAGCAGAGCACGATGTGGTCACTTACCAACAAACCAGCCATCGTCACATTTTTCCATGACATCAACGATGTCTCCATCTCGGAGTTCCAACTCATCAGCGTTCTGGGGTACATAGCTATATAAGGCTTGGTAGCTAAATCTAAATTGGATTAAAAAAAAAAAAGGCAATGAAGCGACCAGAACACTGACAGGATTCTGTAATACATTTTTAAAACCCAAGCCTTAGAGTTGGCCTTTTTTTTTTTGTTGATGTCTTCTATCCGTTTTAGAGATGGGTTCTTTGTCCGACGTCATTTCCAGTCCCCCTCCCCCACCCCTCCCTTCCCCCGGCCCAACACCCAGTCTGTGGCTTCACTTCCACTGAAGGCTTTGAATGTACCTACATGTCCCTGTCACCTCGTTTCTCTTGTTTGTATGTGTGTGTTTTTTAGTTGTTTGGTCATCTATTTATGCTGCGTATTAGGATCCTTAAGGTTGCCCCGAATTTGTACTGATGATATTTACAGTCCTATGATTTACATCCATGTCTCCGAGCCAACTTCCATTCATTTTGATATATGTTGTGAGAGGCAAGAAAGTTCGAGTTTTTAATTTCAGTTAAATCAGCGCTTTGGTGGTGACGTCAGTGAGGCTTAGTAAAAGTACCTTATTGTGTATTTCTCTGACAAGTCAGCATTGGAGGAGATGCATCAACGTTAAGACTGACCGTAACGGGGAACGTCTGATTGCAAGTCCTGATTAATCCTCATATTTAATGCGATTTGCTTCCCAGAGTCAAGCGCTTTTGCCTAGATGCCTGCACCCCTTATAGCTAATCAAGCCTGTTCTTTTTGTAGACAGTGATGCATGCAGGTTATTCTAAATTACTTAAGCCCAGAGACAGTCATATACTCGGATGAAATAATATTGATGTCATCTGGTCTTATCTGGAGATCACTAGGTAATTTTTATAGCTGCACACAGCCAAGGTATAAAAAGTATTTTTCAATGGCCTCACTGATTTACAAAACCACTTCTGGTTTCTCTCCATGCCTAAAAGCATTTCATGAATTGATTTTCAATGTCAGTGTTATTTTTCAGAAACTCCTTTGCATTTTTTATCTTTTAAGTCCCGGGGATATTTGAGGGGCCCTATTCTCGATATGCCAGGGGACCCGATGGCCTTTGGTCTGCATCATCCTCTGTCCTAGCAGCTGCCACTAGACAGCCAAGGGCTTCTGGGCAAGCCTGAGAACTGGAGTGACATCAAGGGGATGGTGTGTGGGTTTGCATGGGTTCCTCCAGCCAATACTTCAGCAGCACCTACTCACACACCGGTTTCACAATTCTGTCTGCAATTTGCAACATCATAGCCTATAAAGCTTCATAAACGAGCTAACCGCCTTTCCTCCCCAGCAGATGTCCGTGGCTGCCCATGTAAGGGCAAGAAGAGAGCCTCAAACAGGGGAAGAAGCCAGTGCCCAGCAGCTGGGAAGGCAGCACGATGATTTAACTTTACGTATGTATTCAAATGTACTGATCTTCCGACTGCATGGATCTATCCGCTAGAAGAAAAGTGTCTCACGAAGAGTTAACGAATGCAGATTGGTCTCCTACTGGCATATGAATGCATTAACAATTTTTTTTTGTCCCTCTGTTTTCTGTAGTTACTTGCTCTCCCCTATCCCACCTGCATTCCTATGGCAGGTCTTTCCATGTGTGTCCAGGCCAGCCTCCTAGGATGCCTTGTCCCTGTAACCACACCCCCGGCCCCCCCCCCCAACCCCACTGCAGCTCAGCTGGCCTTGGGTCTGGGAGACAACTCCCGCACCTGTTTTTCTGCCCTCATGGCCGACAGTGGAGACCGGCTGGTCAAAGTCCCACAGGTTTGCTGCTCAGGTCCGCCAACCAGCTGCAATGCTGAGGGGGCTTCAAGCTGCTCCTGCTCCGGTGCCCCCGTCAGCTCTGGCCCCCTAGACTCAGCAGAGCACTCTTTACCCCATGCCCACTTTCGGACATGGAAGCTGGCTGTGCGCAGCACCTTCATTTTCCTGCCCTCCTGAGGCTGGTCTCGGCCTTCCCCGTCCTCCTGCATCTGTCAGAGCCAGGGAATGGTCTCTGCTCCTGGCCATGCTGAACCCCTTCCCTGGGCTCCCCCTCCCCCCCCCCCCCCCCCCGCTTTCCTTCCCTCTTGCATCTTTTTTGCTCTCCTTTTCCGTTTTGACTGGAACCACGGCTGTCCTCCGCCCCTCCATTCACAGACAAAGTGAGTCAGTGCCCATTCAAAGGTAGCTCGCCTGCACCTCTGCACCGAAGATGGTGCAGTCTCTGCTGCGGGTCCTCGCTGATTTCCCAGTGGCAGGCAGAATGCCTGGTGCTCATTTCCCACTTCCTCCCTTTTGTGGCCAAAGCAGGTGTCCTGCTGACCACACAGTGCTCTCTGCTCTGCGGGCGCCGGACTCTCTCATGCCTTTTCCGCCTCTCTTGTTGTGCCTCTCGGTCTCCTTTCCCAGTTACTCCTTTGTTGTCTGAAATGTAGGTTCCCTACGGTTTTAATCTTGGCTCTTTTCTTCCTCCGCCTCCATCTCTTAGAGTTAATCTTAACGTGTTTCTGTGGTTTCGAAGCATCTACTATGTCTTCATCCAGACCCTCATTCCTACTTGGCTGGCTTAATGTCTAGCTCTTGTCTTTGTCCCCCAACAGCCACTGGCGACTCTGAAACCCCCTTTCCACTGGGCCATCGTTCTCTCCTGAAAACGAAACGTGAGCACTATGTTCCTATGTTCCTCACGTCAAAGACTTCCAGGGGCCCCTCGTGCCCACAGAGCTGAGCAGTCTGGATTCTACAATCTGATGCCAACGGTCAGTTCTAATGCGTCCTCCACGGGCGACATACTTCAGCCACTCACAGTTCTCCAAACACACCGCCCTCGTCCATGCGTTTACTTATATGGCTCCGTCCACTGGGAAGACTGAACCCGGCTGTTGTAGCGCTCAGCGCCCAACGTGCCTTCCACTGCTCCGCTCAGGTCTCTCCCCCTCTGTGCTTGGAACACAGAGCAATCCAAGGATTCTTCCTTCGTAAAGAATGTTTCTTAAATGAATGTATGTACCAATTGTTTCCATTTATCTCCAATCAACACAGACTGCCCCTTGCCCTGTGTTCAGGCGCCCGGGTGTGGTGGTGAAGGATGGGGCTGCTGACTGCAAGGCCACGAGTTTGCAACCAACAGCCGCTCTGTGGGAGAAAGAGGGAGGGTTCTCCACCCTCTAATGAGGTGCAGTCTCAGAAACTCCCAGGGGCAGTTCTACCCGCCCTATGGCGTCGCTAGGAGGCGACGTCCACTGGATGGCAGTGAGTTTGGTTTGGGGTTTTGGGTTCCTCTATGTTCCCACCACACCAGGCTTGACACCAGCAAGCGGTTGCCTTTGTGTGGAAGTCAGCTTGGCCCCCTCACATCGCCCCCCTCCCCGTAGCCTGTTAGTTCCTTTATTCGCCTGCCATCAGCTTTCACACTGGCCGATGGGAAGCAGGCCCTTCACCACACATCCGCACGGAGTCTGGAGCGATGATGATCTCATTCCCCCAAACGGCTGCTCCCCTGTCCAGCTCCCGACCTGCCCTCTCCAGTCAGCAGTCCCCCCCTCCCCAGCCCGTGAGGAGGCCTGTTTGCCAGGGGTACTTACAAATCTTGTGAGGTTTGACTCCTGTCTGGGGCGACTCTTCGCTGCTGGGCTTGAGGTTGCTGAGAAATGATGAAAGATGATTTATTGTCAAAAGGGGACACCTTGTGACGAAAGTCAAGGGGATGAGAGACAGTGCTGCAGTAATGGACAGACTTTTCGGCAATGTTTATGATCTCATTGCAGACTGCTTCCTGCGAGGTGGCCCCGAGACATCCAGAGACCCCCAGAAAACAGTCAACAAGGGGACAAAAAGGGGGTGTAAAGAGAGAGAGAGAGGAAGAGATGTGACATTCCAGACGAAGCACACAAGTCCAGGGAAACAAAGGAGTTGAAGATCCAGGTTAAAAATATATAGGAGTTTCCAGTAGTAGAGTGCAGGAGGGATCCAGGCGTAAGCATGGAAAAACAGGTAAGATACAGAAGAATTTGGGATTTAGTATGAATATTTAAAAACAAAAAAAAGGCAGCAGCATAAAAGCCTGTAATTAGTGAGTAACAAATGAACTAATACACTAGCAATGCCAGTGTGTATTCCCAATCATGCACTAACGCTTTAATTTAACCCCACATTTAAGCAGAGTGGAAGTGCCTCTACATTTCTCTGTTTTCTTTTTGGGGTGGGGTGGGGGTGGGGAGGGGAGATAGCCTAACATGTTTCTGGTACAATAGCCATAAAACTCTCTTAACGAATGGCTTTGTGGGTTAGCCAGGCACCACTCTAGTCTGTAGACAAAGCTACGCGGTCTTACTCAGCGGGCATCTTACCACATAGCTCTTTTCAGATTCTGTGAGGTCAGGTCCTGCTCTCAATGAATGATGACAAGGCTGTGATCACCAAGCAAATCACAAGGGAGACATTTTAGCGGATGTCACATTGGCAAGGAGTCAAAGTAAAAGGTGTGCAAATACACGTACCACACGGTCACACTCGATGACACCGGACACCCGCGGCCTGTGGCCACCGGGTCTCCACAACACAGCGGGGGCACAGGAGGAAATGCCGATGGATGGCCAGTGTTAGAAGCAAGCATCCCGGGGCGGTGAAATGACAACTTAGAAACATGGAGGCAGTGAGCGAGCATGAACGCAGGACTGGCAGGAGACAGACATGAAGGGCTGTCCCAAGGAGCAGCCCCGTCCCTTCATGAGTCCCTCCCATCGGCCCCCTGGCCCTCAGCCAGCAGGCGTCTTGGGAGCCACTCATTCCAGTTCTTTCGCTGACCCAGGGCCGCCTCTGACAGCGAAGGCTCATGGAACCACTAGGTAATACTATCGGCCACGACTTTCTTCTGGGAAAGGCGGTACAGGACAGGAAGGAGGTGAGTGCGGCCGCCTCACAGGGCAGAGCTTGCCCTAGACATTGCAGGATGTGTTTCCAACACGGCGGTACCTATGAAATCAGGACTCTGCTCTCCGTCCCAGATGCCTGCCCCATGCTGCCATGGAAACACAGGTGCCATCATGCCCCAGCTGACGTCTCTTCGAAGCAGGACTCCCATAGCTGAGGGGGAGCTTCACTGGAAGAAGGGTTGGGATCGTTTCCCTCCGAGAGGGTTCGGTGACAAGCACTAGGAACTGGGAAGGCTCCCTAAGGGGCTATTTGAAGAGCCATCGTCAGAGAACCCCTCAGTAACAGCCAGGGCTCACACAACTCTCAGGCCTTGTGAGAGGGGACTCAGAAAGCTCTGTGGCAGACCTAGGTGACCTCACCGAGAGGCCCAGAGAAGGTGAGGGCCTTCCCGAAGACCAGACAGGTAGACCAGTTTCCTGGCTGTATCTCCTGTACCACTGTACCTCCCATTCTTGTTCTCGGGCTGCTTCCCACCTCACAAGGTGCACATATGAACCCTGATCGCCAGGGACTCCCACAGAAGCCCTGGAGACAAGCAAGAGGGGCATCCCCAGCCCATTTTTAAAAATACCCAAAGATGCCGATGCTCAGAGAGGTCAAGCACACTCCCTAAAGTCACACAGCTTCACAAAGGTAATGTGCTCTTGGTGTTCTTTCTACTCCACGCCACCCGACTCTTCTGTCCATCGCCACTATAAGTAGCGTGACTCCCTAGGTGCCCTGCAGGGCCCTTCCCTCCCCAGACATCACCCCCACACTCGTGTGTAGTGGCGGGTCTACAACCAACTTCCAAAGTGTAAGCAGCCCCTCAGCTCAGTCACCTTGAGCTCTGGCAGGCAGGAAGAGACGAAACCAGAAAGAGCCATTCCATGCTCCTCTATGATATCTCAGCACCCCTGGGCAGCATCCCTGGGCCTCATCCGGTGCCAAGGAGCTGACCTTGTGTGGCCCCACTCACCACCCATCAGGCCTCTGGGTCAAGACTTCTGTGGAGCAGAGGGCAAAAAAGGGCATTTGCAAACAACGCGTTCTGTGAGCTTCCACTGGGCAGTCTGAGTGGTCCAGATGTGGGCAGAGAACCTCTCTGAGAGCTGCCCAGCGAGGGAGGGAGCTACCACCAGAAGGGGCCAGTGGCCTGGCATAGCAGTAGAGCTGAGGCCAAGTGGACTGGTGGCAGCGATATCATAGGGCATGAACTCCCAAACTTGTGTGTGCGCGCGCGGTACATTAGGGCTTAATTTAACCCACCGGATGGAGGGACCCCAGTTTGCAGCTATAGCTTGGATTTTGTCAAAGCACAGATTGTGATTTGAGGCAGCAGGAATCCCCCCCACCTGAGACTCGGCATTTCTCGTCAGGACACCGATGCTTCAGGTAGCAAGGTCATGGAGCACCTCAACGACCTTGCGCTGAGACTCTGTCTACTGCGGGTCAAGACCAGTCTGGTCACACCTCCTGTGAGCCAAAGTTCTCCTAAGAGCCGGATTATTTCCAAACTCCTGCTGACAGCCTCGTGACGTCAGGTACAAGCAGGGCAGAGAGCAAAGCAGACCATTTCTTGGCATGACCCCCACAGCCTGCAGAAGGCCCTGAGTCAAACCCACCACCACAGAGTTGATTCTAAGCCTCAGTGACCCCATGTAGGGTTTTGGAGACTGTTCCGTCTTTACCGGAGCAGACAGCCTCATCTCTCGCCCGAGGGGCATCTGGGGCGTTTGAACTGCTAACCTTGAGGTTTGTTAGTAGCCCAGCAGCACCTGAAGGGCCTAGAGAAGTCCCTAGTGCCCTTCAACCGAGTCCCCAAGGAGTGAGTGAAGTCACCATAGAATCCCAGTACGTTGATGCTTCAAAGAGATTTGGTGGACCAGCCGCAGAGAGGAGGAACTGATACTTTAGCCCTTAGGGCTCCTGCCTCATCTGCATCATCCACCCCCACCTGTCACCACCTGACTTTTACACTCTTTTGTACTTCCCCGTGGCTTTTGTACTTCCCTGTGGCTTGAGGAGGACGAAGAGGGCATTTTGAGGCTCAGAGAAATTGGAAGGCTTGTGTGAGGCCGCAAGTTTACAGCCGCACCGTGAGGTGTCTCATTCATTACCACACCCCATCATCCGCTGAGGTCTCACGGTGGGAGACCCTCTGGGGGAACAGCCTCCAGCTTCCACCACACCTCTACCAACAGGCACCAGAGCCCCTTCCCTTGATGGGTCACTGACTCCAGGTGCTTAGCGACTTTTCCTAAGGAACAGGTACGGGCTGCAGTAACGGAAACGTCTCATCAGTAGCCCAAGGGGGGGCTTTCAATGGCCCCGCTAGTACTGTCCTGGTCTCGGGCCATTGCCAACCAGAAAATGGTCATGACAGCTTACATCTGCACAGTACAAACCAGCCCCTGCCCTGAGAGGTGGAGGCGACTCCCTTCCTTGCTTAATGTCTGTTGAATAAATGGAGGCGGGATAAACATTTATCGCATTAATAAGAGAAGTGCATTTACCCTGTGTGTGGGGTGGTGGGGTGGGGGTGGGGTGTGTGTGTGTGTGTGTGTGTGTGTGTGTGTGAGTGAGAGAGAGTGTGTGTGTGAGAGAGAGAGATGGGGATCCCTGAGGCCCAGCCACAAGAGTAAGTCCTTCGCTTCAAAGGCTGTGTGCGCCCAAGTTTCTCCCTTTCTCCCCTCCTCGCCCCATTCAAATGGACTCAATGGCTGTGGGTAAGTTCTTCCTCCCTCCCTGGCCCCCTTTTCTAAACACGCCACAGCTCCTCCTCTGAACCTGCGCACACCCACAGGGGCCACACTATTTCCACGTGGGCTCTTGGACACTCCAACTCTGGCCACTGTGAACTCAAGTGCGCTTAAATGTAAAAATACGCACAAGAGTGTAAACTATCGCATGTTTACATGCTAGTTCTCCGCATTGTTTATATGTGGACGAGACACTGTTTGGACCATACTGTTCAAATCACTACTATGAGATCCTGCTATTGCTCACATGACTGCCACCTGCTAGCTCTGAGTCTAGGTAGTTCAAGTTGGTGATCTCCGCTCACATTTTTTCTCCTGGACAGCACGGCTCTGAGCACTCCTCCCCGTCCGGTCTGCCTTTTTCAAAGCTGCAAAGTATGTACATGTTTTAACCAGGACCCCACTCAGGGTAACGGTGCATTGGCTCATGCTAAGTACATTTCAGACTCGTGGGGAGGCGTTCTAGTTTAGCATGTGTGCTGAGGAAAACAGCAATCAGACCAATGCATCCATCCACGCGTGGTCCTGCTGCCCTCCCCTCCCCCACCACAGGGAGCGCGCCACACCTGTTCCAGAAACTGCCTGGCTTCCACCTCATTCTGCCCGCTGAGCTCAACTAACAGGGAGCGTCCTTGATCTGTTGTCCCACTGCCGCTCCATCTCCAGTTCACCACAGTCCCTTCGAAATCTGAGCCCAGCCGCCTGGGCCTGCTAATCCCTCTGTAGTCATCGGACACAGGTGCTCCTGCGGTTATTCAACCTTCTCTTTGAACTCTGGGTGCGTGCCAAACCTTGAAGTCCAAAATAAATGACGCGCACGCAGGGGAACGGCAGGAAGTCCTGGCGATGTGAACAGGATAGAGCAACTCAGCTTGGACATGGCTTGCTGGAAATGTCACTCTTCTCTGTCCCGGCGTCCCTCGGAGGTGGGCCTTCCTCTAGTCACCGGGTACCACCCTTATCTTCTCAGACCCTGCCCCACCTTCCTGGTGACCTACCTCGGCCCCCCCAGTGGGAACAGTGGCGTGGACGTGACAAACTTGGGTTCTGGACCAGACTCTGGTACTGTCTTTTGAGCAAGATGCTTAACTTCCTCGGACGTCAAGGTCTTAGCTTGTAAGGTGAAAAGACTGAATAGGACTGGTATAAATGTGCTTTTGACGCGAACATTCTACGATTCCAGTCTGCCCATTCCCTGTTGAGAAAAGCCGTAACACGGCTTCTAAGAGGCAGCCGTTGGACTCTGTCGACTGAAGACTGGAGGGGGGAGGCTTTTGCTGGCCAACTCCGGAGTGGCTGGGAAGTCCCCTTCTGGCGGGGTGGCAGGAAACACGCCACTCCTGGACACATGGGAGCACTCTGCTGAAGCAGTTCGGCGGTGTGAGTTCCGGTTTTCAGATCCAGGAGATCTTGCGAGGGCCCTTGCGGTGCGGTTCTCCTCTCTCGCTCAGGATCTCAGCTGGCGAATAATCGACTCACCACCAACTCAGCTCCGCACAGCCTGGACAATCTTCTTGCAGACTGCTCCTATCTACCTGCATCTGATTTCCACACTACGCGTACATGCTCCGCCTTCTCTTCACGGTGTGCAGTGCGGGCTTCTGCTTCTTTCACACAACAACTGGGAGAGTGCTGACAGATGTGTATTAAAGTAGGAGGAAAGCAAAAGCCTTCCAAGAGTAGCTTAAACCTTTGTACTCCAGATGGGCAAGCCTAAGGAGAACCACTAACTGAGGACATGCACGTCCCAAGCTTCCTGACGCACGGGTTTGTGTAACTCAAAGAGAATGCTCTTCCCAGCTTTTATTTCTTGTCCCCTGCCCTAGTCCTCTAGTCAGTGAAGGAGGGAGAGGAGAACACTGGAAACTATTTTGTCTTTCACTCCTCACTCCAACTGCTATTTAGTATCATACCTCAGGAGTCCTGGTGGATACCCTTTGGACAGCGAACTGCCGCAGTTCAAAGCCACCAGATCCTCCCTGGGAGGAAGACGAGGTTTTCTTCTCCCGTGAAGAGTTCAGTGTCGGAAAAGCACAGGGGGCAGTTCTCCCGTCCTATAAGGTCGCTGTGAGTTGTTACTGAGTCAACGTGAGTGTGGGTTTAACTACATGCTGTGTCTAGAGCATTATCTTCCTTCTCTGACTGAAGCATCGCCATCATGGACGACGAGGACCAGCTGTCACCTCATTTTGCAAACTGGAAACCTGAGCTCCAAATTGCCCGAGTTGGGAGCGTGACGTGGCGGGATGTGATCCTGAGTCCGGGTCTGCGCATCTCCCACTATATCTCGTCTTCTGGCTCTTCCCTGGGAGTAGGAAGAGGGACTCAGGGGAGCTGGAGAGGTGTGCTGGACAAGAGGTCACTTTCATTTGGTGGGAGCTCTGGTGGCGTCATGGGGCTGTACTCCAGAGTGACTGAGTCGGCATGGACTCAACGGCAGTGGGTTTGGTTTGGGGTTTTCATTTGCGCAGGCCGCTCCGGCTGGCATCTGGGTTTGTGCAGCCGGTGAGGCCCACTCTATCAAGCTCGCAGAGCTCTGATGACATCGTGGCTACTCGCCAGGTCTGCAGTTTGAAGCCACCAGCTGCTCCGTGGAAGAACGACTGGACTTTGTACTTCCATAAAGATTTCTCGTCTTGGAAACCCACAGGGGAAGCTCTACCCTGTCCTCCTGGCTGCTATGAGTCAGCGTCCACTCGATGGCAGCGAGTTTGGGATTGGGATGTGAGTGAGGTAAAGACAGGTGTTTTCCATTTTCACTTGGATTTCTTAACACTCTCAATTTCCTTTCGGTTCTGGCAGTTTTTCTGACATACTCGCTCTTTTATTTCTGGGTTCTAGGCTCAAAGCAGGTCCGAGTCTTTGTCCGATCGCTCTGGGAAGTCATCTAGTTCCCGGGTGGTAGGGAGCGCTCAGTGCAGCCCATGGCCTCCGCGAGCAGCTTCCCCCCCCCCCCATCTTCTGTCCTCTAGGCTGAAGACTGCTGTGTTCTCAGGCGTCTCACATACTCAGAGGAGACCCCAAATACTCTCCTTTTAACCTTCTTGCCCTCGCATTATACTTTTTAGAGTGACTTCTTCCCTATAAACCCCAAACTGCCTTTGAAACGTTTGGTCACCTCTCAAAGGCCTCAGTTTTCTCATCTCGCTGCGAAAGTTGATGAAATTAAAGTCTTGGGACATGCTGGACCGCGGACTCCTTCGAGTGGACTCAAGTGTGAACTTCTTAAAACTTTATGCAAAGCTGTTTTGGCATCTCCACCACCCCATAACCTTTCCCAAATACTGGCCTGGAGTCCTGGAGGCTTTCAAAGACTCCCTGATCCATAAAAAGGAATGGGTAACCTTTAGAGACCCTTTCAAAATGAGCAATTCTATGAGGGTGGTCCTCAAAGTGTAGGCTCTCTTAAAATCCAAGGCTATCCGCCGGTCGGCCAGCTGGGGCCAGGCCATCGTGGTGGCTCGGGAAACAGTTAATGACGTGAATGACGGAGATCTTCAAAACAGACTTCACTCTGGCTTGCTGGTCTACGCCTTCGTGGCCAACATTATTCTCAACAAGGTCTAAGAATTCCATCGAGAATTCTAAACTCTTGGGTGCTTTGTGGGTTTTTTTGTGGTTTTGTCAAATTAAATTGTCCCTCAAGGAAACAATAGGGGGATTTTTTTTTCCTTCTTCCGATGTGAATGTCTACAGGTCTTCAGTACCACCCACTCCCCCCACCGCTGACCTCAAAGTAAAATCTGGAGTGTGCTCTTCTTTCTCCTTTTAAGGGAAACACCCAGGTTTCTCCCGTAATCATAGAGCGTGTAAGTTTGTCTGACTGCAGGATAGGGAAGTGATTCATCCAGAGACACAGAGCAGGTCACTGGCAGAGCTGGGGCTAGAACCTCAGAAGCTCAGCTGTCGGGGCCACGGTCTTACCACGCTCTCCTGGCTTCTCCTAGTGACCCCTGCCCAGACCACCAGGGAAGGAGGGCGGGGAAGGAGGGCGAGGGCGAGCAGACTCACACAGGTCTGCAGAGTCTGGAGGGTGGGGGGGGGGGGGATGATGAAAGGAAAGGGAGGCAGGGAAGCTGGGATGAGCACCCCACAGGGAACTCAGAGAGCTGATGCTCAAGGCTCATCCTGAGGGGGAGGGAGGCTGATGACTGGATTCATTGTTAGGAGGGTTGGTGCACAATGCAGGAGGAGCCTTTCCCTAAGCCCCTGCCCCAGCCTCTTCCCTACACTCCTAGTCCCCTGCGGATACCCCTCAGTTTCAGCCCAGGAGGACCTGACCATTTTCCATGCACTGGAATGCCCCCTCTCCCTGTATGTCTATTGCAAAACTCCCCGCTTCCCTGTCAGACGCTCCTTGAGTCCATGCAGCCTTTCCCAGGAGACCACCTTCCCCCTGCTGCTGCTTGGGCTCGCCCCTCACCTTGAACTTCCTGAGTGCAGGGTTTTCATCTGACAAACATGCCCCGCTGCCCTCACGGACCAGTTGGCCCTGACTGTCGGCAGAAAAAGCTCTCGTGGGGGCCTCGGCAAGCCTAGGGGTAAGTGCAGTGCAGCTGAGAAGAGCTCAGACAGGGGCTGGGGAAGCACCAAGTCTTGGCATTTGCTCTGGGCTTGTGGCTGAGGTGGGTGGGGAGTGATGTCTGGCAAGGCTTTCTGGGAAAAAGTAACTGCTAGTGGAGAAGGGCAGGATGGGTGGGAGTTAGGAGGCCATGAGGAGGCTGGTGATAGACCAGGGCGGGATCACATGGCCCTGGGGAGGAAAAGAGGCCTTTCTGGGAGCAGCGGGAAGTCCCTACTGATGCTCATCCTCCTCCATTGTTGCGGCTCTTAGCACAGTGCTCGGTGCGCCCAGGATGCTCAAATGAGAGAGTAAATGATCCCAACTTTCCAGATAAGTCTTTTCGTGTAAGGTTCTTGGGTAAAATGTATTCTGTTGATTAGTCAGCTATGAGAGGGGGCTTCAAAGAGTTTGTGCATACTGTTCCCTCCTCCGGACTTGGATTTTCTTATTTACAATCCTTGGTTCATACAGGCTGAACACCCGGATTGCAGAAGGCTATGGATGACCGTGGAAGGCCCAAATCCATTTGCAGGGAGGCCCATGGATTGAGCCTCCAGTGAATTCCCTCTGACCAAGGCTAGGTGCCACAGCCCAGGGATGAGACAAGGTGGCTATCAGCGAGAGAGCACTGGTTATGGCAGATGGAGTTCATTGGATCTCCCTTTTGCCCCATTTTAAAGTTGTTTTAGTAGTTTTGGCTTTTGTTTTTTATTGAGGTTTCTCTGTTCTGTCACTGCTGTTGATTTTGTTTCTCTCTTGTTTCGTGGGGTTTTCCATATATGAAATGTAGGGCAAGTAACTCTCTGGAGACATCACTGGATTAATCATTACCCAAGCCATGGCAGGGGCGGGTGGGTGGACATGAGCTAACAACAAAGAGTATGGGGAAGGAGAAAATGTTCCAGCACTGACTGTGGTGATTATTACACAACTTGTAACATGAACTATCAGATTGAACGACATGTGGATTACATGCCAATTAAAAATAAAAGTTTGTGGGAAAACGGAAGGGAGAGAGAAGAGAATTTTCCACAAACATCTTGAAGGCCCTTGTACCTGGCCTAGGTCTCCCCAAACTGCAAGAGTCCACTTCTGGGTGACCCCCACAGCAAGCAGAATACGGGCTGGCAGTTTTCTCAACACACAGACTGCTCTGCAATGCTGTGACCCAAGTCACAGGGCCTGAAGTCCTGCCACGCCTACACGCGTCATTCAAGTCCCTTCTGTCTTCAGCTCTTTGCCACTCCTACAGTCCTGCTCTTGATCCCGGAGGGGACAGTCAGGAGGGGAGAGGAAGGGGTGTGGGTGGAAGCTCATTAACATAGTCTCAAACAACAAAGGTGGGGTGGTGGTGAGAATCACATCACGGTGAAAGAGGCGGAGTGCGTGATGGGAACCCAATGCCCATCTGTAGACAGCTGGACACCCCTTCCAGAGGGGTAGTGTGGAGGAGATGGGCCACTCAGGTTCAGTGTAGCAACAATGAAACTCAAAACCTTCCTCTAGTTCCTGAACGCTTCCTCCCCTCCTAATCATCATGACCCCAATTCTACCTTGCCTTGCGGACCTGGTTATACCAGAGGATGTACAGCGGTGCAGTGGGGATCTGGAGACACAGGGAATCTAGGACAGACAAACCCCTCAACACCAGCGGTGGGAGTGGCGACACCAGGAGGGAAGGGGTTGTAGAAAGGGAGAACCAATCTCGGAGATCTATGTGTAACCTCCTCTCTGGGAGATGGGCAATGGGGAGGCGGGTGAGGGGAGACGCCGGGGAGTGTAAGATAAGATATAATAATTATTTATAAACTATCAAGGGACCAGGGGTGGGATCGGGGAGGGAGGGGGATGTGGGGAAAAAAGGGCAACTGAGCTGATTCCAGGAACCCAAGTGGAAGGTGAATTATGAGAATGACGAGTGCAACGAATGTATAAGGGTGCTTTGCTCAATTGATGTAAGTACAGACTGTGATAAGAGCCTTATGAGCCCCAATAAAAAGATTAAAAACAAAACAAAACAAAAAAACAAAAAACATAGTCCTCTGCTTTCCCACAGAGATGCCCAGATACCTGCGGAGGGAAGGGACTAAGCTGGAAGTGTAGAGGAAGGGAGAGGCAGGGAGCAGGATAGCTAGGGTCTGTTAGCCCATCCCCACCTGGGAAAGAAAGCCAATTTCCCACAGGCCTGGCTTCCTAATAAGCATAATCCCTGGAGTTGTCTCTTGTAATCTCTGATAGGAAGTGCATCACTGGACAGGGAACTCTGGCACCATGTGCACTTCCTGTGTACGCTGGATCCTGGAACTACAACATGACTCACCACTGGCCATAACGAGACCCTCACGCACCCTGCTCTGCCTTAGAACGTTTATGGAATTGCCCCTGCGTCAGAGGCTGCACTTTTCCATGAATCCCTTCGTATTGTCTCCTGGGATGCACTTTCCTTCACCAGGCACGCCCTCTTCTCCCTCATATCTTGTGCGTTCCGGGAGCAGTGCTTCTGGGCTGCACAGGGCCTTCCCCAGCATTTCTGATCTCTCTGGGGGCAGCAGCAGGAGGGGCAGGCCACCACGTGTGGAGGGTCACTTACACACAACCAGCTGACTGAGTTCTAGCATCAGCCAATGCAAGGCTCGGCTTCTCCCTGGCTTTGCAGGTGAGAAGACTGTCGCTCAGGAAGGCTAGTTGCTTGCTGGTCTCTTATCCCTCTGCATACTGCCCTCCTCCAACGGGCCCCCCACTGCTGACACACTGACCAGTGGGCTGCGTGGGGTAGGCTGGAGCTGGAGGGGTGGCCTTGTCTGTGCACTTCCGCCCTTTGTGCTCTTGTGGTCTGCAAGCATTTCTCTGTCTGCCCTTGTGACACTGCCATGCCGGCCAGTCTACATGGACACAACCCCTCCAAGGCTGGGACCGTAGGCTTGCTGAGTGAATCCGTGATGCTTCACAGGGAAGCCGGGACCACAGATCTGAGAGGTGAACCCAGCACGCTGTGTGCACACACTTACCACTCAATAAGTGGTTCGGAAATGACGTTGGGGATGCCATTTGGTTCTACAGAGGTTCTAGAGTGTTCTACCAAGTTCCAGAAGGAGCGCGGCCTCGCCCACGAGGGTGGCTCTTTAGCTCCTATTTATAAAGTGCTGGGCATGTTCTAGTCCTGTGCACAGCACTTCACAAATTACTTCACGGAACCTTCACAACCAGTCCACGAAGGAGTTTGCTATATCTCCATTTCACAGGTGAGGAAACTGAGGCTCAGAGAAGGAAATACTCCCAAGTTCCCAGCTAGTAAGAGGCGGAACAAGCATTCCAACCCAGTTCTCTCCAACTGCACACCCAGCACACACCCAACCCGAGCTCACACTATACTTTGGAGGGCTGCCCAAAGCCAACGTGGCACTAAACCACACGGCCAAGATGAGACCCTTGACCGGATTCTAATGGCCAAGTCCCTTTCCTCCGCAACTTTTCAGCTCTTGGAAAATCCTAAAGCCACCCCGATCCAAACTCTAACATCAGAGTGGGTCTCCCAGAGAGAAAATAGACACACCCTTTCAAAACCTGGCATGCCCACTGGCTGACCCCATGCCTACCAGGGCCCCAGGGAGCCGGGCCTGCACACCCCAACCCAGAACCACATCACACTATTCACCGCAAACACAGGCCCAGGCTCCCCACACAAACACGGGACAACA
The DNA here is from genome assembly GCF_050624435.1 of Tenrec ecaudatus. Classification (NCBI taxonomy): domain Eukaryota; kingdom Metazoa; phylum Chordata; class Mammalia; order Afrosoricida; family Tenrecidae; genus Tenrec; species Tenrec ecaudatus. The sequence goes on from NC_134545.1 coordinate 79,997,500, forward strand.
GGACGACGACCTGATGGAACTGAGCACTAGAAGCACAACGTGGGTTACGCAAACAGTGCATCACACACCACGGCACGCCAAACAGAAGCCTGGTGGTCTCAGCTGGGTTAGAGCAAACCAAGGATAATCTCAAAGACCCAGATAGGGCATGACGAAGGCTTTTGTGCCAGGCCTGGAGGTACCCGGCACGGGAGTCTCTTCTGGATCTCCTCGAGAGGCCAGGATCCAGCCTATACTGGCTCCAGTTGAGCCCAGCCCTGACACCTGACTCAATGACCCCTCCGCTCCCCACTGGGTACATAAATGGGTCTCATCCACATCCACTTGGCTTCGGAGCGGGGTTCGGGGTAGGTAGCCAGCCCACCCCGTCCAATGCACAGCCAAGGGCACGCACGGCATGCGCAGGCCTACCTGGCTCACACCACTCAGGGCAGCTTTCCTGTCGGCCTGCTCGCCACCTCTGTGCAGCTCTGTGTGCTCAGCCTCCCTTCCGGGAAAGGCGCTACCCAGGGGCCTGCAGGGCCGGCCTTCCTCAGGGGGGTGGAACTCTGAGAGTCTCTGTTCCGTGCCCAGGCACCTGACCACGTCTGATGGTCTCAAGCAGTTCTTCTGAGAGATCGTGGGTCTGCCAGGGCACCTCTCACCTGCCTCCTTCTCTGCTCGCCTCTCGAGCTGTCTGCTCTCGTCCTTCCATTGCTGCCACCTGCTCTGGTTGCTAAAGGCATCGCTAAGCTCTGAGATGACCTTCTCAGAGCTTCCAAAGAGTGGCTGGGAGAAGCTCTCCTGACGGACACCTGAAGGCGCCAAGTGGATACCACTGTCCCCGTTGACGTGAAGGGAGGCCTGAGCACTGGGTGCCGGGCTGTAGCGTTGGTGGGGCTGAGGCAGGGCCAGCGGGGAAACTCCCAAGTAGGGGGTAGACCGATCTGACCAACCAGAGGGAGGGAGGCTGAGGGGCAGGGAGGGCATGGCCCTCACCGACCAGGCGAGGGGGTCGGGGTTACAGAGAGATGCCTCTGGCAGAGGAGGCAGGGGTGGGGTCAGGGTCAGCGGACGCTGGCCGGGGACCCCCACGGTCAGCGAGATCCACTCGGAGGTGATAGCACGCATCTCAGGGGACACGGTTCGGCAAGGGGTGGGCGGAGGTGGGAGGGCTGGCCTGGTGAGCTTGCTGTGGTGGGGGAACTTAAAAAGGAGAGAGAAGAAACAAAAGATAAAGAAGCAAAAGATACAAATGTCAGCCCGAGGAAGCAAGAAGTCCAAACACTCACCGTGGGGTGGGGGTGGCCATAACGAGGGATGGGACGGAGGAGATGAAGCCGGACACACGGGTGTCCAGAGAGGACATCATTCAGTTAGTTCTAGAGGGGGAGCTGGGTGGGGGGTGCGTGGCCAAGAGTACGCGCATGTGTGTTGAGAGCGTGTGCTGTCCGGGGGAGGATGGGAGAAGCCAGTGGTGGGGAGAAAGGGTCCCTGGAGAGTGGTTACACTGGGCACCTGCCTGGGCTGCAGAATCAGATGTCCAACCTTCTCACCCTCCACCCAAGTCACCTCTGCCACCCAAGCCCTGTCCCAAGAACCCCAGGCAAAAAAAAAAAAAAGGTAGTTCATCTCCCTGGTTCCTCCTTAGACCTTTATTCTAAGGGGTGCACTGAGGAGTCTTTCAGAAGTGACTATGACTTATGTTCTGTGGTAGTTATATCATCGGTTGTCAACTTGAGAGGATTAACAGTGAAGGGGTGGGGTCTAACCTGCCAATCTGGTCAATGAGGCCTCTGTGTGGGCATAGCCTTCTCCTGAGGATACTTGGAACTCCTGTATTCCTCCTTAGAGGCGGGAGATACTCTTTCTCACTAGTAACTCCCTGGGAGATATTACAGCTGACAAAACACATGTTGTTATGCCAGTGCCCTGCGCTGGAGAAGCCACATGGAGATCCCTGCCAATGTTGAGATGCTTACACCACTGGATCCACAATACTTCCCACCCACTGCCCTGTGATCTTCCTGCATTCAGCATCATTGCATATGTTTCATGAATCTGAAGAGGACTTTATAGATTGGTATCAGACATATGGGCTAATATTGGACTTATGGACGTGATCTGACTGGGCTGGGCTGTTTTCTCAATATTCAATTGCTCTTGTATATAAAGCTCTTTCTTAGACACATGAGTATCTATGGATTTGTTTCTCTAGTCTCCCCGGACTAACACATGTAGTCATCTGGTTTTACAATCAGGCCTGGCTCTGGTTGAGCAACAAATTCAGCTGGTTGCCCAAAATTATCACAAAGCAGAACACCCTGTTCCAATATCACCTCCCACCCTGTGTGATCCTAGGACGTGGGTCTTGCTGGCAGAGGTTGGTAATGAGCAGGTAGGTGGGAGTGGAGGATCTGGGTCTTGCTCTTGGGGTCAGCAATGAGCAGGTGGGAGAAGGAAATGAGTAGAGTGAGAAAATGAGGCACCTTCTCAGTGTCATCTCGGGTCCCAGGGTCCGGGTGCTCGCCTTACAACTTACCCTGTGCCTCCAGCTCATTCCGCCAGATGCCACTCACACGTGCCCCTGTGGAACCCCAGCTTCCCTGGCTTTGGGAAAGTGAGGGTGGGCTTGGCATAACTTAAACTTTCAAGCGAGCTTACTTACAATTCATGTCCAGTTAGGCCAACATCTTATCCCATCCATATACCTAATTCCTTTCAGGCTGGCCTCACAGAGATGTTGTAAGTTCGATCCCAGCCTCTTGCCAGGGAAAGTATGCAAAGGAGACTCTGGTGCTTTCCCCATATTTGGGAGTGGCGAGGGGAAGCCTGGCCCACCAGGTGACTAAGAACACCATGCTGGGCATCGTTCTCACGATGCAGCACCAGCTCTCCGCAATGGGAGGCTCGTAACACTGAGCTTTGGACCAACTGACTAAGAGAGGTTCCTGTCACTATTCACCTTGTCTCCCGATCACTTTCCTTCCCCAAGATCACCTCTCCCCCAACAAGAGCTCGACAAATGCCATTTGTACGTATAGCGAGACATGCGAGTGAGCACCCTGCCCTGCTGCGGGCAGACCCGAATCTCAGTGCCGTCAGCACCCGTGGGCTGTCACGCTGAGTGTGCAGACTGGAAGCTAGGTACCTGTGGGCTTGCGGTGGCACTACGGCTTGGGGAGGAGGAGAATGGCAGGTCAGTGTAGTCCATGGGGGGTTTCACCAGTGGCCGTTTGATCACGTCCACATAGGTGATGGGGAAGATGCCTTGCCGGGACGTTCCCGGGATCCGACCTTCATACCAGTTCTCATCCACCTGTCGGAGCAGCGTGATCCTCTCCCCCTGAAAGACACAGCAAGGGAAGGCCCTTTGTCGCACACCGTACTCGGCAGCCGGCGGCCCCTGCCTGCGTCACGGGTGCTGGGGTTATTGATCATGTTCTTGGCTCACAGGAAAACGTCCCTTGCCGCAGCTGCCTGGAGGAAACGGCACTGCGAGGGGAGGGGGCTGCGAGCAGCAGGGGGGCTACCAGAGGTGGCTGGACACTGGACAGTGACGCTGTGTCTTTAAACATCATCGCAGGAGGGGAGACGGTCAGACGCAGCACCTCCAGCTTGAACACAAGCGGAGGGCTTCAGATATATATAAACATAGAGATATAGCTATATAGTAGCAACAAGTCTGATATACTGGAGCTAGCCAATAGCTAACTCACTGGCTAGTTATACTTCTCTCAGACAAATGTGTTTTTCTTTGGGGGAGGTATCTTTTCTTTCTTTTTATAAAGCTCCTGGCACAGGTATTGTTATAGAAGAATTCCAAGCCCCATGAACCGACAGAAGACCTCAGAATGGGCCAGGGGGCCACCTCTAGGGGGATAACCCCTAGCACTTTGCTATACGATCTTCCCGGATTTCTCTCAGCGTGTGTGTAATGTGTCACACTGTTTGCTGATGAAAACAGTACAATCGCATTTAACTTTTGAACACTGTTCTTTAAAAAAAAAAAATACTCCGTACCATCCAGCGAACGGCCTTCTTTACAAAAGACACGCTTCTGCATTTGTGATGGTGGCGCGCGACTGCGGGAACGTGCCCTAAGCGCAGCACCAGGGAGGCGCGTTGAAGGCAGCTAGCTCACCTTCTCGGTAGGCGCAGCCCACTTTCCCCACCCTCAACAGAACGAGCAGCTTTAAGACTGTTGTGAGGCGAGCCTGGGGCAGGCACAGCCTTTGAAGGCTGAGGTCGTAGTCTCTTGCCACAGAGTTAAAAAACATGCCGGGTTACTGGAAGGTGAGGGGGGGGGTGGGCCTTAGAAAGACTGACATCGTCTGTTTCCTGACTGTGTGTCAGCCCAGGGGGCTTTCCACCCTCTGCCTCTTCCTGCCCACCTTCAATTCTACCAGCGGGGCTCTTTATCTTCTCGCTAGGTAAGAGCAAACCGTGGCCTGCAAAGATTACATCATGCCTCAAAAGCTACACAGGTGACTTTGTGCCTTAAGAGTTTTTAAGATTTGGCTCCCGCTCTGGGAAAACAAAAACTAACTTGCCTTGTCCAACAGCTTGTGTCAATATGCTGTAAAACCTGTCCTACCCCAGATTTGAGCCTATCATCAGTTGCTCAATCAAGGTGGGTTGGACACTGGCTACACTTGGTGCTGGTTGCCATGGAGTCTGACTCACAGCAACGCCACAGGAAACGCTGCCCCATCTTTGGTGTCACTCCAACGCTCAAGTCCATTTGCTGGGCCCACGGTGTATTTTGGAGGCTTCCTCATGGACAGGGTTCACCTTCCAGCACTCTCGCTGGCAACAGTCTCAGACTCTTGAGATGCTGAACTTGAACACTGCAGTCGAAAACCTGACACCTGACCGTGGCTTATGCTGACAACATACCTAAGCTCAGACAACCCCCACTTCCCTGAACTCAAGCATGACTGGCGCACATCTCTACGGGGTACAGATGGCACTGCCACGCTGGCCCACCAGACCAGGCCCATCACACTGCCCACAAGAGCGGCACCCGCTGGAGCCCAAAGCACGTGGTGAGGAGGGCGGCTTACCTTTCTGAAGGACATTTCCACTTGCGTATCGCCGTTAAAGTTAAACTTTGCAAGAGCTTCGCCGTATTCCAAAATCTGCACCGGTGTCAACTTCTTGGGCTGAGCTTTCTCAGCCGGAGGGAGAAGCTGAGAATGGAAAGGAGGCAGAAGAGGAAGAAGAGAGAGAAAAAGAAGAAGGGACGAGAGAAAAAACACGGAAGCAAAACACAACGTGCCTGGGTTAGTCAACGGCGCTGTGGGCCTGGCTGGGCATCTCCTTAGAGAGTAAGAGCCATGGTACCTCGATGTAGGTGCGTGGGAAGATGCCCACCCGGCCGTGGTGCTCGCCTTCGTACCAGTTCTGGTCAATCTGCTTGTAAATGTAAACGATGTCCCCCTTCTGCAGCGGAAGTTCCCTGTCAACAGAGGGGCCGTGGAGCTTGAGTAGAGGGTTTGTTCAGGATGTGCACGATGAAGACACTTCAGTGTTTTAGCAAAAGGAGGACACTCCAAGCGAGGCCCCAGGGGCAGAGGACAGAGGAGCGGCCCCTATATGGCAGTAAGAACTCCACTCCGGAGGAGATGACCCCATACTTGGCGTTTCCCAGGCTTTTAAGGGACGGAGGGTAGCATGGCAATGGAAGGGCAATCGGGATCTGCTGTGCGTGTCTCGACATATCTTACAGCATGACAGCTGTCTGATGCTTGGATTACTCAACCGAGAGACAGTGATGTATCCAGTGGTCTCAACTGATACTAAATGATTTATTAAAAAAAACTTCCGCAGACATCTGCCTTCCTGACCCTCTTTGCAAGCCTGATAAGCCACATCTCCAATTAAATTACCCTTAATCATATGGTATCACTTGGTAGCCTATAAGCCTGCCCATTCAAGCGACCTGGCCCAATCCCTTTACCGCTCATCATCTATCGATCATGCAAAATAGCTCCGAAGTCGATGGAGCGGAGTTCAGAACCCAGTTCTACCAGGAACTTGGACAGATCCTGAACCTCGCCGAGACTTGCTCTCTCTTGATCTAAAATCAGGGTTGTTGGGAAAATGCAAAAACCTGCTGCCCGGGTGAATGTTAATTCCTTTCCGACATGGGAAAGGGATCTTGGAAAGAAAAGTGGATTTTCCTTCAGATTGCTAACTAATAAGTCTATATCCACCCATTTGCTAGTTCCAATCATGATGGCAGCATCTAACTAGGGCTCCTTTTTTAAAAAGCACAATCAAAAGATCCATTATGAATAAAATGAAAACCTAAGAGGAGAGCAGAAAATTTGAAACTGTTTTTAATTAGGAAAAAAAAAAAAAGGCCTCGATTCCACGCCTGCCATTTGCATCAAACCAAGAACATGGGGCCCCTGATTGTAATTTGGAGGGGGCATGCCTGCTTTGCAGTGTACCAGGAAGTCCCACGGTATGTGAGGATGCTGGCTAAACAATGGGGCACATCTGGAAATCTTTACACAGAATCAGCACCGTGTGGCCTGCATGAGCAAGGCGGCCTTTGTGGCTTCCGTGCTGATGGGGCAGGATTCTGATCCCAACTCAGCCTGGGAAGGGGGCTATATTTGCCTTTGGAATAAGGGAATGGGAATATCTTTGGCAAATTCTCATAGAGCCCTCTCCCTGGGGGTGTTCTGAATCCCTTCTCCTCGGTCCCATCAGGAGCACACAAAGGAGCCCTCAGCCTCTCAGCCTCTCACTGCGCACTGGAGATGAGCAAGCTTCTAATTCTAAGGCAGCAGCCCGAGGGACTCAGCTACAGAGAGGGCTGGTGGGGGCTACGATGGCTTCTGTCAGGCAAGGGCAATTTTGAGAGTGACCGACAAGTGCAGAGAGATCTGTGATCATAACCAGTTATACCACCGGGTCCCTGGGGCTGTCATCCTTCCTGCCACGGGCCCCCCACCCATCTCCCACAGAACCCCACGATGAAGTCCCATGGGGACACAACTGTCGACTCTGTTGGCTCCCAGTAGCTCTCCGAGCACACTCTCTGGAGTACCATCAGGAAATGTAGAACCAAGAGACCGTGACGCAGTTTCAAAGATGCAAAGTCGGTGTCTCTGGCATTTAGTCTTTAAATGGTTTTGTGTCATTATCTTTTCTTTTTTGTTCAGGTCACGCGACATGATGTAAACCCCAAGTTGGAGGGCTCTCTCTAGGATCAATTATGTTGATGTCCGGTCACCGTGTCCGTGGAGTCCAGCTCCTCACCTGGTTCTATTGGACGGCATTGTTCCGAAGGAAACAATGGCTTTTTCCAGCCTTTACAAAGGAGAGGGGGGCAGATGCGATGCCGTCACCACCCCACTCAATGAGTCCCACACAGAATGTTCCCAATTCAAAGGGAAAAAGTACCGATTTGATTAAGCAGAGAAAAGACCTACCTACCTCTGCTCTCCCTGCTCCAGTTAACAGAAAGGATGGGGGAAGAGAACCGATTTTGAGTATTCATTCTGCTTTATTGTGCAAAATGTTTTACTGGTGATGAATGATGTTATTTGTACCCTTAAACGGACATGTAAGAGAAACACTTTTATCCACATCACACAGATGAGGAAACAGAGTGGGAAACACTGGGGAACTTGTCCACCGTCACAAAGACCCTACGTGGTGGCATAATCAGGATTTGAACCCAGGACTTTCTTTCCCTTGCACGAAAGGGGAAAGCCCATGCTCTTTCCGGTACAGGAAACTACCATCTCCTCCTGAGCTGATACTTCAAAGAGCTGGAGTGACGGCAACCACAGCTGAGTGCACCGATTTGCCCTTGGGTTCTAGCAATCCTGGCCTGACCATTCACGTTGGAGGATTATCAGGACCAAAGCTGCGTGGGCTCCCTTCCAGGGGCTAGGTGGGGTGGGGGGTAGAAAGTACTATGTAGTCGTTTTCCTGATGAACCACTGTTTTGGAGAAACATCTTCCGGCGCTCTGAGGAAACTGCTTGGAGAAAGTTTAGTCCCTTTCTTGTGGGGTCCCACAAGCCTGCTACCTCCTGGTTGTCTCAGCAGAGCTGGTCAAGCAATTGTCCTGGTAATTGGCGCTGGTCCCTTCTCTAGAGAGGGCTTGGCAGATCAAGCCACTCCTCAATCAAGCAAAAGGAGCCCCCTACACAGGAGAAGGCCCAGTGGAGGAGAGTACAGGCTCTGGCCTCACGCTTTACTTACCTGTCTGGGCAAGTTCCTTTGAGAACATCTTACTGGGTTTTCCATGAAAGTTTACACAGCAAGTTCACTTGCTGTGCAATCGTCTCTACACGGTTGCTGTCTGTGCTGGGTCCCATCTTCATCTTGCCGTCTGTCTTTGCCCCTTTGTTTCCTGACCCTCCCTCCTTGCCTCCTCATTTTCGCTTTGGGAAAGATGCTGCCCATTTTGGTCCAATGTATTTCATGATTCTAAGCAGCACACTCTCTCGTAGGTATCACTGTGTATTTTACAGGATTCAAATCTAGTCTTGGGCTGAAAGGTGACCTCTGGAAGTGGCTTCAGTGGCAGGTTCAAAGGGTGTCCAAGGTTGAGTCTCCGATTTGTATCAGCCCAGAAAGTCTGGTCTTTCTTGATGATGTTGAGCTTCACATTGTTCCCGGATTCGAAGCAGAGCCTTTTACTGTTTGGCTCCTGAGCCGGTTAATCTGCTTCCTCGCTGTCCAAAGGGGATTATAATAGTATCACCCCTCAGGGGAGGCTACAGTGGAGGGACCGTGTGATGAGGGTTGAACAAGGTAAGGACTCTGAGCCATGCTTGTGACTGTTCAGCGTTATTCAAACGTTGTTTTTTTTACCGCTTCTCTCCCGATTCTCCTCTAAAAGTGAACTGCTATTTCGAAGAAGCAGTTAAGACAACAAATAAAAATGACAAGGCACTTACTTTAGTGTCTGAGCTTTAAAGTCAAACTTGGCTCTGGCAGGTCTCATCTAAAGACAAGAAAACAGGGGCGGTTAAAGTCGCGGCTCATCTGCAAGGAAGAGGACGTGTTTTCACAAGTTTCTTGAAAGCAAAGCACGACCATTCATTCCTAACCCTTCTGTTCTGGTGGAGAAGCCTGGGCAGAATCCAGCTGCCTGACTGCACAGCACTGGATGGACATTCTGTCAACTATGCTGGGTCTGAGGAGACCCCGACGCAGGGCCAGATTTGGGGGAAAGGAGATGGTGAGAAAGCCCTAAAGTTACCCTGACCCGCTGGGGATCAAAACAGGGGAAAGCCGAAGTCCTGGGACGTTCCTTATCGATGGTCTTACTCTTCGGGGACATCTTCCATATGCTTGACTTAAATCATGACCTGTAGCAGAGGCAACCTCGTCTCAGCTAACTTTTCACCTCCTGTGTCTCGTGTGCCACGAAGTCATCTGACAGAGACCTACACCTTGCCAAGTTATTCCCATTCCTGATGGGGGCTGCTCCCCCGCCCCCTTCCAGACCTCAGGCCTAGAAATCAGAACCTCTCAGTCTCCGCATCCTCACCAAGTCACACCAACCACGCCGCCATGGCTCCTGGACCTGCTCAGGTTTGACCTCTAGTTCCCCCAGGCACAAAGCTTCCGTTCACTCTGATCCACTGTCACCCAGGACCACAAAGAGCACTCCTCAAATACTTGCACCACATGACTTGCTGGCTGTGAAGTCCAGAGGCACTCAGCTGCCTCTCTGGAAGGATTCTCCATTCTGACCTGGGGTAAGCCTGTGAGCACCCATCTCCTACCCTGACCTCACTATCTTGCTCTCTTATTGCACCCAGGTCTTCCGCCTGTTGGGAGTCTGGTGAAGCGGTTGGCTATACCTCTCCTGACCCCTCTTGACTTTCAGCACCCAGCCCCTCAAGAAGTGTGCCTTTATTTACCACACCATAATTATTTACATTTCTTCCTCATCTTTTACTTGTTTAAGTTAGAGGAAAGTAGGAGGGAGGAATCCTATGTCCAGCGATTTCTGGTGGCCAGTAGAACGTATCTCTCTCTCTCCCTCCTGAGCAGTCCCTAAAAAGCAGGGATGCCTAATACCTGGTGCTGCTTGCGGACCAAAGCTTCCTTTCAGCACCAGGGGTCTTCCAACTTCAAGGGCCATGACTTTCTGGTCTGGGAACTAACATGATGACATTTAAATTATGCATTTCCTCCTCAGTATTGGCGGGGGGGGGGGGGGGGGGGGGAAGCCAGGATGCTCATGAGAAAATACAGTACTATAAAAGCCGAATCAACAATAGTTTCAGATCCTAATCACTCTGTACCATGCCTCACTCATATGTCCAGGCTCCTTACACGGGATCAGGGGGTACTAGAGGGATCTGCTTCACAGCAGTGACTTTGCCACAGGAATTTACTTTTGTTTTTACTTTTGCAGTTTACTTTGATATTTCCACCCACTTCGCTACATAGGTACCCCTGGTGGCTTTGTGGGTAATGGCGGCAAACTGCAGCGTCAGCGGTTCAAAACAATCAGCCACTCAAAGGGAGAGAAAATGAGGTTTTCTACCTCTGTAAAGATTTACAGCCTTGGAAACCCACAGGGGCAGCTCTGTCCTCTAGGGTCTCTATGAGCTGCCAGCAGTGAGTGTTTTAATCTATGTCAGTACAATGCTTTCTACTTTAAAACAAGACTTTCTGCTCCCGTAAAGAGTTACAGCCCCGGAGACCCACAGGGGCGGTTCTACTCTGTCCTGTAGGGTCATTTGAGTTGGAATCACTCGCTGGCAGTGTTGGTTTTCATTTTAAGTACATGTACACGTTAACAGTCAATTGAATGAGCCAGCTTATAATCAATGTATTGCCAATACCTATTTCAATACTTGCATTTGTGATCAACTGGCATAGTTTAACAGTTGTAGGTTAATGAGTCAAGAATACATGTAGGGTTAATGATAAATGGCAAGCTCACTGACAAGGCCAAGTGACCTTGTGGGTGCACAGTAAGGATGACTTTCTCAGCGATGCCAATAGATAAATGCTGTGGGAGAAAGAAGTCACCAGAGTTGTGAGAAGTGTCGGGAATCTCTATCGACACAGTGTCACCTCCACAGCCTAGAGTGGTCGAGCGGAGCAAAACAGCATTACTCATCAAACTAATCAACTATGCAGGTGAGCTTGTTCAGTGTTTAATCTGTACATTGGCTTGGCTGGATCAACTAGGAGTTGGTAAGATTATTATTACGCGTGCATTACAGGCAATCTATACATAACTCAAGGTCACAAACACGGACGCCACTGAATTCTTAGGAAATCTGTGGGTCCTCACTAATGGAGCAAAGCTTGATTTTCCTTCTTTTAATTCTTCCCAAGGCCCATTTCATCTTTCTCTCCTCTCACAACATGGTGCTTCTCCCAGCACACTAGCAGCCCCCAGGGCAGGCTCTGAGTCTCTCTCTCATCCCCCCCCCCCCCAGTTCTACTGAAGTCCACCTACGCGGTGCCCCGGGGGCTCGTCAGTCTCTACTGGTCAGCTTCTAAGGCAGGGTCTCTCAAGCGGCACTGTCGACATCAAAAGAAAACTTCTTAGCAAGGTACAGGTTCAGGTCCTACCCTAGCATTCGGCTACCTGTATTTCAGCAAGTCCTTGGATGCTAGCTCAATTCTGAGAACCACCGCTGCAGGCTGCAGGCGGTAGGACGGACTGCGCAGTGTGCCCCTGGCCCTGGGTACTCCAGCAGAGTCGCGGCTTTATTTGCATGTGTATCTAGGTGGCCTTTGCGTGTCCCCATCTCCTTCTTCAGTCACCAATGTTTAGGCCTGAATGTGGACAAGCCCTCAGCAGAGCCTCCACAACTGAACTGCTTCGAGGAGCCGGAGCTCCGAGGGCCGTCCTTCCCCGGCATGGAAGTAACACCTGGCTAGCTTTTACCTCTTCCCTGTTAGTTTCTCCCTGGTAGTGTAGAGTCTCCTTCCCCTCTTCCCAGGGAGCCCTGGTGGGGTAGTGGATAGGACCTTGCTGTTGGAAACCCTCAGCCACTCTGTGGGGGGAAGAAAGGGCTTTCTACTCCCGCGAGAGTTAAGAGTCCCGGAAACTCACAGGGCAGTTCTACCCTGTCCTATGGGGTCGCTATGCGCCGGCATCCACTCCACGGAAGTGAGTTTGGTTTTTGGTCCCCTCTCCCACTCCCCCAAATTCCTTTTTTTAATCTAATTCTCACTTTCTTCTCTCTTCCTCTCTTTTTCCTTTTTTAAATGCCATTATTTTTACTCCAGTATTGACAAGACAAGCGTCAGTGTTAATCAACTTTAATACTGGAAAGTTCCAAAAGCTGACTTTGGACCCCTTTCTCTATGACTCCCCTCCTATTCCAAGCGCCCCCCACACAACTCTCAGAGAAGATCATTCTTGGCAGGGCTCTTGAAGGGTCACGTGACAAATAACCCCCCCCCCCCGCCCCGCAAACTTACGCCAGATGCTGCACTTGGCCCGCATGAGAATTTCACCATTCGTGCAGAGGCCAAGAGGCTGCAGAGGCCCTGTCTCCCTCTGTCCCCCTTATTCAGCTGTTGTAAGCTGGGGTTAGCACTGTCAGCACTCAGGGGCAGACTCCCTGCTTTTCCGAACGCTAGTGAGGTGCTTCAGCCCTGTGGACACTAGAGTAACTCACCAGGTCGGAGCAGCAAAGCGGTTTCTTCCCTGACACTCCAACAGGAATGGCCTTTGTCAATGGCGCCAAGAAAGCATGACTAGCTAACCGCTGGACTCTAAGGGAGCTCCTCCACCGTCGCTTCAAAAGGGGGACCGCTATCTGTGTCTCTAGCACAAGCTACGAATGCGTATGCCTACAGGCTGCAGGCAGAATGCACAGGCGAAACAGCATTGGTAGGGAAACGCGGGATGTCGAGGACTCATGAAGGCGGCCGACACGCTCCAGACATGCATGAGTGAGGGGTGCGCCAGCAGGCCCCGGGCCCCGCAGCCAGGCATGCTCGAACATACACAGCACAGGGCATGATGGGAGGCTCACATCCTGGCACCAGCCACAAGGAGCCAAAGCAAGCCTACGTGCAGCCCGGATGAGAGCCCGTCTGGGGAACTATGGCCTACAGCGAGCGGGGCAATGCTGCGGGGGAAGCAAGTATCGCTTTGGGCCAAGCAGCAGATCGAGGCGACCAAAACAGACCTCTGACCCAGATTTCCTTTTTGCCGTATCGTCTATATTGAGCAGGTCCCCAAAGCGCTCATTAGTGATAAACTGATGGTGTGTCGGGATGACGCCCGTGTGGCGCCGAGCGGCGATATCGGCCTCTTCTTGCTCGCGCTTAAGTCGTCTCTGGTCCGCTAAAAGTTTCTGCCATGAAATTACATAAAATGGGCAGTGAATTATCGGGCCCAGGGACCTAGGAAACCGCCAACAAAAGCAACAGAGGAACAAGATGCTGGGGAATGGGTGCGGGGGTGGGGTGGGGTGGCAGGTGTGGGAGGGGCCTCGTGGAACCACCTCCTGCACCCTCTGGGTGGGAAGGAGACAGCCCTGTGCTGGAGAGACGGAGGGAAGCTGGGGTTTGGGGGGGGGGGAGGGGGGGAGTTCCACACAATTATACCGCCTGGCAAATCATCCCCTGGCCCAGACAGGAGCCTCTTGCCTCCCGGTGCCCGGGCATCGAAGGTGAGGTGAGCCAGGGGCTCCGTCCAGAGCATTCGCGAGCATGCTGGGCTGCAGCCTGCAGCGGGAGGCTGGGAGTGCTAGCCTTACCTGGCACAGGCAGTGAGGGGTGTCCACAGGGGTTCCCATGCTGGGGCTAGGGTGGAGGCGATTCCCCCTACCCCTCTCAATCTGGCTGGCCTGATACAGGCTTTGACAAAGGGGCTGGAGGGCAACCAGGCCACTTTGTGCTCCCCCGTCCGCTGCTCTGCTTAAAAGAGCGGCGCTGCCCATTCAGAAAACACAGCACCCCTTCTCCTAGGCCAGCCCTCTTCCCACAAAGGGCCTGGGAGAGAGCACCATGGCTTCCTTACTCTCCTCTCACACGTAAACATTTCTTCATGAGGTGGCACTGTAGCCCAGGTTGAGGGAACGAGGTGAAGATAAATATGCAACTTAAGAACAATAGATGAGATCATTCTCTCCCATATTACTTTTCAAAGCCTTTTGAAAAATTAAACAATGCTGTAGTTTACCAAATGCCCTCTTGTTACCTAGGGAAACGAGGTTGTGAAATACAAATTTCATGTGGTTTCTTATATGATTCCAACCTAAAAGAGCCAGGGGTTTAAGCATTGGGCTACTAACTGCAAGGCCAGTGGTTCAAATTCACCAGCTGCTCCTTGGGAGAAAGGTGAGGTTTTCTGCTCTCGTTAAGGTTTACATTCTCAATCAATCCTAAGGAGCAATTCTACTCTGTCTGACAGGGTCACTATGATTTGGAATACCCTCTATGACAACCTCTGGCTCCTGGGACTGTGTTCTTATTGGAAAGCAATCAGGGAAATTGATCATTCGTGGCATGTTCGGTGAAATCTCAGTATTGTCCCAGCAGGTAAGTCCAGGCCTCGAAAGCGACATCTAGTTCTAAAGAACAGTGGGGGCTTGATCTGGTCGACGAAGCAACTGACATCTCGGCAAATGGCTCTCAGCGCTCGATGGGTCACTGGAAAGACCAGGAGAACAGAGACAGAAGGCAGCGCTTTACAAAAAGCACAGGGCCCCGGAGAGCACGCTGGCCCAGAAATTCTGGCCCTGGTCTCCAGCTCTGTCTCTGGTATCATGCCACTTGCTATGTGGCTGTGGGCAAGTCTCTCTGCCATGGTCCTCCTGTGGAGGGAGAAGGGGTATTGGATCGATGATCCAGCTGAGCTGACACATTTGTCTTTTCTGAAATGCCGTTACACCACTGTTAAGAATCAAGTGTTCGCCCAGGAAAGTGCTGGGCATCCTGAGCTCTTCTGACATTGGTGGGAATGGGCTGGTGATGGAGGCGTCCATCTTAGGCCTTTTCTTAATGCCCCGGATGCTCTAACCAGGCCTCAATACAATCACTGGACATCGAATAGCACAGAAGCTTCCGGCCTAGTGTTTGAGCTCAGCACATCCATCAGGCAGGTTTAGCCACATGAACGTCAACAGATAACCTTGAAGGGTCTGTGAATCCATGTCATTCAAGGGCCACGCAGCTTACCTTCTAGGTGCAGCTTTTATCACACGCACTGCTAAGTTGAGTTCAAGAAAATAGGTCACATGGGCAAGAACTCCACCACAAAGCCTTCGCTTTACTCAGGGTTTATACTCAGATCATGGAATTTCCTCTTTATTCACAGAATCTTAGATCGTGACAACAGAGTTACAATAATGACTTGACTTTATGGCCTGATGGGTGCCCGCTATGAGTTTCTGGTCTTGACTGGAAAAAATTCTGAACGTGCAATGTTCCCTCTTGTTTCTTTCCACAGACAGGTCCAAGTATCTTACTGAGTACTGTCTGGACTGTGCCGGGCAAGAGGAAAGAGGCTTGGCCGTTAATGTTTGGCTTCTGTCTCACTATCTGACAGCCGTGATGGTTATCATTCGGTTCTCCTCAAAGTCAGCAATGCCATAATCCCCAAAGGAGAGCCCACTCAGCAGACCAGCAGCACACACCAAAAAAGGACTTCAGATTTGAAAGGAAAAGGAGGTTTTAGAGGGGTGTGCACATCCCTCCCCAGCTGCCACAGGGAGCAACGCAATTCTTCCGTCTCTCAACTGATTACAGGGAAATGGACATCGGATCGAAGTTTACTCTTATGGGCCCGGGGAATGCAAAGTCCAGAAAGCACTCATCCTATCAACACCTGATGACCACAGAGCCTGTGACGGGGCCCATTCTGACGTAAAGCCACCTCTTACCAAGTCCCTGAGAGAATGGGTTCCCCTCCCTGCCCGGTGTACCACATCCCCAGCACACAGGCATTTCAGTAGCTTCAAATTCAGTAGCTGCATTTAAAAGTTCCTGGCTGGTGCCCACCAACTTTTACTGGGTTATCATCTGTCTTCTGAGTTAAAAGTAGTACCGTTTTTTTTTTTAAAGGCGACTTTAAAAGAATTTTGTTATGATGTTATATTTTGGTTTTCCTCCTGCATTCTTGCATTTAAGCACTAGAGGAAGGAGTGGGCGGGCTTCCCTAGGGAACACCAGGCTGGGAAGGGAGAGAATGCAAGAGTGAAGCAAATGCCACTCTCATGATGAGCGGAATGAATGGGGGCAGCCTCTTCCTGAGCCCCCCTACCCCCCAGGCAACAGTGGTGGCTGGGCTTTGCATTCCTATCTCGGAGTTTTGGGGCACTGAGTCTGACGTTCTCCAGAAGTAGACCAGAAGAGGAGGGGGACCGAGGTGTGCTGCTCAGGTCTCATTAAAGACCCCATCTAAGCTTCTCCCCACGAGGCCTGACACCCGGGGACACAGACACTCAGAACCTTTCCTTCCTGCCTTCCTGTTAGCGAAGGAAGCACTCGGAGCTTCTAAAGATGGGATTTACCTCTTTGTCATCGTGCCGTCTTCGAATAAAATCCTCCGTGGTGTCCACGTAGTCAGCCGGGATAAAATGTCTGGGTGACTCTGAATCTTCGAAACAACAGAGCGGCATTAAAACAGGCAGTGAGCTCGTTCCGGGGAGCAGGCTGGGGAACGGATTCCGGCTATCAACCTTTCACCAATGGCAAACAGGACGTTTCTTCCCATAGCCATGAGCGATCCATAAACAAATTCCAAAGGACACACACCACCTCTCTTCCCCCACCCCCACCCCTCTTTGGCTCTACCCGTGAACCTGTTTTAATATGAAAGAAACATAATCAGAAGGCAAAAGGTGAGCAAAAAGAGAGGCCCTTCTCTGAGAAGGGGTCCTACTAAGAGGCGTGCAGAATCTTACAGGGACAAACCATGCATCACATACACACGCACGCGCGCGCGCGCACACACACACATAGGGCCATGGAGAGAGGCTGCCTCTCCAAAAACCAGGGGGCTACGTGGGGGCTGGGCCGGGCTGGGGCATTGTTGCAAACAGCAAGAGTGGGGGGGGGTCAAGGGTTCCAATGATGGAATTTCTCGGGTGAGCTAAACGGCCAATTTTTCTTTCGAAACAAGAGTTTGGGGGTTAGTCTGAACGGCACAGGGGCTTTGTTTTTTAAAGAAGAGCAGCCACTACGAGCCATGATCAACTGCCAAGCAAAACAAACGAAAAACAAAGGACGCACCAGAAAATGGGCACCAAGGGCATATGGGGGGTGGGGTGGGAAGCAAGCAGAATGGAGAGACGGATGGGGCTGGGTAGGTGGGTGGGTGAGACTGGTCAAAGACACGAAACGCCACCTGGGCGGGCCGTCCCCAGGTCACTTTGTGGGTTGTTGTTCTTGTCCAGGCCGTGGTCTGGGAAGGGCACGGCGTGCCCGTTGCTAACGGCCCTGGGGCAGTCCTCCGGCCCCGAGACCCTGCTAAGGCGTAGGCGCTCCACGGCGAGCCGGGAAGACAGGCGTTCGGGCACCGAGGGCTTCTCCCCGGGGCAGGGCTGCTCTGCCCTCTTGTCCGCCAAGATGCCTGCGGAGTCCGCGGGGGCAGGCTGTCTGGGGGGGTGCTGGAGGGGCTTTTTCAACCGGAAGGGGAGGGGGCTCATCAGGTAGATGTTCCGGAGGAGAACGCTCTTGTCCCCCCGGGACTCCGAGGGGCGCCCGTCGGGCAGCCTGGGGCCCTGCTGCTGCTCCTGCTTGCGGATGGTGGTGAAGCGCGTGTAGGAGGCCGGGCAGGGGCCCTTGCACTTGTTGGGCCGGTGTCTGGGGGCGTCTCCGTGCACGCTGCCCTCTCGGCTGTCGCTGGACGCGTTCGAGCAGTGGTCCAGTTCTTCCGAGCAGGCCGACAGGGGGTCGGCGGGCCCCAGGGCCCTGAAGCCCAGGGCGGGGTCCGCCACGTTGCTACACGTCGCGGCGGCGTAGACCCGCCGGGGGCTCATCACGCCGTCCAGCTCCCGGGGCCGCAGCTTGGTGGACTCCAGCAGGGACTCGGCGGAGCGCGCGGCGCTCAGGCCGCTCCGGGCCAGCAGGGGCGTGGGGGACTTGCTCAGGCGGCCCGCCAGGTCCAGGGAGGGCATGGACCGGGAGCGCTGGATGAGCTGCTCGAAGGCGCTGATGCGGGAGGACACGGTGTGCTTGGGGATGTGTTCCGAGCCCTCCTGCCCGGGGCCCAGCTCGCCCCTGGCCAGCGCCAGGCCGCTCCTTTCAAAGTGCGAGGCCAGGTCCCGCACGCTGGAGGCGGAGGCGGCGCCCGAGCCCAGGAGGAGGCCGGCCCGGTTGATCTGGTGCATGTCCCGGTACAACATGGAGAACTGCACGCCGGCCTTTCTGGAGAGCGGGCAGGGCCTGCGGCCGCTGGAGCCGTACTCCTGCAGGCTCAGGGTGCTGCCCGAGCGGCCGTCGCAGTCCCGCCGCGAGCGCCAGAGCAGGTTCTCGATGCTGCCCCCCGCGTGCAGCCGGAGGGCCCGGCGGGAATCGCCCAGCGCTGATGCTGAGCCGCAAAGGTTCTCGCAGCTCTGCGCCTTCTCCGAAGGCAGCAGGAGGCTCTTCGGTTCCTGCAAGAGGGCGCTGGGAGCAGAGAGCCGGGGTTTGAATTTGGAAGGGAGGATTTCCGAAATGCAGGCTTTTGCGGCCGAGAGGGGCTTCTTGTGCTTACACCCGGGGCCTAAGGCATGGCTAGTGTTACACGTTCGGCTAGGAACCGAAGATGAAGAAATCATGTGAGCATTCCCACCTTTACGGTCCACTGGTAAGCATGCAGGATAAAATAAACAGACCCATTAGGTTAAAGCTGAAAAGCTGCTGAAAATTGTAAAAAAAAAAAAAAAAGGAAAGGTAACATGCTCATTTATCATTAAGGGCTTTTTTCCCCCATCCCATTTCAGGTCTAGAAGCAACATAACCGGTGCTGCAAAGCAGGTGCGAAGATGCAATGAAAAAAAAAAAGGTCACCCTGCTAGAGTCAGGAGAGGCTGAAGCTCAGCTAATTTCTAAGAAAAGGGGGTTAGAACAAAAATAATGAAAGATGCTTGAGGAAGAACAAGGGTGGGGGGTTTCAAAGGAAGAGAAGCTGATACCAGAAAGAAAAATGGCCAGTGGGAAAACTGGAGGGGACCTCAGGGGCTCCCAGACTTGGATCTGGACTGGACTGGACTGGACTGGATGAGGAACTTTCCAGGCTGCTGGCAGCTGCTCCCACCATCACCACCACCACTGTGATGGGACAGGGAGGCCTGAGATGTCACTCACTCACCTTTTGTGGAAGCCGAGCTGGAGGGTCTCTTGAGCCCACTCAGGCCCTGCAGGGGGATGTCACCACCTTCCAAGACGCTCTTATAAATCTGCCTCTCATTCTCCAAGCCGGCGAGGTCCCCTGGGGACCCGTCGGTTTCCCTCTTCACTGCATGGAAGTTGGAAGAATATGTGCTGCGGACCATGTCATTTCAGACGAGAGAGGGAAAAGAAGGGGAGGGGTGGCAAAAAGAGGTGAGAGTTAAGTACCCATTAGGCATTTTGCTCAGCTGAAGGCTAGACACCCTTGCTACCGGCCCCAGGATCCGACGCATAGGCACTATTTCCACAGACCGGACGGACCTGCTGGTGTCCTGAGCACTCTGGGATCTTGTCCAAACAGGAAAGGTGCTCTAATTGACACGTCTGTATTTGTGCTTGTAACACGGCAGCACTGTGAACAATGCCCGGGTGAGGGGTAGGCAGTGGGTGGGGGTGGGGGCTGTTGGCTGGGGGCCTAGCATGCAAGATGGCCCAAGCAAGGCACTAGTGAAGCCTGCGGCATGGTGCCGCACCCAGTGGCAGCCATCTCAAGTCCACTGCCCGACGAGTCTCCTGGGTTGTTCTTCCCATGTGATTTCGCCGATGAGAGCCGAAAACTGCCTGCCCATCGGCAGTGTACCCAGGAGGCCCAGTTGCCCGGGCGGCAAGGAAAAACAGAGGCCAAGAGAAACTGGCACCATCCAATTCTACTGGCCCCTAGGACGACAGCCAGATCCCGCAGCCATGTATGTTCAGAACCTTCCGGCTCAGCTCGCACAAGAGGAGAAATCACAGCCCCTCCACAGCCGCTGGGTGTTTCGTGCCTCGATGTAATCTAGGTATTTTTGCAAGTTACCACCAGATCCTTTGGAATGAGGTGGGGCACGGGAAAAAATGAAAAGCACGTGAGCCCTTCCCTTCCTCCTAATCCCATTTCTCTATGCCCTTGGCCACTGACATGTCGAGACCCGCGCGCATACACGCGGGCACACGCGTGCGCGTGCACACACACACACACACACACACACTTTGGCTTCTGCTAGGCTGTATATTTCACTCTTACTGAATTCCACGTCTTGGGATCAACACTATTTTTCCATTTCTGAAGAGCCACATCTTGATGGAATTCCTCTCTCCCAATTCTCTATTTTGAATGTTTTCAAGTCTATAGAAAAGTTTTAAAAAATCTATAACCATGAAAACCTATACACCCAAACCCTACACTGCGCAACAAACACCGGGCTACATTCGCCTCTTCATGCATCTGTCCATCAACCTTTCTTTCCCTCTATCCACCCATGGAGGATGGGATTTTACTTTTGCACACATCTTTCTTTCTATGGATAACCCCATCCTCCGAGCCTCCATGGTCCCAGACAGTGGCGGCCACGGCAGCACTCCAAGAGTAAGTGCTTGACAACAGTCCTCTCTCTAATCCTAATTTATAAAAATCCATTTTGAGATGAGGAGACTGAGGCCCAGGTGGTAGTACGGCAGCGCTGGGACTTTACACGTCATCAGGCGCCACACAGCATTCCGGGTCACTTTCTTAACACTTCCCTACAGGGACATCCGTGGGGCATCCACGGAGGGTGAAAGGCTGGAGGTTTCTCCCATAGGCCCCTCAGAAGAAAGGCCTGGTGCTCTTCCTGCAGACATTCAGCCCCTGGAAACGCCCAAGTCCAGCTCTGCTCTGACGCAGATGGGACTCCTGCTGAATCAAGACCGACTAGACAGACAGCAACTGGTTTGTATTGCTATCTTCTCCCTTTGCTGACTGATAGCTGGGGTGTTGAGGGGCTGGTCTCTGAGCACCTCGATTCCAGGCAATCAGACCCTCCTCTCAGCACTGGGGTGACTGACAGTGGCCCCTGTCCTGCTGGCCTCTGAGCTGCCTCACCTGGGGTCAGAACCTCTGGCCTATCGTCCCTGTTGCTATTAGTTCTTGGTGAGTGGGTGCTGACTCACACCTGGAGGTCCATGTGTGCCAAGGCGAACCTGCCCCATTGGGTTTTCAAAGCCGGGCGGCCTCCTGGAAGCTGATGGCAAGGGCTGCCTGGTTGGGTTCAAATGGCGGACGCTGGGCCAGGACTGGGCCCTGACCTCCCCAGCCCCCTCCCCTGACCTCACTTGAAGGGCGTTATCCCACCTAGCATCTCCATTGTTTTCACAACACTCCCGCCCTAAGGAAGCCACTCCCTATGGATCTGCTTAGGCCACGGGATTTTCTTCTGATACAACAGCCAGCACGCATTTTCCAGATGCGAACACTTTGCAAAAGAAGAGTTTTTTGTTTAGAAACAATAGCCAGAAGCTCTGGGACAACATTTTTAAAGCTTCGCGTCCCCAACAGGTCTCATAATGTTGGAAAGATGGGCGTCGGGAGCCTCACTGCACAAAAGGGGAAACCGAGGTACAGACTGGTAAAGGCATCCTTCCAGGGTCACGCAGTCGTTAAGTCCTGGCTGTGCCCAATTAGGCCAGAGAGGAATGAGAAAAGCAAACCGCTGACCCAGGCTGACTGGGGAAGACCCAGTCAGAACAGCAGCTCCGCATTACTGAATACATTTTGCTCAGAAGCTCAGCTCTTAGCAGCCCCAGCAACCACTGTTTGCTCTGGAGGTGAGAGCCTGTAAGTAGTCAGGGGTACCAGTCTGACTCTAGCCAGGAATCTGCTGAGTTGAAAAAACTTGGAAACCATCTTTTTTTCCTCTGCCTGAATGTCTTTCATCTGCAGAAACGTCAGGTATGGCTGAAACGGTCTATGGCACCTCCCTGCACCTCTGTTTTTGACATAGAGCTGCCTTTTAAGCTCCGGACACATAACATTAACCAGCCTCTAGGTTTCTCCTCTTAGGTGTTTTTCAAGCATTTCAAACCCAACAGTCCCAAGGCCAAACCCAGTTCTGTTCATCCTCCCAAGCTGGAAACCCACTTAGCAACTTGTAAGCTGAAAGTCCAGGGACTCCCCACCCCTTCCCTTCCTCCTCCCCTTGTTCCCACACTTGGTCGCCACATCCTATCCACTTCTCTTGCAGACACAGCACACGGCAGACGCTCCCTTTCCACCTGTTACCTCGGCCTCATCGCCTCTCACCGACACGTGCGCCGTCAGCATGCCATCACTCCTGCTAGCCTCGGCGCACTCCAACACGCGGTCCCACTGTTCATTTATTCACTCAGCAAATAGTTACTGAGCACTTGCATAATCACTCTCCGTGGGGGGGGGCAGCTGTGAAACAAACGCTCACTTTCGTGGAACTGAATTCGCTGTTCTAAGCCATCAGGTGAATGGGGAGGGATGTAACTCTTGTTAATGGCGACTGTGGGGGAAGGAGTCTAGACAAGGTGAGGAGGGATGTTTCATCATTAGCCTTTGCAGCTGCATTAAAGTTTCCAATTATACTCAGCTTTTATTGCCTTCTCCCTGGACAAAGTCTTCCCTAACCTTTCTCCCCTTCAAGACCGAGGCGACCCCTCCCTGCTGGGTCCCACCAACGCAGGCATATTCCGTGTTGAGGCTTCTTGGCAAGTCTCGCTCTCCAGTTCCCCTCTGGACCTTTGAGGGCAGGCAGTTCATCTTCTCAGTCTTTGCACACTTGCCGCAGAGCACTGCGGTTCAATAAGTATTAGTTGCACACATGATTCTTCTGTAGGCAGGTTTCTGACACATTTGCCCAGGAGAATCTCTACAGTTTCACCCAGCTCTTTAGGTAATGATTTCTTTGTTCTCAACTTGAGGGGAAAGGGTTCCAATCCACCGGAGCAGACCAGCTTCTGTAAATCTTTGGAAACCATCTGGGATACGTTCCATTCTGCTCTCTAAGCGCTTTGTGAATTGGAACAGACTCGTGGCAGTTAAGTGTGGTTTGGGTTTGTAGTTGTAGCTTGGAAGCCCTGGGGCACAATGGTTAAAGTGCTTGCTTGGTTACTAACCCAAAGGTTGGCTGTTCAAAGCCACCAGCTGCTCCACAGGAGGAAAATGTGGCAGGCTGCCTCCATACAGATGTTCTGCTCAGGAAACCCTTGGGGGGAGGTTCTACTCTGTCTTGGAGGATATGGGCTGGCATGGAGCGAGTCACAGCAGGTTTGGGGTATACAGGTCTCCTCGCTACCTCAGAGTAGAGTGTTTCAGGAAACCTTTGCTAAGCCGGAATGGCACAGAGCAAAGAAATAATTACCGTTATTAACTCATAAGGGGAAAAATACGAGCATTCTGTCTTAACAGAATAACTTACCCAAACCATACGAAATAGCTCATAAAACTTAACCCCCCACTAGCATACAGTGTTCGCAGACAGTTCAAAGCCATGGCGGCTTGAGGCGGGACCACTGCGTAAGGTTTCCCAGGAAGAAGCAGAGCGAGGTCAAGCTCACTACTAGGGCGCCTGCTGTCCCCTTAGCAGCTTTCTGAAAAACATGTGCTGACCGCTTCTTCACGGAAGTGGAACCGTTTCATTAGCCAAAACAAGTACTGAAGCAGAGCGTTAATGAAGGTAATGGAAAGCGAACCTTCCATAAACAGGGAGCACCTGTAATCGCATCCTCTTAGGGAGGAACAGTTTGTTCCTGACTGCCACCTGGTGGTCAACCATAGTATAGCTCTTTGGCTCAGCAACCAATGATCCAAGTACTGAGAAGATAAGTAAATCTCCCCTGCTAATCATGGGACCTGCTAACTCCCACCACACCAAACTCACCGCCATCCAGTCGCTGTGAGGCTCTGAAGCTGTAACTCTTTACGGGAGCAGAAAGCCCACTGTTCTCTTGCAGGTCGCCGCCCAACATGTGACCACTACACTACCGGGTCCTAACGGTAGTCTAACAAAGGGGGGAGGGCGGGGAGGGAGAGGGGGACCCCGTGTTTCTGCGAAGTATTTCATGAGCTGTAGGCGAAGGCTGAAAATCAGAGTTCTTTGGAAAACTATTTCAATGATACAAGCAAAAAGCGTGGGTAAATTAACCCATCAGGTAGCTACATATAGGTAAGTACTTAGACTGGTTGAGTCAATTTTCTCTTTAAGTCGTGCTCATTAGCCTCCTGCAATCATGTTCACACAGAATTACAGAAAAACAAAAATGGTACTAACTCACCACACCGAGCACACTTCTGACTCACAGCGACTCTCTATAGCAGTGGTTCCCAACCTTCCTAATACCGCCACCCCTGAATACAATTCCTCATGTGGTGGTGACCCCCAAACAAAATTATTTTCGTTTTGACTTCATAGCTGTCATTTCGCTACTGTGAAAGGGTCGTTCAACCCCCAAAGGGGTCACAACCCATAGGTTGAGAACCACTGCTTTAGAGGCTCAGGCAGCCTCCTCTTTCCCCCATAGAGCAGCTGGCGGGTGTGAACCACCAACTTTGCCAGTGAGCAGTCAGACACTGACCCGGCAGCCCTGCTAAGGATCCATTCTTTACCCCGGCTGACTGTCCTCACAGAGCTTCTCAACTTACTCTTAGGCTCTGGAGCATGGTAACAGTACAAGCGCCTAGACTTCTAGGGGGGAAAGTTAACATCATGGATCTAGGTGGCACTTTTGATTACTACCCTAAGAGGATGATGTTTCTTTCTCATTATCTCAATGAAATACTCAAACCCCAGCTGACTGGTTTTTTAATTTAATTCCTCTTTGCAAAGTACTTTCTTGGACAAGGCAGGGAGGACACAGCCAAGTGACCATAACATCTGTCCCAAAATCCATGAATTCGGATTCAGATTAAGCCAGGCTTCTTCTCTGAACAGGTGAGTGTGGCTCATTCTGGGTGTATTCAGGGCAGAGGGCATGTTTGTGACCCTTCCCCTGACCCATTCTGAAGAATGAGAGAGAGAGAGAGAGGAGAGAGAGAGAGAGAGAGAGAGAGAGAGAGAGAGAGAGGACCAGGAGATGCTCTACCAGAACAAGCTCTTCTCCCAAATCAAATGGTTACATCTGGCAGGTAGGACTGAGCCAGGCCCTGTAGAGCGCCAATCCTTGCCTTTGAGGTGTTTAAAACCTCTCAGCCACATTCATTCGGGGAGACTGCAAAACATGGGGGTGCCAGGCAGAGAATGACTCCAGAGAAGTTCAGTTAGGAACTACGTGCATGGGTTACAATGTTTGCCACTGACCATCTGTGGGAAGAGGTCAGACGCTTACAGACATCCTCCATGAGGGCAGTTAGTCACCAGACTACAGGGTAGGCCTCTCGGATATGGTAGGCCTCACTCCCTGCTACCAGGGACAATAAACTATTCCTCCCTGAGGCCTGCGACCAAACCAAGCGTTCTCACCCTACCAATAAGGATCCCTATCAGTTGAGTCAGGGAACAGGCCAAACTGACTCTGTGACATCCAAAGTTAAGTTATCCGCCATCTTATCACATGTGTACCCCAATCCCTCCTCTTCCTATTGCGTGTATGTCCCTAGACCACCCCCTCTCACTACTGTGGTACCTATAGCACAACCCCTCCCTGTGATATATGTCCTCACCTGTAATTAGGGGGCTTGCATGTCCCCAGAGAATATAAAAAGCCTGGGCTAGCATTAAAGAGAGCTCTCTCCCTCCACGTGGACCATCATGCAGGGTTGAGGTGAGCATGCTACCATGAGTCGTGTCTGACTCCATTTATTTCAGTACTTCACTTCTATCTCTCATGCTCTCTATAACTTTACTATGATCTTTACTTATTATCGCTGTAATAATTGCACCTACCTGACCCGTAATGATGTGTTAGGGGCTGGCTTCCCCTGACAACCATCCAAGTAACCAGCATCAGGGCCCAAGTCCAAAACCCAACCCATTTCCACAGAGTCGGGGCCATCTCAGAGTGGCCCTAAACAGGGTTCCCGACACTGCAAATCTCTATGGATGCAGCCAGCCTCCTCTTTCTCCTTTGTAACTGGTGATGGGTTTGAACCACCAACCTTGCAGTTAACAACCTAATGCCTAACCACTGGCACCACCTAGTACTGAAAATGGCCAAATGGAACAGTCGCTGTGTGGTGAGGTGGGGAAGGCTGAGGGGCGTGGGGGTGGGGGTGGAGGAGCTGCTGGTTACCGTCTGAAGAAGTGGGCAGGGTATGTACTATCCCACACCCTGTAACCATCAGGTACGTGAACCTCCCTCCTTGGGGCCTAGGGGTGGTTTGGGGAGGAGGGGTGACATCAAAGGTATAATGACTTGCCAGAAATGTAATTTATTAAGAGAAAAAAAAATCTCCTACTATATTAGCTATTTGTCACCTAACAATACGTCACTGGAAGCCGCTAACTGGACTGCTACAAATCACACAGACTGGATCTACACCACACACTGGACACCTTATACACAACGTATCGTAAACAGCGTGGCTACTTACTATCCAGGAGGCTCTGATGATGCTTCCGGAGGGGGGCTGACTGCTGAGCTCTGCAGGTATCAGAGAGAGAGAGAGAGAGAGGGCATCCGTGATTTATTTGGAATCAGTTTATTACACGCCATGGTTGGTCACTTGCTGTTCTAATTCAGGTAACTACCTCAGAGAGACAAAAGCGGCTGGCTGGAAGGTGTTCAGGGCCGGTGGAGGGTGGCCTCTTTCTTGGAGAGGGCAGGTCTGGGCAGGTGGACTCATCTACACTCTGGGCATGGGCCTCCCAGTGAAGGCCGTCAAGGCCCTCGGGGTCAGAGGAGCCCCCCTGGGCTTCTGCTTATCTCACGCGGCAGTCCCTTTGGGTGGATGGACCACCACGTGGCCAACATGCATTAATGTTCCCACAACTTCACCCCGGGCCTGGGCTTCCCCTCAGACCCTCCTGGTAAGCGCGTCATCACTGACCCCAGCATGCATGCCAGCCAGATGCACCCCCAGAGGGAGAGCCACCCAGCTGTTTAGACGCAGAACATACAAAACCCATTGGGAACGACCAGGCTGTCATGAGTGCATGTGTCACAACCTACAGATTGAGAAGCATGCCAATGGGGGGACAGGCAGTTTCACCACACAAATGTTCACGACCATTTCAGCTGGGGGAGGGGGCCGGGGAGGTTTTATCCAGCTATGAGACAAATAGAAGGCAACAAAGGGACCCAGAGACAGGTACAGAGAAAGCTCAATGCCATCAATGCTTCCGGTCCCCTCATTGTGTCGCCTGGGGGAGAAGAACGGGAGGGCTCAGCCTGTTTGTGTTTGAGAGGGATGGGGTCCTTGAACAAAGTAGGGCAAACGTTAACCGCGGAAAGTCTCCTCCCTCTAAGAATGACCCTTTACACTAGGGAAGGAAAAAGTTCCCTGGAGGAGAAGAGACATTTGGGGAAGAGAAGAAACTCTCAGGGTGGGGGGGGGGGGCGGGGAGAAAAAAAAAGACATGTGAAAGGAGAAAAACAAGATGGTGGGGAGGCTACCTTCACCAGAGGGTCACTCACCTGGCCTTCTGCCTGCTGAAATGCCACCCCTCCACCTGTTGGGTCCCTTGGTTCCTGATAGTACCTTTGGCATCCCTTCGCCCCATCCACACTCTTCCTCCCAGTCCCTCGACTACACGGTCTTGCCTGCCTTTCCTCTCCCTCTTGAGCCTCTCACGCCTTGGCATACTGGTTCTTCTGCCACCTTGGATGCCTAGTTTGTACTGCCAGGTGCCCAGAGTCATTTGCAACGCGTTGTGGCTCTATGCACAAAAGAGCCAAACTCTGCCCGGCCCTGCTAGGCAGGAGCCCAAGTTGTGGCCACTGTGCCTGCCCATCTCGTTGAAGGTCTTCCCCTGTCCCCCTGACCCTCAGCTTTCCCAGGCATGAGTTCCTGGATAACACGTTCAGAGGAGCTAAGACAAAATCTTGCCATCCTGGCTTCTAAGGAGCAGTCGGGCGGTACTCCGTCCAAGGCAGGTCGGCTCATTCTTCAGGCATGCAGCAGTCTCTGGCCTTCCTGCTTCGTCGTCCCAACATGTCAGGCATGTTAATGTTAATGTTAACACACGGGCTTGGATCAGACCCTGGTGCACCTTGGGAAAAAACTTCTGCCTGACCTTGTTGCGACCCCTGAGAACTCTGCATTCCTTCCTCAAACTCACCCATCTTTCCCCTCAGTGCTGTCCTCCTGTGGGACGCCCCAATCCTTGGCCACAGCCTCACCCAGTACCCTCCACGGACATGCTTCTGACACCTCCTAAGTATGAATTCACGCACCTTCCATGGGTCCTTTCTGGAGCACTGGCTGACTCTCGTCCTGCCTCCCCTTGCTCCATGCCTTCCGGGCCCTCTGCTGTCTGAACCGCTGTCCCACGCCAGGACCCTGCCGCTGCCAACGGTCCGTCTCTCATCCTTTCTCTCAACAGGATTCCTCTCTGCTCTTTCCTGACTCCCAGGGCCTCAACCACTGCCTCTCGGAAAGAGACTCAAACTGCTGCTCAAGTCCACGACCATCTCATGAGTCTTCTCCATTTCCAACTGTCTGCTGAATGCTCCCCTCTATGGCACTGGACCAACACCCCCATAAATAGGTATTCTTTAAATTACCCAAACTGACTGACCCGGGCCCTGAATTTCCCACATTTCTTATGTTAAGGACTGCAGCCTCCACTCATTCATCCAGCTACCGTGCCAAAATCTGAGGCGCCTCTCTCCCATCCCCCAATGTGCTGTTCTTCACCCCAATTCATTAAAATGTCCTTGCAGCTCTCATGCCTGCCTTTCTTCTCCCGCCCGCAGGTCCCTTGCTCGTCCAGGCTCCCAGCATTCATGCCTGGACCCCTGGCTGCCACGTTCCCGCACCGGCCCCTCTTTCTTCAAGCCCGGCACTCAGAGCGATTCCCCTCATCTTCCTCAAGCCTCATTTTCCTAGTCTTACTTCCAACCTTAGCCACCCCCACCCTGCTTCCACCACAACTCTCCATTCCAGCGGCACCTGTCTGCTCTCTCCCGTGAGGATGCCTTCGGCAAGGTCACTTGGGCACTCTTTCGAGAACTTCTCCCATGCCCCAAACGGATGCTCGCTACCCCCGGCACATAATCTAAAGTGCCACTCATCTCTCACGATCTCTTCAAATTCCTCTGAGAAGCCTTCCCAGGTTCCCCACAAGATCTCTCCCTCTCCCCTCTCCCCTCTCCCCTCTCCCCTCTCCCCTCTCCCCTCTCCCCTCTCCCCTCTCCCCTCTCCCCTCTCCCCCTCTCTCCTCCCCTCCCCTCCCCTCCCCTCCCCTCCCCCTCCCTCCCTCCCTCCCTCCCTCCCTCCCTCCCTCCCTCCCTCTCTCTCTCTCTCTCTCTCTCTCTCTCTCTCTCTCTCTCTCTCTCTCTCTCTCTCTCTCTCTCTCTCGGCACTGATAGCCCATCCCTCTGTTTGTTTAGCTTCGCACTGGCACTGATGTGAACTGTGAGGACAAACGGCATTTCTTATTCCAACACAGAACCCTGCACAGCCTGTTTCACATGCCTGGTCACATCAGCCCCAGGCGGGGTTCTGGTGCAGAACAATCTCTGCCCTCAGGGAGGCTGCAGGCAAGTCATCCTCCGGGCCTTCCACCCTTGCATGATAAGCACTTCTTATCACTTTGGACTACTTCGAGAGGAGCCCCCACTTTCCCTCTTGGCTGATCTGAATCTCAGAGCTTCCATCCATGCCCAGCCCACTTTGGGGCTCCCCTGTCACCACAGTCTGTATGCTAGAACGAGCTGGGATTACTCCCCGCCTGAGACGATCAACCCCACGGGCAGCTGTATGGTTCCAGTCTCCCCAGCACAGGAAATGGTGAAAGCCCCGCCCCCAATATCTCACAAAGTGTACTCACTCACTGGCTACACTCCAGCTGCTTCCTCCCAGTTCTGATTTCTGGGATGAACCACAGACTCCTGTCTCCCTCATCCTCTGGGGACTCTCTGGGGTTGGGATGGACCTAAGCCCTCAGGTCTACCTGCAGACACCCAGCTTCTGGCCCTCCCACCCTGGCCCTCCTTGGCTGCTGCCACCATCCCCTCTTTCTCTGTCCCTTCCCCTGGTTTGAATCTGACACCGAAGTGACTTTTCACACCCAATCTCTCGTGCTCAGGCCTGACTCTCCTTGTCTTCAATCTGCTTGGGGCCTGATGGTCAAGTCCTGCCACTCGCCTGAAGAACTCTGGCTTCGTCTGCAGCGTCCACAGGCTTTAACATTTTTCTATAACAATATCTTTTATTGGGGGGGGTGGGGGGTGGATGGGCAGGCTTTCTCTTGGACCACTTAACAAATCACCTTTAGACAAAGCTCCTTTTAATATGCCAGTGGGAGTCCAGTGTCCAATGCCTACTGGTGGCCTGTGGTGTGCATTTTTCAATCACAGAACTTTCTGGTCTTTCCAATGACAAGTACCCATGTCTGCCAGTGACATGCTCCTAAGAAGCACTCGTATCATGGCTGCCGACCATCAAAATGATCTCTGAGGTTGGGATCTCCCAGGGCTGAAACACACACACGCACGCATACACACACACACACCCCACACCACCACCACCCCCCAGCCAAGGCAACTACCCCAAATATAAAAACTCCAAACTTGCTGACATCCAACTGATTCTGAGCCGCAGGGACCCGCAGGGCAGGGGAGAACTGCCTCTCTTTCAGTTTCTGGGGCTTGAGATTTTTACGGGAGAAGACAGCCTCATCTTTCTCCTGCAGAGCGACTGGTGGGCTTGAACTGCTGACCTTCTGGTTAGCACCTCAAGGCATAATAGCCTCCCTGAAAATTCAGAGGCGAGGGCAGGGAATTTAAAGAGTCGCCTCATGGAACTGGAGGAGGAGACCAACTGAGGGGAGGGTGAAGAGTTTACGTCACCAGCCATGTTTCATACACGCATCTTTTGGGGCAAAAAAAAAAAATCCCGTTTAAGGAAGATGGCAAGCTCTAAAGAAATCCAAGCGAAGCTCTAACGTGAGCAGGGCGGGAGGAAGTCTACAACAGGGGCCAGAGAGCCATGCAGCCGACAATCATCAGCATAACCATCGTCAACTACGTCAAACCCCGTGGAGCCAAAGGAAAACAAACAGGGCCGGGGCACAAGAAAGCGGGAAATACCTGGGCCGGGTGTGCACTGGGTGCTTTATTAAGCGTCTCC
This sequence comes from Tenrec ecaudatus, assembly GCF_050624435.1. NCBI lineage: Eukaryota > Metazoa > Chordata > Mammalia > Afrosoricida > Tenrecidae > Tenrec > Tenrec ecaudatus. The sequence goes on from NC_134545.1 coordinate 80,028,811, forward strand.
ACTTTGTCTAAATCTGCCTCTACCTCTGCTTGGCAGAGGGTGGGCTCTGTGTCTAGATTAGTCTGGTTCGAGAAAGAAAAGACGGGAAAGAATATTTTAGTTTCAAGAACAGGGTAGGAAGAATGAAAGGTTCAGTTAGGCAACACCAAAAACTGTCTTACATTTCTAGGCTTGCACGTTCAAAAGGCAAAGAGGCATGAGTAACGCACAGGCATTTACAGGAAATTCGTTAGCGACATGGAAACAGCGAATGCCAACACTAGGCATACATACATCGTAAGGCCCGGGGTAACCAGAGCGGCTAGACAACTATTCCACTTGCTAAAGAGGGAGGACAGCAGTTAACACACAACCTACCTTTCAGGAAATACCTCTCTCCCAAAGCATGGTGGACGTAACAATTGTTTTATACCGGAAGAAGAAATACTTTCTTCCCCAAACCTTTTAAACATTAGTATAGGTTCTTAGAGGCTTTGTTAAATAGTTTTATCACCAAGTCAGAAAGAAAAAGAAAAGCTATCACACCAAATTTTTAAAAAGATGGGGAAAAACCCACACAACACACTCACACTAATCAAGGCTAGAGCAAACACACACGCACGCACACACTCACTCCACAGAGGAGGCACGGTGGAATTACCTTTCTATCCTCTCTAGGAAGGATAGAGCAGTCTCCAGGAGTATAATCCCATATCTTTTTGGGAGGCTGACGGGAAGCAGAGGAGGAAATGAAGAAATGAGCAATAAGGACATAAAGACAAACGTGGAGGCTTGTTCAAACAGAGGGGTCGGGGCGGGCACACGCAGAGGACCGTATCAACACAGAGAGGGGAGCTCAAAGCAAACGGGGCAGGGGCAGGGGCTGGGGTGTCCTGCTCTAAGGAGGTCAAAGGGCCACCTGAAGTGGTACCCTGTGGCACTCCAGGGCTGGAGACGGTAACCAGGAAGCTTGTTTTTATGTCTGTGTCTCAGGAGGTAAGTAACTGCCGGACCTTAAATATCAAACACTTTTAAATGAAAAGATAGAAAAGAAACCACCATCGACTTGAACACATGCCAGGCACATTTTCATTCCTCAGAGGTGACAATGGGGTGGTGTCTGTATTTTCCAAGCAGGCTTTTTCCCACTGCGAAATTCCTAACGTTTGGGCCGATGTGTGGATTTAGCGATCTGGCCCACTGCGTTAGGTCAGGTCAACTGAAAGTTCTTCCTGTGGGTTTCTTACTTTCTGGTGGCAGCAGAGCCCTCGCATAGCCCTGTGCAACTGTGCCGACTGACCAGCAGCTCAGTTCAGTTGCAATTGGAGAGTGCTGCTGTTTACATAAATGTTCCTTTCACCACCCACCTCCAGAGAACAGGCTTTAACTTCAACCGGTGTTTAACTTAAAGCAGTGTGCCCTTCTCTGCTTCCTCTTTCAGCCTCTCACGTTAGAATTGGCGCAGCATTCTGACCGGAGCGTCAGCCAGATGACACCAAGTGTAACAAGAAAGGGGCTGGGAGGGAGGGTGGTTCAGAAGTTTACGGTCAGCCCTAACTCCTAGACTCGTGTGTGAGGCGCCTCAGAGGCAGAGCAGGTTAAGTGTAAGGCTGCTACCCACAAGGTTGGCCGCTCAAAGCCATCAAGCACTGGGCAGGAAGAAGATGAGGCTGCCGGTCCCTTAGGGACTTACAATCTCAGAGACCTAAGGGAATAGTCCGACTGTCCTACAGGGCCAACGTGAGTCAGAATGGACTCTGGCAGTAGGTTTAGAATTGTGTGCACATTTCATTACCATCAGCTGAATTTGGTTTCCATTGTGAGATTTTTTTTTTCCTCTTGAATTTACTCAAGAACCTACTGATGACTTTTCGGTTAGCAGCCCGATGCTTAGCCAAGGATGTCACCCCCCGGGGCTCTTCCGAGTCCCTTACTCAGTTGGCATTGACACATTACAATGGTTTCAAAGACTCCTAAAAATGGTCCTGTGGTCTTGGAATAGTTCACATTTTACAACAGTTAATCAAGGGTCTTCCTGAAATTTCAGCCCAGGCTTGGCTCAACAGGCCAGTGCAGTGTCACTCATCTCCGTTCGACCAGGGGCCGGGCGTCCTGACTGGCTGAGAACAAATCACGGGGAGGCTTCCCATGAGCTCAACTCCACTTTTCTTTTGGATCATCTGTATCAATGGCCAGCAGGCTAGGCTGGTCTTTGAAAGGTTGGAGGTTCTAATGCACCCAGAGTCACTTCCAAAAAAAGGCCGGTAACCTCTTTCTGGAGTGCGCTCCACGGCACTGGTGGCAGTCATCTGAATAGCTTAAAAATATTTTTCCCCCAAAAAACGTCCATGGTCCACACTGTTGGTATTTCTATTTCTTACACTTTTGTCTTTGGGGGTAAAAAGGCAAGTGAAGAGAAATAAATAATTTCTCCCTAACCCACCTTGCTATTCCCACGCACTGGAAGTCATCTGTAGCCATCAACCTGAAGTCATTCTTAAACCAAACTCAGGGCTGGTGAGCCGATCCTGACTCATAATGACCCCTCCCTATAGGGCAGGGGAGAATTGCCCTCGTGGGTTTCCCAGACTGTGAAGTCTTACAGGAGTTAAAGGCTTCGTCCTTCTGTAGAGCTGGCTGCTGGTTCCGAACGGTGTACCTTCCGGTTCGCAGCACACCGTGTAACCATACTCCACTGGGACTCCCCTGGAAGCATTCCTGCCTCAGTGTGACTTCTCAGCACATGGCCAGAGAGGCATTCTGGCAAATCTTGAGCGGTGTTCTCTTTTCAAAGAAGACCTGCCTCCAAGGAGCAGTTCCACTGTGGTCTACGGGAGGATGCTGCTGCCTTCAGGGGAAACGTCACTTAGGAAAAGCCTCTCTCAAGATGCTAAGTAATTCAGAGGCAGGTACAGCAGGGGGCCGAGATGCACATTATAGGGGAGACTCAACACGCACGCGGATCTGGATCGCGTGCCTAACAATCGTTTGCACTCAGTGCCCAGAGGACCTTTTCCAGCGGAAACCGTGTGACCTGACCAAGCTAGTCACAGAAACCCACTTGATGTTTCCCGGGACTGAAATACTGTCGGCTGTTAACAAGAGTAAAATGATTTGCGATGATAGACTTGGCAGAACAAATAAGTCATAAATAATCCGAGGTAAAAATGGTCTCCTAAACCTGGTAAAACAGGTTTAAATTTTAGGCAGATAAGGAGATAGCTGGACATTTGTGGCTTCTGAAAGGGACTTAGAGAAATCAGTGTGTTTGGACTTCTGCTCCTCATTTAACTTCAAAGGGCGTATTTTTACAAAAATTTCTCTGATGGAAGGTATTGTTGGATGGATGGCATTACTGTTACATATCAATTGTAATTTTTACCCCCTTTTGGAAATACACATATTAAAAGGTTTTTATTTATTTTAAAAAGAAATAGAATACTATTAAATGATTGAACACAGATTTAAGAGAGACTTAATTGGTGTGTGAAAGGTGAACAACAGAGAAGAAAAAGGGAGACGAAGGAGACCATGTGGCATTGGCACCAAAAGTTTTAGGGAAGAGGAAGGAGGATGGGGCAGCCTGGAGGTGAGTTGCTTTGCCCTCCTCTGGTCACTAGAGGGTGGTGTTCACTCAACACCGTGGCTGCTCTTTAGCACTAGGGGTCTAGTCGGGAGCCTGCAGGGAAAGCTGTTTCCCCAGTCAGTATGTTCACAAGGCAGGCGCCCTGAATTCAAAAGTGGCCTGGGCTTTCAGGCGAAAGCCCATCGCTAACTCAAAGCATATTTCTGGAGCACCTGCTTTTGACTTAGTCTTTATGGAAGATGCCTATTTTGATTCGTTGCTGAACTATAACGTTAATTCCAGTCTGCAAATCAAGCTTTCATCTTAAATCAGAGTAATTCAGAAGCTGGATTCATTTTTTAAGGTCTCAAGCAAATATCTGCCAAAAGTCTCATTTTTTCCCGGTAACTCCTTGGTCTAAAGATTCTCTCTTTTTTAAAAAAAGCAGTTTATTAATTAGGATGTTAACTGGACTCTCTGTGTGTGCTGGGCTAAGAAGTGCCAAGAGGTCTTTTGCACCCAACCCAACCCAGAGCTATTGCCAGAAGGTGCGAAACATTCTGCTGAACGCCTAATTTGCTAAAATTCCTCTCTTCCTTCTCAAATTTTGGAAACGATGCCCCCCAACCCATTCCCTAAAAGTGAGTGCGAGTGGAGGTGCATGTATGGGCCACGCCTGCAGGGAGAGGTCCTTCCCTCGCACCTGTGCTGTTAAAACGCCGTTCACAACAGACTCGGTGCTGTGTGCGCACGTGCACGTGTGTAGTGCAGCTCCCTGCCTGTCTTTCGTTGCCATGAGAACGGGTCGAGGGAGTGAGAACCGGTGGCCCTGTGCGGCTAGTGGGAAGCAAGAGTGCAGCCGTGCGTCTCTCTGGGATAGCTGGGCAGGAGGTACTTGCAGAACCTACAGCCCCTCCTGGAGAACGAAGGCAGCGGGGGACCTCACAGGCGGCAGAGAGCATGGACCCCACTGCGGGAGCCTGAGTGCTGCTCCTTCCGTGTCCTGAGACTTCTGATTCTCTAACAGCGCATCAACAGCATCATTTCAAAAGGCGGCTTTAACCAGTGAGGCTATTAAACTTACCGGTTTCCCAAACTCCAATTCCGAAAAGAATTTATACCAAGGTTCATTCTTTAAATCTATCTCTTCTGGGCTTATATCCCGACTCTATAGGGGTTGGTGACAAGGAAATGGAAGAGAGAGAGAAGGATAACATTATGCCAAGATTACACAGGAAGAGGCCAGTAGAGATGCAGTGGTTTTTCCGGGGCAGTCTAGCAACGGCATGTAATCGCAGCCACCGTCCATTTTCACCTGACATCAAGCAAAAATAAAAATAAGAACTGGATGGAGCTAAAGGGCTGGACAAGGATGGGTCTGTTTTTCTAAAGGGAAACTGTGGTACGGAGCCGTGAGTGGCTCGTCCTCAGTCCCACAGCAGAAGGCGATTGGACTGCAGATGTAAGTTCCGAACGACACTGCTGCCCTCTACCATAAACCTGAATCTGGGCACAGCATGTGTTTTCCATGCCATGGGAGCAGAGTCCCCCCCAAACCCAAGCCCACTGCCCCCTGTCGGAGAGAGTAGGACTGCTCCTGAGGTTGCCAAGACTGTACATCTGTCCGGGAACAGACAGACTCAGCTTTCTCCCACAGAGCAACTAGTGGGTTTGAACCGCAGACCTTGTGGTGAGCAGCCCAACACCTCCCCACGGGGGCTCCTTATTCCCGCTGTACCAAGAACTAGGAGTTACAAGTGCACAGCCTGGTGAGAGCACCAAACGTTTAGCCATCTATGCCAGGGGAGCAAAACAAACACTGTTTAATGGGCTAGTAGTTTTAGTGCTTCTTTGCAAAGAGGCCTGCGGGTTTTTGAAATAAACGCAGATACGGGCACTTTATAAAAGCCAATCGGTTAATACTGCATCTTTAATGGCACATGAGTAGGTGAGAAACCATGTCCTGCACACAATCAAGTGGAAGATGATATAAGGAAAAACACAGGACACAAGGGAAAATAAACAGAGTTCACACACGCATCTGTGGGGATGAATACAGACAGAGGGTACTCTGCGTTCGAACAAATACATGTTAGAGAACTGGCAAAAAGCAGAGCAAAGAAAACACTGGACAAGACAGAGCAACAGAAGGGGGGGAAACTGGATCATGTTCCAAATTAAGACTTCTCACGTTAGACAGCTCAAGGAGGGGGCGCCCAGGGACCGATAATCTGACCCATGGGATTTAATGTTTGAGCAAATATTTATAAAGATCTGATAACTCACATGGTGGAATGACAAGTGTTTCTGGAAATAACTGGAAAAAAATGAATGCCTAGAAAGCAAATCAGGACTTTCCCTTAATAAATTAGAGATATGTTCACCTGAGACAAGAGGTGGAAGGCTAGTGGTATAAATTCACATAACATACACATATGTAAATTTCAGGGGGAAATTGTCATAAAAAAATCCACAAACCAGAAAAAAAAAGAAAAACCCACCAACCTGTGGGTTTCTGACAGTGAGGGCAATCATCGCAAAAAGGGGGTGGAAATGGAATGAAAAGATGATGGAGTTTCCCATAAACATTTGGAGGTCTCTTGATATAGAGGGGAAAAATCAGAATGTTTTCCTGAGATAAAAAACATCATCGGAGAAACTTCACTTCCTGGGGACACGGACAAGGACTGCCCCAGAGGAAGGGTCTTGTGCCCACATCTCCGATGCTAACACTTCACAGGCGGTTCCCCTTGGGGCGCAGTACAGCGACCAGCTCCGTGTGGCCGGAGCCATCCCTGGATGAGGCAGCCTGTGAATGGACTTACAGCAGCTAACTGCAAGGGGGTGGGTACTCGTCCACCCAGAAGTGCTTCAGAAGACCCGGCGATCTACTCGCTCCCCAACTCAGCCACTGGAAACGCCATGGCGCAACAGTTCGACGCGGACACCTCGGGTCACTGGGATCAGTGTGGACTCAACGGAAACGATGCTTCTTCCGGCTTGTCCCTTGTAGAAACGCCTGTGCCATCTGCGACGTCGATGAACCGTGCTTTCAGGACTCTCAGGGGAAGCTCTGCCGTTATTGCTGGTTGTGTTGGAAGCAGCGAAGGCGCTGGGCATAGGGCAGAGGACCTTTCTCCACGGGATGCGAGCGCGTGAAGTTGAAATCAGAGGGACAGGGACAGCGACGTCTGTCCTTTCTAACAACCAGTTAAGATCGTGTCCAACCAGCTCCAGCAAGTTAGAGTTTAAATCTTGCAGGGCAAGGCTTGTGCTCACTGCACTGAGTGCTGCGCATTTATTCCCATGAAATGAGACCTGGCAACTTCAAGGACACAAGCATCCAAGAGGGACAATTCAGACATTGGGCCATATTCTAGATCCTTATACGATGGGGTTTCATGGAAACCTTATTTTGTGTTGATCACTTTTATAAAGACTATTTATAAACTACTCTCTGGGAATAGGTCAGGCTTGATTTTATTATTATTTTTTAATGCACCGACTCTTTGAAAACAGAAAGTTTTGGGAGTCGCAGTCTTGGGGATGAGCCCACTGTATCCTGAGGGGATGTCTACAGAGTGGCTTCACGGTCACATCGGCGCTGTACCCAGAGGAAAGCCAGGAGGTATGAGGGGACTGCGGAAAGTGTGTGGAAATGTCCACTATTTTTTAATTCCATCCACCCATGAACTTTTTGAAGCGGCCCTTGTGGATCAATCAGTTTGGGTCCGCAGCCGGCTCCTCAGACATTACGGTAAAAAGGTACCACGGCCCCGCACTAACCTCTGCCTCTGGGACCCGGCTGGAGCCCTAGCGCGGCACAAGCAGGAAAGGCTGGGCAGTGTGGGCGCCGCAGGCTACTCTCGTCCCAGGGCGATAGGCCCTTAGAAAAGTCAGGTGGCTTCTCAGGAAAATGCCCCATTTTCCCTCCAGGATAGTTTTGCTACTGGGAATGGGGCCTAGAGGAGAGCCTTAAGCTTTTAATTAACTGAGTGACGTGACGGGGTATGGTCACGAGTCCACTTTATAGCGTTCCCAGCTTTTTGACCCGCGGGGTCCTCTCACTTTATGTTTCAGCAAGGTTCGCAGGCCACTTTACAGGGGGGGTCCGCAAGGCAGCGCCACTTGCCTCACGACAGAAAGCGGAGTCACAACTTGAACCCCGAATTCAGGCTTTCCGACTGCTGGCCGGACGGTCTTCCCACTGTTGTCACGAGAAGGGGCAGACCCACCAAGCTTGTGGGTGACGCTGAGCTGAAGAAGGGGAACGTGTCAAACTGCAGAAGCCAAGCGAGGAATTTGAAAGTGACCTCCATGGTCTGCGAAGACACCAAGCCCGAGATTCACCGTTCCAGAACAGAGCACCGTGTCGTCCGTCCTTACTGTTTTTAAAGTCTGTCCTTCCGGCCTGGGGGCGCAGGCACCACCGTCTCACCGGGGGCTTGGTTTGTAAGTTATCCGTTGTAGATGTGCTTACTTGAACGTTAGTTCCACTAGAGACCCGGGAGGAAAGGATAAAGAAACAGTATGATGCAGGGACTGGCCGTGTAAGAGCTAAACTCTGAAGGCCAGAAGAAAGCAGATCCCAGTGGAAGTTGTTCTGGGGTGGTTCTGAGGGGGTTTCACTGACTGCGGGGGTCTGGTGTGTTCTCAGGACAAGATGCGCCCTGAGAGAGCTCTCCGGTCTACCCTCCACCACTTCTTCCGATTAACGGCCAGGGAAACCTCTGAGACGCGTGGTTTAAATGGCCAGGTTTAACCAACCCCAAGTACCTCCCATGGAAACTAGAAAACGAGATGGACATCTCTCAGGGAAAACTTAGCTTCTGCCTCGGCCACTAGTCGGCACACTTATCCACGGTAAACAACAACGAAGAGGGAGGCAGATCCAGCTTCTGCCAGCCCGTCCACCGGCTGCCCAGCGGCGAGACTCGCACGCCTCAAGAACTCCTAGCCCAGCGTCGGTTCCGGGAGCCAACAAGGTGGAGAGGGGCCCAAAGCTCAAAGGCTGACCCAGCTACTGCTTCTGTGAGAGGCAGAATCCCAAGAGGTCAAGATCTGCCTGAAGTGCCTCTCCTCTGAAAAGACAAACAGTCCTTGGAAGGGCAGTGGCCAGCTGGGAGGAAGACACTACATGGAAGGACTGGGAGGTCCCGGTCCCTCCGGGCTCAACGCTGCAGGGTCCAGTGAGGGCCTGGGCACCACGCAGAAGAGGCTCTTGGGTAGGCACACCTACACGATGCTCTGCAAGCAATCCCTTCAGCCGGTCACCCCCACCCTCTAAAAGGACACCCCCCCCATGGGCGAATCACACACTTAGTTTCAGGATTGATAAACAAACAACACAAATGATCTCCCAAACTGGAGAAGTATCGAAGATACTTGTGAGCATAACGGTTTCAAGGAGAAAAGAAAAAACAAAACAGGCTTTTCAGAGTAGCGGTGACGTGGCTAAGGATCAAACAAGGAAAGGAAATGAAGGAAAAACTTAAGGGGCAAGGCGTCAATCAAAGAAAGGACAGCCGATGGGTGGTCATGCGAGTAAAACGAAAACAGCCAAAGGCCCCCGAGAAGCCCTGACAGGAGGGGACTTCAAAAGGTTCGTGGGAAAACTCCCCTGTCTTTTACTTCCGCGTTCCCAGGAAGGTCTTGAAGCCCTCTTGGTATGTTTTGGAAGGTGCCAGACATTATTATTAGATGCCACGAACGGAGCCCCACCTGCACGGTTGCCTAGGAACCCGTGTGGAAGGTGACCTTGCCACATCGATGATGTACCAGGGACTTTATAAAGCAGAATGATGGGCCTCTAACCAAGGGTGGGCGTGGGGGGTTGCAGAGGGAAAATGCTATGCCTCGCCAACCCTCCTTGCTTAAAATAACGTGCACACAGAAAGAGCATTTCTGTGAACTGCTGACCTTCTTTTGGTAATTACAATGACTTATCCCTTTGTGCTTCTAAAGATGTCAGCTCTCTATTTTTTGGAAAAGTCACATCAGTCAGTCCTTAAAAGCATGTAGGGCAGAGGGAAACCCACGGGAACCCGCGGTCTGGGGCCTGCTTTTAGGGCAGCGGCATGGTAACAGCACCACTTTAATAAGAACCAAGCCCCAGCACGATAATTCTATCCTGCTGTCACGGGCAGAGGGCTGCAATGCTGTCGGAGCTGAAGAGAATCCTTTTAACCACAGTCAGATTATGAACCAGCTTTTTCTAATGATGGGTCCCTGAAAGGAAACACGATTGGCAGCTATGAAATGAATGGGTCTGTCCACATTATTTCCTGTGGCACAGAACAGCCTGTCTTTCCCGGGTGGTCTCTTATACCCAAACCAGCATTCCCCCACTGCAACTGCCGGAGATGTGATGAGCCAGGCGGAACTGGGAATCTTGCTTCCACACTGGCCCTGCTGGAGCAGGGAGGTCTCCAAGACCTCTTCCAACAGCCTGGGCTCCCCACCACAGCCCAAGCCGTACCATGAGATTAATTATTCAGCTAACGAGGTGCTGGAAACTTCTGCAAAAGGGATTTACATTCAAATGAGAATCACTTGGAGAATCAACGGCTGACGGCCCTCCAGTTAGTAACCAGACTGATAACTTGATAAACTGTTAGACACTGAAAACGAGACACCGGTAAAATCCATCTCGACAAGAGTACCAAAATGAATGTTAGTGAAAACCACACACACAAAGCGCCACAGTCACAGCTAAGAAGCAGTCTCTCGGGGCTTGTTTTTATGAACACCTGCAAAAATGAAAAGGGTAAAAATACTTCGCTTTCTCATTGTCTTCTAAACAAAGCAAGCCTATCTGGGGGGGGGGGGGGAACGTAATCCAACTGCACAGTGCATCCGGATCAGAGCCCTTGCCCGGGCAGTGTGAGACAGCAGGCTTTAGAGTGCACTTTACCATCTTTTCGTTGGTGAGGACGGAGGACTTGCCCGGCTGATATTCGTAAATGCTTTTGGGCTCAGCACGGTATTTTCTCGTGTCCACTTTCTTATCTGGAGGCTCCCAGTCGTTTCTGCAGAAACAAAATCCTGTTAGAGCGCCTCTCGGGAAAACTGACATATAAAGCAGAACATCAGAGTTGAGGGGGGATCCAGTTGTGCTAACAGCTAAGCAACCTGAACTGGAGCACGAGCTCAGTCTTGGTGTCCTGAGCTCGACACCAGCCAAGCTCGACCTGGAAACATCTTTCACCTGCTCTGTTCTCGTGAGCGTATCACCCTGCGGCACGACTGCTTCCCACTCGCTCTAGTGCAGCGAGCGAGCGACCAAACGCAGGCGCTGGAGCCAGTCGGCTGTGGTTCTCGTCCTGGCTACGCCATCGGCTAGCCGGGTGATCTCGGCCAAGCAATTCACCCTCGGCGCCTCAGTTTTTCCTCATTAGAAACATGGAGGTGGTCGTGAGGACCAGGAGAGTCCGAGAGCTACCACCAGGCAGCATGCTTGGCCGGCTTGCTAAAACGACGGGAGGTCCACCCAGAGACATCTCAGAATAAAGTCCCGGTGGTCTACGTCTGCGCAGTTCTGCTCTGGCATTCACGGGGCCACCATGAGACAGCACGCAGAATACCGTGTGGCGTGGTCTCCATGGCCAGTGGGGGGGGAGGATTACATGAGGTGGTGCATCCATGGCCGGGCCCAGTGGCCGCTCCGTGGCAATCACTCAGGAAAGGTGGGCTACTCTTGTGAGTCTGTCCCTGCCTGTTCCACACCCACCCCCGGCCTACCCAGCTCAGTCTTGGGCAGGGATCCTTAACATGGACTCCAGGAGGGATGGTCTGGAGCACAGCCTGAAGCCTTTGAAGGTGGCGTGCAGATCTTACATCCATGTACGTTTTGTACTGTGACGACATGTAGCTTTTCCTGTAATGCTATGAACTTTATACATATATATACATACATGTATTGTGGTTGGGAAAATGCCAACAGCTAAACATAGACCAACTTCACCCACTTCTACGTGTATCATACAGTGCCATTGATTAGATTCATGTCTTGCCACCAGTCTCCACACCTTGTCCCAAACTGTTCCTTCACCATTAACACATGCCCTCTGCCCTGATGTTTCTGCTCCACCCTTTCTTTCCCCATTGCTGTTGGCAGTCTGACCTCAGAGATAATGCTTTATATATATATGTAAATATATAGATATATATATGTAAATATATAGATAATGCTTTTATGGAGAGCAGAGGACCTAAGGCAGGCATGCTTTACTACTTAAACTTCACTATTGTATTGTTTGGTTTACAGAAAACTTCAGGGGATAGTTTTGGTTTAAGGCTCCAGAAATTCAGGTTTTGGACTCTGAAATTCTGTTCTGCATTTGCTCCCCCTTAGGATCAGTGTTCTTCTACAGAATCTTCTATCAAAACACCCACCAATGGCATGGTTATACAATTCCTGAAGGTAAGGGTGAAGACTTAGATATCTTTCAGTTCTTCCAGAACACCTGACTCGGCCTGCACCAAGGCGGCACCCATAGGTGCTTGATGAAGGAGCCTATAAAGGACTTATGAATGGTCTCAGACTTCACTTCAAATTAATCAGCTCCTCAGGTCGAGGTCACTGGGCCCGGGTCAGGCTTTTAAAAGAGCCACTCACTTTACTAGAGTGATATAAAGGATGCGGAGGCGTGAAACTGAGCATGTCCGTGGGGGTGGAAATAAACGGGCTGGTATGTCTGTGTTGAGACGTGGTGGAAGATGGTGCTGAACAGGCACACGGGACATTAGTCCAGATGACAGAGGAAGGTGACACCGTAGGACATGTCGTGAGGAAATGGGCTCTCAGTGCAGGCATCAAGAGAAAACGGACATCACTGAGAGAGCTACTCGCAATCACAGGTGTTGCGAGAGCACGTTGATCCTGGAAAGTGAAGCTTCGTCTACAAATGCTGCTTTCTGCCCCAGAATTTATCAGTATGCACACGGGGCGTGACAATGCTGACATGCACAGGATGAATCTGCCGAGACACATGGACACACGGCAAATCTTATGGCTAAGACGCTTCTTGTGAAAAAGCAATCGTTACTGTCAACATTCGTTAAGCACAGGCGGATGTACATGATCCCGTTTTCCCCATGCAACATTTCTAAGTGGGAAGGGTGCTGATTTTACCCCCATTTTAAAGAAGATGATGAGATGCCAAAAGGCTAAGTCATCGTTAATAGGTATGAGAGTACGGACCAAGGTCTACCTGACTTCTAGCTTTACTGCTGCCTGGTTCAGCGTAGAGAAATCACACTTCCCTGGCAGATTGTGTTCCAGAGACTAAAACAAAAAGCCCAGAAGCTGTGTGTACATGAGACAAAAAGATACAGTTCTGCTTCCATTTTCCTCAGGAAGAAGGCTCCCGGTCCCAGTGAAGGAGCTCTGGTGGTGCTGTGAGCTACGTATGTTGGGGTTGTTAACTACGAGGTTGACAGTTCAAATCCACCAGCTGCTCCTTGAGAGACCGAGGAGGCTGTCTGCTCTGATAAAGATTTGCAGTCTCTGAAACCCCCTAGAGAGTCGCTATGAGCTGGAAGCTGTGCTTTTCTTTTGTTTGGTTGGTTGTGTTTTTTTTAGGTCTCAATAGACGTTGACCGGTCCCGGCTGTGAACAATGAACCAGCAGAGAGGGTACCTACCTTTCTGGGCTCGACTTGAGGGAGCAAGAGCGAGTTGGGAGTGGTAGTGTGGCCGACCTCTTAACTACCTTCTCACCGACGATGTAGCTCATCTCACTCTGTGAGCGAGGCACTGAAAGGGGAGACTTGGCTGGAGGAAGAACGTGCAAACAAAAGACCTTTTAATCGGGCAGCTCCCCAGCAAAACAGGAAACAGGAAGACACCTTCCCTCCACCCCCAGAAGCAGAACTTTCCAATCACTTACTGTCTTCAGAAAAGGAATATCGAGGAGAATACAGATCGGAATCATCATCTGGAGAGCAAAACACAATGTGATCAGGAGAAGCGGCTCTGCGGCCAGGGAACGGGGTTCCTTGCTCCCCACCTGTGGTCCCACACTGGTGTCCGGCCGCAGCGGGGCGGCGCTGGAGGCTACACCACGGCCAACATCAGAGGGGCAGGGCTGGGTGGCGTCACCCAACCAAACTGGACCCGAGGTTCCACGTACCTTCAACACGGCTGGTACCCAACACTAGGAGTGCCTGCCTAGTGACAAACAGTCGGTGGACCCCCTCAAGAGCATGCCCACAGCCAAAGATAGAACACAGGGTCCTTCGCCTGGCTGGATCAGAATGAGGCTGAGCTGGACCTTGAAAGGCCAGTCTGGGGACCCTTTTGCAGCTTGCTGAATGTCACAGAGCCCTTCCCAAGGGTCTAGGAGATGGCTACTTGAGGCCCAAAGAGTATACTTCCCAAGGGTCTAGGAGATGGCTACTTGAGGCCCAAAGAGTGTACTTCCTAGTGTTCCATCTCTGACCTACCGTAGTTTGTATGTTAAGGCCCCACATATGTTACCTTTCAACAGAGAGTCCCGTAGCTGAGAAACCACTGCCTTTGTGTTGCCCCCCTCCCTCTTTCCTCTGGACAACAAAGCATCGCTTGTTTCAATTCCAACAGGGCTTGCTTCTCCGAGTGGCTTTCTTTCCTTGAAGCACAGCACACCCGTGGCCACTGTGGTTAACCAGTTGGCTGTGCTGGGGCAGTGCCTACCGAAGCACCTAAACTGTAACTCAGGAGAAAATCAAGCTCACCGGAGTTTCTGTGGCGGACCGCGGCTCTCCGGGATGGTGACAGCCACCTCTAAACCAGCTGACACTGCCGCTCTCAGGCCTGCGGAGTCTAACAAGATCCGAACCTCCCATGCAGGGCTGTGTTGTCCTAACTAAACACTGGGCCACAGCCACACAGGTGGGGACAGATTTCTACAGTGGGACTGTCCCGAGAATGCAGAAGATTTAGTCACGAAAGCCCTGCACATCTCCACACGTAGAGTTCCCCGGACACCTTCAGCCTTTTCCGTTTCTTACTACCTCGCTAACCGGGAATGGAGAATCCATGCATATGGAATGCAGGCCTACCTTTGTAAAACTCCCTACCAGCTTCCTCAAATAACATGAACTAACCTACAAAAAGGCAGGTCAAAAACTCTATTGCAATGAGTTAATAACTATGTCCTTTTCTCTATGCAAATAATTTCTCGAAGCCCAAAAGGCCAGAATCGTTTGTGAGAGGCACACAGGCTAACACTGGTAATATTCCAAGGACCGTTGAAAGGCAAGACAGCCTCCCTAAAGATTGTCCCCGCTTCCCCTGCACCTCCACTCTCCAGTTTTATTTGTCCAGTTGCCTCCAGGCCAGTGAGAAAGGTATCCCACCTTTCCCCTCATTTTAACCTCCCTGGCGGTCTAATCGAGTCAGTAATTCTGTTAGGGGACTTCTCTGCAGTGTAATCCCGAGTGTGGCTCAGCAGTTAACATCTACCCTGAGCCGCCGCACGTGGGATGACCGCCAGGGAGGTTAAGGATAATTAGTCAGCATCATGGTTGAAAGGAGATCAAGGCTCTACCAGCAGAGTCAAGCTTTTATATTATAAACCGAGTGTGCAATCTTCTTTGGTCAATCTCTAAAAATGGGAGAGGGGGAAGGAATTAGGGAGATCAGGATCCAGAATAAGTATTTTGAGAACTTGCTCTGGATAATGTTGCACGGCCAGTCTTCCCTATAGAACTGATTATTATGCCAATAAAATGCCATGCTGTGAAAGGGAAGAAAATATTGGTTGGGTGCAGATATTTGATCCCCCCCCCCCAAAAAATAATGGAGCCTACCCCAAAGGAAAATCAACTACCGTATATACTGGAGTATAAGCTAACCTGAATACCTGCTGAGGTACCTAATTTTACCATGAAAACTGCATTAAAAATGTGCTGGAAAGCTCGGTTTATACTCGAGTATATATGGTAAGCTGGGAGCCAAAGTATGAACTGCTTAAGAACCAGTCTAGCATTTTAGTTCAAAAACCTGTACCCCGTGGATCATGAAGAACTTACAGTCAGTCCATCCATCAGTAGACGGTGTGTGTGCGGGGGGTGGGAGAGAAGGGGGCTGGAGAGAGCCGGGATTCAAACAGGGCTGCCTGGGCCTCATTACTTTTCCTTTTAATCATTTTACTGGGGCTCCTACAACTCTTACCAGTCCATACACACATCCATTGTATGAAGCACATCTGTACATTCGTTACCCTCATCATTCTCAGAACATCTGCTCTCCACGTAAGCCCCTGGCATCAGCTCATGTTCCCCCTCCCGCTCCCTTCCCTCATGAATCCTGATAATTTATATTTTGTCATATCTTACACTGTCTGACATCTCCCTTCACCCACTTTTCTGTTGTCCGTCCCCCAGGGAGGAGGTGATATGTAGATCCTTATAATCGGTTCCCCCTTTCTTCCCCACCTTCCCTCCACCCTCCCAGTATCGCCTCTCACCACTGGTCCTGAAGGGATCATCCGTTCCTGATTCCCTGTGTTTCCAGTTTCTATCTGTACCAGTGTACATCCTCTGGTCTAGTCAGATTTGTAAGGTAGAATTGGGATGATAGTGGGTGGGGAGGAAGCATTTAGGAACTAGAGGAAAGTTGCATGTTTCATTGTTGCTACACTGCACCCTGACCACCTCATCTCCTGCCTGCAACCCTTCCGTAAGGGGATGTCCAGTTGCCTACAGATGGGCTTTGAGTCCCCACTCAACACTCCCCCTCATTCACAATATGATTTTTTGTTCTTTGCTGCCTGATACCTCAGCCCTTCGACACCTCGTGATCACACAGGCTGGTGTGCTTCTTCCATGTGGGCTTTGTTGCTTCTGAGCTAGATGACCGCTTGTTTACCTTCAAGCCTTTAAGACCCCATATGCTATATCTTTTGATAGCTGGACACCATCAGCTTTCTTCACCACATTTGATAATGCACCCACTTTGTCTTTAGCGAACATGTTGAGAAGGTGAGCATTATGGAATGCCGGTTTAATAGAACAAAGTATTCTTGCAATGAGGGAGTACTTGAGTGGAGGCCCAATGTCCATCTGCTACCTTAAACCTATAAATATATGCCTCGTTACTTTTCTACCCCTGGCAGATACAGCCTTACCACGTGTTTCATCATTCATCATTTGAGTTTTCCTTACACAGGTTCCGGCTTTTGCAGGTTTTGTTGTATAACTGTTACTCATTTCTGGAGGACAAAAGTAAAGCTTTCTTGGGAATGATGCATTTAAATAGTCAAAGATTTTTCTTTCAAACCTTGAGCTCTGAAAAAACAAAACTTCTCCCTAGAGCTTTCTAATACAAAATTCAAGAAAGTATGTTAGAAGGCAATGAGGAATCATTTTTAAAGAGCAGAGAAAAATGGTGCCACTCAGGGAATAAAATCATCTATGCACTTTGGGAAGTAGCAGATAAACGAGGGCAGACGGGGAGGACGGCTGAGCAAGTGGGCATTCCTCAAGTGCGCTTCTTATCTGCTGTTAGTGGAAAAAGGAACAAGAAGGCTCTTCCCCAAGGCGAGGGTGACTTGTGAACCTTCTGCTTCTCGCCCAGTGGCCACACGATCTGAGTCTGGTTACTGGATTTCAGCTCACCCGATTTGAAGAGGCGCAAGGAAGCTGCGCAAATTCACCCGAAAAGCACAGCAATCAGGGTACATTTTGCATGTCTACTTCATGCGTTTGACTCTAGATTGGCTCACGACTCTAACGAAGGGGTGTGCAATCTCAGCTGACGCATACAAGTGGCCGTCAGAGCTAGCACTGGACGCCTAAGCGTAGTGGTAATCCAGGAATGCCATTGGTAAAGACCCTCTGAGCCAAGTCGCAACAGTGTCTCACTTGGCGCACGAGGAAACGAAGACTGCACGGGGAAGAGTCTGAAGTAGTCTTCAGCTACAGCTGGGTGACGCTAGGTGAGCATCTCCCAGCTGGGGCCTGTGTTCTGAAACACCAAGGTCCGCGGCCAATTAACGAGACAAAGTAGTGATTCTGAGTCCCCGGCCCTACCTGCCTTTAAGCCCTGCGACGGGATAGGAGCTTTAGCCTTTCCTGGGTGCCTCATGTGCCCAGTCTCGGGAAAGGTGAAAGATGGTTTCCTTCTGGACGAGGCAGGGGAGGGTGTTGTCCAGAAACTGAAATCCTGCACGGTCACGTTGGCCGGGCTGATTTCCAGCCCCCGAAGCCTTTGCTCTATTTTTCTGCCCTGCGCCTCCCTGGTGACGCTTGAGCAAGTGTTCTCTGAGCTACCCACCCCTCCGCCCTTTAGCTTTCTTCTTGCCCGTCTCCAGGGACCGTGAGTGAGTCTCAGGCACTCTTGCTACAGGTTCCAATTGCTCCCTTCTCTGACTAGGCTAAGTTCCACACGGGGAAAGACAGTGTGAAGTCAGGAAGGCCAACGAATGGGTAAACTAGTCTGCTTTCTATTCACTGGTGCTGGCCAAGTCAAATGTAGGGGCTAATGTTTTTAAAAATCAGTTTACAATGTTCAAGGCATCATTTCCCAAGATGCCAGAGCTCCTGCCCTCCGTCTCCAAGGGTGCTTTGAAGCAGTGTCATGGCGGGCGTGGCTGAGTTAGGGTCCTATGAGCCGAGTGCGTGGTGGGGCCATGGGCTCATGGTGTCCCCAGAGCACTCAGCAGAGGAAGTCCAGCCTTGGCAGTAAATGCTCAACTTCCTGTGCCGATGACTTCCAGAAGGCTCCAGCTCCAAGCAGGGCTTATGCAGGGTGAACAGCTCCCAGCTGGGTCCCGAAGGTCCCCACTGGACTCTGATGTACAGAGGATGACACAACAAGGGCTTCCAGTGGGGCTTCAGCCATCTGTCCTCGGAAGCTCGATTTGGGGACAGTGATCTCCTAAAACTGCCAGGAAGCAACCTACTTGACTTTTCAGCCAGACTTGACATGAGCTTCTAGAGAACTCTCACTGGTGGCTTTTATTTGCTTGCTTGCGTTTGCGAACTGATAGCCCCGTGAGGGAACTGGACAAAGTGCTAGTTGAGATTGGCGCTCTAAAGAGGGCCGGTGGCGGATCAAAATGGGACAATAAGGAAAAAGCACCGCTTGCATAAATGTTTGCCGACTATCACGTTCATTTCAACTTGTGCATTGCCTAGGCCTGTCAACGTCACCTCATGCGTGGGACGTTTGTGGCTCATTTTTACCACCACCTTTCCCACTGTCCAATTCATTCCCTCCCCTGCTTTCCCACACATGACCAAGGACAGGGAGCACGAAGGTCTAAAGGGGGCACAGACAAACAGACACACCACAAATACGGTTTTCTTCAAAGAAAATGCTGGGTAGGGTCGGATACAAAGTCTGGGTAGGATGGAGGAGGACAAATGAGCCAAAGGAAGCCCGGGATGCTCAGGAAGACCAGGGAGCTGGGGAGATGATTCCTAAGGCCCACCCGGTATGCTCTGGGGTTGAAGGAAAACAAGTGTTAAAGGGTAGGGGGAAAAAAGTTCAAGATTGGGTATGGCGTTTGGTGAAGCAGACAAATAAGGAAAAGGAAAAAGATACATCAATAAAACCGTCAAGGCATTGAACAGAGAGAGAAGCGGAGGCAAGAAGTTAAAGGATTAAACGGCTGGGGAAGACTCGAAGGGGGGGGAAAGACTCACCATCTGTATATCCTATTCGATTCCCGGACTCTTGAGTGGAAAGGGAATCGCTGCCACCTTCCTCCCCTGACTCGCAGGCCAGTGGGAGGCTTTTCCGCTGGCGGCTAGGCGGAGACCTTCTCGGGCAGCCTGCCTCTGGGGAGCAAAGGTGACGGCCCGCAGCCCAGCCCCTCCCTCCTCCCAGCAGCACGGCCTCCCTGGAGTTAGGGGCTGGAGGCACAGATGCTGGCCCAGTATCCTCACATTCGAACATGTGCTTAAAAATCAAAGCAAAAAGAAGCCTATTCTTAGAAAGCTGGATGAGGCTGATAGCTATTTTAATTCAAATACGGACGTGCCTGGGGGCGGGTGGTGGTGGCTTCTACAGCCTCCTGAAAGCCTTGTCTAGAAAAGAGGAGGAGCAGACAGACTTTGTTGCTGCGGGGTAGCTTTGAGATGGACACAGCTCACGTCACCGGGAGGTGGCAGTGGCTACCAGCAGCCTGAGAGTGGGGAAAGAGGTGTGGCCAGCAACCAGAGGACCTTTCCGCTGGTCCTCATTGATAGCAATTCTTCTCACAGCCACCAGTTTTCTGGAGCACCTCAGTGCAAGGAGAGGACTTCTGCCCCAACCACACGGGGTGAAAGGAAACTCACAGGTTTGGGGCAGAAGGGAAGAAAGGATGGGAAGGAGAAAGTCAAGTTTAGGTTAAAAGACAAAAAAGTAATGGGTCACACAATATACCTCTGATCCCTGTAGACCTCCTCACACACACACCCCCATCATAACCCCAGTGCCGCCTCCCAATCTAGACTAGGTGGGAGCGTGCACATAGGTATAGGCAAGAGATAAAACTCACAACACGTGGAACCCAGGAACAGGAATGGGAATAGAGATACCAAAAGGGTAGGGGGAAGGGGAGGGAGAGGTGGGGTGAGAGGGGGGCAATGCATGGCACATAACCACACCCCCCTATCCAGGGGGAAGAACAACAGAACCCAGAGGGAAAGGGAGACAGCGGTCAGCGTGAGATTTGAAAATAATTAACAATCTACAATCGATCAAGGGGCCACAAGGGTTTGGGGGCTGTTGGGGAGGATGGAGGAATAAAAAGAGGAGCTGATCCCAAGGGCTCAATGGAAAGTAAATGTCTAGAAAAAAAACGATGGAATATATCGGATACAACTTATGTATGGTTTGTAGCAAGAGTTGTAAGAGCCCCCAATAAAGTGATTTAAAAAAAAGACAAAGAAGTATAAATATCACTGGCCTAAAACAAACGAACAAGCCCCACTGCTGATTTCAATTCAAGTCCATTCCAGTTTTAAGCTACCCTAAAGGACAGAGCAGAGATGCTCAATATGGTTTCTAAGGCTGTGATTCTTGGTGAAAGCAGAGTGATGCAGCTGCTTCCTCAGAGCGGCTGATGGGTTTGAAACCCAGCCCGTGGTGAGCGGTCCACGGGTACACAACAGAGCCATTCAAACACGTTCCACTCTCCCCTAACGCCCTGGCCGCAATCCCTTCCAAGCGTCTCATGAAAGGAAGTATAACTATATCACCTCTCTCCTGTCTCATATAGAACAATCTCAAAACGCTGTAAAGTGATTACAAGTGACTGCCCTGTGCTGGCATCTACAGATGTTCTTCTTTTTAAAAAAAACAACAACGCACAGACACATATACACGCCCACATTTCAAAGCACCCCTGAGTCAAGCATGATCATTCCTAAGTATCTTCTAAATGTCTGGTCAGAAGTCTATTTTGAAGTGCTGCTGGGAGGTAGAGGGGAGGGTGTTCACCTAGCATAACCTCTAACAGGCGAGTAACACGTCACTAGTTAGGAGAACCAGCTCTGAGATACTTAAGATGCCTTTTCTGTACCAGAGGCAGCAGTTCTTAGGATATGCTTCTGATATGTTGGTCAGAAGTCATTCCAGGTCCGTTCTGAATTAAACACCACCAGCGATCACCTTCTCTTCCCAGGGACGACTCTGAAATCATGACTCACTTTCAGCAATCTGTTTAGCCAAAGCTCATTAACAGCTGTAGGTAGAGCCTGCTAATCTATCCTGAATGCCCTTCTTTGAGAGCCAGAGAGCTTTCTCGTGCTGAGAAAGATGTCCCCAGAGCCCAGGACCCCAGCAGCGGGGCTGGAGCAGCACCCAGGACAGAGCACCCAGGACAGAGCCCATAAGGGCCTGTGGGAGCTCACCAACATCAAAACCCCGAACCCCAGATACGGCCGCAAATCCAGAGAATTCTCAAAACTTAACAAATAAAGAAAGCAAAATCAGCTCTTCAAAATTCTCAAACTCGAATGTTACATTTGTACAATGTTTTCGCCTTGTTAAAAGCAACCCATGGTACGTGTCTGCCTGTCAACCAGGCAGGGCTCGGGGAGAGAACAGGAGTCTCCTGAGAGTGCTCCAGCAAGAAGCTGTCTTAGAATTGGGTGTTTAAGTCTAATCCCCTTTGTTGTCACGTACTTTTTAATGCCCAACCTAATTTCCCTTCTTTTACCACTTAACAAAGACTATTTCTTCTTCTCTTCGGTCTAAAAATTTTTAATGGCCAGACTGGCTCCTAAACGCTACATAAAAGGGTATTTTGTTGGCCCTGCCACTTGTTTTCTCTAAGCCACATAACCTGACTTGATGGGGACCAGTGGGCAGATGTTACGGGTAGCCAGGGCTGCCAGGTGTGGTGCTGGTGAGAAAGGCTGTGTGTGGGTTGAGCTGCTCACTAGAGAGGGGGCCACAAAAGGGGCAGACCGAAGCGAGAACCCTGGCTCTGGTTACAACCCTTCACGCACCGATCTTCTGAGCACCTACTAGTACCGGCAAGGTTTCCGTGGCCTTTGGGCACATGCTCCTGCCACGGTGGTGAGCTTGTCTACGCCCATGCCAGATGGGAGCTCCTTGAGGACAAGGGTCATGTCTCCTTCCTGGTAACACGCTTGGTGGCACGGACAGCTCATGGTACACAAGAGCTCAAGATCCCGAGGGAGGGAACCTAACGGCGGGTGTTCAGGGCATCCTCTAAGTCTCGGAGGATCCTCGAAATATTGCCCTTCACTCGTCTGTCAGAACCTTCTTGGACATGGGGTGAGAATAATTATTCTAAAGTTAGGCCTTATTTTTGCCCGAGAAAAAGATGTGTCTTTGATCTAGATGTGACTGCCCCCCGTCCCAGTGAGTTCGCATTCTTACTCAGCTCTCTCATGAAATGTTTTCCAGTTTTGTCGAAATCTTCCATTTTTCTCCCGAGAGACATAACTTCTTACCATTACTGAATGTATACTCAGATGCCACTTGGGATCACCAAGGAGATCTCCGCTGAAGGCCCATGCCAAGAGACTCGGTGGTATGTACAGGACCCCAGCGATTTCTGTTAGCAAGTACATCTCCTGCTCACCTGCCATAATGACTCGTTTCCCTGAACAACTGCCCAGCCACTGACAAATGTGACCTCCCCAAATACATAGGCCTGGCGGTTGGGTAGGGACAGTAGTTTCCCCCAGAGCCCCACAGCGTTCAAAGCAGTCTAATGAAGTCACACTGGGTACCCCATTAATGGCGTAAACCCTAAGGGAACAGGAAGAAAACACCACCTGGATAGGCTTTGGTGAAACAGTCACGAGGAATGAGACACTACCACAGAACACAAGGGCAGAGGGAAGCAAATGATTGGGGAGCAGCTCTGAGCAGCCAGGATAAAACCCCCAGGCGATAAAAGAAAACAACACGATCAGCACAGAGGGAGGAAGACAATTTTCCTTTAGTTACCTTCAGATTTGGGGCTAGGAGTAGATTCAGGAAACTGGTAGGTTGGAGTGTAAGGGCTGTCCTCTGCAGCAGAGAAAAGCAGTGGGTTTTGAAACTATCCCCCTTGACGTGGGGAAACTGACACACCCCAATCAACTCTTTGGAATGACTGATGACCTACTTTAGTGTTGTTAAAGCACCCGGGCATCACACTTGAAAACAGATCAATACATTAGAAAGGATTTAGTTATTTTAATAGCAGCACGTCATGCAATTAAGTGGAATAAAACTTTTTACTAACCAAAAATAAATTTAAAAATTTTAAAAGACTACAAAAGTAAAATCTAAAAGCCAAATAGTATTCCTATAGCGGAACTATAGGAAGTAATTTAAGGCTAGGACAACAGAGACTGTCTAAGTTCATGGTACCTTCAGAATTTTGCTGGGTTTCAGGAAGCTCGGGGAATTTGTACGTAGGGAAATAAGGGTTTTCTTCAGGAATGTCTGGGCAGAGGAGCAGGTTTGGGAGAGAGAGCAGAGGAAGATACAATGGAGAGAATGAGTGAAGAGGAATCCACATACAATTCAAGGTCCTGGAATTCTCGAACATACTGAGCTTCCCTAATGATGCAAGGGGTGGGGGGAGGAATCAAACTGCTAACAAAAATCCAGTCCTTTTGCCTGAGACACATCTAAAAAGGCACTATCCGCCTCCTTCTTGGATAAAGGATCACATGTGTCCACAGCACTGCGCCCAGCATTTCAGGCTGCTACTCCTCGGAGGTAAGAAACAGATAAGCACGCTAGTAGTAAATGGTGTGTGATCAAAACGCTACCGTGGGCACGGTTTCATTGTTTTAAAATCAAAGCTTGTGTTGTGATATTAGAGCCAGGGCAAGCAAGTGGATAATTATTATTATTTCAAATAACACTGCCTATGGGTAGGGCAGGTGGTGCGGCTTAGAACCTGTAACTTCAGTGGCGTTAGCAACTAGGACCTGTGAGAGGACCCACGTCAGCAGAACAAGAGATTCTGCATAGATGCACTGGAGTCTCGGTCTCTGAGCAGCCAGAATTGGGTCTCAAGGAGAAAGAGGCACAGACTGTGCCAGGGAATGGACGGTGGCTTGAGGGCAGGGCCACTGGAACTGACCCCATCCGATCAAGGAGACACAGTCTTAGCATCACCACCAGGGCTGGGCTCATCTCCCGACTACAAGAGGTTGACTTTTGCCTCTCAAATGCCCTTCCACACCGGGAAGTATGGAGAGGGGGTACCGTGAGGCTTACTCTTGAGCTCTGCATGAGAGAAATCGGGCATTTGCAGCTTCCGTAGAACACTGACCAGGATGCCTGGGCTGAGCCCTCCTGGGTCACCTGTGCCAGGCAGCCAGACTGGATTTGGTCACGGGAAGGCCTGGATGCTCTGCCCGTGGGAGGAGTGATGCCCTGCCTCCCACTGGGCGGCTCCATTCCTGCCTATCAGATGATTGGCAGCACATGGGCGAGGAGAGCTGGGAGCGGGAGCTGGGGACCTAGACCGCCTGCACACTGGCCTGGGGTTCAGCTACCATGCTGGGGCACCTGCTGGCAGCCCAGAGGGTGCCCCGATCTGAAAGCACATCCCTTCCAGCTTGAGCAGGCTCTGATGTGTCAGCTCTTGACCGACTCTGCAGGGCTCCCAGCCAACTGCTGGCTCCCAGTTGGGGAAGTCTGGATTCCACACTCCGGCTGCCTTACAGGTAACGCCACGCGGTCTTCTTTCACAAGGCGTGTCCAGGGCATCTGAGCAGTTCATTCCCTGGGCATGATTTACTCATCCCTGGGCCCTGCAACACTCCTCTGAGTAAGGGTAGTGGGAAAAGCAAGGAGAGGCACACGATTGACCCAAGGACGCAAGAGTGCTTGGGGACTGAATGCAGGACAGCCAGTTCAGTACTGCCTCATCTTGCTCTGCCCCCAAGGCAGCGGTGGGCTGACACACGCAAAGGTGCGCCATAAGCTGAAAGCAAGTAGGCATTGCACCCATCATGTCCCCGGGCTGGAGCACAAGCAGATGCATGCGACAGCATCCCGGAAGATGCACCAGGGCCTCCTCATGCCTTCGCTCTAAGGGCACGTGGCTGGGCTCAGGCAGGCCATAGCCATGAGATTTGGGCGCAGGCCAGCCAGTCCCTAATTCGGTCCAGCCATAGGACCCATCTTCTGGCATTGAAGCCCTCACCCCAACATTCAACAGCTGACAGACAACAGCACAGCAGAGCACACAGCACCACATCTACAAATGAACTCAGTACCTCTGTTGAGCTTGTGGATCTGTTTAAACATAGTCTTGTACCAGTCCTTCGATCTTTCGGTGTTCTGGATAAAAAGAAAAGCAAAAAATAAAAAGAAATGGTAATCGTGGCCAGTGTGAAAACTCCTGGGATCGCAAGCTCCGAATCAAATGAGGCAGCAGCAGCCTCCAACGTCAACAACGTGGTACGTCACTCTGTGCAGTCCTGCAGCCCCGTATGGGAATCTTTTTATTATTATTATTATTATTATTATTATTATTATTATTGGGGGCTCTTACAGCTCTTGGTAACAATCCATCCATCAATTGTACCAAGCATATCTACAGCTATGTTGCCATCACTATGAATCTTTGTGAATCTTTTCAGAGATGCACAGCTTTGGAGAAAGGACAGACCAAAACATTCCACCTGAATCCGCAGAAAAAGATTTGGTCTGAACGGTGCAGAATTTGAAGAAAGTAGGCAAGGACTCACTTGAAACGTGTCTGTTCTTATATAATGTTCTAAAAAGGCCAGATAGTAAATATTTTCCCTCTTTTAGAAAGGACCTTTCTCCATGGAGACTACACTGGACGGAAGTAGAGAGATCAAGCATGTGCGTATTAAGCCAGGGCTCTGCCACATCCAGGTTCCTCTGCAGAAGTGTAGCTAGGTCAGGTGCTGGATGTAGAACTCTTACATTAAAACATAACCCGTGACAGCATCCAATGGCAGGGAATAGCCGTCCTCACAAAGGCTTTTTTTTTTTAAGTTAAAAATAAATCTGGGAAGGGGACAGGTAGGTGGTTAGATCAGGTATTTTTACTCCCACTTTACAGACGAGAAATTGAGATAAAGAAAGCCCAAGGGAGTTGCTCAGGGTCATCCCCCAGCCACAAGCCCACTGCCCTTAAGGAGATGCCAACTCTTAGCGATTCCTTTACAGGGTTTCCAAGACTGTAAAATCTTAACAGGAGTAGCCAGTCTTATCTTTGGTGGGTTTGAACTGCTGACCGTGTGGTTAGTCACCTAACCCCTGCCCCTCAGGACCACCAAGTCTCCTTGTCTAATCTATCATAGAGCCAGTGAAAAGGTGAGCGGGAGGGTAGCTGACACAGGGTTAGGGTTGGGGGATGAATGCACAGCTCTGTCACCTAACCGCGCTATGATCCTGGGCAAAGGAATGAGTCCCCAGAGTCTGCTTCCACGGCTACTCAATGGAAATCAAACTAGGATCCAGCTTCTAGGGGGAGCGATGTTGAAATGAGATTGTGTCAGGAACAAAGGGAAGCTGGTAGTACTATTTGTAGTAATTCTCATTCATATTCTCTCTGTCTGTCTGTCTGTCACCAAGAACCAGAGAATACGCCCATGGGGGCTTAGCCCACTGTTCTACTGGTTAATGTGTTTCCTTGTAAGGACATTCCCATTTGTCCAAATGGGAATCACAGAAGAACACATTGCAGTCACCAGCAGCACACGGCGAGGAGTGGAATTGGCCTCAACCCAGTTTCATAAGTGAGCATTCACTGGACTTCTCTGGACGGGGCTGCCCTGAGCCCTTCTGCTCCGGGGGTCTAGGCAGAGGGACCCGGCTCTGGCTCCTTTAACGTTTCCTATTCTCTCAGAATGACAGGAAGTCTCCATTCAAGGGATATTCTTCCTGAACCTGAATTCAGAGACCCTCTCTCCTTCCCCCAAAGCAAACCCATTGCCAGGGAGCCCATTCCCGCTCCCTGGCACACCACAGGCGGAGCGGGGCTGCCGAGACTGGACTTGGGGACAGAGCAGCACCACACTGCTCTCCCGAGCATGTCTGCAGGGTGAAACCAATGGCCTTCCGCTTAGCAGTCCGGGGCTTCACCACGGAGCCACCAGGGCTCCGTCCACTCTCCCCAGGGTTGTCTACATGCAGCCAGGGACCAACAATCTCCGCGCGCCGCACAACAGAGGAGGTGTGAGTGAGCTCAGGGGCTCGGACAGTGGTCGCAGCGGCGGCGGGGTCCTTCCTGTGGGGCCTCTCTCTCAGAGATATACTTAAACGGGCATCTTCAGGAGGATGCTCCTAGTCAGGCTTCGTACCCGGAGCGGGAGGCCCACTTCGTCCACGGGCGCATCGCGCAGGTCCTGAGCGCTCCTCACCGCGCGCCTGGCGCCATCCTGGGCCTTTCTTTCAGAGGCCCTGCCCGGCGAGGTGGGTTTTTCCAGGGTGGGCGCCAAGCTCTGCTCTTCTACTCTTCGTTCTAGGCCAGAATCTGGAAACAAAGACCGCATTAGTGGACGCTCTTCTTGGGCCCTCGAAGCAAAATAACAATTCTCAGCAGGGGGAACCCCTCTTCGCAAATTCTCAACTGGAACTGCTCACAGCCGGCGCAGGGGTCGGCCCATGAGCAGGGGTGGGGGATATCAGGGTGTGTGTCAGTAAATCAAGTTTTCTTGGGGGAAACCAGGCACACCCCTCACACCCTGATGGACTTTAAGGGTTCTTTTGACGGCCATGGCCTTGGTTGGGTTGAACGGTTCTGACACAGACTGTAGCCAGATGGCCCGCAAAGCTATCGGGTCCATTAAAACAAACAAAACGCTGTGGATCTCTAGAACGTCGCCCGGACACCGCAGGGAGCTGAGAACCAGAGGACTTTATGTATGGATGCGAATCCACTCAAGCATGGCTTTCTCTAACCATCTTCAGTGATCAAAATGTGGAGGAATGTACGTGGAGGAAGACAGTTTGGGCAGTCAATCTGGAAGTAACTCGCCAGGCAGAATTTAGAAAGGACGAGAATGATCATGACATGGAAAGGAAGTGTGTGTGTGTGTCTGTGCGTGTGTGTGTGACGGTGTGTGTCTGTGCGTGTGTGTGTGTGTCTGTGCGTGTGTGTGTGTGTCTGTGCGTGTGTGTGTGTGTCTGTGTGTGTGTGCGTGTGTGTGTCTGTGCGTGTGTGTGTGTCTGTGCATGTATGTGTGTGTGTCTGTGTGTGTGTGTGTCTGTGTGTGTCTGTGCGTGTGTGCGTGTGTCTGTGTGTGTCTGTGTGTGTGTGTCTGTGTGTGTCTGTGTGTGTGTGTGCGTGTGTGTGTCTGTGTGCGCGTGCGTGTGTGTGTCTGTGCGTGTGTGTCTGTGCGTGTGTGTCTGTGCGTGTGTGTGTCTGTGTGTGCGTGCGTGAGGCTGTGTGTGTGTGTCTGTGTGTGTGTGAGGGTGTGTGTGTGTGTGAGGGTGTGTGTGTGTGTGAGGGTGTGTGTGTGTGTGAGGGTGTGTGTGTGTGAGGGTGTGTGTGAGGGTGTGTGTGTGTGAGGGTGTGTGTGTGTGAGGGTGTGTGTGTGTGAGGGTGTGTGTGTGTGTGTGAGGGTGTGTGTGTGTGTGAGGGTGTGTGTCTGTGTGAGGGTGTGTGTGTGTGTGTCTGTGTGTGTGAGGGTGTGTGTGTGTGTGTCTGTGTGTGTGTGTCTGTGTGTGTGTGTCTGTGTGTGTGTGTGTGAGGGTGTGTGTACAGAATTGAGCTACTGGCTTCTGGCAAGTTGGCCCTGTAGCTTTCCTAGTTCCAAACTAGCAACACCAGCAGCAACTGGTGGGCAGTGTCCCCATCCAGCCCCTCAAAGTCAGAATCTGCATGTTAACAAGATTCCCAGCTGGTTCTTAAGGATGTCACAATGACAAGCACCGGACTTCACGGTGGCAGCAGATGAACCATGGGAACGTGCCGGACTCCCGAGGGGCTCCCCTCATCCATCCTATACCGTCCTGCTTCCCTCAAAGGTGGCACCCTGGATTCTGACCCAAGCAGGGACATTAGCAAAGAGCTGGGGGCGGAAGAGAGAAAGCACCGCTTCCTCTTGGACCATGGTAGCTTTGAGGTGGCAGTGAGATGCTTCAAGGTCAAGGGAAGCTCTGAAGTCACGCACTGAGGGATGCCCATCGTCACGGGTGGAAAAGCAAAACTGAACTGCCCAGAAATTAACTGAGCGGCGAGTGATGGGCTAGGAATGTACAGCAAGGGGTCCTGGGAGCTCAGAGAACATCAGAAAGTTAGGTGCTTACACAGGTGAAACACAGACCAACCAGGGACAAGAGTAGGCACCAGAGGAGACGAGAGAAATCTTCTCAAGGAAAGCATCTCTTTACCCGCCCCCCAAGCTTACGTGGCCCTCAGGGAAGGGTGGCCTGGCCCCCGCTACCCTCGGCCCACTGTCCTAGCCTCTATCTTGCTTTCACACAAGGAAACAAGTGTGCTGTGAGCTTCGCCAGGTCTCGCTCCAGAGGGCGGAGCACCGAGATACCTGTTAACAGGAGGAAGGCTGCCTGGTGGCCCTAGGGCAGTTCATCCCCACAGGATGAGCACTGGGCACAGCCTGGCTCCCCGCCAGGCACAGGCATGGAGAGTAGCAGGCCTCTCCTTCAGAACCTACAGAGGCGTCTAAGAGCGCCTTTTCCTTTTAAGCCTAACTTACTTTCTATGCCCCAGCCTCTCAAATACCACTACTAGATCTGCCCCGCAGCCCGAGGAGGGTGGCTGCATCCAGCTTATTTTATGCTGAGAACGACGCCGGCCTGCTGAAAGGCTCACTGACACAGCACTTCAGCGTTAGCAAAGCCCTCCACGCTCCCGTCCCCCACAGGCGGTGCTTACAGACAGCTCTGAGTTGAGGACCACCTCCCCTAGTGCCCTCATAAGGGGGCTCCGGTCAAAGAGGTGAAGGAGGCATGTTCCCCAGAGGCAGATAACAGCCAGAGGAGAATGGACCCAAAACCTGGGTTCCCTAGCTCAAGGTCGGAGTCCTCCTTTCACACGCTCCCCGCTCCCGGCGGAGGGAGCTCACAGGAGCTGCTCTGTTCTCGCTCGGCAGCCTGGCCCGGGGCCAGGGGATGAAGTGGGCTGGAGGGCGGCAGTTCAAGGAGGGGACAGCGAAGGGCACCTTGAGTTCAAGCACAACCTGTCCTCGTCCGGAGGCCAAGTCCCGATAAAGCAGAGAGGGTGTGACAACCCCATGTCCCCCACCCCCCCTCTCCACAAATCACGGGGACAGCAGAGGAGGACACTCAGAGGGGACACTCCGAGCTCGCCAGGGCATCCACCAGATCAGGGCTTCTCAACCCTGGAGCTCCCGGGCCCCGCGGGCCCAGGGAAGTCCCCTGCAGGTGTGGGCACCAGGGTGGTTTTGGCTGGAGAATGGTCAACTGCTCTCATTGTGTTCTTCAGAGGTGACCGTAAGTGACCAAGGGAAGGTGACAAGCTGCCATGTCTCAGGGTAAGGGGCTCGAGGGCTGGGGTACAAGGGCTCCCCGATGAAGCCCCAGAGCCTGGCTCCATCCAGACACCAAACACGAGCTCAACAACATCCCGGGGAGCGGGGCTGTGGTGGCACCCACTGAGAAGAGACACTCGTATCCACCGGGCACCGAGCGAGGGCCGAAGGCTGACACTCAGCTATTTCTAAGCTGATTCTCCTTTGACCTTCACCACCACCTGGGAGACAGGCACAGCCACGCCCCACCTTTTGAAGGACAAGAACAGTGAAGCCTGATGGTGGGGGGTGCTCTGCTGAGTAGGTGGGTAGAAGCAGGGCTCAAAGGGCAGTGCGTACATGAAGCCCTGAGGGAGAGGCACAAGGTTCCCACTGGGGAGACTGCTCCCAATTTCAGCTTGTCCACCCCCCACCCCTGCCACCCCAACACTGTCCCAGCTATGCACCAAGAAGTGAGTCCTGACACCTGATATTTGCAGTCACCTCCCCCCTAGCCCCCATCATGTTTGGCGCTTGATGAACCACCTGCTCCGCAGAGTGTGGGCAGCCCAGAGGGTGGCATCAGCACCACCTAGCCGGAAGTGCACATTTGGCCTCAGGCCTATTGAATCCAAACACCTGAAGTCTGGCTTGGCTCTGCAGTGACAGGCTCTCCGGGGCATGCACGCTCGCTCCAGGACGGGCAATATGCGCTTCTCTTGGACACTGCTCCAAACACTGCTGGTCTGGAGGCTCTACTGGGCCCTCACCTGAGGCCATCTGCTGGCATTTGGACGCCGAACTGAAGTGGGAAGAACCGGCCCACATTTCCCAACTCTGGATTCATCACGGCGTCCCAGGAGAGAGCCAGAGGAGCAGAGAGGCCTGCCGTGGACACGCCATCAAAAGCATAGCACCTTGTTGGCTTTATGTGGAATATCCTGGTTGTATCTAGCCAGGCACTTACCACAGCTCCAGGGGCACAGTTACCAGGCTACGGGCAAGAGGCTAGCCCAGGCCTGTTTCCAGCCACCCTGGAGCCACAGCAAGCCCTGCTGTGACACCTGACACAGTGAGCATTCAGTGGTGGCCAGAGAAGGGCTGAAACAGAAAAGGGTACACATACCAACAGATATTTTCACCTACCTGAAAGATTACTGAGTCGCTTTTGCTGTTCTGTAACAAAAGAAGAGAAGATCGTGTAAGTGAGACTCAGCACAGGGTGAGACCACAGTGTCCCGGCAGGGCTCATCAAGATCCCAAACACTGTGTCCCCATCGCCTCTGGGCGTAGATGCTGCAATGACATGTGGCCGGCTGACTGCAGGGTGTTCCATGGGCCCGTTAACTGGGCATGGACCCCTTAGGTTGTGTGCCAGGAGAGTGTGTGGGCATTGTTTACTAGCCGTGCACTGCTTCTCCCAAACCCACTCTACTCTTGCTTTCAAGTAAGCAGGACCTTCGACTGCCTACCTCACTCAGTCTTGGTACCTTTAGGGAGAAATGTAGTTGTAACGGAAACCACGGCAGCTCCCGAAATGTACTGATTAATTATAGCCACGGCAGGTCCCGTCCCTGAGCGCTCACCAAGCGCGAAGCACTGTTGTAATGTTCACAGCAACCCTGGCGGGGTGCCAGGTCTCCCCACTGAACCGATGAAGAAACAGGCATCGGAAAGTTCACAGGGTTGCTCAACGTCATGCTCTCAATCATTCCATCAATTGGCTGGTCGGGATACAGGGGACATTTTAACAAGTCAATGTTGGCTTGGAGGCCTCAGGTAAGGGGCACCAATGACCCAAGATGATACTGAATCTAAATCTAATCCATTGCTGGCCCAATGTTTTTGTCACTAAAGACATGCTCTGCTGGGCTATAGCTCACTCACTCACTCTCACACTCTCCCTCTCTCTCTTCTGGGCACTCATAGTCCTGCAGGTACGTGCTATGGAAAACATCCCCCCCCCCCAATGACCTTTACCTCCCCCAGCTAAATATAAAGCAGGCACATAGATAAAAATAGACTTCTTGCCAGCCCAAGGGTGCTCTGTCATTAAAACACGCCTCCATTGGCTGGGTCCCCAGCCTCCTACCACAATCAGTACAGACAAGAGGTAAACAGAGTGGCATGGGGCACTTGCAGCTCGCAGAAGCCGTGTCCACCCAACCCCGATGTGCAGATGGACCATGCGTCTGGGCACCAGTTCTGTCACCAACGAGGGGCAGATGGCACGAGGTCAAGCCCTACCCGCTCGGCCTCAGTTTAAATGAAGGTGCTCAACTTAAGCTATGTTCCCAAACTCGGCAGCGGGCTTTCTCACCCGATGGAAGCAAATTTATTCCACTTAGAAGGTGAGGAGGGGCTTCACACTTGTGGGGCGTGGATGGCCTTTTCTTTGGGGGGATGAACAAAAGGTTCTGCTTGGGAGTAGCAATAGTCTCCCAGCAGTGTTGTTTAGCTACGTTAGGAGCTGACCACCCTAGGCTGGTGTCCAGACTAGACCCAAAAGCCACGTGTGAGAGCTGTTAAGCTCCTGACCTCCATGAATCAGCAGCTACTCTTGCCCTGTAAGCTCGTGGTAATCACTTGCTTGTTGAAAACGTAGAGTATCCGCTCCCCAGCTTCACCAGACTACCAGAATCCAAGAGCCTCGGCGATCAGTGCCCACTGAAGATCGAGACAGCCTGAAAGGGGGGCCCGCAGGGCTCTCCCAGTCCCGAGTTCTCGGATTAAGATCTCATCCTGGTCACACGTGATTTACCCTCAGACACATGGCACGTGACAGCTCAGGGAACAGGCTAGGTACAGTGGTTCTCAACCTGTGCGTCTCAACCCCTTTGGGGGGTTGATTGACCCTTTCACAAGGGTCACCCGATTCATAACAGCAGCAAAATGACAGTTGGGAAGTAGCAACGAAAATAATGTTATGGTTGGTGAGGGTCACCACCACATGAGGAACTGTATTAGGGGTCTTGGCATTAGGAAGGTTGAGAACCACTGGCCGGGGCCAGACAAGAGCTTGGTGCCGTTTGCTCAACGTTGGAGGAAGCTGGGCTTGGGAGGCATATGTATTGTCACACTGCCCTGGGACAGCGTGAGCTGGGAAGTGGGTGGCAGGGAATGTGAGGCATCTTTTTTTAGGAAGGACTCCACCAGGATCCCAGCAGTGGGGTCAAGTTATTCTTCCCCCAGGAGACTTTGCGATAGTTAAGAAATTGTTGTTACGGGTACCATCTATGAGGCAAGGCAGGACTGCGAAATAGGGAACATTCCAAAAAGAGGCCAAAAAAAAAATGCTTGACCTCAACCCCATAGATAATCAGTAACACAAGGCCAGGCGGCTGCCAGGCCCCTAGGCGCTTCCTGGCCCACCTCCTCTTTACGGTTGTTCGTGGCTGAAGAGTCCCCGGAACCAGGACTGACCTGTTGAAGAAATGGACCCACGTTGTCCGGGGGCCCTTTGAGGATGCTGCCTTTTCACCGGAGCCACAGGATGGTGCACACAGTGAGCGTGCTCAGCTGCCATCCGATGGGTTGGAGGTTCGAGTCCACCCAGGGCTGCCTTAGGAAAAAGGCCTGGGAAATCTTCTTCCCCAAAAAAGCCATCAGCCACTGAAAACTCTACTGAGCACAGTTCTCCTCTGACACAGGTTGGCTCCACATGACCAGGACCTGACTTCACAGCCATGGTCCTCGCACGACTGCTATTGCTTCTATCCCTTTCTTTTTAATACAGTATATGCCTTCATCATTCATTTCTTTTTTTTAAATCATTTTATTGGGGCTCATACAACTCTTATCACAATCTATCCATCCATCCATTGTGCCAAACACATTTGCACATTTGTTGCCATCGTCCTTCTCAAAACATTTGCTTTCTGCTTGAGCCCTTGGTATCGGCTCATTTTTTTCCTCTCCCTCCCCAATCCACCCTCCCTCATGAACGCTTGATAATTTGTAAATTTTAATTTTGTCATATCTTACACTGCCTGACATCTCCCCTGACCCACTTCTCTGTTGTCCGCCCCCCCAGAGAGGAGGTTCCATCCTTTTCTGAAGAAATTCTACCTTCACACCCAAGGGCAGAGCTCAGAAAAGAGAGAAAAGGCAAGAGTCAAAGAATATTTGGAAAAACACTAGGAGCCATGGGTACTAAGGAGAAGCAAGAAGAACTGGCGACACGCCTGCGGCCGTGTCTCACCAGATGTCACCACGAGAGGAACTCGGAGAAGCAGCTGACATCAGGCTTGGCATTTCCCAAGAACCGGGTTGCCTAGGGAATAACCCCCCTCCCTTTTTTTTTTTTTTTTTTTTTTAAGAAACGGCTTTTCTTTTGGGAACTCACACTGCTTCCGTTTGGATATTTTAAAAGGATGAGTCATAAAGAAGTTCACAGAGAACCCCACGCGCACTCTGTCCTGGATTACAGACCCTTTCTGGATCCAGAGAGCTCCTACCCGTAAGGGGCAGGGCCGGGCTGGCTGGAGAATAATAGGCTCTTGCATAGCCCAGTGTGAGGGCTGGGCCCTTGTGATCTCCTGGAGAGCCAAGGCCCCTCAGTGAAAACAACGTGGGGCCATGCACGGAGGGCAAAGACAGAGAAGCACCACCAGGATGAACATTTGAGTAGGAGGCTTCAGAGGGAGAGAGAGAAAATGCTCCATTCAGCCGCTCTTCGAGTGAGCAGCTGGAAACAGAAGAAAATTAAAAATAGACTCCAGTCTCATTCTCAGCGGAGTTAATGCAGAGGGAGGCGGAGGCTGGGCAGGGAAGCTAAGACGCAGGCGAGCGGGGAGGCACGAAGAGGAAGATGTGGTGCTCGGTGTTGAGCTCTGAGCAACATAAACCTCCACTGTTCTTCGAAGTTCAAATTCAAACACCCTTTCTACCCTAGAAATTGGTATTGGTTCACAAGGCAGACGGCTTCATCCCTTGGTGGGATCATCCCTCAGTGGGATTGCAAAAAGGAAAGCTCTGGATTGGGTATCATGCGCTGGGATTGTGAAGCAGAAGGGTCGGACGCGTACAATTATTACCTTGAAACACTTCCGCTTTGTCCAGTCCCAATATCCTTTAGAGACGAGAATGACCCACCGGACTCAGTAAGAGGCACAAACAGCGCAACACACAGAAAAGGTCCGAGCAGAGTCGTCTATGGCCACACGGAGAAGGAGCAGCCTCGAAACTCAGCCCACTGGGAGGGGGTTGATTCTAGCTCACAGCAGTCCTACAGTGTTTCTGAGGCTGCGCATCTTTATACGAGCCTCGTCTTCCTCCCACAGACAGACTCTGCAGCTTGAACCAACAACTTTGCTGGTTAGCAGCCCAACGCTTTGCCTGCAGTGCTCCCAGGCGCCTAGTACCATAGAAGGCCACATAAATCCCCTGTCCCCAAGGGGCCCAGGGCAAGAAGTATTGTCAATAAATGATGAAAATAGTTCAACACCCTCTGTTTTAGAACAGAAAAAAGTATTTTGGCTTGTATACATTTTTCTACCAAAAAAAAATCTTTAAGAACAAAATTTTGGTCCTTAAGGGGATTGCTAGGAGTAGATAATTCATGGTGTCAAAGAACTCATGCGTTTATAACCTTACTTCAAAGAGGTCTTATGGTAGCTAGGTCTTCCATGCAAAGCCTCCAATTAGAATTCTCATGACAAGGAATTACAGGCACAGACTTTACCCCTTTTCTCGACCAATGTATGGTCTTACCATCTGAAGACGACCAACGTACACACCTAAGGTATACAAGCAATTTGCACGACTCTTAACTTACTTGCATTTCCACGCAAGGGAACCCCGAGGATGTAGGGTAGAGCTACCCGCTATGGGGCCATCAAGACAATGACCTTCTGAAAACAGACTGTTCAACCTTACTTCCAAAGTGTGTCTGGGTGGATTGAACCACCAACCTGTTAGCTTGTACAGCGAGTGCTTAACCAACCGTCTATGCCACCCAAGAGCTCCACCTGAAGTCACCCCGTGGGCAAGGCCTCTGCCTATCCCTGTGATGTAATCTATAGCACCTGGGAGTGAATAGAACCAGGGGCCTCCAGGAAGCTCTGGACTGCTGAGCTTGTCCGAGGCGCGCTCTGCTGATCCCAGGGAGCCGGGGGCTGGGGACACACGAGCAGCGACCTCACCTCGATTGTGCTGCAAGAGCACAATGGTCGGGTTGACGGTGGTGGTGGAGGGGTAGGCAGATGACGGCTTGCTGACCGGTGCCAAAGGCTGGGCGCCCGTTCCGAGGTTGGGGGAGGACGCTTCGTTTAATAGAGGACTTGAGCCCTGGAAAGAAAGCACACGCTGTCACGAGCTGTAAATACACGGAACCTAGAGTTAATCTTGTCTGAGGGGGAGAAATGGAAAGCTTAAAATCACCTCATTCTAAAAAAGAAATGCAAACAAGGAGACACATCATTAATTCCAGTTAGAAGTTTAATCTGGAGGACTCGTTCTCTTTCTTGGTATTAGTGAGGGGAGGGAGAGGGAAAGTGAACGTTACTGACGGGCTCAGCGGTAGCCGTCATTGTCCCTGCCCGGTCACCATCGCGGGCCAGTCCAGTTAGGGAAACAGCCAGTTCAGATCCAACTCGAACAACATGCACAACTCATGCAAGTCCAGAAGCGAGCCAGGAACACGAGCCGGCTGGAAGGGGACAGTTTCGTGCGCGTGGTGTGGAGAAACTTGAGAGCGAGCGAGGGCAAAACGACAGCAGTGACCAGCGAGGAGTGTGCTTTCGGGAAGCAGCTCGGCTTCACGTCACTGAACAAGTTCACACAAAGCGTGCTTCTGGGACCTGGCTGTCACCCTGGCCTGAGGTGGTGTCTCTCACTCCATACTGGGATGACCAAGATCCCCGCGCAAATGCTGGCTTTTAAAACCCGAGGTCACCGTTAGGGGGACGGGTACAATGACTAACCCCAAGGCTAACATGTGCAATGGCTGGAATATAGTTTCGGTCAGCGAACCAAGGCGAGACCCCAGCACCGCAACCAGGGTCCTTAGGCCCCTGTTTCCAGTGTATCTATTTATGCTGTTAACGCTCCATGTTGGAAGGCTCGGGTTCAAAAGCCAGCGAGAAAGACGAGGCGCTCTTCTTCAGCAGAGCATTACCGCGCCCTGGAAAACCCACAGAGGCAGTTCTACCCAGCCCTGGGGTCAGAGTTGATTTGATGACACCGAGCTGGGGTGAGAAAACCAGAAGGCACCTCAGTCTCGACGGCTTTGAAGACCAAGATGTTTTAGAGCCGTCATCCATGATGGCCCGCTAGAGACGCACTGACCAAGCCCGACTCTACTCTGTAAGCAGTCTCCAGACAGTGCAAAGTGTTCATGGGCTCAGCTACTAACCAAAAGTTGGCTGTTCGAGCCAACCACGGGGCCTGGGAAGAAAGACTTAGCAATCTACGGAAAGCCCACAGCTCGACTGGCACAGGGGAATCTACTTGATAGCAACCGGTTTGACATTAATCCCCTCCCTAGGGAGCCCACCAGGACCCTCTCCGCTTTCTCTTGCTCTTCCCCATTCCAGCTCAACCCTCTGCCAACAGCAGGTACTTAATGAGCGCCACCTGAATGACGGGACTGTCTGCCAGCAAAGGTGGTTCTCAGGAACTTTGCCCAGAGGACATGTACCCATGATGGCATGAGTGTCAGTTCTGGGGACAGTTCCTGACACCCACTAGGGGCTTTGTAAATTCTGGCTTGGTCTGTCCACCTTGTGAAAGGTTCCCTTCACAGCTCCAACTGTTGGGAGGGGCAGCTTCATTGACTGAATAAAATCTTTCCCCAAGACTTGAGAGGCTCAGTGTAATCTTGTTCAAGGTACCTCCTCTCCAGTGGAAAACAACGACCCTTCCTAACTGGCTCCCTAAGTGGCATAATAACGATAAGTGACATTCCGATGGAAACGGCTAGAATGTGTTCCTCCAAACCACCACACACCAGGCAGACAGCGGATACATGTCTACAGCGTCTGAGTGGACTGACGGGCATGTGAAATGGTTCCTGCTACAGCGTGTGCTTTGTTGGAGCATCATAAGAGAACCCAGACCAATCAACAGGACTCCCCTTCTTCTCTCCAACTCTCAGCACGCTGCAGGGCCAGGGACGGACTCATCCACCGGGCTCGCTCTCCCTGATGATTCTCACTCCACAGAGGAACCCCAACAGGTTCCTCTTTCAACTCCTTCTCTACTACTGGGGGTTGATCTGGAAGTCACGGTGTAAATTTAAGTCTCCCCTGAGCTGTGTCTACACCGGGGTGGCTGCAGAGACTTGGGGAACGGCCCGGGCACTGTTAATGAGCACTGGAAGAACCTGAACCTGCAAGTCTCGATCTAAGCAGACGCTGCACTGCAGGGTGCCAAAGCAAAGACACCTGCACTCTTCAAAACAACACTGGGCTTCCAAACTCACCCTCACAGGGAGCTGGGGATGAAGGAGATCCTGGTAGAAGCCAGTGCAGCAGAGAAGATGCCAACAGTGTTGAGCCATGTCTAACTCCTTCTGACTAACACTAGGGTGGGCGCATCTGGAAATCTGAGAAGAGGCCTGTGTCCAGGACACAGCAGCTCCCAGCTCTGGCTTGCCTGATGTCTCCTGCAACTTCTCTAACATGCCAACAGGAAAGTTCCTTCCCGCTTTCTGAATGACCAGCATTAGTTTAACGAGCTTTTAACGAGCTACTGGGGCCCATTTTGTTAGGGGAGTCTTGCTCTGACTGAGTCAGAAACCACCCGCTGACAGTGGGTTTGGCTTGGCTTCCCTTTACTCGAAGGGATCCCAGCGAATGCTTACTAACATCACACAGTTACACGACCACTAGACCACTATTTTTCAAAGTGTGTTCTCTAGACCGTCCAGCATCAGAATCTCTCAGAGTGACTGTTCACTCGGTCAGAGTTCCAAGTCTCCCCATCACATCCACTCCATCGGAGACTCTGAGCCCATGACGCAGGGATCAACAACTAACTCTCCTGCCCCTCTGGTGACTTCCAAGGACTCTAAGCTTAAGAACCTACCCAGACCTTAAAAAAAAATCCTTTGACCTGCTCGAAGTCAGACCTGGCACACCAAGCAGAGCCCAGAACATGACAGGAGCTCAGGGACTGATGAATAGCCACTTACTTACTTACTTTCCAGTGGCTCTGACCACCCACTTAGTATGGCAGGTCCTCAGTAATGGACCCTCTTTACTCCCCACCACGGCAGACAATACTCATTGGGCACTTGCTCGATGCCAGGCATGCCTGACCCCACTGAACGTCACAGCCCTGTGAACACACTCAGACTCCAGCCATATCACGGTCACTGAGGTTCTGGGTGTCCGGCTCTCTAAGTCCCAGGGGTCCCGAGGGAAGGAGAATGGACCTAAGTTCTTGGATGCAGCTTTTTCCTCTTCGACAAGCTGGGCTTCCTCGCCTGTGGCAGGGGCTCTTCTCCCACAGGATGAGGCCTGAGCCGAGTGGACAGTGGCGTCCGGCAAGTCCCTGCCTTTGGAGGAAGCAATCCTAGCACTTGTGCAGGTGTCCCTATCGACTGGCTACATGAAACCCAACTCTCTCCTGGTTCTGTTTCCTGTCATCTCTGTACATAAGAGAGGGCAAGCATGCTTCCTGGTTAAATCAACAACAGAGTCGAATCTCTTGCCCCCCTACAACTAGCTCTCTTGCTGGGGAGACGCTTGTTATTCAGCCCCACATGTGCCTTGGACTTTCCCCCCTGAATCCTCAGCTTTCCTGAGCTGCACCTGTCTTG
This sequence comes from Tenrec ecaudatus, assembly GCF_050624435.1. Taxonomy (NCBI): domain Eukaryota; kingdom Metazoa; phylum Chordata; class Mammalia; order Afrosoricida; family Tenrecidae; genus Tenrec; species Tenrec ecaudatus. The sequence goes on from NC_134545.1 coordinate 80,068,991, forward strand.
CTTATCTTCATCGCTGACGTCCATGCAGCAGGTGCTGTTCTGAGGGAAAACACACTTCTTTCAGGAAGAGGTGCATTCCGGATAGGACAGAGGAGGAGAGGTACCCCAGGGCTCCGTGAGACCCAGGGCACACAGGTGGGTGGCATGCACTTGGGCGAAAGCACACAGGCCAGTCGTCACACAGGAACAGCGACAGCCAATGCTCAGTTCCTCGGGGGCTTAGTATTCCGGTGAGAAAGGGGGCAGGTGCTTACTGCAGGGGGTAGTCATTCAGGAAAGCTGGGAGAGGAGAGGAGAGGCGAGGAGAGGAGAGGTGGGGTGGGATTCCGGCAAGCTTACGGTACTTGAGACAGCTCCCGTGAGGTCAGGCTCCAAGACTCTGTGGAGGTCCTCCGGGATGGGGGGGACCAGTGGAGGTGGTGGTGAGAAGGATGGTGGAGTCTGGCTAACGGGGGGCAAGGAGCCAGGAGCACTGGCAGGCTGGCTGTGGTGGGGCCGCCTCTGCAGATGAGGGGGAATGAAATCGTCTAGTGTCGGCAGGGTCAGAGGCGAGCCGGCAGGAGTGGTCGCCGGGAATGTGGGGGCGCAGCCAGGCGGCCCCAGAGGTGCTGGCGGTCTGGCAGTGGCTTCGTACCCTCTGTCAGTGCTAACCAGGTAGAGAGGGACAACTATTATCTCAGGCTGGGCTGGGCTGGAGGAAGTGGTATCCTGCGGGAAATAAGGGGGTCGTTACGCAAAGGGGGGTGGCAGAGAAGGAGGAATCCCACGTTTAAGTAGCCGGGGGCAGTCATGCCATGATGCGCTCTGAAAACTATGTCATTGGTGCCCTTTCCGCAGAGGGCAGGAGATGCTGCTGTGAGCCAGCTGGCCTCCTGATACTGTGTGACACTGGAGGGAGCCCCATCCAAGTCCACTTTCCATCCATCTATTTTTGAATCCCTTTAACACTTTAGGGGAGAGAGAGACAGAACCACAGATGGGGCAAGCGGGCAGTGTTTAACCCCACAAAACCACCTGTGGCGCCTGGGCGCGAGGGGGCAAGTTCCCTGGCAGGGTGTCATACATCACCTCTGGGTTCTACACCCACTCGGGCAAACGCAAACCTTTGGGAGGGAGGGAGACAAGCGAGGCTGAGAACAACCAGGGTGCTGAGCTATTTCCACAGGGAGAGGGGCGGGCACTCCGGTAGACAAACACGGGCACTGGCATCAGTTTGGAAAGAGACGGTGCAGAACACACACACACACACACACACACACACACACACACACACGTTCTTGTTCTTGCCTTGGCTGGACAGCACGGCTGCAAAGGGAAAGGTTCTTTTCTCCTCCGGTTTTCGGGATCAGAGGGCACCCGCGGGTCTAGCACAGGTGGTCTTACCGCGCCTGGGAGCGAAGCCCGGGTCCCTGGGGAAGGGCTCTCACCGTGGTTAGTAGCATCTTTAAGGCTGTCAGAGAACAGCTGGGGAGCGTCGGGGGGAGGAGGGGCAAAGGGTGGCTTTCCGGCACCGGCTGTGTGGGAGATGCTGGGAGCCCGTGGTGCTCCAGTGCCTGCAGCTTCCCAGGGAGTGCCTAGGGCATGGTGGTCACGTGCAGCACGGGAGGCGCTCTCTGATGCCACCAGGCCAACGTTATTGGATAAACAAGGCACATACAAGCTGCTGACCTTTTGACTACCAACAGCAGTGTGACGTGGACTAGAGCTCACATTCTTGCTAGCCACTGTCCCGGTGGCTGCAGGGTGCTGCCGCAGGAGCTGCGGGAAAGCAGAGGGGACCGCGGCACCCCGGAGCCAGGGCCCAGGGCGCACTGCACCTTGGGGAACTGGGATGCGGGGCTGGGGCTGTGAGGGGGCCTGCTGGCTGGGGGTGCTGAGTGCGAGGTAAGGCCGTGGTGAGCTCAGGTAGAGGGATCCCCGGGAGGCACAGCAGAGGGTGGGAGGCTGCCGTGCAAAGCTGTCCTCTTGAGGCAGGAGGGAGCGTGGGCCAGAGAGAACCTTTAGTATTTGGCCACAGGGTGCCAGAGGCAAGGTGGGCGAGAGACGAGGGGCAATGGGAAGGACGACCATTAGAAACGGCAACAGCACACGGGAACAAAAAAAGACAATACTCGACCAACTTCTGGCAAATCCTCAGGTGAGAGCTGCTTGGTGCCCACAGACCCCTGATGGGTCAGCCAAGCCTCCAGCCCTAAGGTACTCACCTGTGAAGGACCAGGCCCCGCCCTCTCCCTTACAGCAAAAGGAGGGAGCAGCCCGGGAGGTGCTATTTGCTAAGCTCATGCTGGTACCCAGTCTCGTGGATCTGCACCTGTTTTCGGGCCTCCTGACCGAAGAGGGACGCCAGAAGTGGGAGACGCCCTCAGCACCCCCCATTCCCTCTCACACCTTTCCTCAAAGATTTTTCCAAGTTTTTAGCTTTCAACATTTAAGTCCCTGCTCTCTGGACACCTTCTGTGCAAATGTTCTGTAAACCCATCCATTTTCTCTGAAAATGTTCGTGAAATTAAAAAAAAAAAAAAAAAGGAAGCTCACGGAAACACTTCAGCACACCTTTCAGTCTTTTCTCAGAGGAGACAGGACTGGAGGAAGGGGCCTTACTTCTGTCCATTTGCAAGACGTAGATAGAGGTTTGTTCCGATTCAACTCCCCAAGGATTTGATTATTTCCACCCCCAAGATACTGCATGAGCGCCTGTATCTGAACAAGGTCGGTGTGATTCTTAGGTGTAAAGTCATTCACCTGGGGGTTTTACGTATACTTGTCACCTGGGGTCCTGATAGTAGATGGATTCAGTTTATCTGGGTTGGAAATGCAAATTACCTCATGGGGGGGGGCGTGTCACACAGTTCAAGGAAAAATACAATGGACCAATGTTATTTTTCCATGCCCCTCTCCCTCCTCACAGCACCTGGGGATCTTGTTAAACTGTTGATGTTGACTCTGTATATGTGGTGTGGAAATACACCTTCTCAGGAGGTGGGGGCTGAAACAGAAAGGAACCAATTGGAGATGCTGGTTCAGAGGCGACAGATGTCTTCATGGAAGCACTCAACTCTATCAGTCCCCTAAGCGAGACCAAGTAAAGCTCCTCGCCAAGAGAATGCGAAGGACTCCACCATCCCCATGTGCTCTTGGAGGACACAATTTGATAGAGCTCATGATGACAAGGAAGACAGACATGAGAGGTCAGGCCCGCAGTCTTCCATTTGTGATGCATGTAGTCAAGGGCCCAGACAAAGAAGGCCCCCGGAGTGGCCCGTTCAGCCTTTCCCACCCTGCGCACTGACAAGTAGAGGTATTAGCCTAGGACCCAAGTGCCCTGGCGACAAGTTCACAGCTAGAAAGGGGTACTTCACGTCTCATTCCCCTTCTCGCAGCACAACTCCTAGTTCTTCTTCGGGTCCCAGCGGGGCAGAGGGCAGAGCAATGGAGTGAATCTCATTTCAAAGAGAGCCATCTGCCAGCCTGTGGCTCCCCTGGGAATCTGACCTTGGGAGATGGGAGGAGGAAGACAGTTCGTTCTCCTGGATTTCCTTCACCGAGGCTAATTGTATTTCAAGAGATCGAGGGAGCGGGAGACAGGCTCATAAATGAGCATGGTCATCGGAGCATGGTCAGCAGGCGGTAAAGGGCTTGTGACCAAGAAATGGGGAGAGTGAGGGTTTGTTTTTGTTTTCTACTTTGCTGTTTTCTCTTGTGTTTTGGGGTGTGTGTGTGTGTGTGTGTGTGTGTGTGTGTGTGCGTGGTATAGGTAGCAAGAGGAAGGTTGGTAGAGAGAGTGAATAGGTCAGAAATAAAACCTTTTTGAGTCTGGATTAAAATATCAACCCAGAGACAGTAAATCCTCTTATCTGTGAACAAACTCATTTTTCAAAACTCCACAGAAATCAATGGAGAGGAGCTAACTGGGCTAACCTGAGGCCCGCCTGCCGGGCCAGGTGGCTGTGATGGTACCAGGAAAGGGTGGCCACGTGCACCAGCCCAGCCCCCACCATGGGCAGCTCCTCTGCCAGCAGCCAGCGAGGGGAGGCACTTTCAGATGAACTCCGTTGCTTTCATTCAAGTGCGGCTGGAGGTTGGGGCAGGGTTACAGAGGAGAACGCAGCACCTGGGGCAGCACAGCCCAGAGGGACAGCCGGGCAAGTGGATGATGGCTGCTAAGGCGGTAAGTAAAAGACCATTTTGATTTGGGCCTGGAATCACTTTTACATAGCGCTCAAGTTTCCCTAAGTGATTCCCTTTTGTCCAAAGATAGAAATCAATTTCTGCGGGAGCATTTAACTCGATTTGGCTGTCGCCATATATGGCGGCCTGGCTGTGTGACATCAGGTCCCAAGCCTTCCTGGGGCTCTGACCCTGAGAGAGGATGCTTCCTCTTGAGCCAAAGGGCTTCCTGTGCTGGGGCTTCTTGGAGCCTTAATGGAGGAGGGCGATCGGCAGGGTGACTTTACCGGGAAGGGACGACTTGTAGTTTTATTGAAATCATTGCAGGAGCCACCTTTACACTCCCGCCAACGGGCTATTAATGAATTCATCTTTTCCGAAAGTGGGCCAGCAGAAATGGGGGCTTCCTGAAGAAAGCGGTAGGATCCCCGTTTCCAGTTTCAGAAAGCACCATTCTCCGAAGCCTGGGGACGTGGAGGCAGCGGGTGTCAGCTGATATATGAACACTCCTCTAGGGGTGCCAGTCATGGGATCCCTCTCTCTCTCTGTCTTTGCATGGAGATGCTGGGCCTGGCACCAGCCGCAGACGACCACTCAGCCAGCCCACTTTGCCTGCCTGCACTGGGTACACACTCGCAGCCCTGGCAATGGCTAGCCAGATGCAGGAAGTCCTTTCAGAATTAAGAAAGAACAAACACAAGAGGTAACGGACACCTCAAAGCCTCTTGACCAGGGGTCCTCAAACTACAGCCCGCGAGCCACATGCGGCTCGCCGAGGACATTTATCCAGCCCGCCGGGTGTTTTTGTCCCGTTTGGGTTTTTACTTCAAAATAAGGTATGTGCAGTGCATAAGAATTTGTTCATAGTTGTTTTTGTTTTTTTTTAAAACTAAGATCCGGCCCTCCAATGGGTCTGAGGGACAGTGAACTGGCCCCCTGTTTAAAACATTTGAGGACCCCTGCTCTTGACCTTTGGGTGCCTGATGTGGCATGGAAGATGCAGGCGGAAACCTGAATATGGCGATTTAGCAGGGTCCTTTGAAGGAAGAATTCTTGGAAAGTGGCAGGCCCTGAGAAACACCCATTGTTCTTAAGCGGTAGAACAGGGAGGCACGGGTGCTATTTGCTGAGCCAATGCTGGTACCCAGTCTTGTGGACCTGCACCTGTTTTCCGGCCTCTTGACCGAAGAGGGACGCCAGAAGTGGGAGACGCCCCCAACATCCCCCATTTCCTCTCACACTTTTCCTCAAAGACTTTTCCAAGTTTTTAGCTTTCAACATTTAAGTCCCTGCTCTCTGGACACCTTCTGTGCAAATCTTCTGTAAACCCATCATCGCTCTGAAAAAGTCGGCCTACATCCCTCCTTCCCTGGACCTCAACTTTTCCCAGTTCTACAGTGTGGGCCAGAAGCTTAACTTAGAACTACTTCGGGGAGCAGGACGTCGCAAGCCCAGGCTTAAAACCAACTGAGTAAAGCCTGGAGAACAGCTCACACTCACTGGTGTCCCCGTCTGCGTGGGCAGAGGCCTACCTGGGGCTTGTCAGGAGGAAGGTTGGGATGCACACTCCGGTAGCCCTTGGCAGCAAGCGAAGAAGGTTGGGCATTTCCATTGGCATCAGCATTGGAAGAAAGTCTCCACTCATCTACGGAAAAAAGAAAGCGCTCTCAATCCCAGAAACACCCGCTGGCTCCCGTGATTCCACAGCGTTGTGCTGGCTGGCAGAGGGCCAGGGTAGAAACCATGCAAGAGGTACCCTACCTGCTGAGGAAGTCTCTGGCTCCAGACCTACACGTGGTGCAGAAGGTGGTGGAAACAAGAGGAAGGAACACAGAGATGGGTACATTCACAAGAGCACAGGCATGCGCCGCCGCGCGGAGGGCTGGCAGCCCAGTGCCCCGCTGTCTGACACAAACGCCCCCAGTCAGCGCGGCCTCATTTCCATAGTCCCCACTCGAAACCATGGTGTGCTCACAGGCGCTGACCTTTGGAAACACAAGGCTCACATTCACAGGAATGAAGCAACGATTGTTCCTTAACATTCTGGTCTTACAGACAAGCAGGCAGCGGGCCACTCCGCTGCCCAGTGCTCCCTGGCTTGCTCCCATTCCCCTTCCAGAACGACCCCTCTGCGTCAGCAGGCCTGGCACAGCGAGCGTGGATAAGCATTTTGCCCAGCGGTGCTGGAGCTGGCCTTCGGGTAGGGCATGATTTAAGCCCAGAGGCATCTACTGTGATAACGGATTCTCTCCCCTCCATCTGCTTGTCTTTGCTCCTTGTTGGAGCCATGAAAACACTTCAGAATCTTATCAGTTGTCCTGCGCTTTCAACACATTCTAAGGCACCTGCTGCCAACCAGTCTGCCCTCCCAGCAACTGCCCAATGTAGGCAGGGGCCCTAAACCCTTCCTACTGGGACCCCTTCATAGCACCTGGTGGCTGTGGGGCATAGAGCTTATGAGCTCGGGGGCTGGAGGGGCTGAGGGGGGGAGGACCCGAAACCTGGCTTCACCCCCGCTGCTGACTTCCCAGTGCCACCAGAGCGCCTCCCTCCTTATGGAAAAACCAAAACCAAGCTCACTGCCACAAGCTGATGCCGACTCCGTGACCCTATGGGACAGCAGGGAACTGCCCCTGTGGGTTTCTAAGACTGCTGACTCTGTGGAAGCAGAAAGCCCCGTGTTTCTCCTGAGGAGCGGCTGATGGTTTTGATCCGCTGACCTTGCATTCCTGCGGGTTTCTAAGACTGCTGACTCTATGGAAGCAGAAAGCCCCGTTTTTCTCCTGAGGAGCGGCTGATGGTTTTGATCCGCTGACCTTGCAAGTAGCAGCCCAATGTGTGACCACTCCACCCCTGGGTTCCTATTCCTCCTGATTAAGAAAGGTGGTATTTCTGATGCTCCATCACCCATCAGGTCCCCACCAAGGCTTCTAGACCTCGGAGGCTGGCAGCAGCCGAGGGCCAATTATGCCTCAGTGCAGAGTGGGATAGTTTTATTATACACATGACCATCAATTATTAACTCCTGATTGAAGAGAGTGCCACAATTCTTCCTCCAATCATGCAGCTTTTCAGGAGGAAGCCTTGGAAACGTGGATCTCAGATTTTACCGCCCTAAGGACACCAGGTCTTCAAGCAAAAGGATAATAGGTTCGGCCTTACTTCCCCCCCATCTGTTCTTTATAGACAACCTTTTCTGGCTTGTGGCCAAGGTCTCCTGGTGCTCTCATCTCCTTCTGCGCTACTTTCATTCAGGCCTAATCTAATGGTTTTCGGTTGTTGGTTTTTTGTTTATTTGGGGGATTTTTTTGGCTGATCAGTTACTCCTGGGATAGTGGGATAATTTTCTTTGAAGGTTTAGGACACATCATCAGTTTTCTATTTAGCAATTCATACACATTTTGTTTCACCTCCTTAGCTGCAATGCCCGCAATGCAACATCCCCGGTCCCCACTTCCTGTCTGTTTCCATCCCTTCTTTTTTTTTTATCTTTTATTTATTAATTTATTATTTTTCTTTCTTTTTTTTTTTTTTTTTTTTAAACATTTTATTAGGGGCTCATACAACACTTATCACAATCCATACATAGACATACATCAATTGTATAAAGCACATCTGTACATATTTTGCCCTAATCATTTTCTTTTTTTTTCTTTTTTTTTTCTTCTTTTACATTTTATTAGGGACTCCAACAACTCTTACCACAATCCATACATATACATACATCAATTGTACAAAGCACACCCATACACTCCCTGTCCCAATCACTCTCAAGGCATTTGCTCTTCACCTAAGCCCCTTGCATCAGGTCCTCCTTTTTTTCCCCCCCTCCCTCCCTTTTCCCCCCTCCCTCATATGCCCTTGGTAATTTATACCTCGTTATTTTGTCATATCTTGCCCTATTCGGGGTCTCCCTTCCCCCCTTCTCTGCTGTCCCTCTCCCAGGGAAGAGGTCACATGTGGCTCCTTGTAATCAGTTTCCCCTTTCCAACCCACTCACCCTCCACTCTCCCAGCATCGTCCCTCACTCCCTTGGTCCTGGAGGTATCATCCACCCTGGATTCCCTGTATCTCCAACCCTCCTATGTACCAGTGTACAGCCTCTGTCCTATCCAGCCCTGCAAGGTAGAATTCGGATCATGGTAGTTGGGGGGAGGAAGCATCCAGGATCTGGGGGAAAGCTGTGTTCTTCATCGATACTACCTCACACCCTAATTAACCCATCTCCTCTCCTAAGCCCCTCTATGAGGGGATCTCCATTGGCTGACACTTGGGCCTTGGGTCTCCACTCTGCACTTCCCCCTTCATTTAATATAATATATATATACACATACATATATACATATACACATAAATACACATACATACACACACTTATATCTTTTTTTTTTTTTTTTGCATGATGCCTTATATCTGGTCCCTTGGGCACCTCGTGATCGCACTGGCCGGTGTGCTTCTTCCATGTGGGCTTATTTGTTTCTGAGCGAGATGGCCGCTTGTTCACCTTCAAGCCTTTAAGACCCCAGACACTATCTCTTTTGATAGCCGGGCACCATCAGCTTTCTTCACCACATTTGCTTATGCACCCATTTGTCTTCAGCGATCCTATCATGGAGGTGTGCAGTCAATGATATGATTTTTTGTTCTTTGATGCCTGGTAACTGATCCCTTTGGGACCACTCGATCACACAGGCTGGTGTGTTCTTCCATGTGGACTTTGTTGCTTCTGAGCTAGATGGCCGCTTGTTTATCTTCAAGCCTTTAAGACCCCAGTCACTATCTCTTTTGATAGCCGGGCACCATCAGCTTTCTTCACCACATTTACTTGTTCACCCATGTTGGCGCCAGCTGTTGTGTCGGGAGAGTGAGCATCATAGAGTTCCAATTTAATAAAAGAAGGTATTCATGCATAGAGGGAGTGTTTGAGTAGAGGCCCAAGGTCCTTCCGCCACCTTAATACTTGACCTATAAATTTAGACACAAAGATCTATTTCCCCAACCTCCTATATATATTTGCATGTACATGTCTTTGTCTAGACCTCCATGAATGCCCTTTGACTCCTAGCTCTTTCCTCCATCTCCCTTGACCTTCCTCCTGCCCTACTACCATGCTTCATTGCCACCTGGGCTAGAGTATACCTCTTCTCTAAGCAACCTTACCCTTGATCATTTCCCACCAGGCCTGCCACTCCCCCTTCTCTACCCTTTGGGGTCCCATGTTTTTCCCTTGTCCCTGGGTTTGTTAACACCACTTCCTTACCCCCCCTACCCCCCACCCCAAGTCCCCCCGGAACTGTCGGTCCCGTTGTTTTTCCTCCAGATAGTTCATCCAGCCTGTCCTATTCAGACAGACCTGTGGAGTCACTAACATGCACGAAAACTAGACAGAGGAACACAAAGCAACAGTATATAACCGGACAACAAAACAACCTAAACAAACCACTGAAAAAGAACAGAACAAAACAGTTCACAAGAGAAAAGCTTGTAGTTAGTTCAGGGATCTTTGCTGGCCCTTAGGAGCGTTTTCCAGTCCAGTCTGTTGGGGCACCACGCCCTGGCCCCAAAGTCCACTTTCAGCATTCCCTGGGGACCTTGCCACTCCATTCCCTTGCTGTTCCGCTGCACTCCCCCAGTGCATTGCCTCGGTGTGGTGGGATCAGGTCAGGTGCAATTCCCACACTGTGTCTCCGGTGCTGTCCCCTGTATCGCCCTTAGTCACTGAGGGGCATCATGTCTCATAGTAGGGCCAGCCATGTTGTTCTCTCTGTGGACTGGCTGCTCTACTCAGGAACATCATCATCACGGCCTGGTGGGCCAGGCTGTGCTCCACTCTCTCCTCCTGCCCCTTCATCTGCTCCCGTGTGCTCTGGTCAAATATGACCATCTCCCATAGCTGCAGGGTCAATGTCGTCCTTTGGAACAAGTTCTTTTCGGGGGAGGGGCAGGAATACACTTAATTTATGGTGCTGGGGCCTGCCTCCCAGACCTCTCCACCGGTTCCGTCCTCCACGCCGGGATAATGCATTCACACCTTGCGACACTGGGTTGAAGTCTGGTCCCACTTTCCCTGTGGAGATATAAACAATACCCTCCCCTTGGGTGGATTAATGCCCCATTTCTGTCATGCTGATTGTACTTACCTCAGGGGACTCATGTTGTACCTGTCCCTTTGGGACTGGCTTACCTCGCTTAGCATAATTCCTTCCAGCTCTTCCCATGAAATAACGTGTTTCATGTGCTCATCAGTGCTTTTCAATGCTGCATAATACTCCATTGTGTGTATGTGCCAAAGTTTGCTAATCCACTCGTCTATCGATGGAAACTTAGGCTGTTTCCAAGTCTTTGCTATTGTGAATTGTGCCGCAATAAACATTGGAGCGCATATGACTGGTCGTGTTTTATTTGCTGCTTCAACCGGGTATATGCCCAGTAGAGGGATGGCTGGGTCGTAGGGTAGATCGATTTCCATTTTCTTTAGGTATCGCCAGATTGCTTTCCACAGTGTCTGTGCAAATCTGCACGACCACCAGCAGTGGAGGAGGGTTCCTATTTCACCACAGCCCCTCCAACACTTGTTGCTCTCTGATTTACTGATCTGGGCTAGCCTCAGGGGTGTTAGGTGGTATCTCATGGTTGTTTTGATTTGCATTTCTCTTATGGCGAGGGACTTCGAGCACTTTCTCATATATTTATTGGCCATATTGATCTCCTCTCTAGTGAAAGTTCTTCTCATTTCTTTTGCCCACTTCCTTAGGGGGTTAACTGTTTTCCTCTTTTTGCAGGTCATGATGGTGTTGTAGATTTTAGTAATGAGCCCTTTGTCTGACGTGTCATTACTAAAAATCTTCTCCCAGTCTGTGGGTTGCCTTGTCACCCTCTTGGCAAAGTCTTTCGAGGTGCACAGGTGTTTTATTCTTATTAGATCCCATTTGTCGATTTCCAGATCACCTGTGTGTGTCCCCTTCCCTGTTGCAGTGAGCCTATGTGCTCCCTGGGCCAGTGCTCTGAGATTAGTCCCGATTCCTTCCTTAATGGTCCTGATGGTTTGGGGTTTGACTTCTAGATCTGTGATCCACCTTGAGTGTATTCTTGTGCATGGGGTGAGGTAGACGTCTTGTTTCAACTTTCTACATGTGGATATCCATTGTTTCCAGCACCACTTATTAAAGAGGGCATCTGCTTCCCACTTGACGTTTTTGGGGCCCTTGTCGAAGATCAGTTGTCTATATGCTGATGATTTTACTCCTGGGCTTTCTATTCTTTTCCACTGGTCTGAGTGTCTATCATTGTGCCAGTACCATGCTGTTTTGACCACTGTAGCTGTGTAGTAGGCATTGAAATCAGGCAGGGCGAGTCCTCCAATTGTGTCCTTCTTCTTGAGGAGTTCTCTGCTAATTCTGGGTTTCTTCCCTCTCCATATGAAGTTGGTGGTCAGTTTTTCCAATTCTTTGAAGAAGGTTGATGGTAATTGGATTGGTATAGCATTGAACTTGTAGAGTGCTTTAGGAAGAACTGTCATCTTTACTATGTTCAGCCTACCTAACCATGAGCAGGGGAGCTTCATCCATTTGTGAAGGTCACTTTTGGTTTCCTGTAATAGGGTTTTATAATTATGCTTATATAGGTCTTTAGTATTTTTTGTTAAGTATATTCCTAGGTATTTCAGTTTGTTCTTGGCTACTGTGAAGGGTACTTCCCTCTTAATCGCCTCTTCCATGGCCCTGTCCGATGTGTATAGAAACCCTACCGACTTCTGTTTATTGATCTTGTATCCTGCTACCCTTCCGTATTCCTCTATTGCTGTAAGTATTCCAACTGTGGAGTTTTGGGGGTCTTCAATGTATAGGATCATGTCATCTGCAAATAACGATAGTTTCACCTCCTCCTCTCCCAACTGGATCCCTTTGATGTCCTTCCGCTGTCTTATGTTGTTAGCCAGAACCTCCAAAACGATATTGAATAGAAGAGGGGACAGGGGGCATCCTTGTCTTGTACCCTTTTTCAGTGGTATTGTTCTTGTCTTTTCTCCATTGACTATGATGTTGGCTGTTGGTCTTTCATAGATAGCTTGTATGAGCTTGAGGAACTTACCTTCCAATCCTATCTTCATGAGTGTTTTGATTAGGAATGGATGCTGGATGTTGTCAAATGCTTTTTCTGCATCTATGGATATTATCATATGGTTTTTATCCTTTTTCTTCTCGATGTGGTGTATGATATTGATGGATTTTCGGGTGTTAAACCATCCCTGCATTGCTGGGATGAATCCTACTTGGTCGTGGTGAATGATATGTTTGATGTTCCTTTGTATTCTATTGGCCAATATTTTGTTAAGGATTTTTGCATCTATGTTCATTAGAGATATTGGTCTATAATTCTCTACACCTGTGGGGTCTTTTCCCTGTTTGGGTATCAAAGTAATGCTGGCTTCGTAAAATGAGTTTGGGAGCTTGCCGTTCTTTTCTATGTTCTGGAATACTTTGTGGAGGATCGGTGTCAGCTCTTCCCTGAATGTTTGGTAAAATTCTGCTGTGTAGCCATCTGGCCCTGGGGCCTTTTTCCTTGGTAGGTTTTTGATGACACTCTCTATTTCTTCCTTCGCTATGGGTTTGTTGAGGTTCTTGATCTCTGTCTCAGATAATCTAGGGATAGATTGTTTTTCTAAATATTTATCCATGTCTTCCAGGTTTCTGAATTCATTAGAATACAAACCTTCATAGTACTTTGTGATTATCCTTTTTATCTCATTGGGGTCTGTTGTTATTGCCCCCGATTCATCTCTTATCCTGGCTATTGATGATTGTTCCTTTCTATCTTTGGTAAGCTTTGCCAGGGGAGTGTCAATTTTATTAATTCGTTCATAAAACCAGCTTCTAGTTGCGTTAATCCTTTGCATTGTTCTTTTGTCTTCCCACTGGTTTAACTCCGCCCTGATTTTTATTATTTCTTTTCTCTTGCTATTGGAGGGGTAGTTCTGTTGACTCTGTTCTAGTTGTTGGAGGTTTTGTGTTAACATATCTGTCATACGCCTTTCTTCTTTTTTCATGTATGCATTCAGTGATATCAAGCTACCTCTGATAACTGCCTTTGCAGTGTCCCATAAGTTTTGATATGTTGTATGCTCGTTCTCATTAGTTTCTAGAAATTTCCTGATATCCTCTCTGATCTGGACCTTAACCCATTCATGTCGCAGGAGATCGTTGTTTATTCTCCAATTGGTGACCCTTGCTTTTCTGGGTGCCCTCCTATTAATCTCCAGCTTTATGGCATGGTGGTCTGAGAAAGACGTCTGGATAATCTCTATGTGTTTGAATTTACTCAGGCTGGCCTTGTGCCCCAACATGTGATCTATTCTTGAGAAAGATCCGTGTGGATTGGAGAAGAATGTGAAACCTTTTGCTTTTGGATGAAAGGCTCTATAGATGTCTATCAGGCCCTGTTGCCTAATTACATTGTTTAGCTCTCTGGCCTCTTTGCTGAGCTTCTTTCCCTGTGACCTGTCTTTCTCTGATAGTGGAGTGTTGAAGTCCCCCACTATTATTGTTGTTTCCGTGATTTCTTCTGTCATTTTTTTAATAGTTTGTTTGACGAAATTTGCCGCACCATTATTAGGTGCGTAAATATTCAGTATGCTTATTGCTTCCTGGTTTACTGAGCCTTTGAGCATTATGTAATGTCCCTCTTTGTCTCTTTTTATGTTTTGGATCTTGAGATCCATTTTGTCGGAGATTAAGATAGCCACTCCTGCCTTCCTGGAGTTACCATTTGCTTGGTAAACTTTCTTCCAGCCCTTTATTCTCAGCATATGCTTGTCTGCTTGCTTAAGGTGTGTCTCTTGCAGGCAGCAGATTGATGGGTTATGTTTTCTAATCCAATCCTCCAGCCTCTTTCTTTTAACATATGAATTGAGCCCATTTGTATTCAAAGTGATTATTACAATCTCTGGCTTCATGGTTGCCATATTCTGTTTTGTGTTTTGGGTCTTTGCCTATCTTCCTTCATATCAGTGTACTGCGTTTGAGTGGAGGGTTTCTATCCTGTCCTCTTTTCCATCTGAGACCGTGTTGTCCTGGTACGTGTTGCTGGCATGTTGGCTTCTAGATGGAGATGGGCTATATGGTGGTCTCCTGGAGGTTCTAGTTGGAGCTTGATCTTCTGGCCATAGTGAGTCAGCCAGTATGTTCTGCAGGGTCGGGTGACTTGCAGTATATTTTTTGAGTTCTTCCTTGTCCTGGAAGACCCTTATCTTACCCTCTATCTTAATGGATAACTTGGCAGGGTATAGGATTCTGGGGGAGGCATTTTTATCTTTCAGAATTTGGAAGATGCTGCTCCATTCTCTCCTCCTCTTCATGGTTTCAGCTGATAAGTCTGAGCATACCCTTACCTGCGCTCCTTTGTATGTGACTGTCTTCCTTTCTCTTGATGCTCGAAGAATTTTCTCTTTTTCCTCTAAGTTGGATAATTTTACAATTATATGCCTTGGCGTGTTCTTCTTGGTGTTTAGCTTAGCCGGCGTCCTCTCTGCTTCCTGTATGAGAGTCGGATTCTCCTTTGTTAGGTTGGGGAAATTTTCTTCCAGGAATTCCTTTGCTATCTTGGCGGTCGATTTGTGTGTTATGTTGTGTTCCGGTAGACCGATTATTCGAATATTATTCCTCTTCATAGCATCTGTCATTGATCTCAGGCTGTCTTCTGTTTCTTTAATTTTCCTATCTGATTGTTTTTCTCGCTTGCTTCGTTTGGTTTGAGCGTCCTCGAGTTCACTGATACGGTTCTCAGCCTCCTCAAGCCTAGATATAGCTTCTGTGACCTTTTGTGTGGCATCTGCTACCTCCTCTGTTAGTTTCTGCAGTTCCTTTTGGTGGATAGTATTCATCCCCTCTATTGTGGACTTCATCCCCTCTATTGTGCATTTCATCCCTTCTATCGTTGCATCCTTATTTTGGTTTGCTTCTCTTAGCTCCTGTATTACTGCAAGCAGAGTTCTGAAGATTTCCTTTTGTGGCTGATCTATATCTGTTTCTTCTATGAGTGACGTTAGGTCTGTTAAAGTGCCTCGTTTTTCTGATTTTTTTGTTGGGAGTGATGTGGTCTGTTGATTTTTCCTTGATCCTTTAATAGGCCCCATGCTTCTGGGAGACAGGAGTAACCTTATTGTGTGGAGGCTCAGGCCACTGTGCCTTCTCCTGGGGTGTCTGGGGCAGGCTGCGGCAGGCTTAGGGCTGGCACTGGGGACCCAACAGGACCCCAGGTGGTGAGAGCTGGCTGGAGCTCACTGATGGCTCCTCAGGTACTGCAAAGTCGAGACCCAGGCTCCACTGCAGGTCGAGTGTTTGATCTGCCCGGGCTGTGAGCGGGCGGGCGCGGGGGGGGGGGCCTTGGATAGCTGCACAGGCAGCTGGGACACTGCAGGGAACAATGGTGTTCGCTCTCCGCCCTTTTGGCGCGAAACCGCGGGGGGTAATGGCGCCGGCAAAGGAGGCTTGGCGCGAAACCGCAGGGGGCAATGGCGCCCTTCTTCTGCTCAGGCTCAGAATCGCGGCTGCCGGGGTCCCCTCAGCACCCTGGGGAGGGCACCTACTCTTGTGCCTTGCGCAGGGGGGGCCCTTGGTGGGCAGACTCAGCAGCGCGGGGCGCGGCGCTCCGCGGAAGCTCAGGGTCCGGGACAGGCGCGGGTTGGGCTATGGCTCCTGTTGGCGGGAAGTGCTCAGCGCAGGGTCCCCGCCAGGAGTGGAGCTGGCGCTAGGCTGCCAGGGGCTGGCGGGGCGGGCGGGGGTGGGAGGCCAGCGCACGGAGGGCAGGTGGAGAGGTCCGTGGCAGCGGTGCGGGTGGATGGTCCCCCGTGGGTGTCGCCAGACAACCCGCGGGTCCGCTCCCCTGAGCTTGGATGAATGGAGGGAGGGACGTGGGCCCGAGGGCAGATCGCTGCCCTGCGGGGAGAGGGGAACTGCGGGAGAGGAAAGCTTCTCTCCCAGTGGAGATCCGCGTATGGGGAGTGGGGAGTGGGCCGCTGGAGTAGGGGAGCGTGACCTGCTGCGCCTGTCTAGGCAGGGCAGGCAAGTGGCTCTGGGCTGGCGTCCGTTTGGGGATGGAGCCTAAGCCGGTCGCCAGTGAGCTCACGGCAGCTTAGTGGCCAGAGATGTCCCACTAGTCCGGTCCTCATTGACCTAGACCCCTGCTCCGGACAAATACGTGGGGTAGGACTGGGGTGCTGTCCCAGGGGGATATTTCACTCACCAGACTCTTACTATTCAGCTACCTGGTCGCCAATCCCGCTTTGTTTGGAGGAGCTCTCAGAGTATGCGGGTGTCCCTGTCGGCCATCTTCCGCTTCTCCTTTTTTCTTTTTTCTTTTAACAATTTATTGGGGCTGATACAATTCTTTTCACAGTTCATACATATACATACATCAATTGTATAAAGCACATCTGTACAGTCTTTGCCCTAATCATTTTTTTCTCCTCTTTTCTTCTTTTACATTTTATTAGGGGCTCATATAACTCTTATCACAGTCCATACATATACATACATCAATTGTATAAAGCACATCCATACATTCCCTGCCCCATCCATCCCTTCTTTCCTGACCCTTCTGAACTGTTGCCCTGGACGAACGCTACTCTTCTGATCTCAAATGGTTGGTTATTCTAAGGTGTGTGTTCAAACAAGTATCCAAGAGTTAAACGAGCTATGTTGAAAAGTGGACCTAATCTTATTTGCATTTGTTTTTATGCAGATCTCATTACAAAAATCTGATGAGCTAGAGACTAAAGGAGTCCTGGGGGCCTAGTGAGTCACAAAATGGTTGCTACCTGCTAGCCCCGTGCGAAACCACCAGCCACTCTCCGGGGGGAAAAGATAAGCTTTCTACTCACGTAAAGAGTTGAAAACCAAAACAAAACTCAAAGTCATTGAGTGGAATCCGACTTGTGACTTTGTAGGACAGGGCAGAATTGTCCCTGAGGGTTTCCCAGAGTGTAACTCGTTACGAGAGCAGGAAGCCTCTTTTCTCCAGCGGAGCAGTTGGTGGTGTAGAACCACTGACCTGCAGGTCAGCAGCCCACTTTGTAATGTCTATGCCATCAGGGATCCTCCCTGTAAAGAGTGACAGACTGAGAAATCCAGAGGCAGTTCTACCCTGTCCTAGGGGGTCATTAAGAGTCAGAATAGACTCGATAGCAGGGAGGCGGGTGTCTTAACTGTGTGGTGGAGTGACATTTCTAAATCTGGCCCTTCTACGCACATCTCTGACTTCCACCACAAGACTGGGGAGGACGATGCAAACAGGACCTGTATCACACTAACAGGGGGGGGCGGTTATTTTCATTACCAATCCCTTAGCTGTAAGGATGAGCCATCTTACATGAGCACAGAGAAACCCCGAGGGCCTTGGAAGAGCAAGTTCAAGATCTGTCTGAAGTGGTGGAGGCCACTGAGACCAGATGGATGCATCCTAGACCTTGACGAGGACACTCTGAGGAGCAGCACTGAGACTGTGGGGTACCTGTGGGGCAGCATGGCAGGTGTGCCGGCTTCCTGGCCTATGGCAGTGAAGGCCGAGAGACCACGTGGCTAAGAGTCTGAGAACCAGAGGCAGACTTGACTGCTGGATGAGGAGACCGATGGCTGTAACCGTACTCTGCTGATCCTGCCTTGTGGAAACCTACTGAGTTCCTAATAACCCCCCTGAATCGCCTGTGAGTTCTGTGTGGCCCCAGCAATGAAGTCCCGACCCCAGCAATAGATGCAGAGAGGTGTGAGAGGAATGGTCGGCGTCAAACAGGGAAGGAAGGATGGAAAGTGGAGGCTTGCCTGGCCCCGCCTCTTGACAACAGGAAAGCCAAAAGAGGTCAGTTGGATCCCCCTCCAGGGTCCTTTACCACAAACTGCTCAAGGTCAATTTTCTTGAGACATGTATTTGCTATAGTCACTTCTGGAGAACCAATCTGAGAGTCAAACCAGAGGAAACGAGTCGATCATTGGTCCAAGAACCTTCCCGTCCAAAACTAACTCTCTAGCTAAGAATCAGGCCATAAGGATGGGAGGCAACTGACAGAGAATCAACCAGATTTAAGAGTTGAACTGGACCTCAGGATCAGGGTCAGAACACAGAAAATGACAGATCAAGCACAAGGTCTTCAGGCTCAATCGAAGGGCAAGCTTGATTTCACCCCCACCCTGAGCATGGGCTTCCTTTTTCCCAGGGGACAACAGTGGAGTGAGTCGCTGTGGACCACTCCCACGCTCTCCCAAGCCCTGGGCCTGGCCAGCCACGGAGACCAGAGAAAGCGGGGATAGATCATGAGAGTTCCCTCTCCGTGGGGGCCAGGGGCAGCACTGAGCATACAATTCCTCCTAGATGGTTCCTACCCTCGGACCATGGTCTACAGTCAGAGGGTGAGAAAGGGCCGCCTGTCGTCCCCCGCAGAGACTGTTTCCACCTTTCCATCGCTCACTTCAACCCCAAGAGGTTCCCAAACCCACACCTTGAACTCCAAACACCTCTTGGAAACTTCCTCCTCAAGGTCCTCCCCTGGTCAATGTTTTTTAAAACTGGGAACTCACCCCCAGAGATACTGCAGTGATCCTCTTAGTCAACCCAGGAAGATGCCTCCTGGGGAGCACAGCGTCTTAGCCCTTAACTGCATTGCATGCAGCCCTGTCATTTCTTCCTTCTAAATGTGTGTTGTACCTGGTCCCCATTCTTCATTCCCACAACCCCCACCCTAAGCCCAAGCCTCCGTGGCCTCAAATTTAAATTATTTCAAGTATTTAACAGGGTTAGAATTGAATAGCACCTGCTACGTACCTGGTGGCCCTGTAGGCCAGGGGTTGGGCTGCTAACTACAAGGTCAGCAATTTCAACCTCCAAGCCACTCCTTGCAGCGGTTCTCAACCTGTGGGTCTCAACCTCTTTGGGGTTCGAGCGACCCTTTCACAGGGGGCACCTGATTCATAACAGTAGCAAAACAACAGTGATGAAGTAGCAATGAAAATCATTTTATGGTTGGGTGTCACCACCACATGAGGAACTGTGTGAAAGGGTTGCGGCCTGAGGAAGGTTGAGAACCACTGCCTTAGAGGAAAGGGGAGGCTGTCTGCTCCTGAGAAGATTTAGTCTCAGAAGCCACGTAGAAGGTTGACAGCAGTCGGCTGGAGTTTGGTTTGCCATGTGTCTGGCTTGTGCTAAGTGCTAAATATGAAAATGCTCATTTTAACACTCCCCTCAAATGTATTATGATCATCTGTAAAACAGATGAAAAAATATGAGGCTCTCTCTATGGCTAAGTAAATTTGCTCATACCATACAAGCAGCGGAGCTGCGACTCCACCGAGGGCTGTCTGAACCCAGACCTATAACCTCCTCTCCCAGGAGCAGGGACTAAAAATAGGAAGTCCCCCTGAAATATGGATGTCAAGGAGTCAAAGAAGAAACGGGGATAATAGAGATACTGGCTTATACTGAGAGTCCTGGTGGTATAGTGGTTACACATTCAGATTGCAAACCGTGAGGTCAGCAGTTCAAAACCACCAGCCGCTCCGTGGGAGAAAGAGGACACTTTCTACTCCCGTAAAGAGTTCCAATAGTGGAAACCCATAGGAGCAGTTCTACCCTGCCCTATAAGGTCGTCTTGAGTCAGAACTGACTGGATGCCAGGGGTTTGTTTTTCTCCTACAAGACTGGGGCTTCCAATCTGGGCAGATAATCAGCCACCTACAGCCCCAGAGGACGTAGCAGGTAAAGGCCAGGGAATAAGCAGACAGAGCAACTGGGGCAGATCCTGGCTCTGATGAAGAGTGGAGGGGGATGCTGCCTGACCATGGGGATCGAGGAAGAGGCTGGGGAGGGGAAGCTTGCCCAGCCCTTGGTAAAGGCCACTCCCATCCGGAGTCCCAGTCTAGGCAGAGCAAAACTACCTGCAAACACCAGATAGCACTCACAGGCCAGTCAAGACCCAGGGGCTCTCAGGGCAGGACTGGAGACTGGTGCTGACCAGCAAGTTGCCTTCTAGAGATGGAGGAGAACAGGAGGGGAAGACTAAGGAGCCATGTGGGCAGGGCAACAAACTGGCCAGTGGGGATGTATGGTAAGAAAGCAAACTCCCCATTCCTGAATATCCCGTCTTCAGAGTCATCCTGCGTTTAGCACTCCCCGATGTGAATGCTTTCCAGTGTTTTAAGCTCTGAATGTTTCCCCCTCTACCCAAAGGATCTGTTCCTTTCAGCCCCTACGCTGCCTCGGGATGCCGTACCAAGTCTGTCCCCCGTGAGTGAGAGTCTGTCTGTCTTCCGTACCAAGTCTGTCCCCCGTGAGTGAGAGTCTGTCTGTCTTAGATCGTGTCCCAAACTTCCCAGGGTCATGGATACTTGGAACTGGGCAGAGTTGGAAAGCATCCAAGTCCCTCAGACTTTACCCGGGTGACCCACGACCTCAACGCAGGTCAGTCCATCCTGACTCTTCTGTCGCAGCAAGCACGCCCTTGCCCTCACCTCACACACCCAGAATCACTCTCCTTTTCCCGCCTTCCACCCCATTTCTCATCACGGTGGCCAGTGATTAGCTTAGCAAGTGGCACATAGATGATGCAGGATGAATGTTGTCCAATGATCTCAACCAGTAAGAAAAACACCTACTAAGTTTAATATCTTGTACGATGTGCATGGCTAATTAATGCTCCCCTCTGAATTCTTCAGAGTTTCATATTTAATTTTTTTGAGATGAACAATAAGTTAGGTTTTAGAACTTTGCTAGATGTCAGATTATTTGGGGACTAGAGCGTTTTCTAAAGCCCCTCAAATCACTGTATGACTCCAGTCCTCCGAGCACAAGCCCCCCCAGGGCGAGGTACAGTGTGTGAAGCCTGTGTGCTGGTCTCCACATGTGTTCACACTCTAGCCACCAGGTGGAGCTCCGGTTCCCTCTCCTCCACCATCCCCACTTCTGGCCACCTGATCAGTCAGGCAGTGGACAGGCTCTTTTATTAGGCTGTGTGGTTTCAGGTGACCTAGTGGGTTACAAGTAGAGTGGCTAGCCACAAGGTCAGCAGTTCAAACCCACCAGTGGCTCCGTGGGAGGAAGATAAGGCTTTCGGTGCCCATATAGATTTACAGTCTTAGGTGGATTAAGCCTCTGGTGAATCATCTCTAAGCATACGCCAGGGACGTGAATAGGGTGCACTGGCAAAGGGACTGTTGCAGATGCAGTTAGGTTAAAATTTAACACCTTGTCAATGCACCTCCCTTTTGATCCATTTTAAATCTGTCCCGAGTTTTCCATATTTTCGGCTTTCTTTGCCATCGAGGTTTTTATCTGTTTTACCGTATATACTCAGGTATAAGCCTAGTTTTTCAGCACATTTAAAATGCATTTTTATGGTAAAATAGGGTCAACGTATACTCTAGTATATATGGCACTTTCTTGTTGTTGTTAGTTTGCTGTGTTCTTCTGTTTATGAAGTCCAGGATAATAGGCAAACCTATAGAGGCAGAAACTGGATCGATGGTTTCTTGGGGGTGGGGGTGGCAGGGGAGGCTGGAAGGAAATGGAAAGCTAATAACGAAGAGTACAAGAATGAAGAAAAGGTTCTAAAAGTGATGGCGGTGATGACTGTGTAACTCTTCTCGATGTGAAGGAACTACTGAATTATATGATATGTGAATTCTATACCACTCAAACTTATTAAAAACCTTGAAAACAATGGGTTTGATATTTAGCTAAAACAAGAACACATATGTAGGAAGCATCCGCTGATCAAGGTGTTAACTAATGGGTGATCAATTAGTCCCCTGTGCCTCTGTGTCTTTGCACACAAAAGCATTGCAGACAAAAGCATTACAAAATGACTGTTATTTGTGACTTTGCTGCTAAAGACATTGAGAGATAACTCAGTATTTAAGATCTCTTTAAGGCTCTTGAATCTTGCATATCCGTGTGATTGTCTTTGAACTTAGTGCTTTTATTATTCTAAGGTTAAGAAACTGTGACTAGTTAAGTGACATTTGCATAGATAAGAGTTTAAAAATGTTTTTTAAGTTCTTTGATGTTTGGTTTGTAACCAATCCCTTGTAAAAAGAGTATAAAAATCAAGCTTCAAATATACTCAGTACTTCAGTCCATCAGACTGAAGGCCTCCCGATCCCATGCTTTGTATACATCTCTTTCCTTTCCTTTCATCCGCACGCCTCATTTCGAACCCAGCTTGATGCGGGATAGCTGGTCGAATCCCCCGCATTAATGGCGCCCAACGGTTAGACCAGCTATCCTGCACACATACAGTAGATTTGTTACACTGGGTGAAAAACCAAGCGAATGGAGACATCTTCATGTTGAAATGTGAGTAGTGCAGCCATTTTTGTACCTGAAAGCATATGAATACCTTAACTTTTAAAATAAAATGTTTTTGTAATGGAGAAAAAAAATTATGTACAGTCTTGAAAACTCTATATACTTTTTAATTTCCAAGGGGATACCAAATAACTTCCGCCCCCCACTGTGTGGTAGTTATATAATCATTTGTCAATTTGAGGATTAAGAGTGTAGGGATGGAGTCTAGCCTGTCAATCAGGTCATAGCCAACGAGGCCTCTGTGTGGCTATGGCCTTCTCCTGAGGATTCTGGGAACTCCATTAATCCTTCCCTGGAGGCAGGAGACTCTCTCTCTCTGCTCATTCCCTATGAGACATTGCAGCTGACAAGACACATGAAGACACCCTGACGCAGCCAGAACCCTGGGAACCGGAGAAGTCACGTGGAGACCCCTGCCAGCACTGGGATGCTTATAATGCCACTGGATCCACAAGACTTCCCACCCACTGGCCAGTGATCTTCCTGCATTCGGCATCACTGCATGTGTTTCGTGAGTCTGAAGAGGACTTTACACATTGGTATCAGACATATGGGCTAATATTGGACTTGATCTGGACTGGGCTGGAATGTTTTCTCAAGATTCAACTGCTCTTATATATAAAACTCTTTCTTATACACATATGAGTGTCTATGGATTTGTTCTCTAATCTGCTCAGACTGACACACATTGAAAATGGGACGGTAGACCAAACGAGTTTAAATCATCCTACAGGATCCAGAGCTGGGGATCTGGGTGTTCCCTAGTTCGGTCTGTAAAGGTTGGGGCAGGCTAGTTTTAGGAAATTACCTCTTCTCCTGGGCCTGACCTTTCCTGGAGGTGAAAGCGGCAAACCGCAAGGGCTCAGTAGTCAGGTGTGGGCTCAGGTGCAAAGGGGCGGGGGGCCAGCGCCAAGAAGCCATTCCACCTCCTCTCAGCGCTGCAAGCCATCCAGGCCTCCCCTCCTGAGAAGCACGCACCTCCCACCCATCCCGTGACGTGACGTGACGTGATGTACCTGGTTTGCTCTCAGCCGAAGGCGCTTCCTGAGGGCTCATGGGGCTAGTGTTTGGGGTTTCTCTGTAGGAGGGCGAGGCCCTTAGCGTCACCGCTCCCTTCCCCGTGCAGATTTTTGTAGGATCCATGTCTGAAATGAAAAGACCCAGAAGAGGGTTTTGAACTCCACGTTTCGCAGAAGATGACAGCAATAGTCAGCTACTGACACGTACAGACACCCCACCCCCACCCCGGGATGAGATGAACCACGTGGCAGTCACAGGAAGGCTCCACACACGTGGGTGGGGGAGAAATGAAAAGTTGCCCATGGATGGTGGCCAGGGGCTCAGTGCCGTGGGCCGAGGTCTGCCGCACGCATCATGAGGTTAGGGGGGCAGGTGGGTGGCGATGAATTCTGAGTATATGTATGAGTTCCATGTCAGCAGGGAGAGTCCACAATGAAAGCAGGTTGATTCCTTACATTAAATGACATTTAGGGGGCAAGCAGACGTCTCACTGATTAGTTAGGCGCAGTTCAGGAAAGCTTCCGTAGGATGGCTCAAGCTTCCAGGAACCACTCCCCCCCTTGACCCCCCCCCCAACACTTGTAAAAGAACATGCTGGCAACCGAGGGGACCAGGGGCCTGTCCTGAGGAAAACGATGACCCACGCAGCCCTCCCGTGTCAGCAAGTCCAAGTCAAGACCCTGGAACTGACCGGGCTGACCGAGACCCTGCCTGGAGAGAAAGATCCTGGGAGAGACCGCCACACACATTCCAAAAGAAAACACCTGGAAGCATGAACTCCTTCAATGGAAAGCATTTGCTGCCCCCAGGGGAGCCTGCCTAGCCCCTGCCCCACACCCGGCTCCTGGAGTCTAAAGAGTGGCCTGGTAACAGACCCTGATCCGTACACGGAGTTCAACCAACCCGGTTCTGAGTCGGCAATGGGGAGCGAAGCAGCCCATGTCTGGTGTCCTATAAGGTCCTAGAAGACACACATTCTTCTTTCTGTGCAGCTCGGCTGAAATGAACCCTATGGTTGCTTTTTGCAAACTTTTCACTGCCAGGATTCCTGGTCTAAACTTAGGATTAGGATGAGAGGCTAATGTGCAAGGGGGCTCTGAGAAGGAGGTGGGCTCAGGCATCTACCTCCTCCCACTCCTGGGTCAGGGCAGCGAGGAGCAAAGCCTCTTGTCTCCAGCTCTCCTGGCTGGCAGCCTGCCCTTGCCGACAGCTCAGCCACAACGCCCATCAGGGCTACAGAAGAGATCTGCCCTGTCAGCGTCCTTGCGGTGAAAGCCAAGCACAGAAACACAATGGATGATGGAGCATCTGACTGGTCCAATCCCATTGGGATGGTAAGTGACTGATGTCACCCACTGATCGGGGAAGCTGGTTCTCAGCCATTTCCACAGGACACGGTGCAGCCTATCGACAGGTCCCAGGGTGCATGGCCAGGGGTGTCCAACTCCTGAAAACACCCTTGTCTGTCTGCCTCACCCGGGCACCCTGGTGGTGCAGGGACTAAAGACTCAGCTTCTCATAGAACTTAGCAGGTGAATTCCACCAGCTGCTCCGAGAAAGGGAGTCTTACGCAGACTACAAGACAGTGCGAAGCTGGCCTGTAAGGTTGCTATGAACTCTACCTGATGCACTGGGGAAAGGTTATGTGCGTCCCTTGGTGGGGGGGTGGGTGGAGGACGGACAGTTGTCCCCTCACTTCTCCTTCAGCAGCTCCACAGAAGGAAGGCTGGACAATCTATTTCGGTACAGATCCCAGCCAAGAAAACCCTGCGGCCTTCTCAGTCCTACCCTGTAATCCACAGGGACAACCAGGGGTCAGGATCCCCCCCAAGGGGGAGCTTTGGGGGCGAGGTGGAGCGGGCTGGGCACAGGAGGCACTTGGAGATGGAGAGGACATGGAGACTGCACCCCCTCCCTGGATGGACGGGCAGGAAGTGGCCGCAGGTGGAGTGGAGGTGGCCCCCGGGCCTTCACAGAGGAGAGTCTCAGGTTTGGTGTCCAAGGCAGCTGCTGCATGGTCCGGCCACCCCAAGGTGCTCCGCAGGCCCACACTAATCCTGGGAGGGGCCGGGGCTGGAAACCCAAGTCCTGGGGGTCGGAGCGCTGCAGGGAGAGCCGGACAAGTGTGTGGACCTCAGACAGAGCAGCTTGGCCTCTGGATGGTCCCTTCTCCTAGAGAGGGGAGAGGCCAGGCAGCTGTGCTCAGTGCCTGCCTCTCTCTCTCTCTCTCTCTCTCTCTCTCTCACACACACACACACACACACACACACACACACGAAGGAAACGCACAAGGAAGTGGGAGAGAGCATGCAGGGATGAAGCGTCTAAGTCGTTGTTAGAAGGGAGGAAGACCCCAGCGTGCATGGTCGGCTGAGACTCGGGAAAGAAGCCCAGCGAGCCCAGGAGAGATACCTGTACGGAGGACTAGGTCTGCAGAGTTTGTCACTGTCTTCACGGGGATTATTTTAACGGCCGAAATAGAGCGTGCGCGTAAAGGGCTGGCAGTGGCTGAAAACACAAAAGGGTAAATGGTGCATCCAGAGGGAACATTTGGGAAACACTCAGGCTGCTGAGGAACTGGGCAGGGACAATAGGAGGAAGTCGCCCCCACGAGAAGAATAACACAAAGAGCCATGGACGCTGCGATTAAAAATAACCTGCTTTCTCCCGGTTCTGGTTACAAACCACTACATAGGGGCTCTTTCTCAAGCCACCCCCCAGATTTGGAGGGTCAGGGTTGTTCGCTGTCCTCCTGCCACACCAAGAGCTTGCCAGGGCTCTGCATAAAGAGGCTTACAGAGGCACAGATGGCCTGGCAAGCCGAGGAAGGGGAGAGCATTCACTCTGAGGGGAGGGCCCAAGGAAGCCAGTCATGGCCCATGGGGCTCAGACGAGAGAAGGAAAGAAAAGATCAAGTCCATCCGTTGCCCAGTCCCTTCAACCATCACAGATGCCTCCCCACAGCATCATTTCTTTGATGCTGGGTCTGCTCCACCAATCATATCCCTCCTGCCCCCAGCAAGTCAGAGCCCCCATCTGTCGGGCTGCAGATGGTCTTGCTTAAAGCCACTCTTCCCAAGTCAAGAGGGCGCCAAGCATCCAATTGCAAACTCAAGACCCTGGGCACCACCCAAGTGACACAGGCTGGGATCCAGACTCCCAGCTGAGCTTGCTGGGGTCACTGGCCGGAATGCAGGCAGGCTGGTTGGTGTCCTCCAGCGCTGGGTGGTCCAGGCTACCGACCTTGGGCTCCCTGCCTCCCCAGATGCTGCAGACTCAATGGTGGGCGCATCCCCAAACCCTCTTTCCCAGTACAAGCTGGTTGCAAGACCCCACCCAACCCCTCATCCTCGGTTTCTCATGCAGGCAATGCAGAGAGCTGAAACACATGCTCTGTGGTGCCAACGTCCCTGCCCCTCCGGTGGGTGCCGCCCAGAGGTCTTGTGGCCACAGATAATGGCTGCGGGGTAGGGCTGTTTGAGAAGCAAGACTTGCTGAAGAATCAGCCATTGTGCTGGAAAGCCTGTCAGTGCCTTTCCAAGGGGGGAGGGCGGCACTTCGGCAGAGGACAGTGCCCCCCTCCCCACCCCCAGGCCCTCCCATTATGCATGGCGTCTGCCAGACAGTAGCCGAGTGCCTAATAACCATACTCCAACCACTAAGCGGGCACAGCAATTCTCCTGACTGATCCGATGTCCCTCAGGGTACACCTGCCCCCTCTTTGGAAAGACAAAAGGGAGTCTTACCAAGGACCAAGTGGGACCCACTTCTATCTGTTACCCTCCCTCCCTCTTCAGTCTCTTGTCTAAAAAAGTTCCCAGGGGTGCGATGGGTGGCCCCACGGGGTTTGAAAGCATCAGAACCCCCATCTCTCCCCACATTTCTAACTGGATGTTCACATACTCCCGCCCTGTGCCCACCCAGTGCAGGAGCCCCGGTGGCATAGTGGTGATGCATTAGGCAGGTAACTGCAGGGTCCACAGTTGGAAACCACCAGCCAGCTCCAAAACATGAAGCTCTCTGCTCCTGTACAAGTCCAGCCTCGGAAACACACAGGGGTCACTGCGAGTCGGCCTCCATTCAGTGGCCAGGAGCTGGGGTGCTCACACCACACTACGGTTCACCAACATTCCTTACATCCAGCTTCACCAAGAATGCTGGACACCAAGAACACAGCAGGCAGAGCGCCACTGCAAGCTCAGAGGAGGGAAACTGGGCAGGGAAACCAAGAGGCACAGAACACAGGACTCTGCCACCCCCAAACCCCACCCACCCCCAGACCAAACAGGGTCCCTCTCCCCCCTCCTCCTGCCTGGTATGTCTTCCCTCTCCAGCAGTTTATGTCTTGTACATCTTGCCCTGTCTCAAAAAGAATACTTGCCGAACCAGACGGGAATGACAGTCAGAGGCCAAACATGCCAAACTCCGAAATTACTCTCTGGCAGCTGTTGCACTTTGCTTTAAATACCCAGCATCCGGACGGGTTGCCCTTCTGTTCTGATACCATAAAGTGTTGTCGGATGGGCGATTCACAGAACCGCTGGAACCCAGACTCTGAGCATGGTCATCGCCACCGCAGACCCTCCAAAGTCGTCCTCTCACAGACGAGAAGTTCACGCTGCCAAGATAAAGGGCCTCCCAAGACGCCTCTCTGCTCGGGGCTGGAACCCAGGCCTTCCCACGCCATCTGAATGCTCTCTCACAGCGCAGCCTGCCCACCCGTCTGCCCATCTGCCCGGCTGTTTGTGGAGCTCCGCTGAGTGTCAGGATGAGAGCATCCGGGACAAGCAGGGCCTTGAAGGTCACCTTCCCCACCACTGATTTCACACTGAAGGCTTTCGTTCAAAAAGTGTTAAAAACCGAAAGCACACACGCTTTGGAAAGCACACACGCAACTCTAAGAACAGACTGCACTGGGTTGGGATTCTGAAGGGCATCCCTGCTGTGCTACTGGGCAGGGTGAAATGGTAAGATGACTTCAGACTGACCAGTGCTGTAGCCACCTGGCATGAAGCACACCTCCTTCGAGGTATCTGATCTACCATTTACACAGCATCCCTGCCCTGTGAGCTAGGGCCAGTATTTGAGCACTGTGATCTCGCAGTACGGGAAGGTAGTAGACTCGTGAGATGCACGCGTGTGCTCACGGGGTCACGAAGCAGGCCTCCTGCTCATGGCCTCATCAGGCCAGGTCCGATGCACCCTGGTCCCTCTGGAACGGGACGCTGTCCAGGACTCAGCCCAGGTTTCTCTTCGAAAGCCTTACCTTTTTCTTGCCCATTGCTGCCTGGTGCCAACCCATTCACCACGGCCTGAGAAGCATCAACATCACATTCTGAAAGAAAGGGAGCATATGATCACACATCCCCACATCCTGCCGCGTCCCGCGCAGCCCAGGCTGGCGATGGAGTGGAGCGGGACAGTGGCCGAGGACCTGCCTCGGCCCATCTCAAGTGGTTCCATCCATCACCCCCAGGCATATCCTCCTGGTCCCACCCCACGCAGACTTCCTGGGTGTGGGAGTGGGTCCCTAAGGCGTCCAGGGAGTGCTCTGAGCATGCTGTGTGGCCCCGTCAGGGAAGACACAAGAGCTGTTAGAGGAGGGAGTGTGTTGTGGATAATCTAAGTTATCTTGCCTCTTGCTGCGGTTTCCTTCCTGGCATTAAAACAAAAAACCAACCTACGTAATTTCCTCCAAATAGCTTCTCCTAACAAAGGTCTATCTCCTACTCCATCTTAGTTTAGACGCTAGAAGCTCTGCCAGGACCTGTTTTGTATCATAGCAACACAAGAGCCTCCACCGACAGGCAGGTGGTAGCAGTGCAGATAGTACATTTGCCACAAATCAAACTTGGGTCTCCCACGTAGAAGGCAAGCATGTCCCCGGTGAGCCCCGATGCTTCAGGCGGCCTCCTGGAATCCTCATCACACCTCAATGAGCTGGTCCGTTCTACAGATGAGACTGCTGGCACACCCCATGATCGAGGCCACACAGGGAATGCGGTGACGTACGGCAGTCCTCCTGGTTCCTAACGCCCTCTCACCTGCACAGCTCAGGGTGTGGCTAAGAGGGCGTGAAGATGCTTGTTGTTAAATGACAGAGGTCTCTGGTAACACTCCAGGAAGGATGCAGGTCTCCAGTGGTGAGAGCGGCCAAACGGGGAGGGTGGAGGCAAGGAGGGATAGAAAGGGGGTATCGGTCACAAGGATCTACATTTAACCTCCTCCCTGGGGATGGACAACAGAAAAGTGGCTGAAGGGAGATGTCATATGGTGTAAGATATGACAAAATAATAATTTATAAATTATCAAGGGTTCATAAGGGAGAGGGGAATGGGGAGGAAGGGGGAAATGAGGAGCTGATACCAAGGGCTCAAGCAGAAAGCAAATGTTTGTAGAATGATGATGGCAACAAATCTGCAAATGTGCTTGACACCATGGATGGATGGATGGATTGTGATAAGAGTTGTATGAGCCCCCATAAAATGATTTTTTGAAAAAAACTAGGGGGGAAAAAAAAAGGAATGCCATTCTAGGAGGTCCCTGAAGCAGGAGGGCATTCACTGTGACATCCACATAGTCAAGCTCATGGCCACCGCCACCCAGCCTGTGGGTCTCAGAGTCTTCCAGGGTACTCTCAGAAGCCAAGGTGGGCCTTTGCCTGCAGATGGAAACTTCCTTGCTTGGAAGCCAGGGCTGGCAATCCATCAAGAGCATCTGTTCCCTGCACTGCCTTCTCCAGCCCATGCTCTCCCCGCCAAGCCCCAAACTGAAGATACTCAGACCCTATAGGGAACCCTCGTGGCATCGTAGTAATGTGTTGGGTTGCCATCTGCATGGCTGGCAGTTCAAGAGCAAACCATCCTCTCTGTTTAAGTATAAAATAATTAATAAAATACTCAAACCCGGTCATCTGCTGAAGTCTGGATTTTTATTGCCAACGGCAAAGCAAAAGGGTGAGCCAACTGCTCTACCAGCCTGGGTACAGAAAGGGTAGGATCCACTTATACTCTGACATGATGACAAACTCTCTACTTTTTTTTTAAATTAAAAGATCATTTCATTGGGGACTCTTACAGCTCTTATCACAATCCATACACCAACTGTATCAAGCATATTTGTACATATGTTGCCATTAATATTTTTTAACATTTACTTTCTATTTGAGCCCTTGGTATCGGCTCCTCTTTTTATACTCCCCCACCTGTGCGTTATTGCTGCAGTCACTAGGACTCAGTGTCATCGAGGTGTGTGCATAATGAAAACAGATGCAGTGTATCCTAGGCTGATTATATCTCAATCAGTTTCTTAAACATAGACAAGGACAGGATGATTGTCAAAATGAAAGACATGGTGCATTTAAGCACACAGTTCCCAACCATGAGTTGGTGCTCAATAAATCATACACAACAAGGACGGCAATGATGATGATGATTTATGTCAAAACTTGGGCTGTCATCCAAGTCTTCCAGTTTAAAAACTAAAATGCCACTGAGGCTTCTCAATGGGTGCTGTTGGGTGCCGTAGAGTTGGTTCCGACTTACAGCGACCCTACGTAGGGCAGACTAAAACACCGTCAGGCCCTGTACCATCCTTACAAGCCCACGGTTGAGGCCACCATATCAATCCATCTTGTGGAGGGTCTTCCTCTTTTTCATTACCCCCCACCTTACCAAGCCCAGCACGAGATCTTTTTCCTGCTCTGCTCCCTGCTGATGTAGGAGCCCTTGCACCATAGTGGTTATGCATTGGGCTGCGAGCCACAAGACCAGCAATTCAAAACCACTAGTCATTCTGCTGGAGAAAGATGAGTCTTTCTACTCCCGTGAAGAGCTAGTCTCGCCAATCCGCAGGGGCAGTTCTACCCTGTGCTACAGTGTTGCTGTGAGTCAGAATCGACTCAATGGCAGTCGGTTTGTGTTTTGGAGTTTTCGGTTCCTTATGATCACATGTCAAAGGTACAGGAGACAGTGCTTCTACGGAGCATTCTGGTTGTACGTCCCCAGGGCTTGTGTGTCCTTCTGGCAGCTCAGAGCACATTCAATATTCTTTGCCAAAACCAAAATTCTTTGCCAACACCATGATTCACATGCATGCAATCTTCTTCAGTGTTCCTTTCTTATTCATTATCCAGTTTGGGAGGCACATGAGGCAACTGGAAATACGATGACGTGTCAGGCACAACTCAGCCCTCCGTGGGCCATCTCTGCTCATGAACATGTGAAAGAGGTCTTATGCAGCAGATTTGCCCGATGCCGCACATCTCTTGATCTGTTGGCTACTTACTGCTTCCATGGGCATTGAGTGTGGCTCCAAGTAAAATGAAATAAACCCTCGACAATTTCCGTCCTTTCTGTGCTCATGATGTTGTCTATTGGTTCCGTTACGTGCATTTTTCTTTTCTTTACATTGAGTTATAATGCACACGAAAGGCTGTATGCTTCAGTCTTCATCAATAAGGGCTTCCATTCATTTCACAGTTCAGTATCGCAGGCTGCTGACCAGTCTTCCTCCAATCCTGCTGCCGAGTTCTTCTTCAGGTGGTCCAACTTACTGAATCACTGACTCCGCAAACAGACTGGATTAAGTGTGGTGAAAGACACACTTACCGGCACACATCTTTCCGATTTTAAACTGTTCAATAGTCCCTTGTTCTGTTGGAATGATTTCCCCTTGGCCTCTCAAGAACACAATTAAGTGTTCTGCAAACTCTTGCCTCCTCAATGTTAACCATATAAGTTGTTCTGATGTACAGTTGAATGCCTTTGTAAAGCCAATGAAATACTGATAAACGTGTTTCTGGTGCTCTCCGCCTTCAGCAAAGATCCATATGACATCAGCAATGCTATCCCTTTATGCCACGGACTCTTCTGGCAGCTCCCTGTTGATGCACTGTGACAGCGATTTTAAAAAATTAACTTCTGTAAGATTTCACTTGTAAGTGATATTCAAAACACTGTCCAATAATTTCTGCAGTATATTGGGTTGCTTTCCTTTGGAATGGACACAAATGAAGAACTCTTCCCAGTCTTCTGGCCAGGTGGCTGTCTTCCAAATGTCTTAGAAATATGCTTCCGATGCTGCATGAGTTTGTTCAAACATTTCAGAACCTCAGGCCCCCAAAACATTATACACGAAGAAGGCAAAAAGTCATTAAAAAGATAGGAAAGAAAGAAAGAAAAGGCCAGAGTGGATGTCAGAAGAGATTGAGACCTGGTCTTGACTGCACTCATCTAAAGTCAATGGTGAAGTCCAAGAGCTGAACTTCAAATCCCCAAAGGCAACTAAAGAAAGTAAGGCATTATAGTGAAATGTGCAAAGAACTGCAGGTAGAAAAACGAAAGGGGCAGAACAAGCCCGACATTCATCATGCTGAGAACTGAAGGAAATACTCAACCCTTGCGCTGTAATACTGAAGGATTCTACGGCGAAAAAATGGAACTCTGCAGGAAGTATCAAAAGAAGATGGAAGGAATACACCGTCACTGTTCCAAAAAAGAACTGGACAATGTGCAACCGCTTCAAGAGTGAACACATCATCAAGAACCTGTGACACTGAAGGAAGAAATCCAACCAGCACGCAAGGCACTGGCGAGAAACAAGTCTCCAGGAATCAGTAACTGAAGACCAGCTAACCAGTGCTGGAGGCCGCGAGAGCGAATGGGAAATCTAGGGACGTTTCCAAGAGAAGATTTTCAAAGGACAGAATGACCAGTTTAAAGTGACTTACCGGAGCTCATGGTGATGACAGGACAGGTCTTCTGCGAGGGGGGCCCTGGATCTCTGCAGAAAAGCAAACGGCACGCATGAACTTCATGAGCAGCAGGTTCAAGAACCCCCGAGTCTGTGGACTGTGACAAGAGCTGCAGGAGCCCCATAGAAAATTAGTTAAGAAGAGAACACCCTATTTTATCTTCTTTGGCAGTAAAAGTACAAACACCGTGAGCTTTCCTGCCGCAGAGCCGACACAGGACTCACTCGGCCGGACCTTGAGCACACCCCGCCCCCCCCCCCCCCCCACCCGCTGCACTCGGGCTTGTTAGCCACTCAACTGTGAGCCCATCCCAGATCTCCCTCGGCTTCAGCATTCTAGGAAAAGGCTCGCGTGCCGTGCGCGCACACAGTCAAAGTAGAGGGGAAGGGAAAAGCCACATTTCAGGACAGAGAGGGGGACTCGCATCACAAACTCATGATCCGAAGTTATTAATAATACTAGTGAACAATTACATACCAGACTGTGCACAGTGACATGTTCCAAGTGCTTTAAATACATGAAATCATTTGAACCCAACAAAGACTACTGCATATGCCCTGAGCTGCCAGAAGGACACACAGGTCCTGGGGAAGTACATCCTAGCTGTGGTTCCCAGGCCTGCAGCACTCTCATCAGCCAGGAGCTTACTAAAGATGCAGAAGGCTCGGTGCATCAGTGGTCACTGCAGTGCTGTCCGGAACAGCCAGAGATCAAGGCAATACACCTGTCCACCAACGCAAGAACGCCCACATAACAGGTGGTGTACACAGACAAGGTAACAGCATTCATCCCTAAAGAGAGAGGTTTTGATACGTGGTATAACGTCGATGAACCCTGAGAACATTATGCTTCAGACGCACAAATCATTCGAATACCACAAAATATCAAGGCGGGGAAATAGCTTATGGGTTATGGGGGAGGGGGGTGACTGTCAAAGAGGGGATGAAACCTTTTAGAAAAAAATAGTGATAATGATTGTACAACTTGGTTAGTGTTACTGAAGTTTACATTTTAAAATGGCGACGATGGCTAAAGATGTCGTGTGTATGTGTGTGTGTGTAAACATCTACGATCATTTCCCCTTAAATTTTTATTCATTATTTTGGATTTCAAAAAATATGAATTAGTCATTTAATATTGTGGCCTGTTATTTCTTTTGCCAGAAGAATAAACAAGTCTGTCTTGGTAGATAGACAGCCAGAATGTTCCTGCTTTAGAAGAAGGACAGGCGTTCCTATCTCATATTTGGGGCGTGTTACAAGGAGAGACCATCCCCAGAGAAGGCATCATGCTTGCTTGAGGATGCGCTGAGAGGGGGGAGAGCCTCCACAAGTCTTACTGACGCGGGGGCTGCATCCAGGGGCTCAGACAGCGTCACACCGTGAGGGTGGTGCAGGGCCCAGAGGCCTTGCATTCCATTAGGAATCAGAACCGACTCAAAAGTTACTTGCCAACAAATCAGATAGGATTTCACTTGTACGATGACTGCGGTTTTCCTAGGATTGCAATACTACCTATTTGAGGGAAAAAAGCAACACCATTATTTGTTTTCACATGTAGACAATAAAAACAAACAAACACCTTTTTAGTGTAATTTGGATGAAAGATTACAGAACAAACTGGTTTTCTGTTCAACCGTTTATACACATTTTTATTTCAGACATTAATTGCGATTGCGATCTCTACTATATAGCTCTTCCCATTTCTTCCCTGTGTTTATCATTAAAAAAAAATTTTTTTTAACTGCTCAGATCCTACCCCAGACCGAATGAATTAGAATGTGCAGTTTAACACGATCCCCAGGTGATTTCTCTGTACTTCTACGTGTGAGAGGCACTGATGTAGAGAAAACCAACCCCCTGGGTCATGAATTCTGTAACAGAGAGGGCAAGAGGCAGTATCGCAGGTCTGTTATAAAGACACATACCTGCCTTTGCTTTAGAACACTCTGGAGGCATGCACGGATTTCCTTC
Source organism: Tenrec ecaudatus (assembly GCF_050624435.1). NCBI lineage: Eukaryota > Metazoa > Chordata > Mammalia > Afrosoricida > Tenrecidae > Tenrec > Tenrec ecaudatus. The sequence continues at coordinate 80,104,253 of NC_134545.1, forward strand.
CTGACCTACTTGCTGCCCTTGGAAATGACCGGCAAGGAGAAAACCTGAAGGTGAAAGGAAATCATTCGAATGTCCTTCTCGGCAGCTCCTCTCAGCAGCAGCTGGACCTCTGTCACTGTCGATGCACCCAGAGACTGCCCTTCCAAAGCCGCCTTTCCATCCCAGAGGCGCAGCCGACGGGGCTGGGTGCAGGACGGCGTCCTTTCCCGGTGTCTCGCTGCTCCCACAGGTGGCCTCGCAGGACCAAAGGGCTGCCGTGGTATCACCCAATACTTTTATTTTAAAAATAAGCTTTGTTTATCCAGCTTTTAAATGTTACTATTTACCCAACTTTTAAAATGCGACAGACGGCATTTTTCGGATTCAACCATGAAGCCACCGTAACAGAAACTTCTTGCCTTTCTCTGCAGTCCTTCCTACCCTGTATCTATAGGCTTCATCAGCATTTAGGAAGTTCTGAGCTTTAATTTTTAAAGGAGACACTTTGAATTTTTCTCCTAGGTTTCTGCACAGTCATGGTATCCTTCATTTTAGTGGCGGTATAATGTTTCACTGTAATAAGACTCCCTAGTTCATTTACGAATTCCCTCTTTAAAGCTGAGTTTAATTCATCTTACGTTTAAAACCAAATGTGTGCCATGCAGCGTTCTCAGGCTAAGGAAGAGATGAAGGGAGACGGTCTAGGAGCCAAACCCACGGGATGTCTCAGCTCACACACAAGGACCCACCGACGTCAGATACGGAAGGCCTCTGCTTGCTTTATCTTTTTCGATCCATAAGAAATCACCCGGAGAGTGTAGGAGGTTACAAGTTGGGCTGAAAGCTTCAAGGTCAGCAGCTCGAAACTGCCAGGGGCTCTTGTGGGAGAAAGACGAGGCTTTCTACTCCAGTGAACAGTTACAGTCTCGGAAACTCACAGGACAAGATTTGCTCCATCCTATCGGGTCACTATGAGTTGGAACTGACTACATGGAAGGGAGTTCTGAACTCCCCCACCACGCCCCCACCCTTGACTGAGAGCTTATTTTTGTAAATGGTTTTGCTAACATATAATTCACATATCATACAGTTCAACAGATCAATCATATTCAAGAGTTGTGTAGTCATTACCACAATCAATTTTCAGGATGTGTTCTTCTTTCGTCTACTTACTGTTGTTGGCTCCCCATATTTCCTGACCTCCCCAGTGCCATGGCCCTAGGTAATGATCAATCAAATTACTGTCTCTATAGATTTACCTATCCTGAACTTGGGGGTAGTTACATCGTTGCATGTCAACTTGATAAAAAAGTGTAGGGGTGGAGTCTAGCTTGTCAAGCAAGCTGTCAAGCTTGTCAAGACTGATGATGCCTTCTTGTGGGTGTGGCCTTTTCATGAGGATTCTGGGAACTTCCTCTCTCTTTCTCCCTGGATGTGGGCCACACTGTCTCTCTGCTTCACCTCCCTGTTGAAGAGACACACTCGGACAGCTGGAGGAGCCAAGTGGAGACCTGTGCCAGTGCTGAGATTTCTCTATCGCCACTGGATCCACAAGACTTTGCACCCACTGGCCAGTGATCTTCGTGTATTTTGCATCATTCCAAGTGCTGCGTGACTCTGAAGAGAGATTTATGGACTAATATTGGAATTGTTGGCTAATATGGGACTTACAGACTTGATCTGGATTGGGCTGGGACGTCTTCTTAATATACAATTACTTTTTGATATAAAGTTCTTTCATATATATATGAGCGTCTCTGGATTTGTTTCTCTAGTCAATCTGGACTAACACAGATTTCAAATACAGAAAATTATACAAGACACAAGCAACAAATCAACAACAATGACAAAATAAAACACAAGAAAGCCTCAAATGAAAAGCAAGCATTTTGGGGTATAAAAACAAGGACTGATGAACCTATAGGGTCAGCAAGTGGAACAAGAGTTTTCGGGGGAGGGAGACACAGAGGTGGTGGCGGGGTAAATGGGTGATGACCTCAAGGGGTCCATATAGAAAAAGAATGCGTGGAAAATCATCGTGGTAGCAAATGCACAATTCCACTGAATGTGTTAAACTATGAAATGATTTGATATATGTATTAATTCCAATTAAAAAAGGAAAGAGCAGAAATATTAAAAGGTGAAACAGTAAAACGGATCAAAAGAGAGATCAAATAAGGTGTTACATTTTAACCCAACTATATTTGCTTTAATTGACATTACAATACTCTCTGATAGCAGGACTATATATTCACGTTCCTGAGTTCAGTCAAAGGAGATTCGTGTAGGGACCCTGAAAATGGCTAGTGGGCTTCCACCATCATCCATAGCCTTCTGCAAACTGGTGTTCAGATTTTAAGCTCCGATACCATTCCTTCCTCCAGATTGGATTTTATTATCGACAATCCTTGGATCACACGGGCTGGTGTGCTTCTTCCATGTGGACTTTGCTGACACCTCACTTAGATGGCTGCTTGTTTGAAGACAGGCCTTTATTTTATTTTTAATAAATCCTTTTATTGGGGCTCTTACTGCTCTTAAACCAATCCATGCATCGGTTGTTGTACAAAGCACACTTGTACATATGTTGCCATCATCATTTTCAAAATATTTTCTTTATGTTTGAGCCCTCGGCATCAGCTCCTTTAAGACCTCAGACACTATTCTTTCTGACAAATGGGTACCATCTAGTTTCCTCACTATATTTTGCTACATGCCCATTATCTTCAGTGATCTCTTCATGAGGATGAGTATCAAGTAGGGCCGTGTCATAAGAACTAAATGTTCTTTGATTAGGGCTACAATTAAGTGTGAGTCCTAGATCCATTCATATAGCTATGGTTTGTATATGTCTCTGGTTCACTTTAAAGACATCATTATTACTTTATGCTAGAGGACATTATAAATCATCCCCATGGGTTACATAGTAGTTCTCACTGATATGGTCATTAACTTAGTCAATGGTATAGCATTAAAAACACTGTTGAGAAAGGAGATTATACAGGCATAGGTCAGTTTTTCAGACTTAAATACATGAAGTGTTGACTTGTACAGATTAAAAACTTGAGTGACTGAACACCATTCATATGAACAATAGCACACATTCACACAGGCAGAACGCTGCCTGCCAGACAAACCCAAGTCATAAAAAGCAGGGAGAGTATAAATATAGTAACTATGTAGTGGTCCCAGGCCACCATTCATTGGGCACCCTTCAAAGCAAGAGATCCAAATTCTCGTCCAACGAGCACCAAGTCCATCACCCTGGGATAACAGTCATCTATGTTTCTTCTCACACTAGGGTGTTTCAGCCTTAAGTCCAAAGGAACATGTCAGTTTGTTAAATCTGCAACATACAGGTGAGTCTAATGTAAAACCCAGTTCTCTTAGCATGGTTTCCAAAGTGGATCTTTTGGGTGTGGCTCCTGATGGATACTGTGCATCCCCAGAAGTGCAAAGTCCTAGGGCTCGGGCCACCAAGGGCTGGATACAAAAAGGCCCAATGTGTCTAAGGAGGCCCTTGCCTCACCCCAGTCTGGACCTGGGTTTCCAGTAAAGTTCCCTAGTCACTCTTGTAGGAGTATCTGGGGTGATTTGGGGTGACCTTAGAGCCATGTTGCACAGAAGCCAACTGATTGGTCTTCTCCCTCTCCCCAGTTTCTTCAGAAACTGACTCCAGCTGAGGTGAGGCCTCCTGGGTCGGCGTGGTTTTTAAGATGGACAAATAAAAGGGGCGATACGTGACTCACAGGAACTGGGCAGACTCACTACCTCGTTGCTTGAGAGACCAGATGAGATGAGGTCCTGACTCGAGGGCAGAAGCCCACCGTTGTCTAGGTGTTTATCCTCATAGTAGTGGACTCGGGCTGTCAGGAGAGACCAGACCCCGAGAAGGACATCGTGCTTGGTAAAGGAGAGCGGCAGCAACAAAAGAGCAAGGGCCACGACAAGGTGGATCGACACGGTGCTGCAACAACGGTCGGCTCAGACATGCGAACAATTGTGAGGACGGTACAGGAAAGGGAAGTGTTTCCTTCTGTTGCGCGCCCCCTCGCTGGGAGTCAGACGTGACTGGGGGACACCTAACAACATGCAATCTTGGCTCTTCTGCGATGGACTAACTTCACTCACCCTAACGGTCTCCAGGCCTCCCCATGTCACGAGGTGTTTCAGGATCGCAGCCCCTTTTGAGGGTTATGCAGTATTCCTTTTGGTGTACACACCAAAGTTTCGTTGTCTGTTCTTCTACGGGTAGGCAGTTGGGCTGTTTCCAGCTTCCTGCTATTGGGAATGGTGCTGCCATGAGCATGGGGGAGCACACGTCTGTTTGTGTCCTGTGGGGTAGATGTCCTGCAGAGGTAATGCTGGGTCGTGGGCTACTTCTAGTGCGAGTTGTGTTCAGATCGTGCCCTACCGCTCTCCGCAATGGTCGTCGGTGCAACAGTTCAGAACTTCCAAGTGTCGGCCCCAACCCTTGACCACACAGTAATCCAAAGGGCACAAGCCAGGAGTCGGATCCAGAGTATTTCACAATCCCTTGCTACAGGTTGCCCGCCAGACAGAGTGGATGGGCCCAGTGTTAACCTGTGAGCTGCTAAATATAGGTCAAAGGAGACAAGATCCAGGGTAGAAGGAAACTGCAGTTGATTCTTGAACAACACTGGGGTGAGGGGTGCTGACCTCCCATGCAGTTGAACGTCCGAGCATTAATTTACAGCTGACCCTTGAAAATGTGGGCTTGAACTGCACTGACCCATTTCTGTGTGGGTCTTTCTCCTGGTGCTAGTGTGGTGTGCCAGTACACACTTAAAACATTGGGTGGGGGAAAAACACATTGTGTGTGTGGGGGGGGGGTACTAATCAACAGTTCACTCGGAGGTGTCTGGCAGCACACAGCATTTTAAGCAGCCACTTACAACACTTGAGCTCACTACAATGGCATTGAGAAAACAAAACCCTCCTCTCAGTGGGCCCAGAGAATTCAAACCTGCGTGGTTCCATTCAGAAGCAGCAGAACAGTACTGGTGCACCAGTGAGGGGCGGCTCAGCACGGAAAGGCTTCTCAGGTAGGCAGCGCACGCTCACATGGTGAGCTTGAATCTGTATCAGACGAGGCAGAGATGCGTGTTTAAGATCAAACCCAAAACAAATGATACCAAGAGTAACAGTGGCAGCTCGGCCAAGAGCAGAGCCCGGTGTCGACTCCTCACCAGTGGTGGCAGCAGTAGCGACATCCTATCCAGGCTATTCTAGGCCTGGTTTTGGCTCTGATTCTAGTCAACTCAGCTTCCTTGAATCTTGCCCCGCTCTGAGTATGACTAAAGTGTCCCTTTGGGCTTGAGTTCTTCAGAGGGAGCGTCCAGTGGTTTGCACCCCAAGCCCAAGGGTGGTGGGGAGGGCATAAAACACGATGCCAAAGTTTTCCCCCGAAGAGAAGAAGTTTCATCCTGCTCAACTGAAGGGAGACTGGAGCCCTGGTGGCATGGTGCTTACACACTGGGCTGCTCTCCACAAGGTCTGCAGTTCTAAACCACCAGCCATTCCTCAGTAGAAAGAGGGGCTTTTCTATGACTGTAAACAGTTACAGTCTCGGAAAGTCACAGGCTCAGTTCTACACAGTCCTGTGAATTGGCAGCGACTCAATGGCAGTGAATGGAGCCTAGAACGATGGGACAACCCAAGTGGCCCAGCAAGGTCTCCACCGCCTAAAGGGCCCAGTCAGAGCAGAGAGCGCGCCCAGGAAGTGGCACCCACAGCCGGCGTGAAGAAAGCTGGATGCTTTGAAAGTCATAGTGGAGCCCCTACGGTTTATTTTAGGGATGTTACTATTGTAGAAAGAGGGGGCTCCCTGCTCGCATAAAGATTACAGCTGCAGAAAGCCTTATAGGAGTTGGAATCAACCCTAAGGCCGCAGGGTTTTTGTTTGTGTGACTTTGTTTGGGGGGCGGGGGGTACTTGTTTATTGTAGACTATCAGGGGACCTCACAAACAACCAAGGAAAACATTGCCTGGTCCTGCATCAGCCCCATGACTGCTGGCAGACTGGACCCACTGTGACAGGTAGGGTTTGAACTGCTATCTGGACATCCAGACCTTGCTTCGTAGTCTGCAGACCCCACTGATAGGTGTTCAGCACACCACAGGAACCTGTTAGCCCTTCAGGACAGACAGGCAGACAGGCGTGGGGGACAGGGGGCAGGGAGCGGGATGCAGGATGCACAGGCCAATCAAACTTGGGTCTCCGGCAAGGGAGGTGAGCATCCTATACCGCTGCATCTCTACTGCTCCCAGGAGGCAGGGACTGGTGGTGCACGGTTAAGCGGTGGACTGTTCGCTGGAAGGCTGGCACTTCAGAAGACTAGACTGGCCACCCCCTTCCGAAAGGGCACAGCCCTGAAGACGCTACGGAGTGGTTATACTCTAACACACCCAGGGCCACATGAGTCAGAATAGACTGGGCAGTAACAACACACCGACAGGATATTATTCTCATCTATAAAAGCTTTAGTTTAACTTACAAAGAAAGCTCTGACATTTAATTTTTTTTAAACTAAGCTATAAAGAGCTTGTGATGGTGTGTATTGGGATTTCTCCCACTACGGCCCTTCAAGAAAAGCAGGCATCTCTGGGTAAAGGCCCAAAAGATGACGAGTGCCATCGTGTGGCACAGAAGGATAGCTACGAGTGGGCAGTTATCTCCAAGTGAGGTGCAGGGCCACAGCTCCCAAGGGCCAGGAGAAGCCAAGATGCCATTCCATGCCGTGGGCTGCTGGGACTAACCATACTTGGTCAAAACGCCACAGCATCAACACAGACATTCCACCAGAAGAACAAGATGTGAAGGAGCTAGAGTTGTTAAAAAAAATGTATTCAGATCAGTAGTAGTTCTGCACGGTCCCTTCCCTAATCCCACATGACCCTCTAATTCTACGGTAAGTTTGGATGACACAAGGGTGAGTAATTACTAAAAAGCAAAAGTTATGCTTCTAGCCAAAATAGGATCAAATTACTAAAGTGTGGGCTGTTTACTGGGAAGGGAAAGAAGGCCTTTTCCTTATATGGGCAGATCAGGGACATAAGACAAGGCTGGGACTGACTGACAATGATCACGGTCTTGGAAGAGAAGATGCCTCTGGTTGAGCTGCTCCAACGTCCCCTGGGCACCATGGCATTTGGCCTGCAGAGCTTCCTTGGGCCCCTATTACACTCTGGATGCACAGATTACATGGTGCATGTGTGCGGACAGGAGCAATCCTCGTCACTGTCTAGCCTTTCAACCAAGCTGCCGTCTACTTGACTCCGGCTACGTAATTCTACCTCACAGTGACCCCACGTGGTTAGAACAGAGCTGTGTTCCACAGGATTCCCAGAGGCTGATTTTTAGGAAGCAGATCCCTAGCCCTTTAGTCTAAGCTGCCCTGGGTGGACTCAAACCTCCAGCCTTCCAGTTAGCAGCCAAGTGCACCACTTATACCCCCCAGGGAACTTTTAGAATCTAACTCTGGGATCTTGCGTTCAAGAAAACCGGGACTCTCTTTAACTCCACTGTAAACTCAATTCTGACTCATAGTGACCCTACTGGAGAGACCAGATCTGCCCCTGTGGGTTTCTGAGACTGTTTATGGGTAGTAAGAGCCCCAGGTTTCTCCTGCAGAGTGGCTAATGGTTTCAAACTGCTGACCTTGTGGCTTCAGTCCATTGTGTACCCTGCTGGCTGCTTCAAAAGAAGCCAGCTCCCTACTTTGACAAACCTCTGGTTATCCTCTACTCCAGCAGTTCTCAACCTGTGGTTCACGACCCCTTTGGGGGGGGGGGGTCAAACGACCCTTTCATAGGGGTCGCCCGATTCATCACAGTAGCAAAATGACAGTTATAAAGTAGCAACAAAAATAATGTTATGGTCCAGGGGTCATCACAACACGTGGAACTGTATGAAAGGGTCGCAGCCTTAGGAAGGTACAGAACCTCTGCTTTAGTCCAAGTTGGGACTTGGTTCGACATGTTTGCAGCTCCTTGAGAAGGATAGGGAGAGCTCCTAAACCCCAGGATGAATGTTTGGCCCAGTTTCACTGTGCTTTGCTGATCTACTGATGAAACCACATGTCTGTAATACCATTTTTAAACATTGCTTTTCAGCTTCTTCCTCTTCTCAATCTTCACGAAGGTCGCTTCGCACCAAATGCACGCTCTACGCTACTGCAGCGAACGCAGAAGGCTCCTCGGAAAGCCAGAAAAGATAAACACGAGCCTCTGATACTTCCTTTCAAGGGTAAGAAGCTAGGATAAACTTGACCCTGGCAATCACGGGGTCTGCTATCCCGTAACACGACTGGGGGGTTCAGCCACAAGGAGCACCAGGCTTCTGTGAAAAGACTGATGTTTCGGGAGAGGGAGCGATTAACAAGCACGGCCGAGGCCAGCCCCCCACGTCCTCCCATTTCCTCTGGGAGCCCCTCCAACTCGGTTTCCGCTCTGACCAATTATCTGAATGGCCTTCAGAAAGGTTTCCCGTGGGCAAGCAAGGCCACGCCAGGGGTTTCTGCCCTCGGTGGGGGCCCTATGAGCTTTCCACTGAATTTTAAGAAAGTTAACTCCTTTCCTCTCCCCACCCCAAATCACCCGCCCCCCCCCCCCCCCCCACACACACACTGATTTCTATGTGGACGAGCTTGCACTGGGCAGGAGTTTCCTCCTCTGGTTCTTTTAGGTGTTTGGAAGTTACAGGACTGTGAGCTGGGACCGCATTCCTTTCTAACCAGGCTTTCACTTCCATCTGGAATATCAGAACTGGGTCTATGGAAGGTGATCTAGCTCAATGCTAGTGTTTTCTAACTGTGCTGAGGAAGGTTCCACGGAGCCTGCCTCTGGTCATAGTGTAACTTGTATTGATTTGATTCGCTGGTGTTTTCTGAGCTTTCTTTCAGGGAGGAGTTCTCTGGCTACCAAACAAAAAATCAGAAACCATACATCAAATCCAACTCTTTCATTATTTAGGTGCAAAAACTGAGATGTGGGATGGGGTGGGTAGGTGAGCAGGAATCCCTTTGCCCTACCAAGTATCCCTTCAACTAAGCCAAACTTCCCCTTAAATCCTTCTCCTTCCTCAGGGCAGCTTCACCTCCAGCCTCTAGGGATGCGTAGCAGTTACGTAATCTGTCAACTTGTGAAGGGGTGGAGTCTAGCCTGTCAATCAGGTCATATCCAATGTGGCCTCTGTGTGGGCGTGGCCTTCTCCAGAGGACTCTGGGAACTCCTGCCTTCCTCCCTGGAGGTGGGACACATACACTTTCTGTGAGACATTCCTGATGACAAGCCACATGGAGCTACACGGATGAGAACCAGAACCCTGGAGCTGGAGGAGCCACGTGGAGACCCACACCAGTGCTGAGATGCTTCCATTGCCACTAGATCCACCAGCCTTTTCACTCACTGGCCTGTGATCTTCCTGCATTCGGCGTCATTGCATGTGTTGCATGAGTCTGAAGAGGAATTTATAGACTGGTATCAAACATATGGGCAAATATCGGACTTATGGACTTCCTCTGGACTGGGCTGAGATGCTTTCTTAAAACACAATTTCTCTTTATATAAAGCTCTTTCTTGTACACAAATGAGTGTCTATGAATTTATTTCTGTAGTCAACCCAGACTAACACAGGATGGATAAACCAAAAATCAAACCAAACTCACTGCCATCGAGTCGATTCTGACTCATAGCAATTCTGTAGAATGGGGCAGAACTACCCCTGTGAGTTTCCAAGACTATACCGCTTCATGAGAACAGATGGAGACGGAACTCAAAATCAGGCTTAACCCCCACCCCCACCCAGGTCAAAACAGTGATGGGGTCATTTCCTCCTTTAGGACCATTCCGTAACTCCTCGCGGGAACAATGCTCAACGTGTCCTGATCAAAATCAGCTACAAGAACTCCGCTTCGGCTCTTACTCATCTCTTCCCAGACCCTGCCTCCCACTTCTGCTGCTCCAAACAGGCCCACTGAGTCCTCACAAACGAAGCCCACTAGACAGGGGCACTCTGCCGAAAGGGTAGATTCTGCTTCCCTCTGTAACAGAACACATCGTCTGGTGACTAACCCAGAATAAGCACCCAGTCGACACCGTTGGAATGTGTCTGTGTGCCCGGCATGTCTCTGGGTGCACGGTGTCCTCCTCTGCCCCTCACCACCCCTCAGCCCCACACCTGATAAAAAGTGCCTAGTCTTGCCAATTCTTCCATCGTCGTGACTACTCATGCATCCCAGCCACCCCTCCGTTCCCATCCTCACGCTCACCATCCTATTCCATCATCTCCTTCCCGGGCCATTGCAATGGCTTAATAAGCCACGGATCGCCCTATTTCCCTGCACCACATTCCAACTTCAGTGTGAAAGAATTGGGGGTCAAATTCCAAGGGGAGTAGGGAATCCCCAGAGTGCTTCTATGCTCTGAGAGAGAGGTTTGGCTCGGCAGGACAAGGCAATCAGAAAACGGGCAGCCAAGTTTCTGACAAGCAATGCTGTATCTAAAGATATCATTGACACAGCATTTCATTAGCACCGATGCAGCCAGCCCTGAGCCCAGGGGGAGAGCAAGGTGAATCCACGCGGCTGCTGGTTCTGAGCCCTGACAGCGTTTCAGAGCAAAGTGTGTCCCATTACTATAGGACACGGCAGCCCTTCAGCCAGTTCATGGCCTAAGTGTTAACAGGGTGCAGAGAGAAAAGGAAGTAAAACCAAGCAATGAATATACACTAATGTTTTAAAATAGTCAACTCTGGGTCTTCTAAACTCACTCAAATATCACACTTGGGGAGACAGTGATCTAGAAAAACCAAGAGCCCCCCCCCAAAAAAAAAGAAAACTCAAGATCCAATTCTTTCACATGGCATTCAAGGCCCTGTAAGGTCAGACAGCAGGTTTTCTAGTATCCTTTTCCTGTGCACCCCCATAAACTCCAAGCTACATGTGCACCTTCTTTGCCATTCCTACGAAATCCTAACGCAACTTCTCAGGAGTGAACCTTCACTCCCATTGTCATTTACCACGAATGGCCTTTCTCTCATCTCCCCAAACTTCAAGACACAGCATGGGCTTCATAAAGACAGAAGGGCGTTATTTTGATTGAGGTTTTATTTTTTTATCCCTACTAAAAGTCATAGAAATGAGAGGCTCACTTTAATAAGATCTGTTTGTAATCACAGAATTTAGAAATCCCAGGTCAAAATAATCTATTATCATGCTCTCGGTCCCACCCCATGACAGAAAAGGGTCATGCCTAGAGCTGAAATGCCAAGCACCTATTGTGTCAGTCTTGGTGGACTAGAGAAACAGACCCATGGACACACATGTGTATAAGACAGAGGTTTATATACAAAAGCAATTGAACATGGAGAAAACATCCCAGCCTAGTCCAGATTAAATCCATAAGTCCGTTATTAGCTCATATGTCCAATACCAATCTATAAAATCCTCTTCAGACTCACAAAACACATGCAATGAAGCCAAATGCAGGACGATCACAAGCCAGTGGGTAGAAAGTCTTTGGATCCAGTGGCGTTGTAAGCATCTCAGCGCTGGCAGGAGCCTGTCTCTCTGTGGCTTCTCCGGCTTCCGAGGTCTGGTTGCATCCATGTGGCTTGTCTTCTGCAATGTCTCCCAGGAAGTGGCAGAGAGAGAGCAGCCTCTTCCGCCTCCAAGGAGGAAGTACCAGATTTTCAGAAGGCCATGCCCACACAGAAGTCTCACTGGCTATCTCCAGATTGACAGCCTAGACCCATGCCTATACTTTTCATCCTTAAATTGACACCAGATTAGATGACTACCACACCAACAAATCTGCAATCGCATATTTTTTCACCTTTTATACTTAAATGGAGACTTTAAGTAAACAAAGTTGATTCTTGCCAACCAAATTGCTAATAAATAAAATAAAAGTACAACTCCAAAAATAATATCAAGTCTTATTAATGCCATATTCTTGGAATTTCAGACAACGGAATTTAGGAACTAATCCGTACTTAAATAAGATGCATGACGTGTAAAGACCATAATATAAGTAGAGAGGGTTAAAAAGTTTATTATCCTGATTTTACAGTGTACTTTTACTAACTTCCAGAAAAAATTTAAAAGGCCTAAAGAAGTGATTGCCAGAAGAACAAGGCAAATAACAAACAAATCTACAAGAACGTGTTCATTTACCCTGATTAGTTCAATTAAAAATAAATAAATAATAACCATCTTTTTCTGCTTTTAAAATTAGGCCACGTCTTCAAAAGCACTCATCCTTAAGGCGGGCAAAAAATACAAAGACACTGGAATTTCATACACAGTGAGTTCTCACCAGCATGTCTGATAACACACCTCAAGAATACGGACCTCTGGCCATTTGTGTTTTAGGGGAATCTAGCCCAGGGAACCCACTGCCATTGAGTTGATTCCACCTCCTTGTGACCCGACAGGACAGGGTCAGACTGCCTCCTTTGGGTTTCTGGGGCTATAAATCCTTCTTTCTTTCTTTTTAAAATTTTATTGGAGACTCTTACAGCTCTTAAAACATTCCATCAGCAATTGTGTCAAGCATGTTTGTACATATCTTGCCATCATCATTTTCTAAACATTTACTTTCTATTTGAGCCCTTGGTATCAGCTCTGTTGTTTTTCCTCCCTTTCACCCACTACCACCCTCATGACTCCTTGACAAATAATAAATTATTATTGTTTTCATGTCTTACACCGATTGCTGTCTCCCTTGGGCTATACATCTTTGCAAGAGCAGAAAGTCTCATATTTCTCCTATGTGGCAGTGAGTAGTATGTGGGTTGGTCTAAACCTGTGGTTAGCAGACACACAACATATGCATGCAGAACAATTTGTGATAGTTTTATAAGAGAGTGAAGACCTAGAACATTCCAATTTTCAGTTAAAGGAGGCTGGATCACATTAGCATATATCCAATGGGTAGACTACCGAAACATTACTAGAATCATGGTTATATAATAGAGCAGTCAATATGAGAAAAGATTTACTATCTTCTGACAGTAGGGAATAAAGTGACATGTAAATATAGGGGTGATCTGTGATTATAATTATATAAAAAGCAAAAACAAAATATATCTACAATATAGTAAAAAGAAAACATGTGGTCGTTTCAAAGTGTTTGTGGAATAATTCCATTATCTTTTGATTCCATTTTTCCATGAGCTTTGTGAAGCCCCTTCATTATACCTACCTACAGGAGCTCTGGAGATGTGATGCTGTGTATTAAGTGCTTGGCTACTGATTTTAAGGTCAGCAGTTCAAACCCCCCAGCTGTCGGTGCCCATAAACCAGTCTCAGAAATCCTTACAGGGTCACTATGAGCTGGAACTGACTCAATGGCTGTGGGTTTGGTCGTATACCGACACCTGTAAAAAGCTGAATTGACAAAAGTGGTGTGGTAGATCTATTTACAACAATGGCAACAAAAACAATAACAAAAGAGTAATTGCTAGGTAGCCTATGCACAACCCAAAGCCTCATGGGATTAGGTTTCTTGGCTCCAAAGTTTAGAGTTTCATAGAATATCCCAGCCAAATGGCCTAACAGCAGGTCTAGTACTCCCATTCTACCTCTTAGTTCGTTGTTATATAGCGCGTGGGGGGGGGGGGGTCCAAAAAGATAGTAGCCACCGAAGGAACAACAATTTGTCTCTCTCACTGGAAGCACCAGAGGAAGAAGGAGAGTCAGAAATAGAAAGAGAATATAGAATATGTGGCTAACTGCCTCCTGCAGCCATCAGACCAGAAGAACAGGATAGTGCAAGCTATCGTTATTGAACATTTTAAGCAAAGGTTTTAGAGATTCTATAGAATCCTAATCAAAAGGGGGAAATGTTAAAAAAAATTCAAATTGTCATGGACCCAAACTTTCTGATGCCAAGGGCACCAGATGAATCCCTGAGACTGGGACAATCTTTAAACCAAAAATATCTTCCCAAGTTTTCTTAACACCACACACAGGTTTAGCTTGACTAGTTAATCATGTCTTCCTTGAGTATTATGTGCTTTAAGAACTATCTCTATGGGTTCAAAGTGACAGCAGCAATTCACACGATTAGACAGGAACCTTGTGGGGCAGTGAGTTCTCATTAACGGAGGAGGAATAACTCAGAAAAGGCAGGCGAGAATGGCTGCTCAGTTTAATGAATACCAAGAAAAATATCCTCAAGGTCAATGGATGTACTTCATAGAAACAACTGGGTTGGTCTATAGAGTCTCAATAAAACAGTAATATTTTTTAAAACGAGAAAAAGGAAATGCATATAAATTCTAATAGTGATGTTAGTAATGTGGAATTAGAAATACTTCTCATCTTTCTTTTCTATCTCCCAAAATGTTAATGATGTGGTTATAATACTATCTTTTGAATGAATAGTAATTTTTCTTAATTCCATTCTACATTTGATATGCAAGCATGTCTTTTGAACGTTTGAGAGACAATTCTAGGAGACGGGCTGAAAAAAAATGTCACTGACAATCTTGTTCATTAGAACATGATACACTCATCCACTGGCAAATACACCAAATGTGGAATTCCAACACTAGTCGCCAAGGACTGCTTTGGTGTAATGAAGCCAAAGTACTCCCACGCAGTTCCTTATGAGGACAAGGGGGGAACAAAACGACTCGAATGTTCAGCCAGATTTCCTAAAGAAGCAACTGCGCCAACATGTCCATCTTAAAATAGGGATTAACAGGGCTGCCAGGTGCCAACACGCACAGGGGCCCCATGGCTCCCTGAGCCTTCTCACTGCCTGCCAATCATCTGCTCCTAGTTCGACTCCTGGCATTCCCGAACCCCGAGCCCCCGCTCAAATTCTTTATATGAACAAAGCTAGGCACACAGGTATCCAAAACATGAATTGCTAACCAAGACACGTCTTCCGGCAGAAACCGGCCCATTTGTGTTTCTCAAAAATGGCTGTGTCTACAGAACTCAAACAAAGCTAACAGATGGCAGCATCCAGTCAAGCCAAATTCATTAGATAAAAGCACAACTTTAGCTCCGTTTAAATTGCAAACACATCGCCTCAAAATTAGAACAGGCAAGCCCAGAATGGAGATGACCTCTTTCTCCTGGAGCGGTCACTATCCAATGTCTACCTGTGTCAAAAGCATGAACGAAAGCTTTTCAAATTCTCCGCAGAGTTGATGCTGGGTCCCAAGCCACAACACGTGCAACTGCGACCAAGCAGTTCCTGTGGATGACTGGGTCCTGGAAAGGTGTCTGTTGGAGCTGGAAACTGGAGGAGGAAGGTGGCATCAATGTGGCAGGAGAGGTCCTCCTCTTACGGACAACTCTGTTTTAAACCGCAGAATTCCTAAGACTGCGTCTTTACCACATTATATAGAAGACACACATCTGCAGTACAGGCCCATACCCTGCCCAGGAATGAGGGAACAGAGGCCCCATTCAGGCAACAGACTGTGGGTCTTTGGCAAATGCATAACTTACATACCTGAAGTCTAACCCTGGGAATGCGTGTTTTCTTTAAGACGTTTTGAAATTTTACTGAAAACATACCAACTTACCGAAAAGCTAATTGAAACACTGAAAACATTCTCTTTCCTGATAAACCCTCTCTTCTCGGAGGCATGTATTTAGTAACTAATGTGGAACACATATATCCGGCCACAGAGTCAATAATCCCTGAACTGGGCCCATGGAGGCCAAAGGCCACTCCAGACCATCAATGCCCGCCTGTAAGAAACAGTAGGCTGCTGGCTCCCATGAATCCATCTCTCAGTGCATTTGACTAGCCATTGTTCTCTACTCTGAACTCTCTTTTATACTAATTGTAGGTAGTTACATATATCTATCAGGCGTGAAAGCTGAATCCAAGCACTTGGGAATGACGCAGTGAGGGTTTCTAATGTGAACATTATCCACTAAGGACCCTACGTAGTACCAAACTCAGGGCAAACACTCAGAGAAACCTCGCCTCCCCCCACAAAAACATCTACGTGGTCTCTTCGGTCAGACTCCCTGGAAATAGGTGGGCACCTAGGATTCATGTGTATTTCCCTATGCAGACTAGATCTAGGGTTCCCGACACAGAAAGCCCCTGGCTCTGCGAGGTCCGACTACACTTCCAAGTGCTGCTGCTCTGTGCCTTGTGGCTGCAGAAGAAAACCCCAAAATCCGGGGTCGGAAGAACAGGATGAAATCAAAACGTTACCAGGGCTGTACAAATGGGCAAGCTCCCTTCATTTCTCAGGCTGTTTGTTCATCTAGAAAAAGGAAACCAATGACATCAATGTGACTGAGTTGTTTTTACGATTAACGTTAAGAAACAGATATGAAAGATGCTTACGCATGGTAACGTGCTATGACCTGGTAAAGTATGATGTCAAAGAGGGTGCTAGTATGGCTTGTTCATTGTTTTTAACAGATTAATACTGTTTCAACAGGATCATCACCATGTAGCTGCAAAATGCCAGGCTTTATGATTAAAGTAAGATTCAAGAATGAAGATATTTGGTCTCCAGCTTTGCTTGTGCAAAGTAAGACAATGACGGGTATTTCTGAGATCGCCAATGTGTTCACAGTGCTCAAAGAGACTTCAGAATATTCTCCCCTTCAGGTTAGAGTCTAATTCCATCGAGACCATTCCGATTCATGGTAACTCTATAGGTCAGGGTGGAATTGCTCCACACACTTTTGTTTTTCTTCATCTACCGTTCTTTTATTCTGAGTTTGCCTCTTTTAGATTTTTAAAGATATTCTTCTACAGTCCCTGCTTATAAAATTATTCATATTATGTACTAAACATTTACCATTTTGAATTTTTCTTTCTTTAAAATAAAACACCTTTACAGAAGCAGACTGGCTCATCTTTCTCACTCAGAATAGCTAGTGGGATCCGAGTGGCTAGTGGGTTCAAACCACCAACTTGGAAGTTAGCAGTCCAATGCTTAACTCACTGCTCCATGAAGGCCTTGTTAAAAAAGGAGAGGGGAGAAGGGGGAGAGGAGAGGAGAGAGGAGAAAGACATACATCCTCTGCAGGGCCCTGCGCCCATGCTGTATCCAGAAGTGACCAATAACCCAGCCCTTAACCGCCCAATATGAGCCAGCCACTGTATAGGAAAGATCTCTAATCTTCACCATACCCCACTTAAGGTTTCTAGATTCATTTTATAAATGGAGAAATGTGTCTTCAATAAAATGTTAAATGTTCATTGACTAATTTTCCAGAAACAAGTCAAAAGCTTGAATCCAGATCCGGGTCTCCTGTTCCACCCTGCAAACTTCACCTAAGGAGGCGCCAAACAGTCCCTGTCTGAAGCCAGACACTCCTCATTGGGAGCTGCTTACCTACAGAACTCGAGAGAAGTGGGGTTAGGAAGGAGGCTAATCTCTGGGGGTGGGGGTGGGGGTGGTGGGGGTTCATTAGTTGTGGTAACAAAATAGTCAAATTCATCAACTGAGAAAAGAGAGAATGCCTGTCCTCAGAGATTTTATATTCCAGTTGAAAAAAAGCAAAAAGTTTAATATCCTTGAGGCACTGATGAATTACTTAAGACACTGACATGGAAGAATCTCCATGGGCTGCGCCCTGGTTGTGTAGTGGGTTACTCTGGGCTGCTAACCATAAGGCCAGCAGTTCAAAACCACCAGCCTCCTGGAGGGAGAGAGATGGGATTTTCTACTCCCATAAAGATTTACAGTCTTGGAAAACCCCACAGGGGAAGTTCTAATCTTTCATACAGGGCTGGAATCAACTTGATGGCAGTGAGTTTAGTTTTGAGTTTTGGTCCACCACTAAAGGGCACACTCATTAAAAGAATGCCAAGCTTCAAGATTTCCTCAGGAAGAGCCTGGGGATATGCTTCAAATATCCTTTTCTCAATTCTTAAAATAGTCCTGAAGTTCTGAGAATACTAACTTCTCTTTAGGACATGTCCACTGGGGAAAAGTTAAAACTGAGTAAGCTCACATAAGACATTTTCTAGCAACCTTTAGGAAGCAATGACAATTGTCCACACTCTACTGCTACATCCAAAAGAACAACTCCCCCCCAAAGTCAACAACAAAAACCAATACTGCCATCAAGCCCATTTGGATTCACGGTGATTCTATATAGAACTTTCTGAGACTGTAAACCTTTACGGGAACAGACAGCCTCATCTTTCTCCTGGGGAGCAGCTAGTGGGTTTGAACTGCCAACCTTTGAGTTAGAAGTTCAACACTTAACCCAGTGTCCCATCCACACACACCTTTAAAAATGTGCAGAGAACTCAATAACAAATGAAACTTAGATTTAAGTTACTGCTCTGCCACATACTTGACAGATGGCCCTGGTGTTAGTCACATAAGCTTGCTAAGCCTTAGTTTCTTTGCGATGAAGAGTAAATGGGGTCAAGCACATAAAAAGCCTGCCACAGGATCTAACATACTGTTCGGTACATTCTAATTGTGCATCTCCCATAGGGCCGCTAATCACTGGGTTAGCAGTTCAAAACCACCAGCTGCCCCTGGTAGAAAGACGAGGCTTTCTACTTCCTCAAAGAGTTACAGTCTAGGGAACCCATGGGAGCTGTCCGACCTTGTGCTATGAGTTGGCATGGACTCCAGGGCAGTGAGTTTTCCAGTCTTCTTACGACCACCACCACCACCATCGCCGTCATCAACGGCATTCAAGGGCGAAGCTCGATACCAATTTCTCCTTGGCAGCTGTCTCTCGAGTAGCAGCAGACGTTCTTTTTTCAACTATAGGGATGCTACTCTTTTCATTTTCTGACACTAGTCTTTTTAAGTGAACAAAAAATCATAGTTTAAGGCAGCTCTCCTTGAAGAGCTTACTGCACCTACCTCCCCTCTCATGACGTTCACACGGTCAAGCTTTCCCCAACAATACAGCCTCCTCTATAACTTAACTTTGCATAAGAAGCCAAGTAATTAGTCTTCTCTTCCTCCCAACAGTTCTTGCTCATGAATGCTATGGACAAGGTATCGCTTGATTTACACAGAAAACCGAATCGCTTGCTATTAACAAGATGTGCTCACAAAATGCCTGTGACAGGTTTTATGTCAACTTAGCCAGACCAGGATTTTTAGTGGTTTGGCAGTTGAGGCCCTTCCCATACTTTGATCTAATATAATGCAATCATTTTCATGATGGGATCTGCTGTGAGTCAAGCAATACTCGGGTCATAGTCATGATGATACCTATATTTGGGGATATGGCCTACTGATATTTCAATAAAGAGTTGTGGAGAGCCTCATTCTTCTTGCTCGCTGGATCTCAAATCTGTCACAGTGACCTCTGGTTCTTAGGCTAAGGACCCACCATAATGCCTGCCGACCCTGGGATCGACTGCCAGCTGTCCCTGGGAGCCATCAGAGCCTGCCACAGGCCTGATCTGCTGGCATCTACCAGCCTTTGACTTTCCTGCTCTCTTCCTGTTTCCTGGTTTGTGGACCTGGCAGCTGCATAGTTCATGACGAGCCTTCAGTTTAGCAGCTGACTCGTGGCCTGGAACCACACCTGCTCCTACAACTGCATAAGCCATTTTTCTTGACATACACGTCTCTCTTTATGTACCTGTGTCGGTCTGGGCGGACTAGAGAAACAAATTCATGGACACCCATATGTGTATAAGGAAGAGCTTTATATATAAGAGCAATTGAACATTGAGAAAACATCCCAGCCCAGTCCAGATCAAGTCCATAAGTCTGATATTAGCTTACATGTCCGATACAAATCTATAAAGTCCTCTTCAGACACACACAATACACGCAATGTCTCAGAACGCAAGAAGATCACAGGCTGGTGGGTGGAAAGTCTTGTGGATCGAGTGGAGGTGGAAGCATCTCCACGTGGCTCCTCCAGCTCCCAGGGCATGGGGTCTATCAGCATAGCGCCATGTGTCTTGTCAGTAGAAAGTCTCTCAAGAAGTGAGCCGAGAGAGAGAGAGTGTGTCTCCTTCCTCCAAGGAGGAAGCCAGGAGTTCCAAGAATCCTCAGGAGAAGGCCAGGCCCACACAGAGGCCTCATTGGCTATGAACTGATTGACAGACTAGACTCCACCCCTTCACTCTTAATCCTTTCAAATTGATAAATGATTATTTAACTACCACATCACCTGTGTAAGCATCACTAGTTTTTCATCTCTAGAGACCTGGCCTATGCTTTAGCATATCTCACACAACATGTACAAAATAAATAGAAACCCTGTTCAGTTGATGGAAAGACTTTATATTGAAGGGTGCACGGAAATAATGTAAGACACATGGTATACGAGAGGTCCTGGCTGGTATAATGAGCTAATGCACTCCATTGCTAACCGAAAGATTGGAGGTTTGAACCCATCTACTTGAAAACCCTGTGGAGAACAGTTCTGCTCTGACACATGGAGTCTCCATGAATTAGAACTGATTCAACAACTGGTGCCTTGAATCGCTACTCGATTCCAGTAGGCCAGGGGAACTCAGGGTACATTCTTTCGCAGTTTCATAATTCAAGATCAATCCAGCTGAAACATGGCAGGTGGACTACAGAGGTGGGCTGGCTGCTCACAAGCTAAGATCAGGCCTAAGGAGTGGGCACTGAAGTCCAGTGCTTTTTGCCAAACTTTTCCCCCAATTTTTGTTTCCCTTAAATATATGTACCTTTCTGACCTGAAGAGAATAGGTCAGCAAATTTGCATTGCTCATTTGACTGTGAAAACTTCCACAGTGGCCTTGCTATGGCAACCCTAGGTGACAATTTCTACATTCCTCTTGTCTTGCTTATTTGTGGCAAAAGCTGTAGCTTTTTGGGCACTTACTCCCTAAATTTTATTCTGCCACTGTTGACCACAGATAAGCTTTTTCCCCTGCTCATTTCCTTTGGTGGCTGACAAGATAAAATGGTCAGAAAGTAAGAGATGTCAAAAAATCCCTTAACATTCCAAGAAGTTTATTTACTAACTAAGAGACATTAGAGTATCAACTACCAAAACATACTAAAAGGTAGCAGAGTCAGGGATGCTTAAAGGATCATGTTCAATCCTGCTTGATGTGACTGAACTATGGAATGTTATGATATCTGCAAGAGCTCCCAATAAAATTATTTTTAAAGAGAGAGATCATGTTCGTTAGTAAACGTTAAAGGGAATAATTCTCAACACAAAATAACTTTACCACTCATCAGTTGACAGCTTCTAGAACACGGCATTGGAAGACAAGAACCGTGTCCTCAGTTACAGTTGCACGGACACCAACTGGGGAGAGTGCGTGTGTGCGTGAGTGAGTGAAGCAGGGAGAGAATTAAGGATAAGTCATGAGCCTCTGGTTGAGAGAGCAACTACTTCCTTCTCTCACAAATCTATCGGTGTAGAGTTCTAATTAGTCAGTGGCTCTATTGCTGTGTGCCTCAGTTTCTCCAAACAGAAAACAAGGAGTACAAAAGCACTAGCTTCCCTGCTGCAATACCATGCCTCTTCTATTCGCCATTCCTGCCATACATAGCCCCTGTGACTTTCTGCTCCAGTCATTGCACCTATCTTCCAGTTTTCCTTGATCCAGGCTGGGTACACTCCACATTCTAGTTATTAATGGATCTTTACTGCTGCTTCTTCACGCCACGTTAGCAAAGGAAAGCCCCCAAAGCTTTACTTCATCTACATCATGAAGGTCAGCTCTACTTTGAGGAGGCAACTCTTGCCTAGTCGTAATTTGAATGCCTCCCAACTTGAAGGGCTTCTCTTCTGGCACTGTATCAGATAATGCTCTACAGCGATTCACAACACTTTTACTGGGCTTCCCCTGGGTCCCACTCTCTCCCAGAGGTACACTGCCTGGGCTTGCTTCCCAATGTATCTATGATAGTTGGACTTATTGTGCCAACTAGGCCTCCATAGAAACACATGGGCAGAATTTATTCATGGTGAAGCTTGATTGGAGGGTGACTGCGATAAATACTTTCCATAGCCAGCATCTTGTCTCCTCTCTTCCTCCTTGGTGATTAGACAGTGCTGCTGCCTGCCCTAGTTCTTTGCCTCAACCTGTGCTGCCCTACCTGTGGATCATGTCACTAGGGCTTGAGGCTCTTTCGAGACCTACTTTGCTGCACAATTGGTGCACTTGAACTCTTGAGGCTGGTGGATCGTGCTGCAATGCGTACATCACTTGAGTTCGAGATCCCACCAGGGTCTGCTGAGCTAAGCTCCTGGCACTACAGGCTGTCTTGCCTGGGGGTAGACTACGATTTCTGTTTCTTCCTTGACCTTGGACTGGCAGCCCATGTGAGTTGAAGGCCCTTTAGCATATCAACTGTTCCACGAAAGTGAGTCAATCTGGGCCCTCTGTACTGCTGCGTGGACTAATTAGTCTTTCTGTTGTTGTTGTTTTGTTTTGTTTTACATTTTATTAGGGGCTCATACAACTCTTATCACAATCCATACATATACATACATCAATTGTGTAAAGCACATCTGTACATTCATTGCCCTCATCATTTTCAAAGCATTTGCTCTCCACTTAACCCCTTTGCATCAGGTCCTCTTTTATTTTCCCCTCCCTCCCTGCTCCCCCCTCCCTCATGAGCCCTTGATAATTTATAGATTGTTATTTTGTCATATCTTGCCCTATCTGGAGTCTCCCTTCCCCCCTTCTCTGCCGTCCGTCTCCCAAGGAGGAGGTCACATGTGGATCCTTGTAATCAGTTCCCCACTAATTAGTCCTTATATTCCTTTCACTGTACAAACTTATCCTTTATATGTGTGTGTGTGTGTGTGTGTGTGTGTGTCCTGGTTTTGTTTCTCTAGAGAACCCTGCCTCATACAGTAGCTTCGTCCCGAAGCTCTGCTGAAGCTGCCATCATTAAGTGTCTCTGCTAGGGTTTGAAACGGTGGCAGCAATGTCTAACGCCATAACAAGAGCCAAGTCACTGGAATACAATGCAGGGGCCAATGCGCGGCAGACTAATATGCCAGGAGCAACAAATTAAAGGGTAGTGGTGTCAGAGTCATTATCAGAAAGAATATTTGAAGAGTTATCCTGAAGTAGAGTGCTCTCGGTGATAGGATTATATCCATCTGTTCAATAAGTAATCATTTATTGTGACGATGTTTGCACAACTCTTAATATGACTGAATGATCAAATTGTATGATGTGTGAACTATATGCCAACAAAACTATTCTATATATGCATAGACTGACCTTGGTGACAGAAACAATGTCAGGGAAAGCACAACAGAATTTTGTAAGAACCACCCATTCATTGGCAACACTTTTTCTCAACAACATAAACAGCCATTATCCACATGGACTTCGCCATTTGGAATAGACAGGAATCAAAGAGACTACATTAATGAGCAAAGACAATGGAAAAGCACAGTATCATGAACGAGAACAAAGCCAGGGGCAATTTCAAGTTGACGCCGAAGGAAATGAGAACAAGGTCACAAGAGCCAAAATCCACCTCTGAATATCCCCCGCTTGCATTTAGAGGGCGTCTCAAGAACAGATTTGACCCAATGAGCACCAGTGACTAAGACCAGAGGCGCTGCGGAATGCCATCAAACGCACCACATGTGAAGACAGCAAGCAGGACGTCAATAAAATGGCAGGACAGAGGCTGGAAACTGCTCTTGAATAAAGAGTAGCTATGTGCATTGACGTAAAGGAGCTCAGCAGGCATTCTGAAGGGTGGCTTGCAGAGACAATGCCGACAATGAGAACCTCTATTAGACCTCGACCACAGGGCGGCAGAGAGAAGCGTGGTCAGCCTTTCTCAAGCTCTTTGAAAGAACTGTGAGTCTTGAGAGAGGTATTACCAGAGTGCTCCTAGAAGCAAGTCCGGCAGGACTGCGGCATGTGCAGTGGACATGTGTTATCAGGAGGAAGCAGTCCCTTGGCATGCGTGGTGAAGCAGAGCATCAGCTAAAGAGACCAAGACGGTCAACAAGAGGGACTGGCACAGGGACTGCCACAATGGGTGTAAGAGACTGCCAGGCCTTTCTTCCACATAGCAGTCGGTAGGTTCAAACTGACGACCTCACAGTGAGCAGCCAAGCACTTGGCCACTGAGCTACCAGGACCCTTCTGCATTCCCGCACACAGCACCGTGCATGGCTGTGCACGGCAAGAGCTCAATAAAATGTACTGAATGCGTGTTGACACAATTAGTTTGTTTCTAACTTGTCTGGCTCTTCAACAATGAAAACCTGGTTAATGAAAGATTAAGGGGAAAAAGGTCAATCACTGTTTTACTGTAACAGTAATTCACCTGAGCTCCGAGTGAAGGAGGTGAGATCACTGCCAGGAATGAAGGCCTTCGGCCGGGCAAACTCACATTCATCTCCTGATGCTCCCCCCCACCCCAGCACCCACATTTGGGTAGAACAGGATCAGCAGTGCCCTTGGCTATCCATAAAATGGGCCCAGGGATTCAGTCCACTTTCAAAAATAAGAAGAAATGACCAAGGGCTCAAGTAGAAGGCAAATGTTTTGAGAATGACGAGGGCAACAAATGTACAGATGTGCTTGACATACAATGGATGGATTGTGATAAGAATTGTATGAGCCCCCAATAAAATGATTTAAAAAGAAGAAGAGGAGGAATGCGATATGGTGTGTCTTTCAAAAGTGTTTCATGAAGCCCCAGGGGACTCAGCGTCATAGCGTGTCAGGGTTGGAAAAACGCTGTAGTTTCCAAGTATGATGAGCTTTGAAGCGCTGGTCAACCCACAGAGATCAGAATAGGCACCATCCCATCACACTGTGAAACCAAAAGAGGCCCCACCTTGCCAAGTGTGGATTGTGCCAATAAGCCCAAGTGGGTTAAGTCAAGTTACCAACAGTTTTTAAAGTCTGTCTGTGGTCCTGCTAGACTCTCAATAGGCTAAGCTCTCTGAAGATGGGCAGGGTTTTGACTGTTACATGAGAGTCACCAGGATGAGAAAATTTAGTTCCAACTGTGTTTTAATGTCCATTAAAATAAAATAAATAAAGTTTCACAACATTTACAGTACACTTTAATATCTCTTTAGACCAACATATAGAATGCTATATATAAGTACTAAATTAGGACAGAAAATTTTGGCAGTCACCACCCCCACTGCCCCTCCCTTTTAAAAAAATCATTAATTTCAGGCAGGTCTACATTCAAATGCCCTTTGGTGTTTCTGAACCCATTAATTCAATCAACAAAAATTAACTGAATGCAAGGCTCCTCTCACTGCTTAAATCTACAATCTGTCTGGCATATCTGGAAGTCAGAAACACCAACAATTCTAACAGAAAGCATGTTAAGAGCACTGCAGAGATGGGGAACAGGATTGAACTCTCTTACAAGAACCCCCCACCTCCCACCCTCTTTTTTTTTTTTTTAGCCACCTTCAGAAAAACCTAATTTTAGAACTCTCACATTGATTCCCAACCTTCTTCAAGCCAGCTTTGAAATTTGTGGACTTTGGTGAGTATATTACACTTCGGAAAGAAGTCTAATCGTAGACTTACTCCCGATCCATTTAATAATAAAGGTACAAGAACAAATATGTCTTTCTTCTTGTGTAAAAAGGCGAAGTCTAGGTAATACACTAGATTTTAGAAAGGGGGGCCCTAAAACACGTGCTTCAAACTCTCACTAAAATCAGAAATGCCAGATTCCGAGTGAACGCTCAGCACTGTCATGTAGCATTTCAAAATCCCATCTGCGAATGTCTCTAAAACCTACACAACAGTCTTTAGAGGCAGAGAATCGGGTGCATTGGGGCTTTGGGGAGCGCATGAAACCCGGATGACTAAACAGGCTTGCCAAGAAGCTTTGGTTAAATTGTTGGATCTACCCAGTGGTGGGGAATGGACGACCCCAGTCAACATGGGGCTGATCAAAGTACTCACGTTCCGAGGTCACTGCCAGTTAGACCCAAGTCCAAAGGGTAGAGCCTGGAGATGCAGCAGGCTCGGGAGTGCGCCCTTGACGCTGGCCAGATGAGAATGCGTGGAGAGGTCTTTGCAAGGAGTCACCAGCAGTGGACATTTACTCATTTAACAGGACAAGCAGCCCGCCCTTCCAATGGGGTGCCGGAGGGGGAAACCCTTCCCTGGCGACTCAGCCCAGCTCCCTCATTAAATTCAGAGTGAAACCAGCTGCCGGGAAAGGCCAAGGGTGACCCAGGCCTGGCTCTGGAAATTCCTAGCAAAGAAAATAAATTGAATGCCTGGGCTGTGGGAGCCCCTGGATGGATCGCTGTGCTGGCGGGGAGTTTGGGTGATTACGGGGCAGATAAGGAAATCATCTGGGGAGTGTTGCTCGTCCCATCTGAAGACCCTTGGCAGTGCGGCCGTGGGGCTCCCCAAGGGCTGCAAAGCAAGCCTGCTGCCCGTCACACGTTCCTGCTCCCGACTTTCTCGGCGGAGCATGTTCTGTCCGCATCCCGGTCCCGCATTCCCACCTCCCCAGAGAAGCAGCCGCCCCCTCCCCCCCACCAGGAGAAAGACAGGGACGCCTGACAAGGAGCGCGCAAAGACAAATAAGCAAGACAGCACTGCTTTCCCACCAAATCATATTCCAACTGGAAATCAAAAGAGCAAGGACTTTTTTATTTTTACAAGGATCATGAAAATTAAAATAACATTCCACACTAGAGGTTAAAAAGCTTTACTTAAAACGATTTCATTCATTCTTCTATCACTGATATCTACCCAAACAGCATGGAGCAATCACATACTCGTATTGAAACAGGCACGCTGGGGGTGGGAGGGTGTCGGTTTTTAAAAACCACACACTCGTATTGAAACAGGCACGCTGGGGGTGGGAGGGTGTCGTTTTTTTAAAAAGCTTTTTAAGGCAAGGAAAGCAATTGTTTGTCTCATGCCCCTAATTTCTGCTCCTTAAAGATAAAGATACCTCTGCACAAGAGAGACTGACCAGACACAAGGTGACTTCTCTCTGGCTTTGATTTTACCACCTGGAAAAGCCAAATTGCTGCTTCGTCTAATTATATGGGGGGAAGCCCCTAACACAGTGGTTCTCAACCTTCCTAATGCTCTGACCCTTTCGCAGTTCCTCATGTTGTGTGGCCCACCCCAACCATAAAATTATTTTCGTTTCTACTTCATAACTGTAATTTTGCTACTGTTATGAATTGGGTGACCCCTGTGAAAGAGTTGTTTGCCCCCCCCCCCCCCCACAAAGGGGGTCACGGCCCACAGGTTGAGAACCGCTGCCCTAACATAACCATCACCATCTTTTTGTGAACAAATGGCTATTGCCTTTACCCCCACCTCCCCAAATAAATTCTATGACACTTTTGGAATTAAATATCAATTATAATCCTCTTTAGGAGGTCACATTGGGCCCCTCCCTCTTCCTCCAAGTTTGGTAATGTCCACCAAAGCTACAGTACAATTGTAAATTCTCAAACAACTTAATAATTGATGACTTTCCCACATGTAGGCTTTCTTCTTCTGGATTCTGAGACAATATCTGAGGGTAACACTTAGAACGCTGCTCCTAGTCAACTCTGATGATGTGGAGGATTCGGAATCAGCAGGCGTGCTTTGCAATTATTCTCACACGTACACTTTGACTACATTAACTCTGTGCTTCAAAAAGCGCTTTACTGCACAAGCTGCCCACAGAGCCTAGACGGCAGTTTCGTTCACACATAAGTAAAAACAAGCTCCCCCTCCACGAGTCAGCTACGCGGCCCCACTGCTTTTAAAATAATCATTTTATGGGAGCTCTTACAACTCTTGCAACAATCCATACGTGAATCGTATAGGATATATTCCATCCTTCTTTTCTAGACATTTACTTTCCATTGAGCCCTTGGGATCAGCTCTTGTTCCCACCCTGCCCCCATATGCTGTCCCATTTGTATGCTACATTTAAATTCTGTAGAGTTAAAAATATTTTAGATTCAGATAACAACTTAAAAAATGTCAATGCATAATGTTCCCCCTACATGGGTCCCAAAACGCTGCTTATATGCTGATCATTCGGGGGCGGCACCTGTGTAAAATGCAAATTACAGGTTCTGCTCAGAAGTTCCAGGGGGAGAGACCCAGGAATCTGCACTCCTGGGTGATTAAGGATTTGGGTTAGACTTTGAGAAGCGTCTGTGGCTACCACCAAGGAATGTCAGCGCCTAAAATGCCCATCTCAGCGCAACCCTCCACACAAACTGGGAATGTCTGTGAATTCACTGCAGCACTTTGAATATAATTCATAAATCGACTGCTTATGTAAGTGTTTCACTTACGCAGGGAGACAGCTTATTTTCCCCCCTTTCCCTCTGCAAACTGTTCACAGTGAATTAAACAATGTGTGAATGCAATTCCACTCAGAGGGCCTGTCACTCAGACTGCTGGCCCATCTGCACACAGTCTGGTGCAAGTTTTCCAAATAAGACATTTACTATGAGTTGACTCATGAGCTTCACATTTCTAAACTGGGTGTAAGAAGCAGCATTCTGTCCCCTCTCCCAGACAGACTACTTCATATCATAATCTATAAAATGACTGTAACCCTGACAAATGGCTACATTTTAACCAACTATGTTTTCATTAGACAAGCTTTGCTGCCTGATAGCCCATTAATACAATATCCTCCCACAGTACATGCAAAGTTTTCACTTTGCATCAAACTCATAAACTCCCAACTCCTCAATGTGTTTCTCCTACATACAGTCTTAATACATTTCAGAAACAGAAAATTGTTTCTTACAGAGACCAACTAGAAAATTTAAACCAAAGAATTCAACAGTTGCTATTCAAATATTTACTTTTGTTGTTAGCAGGATCCTTTTCCCCATTTTATTTCAAGGGTTTAGTTTTCTATAATTTATCTGATTCTAAAATATTTTTTAAACAATTTTTAAATTATAAAAAATATATAACCACAGAACTAAACAGTTGAAAGTTAAGAAATCGACATAGGATATCAGTACTCTCAGACAACCTCTTATTTTGTTGTTTTCTTTTTTTCATAATTTAAACCATGTTATTGGGGGCTCATACAGCTCTTATCACAACCCATCCATTGTGTCAAGCACATTTGTATATATGTTGCCATCATCATTTTCAAAAATTTGCTTTCTACTTGAGCCCTTGGTATCAGCTCATTTCCCCCTCCCCCATCCTCCTTCCCTCATGAACATTTGATGGCTTATAAATTATTTTTTCATGTCTTACACCAACTACTGTCTCCTTTCACCCACTTTTCTGTTGTCTGTCCCCCAGGGAGGGGAGCATATGTAGATCATTGTGATTGGTTCCCCCTTTCTCCCCCACTTTCCCCTTATCCTTACGGTATCTCTACTCTCACCACTGGTCCTGAGGGGTTTATCTGTCCTGGATTCCCTGTGTTTCTGGTTCCTATCTGTACCAGTGTACATGCTCTGGGCTAGCCAGATTTGTAAGGTAGAATTGGGGTCATGATAATGGCAAGGCGGAAACATTAAAGAGCTAGAGGAAAGTTGTATGTTTCAGGGTTCTATACTGCACACTGACTGGTTCATCTCTTCCTTGTGACCCTTCTGTAAAGGGATGTCCAATTGTCTAAAATTGGCCATTGGGGTTCTACTCTGCACTCCCTCTCATTCACATACTGGTAGACATAATTTTTTGTTCTGGGTTGTTGATGCCTGATACCTGATCCCTTTGGCACCTCATGATCACACAGGCTGATGTGTTTTTTACATGTGGGCTTTGTTGCTTCTCAGCTAGATGGCCACTTGTTTATCTTCAAGCCTTTAAGACCCCAGACGCTATCTCTTTTGATAGCTGGGCACCATCAGCTTTCTACACCACATTTGTTTATGCACCCATTTTGTTTTCAGCAATCATGTTGGGAAGGTAAGCACCACAGAATGCTGGGTTTTTAGAACAAAGTGTTCTTGCATTGAGGGAGTACTTGAGTAGCGGCCCAATGTCCATCTATTACCTTAAAATATAACATACAGCTATAAGTACATAGATCTATTTCCCTATTGTTACATATAAATATATTTACATATATACATGCCTGCATTTAGACCTCCTAGGTCTTTCCTGCATTTTACTTTCCTCTTGTCCCACTATCATATTCAGCCTTCATTTGGGTTTCAGTAATCTCTCTCGGCTACATTGCCCTTGATCAAGCCTCATAAGGCATCCTATACCCTCCTCACCATTGATTTTTAGATCACTTGTTGCTCTCTTGTCCCTGGGTTTATTAACACCCACTTCCTTTCCCCTGCCTACCTTTCTCCTGTGTCCCCCTGGAACCATAGGTTCCATTGCTTTCTCCTCCAGATTGTTTATCCCACCTATCTTTTCTAGATAGACATGAAGAGTTAATAATAAGCACAAAATCAAGGCAAAGCAAAAGAAAACAAAACAACAACAAACCAATGACAAAAATAAGAAAAGAAAAGCCTATAAATAGTTCCAGGACAGTTTGTTGACCTTTAGGAATGTTTCCTGGTTGAGTCTGATGGGGGCCACGCCCTGGCCCCAGAGTCTATTTTTGGTATTCCCCGGGACTTCACTGCTTTGCTCCCCTTGCTGTTCTGCTGCACGCCCTTAGTGTTTCACCCCAGTGTGGTAGGATCAGATTGGGCACAATTCTTGCACTGTGTCTACAGTGTTGTCCCTTATAGTGCTATGGTTCAGTGAGGGATGTTGTGTCTTCTGGTGGGGCTGGTTTTACGGTCCTCTCTGTGCATTGGCTGCTCTGAGCAGGAATATTGTCCTTGGGTCTTTGTGGGCCAGGATGTGCTCCACTCTCTCTCTTTGCCTCTACGTTTGCTCTTGTGTGCTCTTATAAGACACGCCCTCTCCCTGAGCTGTAGCTTCAGTGCTGTCCTCTGAAGGGCGTTCTTTTGGGGGTGGGGTGGGGGTGTCCATGTAATTTGTTGCTTTTCCTATCATCTTTCTTTATATTTGCTGATTATGATCATAGTGCATGAGGAGGCTTCAAAAAGTCTGTAAAATTTCTATGATAGAATTAAAAGATAATGGAATGGTTCCATGGAGATTAGGTATCCTAATGCTTCGTGAGTAGTTTTCCCTCTTGCTACAAAAGGTTTGAAACACAGCATTAATTCTGTATGTTTTCTATATAAATAAGTCTTCGAGACTTCAGAATTCTATAGGACCAGACCTTTCCATAAGCACCACAGCTACACTTGTGAATGTGCGTCTAGTCCAAGTAATTGCCAAATATTTTGTACACAAGGCCCTACCATGCAGATTCCCTGCCACCTACCTCCTTGCTTCTTCTGAAAATTACACATACTTCATGTATTTTATTAACTGTTTGGATGAAAACAATGATAATCACTGTCATCATCAAGAGCCCCCCCCCTTAAATCATTTTATTGGGGGCTCGTACAACTCTTATCACAATCTACACATACATCCATTATGTCAAGCACATTTGTACATATATTGCCATCATGGTCTTCAAAGCATTTTCTTTCTACTTGATCCCTTGGTCTCAGCTCATTTTTCCCCCGTCCCTTCCCTCCCTCATGAACCCTTGATAATTTATAAATTATTATTTTTTCATGTCTTGTACTTTCTGATGTCTCCCTTTACTCCCTTGTCTGTTGTCTATCCCCCTGGGAGGGGGTTATAAGTAGGTCATTGTGATCAATTTTCCCTTTCTCCCCACACCTTGCCCTTCCCCTCCTGGTATGGCTACTCTCAATATTGGTCCCGAGGAGTTTATCTGTCCAGTAGTCTCTGCTTCCAGCTCTTATCTGTACCCATGGCACATAAGAGCCCCATTTAAGTGCAAGTGCTATGTAGAAGCACATTGCACATGAGGATAAGGAACAAAGTGCTGCTGGCGAGGTTCAGGTAGCACATGATTACAAGCCATTAATATCGGAGAAAGAAGTCTGAGTTGCACTCAGTTAACTCCAAAATAAAAACAAGGATACAGGAACTGTTAAAATGCCAATTAAAATGCTTGAAATGAATGCATGAATATATAAACACATAAAATGTTTCAAAAACCCATGTGGCGCGGGAAGCACTTAGTCTACACCAACCAACTGAAAAATCCCTCTTTGTGCCCATTCCAATGGAAGATGATACAACTGAAGGTGGTTACTGTGTTAGTCAGGGTTCTCTAGAGAAAAAAGAACCAGGACACTTATGATTTATATATATATATATATATATATATATATATATATATATATATATATAACAGCTAAGTGTAGAGCAGTACAAATGGCTCAGTGCAACTCACTTCCATGAAACAACTAATACACTGGCAGTCCTTCACATCTTGAGGGCTGCGGGGTGCAAGTCCAGGATGCAGACAGCTGAGTCCTCTGTAGAGCAATTCAGACAATCCAGCCACAGGCAGCAAATGCAAGGCAGGTCACCAGCAGTCAGCCAGATGACAGGGTCTGACAGTCCTCAGCTCAAACAATGTGTACTTCAGTAGCATGGCGAAGCAGGTCTTGAAGGAACCTCAAACTAGTGTCCACGAGTTAGGTGTCCCACAAGCAGTGCAGCTTGCATAGTGAAGCAGAGAACAAGCTAAGGCTAATCATCAAAGAGCAAGAGACAAGAAAGGCGAGGCTCGTCGAGCCATTGATCTCTCTGCCCTTCAAATAATCCCAATGTGTTCATTCATTGGCCAGGTTGGCACAATAAATCTACCTATCACAGATACTATCAAACAGTACCATTAAAATCACACACAAGGAAAATTTTGAAGATTATTCAACAGTTGTTGAATGTTCATTGACAGGGAGCTGCCAGAAATTAAAGCAAGATTCTGAAGAGGTGTCACTGCCCACGTCAGATGGATCTTGGCTGAGAGTGGGGACTACCAGAAAAATGCTTACTTGTTTTACCGACTATGCAAAAGCATTTGACTGTGGGGATCGTAACGAACTGTGGATAACATAAAGAAGAATGGAAATTCCAGAACACTTCAATGCAGAACCTGTACCTGGATCACAAGGCAGCCCTATGAACAGAACAAGGGAATACTTAGGCATTTAAAATCAGGAAGGATGTCCCACACAGTTGTCTCCTTTCGCCGTACGTCTTCCCTCTGTAGACTGAGCAAATAACCCGAGAAGCTGAGCTACATGATGAAAAGGTGAAATCAGGGTTGGAGAAAGGATCGTTAACAACTTGCAGTATGCAAGTGCTACAACCTTGCTTGTTGAGAGCTAACAGGGCTTGAAATCAGAATGAAGAACCCAAAACCAAACCCAACCTAACCTACTGCCACAGAGTCCATTCCAATTCTTTACCATGTCAAAGGACAAGGATGTCACTCTGAGGACTAAGGTGCACCTGACTCAAGCCATGGTGTTTTCAACGGCCTCAACTGCATGTGAAATCTGGAGGATGAATAAAGAAGCCGGGTAGAACGGATGCATTTAAAGTAAAATGTTGACAAAGCATATTTACCATGAAATTCCAGAAGAACAAACAAATCTGTCTTGAAGGAAGTACAACCAGAATGTTCCCTGGAAGCAAGGATGCTGGGGAGACGTACGTCATCTCACCTACTTTGGACATGCTTAGACCAGTCCCTGGAGAAGGACATCATGCCTGGTAGAATGTTAGCACAAAAGCATTCGATCCTCAACAAGACAGGCTGGCCCAGTGGTTGCAACAATGGGCTCAAACCTCGGAGGAAGATGCAGGGCGGGTCAAGGTTGCGTTCCGTGGTATATGAGCTGCTATGATTTGGAGGCAACTCGATGGCGCCCAACAATAAACTAGGGCTCCAGTTCATAGGTGCATGGCTTTACTCCACACACAGCATGCTCGAACACGCTGCCGTGATCAGTGAATGGCGGCAACGTCTCATGGACCCACCCAAATCCACTGTCATCAAGTCGATTCCAACTAAATGTGACCTTAGATAGGTGTTCCGAGACTGTAGATCTTTACAGAATCACACAGACGACCTCGTCTTTCTCCCAGAGCACCTTCAAGAAGGGGGATGGGGGAGAGTATAATCAAAGCAGCAATATCTCGCGGGATCTGCTGGGCCAAGTTAAGTTCAAGGCAGAGAGGTCTGCTCAGAAATCTATAGCAACGGCTTGTGCGGACTCCAAAGGAGTAATTGTTAGAGGTTTTCTCAGAGGACACAAGACAAGAGGCCTTACTATGAAGTTTTAAGAAAATTAAAAACTGCTTTAATGAGAAAACGTACAGAAAAGTTACACCAAGGAATTCTTTTTTTCCCACTGCAGCAGTACACCTGCTCGTTCTTCGAGGGCCGCATGGGCTGGGAGGAGCTCATCGTGACCGCTTGCCCCATCTACCCAACTGCTGATTTTGCTCCTTCCGAATTATTTTTGTTCCTAAAACTCAAAGCACAGTTTAAAAGAACACTAGCTGAATCTCTCAGGGGTAACAAAACGACCATTTTGACAGGGTTGAATCAAAGGGGACAGGCTTCTTTGGGGAAGGGTTAGAGAGACGGAAATTACCTTCAGCCATATACACTTCCAAAAAACCAAACCAAACTCACTGCCATGAAGTCAATGCTGACTCAGAGCGACCCCGTGTGGGCTGCACAGGCTGTAACGGCTTACGGGGCAGAAAGCTCAGTCTTTCTCCCTCAGAGCTGCTGGTGCTTCCAACTGCCCAGCCTGCAACTAGGATGGCTGCCCAACTCAGAACCACAACACCACCAGGGCGCCTTTGTACACGCTTAGATGGAGGATATGCGGTGAAACAACAGCCTCACCTTTTGATACCTTTGTTTTAATGAAAGTCTCTATGATTTTCACAGTAATACTTCCTTACCTACCTTATAATAGTCCATTTAATCCTGATAGCCATGTAGGGTAGGTACTAGTCTCCTATTATCACCAATTTACAATGAGGCAAGCAGAGGCTCCTCATAATTAAGTGCCTCTCTGCGCTCACACTACCAGTAAGTTGAAAGTTGTAATATAAAACCTGGTCCACTCCCGACTCATTTTTAAGGCACCTCCCCCATCACATTACTTCTTATGGTAATTAAAAGAAGGTGGTCAATAAATCATTCAACAAATTTACTAAGCATTGATGTAGTACCTGCTTTTGCTGCTTACGGAGGTGCTAAGTACTAAGCCACGGAGATAACCAATTCCATTTGCTTTCAGGGGTTGGCAACCCAGGGGGAGAGGGTGCTTAAAAAATGACAATGATCTTTAACCCCCAGCCACATGAGGTCTGGCATCCGCCACTGCAGGCCAGAGAAAGTGCCGGTGAGCAGAAGCTTGGACGGAGGCCCGCGAGCAGCTGCGTGGGTCCCCCGCCCAAGCAAGAAACGAGCTGAGGAGCTACAGAAGGACTGCTCACATCATTCATTCTGGCGTTTTCCAAAACGGGCGCGTTTGGACTCCAGCAAGGGGAGTCATTACCAGGGAAGTTAAAATAAAACCAAGTTTGGGGAAACGGGGAACATTTTTTCATAATCTTTTCAGAGTTAAAATCCTGTTGGGGTCACCTTCCAAACTCAAGTGGCTGTTTTGAGCCTAGCTGCTTTCTGGCTTGACTCTTGTCAACCAAGTGGCAAAGATATCCCAATTCCAGTAAATCCAGTCTTCTTTAGCCTTGGCAGGATTGCCGGAGGGAAGACAGCAGGTTAGGGGCCAAGCTTTGGCCAGAGTGAACAAGGAGGCAGTCCACGAGTCACTAAGCATGCCAGTGAGAGAGGCTAGGGGAATGAGCAATGCTGGTGGTCCCTAAGTCACGGATGCCCCCTTCGCCTTCTGTCATTAACCCTTGGCAAGCCCTGCTTTCTTAAAGAGAAAGTCCTGTTGCTCTTCTCTGTCTTCTCTTCTCGTCTTCCTTCACAGAGGCACACTGGTTAAGAATACCCACTGTCATCAAGTCCGTGCCAACTCAGAGTAACCCTTCAGGACGGAGTGAGTTTCTGAAACGAGATCTTTACAGGAATCAGACGGCCTCGCCGTTCACCCGGAGAATAGCTCGTGGGTCTGAAGTGCTGTCCTTTGGAGGAAGCAGCCCGACACTGAAGCCCTTATGCCCCCAGGGCACCGCGGGCAAACTCCATGATCAGCTCCTCTAAAGCTCTAACAACACTGTGACCTTCGGCAAGTGCCCCCCGTTTCTGCAGCCGCAAGATGAGGTAGAAGAAAGCATTCCTACCAGGTGGGCGTTACAAACCTAGGTTGGGATGAATACACGCCCAGCACGCAGAGGCACCTGGCACAGTGCCAGGCACAGAACACGTGCTTGCTAAAGGACAGCTGCTATTCAGGACTGAGGGTGCTCACTGTCTGCCCGTCACTGTCCTACTCGGATGGCAGCTCCTGTATCACTGACTCGTCCCCAACCAGGCCCGAAGATCCAAAGGTGGGGTGGTGAGCTCTGAGTTCTGCACTAACAGGAGGGTCAAGAAACGATCCCTGCAGCTCTAAGGGGGGACCTTCAAACACTCCCCTAGCCCCCAACCGCCCCCAAAACCCCAAAACTTTCCTGAAACTATCTCAGTAACGAACATGCGAAATAGTCAATAAAACCATCACTTGGGTTATATTGCTGGGAACCTGTTGGCAGGAAGTCCATTCAGAATCACGGTCAACCCGTGTGTTACAGGCAGAACTGCGCTGTGCTCCAGAATCTTGTCTTGGCTGAAGGGCCCTCGGACGATTGAGGCTGCCAATTTCACCGCATAGATAAGCGAGAGAGAAGCCCACCCACAAACTCAAGCAGGTCTATGACTTGGGCGGGAATGAAACAAAGGGCATCTAATTCCTAATCCAGGGCTCTTTCCACCAAGCGTGCCTCCAGCCAGTCAGCTTTACCTTCTACAGACCAAACGGTAAGGAGTATGCCTTATTAATCCCAATGCCAAAACCATAAAAAGTAACTCCCTGCCATCAAATTGATTCCGACTCACAGCATCCCTGTAAGACAGAGTAGAGGGCTCTCGTGAGGTTAGGGGGGTGTATAGGAGCAGAAAGCCTCATTCTCAAGGAGCTACTGGTGGATTCAAACTGCCGACCTTCCAGTTAGCAGCCCTATGTGTAACCCATCATGCCATGAAGGCCCGATGCTAAAGGGGAGCACGATTCTTTATTGGCAGCAAGAGAGTTTTTCAAAGTTACAACAGTATCTTGGTGGAGTATGAGGCAATACATACTTTTAAAACCTGATTTTACATTAAAAGGGCAAATGATAGTAAGAAAAACACTTTTACTTCCCCAAATTCTTCTGTATACTACATTTTCCATATCCACAGAATGGCAGAGTAGGGTTATCTGGATAATGAAATGTAACGGTTAAAAAAGAAGAGTTAACTTTTAAAGAACGAGCTGTGCTTGCTTCAGCACCACATATACTAAAGAATGAGAAAAGTTATCAAATGAAATATACTTAAAGCCTCCCATGGGAGTCACCTAATCTGGTGTCAATGTAAGGATGAAGAGTGTAGGGGTGGAGTCTAGGCTGTCAATCTGGAGATACCCAGTGAGACTTCTGTGTGGGCATGGCCTTCTCCTGAGAATTCTGGGAAATCTGGGACTTCCTCCTTGGAGACGGATGACACCTCTCTCTCTGCTACTCCCTGGGAGACATTGCAGAAGACAAGCCACATGGATGCAACCAGACCTCGGAAGCCACAGAGAGACCCCTGCCAGCACTCAGATGCTTACAACGCCACTGGACCCAAAGACTTTCTACCCACTGGCTTGTGATTGTCCTGCATTTGGCTTCAGTGAATGTGTTTCATGAGTCTGAAGAGGACTTTCTAGATTGGTATTTGACATATGGGTTTATGGCCGTAGACTGGACTGGGTTGGGATGTTTTCTCAATGTTCAACTCCTCTCATATATAAACCTCTCCCTCATATACATATGCATGTTTATGAATTTGTTTCTCTAGTCTACCCAAACTAACACTCCTCCTTAATACAGTGAATGAGGGCTTTATTAAGGATGCTTAAAGGCACCTGGTGGTGCAGAGGTTAAGCGCTCAGTAGTGGCTCTGTGGTAGATAGGCTTGGAGCCCGAGGCAAGAAATCCCTAAGGGAGCAGTGGGGCTCTGCCACAGAGTTGACACGAGTCTCGACTCCCCTCAACAACATGGCTAAGTTCCTATGGGCCAACAGGCACAGCTTTCGGCATTAATGGTCATGATGCTGAGCGTCACGTACCACAGAGCCCAGAGGGGCCAGGGCAGCCTCGGGGTCACATCCACTTGTCTGGTGGCTACGGCCATGGGCTCACACACCGGAACGATGGTGAGGATGGCGCAGGCCCCAGTAGGATCCATTGTGTTGGGACGCAGGGCCACTGTGTTGGAACCAACTCGACGGCACCTAACAAAAGTAGCTAGATAAATCAAGCCCTTATAAATAAAAGCAAAAACAAAACACAACAGACGGGAAAAACCAAGCACTAAAGGGGTGGCTCACCGGCTTACCTTCCCACCCTCACCCCCCGCCCCCGGATGCAGAAGTGACGGTTTCCATAGCTGCGGAAGCAGTGACATAGCAAGCCCCAGAGCCAACATGACGCACGGCATCAACCTGAGCACCAGCCCAAGTTCTCCAACCAGAGCCTTCATGGAAGGTGTGAATGGCAACAAAGGTGGCTATCCCAGATCCTCCGCCCCATGCCAGGGGAGGACGTAGATCTTATTATGAAGCCCCAGGTGGGGTCCTCGGCATCTCTCATACTTCCCCTGTCTCAAAATACTTCACGCACCACACTATGACCCCAGTCAGGGACATGTGGTTTCAGGGAAAGTATTTCTGTTTTGGCATGCTTTTCCTCAGTGAGGTGTGTGGTAGAAAAGCAGGGAGACTGGGCGCTGAGAGTTGTATAAATGACCCAGACCCCACTGACTGGGTGGCTTCCTTTTCTACGCATTTCTGCCCCAGTGTACTGCAGAATAACTCAAGAGATCTCTGAGGCACGTGGGGTACGTGTGGAGGAATCCTGGTGTGCAGCATCACGGGCAATTTCTGGGTTATGAACAGCTTACATACAACTGGCCCGTGCCCTTTAATGTGACGTGCACTGTCCCCATTTTGAATTGATTGTAACATCCTACCCACTGCCTTCAAGTAGATTCCAGCCGACAGTCACCCTGGAGGGCAGGGCAGAACTGTTCCGGAGGGCTCCTCCAGCTGTCGGTGTTACCGTAACAGGCAGCTCCATGTTCGTCCTGTGGAACAGTGAGTGGGTTTTCACTGCCACCCTCGCAGTTCGCAGCCCAAGACGTAACCCCCAGCCCCGCCAACACTCCGTGCACACTTTGTCATGCTTCCTCTTCACTTGCTGAACCTTCAGCCTTCAAGCAACGAGAACCTCCACGCCTTTACTTGGAAGGCTGCACAAGAGCCATGTGCACCAGCTCCGATGTACCTGCACATCTGACTGAGAGACACAGTTAGCAACGGGCCCGTTTGTCACCTGGGGACGGCCTGTGTTTTATCAGCCTCTCACTGGTAAAAGGTGCTGGACGGGGGACAGTTTGGCCTGTGCCTGTGAAGAGTTCATGTTTTTGAGGGCTCAGAGCCAGAACAGAGCCTGCAAACCCCACTCAAAGGCCCGAGCAATTCACCTCACTCTGAAGGATGTTGGTGTAAAAGGCAGCAGCTCCGCTCCTAGCTGGGGCCTCAGCCCTCTGTCTGTCCTTCAAGGTCCCCTGCTGCCTGAGGAAACATGCGAGCTATTTCCGCGAGGGAGTGCTGTGTGTAAGCAACAGGAAATAAAGGTTTACTCAAGTGACTCCCCGCTAGTCACGAGGTGGGGGTCGCATCTGAGAATCCCGGCTTTCCAAGCGACTGTGTCACTTGTACCAGATGCTGTCAGTGTCAGGGTTCATGCACAGTGCTTGAGAGGTGTGTCTGTCTCCTGGAATCCAAAGTATGTGACTAGAAGATGTACCCCACAAACGCCGCATTAACAGCCCCACATTCACACTGATGTGGGGGCGGGGACCCACCGAGCAGGAACTGAATTTCCTTATTAGGGCATAGGAGAAACTGAGCATTCATAAACGCTGAAGCTTCCTTAAGGACGTGAAACCAGCTCTTATCGACTTCTAACAAATGTATTCCCCGTAGACGTCTTCGCTGGGCCAGCACGACCCCAACATAAAATCCGGCATGCCAGAGAGGTGCCCTCAGAACCCTAGCAAGCCCTCTCTCCCAACTGCTTTCCCACATCCCTCCAACACCGTTCCCACTTGGCTAAGGCACCCGTGGGAGAGCTGAGGTCTCGGGGGGAGGTGGCATGGCTAACGCCACGGGCTATGGAGCAAACCCAGACAAGGCCTGTCTGCCCTGCAAGGGTTGCTACGAGTCAGAGCCGACTCCATAGGCAACTATGGACCCCTGTGTGGTGCAAACACGCCCAGCTGATAACCAGGGAGGTGAGAAGTTCAAGTCCACCTGGAAGGACCTCAGGGGAAAAAATGCTTCATGATCGCTTCCCCCAAACACAACCCTTAACCCCCCTGAGGTGCACGGGTAAGGTTGCTATGAGCCGGTGAGAACGTGACAGGCACTGGTTTTGAGGCGCCCGTGAACAGAGCACCCTTTCAATCTACTCCAAGCCTTCCCAAGCCACGCCGTGTGTCTGAAGGTGTCTCCTCTTCTCTTCTCAAACCCTCCGAGCGGAGCGGACTCATGTGCATCCTTCAAACGGCTCGCACCTTTACCACAAGCACTGGCTACAACGAATGGGAACAAGAGAAGGACGGGAGGCCTATTCCCACAGCTGTGACCCATCGACACATGGACACTGCACGTTACGTTCGTTCTTCACTCCCCGTGTGGGGACCCCACAAACTTCCCTTGTTAATGCGTCCATTTGCCCATCGTGCCCTTTGCTCCTCCCTGCTCGCTCCTCATGGCACGACCGGCCACGCCTTCCAACCATCAGCTAAACGGCTGGCCCTTCAAACTCACCAAGAGGTGCCTCGGACGGCGGGCTTGGCACATTGCTTCCCAAGGGCCCAGCGCTGACATGGCTCTGGGGCAGCCGTGGTCTGCAGCACGAGACTCAATGGCAACACCCCCACTGACCGCTGCTGGTAAGCACACCTAACCCAGAGGAAGTGTCCTAGAAAGCGGCTGCCAGCCTTGTCACATGGAGGCCGGCTGGAAGAAGAAACGGTGCTTGTCCTTCGAGACTCGGAGGGTAAAGCACAGGGCTGTGGGTGGGAGACATCAAGCTGGGATTTCTTGTGGGCACTGACGTGATACACACACAAAGCCTTGTGCATCCTGAGGCACTCAACTCCTATGTCAACATTGCTGGTTTCCCAAACCCTGCCTGGGCCTTTATAAATAGTGCCTTTATAAAAACTGCCTTAAATTACTCGCTTTGAATGTGCTGTGTACTTCCTGCCAGGCCTCCAGTAAGCTCCGTGAATGATATTTTCTTTTCCTGCCTGGAATAGATGGCTTTTTACCTAAGAAAAGGGAGTGGCTTTAAAACACATCACCCTTTGCACTTCAGTGTTGAGTTACGACCCCAGCATGTCTCTTTACCTGCTCTAACAGCCTGGCGGCCTCATCCCAGACAACTTGCATTTAAAGTTTCTAAGTGTCTCACGGACTTACGGGCCCATAGAACCTTAAGGCTCAAAGCACCCTTACCCTCATACCTAGACCAGCATCGCCCAAGATGTGTTCCACCACACACCGCTGCCCGAAAAGGGAGCAGGTGAGTGCAGGCACTGTCCTAAAGGCTGGTTTGCACCAGGCTGCCCTCCTTTTCCATCCAGGGAGACTCTAATGACACAACTAAGTATCTGAGAAGCCCCGCCATAAAGAAACCGGCATAAATTCGCTAACACGGCATTTCTCGAACGTTTCTCTAACCCACTGCCCAACCCCTATTAACCACCTGCAGGAACAGATTCCTACAACGTATCACTGGAAGGGAGCAAAAGAAAAGGCAGAAAACCTCTCTACACCACGGCCACCCGCTGGTAAGTGGCAGAGCCAGGCTTTAAACCAAGGCCTCTCCTGCCCCCAAGATGCCGCTCTTGTTACTATCGCTAAGGCGCTCTGACTTCCAAGTGTATCAGAATCACTGGGGGGGCTTGTTAACATGCAGACTGCTGGAGCCCGGCCCCAGAGATTTGAATTCAGTGGCTCTGCATTTCTTATAAGAATGTGCATTGCTAACCTCCTCCCTGGGGGACGGACAATAGAAAAGTGGGTGAAGGGACATGTGGGACAGGGCAAGATAGGACAAAATAATAATTTATAAATTATCAAGAGTTCAAGAGGGAGGGGGAGCGGGGAGGGAGGGGAAAAAATGAGGACCTGATGCCAGGGGCTTAAGTGGAGAGCAAATGTTTTGAGAATGATGAGGGCAATGAATGTACAGATGTGCTTGACACAACTGATGTATGTATGGATTGTGATAAGAGTCCTATGAGCCCCTAATAAAACAATTTCTTTAAAAAGAATATGCATGGCCCTGGTGTGGCAGATGCACGCTGTTCCTGCCAGGCACCAAACCTTGAGAACCATGGCAGCATCCAGGCTCTAGTGGTACGTTTAGGGGATGGGCAGTACCTTGCTCTGAGGATTTAGATCCAGCAGGTACGTCAAGACCTAGACACGTAAAGACACCCCGATGACAGCCGAGTGAATAAGACTGAACACACAGGTGCTTTCTAACTAAGAGCCAATCAGACCCAAGACAAAGGTTGGGCAGTGAGGATGCAGCCAGGTTTTAAGGCTCCGGAGCCCTGAGCTGGCAGGAGAAGGAAAGAAGGGACGAGCATTCCAAGTAGCAGCAATAGCTCCAATTACCCAAATATTGGTGTTTGTAGACTCAGCCATGCCGAGCTGGAAGGGAATGCGGCTGCATGTCTTTGGGCAGCACCCCAGCTCTTACCTTTGAATTTGGGTGCGACTGCTATTTCAAAAATTCACAGCAAAACACTTGACACAAACTAAAGAACGAGCGGCCCCCAGGTTAGGAACGAGTCCCATTCCCTACATGCATTTTCAAGTCAACTTTGAATGTGCCCGTAATGGGGCAGTTAGGGATGGTGCGTATGTACCATCGTGTAGAGTGTGCCGTTCTAGGCAGGAAGATTAAAGAAACACTTGCAGATACACGAAAACACCTCTAACACAACAATATAGTAATAGTGATGATGTAATGCACATTTTAAAGTAGCTCCACCCGCCTGTTTCTATGAACCGCTGCCTGAGGTTTTCAATTGAATTTTTAACATAATAGACTTAATGAGTAGGGAAGGCAGAAGTCTGTAAGCTGGGGACTGGCTTGTGCCTTTCCACATATGTGCTTTGGAGGAGCGAGCAAAGTGCCGTTCCTTCCTGTCTATCCCTTTCCTTCCCTTGCTGGCCCCTCCCTCTGCTCAGCTGTTCCGCAGCCCACCTGTAACACAGCCACAGCCACCCCAAATCTTGCAAATGCCGCAATACTGGAGTGCTGCTAAGTGAAACTTTTCTAGCCATTCTTCCTGCCTC
The DNA here is from genome assembly GCF_050624435.1 of Tenrec ecaudatus. NCBI lineage: Eukaryota > Metazoa > Chordata > Mammalia > Afrosoricida > Tenrecidae > Tenrec > Tenrec ecaudatus. The sequence continues at coordinate 80,147,659 of NC_134545.1, forward strand.
TTAATCTTACACACAAGTATTTGGGGAAAGAAAGAGTGAGCTGGAGCACATTTTCTCTCAGGGAAATCCAGGAACCCCAACCACTGTTCCCCGTACCCACTTGACGGGCACCATCATGCACTTGTCCGTCCCTCCGTTCCAGTCCTGGAATGCAAGAGAAACAGCAGAGACCCACTGGAGCGGGAGAGGCCAACCCTGCCTGGAAGGCTGTCACGTGCAGGCATTCTCTGGTCATCTCGCGAACATACGGCGAGAGGCACACGGCAGAGGCTGAGTTACATGCTGCCTTCCCTGCTGAGGCAGAGCAAGCACACGGGCACATACCAATGCCTGAGTCAGGAGGGAGGAAGACTGAAGCAGGGGGCTTGCAGGGCACTGGGCAGTGATAGCAAGAGAGGGAAAGTGAGAAACGTGCTCATGGTCCCTGACCACCTGCTGGGTCCTTTCACTGCTCCTGCCTGCCATCCTCACAAAGGCCGGGTGCTTGCCGAGGCCTTTATGAATAGTAAATACCAGAAGTGAATGCCCAGGTGGAGATTCTACACCTGGTCTGTCTACACCCCAAAGTGACCTCTGTTGGATGATGCACTACTTTAACTTCCACCACCAAAGTCAATTACATCAGGTGAGGGCACTTCCAACAGTCCAATCTGTAGCACACACTATGGTGAAAGAGATCTGTGTGTGTGTGTTTGTGTGTGTGTATACACAGACACAGATCTACAGGAATATACTCTGGTGGTGTGTTGAGGTAAACATTACGCTGCTAACAGCAAGACCAGAAGTTCAAACCCATAAGCCACTCCATGGGAGAAAGACGAGGTTGTCTGCTCCCATAAAGATGAGCAGTCTCGGAAATACTATATAGCGTCTCTGAGCCAGAATCAATTGGATGATAGTGGGTTTGGTTTTAGATTTCAGAGATGTGTTTGTGTATAAGATATAAGTGTGTGTGTGTATTTCCCCCCAATGTAAAATATTTAAATATTCTAAGGTTCTAAAATAATTACCGTATACACTCGAGTATAAGCTGAGGCACCTAATTTTATCACAAAAAACGGGGGTTTATGACCATTATGTCCAACTACAAAATAAGTAAGTACTATCTTATATGTCCATAGCCAACGAACAGACTGTCGGGCTAGCGTATGTGCACAATCACTCATTACCCCATGATTCTGTGGGCAAAGGATTTAAAACTGGACAATCACAGGTAATTTTTAAAGTACGTTATGACATATCTACTTTATAGAAAACGATAGGTGGCTTCATGTGTGATGGGAAATAATCTCTAAAACTCAGGGAAAAGCAAGGTTTGAATTCAGTGTTTCTTAAAGTTCTTCGGGGGTGGAGGTCGGGGTGGGCGTCGTTGCTGGCACGATCTGGGGAAATGCAAGAGCAGGTACCTACACTTCATCCTGGGTTGTGGGCTTCCGTTCAAGAACAGTCTGATAGCAAGGGGATACTGAACTCTTCGTTTTTCTGAAAGGGGGCCAGGAGGCCACAGACATGGAGAAAATCGTCAGAAGAGTATGCAAGAAACAATCACCCACTACTTCCCCAGGAGAGAGAATTGGGTAGCTAGAGCAAACAGGAAAGCCCATTGCCACCGAGTCGACGCTAGCTAAGGACACCTCCCCGTGTCCTCAGAGTTACACGCCACAGGTGCTACTGAGCTGCTCCATCGAGGTGTCGCCGCTGCAATCTTCACGGAAGCAGAGCATCCGCCTTTGCCCTGCAGCACTGCGATGCAGGTTCACGCCACCACCATGTCGGGTAGCCAGTCAAGGGCAAACGGTGCCACCCGGAGGCCCTGGGAAAAGCTAGAGTGGGCAAGCTTTCTTTTCACCATAAGCTTCTCATTTTTAATTAGACACAGGGTCAGGTATTACCTAGGGGTTTAAAGCACACTCAAAATCAAATATTATTGGGCAGCAATTCTGGGGACCCATTTCCTAACCTAGTGGAGGGTGTGTAGGATCAGAAGCCCTCGGAACAGTCTTGCTATGAGGACAGCTATTCCCCACGCGTGTCAAGACACGGGAAAATCTCCTGGGATTTTTCCAGCGCTCTGAAATACCTAAGTACAAAACAAAACGTACGCAGAACACTGCCTGCAATCAAGATGGACCGCTTAACAACACAGTAGATGGCAGGACAGACGGCAGGAAGAGTTGTGAACATGGGCGCTGTGCCTGGGGTGTGCATATAAATGAGAAAGACAGAGAATCCCTGAAAACAGATAAATTAAGAACGGCATGTAATGACCCAGCACAACCGCCACGAGGCTAAAATAGAAATGGGTATGTCACCTCCATCCCACTAGTGACACTCGGTCTCTCATGTCCTACAAAACACGCGAGGCATCTCCCCGTGCCAAATTTAAACAGGGACATTATTTTGAAGTGACTATAATTAGTTCCCATTTGTCTGTGAATCAGCCTTTATGAGGTAATAGCATCTAAGCCCCATCAGATGAAACCCGAGGCGACATCACCTCTGTTTATTATTTTGAGAAGAAAGCCGGGGTGCCAAGTTTCCTGCAACGCCCAACGCAAACACTGAAATTTGGAGGACAGAATGTCCTGTTGTGAGTGTTTGAAGATAGGAATATATTTTCATCTAATACATCAGGCCCCAGGTTCAGCTGGCAACAGGAAGGGGGTGAATTCCAGAGTTCAAAAATAGGACTTAAGTATTAAAGCACCTTTCGTTGCTCACATAGGATAATATTTATGCCTTACACTGCAGTTTTAAAAAGTGCCCGTGTTTGTGAGCAAGTCTAAGGTTGCAAGTTCAAGGCATCCGCCTAAGTGACGAGAGAAGAGCAAAGGCGAGTGTCTGAAGGCTATTTTTACCTTCCTTGATCCACTGCTTTCATAATTCAGATTCTCGTAAGCAATGAAGAGTTTTGACACCAAACAGAAAGGCAGCAGGAAGAGGGGAGTTCCCCTTTAGCTGGGGCATCCCCTGAATGAAACAGCTCCTCGAAGGTGCTCTGAAGTCACATGTCGAAATACAGTAGGGTCTGTTGGTCTCCCCAGGAAGGCCAGCTCAGAACAGGCAACACTAAGGCTGGTGGCATCTGCCTTACGAGTCCGGAGATCCAGCTGGAGAGCCCGAGCTCACTGCTGCACTGCTGATGTTCCCGAGTGCATCAATTAGTCAGTGTGTGTCCTAGGAGGTACACCTCCCCCCGAAAACAAACAAACAATTGCACTGCTTTCGCAGTGTGCATTTTCCCCACCAGGCGAGCATCAAGCCACTCCCTCCGAGTTAGTGCACCCAGTGGCGTGAAAGCCGCTTTGCTTAAACTTTGTTTTGTGTGATGGCTGATTTAAGAGAACAGCGTGTGGCTGTGAAATTTTGTTTCCTGCTCGGGAAAAATGCCACGGAAACTGTTATGATGTTGAACACAGCTTACAACGAACAGAGCTATGGGAAAACTCAGTGTATGAGAGGTTTTCTCGTTTCAACAAAGGTGAAGTGCCAACTGATGATGAACCGCATTCTGGCCATTCATCAACTCCCAAGTGGCCACAACTGTCGACTAGTAGTGCATTTGGAGTTTGTTCCACCAGGTGAGACTGTCAATCAAGCTTTCTGTTTAGAGTAGTGGTCCTCAACCTCTAATGCCACCACCCTTTCCTACAGTTCCTCATGTGGTGGTGACCCCCCAACCATAACATTATTTTCGTTGCTACTTCATAACGGTCATTTTGCTACTGTGATGAATCGGGCAACCCTGTGAAAGGATCATTCGACCCCCAAAGGGGTCGGGACCCACAGGTTGAGAACTGCTGATTTAGAGGCTATGAGAAGATTGCGTAACAGTGTGCAACCAAAAAGGCCTGATTTGTGGCAGATGGGGAACTGGTTTTGCCACCGCGAGAATACACCCGTTCACACAGCCATTTTAGTGTGTCAGTTTTGGGCAAAAAACCAGCATGCCTCTTGCCCCTTGCACCTGACTAACCTGACCTCGCTCCATGCAACTTCGCTTTGATTCTGCCAATGCAAGGGACATGAAAGGGCAGCGAATCGATGATGCAAAAGGGTTGGAGAGGGAGGGGATAAAAAGAGGAGCTGATAACAAGGGCTCAAGTAGAAAGAAAATTTTTTGAAAATGTTGATGGCAACATAGGTACAAGTGTGCTTAATAAATTGAATGATGGATTGTTCTAAGGTTTATAAGAGCCCCCCTAATAAAATGATTCATTAAAAAAATAAGAAAATTTTAAAAAGAAGAGGTGAACAAATAACGAGGGAGGTGCTATCAGCCATCCAAACAGATGAGTTTGAAAAGATGTTTCCAAGAATGGAATCACAGATTTGGCAAATGTATGAAAGTATAATGGAGAGTACTTTTAAAAAATCACCTTAAATACATCGCTTTGACAAAAATTCTGGGTCTTTCTGGGTACCCCTTAGTGTGTTCTGGGTGGTAATGGGTGCTCAAGGAGCCCTGGTGGGGTAGTAGTTACACATCAGGCTGTGATCCCAAAGTCAGCAGTTCGGAACCATCAGCCGCTCAGTGGGAAAATACCAGGGCTTTCTACTCCTGTACAGAGTCAGAATCTTGAATTACATGCATCACAATGAATGCAAGGAAGAAGACGATGTTCTAGAATTGAATGTGGTGTTAACTGTACAATTCTTCTTGATACTGATGAATTATTGAATTGTATGACATGTGGAAGAAGTCCTAATAAAACTGTTTAAAAAAAGAAGAAGAAGAATCTCGGACACTCAGAGAGGCAGTTCTATCCTGTACCGTTGGGTCGCAGTGAGTCGGCATCTTCTCAATGGCAGTGAGTTTACTACGTTTCAGGCTCTATGTTCTAAAACATTATGTTTAAAAGGTAACATGGTTCATGGCTCCTACAGGCGCTAAAATGCTTGAAGGCCAATGCTAAGCTGCCCCATCCAGCTTCTCCAGGCAAAGTTCCCCAATAGGACACACAGTAGGTGCCCACTGATAGTGGGTGCCAATAAAGATGCAGGTGGCGAAATACTCAAGGGTAGAATACGATTCCAAAAGAGAATGTCGTCTACTCCACTTGAAAGGGAAAGAGAGGGTGGGCAGGCTGTGCAGGACCAAATCCAAAACCCACACTCTTCCCACGAGTCCACCCTAATTCTCAGCGATCGGAGTTCTGACTCTAAAGCCTAGATAAACTTTTGACTTTATGGGTGGCTGGTAGGTTTAAAGTACCAACCTTTCGGTTAGCAGCCCAATGCCTCACCCCCAGAGGCAGCTGATATTTAAAACAATACGAACAAGTACAGTCTGTCTCCACAGGTAGGACACCTCAGGCACAACTGCTGTTGCTCTTTTCCACCCCTCTTTCCGATCCTGAGGCAGGTGCTCAGCTCCCTCCAGCTGACCTGGGACTTTCTCAGGATCCTCTCTGGCAGCCCTTCACCCCAAGGACACCAACACCATTGGTCACGCTTCCCAAACTCCAAACCCACTGCCTGCCGGGCAGGGGAGGGCTGCCCCTGTGAGTCTCTGAGACGGGAGCTCGTTACAGGAGTAGAAAGCCGCGTCTTTCTCCCGAGCGGCAGCTGGTGGTTTCAAACTGCTATCCTTGCAGTCAGCAGGCGACCTTGTAACCACTGTGCCACCAGGGCTCCACATGGCCACCTCGAGGGCAAAGACTAGGTTGTATATGCTTGATCTCCCCTAAATGCCTGGCTGAGGCATTTTGTAGCTGAGTCTCTGGTTAGATGGGTGGAAGGAGCAATATTCCATTATCTCCGAGGTGCCCTCACTTCCACTGCGCAAGTGTTGCCAAGCAGCAGTCCTGGCGCTGCTAAAATGACACCGTGAGAATCATTTTAATTAGCACTTTCATTGTTTGTATGCAAATGTGCCATTCCCAAAGTAAGTTAAAGTTCCTTAAAAAGCTTTCCCTAAATCAACAACCTTCCCTGTGATTTTTCTGGGTAAAACCCTTTTCCATAGACAGCAGAGCGATAACTGTCAGGCCAGCCTGTCTTAAGGATCCTGCGTCTGTGGCAGTGGAGTCAAGGCACTCTTCCTGGTAGGGACTGTCGGGGACATAGAGGTCGCTGGCAGGGAAACCGCCTCGCTGGAACGCCTTCTCAGCTCATCAGCAAGACAAGTACCTCAAGTGCTATTTGACATGGAAGGGGTGCCCCCGAAGGCGCCAGGTTGGAGCCACTCTGACGTACCGTCATGTCTAACAGATATGTGCACCCTACTGTACCACGCACAGGGTCTCGGATCATGGCGCTGGGCCCTTAGAGTCATCTCAAGTTTCCTTCCCAACCTCACCCTTACTTCCCTTCCCAGCCAGATCTCTCCACAGGCCCATCCCCAGCCTGTCTCTTCCCTTGCTCCTCTGACCTAGGGGTTGGGCGGCCTTGGTCTTGTGCCACAGCTCAAGGAAAGGTCTAGATGTTCTTGAGAACTCAACCCTGGCCCTGCCCTGGGTGGGAATCCTGAGGAGCTTGCCTCTGGGGACCCAGCGGGGGGGAGGGGGGAAGGGGGGCAGGGTAAGGTCTAGCTGGTCAGCCTAGCTGGGTCTGGTCCTGACTCACAAACTCACGTCTGTGTAGTTCAGCCACCAAGTTCCCCTGCAGGCCGGGGGAGAGCAGTCAGTGCGTAAAATGAGAGAGGAGATGGGGGTTATAAGGGAAATTCTCAGAAGGGCAAATAGGGAGTCAGAGTTAAAGTGATCTTGAGAAAACACACAAACAAATAAAAAACAACTCATAGGATCCAAAGGAAACGGGGGTGGGGTGGGGTATGCTGAACAAAGGACAGGAGCATTTCTCACTCAGAAGATCTAAAGTCCGGGATGAACTAAAACATGTGAAAAAACAGAAATGACCACCAGGGATGGGTTTTTGTTGGCTTGGATTTTCAGCTATGACCGGATCAATCGGCCTGCTTGGGGAAGATGGTGTGAGGCTAACAGCCGACAGCAATGAGGATGACACGCCTTGCCTACGCTGTGACGACACCCTCCGTTTGACACATCATCTTCACGCTGGAAAGCACAGCACTGGTAGGACAGGACGGAAGTCGAAAACAGGTGTGGAGTTAAAAGGGGAGCCTCAGATGCTAAAGGCATGTCAAGGCTCCAGATTCTGATGAATGATTCAGATCCACAGGCAGCCAAAAGGACGTGCAAGTGTTACTGATGTATCACTACCCATATCCTGCAAAACCCTCTGAGAAGTGAGGCTGAACGATGAGGTACTAAATAGTAAAAGGAAGATTCTGTTCATATATAATATAAAGCTAGACATCCATCTTCACAAACAATTCTAACGAGTGTGTAAGAAAAATGGTGACCCCCAGGTACTGACAGGGGTATCTATAAACCAGGACCACATTAACCAACTCCCATGTCTTATTAGACTCATCAGGCCCACAGTTCAGCTACGAGTAACCGGATGTGAGCAGGCTTTCACAATGAGTTCCATGATGATCCTGTGAACTAATGAAAGAAACATGAGCTTTCTAGACAGATTTATTTAGAGGATGGATGGATGGATGGATGGATGGATGGATGGATGGATGGATGGATGGAACCTACTGTCAACTAGTCAATTCTGACTCGCAGCAACTCTGTATAGGGTTGCCAAGGCTGTATAGGGTTGCCAACCAAGGCTGTACATCTCTCCGGGAGTAGAAAGCCTCATCTTTCTCCCAGGGGAGTGGCTAGTGGGCTTGGGCCACCAACCTATAGTTAGTGGTCCAACCTAAGTGACTACTAAAAACAGCGGCCAGGAGGGTAATAGGGTTCTTATGATGACCCTCAGATCGTGCCAGGTTTGGGTCCCAGCATAGCTCTGGGGCTCCCACAGAGTCCCTTGATGCTCTCATTCGTAATTATGGTTTCCTGATACCACATAGGAAAAATAACCCGTCTGAAAGAGAACTCAGGATTGGAGATGAGGGAGGTCACCATGTGGGGTTCTCTCTCAAATCCCACTTTCAGGCCATAGCCCAACGCATGTAATGGTAACACCTTGGGAGATGGGGGCCGCTATAGCCAAAGCTGGTGCCACACTTCCAGGGTGAGGAGAATTTGTAATTGGAGACACCACCCACCTAGTGACCTATGACTGACGAGCAAAGTTCCCTAAATGGAGACCGCCTCGCTGGAATGCCTTCTTAGTTCATCATCTCGGAGAGCATCTCAAGTTATATTTTCCAAGGAAGGGGATGTCCCTGAAGGAAATGCCTAGAAGCCGAGCGGAGAATACAGAAAATCAAAATACTTCCTGACACAGTCCAAATACTTGGCTGCGGTACTTTCAGCTCAATACCTGGAACTCAAGAGCAGCCGAGCAAGGGAGGCTCAGAAATAGGCTCCCCTGAGGCTAGGAGCCAGGGAAGTCCAAAGCTGCTTCCGAAACGCCCAAGACCAAGACAAAGGGTTAGTTCCAAAGTCATAGGACTCCTGACCTAAAGGGGATATTGAGTTCTTACTTTAAAAAAAATGGGGAGAAGATAAAACAGCTAGGGAGAAGTAGTGTGGAGGAGCTCCTGGAAATAATGAACGCCAGACCCTCCTATCTCCAGGGCAATTTTTAGCCAGGCAGGGCTTGGTTAGGGAGCCCGGGGCACAGCCGAGAGAGACTCAGTCGCCAGCCAAAGGTTGGCAGTTCCAAAAAACAGTCGTTCAGCAAGGTCTGGAGAATCCAACAAGGTGGTCCTGGTCTCTCACACAGGGCTATGCGTCAAAAGTCGCTGGACAGCGCACTCAGCCATACCATTGTACGGGAGTTAACAGAATCAGATTCTAATTAGTCACCCGACCCCCAGCCCCCGGGGAAACAACGTTCCACTCCTCCACCTGACTTGATGCGTCAGACCAAGGGTGACCAAGAGAGAGTTCAGGGATCTGCAGTGATCTGGAGCCGAGCTTTCCAGACTGAATCATGCATCGACCCAGCCAGAAGAGGGAGGGGCCGCCTCTGCCCCTGTCACTCGAAGCCTCAAGAGAACATTCTAAAGACCAAGTGTCATCCAAAACGCTGAGACAAGTTCTGAACATGGAAAATATTTAAACTACCATGTGTCGACACCCCACCTCGTACTCCGTCCTTCAGAGAGGAGTCAGGAAACCAACAAATAAGTGCACTTAAAAAAATCATTTTATTGGGGGCTCTTACAGCTCTTATCACAATCCAGCCATGTAGCCATTGTGTCAAGCATATTTGTACATTTGTTGCCTTCATCATGTTCAAAACATTTTCTTTCTACTTGAGCCCTTGGTATCAGCTCATGTTTCCTCCCTTGCTCCCACCCTCCCTCCCTCATAAACCTTGATAATTTATATATTATTATTATTATTATTATTTTATGTCTAACACTGACCGATGTTTCCCTTCACCCACTTTACTGTTGTTTGTCCCCCTGGGAGGGGGTTATATGTAGATCCTTGTGATCAGTTCCCCCTTTCTCTCTCCACATTCCTCTTACCCTCTTGGCATTACTACTCTCATTATTGGTCCTGAGGGGTTTATCTGTCCTGGATTCCCTATGTTTCCAGGTCTTATCTGTAGTAGTGAACATGCTCTGTTCTAGCCAGATTTGTAAGGTAGAATTGGGGTCATGGTACTGGAGGGGTGGGGAGGGAACATTAAAGGACTAGAGGAAAGTTGTGTTTCATTGGTGCTATACTGCACCCTGACTGACTCATCTCTTCCTTGAGAGTCTTCTGTAAGGGGATGTCCAATTGTCTACAGATGGGCTTTGGGTCTCCACTCTGCACTCCCCCTCATTCACGGTGATAAGGTATTTTTGTCAGTGTACTTTTTCTTTAAAGGACACACCATAGTTCTGACAAGTGTCCCTTCCTCTCCTAAGGCACCCCTTTGTCAGAGCTCTGTGGGTTGTGCTTACCCTAGGAAGGAAATTCCCGCTGTGGCCTAGCGGTCCTAAACCCAGGCTACCCCAGGGCAATCTGGTGACAGGGGTAACAGTGGCAGCAGCCAGCAGGGGACAGGCTGAAGCAAAAGGCACCGCTCATTGGAAACCACAAATCCTGAATCTGCAACTCTTCTATTTACTTAGAAACAGTTGCTGGTGCTTACCCCACCAAAGATACACTAGGACAAAGCCGGAAAGGGAAGGGGAAGCAGTGAGGTAAGGGCTGAGGTCAACCTGCACCGTGCAGGGGAAGCGCTCCAAGACACGGTTTTCCTCCTTAGCAGAAACTTCCGATCCAGTGCCACAGCCAACAGTGGCATTGAGCTACTACCGGGACCCCAAAGGGAACAGAGACCTGCCCTCTGTGGTGCGCTTAGCCATCAGCCTCAGATACATGTGGAGAGGGGTGGTGTAGTGGAAAGAACACGGAACCTGGAGTCGGAGGAGGGAAGTCCGAATCCTGGCTCGACCTCTGGAAAGCTGTTTGACGTGGAGCCAGGTGCGGAACCTCTTGGAGCGTCAGTTCTCTGTGAGCTATAAAATAAACGAATTAGACTAAGCTAAGCTGACTTATAGTTTCCTTCCATTTCTAATACTCTGTTGTACCATGGGGCAGTGTTTCCATCTGCTATGAGGTGTGCCCAACTCAATGGCACTTAATAATAACTGAAGCCAAGGAGTTATCCAACTATAGAGCCAGCACTTACTGAGCACTTTTTTCCTCGATGGCAGCTGTTCTGATAGCTACTGGCAACATTCTAGCCTCCAAACAGCCTCTGACCCACAGGTGCCCACAACCTGTAAACAGGCTTCTACAGGAAAGAGAGGTGTGTGGACAGGGTGAAGGGTGAGCTTGCCCCACAGAGAGTGAAACAGAGGACAGTAGCATAGAGCGTGCCAGGAGCCTTGCCTGGGCCGGTGCTTACAGTCGGAAGCAAATCGGGCAAAGGAATACCATGGTTCAGAGTGCACGGGAATGCCCCAACAGGGCTTGCAGGGCGTGAGGCGGACTGAGAGGTAAAGAAAAGCCACCTCCGGTAACCCCAAAGCTCTCACTTCCAATGCTCTTCTCAACATTCCCCAAAAAAGCCCACCCACCACTCAGGTCAGAGACAGCTCCTATACCAGGTCTGCTTACACCAACCCAGCCCACCGAGTAACCAGCCAACGCCAGGAGCCAGTGTCTCCTGGTGTCCCGAGGCTCATGTGGTTCCCCTTGCCATCCCAGGGGGCTCGACTGCACCTGCTACCCTCCGAAGCTCCCTCTCTACCCAGCGGGCCTGGCTCCCAGCTCTTGCTCATTCCCTGGTGCCCAACCCAGATCAGCTGTTTCACATAGTTTCCACCGTCCTCAAAGCCCCGGTCGCATCGCACCCACCGCATTGACAGGGTCGGTGGAGGATTCCCACCTCCTCGGTTCCTGGGAACAACTGTCAGGCACAGCTCCCATAGCCAGCCTCCCATTCAACTGTCCACGTCCCCGTTTAAGTGGCTCATACACTGCCACGTGTTATGGGGCATCTATGGGTATCTCTACTGACAAGTTCAAGAACAAGTCAAGAGCAAGAACTCAGTAAGAACCGGAGTTCACAGCCATCCAACCACGACAGACAGCTGCCCATGCACACGGCAGGACTTCAAAGCACACCGAGTGCGTTGAGGGATGCTGATGCATTCGGCAGGCCAAAAGGTCCTCTGGAAATACCGTTAGCTACTCCACAAATGTTGGCTGAATGAGTGGAGCAACAAATCAGTGAGTCTGATGTTACAAGAAGTAACCTAAATCATTGCAAGCATATTATATTCAGATATGGGAACCAGGAATGTAGTCCAAAATTCTGTCAAGACTCTCCTTTCTACAGCTCATGGGGACGGCCTTTGCAGGCAAGAGTCACACCAGGTGTGACCATTGCTCGCGACTCACCTGGAGCACAGGTAGGAGAGAGAGCAATAGGAGGAGACTAGGAAGCGTGTGGCTCACTGCCTCCAACAACTGTCTCTCCTACCCGTGAGACGAGAATAACTGGACAGTGCCCAGCTACCATCACTAGCCATTTTCATCAAGAATACCATTACATTGTCACTGATTTATAAATAGAACAGAGTTTCATATTCTCAGGGACTCTACTCTTTCTACAGCCATATAGGATGGATGAATCCCTGAAATGATTGATCTAAGGATAACTTCATACCAAAAACAAGAATATTCCTGAGGTCAACTTAAAAATGGACAATAGTTTAGTTTACCCAATTAAAAAAAAAGGTCAGCCTTGAGCATTGCATTGTTTGAAGACTCAAAAGGGAACAAAGTGACATCAGCTACTTGAAAGACTGCGTAGGGATCTTAGGGGTGGAGAGCTTTTGTTAATGATGAAGGAAAAACGAACATGAGGGGGCTGAAAATGGCTGCACAACTCAACAAACGTGATCAGTGTCCGTGTAGAAACTGGTGAGCTGGTGCATGCTGTAAAGCAGCGGTTCTCAACCTGTGGGTCATGACCCCTCTGGGGGGTCCAACGACCCTTTCACAGGGGTTGCCCAATTCAGAACAGTAGCAAAATGACAGTAATGAAGCAGCAATGAGAATAATTTTGTGGTTAGGGGTCACCACCACATGAACTATATGAAAGGGTCATGGCATGGGGAAGGTTGAGAACCACTTCTTTAAAAAATAAAATAAAATAAATAGGTTTTAGAAATATCTAAGATATAGCCCAAGTGGAAAGCAAGTGCTTTGAGAATGATGAGGGCAATGAATGTATAAGTGTGCTTTACACAATTGATGTATGTGTGGATTGTGATAAGAGTTGTATGAGCCCCAATAAAATGATTTTTTTTTTAAGTAACAGTCTTAGAAACCCACAGGGACAGGTCTACCCCATCCTATAGGATGACTACGAGTCAGAATCGACTCAATGGCATGAGTTTGGTTACTGTGCATGTTCACAACAACAACAAATAAAATTTAGAAAAGAAAAAACAATCCCACCCCCCACCATGTTGAGCATGTTAGAACTTGCATTGTTTTTCCTACTGAGGACTCCCAGTCTGCCATTTGTGTTTTGTTCTGGTCAACAGTCTTCAGTCCTGATGGCCAAGAGAGCGCATGTAAGTGGACTGGATCTGCCACAAAGAAATAAAAGAGGAATATCGATGAAAGTCATATAAGCCCAGTCTCATGAGCACCAGTGAACAGAGGTCAGCTTGTAGACCTGGCAACACCTATTAGCAGAAAGATTCTACAGAGGGAGGGGTGTGTGTGTGTGTGTGTGTGTGTGTGTGTGTGTGTGTGTGTGTGTGTGCATTTGCCAAGTTTACCTCTGAACTAGCTACTAACTAAAGCTCCAGAATTATTTCCCCATGCTAGAAGTTCAGGGTGACACCATGAGCTGGGGGTACATAATGCACTGCATGTAATATGACCTGAACTAGTCAGGTCACCAGGAGAAATAAATGATGTTAGGAACCCTTCTCAGTTAAGCCTCTGCTCTTTTAATCCCTCAGCTTCTACCACAGCCAGAACCCGCTCCGAGCAATGAGTGCTGGGTGACCTTGAACACAACAATAGGATCTTAGACTGTTCGGAGTGTTGGAGAAACCCAAATATGATCTCATTTTATAGATAAACAACTGAAGGTCCGGGGAGATGGGTTTTCCTAGGGTAGGTGGCAAAGGTGAGGGTTCTGGTCTCTCTACCTCTTGTCCAAAAGTCTAGGATAAGCCCTGAAACGCAAAACCAAGAAACTTAAGGCGACAAGGACGGCGATGCCATCTCCATCCTAACGAGCATTTTGTTTTCAGAAATTTAAAGACAGAGTCTGAGGGGGGGAAAGACGGTATCAGAAGAAAGAGAGACTGCTGATTGCAATCACAAAATGGGAATGACTTGGATTAAATATCTGTGGTTATTCAAGTTTTAAGTTTGTTTCTTGACTTTCGAAGGTTGCAAAGAGCTTTGCCTTGCTTTCTGGTGACCTACGGGTGCTTTAGAACATGCACAATCCAAGTACCTGGTAACTACTTTATTCAAAATGTTCGTAGCTCTCTTTTCCAGCTTCAATTTTTTGTCTGATTATTGTGAAAGGAGGAAGAAAATAACGGACTAATAAATGTTGAACTCCTTCAAGTTCAGTAGTTCACGGCTACTTGGTGGGGGACCCCTGAAAATACTGAAGAGCAAATATAATTAGTCAATTTGTATTAATGTACTGAATACTATAATTTTATAAGCAAACCACATTATACCGAGTACAGTGTATGTTTCAAAACTAATACAATGATTTTACATTAGTAAAGAATATTGGAAAAATTACATTATTGCCTGCTTTACTTCTCCTCTTATTTAAAAAATGCACAAATCTCTTCAAAGTAAGTCAGATTTGTTTCATTTCGCCGCTCCAAATATTTTCCTCCCTACCATTTTGAATGTTAATTACCAGAACAATGTTTGGCTGAATCGCAAGATCCCTTGCTTTTTTCAGGCAAGCCTGTACACTGAAACTGAGGGGCAGGGGTTGCCAAACCAAAGGCCTGAAAGAGCCCGCCAGGTAAGGCACGGGTGGTGTGGGCTGGGTGGGGACTGTGATCCGCTTCAGAGGACAGCCACGGCCCACGCCAGCCACCACCCCCAAGCCCCGTTCCACGAGATTGTAGCCCTCTGACGCCAGAATTCAGATTACATGACAATTTCCAATGACGAAAACTCGGAAAGCTTGGAAACCTTTGAAAACACTGGCCATGACCACACAAAACATCACATTGTGCTACGAAGGTCAAACGCTATCCGTGTGATTAACTCAGGTGCAGGCGCAACATCCAGAAATACGCACGTGGCTGGGCAAGGAAGGGCTGTGTCTATGCATTCATGTTCTTTACCCGCGCACTCTTGTCCTGGCTTTCTCTCGGCTTGGAGGAGGGACAGGCAGAGAGGACGTACAAGAACGGTATTTGGGGTTAGGAAGCAAGAGAGGGCATAAGTGCTTACAGTGCTTTCTCCCCCCACTAAATCAACAGTAGCTCATATAAGAAAATGTCCAACTTTTAAATCCACACGAGGCCAGCTCGAGAAGTTGAAGATTTCACCAAGGCTAGACTGTCTTGAATGGAACCACCTCCCCACATTTGCCATTCTAGAGTAGGCACCTGCCACACGCAGCTTGGCCGTTCTATTACGGGGTGTGCAAATTAAGTTTGAAAACGTGTTCAGGGAGAGTGGTATCCCCTAAGAATGTAAACGCATCATACATGTAAAATTCCGAAGGCATCTATGTGCTCAGACGGGTTCTTAATCTCCTCCCCACAAAAGGGCTAAGAACAAGCTATGATTGTGAAAGTTCAATTGCCCAAGCTGAACGAGCACAAATAATAAAGTCTTTCTTTCAGGCATACCTCTGCTGGAACCGTTTTTCATTAAATCACAGACGTTATCTGGAGACCAGCGAAATTCTCTTTGGGTGACGACAGCACAGGGTGAGTCATCGCGCTGTTGATAAGGAGATCGCAGGATGAGGCACTGCTGGGAAGTGGGCATCAGATGGTGCCTTGTCTGAATTAGCAAGTGGGGCAATCAGAATGATTTCTTCCCATGCCGTGCTGCAATGGCTGGGGATGACGTTCAACCCCTTATTTTAGTGACAAGCCCAAGCAAAATCTAATGTTCGCTTCCCCAAACCGGAAAAAGAAAAAGGAAAGACAAAATGCAGTCTGCTTTCTATTTGTGGTCGCAAGAGGGAAAGCAGAGAATATCTTGTTTTTACATGCAGCTGGAAATTTAATACGACTTCCTGTTTTCTCCCAAAGTACACAATCCGATGTATAAATATCTTGGAGAAAAATCAGCATCTCCGAGCTGTCACTGGCGCACAAAATGGATACCAAGTCTTTGCAAAGCACAGTAAGTTTGGCCAGAGAGAGGCCATGTGCACCGCTGTTGGCCCGACCAATGGAACCGCCTCAGGAGACACTTTAAGACCGCCTCACTCCCCAAGGCCATCCCAGCGGCCCGCACGCTGACCAGCAGTGTGGTGAGGGCCAGCGTGGTTCTCAGTGCTGAACTCTGCCCTTCACTTCTGGAGAGCACGGTGAGGTCTACACATTCTCCAGACGGGGAAATGATTTTCTGTTGCTTTTCTGCTTGCCTGACCCTGGGGTTACGAATCATCGATACTGATGGAGCCCACAATGCCACAGGACTTTGCTCTAGTGTGACGGGGAAATACTGAGCCGAAATGCCCAGACAGGTGTGCTCAAGTCATTGGCCAAAATCCAAGACCACTACTGTCGATGGATTCCAACTCATGGCCCCCATCTAGGGCAGAGTAGAAATGCTCTGTACGGTCCCCCAGGCTGGAAACCTTTATGGAAGCAGACTGACCTCCTCTGTCTTTTACAGAGCAGCCTGTGGGGTTTGAACTGCCGGCCTTCCCATTAGTAGCTGAGCCCTTAACCAGTGCACTGCCAAGACTCTTGAACTCATGGTAATCATTTATTTCAGATCCATAGTTGTCTAAAGCAGCTAAATAAAATTGGCCAGAAAAGGCCTTAAACCCGTTTTAAATCAAGGGAGGGAGAGAAGAGAATCACTATGGTTGGCACTTGTTTGGGTGTGACAGTCTTTGAGACTCAGGTCCCTCCACGTGAAAGCCCGGTCACTGCGGACAAACTATGCCCATTAAAACTCACAGCGAGAACAGCTGTAGAGCCGACTGGAGAAGGGACTTCATGTTTTCCTCAACCAGTCATTAAGTTGGAAAAGGAGACCCCCCTTTTTCAGGTCATGCACAAACGTGAAAGAACAAATTCGGAAATGTGAAAGTGGGGGATGGAGGAGGTTTTCTGCTCCCGCACAGATTTACAGCCTGGGAAACTCAACCGGGCATTCTATTCTCACCCACAGGGTCGCTAGGAGACAAAGACGCCTGATGGCGGTGGGTTTGTGTTTGTTTGATTGCTTGCTTGTAACATAGAGAGTTGAAAAGTTTCCTTCCCACGTGACTACCCTTCTCTGCTAGGTCACGAGTCTCTGCAGTCTCCTGCTGGGCGTCTATCCATATAGAAGCACCGTGCTGAAAGCCAACAAGCCACTGTGTTTTCGCTTGTTTTTCAACTTGAGAAACGCAGTTTTTTTCGTCTGTTCCTTCATGGTTTGTTTGTTGCTGCTTTTCCCCACTGCCCTCCACCACTTGAAGTCAGTCTCCAAGAAAGGGGTACAGCACAGGAGATCACTGACTAAGGAAGGAAGGAGAGAGGAGAGACCTTTCCTTATGAACAACAGTAAATGCCATTCTTTTTCATCTCCTTGAGGTTCTACTCGGTGAGGAGAGAAGGCAAACAAGATGCTGCTGACATCAGGGATCAGGCTGCACTTGGCCTCAGACCACTGGATCCAGACAGAGAATGCTACCCAGCCAATGCTCGTCCACAGAGCAGGTGTTCCAGATGCCTCGTTCAGAATAGTTTCAGGGCGACCTGGAGGGCTTGAAATTCATTTTAAAGCAGGTTAGGGCTGCCCGTTCGTAGCCCAACGGCTTTTGTTTTGATTTTTGTTCTAATGCTGCTTATGACCTGGCCCTCAAGAGTCACACAGGCTTCCAATTCTTTGGTCATTGTTTCCACCAAAGGTCTGAAAAGGCCAGGCTAGTGAGAAAGTGAAAATGGTCTCCAAGAAGAGAAGGGGGGGTATGGAAGAACTGGGTGAAGGGCTGGCCTGAGAGGCTCACAATGGCATCAGAGACAGGAGGGCCTGAGGACCTAGGCACAGTAGGAAGGAGGCTGGCGGCTGTGGAGCGGGTGATGAGGGAGAGACGGTAACAAGAACAAACATACCTTGCGGGGCTGGAGATGGCAAAACTGAAGAAACTCCTTAGGAAGCTTGGCAATGGGGCACTGAGGAGCCCAGGGATTCAAGGGCGGAAGCTCAGTACGAAGGCTTGCCTGGGAAATGGGCAAAACCAATAGAGAGCTGCTGCACTGTCAGATGCCCAGTCTGCGCTTCAGAACCAGTCTGCTCGTCTCAATGGCGGTGAAAGGGATGGGTGGTACCTGCAACCCATGCGTCTTCTGCAACGACCGCAATGTGTTTTCGCAACTGTGTATCTTGTTGTTGTTTTTGTTTTTCATTTTAGCATTTGGCGGTACGGGGCAGACATGGCAGCAAGGCTGTGATGGCTGCGGGGGTACAGGTGGCATTAGGACTATGAAATGATAAGTGACACTATGAGTGAAACTATGAAATATGCACGATACAAGAGCATCACTTGAAATCAAAGGGGACCTTGGCAAACCCTGATAAACTGAGTCGTGCTAAGTCAATTCCAACTCCTAGGGACGTGAGAGGTAGAACTACTCAGTGTTCCCAAGGCTGTAAACTTTATGTTAGCACACTGACTGCCTCATCCGTCTGCTGGGTAGCGGAGTGGCCGGTGGGTTCGAGCCACTGATCTTTCCTAACTACTGAGCCACCAATGCTCCCTCAAGCACCACGACGCTGAGACATGAACCAACTGGAGAGAAAGAAAGGCATCACAAAGAAAGGCATCAGCTATTAAAAGCATTCATTTGAGTACTTTTTCCTAAAGGCTCAATAAGTTTTCCTCTTTGTGGGAAAGCCTTGGTGGAGGTGAAGTAGTTTGTAGACGTCAGCCACAGGGTCATGGATATGGAAATTGATGAACTTGGGATATGGGATTGCCTTTTCACAGAGCCAAATCTTCCTCAGAAGAACCCGCCATCCCAATACCTGGAGTCGATCGGTGTCATGCTGAGCTCTTCAGGGACCATTCACTGATCCTGGCTCTCTGGAGACTGTGTTCTCCTAAATCAGTGGGCCTGCAAGTCAGGGGCCCCCTGAGCCATCTTTGCGGACTTTAATCACAGCTGACGTTCGTCCTAAAGCTGCCTATCTGAAGGGCATGTTTATCACCAAGTACAACTTCATGTAATACACTTTTGGTTGGTATGATTACAGGATCTTGAAAAATATCTGAAAAAATGTTCAAAGTGAATTCCAGTTAGTTAAGTCATCAACTGGGCCTTAGAACTTGCTGTGTCTGTAAGGAACAGTACAGCATACGGGCTTAAGGCAAACGATGGGTCTTCCTGTGTGTGGCCCGGCCAAAGGCACAGACATAGAGCAATCGCATAAATACAGTGGCTGTACTTCACCAGCCCACCAGACTTGGAATTAGGCGACGCCAAAACTAATTTTGTTGATTTAAGGGTGTCAGGGTATATCAAGTCTTCCGCATGAGGGTGAGGATTTAATACTATTTGACATTCCATTTTCATAGTGTATCTGTATATATATATATTTGTAACACATGGGAATCTGCCATACTCATTAGCATGTGTCTTCATTTATTTCTTAATAGGGATTTTATGGAACGTCGCCTTTTACTGGTGTTGGTTTCTCTGCCCAAATCTGACCTGTGCCCTCCTTTTTCCTGTCTAAGTGAACTCATCCAGTCTCAAAGCTTTAAAAGCTTTAAAGCTTTCCCCCTAGAGGTTGATGAACTGGAGCCATGGGGGAGTAGCATTGTGAGGTAGGTGGTGGACTACTAGCAATATAGTCAGAGGTTCAAATCCTCCAGACGTTCCCTGTTCCTCTAAAGATTTACGAAGCCTTAGAAACCCTCAGAATTGACTCGATGGTGGTGGGTTTGAGTTGGGTATGTGCTGATGACGCTTCAAAGACAGCAGTTCCAGCCCCAGTCAACTCTACACCTCAATAAGAATGTCCCACCATCTGAGTCAGTCAGGGTGCACTATAGCACTGAATAAAACATACAACTTCCCTCTAGATCTGTAATGCTTCCCCCCACCACCACTATCATGACCCCAATTCTACGTTACAAGTCTGGCTAGACCAGAGCATGTATACCGGTACAGATAAGAGCTGGAAACATAGGGAATCCCGGACAGATAAACCCCTCAGGACCAATAATGAAAGTAGCACTACTAAGAGGGTACGGGGAAGGTAGAGGAAGAAAGAGGGAACTGATCACAAAGATCTGCATATAACCCCCTCTCTGGGTGTGTTCATCTGGGTAAACTAGGGAAACAAATCCACAGAAACTCATATGTATAAGAGAGAGTTTTATATAAAAGCTAAGTATACATTAAGAAAGCATCCCAACCCAGACCTGTCCAAGCCCATAAGCCCAACATTAGTCCATGTGCCTGACACCAATCCACAAAGGTCTCCTTCATCTCACAAAACATACGCAATGATGCTGACTGCAGGAAGAAAGCCAAATCAGTGAGCCTGTCAGCATCTCAGCGCTGGCAGGGGTCTCCATATGGCTGCTCCAGCACCCAGGGCTGCATCGGGGTACGTCCATGTGGCTTCTCCTCAGGGATGTCTTGCAGGAAGTGAGTCTTGCCAGCTGAAGCAGAGAACTGGCTAAGGTAGCTGCACCCTGGTCCAACCATCAGAAAGCAAGAGACCCAAGAACTAGAAAGGTGAGGCTTACCGAGCCATTTATCTCTCCACCCTTCAGTTAACCCCACATGTGTTTATCGGCCAGGTTGACACAATAAACCTTAAATATCTCACTGGTGGACGAACAACAGAAAAGTGGGTGAAGGGAGACATCAGACATTGCAAAACATGAGCTGAAAATGAGCTGATACCAAGGGCTCAAGTAGAATGAAAATGTTTTGAAACTGATGGTGGCAGCAACTGTACAATTATGCTTGAGCTAACTGAATTATCTATTATTAAATCTGTAAGCACTCTCAGTAAAATGATTAATATCTATATCTATATAATGATCTTTAACCACTCTGCATCACTCGACAGCAGTGGTTCTCAACCTTTCTAATGCTGTGACGCTTTCATACAGTTCCTCGTTTTGGTGACTCCCCAACCATAAAATTATTTTTGTGGCTACTTCAGAGCTGTCATTTTGCTACTGCTATGAATCAGGGGACCCCTGTGGAAGCGTCATTTGACACACACACACCCCAAATGGGTCGCGACCCACAGTTGAGAACCGCTGCTCTACAGGCATGTAACCCAAGCCACACCCTTATCTTTTGCCAGGCCCACTGTGATTCTGTTCTTAGCCTCAAAGTCTGTTCTCCACTCAGGGTTCTGGGGAGAAGACCTCGTGTGAGTCTGAGCACACTCCAGCTGTATCCACTCACATGAGGAGCACCGTTCAAACCCCTCTCCAGGGCCCACGCGACCTGGCTCCAGCTCCCCCTCTGATCTCATTTCCGATCACTGTCTCCTCCCATAACCACCTCTCCACCTGAGTTCAGCCAAACTAGCTGACTTCCCGGTCCTCCATCATGCCGAGCTTGTCCGGCTCACAAGGCCTTTCGCTCTGAGCTTGCCGATTCCCCTCCGCCTACGCATGCCTCTCAGGTCTCTTCATACCTCCTTCCTTCCTTCCAGTCACGTGTGCACAAAAATCAACGTGTGCACACGCGCAAACCTCTCCCACGCACACACTCTCCCAGGCCTCAAACAATTCCTTCAAAAAGAGTCCCCTCACGGCCACCCCTTCACCCTACTGTCCTTCACCCTGATGCTTCGAGTCGATCCCGAGTGCAGCAACAACACGGGACAGAGTGGACGTTCTCCACAGGACTGTCACAGCTGCGATCTCCAGGAGTGGATCCCCGGGTCATCTTCCCTCAGAGCCGCAGAGCCTGGGTGGGTTCGGATTGCCAATCTTTCGGCCAGCAGCTGAGCGCTTAACTGTCAGGTCCCCTGGGCTCCTCACCTTGCTTGCTTTTCCTCACAGCCCGAATAATTACTTGAGACTGCATTACCACTTAAGTGTCTGTTTACTTCCCTCGCCACACAAAACGTTTAGTGAGCTCCCACCACATGGGAGGCATTCGAAGAGCAGGGGACCGGGGAGTGCAGCAGACCCATCAAGGACCCCTGTCTTTGTGGCCCTCCCTTGCCTCTGCGTCCTCGCCTCTGGAACCCAAGCCACGGGAGACATGGCCAAGTCTCTCTGTGACTGCTGACTCCTTGGTGCCTTGGCACACAATGAGCACTCAGCTCAGAGCTGCCGGGTGCATACTGTCTTTACTCATGGATAAACCAAGTTTCTCAGCACATTTTTTATGCAGTTGTTGTGGTTAAATTGGGTGCCTCGGCTGATATTCGGATTGGCTTATACTCAAGTATATACGGTAAGTAAAAAATCAGCTGCTTCAGGGGAACCAATTACAAGGATCTACATATAACCTTCTCCCTGGAGGATGGACAACAGAAAAGTAGGTAAAGGGAGACATCGGACAGTGTAAGATATGACAAAATAATAATTTATAAATTATCAGGGGTTCATGAGGGAAGGGGAGAGGGGAGGGAGGGGGGAAATGAGGAGCTGATATCAAAGGGCTCAAGTAGAAAGCAAATGTTTTGAGAATGATGATGGCAACAAATGTACAAAAGTGCTTGACATGTGGTTGTATGTATGGATTGTGATAAGTGTTGTATGAGCCCCCAATAAAATGATTTTTTTAAAATCAACCTAAAAAGTAGAGCTGATATCAAGGGCTCAAGTAGAAAGAAAATGTTTTGGAAATGATGGTGGCAACAATTGTACAAATATGCTCGATACAATTGATATATGAATGGTTATAAGAGTTGTATGAGCCCCCAATAATATGATTTGTTTGAATTTTTAAAAAAAATCAGCTCCTTCACGGAGGACTCCCACGACAGAGCTCTTCCTGTCTACCCAATGGGACCCGGGTGGTGGGACCCAGGATGTCCACTGTGTCTCCCCTTCTGGTTAAGTTGAGTTCCTAGTCATGGGCCTGTGGGTCTTAACTGCCTGTTCCTCCCAGGCCCACCCCTGGAACCCTGCAAGCACCCCAGGAAGTGGCTTTGCCCTTGAGGTTAGAAGCATAAGAGCACCTGATTCACACAGCAGGCACCAAAGTGGGCCACTGGGGTTGAGCCAGCCAGTCTTGCTCCACAAAGGAGGCTGGAATGCCGTGTGCAGGTCACCTACCCTCCTGGATCATGATGGAGAACACCAACCAGGTAGGCTGCCTTGAAGCCTCTCAGCCCAGCAAGGAAGACACTGCAGCTGAGGATATAGTTTTGTCTCTTTCAACTGTCACAGAGGTGAGACGGTTACCTGCTGTGATGAGTAATTAAATGCCTTTCAGAAGAGGAAGAGCATTTGTTAACTGTGAAATTATCTGATCTCACATAAAAATGAAGGCAATTGTGAAGCACAGTTAATTTATCTTTCAAAAAATAGCAGCTGCAGGGGTAGGGAATTTTAAAAAGGAAATGCAAATCTTAAAAAAAAACCACTCAGCCCGTGTCAGACAATGGGTTGAAAACCCAGGTTTGCAACATAGATGGATTCATATTGTAATGTCCTTGCTCACTTAGAGCAGGCCTGCGGCACACACCTCAGCAGTGGTCAGCGTCTCCTTCCGCCCGCCCAGCACTGCGCCGCCTTGGACGCATTCTCACACACGTGCCAGCAACCCTGTGCTGGAAGTACGGCAGGACTTGCTTCTCTGTTTGGGACCCAGAAAGGTCAGACAACTCACCTAAGATCTCACAACAAAAGTGGCAGGACTGACCAGGTACCAGAAGACTAACTTACCTAGGCCCAGTCCAGGGGCCTCCCTTGCATATTAAAATTAACAGCACAGCCCTATGCAAATTACCTTCTACAGTCAACTGAAAAAATGTCCCTTCACCACAGCAGAAAGGGAAAAACGCACCTACTCACCAGTAGTTTGTGATGGTGGGAAGATGCATCGGCACCAGCACTCCGGGCAGAGAGGGGAGTTCACACACCTCCAAAGGATGGCAGCTCCTGCAATGACAAACACACAGAACGCCTGGTATGAATCACAGAGTCTCCCACGGGGGGATGGAGAGGGGCATCAAAATGCCAGCCATCTAGAACTTCTCTCTCCGTTCCTTCTTCATCCTTCTCTTAGAGCTCCACTCCTTCCCCCACCCCCCTGACTTCCCCAAACAGAGGAATCTTAAATTCACCTGGTGAAATAGTCCCCAAGCACAACCAGCTACATTAAAGCCATGAAAGTCACAGGCTCTTGGGCACAAAGGAGCTTGAGAGATCTCTAAAGGGGATCCCACACTGGTAACTCAATGAGCAGCTGAGCTCCTGCAGAGCTGTGTCATTTGATACACAGGATCTGGTAGGAAAAAAATGCAGTCAAAACTTCAAAGAGATGGGACATAGGAGCACAGCTTTCTTGCTTTTCTTTAAAAGACATTAATAATCAGATGATCTGCCAACAGGATCCGCTGGTGCTAAGCAGGCATAGGCAGGATTTGATCTCACAGACACAGGCCCCACTGCTCCCGACTATCTCCTGAACACAGAGAACTGTCGTTTCCATTTATCATTGCCCTGGCATGGTTGTTTTTCTTGTGGCATGGAAATGCTTCCCCCTGCCTGGGTCTCGAACAAAGATGCAAAAACAACAGGTGAAAGAGTTGAGTTCCAAGGGAACACTAGTAGAGAAGAAAATAGCAACTGCAGGTAGCAGTCTCACTCGCCGAACAAGCCCAACACTGTGAGCAGGAGACCCACTTGCCCATCCCCGCAGCTGAAGACAGAGACCCTCCTAGGAGCCAGGCCTCTTAACAGTCGATCCAGGCCTCTTTACTACGCTGAGTTGCAGAGTAGTTCAATACTATGAATATACTATTTTTAAGTGTACACATATAGATAGATACACACCAACATGTATGGACACCTATGCACACATTTTCACTTTAGCTTTGAGAGAAATTTAAGTCCAAGGAAACAGAGTTAAACGTATCTAACCTATTTTCTACTGAAATGTCTATAATATCTTCATTCGTCATCGGACAGTACATGAGTAAATTATTTCAAGTTCTCTAAGGGATTCTTTCCTAATGTGACATTTTCAAATAATTCCACTGCACTAAGTACAAAAAAAAAAAGAAAGCCTCACAAATTCGATGAATCTACTTGTGAAGACTTCAAAATGCTCGCCTAATATTAAAGCTACTTTAAACATACTTTATGTGAGAAAATCTCCTTTCAAAAGCATCTAGAATATAAGACTGTAAACAAGCTTATGACAAGGTACGTGCATTGTAATAAGAAATGTTCAAGAATGAGCTCTTACTGGGAGTGGGGTCATTCAATCCCAGAACGTACTGATTCATTCACTTGGCAAATATTTCCCGAACGCGACTACAAGCCAGGAAGTGCTACATAACCAAGAAAAACGGTGAGCGGGGCCTAGTCCTTCCCCGTAAGTTGCTCTGCTTGGTAAAAGGCAGACACACACATTCAAAAAGGTAACAGGAAAGCAACAGGTAAATGTATTGACAGGTATACAAAGGTGTCATGGCGATACTGAACCGGGCATCCCATGTCGCTGAGGAAAGCAGATGGGCTTCCTGGTGGGGTCTGAGGCTGGGGAACAAGTGGGCCAGTCATGGTGAGTGAGGAGGGGGAGGTGGGAACTACAGGCAGTGGGTAGAACGAACAGAGACAACCAGGACTTCATACTCAGGCAAGAGTCTGGGTTTGGGGGAAGAGTTTAGTGACGCAAACAACTGAACATCCGCAGCTGCGAAGGGAAGGCCTAGATTCTCCAGTCCACTCAGAAGTGCCTTGGAAGAAAGGCTTGGCGAACTACTGTCAAATAATTGGCACTGACAGCCGTCTGGCGCACAGTTCTACTGATACACGTGGGGTCACCCGGGAGTCAGAATCACCTCAACAGCAAAGGATAGCAGGCATTGTGTTCTTTTGTTTGTTTTCATAATGCTTAGTGTGTTTACTTATTCCCAGCATTCTATTATGACACCACTCATCAACACTTTGTTACTGCATGTAAATAAAACACCTAGAACGCTAGCAGACAGCATGAGTAAGTCTACGGGGCCTCCTTTTTGCCCACTGTACACTCTCCCCCAGGCTGGTATCTCCAGACAAACAGTAGGGGCTGCCCAGTCTCAGCAGCAGGTCTGAACCCTCCGACACCTGTGTGAGCTTAGTCTGGCGCAACAGAAGGGCCCGAGAACCCCGAGTCATCGAAGAACAGCTTTTGAGGAACAGCTCCAAGGCCATAGTGTCCTCAAGTCCAAACTGCCGGCCAAAGGGCAGGACCCTGCAGATCGATTCAAGGCCTGGAAGTCTGCCAAGCAGCTGAGTATTCCTCTTCCTGGATTCCCACTTTGCGGTCAGGTAATGGCCTGAGCAATCAGGCCGCGGAGGGCAAAGTAAATGCTGTGTGCCGCAAAAATGACAGCTCAGACTCAGCTGGCTCCCTGAATGGAGAGCCCTGAGAGATCTCTTCTCTGATGCTCCGAAAGGGCCTTCAGTCAGCCCAACACCCAAGGGACCCCGGATGCCCAGCGGCAAGCCAGTGCAAGGTGTCCTTTTCAAGGGAAGGTCCTCCAGCTGAGCCGCAATGCCAATTAAAAGGGTGGGTGGGGAAGCCTAGCCGGGTTCGCTTCAGCCCCTGCCTGGCAAAGACGGAGCCATCCTCTCCGTCACCTGTATCCTCACTGCAAACCCATCCCAAGAACAGAGAGCAACACCGGCTGTCGAGAAAGCCACCTTCTTGCTGGGACTGCTGTATGACCACCTTCATTCTGACCAGGCAGCAGTGCATCTTCCTCCCTACTTCAGGAGCCTCTCCTGACCCATGTTCTCATGGCGCCATGTAGCTCTGTGCATGCATGACTTGCAGCTATTATTGTGACTTTTTTAAGGCTATGTCTATCTTTCCACTAGCCTACGCAGACAGGGATCATGTCATATTTTATTTTGCTTTGTCTTTGTCGCCATTAAAAAGAATTTTTGTTCCTCTTGATATAACGGATGTGTGAATCGTTACATGTAAGAGCCCCCCAACAAAATGATTATTTTAAGAAAGAAAGAAAGAGAGAGAGAGAGAGAGAGAGAGAGAGAGAGAGACAGAGAGAGAGAAGAGAAGAGAAGAGAAGAGAAGAGAGAGAGAGAGAGAGAGAGAGAGAGAGAGAGAGAGAGAGAGAGAGAGAGAGAATGAATTTTTGTTTGGCTATCTGATGAGCACTTGCTCCAATGGAGTACTTTGGTGTCTTCTTCTGGGTTCCTTGAAAAGCAACTCCAAATCACATCCCATCGTGAAAGGATGATCAACCCATTCCCAACTTCTCAGTCTTGCCACTTGCTTCTGGCCTCGCAAGACACTATTGAATGGATTAGAGCCAACTCAGCTCAGCAGCTTAGCCTAATCTTGGGGACTAGCAAGCCCAAGTGGATCTCCATGGCCTCCCTACACTCACTCTGCATGAAAAGAGGACTTACCAAGTGCAAAGAGAGAAGACAACAATCAAGATTTATAACCAAGGTTCCTGTTGGACCCCATCGAGAGTCTTCCCACTAGTCTGATGTTCTCTACCTGAAGGTAATAATGGCAGTGACCAATGGGCCCTGACAATAGGAGTCTTGTCATAGCTCTAATTAGGCATGACGCTGTTTCAAATTCCATCAGTCTCCACGACCCTGAGACCATAAGAACTAGAGGTGCCCGGTGACCAATACAAACTGCTCCCCAAGGGATCATGCTAGAACAGCGGTTCTCAACCTGTGGGTTGCAACCCCTTTGAGGGTCGAATGACCCTTTCACAGGGGTCGCCAGATTCATAAAAGTAGCAAAATTACAGTTGTGAAGTAGCAACAACAATAATTTTATGGGTGGGGGGGTCACCACAACATGAGGAACTGTATAAAAGGGTCACGACATTAAGAAGGTTGAGAACCACTGTGCTAGAAGATCTTGGACAGAGTGGAAGGAAAATGTGGAATGAAACTCAAAATCATAAGAGACCCAGGCTTACTGGTCAGAAAGAGACTAGAACTTCCAAGGCCACGGGCCCCTTAGCCGCCCTTTGGTTGGAATGGCACTCCCCACCCGGTGGCTCAATTATCAGCCAAGCAATGGGCAGGTCTATAGGAGAAACCATGAGTTAGGTACACAGACCTTAGAAATAATCAGCCATTTGAGCCCTTAAGGACAGCCTTTGCCCAAGGATGCCGTTCAGAAGGGTTAGGAAAGGAGGAATTGAAACAGGAAAGAGAAGGAGGAAGTGGGGTAAGTGGTGGTACACTGAGGATTGCAATGAGTGAGATGAAGACAGAGCGAAGGTAAAAGTGATGACCCACATGTAAACCTTCACCCCAACACCATGAGAAAAAGCTGATGTATATGTGTGCATGTACACATACATGTACGCGCACGCGTGTGCTTACGTGTATATTGCTGTTAGACGCCTCTTTGATGCCAGAGTGCTTCACATTACCCTTCCCAGTCTATCAAATTCCAAACCCCTGATCATGGCTGTGTTGCAGGCCCAGCCACTGCTTTGTGTGTGCCTTCCGTCACCTGGCTGGGTGGCTTTGATGCATCCAGCCCCATACTGTTCACCTGGATGCAGACCACTGGCTCTGCCCCAAGCACAGACCTCAGTCCAGGCTGGCCCCACTCCCAAGGTCTCACACACGGAGTCTGGCACACAAAGCGTGTCTGTGGAGGGGAACTAGACAGAACGTATCTGCTCTCCTGCTGCCTCGGATTTTGCCCCTCTCTCCCGGTTCTGGATCCAGGGCTAATGGGTTTCCAGACCTCATTCTTTCAGATTCTCTCACCCTCTCCCTCCACAAGTCCGCTATCAAAAGTCCCAGACAGTAAAGGAGGGGACATCCCCAAGCAGCCGTGAGGCTGAGGGAAGGAAACAGACCAGAATAATTATCTTTTGATGTCCTTTTTGCACAGTGTTTTGTTTTATTAATCATGCTGTGTTGGATATTTTATTTAAGACGACTTTTCTTAACGTGTTCTAGTATGCAGAATGAATCCCCTTTGACCTTAAAAACAACTTCCCTGTTTCCCACTGGGGCTGTGCTCGGGCCTACCGTGCCATATCCTCAGAACTTGAAGGCCACTAAACTTCTAAGATGCTCAATGTCCCACCACCTCCTGCCACTGGTCCCAATGCCCAGCTGTCCTCCTTCCACACCCACTACGCAGAAGGAGCTTTTTAAAGCTCTTCCACCTCCCCCATAGATTCAGTGGGAGAGAGAATGCTTCAAGTCTTCTGAATGACACAAAGCCCCCAAAGCTATATAAAATTAGTTGAAGATAACAAAGTGATTTTGGTTCCCCCTTTAAAAACACAGCACGCCTACTCTAAATGATTCACAGTGACTTCATACTTTTTCTTCCAGTAGGATGTGCATTTCTTCCTCCTAACCCTCCTGGCTTCCTCTACCCTGCCCGCCCACTCCTAAGACAGTGTCAGACCTGGCCTCCGGCTGCTCAATCTCAATCAGAGCCTGCTGAGAACATCCTGACAAAGCCCAGGGACCCTCTGCCCAAGAGCAAAGGCTCTTCCCTGGGACAACGGCACTTGCTGTTCTTGCTGCCTGCAAAGCCCTCTCTCTGCCTGTCTCTTGCCATGACATTCTCACTACAGAGAGTTTGGTTCAAACATCAAATAGCACTTCTTCCGCTGATTGATAGGTGAGGGGGTTGGGTGACAGAGGTCGTTTAGAAGGGTTGCTAGCTTCCCAAATACGCTCCATGGCATGGCTGCAAAAGTCTGACCTCCAGGAAGGTGGCTCACCTTCTATAATTGCAAGACCATCATGCGTCTGATCTAAGCCAATCATTCACATCCTATCTCTAATTCCCACAATGCTCTTTCTTTCTGGAGTGTACTTTTGCTCAGGCCACTCCTTCTGATTAAAACAGCCACTTCGCCCATTATGGGCTAGCTCCCACTCAGTCTCCACGACTCCCTAAGTTGGGAGTTGTGCAACTTGCTCTGAGTTGGCGCACACAGTGGCATGACCTGGGAAGGGTCTCTCTGGTCACAGTGAATTTTTTCATAAAAGCAGTTCCACTTGAACCTCGCGTTTTTTTGGTGATGGCCAATTTAAGAGAACAGTACGCACCTGGGAAATTTTGTTTCCTGCTCGGGAAAAATACCACCTCAGAAACTGTTGTGATGTTGAACACAGCTTACAAGGACGGCGTTATAGGAAACACTCAAGTATACGAGCGGTTTTCTCGATTCAAAAAAGGTGACGTATTAATTAATGACAAAACTCATTCTGGATATCTGTCAACTTCCAGAACGGACAAAAATGTCGACTCATAGCACATTTGGAGTTTGTTCCACCAGGTCAGACTGTTAATCAAGCTTTCTCTTTAGAGGCTCTGAAAAGATTGCATAACTGTGCGACAAAAAAGGTCTGATTTGTGGGACTGGTTTTGCCACCACAACAATGCACCTGCTCATGCGCAGCCTTCTCTGTGTGCTAGTTTGGGGCAAAAAGCAGCATGCCTCTCTTGCCCCACACACCTGACTCACCTGACCTCACTCTGCAACTTCTTTTTGTTTGCTCGAATGCAGAGGGATTGATAGACATGAAAGGACAGTGATTTGACAATGGAGAAGAGGCAAAGAAAACAATGGAGGAGGTGCTGTCAGCCAAGCAGAGATGAGTTTGAAAAATGTTTCCAAGAATGGAATCGCTGATTTGACAAATGTATAAAGTGTAACAGAGTACTTTAAAGATGATAGGGTTGTTTTGTTAAAAAAATTAAAAGACATAGCTTTGAGGGGGGAAAGAGGGTTTTTTTTTGGGGGGGGTATCCCTTGTATGCTGCCTTCCCCCTCTTACAGGTGATAGTGAGGATTTTTATCAACTTGACTAGGCCAGGATTCTCAGTGGTTTGACAACTGAGATCTAGTAAGCCTGCCCCCGCCCCCAGCCTTAACTGACATATGCAATCACAACCAATGACAACCACTAATGTGAAGGTGGGTTGCAACAGCCTGACTCAGGCCACAGAGGATGCAATCCATTGAAAAGAGATTTCCTCAGAAGTGTGGTCTACTTCCAGTAGACACAGACACTGTGGGAAAGCTTGCTGGCTTTTTGCTAGGTCTGAATCTTGCAACTGATTCATCATCAACCCCGGGTTCTTTGAACTTGAGCCAACAGCCTGCCACACTGCCTGCTGACGGTGGAAGCCTTCAGAGCCCTGCCATCTGCCCTGCTGACCTTGATTGTACCACTTCTGTAGTTGCCAGTCTGTGAGCTTCCTGCCAATCTCGGGTTCACCAGCTGGAAAAGCTTCCAGGTTACCATCTGACCCTCCCACTTGGGACTTGCCCATCTGTACAACGGTGAGAGCCAGTTCCTGAATATCCACTGCTCTATAGACATACGTGTATGGTTCACTGGTCTGGCTTCTCCAGAGAAGGCAACCTGTAAGGGCCACACAATCCCCAGGAGTAAAGTGGCCTAGAGCAACACACACAAGCACTGCATCTAAAAACTGCTGAAATCTGAATATGGTCTGTCGGTTGTACCACTGACAATTTCACGGTTTCAATGTTGTTGAGTTATATACGACATCACCGTTGGAGAAAACGGGATAAAGAATAGGATTCTTATCAAAGACCCAGAACAAAAAATATCATTGTGTATGAGGGGGGGAGGGCAGAGAGGTGACCCAAAGCCCATCTTAGGCAATTGGACATCCCCTTACAGAAGGGTCATGGGGAGCAAACAAGTCAATCAGGGTGCAGTTGTGATTAAACATACAACTTTCCTCTAGTTCTGTAATGCTTTCTCCCCCCACCCCCACTATCACGACCCCAATTCTACCTTACAAATCTAGCCAGACCAGAGCATGTACATGGGTACAGATAAGAGCTGGAAACACAGGGAATCCAGGACAGATAAACCCCCCTCAGGACCAATATTGAGAGTAGTCATACCAGGAGGTTAAGGGGAAGGTAGGGGAATAAAGGGGAAACCAATCGCAATGACCTACTATAACCCCCTCCCAGGGGGATGGACAACAGAAAAGTGGGTAAAGGGAGACATTGGTCAGAGTAAGACATGAAAAAATAATAATAATTTATAAATTATCAAGGGTTGATGAAGGAGGGAGGGGGAAATGAGCTGATACCAAGGGCTCAAGTAGAAAGCAAATGTTTTGAAAATGATGATGGCAACAACTATGCAAATATGACACAATGGATGGATGTATGAATTGTGTTAAGAGTTGTACAAGCCCCCAATAAAATGACAAAAAAAAAGATCACAGCTGGCCAGAGAATCAACCATCTTTCCCAAGTTTGATACCACTGGGTGAGGGCCCTTTCTGACTTAAAGGAGGTTATAAAAAAAAATAGGATTTTTGCAATTTCCTGTGAGTCTATAATTATTTTAAGTTAGGAAGCCTTAAAAAAAGTAAAGATTTCACACTTTAAAACTTCCAGAGTTGAGGCTTCTCCTTAAAATCTGGAAGCTCTGGTTCACGAGGCCCCAAGGGCCCGTGGAAGGAGCTGGGGTGTAGCTTCCTTTCAGGTAAGGAGAATGGCTCTCAGACCCAGGCCCCTCGCCGTGAAGCTGGGCATCAGGCGCCACTTACCATGGTGCCTGCACGGTTTCCTCTTAGAGGAGAGAAACATTTCTCTATCAACAGCAGAAGACTGAAAGCTAGATCGAAGGGGGCTTATGTTTCCAGGGGAAATAAAAAAGACGACCACAAATGCTTTGCGAAAGCAAAGCACATTCCTTAAGGTTCAATCTGCAAGCTCCCCACCCTTCATCCCGGGTTACCTGCCCGACCTCTGAGGCATTCGAGGTTTGGATTCCTGGATTCCCAACTCCTTACGACCCTATTACTTACTCTAAGTCAGCAATAAATTTTAAAATCAAAACCACTGGAGAAGAAAACAGCTTAAGGACACAGTATCCCATTCTCCTCTAAATATTTTGCTTCTTTTATCTCGCCTTTCCTGAGAACACAGGGGCTCAGCCACCAAAGCGCAGACCGCCCCCTTATGCAGGGTCACATCCAGCTAAACAGGCCGGAGTTTTTTCTCCACTGGGAAGCGAAACAGCCCGCAGGGTATGCCTTCCCCACCTTTCCCACCCAACTCCCACGGCAGCTGCCAAAGAACGTGCTTGGAATACAACTGTCCCTCCAAAGTCACAGGGAACCCCAGGTAAACTGCTCTGCGCCTTCATTTCAGCCCAGCCTCCCGGAAGAGTTCCCGGGGTGGCAGCCCGATACAGGAAGCAATATCTGTGAGGCTCATGCAGGCGGCCCCTGCACAGACCCATCCTCCGGTGTTGGGGCATCGTTGATCTGGACAATGAGCACCCGCCCGTGTTCCCTCAGGCCACCAGGCAGGGCACACCCCAGGAGACGTCCCCAGGGGAGAGCTGCCCGAGCTGTGTTGCCTTGCACACTCACACTGGTCCCACGTGGCCCCTAGGCACCTGAAAGATGGCTCAACATTCCGGTGACATGCCGGAATTTCACCACACCCAGTTGGACTTGGATTGATTTTGACTCCTGGTGACTCTGCTTGCAGAACTATGCTTCACGGGGTTTTCAACGGCCGGTTTGGGGGGAGTGGATCACGCAGGCTTTCTTCTAAAGGTGCGTCCCCATCGACTGGAACCACCTACCTTTCGGTTAGCAGTCAAGCGCTATATTGCTTGTGCTACCTGAGGACTCTGACAATTAACCTAGTACCTAGTGTCAACTTCACCTCTTTCTTTTCACTTTTTATGGTGGCTCTTTGGAAGGCTATTTAAATCAACACATAGGAGGGGTACATCAAAAGGTTCTTGAAAAACTGGCATTGAAAAAAAATGGAATTGGCAATGTCATGCGAAGTATTCATCAAAGAATCATGTGTAAGGAGACCATCACCTCTCTACCATGGGGATTACAAACACGATGGTCCAGACCAGTCAAGTGCTCAATCTCCCTGACAGTTCATGTTTCTCACCTATACATAGACATGCTGACACAGGGTACCTGGGCTACAGGGAAGAATACCATATACACTCGTGTATAAGCTGAGTTTTTCAGCACAAAAAAGTCCTGAAATATTGGGGTTTCGCTTATACACAGGTCAGCGGTACCCCAGCGAGGTGCAACATCTCGGGGTGATTGCCGTTCCTCCGCTGTTCATTCAAAGCCCCGCTGGATGTTTGTCTACTCACATCTAACCAATCAGAGCCATCCTAGGACGTGGACGGCTCCAATTCACAGAAGCACCCGTAGTGATTCACTTAAACGCCGGCAGCTGAACTGGTAAGGATGTGTCTGTGGCTGTGCTCCGTCTCTCCCCTCTGGTCTCTGTGTTAATTCACATCCTGCATTTCCCACCCTAGGCTTATACTTGAGTCAATCAGTTTTTCTGGTTTCCCAGGTAATAATTAGCTACCTCGGCTTATACTCGGGTTGGCTTATATTCGAGTATATACGGTAAGTAAAATAGGGTAGCTCGAAGCACCTGGTCTCCTCCCACACCTGGTCCACCTGCACTTTCTGGCAGAATTTGAACTCAGGATCTCCGGGAGTGCTGGATTTACTAACCACCAACTTCAGTGGCTGCTAAAGACATGGTGGTTCTCACCTGGGGACTCCCAACCCCACGGGTTCTGACTACTCTGTCCAGATCACACAGGTCCTGCATATGAAGTATTCAGACTATCCCCAGAGACACTGACACAGCTGAGGAAGTGCAACAACACCATCACAGTTGGCTTGGGAACTTATCCGGCCCTCAGCAAGGCAGAAGGGCCTGGACAAGCCATAGGTGGTCCATGGAAAGGTCCGGAACTGACCAGAGGCCATATCCCTGCAAGGCTGCTTTCCTGAGCTCTTTCCTCTGTCCTGGAAACGGTGTCAGAGTCCAGAATGCAGCTGGTATTTCCTGCCTTCACACAAGGCCCCTTAAGAGAGTCCAAAAATATGCACCATTTAAGGTGCCCAAGAGACTTGCCAAGCAGCCACTAAAAAGACTGGTGCAGAGTAACTTGTCAGAGAGCCCTCTTTCCACCCCAGGCCGAGTACCCAACTGGACCAGCCCTTGCCTGAATGTTCTCGATGTCAGCCCAACCCTTCAGGGTCTCTGTAGAATCCTTTTTCTTGCTCTCTTGAGCACCAACAGAAAGAGGCCAGGTCTGCCATGCACAGGCCTGAACATTCCATCACTGTTCATTCTGGGGCCTTTCACAGCGCGAAGCGGTCATCTTATTAACTGGCTGGGCAGAGCACACCGTGCAATTTGGTGCCAGGAGGCACACGGCAGAACAAAGCATTCTCTTTAAACCGGTCACTGCTCCATCCTTTAGGTTAAATGGTCTCTGTGTGGAACCACCACCACCGCAAACCTGTACAAAAGAGCAATAAGGTGGAGGGAGCCGCCCCCCAAATGAAAATATCCTTTCCCTATTTCATTTCTGCCGTAACACGTGGCCAAGAACCTCAGGCCTGTCTGTCTTCCTTATGAATCCTTCCTTCGCCCTCTGAGGAAATGCAATCTGCATGCATTGCTACCTCTCCTCACTCAATCCAAGCTGCCCAAATCATTTTTGGAAATGGGGTATAAAGTGAATAAGCACAGCATCTGAGAACTCTGACGTATTTCTCTATTTCCAATTCAGGAGAACATCCTAGGGTTCTTCAGAGTGGTGTAACCCAAACTTAGAGGTCACATACACCTTAGTCCTGGGCCCCAAGACCCTCACCACAGAGCACGCCCCCCCAAATCACCCACCTTCCATAATCTGCTCCTCACATTCTCTTGCCAGTGTAACCTAAAGGGTCTCCATGAGGTTCATCTCAACTTGATAGCCATACAAGGAACACTCTAGCCCAATGATACAAAAAATGTATCCAAAATGCTGTTAGGTCCCTCTTGGACGCCAAAGGGAGGGAATTCAATTCCTGGTGTCCAGGAAACTATCTTTAAAACCCTTCCTCCTCTCTCTCTGCCACTTGGTATCCCCCTCGGAAAATGCTCGACTCTAACTTGGAGCCTTGGTGGCACAGTGGTGACGTGCTCAGCTGCTAACCAAGAGGTCAGCAGTTCGAACCCACCAGTGCCTCTACGGAGAAGGATGTGCTAGTCTGCTTCATGAAGACCACAGCACTGGCAAGCCTATGGGGCAGTTCTACTCTATCCTATGGGCTCCCTGGGTTGGAGTCGATTCGACAGCAACGGGTCACTCTCCAGCCTCCCACACCCCAACGCCCAACTCCTAATTGCTTCCTTCTTTCACTTGACTTCCAAGTCTTCTCTCCCACCCCATCCAGACACATGCTCTCTCTCGCGCTCTCTCTCTCTCACCAGCCCACGCAAGTCTCCAGTCCTCCAGCTCAGCCTCTGCTCTTTACCCATGCTCTAGATGAAAACAACCCAGGAACTGAGCTACTCAAGAGAGAGCACAGGAAAGGCTCAGAAACAGATGATGGGTAGATTAGTGGTCCTCCGCCTTCCTCAGGCCACAACCCTTGAATATACTGTTCCTCACGTGGTGGTGACCCCAACCATAACATTATTTTCATTGCTACTTCATCACTCTCATGTTGCTACTGTTATGAATCAGGCGACCCCTGTGAAAGGGTCGTTCAACCCCCTGTGGGTCATGACTCACAGGTTGAGAACCACTGCAGTAGAGAGTCGGGGGCACAGTCACAATGGCATATGGGAAGGGGTGGGGAATGGGACAGGCAACTGCCCTGTGCTAAATGTCCCCACTCAGATATGCTGGGCCCTGTGCTTCAGGACAAGATAAGAAAGCTTTTCTCTCCAGGTTAGCATGGGACAGAGAGGCAGAGCACAGCTAGTAAACATACTGGTAACCTGGACTCCCACAAGCTTCTCTTAATGCTCACAGGGCCTGGGTAGATCCAACAATACATGAGCTGGAATCAAGAAGTCTGTGGAGGGCGCTAGTTCCCACGTTCCTGCCTGCAGCAGAGATTCATCTTGGAGCTTGGAGAAATCCATCAAGATCTGAAACTGTGGAACTGCAACCCCGACAGCCATGAGTGACTTCCGAGGCGGCTCTGCTTACGCAGTGGATCCTTCCCTTCATTCGCCACCCACTGAGCTCTCTGACAGCAGTGTGGGAGAGTAAGGAGGAAAGGAGGGGAATTGTGATGACACAGGCCCAGCCCCTGCTTTCAAGGAAGCAAGTGGAAGAGCTGAGAGCCATACAATGAAAGAAAACAAAACCAAAAGCCTGCTAAGGATGGTGTCTGGTTCCCAAAGGAGTTAAAAACCAAAGCTACATTGGGGCACCAATTGCAATGCATGGCACATAACCACACACCCCCCTCCAGGGGGAAGAACAACAGAAACCAGAGGGGAAGGGAGACAGTGGTTGGTGCAAGATTTGAAAATAATTAACAATCTACAATCTATCAAGGGGCCATGAGCATTGGGTGGGGGGGTTATGGAGGAGGGAGGGGAAAAAAGACAAGCTGATCCTAAGGGCTCAATGGAAAGTAAATGTCTAGAAAGATTGATGGAATATATGTATGACTATGTCAGATACAATTGATATATGGATTGTAACAAGAGTTGTAAGAGCCCCCAATAAAATGATCATAATTTTTTTTAATTTTTAAGCCATAGCAGTCGATCTAATTCACGGAGCCTCTACAGAGTAGAATCTCTCCACCAGGCCTCCAAGGCTGCCAGTCTGTCAGGAAGCTGACTACCATATCTTTCTCCCATGCAGCAATTTGGTGGGTTTGAACTGTGGATCTTTTGGTAGGCAGCCAAGTACTGTAACCATTGAGCCATCAGGAGAGCCGCTCGTGGTTCAGCAGAAAGAATGCTAAGCTATGCTTTGCCTCTGCCATGTTGTGACCTGGGGCAAATGTCTAGACCTCTCCGAGTCGGTTTCCAGTCTTGCAAACTGGGAGGCTGGCCGTAGGTAAGGCAAGTTTCCTTCTACTCTTAGCACTGGTCCTCGCAGCGTGGTGCTGTGGAGGAGCTCTGCTGCGGGCAGTCATGAACAAACAAGGGAGAGACCGAAAGGGAGACGAGACAGGGAGCATCAACTACCCCCACATCTTAATTAGTGCCGGTAACTGACTGTGCTCTAAGCAAACACTCCCTGCCAACTTCAAACGCTGCAGTCGCCAAGCATGTGGTCAGCGGGCACAGGTCAGGTTCTAGGACCATTAATCTTACTACCAGAACAATGTGTGCACTGTACTTCCAACAAACCATTTGCTTACAAGACACCCTGAAGATGCATCAAAGGCACATTGGTGAGCCTCTCCATGCCCAATGAAGGGAGGCTAGGAATCACTGTCTCCGGTTTGCAGACAAGAAAAAAAGCAGACAAGTATGAGTAACTCCCCAAGTCACATGGAGGTGGCAGAACCAGGAG
This sequence comes from Tenrec ecaudatus, assembly GCF_050624435.1. Lineage (NCBI taxonomy): Eukaryota > Metazoa > Chordata > Mammalia > Afrosoricida > Tenrecidae > Tenrec > Tenrec ecaudatus. The sequence continues at coordinate 80,185,801 of NC_134545.1, forward strand.
AGAAGTCCAGATCATCTGATTCTCCACCTAGCGTTTAAATGTCAGCGAGGTAACTGCGTGGGATTCCCAGAAGCTTGAGCCCTTAAAAACTCCCACACAGACACACCTAACTGGTCCAAGAAGCCGGGGGAGGATGCTGAAAAGAAGCAAAGCCAAAAGTGGCCTTTCCTTCCTCCACCACCTTGACAAACAGATGGGTCACCAGCTGAGGCGTGGCATCCACCTGGTCTCCTGGGACATGGACAAATTGAGGTCTTTAAGCAATACAGAATCACTACTCTAGAATTCAAGATTTGAACCTGGGGTCCAGCTGAAATCATTTGTAAAGACCGCACCATGTTCTAAATTCATACCCAAGGGCAAGGAATTTAAAGATGGCTTTCTACCCCCATAAAGAGTTACAGTCTCAGAAGTCCGCAGCGGCAGTTCTTCCCTGTCCTATCGGGTCGTCGTGAGTTAGAACTGGCTGGATGACAGTGAGTTTGAGATTAATTATTGCCTGCTAGTTTCTTCATCTGTAGAACGGGGGTGACAGCAGTACCTCTATCTCACAGGGTTAGGATGAGGATTACTAGAAATACAGACGGAAGTGCTGGGCACCGTCTACAACCTCAATGCCGGCTGTAATCACTGTAATTCTCGGGAGAAAGGGTCCAACGCTCGCATCGGGTTCTCAGAGAAGTCCATGACTACCCAAAAGAAAGAACCCTTGTTCTAGACACTATACATGGGCTGGAAATGAGGCCATCTTATAAGAAGGGTCGGACTCACCTGGCTTCCTCCTGTCTTCCAAAGAAAGGCATCCAAGGCTTCCTGCAACCCTTACTCCTAAGAAGGCAGAAGACAAGGCGCTACACCTGCACTGGGCACTAAATAGTTGCTACTGGGTCTGGGAACTAGCTCCTCATAACCTTTAAGGGCTCACTCTAACAGTGCTAAGTTAGGAAGAAGAACTCTAAATCCAAATTTGGGGATGAACCCAGACCCCTCCTGGTGGGTCAGGGTGTAGCAGTAGGAGCTTCCAACATGGTGGCCCGGTCCCTCCATGACAAGCGTCTGGGAGCGTTCCCGGCTATCTCCTACTGGAGAGCTGTGAAAGCAGGGTGCACCAAGTCCCGCTGAGCAGGAGGCAGGGTGCTGGGATGTGCAAATGGTCTGCCGGTGAGCTTCTGGTCTGCAAGGAGCTCATCAAAAACAAAAATGAGTAAAGGGAAAGGGTAGGGAGAGGGACCCAAAGCCTAGCTTCAAATTTTGGACAAGTGACTCAATCTCTCTGAACCTGTTTCCCAACCGGAGAGGTGAGTTAACAAGAGCACTCACTTCACAGAGGAGTTATGAGGACCAAGTACAATCATCCATGTGGACATTTAAGGAGCCTGGGGGGCACTATCAAATAAGCATTGGACGGCTAGCTGGAAGGTCAGCAGTTCAAACCCACCACCTGAGAAAGAGAGGCTATCTCTTCTCATAAAGACCTACGGCCTCAAAGACCCTGCACAGGATCACTATGAGTGGAAATCGACTCCACAGCAGTAGGCTTGGGGGTTTTATGTAGACATTTAATGTAGAATCTGACGCTTCAAAAATGTCAATCATGTAATGCCAATTCGTAATGCTCTACATGGTTTGTGCTTGGCTGCCAACCTAAAGATTGGTGGATCAAGTCCATCCAGTGGCACCAACGAAGAAAAGTCCTGGTGATCCGTTTCTGTTAAGGCTGCAATCCAGAAAACCCTACAGAGGGGGGCTCGACTCTGTAACAAGTTGACGATCAGTGGGACATGATCACTCTGATCCGATGGTGCAGGATACAAGTTAACACAGTCATGAGGCCTGACCACACTGTGCATCTGGGGTTGTTTAGATGCCGCTGCGTTCGAAACAAAATCAAAGTAGGCTTGTGGGAAGAAACACCAGTACCGGCGGGGATGCAGGGATGGGGGCCTAGGGCATAGGAAAGTCCTGGCTACAGAATCCAACCCCGAGGCTTCAGCCTGAAAAACACCACACAGTGAAGGAGGACCGAGCTTCGAGTCTAACAGAAGGGTGAAATCAAACAGCAGTCTTCAATCCTACCCGAATTCAATCAACTCCATAGAGGACCTATGATTAATCAATACATACTACTTAATAAACTCAGTGTTGGTTAGGCTCATAGTTTCTCAAAACTGATTTGGCTTACTGGGGAAAAAAATATATTACTCAGCCCCTCCTCCTGCCTCAAACCCCACTCCACCAAAGCCTTGGGTACTATAGCCCACAATCTAGGATCAATGAAGTGTAAGTATCTGTTTCCGCAGCCCCCCACCCCCGGGGTGGTAGCACCTACTTTGGGAAAGACCGGATTAGATGAACAAGAAATACTTTGAAAGAGGGGTCTTTGATGACAACCTGTCCTGTCCCCCACCTCCCTAACGTTCAATCTGTCACCTGCAGTCTTCGCTACTTCATCCCAGTAGCGGACTGGGAATGAGCGTGAAAGCAAACACATTTCTCTCCCATTAATTTTCTCTAATACAAGAGCAATCCGTGGTCATCAAGGAAAACGGGGAAAACAAAGGAATTCTCAAAGGAAACACAATAATCCGACCACCGAAGCTCACATGATTCATTGCTGCAGTCTCCCACGCGCTTTCCGTCTTTTTCTCCGTATTTTTTAAGGTAAATCATTTGAGACTTAAGACCACACTAAGTTTCCTAAAATGGCAAACATTTCTGAAATGCTTGTAAAAGCGGCAGTCAGAAAAAGCTTAGAACTAGTTGACAAACACAGGCAGTGCAGATATCTCTCTCACACACACACACACGTTCCGGCTCTTCCTCTCAAAGGCCTCTTAAACTCTCAAACAATACAGGATGGCCACTATGGTAACCTTTAAATGAAGAAGTTTAAACTTAGAGGATTTAAAAAAAAAAGAACCCCACCCACCAAAACAATGCTTTTTTAAATATCAAAAAGTCTAGCATTTCAAACAAGTATTTGTAAAAACACGTTAAAAAAAAAAGAACCCAAAACACTATGTGATGTGTTCCTTGGCATGAAACTAGGTCGGCTCCTGGTAGGGGGCCAGGATGGAATTTCAGAAGATCCTGTGATTATGCCTCGAGTCACTGATACTGTTCTATCAGACTCAAATAAATCAAAATCATAATGAAATTGAAAAACAAAACCGGACTGGCAACACATTCAGTGCTTAGAAAATACGAGTCTTCACCAATGCCTTTTATGGCTCCTTCGTGCAAACCATTCTGCATACAGCTCTGGCAGAGCAAGAGAAAGGGTCATTGTTGACTAGTTTCAACCAACTACACCCGGGTGATTTTTGCAAGGACAGTTAAAGGATCAGAGGGAGGGGCGTCTAGGGCAAGGAGAACAGAACAGCGAGCCATGTGTTAGACTCGTTTGTACCAAAACTCAAATATGCACTGAGAAGATACTTGTTACTGGCAAATACAAAATTGGTCCTCCTGCCAGTCCAACCTCAACGCAGGTGAGTGAGGACTCGAGGGACGATGCAGACACTTCTTTCGAAGGAGCAATGGGTAGGCTCTGTGTTACGAAGTCAGCACCACCACCCCTAAGAGCCTGAAATTTGGTGCTCTTAACCATTGTGCTATCCTTTCATCAAAAAGATGTACATCTTTGTCTCGTGAAATACGACCACCTCCAACTGGAAGATCGCAATAATTAAAATGTATAAGTCATTTAACTTGGGACATGGCATCAGAAGGAACCTGTCCCTTGAGAAGGACATTGTGTGTAGGATGGGGGAAGGTCAGCAAAAAGAAGAAGAGGAGGCCACCCTTCAATGAGGTGGATGGACACAGTGGGTGCGACAGTGAGTTCAAACACAGAAATACATGACTGGGAGGACGGCCAGGGCAGCACGCTGCTCTGCCCTATATTGGACTGCTATGAGTCAGAACTAACTCGACCAAACCCAACACAAATGTGACCTCAGGTACAGATGTTTAAGTAGAGTTCTTAGGTACAAACGTTTAAGTAGGCTTCTTACTTTCTACCTTAATATACACACACACATCCATCCATGCAAAACAGAAATCTTAAAAACACAGAAAGAGATACATGGAAAAATGGGTGTCACACAGAGACATTAAGTGGCATCCAAGCCAAAGAGTTGACGGCTAGCCTAGTGTCATACACGATGACGAGACACTTGTGGAGTGAGGAAAACTGGATTTGTCAACATTGAGTAAAGTTCTGGGGAACCATGTCCCTAAAACAGGTTCCTCGGCGCACAGGGTCCACGTTGCTGAAAGTTCAGATTAGGGGCATCTCGGTGGTAAAAGTCACTTGTTCCAAAGTGCTTGTGCCTCTCTTCCTTCACATTATACTGCTAATGCCAGAGCAAGCGTATCTGCAGACTAAGTCTTACCAAGCAGCTTCCTCACGGCGACCCTCAGTCTTAGACAGAAACCTGCGTGAAGGGTGTCCGTTCAGTACAGAGCTCTGCAATCAGAGGGTCCTCCAACATTGGAAAAGACAGCTTCCTTGAAGACAGTCATTGCTGAAGGCATGCAAGCAAAGTTGTACAAACTATGGGGCTTCTATTGCCTCTTATAACTCTAAGAGTCTTTATGTAGCTTAGAAGCCAGGAGGACATTGCCCTGTTACCTGCTCTTACACGTCATCGATGAGAAAGAAGGTAAAAGCAATCCCCTCCCTAGACCCCACTAAGACTTCGCTAGAAGAACCAGAAAGGGCCATAAATAGAGGTGTATTAGTCAGGGTACTTTAGAGAAACAAATCCACAGCGACTCATGTATAAGAGAGAGTTTTCTATAAAGGTTAAGTGTGCATCAAGAAAACATCCCAACCAGTGCTGCCCAAGCCCATAAGTCTAACATTAACCCATGTGTCCAACACCAATCCACAAAGTCCTCCTCCAACTCACAAAACAGAGGCAATGATGCCGACTGCAAGAGGAAAGCTGAGTCAGTGAACGTGTAAGCATCTCAGTGCTGGCAGGGGTCGCCACACGGCTGCTCCAGCACGCGGGGCTGCATCGGGGTAGGTCCATGTGGCTTCTCCTCGGGGATGTCTTGCAGGAAGTCAGCCTTGCCAGCTGAAGCAGGGAACTGGCTAAGGCAACTGCACCCTGGTCCAACCATCACAAAGCAAGAGGCCTGAGAACTAGAAAGGCGAGCCTCACTGAGCCATTTATCTCTTCGCCCGTCAATTAACCCCACATGTGTTTATTGGCCAGGTTGGCACAAGAAACTAACTTAACTCCGAGGTGATGGACAGGAAGTGGGAGAAACAGGATGAGCCTGAAGGCACAGGCCCCCTGGACATGAACAAAGGATCCGGAGGTGGTTATGGGATGGAGCCACAACGTGAAACTAGCCGGGACTTGGAGTGCCTTCTACATGCTCATCCCCTGAAACTGCACTGGTGCAGCTCTTTAGAAAAGGTGACACACTAGCTTCATACCCATTCCTACTACGTCACAGGTATTCAGCCACTGACCCACACCCCAGAGACACCATCAGTCATGTATCAAAGAAGCCACTTGGTGAGCATGTGGTGAAACCACACACTTTCAAATGAACCAGAGTCCAAAAGCAAACAGTTCACAATTCGCTAAGCTGGTCGGGCTTTTTCGCCCTCTGCATTCTGCTTTTATGATCAAGCAAAGCACAATACAAGAAGACCAAAATTTGAAACTTGGTCCAAAAAACAACCTCCAGGAGGTTCTCTTAATGCAATCCGGTTTCCGACAAGCCCTTGGGTTTAATTTAGTCCAGAGCGTTTATGCCAACACGTGCCCTGAGTCATGCCTGTTACTTAGAGTTTTGGCCCAGACTGTAAAAGTCTGGCTGGCGAGTGCTCAAAGGGCTAACGGATGTGGATGTTACTCCATGTAAGGAGACCTTTTGCCTCTGGGATAAAACCAGACACTCTTGACTTTCAGAGGCACAAGACAAGACTGTTCTTCCTCCCAAAGGAGGGGGCTGGGGCATGAGGAGGGGGAGGCAAACTGCATCTTCATCTTCCATGGTGGGAAATCAACCCCCAATGCCCAAAAGAGGCAAAACATGCATGTTATTTAAAAATAAGGGAGTAAATACTAAGAGAATGAGCTAAGATTTTTAAGTGGCTGTCAGTGAGGAGTGACGCAGAGGGGAAGGGGGACACTGCAATCCTGCAGAACAAACGGGCTCTAGCTGTCTGATTCCTGAGCTACGCAGATGAAACGTTCAAGGGAAGAAAACCTCCAATAATGTTTTTAACGGACACAAAGGGCTAGACACATAATCCCGAGTATAAGATATAAAAAGGCAACACGTTCCCTGACAAATCTGAACACTATTTACATATTTTCCAGCAAGAGTATTAATTTTTTCCTACTAGAGTATTAAGTTTATTTTTTTCTGATTTAGGTAATATTGTTCATGATTTTAAAAAACAAAATAACAGTCTGAAAACATTTTTTTAAGTCACTCAGTGACAGCCACTAAATGATTTGGGGGGAGGTGGGGTCTTTCCTTTGTATTTGATTGTTCAAGCTAAAGGTCTCACATATGAGAGGTTAAAAAAAGGGAATTTTTCCCCAAAAGCTATGCATTTAAATTTTTTTACAAAACGACATTATCACCTTTGAAGTACTCTTCATTACACTTCCTACACTCGTCAAATCTGCGACTCCATGCTTGGACACATTTTTCAAACGCATCTCTTTGCGTGGCTGACAGCACCTCCTCCATTGTTTTCTTCGCCTCTTCTCCATTGTCAAATCACTGTCCTTTCATGTCCATCCCTCTGCATTCGAGCAAACAAAAAGAAGGTGCACAGAGCGAGGTCCGGTGAGTCAGATGTCCCATGTGGGGTAAGAGAGGCATGCTGTTTTTGGCCAAAAACTGGTGCACTGAGATGGCTGTGTGAGCAGGTGCATTGTCGTGGTGGCAAAACCAGTCCTCTGTCTGCCACAAATCAGGCCTTTTCTGTTGCACACTATTATGCAATCTCTTCAGAACCCCTAAGTAGAAAGCTTGATTAACAGTCTGACCTGGTGGAACAAACTCCAAATGCACTGCGAGTCGATGTTTTTGTCTGTTCAAGAAGTTAAAAGACAATCCAGAACAAGGTTTGTCATCAATCGACATTTCACCATTTCTGAAATGAGAAAACCACTCGTACACTTGAGTTTTTCCCATAGCGCTGTCCTTGTAAGCTGTGTTCAACCTCACAATAGTTTCTGAGGCATTTTTCCTGAGCGGGAAAATATTTCACAGCCACACGCTGTTCTCTTAAATCAGCCATCACACACACACAAACAACGAGGTTTGAGCGAAACAGCTTTTACAAAAAATCACTGTGACCAGAGAGAACCTTCCCAGGTGACACCACTGGGTGCACTAACTCAGGAGGGCGTTGTTCGATGATATTTGCCTGAGGGGGCGGGGGGGGGGGTACCCTAGCAGGGAAAGAGCGTGTACTATGAAAGCTCTGCCCAGTGGAGCTTTTTCTGCTTTTTGTTGTTGGGTTGTTTTTGTTTTGTTTTGTTTTTGGGGGGGGGGGGGAGATATCTACCCCTCATATTTATTCGTTCCCAATCTCTCAATAGAAAGTGCAAATATAGAGGAAGAAATGAGAAGGTTTCCAACACATGTTCAGTTGACCAGACTGGCGAAACTTTAAACCCAATATGGAAGGACCCTAGTAAACCTAGATATGTACACCCTCACGTATGGCATTGTACAGCACCATCCTGGTTCTTCTCCGACGCCTCCTCTTGGGTTGGCATCTGCTTTCATTACACCTTCAATCAAATCCATTGTCGATGAAACAATTCCGTTTTTGTGTCTTGGCCAGGGAATCTCCCCTCTGAAAGTCTTGAGACGACACAGTGAGGACAGAGGCACGCACGCTCACACGATGGTGGAGAGAGGCATTTCTTCGTCAGTATATGGTTGCACGTACAGAGATTTGTGAAGAATGGTCTTTAACTCACTTGGGGAAGGCAGTGATTCATTGTTGGGAGTATTAAATAAATTGGACTGCGCTACTTGGGCTTCTGGGGTTTTTTTGTTTGATTGGTGTTTGTTGTTTTGTGTGTGTGGTAACACATACAAAATGTCTGCTACTTCAACTGTTTTCTGGTGTAGCATCCAGAGGCACGATGGTCACACTTTTCTGCAACTATCACCACTGGCTGTTGGCAAATTGTCTCATCCCCTTAACAGAAACCATTTAACAGTGGGACTGAGCAATGCCTCTCTTTGCTCCTTCCCTCCCACTAATTAGCCACTAATAGACATTTGCTTGTATGCACTTGAGATTTCTAGCGGTCACGTCAGTGGGATCACACAATGGCGGCCCTTTTGTGTCGTAGTGCACTCAGCGGAATGTGTTCCAGGTAACGCTTTTCATCGCATGCTCATTCTCTTTCCGGGTAAATAGGATGACGTTTTCTTGACTGTATCGCATTGTATCCATTCACGAGCTGAAGGATGTGATTCACCATTCCACCAGCAATGCGCCGGGGTTCTAATCTAACCTCATCGCCGCCAGCACTACCACGTTCCTCGTAGCAGCCCGCCTAACCACAGTGAGAAGGAGCCCTTGGGGAGGACTAATAGCAACCATCTTTTATGTGCTTATTTGCCATTTGAGACCTTCTTTGCTAAAACGCTTACTCATTCTTCTGTCCACTTGGTGACGGAATTATCTTTTTATTGTTGAGCTGTAGGAGTTGATATATACACGAGAGCATCAAAAAGTTTGTACAGAAGTGGAATTAACAGATAATGGTATTTTCCCACAAACTTTCTAAAGAGTCCTGGAACATAACATTGAAACAAGCCCCTCGCTGAACATTAAGGTCCCGAATATTTTTTCCCTGTCCCCCATAAGTTGCCTTTCACTTTATTGATAAAGCCCTTGAGTGTACTAAAATTATTTTTATTTTGATAAAATTCTATTTTACCTATTTAGTTTTAAAAGTCTCATGGCTCCGTTTCTTACATTTGAGTCACTGATCCATTGTGAGTCAAATTTCATACATGATGTGAGGTAGGGATCCAGCATCAATCATCCACATGTAGAAATCCTTCATACATGATGTGAGGTAAGGATCCAGCGTCAATCATCCACATGTAGAAATCCAGTTGTTCCCATACCATTCACTAAAAAAGCTCAGCAACTATGTTGAAACCAAATGATGTGAGAGTTTATTTCTGTGCTCACGACTGTATTACTTTGGTCTGTACATCTATCCTTGTACCAGTACCAGAGTTTTTCAATGCTGTCACTCCATGGTACATGTTAAAACTGGGAAATGTGAGTCCATCTATCTTACTCTTTTTCCAGATTGCTCTGGCTATTCAAGGGCTCCTAACAATTCCATATAATTCCTTGGGGGGGGGGGACATAACACACATATATGCATAATCAGTTCTCAGCACCATTCACATAGCAAAATGATAGAAATCACCGAAATACCCATTGGTAGAAGAATGGATAAACAAACCTTGGTGCACACACACAAACAGAATGCTACAGATGAATCTGTGGGCCATCTCATCACATGGATGAACCTGAGGGATGCTATGCTGACTGCAATTAGTCACACACAAAGGACAAGTATTGTTTGAGACCACTATCAAGCAAGGGAGAAAAGAAATCATACGAACTGGGCAGAGTGGTGGGAGGGCTGAAGAGTTATTAAATGTAAAACTGATGATCTGGCTCTGTAAATCTTCACCTAATTCACAATAAAAAAGCTTTAAAGATGGGGGGGGGCACGTAAATTTGAGGGTTGACTTGTTCATCTCTCCGAGGAAGGCTGTTTGAAATTTGAGAAGAATTGCACTAAACCTCCAGGTCACTTTGGGTAGTACTGACAGCTCGGGGGGGGGGGGGGGGGAGGTTGCTTCTTGTACCACTATAAATAGCAAGATTGCATTCCACAAGCACAGGCATGTCAGTCAAGATGAGCATATTCTGACTACATGGTACATTTACAAACCTGCCTTAAAAAAAAAAAAGCAGTGTCATTTTCCCCAAAATTTTCAAACACAGATTCACCGCTGCAGTGGAGGTGGGGAAGGGACTGCAGTAGGGACTAGTACAGCAAACTGATATCCACTCCAATGAAAGGGCTTTTCATCAGTCCGTCCCCTAGGACATTTCTTTCCTCCTCTGGAGTCTTCGTTTCCGGGCTTCTCTCTTCACCACCACCACCACATGGCACCCGCTCCCCTCTCCTCTCCATGCGACGTCCTTTATTCCCCTTTTACGCCCATACCTTCTTCCTGCCACGCCTGACTGATGAACAGAGAACAGGTCATATTCTTACGACCTTTTCCACTCGCCAATAAAACTTGGTGCTCCTGGTCTTTAGGATTACAACCTGGTCTTTAGGATTACAACCCAGAGTCTTCCAAGTTATTCACTGTCTAAAGCCTGGATTGCTGCCTTTCTTCTCTCTCTCTCTCTCTCTCTCTCTCTCTCTCTCTCTCTCTCTCTCTCTCTCTCTCTCTCACACACACACACACACACACACACACACATCAAAGGGTGTCGTAGCCCCAGTCCTATGACCTGATTTGGAAACCGTCAAGCACAGCTCTCTGAGATTTGTGCCCTGCGTAGAGATTCAGTGTGGACATGGGAGAGGTGGGAGGAACTGGCTTCCACGAGGACAAGCCAGAGCCAATTTGACTCTGCTTCCGGAGCACAAGGACAGGGTCTGAGCCCAGCCCAGCGCCACCCCACGTGGGCAATGAGCAGATCTAGACAGCAAACTGTCAGAGCTATCGGAGCACGCAGCTAAAGAACCACACATCCTTCCATTCCTCTAAGGAGCTGCCTCTTCTGCCCATCTCAAACGCTTGAGTCTTTTCTCAAGTGTTTACCTTAAAATTGAATCACCCTCCTACACAGATTGGAATTTTTGTTGTTGTTGAAGCCTGGATGCTGAATAAATCTTACAAGATCAGGGGGGCTCTGAAGAGTTGGCTTAATATCTATATATTAAACCCAAGCACAAGCCTAAATCTTCCACAAGGGGCTTCTAGGGTAGAAGATGCGCGTCTGATCTCACCATTCAACCAGCACTGCATCCAAATGCGGTCAATCATTTCGTCCTCATGTCCCCATTTCAACCACATGCTCATAATGAGATTCCCCCTGACAGATGTTTCACCCCAAACCAACACACGCAGGGCTGTGTGTTCAGCCTACTTCCGGCTCCGTGTCAAGGAAAGAAATGCAAGCCATCCAACATGACTTGTGCTCGGTGAACTTATACACAGTTCTGCTTCTCAGGAACTATTTCCACAGCCGTATGGAAGACGTGCGGAAGGAAGAGAAAAGGAGGAAGAAAGGCAAGACAGGAAGGAGAGCAGGCAGGAGGATGTAGGGGGAGGGGAGGAAACAAGGACCCAGGGAGGAAGGATGGAGGAAGGGAAAGAGGAAGGAAGAGGGGGGGAAAAGGAAAACTGGAAGCACAAAACAGGCAGTCCTGCTTTCCTCAGGGAGAGGCAGGCAATCGCGCCAGTTCTGAAAAAGAGCCAGTAAATTTCCAAGCGGTTTTCTGCAAACGACGTAGGAGGGACCCGCTCTCAGAGAGCAGCAAGGTAGGTCGGATTTTTCTACAGTGGAGCTCATCGGCCAAGCCGGACGTGGTGCCGGGAAAGAAGAGCCTCACGACTCCACGTGGGGAAAGATAAGCTCCCTCTTCGACACCCGGCAGCGGTGCAGCTCTGCGGAGCCCTGAGACTCCCTGTCCCACCAGCACGGGCTGGAATGCCGACCCCGGCTTCAACCAGCACCCATAAGCCGCGAGGGAGGCCCAATGTCCTGAGCAGCAGTTGGCCAAACATGTGTGAGGGGGGTGCGGCTGCCAAGCCCTTCATGTTTACCAGGAAGAAAGAGTGTTGATTTTGCAGATTTCTGATCATGTTTTCACAGCCTGTGTTTTCCCCAACCTGCTTTAAAAAGCAATCTGAACAGCGCCCCTTGCCTCCATCACACTCCTTGTACTTAAATGGCTCCATCAGCCTCAGCCCTGGAAGCCCTTTGGTCTCCACCGGCCATAGACCTAAGATTGGCCGAGTAGAGAGCAGATGATTTCGGCAATGGCAGAGCAGAGCAGGGAGAAGAAAATTAAATTCAGATGTGGGAGGCCTGGCTCAGGCCCCTAGCACCAAGCAAGACCACAGTGAGCCAGAGAGAAAGAACCAGCCAGAAAGGATTCTTCTAGCACCGACCTTCTTAGGGTGTGTGATTTTACTGAATTGACTCCATGTTCTTGTTTTAAAATTAGTCACTCCAAATGAATACGCCGTGGAGATCTTAAAAGGGCCGGAGAGACCCAAGAAGCTACTTTAGACTGAGGGCGAAGCCTGAGCCAGGGAACAGGCCATCTTGCCGGGGAGACGCTGGCACGCCACCACAGGGGCGATCCCGGCTAGAAAGAGTCGTTTATAAAATGCTGAGTGTTTGCCCAGGCTCTTTTGAGAACTGGGTTCTTGGGTTGCTTCCCGAATGTTTTTTCTTTTAATACAATCTACATTGACTATTATGTGCGGTGGTGGGGAGAAGAACTATCTCATGGGGGGGGGGGAGGTGTGTGTGTGTGTGTGTGTGTGTGTGTGTGTGTCAGAAATATACCCTTGGGAGACACAGGAAGAATTGGGGGGGGAGGTGTGTGTGTGTGTGTGTGTGTGTGTGTGTGTGTGTGTCAGAAATATACCCTTGGGAGACACAGGAAGAATGCTCTTTGAAGCAAGAACTTTCTCTCTCTCCTCTCTCTCTCTCTCTCTCTCTCTCTCTCTCTGTCTCTCACATACATGCTCAACTAGTCACCTGCCGCAAGGGCTGATGCCCAGCTAAGTCTGCTGTAGCCGGCAGCCTCTGCCAACCATTGGTGCATAGAATCGCTGTGGGGCAGCCCCCTTCCTGTGGAAGGGCCCTTTGGGGTTAAATTATCCGGCTTCAGCTTGAGCCCAGACTTGCCTGGGGTTCCTTTGGAAGTTCAATGTAATGGCCTTGCCCCTCCAGGGCCTGTGCCTACAATGGCACTTGATCAAAGATAGTCTAGATCAAGCCAATTCTAGACACTTCAGCCTTGAACGGGGGACCTATGCAAAGATCGAGGTGGTGGTCACTCACCCCAGAAACTAACCATTCCGCACGTGTTAAGAGGTCTGCGTGCCAACACCATAAATTCCAAGATGCTGACAATGTAATTTCAGAGATAAAATTAGCCCAGTGAAAATTTAATCAGACCACCATATAAGGCAAAAGAAAAGCCAAAAGTCCATCATCGGTCACAGAGAAGTTCTAAGAGTGGATCACGTGTGGGCTACAAAGACCACTCAGCTCCGCGTGAGGCTTTGAGATGTGGCCAGAGTTTATATGAGTAGAGATGGAAGACACACCAGGTAAAAGACCTCATCAGACGCACTAGCCAAAACGCTGACGTTTTCATCTTCTCAGAGACAGCAATGGCCGGGCCATCTGTCAGTGACCAAGAAAGCAACTGTTCGGGCAAACCAGGGCTTCCAGCCAGTTCTTCCCCAGTTCAGTCACGGCCCACGATGCCAAACCAGAACAGAGCCGAATTTGTCAAAAATGTGGATGTTCCGGGACGATAACCGGAACGGGAAAATGATGAGCTGACGCCCTCTTAGAACTAACATCTCCCTCGCAGAAACAGGCCACAGCATGCACGGGGCGGAGCAATGACACCCTGCATGGACAAGAGTCCGGACCCGTGGGCACTGCCCAAAGACAGCAGCGGACCACACCAATTTCAACGTGCTTGACTCTCCACAGCCCTGCCAATCGTCAAGGCTCCCACATCACGCCTCCTATACGTAACGTACTCTTCCAAGTCTCCCGGCTCAGAGCTTCAACCCACAGATTTATTGATTGATTGATCGATCGATTGATTTTGTCCGTTCTGGTTACCTTTCCTGTACACCGGCATTTTACATATGTGAGTCTGCTTTGACTTCGCTGTGTCCTCAATCAGGCCTGAACCGGGTCACACTGGTTTGAAGCCGAGTCAAATGCCCTTCCCCTCCCAGCCCGTCTAGTTTGTGTTTCTTGGGTAAAGACTCTCCATGTAGTAGCTGCCAGACAACTGGAGTAAAAGTTGGGCCCACAACGCACAGGCCACCTACAAACCAAGTCAAGTCATCTTTGGTTAGCTCCTGAACTGTGGTTCTTTGACACCTGCGTCAGCATGCCGAGGAGCTCTCCAGGCCTGGGAACTTAAAATATTTGAGAGTGTGAACAGGAAATCCATGCTTTAAGGGGTAGCTCAATATGCCCTGTAAGTAGAAGAATTGCCTGTTTCAACCTGTCCTCGTCTGCAATGGGAAATAAGACATTTCTGGAAATGTTGATGGCAACATATGTACAGGGTGTGCTTAATACAACTGAATGATGGGTTGTCATCAAATTTGTAAGAGACCCCCAACTAAATGATTAATAAAATAAATAAAAATAATTAAGGAAAAGGATGATGTCTTAGGAAGAAAACTTTATGTGGGAAAAGAAAAGTATGATGAAGAGTTACTCAGCCCCAGGGAGTGACTCTCCCACTACTACGATTCGGTAAGTCATTAGAGAAGAGGTGACTGCTTTCCCAAGAGCCAAAGAGGGCTTTTGCTTGGCTAGGTCTGGGCCAGCCCCAAGAACAGAGGAGTTGGCCATCTAGCTGAGAAGCAGCAAAGCTCACATGGAAGAAGCACACCAGCCTGTGTGATCACGAGGTGTCGATGGGCTCAGGTATCAGGCATCAAAGACCCAGAACCAAAAAATCACATCGATGTGAATGAAGGGGAGGGTAGAGTGGAGACCCAAAGCCCATCTGTAGACAATTGGACATCTCCTTACAAAAGGGTCACAAGGAAAAGACGAACCAGTCAGGGTGCAGTATAGCACTGAAGAAACATAACTTTCCTCTAGCTCTTTAATGCTTCTCCCTCCTCATCATCATGACCCCAATTCTACCTTGTAAATCCGGCTAGACCAGAAGATGTACACTGTTACAGATAAGAGCTGGAAACACAGGGAATCCAGGGCAGACAGTCCCCTCAGGACCAATAATGAGACTAGTGATGCCAGTGGCAATAAGAAGAAGGTGCGGGGAGACAGGGAGTTCCCATCACAATGATCTACATATAACCCCTCCAGGGGAACGGACAACAGAAAAGTAGGTGAAGGGGGGCAGCATTCGGTGTAAGACATAAAAATAATAATAATTTATAAATTATCAAGGGTTCATGAGGGAGGCTGGGTGAGGGGGAATGAGCTGACACCAAGGGCTCAAGTGGAAAGCAAATGTTTTGAAAATGAAGATGGCAACATGTGTACAAATGTGCTTGACACAATGGATGGATGGATGGATTGCAATAAGAGCTGGAAGAGAAGAAGAGGAGGAAGAGGAAGAGGAAGAGGAAGAAAAGAGTTTCTGTTCAAGTTGGGAGAAGTGCCTTCTGCCCACTACCCCACAGCTCCAAGAATTAGTGACTGCCAAAGGCCACTCCAAAGGCTCAGGGAAGCCATACCCTGGGCGGCCCATGGCCTTGGAATGACATCTCTATGCCTCCTCACCATGGATGTTGTCTCACCGGTCACTCCCTGAGCCTGAGGGTACCAGTGGTTCTCCGCCTGTGACCACTGACTGCGCACATTAGCATCACCTGGGCATGCGTTAGCTCTACAAACGCTCAGGCCTTCTGGAGGGAAGGCTGAGCACTGGGGGGGGGGGGGGGGGCCTTCATAAAGTTCATGACCCAAAAAGAAGGAAAATTGCCATAACCAGTTGTAGCCCCGACATACGGCATTCACCAGCGCTGCAGGTGCTTTTCTCTGCGGTGGCTGAAGTTTGAGGGTCAGTGTGCTAGTCTATTGACAACAATAGGAAGCACGAGTCAACAAAAGTGGCCAAGCTTTCTGCACACCTATTCCCCTCACCATGCACCATTCTCGCCCTCAGGCTCCATCAACTCCGCGGCATCATCCCATTTTACATCTTTGGAATCTGAGACTTGGTGACTGGCCAGATCGCCCTCGCCTAAAGCCACGGAATCCACACACTAAGGAGCCACGGGAGATGTACTGAGACTTAATTATAAGTAATTAAAAAATGCCAGCCCACACCAGTCTCTCTTCCCTGTGGCCCAAGGGGGTACTGCTGGCAGCAGGAACAAAACTGACATTCATTCGTTTTACCTGGTCTGTTGTGCCTCACCTCGAGTGACTATTTCTAAGGTGACCCTCCAGGAACTCTGGGTCCGAACTGGAAACGCCATGTGAAAAAACACTGTGAGACAGGTCCACTTAGTCTCAATACTGCCAGACACAGAACTGAGACGACAGTCTTCAGCTGACAAACCAGCCGGGGGACAAAGTCCACGTCTCAGTCAGAGGTTGGGACTCAGCATGCATTCTCCTGTGGGCACACAGCACTGAGGGTGGTTGGAGGCCCAGGTCCAGCCACAAAAATCTGAGAGGGAGGGGCAGAAAGGCATCAATAGGTGAGCATGGACCAAAGGGCCCGACTCCTCGCTCTCCAATCATTAACCAACAGGAGGCAAAACCCAAGCCACCTAACTCATAACTCATAGTCAACACCTAGCTACAGTTTGTACTTTTAACTCCTGAGGGAGCTGCCATACTGTTTTTAAAACTATGTTAACTTAAAAAACATATACTGGTAATTACAACATAAACGAAGAGAGGACGAATAAGTGATGGTGCATAAGGGCTCAAAGAAAGGGGCAGAGGTGGACCCAGAGGTCAGGACCATCACCCATTCACTTCCCCTGAGCCCTACACCTCTCAACTCAACAGTCACTCCTTTAGAACCCTTCCTTGGCGCCCCAGCCTGGGCCAAATCTGCCTCTTTGATGCCCCAGAAGTTCCCAGCACTGTCTCTTCAAGCCACACAGAGGGACAATGTGTGAGCTCCATGAAGTCAGGGACCAGGTCTGGTTTTCTTTTCTCCTTTTCATTTTTTCTTTCATTTCTTTTACTTCCAAACAGTTTTATTGGCACTTAATCCATAGATCACACAAATCAATATTTCAATCATATCAATGAGGGTTATGCAATCATCACTATAAATCCATTTTAGAACATTCCCACCCCACCCCCATGATTAAATCACTTTAATTTATTTATTATTAATCATTTTATGGGGGGGCTCTTACAAATCTGATGACAATCCATCATTCAATTATATTAAGCACACTTGTCTCTATGTTGACATCCACATTTCCAAAAACATTTTCTTTCTACTTGAGTCCTTGGTATCAGCTCCTCGTTTTTTCCCCTACCTGCCCCACCCTCCCACCCTCATGAATACTTGATCAATTGTATATTATTGTTATTTCTGTCTTACACTCTCCATTGTCTTCCTTCACCCACATTTCTGTTATTGGTCCCCCTGGGAACCTTGTGATGGATTCTCCCTTTCCCCCCTTCTCTCCCACCCCCAGGTCTGTTTTCACTTGGGTGTCTTTCCCTGGCACACTGCCCCTTGTCGGGAACACAGTAGGCACCCAATACGTCTTCCCTGTGTGAGTCATATGGAGGCAGCTGGGTGGGGGCAGTGAGGGCCTGAGGAATCACAACTCTGAGGCCCCCGAGGTCCCTGGTGAAGCACACAACCCATTTTTAAGCCCAACAAGATCACTCTGGCTCTGCCATTTCACATGGCCGAAAAGTTAATGATTAAACTCACAGGCATCCTTTCCCAATGGGAACAAATCCACCATCACCTCCCCAGGTCGGCTCGCTGCATTTGCTGGGAACCTCAGGAAGTCAGGAACTTACTCAAGGGCACAGAGGTCAGCAAAACCCAAACTGGGACCCCGAGGGGTCCGACTGGAGAGCGTGTACTCTTTCTTTCTCACCCTGGTTAGCTCCCTACTCCCATCCTGGTGTAAGCTTCTCCAAACATGGTCACATAAGCCCCAGTGAGTCGACGTAACATGGTAGGAACCTACTGCAGACATGGGAGAAGTCTAGTCCAGGGTCCTACACTACGATGTGACCTTGGGTAGAGTAATTTTACCTCCCTGGGTCCAGCCTACTCCTCAATAATGTAGCAGAGCAGACCAGATGACCAGGAGACTGCTAAAAGGTGATGCAGTGTGATGCAGCATGTGGAAACATCTGCTAGGTCAAACCCGTCACAAAAATAGAATCTGCCTGGCTCCTTACAATGGACCCAGCCAAGCTGCTGCTCAGTTCTCTTACCCAAACTGGAAGCTAGCTGGAACGTTCTGAATT
Source organism: Tenrec ecaudatus (assembly GCF_050624435.1). Lineage (NCBI taxonomy): Eukaryota > Metazoa > Chordata > Mammalia > Afrosoricida > Tenrecidae > Tenrec > Tenrec ecaudatus. The sequence continues at coordinate 80,204,081 of NC_134545.1, forward strand.
TCCTGATAGTCAAGGGAGAAACAGCAGAGGCTAACGATTTTCCTGTTGGTCCCCCTGACGCTGGTTTGGCAAGAACCAAGGATAAGCGTTTAAACAAAGCTAGGGGCCCCTTTAACCTCAGCAGGCAACTGGGGGAAAAGCAAAGGCCGTGAAAGCAGCAGGTGTCTGCCCCAAGTCTCCCCAGAGCTCAGGCGCATCAGGCCCGCTGGGATGTGTTCCACCAGGACCAGCTGCAGGAACCGTCTTCGGAGGCCAAGGCCATCCATCCAAGTAACAGATCCCCCCCAGCTCGGGCCCCACACGGCTGTGCGAGCAACCTGGAATGTACAGTGCAGCCGACGAAGCCTTACAAGGTCAAAAATGTTCACACTGTGTAGCTCCCATGACAGAGGGGCTGTGGGATGTGCACAGGCTACAGGGCCAACTCACGGCACTTCAGAAGCCACACTCCCAGTGCCCGATCACGGACTCAGCAAGGCACAGTGCCCAGGAACCTTGGGTCGGCCGGGCTTCTGCAGCACTGGACCAGCACTGCCCACTAGGCCCTGTTTAAGGTGCCACCGCCAAGAGTGAGCACGGACACTCCAGCGCCTGCTCTCGGTTGCACATGGACCGGGTGTCGCAAGGCGCTGGCTTCCAGTCGCACGCGCTGGGAAGTACCACCCCCCCCACACACACAGGGTTTCAGGTGGTGACCTTTAGGAAATGGATTGCCAGGCCTTTCTTCCACGGCACCTTTGCCAACCTTTTGCTTACACATTTATACCACCCAGACTCCGACCACTACAGCCCATGCGCACTAAATCTAACAATATCTATGTAATGCATGAGAGGGGAGAAGCAGGGAGCTAGCAGAAATCAGGAAAATAGGAGAGGGAGAAAGAACTTAGGAGTGTGACAAAATAATACTAATTTATAAATTATCAAGGGTTCAGGGGGGAGGGGGAGCAGGGAGGGAGGGAAAAATGAGGAGCTGATACCAAAGGCTCAAGTAGAAAGCAGGTGTTTTGAGAATGATGATGGCAATGTATGTATGAATGTGCTTGACACAATTGATGTAGTGTGACTGTGATAAGAGTTGTATGAGCCCCTAATAAAATGATTTAAAAAAAGAAATCAGGAGTGAGTGAGTGAGTGTGTGTGTGTGCGTGTGTGCGTGTGTGTGTGTGAATAATGGAGAGGAATGGTGTGACGGGGAAGCTCAGTGTTTTGTCACCCCAACCTGAAGCAACCTGGGGCCAGGGGGTGGGGGTGGTGCTTAGCCATCCTCTCCCACCCCACCTTGCGGCTGTTCAAGAGGGGGCTGCTCTGTGATTCCACCCTAAGGATCAAACATGGCCAAACCGTACTAAGTCAGCCACTGGTTTCTGGCAAAACAAGGAAAGCAAACTGACTTCTGTGGAGGTCATCCACCATCAGAAACAGGATCTAGAGCTTTTCTCAGCTTCCCAAATAAGGTCCAATCCACTTGTTGCTGCATGCTGTCGCGTCCAGTCCAACGTAAAGCACAGCAACCCTACCGGATAGAGTAGAGCTGCCCACAGAGTGTGCTTGGCGGCCGGCTGTCTTTACAACAGCACACCTCCAAGGTCTCTGCTACAGAGCAGTTAGTGGGTTCAAATCACTAGCCTCTCAGTTAACCACTGTACCACCTGACTCCAGTAAGCCCACTTACTTAGGCAAACCCTTTAGAATTAGACACTGAAGTGGGCCTTCATTAGTCAAACAGAAACTGTCCATTATTTCTAAGTAGAAGAAGCACCAAGCTTGCAACACTGAATGGGAATGGAAAAATGGCCGGGATGCAGCAGGATCAAATGCTGGGAGGCTTCAGAGAGTGCTGCAAAACTGAGGCTGCAGCTAATCTGCTAGACTGCAAGATCTGGTTCTCATCTTTAACAGCCAACCAAGCTGAGACCCAGACTTTTACTCTAAAACTCTGTTGAAATGTCAATTTCAGGGCACCAATAGAGAGGTCTGTGGGGCCACCCCAAGCCCGATTATGTGGACCCCACCCAGAAGAATGCACTTCAGAGGACAGCACTGAAGCTACAGCTTAGGGAGAGGGGCATGTCTGATTAGAGCACACAGGAAAAATAAAGAGGGAAGGAAGAGTGGGTGGAACACATCCTGGCCCACCAAGCCCCAGGGACAATATTCCTGAACAGAGCAGACAATGCACAGACAGGACCATAGGGCCGGCCCCACCACAAGACATGATATCCCTCACTGACCCACAGTGCTATGGGAGACAACACTAGAGACACAGTGTGAGAATCGTGACCGATCTGCGGGGGTCAAACACTAAGGGCGTGCAACAGAGCAGCAAGGGGAGCAAAGCAATGAAATCCCCGAGGCATACCAAAAATAGACTTTGGGGACAGAGTGTGGCACCCATCAGACGTGACTGGGAAACACTCCTAAGGGTCAAAACACAGACCTGGAACTATTTACAGGCTTTTCCTTTTTTGTCATTGGCCTTCTTTTTGTTATCATTTTGTTGGTTTTGTGTTTCTTTGTTGTTTTGTTTGGCTTTGCCTGTTTGTTTGTTTGTTTGTTTGTTTGTTTGCGCTTATTAATGTCGCTGCATGTCTATCTAGATAAGATAGGCAGGATAAACAATTCAGAGAAGAAAAAAACGGAACTGACAGTTCCGGGGGTGGGGGGGGGACAGGGGGGTATCAACCAACCCAGGGACAAGGGAACAACAAGTGAATAAAATCAATGGAGAGAAGGGCATAGGATGCCTAGTCGGGCTTAATCAAGGGCAATGGGACAGCAAGGAATTACTAAACCTGGATGAAGGCTGAACATGGTAGTGGGACAAGAGAAAAGTAAAAGGAAATAGAGGAAAGAACTAGGAGGCAAAGGGCATTTATAGAGGTCTAAATACAGGCATGTACATATGTAAATATATTTATATATAATGATAGGGAAATAGATCTATGTACTTATATCTGTATATTAAGAATAAGGTAGCAGATGGACATTGGGCCTTGACTCAAGTACTCCCTCAACACAAGAACACTTTGTTCTAATAATCCAGCATTCTGTGATGCTCATCTTCCCAACACAATCGCTGAAGCAAATGTGGTGAAGAAAGCTGATGGTACCTGAAGTCTTAAAGGTTTGAAGATAAACAAGCGACCATCTAGCTCAGAAGCAACAGAGCCCACATAGAAGAAGCACACCAGCCTGTGTAATCATGAGGTGTTGATGGGATCAGGTATCAGGCATCTAAGACCCAGAACAAAATCATACCAATGTGAATGGGGGTGGGTGGGTGCGTGGAGTGGAGACCCAAAGCCCATCTGTCGCTATTCAGAGCCATGGGGCAGAATGTACGGGCACAGAGTCCCCGTGAGCACAGGGTTCGCAAGGTTAGTGCTAGCAATCACATAATGATAATTGATGACAGCAGCTGTGATGTCCCGAGCATCCGTTTAGAGGGCAGGCATCATCGGCATTACGCCAGGCGCTTATATATACTACCTAATTCCGGCTGCACAACGGTTGAGTTCAAATTCACTGTACCAATTTTGCAGCGAAGGAAACCTGAGCTCAAGGACCTCCAGTGGGTGGAGAGATGCTGGATGGGACATGTGGCTGTCTCATGCACATAGGGCAAGACCCTCCCCAGCTCTGGGCCCCTCCCTCTGGTGAGCAGAGAGGGAAGGTGGTAGCTAGTGCTGGGGGTGGGAAGTGTGTGGAGCAGGAGCATCAGAGGGGAATGGTGATGGGAAGTATCTGCTTGCTTTTAATGCTTTAAATGAGAGAGGGAGGGAGAGAGGATGTCAACGCTTTCTGGTATACCCCTGGTCATGTCACCGACCTCCGCAGCCCACTCCCCAGTTTCACCGTGTTTCCTGTTACAGAGAAGATGTTGGCACAAAGACGTCAAGTCGAACCTGATTAGGCAGGGTTGCAAAGCAGCCATCTGTACTGTTTTATTCGAGTTACATCCCAGGATTGGTCTCCAACTTGCAGGCTTCAAACCCAGTACGAGACCCCTGCCCGCAGTCTGGGCTAGCACAGAATTATGAGCTGTTCCAGCCCCTGTGCAGTGACCACCGAGGAAAAGGACAGCGCTGCAGGGCACCACCACCGGGGACATGTCACCCTGGTGCCCTGCTGCAGGCCTGCAGCCAGGCTCGCCAACCCTGAGTCACTGAGTAGCATTTTTCTAAGAGAAATAATGACAAGAGGCAATGTATACTCCCATTTGGAAAAGCAGTGAAAATAAAACCACACTTGCCAACATCTCTACCAGGGGATTACTTTGGGCCATTTCCTTACAGTTTTTTCAAATGCATTTAGAAACTGACTGTGGCCAAAAATAATGTACAGTTCTGCTGCCTGTTGCCAACTACAGGTGGACCCCAGATTACACAGGAGTTCCCCTCGACATCGGTCTCTCAGTGGGATCTGTACAAAGGTCAGAACCAATAGGTATAGTTATCAAGCGCCAGTAAGTAAACTGTCTTAGGACATAGTGTACCTTTCCATGCATGGGGAGAAACAGGGCTTTCTACTCCCATAGGGTTACAGTCTCAGACACTCACCAGGCAGTTCTGCCCCGTCCTATGGGGTCACTGTGGGTCTGCACAGACCCGAGGTCAGCTCATTTTATTTGTTTTTTCCTGTGCATGAAAAGAGCATTACAGAGACACTTCCAGGAGTGGCGGGGCTTCAGAAAGTTCCCAGTGGAATAAAATCTCTTTTACTTCCTTTTCGCCACGAACTTCTTGAAGCCCCCTCCTAGTAAGCTTTCGGGGGGCTGGCCCATCTGTGGGTTACACGTAAGTCAGACATTCATAACTTAGGGACGGCCTGTGCTGTCAATGCTCGCCACGGGCTCTTCTCCCCCTCCCCTTGCCCAAAACACACCCTTTCTCCTGTGGCCACTGTCCTCTGAGCACACGTGTCCTCTAGGACCCAACTGCACCAATTAGCTGCGGCATCAAGCTCCCCTATAAACCAGAGCCCTTCCAAAACAGCGTGGCTGCAAACTGTGATTCTTCTTCAAATGATTTTTTTTTTAAGTTTGCAGAAGCCTCGTGTGAGTAGCAGTGTCACAATCAATACATGTTTGCTTTCCTTTGGCATTCTGCTGGGGTTCCTAATTTTCCCTAAACAACGTATAATTTCTGTCATGTTGATTGATCTAGAACAGTGGTTCTCAACCTGTGGGTTGCAACCCCTTTGGGGGTTGAAGGACCCTTTCACAGGGGTCACCGGGTTCATAACAGTAGCAAAATGACAGTGATGAAGTAGCAACAAAAATAATGTTATGGTTGGGGGCTCACCACGACATGAGGAACTGTACTAAAGGGTCGCGGCCTGAGGAAGGTGGAGAACCACTGACCTAGAATGATTTCTGGAAAAAGTATGGGACAATGATTTGAGGACACTTAGCGTGGGACCAGGCAGTGTTCCGTTCTGTTGTGCATACGGTCACCATGGGTAGAAACCCACTCGATGGTCCCCGATGACAGAAGAGACTATGAACCTAGGAAGAGGCAATGGGGGTTCATGACCGCCGGCTCTCAAAAAACCCATGGAGTTGATTCCGACTCACAGTGCCCCTATAGCACGGGGTGGAACTGCCCCTGCAGGTTACCAAGACTCCTCTGACTGGCGTAGAAAGTCTCAGCTTTCTCCTGGGGATAACGGCCAAGTGATGTCAACATTGACAAATCTTCTGTTGTGATGGCTGTCAGGTTGACAGCTAAGATAAAATGTACCTCAATGTCAGTGAAGTATTCAAACAATCTACCCCCCCATTTTTTTAATAAATAAAACAATCTCCCATGGTTTACAGACTGGTGAAATACAGTCCGTTTGTGCTGTTATATAAACATTGAGTCTGTTGGAAAACTACCCCATAGAATGTCCATCACTCCTTTCCATGAACCAAAAAAACTCATGGTCAGTGAGTTAATTTTAACACATGCGGACCTCATAGGGCAGTGTGGAACTGCCCTGCCCACGGGGTCTCCAAGACTGTAAACGTTTAACATAGCAAACTGCCACCTCTTTCTGCCACAGACTGGTAAGTTCAAACCAATGACCATTCAGTTAGCAGCTGGATGCTAACCCACCGAAGCTCCAGCGCTCCGTCCTCCAGAGTTGGCTAAGCACTTGGTTGCTAGCAAACAGGAAGGCCATCCACATCCGCCGAGCAGCTTCCTGGGAGAAAAAACTGGCAATGTCCCTCTGTAAAGATTACAGCCAAGCTAACTCTCTGTCCCGGGGGTCACTGTAAGCCAGAATCAAATCAACAGCACCCCAACAACAATCCTCACTGCCATCGAGTGGATGCCGACTCATAGGGACCCTATCGGACAAGGCAGAACTGCTCCTGTGCGTTTCCGAGACTGTCACTCTGTGAGGGAGTGGTTGTGAACTGCCGACCTTGCCGCTGGCAGCCCAGCATGTAAGTCCTATGGCACCAGAGCAATAATATTACATATTAAACTTGAAGAAGCTACCCAACTCTCGACCAGACCAGGGGCCAGGGAAGTATGGCCCGCAGACCCAACCCAGCCTCCACCCAGCTTTATAAAGGTTTACACGACCATGCGTTCATTTGCAGCTTTGGCACTTCAAGGCAGAGCCCGATACTTCTAAAAGAGACTGGATGCCCCGCCATGCTGAAAAGCATCTGGCTCTTTCCAGAAGGTATTTGCCAAGCTCTGCTCTAGAGAATTCTCTCCTTTAAGGCAAAAAGGTTGTCTCATTCTTCTTCATAACCAGCTTGGCACGTACGTACAGACATTCAACAGAACATCTAGTGAGCGTCTGAAGACACAGGCGATTTCAGCAGCTGGAAGACAAACCAGAGAAAAGCTACAGGCATTCTTAGCCCTGGCCTCTCCCAGGGTCTTCAAAGACTTGACTAAGGAAGGAAACAGTAGGCTGGCCCTGACGGCCTGGGAAGAAGAGCTAATGATGTAGGTGACGGAATCAGGATTCAAACGATCCTGACAGACTAGCATTCTGGCAGTTCTCGACTTCCTTGAGTCCAGGGCACCTGCCCTGGCAGCCACCCACGTGAAACAGGCCTGGGCACTGTTACTGACCACAAGGTTCATGGAGCCCACAGTGCCAAGAGCAAATGCAATCTTAAACGACATCAAAAGTAGGGCAGTGTCCAGGTCACCGGGAAACGATAATAGTCCCAGTGTACCCTACGCGGTTCAGGCCAAGTGTGGCAGATTCAGCTTGGGACATCACACTCTCAATACATTTTTTTAAATGGCTTGCAATCATAGGATTTTAAAAGCACCAAATGGTTTATTGTGCAAAATCCTTGTCCCACCTAGTCCTACCACCAACCAATCCCTCTCCTAGCAGGCAATCAACACTATTTATTTCTTCTCCCAGGGCTATTTTATGTATTATACACAAGCAAAAAATGCATTTGCTCTTTTTGCACAAATGGTAGCAAACCATACATAAAGAGTGCCACATTCTGCTTTATTCACATAAAAAGGGTATGCTATGGCATAGGGCATTATACATTTGATGTTAACCACGAGGTCAGTAGTTTGAAACCACCAGCTGCTCCTCGGGAGAAAGATGAGGCTTTCTATGCCTGTAAAGAGTTAGAGTCTTGGAAACCTATATGGACAGTTTTACCCTATCCTGTAAGATTGAGATGAGGCGGAATGACTCGATGGCAGGGAGTTTAGAAAGTCCTAGGCCCACAGTCAACGAGCAACCTCATTCTCTCCTCTGGCTGCACAGCGTTCAACTGCATGCATGTTCCAATGTCAAGGGCATTCTAGCCTTTTGCTACTGCAAACAATACTGTAGACAGAAACATACATCACTTCCCCCATCCCAAGGTTTGTCTGTAGGGCCAGTTCCAAGAATTGAAATCACAGTGGCAAAAGGTTCAGGGCCTGCATATTTTGATGGATACTGTCAAACGGCAACATCACCTTCTCAAGAAAGTCATGGACAAAATCGGAGTTTTCAAAAACAGGGAGCTAGAAACCATGTCCTAGAAGGAAGAAATAACGGGGGTTAGAGAAGAGGGCTGGGAGGAAAGGCAAGCACCATCATCCTCAAATGTCCACACTATGGGACTCCGGGCCATGTTCTCTTGCCACACACTTAACGCCTCCTTAGAGACTTACATCATACTATTTTCATTGTTATTCCCTTTTTACCTTCAGTTTCTAATGTCCATTCCAGGGGTTACACAGAACTCACATATAACATTCATGATTAAAGGGTTATTGAAGTTGACAGGTTGTAATGCAAGTGAGAAATGCTCAGGACATAGTTGGTCATCAGGACATGCTGCAAAGTTCTTTCAGGTCAGCTGATAAATGCCCGACGGGGCATACCTCCGCACTGCTGTTAGCCTCAGCCTAAAGGCGCTCAGCTCCACTTCCGCAGGTCAGCACCCCAATTTCTCCAATTACAGCAAGAGCCCAAAGACAGCCCACTCCACAGGCCAGCCTCCTGCACAGAAGCACTGCTTCATTTGTTCCAGGGGCTGGGAAGTCCACCCCTCTGTTCCATGTTCGGGCTCCTGGTTCTGCTGCGGTTCCGCTGATGTTACAGCTGTCTCCAGGACCCAGGAGGTCTATGCCGGATGTCGCATTGCACTCCTGACTCTGGCTGAAATGAGTTCTCTGTTCCTAAGAGGGCTCATTTTATACACACCACGATGGAATTCCAAGGAAGCTTGTTCGCAACTACATTCAGGTGAATCCGATCAGTATCGTCCCCCATCTTCTTAAACAGGCCCATGCAGGAAAAGGCCATTATGTGGGACTTAGGGAGTTTGCCTAAAAGAATCACATTAAATAATTCACTGATCCTGCATATGAGGGGGTTAACCACCACCACCACCACTCCCAAAAAGCTCTGCTAGGCAAGCATCCAGCAACTTGCTCTGAGTTGGCGCACACAGTGGCATTGCCTGGGAAAGTTCTCTTTGGTCACAGTGAACTTTTTGGTAAAAGGAGTTTCGCTGAAACCTTGTTTTTTGTTTTTGTTGGTTTGTTGTTTTTTTGTTTTTGTTTTTGTCAAGGCCAATTTAAGAGAACAGCATGAGGCTGTGAAATTTTGTTTCCTACTGGGGAAAAATGTTGCAGAAACTTTTGTGAGGTTGAACACAGCTTACATGGACAGCACTATGGAGAAAATTCAAGTGTATGAGTGGTTTTCTCATTTCCAAAAAAGGATTGATGGCAAACCTCGTTCTGGAAGGCCATCAACTTCCAGAGCAGACAAAAACAGTCAGCTCGTAGTGCATTTGGAGTTCATTCCACCAGGTCAGACCGTTAATCAAGCTTTCTATTTAGAGGTTCTGAAAAGACTGTGTAATTATATGATCAAAAAAAGCCTGCTTTGTGGCAGACAGAGGACTGGTTTTGCCACCACGACAATGCACCCGCTCACACAGCCATCTCAGGGCACCAGTTTTTGGCAAAAAACAGCATGCCTCTCGCCCCATGTGGGGCACCTGACTCATCTGACCTTGCTCTGTACGACTTCTTTTTGTTTCTGCGAATGCAGAGGGACATAAAAGGGCAGCAATTTGGCAATGTAGAAGAGGTGAAGAAAAAACTGAGGTGCTGCCAGCTATCCAAGCAGATGACTTTGAAAAATGTTTCTAAGAATGGAATCGCAGATTTGACAAATGTATCGAGTGCAATGGAGAGTACTTTGAAGGTGATAAGGTTGTTGTGAAAAAAAATATTTTAAATGCATAGTTTTGCAAAAAAAAAATCCTGTGGCTTTTATTTTGAGGGGGTATCCCCCCCCATATATACACATCGTCTCCCTTGGCTGTCACATAACCCTGAGGAGTGAGCATTTCCAGCTTCAATTTGCAGAACAGAGGAAGGCCTGGAGATGCAGTGGTCAGACACTCAGCTGCTAACTGGATGGTTCAAACCCAACAGCTGTTTTCCCGGAGGAAAGAATGGGGCAGTCAGCTTCCATAAAGACCCGAAAGCCTTGGAAACTCCGTGGAACAGTTCGATTCTGTTCTGTGGGGTCATTATGCTTTTGTGTTTTTTGTTTGTAGGGGTGGTAGGTAAAGATAAGAAAACAGAGTCCGCTTGCCAAAGGCTACACGGCAGATAAAGAAAGGGCAGAGGCAGGACTCATTCCAAATGGGGACTCCAGTGTGTGTGCACCTCATCCCAGAACTCCCTGCCCCTGGCTGCCCGTGAATACTACTCGGCCCTGTCTGCCCAGGCCCTAGCCCCACTGACTCTCACCTGCCTCTTAGGAGCACAGAAGGTCCAGTTTCAAAAGGGCTCCATCCAAGCTGGGTTCCAGGTGCAACCGATCAAGCTGGGGAACCTTGCTCTAATTTAGAGAAGGGGTCCTCCAACAATGTCAGGCTTCAGGATCATGGAGAGGGCTTCTGAAACAGGTCCCACGGCCCGACCCACCCTCCAGTATACACCCACACTCCCTCTCTCCTCCTCCCTGTCCACGTTAATAGGTCTAGGGTGGGGACCTGGGAATTCAGACTTCTAATACATGCCCAAGGGATACTGATGCTACAGCTTTAGAGCAGTGGTTCTCAACCTTCCTAATGCTGTGACCCGTTAGTGCAGTGCCTCATGTCACGGTGACCCTGGATATGGGCTTATCTGCAGGTGGGCAGAACCGCCTGGAGACGGAGGAGCGGTGTCTCGGTTCCTATGACCATCGGAAATATGGTCTTAGGCGACCCCTGAGAAAGGGTTGTTCGACTCCCAGAGGGCTCACGACCCACAGGTTGAGAACCGCTGCTCAACTACTATTAGAATTATTCAGCAATTAACCACTGACAAGGTCCTTGATGACCTCAGGGTGCCTGCACCCTCTGGGCGCTCCAGTGGGCAATGCCACCTGTAAAATGAAGTGAGAACAAAGGCTAAGTTCTTATGCAAGATCATCCCACAGCTAGTAAGTGGTATAAAACCTCCACTTCTCTTGACTTTTTGTTCCTTCGACTACATCCCTTGAGTTTGTACCCATGTCTTTTGGCAGATATATGAGGCGTGCGGTGCTTTTCCAACCCCAGACTCGACGTTCCCAAGAAAAGGAGCGTGGTCTCTGTTGTTAGTCTTATTCCTCCGAAACCTAAACCAACGTCTGCCACAAACCAGGGGCTCCGGGACGCTGGTAGAAAAATTCCGTTATCTTTATTTTAGTATCTTTTTGTTTTTGTTTTATTGGCCTATGACCCACATATCCTACAATTCTATAGTTCTTTCATTCATTATCTTTTTTTTAAAATTCTTTGTTCTTACTTTTTTTTTTTACTTTGGGCATTTTTATTTCTTTTTTTTAAACATTTTATTAGGGACTCATACAACTCTTATCACAATCCATACATATACATACATCAATTGTATAAAGTACATCTGTACATTCTTTGCCCTAATCATTTTCAAAGCATTTGCTCTCCACTTAAGCCCTTTGCACCAGGTCCTCTTTTTGCCCCTCCCTTCCCACTCCCCCCTCCATTCATTACCTTTCAGTTCCATTTTCCCACACACGTTGTGAAGCCCCCTCAGATTTAGCACTCAGTGTACATGTTGACTTACATGAAGGCACAAGTACTATGTATGCACACAGTGGGTTTCAAAGGAGAACATTTTGACGTAGTTTATTCCAAGTCCTTAATTACTAGAAGCATTTAAACATCGAATGAACTGTCCCTATGAAGAGCGAGCTTCCTGCCCTTGGGAAATACAAGCCAAGTGACAGAAAGTCACAAAGTGACCAAGTTCACCACTGTTGAGCCGATTCAGACTCATGGTGACCCTATATGGAAACTGCCTTATGGGATTTCCAAGGCTGTAAATCCTGACAGACTTACACATCTGCCACGTCTTTCTCCCACGCGTGACTGCTGGGGTGTAAACCACTACGCTTTCAGTTAGCATCTAACAGCACGGCCAGGGATCTTCTCAAAGCAACACTGCACTGCGAAGCAGACTGGCCTCCCAGCCCCATCAACACCTTCTGCATACATAGCTAAAATCTAATTCTTCTGGATTGCGGCCAGAGAGGAGGTACTCCGCTGGACTATGGGAGAACTAGGTGGCCACGGCCTCACCGTGTAAATGCAGATGAACCACATAGAGCCTCCGTTTCTCCAGACACAAGATGGCAATCTAACAAAAGTGCCTGGGGAAGCTTGTAAAAACTAATAGATGTACCCAAGTGCTTAAAAATGTGGACGACGCATGCCTTTTCCCTTCTCTGCTGCTCTGCACTGCAGCTAATCCTGCATCAAATTGATATTCCCATGAAAAGTCAACTTGCGGGAGAACCGGGGGCAACTTCAAACTCACTGATCCGCCCTGTGGATCCCGCGTCTTCTCCACCAGCTTCACGACTGGCACAGCATTTTACAAAGCCCACCTCCCAGCAGTCACACGTCGGACACAGGCCACTGGGGAACCCGGGGGAGGTGCTTCCAGACCAGGCCGCTTTTCTTGGGCACATACCGCTGTCGTCTTTTTAAAGATCATTTAGGGTTTCCTGCACCTGGTCATGTCAAGGGGCCCTTCAGCATGTACTAGGTGAGGAATTCTGTGCTTACAGATTGGGTATTCTGAGAAGGACCAACACAGACTACGAGAACCAGAAGTAAACCAGGGTTCAGAAGTTCATTTCTAAGTAGCAGGTCAATTGGGGTTGAGGTTTTGTCTTCCTGATGTGCCAGACCCCACAGGCGGTCCCAGCCCAGCTCTCACCGAAAGGCCACCTCCTCTGCACTTGAAGGACATGAAGACTAGAGCTGAATGTGGTTCTGGGGTGAAGGCTTCTTAGCATCACCCCCTCCATGGAGTCTTAGGGACTGCTGGGAGGATTTCTTCAGAGAAAGGGAGCAATCGTCAGGCAGCAACAGAAAGCACTCATTTGCTTACTTTAAACATGAAACAACAGGTCATAAGACACAATACCCAAATTGAGGACATGTACAACAGCTTGATCAGGTGGGAGCAAAGCAGAGATCGAATGTGTCAACGAGAACCTGAGGCCGAGGCTCAGGTGCTGGACAGGCCAGGAGCTCAGGGTGCAGACCTCGGGAACAGAAAGCCAGCCAGCCAAACGCTCCAGTGCTGGAGACGAAAAGTCGGGGTGGGTGTTTGTTGTCATGATTGATAAACAGAAGAATGACAGATACGCCCCCCCCCCCAGTTCTTCCCTCCCACTCCCCCAGGGCACGTGAACAAGGCATTTCTTCATGAAGGAGTATCAAAACTAGCCTTCGGAATGGCTGGCTTATAAGCACATACTGTCAGGACCCCTAAATGGGGGATCACTTTGCTGAAGGCAGCATCGGGGCAAGGGTACAATGGAAAAGCAAATGTCTTACTATTCTGGTTCCTGGTGGCCCAATGGTTTGCTTGGTGGGCGGTAGAGCACAAGGCCAGTTTGAGCCCACTCAGCTGCTCGGAGACAGAGAGATGAAGTTTCTGCTCCTGTAAAGACTGACTGCAGGGTGTGACGTAGCACCGATGAAGAATACAGCTTTCCTCCAGTTCCTAAATGCTTCCTCTCCCGCCCCCCCCCACCAACTACCATGATCCAAATTCTACCTTGCCAGTCTAGACAGAGCAGAGGATGTACACTGGTGCAGATAGGAGCTGGAGGCACAGGGAATCCAGGGCGGATGATACACGACCAGGGGTGTGAGGGGTGATACTGGGAGGGTAGAGGGAGAGTGGGTTGGAAATAAGGAACCAATTACAAGGATCTACATGTGACCTCCTCCCTGGAGGACGGACAACAGAAAATGGGGTGAAGGGAGACGCCGGACAGGGCAAGATATGACGAAATAATAATTTATAAATTATCAAGGGCTCATAAGGGAGGGGGGAGCAGGGAGGGAGGGGGAAAAAGAGGACTTGATTCAAAGGGCTTAAGTGGAGAGCAAATGCTTTGAAAATGATGAGGGCAAAGAATGTACAGATGTGCTTTCCCCAATTGATGTATGTATGGATTGTGATAACAGTTGTATGAGTCCCTAATAAAATATTTAAAAAGAAAAAAAAGACTGACTGCCTCTGTACATATGTAAATATATTTATATATGAGGGTGTGGAAATAGATCTATGTGCCTATATAGAGAGATTTAGTATTAAGGTAGCAGATGGAGATTGGGCCTCCACTCAACTACTCCTCCCTCAATGCAAGAATACTTTGTCGTATTGAACTGTAATTCCATGATGCTCACCTTCAGGTATCAGGCATCATCAGAACGAAAAATCATATCATTTTGAATGAGGGGGAGTGCAGAGTGGAGACCCAAAGCCCATCCGTAGGCAATTGGACTTCCCCTTACAGAAGGGTCTCAGGGAGATGAGCCAGTCAGGGTGCAGTGTAATAACAATGAAACATACAACTTTCCTCTAGTTCCTAAATGCTTCCTCCCCCTCCCAACCCCCACTATCATGATCCCAATTCTACCTTACAATAAATCTGGCTAGACCAGAGAATGTACACTGGTACAGAAAGGAACTGGAAACACAGGGAATCCAGGACGGATGATCCCTTCAGGACCAGTGCTGAGAGTGGCGATACCAGGAGGGTGGAGGGAGGGTGGGGTGGAAAGGTGAAACCGATAACAAGTATCTGCATATAACCTCCTCCCTGGGAGACGGACAACAGAAAAGCGAGTGAAAGGAGACATCAGACAGTGCAAGATATGACAAAATAATAATTTATAAATTAACTAGGGTTCATGGGGGGGAGGGAGGGGAAAAATGAGGAGCTGATGCCAGGGGCTTAGGTGGAGAGCAAATGTTTTGAGAATGATGAGGGCAATGAATGTACAGATGTCCTTTGTGCAATTGATATATGTATGGATTGTGATAAGAGTTGAATGAGCCCCTAATAAAATGATTTAAGAAAGAAAGACTGCCTCAAAACTCCTCAGAGGCAGTTGGAATGTCCTGTAGAATCGCTGTGAATCAGAATTGACTCAATGGCAGGGAGTCTGTTTGGGGTTTGGGGTTTTGGGGTGGTGGTGGAGTTCCTGTGGGCACGTGGATAAAGGGTGACATTAAACAAATGGGAGGTTGAAATCAGGTAGCAATGGGGCACCAAGGTTCCAGGATACGCAGGACTCATCTCGCCTGGGTGCCTGCTATAAGCACACTCCCACCGACCGCAGAGGTGGGGCAGAGGAGGCTCCACCCACAGACTCATGCTCCATAAGCCCCCTAACCTCCTCCAGGCAGGGGGTCCCTGGGCGGCCTCTGGGGAACAGTGACCAAGTCACACCCATGAGGAAAAACAACGAAGCTCCAGGAGGTGAAGGGCATCCCAAGGCCGTTCCCTAAAATCCAGTGCTGTTCCACCCGGAAGCGAACCCTGCAGATGCTGCCAGGATGCCGCCACACTGGTGCAGGGCCTGGTCAACCCCCAGGGCAGCGGACGGCTAGCCAGCGTCTTGGGCACAGCCTCCTGCCAATGAGAGATCCTGCAAGAGGTCCCTGAGGGGAAGACTGGTAAGTAAATATCAGTCACTGACTTATGCAGCAGGACCTCGGTTCTCACAAGACCCCACTCACAGTCACCTGCACTGTCATGTCCTATCCGCCTCTGGCTTCCCAATGACACTCTGAGTAACTGCAGGGCAGGGACTGGGACCTTTCGACTCTGCAGCACCACGGTCACCAACCTCTGACAGGTCCCCTCTAGCCACACCCAGGTGTTGCACCCTGCTGCTGGCGGGTGGGGGCGGGGTGCTGAGAACATTCCTAGGAGCACCTATCACACACCTTTGTAATTGTCTTGTTTACCTCTGAGACTCCTCCAGGGTGGTGATTTTGGTCTTGCTCATGTTTGAAACCTCAGCAGTGTGCTCACTGTTTAGAAGGCGGTTCATAACATCAGAAGGGCAGCAAGGAGGGGAGGGGAGGGGATGGAGCAAATGCAAAACCTCACTACACACTCACAGTCCTAACAAAAGCTTTAGGTATGTTTCATGGGGGGTGTGGGTGTTGGTATTTGTAATTTCACCCCTATGCTTTCTTTGGTTCCTATTTGAAAAGTCTTCCCTTTCTCACCAAGGTCACCTTGACCATGGAAGTGTGTAGGCTGCGTTTGGAAAGGGTCTCACCTGTTGATGGACCCCCCACTGCCACCCCATCCTTCGAACACACTCCTGTGGTCCACCCCCAACCCACTCCTCAGCTCCCTTCTCTCAGCGTCTCAGGGACACGACGTCCCTGTGGTCATCCCACAGCCACCTCTGTACTTATCTCTGCCCACCATTTACTCTGTTACCTCCCCCCAGGCATGGCAGAGGGGCACAATCTCCCGATGCCAAGGTAAAGCAGGTCAAAGGAGGGACTCCGAATGGCTAGGTTTCGAGAGGGACTTTTCAGGTCAAGATGATTTCTCTTTGAAGACACGTCTGCCCTTAGCTGGCTCTCACACACCCCTGCACGCCAGGCAACTGACAGCTCACAGCCAGGCGGACAAGTCAAACTCGCTGCCATCCAGTTGCTTCCACTTGACAGGACAGAGTAGAGCCGCCCTGCGAGTTTCCAAGACTGCACATCTTCCTCCCTCAAAGCAGCAGGTGGAATTCAAACCGCTGACCTCGCCGGTAGCAGCCCAACTCGTAACCCACTACGCCACCGGGGCTCCTTGGGTAGGAAATGTGAAGCTTAAAACTTCGAGGGGCCAAGTCTGTGCCTTGTGACCCCGGAAACCTCTCCTTTGTACAAAGCCGCGTACAACTGGCAAGACTCGCTCTCCCTTTGTCTGTCTGCTCCGTCAGCCACCGAGCAGCCTCAGGACCCACTGTGCATGTGATGCACTTGGCTCTGTGCAACCACGACTGGCACACGGTCGGGCAGCTCAAAAGTAGCAGGGCCGGTGCTCAAATGGAGCGCCCCCCAAGCTCCACCCTGCACTTCTTATTGCTGCCCCGCCCCAACCCCCACCCACCGTGTCCCGGCCACCTGCCCCAGGTTGCCTTTCCTGCCCTCTCAAGCTGGAGTGGGGGGGGGGTCTCCCCCTTTCAAACCCCGCAAAGCTTGAGGCTCTTTGAGAATGCTTCCCATTAGCATATTTCAGCGGCTCTGTACCCCACCAGATTTCCTGTTTCTCCTGTTTGGGTTTATTATGCACAGGATAGCTTTCTCCTGATGCCCCAAGAATTATTCCCACAGGAAATATTCGGCTCCTTTGGAACTCCTCGGACACGAAACCCCCTTTCCCTGCGCACCTTCCTCCAGGGGGGTACCAAGGCTGGAAGCTGCTGCTAAGCGGCAGTGTGGGGTCAGGAGGGGCACCGACTCTCAGCCCAGCAGTCGCTGTCCCGGCTCCACCACCAGTTGACACATGGCACAGCCTGACCTCCCTGAGTCTCAGTTTCCCTGTTCATGAAGGCAGGTGATAGAGTCAGACTCAAGGTTTGTTGGCAATGTTTCAAATAATGTGTGCATGGTAACCTAGCACGGGGGCCAGGTAAGGGTAAGTGGCCGTAAGTTAACAACCACCCATTTCAACAGCTTTCCCGGCACAGCCAACTTAGAGGTGGGGAAGCGCAGCGGACGTTCTGGCCGAATGACCCGTGGCAGTTACATCATCTCCTGTCAACTTGTGAAGGGTCGAGTCTAGCCTGTCAATCAGGACACAGCTTGATGACCTCATTTGGAGGCATGAAGAAAATGAATATCTCACTGGAGGCCAGATACACTCCTCTCTCTGAGAGACAGTTCTCTTGACAAGGCACACGGAGCTACGCTGATGGAGCTACTCTGTCCTATGGAACCCTGGAGCTGGAGGAGCCACGTGGAGATCTGCCCCGGCCGACATGCCTCCACTGCCACTGGATCCACAAGACTTTCCACCCACTGGCCTGTGTGATCTTTCTGCATTCAGCATCATTGCATGGCTGCGTGAGTCTAAAGAAGAGTTACCGGACTAGTATAGACATATGGGGTAATATCAGACTTGTGAACTTGATCTGGACTGGACTGGGGTGTTTTCTCAATATGAAATTGCCCTTTTATATAAAGCGATTTCTTATACACATATGAACATCTGTGAATTTGTTTCTCTAGTCCACCCAAACTAACAGAACCATGAAACTTCTTCCCATAGTTAACACAGGAGAAGCTCCTGCCCCAAGTGACCGCAGTAGGGGAGGAAAAATCAGAAATGAAGGGGGCCACTTCTACACCCCAAACGGACTCGACAGCACCCAATGAGAACAACAGCTTTGCCACCCCTGGAAGACAAAAGGGGACGACAACTACCACTGGGCTCCCAAGCCTCTCCAACACCTCCTCCCCTCACTCCCAAACCCCACATGCTCTCCAAAGAACCTGGGGAGCCTCACTGGCTCTCATCTCCTCGCCTGCACAAGTCAGACGATCTCACCTTCGGCCCAGACTGTCAGGATGACCAGAGGCAGTGTTTCCTGGTGAGGGGTGGGCAAAGCACCTGTGTGGTGGTGGCCACTGGTGGTTTCTGCCCCAGCCTCTACTTCCTTCCTAATTAAAAACCAAAACCACACTCAATGCTTACTTATAGCGACCCTATAGGGCAGAGTAGAACTGTCTCCGGGTGTGTCCTGAACTCTAAATGTTTATGGGAATAGAAAGCCCCATCTTTCTCCAGAGGAGCTGCTGGTGGTTTTGAACTGCAGACCTTTCAGATCGCAGCCCGATGCATAACCACTACACCACCAGGACTCTTGGCTCCTTCCTAATGGATCCTCCATTTTGCTCAGTGATCTGCCCCTCCTCCAGACAGTTGAGAGGGAGACCAGAGTGGTGCAAGTGTAATCACCTCTCCATCACCAGTGATTGGCTCCAGCATGGACAAGTGACCTCACTCCAGGCAACCAGGTGAGATGAGATCTTTATCCTGTTTTGACACCAGCTGTCCCTCCTACTTCTCTGCTAGGTTTGAAAACCTGCTGCAATAACACGCAGAACTCACAGACAATGGCCATGATTATGGAGTTGATTAGAGAAGTCAACAAGTTACAAATCATGATCAGAAATGTTAAGGACACAGTTCTTTTGCCTGCATTACCTCTTCTCATGCTCATAGGAATGTCTCTTTCTGATCCCCTGTCCTCAGCCACCAGGCTCTCTGGCCTCTGGGCAAATATGACGAAGCTCCCTTAGCTAAGAAATGCCCAAAGAACGCCCACTCTGAAAGCCAGCAACCTCCTGCCCAAAGGCTCTCGTTTTCACTTGGCCTGGGGGAGAGGGGGGTAAGCCTGCCGCTCCACCTCTGCTGCTGCCACCAGTTCTCCACATAGTAAGAGTCACTGGCTCTTCTTTCTTGATGGTCATGGCATGTTCTTAATTCTGAGGTGGTCACTTTACACCCAGCAGACGGTAAAACTGGCCAATCTCATTAGAGTCCCATTCACCCTACTGACATGCTACCCCTTAGTCATTAGGTGGGAGTGACCGACTCCAGATTAAAGAGTCATCCCAAGTAATTCACCTGCACCTACTCTACCTCGATTCAGTCCCTACTGCACTCGTCCAAGAGGCGCTGTTTACACTGCAGTCCCCTGGAGTGTGGGCTGCCCACAGGAACGATGGGGCTTGGAGGTGCACAATGAGAGAGAAGGCATGTCTTTCCTCACTGTGAATGAATCTGAGCTGGAAATCATAGCCAATACAACCTGCATCGCCAAGGAAGTACATTCAAAATACAGACTCGCAGTAGTAGCCCTGGTAACTGGCACCCTGAGGATTCTCACACTCCACAAAGTTTTAAGAGCCCTGGAGTTAATGGAATTTTGCAGACACCAAGTACAGTGTCAAACACACTGTCAACACTAAATATCGGTCCAACATGAGCCTCCTGGAGAAAGCCTACTGGTGTTTCCTGGGAAACGCTACGACAGAAAGAAGAAAAACGAGCTCTCACAGATCTCACCTCTGCTTCCAAAGGGGACTTGTGCACCGTTTGAGGGAAACGTCTGCTGCCATTCGGCCAAAGCCCTCTTCCCTGGCAGCCCACCGCTGCGGGGGCCTCTGCAGCTGCCGTGGGACTCCTGACCTGGAACCCACTGCATTCCCAGCCACAGCCCAAGAAATGGTGCTCACGGTCACAGGACAGGCCAGTCCCACTCTCCCAGCGGCCCTTTCGACTTTATGAAAAGGTCGTTTTCCTAGCCTGGCTATTTCTTGTCCTGGCCTGACCGTCCCCCTGTGGTACAGAGAATGACGAAGGAGGCTGGATCTACTAGAAGATTCCAGAAGCTGGCTGATCCCCCAGGTGCATTCCTGGACTCAGTTTGAAATGTCAGGCATCCGTCGGTCCTTAAGGGTTAGAGGCCATCCCCTATGTCCAAAAAGGGAATGTCTATTCATGCTACTCTTTCTTGTCAACACTAGCATGTGCGTGTGGGTGGGTGGAGGCGTGGGGGAGAGATGCTTTGTTAAGGCCAAGCAAACTGGGGGGGAGTGGGGACACCAAATACTGCCAGAGCTTAGGTGCAACGCAGGTAGACTGAAGGAAGTGGGGAGGCACCAGGCAGAGGGATCTGCTGAGTACCAAGCACTTAGATGAACTATGAAGGGCAAGGGCAGCAAAGGCCATTTCAATCTCTCTATCTGATACTTTCCTTGAGGCTAGGTCTGTTAAGCTAGTTTGCTGAATTTCTCACCCCACTCCACCCACCCCACCCCCGACCCAGTAAAGATGTCCAATACTTACAGATAAAGTCTCCTTAGAGGAAATGCCTTCTTCAGGAAGCCTATCCAACCTTCCCACGCTCCAAGGTGGCCAGGCAACCTTGAGGCTCCCTCCGTACCTGAGCGGGAGGCTCTCCTCTGGAGACACTGTTCTTCACGTGCCTGTCTCTCCCACAGCCACGAGCTCATCCCCTTGTTCGTCTTTCCGTCTTTAACACAGCACAAGGTGGTCCTCGGTGAAGGACGGATGGAGAAATGCAGATGGGTGGATGAGAACATCACTGAGGATGCCAAGGATTTCTGACCAAATGGGCTGTAACACCCTCTGAGCTCAATTTTGAAGGATTTGGACAGGGAGAGATGGAGGTGGACCCACTTAGTCTAAAGTGCTGCCTACATCTTAGGCTGAAGCTAGTGCTCAATAAACGTTTCCAGGATGAGTTTACTACTGAGTGGGTCTTTCAAGAGTGGAGGGAACTGGCCTCATTTTAACACCGCCCTTTGTTTTTTCCCTAAGAAAACAGAAGAAATCTCTTAACAGGAAATAAACTGATAAACCAAGGGGAAGGCAAATGCCTATGCAACTCTACAAACAGTATATTTGAAGGGAAGTTAGGAGAATGAGGACAAGACATATGCACGGATAGGGAGATCATTCCCGGAGATATAATTGAGCAATAAAGGCACACCTCTTATTAGTATCTGCAGATGGAAATACCAGAAAAATATACACGACACTCCTGTAGAAAAATGCCTAATTTATCGCCCAAAGTAGAACCCTATGGGGTGATCATTTCTGTAGGACAAAGGACATAAACTGCGATTGTCCTGCGCAAACTGGGATATAAGGCTGGATGGGGGACGTGTTTGATGTCTGAAGCAGACCGTGAAAGCTGTGGGAGCCAGAATTCGACAGGCCTGCCTTGTCTCTCTGGGTCTTAACACTTTTCTATTGCTGTCCATTAGTGAGAAGCACTTTGGTTTTCCTTATCTGACAGGTTTCCCGCCTGACACAGTGCAGGGGCAGTGAATTATTTAGGGGGGCTCATCTAGCCACAGTCTCGAACCCCACCAATGGGCCTTTTCCCGCACGAGCTTGGTAAGAAGGTGGGGAGAATACTGACAGGATTCACCTGGAAGTAACTGTGAACAGGGGTTCCTGGAGCAGCCCTTGGCTGTGTATAAAATGAGACCTCTGAGAACCAGGAGGAGGAAGCTCATTACCAGCAAGAGCCAGGAGTGCAGCGTGTCCTCTGGATCCGAGGTCCCTGCACAGAGAACCTTCTGGGTCCAGAAGGTAGCTGGGACATCTGAGAAGCAGCAGCAGAACCAGCAGCTGGGGCATGGGACAGAGTGGTGGACTTCCCAGCCCCGGGAGCAAATAAAGCTGAGTACTGTGGGGTAGGAGGTTGGTTTGTGCTGTGGGGTGTCTCTGGGCCCTTAATTGGGGAAACTAGGCTTGCTGACCCACGAAAGTGGAGCCCAGTGCCTTCGGACTGAGGCTTAGGTAGCTGGGTTTGCTGACCCACGGAGCTTGAGCTGAATGCCTTCGGGTGGAGGCTTACAGCAGAATGGGATGGCCCACTCGGGTAGTTATTAGCAGACCTGAAAGAACTTTATAACATGTCCTGATAAACCACTGTATCCTGAGCATTTCTTACTTGCATTACAAGCTGTCAACCTCCTTAATAAGCACTTTCATCATGAATATTATCTACGAGTTGTTTTTTTTTTCACTTTTTATTTCTTTTAATTTTTTTTATTTTAACAATTTATTGGGGCTGATACAATTCTTTTCACAGTTCATACATATACATACATCAATTGTATAAAGCACATCTGTACAGTCTTTGCCCTAATCATTTTTTTCTCTTTTCTTCTTTTACATTTTATTAGGGACTCAAACAACTCTTACCACAATCCATACATATACATACATCAATTGTATAAAGCACATCCATACATTCCCTGCCCCAATCATTCTCAAAGCATTTGCTCTCCACTTAAGCCCCTTGCATCAGGTTATCTACGAGTTTTATGTGGCCATCACAATGGATATTAGAATCTAGAGACAAAGTCAAGAGTACTCATGAAAAAAAACCAAAAAAAACTCATGAAAACAACACATAGAGGTTCTGGTTCTGACAGGTGTTACTATATATGTATCACCTGTTTTGTTTGTAAATTTTTATTGTGAGAGCAGGAACACAAAGACACACACACACCACGGTGCAAGGCAGCACTCTGCCCTATATCCCAAAGCTAGAAACGGTGTCAATGGTCCTTGGTAAATGACTAGGTTAACAGCAGGTGGTCCAGTACTAAGACAGGAAGAGAGAGGAAGCCCTCAGACATGGCTAAGCACGCGACAACATGGTTAAACCGGGAAGACAATGTCCTCCTGCTGAGGGAAAGAAGTCCATCAGAGCAGGCCAGCGATTCTGTCAAGGTGACTCCAAGAGAGAGTTAAAGCTTACTGTGCCAACCTGGCCATTAAACACATGTGGTTAATTGAAGGGCAGAGCGATAAATGGCTCGGTGAGTCTCACCTTTCTAGTTCTCGGGTCTCTTGTTATCTGATGGTTGGACCAGGGTGCAGCTGCCTTAACCAGTTCCCTGCTTCCGCTGGCAAGGCTCACTTCCTGCAAGACATCCCTGAGGAGAAGCCACATGGACCTACCCTGATACTGCCCTGGGTGCTGGAACAGCCGTGTGGAGACCCCTGCCAGCGCTGAGATGCTTACACATTCACTGACTCGGCTTTCCTCCTGCAGTCGGCGTCATTGCCTGTGTTTTGTGAGATGGAGGATGACTTTGTGGATTGGTGTTGGACAGATGGGTTAATGTTGGGCTTGTGGGTTTGGGCAGCACTGGGTTGGGATGCTTTCTTGATGTGCACTTACCCTTTATATAAAACTCTCTCTTATACATGAGTTTCTGTGGATTTGTTTCTCTAAAGTACCCAGACAGACACACTACACTTATATAAAATATCTAAAGAGGCAAGAAGTGTATACAAACCTAAATCTATTCGTGCTTACCAGAGGCAGATGGGAGGGAGGGAGGGAGGGAGAACGAGGGGCATATTGTTTGGGGGCCACGGAGCTTCCGTTGAGAGCGATGAGAACATGGAAGGTCAGTGGTGCTATCAACACCATGGCGGCCGGCACACGGTACACATGAAACACACAGAACCGTCGTGACACATGCCTCCACCACAAGAAGCGGAACTTAGCATGTGAACCGGAAGGGGGACAAAAGGGAGAGGGGTTCGCCTGCCTCCCCATATCTTGGACAGAGAGCTTCTTTGGGGTGAGCACTGAACAGCCACGCTGACGAGCACCCCAGAGAGGACATGAGATCAGGGCTCGCAGCAGGAGTCTTTCCAGAGCACCAGCAGAGGGCCCGGGGCACAGTGCCGCGCATGCATGGCCTAAAAAGGCCTGGCGTGTGTGGGGCCAGCTGAGTCAGGAACGTAAACAGCGTGCGGCAGACATGAAGCAGCTCAGGTTTTACACAATCATGGCAACCAAGTGAGATGGATTCGGGGCTGGATGAAGCTCTTTAAACTGTTTCTACTTAAAAAGGAAATGTATTGACTATAGCCCTCCTGGCAAATTTCTTTCCTGACACATCAAGTGCATTCACAAGCTCCTTTAAATTCCACAGGAACAATGTCGGAGTTTAGCAACGTGAATGCCAGCAGGCTGCGCCAGACCAATCGGGAGGCGAGGGAGCAGCTTCCCTGGCGTTTAATTGCTCCGGAAGAAGGCACAATTGTGGAGCTCCTTCTTATCAGTCCCAACTTCCACTTAGAAAAATGTTTGTCCACCCTGTCGAAGGGTCTTATCTCTGGAGGAGCTGCCCCGGCAGGAACAGGAACGCATGTGGTGTTGTCCTTGGCCTTGCCTCTGTCCTAACCATCTCCCCTTCTCAAACAGCACTGCGACGCCTCACTTTCAGGTCGCATTTCCAGGGACACGTGTCCTGCTTCCGACATCCACAAGCGCTTGGGCGCCGTATTCGTGTCACACTGACCTCCTGACGCCCACCTGACCAGGCACCGCTGAGAAACCTTCAGATGGCATTTAGGACTGCCATACCCCGTCCCTGTTGGGGCGACTCAGCTCATTGAGAGCCCCTGGTTTCAGAGCACAGCTATGCTCCCTATGGTGTTCCACGGCCGGTTTTGGGGGAAGGAGACCCACAGATTTCTTCTGAGGCACCAATCGTCTCCAACTGCCCAGCTGTACCATCCAACAGCTTCATAAATACTTTATTATTCAAATGAGAGGGGGCGTGTCAATCATCACACAAAGACAGGCCAGGCAGAGCCAGGACTTCCTAGATAAACTAGAATTCTGAGGTCACCTTAAGCACCATGTAGTCCATTCAGACACATGGGGACCTAAATCAAATCATCAACCTACCTGAAATCCAAGATGTGCAGCAGTCCTGGTGGCGTAGTGGGTTACACACTGGGCTGCTAACCCTGAGGTGAGTAGTTTGAAACCACCAGCCGCTCACCAGGAGAAAGATGAGGATTTCTACTCCCATAGAGTTACCGTCCAGGAAACCCACAGGAGCAGCTCTACTACATCCTACAGGGTCACTCCGAGTTGGAAATGAGAATTGAATTGTGACAGTGGGGGGATTTTGGTTTGTTTGTCTGTCTGTTTGATCGAACTCAATTTACCTTTCCAGTCTTTCTTCATCGTGGCCCTACCACATGGTCTAATTAAAATGAAGCTACAGTGACCCAGCATACCTTGACCTTTATTCTGTGGATGCATCTGCTCACCCATCTCCTCCGACCTCCAACCGCTCCAGGTCTTAAGGACCGCCCCCCTCACTCTCCTATGCAGATCTGGGTCTTCCCCTTCCTTCCAAACCCAAATCCAACGACGCCAATCATGAATCTGTTCATTCAACCCAGCTTTATTGACCCCTTCCTATGTGCCAGGTCACAGTGAGTAAGAAAGAAAATGCTCCCACGCTCACTGTTGCAAAGGGCAGACCCAAGGCTGGAGAAGCCATCCCCTCCTACGGTTATGTGTAGACACACCGTCACCCCACATGGCTGTGAGCTCCCCAAGCGCAAAGCCCACAACCATCTGTACATCCCTGACGAACCTCTCACAGGTGTGGGAAGCGCGGGCACACAGCAAACACACACTGGGAGAACAAAGCCTATGAAAGAGTCCTTACCTGCGGAGAGGTTTCTAATACTGCTATGGGACCAAAACTAAAGCCAAAACAGACTCACTGCCATTAAGTCGATGCTGGCTCGTAGTGACCCTATGGGACAGGGTAGAGCTGTCTCTGTGGGCTTCTGAGACTGTCACTCTTTACAGGAGTAGAAAGCCCCGTCTTTCCCGAGGAGTGGCTGGTGGTTTCAAACTGCTGACGGTGCCAATCACAGCCCCACCTGTAATGGCCGCACTGCCAAGGCCCCTTTGGATCAGATTCACTCACTGCCACTGAGTCGATGAAACCCTTTAAGGAAGGGTAGGACTGTCCCTGGGCGTTGCTGAGACTGTACCTCGGTTTTGTTTTTTTAAGTCATTTTATTGGGGGTTCTTACAGCTCCTATAACATCCCATGTATCATTTGTATCAAGCAAATTTGCGCATGTTACCATCATCATTTCCAAAACATTTTCTACTTGAGCCCTGGATATAAACTCTTCTTTTTTACCCCTATCTCCCCTACCCTCCCAAGAGACTGTCACTCTTTACAGGAGTAGAAAGCGCCATCTTTTTCCCACTGAGCAGCTGGTGGTTTCAAACAGCTGACGGTGCCAGGTGCAGCCCAACTCGTAACCACTGCACCGCCAGGGCTCCTGAGTGATCAAAGGAGAGCGCAAATTCCCATGGACCTCAGAAAAACTGCCCCAGTCCCACAACTGAGGCTCTGGTGACACTGCGGCTGAAAGGCAACTTCAATCACCTGGCCCGGCCCTAATTCGCTTCCCCTGAGGTTAACTGGTTCACCCAAGGGCACAACGCTGGCACTTAGTTACAGGAGAGCCTCAGATCACCAGAGGAGCCACTGAAGTGGAGGGTGTCCAGGCAGGGGGAGGAGAGAAACACCGTGAGCTGGAATGATGGTAGGGTGAAGGGGGAAAGCCAAGAGTGGGTCCCAGGTAGAGACAGGGAGTGGGGGCTATATCTGTCAGTGAGGCCGAGAGGCCGAGAGGCATTGTCATGGGCTATGTCTGTGGCCAGGGCTGCCGTTCAGCCAGGGAGGGCTGCTGGGACGGGTGCTCATGAAGGCAAAGGGTGCTCATGCAGGTAGGGTTCTGCTGTTGAACATCGAGCCAAGCCAGTGGTGGGTAACATCTGAGCCCAGGATGCCCAGCACACTCTCCCATGTCTGACCTGGAAGACACAGCTAAAAGATCGGCAAGCAACCAAACGAAGAGTTTCTAGATTCCTGCTCAAGGAGTCCTGTAAGTCCACTGGGTTGTGCACTGGGCTGCTAACCACAAGGTCAGCAGTTCAAAACCATCAGCAACTCCTTGAGAGAAAGATGGGGCTTTCTGCTTCCATAAAGAGTTACAGTCTGGGAAACCCCCAGGGCAGTTCTACCCAGTCCTGTAAGATCGTGACGACTTGGAATCTACTCCATTGCAGTGAGTGAGTGAGATTCCTGTTCATGCTGACCTCAAGCGTGTCAGAGTAGAACTGTATGTACTCCACAGAGTTTTCCATAACCGATTTCCTGTCAGAAAAATACCAGGTCTTTCTTCTGAGGCACCTGTTGTTGGATGCAAACTGCAACCACTCTATCAGCAACTGAGCGTGTCACCATTTGAGGCAGTTACATAAACTGGTGTCAACTTTAGAGTATTAAGAGTGAATGGGTGGAGTTTAGCCTGTCAATCAGGTCACAGCTTGATGACCTCATTTGGAGGTACTACAGAAATAAATAGCTCACTGGAGGCCAGATACACACTCTCTCCCTGCGAGACATTTCTGTTGACAAGCCACATGGAGCTACACTAATGGAACCAAAGGAGCCACGTGGAGACCCACACCAGCACTGAGATGCTTCCACCACAACTGGGTCCACAAGACTTTCCACCCACTGGCCTGTGATCTTCCTGCATTTGGCATCATTTCATGTGTTGCATGAGTCTGAAGAGGAATTTATAGACTGGTATCAGACATCAAGCACTAATATTGGACTTATGGACTTGATCTAAACTGGGCTGGGATTTTTTATATATAATTTATCTTTGATATAAAGCTCTTTCTTATACACATGTGTCTATGAATTTGCTTCGCTAGTCTCCCCAGACTAGCACCCCATTTAAGCTGTGCAGGGATGGCTAAAGGACCAGCAGATGGCGAAGAACAGGGTGTGGTTTTCCTTGGATTCAGCCAAGCAGTGCCCTCTCGGGAGCTGGGGCGGCTCCAACAGACCTGCTCCACCACTGGCAGGGCTCAGAGCTGCTCAGAGAAAGTCCAAGTAAAGCAAGGTCAAG
This sequence comes from Tenrec ecaudatus, assembly GCF_050624435.1. Taxonomy (NCBI): domain Eukaryota; kingdom Metazoa; phylum Chordata; class Mammalia; order Afrosoricida; family Tenrecidae; genus Tenrec; species Tenrec ecaudatus. The sequence goes on from NC_134545.1 coordinate 80,232,236, forward strand.
GTCATGGGATTTCTCCACATGAGAAGCACCGAGAGACTGTGTGCAGTTGAGTCTCCCGTAAGTGGGGCAGACTGGAATGGGATTAAACAGTAACTAGGAGCAGAGGAGTGTGGCACCTAGTGTCTGTGAATGATGTACATCTACTTCTCAGATGGCTCTGATGCTGGGAAGTCAGTCATAAAGCTAATTTAATGGAGGTGTTTCACAAGCCGGAAGTTGTCAAACGATACCATTAATTTCACTTATAAGATTTGCTGATGATTATTCACAAGGGTTGCAGCATTGCATCAACAGGAAACTGCCAGAAATTCCAGCTAATCCAGAAGAGGGCAAGGTAGGAGGGACATCACTGCTGACATCTGATGGATCCTGGCTGAAAGCAGAGAATGCCAGAAAGATGTTCTGTTGACTATGCAAAGGCATGCGACAGTATAGATCATAACAACATATGGATAACATTGGGAAGAGGGGGAATTCCAGGGCACTTAATTGTGCTCATGTGCGACCAGTACAAGGACCAAGAGGCAGTTGTTGGAAGAAATTAAATGAATGCTGTGTGGTTTAAAATCAGGAAAATGTGCCTCAGAGCTGTCTCCTTTCCCCATATTTATTCAGTCTCCATTCTGAGCAAATAACCCAAGAAACCAGAATATATGAAGAAGGCATCCGGATTAGAGGAGGCTTATTAACAACCTGAAAAATGCAGATGACACAACTTTGCTGAAAGCGAAGAAGGTGTGAAGCCCTTGATGATGAAAGACCACAGCCTTCAGTAGGTTTGATGAAATGTTTTGTTTTGAAAACTGAAATTAAACGTTGATGAGAGCGAGGAAGGCTTGTAGCCCTGGCTGATGAAAGCCCTTCCGTGTGGACTACATAGAAAGAAAGATGCAAATCCTCACAGCTGGACCAATGCCCCCATCAGGAGAAAATATCAAAGTAGTCCAAGATTTCATTGTGATACAATCCGTGACATGGAACCAGGAGATAGTACTCCATTGAGAAGATCCGCTGCGCAGGACCTCTTGAAAACGCTGGTGGTCACAGGTGTCACTTCGAGCACTGAGGTATGCCAGACCCAAGCTTGACTTCCAGTCCCTTCAAGTGCATGTGAAACTTGAACAAGAATAAGAAAGACCAAAGAAGAACTGATGCAATTGGGTTATGGTGTTGGCAAAGAATACTGAAAATACAATGGACCGCCAGAACAAACAAGTCTGTTTTAGCAGGAGTACAGCCAGAATGCTCCTTAGAAGCAAGTTTGGGTGAAGAGAGGTCCATATGCTCAGCCCCACTATGAAACACGATGTCTCTCTCTGACGAATAGCCCTATAGGGGACAACACTGGAGACACAGTGTGGGAATTGCCCCCGATCTGACCCCACCACAGTGAGGCAAAACACTGAGGGCATGCAACAGAACAGCAAGGGGAGCAGACCAAGGAAGTTCTTGGGGAATACAAAAAAATAAACTTTGGGGTCAGGGCGTGGCATCCCATCAGATTTGACCGGATAATACTTCTAAAGGTCAACAGATGTTGAACTATTTACAGGCTTAGCTTTTTCTTTGTCATTGTTTTTTTTGTTTTGTTTTGTTTTGTTGCTTTGTTTTGCTCTGTCTTGTTTTTGTGCATGTTATCGCTGAAGGTCTATCTAGATAAGATAGGCTGGAAAAACAATCTGGAGGAGAAAACAACAGGTCCAACAGTTCTGGGGGAACACTCGAGAGAGGGAGGTGGGGAAAGGAAGTGATGGTAACCAACCCAGAGACAAGGGAACAACAAGTGATTCAAAATCTGTGGAGAGAAGGGTGTAAGCGGCCTGGTAGGGCTTGATCGAGGGCAATGTAACCGAGAGGAATTACTGAAACCCAAATGAAGGTTGAGCATGATAGTGGGACAAGAGGAAAGTAAAAGGAAATACAGGAAAGAAGGAGGCAAAGGGCATTTATAGATGTCTAAATACAGGTATGTACACATGCAAATATATTTATATATGATGATGGGGAAAACGATCTATGTGCATATTTTTATAGGTTTAGTATTACAGTAGCAGATGGACATTGAGCCTCCATTCAGCTACTCCCTCAATACAAGAACACTTTGTTCTACTAAACTGGCTTTCCATGATGCTCACCTTCCCTACACGATCGCTGAAGACAAATGGGTGCATAACCAAATGTGGTGAAGAAAGCTAATGGTGCCCAGCTATCAAAAGATATAGCATCTGGGGTCTTAAAGGCTTGAACATAAACAAGCTGCCATCTAACTCAGGAGCAACAAAGCCCATATGGAAGAAGCAGACCAGCCTGTGTGATCATGAGGTGTTGATGGGATCAGGTATCAGACATTGAAGAACAAAAAATCATATCATTGTGAATGAGGTGGAGTGTGGAGTGTGTACCCAAAGCCCATATCTAGGCAAGTGGACATCCCCTTTCAGAAGGGTCTTGGGGAGGAGACGAGTCAGTCAGGGTGTAATGTAGCAACGATGAAACATAGAACTTTCCTCTAGTTCTTAAATGTTTCCTGTCCCCCCATCATGATCCCAATTCTACCTTACAAATCTGGCTAGACCAGAAGATGTACACTGGTACAGATAGGAACTGGAAACACAGGGAATCCAGGACAGATCACCCTTAGGACCAATGGTGAGAGTGGCGATACCAGCAGGGTGGAAGGAAGGTGGGGTAGAAAGGGGGAACCAATCACAAGGATCTACATATAACCCACTCCCTGGGAGATGGACAACAGAAAAGTGGGTGAAGGGAGATGCCAGACAGTGTAAGACATGACAAAATAATAATAATTTATAAATTATCAAGGGTTCATGAGGGGAGGGAGGCAGGAAAGGAAGAGGGAAAAAAGGAGCTGATACCAAGGGCTGAAGTAGAAAGCAAATGTTTTGAGAATGATGATGGCAACAAATGTACAAATGTGCTTGACACAATGGATGGATTGTAAGGAGTTGTGCGAGCCCCCAATAAAATGATTTTTTAAAGTTAGAAGAAAAAGGGGGGAAAAAGCAGCAGCAAGTTTAGGGAGACTTTGTTTCATGTGTTTGGATCTTCTCCAGCCCCTGGAGAAGAAACTCATGCTTCGCAAAGTGAAGGCTCAGTGTAAAAGAGGCAGACCCGGGAAGAGAGAGATTATTAAGACAGTGACTGCAACCAACGTAACAGTTATGTGCGGATGGCTCAGGCCTGGGCCGTGTTTCACTCAGTTGTACGTCAGGACTGACTCGGCAGCCTCGACCAGCTACAGCGACAACACGGTGAGGAGACGCCTTGAGAACCAGTACGAATGTTCCACTGAGGATGATTGGTGTTGGAATGACATCAGAGCTCTAGTACAGTCAGCCTGCAGGGGCATCCTGCGAGAGAGAGAGAGAGAGAGAGAGAGAGAGAGAGAGAGAGAGAGAGAGAGAGAGAGAGAGAGAGAGAGAGAGAGAGAGAGCCTGCTGTGGGGGGAAGATTCACAGAGCAGGTGGCACTTGTGCTGTGCTTGAAGGGTGAGGAGCATCTCACGGAGAGTCCAAGAATTGGGATGGACAGTGTGGTTGTCCGTTACCGCCCAGTCCGTTTGGATTCATGGTGAGGGACCCTGTTGTACGGACGAGGCACCCTGTAATCCATAGGGTTTTCGCAGCTGTGACCTTTGGGAAGTAGACCAGTTTTCCAGGTGGGTTTGAACCATTAACCTTTCTACTAGTTGTCAAACATTCAACTGTTTGTGGTCCCTAAGAAAATATTGCGGAACACTGTGAAGTTGGCAGTAGAAGGCCCGTGGCCACATGGAAAGATGGTCATTTGCAGTTTGGTGGGATGATCAGGCTCATAGAGCTCAGCAGTTCAGTGATACCTCCGGCCAGGAGGGCCACAGGCTTAGGTCCTCGGCGGTGACTGCGTGCAGGGGAATCAGAGATTGCCGCGGGCTGGGGAGGCCAGAGGAAGCTTCCTGTCAGAGGGGCACCGGGGCAGAGCCATGAGGACCAATCAGATATGGAAGAGAGAAAGGGGGATGCAAAGGGAGAGGATGGGGACAAATGCCTAGAGAAAGGATCTAAGAAAAAACCAACCAGGTTAGAAGAGAGGGAGCAAGGGGGGATGGGGTGGTCAAGAAGGTGAACCCGTTTGGGGCTCTAGAGCAGTTCAACGGATCTGTCTGGGAAGAAGCACGGCCAGAGTGCTCCTTAGAGGCAAGGATGGCGAGGCTTCGCTTTCTTACTTTGGACCTGTTATCAGGAGAGACCAGACAGCATGCTTGGCGAAGTCAAGGGGCAGAGAAGAGAGTTAGGTCCTCAAGGAGCTGGCCTGAGATAGCAGCCGCAATCATGGGAACAAACAGGAACAATTGTGAGGATGGCACAGGGCTGGGCAGTGTTTCATCCTGTGGTTTTTCTCCTGTCGCTCTGCGTCAGAACCGACTCCATGGTACCTAACAAGAACAGAGCAGGTCAAAATGGTTGCTGGGGGTCAGGTTGATCCAGGAGGCTGGAGTAAGTTGCTAAAAGGCATGGATTTGAGAGACACCAATATTTATGCGAAAAGGACAGAGGGAAGCCTTTCCAGGGGAAAGGATATGCAGAATTTCACACCATTTCAAACAGATTCCAGAGAAGGAGGCAAACTTTGTTTAAATCCTAGTGTGTGTGCACCTCTGCCCAATGACGTTCACCATCTTTGTCTTAAAATCTTTACGTTATTTCTGCCTCTGTTACTATGCCAGTCTATAGATAAGGCAATAAGGTTAGAGAGGTGGAACAGGTTTCCCCCCAAGCTGTCAGTGTGAGAGCTAGGGGTTGTTTTTACTCAGATCCAACAAACACCCATTCCGCTTATTCTGTGGAGTCTCGGGGGAATGTGGGAAAAGAGAAGGATTTGTCTTCATGGCGTTTCATCCCAGTTAAGCCCTTACTTAAATGTGGCTCCAATTGCCAGCCATGCTGCAGTGTTCCAACACACGGCAAAGTCTTTCCGAGAGTGCGTGGTTGAGGCACTCCGAGCCCACTGGAATTGGAAACTCTCCTCCAGACTAGGAAACTGGGGACCAGAGAGGAGACAGGCTGTGGCCGGGCCAGAGGCCGACTGAGGCTGAGAATTAGAAGAGTCTGGAGACGCTGGTTCTTGTACCTATTTCTAGGTCTTCCAGGGGAAAAGCTTGTTTCTGCCTAACAATGGAAACCTGAGTCTGGCGAGGTGGTCCTGGCAGGATTGAAGGAGAAGGTTCTCTCCCTCCGTGTGTGTTCCTTCAGTGTAGCCTCGGATGCCTTTGACCAGCAGGAAGGATTCCTTAAGACCAAAGGTTAAGACCAAAGCATTTAACAGGTGGAAAGGGCATAGGAAGGAAGGAAGGGGAAGATCAGAGGCCACAGAAATAGAAGCCTAAATGCTAGGCTGGGCTAAAAGGAATTTTCCAGGCCTGTTAATAATTACTAACATTTATGGGACACTCACTGCCCCAGGAAGTCTTTACATGTCTTTTTATGTAAGCGCCAGGGCCCCCTATGGTAGGTCCTGCTTCATTGCCCCATTTTACAGACAAAGCAACAGCTCAAAGAAACTAAGTGACTAAGTCAGAACTCCAACCTAGGTTGGCCTAAAACAAAGCTCTATATTTAAACATCAAGCAATTTTATAGGATTAGGAGTCCCAGGAGCCCTGGTGGCATAATGGTTATATGTTGGGCTGCTAACTGCAAGGTCAGCAGTTCAAAACCATCAGGAGCTCCATGGTAGAAAGTCAAGTCTTTCTACTCTCCTAAGGAATCAGTCTCAGAAGCCCACACTTCTGCCCTGTCCTATAGGGTCAGAATCTGTTCAATGGCAGTGAGTTTGGGTTTAAAAAGTTCCAGGTACTGATATATTTTGGACCCACATGGAATAGCACATTTTGGGAGGTCTTAACCCTTGCCACTAGTTCCTAACCAGGGGCTGTTTTGCGCCACCTGGGGACATTTGGCCATATCTGAAAACATTTGTCAGTTCTCTAATGTCCACTGGTGTTACTGATATCTGGAAGCCCTAGGGGGCACAAATGATTAAAGTGTTTAGATGCTAACAAAAGGTTGGAGGTTCAAGTCCACCCAGAAATGCATAGGAAGGAAGGGCTGGTGATCTACCACCCAAAATTCAGCCATGAGAAACCCCATGGAGCACAGGTCTATTCTGACACACACTGGGTTTCCATGACTTGGCATCAACGTGACAGCAATTGATTGGTTCTTTGCATCTCCTGAGGAGAAGCCAGGGATGCAAGTGAACGTCTGACAAGGCACAAGAGAGCTTCCAACAACAAACGTCAGTAGTAGTGAGGTTGGAAATTTCTGTCCCATGTGGACTTGGGAGTCTTTACCACAAGCTAACGGGGCTAGTGGAAGGACTTTCTGACTAACCTGTGGGGAGTGTGGAAGTTCATCGTTCAGTGCTAGTGACTTACGCTGCACCGTAACGGATATTCACTGCATGAGAGCCCCACGGACTGGCCCCCGAAAAGCTGGCGTGCTGGTTGTCGTGGGGAGAGTCTGGAAGAAGAATTCCAGCACAGCAGTATAATGCCCCGGCCAGAGACTGTATGTGACCTGCACAGGTGGGAGGTGGGTGGGGCTCCGTCCTGAGAATTGGCTACTGAGAACTGATTGGGTTACTTTGCTCTGTGGCACTGGAAAAAAAGAACTCAGATCCAGTTCATGTGCTTTTTTCTCCTTTCTTTCTTTCCGAAATTGTTGTTGTTCGGTGCCGTCGTTTGGGTTCTGACTCACAGAGACACTGCATACAACAGAACAAAACACTGTCCCATCTCGCTGACCCTCCACTTTAGTCTCTGCTTCCCTGTGGCCCCCAGCCCCTCCCCCAGACCCAGGACTTGCCTTGTACCAAGAAGATGCTCAATGAATGCCTTTCACAGTGAACTAAAATGAAAGGGAACCTGTCCAATTCTTAGGCCAATCTGGGCTCCTGGGTGGCCTCAAGCTCAGTACATCCAAGTGACCTCTCACTGTTCTACGATTGGATTTGGGCCCAGACTGAGTCAAATGACCTCTTATCGTTCTTCCAAAATTAGGCTTTCCTCTTTAATTACACCTTATCTAGCCATGCTCGATTCGGATTCAAATTACATAATTACTTCAAGTCCTCAGTCTTAAAAACAGAAAAAGGGAAGGGCAGGACTGGATGGGATTGCACAGGTAAGGAAGGGCACCACCTGTACATATTTACGTAACCATATATTTACGTGTACCATTTATTTCCCTGTTCATCTGCAATTTGGAAATCCAGAAAAGTCACGTGAGAGTTCAGAGTGGGGTCTTAACCAGTTAGGCCGCCAAGTGAAGAGGAGGACCAAGGACAGTCTTGAAGCCAGCCCTCGGCCCGTCCCCTCGGCAACGAATGAGGGAGCTGTATGCTCTTAGGTCTGCTTCCTCTTTACCAAGATGTCCACCTGCTTCCGAATTCCATGTATTCACTGTGCTCCCTCCACCCACAGGCATTTCTGCACATTCCTCCTTTTCCCTACTAGACTGTGCTTTTCCTGTAGGAAAGACCCTGTCTACTCTAATCCATCTTGGTATTCCCAACTCTCCATCCCTCCCAATAGCATGCAGAGGGCGCCCCCAGCCTTGCCCATCTCCCACTGCGCGCAGTCCTCTCCTGCTTTGGCACACGCTAGTCCCTCAGCCCTCTCTGGCCCCGTCCCGGCTCCCTCTGTGATCCTACTGCACCCCATGCGTGCCCCAACATAACGGCATGGAAATCGCTGCCTTTGCCCACCTCCCTCCTTCAGGCCAGTAGTCTCCAAAAAGTTCCTGTCACACCTCCCTAGTCGTAAAATAACATTGTGCACATTTTGTTGTACACTCATTACAACATCTGCACTACCATAAATAGGGAAAGAGACTTCTGGCTTCCTATTTTAGGGAAAGAATAAATAGCACTCAAACTGGCAAAGTTTTCTTCTTGCATCTCAACAGCTATCTGGCCCCGAGTGAGACTCCCAGGGAGGACAGCAGGGGTGTTGGATTCTCTTTGCTTTCCCAGAGTCTGGTCCAGAGAACCCCAAATCTATTAAATGGATCCATTCACTCAGCATACCATGAGCACCTTTGGGGGTGAGGATGGGGGGGGGCATGGAACAACACAAAGATAAGGAGAAAGACCCCTGGGCTGGGCCCTGTCATCCTGGGCCCCCAGGCTGGTAGTGGGAAAACAACAATTCTCCAAACACGTGTGGCGGCAGCTGAGGCGAGTGCTGAGAAGAATACACACCTGGGGCCATGAGCGCCTCCAACAAGGGGCGGGAGCCTGGTCAGGAGCCTCGGAGAAGGCTCTCTAGAGCCAGCTACAGGAGGAGCGGTGCTCGTGAGAAGCCAGCTAAGAACGGGCTGGCTTGTGCTTCCTTACTAATCTGTTGGGAACACGTTCATTTCACCACACCGGAGAGTCTGCTTCTAGCCCTGGCTGGCATCTCCCTCCCAACCCCACACACTCTCCGACCGAATCAAAGCCTCCTTTCAAATTTCCAGTCCCGGACAGGGACGGTGTACCTACTAAGCAAGGTAAGCACGGATGTACTGTGCTTTCTTACCAGTCTGGAGTGAACAGTTTCACGTGTGTTACACGTTTAAAACTAACTGTCTGCTACAGAGCAGTAAGCACAGGCTGTGTGTGGCACAGCATAGGCCAAACCCTGAGCAGGACAGAGAATGTTTAAATCCCAAGGACGAACAGAGAGAGACCAGTGAAAGAAAATGATGAACACACTCTAAAAGGACAGCAAGTCCTCCTCCTCCTCCTCCTCGGTACTTCTCTCCACCTGTCAAAACAGACCACCCCTGGCTTCTAACATGTGCAGGAGCCCCTCGGCCCTGCTCCTCCTGGCCAGCCTCTGAGCCAAACAAAGCAGGTGGACTCTCTGCCTCCCCCTGGCCCTCCCACAAACAGCACCCCCACCATGACACTCCTGAAAGGCATGTGCGTTGCCATGGGCACCACCAATCGAAGGCTCCTGGGCAGTTTAATTTTTCAAAGAGCGTGTTAAATATTTTACATCTTCTGGCAGTACTGTTTCTTCCTTGCCTGCGATGGAAAGGATCTCCCTATAGCCCTTGAATAAAGGACTCGCGTCAGAGAAATGGCATCATCGGCAGGCCAGCCCGTGGACGTGCTGGGAAGGGCACCTCATGGCCCCATCTCCTCTTTGTCTCGGGTGTGTGCTCTTTGAAGGTGCCACCTGGGGAATCCTGAACTACAGGCCACAAAACCCCTTCTCTGCTGGAGCTCCTCTGACCCCAGGATGGGCGATGAGTCACGTCGATGCTTTCGGTGAGTGTTTAAATGGCCCATGACTTTAATAATTCAGACAAAGCCAAGGACTTAAACTGCCGGGCTGGCCGCAGGACCTCCTCCTGGAGCAGCTGTCTGGAAGAGGAGCCGTATCTTCTATCAGTGCGCAGGCATGACTAACATTTCCCAGTTCCTGGGGGGCCTCGCCCCCTCACACCTGCCAGTGCTGGCTCCCTACTGTACCCACGTGTCCAACAAAAGAGACCCCACGCAGCACACACAAAGTAGTCCTAAAAGACCTGCAACTGTGTCAGTCCGCGTTCGTGGGCCTGGGAATTTTTATTTTCAGCAACCATTCCAAGCTTTGCCCATCCTCTGGCTCCCTAAGGCCCAGCTTCCTCCAGCTACTCTAATTCCCGTCCCTGTTGGGACTTTGCTTTTTCCAGGGCCTCTATTCACTCTGTCCTGTTTAAAAGCAGCCCACGTCCTATTTTTGCCTGGACCTCTCCACCCAAATTCCTCAGCCAGTTCTCCAGCCCAATGCCCAGGCCACTGGGCCAAGGACTCAGATCTCCCAGCTCCAGTTCCAGCCTTTCTGACCTCATCCCTGATTTCAAGATCCTGCCCAGCCTCCCATCGCCAGCCACTGAGTGCACTGTCTATAAAGAAATGCCCAGCCCCGAGCAGTCAGCAGTGTGTGTGCTATCAAGCAACTGCCATCGAGATGATCCTGACTGGCAGTGACCCTAAAGGACAGAGCCGAGCTGTTCCTCAGGGTGTCCGAGGCTGTGACTCGTGACGGGAGCCGATAGCCTCGTCTTTCTCCCCTGGAAGGGCTGGTCCACTATGCCAGCAGCTCTCCTCCTCTGTGTGACACAGACCTGGACAAAGGGCTGCCTAAGGTCAGCGTAGGAGACCCTGCAGGGGGGCGGTTAGTGAGGTGCTGAGAGGAAAGGCATGGTGATCCAAAACAAAATCACCCACGGAGACCCCTACAGTGCACAGCTCTAGCCTGGCACATCTGAAGTGGCTACGGGTCAGAGTCGACTCAATGTCAGCTGGTTGGTTGAACACCAACTTACCAGAACAATGTTCCCTTTCGCCCCCTGTCTGTCTGTTACAAGACCTCCAACCCTTGGCTCATTCTGTGCTCACAGGAAGTCACCAGGCAACACTGGCTCTGCCCCACGTGCAGAAAAAGTGGGCAAGAGCAAGTGAATGACCTCCTTACATGTCACACAAGGAACCTGCCCAGAGGCTCGGCCACCAGGCTCCACGTAGACTGCAGGCAACAGAAGACACTGTTTGGATTTCACAAGGTAAGGTATGTCATAGTGACCTTTCATCCTGGGAAGCCAAGCTCGAAGGTCACTGACGTGCGGATGCCAATGATCAATGTTTAAGGCCCTATGTAAATGAGACATGAGCTGCCCGCTGACACGCAGGCAGAGAGCAATCAATGGTGGGATCTCCTAAGCACCCGCTCCTCGTACAGTGGCTCTGAGCTCAGTCCCTCCCACTGATGGCGGAAAGCCCACGCCCAAATGAGGATGAGGCTGGCAGAGCCAATCACAGGTAAAGCCAGCTAACACCACGAGGAGGAAGAATCAACAACCGGCTCCTGTCAAGCCGATTCTGACTCACAACTGCTCGGTACGTGCAAAGTGCAGGCATGCTCCACCGGGTTCTTATGGCTGGCCTTTCAAGAAGCTGGTGCCCAGACCTTTCTCTCTGAGCTGCCAAGCTGGTGGTTAGGAGTTGAGCACTTACCATAACCGCTGAACCACCAGCTACACACAGGCAGCATCCCCGGTCATGGCGCGCAGGCAGAGCTGGAGTTCTGAGGCCCCGGAGAGAGTAGGGGCTCACATGAGCAGACTGCTCACAGTGCAGCCTCAGGTGCACCATGCCTCTCTCTCCTGCCGCCCCGTGTGCTGCGCCTGGGAAAGGCAAGACGCCTCGGCTGTGCCAGCCTACAGGACCCTGGCCCACCGCCCTCTAGCTGCCTACTTGATAAGCTGAAACGAGCTGTTCCGTCCCCGCTGAGGAAAACGAGTTCACTGCCCTCTTGATATTAATGAGGAAACAAACGCCAGCAGGGTGGAGCCCATGTCTACATCTTGCACTAATATTTGTTTAACGAAGGAGAAGAAACCGTGACTCTTAAAGCAATGCTTAAAGTTCACCGGCTAGTAGGAATCCACCCATCAAACAGGGTAGCCTCCCCATCCTGGCGCTCACCCCGCAGTCCTCTCTCTCCTCATTCGGCAAAACGGGGCACCTCCAGAGCCCTGGATGTGTCTGCCTCCAGTCTGCATCACTGAGAATGCAAAACACTGCTGGTCTTTTGTGACGGAGACCATCACAAAAGAACAGCATCCAAATAAGTTAGCCAGGCTCCCGGCACTTCTTCCCACTTCTACCCTTTGTTGGAACCTCCCCCTGGTCCATGGGAATGATGTCCACTGTCTGTGAGTCCCCAACTCTCCAAGCCGGAGATGCAGTGAGGGCTCTTCTTCCCCACTAAAGGACTCTCCAAAGAGCTGCCTCCCTTCCTTTATGAAAGGGAGTGTTTGGGGACAAGAGAAAGGGCCATTGGGACTGACCAGAGGTAGACACACAAACCCGGAAGAAGCAAACAGGAAAAGCAGCCTGGCCCAGAGTGACCAGTACTGGGACTCACAGGACTTCATGAACATCCTGGCATTTCCACATGAGCTCATGCGACAGAAGCAGCCTCGGGTTTAGAAATAGTCAATCATGTGGCCCTCTCCAGGGGGCCAGTTAGCTCTACAAACACAGCTTTGCCTGACAACATTCTTTTTCCACTCCATCCCAGCCTAGAACTGTCTTCTTGGTTCTACAAATAGCTTCCGCTTCCTTCTCACTCTCCATGCCGTGGTTGTTCAGTGACATCAAGTCGGTTCCAACTCAAAGTGACCTCGCGACGCACAGCAAAACGAAGCTCTGCCCTGTCCTGCGTCATCCTCACACTCACCGCTACGTCTGAGCCCATTGTTGCAGCCACTGTCACTCCGACTTGCTGAGGACCTTCCTCTCTTCCACAGACCCTCCTCTTCTCTCAGCACGGTCTCCTTCTCCAGAGACTGGTCCCTCCTGATGCCAGGTCCAAAGTGAGTGAGTCTCCACCATCCCTGCTTCTAAAGAGCATCTGACTGTGCTTCCCCCCCCCCACAGGCTTGTTCATTCTTCTGGCAATCTCTGGGAGAGGGACTTAACATTCACTGTGTGTCAGACAGAGTTCTAAATGACTAATCTTATGGGTCATCTAAGCCTGTGCCACAACCCTATGAGGTATGTAGTGATATTTCCCCCGATTAAAGGCAGGGAAGCACCTACTTTCCTGAGACCGGCAGCTAGGAAGGAAGAGAATCAGGACTGGAACATCATTGGTCTGAGTGCAGAGACCATCCTACAGGTCACTATGCTCCCCCCTCTCACTGCAGGGAGAAAAGATCCTTGCTTAGTTGTCAGCCACATGACTCGAAGCCAATGACTCTTCTGTGCCTCAGTTGCCTCAACTGTGAAACAAGGTTAGTCACAGGTTCCTGATCTTGAAACACAGAATCTCAGCTTTCTAATCCAGCATTCCTGCAATGATGGAAATTCCTGTGACGATGGAAACGATTCTCTATCGGGCGCTGCCTAACGGTGCGATGGGAAGCCTCTAGTCACACATGGCTACTCAGCACTTGACATGTAGTTAGCGTGACTGAGCAAAGGAGTTTATTTTAGTTCTCTTAAATGTAACTAGGCATTCATAACCTACTAGCTACCATCTTGGGACAATACACCTGCGTGAATCCCAGAAAGGCAGGTACCATTTCCCCTGTTCACCACTATCTTCCCAAGGCAGAGCACAGAACTTGGTCTACAGACAGTGCTCGGGAGCTATGTGTTGGAACAAAATTGCTACCTCCATACAACTTTTATTCCAAAAACTCCAAGCCCCTGAACCAGGGCACATGCAAAAGACCAAATGGAGCCCCTAACAAGCGGAGCCTTATTTCCCAAGTGGGGGATCTGGCAGAATAATTCATGTTTTCATATTTCCTTGATGTGCGCCCATGAAGCGAAAAACACATTTACTATTTTTAGTCAGTGTGTGGTAAGAGTAGGAGTAGACACAGAGAGGCAAAGAAAACTACAATGTGGTCTACTTTCTCAAAGAGTCCATGGTCTTGACAGAGTATGAAATAAAACTTGCCAATACGTAAACACTTAACTAAACTGAGGAGCTAAGCCCGGTCAATTCCATGTGCACATGACCTAGCAGACTATGCACAAAACACTGCGCCAGGCCCGTCACGTACAAATGCCTTAGAGGAGACACCTGGAACGATCCTAGCACGTTGTCTTGCCCATAGCAGATACTCAGCACACCGACCTGGATCAAGCCGTGGCCAATATCTCATCTTATTAGCTGGGGAAACTGAGGCCCAGAAAGTTTAACTGCCATCTCCACCTGACCAGTTGTAAGAATCTTCTCATGCTACACTCAACTGCCATCCAGTCAACTCCGACTCATGGCGGCACCACAGGGCAGGGTGGAACTGGCCCAATGGTTTCCAAGACTGTACCTGTTTATGGGAGTAGAAAGCCCTGTCTTTCTCCAGAGAAGCAGCTGGTGGTTTCGAACTGCAGATCCCATGGTTAGCAGCCCAACACGATACCATTAAGCTACCTGGACTCGCAGCATGGAGTAAACAGACAGGATCTGTTAGCAGTTACTTTGGCTCTCACAGAATAAACGATTGTTTTCGCTTTTTTACCACTGCATGTTTGCAACTGAATGACTCATCCAGCGTATACCATCTCAGAAGGGGACACGCAATCATTTAACAAGCATGTTTGGGAGCGCATCTATCAGGCACGGTTGAAGGCTTGCATAAAGAGATGAAACAAACCTGGCCAAACACACATGTTCATCTGTGCTCTTCCCCCAAAGGCCTTCTAAGAAGGACCACAGAGGAATTTGTTTAGTGAAAAGGAGAAAGCGGCAGCCAAGATACACCAACAAAACTCTGGCCGATGGGAGGGTGGCCCACACAAAACAACTGCTATTGGGCTCGGCTCGGTCTACCTGCAACGTGCAAGCAGGAGGGAGACCACTACACCAGTAGCCGTTCCTCTCACAGAGCCAGAGAAAGATCCAGAATCGAGGCACCACCAAGTCAGTAGTTCAAACCCACCAGCCACTCCGAATGAGAGAAGCAAGCTGCTCCTGTACAGACCTGTAAAACCCTATTTTGGGCCACAGTGAGGCAGAATCATTTCAATGGCAGTGGGTTACGGCCCTGACAGGAGAAGTAGGATGGGGCTAAAAACATGAATTGCTGCTACAAGCTAGCGTAGGCAGCAATGAGAACCCAGGTTCACTCCTGCAGGCTGGGCAGGCGGCCCTTCGTCTAGGGGAGTTACCCCAGAGACTCTGGGTTCAGGGACGGCAGACAGCGCTGCAAATGAAAAGAACTGGATAAAGTACGGGTCCCTCTCTGCATGAAGGCTCCCCGAATACAAGGCAACCAAGACGTTACCTCACAGGTAGGTGCCCAAGGGAGAGAGAGAACCTCCCAAGGGAAACCGCCAGCCGAAGAGCAAAGACACACAGACATGGCATGTCCACGTCCCCAGTGGAGGGAAAGGAATCACCCTACATGGGGGACAAAAAGCTCCCCCCTTGCTCCAGATTCCCAGCCAGCATGTGGTGCCCACTCTTAAGATATACCTGGACAGGTAAGGTTCCGTGTGCAAGGCACCGTGGGTCCTCTGAGAGATGGAGCAGCCAAGCAAGTAGAAAAAGGAATCCCAAGAAAACAAAGACAGTGAACAGCAGAAAGCAGGGCGCCTAATGTGAGAGAATTTGCTGCACCCATGAAACAGGAATGGGTGCTATGTTTTAAAAAGAAAAATGCACATTCAGAGAACCAGGGAGCTCTTAGAAGTGAAACGTGCAAGCACATTTCATGTGAAAACAGAAAAGCAGATATACAAAATTCAAACAGGTTACACACAAGGCAGAGGGCATCTCTGAAACAGAAAAACAGAGGTTTGAGCAAATGAAAGGAAAATACGGAAATAAAAAACCGTTTTTAATTAGAAACTCAATCCAGGAAGCCCAACACTCACCCAACAGAAGTTCCATCGCCAAAGGAAACCCAGAAAAGGAAATTAGCAAAGGAAAACACGACGGTTTCCTGGAACTGAAGGATTTAAACCCTGAGCTCCAGAGGGCCTACCAGCACCGCAAGTTAAAAAGCCAGGAAATGCCAAATGCAGGAAAGCGAGATGATCCTAAAAAAAACGTTCCTAGAGCGGAGGAACCCGGAAACTCTGATCAAGCATCAGAAGGGTTATCTAACGTGTTCACATCAGCACTGGAGCCTACCATGTGTCTACTTCATTAGCATCAGTGCTGACACCAGGATTGGAACCTTTCAGACAGCAGAACCCTGCCTCCAAAAGTCTACGGGAAAACATCTTTCGACCTAAAATCGCAGTCCCGTCAGACCCCCTAGGGAGAGTAAAATGAGACCATTTTCAGGTAAGTGAGTCTGACTGCTCTCTCGTGGGCCCTCTCTCAGAAACTGCTAGAGGATTAAGAAAGAAGAAACACAGGATCCACCCCAGGACAAGGAAAAGGGGCTCCCAGGATGACCATCATGGTAGAAGAGACTTAGAAGAAAACAGGGTCAATGTTCCAGATGAGGAGGCATCCAGGGGGAAAAAATGTAATCATAATACATTAATACTTGCTTAATGATTCTAGATATTCTCATTCCTAAAAACCACACAAACTGCCATAGATTCCAAATCACAGCAACCGAACTAGGGTTTCTAAGGTTGCCAATCTTTATGGAGCTGGATAGCCTCATCTTTCTCCCAAGGAGTGGCTGGGTGAGTTTGAACCACTGACCTTGCAGTTAGGAGCCCACTGGTTACTCAAGAGCACCACCAGGGCTCCTTCAAATACAGTCATAGAATTTGGAAATTATTACAGAGCAAGCTATGTGCACCTACTCGCCATTTATCAACTATCTCAGTATAACACTGCAGACTGCTGGCAATAAGTCTATTTTTAAAATCTACTATTTTGTATATGAACCTGGGTTTCCTCCCTGAGTCCAGCTCTCAGTCTGCAGAGCCAGCCACACGTCTGTCAGGCTCTCAGCTAAAGCCAGATCGCCAGAAGGTCTTGCCAATTCCATCTCCACCAATAGAGTCACCTTTGCAGCTCTTCATGCAAAAGGTTACTGAAGAGGATTCTCAGGGGATGCAGCAGAGAAGGGCCTGAGAGTACAGGAGGAGGGAGAAGCAAGAGGCGGGGTGCGGGCAGGGAGGTCTGGAGACACTGCTTGGCTGCTAACCAAAAGGCTGGCCCCTGGAACCTACCGGCCATGACACAGGAGACAGACGTGGCATCTGCTTCAGAAAAGACTCACGGCCTAATGGGCAGCGCTACTCTGTCTTTTAGGGGTTGCTGAGTGAGAACCCACTGGACAGATGTGGCTTTGTTTGGTTTATATGGCTGAACTGTTTGCAGTCAGATAATGTAAGCACTGAATGTCAATGTAACCAAACTGTGGTATAATTGGATTACAGAGGTGGGGAGTAGGGAAATTTGTATAATGTTGGGGTGGGGTTGAGGGGATACGGGCTCCTCTAATCCATAGTAGGGCAACAAGGAATGAGATTAAAAATTTGAGCAATTAAGACCCCGCACTGTTAGCAGGTTACACACAGAACAGTAACAACAGGAGAAAGGGTTAGAAGCCCCTGTGATGGGCAGAATGACCCCTCGAATATGTCTCCAACCTAATCCCCCGAACCTGTGAACCCCACTGCCATGGAGGCAATTCCACGAACCCGTGCCCACGTTAGGCTTTGTGGGAAGTAAGGCTGCAGATGGTGCTAATCCACTGATGTTAAAATAGGGAGATTGTGTGAATGGGCCGACAGAATGACAAAACCCACTGCTGTCAAGTCACCTCCACAGGGCGCCTCTAGGACAGAGCAGAACTAGTCCAAACCGGTCCCAAGGCTTCCATCTTTGGGGAAGCCGTCTGCACCTCTTCCACCAACGGAGCCACGGGTGGACTCATACCACCTTTTGGTTTAGTAGCTGAGCACTGAACACTCATTGCTCTTGGATACCCACAAAACCAGGCCAAAAAAAACCTCATCGCCACAGCCATGCGGACAGGGAGCAATTGTTCCTATGGGTCTGCAAGACTGTAACTGTTCATGGGGATAGAAGCCCCTCCTGCTCCCCAGAGCATCTAGTGATTCTGGAGTGGCTCACGTGGCCATTATCATATTTTCACAAACATAGCGTGCGCATTACATGGCCGGTTTTTTGTTGTTGCGTGGTTTGTTTCCATGTCCCCCATTGCGTGTTACAGACATGTGTCGGTTATGTCTGTGGACATGTATAGAAGGGTCATCCGGTCCCTGAGTTGGGGGCTGGATCACCATAATGGGAATGGGTAACACAGCCAAGTTCTTCATCAGCCTTACCATGCTATTGGAATTTTGAAATTCTATTTGTAGGTAAGACTCTGATATAAATAATCATTTGATTTCAAAAGAAATGCAACACAGACTCGCCCTCTTCGCGCCTCTGAGCCTGGTAGGGGAGACAGACAAGGGGACCAGCAATCACTCCAGCTGCAGAAAGGTGAGCACAGGTGCTCTGGGCTGGGCGTGTGGAGGAAAAACATCTCTTTCAGGTGTGAGGTGAGGCTGCAAGGAGAATCGCGAGTCAGTCAGGCAAAGGAGGAAGCCCCTGTGGAGCAAACAGAGGGCAGAAAGCAAGGGGAGAGGCAGCTGGTGTTGGGGTGAACCTGGACCTCTGGGGACGTGCAAGCATTCAGTGAGAGAAAAGGGGTGGGGGGGAGGGGCAGTACCCATCACCACAGCCCCGTCACGGCTTCTGCTGGGCATATGATCTGTGAGCTGCCCAGGCAAATTTGGGGCATAATGGGTCAAATGAAAGGCCCAAGACGAACACGCGATTTTCCAAGACCATTGGTCCATTGTCCTCAACAGTAAGGACGGGAACATTTAGATGGAACACTGCCTTATCACTGAAAGGTAGAATGCAAAACTGAGTGCACTGTCAACCTCAAACCCGGAGCTTTCCTGGACACGTCTTGCTTGGCGGGGAGGGGGAGATAGACCAGGACCTATTTTGGACACTGAGCTCCCAGCTGGCTGCTGCTGGGTATCAAAATTCAATCTTCTCTTCAACTAATCAGGTTCGGAAGGAAAAAGTGATGTCGTACATCTGGGACTTCCCCCTCGTAAGCTCCCAGGGTCTGCCCCCCCTCCCTGTGCCTTCCCACACTCAGGATGCTGATAAATCAGCTCAGTCTTTGTCACCGGCTGGATCCAGGTTAGCTCAGCCTGGGGGGGGGGGGGGGGGGGGAAGGAGAGCCATTACACGGGATCCTTGTGACATGAACTCTTGGTCAGAAACCTGCTCACCTAAATGTTCCACTCTTAGCATTCCCAGAATCACTGACAACAGCCCCGCTCCCACCATCAGCACCCCTAGCCTCCACTGGCATAGCCTTCTGGTAGAGCAGTGGTTCTCAACCTTCCTAATGCCGAGACCCTTCACACAGCTCCTCATGCTGTGGTGACCCCCACCCTCCATCATAAAATTATTTTCGTTGCTACTTCATCACTGTCATTTGGCTACTGCTATGAAGTGGACGACCCTGTGAAAGGGTCGTTTGACCCCACAGTGGTCACCACCCACAGGTTGAGAAGCGCTGTGTTAGGGCCTCCGAATACATTCCACTCTCTCCATAGAAGGAAGTCAAGAGCAAGGGCACATCTCGTGAGAGAAGGCGTCCCTTGTGGTCTGCAATACAGGGTGGAAACGTTTTCTTTGTTGTAAAAACAATAATAATGACCACATGACAGAGGTTTGGCAACTTTTTTTTCCCCTCTCTCTCTTAATAAAGAGCCACTCCTGACCACAGGAGTAGGGGAAGAGTGAGGAAGAGAAATCAATGAAGGCCACAGAGCAGTAAAAAGCCATTTCATTGGATTTTGTTTGCCTCTCGTTGCTTTGTGTGTAAGACTCATACACACATATTTCAAAAAGAGTGAACCCGATGGATTTTAAATGGAGAACACAGACTATGAAACTTTCATAAGACAATAAGTGTATTACAATATACTACAAAGCTATGCTATTGGCAGAAAAAAAGGGGGGGGAGTGGAGGGAGGAGGGCAAGGAGAAAGATTTACTCGCCCATGGAAGGAAGTCAGGAGAGTACAATAAATGTGGAATTGGGAGATGTGGCAAACAAAGGTGGGCAACAGCACGATCCAGGACAGACAGCATGCGTCAGTATCCACAAAAAAGAGGAAAGAATTAAAGGGTCCAGGGCCTGTAGGGTCAGCCAACTGCACTGCATTGTTCATGGCTGACTTCAAAGTGTGATCACCTTTTATCCTTGCCTTTGAATGGTTAACGATCTGGTTAACCACCGCTAACAGCTCTGTAATTGCTCACTGAAACATTGAACTGGGCTCAGGTCACAAGCCCGATGTTCCCCCTCCATGAACTACATACAGTTCAGCAGAGCAGAGGCCTCGCCAAGTACTTCCTTTGGAAAAGGGGGTCTGAAATGCTATCTCATCACAGGCACAAAGCACCTCCGAGGAGGAGGAAATGCTGCTCGCGTTAAAAAGAAATGAAATGGAATTTTTTTGTTCTCCCTTTGTGTGAGTTTGCATTAAAATAAAACCTGGGTCTTCAGCAGAACTGGATCCTACCTCAGCATTTGCCACCGTCACCTCCAGCACACCTGACTTCCCGCGTGTTCAAGCTCCCCAGTCCCCGGGGAGGCTTCCAGCAGCCCTGGAAGTAAGCAGCTTCCACCTCATAGCAACGAACTGGAGACAACCCAAGGAGCCTCCAAGTTACACCCAGCCCCAACCCTTGTCAAAGTCAAGCCTCTCCCTACTTCTTTCATTTTAACACCCCCAGAAAGGCGCTGGGGGTTCACCTCCGACAGTGTCCCCATTTAGCTCTAGCCCTTTCTCCAGCAGGGTTGGCCTCCCCTGACCTGTCCCCAGCCTCCTACCTTCTTCCCCTTGGATCTCTTTCTCACTTCTCTAGTCTCCACCTTCGAATCCTATCTCCTAGAGAAGAAAGGGGCTTAAGAGAGATGAGGTCATATGACCCAAGAATCTGCCTGCCTCAGTTCCGCCCAGCTGTTAGCTGCATGACCTTGGTCAAATCACCAAAACCTTGTCCAGTGACAGGTGTTGAGGCAGGACATTGCTGAGTCTCTCTCATCTCTAATTTTGAACTACCTAAATAGTCACCTGAGGGACCATAAGCAAAACATGACTTAAACGTGCGTAGGGAGAGAGGGTGAACATAGAGACTTCCCTTCCTCC
Source organism: Tenrec ecaudatus (assembly GCF_050624435.1). Taxonomy (NCBI): domain Eukaryota; kingdom Metazoa; phylum Chordata; class Mammalia; order Afrosoricida; family Tenrecidae; genus Tenrec; species Tenrec ecaudatus. Next base: position 80,252,956 of record NC_134545.1, read on the forward strand.
GTGTCCTGTGTGCCGTTCTGAATTAATTCACCACTCGCCATGCGGTCAGTCCCAAGTGTGTCACATTAGAACTCAACCCTCCGACCTTCGGAGTCGTCGATCGGCGTATGAGCTGTTCGAAACCCCCAGGGACTCCTTGAAACATCTCCGTATAGTAGTACATCCTCTCAAGTCTCACTAGTTAGGAAAAGCGGAGCCTGAACCGCCAGTAGCCTGGGTCCTAGAATGGTTCGTTCATGCCTTTGCTCAATACTGCGAATTCAACATCAACTTAGCAGGCAGCAGAGATGCTAATGCTGCCATCACCAGCTGGACTAGTGGGTTTAAAAACAGTGAGGCTTTCAGGAGCCCCGTGGTGTGTCTGCTCAAACCCTTGTATTTTACCAATGAGGACATTGAGCTCTGAGAGCAGAAACCCCCAGAGGCAAAGCCAAAGAGAAGGTCAGTGGCCAGAACCAAGGCTGGCTGTCCTGTGCCCAGTCCAGAACTCTTCCACCAAGCTTTCTGCAACCATCGACTCCCTTTCTAATGGAGACAGGTTACGTCCTCAACTACAGGGGTGCCCTCTACAGCAAATGGATTTCCGTGTTGCAGGTAGGGTCTAGAGGTGTTTGGGTGATCAGATGACTGCCAATGGCACACAGTCACAGCTTTCTTTCCCAGACCCGGACCATTCATTCGCTGCAAAGAAAACGCTGGGCCCTTCTATTGGTGTTGAACTCTATTTGGGAGAAGAGGAAAAAGCTGAACAGCTCTTTGTTCTACAATAAGAAGCATTTGCTGATCCTTTCCTATATCCCCTACCTGGCCATCCCCCCACCCACCCCCACCATTCCCAATCCCTTCAGAGAAGTCCAGGAAAACTCCCCCCCACCTCCACTACAAAAAAAGTCCAGCTGGTAAGAAGAGGAAAGGGCCACCAAGGAGCGGGTGTTGTAAGCAAGAACACAATAACACCACCCCCCCATCTCTTCACCCAGTGGGGTAGTAAGTTTCCTTTGAGCTGCTGATTTGTCTTAAGAAGCCACTGGTGGTAGTTAGGTAGGTTTCCATGGACGTCCATCTGAGTAATGCAACCCTTGAAGAATTAACTGTTTCCTAACCACCTGCTCAACCCTGCTGGGGCAGAGGTGTCAACAGAGCCGTCCTCTGCCTTTCTCCTGCGGCCAAGAGGGCACCACCACCGCTGGGATGTAGCTAGGTAAGGCAGCATCAAGAGGGTGGGGCAAACAACTGTGGGCAGTATCCTCCTCCACCCACCCATTGGCTCTCACGGTCAAAGCACACACACCTACCCTACTACATAGGCACCCTCTCACCTACATCTCCATGGGCTTGGACCTGGAGTCCCTTGTCCCTCCTGCTGCCCATTTTACCTTTAATTCAGCCCCGTTTTCTTCCATCACTATCAAGCTACTTGCCAATCAAACACAGGGGATTGGATTGAAATAGCTGAGTTAAAAAAAAAAAAAGACAGACCATCCCTGGCCTCCACTTAGCAGAGGAGAAAAGCGTGTAAAGAGGGGAGGTATGTGTGTTGGGGGGAGGGAAGGTGGCAGTGTCAGAGGCCTGGTGTGCCAGCGAGGTTCCATGATGTTTCCACATGCACCTCCCACTCTCCTGACAGCGAGATCGATTTGGACAATTTCAGCAGGTCGGCCCTATTTCAACAAGAGCATCCCAGCACTCAGTGTTTTAAACAAAAAATCCAAATGCCCCGCCAGGACATGCTGGGGAAGCCCGGGGTCTGGATGAAACGAGCCCCTCGCTCGGTGGGATCCCTTTCTGCTTTAATGTAGCAATGTAACAGCCTAATACATTCGGTCTGCCGGAAGACAGCACGCACTGGTGGATTTCAAAGCCAGCCTATGACAACGGGTGCACTAGACGCGGAATTCGACAGCGTAGTCCCCCATAAAGGCATCCAATGACTTCAAGCTTCCTTCCCCTCCTATCTGGAATGGCGCTACCGCTTATCAAGGAAACCACGACGGAAATCGGCGAGGTGGGAGTCTGGGAAACCCGGGGAAATCGGAGAAAGCGACAAGCTTTAGGGCCATCTCTGCGACGAGCTGCCGGGCAAGCAGCTGTCAGCCACTCGGGATGAAGGAGCATGGGCGGGATGACAGGCGCGGTGTCCCCGGAGGACGCAGACGCGTACCCGATCTCATGCAGGCGGGTCCGGGCACAAGGGTCTTCCGCGCGCCCCTCCCACCACCCTCTCCACCGCGATGCTGGTGAAGGAACACACCTGGGCCGCCTCCATGCTGCCCATGGCTCCCTCCTCCGACCTCTGGCTACTGCAGGGGAGCCCCGGCTCGGGAGTGTCACTTGAGAGTGATGTCGCCTCCACCCACCCAGATCGCAGCCGGCCCGAAGCAGGAGGACGTTCTCTCCCAGCACAGGCCATGGTCGCACGTACCGGCTGCCCCGAAAAAAAAAAATTCTGGGCTCTCCAGCCCCGCGCACCCCGGGGAAGTTCCCCGGGGAAGGAGTCGGGATCCTCCAAGCAGGCAGGGAAAAGGACACGACCGAAGGGGGCCACGGTTTTCCGCAGGGCCGCGCGAGGGGATGCTCTGGGGGAGGGGGTCCCCCAAACCCCTCCAACAGCTGGCCCTTTAAACGCGCCTCCTCCGAGCGCGGAACAAAGGCGCCGCCCGCCGGGGTCTGGCCAGCGCACGGCCCCGGCGTGGCCGCAGCCGAGAGGAGCCGAGCACGGGTGGCCAGCGCGGGCTTACCTTGCGGGTCTCCGGGCGGGCGAGAGGGCGGCGGGCTGCGCGCGTCCGGCCCCACTCGTACTACACGCTGCAGCTGGCCCCGCTCTGTTTTGCTGGGACTCGGCGCTGACTTCACCGACACTCCGCGGCGGGCCAATGGGCTGCGGCGGCCGCCCCCTCATTAGCATGCGTCTGGAACCGTCCACTCGGGCAGCGCCCGGGCGGCGGGCGGTGTCAGGGGGCGGAGCCCGGGCGGCGGGCGGAGTCGGTGGGCGGGGCCCGGCCGCGACAGGAAGGGGCGTGTGCGCCAATGGGAGCCGAGGAAGCGCCCGCCGCCCCGCCCCGCGGCATTGTGAGTCCCGCGCGGGGCGCCTCTGGATCGCGGGTGGATCATGCGTGGAGCGTGGAGCGAGGAGCGAGGAGCGCTCCGTGTTCGGGTGGAGCCGCGGCCTGGACCCACCAGGAGCTTGGAAGGACGCCTAAGCTTGAAAACAGCGGCTTACGTGTCTTCAGTGACTATAAATTCTTTCGCCTCTGTGCCCCAGTTTGCTCACCTGTAAAATGGTCTCAGCCTCTACCTGGCAACTTTTCCTTCTGTTATTGATACTCGGAACCCCACCACGAGGATTAATACAGTTACCATCTGTAAAGCGTTTGCATCGGTGCCTGGCCAGCATACTACATAACTATTTGCTATGATCATTACATAGGCGCCCCGGTGGCATGTGTTACGTGTTAGGTTACTAACCTGAACGTCAGCAGTTTGAAACCACCAGCGGCTCAGTGGGAGAAAGACGGGGCTTTCCGCTTCCTTAAAGAATTCAGAATCTTGGAAACCTACAAGGGGCAGTTGTACCCTATCCTAAGCGGTCACTGAGCCGGGATCGACTAGCAGGGAGTGGCATGCACTGTCCTGTTGGTGTAGTAATTGCTTTACATGCACTAATTCACTTGACACCCCACTACCACCCGACCCCCCTACCACCCGGAAGAAGGGCAAAATAAAGGGAGAGAGACGAAGCTTTTCTTTTTTAGGTAATTGAAAACCATCCAGAGTGAAATGATTCCCAAAAGTGCAGTACTATCGTGATGGAACACGATACAGGCGTGGGGAAAGGAGGGCTATATTTATACTTATTAGCACACAAACGTGCGCGGGATGGTTACTGAATGGAAAAGCAGGCTGAACGCTAGTTTCACAGTGCAATCCCCGGTTAGAACGCTCCCTTAAGATTGTGTCTGGCTGTCTTTTTTCTTAGATTTTCTGATTTTTTTCTTCAGTAATTATCTACCAACTGTTGAAAACAAAATAATTTTCCAATGAAACGCCAGACTTCCCCTCCAGAGAGCTGATCTCTAGGAAAGCCTTGCCGTAACTCCCTGGAGGAGTCTTAAGGGAGACCTAAGTGGTCCCTCAAATGGCAACCCCTCTGCTGACTCCCGGTGAGGCGGCTGGAGTGCATAACCCTGCATTGTAGTTATGGCAGAAGTGCATAAACGATTAGAAAGGCGGGAGAGAAGGCAAAGCCTACTGCTTTCCAGAACTTTATCGGTATTCAAAATCATGGACCAATAACATTTTTGCAACAGTTTTATCGGCATCTCATTCACATACCATACAATTCAATGATTCAATCACATCAAGAACATTTGTACAGTCAGCACCACAATCAGTTTTAGAACATTTTCTTCATTCTTATACTCAGTATTATTAGCTCCCCATTTCCCCCCAACTTCCCCTGCCATACCCCCAAAAACCATTAATCCAGTTACTGTCTCTATAGATTTATCTATCCTGGATTTCATAAACATTTGTTTTTTTATTATTTTACTTTTTTATTTTATTTACTTTTTAAAATTTTTTTTACTTTTACTTTTTTTATTGATTTATTTTAATAAACCATTTTATTGGGGGCTCTTACAGCTTTTATAACAATCCATACATCAAGTGTATCAAGCTCATATGTTGCCATCATCATTTCCAAAACATTTTCTTTCCACCTGAGCCCTTGGTATCAGCTCCGATTTTTCCCCCTCCCTCCCCACCCTGCCACCTCCATAAGCCTTTGATAATTTATAAATTATTTTTATTTTCATATTTTGCACCATCTGCTTTCGGGAGGGGTTGTACATTGATCACTGCGATCGGTTTCCCATTTCTCCCTCGTCTTCCCCCACCTTCCCCTTACCCTCATGGTATCGCTACTCTTATTATTGGTCCTGAGGAGTGTATCTGTCCTGTATTCTGTGTGTCTAGAGCTCTTATCTGTACCAGTGTATATGCTCTGGTCTAGCCAGATTTGTAAGATAGAGGTGGGGTCATGATATGGGGGAGAGGAAGCATTAAAGAACTAGAGCAGCGGTTCTCAACTTGTGGTTTACAACTCCTTTGGGGGTTGAACAACCCTTTTACAGGGGTCGATTCCAACTCATAGCCACCCCCGTGTGTAACAGAAGGACGCACCGCCTGGTCCTGGGCCATCCTCACCACTGGCCTAATGTCTCCGCTCCTGGTTGCAGCCACTTTGCCAATCCATCTTGTGGAGGGCTTTCCTCTTTCTCACTGCACCTCTATTTTACCAAGCAAAATGCCCTGCTCCGGGGACTGGTCTTTCCTGATAACATGTCCAAAATACATGGACATGAAGTCTCCCCATCCTTGCCTCTAAGGAGCATTAGGCTAAGGAATTAGGAATGGAGAGAGCAAGGTTTCTTAGAGAACAGTCATCTTCAGGAGCACGCAGATTGAGAGAGAGTAGAAGGTGCTGGATGAGCAGGAGCCAGGAGGACGCACAGTGTTAGGTCTGTGGGCTCTGGAGCCAGAGAGAACCGGCAGACTCCTGGCTCTAACATGTTAACTACTATGAGACTCAGGAGCCAGTTCTCTGTTCCCTTACCTGCAATATAGGGGAAACACACCCTCCTAAGGTTTCATTGTGAGCTGACATGAGTCCGTGCATGCTTCCACACTGCCTGATACATGAGCATTCAGTACATGCTTATAGCTACTATCGATAGGAGACAGAATTGGGGAAGTTCCTTTGACTAAAACAGCGTGTCTTACCTTAAATAGGCTGGGTTTGACCCAAAAGATCAACTATAGTCATGTTCAGAGATACCGTGCTGGGGAATGCCAGAAGAGAAGAAGAAAATCCATCAGAAAATGGAACCATAAATCAAAGAGTTGAGCACTACAGCCCTAAAAAGCCTGGTGAGGGCTGCACCTATATGGGGGTGAGCATCGCAGGGGAAAGAGCAACGCTTCCTTACAGACCGAAGTCTCATTAGCTACTGATGCATTACTGTGAAAGAGCTAAGCTGCACATGTGTTCCCAAGGGTACAGAACTGAACTGAGGATCCTGAAATGCCAGATCCCCAGAGTCTATCTTCTTTGAAGGTCAGAGCTCGCAGATACTGCTTTAGGAAGGCTAAGTAAAGTGGACCTCGTGTTGAGTCAATTCTGACTCATAGTGACACTGTAGAACAGAGTAGAACAGTTCCATAGGATTTTCAACCTGAAATAGTCACAGGAAGGATCCCTGATGGTGCAGTGAATTAAGCACTGGGCCACTATACACATGGTCAGCAGTTCAAACCCATCAACTGCACCTTGGGAGGAAAATGAGGCTGTCTGTTCCAGCAAGGATTCAGTCTGGGAAACCCTAAGGAATTGTTCTACTCAGTTCTATAGGGTCCTGATGCGTCAGAACTGACTCCATGGCAGTGAGTAATCTTCATGGGAGCAACATGTCACATCTTGCTTCCGCAGAGCTATTTGTGGCTTCAAACCATGGACCTTTCATTTGGTAGCCAAGCAACCGATCACTGCAGCACCAGGGCTCCCAAAGTAAGAGAGCCTCAAAGGTGGTCTTATATTTGACCACTTGTGCAAAGTGTGAGATGATGTGATATTATTAGATAACCGAGGAGCCCTGGTGCTGTAATGATGCTGTGTTGGGATGCTCACCCCAAGGTCAGCAGTTTGAAACCCCTAGACGCTCCTCGGGAGAAATATGAGGCCCTCTCCTCCCATAAAGAGCTCCAGACTGGATCTCTAGACTCTATAGAAACCTCAAAACCTTTGTTTTCTTAAATAAAATGAAAGTAAATTTATTATAGACAAAATGCAACATAGGTGCCCAAAACTAGAGAAAATCTGACAAACTCTAAAAAAAGCATGGAATTTGTGTAAGCTTTTTTAATCTATGGGTATTTGAAATCCTGGTGACAGCTCCCAGCATCCCTGCAGCACCTAAGTGACCGCACTGTGACAAACTGATGGAGGAGGAGGAGGACTTTTTTCTCTCTGTTTTTCTTTAACACCTTAATAATAAAAAAGGAAAAATAACCCAATTGGCAAATAAATAGAGTATCTGAACAGTTTACCATAATAGATATCCAGGCAGCCAACAAACATGAAGAAATGTTCACAATCACCAGTCTTCCAAAAGATGCAAACCAAAAGATCTGGGGGTACCGCGTCACGCCAGAATTGCGAGCAAGCCATGGGGAGGGTTGATATGTTGTTTATGAATACAAAAACGATGATCTGATATGTAAACCCCCACCTAATGCGCAAAACAAGGGGTTTGTTTTGTTTCGTTTTTAAGAAGAGAAAAAAAAGAGTTCCAGTCTGAGACCCTGCAGATGCAATTCTCCCCTGTCCTACAAGGTGGCCGTGAGCCAGCTTCGACTTCATAACAGCGAGCGTGGTTTTGAGTTTGAAATTCGATCGTCGAAAGAAGACATTGAAAATGCTGGTTTGGATGGACCTTTGAGAGAAACGTGAAGTTCAGAATGCACATCCACTGAAGACAACCAGAGAAAGGTCTCTTCTGGCTAAAGGTTATGGGGCGGCGGAAGGTCAAGGAGCCTCTGAAGGCAGATGCTGAGAGAGAAGTTTTGTTTTCTTTTCGAATTTGGATCAGAAATTCCTTGCTTGAAATCCCCTCAGCTGGCCTGAGAAGACTGGCGGTTGTTGTTAGGTGCCATGGAGTCAGTTCCAGCTCCCAGTGAGCATTCTGAGGAAATGTGTCCCAGCTCTTTGGGATAAATCATTTGGGAATTCTGATTTTCCAATATTCTGAAGGTCAAAAAGGGACAAACTTTATTTTTCCATACTAAAATCTGTGCCTAACTCTCCAATTGTCTACCAATTGCTTGCGATCAACATTACCCAAGAGACGTTTGTCAATCCTACTTGAATTTGAGAGACTTCTCCATACAGAGCCCATGCATTCTGAAACCAGGGTTGGATCTTCATCCTGCCATTGGCCCCGGGGCTGTGGGTGAATCCCTTCAGCTCTGATTCTTTTTTCCTCAACTGTAAAACAGGCAAACCATACCTGTCTCACAGGTTGATTATGAAATTCACTTGGTAAAATAGTCACGAAATGCTTTCTGAGCGCCCCAGAACCATGCAAATATAAAGGAGGATGGTTTTTTGAATCAAGGAAAGCAGTTTCTTTCCCTGCTTAGAAGCATTGGAAGCTTCTGTTGCCGTCGCGGCTGTGAGGTGCCATCCGGTTGGCGTGCCTCACTGCCACCTTACGGACAGCAGGATGAAACCCCGCCGGCCCCGTGCCAGCCTCACCACAGTTGCTAAGTGTGAGTAAGTTTTCCAGCCACTGTGCTCATCCATCTCATCAAGAGTTCCTTTTAGCCATGGAGCACAGAAGCAACAAACCCACATGGAAGAAGCACACCAACCTGTGTGATCATAAGGTGTCGATAGGATCAGGTAACAGGCATCAAAGACCCCAAACAAGAAAACAAACAACCCCATATTGTTGAGAATGAGGGGGTCAGGGGGAAAACCCCAAACCCATCTGTAGACAATGGGACAATCCCTCACAGCAGGGTCACAAGGAAGGGATGAGTCAACCAGGGCTCAGTAGAGCACCAGGAAATACACAATGTTCCTCTGGTTCCTTGAGACTTCCTCACCCCTCCCCCCCGCTATCATGACCCCAGTTCTGCCTTTCGCTGTGGGCTAGACCAGAGCATGTACCCGGGTACAGATAAGAGCTCACAACACATGGAATCCAAGTCTGATAAACCTCCCAGGATAAGAAATGGGAGTAGTGATAGCAGGAGAGTAGGGGGGAGGTGGGAAGAGAGTAGGAGAGGAAAGGGGAGCCAACTGCAATGATAGAGACATAAACACACACACACACAAGGAGATGAACAACAGAAACTATGGGGGAAGGGAGATAGCGGTCAGTGTAAAATATGAAAATAAAAATAATTTATATTTATCAAGGGGTCACGAGGGTGGAAGGGAGCGAGGGAAAAAGACGAGCTGATACCAAGAACTCAAATAGAAAGTAAATATTTAGAAAAATGATCATGGCAACATATGTACAAATATGCTTGATACAATCAATGTATGGATTGTTGTAAGAGCCCCCAAATAAAATGATCTTTTAATTTTAAAAAAGAGAAAGAAAAAAGAAACGTCAAATGTTCAAGGGCTTAATCTAGATAAATGAACAAAGAACTATATGCATGGTGTGAAAAAATGAGTCTTCCCTTTTTCACGGACCCTCCATTTCCTCAGCATGGCATTCTTCTTTACGGACTGATCTCTCCGGATAACGTGGCCAAAGTGAGTGAGATGAAGTCCCACCACCCTGCCTTCAAAGAGCATTCTGGTACCCTCCTTCCCAAACAGATGGGGCTGTTTTTCTAGCAGTCCAATCAAATACACCCGCTCTTCTCCAGCCTTCTGCTTTCATGTGCATATGAGGGGGCTGAAGATACCCTGGCTTGGATCAGGCACACCTTAGTCTTCAAGGCCACACCTTTGCTTTTGAATACTTTAAAAAGGTGTGTGTGTGTGTGTGTGTGTGTGTGTATTTCTTAGAAAGGTGAGAGGAAAAAAATTGCCATTTAGTTTAAGAGTTTGTGAGTTAGCTGCAAATCAACTCATCTCAGGAGAGGACTAATCCTTGGTCATTTCTAAATCTCAAATTTTACACTGGCTTCTCTTTTGAATATATCTTACATTATAAAGTCTCCTCTTTTCCACACTGCATAAATTCTTGGTTTCAGCCAAATCTCAGTGGAGAGACACGCGCCCTGAACCAGGGGCAGCAGAATCCTGTGCTTCCCTGATTAGACAGCTCTGCATACATTTCTTCATCAAGTACTCGTAGTCACTGCTCCTTCCTCACCTCCCAATGTCATATTTGAATGTGGGTCATAAGCATGTCATCTTCTTTGCATGCACCGTCACTTCTTGTTTTCCCATAAGCACATTCATCCAGGCAGAGCCGAATGAGACCCAGAGGCCCCTGCACTGTGCTGTGCATCTGCTGGGGGCCACGTCAGCCAGCACATTTCCAAACCTCGATAACAAGGTCTTTCATGTAGGCCCAAGTGGTAAAAGATCAAAAGTTGATTGTGGAGATGGTTATACAACTCTTATTAATAGGTTTGAACTATTGAATTGTATGATATGTTAAGTATATGCCAATAAAATGGCTATATTGTTAAAAATAAATATATTAAATGTTCCTGTGATTTCATGGATTCTCTGTCTATAAATTCTGCAAAAATCTCCTTTCACTTGTAGCATTTCAGTGAATCCTTACAAGGTACTTATCCAATCCTGGGTTATTTTGTTCCTCCAATAAATGCTTCATTTTAATTTCTAAAAGAAGGACTTTTGCAGCAAATGCGCCCTGTACGATATATCGTTTGATTTTTTTTTTGACTGTTGTTTCCATGGGTCTTGATTGTGCATCAGATAAAATGAAATTGTTGCTATCTTCAACCTTTCTTCGTTCATGATTACATGCTTATTTGTCAAGTTGTAAGGATTTTGTTTTCTTCACATTAGGGTGAATCCATAGTTTGGCCTTCATCAGCAAGGGCTTCAAATCTTCTTCACGTTCAGCTGTCTTACTCGCCTCATATGTCATCTGCATATGGCAGGTTTTAATGGCTCTTCCTTCAATCTTGAAGTCACATTCTGCTTCATAGATAGTCCAGCTTCTGGGATGACAGGTTCGGCTTCCCTTTGAAGGAGAATGAGGAAAGGATACAACCCCGATGCACACCTTCCTGATTTTAAACCATGCACCTGCCTCTGGTCCATACACAGGTTCCACATGAGAACACTGAAGTGTTCTGGAATTCCTATTCTTCTCAGGTCTAGCCATAACTTGTTGTGTCCCACATAGTTGAATGTATTTGCACAGTCAATGCAACACGAGTAAACATCTTTCTGGTATCCGTTGCTTTCAGCCAAGATCCATCTGACATCAGCGATAATAGTCCTTGCTGCATATGCTCTTCAGAATCTGGCCTTGGCCTCTAGCAGCTCCTTGTAAATGTATTACTATAACCCTTGTTGGACGATCTTCAGCAAAGTTTTACTTGCATGTGATATTTGTTCTGTATTTGGGTCGCCCTTCCTTGAAATGGGTATACGTATGGATCTCTTCCAGTCAGTTGACCAATTAGCTATCTTCGAAAACGTGTGGCATAGATAAATGAGTGTGCAAAGAGCAATACCAGCTCCTTATCGTGAGAATGTTTTTGAGAAAGTTAGCCAAAGAGTTAGCAGAAAAATGCCCTGCCTGCGGAAGCCTGGCCAGAGCCCTCCACCACAACAGTGCTCCTGCTCATCCGTTTCATCAAACAAGGACCATTTTATGAGAGTTTCTGGAGAAATTGTTGGGCATCCCGGACAGTCCTACTTGGAATTCTTCAGACTTCTCTTTGTGTGCTAAGCCCTGTGGAATAGGCACTAGGCTACTAGCTGCCAAGTCAGCGGTTCAAATCTACCAGCCACTCACAAAGAGAGAGGTGACGCTATCTGCATCTATAGAGACTGACGGCCTAGGACACCCACTATGCAGTCAGAGCTGTGAGTCAGGATTGACTCAATGGCAGTGGATAGATACACTCTTCAAAAATCTTTAAGGGGACACCGATTTTCTTCAGTTGAATAGTCTACATTGACATGGTTAAATCTCTAGGACCCTCAGTTTTTCAAGGATAGACTAAATAGCTGGCATCATCCCTAACAAACGTGTCTGCAATTTGATGGAACTTTGAGAAAAAAAACATGCTACTATTGAGTCAATTCCAACTCATAGCAACCCTATAGGACAGAGAAGAACTGGCCCTGTGGGTTTCCAAGACCATAACTCTTTATGGGAGTAGAAAGCCTCATCTTTCTCCCATCGAGAGGCCAGTGGTTTTGAACTGCTGACCTGTGGTTAGCAGCCCACAACACCACCACAGTTCCAATTATTTTGAAATATAGAGGGTTTTTTTAACTTTCTAATTCTAGTTTTCCATGAATGTTCTGAAGTTCCTGTACACAGCAGGCAATTGTAAGAGAGGCATTCTCGTTGAGGCTGGAGAGTTAGGCGGGGGAAGTCAGGAAGGAAGACTCTGAAGAAGGAAGAGGCAGGGAAAGGCGGGTTGCGGAAGGAAGGAAAGAGAAATCAAGAAAAAGTGAGAGAGAGCATCATTTAAAATGGTCTGAGAGAAAAATACAGCAACCTCAGAAACTGGGCACGCAGCCTCGAATGTAACCTTAACAAGGTTAAACAATCAACAACAATGGTGTTAAGAGAATAACAGACGTTCTGGCAGCTGTTGGAAGCTTGTCAGAGATGCTTGGAAGGGTTCATCGAGGGACCGCACCACAAAGGGCTAAAGTGAGTCACAAGGAGGCCCTGAGCAGGCTCATGACACTTGGTCAGTAGTCATCAGGGCAGATGCCAAGGTCTGTGTAGGGAGTGGCAAGAGGAAGAGAGCCGGATCGCCCCGCAGGTACCAGGCCTGTCACTGGAACCTCAGTGTCCTAGTCACCTGGTGTTGCTTTAACAAAAATGCCACCCACCGATGGGTGGCTTTAACAAATTGATTTTCTCGTAAGTTCGCAGGCCAGAAGTTTGAATTCAGGGTGAGGCTCTGACTGTCCAGGGGAGACTTTCTCTGTTGGTGCGGAAGAAAGTCTTTATCTCTTTTGGCTTCTGCCCCTGGGCCGTTGTCATGCGGCTTCGCATCCCCCTGACCCCATCTCTGCCTCTCTCATCTGCTTGCTTGATGTCTTTTAAATCTTAAATGAGATTGATTTAGGACACACTGACATTAATCTGGCCTCATTAACACAACAGACAGAAGCTGTGGTAAGACTCTCCACATGATTCCCAAGTGGGATCATAGCCACAGGCCTAGACGTTAAGATTTACAGCACCTATTTTGGGGAGACACAATTTGGTCTGTAACACTCAGCAGTCTGTCTCATCCCCAAACTCCTTTGCCCTCTCCCTGCTCAGCAAAACTTCAGTTACCTGGCAAGCAGTTAACACCACGGAAAGGTTGGTCATTTGAGTCCTCCCAGATGAGGCAACCTGGAGTCACCTTGGCCTTCTTAATGGATGTCTTCCCCCCCACCCCCCCTTATCACTTGTTTCTGAAGTTGTCACAGTGATTATATATTTCTAGGACAATGAGGGGAATACACTTAAGGACACACCCAACAATTGAAGATTAGATTTTAAAAACACGACTGAACGATTGTGTGTTTATAAAACTCTCTCCGCCAAGGTGTCGATGCTGACTGGTTGTAACAGTATAAGATAGGCTAGAACTGCCCCTGTTGGTCCCCCACATGGTAACTCCTCAGGGGACCAGGAAGGCCACCCTCCTCCTGAGGGGCTGCTGGCGGTTTCTAACTGCTGTCTCTGCAGTTAGCAGCCCGACAAGTGACCCATTGCACCAGCCGGGCTCCTTTATAAATGTGATTCAAATTCACGTTGGGACTCGCTCCCCTGGAAAGTTTACAAGCAGACCACGAGTTCCTTACATCCTCTGGTACAGCAGAAGCTTTAGACATGAAGACGATTGTTTTCTTGCAAGGCTTAAGGTCCCCACAGCTCACACATGTCGGTTGCCTAGGTCTTTCATTTGTCACCACCAAACCTTGGCATTGACCAGCCCCCAGGTGCATGTAACCCTGGTGCAAGCGTTCTCCTGGCCCCGTCAGAAAGAACTTGGCCCTGGCCGTGCAGTTCCATAAGAAATCTACAGAAGCTCCGACAGGAGTTGCCACAGAAGCATCAAAACAATGGAAAGCGAGGGCCTGGGCATCCCAGGGGGGAATTGATGCTGAAGTGTCATGTGTTTTTGCTTCATTGGTTTTCCCTGCTGATTGAGCTCTGTTTATCTCATCTGGCAGATCAGCCTCAAAGTGCATGCACTGTTTGTGCCTCATTACTTCCCAATAGATTGATTCTGCTAGGCTTGCGAATCAGGCATTTTGAACTGCAGCCTGCAGGAGCCAGTTCTGGCTCAGCTTCTGGGACACAAGCTCAGGGAGTGGCAGCCACCATGCCAGGCAGCCATGTCTTCCATCCTTTCTGCAACCAGGCAGTGGGGATGTGTACCGATCAGGAAGCGGACAAGGAGTTTCTTTTTTTCTTTCTTGTTCACATGGTCTCCTCGGCATTCCCTCTCTTTGCCCCAAGCCTCCTTCTCTCTCTCCCCATAGCCCCCCTCTCCGAGAGACAGCATTGCAAAAAGAACATAAACACATTCAAAGGCCAGTTTATGAAACAATCAGTGCTGGACTACTTAAAATACAAGGATCAGCGGGGAAAGCAGAATCCAAAGCTGGGCCTTCAGCAAAATGGCATTGTTTTCTGAAAATGTAGAGGAAGAAAGGGCAAGGCCAAAGGGGGGGAGTGGCAACGCTGAGTGGCGGGGCTTTGGGCGACTTTCCTGTTTTTCCTTCAAGTGTTTCTTTATTTTCAAAATTGTCAAAGATTTTTAGTGGCACCGTTCAGAAGTGTTTGTAAATGTACGTAAATCCCTGAAGTGGCACACACCTACACCAATATAGCGCACTGCCTTTTCCTTAGCAAACCGCATTCATCTGGGTTTGTCAGTTAAAAGGAGCAGGCACCTAACACAGGGACTTGATTGATTGGATCACTCAAATGGCATGGCCTAAAGGACTATCACTCGCGCTCTCTCCTCATCTCTGATAACCAAAAGGTTGAACTCAACCAAAACCAAACACTGCACGGAGTCGATAACAACTCATAGTGCCCCCCCCAGGACAAAGTCGAAGTGCCCCTGTGAGTTTCCAAGACCGTAACTGTGTACAAGAGTGGAAAGCTCTGTCTTTCCCCCACGGAGCTGGCTGATGGCTTCAAACTGCTGACCTTGCAAGTCCCAGCCTAACCGTCAAGCCACAGGAGCTCTTCAAGGTTGGACTAGACCCCATTTTTTTCCACTTGAAAGGGACCTCCAAGCTCACCCCTCTCCACGTAGGAGAGTCAAAATGTGAGAGGCCTTTCTCCTCTAGCTTAATTAGACCAATACTAAGGAAAGAGTAGGGATGGACCAGCTGAGGTCATGACCATGGTCATCCCCGAAACAAGCACCGTGACAAGGGGGTTGGGTGCTACCCTGGGTCACTCGCCATGGTGAGGGGTGCAGAGAGCGAGAAGGCACACAAGCACACAAGCAAAAATGCTTCTAAGACCGAGTAGCAGCTCCCAGCAGGGTCATTGGATCTAGTTAGAAGCTAAGACAAGCAGAGACATGAGTAGGAAAATAAGAGCAGAGCAAGCGAGCAACACAGTAAGAGATGGCCCAAGTGGAGGAACGTGACTAATTATCCAGCAGCAGCATCATCCCAAAGTCCTAGATCAGAGGAATTCCAACGATCCAGTCAGGACCAGGCGTTGTGACTGTGATGCTGATGGGGAATGTTGAAAGTACCCCAGACTGCTCAAAGGACAAACAGACCTGTCTTGGAAGAAGGACAGGCAGCGTGCTGCTCAGAGGCAAGACTGGCAAGGCTTTGTGTTTCATACTTCAGGCGTGTTGTCAGGAGAGACCAGTGCCTGGAGAAGGGCATCATGCTTGGTAATGTGGAGGGCAGTCAAAAAGAGGCCGACCCTCCATGAGAAGGACTGACACAGCGCCTGCAGGGATGGGCTCAGGCAGAGGACCGACCGATTGTGAGGATGGCGCGGGACCAGGCAATAGCTCGTTCTGTTGTGCACAGGGTCGATTCGAGGGTCCCTAGCAACTCAGGACTAGAATGACCTGATACAACTTCATAGAGAACAGGGGGGTGAGCTGGGTCCAGAGAGGTGACAAGGTTTAGAGAACAGCGGAAAAAAATGGAAATGTCGGTTTAGACAGGAAAATGGCCAAAGTAAAGCGAGATAGTCAAATCCACGATGCATGAGAACAAAAAAAAGGAGGAGGGATTAAAAGCATGAGTAGTTTTAGCCATAAAAGTAAAGATGTCCATTGGGACTAGAGTGCAGTGAGCCTTAGACGCCAACCTTCTAAGGATTTGATTGTTATCTGGTAGCCAATGGGAAGGAGTCATGAAAGGTCTCTTAAGCAGGGGTGTGGTCTGATAGGCATGCCATGTAAAGACAACCTACGTAGTGGTGACAGTAGGAGAAAGTGGAGCCCAGAAGACCAGAATCCGAGTAACCAGCTAAGCAGTATGAGGTGACAAGGGCTATAAATAAGCCTGTGACCGTGGGGGGTGGGGGTGGATCAAAGGAGACATTTCATGCATTCAACAAACACATATTGATCTCTATGGTCCAGGCCCCTGCTAGTTGGTAAGGAAGCTGTGGTAAGACTGGCCACCTCCTGGGGCACCAGGTCACAGAAGAGGACCACCCCTAGATGACTAGAATATTGGTGGCACCATTTGGGGAAAGAGGGAAGTGGGACAAAGAGCAAGTGTGGGTATCTAAGAACGCGTTTAGTAATTGAGTAAACCCAAAATATGCTGAAACCTTCTTGAGGTCAAAGAACAGTTCAGCTTCACGAGTGGAAGCATCTGCTTGAGCAGGATGTTCTTTCAAGAGCTCTCTCTATAGGGTCAAAGTGACAGCACGACTACAAGATTAGACAGAAACCGTCAGAGCAGTGAGTTTGCTCCTTGGGGTGGGCAGAACAACTCAGAAAAGGAGGAAAGAGTCACTGGGCAACTTGAATGTCATTGGCATCACTGCAATGGGCGTGTAGAAATGGCCTTGTTTTGTATGTTCTGGACAACCTCAAGGTACAATTTTCTGAATGCTTACAAACATCTGATTTTAGTTTGAGATAGCAGAACAAGGAGAGGTAGAAGTCAAGTAGAAATATCCAGCTGGGGAGAGAAGCCAAGGCAAAAGGTAGAGAGGTGGCTGCTTCTTCGAGGGAACCTCTGCTATTGAGCTGATTTCAATTCATAGTGGCCCTAGAAGACAGAGCAGAGCTGCCCCTTTGAGTGTTTGAGACTTTAACTCTTTTCCGAAGCAGGCAGCCTCATTTTACTCCTGCAGAGAAGCTGGTAGATTTGAGTTGGTGCCCTTGCAGTCAGTGCAAAGCCCTCTAGGCCACCAGGCTTCTTCAGGGAGGGGATCTGGGGCCGAGTTTGCTGAAAGTGAGGAGGATTTGAAGCACTTGCTGATGGAGATCGAGGACTGAGCCTTCAGTGTGGAGTACATCTCAATGTAAAGACAGCAAACATCCTCCCAACTGGACCAATAGGTAACATCGTGATAATCGGAGAAAAGATGAAAGCTGGCAAGGATTTCATCCTGCTTGGATCCACAGTCAACGCTCGTGGAAGCAGCCGTCAAGAGGTAAAATGACACACAGCCTGGAGTCAATCTGCTGCACAAGACCTTCTTAAAGAGTTGAAAAGCAAAGATGTTAGACTGAGGACTAACGTACACCTGCCGCGAGCCATGATCTTTCCAATGGCCTCCGTGTATGTGCAAGTTGGATAATGAATGAAGAAGACTGGAGGAAAATGAATACATTTACTTTGCGGTGCTGGTGAAGGGTATCAGAAGGACTGTGGACAATAGAGCCAACGGATCCGTGCGGAGCAAGTGCAGCCAGAGTGCTCCTTGGAGGCAAGGGTGGCTAGACTTCATCTCACTTACTTTGGACACGTTAACAAGAAAGTCCAGACCCTGGAGAAGGACATCATGCTTGGTAAAGTGGAGAGGCAGAAAAACAAAACAAAAAAACGGAAGTCCTTGATGAGACAGACTGACACAGCCAGTGCAACAATGGCTCACACAGGACAATTGTGAGGCTGGCGCAGGACCGGACAGTGTTTCCTTACATAGGGTTGCTCTGAGTTCTAACCGACTCAAAGGCACTGAACCCCACCAACATGTATGTACCATGCCTTGTTTATGGACTCATCGGTTGATGTGTCTGGTTGTTTCTACCTTTGCGCTACTTTTTGTGAAGAGTGTGCTTTGGTATCCATGTATCTGCCTATTTTCCCACATTCCATTCTTTGATGGAAAGTGACTTCTTAAAAGAGTTTATGTTGCTCACCAGGAACCAAAGAAAGAGCTCAGGGGGGGTAAAAGAAAGCCCTGTTTCGAAGACCAGGGCTAGATGGGGGCCATGAAGAACTGGGACGCCCAGTTGGGTGGAGACGAGAGGGCAGTGGGTGTGTCTGGAGAGAGGCTCTGGCAGATGGAACTGTGAGATCCTGGGCAGCTGCCCCAGCTACTCGGCAGGGAGGAGTCTCTGGAGTGGGGTGTAGGCAGAGGGAAGCCTGAGAGCACTTTATTTTTTTGGTCATTTAGAACAGGAGATCTCATTTAGAACAGGAGATCTGGTTATGAGACTCGTAGTTCAAATTCAAACTCAGTCACTCTCTCGTTATTTGACTTTGGACAAAGAGCTGAGCCATGAGGACTCAGAGTGAGGATTCAACAGTACTATTCCCCAGGGCAGTGGGGTTTCTGTGAGAAGATGGGTGCAGGAGGCCTGACCTGTTGTCAGTGCTCAAGAAATGTTAGCGGGCTTACAAAATTAAATGATTAGTACTATTACTCATTTTAATAAAGCTTAGGATCTGGTCTTTCAAAAAGTCAGCTGACAAATCCATGAGCTTAGGAGTTAGCCAAGCCTAAGAGATCAGAGCGATTCTTACCCACATGCTTTCCTCCTAGAGCAAAACTGGACACATTTCACAATGCCAAGCATGGCCTGGCTTTAAGTAGGTGGAGACGCTGTGGGGGCAAGCCACGGAAACGCCTTCTTAGAGAATTCACAAGGAATTTGGGATACGTTCGTGATTTTTGCAACCTACAAGCCAGCCTACACGTTCCTGAGTTTTTTGGCAAGCTCATATGGAGGTGTGAAAAATGACACGGGCCATGTCTGACCACCTGCAGCTATACAAGGGGGAAGGTCAACTAGTCTTCTTGCCGGCACTGTTCCGGAGTCTAGGAACTCTTCCATGCCAGTTCCTTAAAGGCTTCGGACAGATTACTGAATCCCACTTCCTCCAAAAGTTCATTACTGAGCATGGCTTTTCAACCAGTTGACTAGCCCAGAAAAAATTGTTTCTCCACCCACACGATGGATAGCAATTCCTCCCATGCTCCCCGGAATACACCCAATCTTGGAAGGCAAATTGGGTCACTCTAGATAAGACTGTACAGAGCAAAGCTGAAGATTAACTAGTCAGCCGAACCAGGTTTAAGTTCTGGCTCTACTTCTTGTCGGATGACTGATCTTGGGCAAAATACTTAATTCTAAATCCCAGTTTCTTGATGTGTAATATGAGTAAAATAAGAGGATCCACACAACAGAGGTATTGTTAAATTAAATATAACAGGGAATACAAACTTCTTAGTGGCTCAGAACTTCCCCTAACTTTGTCTCTGGCCTCATGACTGCGCGCAACTTCAAGCTACCGCTTTCCCAGGCAACCTAGCCCCATCTCAGACCGTTCTGTGCTCCTTCAGCTAGAGGTCCGATAGCCAGATGTTTTCTCAGCTGTTAGCTCCTCCCATTTTCTCACTGCCCTTCTCCATCCTGGGTTCCACAGCTCTGTCGTACTCTTTGCTGTTCATCCACCACATATCCACTGGCCCTTCCTCTTTCACCTGTCCTTCTTACTCATAGTCTTTCCTCTTTGTGGCATGAAAATACTACTCAGTACAATTCCTTTTCCTTTTAACTTCTCCCCTTCTGATCTGCCTCCAATCTGGTTCCAGACACCTTAGCTGGGTAAATGCTACTTCTTGCCCTGCATAGGCATGGTGAGTCTATAGGCCTCTTCCCGTCTTCCTTGCCTCAAGACTGAGAGGTGAAAATCGGGGTTGGGAGGGGACCCATCAGCAGTGAGGACAGAAGAGCAGCAGGAAGCTCTCATCTCACCTGCATGCTCTTCTCATTTCTCTTCCTTGGCCACTGCATAAGGAAAGACCTCTAGGACCATGGAAGTTGTCCACCTTGTTTCCCATGATAACAAGTGCATAGCATGCTTGCTACTGATTATGCACCATCACCCCAGGCTTCATGCTACGAAAAAAAAATCAAAATAGTTGTATTTGAGTCCATTTCTGTCTCATGGTGACCCCATGTGTCAGAGTCAAATTGTGCTCTGTGGAGGTTTCAATGGCTGGGAATTTGGAGAAAGTAGATCACCAGACCTTTCCTCTGAGGTGTCTCTCGATAGACCTGAGCCTCCAATCTTTCCGCTAGCAGCTCAGAATGTAAAGCATTTGCACCACCCAAGGATTACTTTTGAACGAAATACCCGTTGCCATCCCCTCCATGTGGATTCGAAGTAACGCTATATAGCGTTCCCAAGGCTGTGGATCCTTATGGGAACAGGTAGCCTTGTGTTTCTCCCGAGGAGCGGCTGGTGGGTTTGAACTACTAATCTTGCCCTGGTGGCATCATGCTTTATACACGGGGCTGCTACCTGCAAGGTCAACCATTTGAATTCACCAGTTGTTCATGGAGAGAAAGGTGAGGTTGTCTGCTCCCCAAAAGATTTACAGCCCCTGAAGCCCCAGGGAGTGGTTCTACTCTGTCCTATACAGTTACCGTGAATCATTACTGACTCGGCGGCAACTTTTGTGTGTGTGTTGTTTTCCTACTATATAACCTCTATCAGACGGAAGGAGTTTTCTTCTTTACCCAGTTTGCGAGGCTTATGTAATGAGTGCTTGAAGTATTAGCCTTGACTTTCCAGGTAGACAATGGGGCACTGAAAATCAGGGAAGCAAGGTGATAAGTAGGTGGCCGCGGAGCACCCTGGGACGATCACGAGGAAGAATTGAGGCCACGCGGGCAGGCTGGGGTGCACCGGAGCGTCCTGTCTGGAGGGACTGTCATAGTGCTCCTAGTCTCTCTTCATACTCTGATCTCAGCACGGAGACCTTGTGATCCCATGGCACTGGCGACTCCAGCGCAGAAATGACAAAACTCACTCCTCGTTACCGTTCTTGCTTCTTTCATTAGCTTCAGAAGCAACTGTGGGCTTTCAAGATGATTTTTTTGTAAAAATTGGGGCAGATAACTGAAACCTCCTCCCTTTTCACAGGAGAGCTTTGGGAAGTGGCTCTGCCCCTGGTTTTCCCTTCCAATCAGCTTTTGTGAAAGCCACCGCTTGTTCTTTCGGTGAATGGCCAAGGCTCTTTTTCTCCCTGATGGAAATTCAGGAATGAAACCAAATAATTCCCAACAGAGACAAAACTTGACCACAACACCAGCCAAAAGGGCTTTTAAAGATTTCAACCTTGCACGTGAGACCATTGGCTGGTTGCTTGCTTGCTCTTTGCTGTCAGCTTGACAGGTGGATGTGGTGCTTCAGCTTTGACAGGAAATCTTTTTTGATGGAGTCTAGGGTTGCAAGTGAAACTTGCTGGAAATTTTTTTCAGTAAAAGTGTTTGTGACAAGCATTCAGAACAAAGTAGGAATAAACAGACATTCAGTCTCAACCAGCAACCTGAATCTGCTGTGGAATTGGTGAAAGGGAGGGACACTCTGACATTGAAGTCATGTAATGTGGCATCTAAAGAGTCCTGGTGGCATTGTGGGCTATACATTGAGCTGTAAACCACAAGGTCAGTAGTTCAAACCTACTAGGTCCTCCTCAGGAGAAAGAGGAGGCTGGGGCTGTCTGCTCCTCTAAAGATTTAAAGTCTTGGGAACCCAAAGGGGCCATTCTGATCTGCCCTGCAGGGTCACTGTAAGTCAGAAGAGAACTAAATGAGGGAGTGGGTTTGGTTGGTTTTTGAGTGTGGCAGCTCTTGGTTGGTAGTCTGCCTCTACTGTGTGATTGCTTTTGTTTTTGTTGGAATCTGATTAATCATAGAAACCTGGTCAGCTTTTCCCCCCAACTCCCCACTGGGTAACCAAGAGTTGGCTGTGATTGGCTGCTTTACTCAGTTCCACTCTTTTTTTTTTTTTAGCTCAGTTCCACTCGTAACAACCATAAGGGGTAAGGAGAACAAGAGCCAAGCTACCTGCCATCAGAGAGGAAAATTTCAACACACTAGCAATGTGCCAGACAGCGCTGGAACAGTCTCTGAAGGTGGCAAGTAAATAAAATAATAAAGAAAAGTTGTAGGAACCCGCACGGCTCAGCCTTAAAACAGAAAAGTTACTGAGCTGACATGGTGGCTATTTTCCAGCACAGTAAACTGCATCATCCACACATTGCACTCAACCTTCTGTGCTCAGCAGGTAGTGATGGACTGGAAAAACAAAAACAGCACACTTACCGTCAAGAGACCTGGGTTCTTGTCCCACCTCTGCTAACAGATGACCTTGGCTGCTTCCTGCCTCTGTACTCTTAAAAGTTTCAACTACAACCAAGACTTCCTTTAAGGCTCCACAAATGAAGACAGCTTTGGACATTCCAAACCACTTCAAAGTAATTGTTGTTGTTAGGCGTCATGGAGCTGGTTCCGACCCATAGCAACCCTGTGTTCAACAGAAGAAGACACTGCCTGGTCCTGCACCGTCCTAACCATTGTTCCTAGGCTTGAGCCCATCGTTGTAGCCATTGTATCAGTCCATCTCATTGAGGGCCATCCTCTCCTTCACAGCCCTTCTACTTTACCAAGCATGTCTGTGGTAGTTACATCATCTGCTGTCAATTTGGGAGCGAAGGGGTGGAGTTTAGCCTGTCAATCAGGTCGCAGCTTGATGACCTCATTTGGAGGCCCTAAGGAGATAAATAGGCCCCTGGAGATGGCACACACATTCACTCCCTGAGAGACATTCCCTCGGACAAGACACATGGAGCTATGCTAGAGCCCTGGAGTTGAAGGAGACACGTGGAGACCCCTGCCAGCGCTGAGATGCTTACAACGCCACTGGATCCACAAGACCTTCCACCCACTGACCTGTAATCTTCCTGCATTTGGCGTCATTGCATGTGTTGCGTGAGTCTGAAGAGAAATTTACAGATTGGTATCGGACATATGGGCTAATATCGGACTTAGGGACTTGATCTGGACTGGGCTGGGGTATTTTCTCAATATTCAATTGCTCTTGTATATAAAGCTCTTTCGTATATACATATGAGTGTCCATGAATTTGTTTCTCTAGTCAACCCAGACTAACACAATGTCCTTCTCCATGGACTGGTCTCTCCTGGCAACATGTCTATAAAGTATGTAAGATGAAGTCTCACCATCCTTGCTTCTAAGGAGCACTCTGGCCATACTTCTTCCAAAATAGATTTGCTTTGTGCTTTTGGCAGTCCATAGTATTTTCGGTATTCTTTGCCAGCCTCACAATTCAAATGCACCAATTCTTTTTGGTCCACCTTATTCATTGTCCAACTTTCACACGCACAGGAGGCAGTTGAAAAGACCATGGCTTGGGTCAGGCACACCTTAGTCTTCCAAGTACCATCCTTGCTTTTCAACACTGTAATGTGCAACGAAATAGTACTTTTAAATTATTACATAATAGAGGCATGCATTTAGTGATCAAATCACTCGCCCTGTGGACTCATGAGGAAAAACAATAACTAAAAAGGCCAACAGTGATAAGAGTTTGAGAGTCACTCACAAGCCACTCCAGTACAGGAACGGTGCCTGCCTCACCGGTAAGGCCGTAGCCACCCAGAATGGTGCCTCCTTCGCACACATGGCTGTGATGTGCTCAGTACCTTTCAACCATACACACCCTAGAGAGAATGTAAAATAAAGCCCCATCACCCAACTCCAAAAACCCTCACTCAATGGCCAGTATGGTTTGTCTATGATCCCACCCACTGACCCCTAACCCCACCAACCCAACAACACAGATTATTTTGAAGCAAATTGCAGACATCAAATAATTCCACCCATAAATAGTTCAGTATTTCCTCTCTGTAAGATAAGAAATTTTGTTTATAAATATTATGGGTCCCTGACTGGCATAAATGCTTTATGTTTATCTATTAATTTCAGAAGATGGGTGGTTCAAATCCACCTAGTTGTTGCTATTGTTAAATGCCATGGAGTTGGTTCCAACACATAGCAATTCTGTTTACAGCAGAATGAAACACTACCACTTCCTGTGTCCTCCTCACAATTGTTTCTCTGAGCGCACTGTCGCAACCACTGTGTCAATCGTCGTAACGAGGGTCTTCCTCATTTTCATTGCCCCTCCACTTTATCAAGCATGATGTCCTTCTCCAGGGACTGGTCTCTCCTGAGAACATAAAAAGCATGCTGGCTGTACTTCTTCCAAGACAGATTTGTGGATTCTTTTGGCAGTCCACGGTACTTTCAATATTCTGTGCCAGCAACAGAATTCAAATGCATCTATACTTTGGTCTTC
Source organism: Tenrec ecaudatus (assembly GCF_050624435.1). NCBI lineage: Eukaryota > Metazoa > Chordata > Mammalia > Afrosoricida > Tenrecidae > Tenrec > Tenrec ecaudatus. The sequence goes on from NC_134545.1 coordinate 80,277,275, forward strand.
TGAATTCAATTTCCAACCTTCACATGCATATGAGGTGATTAAAAAAATACCACTGCTTGGGTCAAACACACCTTATCCTCTGTAAACATTACAGCCAAGGATATGGAGAAGCCACTCTGTCATGTGACCCTCCAAACCCAAACCAAGGCCACTGCCATTGGGTCAATTCTGACTTAGAGTGATCCTATGTTGGATTTCCAAGACTTTGGTGAGAGCAAACAGCCTCATCTTTCTTGAAGTGAATGAAGAGTGGCTTTGAATCGCTGACCTTGTCGTGGGGAGCCCAACATCACCAGGGCTCCTTTAGGCAGAGTCAACTCAATAGTCATGGGGATTGTTTGTTTTTAAATAAATACAATCACATTCATCGTCACACCTGAAAAGTGAGCAATATTTGCTGTCTTCGCTACGTAGTGCTACTAGAGGAATAGAAATACCATAAGCGAATGACTTTGCCACACAGAAATTAATTTTTCCGCAGTCTAGGAGGCGGGATGTGGGCTCCAGGAGAAGGCCTGCCCTGCCCTCTGGGTCTGCTCTGGGGGAGGGGCTTGTCTCCTCCCAGCTTCCCTCCTGGGCAATCTCCATGTGCTTCGTTTCCTTCTTCCCCCATCTCTGTTCTGCTCACTTGTTGAATCTCTTTCATATCTCAGAACAGATGGACTCAGGACACACCCTGTACTAATCCTGCCTCATTAACATGAAAACACATCCTATTCCCTACTGGAACAATAACCACTAGTATGGAGGTTAGAATTTAGCACGTGTATCTAGGGGCACACAGTTCAATCCGTACCACTTCCTTAAATATCTAATGCTAATTCAGGGCTCAAATTCTCCATCAAAAATATTTTGTTAGAATTTGTTTGCTTAAATTGTTGGTATCGTTGTGTGAAGTTGAGTTGATTCAGACAGGTAGAGACCCTATAGGATAGTACATGGCAGAGCTTATAGTACATAGGGGGTTCCTAGTCTCTAATCTTTATGGGAGCAGATTAGCATGTCTTTCCTCCTGCAGAGCCACTACTGAGTTCAAACCACCAACCTTTCTGTTAGCAGCCGAGTGATTTATTCATTGTTCAACCATGGTTCCTTTGTGTAAACTAAGGTCTGAATATGGGAATCGGGTGGTAGGCATATGATATATCTTATGAGTCTGCCCCTTTTACTAATAATTTACTTCTTCAGGAAAAGAGGTCACTTGTCTGGAGAGTTTCCCTCTGTCTGAATTTGGCTCTTTAGGCTATCTCTTAACATGGGCTTTCTATTTCCTGCAACAGTTTGATCAAGAAATTTGGTCAGGAGGAGGGAGGGGAAAAAAGATTCCAAGGGCTCAAGTTAGAAAGAAAATGTTTTTGAAATGTTGATGGCAACATATGTACAAATGTGCTCAATACAATTGAATAATGGATTGTTATAAGATTTGTAAGAGATCCTTCCCCCACCCCAATAAAATGAGCATTAAAAAAAAGAAAAGAAATTGGGGCGGGGGAGAAAGAAATTTGGTCAGGTTCAGGTTCTATTTTGGGGGGCGGGGGTCAGGAAGGCTTCATAGGTGACTCTGTATTTTCATTGGGACACATAAAATGCTCTATGATCTTTATGGATGGTCGCGGCCATTGATGAAGATTGCCTAGATCCGTTATTTCCTAGAGGGTTGCAAAACTGTGGATATGTAATCTCTATCGTTATTGATTATATATCACTCTCTATAAGGATATGCTATTCCATCATTTCTCTTCACTGCTAGCTGGACTCTTGGTCGATGGGACTGTAGGAGTGTCTCAATCCACTCCTGAGTCCATCTGTCCCAACTCTAGCGGCGTTTGATAGGTCCTTGCTTTCAGTGAACTGAACTTCTGAAGTAAGTTCTATGGTTCTTCTTGGTTGTGGCCTTAAAACTCCGAAAGAGGAACCCCCTGTTCTGAGCATCCTTTCCAGATCTCATAGGAAAGGCTTTTGAAGGTTGGTTGGGAAAATCGAGTGACTGAGGCTCATTAATCTCCTCAGGTCAAAGGCTGAGAGTGGAGGTAAAGTAAGCGAGTGGGTGGGTGGGTGAGGTGGGGTGGGGAGGAGGATGTGGAATCACAGACAGCAAAGGCTGCTTCTGTTTAATATCTGACCTTCCAATCAAAGCCGAAGGGGGTATCCAGGACACAGTGATGTCCCAAGCATACATCTCCCAAACCCTCTTCCTCGCCTGCTGTTCCTTGGCTGGGCTGATGTCGTTGGAAAGACAACTACAACTGCCTAGCCATTTTGAGTTGATCAAGCGAGGAGCTAGTTCGGGTTGGTTACGTTGGGGACTGAGACTCAGCAATGTCATTAGGACCCAGGTTCTTTCCCTCATTGTGCTCTTCTCTCTCCTGCTGGTTTGGGTCCCCAGCTCGATCCTCTAATGACAGCAAAGTAGCTGCTGTACTTCCTGGCATCCTACCCAGACAAGAGAGAAGACGATGTCTAACAGAGGCCTAGCTCTTCCTTGGGTCTCTGGATGTGCCCTGGCATTTCATTGGCCAGGGCAGTTTGCATAGATGCTTGATCTAGCATTGCCTAGGAAGTCCAATTACTGCCACGGGCCTAATACCAAGCATGGTTTACCCTTGGGTTGGGAGGAGAAAAGAGTGAGACACTTTGGGAGGCAAAGGGGGCGGGTGGTGGTGAGTGGACCTCAATGAGCAAAGAAGAAAAGGGGAAACGTCGTTACGGTAACTCACCGCATCGGCTACAAACCATGCATCGGAGAAGCTCAGGAAAGTGAAGTAACTTGCTGCGGATCCAACAACCAATAACGTCAGGTCTAGGACCTGAACCCGGAATGGTCTGCCTCTGGAAATTATCCTCTTGAAAGCTGTATCCCTCACTAGATTCTTTCGCTTTTGAGGAACTCAAGCATTAAAGGCACTCTGAATATTTCATGATAAGAAATGAGGTGGGAGCTACTGATCAATCAAACTCAAGAGATCAAACAATCTGGCAAACTCACCGAGCTACTCCACGGTCTCACTCGGGATCCTTCCCCCTGGCTTACTCAACGTAAGCTTACTCAGCCACATGGAGAGGAAGTTTATCCTAGCAGGGAACTAAGAAAGCAGCAGGCTTCCACCCCAGATTTCTGGGAGGACAGCACCATAAGTGAAGAAATGTTGCTTGTTGTTCCCTTCCGTTTCACCTCCTATTCTGTTCATTCCCCTTTGAAGAATCCCTTTTTTCCAAATTCAATCATTTGGTTCTGGTGGGGCCTTTCAATGACAGTACCAAGGGTCAAGATTAAAATTAAAATAGTTAACGAATAGGGAACAGCATGCACCAATAATGAGTGGAAAGCAGGCTCCTGGTGAACCTTTAAGGAGCCCTAGTTATGGGTGAAATGGGTTATTTACGCACTGGGCTGCAAATCAGTTAGCGACCTGAATCTCCCAGCATCCCCATGGGAGAAAGATGGGGCCCACTATTCTTGCAAGGACCTACAGCCTTGGAGACCCAAAGGGGCAGCTCTATTCTGTCCTACAGGGTCACTATGATGCCCTCAGAAGCGTCCCAATGGCAGCGGTTCGTTTGGGGCTTGGCTGGATAGCTCACAGAGAATTCCAGAGTGTGTCAGGGAGGGATGGCACAGAAATAGAGCATAGTCTTGGATCAGTAGGTATTTACCAACTGATAGGGTTACATTTTCAACAAGTTCTCAGTTTCAGATATTTATTTCACTTTTCAATTTTAGAATGTTGTTTCCTTTTTTTTTTTTGTATGGATTCCAACTCTCTATTGAAATGATCTTTTCATTGATCTGGTTCTTTCCCTCTATTCCTTTAATATATTTATAATATACTTAATGTAATTTAATATATTTATAATATACTTACTGTAAAATTCTTGAGTATCATCATCACTGTGGGTCTGTTTCCATGGTCTGTTTTAGTTATTAGTCACCTTTTCCTGCTCTTTGCCTGTCTTAGTAAAAATATATATATAAGCCAAATCTTGTGTCTATAGAGGGTACGGTGATTGGTGTTGGTGGATGGGGTGAGAGACTGTCATCGTGAACGTCGGGGAGTAGTCCATTTGGAGGTGGACTGCAGGTTTGTTGATGTCAGCCCTACTGTCTATCATCCATGTTATTTGGATGGAGCCAGTCAAGCTTTTGATTGACAGCTGTCCACGTCTCTAACTCCTTAACCCCGAAAGCTCTGGAAGATTCAGCTCTGCCCTTGGCGGGTCTTGAGCTTAGCTCTCCAGTGTCTGGATCCATGCTGTCCCGAAGCTTGCAAAGCGTTGAGGGGCAGACCAGTCTCGTGTTTGTGGCAGGCGGCCTCTATGTCACAGGACTTGGTTTCCTACAATTTTCCAAGACTGTGGGAAATTACCCTCTGCTTTTAGACGAGCCTAGCCCAGCCTCTCCTGTTTCTCCCAGAATTCAGAAAATGTCCCAGGGGCAAAACTGGCCATCTGTTTGGAGTGCCTCTAGGTTCCAAAAGTGCACCAGTCATGCTGATCATCCAGAGCGCTGCCAGTTTCTTTCGGTCCCAGTGGGGGAGACCTTACGCTTGGGCCACACCTTGGGCCTGCACCCAGGATCGCAAAGATTCCCCCAGGGGGCGGGGGTGGCGGCCACTCCATCTGAAAGGGCTCTCTCCTCTCTGGAATTTTATATTGGGTTCATCTTCCTTGCTCTTGCTCAACACCTTTCCCACAAGTTTGGTAACCTGCCCAGTTTGACTCGATTTGTTGTCCCAGGAACATCGGGCTGTTGCTATGTATGGTGACACGCCCAGAGGAAGTCCTATGATGATTTCACCATTTTAACCACCGTGTGGTCATACCAATCGATGTGTAGGGCTTCATGCACCCAGCTATTACCAGGACCCCTCCTCCACCCCTGTCAGAGCAGAGAACATGTGATCCAAGCAGGCCAATCAGAGTCCCTTCTTTGTTTGTTTGGTTTTTTGCGGCCTGGGAAAGGTGGGGCGAGGCTGTGAGAGGGACCTGGAAGCAGGTATACATTTTCCTTGCAGGAGAGAAACAAACCTTCACATTTTGAGGAAAGGCCTAGCGGGTGTCCAGGGCTTCTTTGGTTACCTGAGTCGTACACTTCCCCGTCTTTTGCCGGAGCTATAGCGTTCCAGTCTCTTCAGAGGCTGGACCCCTTCAATTCCCTGTCGTTGGGCTGCGGAGGACATTCCTGTGTCCAGAGAGGCCATGATCATTTTCTTCTTAAGCAAGATGCAGGCGTCTTCTGGACCTGCGACTCACAGAGTCTGTCTCAGGCTGCAGTTTCCCGGGCAGGGAAAGGTTGGAAAGGCTCGAGTGAAGGGCGTAGCCCTCCTGTCCTCACAGGAAGAGGGAGCAGTGGGTGGTGGTGCATCTGAGGCCCCTGCTCTGGCTCTTGAGTCCTCACTCCCAGGGGAAGCTCCTGCTTCTAGACCCAGCTCCCCCTACTTCTCCATGGGAGGACATGTAGAGCATAGCCACCAAGTCACCGGCTCTGCCTGTCAACACCACGCTCTCTATGGTCACCACAGCCAGAAGCTGACAATATACAAAAACAGGAAGGGAATGGAAATGGCAGACTCCCGTGTCTGTTCGTTGGACGGCTCCTGGGACTCCTAACTTGCAGAGGAGCCTGAAGTTTACACCAGAGGGTAAACAAGATAGCTATCTGGGCATCACACGCCACTTTGCCAGTTTCCGTTCTCTTGAATTATTTACCACCTAATTGCATTGAAACGGAATCTGGGAACACAAAGTCAGAGATGAGGCCTTCTTGCAAGTTAGACAAGGAAAACTAGTGTGCAGGGAAAACACCTGGAGCAGACACACGTGACAGCGCTCCGACGTTCCCCTGTCCTAGAAGGGCTGTGGGCACAGGGGGACAGTGTCATAGGCGGAAGTGCCTTCAAGCCATTCATCTAGCCTCTCCCTGCCACAATCCCCAAACATGGAGGAGGCTTAAGCTCTCTCTGGGCCTCCACCTCAACGGATGATGACAATTTGTGGCCTGGGCCTCTGTGTCTTCGCATGCAACAAACCAAAGGTAATACAAAAGGAGTTCAGTGTGGAAAAACGAGCCCCTCTTGAGACTTGAGAGAACGTTCACAAGTTTATTTTCACCACCGCACCAGTCGTTCCTCATCAGACGGAAGGTGAGTAGTCATGAAAACAAAGGAAATGTTTTCTTTTTCAACTAAATAATTTTATTGGGAGCTCTTACAGCTCTTATCACAATTCATCCATCCATCCACGGTGTCAAGCACATTTGTACATTTGTTGCCATCCTCATTTTCTTTCTTTTTTTAAAAAATCGCTTTATTAGGGGCTCATACAACTCTTATCATAGTCCATATATACATCAATTGTGTAAAACACATTTGTACATTCATTGCCCTCATCGTTCTACCATCCTCATTTTCAAAGCATTTTCTTTCTACTTGAGCCCTTGCTATCAGCTCCTCATTTTTCCCTTTCTCCTCCACCCTCTTCCATCAGGAACCAAAGAAATGAAATTCATGGTTATCACCCTGCTCAATGAGAATCACTCATAATATTTTGTTGCAGTCTTCTTTCTCACCAAATATTCATGTTCAGGAAATATTAATCATACTGTTTTGTAGGCTGCTTCCCCCACCCCCATTCAATATTCTGTAATGAGTTTCTTCCCAGGCCAATAAGTACTCTTCAAACAAAATTTTTAGAGCAGACCAAGTAACAAAATGGCTCAACTCTTAACTGACAAGCAAAAGGCTGGGAGTTCAAACCTACCTAGGGGACCACCTGTGAGACAGACCTCGCAATCCTATTCAGATTATAGCTTTAAACAAGCAAACAAATAAGTAAATAGCCCTGTGGGCAAAATCGGGGGGGGGGGTTCATAGCTCATTGTTATCAAATTTCTCTATAAAGCAATACAGGATTAAAATATTATTAATTTGCATTCAAGAAAGCCACTGTGATACTACTTTAAAATCCAGTTGGTCTACTCTGAAGGATATCGAATGACTGATCACAATGCAGTCTCAGACGAACAAAAAGGACCAGGAGCAAACCTCAAAATAACTTTTCCGAACCAGGACAATTCCTGGCTGCTTAATGAATGACACCACCACCACCCCACCCCCCAACCCCTCACACACACACACACACACACACACACACACACACACACACACACCCCATGGGCCCATGGCCTGGGAAAGAAGGCAGGGGAGTGAAGGAAGGATGGAAGGCCAAGGGAGGCGGTAACTGCAACCCCTCAGGTGAAGGTGATGAACAGGGAGCAGATCCTAGAAAATTCATGACCCTGATCATAGACTCCCAGAATGTCTGCTTCTTCCCCCCAAACTACAAGCCAAATGCCATTCTTCCATGCATCGCTCTAGCCTTTTTTCTAAGTATAGTTTTTGTTTTCCTGCAAATACTATGGAAAAGCTATTTCTGGAACAATAATAATTAGCAATAGTTATTGAAAGTCTACCATATATCTGAATATTCTTTTGAGTCTGACAGTTGTTTGTTTTTCACTTAAACAAATTCAGTCTCTAGATCTCCCCTTTATAGCTTAACATAGAGGGAAAGGAACAGTGTACCAATAGAAAAGAGCAATTCACAGGGGAGCAACAAGTGATCCAAAATCAGTAACAAGGAGGGAGGGAGTGGCCTGGTAGGCATTCAACAAGGGCAAGGAAACTGAGAGAAATTACTGAAACTCAAATGAAGTCTGAGCATGATAGTGGGACAAGAGGAAAGTAAAAGGAAATAGAGGAAAGAACTAAGTGACAAAGGGTATTTATAGAGGTCCAAAGACTGAAATGTACATATGTAAATATTTATATGAGTGTGGGGAAACAGATCTATGTGCATATATTTAGAGGTTTAGTATTAAGGTAGCAGATGGACATTGGGTCTCCACTCAAGCACTTACTCAATGCAAGAACACTTTGTCCTAATAAATTGGCATTCCAGGATGCCCACCTTCCCGACACGATTGCTGAAGAAAAATGTGTGCATAAGCAAATGTGGTGAAGAAAGCTGACGGTTCCCGGGTATCAAAAGATATAGTGTCTGGGTTCTTAAAGTCTTGAAGATAAACAAGAGGCCATCTAGCTGAGACGCATCAAAGCCCACATGGAAGCACACCCGTTTGGCTGACCACGAGGTGTAGAAGGGACCAGTTATCATATATCAAAGAGCTAAAAACCATATCAGTGGGTGCCCATCTCCCTGATACGATCAATGAACACAAACGTGTGCATAAGCAAATGTGGTGAAGAAAGTTGATGGTGCCCAGCTATCAAAAGATATAGCGTCTGGGGTCTTATAGGCTCGAAGATAAACAAGTGGCCATCTAGCTCAGAAGCAACAAAGCCCACATGGAAGAAACACACCAGCCTGTGTGACCACGAGCTGTTGAAGGGATCAGGTAGCAAGCATCAAGGAACAAAAAAATCTTATCATTGAAAATGTGGGTGAATGCAGAGTGGAGACTCAGAGCCCAATGGTAGCCAACTGGACACCCCCTTACTGAAGGGTTGTGGGGAGGAGATGAACCAAGCAGGGTGCAGGGTAGCAACGATGAAACATATAACTTTCCTCTAGTTTTTAAATACTTCCTCTCCCCCACTATCATGATCACAATTCCACCTTACCAATTTGGCTAGACCAGAGGATGTACATCAGTACAGATAGCAACTGGAAACACAGGGAATCCAGGACAGATGACTCCCCCAGGACCAGTGGTGAGAGTGGCAATGCCTGGAGCATGGAGAGAATATAGGGTAGAAAGTGGGAACTGATTACAAGAATCTACGTATAGCCTCCTCCCTGGGAGAGGGACAGCAGAGAAGAAGGCGGGGGAGACGCCAGACAGTGTAACATATGACAAAATAATAATAATTTATGAATGATGAAGGGTTCATGAGGTGGGGGGAGTGAGGAGGGAGAGGGAATGTTTTGAGAATGATGATGGCAACAAATGTACAAATGTGCTTGACACAATGGATGGATGGATTGTGATAAGAACTGTACGAGCCCCCAATAAAATGATTTTAAAAAAAAGAACAATTTATCCATTTACTAATTAAGGTTCTATTGACACTACCAATTCCAAATCAAGTAGCCATGATTTGGCTATGTGCCGTGAGAAATGGTCCCTTTCTTGCACACCGTTCTGACAGCGATTGAGGGAGGAGTCAGACATACACAATGGGGAGAAGGGCGAGGGCTCCTTTTTCTTCAGAGGCAACGGGGGGGGTGGGGGGGGAGGGAGGGAAGGTAAGTAAAGGCATGTTGGGGAACGTCAGAGAAGCATCCACACCTGCTCATTATATCAAGTGTCTGGAGACGCTCTAAATAATTAAGGCACAGCCGGCTCCCTGCAGGGGCAGGTGTTGAAGAGAGTTTCCAGACAAGCATCTCCTCTTGCAAAACTGGAGCAGACCCAGGATCTGATTACTTGAAAAGGGGACCAGTCAGTAGCTATGACAACTTCCTTCTTCAGTCTTACAACTCGCATTGGGGCTAAGAGACAAGAAGCTTCTGGGGAAACACCGGAGTGATTATAAACTTGGAAGGCCAGGATTTGAATCCTGGTTCCTAGCTGAATGGCCATGGACAATTGACTCAATCTCTCGGATCCTCAGTTTCTGTACATGCAAAAGAAGGGTAACCATTCCCGCACTCAGGGTGACGTGACGGGACTGTGGTATCTTGTAAGGCCCCAAGCAGAGTCTCCCACACATAGTAGTTAACTCAAAAAGCTCACTGCCATCGAGTCAATGCTGACTCATAGTGACCCCTGTGGGTTTATGGGAGTAGAAGGTCCAGTCTGTCCCTCAGAACTGCTAGTGGTTTTGAACTGCTGACCTTGTGGATCACAGCCCAACCTGTAACCATTACATGACAAGGCTCCTCACACTTGGTAGACAACCCTAAGAGTGTTTTCACTCTATTTCTTGGGAGAAGATGCCCAGACTTTAAATAAAAGAGCGGTTGTCAAGATTAAGGAAACGCTATTCCTGGAACAATAGGTAATAATAGCCAATATTTATTGAAGGTTTACCATCTATCTGATAGTGTGCTACAGTGCTTTATATAGGACCTCTCAAAACTCACTGATGGGTGAAGAGTCTTATGGGAGTGCAGATCACTTCAGACACCTTTTCCCGCCTCCTACATAAACAAAGCCTCCATTCTCTGTGTGCGGGGGGTGGGGGGGGGGGGAGATGGGGGTGTCCCTGAAGTCGCTTTACTGTGCCAACACTTGGTTTCCAGGTAAGCAGTCCCGGGACGGCAGGCAGGGCTGTGCAAGACGGATGTCCTTAGGTCAGTGGGGCCAGACTGCCCTCTAGTGTTAGAGGGCTCCTGGGGCCAAAGTGAGGGAGGCTGAGGTAGGAAGCTAAGTGAGAGAATCTCTGTCTAGTTTAGTGCTTCAGTATGGAGCAAAGGCTTTCTTCTAGGAATGGGGATAAAACACAGCTAGGGCCAGGAGTTAAGAGGAGATAGGGGGAAGAGATAACTGGGATTACAACAATTCTCAGACAGCCTAAGCTTTGAATCATGTGTGAGGGAACTGTAAGGAGCTCCCTGACTACTTAATGGAGGTGTCAACCTCACTTTCCCTATAGGGAGGTGCCCTGGTGGCATAGTACTTCTGCATTGGGTCAGCTGTTCGAAATCACAGACACTCTGCAAGAGAAAGACATGAATTTCTACTTCCTACTCCTATAAAGTGTGGTGAAAGGTTACAAGCATACCTCTTTAATCTGTATACTGAACAAATAATCAGAGAAGAAGGTGGCATCAGGATTGGAGGAAGGCTTACTAACAACCTGTGGTACACAGAGGACACAGCCTTGCTTGCTGAAGGTGTGGAGGACTTGAAGCACTTGCAGATGAAGATCAAGGATGGCAGCCTTCAGTAGGCGTTACAACTCACTGTGAAGAAGACCCAAATCCTCACAGCTGGACCAATAGGTAACATCGTGATAAATGGAGAAAAGGTTGACGTGGTCGAAGATCTTGCCTTGCTTGGATCCACAATCAATGCTCATGGACGCAGCAGTCGATAGATCGTAAGATGAGCTGCCTCGCGTACATCTGCTACACAAGACGCCTTTAGAGTACTGAAAAGCAAGGATGTTACTTTGAGAACTGAGGTGGGCCTGACCCAAGCCGTGGCATTTTTAATTACCTCCCATGCAAGTGAACACTGGACATTGAATCGAGAAGACCAGAGAGGACTCGAGGCATTTGCTGGCGAAGAACATTGAAGGGGCATGGGTGTAAAAGGGCAAAGCAGCCTGTCTTGGAAGAAACACAAGCAGAGGGGCTCCTGAGAGGCAAGGATGGGAAGACTTTGGCTCGTGCACTTCGGACATGTGGTCGGGAGACCATCCCTTGGAGAAGGACATCGTGCTTGGGTGAAGTGGAGGGCAGGCCTCCAGGAGGTGGGTTGGCACAGTGGCTGCGACAGTGGGCTCAGGAAAAGGAACACCTGTTAGGATGGCGTGGGACCAGGCAGTGCTTTGTCCTGTGGGGCACGGGCTGTGGCAGGTCTGAACGGCCTCGATGGTGCCTCATAACCACAAAGCCCATGAAGAGCTGCAGTCTCAGCGACTCTGGGGCAATTCTCCTCTGTCCTGGAGGGTCATGCTGAGTCAGCAGCGACTTGATGGCAGTGAGTCTGGGGTTTGGTTTTTCACTAACAGGGGAGCTCTGCTCGTTTAAAGGAGATGCCCAGGTGCGTGCTTATTAAGCTGCTCATCAATTTTCACCAGAGCACTGGTAGTGAAGACTTTGAAAACCATTGATCCCTCCCCACCATAACCGTGCAGGCATTTTCATCAATGACACAAAAACAATGACACTCCTTTGTCATTTAGAAATGGGTTGGGGTTTATTAAACCTGTTGCTCTTGGGCCATTGAAACTCATAATGACCATATAGGGCAGGGTAGAACTGCTCCCAAATGGTTCGGAGGCTGTAATCTCTATGGGAGCAGACTGTCACCTCTTTCTCCTGTAGAGTGGCTGCTGGCCTCACACTGGTGACCTTCCAATTAGCAGCCAAGCATGCAACCACTGTTCCACTAGGACTGGGTTCCACTTGGGTTGGGGTCATGGAAGACTTCCACGGTGCTCTTAACAGTCCATGGATCTCAGAGAAGGCCCATTTCCACCTACCTAACCTTGTCCCAGAAACCCATTTCAGGACAGTGCTCCTAGTGGGCTCAGTTGGAAATACAGACATCTGTGCCAGGCAGAGTCTGTACTGCAACTATGGCGGACACTCGCAGAGCTTCTTCCATGGTTTCAATCCATTAGCCTTCAAGACAGCCATGCGTCTACTTTTTCCAAATAATGAGGACCTATTTTAGTAAAAGTAACTTTTCAAAGTTTATAGATGGCCATGCAGCTCAGTATATCTCCAAAGTACATGCGTTTCACACTCTGCACTCACTCCGGCTCGTTCTTTGAGGTACCTGGATTCCTTTTCTAAAATGTCCACACCGTCTGGAGAGCTACTCCATCAATCCATCAGTTTAAAGGCGTCTCTTACAGTTCCGCGGTTCAGCTTTCTCCAGGCTAATTTCCTGTGCATCCTTAGCGTGATCTTTCTGTCCAAGGCAACTCTACCCTGGCTCTCATCTTCAGACCTTCCTCCTCTGCAACAGCAGCCAGTCTTCCCCTTCCTACAAAGTCTGCGTCACAAAACCCATCGACGAGCTGGCTCCGAGGAACAAAGAGGGCTTCCAAGAAGATCTACTCTTCAGAAAGTCTTGGGGGCAAATATGGCAAATACTGCCAGTAGTTTACCCAACACGGATCCTCTTTTTCCCTATGCAAAGGAGCCCTGGTGGTGCCGTGGTGAAGCACTTGGCTGCTGTTGGAAAGGTCAGTGGCTTGAACCCACCAGGCTCCTTCTTGGAGAAAGCTGTGATAGTCTGCTTCTCCGAGGATCAGACTTGGAAACCCTGTGGCGAGGCTGTGTGCTGTCCTATAGACTCACAGTGTGCAGGAATTGACTTGATGGCAAAGGTTTTTAGTTCGGTTCTTCCTTACGAAGAAGATGCTAATTTTTGTTTGGAGCAGGATTGTGTACACAGTTGTGTCCCAGTCTCCCATGCAGCTAGAATTGCCCACATCGCCGTGTTAAACAGTTCCTCACAGTTAGATGTTCTGATGGTTAGGTTGTACGTAACTCGCTGCTAGCTACACCTGTGGGAAAGTAAAGGTGGAGTTCAACCTCTCCATCAGGACACAGTCTAACAAGGTCTGCTTGGGGATGTGGCTTTAAAAAAGTTTTTTTATGAGAAACTGAGAACTGCTCTCTCTCTTGCCCCTGATTGCCTGAATTCTGGACGAGGCTTCTGGACCAGTGGCCCATGTGGGCTGCCCACCCTGGGAGCTGCCAGTACTGTCATGCTCTTGCCAACCTTGGATCCACAAGACTTTTCACCTACCACCCTGTGCTCTCCCAGCTTCCAGCTTCATCGACTAGCAACTGTGTGAGTCTGGAGGCACCTCGAGCTAGCACCTAATCGATGGACTTGAGTTGGACTGGACTGGACCACCCCTCGCTATAAATTTTTCTTGATATAAAGTTCTTTCTTATACATATATGAACGTCTCTGGCTTTGTTGCTCTAGAAAACTCCGCCTCACACAGATGTAGCAGGAGCCACTGAGTAGAGCTTCAATTTGGGCAAGTCTCTTGTTTCTTCCTCCTACCTGGGACAACCGTGAAGTGTGAAGGTAGACCAGCTATCACCGAGCCCTGTATGTGGGAACTGAAAGGTCAAGGGAGGGAGTTAGGGAAGAGTCAGGGTTTAATGGCAACAGAGTCCTGGACTACCTATTTCTGGGCTTTCTTATTATGGGAGAAAAATACAACTCAAGCTTGTTTACCTCCTTCTTAGAATTACTCATGGAAGCACCCAGTGGCAGTTCTCCTGTCCTAGGCCAATCTGAGTCAGCACAGGCTCAATGACAGTGTTTTTTGGTTTTGTTTTCTCAGGTTATTTGTATTGGTGGTGAGGCTGGAAAGCACTTTAAGGGGCTTATTAAAAAATTCAGGTTCTTTGCTCTAGGCCCAGAAATTCCTCTTCAGCAGGTCTGGGTAGAGGAATCTAGTTTAAACTAGGCCCTTGGATCATTCTGATGCAATCACCTTTGGCCTACAGGTTGAAGTCATCTGGGGCCCATGAGTCCCGGGGTTAGCACAGGTGCCCGGGGAAGGGGAGCTTGATCTTCAGATGCCCCACCCCAAACACTTGGGCAACTGTGCATGTCAAGCAGGAATAACAGGCTGTCCAGCTAATTTGCAGTTTGGGTGAGGAAGGAGCTTTCCCCTGGTCCAAACGCCCATTTTATGGGCTGGGGAAACCAAGGAACTTAAGTGTCCAAGTGAGTCATCCAAGGTCACCCATTCGGTCAGTGGCACAGTTGGAAAAACACCTGTGTTCAGGAGTCTTGGTTCAGTGCTCCTTTCCTTCCACTGGTCAAAGTCAGGTCCATAAGCCTAAGAGTCAGTCTCCCTCCCCATTTCCTCTCTGGGAGGCACTGCAGTAGAGGGCTGTACCGGCCTCCCTGACTGTTCCCTCCCTCCTTCATTGTGCAACCGCCACTGGGTGAACTAGCCATTCAGTGAATGGACTCCACTCCCAGCTTCACGGAAGAGGCCCTCACCCTGAGGGTGGAAGAGTGACAACCAGAAGGAGCTGAGGTCTATCACGGAGCCATCACCTCAAGCCTGACCTGCTTCCACACCTCTCTTCACATCAAGGAAAAATGAATGAGGTGGTGCTGTGGGCTAGGTGTTGGACTGCCAGCCGCAAGGTTGGCAGTTCAAACTTACCAGCTCCTCCATGGAAAATAAATGAGGCTATCAGTCCCATGAAGATTCACAGCAGCCTTGGAGACTCCACATAGGGTTGCTGTATGTCAGAATTGACTTGATGGCCGTGGGTTGGGGTTATGATGTTCAACTGCTTCCTAGTGGTTTGGATGCTGTGACACCCAGCTCAACTCAATTTCTAATATTTACTAACCTCGATTGATTCAGGCCAGTTTAATAAGAATAGAGCATAGAGCACTAGAAACAACAGTGGAAACACACACCCCTCTATTTTACCCATTACACACACACGCACCCATCTATTTTACTCCCCCCACACACACACACATGCTGTGTACTGCTGGCAGATAGGTAAAGCCACAATTCTCAAAATATGGCCCAGAGACCAGAGTGGATTATGCATTGGTCTGCAGTTGGAAACCACCAGCCACTTCCTGGGAGAAAGATGGGGCTTTCTGCTCCCATAAAGATTTGCAACTTTGGAAACCCTCAGGGGCAGTTCTACTCAGTCTATAGTGTTGCTATGGGTTGGAATCAACCAATGACAGTGAGTTTGCTTTTCGTTACCCCAGACTTACTGAATCGGACATGCTGAAGATTGGGTCCAACTACGGACAGTTTTTCGAGCCATGTAAAAGTGAACCATCCCAAATCACAGCCCGTCACCACTAAGCAACTTGCTCCTGGCAACCACCAATCTTGGGTCTGCCTAAGGATTTACCTCTTCCTGAGAATCAGAGTGTTTTTGTGCCTGGCTTCTTTGCCGTGGCGTTCTGCTTTCCAGGTTCATCCACACTGTAGCAAGTCTCGGTATCTCCTCCCTTTGCTTTTGGATGAGTAATACTCCACTGTGTCGATCATTCATTCATTCATTGATGGGCATTTGGGGAATTTCCACCTTTCAGCCATCAGTCCTAATAAGCCCTGCGGATGATTCTGGAAAATGGTAAACTCTGAGAACTCTTGATTTATCAAAGACTACAGAGAACTAGAGCCAGAGCCAGTCCTGATCAAACCATTCCTGGCCGACCCCTCTGGGCTTCCTCAGACAAATCCTGTTTCTTGGCCGACCTGGGGTTTCTGTTACCAGCACCTGAACAGTCTCCATCATTGCCGCTGCCGCCGTTGCTCTGAGCACTACCTGTAGCAGGGCACAAAGTACTGCTCAGCGATGCTCTGTCCACTGATGTCTGGGGAGGGACGGAAGCAGTAATGGCATCAACACCACCTGCCCTAAGTCAGCAGATTTGAAGGCTTAACCAGGCACTTTCCTGACGACTCATCCAAACAAAATCTTTGAGATTTAAATGAATTTCCTGTTTGGAAGAGACCCTCACGGGGTATCTCTGATATGCCTAGACTTGCACCTCTCGATTTGGCTGCATCAGTCCCCTGCCCGCGGGCTTTCCCCACGCTTGCCTCCTGTGGCTCCCCTTCCAGTCTGCCGAGCCCGGCCTGTCTTCTCAGTGGTCCTCCCCAAGGGTCCAGGCTCCCTGGAGCCACTTTCTATTTTCAACCCCTGGGATATTTGTGTCGAGTTGGAAGCAGTTTGTTATTTGTGAGCTTTGAGGAGGCCCTTGTTTATTGCCTTTTCAGGAAATCTATGCCAGACCTTCTCTGAGAGGCAGGCAGGGTAGGCAGCCGACCTTGCCGGGCCACGTAAGGGTCAGACTGAGAGGTGCAGTCTGGAGCCAGACTGGGTCCTCACTCCTCACGGAACCATCTTTTTTTGTGTTCATGAGAGGTTTCCTGAGGGGAAGAGGCAACACATAACCAGTATTCATTTCTTCAGGAGGACCCCGAGACAAGCAAGCTTCCAACTGCAGACTCCGTGGCACCAGGGGTCCTAAGAACAGGAGCTGAAGGTGAGGGGTCAGAGTTGTCAATGCCACAGAGAGCTACGTAGGAGAGCAGGTATCACATCCACAGTGCACTCATCCAAGGTGCCACGGCCATCTGAATGGCTGGGGCAAAGAGCTGCCCATCTAGGGAGCCCCCGTGGGCACGACGCAGGCAGTAGACTTCACTGACTTCCGATCAATTCTTCCCTCTCGAGGTTTCAATCCGTTCTCCGTTCCTGTCCGCCAGTCGGAGTGCCCGCATTGAGGACTTGTTTGTGTTGCTCCCCCTGCCACGATGCTGTCTGCACCAGCTTCCTATCTGGGCAACCAGAGTGCCCAGAGAAGGGGCAGTGCCTGGGGCGGGGGAGGGCCACAGCACTGAGCAAGACAACGTCCAGAAGGCACACGGCTTTTCATAAGAACTTTATTTCTCAAAAAATGTGTGTCTGTGTGTGTGTGGTGTTTCCAAAATATTAAAATACCCCTGTAATTTTTGTTTGGGAGGGAAAGGAGGATAAGATGATAAAATAATTCATATAAAATTTTCAAGCATAATTCAAAATTTCAGCGCTGGCATCCCTCCGGCTAAGTGGGGAATGTCTGAAGCTTGCACCTCACTGTCCACATCTCTGAACGCCCCAGGTCGCCCGCAGCGCCGAGTCTCCAGGACCAGGAGAGGCGACCTGGACTGCCTGTCTACTGACTCCAAAATAAATACAAACGGTCAAGCTTCGCTGTGGAAACGACTCAGCCCATTTCTGCGACAACTTTCGAGGAGAATGCTACAAAGAAAACGGTCCGTCTCCTGGAATCCCTAACCCCGCCTTTTGGAAGAAGACTGAGTGAGAGCAAGGAGAGACGCCCCAGCTTTAGGAGGGATCGCCTCTCGTACCAACCAACATGCCAAGCAGGCTTCTCACCTCACTGAGGTGTTAGTGACCATGACTTTCTCACTGTCCTCTGAGTGGGGGCAACAGCCCCTTCCTGCTCTGCTCCCTAGTGGGAACCGAACGGGGCAGAGCCAGGCCCCTACCTGTAGCAACTACTTTCTTAACCTAAAAAAAGGGTGGTGGTGGTGGTGGTGGTGGTGCGAGCTGAGACTAATGTTGCCAAATTGAGCCCAGAATCATCTAAGTATCCTTTCTGACAGGAGCTGGGAGACCACACCTGGCTTCTCCCGAGATGCTGAAGACAAGGGTCAATGGTGAAAACCTCTCCGAAAGCTCTCAGTTGATGTTTCTCTGAGGAACTGGGAGGTTCTCATGAAGATACTTTAAACTTCCGTGTTCTGAGAAATCTGACACCACGTGGTCCAGTCCTCGGAGCAGCCACTTAGTGGTAAGTAGTCCCTCGAGTCCAACTGGTCCCCGGGCGTGGATTCGAGATGTACTGATTCCCACTTCAGCGCCTACAAAAAGGATGGGTGAAGATGAAGCATCTCACAGCCTCTGTGTCCTGCCTGTCCACCTGCCAGACCGGAGTCTCATCACCTTCGCTGGGGCACTTTCTTTCTCCGTGCTAACTTCCGAGCCGGCCTCCCCAGCCCCGCTAGTGCCACTGTCCCCCTTCCCTGCTGGGCCCCCTTCCCTACTGCATCTGGCAGCACGACAGCGTCTCTGGCCTCCAGCTGCCATGTGAACTAGGCACCCTAATCTGTCATTTGGGCATGTACTGAGGTGTACAATGCTTAGTATGGAGGCTTCGTCTTCCCAAATAATCTTTAAATTCTAGAAAGCAAGGGGCCGTGTTTTTAACCTCCTCTCTTAGCACGTCAGTGCTTACTACTGCGCAGTCACTGCACACGAGAGGCTCACTGCTCACTGCCCGACCCTCTCGTTCCAGGCTCGGAGCGGGTGACACCCAGGTGTCTCTGGGGCTGCCTCAGTACTCTGCACTGCACCAGGTGGCAGCAGGGTTGTGACTTCACCTCATTCGCTGTGACTTCACGTAGAGCAAGGGCCACGGGCCAGGCAGTGTTTTCATGGCACCTAGATTCTTACGTTCAAGACAGCTAAACTCTCTTACTCGGAGGTGGTGCATCCAAACCAAAAATTCAAATGCACTGCCACTGGGTCAGTTCCATGACTCATTATGACCTTGTGATCAGCAGTCCAACTTGTAACCAGGTGGTGCTTAAGGGCAGTGGAAGGTGCTGTGGGTTAAGCGAGGTGGGCTAGTCAAACCCACCAGTGCTACCAGGAAGGAAGATGAACCTGTCTGCGTCTGTAACGACAGGCCGCCGTGGAAACCCTATCCAGGGTCACTACGAGTTGGAATTGACTCAGTAGCAGTGGGTTTGGTTTTCCAAACAGTGTGAAGGCGAGGGTGAGGGTGTGCACCTTCTTGCACTACCCAAACTACACCCAAAGCACCGCCATTAAGTCGATTCCGACTGACAGCGAGTCTACAGGACAGAGCGGAAGAGCCCATACGCTGGCCAAGGCTTTACCTCTTTACAGAGCCGACTGCCTCATCTTTCTCCCACAGAGGGGCTGGTGGGCTCCAACCAATGACCTTTAGTTAGTAGCCATGAGCTTAACGGCGACCCCCAGGGCGCCTCCAGGACGCCAGCCAATATTGCTTGTGATACAGAGTAAACCTTTTCCTTGGTTAAGTTGTAGAAGCAGGTCACCAGGCCTCTCTCCCCAGCCTTAATCTGTCAGCGCCACGGAAAGCTGGGTCAGCCTGCTGACACTTTAAATGCTGGTGGCAGAGTGTCCGGCATCACAGCAACACAGAAGCCACAAGAGTAGGGACAAACTGCCAAACAACGTCCGATACTATCAGCGGCTACTGTTGTGCATGTGCTCCACAAGAACCGAGCGTGGCCGGTCATTCATGCTCCGCACGCTGGGGGGACAGCTGAGTGGCCTCTCGCTCTCCCCCCGTCTCCGGCTTGGGCTTCTATGCATGCTGTCCTTTCTTCTCAAGAAAGTGGAGTACACGGAGCCGTGCAAGTGACGTGGTCATTAAATCAAGCCGGCATCATGCAAATGAGGGCACCAAACCAGTCTAATGACCGACAATGAACCCTAACAGTCCTTCTGATTGCCTGTAGCCACGCAGTGGGGGCGATTTCTGCAGGCAGAGCACTCGCCGGCAGTTCACAGGGATGAACATGTTTGAAGGGGCTGAAATGATTTCCAAATATTCAGAAACGACGCTAAACCTGTCTTCCTGGAGCTCTAACGGGTCCCCTGAAAACCCGAGTGCCTGTGAGATCAGAGGGGGTGCAGGGGCTGTGACTAATAGCAGGAGGGGAGGGGTGCCCGTTCTAAAGCTTTTCCCGTCAACCCCTTACCTCTCTGGGCTCGTTGTGCATGCTGACACCTAAGCCCGGGAAGGGCTTGAGCACACTTTCTCCCACTCCCTTGGTGGGGTGGAGTGCATGCGTGCATGGGTGTGTGTGTCTGTGCATGAGCGTGCACACGCTCATGAAGGGCATGGCGTCCAGTGCTGACTGGGCCATTCTGAAGAAATGAATCTGCACCGGCACTGTTAGAATCCGCCGGCCACTCTGTTGGAGCAAGATGTGGCAGACGGCTTCCGAAAATACTTCCAGCCTTGGAAATCCCCGGGCGATTCCTGCTCCACCCTATAGGCTCACGAGGTGGAATCCACTGACCTGCATGGGGTTTGTGTTTTGGTACAGTTCTTAACATGTGACCTGTCTAGACTTCCACGAACCTTTATCCTGCCTCGGTTCTGTCTCTGCTATCCTGACCAGGCCTGTGCTTCGCTCTGCTCCTTGGACCTCAGAGCAATTCTCTAGGGACTCTCTCGACTGGAGTCTTACCCAGTCCGAAGCGGTAGCCATCAGAGAAGCGAGTGCTGGCATTCCAGAACACGCAGGCGCTGTCGACGTGCTGGAGGAAGAACTCTGCCGTTTTCTCTGAAGCCGGAAGGAGAGAGGAGACAGCGGGTGAGGAGGACCCCTGTCAACAGTCCTGCCTCCAGCACTCGCTGACAGCTGACCAGGGCACACGAGGGTCCCGGTGCTCCCCTTGCATGATAAACCCAGGGGGTGGGGTTGTCAGAAAAGGGAGGAGGAAGAAGGCAATCCCGCACCATCAGAACTGGGGTGGTGGATAGCGTGAAGGCACGGCGAAGCGGGGGCTGGGGCCCAGGCCTCCCAGACAGCCAGAGCTGGATGAATGGCTTGGGCTCTGGGGTCCCAGCCCCCTTCCTTCACTGATCTTCATCGAGTCTGCCTAGTCCATGTCTCCGAGCTGGGGGACCTTGAGCAGCTTTCCGGGCCTCTCTGCTGGAGTGAGATGGGAACAGAAGCACTGCCCGCCTCGGCTGTGGAGGACTGGATGAGGGCCAGCACGTGGCAAGTGCTCAGCTGCGTCAGCATCACGCCGGCGGCACGGCTGTGCTTCCCCAGCGGGCTGCGTGCACTCCTCTAGGTCACAGGTCCTCAAACTCCCTCGGCCCCCCACCACAGCTCTTTCAGGAAAAACAACCCGTGTCCCTTAGCAATTAAACCCCTCCTACTACAGCCCATAATCTAGGATCAAGTGGAGGTACCTGCTTTTGCAGACCCCCCTGGATCGTTCCAGCCCCGAAGGAGGCCGTCTTGCCCACTTTGGGAAACACTGTTCTAGGGGGCTCATCCTGGTTTTTGTCACCATGGCACCTAGGAATGTGCCCAACATACATTCGTGGAGTGAACAGATGGAGGAGTGTGGTCTGCTATTAACGAGTCGGGCCAGGGCATTGGTTTCCTCGGCTGTAAAATGAGCGTATTCCAGCTACCTTCTGAGATGGTTCTCTGCATTGAAGGGGCATGCCTCTGTAACAAACTACATCATCTTTAAGTCAAAGACACGTCTTCAAATCTGCTCAGCATTGCTGTGGAGCAGATCCTGACTCAGTGACCTCCAGGGCAGAGTGCAAGTGGCCCATGGAGTTTCCAAGGGGGCAATCTTCACAGAAATAGATGCCACCTCTTAATCCTGAGAAGTGGCCGGTGAATTTGAACTGCTGACCTTTTCGTTAGCAGTCAGTCACTCTACCGACTGAGCTACCAAGGTTCCCTTTAAGGTACAGTCATGGTGGTCAGTCTCTCCCAGCTACGTGGCTCTTACAATCTACAGGAGGTCACCGGTGTGTCCAGTCTATGGAGCTGCAAATGGCTAAAGGGCTTGGCTACTGGGGGTGCAGTTTCAAGCACACCCAAAGGTGCCTTGGTAGTAAGGCCCTGTGACCCAGTTCCTAAAAACAAGCCACTAAACACGTGAGGAGGGAGCACATTTCCACTCTGCACATGGGGGTCACTGAGTCACGACCACCTCAACAGCACCCTGAAAGACATCTACCTGCGTGGAAGCATGGGGCTCATGGACTGGACGACACACCGCTGACCCAGGGCCAGCTCTCAGCAGGCCGGAGAGGCAGAGGGGAAGGGGCTGCTTTAGAGACCAGAGCAGAACACGCCACGCCCGTGTGCTCAAGGCACCTGGATACTGACCATTCTCCGTGACGATGACATCTGTGTGGGAGCTGCCGTATTTGTGGATGTGGTCAATGGCCTCCTGGGCACTGTCCACCACTTCGATGCACAATTCCAGGTCGCCGTACTCGGTTCGAAGCGACTTCACTTCAGAGGGGCTGAAGGTCAGATAGGAAGCAAACTTGGGGCCGGCGTGAATTTTCACCTGGAACAGAGGGCAACCACCAAGTCACAGCAGGCTCGCACGCCTCCTCCAGCGTCTAAGTGCGAGCTGCCTTGTCGGAGCCCTTCCAGTGACTCGTCTGTCTGAGGGGCCCAGAGAGGGGCTCGCGTGGCCGGATCACTAAGCCAGCCTGTACTCACAACCAGGGTGTGCTGCTTGTGAAGTGCTGACCGGCAGGAAGCTGCTGAGCATTCAGAAGGCATCGGGCATTTAATGGGCTGTGAGTGCAAGCGGTGGACTACTGGCCTTTTACTGAAATGAACCCTTTGACTAGAAATCCGTCTGTGCACGGGACTGTGACATTAAATCCCTATGAAAAGAGGGGGAGGGAGTCCATTTCCACCCCTTTCCCTCGGAAGAAGCCCCTCGTGTCTCTTAGAGTTTCAGAGTATGTGGTGAGGTTCTTAGCACCTCGAACTGTGGTCACCTGCTACATTTCTGATTCCATCTGGCCTCACCGTTCAGACTCAGCTCAAGTGGAGGGATTTCAGGAGCCCAGGGCTGGTCACTGAGGGCCTCAGCCACAAGCCTAACCCTGCGTGGAGCTTATTCCCTGAGACAGTCCAAGGGCAGGGCTCATGTCTTATTTCCTTGGATCTAATCTCTTGTCTTAGCTCAAGTTAAAGCAAATGAACTGTCTTGTCTTCATGAGGCCTGATTTCCAGTTTTAGCCTATGTGCTGCCGAAGCGAGCAGAGTGATGCCGGATTTCCCGTGTGGGCCCCGGACTGCTCAAGGACGAGGACCCAACCATCTCCCTGTGGGACTGGAACCTCGTCCGAGTCCGCTGGCTCATCCTGCAATAGCGAAGTGCTCTCAGGAAGTGCAGACTACCCTGAGACCGACGGAGATGCTGTGGGTTTTCCAGAATCAGAACTGGGGGTGAGTCCCCGCTGCAGGAGAGCTGTCCTCCTGTCCAGTCCGGTCCAGGCCACACCCGAGTGTCCAGCCAAGCGGGTCAACCATGCAAAGTAAGGCCCGGAATGCAGCGACGTAATCTAACTCCGTAATTCACTCCGTGTGGTGCTTGTGCATCCTTCAAACCATTCGTTCAGGTCCATGATGGACTGTGTGCCTACTTCACCAGATGACTGCCGACGTCTGCCCAACATCAAATCGTCGGAGAGGAAGATCGAAGCCAGCACTTTCCTTACTGTGTGCTGGCTGATAGAATTCTTAAAGGGGATCACGAACTAAGTTATTAATGCTTAAAATGCTTCAAACCCATTGCCAACCAGCCAGGAGACGGAGCAGAACTGCCCCGCCGGGTTTCTAAGGTTGGCCGTCTTGTGGCAGCAGAGAGAGTGACCGGCTGGGGGGTTCAATGCTGACCCTGCAGCCAGCAGCCATGCTTCCACCACAGCGCCACTAGAACAGAAACCGCCGAAGGTGTTTTGGGGGACTTGGTAGATGCATACACAGTTCAATTTGAAAACATTTCTGCAATCTTTTTATATCTTCTCCAATGAGAAAAGTATTCAGAAACATAAACTTTAAACTTCCCTGCCTTGCCTTAGTAGAAAGTTGGCAAAAAGTCCACTGACCACGTGTGACCCGTCTTATCTTTGAACCGCCTGGCACTTAGCGCATTCCGTGTGCCGGTTTGTTCTGCCCTCTGGGGGGAGTGGTCGGTCTCACTCACCTGAGCTCAAAGCTCGTGCAGCATGACGCTCCAAAGCACAGGTTTTAGAACGGCCTTAGAGGGGACGACCGCTACCCCCGGCGCAGAGTCCCCGAAGGGAAGGCATGAGGAGAAGTGCGGTTCCAGACTGCCTCACCTGTTCCACCCTCAGCATGTCGATGATCTGGTCAAAGAGCGGCGTTCGCAGCAGGTCCCGGTGGATCAGCAAGGTCTCCAGGGCGTTGCAGGCAGCTGGGTACTCACACTTCGAGTCTCTGACTGAACGGGCAAGAACAGAGGAGCGGTCACGGCGCGCTGATCTAAAGTCTGCCTCCTCTCACCTCTCCGCAAAGCAAGACTGCAGCTCACCGAGTCTGGTGGCCTTGTCCACACTGGCCTCCGAGTCCACGTACATATGGCAGATCCCTTCACTGTGCCCCATGACCGGAATCCCCTTGGTCATTTTCTGGATGTCCCTGACCAGCTGGGAGGAGCCGCGGGGAATGATCAGATCGATCATCTTGTCCAGGCGGCAGAGGTCCTCCACTTCTTCTCTGGTGTTCACCTGACAGGGAGAGAGCCGAAGATGCCATCTCGGACCACACGCAGCCCAGGCGGAGCACCTCCCTCCCAGCTCCACTGCCAGTATGGCGTCTGCGCCGATTACTCCTCCCATCGACACAATGGGGCTCAGAGCTAAGGCTGTACGAACCCTGGCTGTCACTATCTACTTTCAAAACCTCACTTGACAGTGGACTGGAGTGAGAATGTTTGGCTTCGTAAAAAAGTGACCACAATAATAGCACTCTCAGCATGTCTCCAATTTACATGAAAGTTTATCACACAATGTTCTAAAATCTATCTTAGCTGCTCTGTCAGGGGACAGAAACCCGGGCCTCTCACTCTTGGTCTACTATTCCCACTGCCCTGACACAGGAATGAAGGTCTAATGGAAACCGCTCCAGGAGTGTCTGCAAATGTCACCCGGTAAGGAAGGAGCACACAGACCCATGAGACCCATGTGGACCAAGGAGCCCGGCTCTGCCCAGTGTCTGCTAACGCCCAGTGTCAGCAGGCACTCAGTACTGCTTGCACTCCAATCACGCCTGCCTGTGAGAGCGTCAGTGCATGCAGCCTGCACTCTGCTTCAAACGCCCCCGGACCCGACTCGAGCCCTCTGGCCCTACCAGTTGTACGGCCTCCTTGACTCCGTGGATAGAGAGGGCCTCCTGGGTCAGGAGGTGAAGGATCCGGTTGCTGTGTGACGCTTCTCTCCCTCCCTTGAGTAACAAGCCATTACCACTCGCAATGGCCAAGGCGGCCACCTGCAGATCAAAGGAGGAGCAGCTGGGTCAAAGGGGGCGTGAGTGACAGTAATAATGACATCAGCAAAGCACTGCTACTGACCTGGTTAATCCTCATAGACTTCCAGGGAATTAAGCACCTACTGGACTCCCCAGCTCAGAGAGGAAACCGAGGCTCAGAGAAGCTGGGGACACCCTGAGGGTCACAGAGCTGGTAAACGGCAGGGCTGGGAGTAACACCACCCAGCGGCCTGACTCCAGAGCCAAACCACCCTGGAACTTCCAGCTGAGCGATAGGGCTTCCTTAATCGGCCAGGGTTAACTTGCCTCCCCATCCCACTGGCCACTGTGGACAACAAGGGCCCCAGCTGCCTCCGTGGGGAAGGACGTGGGAGTGACTCAGGCTGAGGCAGTGGGGGCTGCTGGCCACACCTGTCTCTGGCCTCCTAAGTCATGAGAGAGTCCCACCTGCCTGGGGCTAAGAGCTAGAGAAGGGTCTCGCCAGCCCTCGGGCAGCTCTGCAGACACCAGGAGGCAAGAGCACTGGGCCTGCTTACAAAAGAAGAGCCACCCACACCCTCCCTGCCAGTGATCCTGGCCCGATCCTCCTGGGTCCAAGGCTTAGCTTTCTAAAAGCTTTTGGGAAGAGAATCTTCTTGTTTCTCTGAATAAATGAAAGTACTTAAAAAGATGAACAAAAACGTGGGTGCAGGGAGACAGCGACTGGTTTTAAGATACGAAAATAATAATTTATAAATTTATCAAGGGTTCATTGGGGACAGGGAGGGAAAAAAGAAGAGCTGATACCAAGGGCTCAAGTAGGAAGAAATGTTTAGAAAATGATGGCAACGTATGTACAAATAACGCTTGATACAACTGATGTATGGATGGTGATAAGAGCTGTAAGGGCCCCCAATAAAATGATTCATATATTTAAAAACGCCACGCTGGAATATGCTAAATCTCCAGTCCTGAGTCCTAATCCTTTTTAATCTACGTCCTTGCTCAGACCCCTTATAAAATTATGCACACTTTCTCCAGGTAAATGCGCATCACACGGGGCTCTTTTGCCAACAGCTTCTAGGGCGATCCTGATCCCCAGCGAGGAACCGCTACGAACGCTGCCCGAGGAAACCCCAGACCTCGGTGAGGTCTCAGCGTGCCAGGACGAAAGGGAGCAGAGACAACAGAAGCCACCGAGCCCCAGGGACCATTTCTGTCGGCAGAGGGGGAATTGTGCGCCCACCGCCAGGGCATTTCTGCCAGTCAGAAAGTGGTGGTGGGCCAGTAGCCTGTCAGGGGCTGGCATCCCAGGGTGAACTGAGCAGTTTAGGGTCTATGGGAGGAGCCTTATGCACTTCCATGGTCACGTGTGCATGACGGTCATGAGATGCTTTTTTTGTTTGTTTTTGAGATGTCATGTTCTTGTTTTACACAGAATGCCCCTGAGACTTGGCTAGTGGAGAAAAAAGAGCTAGTCTCATCTGAATGGAAAGTCCAGTGGAGACTTGGTCCCAGATAAGGCCCCCACCTGATGATTTCTGGGCCTGGCCATTGGTAAAACCTCAACACATGACTTCTGAACACTAACTTGAGATGTGTCAACTTCCAGTCTTATATTTGTGAATTACTCACAAGTTCACTCTTCTAAAAAAAAAGAAAGGACCTCCCAGAAACCACTTGGGCAACTGATAATGAAGGAGAGTTTGCTCACAGGAGCAAGGTCAGTCGGCCAACGACTGCCCGGTGCGACACAGGCTGGCAGAGACTCGGTGGCCAGAGTGACGCATACCCAGGAGGTCTCGCTCATTGCCACCGAGTCGATTCAGACTCCCCGCAACCCTAACAGCAGGGCAGAAGTACCCCTGTGGGTTTCCAAGAAGGCACCCTTAGGGCGTCGAAAGCCTCGTGTTTCCCACGAGCTAGGAAACGCTTTCTATGTGCTGCTGAACTGGACAGCAGACCGGCCTGGCTGAGCCGCAGCTCCACCCTCTCAGCTGTGCTAGGAATATCGTCCCCGACAAGCTCCAGCAAATGGGATGCATAGATGAGGGGGGCAGCCCCCTCAAAATCGGAAATTCCCCCCCCAAAAGCTATGCATTTAAAATTTTTTACAAAACAACCTTATCACCTTCAAAATGCTCTCCATTACACTTAATACATTTGCGAAATCTGTGATTCCATTCTTGGAAACATCTTTTTTTTTTTAATCATTTTATTGGGGCTCATCCAGCTCTTATCACAACCCAAATATACATCCACTGTGTCAAGCACATTTCTACATTTGTTCCAATCATCCTTTTCCAAACATTTTCTTTCTACTTGAGCCTTTTTTCTCCCTCCTTCCCCTACCCTTCTTCTCTCATGAACTCTTGATAATTTATAAATTATTTTTTTCATGTCTTACACTGATTGATGTCTCCCTTCACCCACTTTTCTGTTGTCCGTCACCCTGTGAGGGGGTTATACACAGACCATTGTGATCGGTTCACCTTCTCTCCTCCCACTTTCCCCTTTCTTGGAAACATTTTCACCTTTCTTGGAAAATTCATCTCTCTGGATGGCTGACAGCACATCCCTTGTTTTTTTCTTCTCCTCTTCTACATCATCAAATCACTGTCCTTCCATGTACCTCTTCATGAAGTCGCATGAGCAAGGTCAGGTGAGTCAGGTGCCCATGTGGGGCGAGAGGCATGCTGTTTTTTTGCTCAAAACTGGAGCACTGGGATGGCTGCGTGAACAGGTGCATCATCTTGGGGCAAAACCAGTCCCCGTCTGCCACAAATCAGACCTTTTTTGTTCAGCATTGTTATGCTAAGATCAGTCTGACCTGGTGGAACAAACCTTAAATGCACTGCTAGTCGACATTTTTCTCTGTTTAAGAAGCTGACGCATGTCCAGAGCAAGGTTTGTCAACAATCGACATTTCACCTTTTATGCAATGAGAAAACTCACTCGTACACTTGAGTTTTTCCCATAGTGCTGTCCTTGTGAGCTGTGTTCAACAGCACAGCAGTTTCTGCGGCATTTTTCCCGAGCAGGAAACAAAATTTCGCAGCTGCACACTGTTCTCTCAATTCAGCCATCACAAGAAAACAAGGTTTGAGTAAAACTGCTTTTACGAAAAAAATTCACTGTGACCAGAGAGAACCTCCCCAGGAGACGTCACTGGGTGCACTAACTCAGAGCAAGTTGCTTGATGCTTGCCCAGTGGGAAAAATGTGTACTACAAAAGTCTCTCCGGCCAGAGCAATTCTGGTTTGGGGGGTATCCCCTTCACATGATACCCAAGTTAGGATTACTGGAAAAATCAATGACACCTTGAAAAGAACCTGAACATACAGCTTTAAAGAGGACCTGCAGGAGCCGTACCTGAAAGCCTCTCTTCCTGCAGCTCCTCCCACCCGGTGACGGGGCGCTAACCACCTACCTGGGGGAGACAATCAGGACGGGACTCAAAGATCACCAGGAGGACTCCAATCGGGACGGTCACTTGTTCGAGCTCCAAGTTCTTGGCAACCCGGGTCCGGCGCAGAACACGGCCCACGCTGTCCTGTGAGGAGGCTGCGATCTGCCGCAGGCCGATGGCCAGACTGTTCAGCTTCGAGGTGGAGAGGCTCAGCCGCTTCAGCAGAGGACCTGCAAGTCTCCCTGGAGGGAAGGGCCCACGGCCAGTGAGTCGGGCTGGTTTGCTGATGCTTCACTGAGCACGGGGATGGCAGCACGTAGTGCAGAGGGAGCGCTTAGGGGTCTCAAGAAAGGGTGGCATGCCAGCTATGTAGCTTGTCTAGGAGGGCGGGGCGGCACTACCTATCCCCACGTCCAGAGCGCCCACCCTATCCTTTACACCGGCAATCTGACTTCCAGAAACGTATTGTTTGCCTGAGCCAACCTGTGAGTAAATGAGGATGCCCACCAAGGCATTTTAAAAAATGACAGTGACACAATTGGAATTTTCCTAAAAACCCTAACCTTGGGCTTCCATGCAGTTACGATAAGTAACACACCTACACTTGCTGGCACGGGAAGGCATCTAGTGCTGCCTGTGGGGAAGGAAGCCCACGGGGCAGTGTGTATCAGAGGGGCCGTCTGAGAACACTGCCTCAGCGAGGGCTCCAGAATCCAGGGGCCTTGCCCAGAAGGGCTGGGCATGGGCGCACCGGAACAGCCAGGGCTGTGGTCTACTTCATCCACTGCATTACTTCATTTTGAAGGACACTGAGTAAACTGCGTTAAGAATCAGAGGCAATCAAGTTTTCTTCTGAAACAAAAATTTAAGTACAACTATGTAAAGTTCCCATAGGCAGACCAAACGATCCTCAATGAGATTCTCTCCCCATAAACACACACTCCCATACATCTACACGGACGGGAGCTCAGAGAAGCCATTTGGCCCTGGATACCAGTCTTTACTACGGCTAACGTTGAAGTGAGAATGCGAAGTCTTTCTTTACCAATAACCACGCCCACCAAGAGGAAAGAATAAGTCGATTTTTGTCTTAAAGGGGGAGGAAGCATCCTTACGCTAAGAAAAAAATTAAATCAATTATCCAACCAACCAATTATGCCAGCTAATTAATTTTTCTCCACATGCATTTTAATCAAGTTTTAATTATAGTATATATTATGTTACAATTCCAGCTCCTTGCCTAACAATTCACAGTACGTTTTCTGTGTTGCAAAAATTATCATTTTAATTACTATTAAGTATTCCACCGAGCTGATACCACTTAACGCACTCAAACACACCAATGCTGCTAGACACTCGTTTGTTTCTAGTGTTTTCATTTGTTTGTTTCTCGTGTTTAAGTAGTGTTTCTAGTGGGATAATCTTACTGTAGGAAGTTTAATGTACTGAGTTAGCTGTGATGACTACGTTTGTGTACACTCAGAACTGTGTTGTGAATTCCACAACTGTCCTGTGTATTTCTGGAGAACTGGAACCAGGATCACAGGGGAAGGGTTCTCTCAGTAACTAACTGTGTGACCTTCAGCATTAGCTTTAACCTCTGTGGGTCTCCGTCCTCATCTTTAAATGTGCTCCAGTGACCACATGGGCTAAGCACGCATCGCCAGGTGTGTCCACTGGGGCACTTCCCCAGCACACAGCCAGGTCGGAGCACAGGCAGATGCGCTGTTTCCTTTCCCTCGTCTCACAAAGACAATCTACCACTGAGTTTCGGGCATACCCTGCACGCGAGAGTTGTTTATGATCTGCTATGAAGAGCCCTCCCACAGTCACCCCTTTCTAAGCGTTTCCTGTCCAGCCAGCCGCTGGATGCAGCTCTGCAGCCCGGGTCCGTAGGCCACCTCAGTGCAAATACACTGAGGTCCCTTAGGTTGGCTCTGGATCGGTGTTTTGGTCTCTCAGCCTCTACGTACATGGAGTCTCTCCCTCTGTGTGGCTCACGGCCAAGCAAAGATATTTTTCCCACTTCTGAATTCTATCTTCTGATTTGCTGGACATGTGAAAATTCAAGACTGCATATAAGTCTACCTCAGTGGCGAATTTCTCTCAAGATGGAAGCCTATTCCCTCCTCACAGTCTGTTCTTAGTCTGGAAGCTCTGCTGAAACCCGTTCACTTTGGGTGATGCTGCTGCCATTTGAAATCCCTGGGCCACAGCTTCCAGCAACACAGCAACATGCACGCCACCAGAGTGCGACAAACCAACAGAATGTTCCTTAGAGGCAAGGACAGCAAAGCCTCTGGCAAACGTACTCAGGACATGCTATCAGGAGAGACGTGGAGAAGAACACGCATGGCAAAGTGGAGGGGAAGCAAAAAGGAGGCAGGCCCTTGACAGGCTGCACCGACCCAGAGGGTTCCATTCCGCTGCTCCTGGTTGCTAGGAGTCAGAACCGACTGGAGACAGCCCCTAACAACAACGGGTGCAGAGTCTAAGGGAAGTTCCCAGTCAACTGCTGCCAGAAGATTCTCAGGAATGAAAGTAGCGCCGAGAAGCCTCACAGGGTTTCAACGAAGCTCTATAATGTTTGTCTGAGTATCCACTAATCTGGCTGCTGGAGGTGCATCCATTCAATAGAAAAGAAATCCCAAATTCCCCAAGACCAAGCCCGTTGTTTTAAGATGGAGTTAGGGAACGAGAGAATGCCGGAGGGCCCCCCCTGACTACAGCTGTCGTGGCTGATTGTGCCTTCTTCTGTCTCACCCACCCATCGGAGGCACAGCAGCACGTGTGCCTCACACTGGCCAATCAACCCCAGAGACACGCCCTCTTTCATCTCACGTGGCGGACACTCTCTACAATCTTGCATAAGCATCACCCGTCTGGGTCTGAATTCTTGGTCGTCACTGATCACGAGCGTAGGTGATTTAACTTCTCTGAGCTTCGCCAGCTCTCCCATCTGTAACATGTGAGGGATACTAACAGCGACCTCACAGGTGGGTGGAGGCCCTGGGTGGGGCACATGGCTGGGCTTGACTGATAGCTAAAAGACCGGCAGTTCGAAGCTGCCCAGAGGCACCTCGTAGGACAGGCCTGGTGATCTGCTTCCAAGAGGTGCCACCTAGAAAGCCCTACGGAGCAGCCCCCCTCTGCACACCGGAGGGGCCAGGGGCCAGAATGTCCTCAGCAACCACCTCGAGTAACGGTTATGAAGAGAAAGAGTCCTTTGTTTGTCATCGAGTCTAGTCTGCCTCAGAGCTGACCTATGGAGTGGAGCACTGTTCCTGCGGGTGTCGGAGGCCGTCCGTCTTTGTGGGAACAGAAAGCCTGACCACGCTCCTCCAGAGCAGCCAACGGGTTTGCACTGCTGACACTGGGGTTAACAGCTCAACACGCAGCCGACTCGGCCACAAGGAAGGTCTCAAAGAATGCAGCTGCTATTAGCTGAATGGCTCAGAGTAAGGTTCTTCTCTACATCCTGAAATTCCTGTAGAGCCATGGCTTGTCATGGCGGTGACAGGAGAAAGGGGTTGTACTGGAATCTATGTGATGGACGAGTGTACAAGGGGGCGTCACATGCCTGTCAGTATTGATAGTGAGTGGGATATCCTTATAAACTTTTGGAAGCCCCTCGTGGGGTTCCAGAATGCCCCCCAGTACTGTCACACAGCCTTGATAAAAAGGAGCCTGAATCACATTTCCTTCTATAAAATCCTCATCTCTTGACAGATTAGGACCTAAGTAGTGCTTGCCACAACAGCACGGAACACCCCTGCTAACCAGGATTCTCAGAAGCCTGGCCATCTTTACCTTCTGCCTCCTCCAGGTCTTTCTTGTTGGCCGACAGGATCGCATCGCGCTGGTCTGTCAACAGATCAGCCAGGTGATGGATGATTTCTGCTCTCTGGGTGGGAAGGCACAGAGTTAGACAAAAACACGCTTCCGAGAGTGACAGTCCTTGCTCCTAAATAATCCCAGGCCACCTAATCCAGGACCAAACCCCCTTCCTTTATTGCCTTCCTTTCCCACCCGCAGTCGCTCCCTTGGGCCATCTCCCCTGAGTTCGGGACCCTTTCTGCTTAAGATAATCAATAAACCACAGCCCAGTGGGGGTGTGTGTGTGTGAATTGATCTGTCCAGGATCCAGCACCTTCAATCAGCAGGATGCACCCATCTTTGTGGATTTAGTCCCCAGATGTATTTGCCATCTCGTTTTTATTTGGTGATGGTTAGTCTTTTAATGACCGTCAACGGGGGAGAGCCAGTCCAGGCCACTTGATGAGAGGCCCATTTTTACCCACCAGGAAAACTATTGGGGCAATTACTGAGGGAGAAGGAACGCGGTCCAAGGAAGACCTTTCTTTCTCTGCTTGTGGCTATTTAAATATTCCTTACACCCACAATCTCAAGTCCATACTTAGCATCAACACTTTGGGGAAGCAAGTACTGGCTTCAATTCCATTTCCACCCTCACTGTGCCTGCTGCTTAGACCGACAATTCACGCAGGGAGGGCGAGGCCCGCAAGCTTCCTTCCATCTTGCAGGTAGGCTGTGTGATTTGGAATGGGCTCGGAGAAGGAATTTTCCTAAGTTTTCATGCCGAGTATGGGGCAGGATTAGGTAAAATTCTTGACTGCATCATTTCCGTGATGTTTTTGATCAAAACAATATCACAATGAAAAGCTAGTGGGCCCAAGCCTGCCAAAGACCGAGGGAAAAGACAATGTAACAGAAGAGACAATGCACGGTTTAACATGTGAATCAATCACACTGGTAACTTGGATAACGGAGACGCTAGGGCAGGGGTCCTCACACTTCTTAACCAGGGGCCAGTTTACTGTCCCTCAGACCCGCTGCCGGGCCGGGACGGATAAATGTCCTCAGAGGGCCACATGTGGCCCGTGGGCCGTAGTTTGAGGACGCCTGCTCTAGGGATAACAGCGAGCCACGGCCGGGCCATGCACGGATGTGTTCAAGCTCATCCGTCAGCACAGCCCGACGGACTCCACAGCAACAACAGGATGACGAGAGGTTGAGAACCTGCTCAGGCTCCAGCGTGGCCAACGTCCTCCCTCCAGCTCGAGCCATCTCTCCCTGCTGTTCCACGGTGGGACCTGCGGGTTTGCAAACGGCAGACCACGGTCAGCACGGGGCACACACGTGGTTGTCACGTGCAGAGGTGGAGTGCATGCATCTGAGGGTGCTCGGTTCACCCGTGGAGATCACTGGGACCCTCGACGTGACACAGAAGTACTCTGGCATGAACACAACTTCCTGTCTATCTGGGGTCTACAATGCACATTTTGTATGTCATCTACTGCTCTTTAACATTCTACTTTTAAGCTCCTTTTGCATTTCTGAACACAGGTTATAAGGCAGCTCTGCTCACTGCGAGTGAACATCTGCAGGCACACCTCGGAATTCAAACAGCGGCTGCAACGACTCAAGTACCTCACCCCCTTGTGTACCCGACATCTACCGTGGGGCTCGGCAAGGTTTCTGGAGAAAAACAAATGCATCTATTCCTAATACTTAGGGATTCTGTAGAGCAAGCGGGAGACCTAGCTGGACTGGTCAGGAGGAATTTTCCCAAAGCAGAGCAAATTCCAATTTTACAAATGATATTCATAATAGCAATGCCTTATTTCATAACACTAGTCCATCAATGTGGTGGTCTATGTTCCGAGGCTAAGAGCTGAGTCTTCAGTCCCATCTAAGCAGGTCACCAGCCATAGAACACCCCAGGCCAGAGGACCTGTGGAGACCTTCTTACCTGCAGGCTTCACTTCAGAAAAGAAGGTGCCAACTTTCTTCCCTTCCACAATGTCGGTGATGACGTGCCCAGACACCTTCGGATGGGTCCCGTTGGCAATGACGACTGAAGTGCCTCCTTGCAGAGCCCAGAGGGCTGCCTTCACCTAGAGAGGAGGAGGCCAGAGAGACTCAGAACTCTGCAGGGTCTACTCACCTGAAACCCCCCCCCCCCCGCTTTCAAAACAATACAGAGCACAATCTGTATCATCAGCCAGTGAACTATCTGGGGAAGGGGGGTAGCTTAGAACCTCAGATTTGTTGCCCACAGACAGACAAGCATCCTTTGTTTTCAGCATGCTCGCTCTTCAAGATTCTCCGGTTCTGGGAGTCACGAGCTCTACCCGATGCCTTGGTATCCAGCCTGGTGTGGACTAGAGTCTGCTGCTAGGTATTTTAACTTTGTTAAACGGGCCTCTTGTACTCTTCCTTAAAGATGTCACTGATCAGATTTTAATTCCCTAGTTGTTCCCTGTCTATGGTGGTGTTTGCTCACCTCTCCTTCCTCTCCTCCTCCCCCAAATCCCTCCAGAACTGTTGGTCCCATTGCTTTCCCCTCGGGCCTCCTTCCATGCCTATCTTAAAAAGGTATACAAAATAACACAGACACTGACAAAACAAAAGACTGAATAAAGATAGAAGGAAAAAAACTAGTTAAAAAATGAAAATGCATACGTAATTCCAGGTCTATCCACTGACCTTTAAGACTATCTTCCCACCGGTTCTGGGGGATTCTGGGAACTGCCCCTCCAGGCCTAAAATCTGTTTGGGGGACTCCTCAGGGGCTTTATGGCTTTGCTTTGCTCCTGTTGCTGATCAACATAACTGATTGGAACAATTCAATGAAAAGGGGATTTGGAGAGATTTTATTAAGAAACACTGGACTCGATGAAAGGATTTATGAATTTTGAAAATATAGACTGTCCATAAGGAGTTCATAATATGAACAAGCTGCTTATATGACGTTACAAAGAACATATGCAGACATGACTAAATGTAGGCATACTTGCATAATCCTCAGTAAGCCTCTTCCCATGCAACGAATTATTCAGTACTGACCGCCCAGCCATAGCCTGCTACTCCCACCAAATGACCTTCCTTTCTCTGATGGGTCTGGGGATAGACACTGATTACATAACACAAGTCAGCTGTGAAAGACTATTATTAGGGCTAAGTATGATTGTCACCCTGCTAGATATAAAATAAACCATCTCAGAAGCAGGAGAGGTGGGGGGATAGCTCACTACCAGCAGAAGAGAAGAGCCAGGAGTGGAGCGCACCCCTTGGACCCCAAGATCCCTGTACTTTGAACCTTCTTGATTCAAAAATGTCTTAACACCAGAAGAATGACAAAGGAGCAGCAGCACTAGAACTAACAGTAAGAGCATGTAAAGAAAAAACAAACAAACACGAGACAGAGTGGTGGGCTTCTCAGTCCACACAGCAGGTAAAGCCGAGTGCTTTGGGGCAGAAAGCTGGCTTGTGGAGTGAGGTCCCTCTGGGCACTTCATTGGGGGAGCTGGAGGCTTATAGCAGGGTAGCATGTCTTCTGTGCATTTAATGGCAACCCTAAAAGGGCTTTGTAACATTGCCCATGAATCAGAGGCCAGACCAAGATGAAACTGTCCTGATCGAAGGACTGTGTCCTAAGTATTTCCCACCTGAAGTGTAGCCTGTGAGTGTCCCTAATAAACCCTGTAATCATGAGCAACGTCTGTGAGCACTGTCTGGCTGCTGCAATGCATTACAGAACACAGCTGAAAAGTGGAGAGTGGTGGGGAGTGGGGGGACAGCTGATGTCAGAATTGGCAGAAAGGGTAGAGAGTGGGCATGTCTGACCTCAGTCTCCAAGAAGTCTACCCTCCTGTGGAGTTTGGGTTTCCTTCCCTCTTGCACAGCTGGAGAAGGCAGGTGTGACATCCACGTCACTATTTTTTAACCTGTGCTTCTTAGACAGATGCATATTTAGGTTCACCTCTACCGGACCGTTAGCTCCCACACCATTCCAGAAACACAATGGGCAAAATCGTGCACTGACTTTACCATTGTTACAGGCAGTCAGGATATCGGGTTCTTACCTTGGCTTCCATGCCTCCCATTCCCACTCTGGACTTGGTTCCAAATGTCACCGACTGCTGGTCCCCGGGGTAAAAGATATCAATGAGTTTGGCGTCATCTGAGCCTGGGGGGCTGTCAAAGAGGCCTGAAAAGAAGACCGAGTCAGTGCTACTGCTTTCAGAGGGGGCGAGTGCCCCAAGGCAGACCTCCTCAGGCCTCTGACAACCAAGCGCACTTTCTTCCCCCACTGAATTCTGCTGTCCCAACAGCTCAAAACAGAGAGGAGAGCAGGGATCCATCGGCGGAGTCCGCCCACACTCAGACCGCCCTCGGGCGGCTCACCTCACACCCTTAAGTAGCCCAGCTTCACAGATGAGTGCGTCCCCTCACCAGAGCAGCCACATCCACGGCACAAATGAGACCGGGTGGCCCCCTCATCCCCGGGACTACTGAAAACGAACAGGAGCTACTGGAGCAACAGTGCAGCAGCCGCGTGCGACGTAATGGGTTTGCTTCCCAGAAAGCGGACTCGTTAGACAGCAACCACTAACGCTCACGGTGCCTTGGAAGTGACCACTCGTGCAGAGGCCCCGTTTTATGGGAGCCGCTGGGGAGCTTGTGCTGAATCAGCTCCTGGCGCTGTCTGGATTGACTGCCTCAGCATTAGGTCCCGTTTACAACTCAGCAGAGCGACAGGACTTAGAGTAACATGACATTTTATAAGCGTGCCATTAAAGATGAAAAGCACACTGTTCTGCTTAGAAAAGGAGCCAGTAGGAGCCTTGGGAGGGGGCCAGAGAGAAGCTTGAGGAAATTAAGTCAAGACCTAAGTGAGACACTGACGGCGAGAAACTCCTTGGAAGCTGGCGTGGCTCAAGGACAATTTGGGCAGGAATAGCCCACACTTGGCAATACCACGTCCACTTCCTTATCCTAAATCCTAATGCAGCGCTGCTGTTGCCCAGACCTCTCTGGGGGAGTGCAGGAACACGGGGAGCGAGCAGCCTAGTGCCCAGGGCAGAGCAACCCTGCAAACCAGCACCAGCAATATCGGGAGAGGAAGAGGACCGGCTTACAATCCGGCCCACCTTTAGCCAGCACCCAGCAGCTCCAATGCTAGCAGACACAGACTTGAATTCTGAAGCGGTTTCCCTTTCATCCAGGTATAGGGTGGACGATCCCAACCCCAAACCTCCTCCGACAGCGGTTCTGACGTGCTGACACCCTCCCTGTCTACTGCTCTTTCCCGCTTACAGCAGAGCTGCTCAAACCCACCGGGATCCTATTTCGGGCTCTGATGTTACTCTAAAAACCAACATTCAGTGGCTTATTAATTAATTACAGTGCCATGCAAGCCTGCCAATCACCAGCTTTGGCATGTGAAGCCACATTAAAAGCATCCACAACCATGCTGAGTGAAAGGCCGGGTACTAAGGACCACCCACTGTGGGGTTCCATTTGTAAGAAAAGTCCAGGACAGGGCCTCAAAGACAGAAAGGAACTGCCTAACGGAAAGTGACCGTCATGGGGACGTTTCTTGTTGGAATGAGGAATGAGTTCTTACTGTGAGAGAGAAATGGTCCCACAATTCTGAATATAGTAAAAATCATTGAACCGTTTACTTTAAATACATGACCTTGCACGGAAACTATTACAAACAGAAAAGAAAGCACAAACAGAAAGTGCCTGAAGATGTTTCAGTAGGAACACTGCATCTCCCGGACTCGCCCACCCTCTGCTGAGTCATAAAAACCCTGTGACAGACTGTTCAGCTCAGGCATTAAGACTGGTCCACAGTCGAAGAAGACCTACAGGACTCGGAGAAGGAGGAACACTCAATGTGCCAACACACACACAGCATTTGAAAGAAAAGGCAGTGCTCTGTACCTTCGACGTCCGACAGCACAATGAGGAGGTCGGTCTTCATCTCCACGGCCAGCCGGGCAGCCAGGCTGTCATTGTCTTTAACACTAATGACCTGCAGCGTGGGTAGAAAGCCGTGAGGGAGGCAGGCAGCCCCGAGACAAATGCACAGCAGCATGTTGTGAACCTCTGGCAGGCAAAGCCAGGGAGACCCTGGAGACACGGAGGGACGCTCTTACAGGCCCGCACATGCAGCCCTGCCTGCTGACTCACACACGCAAGCTATGCCCACCGCGCCAGCAGCCCGAGCACTGCAGCACCTCACCCTCCCGAGTACATGCCAGGGCTTCCCGGGAGCCGAGGCCCCACTGGCCCGGATGCCAGCTCTCTCCGTCGCCTTTTTCATGCCACGCGGCTGGTGTTAGACGTGCAGCACAGCAGGGGGTTAGTCTCGTCAGCATGCTGAGCCCCAAGGAATACTTCACCCACATTTACCCCCTGCAGGTCACTATTGGGCTCAGCCGGCGGGACCACAGCGTCGTTGGTGTTGACAATGGGGACAATGTTCATGCGCAGGAGTTCATGCAGCGTCCCGTTGAGGTTCCGTCGCTTTTGCTCATCGTGAAAATCCAGATTGGTCACCAAAATCTGCAAGGATGAAATCGAGGGGAAGGAGGAGCTGCTCAGAAAGAGGTGGTGTCTGGTTTTGGGATTTGGGGACTCCACCTGGACAGAGATGGACTACACAACCTTGGATGCCTATCCAATACTTTCAGGAAGCACACACCACCTGCCAAGTGTCTTTAAGGCTGTTCAATTCTTGCAAATGTACTTTTAACCCTTAGCCGGCTCCCAAACCTTATCTACTTACAAAATGAAGAACATATGTTTATTTAGGAGACTATACCAATTAATGACTGCCCATTGATTTTTACACTATCTCTAGACCCTAGCCACTCATTCCAGGCCTCACACATTACAGATTTGGTGAGTGAGTGAACAAATCCTCTATCCTGCTTGGGAAAATGTATAGACAAAAGGGTCCAAAGCCAAGTTGTCCCCGTTCTTGCTGTGAAGCCGATGACACCCCCTTACTAACCAGAGTTGGCAACGACCGGCTATGCTTGAGCATCTGGGCCTTGGCTAGAGGTTTACGTCACAGCTGAAGGAAGGTTAGTTCAGAGGGGATGAGTGTACGCTGTTCAAATGCCTACGGGAGAGTTGGGCACAGGGGCGGTAAATTGCTCTGCTCTCTTGCTTGAATCAAGAGTAAGGGGTAGTAACATTTAGGAGAGAATAAATGTGGATAGTAACAAGCAAACAAGCAACTAGTGGGGATTCCTGAAGCTCATGACTAAATGCTTTAACGTCCTTTCTCTGACGGCTTCAGGAAGGAGGTCTTGCTGTGGCAGACCAGGCTGAAATAAGACACCTTGAAGAGGGGTGGTCAAGGACAGCGCGAGGAGGGAGCTGCGGCCTGAACTAGGGTTTGCTTTTGGTGCCGCAGAAAAAGCCAGCAATATTGTAAGGAAAAACAAAACAAAAACAGCTGGCTGAGGCAAAAAATTCACTCACTTGGCAAAAAGTTTTGAACACAGTAGCTATGAAATGTCAGGCCCTGTAGGAGCTGCCGGGATGGGAGTGAAACTGTTGCTGGTTTAGAGGATGATGAAACGGGCCTGTTTTTGTTAAGGACACTCATGGACCCCTTTCTCAGACAGTCTGTGGACACACAAATCAGTTTCATTTCTACGAAGAAGAAATTAGGTTTTCTTACAAAGTTTTCAACCTGACAAACAATTCACGGAGGATTGTAAGAAGCACCTCTACAGGTCTTCTATTATGATTGTGACAGAAAGAGAGGACCAGAGGACCGCAAGAACATCATCAGGACGGGCCTGGGTGTGAAAGGGACCCAGGAACCGGTGCGTGGGGAGAAGTAGCAGGAGGCAGAGCTACACACGTTAACAGAGCCAACAGCTGGTGTGCACCAAATTCACGCGGCTCTAAAAAACCCGCCCCCAAACAAACACCCCCAAAGCATTGTCCCGGGGTATGAGCAGGAGCAAAGTAAGAAGAAAAGCACAGCCTGGCCCCAAGTATCCTCACCTGGCTGCCTGCCTTGGTGTTAAAGACACAAATAGTCACCGCGGCCTAGCTTTCTAGTGCATTCATGCTGATGCGAATCATCTAACAGAGTGGGGTCCACAGGTAATAAAGGGGTAAGCGCATGGATTTCCATCTCAATCAATTAGTCTGGTATCGTAAAGATCTGAGGTCAAGGCACGTCAGGCCTCTGCTTCACAGGAATCACCCTCAAACTGATGTGGAGTTGAATCCCCCCACCTCTAGTGGCATCGTGATTCTGATCTGGGCTGCTACCTGCAAGGTCAGCAGTTCAAATCCATCAGCTGCTCCACAGGAGAGAAATGAGGCTTTCTACTCCCATAAAGAGTTAGTCTTAGGAGCCACAGGGGGAATTCGACCCTGTCCTATAGGGTTGCGATGAGTCGGAATAGCCTTGATGGCAGAGCTGAGTGAGGGTGTATTTGAAGGACTTCAGCTGTGGCCCTGGGGCCCTTCCTCACACATTACAGGTGCTCCGTAAGTATGGGTCGAATGACTGAAGAGCAAAGCAGCCACACACGAGCATTCCTCTTTCCCCTCGATGCGCAGGAGACCAGCAGCTCCCATAAAGGCTTACAGCCCTAGAGACCCAACCTAGTGCCGCTGTGAGCCCGAACCACCTCACCGCAGAGGCTTCGGGACTTTTAGGAAGCCAGGTGTAAGGAAAAGCAAGATGTCCAGGACCACAATAATCATCTGTCTACTTGTTCGGTCCTCACGATAAAGACACATTCACGTCTGTAGTAGTTCTAAGAATTATCAGTGTTACAAGCACTACGTAAAACTTACTGTGAACATGCTACGTCCTAGACACTCTACCAAAAGCATTTTTCCCACTCCTTTCCTAACTCAGCCCTTCTGAAACCCCTCCGAGGCAGCCCTGACACCAGCTCTATGTCTTATATGAGGAAACTAGGGAACAAAAGGTTAGACTTAACACTTTGTTCATTTCCACCAACTAAGAAGTAGTGAAGCCAAGTCTGCACCCTGGTGGTCTGGCTCCAGAACCTTGCTCAACACCTGCTTGATCCCCAGGCCCTTTTCTCGGGCTCCCCCCAGCCCCTCACCTGGGCAGCACAGATGCTATACTGGGTAAACATGGCCTCATACAAAGCCATCAGCCCACTCTGTCCGGCGGCTGCGCAGGCTCGTGCCTCTAAGACGGGGACTGCCTGTAACACACAATCAGAGGAGATGTGGTTGGGGGAGCGGACTAGAGACCTCCGCTGCAGGGCAGGGGGAGCAGTACTCACCATCTCCTTCAGCTGGTTCTGCCCAGAGTGTAGGGCCTGCCGCACGCTCTGAGACAGAAGGATCTCATGGCGCAAGCGCTGCTTGCCAAAGGCTACTGCCCCGCTGGTTACCAGCATCATCTCGCGGCCTTGGTTCTGCAGCACCGACACCTGGTATGCAGAAAGGACAAGCCTCTGCAAGTCACTGGAGAGTCCTCTTTAAAAATTTTTATTAACAGGTCATTTTATTGGGGGCTCTTACAGCTCTTCTAGCAATCCATACATCAATTGTCTCAAGCATGTTAGAACATATGTTGCCATCATTATTTTCTAAACATTTACTTTCTACTTGAGCCCTTGCTATCAGCTCCCCCACCATTGTGACCCCTTGATAAATTATAAACTTATTATTTTCATATCTTACACCAACCGCTGCCTCCCTTCCCCTAGTTTTGTTGTCCATCCCCTTGGGGTGTGGGGTGTGGTTATGTGTTGATCATTGCGATCAGTTCCCTCCTTTCTTTTTTCACAAGAGATTCAAGTAACGTGGACTGTGATGCCATCCAGTCACCTGTCACTGAACAGAACCAAACACTGCCCAGTCCTGAGCCGCCTCCATGGTCTTGGATGTTTGAACCCGTGGTTAAAAGATCGAGAATATGTATGTACATGTACATATTCATAAGAAAAAATTAATTCCTTAAAAGCCAGTAACCATTCAGTGTTCACAGTTCCTCACATTTTTAAAGCTTTGACTGAGACACGCACTTACCTGAAAACACCAAGTGCAGAGATAGGTTTGGTTTATTTTCTGGCCAACATTCTGACTAAGGGGCCATGTATGTGCTCAATAAGGGGTTCATACTTCCGGATGACCATCATCAAGAGTCAACAACTCATTTAAAACAAAACAAAGCGGTTGCCGTCACCAAGTGGACCCCAACTCAGGAGAATCGCCCAATGGGGTTTCCGAGGCTGTGCGACCAGGACCTTCTTCATGATCACCCACAAACACTGCCATCGAGTCAGGCACGACTCTCAGCGCCCTACAGGAGTACAGAGCTTCCTCTGAAGGGGCTGCAGCGTGTAAACGTTTTACTGCCCTTTTCATTTAAAGGCGAGAATACCTCCGTAAAAGGAAACCATGCTTCACCAACTATTTGATCGCCACGATGTACAGTTTGCATACGGAAGGGTGGGAAAATGCTGATTTTGCCTATTTACTTTTTAACTTTCAAAATAGTTAACAAAAATGCCCTGTAATATCCTCTAAAGATGACAAATGAGGTTTTTAAAAAATATATCATTATGAATTCACAGATTTAAATATATGTCGTGTGTCTAAATTTTTAGCAGTACCTATCTTTGTTGATGTTTAAATTGCTTCAGCTTTAGCCAGGGGAAGCTACTTTTGCCTCCTGAGTCTATTTAACGTGATCCAAACATTCTTGGACAAGATAAGATGGCTTTCCTGCACACTGAGCTCTGCTCTGACCCAGGAGCCTTTAGGCCAACTGATCCCTAGCAGGGGAACTGCCATGCACAGCACTACCAGGCTCTCCTTGCTGCTTTCTCCTCTCCTACAGAGCTTCAACTTGGTTTTCACATAAAACCCAAACTCACCTAGTTGGCTTCAGGGCCCTGCAAATTAATCCACTATTTTTGTCCCCCATACTCCACCTTGGTCCATTAGCATGCTTTCCTGTCCTTGATGCCCATCTGGAATTCATTTCCGACCATGTCCCTTCCCCAGGACCCCTGGGTGTATGGAGTGCCATGCATGCTGCTGACAAAAATCTTACAATAAGACCTGGTTTTTATTGTAAGTCTTTATAGGAGTAGAAAGCCCTGCCTTTCTCCCAAGAGTGGCTGAGCTGTTGACCCTGCCACAACAGGTAACCACTACGCCTGTGACTCTTAATTCTGGCTGTGAATTAGAATCTTTGAAGAGCTGGGGGCGGGGTGAGGTGGGGGGGGGATGCCTGGACCTAACACCAGCCTGGTTACTAAGTATCTCTGGGATGAACCCAAGCAGCTGCGGGTTTCTTTTTGCTTTTCTCCAGTTCTGATGGACTTTTCAACTTAAATTCCCAAACCAGTTTTGAAATAAACAGCTGTCCTTGCAAAGATTTCCTAAGATCTTTGGAGATTCTAAAGGACTCAGATTCCACACAGCTGCGCTGTAAGGTTTTTACTCAAGGACAAAGGCTATACTGCAGCAGGGGCGCATGCAAGCAGG
Organism: Tenrec ecaudatus; assembly: GCF_050624435.1. Lineage (NCBI taxonomy): Eukaryota > Metazoa > Chordata > Mammalia > Afrosoricida > Tenrecidae > Tenrec > Tenrec ecaudatus. The sequence continues at coordinate 80,321,303 of NC_134545.1, forward strand.
TCTTGACAGTCCAGGAGACATCCTGGGAGCCAACTGCCAGGCTCCGTGGTCCCACATGAGCCACGTGTCTTTAGAGTCAATCACCGAGATCTGTGGAAGAGCTTACTGCAGACTTTCCTGGAGGATTTTCAGGCAGTCAAGCCTGCCGGACAGAAACGATCAGTAAGGAAACTGACCTTGGCGGTAGGCTGGGAGTTTGGGGTTTTAAACATCACATCACAATCCCACTCCTTTCATCTTGGTCAAGAATCGGGATTAGCAAACTTTTGTAAAGAGGATCAGATAGTAAATATTTTAGACTGTAGATCACAGTCTCTCACTCAGCTATTAAGCAACTACAGACAATAAAACATGGCTGCGTTCCAATAAAACTTTATTTACAAAAACAATCAGTTTTTCTCCTTGGCGGAAAGGCAGGGCTTTCTACTATAAGAGTTACAGTCTTGGAGGCTCACTGGGGCAGTTCTATCCAGTCCTGACCGGGCCACCGGGAGTCGAAATCAACCTAAAGCCTGAAGAATGAGCCACCCAATGCCAGCTCTACCGGTGCCAAAATCTTTCCTGTCCTGGGAGGTCATCTCCCACTGGTATGTACACAGGGGCAAAGGTGTTTCCAGACTGAGTGAAATCTGTTACACTGAAATCAAAATGTTACAAGCCAAAAGGACTAAGTCAACCAGGGAAAACTCTGTAAAATTTACTTTGGCAGAGTTTCCCAGTTGGCAATTACCTGCTCGACAATGGAGGCCAGGCGTCCCAGGGCGAGGCCGCACTCATCCCCTCTGGTCACCACGGCGCTCCCGAGCTTCACCACGATCCTCTTGGCGTGTTTCAGCTCACTGCGGTGGGCAAAGGACTTGCCGTGGGCACGGCTGAGAGGCACCGTGATGAAAGGGATGTTGCTCCAGGAACGAGCATGGCTGATGGCTGCAGGCGGGACGCGGTCTGGCGCCCCCAAGTAGAGAGAAATACAGGGAGAAATGTAACACACAAGAGGATATTTGCATCCAAAGACTCATGCACACCAGCAAACCGTTTAGCCACCCAAACTTGCTTTGTTAGTATTAACTGAGTAAAAGTAGTATATCTATCAGAAGCTAGAACGAGTATGATCTTAACTCTTATTGGATGGGAGTGTGTGCCAAGGACCCAGGACAGAGACATATTTAAATACTGCTGGAGAGAGTAGAAGCTAAGTTTAGGAAGTAGTCCCTCCTGAAGACGTGTTGGCAAATTGTATTAAAAGCCAAAAAAATGTTCACATCTTTTTAACCCAGCAATTTCAAGTTCAGAAAGTGATTCGAAGAAACTCATCAAAGATGGGGACAAGGAGATTTATCAAGAGGCTGTTCATTAGAGTGACATTTAAACATAAGAAGAATCACTCGAGATACAATGAATGTCTAAGAAAAAATGTCTAAAACTTAACATTAAAAAGAAATTTAAAAAATCATTTTATTGGGGGCTCTTACAGCCCTCATCACAATCCATACATTATGTAAAGCATATTTGTGCATATTGCTGTCATCATTTTCAAAGTATTTTCTACTTGAGCCTTTGGTATCAGCTTATTTATCCCCTCTTCCCCACCCCATGAACCCTTGATAATTTATACATTATTTTGTCTCTCTCTCTCTCACACACACACACACACACACATACGGGGTGGGGGGAGGTTATGTCAATCATTGTGATCGGTTCCCCCTTTCTCCCCCAACCTTCTCCTTACCCTCCTGGTATCACTACTCTCATTATTAGTCCTGAAAGGTTTATCTGTCCTGATTCCCTGTGTTTCCAGTTCTTATCTGTACCAGGGTACATGCTCTGGTCTAGCCAGATTTGTAAAGGTCATGGGGTCATGACAGTGGGAGGGGGAATAGACTAAAGAACTAGAGGAAAATTGTATGTTTCATTGGTGCTATGTTACACCCTGAGTGGCTCTTCTCTTCCTTGTGACCCTTCCACAAGGGAATGTCCAACTGTCTACAAATAGGCTTTGGGTCTCCCCTCCCCACTCCCCCTCATTCACAAAGATATGATTTTTTGTTCTGGGTCTTTGATGATCCCATTGACACCTCATGATCGCACAGGCTGGTGTGCTTCTTCCATGCGGGCTTTGTTGCTTCTCAGCTAGATGGCCGCTTATTTATCGTCAAGTCTTTAAGACCCCAGATGCTATACCTTTTGATAACTGGGCACCATCAGCTTTCTTCACCACATTTGCTTATGCACCCATTTTGTCTTCAGCGATCGTGTTGGGAAGGTGAGCATCATGGAATGCCAGGTTATTAGGACAAAGTGTTCTTGCATTGAGGGAGGACTTGAGTAGAAGCCCAATGCCCGCCTGCTTCCTTAGTACTGAACATATAAATATATGTACATAGATCTAATTCCCTATCATTATACATTAATATATTTACATATGCATGGGTCTATATTTAGACCTCTATAAATGCCCTTTGCCTCCTAGTTTTTTCCTCTATTTCCTTTTACTTTTCTCTTGTCCCACTATCATGTTCAGCCTTCATTCTGCTTTCATCAATTCCTCTTAGCTACACTGCACTTGTTAACATATGCCCACCACCAGGCATCCTATGCCCTCCTCACCACTGACTTTAGATCACTTGTTGTTCTCGTCCCTGGGCTTCTTAGCTCAAAAAAAAGTTTTTTAATAACAGGAAAATCCTTGTGATGCATTAACTTCATATGCATGTCTCTCAATGCTTCAGGGATAAGTGAAAACAAATCAGTACATTAATAAATTTAAGAATAAAAGCCACATAATTCAATAGTTAAAAATCCCTCTAGAAATGAACAAAAGGTGCAGATATTTCTCTAAAGAAGATAATACAGGTGGCAAATAAGTAGATGGAAAAACAGAAACAACATCATTAGAAATTAGCTTATCAGAATGGCTAAAATTAAAAAGAAAAAAAAAGCCAATGCCAATGTCGGTGAAGATGACAAGAGCCTGGCTCCCTCGTACTCAGCTGGAGGGTGTATAAATGGTATAACCCTCCCGAAAAAGCAGTTTGGTGGTTTTTTATGAAGCTCAATTTGCGTTTACCATGAAACTGCACTCCTGGGCATTTATCCCAGAGAATTAAAAACTATACAATTGTGTTTCTGGTAGCCTTAATCATAGTAGCCAAGAAACAGAAACCAGATGGTCTTAAAAAGAAAAAATGTCCTTCGGCATAGGAGCCAGGATTTGCCCTCCACCTCTAAAAAAAAGAAAAAAAAATGTCCTTCAAGGTACAAATGGGTCTCTCAACTGTGGTATATACAAACACGAACCACTACTCGGTCATAAAAAGAAGTCTACCATCCCCTTGCAGAAGGGCTGCGGGGAGGAGACGAGCCAGTCAGGGTACAGTGTAACAATGATGAAATATACAATTTTCCTCTAGTTCTTGAATGCTTCTCCCCCACTATCATGATCCCAATTCTACCTTTCATATCCGGCTAGACCAGAGGATGTATACTGGCACAGACAGGAACTGGAAATACAGGGAATCCAGGACAGATGAACTCCCCAGGACCAGTAGTGAGAGTGGTAATATCGGGAGGGTGGAGGGAATGTGAGGGGGAAAGAGGAAACAGATTACAAGGACCTACATATAACCTCCTCCCTGGGGGACGGACTGCGGAGAAGTGGGTGAGGGAGATGTAGGACGGTGTAAGATATGACAAAATAATAATTTATAAATTATCAAGGGTTTAGGGGAGAGGGGGAAAGGGGGGAGCAGGGAGGGAGGGGAAAAATGAGGAGCTGATACCAAGGGCTCAAGTAGAAAACAGGTGTTTTGAGAACGATGATGGCAACATATGTACGAATGTGCTAGACACAATTGATGTATGTATGGATGTAGGAAACAGAAGGATTTCTCCCAAGTTGTCTCCTCCAAATAAATGCCAAACATAGCTGCTTGGGAATGACTATCCACTTGAGGTCATCAGGAGTAGATCAGGGTCATTCTCCCTAAATCCTATCGGCCATTTAGAGAAAGCAGACAGCACTGTCTATCCCACAAGTAGGGCCCTCTCCCTTCTGATAAGGAGAGTAGTTGTATGTCTCCTTGTAGGAGACACCAGAGAGGTCAAACCCGCGGAAGGATGACCAAGGTTAGGCCGCCATCATGAATCTAGGGTCCGCCCATCTTGTCACATGTATACCCTAGACCTTCCCATTCCTGTGGGCACACCCCTAGCTCATCCCCTTCCTGTCACGCTTGTGCCTATTCATACATCCTCTTCCTACAATGTGTGTGCCTATTGTACTGCCCCTTCTTGTGACATGTGGTTACCTGTAATCATGCCCCCTAGTGAGATATAACCCTTGGTTAGCAATAAAGTTGGGGCTCTCCTGCTCTCATTCCTGAGACTCTCTCCTGCTCTCGTGGCTGGGCTCCCCCCATGAAGACCACCAAGCGGGGCTGAGGTGAGCATGCTACCATGAATTGTGTCTGACTCCATTATGCCAATCTCTCCTCTACCTCCCATGCTCTCTATAGACTTTTCTATAATCTTTACCTATTATCGCTATACAATTGTGCCTACCGGACCTCTGATGATTTGTTGGGGACCCTCTTCTCCCCACATATGGATTGTGATAAGAGCTGTATGAGCCCCTAATAAAATGATTTTTAAAAAAAGTCCACCATTCACACACATGACTCGCATGCATCTCCAGACAATGGTGAGGAGCTGTCTACCCACAGTTACAAAGTGCATGATTCCATGATATAACAGTCTTAAAATGACAAATAACCATGGAGAACGGATTACTGGTTGCCATGGGTTAGGGAGGGGGGTGGGTCTGACTATAAATGGGCTTCCCCCAGGATGCTGACCGTGGTGCATCTTGCGGGTATCATGTCACGATCCTGGTTATAAAAGTGCCCTGGAGTGCTACAGGAGGTGTAAGGGGTCTCTGTAGGATTTCTTAGAGTAGCAAGTGAATCTGTAATTTTCTCCAAAAGCTTAGTTACAAAAAGAGTAATGAACAACAGCAAGAACAAAAAAGCCTAGAGAGCCATTGGGGAACGTAAGTTCTAAAGCTTTACTGACAAGCAGAAACACTCAGAATAGCCTCTTGGCTGACACATTCTAACTAGCAAATGTCCCACCGTACATACGAGATCTGGAGGTAGCTGTGGACTGGACCCAGGGCCGGAGACGCTGTTTGATGGGCTGGAACCCAGAGCGGTAAACTAGACTCAACATGCTGAAACGTGGTCACTGGCCGAGGTACCTGCCCAACACGTGAAGATAAAACCACAAAGAACAATACGTTTATTTTCTTCTCCAGCCTCAGAGTAAAAACTTGACTTTCTTGTCCCCAACCCTTCGGCGGTTTGATAGACACGGCCACCTCCCTGGTAAGAGAGAGAGCACAGCGGCTCCACCCCGGGCCGCAGTCCTCACCCTTCTTAGCCTGTTGTCGTCGTCGTCCCGGAGTCCTGTGTGCAGGGCAGAACTGCCCCACAGACGTCCAGGACTGTGCCCGCTCAGAAGCAGGCCACCTGGGCTTACTTTCTTTGGGTGGGCTTGAACCACCAACCTCTGGTTGAAGTCTGGCACTTAACCACTCATACCACTCAGGGTCTCCTCTCCTTTCCGAGGACCCTCTTAGTTCTTACGTAGCAAACAATGAAGGATTATGAACATACCGAATCACAAAAACATTTTTGAATTCCAATGTTTACGTGCTGACAATGAATTTTCACAGTAATTACAATGCCAGTGCCATTGGGGACTCTCCAGTAACAGACCCAGCAGCTGTGTCCTGCCTGGGGACCCCTGTAACCCACCTGAGGTGAAATGCTACTCTGACCCTGTGGGCCACTGGAAAGAGGAAAGGCCAGAGGCTGCTGCCTTGTGGTTCCTCCTCGGGCCCACCCAAATCGAAAGCCCACGTCCTGAGCCGCTGGGGATGCCTGCAGAAGGTTGATATGATAAGTGATGGTGGATAGACACATCTGGTTAGGTGCCTGAGAGCTGAGAGGATGCTGGTTATGGGCATATTTCACCCTGGGTCAAACTTGAGGCTTTAGGAAAAGAAAGGTCTATTGCACAAAAAAGCAGGGGACGCCTTCCTGTCTACGCACGGAGGGTGAGCCATTACCACGGCAGCTCTTACGGGATGGGGCACTGCTGTTTGCACAGGTAAGGAAAACACTGAGTCTTCTTCGCTTGCTGCCAGGCCCCCTTATTTATTAGTTCTGCACTTTGTTCTGTGTTAAGTGTTTCCCAAACTGGGTGATACCAACCACTGCTGGGGGGGAAGGGGCGCCTGATGATACCATCCAGGGGGCTACAAAGCAGACACCTACACTTTAGCTTGAATTATGGGCTATTGCACAAAGTTATCAAAACTGCTAGGAGCATTGAGTAACATTTTTCTGAAGAGAAGGCTGTCGACCAAATAAATTTGGGAACCTATGTACAACTCAACCCTCTTAAAGTGCCTCAAAAGAATCGTATTTAGCCCCACTGTGAGAAGCGGAAGAGGGGTGCATACTGCCCTACATTTTATATTCCACAAATGTGCAGAGTTTGGGAAGATACTTTTTTGTGTGTGTGTATGCGTGCGCACTTGCAAATAACCTATCTACATAAATAATGCACATGTGCATGTAATCTGCAAATAGTTCATAGAAAACTAACTTGAAAGGAGGTTGCTATTTGCAAAAACCCTGCATAAGCCGTGCATTTGCATAAAACGTAATACTTTTGCTGTAAAATATATGTATCTAAGCAACCCAGGCTCAGAAACGTCAGAGGGCTGCTATAAGTCAGACTCCACTCAATAGCAGTTGAGTTTGACTGGGTCCTAGCAGAAAGGATTAAGTGGTATCTTCGTTGGTTTCAGTTTTTGTGACCTTCTTGGAAGGTCTCAAGAAGAAATTATTTGCTCAACACCGGATGTGAGTCCATGGCCTGTTTCCCTCCCGAGGTAGGCTGTGTGGGGGGGTGGGGGGGGGAAGGGGGCAGCGGCAGGTGGGGGAAGGCCTCCGATAAGTTCACAGAAAAGTAAAATGAAAAAATAATGGAACTTTTCCACAAACTTTTTGCAATTCCCTCATCCATATTAATACCTTCAATAATAGTTGCTAAATGATTACACGCAAATTCTCCAAAACGCAAGAGTCAGAAAGGTAAAATAATCACAGATTACAAGTGGATTTGCCTCACCGTGACTGTAATGCAGGGACATTTCTTAATACGGTCCTCCTATCCATGTCTCTGTGACTCCCCCAAATGACGGGTGGGACCACGCCAACAGGACACACCAAACACTCATCGTGGCCCGGGTCAGCTTTAGTTACCACTCCCCTGGCTATCAAAGAGCCACCTCGGAAGCAGGGAGAGAGAATCCCAGCCACCACCAGTGGGCACATTCATGTGGCAGTGATGGGGGCACAGAGACCCTGGGGCGGAGCAGAGGAGCCATGCCTGGAGAGCAGAGGGACTGTGCCTGAGACCTTCAGCTGGAGCACAGACGGGCTTCCTTCCCCGTGACAGCAGCCAGGGGGCTATATGGCTGAGCGGCTGAGGGCCACTGGAAGACTGGGCTGCTTGCTGCCGAGAGGCTGTATCCTGTTCGCTGATCCCGACATGCGGTAACCTGTCACCTTCCCTAGTAAGCTCCCATACTTCGCCTTTTGTCTGAGTTGTGTGGCCACTGCAATGAATTATGAACCTAGCAGAAAAGAAGCACGTTGTGGGTGTGGTGGGAACAGTTGGTGTCAGAAGAGGGTAAAGAAAGATTGTGGGTGGAGGGATTCTCCGGCCTTGTGTAGCCAGAGGAGGGCAGATTCGGCTTCCTTGTGGTTTATTTAGCAACCCAGCTTAGAGTTTCTGAGGCTGTAAATCTTTACAGAAGCAGGCTGCCTCTTCACACCTCAATAACGATGAGTACCAGAAGGAAGAAACGTCCCAAATCTCTTTGTGGTGATGATGGGAACACTCTTTTCAATGCGATTGAACTATTGAATGATATGGTATGTGGATTATATACGTATAAAATGGTTGAAAAATTTAACTACAAAAAAAAAAAAAAAAAGCAGGCTGCCTCATCCTTCCTCTGAGGAGAGGCTAGTGGATTTGAACCAATAACTTTGTGGTTAGCAGCCCAACACCTAACCTACAGTGTCGCCAAGGCCCCTTAAATAATAGTAACCGTAAAATTCTAGTTTCATCTCAGTCATAAAACCTTCCTTGGCAACTCTACCCTTCAAAGTTGTACGCAGTCCTACAGGCTAGTCTTTAACTGTCTGTGTTCCTCCGCCTTCCCCAACTGGATCATAAACTTCCCACTGACAGGGCAGTAGTTACGACGACGGAGAGATCTGAGTTTGGGCTCTTTTACATGGAGGTCTTCGGGCAGGCAGGTTACTTCCTCTCAGAGCCCTGGTTTGCTCAATAGGGGATAATAGAGAATAATAGGAAGGGCTTCAAGGGATCGCTGTGAGGAAAAAATAAAGCGATGTTTAGAAATGGGTCAGGGTGCTGCTAACAGTTTTGCTAAACAAAAAGCTGGCAGTTCAAACCTACCAAGTGGCCCTTCAGGAGACTTACTCTGTAACCTACTTCTGTAAAGACTACAGCCAAGAATATCACAGAGGCCTTATGGAAACAACTCGTCTAAGGGACTGATGGGCCACACAAACATCAGTCTCCACAACCCTGAGGCCCAAAGAACTTAGAGCGAGCGTATCTGGCTATCCAAGTGCTTGGAAAAGGATCACACGAGAAGGTCCTGAATAGAGTGGGGAAAAATGTGGAGCAGAACTCCAAATCCTAAAAGAGACCCAGGCTTACGGATTGGATGGAGAGTGGTGGGGGCCCCTCTGCACCCCCACCCCAAGATTGTGGCCCTTGCCCTTCAGGTCTAGAATAGAACAAACTCGCCCTTGCTTTAGAATAACCAATCATTTAAGATTAAAGGGCAGCATTTACTCAAGGACAAAGTTCAGAGCGTTGAAAAAGAGTTGAAACGGAAAAGGGAAACCCAAGAAGAAATAGGCTAAGTGAGGGCACACTGAGGGGTGGGGGGTTTGCAACGGATGAAGGGAATCAGACTGTGTGTAAGCTATTAAACATAAAACTATGTTCACAATAAAAGATTAAAATAAAACTCATAAAAACCCTACAGTTCTACTCTGTATACAAGATAAACATTAATCTCTCTGTGGGACCTGCTGATGTGACCCCTTTCCAGAGCAGGTGGTAGTGGAAGCCAGGCACCATCAGAACAGGGTCAATGGCTGCTGAAGACAACTGCACCGAGAGCCTGATGCAACAGATGCTCGCCCTTTCCATCTTTTAGGCACTGACATCTTCTTTTAAAAAGTCAGTAAGTCTCCACTGATGGATATAATCACAAGTTATTCTTCCCGACAGCTGGCCCCTCTCTTACCTAAGAGTAATTGAAGGCTAGTTTATCTTGCTGGGGTTGATTATTGCGCCCTTAGAACGCAGACAGCTGATCCCAGGGAGCAAAGGGTGAGTGTCTGTGTACACCCAGACAGCACTATCACCAGTTTCCATGTCTGGGCTCAGTAAGTTTCTCACCTCCCTCGACCCACACTCGAAACAGAAAAAGCTCTTATCTGAATTGACCTTCAGACCTAACCAACAACACCCATAAACTTGTGCTCAGCATAAGGTTCTCCACTTAAAAAAAGACAAAGCAAGATGGTAAATCTCACCACCGCCTTAGAGAGCCAGGGGCACGTCGGGGGAGGGGGAAATCTGAGTGCGCCCGGAGGTGCCCTAAGGTAAGGCATACATTGTATCCCACGCAGGAAAAGAGGGCTGTGGGCCCATCCCCCTGGAGCGTGGGGGTGGGGGAGCCTGGCACTGATGATGGTGTCGCGATTCACCAGACGACACAGGCCGCAGGGAGCGACCGGCGATCAGCCCCGCCAAAGCCAGTGCTGGCAACGGAACCTGGTTCGAACTCCCGGACCAATAATCGGTCTGCAGAGTCTCCAAGTGTAAACGCGGAGCAGGGCCTCCATCCGCGTGTATCCAGGGGTGACCTGGGCGGTCGGGAGCCCGGGCCCCCGAAGACCTCCGGGACGCCCCAGTCCCGCCGCCATCCCTCCGGCCGCGACCCTGCAGCCGCGCGGCACCTACGCGGCTGTTCCCGCCGGCGCGCGCATCCCTCCGCCCCGGGCCCGGGCTCCACTTGGAGCCGGGCAGGGGCGCCGGGGCCTCGCCGTGTGCAGCCCGCCGCCTACCTGCCTACCTGCCTCCCAGCCCCCGCCGCCGCGCCCGGTCCGGACTCCGCCGCCGCCCGCCCAGCGAGCCACGCCGGGCCGCTTCTCGGCACCTGCTCAGGCTGCGGGTCCTTCCGTCCACGTCCCGCAGGCAGATGGATGTTGCGTCAGCAGCGCTGGAGGAAGCCGCGGCCGCCGCGCCTCCGCTGCTGACGTGCGGCGAGCGGCCAGCCCGGAGCGGCGCCGCGGCGACGGCGTAGACGCCTTCTGAGAATCGGGCCTGCGCTCCACGTGGCGGGCCCCGCCCACGCCCGCGCCGGCCCGCCCCGCCCCGCCCCGCCCCGCCGACGCGGCGTGGGCGGGGCTCCAGTCCTCCAGGGACCCGGCCAGGACCTGCCCCGTGGGCCAGTCCAGAGGACAGGGCAGATGGCAGACCCTCCCAGCTGCTGGCAATCCTGTGTTGTCTGTGTGTCACTGCTGACCACGGATATCCCAGGACTAGCTCAAGAATAGAGTGCTCACATATCTACCTGGATCTCTGAAACAGGGATCCCATCCAGGGCAAACTTGTCTTCCGAGATGGGGACATTTTGGTGCAGTCCCCTACCCACCAGGGCCTCCTCCACCCGTTTAACTCTCATTCAACAAAAGCAGAGAAAGAGACTGTATTTTAAAATAACACCTAATACCTGATTAATCGGACTATTCCAAAGTTGAATGCAGCCCACTCACCTTGATATTTAGAGCACCGATTCCCTTCTTACCTACGTACTGGGTTTTCTTCAAAGGACACGTTCATGCCTGGGCACAGACAGTGTTAGGCAAGTAGGATCACATTCCACAAACACTTCCCCTTTTCATTACATGACCGTTTTATAACTAATATTCTTCACCAATAAAGAGTGAATTATATGACTACGATTCAGGGGGGACCTAAAAAACATTGAAATAGATGTAGTTTATGCTGCCACAGAAATGAAGGAAATGATGTATCCATAGTACTGTTCCTGCACATGATAAAAAGGGGGACCCCTTTGTACTGGAGAAATTCAGCTTTTCTCCAAGCAAGTGGACACAGGGCTGAACGTGATCAGAAGCCACCTAGGAAGGAGAATATTTAGAATTTTGTCTAGAGGATTGCAGGATTATCTGTAACTTATCTTCTATATGACCTATGTTGGGAATGACAAACTGAAGACAAGTGGTGTCGCATTCATCTCTAAAAAGATCATTTCAAGATCTGCCTTAAGGTGCGCAGTAATAGGTTCGTCTCCCTATGCCCACAGGGAACAGCAGTCAATATGATGGTTATTCAAATTTATGTACCAACTAATGACAAAAATAAGAAAATTGATTATTTAAACCAACTTCTGCGGTCTGAAATTGATCAAACATAACCAGGATGCACTGGTAAACACGGGTTGGCACTCAAACGTTGGAAATGGAAAGATGAGAAGTTGGAAAATGATGGCATTGGCTATAAACGTGTGGAGATTGCAGTATTCACTCTTGCAAGACCAAAGACTTAGTCACTGGAAACAACTTTTTTCCCAACAACATAGTGACTACACATGGAATATACAAGAATCACATAGATTTCATCAGTGGGAAGAGATGATGGAGAAGCTCAGTATCATCACTCAGCAAAGCCAGGTGTTGACTTCACAACAGACTCTTAATTACTCATATGCAAGTTCAAGTTGAAGCTGAAGAAAATTAATACAAGTCAACGAGAGCCAAAACAATGACGTTGAGTATATCACACCAGAATGTAGAGACAATATTAAATAGATTTGATACCAAGCATTAATGATTGACGATCGTATGACTTGTAGGATGACATCCTATTTGACATTCTACATGAAGCCGAAAGCAGGGAATTCCAGAAAGATGTTTACTTGTGTTTTATTGACCATGCAAATGCATTCATGGGCTACAGAGATCAAAACAAATTACAGGTAACATCGCAAAGAAAGGGACTTTCCGAACACTTAGTTGGGCTCACGGGCAATGTATACACAGACTAAGAGGCAGTAGTTTACACAGAACAAAAGGACATCGTGTGGTTTCATACCAGGAAACATGTGCCTCAGGATTGTATCATTTCACTACGCTTACTTAACCTCTATGCTGAGCCAGTACTCCAAGAAGAACTTGACACCGGGATTGGAGGAAGGCTTGCAATATGCAGATGTCATAAGTTTGCGCGCGGAAAGAGGATTTGGGGCATGTTATCAGGATGTGCTTGGAGGCCATCAAACCTGGTGAAGTGCAAAAGAGGCAGACTTTCACTGAGCCAGATGGACACCGCAGCTGCAGCAATGGGCTCAAGCACAGTAGTGATTGCGAGGGAGGTGCGGTCCCGGCAGGGTGGCATTCCCATGTACAGAGGCTTTCCTGTGGTTGGAACTGACTAGACAGCACCTAACAACAATAAACAAAAGCCTTTAAAATACTCATCAATTTTGACCTAGCAATTCTGCTTCTAAGACATTATCCAAGGGGAGGAAATATCTAGCAATAGGGAACTAATTAGATTATAGTACATTTATAAACTAGAATATTGTGCAGTCATTGAAGATTTTGTCAGACCTATATGTACTGTCACTGGAATACATTCATGATCTATAAGTAAAAAAATAGGGTACAAAATAGTGCATATACTCTGTAATTCTATTTTTGTAAAACAAAAGATACTTAGACATGTGCACTTAGGCAAAAAGTCTACATGCCCACATGCCAAAAATGTAACTGAATTAAAAAAAAAGCACCTCTGGCTTTTATAATCAGAAAAGATAAAGTTATATTTGAAGAAAATATATATTTGTTCTCCCCAAATAAGCACCCTGTTTATTGTACATAGGAATGCTCCTATTTATGAATAGCTCCTCTTTATCAATTTGCTTAGCCTTCTCTGTTGTTAGGTGCCACTGAGTCGGTTTTGACTCATGGCAATCCTACACACAAGAGAGCAAACCACCACCAGGACCTGCGCCATCCTCACAACGGTTCTTAAGTTTCAGCCCAGTGTTGCAGCCGCTGTGTCAATACTCTCTTGTCCAAGGTCTTCCTCTTGCACGATGCCCCTCCCTCTACTTTACCAAGCACGACGTCCATCTCCAGGGACTCGTCTCTCCCGATAACATGTCCCAAGTATGTGAGATGAAGTCGTGCCATCCTTATATCCAAGGAACATCCGGCAAGACAGTCCATTTGTCCTCTTGGTAGTCCAGGGTGCTTTCGACATTCCTCACGAGCACACTTTTTCAAATACAGCGATTCTTCTTTGTCTTCCTTATTTGAGGTTCAACTTTCACATGCATGAGGTGATTGAAAATATCGTGGTTAGGCGCACCTTAGTCCTTCACATAACATCCCGCTTCGCCCCACTTTAAAGAGGTCTTATGTAGTAGATTTACCAAATGAAATGCATCATTTGATCTCTTTCTTGACTGTTGATTCCAAGAGTATTGATTGTGGATACAAGCAAGACAAACTTGTTGACAACTTCAGTCTTTTCTGTTTGTCATGATGTCCAGTTGGGAGGATGTTGCTTTTCTTTACATTGAGTTGTACTCCATTCTGAAGGCTGCGATGCTTCATCATTATCAGTAAGTACTTCAAGTGCTCCTCACATTCAGCCAGCATTGTTTCATCTGCATAGAAGGCTGTTAGCAACCCTTCCTCCAGTCCTGATGCTGCATTCTTCTTCATATAACCGATTCTCTGATGATTTGCTCAGCAGACAGGTTAAGTATGGTGAGAAGTGCCACCCCGATGGGCACCTTTCTTGGTTTTAAACTGTGCGCATTCCCTGTTTCTTTTTCGCACAACTGCTTCTTGACACATGACTAGGCTTTGCATGAGCACAAGTGATCTGGACTTCCCACTCTCCCCAAGGCTCTCATTCTTCATAGTTTGTTATGGTTTCATACTCCCATTACATGTCAATAAAGTAAACATCTTTCCAGTATTCTCTGCATTCAGCCACAATTCATCTGACATAAGCAACGACAGCCCTTGTTCCATGTCCTTTTCTGAATTCAGCCTGAATTTCTGGCAGCTCCCTGTCAATGCAGTGCTGCCACTGCTGTTGGTGATCTTCGTGTGACACACATGGCATTGTTCTCTAACCTGTGCATTCTGTTGGCTCGCCTTTATTTGGAATGGGTAAAAATATGGATCTCTGCTCGCCAGCGGGCCAGGTGGCTGGCTTCCATGTTTCTCGATATAGAGACTGTTTCTAGGGTTTCATCAGCTTGAGGAAACATTTCAATCGATATTCCATTAAGTCCTGGACCCTTGTTTTTGGCTACTGCTTTCAGTGCAGATTGCACTTCCTCCTTTAATACCATTAGTTCTTGCTCACATGCTACCTCATGAAATGGTTGAATTATTTTTGGTACAGAGACTCTATTTTTTTAATTAATAAATCTTTTTATTGGGGCTCATACAACTCTTATCACAGTCCATCAATTGAGCAAAGCACCCTTATACATTCGTTGCACTCATCATTCTCAAAATTCGCCTTCCACTTGGGTTCCTGGAATCAGCTCGGTTTCCTTTTTTCCCCCTTCCCCTCCCTCCCCGCTCCACCCTACCCCTGCACCCTTAATAGTTTATAAATAATTATTTTATCTTATCTTACACTGCCCGGCGTCTCCCCTCACCCACCTTCCCATTGCCCATCTCCCAGAGAGGAGGTTACACATAAATCTCCAAGATCGGTTCCCCCTTTCGACACCCCCTTCCCTCCTGGTGTCGCCACTCCCACCGCTGGTGTTGAGGGGTTCGTATGTCCTAGATTCCCTGTGTTTCCAGATCCCTACTGCACCGCTGTGCATCCTCTGGTCTAGCCAGGTTTGCAAGGTAGAATTGGGGTCATGATAATTGGGAGGGAAGGAAGCGTTCAGGAACTAGAGGAAGGTTTTGAGTTTCATTGTTGCTACACTGAACCCTGAGTGACTCATCTCCTCCCCACTACCCCTCTGCAAGGGATGTCCAGCTGGGCATTGGGTCCTCATCATGCACTCCCCTTCATTCACGGTGATGTGATTCCCCCCAGCCCCCTGCCTTTCTTGTTTGAGACCTGGTCTCCTCTGCCCTTCACAATCACCCATGTTGGTGTGCTGCTTCCGTGTGGGCTTTGTTACTTCTGGGCTAGATGGCCGCTTGTTTGCTTTCAAGCCTTTAAGTCCCCAGACGCTATATCTCTCAGTAGCCGGGCACCATCAGCCTTCTTCACCACACTCGCTTATGCACACCTTCGTCTTCAGCGATTATGTGAGGAAGGTGATCACACAATGATTGTTTTTGTTCCTTGGTGTCTGCTACATGGTCCATTCAACACCTTGTATTCGCTTAGGCTGTGTGCTTCTTCTCTGTGGGCTTTTGTGGGCCATCTAGCTTCTGAACTAGATGGCTGCTTGTTTGCCCTCAAGCCTTTAAGGCCCCAGACGCTGTATCTTTTTGATAGCCGGCCACCATCAGCTTTCTTCACCACGTTTGCTTACACACACATCTGTCTTCAGTGATCATGTCGGGTAGGTGGGTATCCTGCAATGACCGTTTAGCAGGTCGAGGTGCTCTTGTATTGGGGGAGTACACGTGAGGAGGCCCAATGACCATCTGCTCCCCTACTACTGAATCTATAAATATATGTACATAAGTCTATTTCCCCATAATCATAAATATATTTACATATGTGCATGTCTGCATTTAGGCTTCTCGGGACAGAGGCTCTATTTACACCATCTTCTGTTGATGCTTCCTGCACCATTCAATAGTTTGCCCACAGAATCTTAAACGTTGCAACCAAGGTTTCGATTTTTCTTGAATTCTTTCAACCTAAGGTATGCTGAGTGTGTTTTTCCTGTTTGGTTTTCTAACTTTAGGTCTTTGTATATTTCATTATAAGACTTTACTTTGTCTTCTTCAGATGCCCTTTGAAAAAGTTTTTCAGCTCTTTGGCTTCATCATTTCTTCCATTTACCTTAACTATCCTACGATTAAGAGCAAGTTTCAGAGTCTCCTCTGCCATCGACGTTGACCTGTTGCTTTCTTCATGCATGACGAGCTTGATGTCATCCTACAATTAGTTCATGAAGTCTTCTGTCATTAGTGTGCAATGCACCAAATCTGTTTTTGAGATTTTCTTGAAACTCGGGATAGACTCAAGGTCCTCTTTTTGGCTCTGGTGGACTTGAACTTCTCCATGATCTCTTCTTACAAATATAGTCCATCTCCACCTGGAGAAGACAATGTATATAATAGCTATTGTGTTGAAAAGGTATTTGTGATGAAGTCATTGGTCTGGCAAAATTCAATCATGTGATCAGCCTAACTTCTATCACCAAGACCGTACTTTCCAATTACTGTTCATTCCCCTTTGTTTCCAACTTTTGCATTCCAATCCTTTCCGAGTCTATTCTAGGCCTCTTTTTATTTTTTTCAGGATTTGGGAAGTTCTTAAATCACCACAAATTAAAATCAGAAAACATTCAGGATACAGCCCTGTCTACAGCAGTGTCTCTTTCCAGCTATGCCATTAGCACATTTCTTTCTGGTCCTCAGCCTCTCAGCCATGCAGTCCCTTGGCCTCTGCCTTGCTCGGGCAAGTGCTATAAAAGCTCCTTGGCACTGAGAGATGAGTGAAGGGCACCCCACTCTGCACGCTAGCTTCCTGCCCGAGGACACTCAGCTTTACTCTGGCTTCATGGTCTTGGCCAATGGTGCTTCTGCCATTTCACCCAAGGACTTCCTGTGTGCTCAATTGGCTCCATTCTTGATGATTGTGGGATTCTCATGTTTTGTTTTGTTTTAAATAAATCATTTTATTGGGGACTCTTTTAACAATCCATACATCAATTGAATCAAGTTCATTTGCTGCCATCATCATTTCAAAACATTTTCTTTCAACTTGAGCCCTTGTTATCAGCTCCTCTTCCCCCCCCTCGTGAGCCCTTAATAAATTATAATGTTCATATAGTACACTGCCCGCTGCCTTCCTTCACCCATGTTTCCATTGTTTGTCTCCCTGGGGGGGTGTTGTACATCAATCATTGTGATCGGTTCCCCCTTCCTCCCCCCACCTTCCCCTTCCCCGCATTGTATTGCTGCTCTCGTTATTGGTCCTGAGGGGTTTGTCTGTCCTGGATTCCGTGTCGAGAGCTCTTATCTCTACCAGTGTCCATGCTCTGGTCTAGCTGGATCTGTAAGTAGAACTGGGGTCACGATAGTGGCGGAGGGTGGGGGGAAGTACTAAAGAACTACGAATGTTTCATTGGTGCTATACTGCACCCCGGCTGACTCGTCCCTTGTAACCCTTTGTGAGAGGATGTTCAGTTGTCTACAGATGGGCTTTGGGTTTCCACCCCTACCCGACTTGTTCACATTGGTATGTTTGTTTTGGGTCTTCTGATGCCTCATACTTGACACCTGTGATCATACAGGCTGCTGGGGATTCTTTTTGTTGTTAGATGCTGTCAATTCCAACTCCTAGTCACCCTGTGTAAACAGAACAAAAAATCGCACAATTCGGAGACGTCCTCACAATTGTTGTTTGAACCCATGGTCGCAGCCACTGTGTCAATTCATTTCATCGAGGGGCACAGTTAAAGCAGTGGTTCCCAAATGTGGGTCAGCCTTGCAGGGATTTATAAAATTACGGATTCCAGAGATGACGACTCACTGGTAAAAGGAGGTCTTTGATGTGGGGGTGCTAAGAAACTATTAACTACTTACTGATTCCGATGTGCAGCCTGGTTTGTGGAACCATAGCAGGATGCTACAGATTGTTAGTGTCCATTGAATGGGCCGACTGAGACATGACAGCTTTATCTGTGGGAATGAAATTTTGCCCGTCCTGTGCCCTCTTCGTGACTGCTGGTTGGTCATTTTGTCAACCTATTTCCCACTGAGGGTTCCCCCTTTTCACTGTAACTGATTTCATTGAGGTGCTTTGCCCAATTATCAACTCATATTATACACCCACCTTCTCGGACTACCCCCTTTTCTCTGAATTCCCGCCGGTCAGAGCTCTGTGACGGCATAGACTGGATCTCCCTGTTCACTTACCTGCATGACTCTCCTCTCCCAAGCACAGCTGGCTGGATCAGAGTGGACACCTGAACCAAACTAAGCCATTAAAGGTCAGCTCACCCAGGGATTTGAACTGGGACCAAGATGAGCAGTCAGTCAGGTGGCAGTGTTAGATGCCACCGACTTGGTTCCAACTCATACTGAACTTGCGTACAACAAACAAAAACAGAGTAATACTTGGTCCTGTGCCATCCCCACAATCGCTGTGATGACTGAAGCCCACTGTTGAAGCCACCGTGCCAGTCTCACTCATTGCAGGTCACCCGTCCTCTCACTCACAGACCATCTATTTACCCAAGCATTTCCTTTCCCAGCGACTGCTCCCTCCTGATAACGCGTCCAAAGTACGTGAGACAAAGCCTTGCATTCCTGATTCCAAAGAGCATTCTGATGACTTCTTCCAAGACAGTTGTTTGTCCTTCTGGAAGCCCATGGCATATTTAATGTTCACCAGGAAAACAATTCAAAGGCATCAATTCTTTGAGGTTCCTTATTAATTGTGCAGCTTTTGCATGTTTATGAGGTCACTTAAAATACCGCCGCTTGGATCAGGCACACTTTTGTTTTTTAATAGAGATCTTTGGCGGACTTTCCCAGTGTCAGTCATTAGATGGAACAGCTGCTTCTGTGGGTATTGAGCATTGATGCAAGTAAAACCAAAAATATTTGACAACTTCAGTTATATTATTGGTTCAGTTGGATTTTTGTTTCCTTGATGTTGAAGTATCACCCATATTGAAAACTGTAGTCCTTTGATATTCAATTAAGTACTTCAAGTCTGTTTTCCACCCAAAACCATTTTATTGGGAAGTCTTAGCGATACCATAGCATTCCAAAGTTCCTTCACCTTTAGTCCTTTCTGCTTTCAGCAAGCCAAGTTGTTTTTAAAAATCATTTTATTAGGGGCTCATACAACTCTTATCACAATCCATACATACATCAATGTGTAAAGCACATTTGTACATTCATCGCCCTCATCATTCTCAAAACATTTGCTCTCCACCTAAGCCCCTGGCATCAGCTCATTTTTCCCCTCCCTCCCCACTGTCCCCTCCCTCATGAACCCTTGACAATTTATAAATTATTTTGTCATATCCTGCACTGTCCAACGTCTCCCACAACTCACCCTTCTGCTGTCTGGCCCCCTGAAATTGGTTCCCTTTTCTACCCCACCCTCCCAGTATCGCTACTCTCACCACTGGTCCTGAAGGGATATCATCCGCCCTGGATTCCCTGTGTTTCCAGTTCCTATCTGTACCAGTGTACATCCTCTGGTCTAGCCAGATTTGTAAGGTAGAATTGGGATGATAGTGGGGGGGGGGCAAAAGCATTTAGGAACTAGAGGAAAGTTGTGTTTCATCTTTGCTACACTGCACCGACTGGCTCGTCTCTTACCCGTGACCCATCCATAAGGGGATATCCACTTGCCTACAGATGGGCTTTGGATCTCCACTCCACACTTCCCCTCATTCACAATGTCTTTTTGTTCTGATGATGCCTGATACCTGAACCCTTTGGCACCTCGTGATCACGGCAGGCTGGTGTGCTTCTTCCATGTGGGCTTTGTTGCTTATAAGCTAGATGGCTGCGTGTTTACCTTCAAGCCTTTCAGACCCCAGACCGATATCTTTTGATAGCAGCTTTCTTCACCACATATGCTTATGCACATGCTTTGTCTTCAGTGATAGTGTTGGGAAGGTGAGCATCACGGAATGCCAGTTTAATAGAACAAAGTATTCTTGCATTGAGGGAGTATTTCAGTGGAGGCCCAATGTCCATCTGCTACCTTAATACTAAACCTATACATATATGCTCATAGATCTATTTCCTCATCCTCATATATAAAAATATTTACATATGTACATGCCTTTATTTAGACCTTTATAAATTCCCTTTGCCTCCTAGCTCTTTCCTCTATTTCCTTTTACTTTCCTCTTGTCCCACTATCATGCTCAGCCTTCATATTCCTCTCGGTTACATTATCCTTGGTCATGCCCTACCAGGCCTCCTACACCCTCCTCACACCGATTTGTTCCCTTGTCCCTGGGTTTGTTAACACCACTTCCTTTCCCCCACCTGCCCCTCTTCCATGTTCCCCAGAAATGTCAGTCCTGTTGTTTTCTCCTCCAGATTGTTCGTCCAGCCTATCTTATTTACATAGACCTGAGGAGATAATAACAAGCACAAAAGCAAGACAGGGCAAAACCGAGCAACAAAATAACACAAAACAAGCCAATGACAAAAACAAAACAAAACACAACAACAAGAAAGAAACGCTTCAGCAAGCCAAACTGGGTCACCTGCATATCTACATTAGTAAGTTTCCCCCCAATCTGGTGTGGTGCATACATAATAAAGGAGCACAACTCACTAGTAACTGAATTCTTGGTACATGCTAGAACATGACATTTACATTATACTGAGTGAAATCGCTACTAAAAGACAAAGACTGTACGCCTTCACTTACATAAAAAGACAACAGGCACCTGTATAACGACCAAAGTTTATTATTAGTGTTTACAGGAATGGGAGAGAAAAGGAGTGGTTTATTGCTCTTGGAGTATCAAGTTTCAGATTGTGGTCATGCTAAAATCATATTAAGGGGTAAAGCTACTCAGCCATTGACGTGCTTGCTGTCAGTAAGTTATACACCTGCGAACAACGTGAACTGGCAAATGTTCTGTGATAATGACTAAAAGCAACAAGTAGTTGCTGAGGCTGCTTGTGTCCGACCAAATACCTCATGTGATTTTGTTCCTTGGTCTGGAAGTTTAGGATATGGTTTCATGGGACAAACCAGTTCGCTAGCCTAATAGCATGTTCAGTGATCGGTTCTTCCTCCTCCTCTGTTGCATAGTGCCAGGGGGTCTTTAAGGCTTTTGAGCACCCATCCAAGACACAATATAATACAGGAAGGAGTTGGGGATAGGAGGACACGGCGCCACAGAGGCAGGAGGAAATCCTGAAACTATTCTTAAATCTTAAAATCAGCTCCTGGAGTTTTCTCAAAACCAAGCAACAGTTCCTCGTAACTAGTAAGAAAAGATCTTCCCAGAGCTCTGTGCTCTTTTAAGATCTGTCCACACGGGATCCAAGTGACGTGCAGCACCCTGAAAGATTAGATCCGCACCTCTGCGGTCAGAGAGCTTAGGATACTGGAGGAACCACAACTTGGGAAAGCAGAGCAAGAATGGCTGTGTGACCTGAAGCAGGTGACCCATGTCGCTAGCAGTTGTTGGATGGGAGTATGCTCTGCTGTGTGCCTGCTCAGCAACAAAAATCAGTGATTTCAAAAGATATATATATATATAATGAAAACCAGTGACTGGCTTAAGTATGTACTATACAGATATGGCTTTATTACCACACCACGGAAAACGATTCCCAGATGGGATTATATCCAGATGTGTAGGGGTTAGGATTTATGACATATTTAGGAGCAACACAGCTCAATCCACAACCAGGCCTACATCTTTTTACACTTCCTGCTTTGCAATTTTCTATTTTATTTCCCAAACAATTCTTCTTTACAAAAGAATAGCCACGAGAAAGTACCTTTTATAGTAGTTTGTTCTGCAAGGCAGGCTCTTGTTGTCCTTTATTGCCCTTTGTAAATGGCTTTTATCTTATTTTAAAAAAGGAAAAAGAGTCTCGCTGAGCTCGCTAATGTCAGTGCCATAAAGCTGAGGCCCTGGGTGTACTTCTCAGGTCCCCTGATTTTAATGTTATATTATACTTGATAATAATTTTTTAAAGCCTTACAGATAGCAGAGTCGTCACCTGGCAGACCACATGGCCGCTGACCTCTGCTCTGCTCCGGGACTCGGTACAAAGAGCTCTCCGTCAGTGTTCTTTCTTTTCACAGTGGAGCGAAGGAAAGGGCAGAACTGGTGGGAGAGTCATTTGCTAGTAGAAAAGAGGGCTGGGATTTTCTACTCCACATTTGTTTTGGAAACTGAGGCTAAAGAATTGCCTTTCCCACTCATGCCTGGGCAAAAGGGGTAGCCCAAGGTGTGGGGAGGAATCGGACAAAATATATGGCCAGCAGTTTTCAGTTCTGAACAGTCAGCTCTCATGTCCAGAGGCAGCCATTCCTGAGTTGACCCAGCCTGGCCGCATAGGCATGTTCCTTGTTGTCCTGGGCACAAGGGTGCCTGTGACGGGGGAAGAAGATATTCCAAACCTTTAGTCGGACACAACGCAACTGGAAGGGCTCCTTGTCCTCTCTGGTTGAGAATGCATACTGCGTCTGCTCGGCAGCCCAAAACAGAAATATGATGAATAAAGTACATTTTATTGCTTTTCTAAATATCTTCTACAATGATTCCTTCCTTCCGATCTTTAAATATCCTCCTCAGGTAAGGAGCAGGTGAGAATCTGTTTAGCCAAGATAAGCAGGCTGCTTGGGAGTTCCCATAGGGAAAAATTAAAGTCTGATTTTCACTCCTTTCTTCACTTAGGGCCTAGGCTGAGAACCCAAAGTATTAAGAGACAGGGTGTGAGGATGGGAAAGATCGAGCCTTTTTGAGAGTCTACTCCTCTGCTGAATGCCACTTTGAAGGGAAAGAAGAAGTCAAATGGTAATTTCCAGTCCATTCCGGGCTGGCCCC
This sequence comes from Tenrec ecaudatus, assembly GCF_050624435.1. Classification (NCBI taxonomy): domain Eukaryota; kingdom Metazoa; phylum Chordata; class Mammalia; order Afrosoricida; family Tenrecidae; genus Tenrec; species Tenrec ecaudatus. Next base: position 80,344,242 of record NC_134545.1, read on the forward strand.
TTGGAGGCTCTGGCTTCTGGGTAATGTCCACAAAGGTCACAAGAGTTGTCAAAGGTACTCCTATTGGTAGCTGGGAGTCCTGCAGGGAGAAACGTCAGCGACAGGTCAGTGGTACTCATTCAGAACGCTCTCCACCCTGGCTCTTAATGTTACCATTTCTTTGAAGAAAAACCAAAACCAAATTGCTTTAAGCAGCTGTCATTCTCCTCATACTGGTTCGACCTAGGTCCATTTGATGAGGCACAGGGAATAGGAATTTCCCAACAACAGCCCGTGAGAACTGAGAACTGCTATACCTAACCCTAAAGACCGATGCCAGCATTCTGCAGCTGGAAAGCTGCCTGCTATCAGAGCTGCCAGATGGCTCAACTCCTGCTGTTACGCGCTTAACAGGTTTACCTTATCAGGTTGCAGGAAGTTTGAGAGTCTGAAACAGTAATTCCAAGTACAAGTGGCAGTGGCAATTCTATCACTTCTTAAATTGCAAACAGAAATATGAAGCTAATCAAAGAAAAACTGAATTATTGAAGAATTTTAGACTTGAACTCATAAGGCAAAAATAACTCATTTTGCACTTTACCTTAATCTTCGAGACTTTGCTATTTTTGGACTTCAATTTACAAGGATTTACTTTGAGGATGGCATTCTTCCCAAGAACTTCATGATGGGGAGAGAACTTATATTAGATTTTTTGGAGCAAATCTCTATAGTTGACATTGTTGAAACTTGTTAATATTTGATTTAACCTCACTGCAAAATACTTAAGCTCTATTTGTCATGATGGGAAATAAAAGAGGATGGATTTTTAGTTTGGGGTTAGTGCTGCCTAGAACTGTATGGTATTCTGACTACATTCAGAGCCTTTGGCAGGGGGTAGATTCTACAATCCCCAACAGCAGTCCCAAGAGGCTACCTGAAGAAGCTGTTAGGACATGAGAGTCCCGATTCCCTCCTGTGGAGCTGGCGCCCACTGATGGCGGTACTAGAAGCCTCTGCGTCTTTGAAGCTGTCAAGCTTTACCGGAGGAGAAACCAGCACGAGTAGATTACTATAGCACGAGGGGTCAGTAAGGCATCTATTAGGCTAGAGGCCTCTTTATGAAGCCCAGTGCACTTAAGGTGCTAAGGTGCACTGGTTGGCCTAGCATTTATGAATAGTACATCTGATATTTTTATCTCTCTCTAAGCTTTTAAGCTAGTTTCAAACATAGGGGAAAAAGGTTACACTCAACCGCACTGCTACTGAGTCCAGTCTGTCTCATAGTTCCCTGCCCAGGGGTTCTGAGGCTGTAAATCTCCACAGCAGCAGACAGCCTCATCTTTCTTCTTCTGAGAGGACGCTGGGTTTGCACTGAAGTTCAGCAGTCCTTTTCGCTAATAAGTGTCATTGGCCCCTCAAATGCACCAAAGCAAGGAATTTCTGGAGGCTTCAGGCTAGCCATATCTAGAACCGATAAACAAGGGTAGCTATGAGTTAAGAAGATAATCTGTGGACGCATGTCTACTCAAGTATATCTATGTTAAGTCTATGCCAGTACTTCAGTACCTGGCAAATTCCAAATAACAAAAGTTCTTTGAACAAAGTTTTTTCAGATTTACCCAAGATATGTGGTGATAGTGCTACTACCAGACTTCAAGTCTTCTTTCTGTGTATCTCAAAAATTATGGACTCCAACAAGAAGCATATGCAAGAAGTTCAACTTCATAAGCATGCCAAGAGATCAGCATATGTGAAAACAGAAAGCGAAAGTAGGTATAGTTTTAAAGAAGGAACGTGAAAGCTGAAAGCCTTCTGAGATTAGAAGTAAACAGTTCTCTAGTGCCAAACCATGGTAGTTACATAATCTGTGGTCAATTTGAGACTTAAGAGTGAAGGGGTGGAGTTTAGCCTGTCAATCAGGTCGCAGCTTGATGACCTCATTTGGAGGCACAAGGGAGTTAAACAGCTCACTGGAGGTGGGACACTGACACTCCCTATGAGGTGGGACAAGACACATGGAGCTACGCTAAGAGCCCTGGAGCTGAAGGAGCCATGTGGAGACCTACGCTAATGCTGAGATGATTCCATTGCCACTGTATCCACAAGACTTTCCACCCAATGGCCTGTGATCTTCCTGCATTCAGTGTCATTGCATGTGTTGCATGAGTCTGAAGAGGAATTTATAGATTGGTATCAGACATATGGGCTAATATTGGACTTATGGACTTGATCAGGACTGGACTGGGAAGTTTTCTCAATATTCAATTTCTTGTATATAAAGCTCTTTCTGAGATAGATATAAGTGTCTCTATGAATTTGTTTCTCTAGCCTACCCAGACTAACACACTCAGTAATAAGACATAGTAGAGAGGCCGGGATGAAGTGGGGCTTAAAGTTGATATTGGAAAATACCCATAATCGTTCAAGGCAACCAAGCAACTACCCTTCCCTCACTTCAACAAAAGACTGGATAATTTAAACCAGATGAATTCTAGACAAAGGGATACTGGACACAGCAAATGGCACAGTAAAATATGACCTAAAAAAGAGGTGGATTAATACATATAATGAAGTTTCTTCTTTCAACCAACTCCAAAATGTTGGTAGATGGTTTTATGTCCATGCCCTTCATTCAGGAATGTGGAGTATTCTTTATAAAATAAAATTAACAGTCTCAATGAAAACAAAAGAAAACAACCAAAGACTGACACATAGCAGTTCCACAATCCAAAAGCAACTATACCCAAGTGTTGGACAGTGAAGACCACCCACCACTGTCTTACCCATGAGCACAAGACTTCTTTTTTTCCCCCCAGCAAGCTTCATAACCTACTCTTAAATCTGAGGACAGCTAGAGCTTGCTAGACACTTGAAGGAAGCATGTCACATTAAAGAGAAAGAGTATAAAAGAACTCAGCGGAAAACTGAGAAGGAGAGGTAAAGGAAGAAAGTTACCATCTCCAAACATGTATGGGAACAGGATGCAATTGGAAAGACACAGTAGCGGATTAATAGGATTACAAAAGGAATACTAGACAATATGATAGGGGGAGAAGTTATCAAGAATGTAAGTTTCTTACAACTACATTTTCAGAGTTAAAAAAGTCAACCAATTATTCGTTATATGAATGAAGAAAAGAACCGTCCATAATATTAGGGAAACTTATACCCCTAGGAATACAAGGCAGACTGAAATGGCTTCCAAACAAGAGCAGTGGAAACTAGAAGACAATGGGAGAATGCTTTCAAAAGTGTGTGGAATAATCTTCAACCTATATTATCATACCTAAACTATCAAGCATCACGATGATAAAAAACTAACAATGCAAAAAGGGTACTTTCCATGTTCCTTTTCCCCAAGAGGTTATTGGAAGTTGAGCTCCATCAAGACAAGAGACAGAGATGGGGACAAGCGTCTGCAGCTCCTTGTGGGTAATTGCTGGATTTGTGGGCGAGGGGGCCAATTTGAGGGATTTTGACCTAGCTCTGACTCGGTCTTCCCACGGTCAGCACAGCTGTGCTTGCCACGACACGGGACCCCCTGGGGTTCCCCCGCACCTGGGCCCCTGTTGTTTCCTAGCACAGCAGCATGTACTGGTGCTTCCTGGCTATCCCCAGCCCTGTAGACCTCTGCCCGCCCTGTTTCCCTACAACAATCCCTGCCCCCTATGTGTTGTGCTTATGTCTGGCCTGGGGCTGCTGTGCATGACTGGTGCCTGTAACCAGTTCCTGTGATCAGCCTGTGAACAGGTCCCGAGTGGCTCCCTTTCATGCAGTGGACCCTGAATGCTGTGGACCCTGAATGCTGGTCTGAGTACAAGGGATGAGCCTGCCAAATGCCACCCTGACTGCTCATGACTGGCCTGGCCCTGCTGCTCTCAACCAGCACCTGCAACTGGCTGGTACAGGATCCCAAGCAGCTCCCTCCCCTACTGTGGACCTGTGAAAGCCAGACTATCTGTGTGTAATTGGCCTGCCCAGTGCTCACCTCCTGCTCATGACCAGTCTGGCGCTGCTGCACATGACCGACGCCTATGACTGGCCTGAGCACAGGTCCTCTGAGTTGTGTCGTGCACCCCGTGGCCTGTGAGTGCCGGCCCACACTGCATGTGAACGGCCCTTTCAGCACCACCCTCATTGCTCATGACCACCCTGCCAATGCTGCCTGAGAGCACCACCCACACTGCCCTCCAAGTAGATAATGCCGGCTGCCTAGGGAGACAGTCAACGCCAGTGAGACAGAAACACAGCTTGAACTAGCAGTGCAGCTAGCTCCAGGTAGTCCTTAAAACTGTTCTCACTAGCCTCTTAGAGAGAAGACCCAGGGATCCTGGCCTCCCGGGAAAATGGCACCAAGCTCTGCTAAAATGCCCCACAGACAACAACTCACATCAGCGGCCACTACAAGAAAGCAAAATACAATGTCTGAGGATGAGCTGAACATAGTGATGTACATAACAGACTTTGAACCACCACAGAAAGAATTCTTTAGAATGCTGCTTAGAGTCCTACAGGATATGAGGGAATTAATTCCGGAAAAAGGATGAAAAAGTAGAGGCCACATATCAAAGGGAAATAAGAGTTATAAGAAGATGCAGCAGAAACCAAGAAGATGGTAAAAGATCTCACTGGAAAAAGCAGAGAACCGTATCAGCGACCTCTAAGATATCCAAGCAGATTTCAACAAATGTGACTCAAACAAGATAATTAAAGGACTCTTAAGAAAACCCGAGAACAATGGATGATATGAAGTGAAACAATATTGGAATAATAGGAATACCAGAGCAGGAGGTAATGAATAAATCAACAGCAAAATAGCAAGGGAATTCTTGGAAGAAAACTTCCAAGGAGGACATGGCAATCATCCAGGAAGCAGAGAGGATACCAATTAGACTGAATCCCAAGAAGAATACACTGAGGCCAATCATAGGCAAATTAAGAAAAAGGAGCAGCCAGAGAGAAAAAAATGCAGTTACCTATAAGGACAATGAGGTAAGAATATGCTCAGACCTGTCAGCAGAAACCATGAAGAAGAGCAGAGAATGGAGTAGCGTCTTTCAAAAGTTGAAAGAGAATAACTGTAATCTGAGAATCCTCAATCCCACCAAACTCTCCATCAAAATAGAAGGGGAGGTAAGAATTTTCTCAGATAAGGAAAATTTTAGAGAATACATGAAAAAAAAAATCCAGCACTACAAAAAACACTTTCCAATTCACTTTGGTCAGATGAGCAACATTCACAGAACACAACCACGAGACCATCGCATAGTGTAACATCATCCAGAAGTCATCACACTGAGAAATGTCTAAGACTTTTTTGACCCAATGGAGAAAAGAAGGAACCCCCGACTCATATACAACACATAGCTAAGGAGGGAGATGGGAAAATATCTAACACAAAAGTATGAGATGACAGCAAAGAATCCACAGATGGAGGAAATTACTTGGAAAGTCAATCGTCTGAACAACTCCCCTATAAAAAGACAAAGACTAGCAGACTGGATTAGGAAACAGAACCCATCCATCTCTTGTCTGCAAGAAACATATCTCAAGCTCACAGACAAAAACAGGCTGAGGATCAAAGGCTGCCAAAAAGTACATCAAGCTAATAGCAATTTAAAAACAGGATTTGCAATCCTAAACTGACAAAATGATGTCAAGGTGCAGGACATAACAAGAGAAGAAGGAGGTGGGCAAAAGACTTGAAGAGAAGATTCACAAGGGAGGAAACACAATGGCCAATAAACATGAGAAAATGTTCCCAATCGCTAGCCATCGGGGAAGTGCAAATTAAAACAACTATAAGATACCACCTAACACCACAAAGATCGCACAATTACAAAAATCAGAAAGAAACAAATGTTGGAGGGGGCGTGGTGAGATAGGAACTCTCATTCACTGCTGGTGGTCTTGTAGACACATACAGCCACTTGGAAAGTGATTTGGTGATATCTGAAACAGAACTGTCATGACCCAGCAATTCCACTACTGCGCATATCCCTAGAAGAAATAAGAAATAGACCACGACCAGACATCTGTGTTCCAATGTATATCGCCGTGTAGTTTACAATCACAAAGAAGTGGAAACAACCTAAATTTCCATGAATAGAATGGATGAAAAAACTAATATATACACACAATGGCGTACTACACATCCCTAAAAATTAGTGATGAAAAGGTGAAGCGCCTCGTCTGGTGTACAGAGTTGGAGGATATTATGCCGAGCGAAGTCAGCCAGACACAAAGGACAAGTACAGCACGAGTCCACCGAGGTAAGCTCCAACAGCAGACCGGGTGTAGGAGAAAATGCACATATCGCACAGTTCCCGGCTGAGGACATTTTGGCAAGAACCAGACCACACACAATGATGCACACATCATCAAATAAATAAATAAAATGAAAAAGATGCAGACAGCACCAGTGCTTAAAGACACCCCTCCCCCTTCCCCCCTAGACCTTTATGGACTACAGAGGGGTGGAGGAAGAGAAAAGATGGCAATGGGGGACCAGGGTACTAATCCACCCAAGGGGAGGGCATTGTTTGTGTGCCCACAGGAAAGGGAGAGAGAGTATAGACTTCATTCTGGTGTGCCAATCCTTGAGGGTGATGTTCCTTCTTTGAGCAGCTAATTCACAGAGAGGTTGGCAGAGACAGCCTCAGTCTGAGACTTTATGTCCCCTCCTTTGATGACAGCACTGAAGACAGAGGTGGGGGAGAGCGGCCAGTCTGACCTGCCCACATGGGGACAAACTAAGAGGGGAGGGAGTGCAACAGACCAGTGATGGGAGCAAAGCCACAAAGTCCCTGAGGATTCCGATGGTAGACTTCTGACTCAAAGGGCAGCTCTTGACATCTCGTCTGAACTGGTTAGGGGTTATTCACAAGGGGCCACACTGAAAGTCTAAAGGTTTAATGGCATTGGGGGTGGGAGTGGAGCTGGGATGCACGCTACACTGCTCCATCATTGACTGCAGGAAGAGCAATGTGGACTTGTAGGAGCCACACCTGTTGGTCACAAATGCTGAGGACTGAAAGGGTATAAATGCTGTTAGGTAAGGGGGTCCCTATTTAGCAGGACCTGTTTGCTATTTAACAGAGAGATACTCATCCACTCTGGGTCAGGATAACAGACTTGGAACTATGTGTATGGCCTTTCTTTTTAAATAAGTTTCCCACTTTCTTTTCTTTTTTCTCTCTTTTGTTGTCTATCTATAGAAGGTAGGCAGGATAAACAATCTTAAGGAGACAGTGATAGAAACGATGTTTCTGGGAGGGGGGCATGGGAGGAGAGGAGGCAAGGGAAGTGAAGGGTGAGACAATAATTATGGGACAGGGTAGAATAGCAAGGGTTCTAAAATTGACAGTGTTCTTGGTCCTGTGATGAATCTGAAAGGTATCGGACAGGAATTACTGATAGGTGAACTATGGGTAAACATGATAGTGGGGCACCAGGAAAGAAAAAAGAAAAAGAGGAAATATGAAGAAAGTAAAAATTATATATATAGGTATAAATATAGATTGATTCATATATATATGTAAATATAGCAAGGAAGTATATGGGCTTTGGGTCTCTACTTAAATATTACCTCAGTACGAGAACGGCTTGTTCTAATAATGTGGCCATGTGTGATACTCACCTTCCCCACAGGATCACTGAAGACAAAACAGGTGCATAAGCAAATGTGGTGAAGAAAGCTGGTGGTGCCTGACTCTTAAAAGTTGTAGTGTCTGGGGTCTTAAAGGCCTGACATTAAACAAGCAGCAATCTAGCAGAGAAGCAACAAAGCCCACATGGAAGAAGCACACCAGTCTGTGTGATCATGAGATGTTGATGGGAATATGTTATCAGAAATTCAAAAACAAGCAACTAAATTGACATGAAGGATCTGGACAAAATGGAGGCCCCAAACCCACCTGTAAGATAATTGGGCAGTCCCTCATAGAAGAGCCACACTGAAGGGGTGATATATCCAAGGTGCAGTACAGCACTGATGAAGCACATAACTATCCTCTAGTTTTTTTTAAATATTTCCTCCCCTCACTGTTATGGTCTTAGTTTTACCCATTTATCTTGTTGGACCTGCATATGTTCATTTGTATAACAAGATCACTAAATGCATGAAAGCCAAGATAGATAATCCTTCAGAAATAGTCATGGTGGGAGGAATGATTCCCCGAGGGCACAGGACGAGGGGGTTGGAGGGGAAGGGGAGCTGACAGCAATGATGACTGTAAACCTCACTGGAGCAGAATGAATAACCGAATTGTAGGTGAACAGAAACGTTGGATGGTGTAAGGTATGGCCCCACATAACAACAACAACAACAATTACAATCATAATAAGGGTTCCTGCAGGGTAGGTTGGGGGAGGGAGGGGATAAAAGGGAGAGAGCTGACCTCAAAGAATTCAAGAAGAAAATGTTTTGAAACTGATGGTGGCAGCGATTGCAGAGTTATGCTTGATCTAATTATGGATTGTTATAGTATCTGTAAGAGCTCCCAATAAAATGATTAATTAATAATAATAATAAGACAGGCGATACACCAAAAACAAGTAGGGATGCCCAGTAAATCCAACACAAGAAAGAAGCACGAGGCACTCAAATGCTGACAGGAAATTCCATGACAGACACCAGACAGCACCAGCTCTACATTACCCGTGTGGAGGCTTCCCTGAAGAAAACACCTACAACAACGGAACTGAGACCATCTGGCAAACTTGACTAGGAAAATACTTTGAGAATACAGATGTATGTATTAAGGTATATCTGTATGTTTACATGTGATGTTTCCAACCCCTAAAGATACAAAGATCTCAGATGATAAAGACACTGATACTGAAAGGTAGTAATACTGAAAATAAAAATTAAAAAAAAACAAGTTACTAAACTTAGTAAGAACTGACAACAGAATCATCGGAACAGAACTCCCTTGGTAAGTAGAAGACCTGTATTGAATACTGATTTAATGAAATGTTTTTATAAAAGTACGTGCGAGGGTGCTGGGAGGGGTGCATCAAGCTGGCTCGGACGCAAAGGCAGCCTATGTTCGACAGAACAAAGCACTGTCTGGAGCGGCACCGTCTTCATGATGATCCCTGCGGGCTTGAGCCCAGTGTTGCGGTCACTGTCAATCCGTCTCCTTGAGGGATTTCCTTTTGCTTAATAACCCTCTGCTTTACCAAGCACGACTGTTAGTGAGACAGTCTTGCAACCCTGTTTCTAAGGCGCCGTCAAGCTGTACTTAGTCCAAAACAGATGCGTTTCTCTGGCAGTCCATGGCACACTCAGTAGTTTTCATCCGCGAGGGCTCCTTCTATGCTTTCAGCAAGGAAGGCTGTGCCACCTGCAGATTGCTACTGAGTCTTCCTCCAGGCCTGATGCTGTGTTCTTCTTCTGTCAGCTCACTTGGCCAAAAAATAGATAGAACAAGGTGGTAAAAGGAGACGTAAGGAGGCCCAGGTGTCTGCGGGGTTGTTGTAACATCCGGGACAATAGCCCAAGAGACCCTACAGCTTTCTCACTTTGGTGAAGAATGGTTGTAGCTGAGAGCCACTGAAGATTTAGCGAGGATAATAAGCCGATGAGAATAGCATAGGTTTTTAGCACATGTAATGGAGAGCCACAGACAGGAAAAACACCATCTGGAGGGGGGAAAAGTGCCACCGGCTACATGTCCTAACGGAGATTTTTTTTTTTCAGCTGGGGAAGTGCCGAGTGTGTTCTTCCCGGCTTGCTTTCTACTCAGGTCTTTGCACATGTCCATACACAGCCCTCTCTATCCGTGGGCTCTGCACCCATGGATTCAATCAGCGTGGATCCAAAATAATCCCGAAAACAAACTGCGGAAAGTTCCAAAAAGCAAAACTTGGGTTGTTCCTCTGGTTGTGCACAATTGAAGTATGAGAGATATTCTTCTTAAAATGTGAAAACTCCTTTTAAGGCCTGGGGGCACTGTGGGCTAAGTGCTGGGCTTCTAAACCACCTGGTTGTGGTTCAACCTCCCTACCAGAGGCGTGGTGGGAGGAAGATGAGTTGTCTGTTCCTATCAAGATGGACAGGCTCTGAAAACATGTCCAGGGCCACTGTGGGTCAGAACGCATTCGATGGCAGTGCATGGATTGTTGTCAGGTGTCACTGAGTCGGTTCTGACTCCTAGTGACCCTGTGGACACCAGAACACCGCCTGGCCCTGTGCCCTCCTGACACTGCATTTTCTGCTTGCCCCACTGTCTCACTGCACCTTGTCAAGGGCCTCCCTCTTTCCCGCTGGCCCGCTACTTTCCCAAGCATGGTGTCTTTTCTAGGACTGATCTCTCGTGACAGGAGGTTCAAAGTGCATGAGAGGACGTCTCACCATCCTTGCCACTAAGGAGCAGTCTGGCTCTTCTTCTTCCAACACAGATTTGGTCTTTTGGTAGTACATGGTGCTTTGAACATTCTTCTCCAGAGCACTATAATGCAAAATCATAGATTCTTCTTCAGTCTTCCTTATGGAATGTACAACTTTTACTTGATACAAGGTGATTAAAAATACCGTGGCTTGAGTCAGGCACACATTAGTCTTCAAAGTAACATCCTTGCTTGGCAATAATTTAAAAAGAGGTCTTGTGCTGCTGGTTTACCCAATGCAATGCATCATTTGACTATCGACAGCTGGCTGCATGAGCATTGGCTATAGATTCAAGCAAGACAAAATCCTTGACAACTTCAATCTTTTCTCCATTTATTCATGATGTTATTTATTAGTCCATTGTGAGGATTTTCTTTCTCTCTTCTTTTGTTTTCCTCCCCAAATCTCCTCATCCTCCCCAGCTCTCACCCCACCTCCACATCTCCGATAAATCATGCACCAGGTACTGTCTCTATGCATCTACTCTTTCTGTGCTTCGCAAACTGGGAAACGCCATAGAACCAATAAAAAACAACAACAACAAAAATCAAATGGCAAGAAGGAAATAATAATGTAAAGATAAAAATACAAATAAGGAGTAAGAAAGAAAAGACTACCAACAATATTTAAAAAGGCAGAGGAGAACTTTCTGTTGTGGACCAAGTGAGAAATACTTGCGCCAACAGCAAATTCAGGTTGGGTCAGGAGGGAGGTCAACGGACTACATTCCACCATGGTTCCGTTCACTATAAAAAGTTTACAATAATCTCCAATGATAAAGCTGTTCAAAGATTTTACAGTGAGCTGTAATTCACATCGAAGGCTGCGAGCCTTCATTTTCATCAACAAGTGCCTCAAGTCCTTCTCACTTTTGCCAAGCAAAGTAGGTTCGTCTGCAAGTTGTTAATAAGCCTTCCTCTAATCCTGATGCCACACTCTTCTTCATATCAACCAGCTCCTCTGATGATCTGCTCAGCAGACAGACTGAATGATTATGGTGAGAGGATATAGCCCTGATGTACACCTTTCTTGATTTCAAACCATGCGGTATATGCAATATTCCTGATCCATTTTCAGGTTCCGCATGACCACAGTGAAGAGTTCTGGAATTCCATTCTTCTCAAGGGTATCCAGTTTGTTATGAACTACAGTCAAATGTCTGTCAGTCTCTGTGCTGTGGTGACTCGTGTGGCTGGCTGTGATACTGGAAGCTGTGTCACCGGTATTTGAAACCCCAGCTGAATCGCCCACAATGAACAGGCTTCAGCAGAGCCTCCAGACTTACAAGAGACTATGAATAAGGGATAGGCTATCTACTTCTGAGGAATTAAGCCACTGAAAACCTTATGGGCATCATTTTAAAAATCATTTTAGTGGGGCTCATACAACTCTTATCACAATCCATACATCAATTGTGTGAAGCACACTTATACATTCGTTGCCCTCATCATTCTCAAAATTCACCTTCCACTTGGGTTCCTGGAATCAGCTCATTTTCCTTACCCCCCCTCTCCCTGCCCGCTCCCCCTTCCTCATGAACCTTTAATAACTTAGAAATTATTATTTTATCTTACCTTACCCTTATGGGTATCATTTAAACAGTTTCAGTGAGTAGAATAGTCTGAAGTTATGAGATTTAAAACAATAAAAATAACAACAGCAACACACTACCATGACCACCACCAAAATAACCCTGGGGTGGGGAGAAGGATAGATGGTAGATTATTTTCACCAAAGCAACACGTTAAACCCAGTAACCAGGCAGTAAAGATAGAGTTAAAAGTTACTTTTGTCAGCTTCATTCTAAACAAGCATTGGTTACTATAAGGTTTAGTGGTGCACTATGAGCCATGACTTACCCTCACAGACTGGCACTGGTACAGGAATCGGGTTCCTGATACATGAGCTTGAGGGTTGGACTGGAGGCCTACGTAAGCCCACAATACCTGGATCTCTAGGGAAACTGGTAGCAAACAGCAGGACGTACAATTCTTAGCCTGTAAAAGAGTCAAGAAGCATCTTCTTCAGTTCCCTGATGGTTACTTTAGTCAGTCAGCATGTATCAAATAGGCATTGGTTCTTAAGCATCACACAAGGCAATGGACAGCAAACATGTTTAGAGACAGCCCCCACAGGCTCATAGCTTTAGATTCTATTATTGTTCTTGATTGTAAAACATCAGCATTTAAAATGGACATCACCAGATCCACAGACTAATAAACGTGAGCCTATACAAAGGATTTATAAGACACCCTCAGTGAGTGACTGTAGTGGGCGAGACACCAGAAGAGATGGCAACTACTGCCTGGGGCGTGATTCACGGAACCAGGGTGAGTGACAGTGCAAGAAGGGAACTAACAGAACTCTGGGAGAGAGATGGCATATAAAAAGGGGTGCAAAAGCCCATGGTACCACGAAGGGATACTGAATGACCTTTTAAAGTAATAGTGAGTGCCTTCTGTGTGCCAGGCATGTGCCCGGCACTGACTTTGAGCCGACTTCTTGGCCAAAGCAAAGGATTTGGACACAGGAGCAGTGAGAGGTTAAGGAAGAACGCACTTAGGGATGCATTTTGAACTCCAACCCATAGTCTCTTCTGAAGACACTCACGGTTTCTAGAGACATGATGGCTTCTAGACTGGAAACATAGACCGCATTAGCAAGATGATTAACTGTAAGACGGAGGAAGGAAGTGGGGAAGAAAATGGTGGTAGGCCGTCAATCAGCAGATACAAACAATCCTCAAATGTGGCTCTTATACCTTCATTTGGATAGAGAATCTAAGGAAGAAAAATGAAGCAAAAGTGATCCCAAAGGTCAGAGCTTACACGATTGAAAGGCTAGTGCAAGCTTTGGCCATGCCAGCTACCGGAAATCTAGAAAAAGGACTAATATGGAGGCGAAGGGTTTCTTTCAGACATGAGAACTTTATGAAGATGGGATGCTAGAGCAGAAATTCTAATTGGCAAGTGAACATGGGCAACTGGAAGTTCAGTAGAGAAGTCAGGGGTGGAAAGTAAATGTGGAACTCAGATGCATAAAGAATATGTTTGAAATACCTCCGGAATGGGGAAATGGAGCTTTTCTACAAGTTTGTTGAAGCCCCCTCATCTAAATCCTAGAGAACAAACAGTTCAACTCAGGAAACATGACATAAGAAAGCAGCAGGAAAGTGCCATTAATTTGAACGAGACAAACCGTTAAGAGGAACTGAAAGTAATGAAGCAAACCTGTCAGAGGATACTGACACTGTTAGAAGGAGCCCTGCTATGGAGGGAGACGCCACAAGGGGGAGAGGAGAGCTCTCCTAGTAGCAGCATGTATGATTGGACTGCAGATGAAAGGGTCTGGAGATAGAAAGGCCGGTGCACAGAGTGGAATTAACTCCATGGCAGTGGGTTTCATTTGGAACCACTAAATGTACTACTGATTCAGAAAAGCAAGCATAACTAAAGTTTTAAATAAAAGTCATGCTGCAGCTGACTGACATCAGGAGGTAGTGGACAGGCAAGAGAGGAAGTGGGCTACAGAGGGGAGCTGATGCCCTCATCTCACGTAGAAGGGAGTCACAGAAACCCCTGGTGTGGACCAGTGACTCCGCCAGAAACAGAAACAGTCCAATGTGGCTACTCCTGGGACTGGGTATATGTGAGGTGGTTGACTTTTCATTCAATGTTAGCTTTTGCCATTTAAAGTTTAAACTTATAAATGTGTTATTTTCATAACAACAAGAACATGATTTAAAGCTCACATGACAAAAAAGTTATATGCTGATCAAATATTCTAGAAGAGAAAGTTTGAGATACAGGAGTGATTTTGAATCTCAAAGCAATCTATCTGTAAATTTTATAAACCTAGTCTGGAACAATGAATTCAAATAGGCATGCTTTTTAATATTCTTTCTCTAGTAACCACACTAATAGTAGAAATTGGGCCGGCTTTAGTTATTATCCATAATTTACAAGGGGTAGAAATGAATCTCGGTCAGAAAGCATTGTGTCTCTCCTTACCAAAACATTGCAGTTTCTGTGGAGGATCCTGGTCCAGTGTCCTTTCTGGCCTGGGTCAGCGTTACCAAAGATGGCGACATGCTCTGGTCTGGGGCTTCCGTGAAGAGTCTGATACATCTCCTGCTGCCAGTGGCTACACACTGCCTTCCTCAGCCTATAATTAAATACCCAGGAGCCTGGAATCCAATGCTGATACCAGCCAAGTAGTGTGTATCAACTATCACATCGTCTAGTAAGTGACATTTCAGAAAATAAAGTTAGCACCATCAGTCACGTAACCATATTAGTCCACTGATCCAACTATTATTAGAAACTTTAAGATAATCCTACATAGCTAGTAAAGGACTATTTTCAGAAATCGATGAGCAAGATTAAAATAACATAAATTACACGACTATTTCTAACTCGCTTTCTCTAAACTGCTACTTAGTATAAAACTTGCTGTACATCAATGTATACCCTACAGGGAGAGAAAAAGGGTGGGGTGCTGCAAAAGGTTACCTGAGCTTGCACCCAGACATTGCATTCACTCCAAACTGCACTTTATGTCTCTGAGCAGAACAGGCTCCGTCACCCTGGCTTTGCAGGAGGGTCACCTGCGATGACAGGTTAAGGAGATTATGAATAAAAAAAGGAGGCAGGATTGGACATATTGTGCCCTAAGGCAGCAGTGCTGAACCTGTGGGTCGCAGTCCCTTTTGGGGTGGAACAGCCCTTTCACAGGGGTCACCCCACTCACAGCAGCAGCAAAATGACAGTGAGGAAGTAGCAATGAAAATCATTGTATGGTTGGGGGTCGCCACATGAGGACCTGTGTGAAAGGGTCGTGGCCTGAGGAAGGGGGAGACCGCTGCTCTAATGAGTCTCCTAACAGCCTTCCTATTTTCTAACTTTCCTAGTTTCCTATTTATGTTACAGATTTGTGCTACCCCACACGCCCCAGTCAAGAAGGTTAATAACCAGGAGATAAGCATTGTTTTTCCAAAAGTGACTAGCCAGCACAAGAATGTAATTATCTCATTGACAAACAAGATAAATCAGTCGAAATCCTTACTATGAAATGAGACAAAGAGTAGCAGATCTTGGCTAACTGCAGGGTGGACAACGGCCAGGATCTGCCCAACGCCCGTTCCTACCAGGCAGAAATCAAACATACCAGATCACCACTCGAGCTCTCTGGAATGTGCCGCGTTCCCGCCCCTAGACTCTCTTCTCTCGTTCTGAGTGTGGCACTTTGCCGCATCGTCTCACAGAACTCACCAACTGTTCTTACACAAGTGGTTTACTAGGAAACAAGATCACGATCTAGAGCAGTGTTTCCTAAAGTGTGTGATACCCTGCGGGGTGGTGGTGGTACTGGAATAATCAAGGGGGGTTTGCAAAAGCAGATACCTGTACTTTACCCTGGACTATGGCACAGAGGTTTTTAATTGCCAGGGGGGTGCTGAGTAATTTTTTCCTGAAGGGGGGTACATCAAATAAGTTTGGGAACCTGTGATCTAGAAGACAGAACACAGGACCGGGAACAGGACGCACACAGGCAAAGGCTTCCTCCCTCAGTGAAGGATCCTTCTCTCAGTTCCTCGCAGGCTTCTCTTCCCTTCCTGAAGAGACGCTCCTCTCAGCCCATCAGCTATCGCCCTCGGCCGTGTTACAGCTCTTCTGCGTTACTTCCTTCCTTCAGCCTGTGTCTGCCTATAGCTTCACTTCCTACTTCCATCTAAAACCTGTGGGGTTGGCTGCGTATGTACTGAACCCCTTGTCAGTTTCAAGGCATGGCACTCCTACCAGAGCTATGAACTGACCAATCCCGTCTTGGTAGACACTTCATTTGCATAGTAGGTTACAACTCACCTCATTTACCTAGAGTATTGGCTAATCCCGTTAAGGTGCATGCCAATGACAGGCAGGCTGCAGTCCAGGACCAAACCCAAAGCATCAAACCAAGTGTGTACTGCTCACCCAGGATATGGCAATTAACCTGGTAAAATGAGCAGGGTTTCTGGAGTAGAGAATGTGGGCAAAGGTAACTCCTCGGGGCTTAGGGGTAATGTTTCTCAAGCTGTTTTTCCAAAAACCAAGGCAGAGGCCACATAAAGGGTCTCACACTTACCTTCACTCACGCTAACATAAGCTCTAAAACCGGTGTCATCAGCATTTCAGAACATAATTTATTAATAATTTGGTGATGACAATGTAGACTACCTAAACTATCTGGGCACCAAATATACACTCTAAGGAGCTGACACTGCATCTTTTCTCATAGGCTGTAACAGACCAAAAAGGATACTGAGTGACTTACATCACCAGTTAGAGCCAAGAGTGGCTTCCCAACAAGATAGCCAGGATTCCCGCTTCGAGGACTTGGAAGAGAGGCAGCTGCACTTCGTTCAAAAGCCTGCTGCAGAGAATACGATTCAGTGACTGAGGCAAGCATGCTCTCCCACCTCCGCCCTCTTGGCATTGCAGTCCCTCCTTGAAGCAGTGCAACAAGTTAGCCACCCGAGTGGGCTGGCTTCCCTCCACAGGGCAGCCTTTTGCAGAGATTTCCATTCCAGTGTTTGTGTATTTCTGAACTCACTAAAATAAACGGAGTGCTTTTCATACGAGGGGGCTTCAAAGGAAAAGGAAATGAAACTGCCGTTTGGAAGCTTTTGCATACTCAAATCCACTATATACTGTTTCTATAGATTACGATACTGTTTTTGTAGACTACGATGCTGTTTCTGTAGATTACCATACTGTTTCTGTAGATTACGATACTGTTTCTGTAGATTACAACCGCGGATCCTTGAACCCTGGCCCTCAAAAATTACTAGAGATGTGTTTAACCTGGCTGATGCAGAGGAAGTGAAATGCAACTGAGTTGTAGGTGTGCCCTAAAATGTATTCATGTATTGACAATACTCAAAAACTCTTAAACTGACTGCCATTGAGTCAATTTCTACTCATAACGAACAAACATGACAGGGCAGAACTGCCCCGTGGGTTACCATGACTGTAATTGTTTATAGGAGTAAAAAGCCTCTTCTATCTTTGAGTGGGTGGTAGTTTTGAACTATTGACCTTAGCATGCCATCTGGGTTCCCTACTGTGGGTAGTAGTTACATAATCTGGTGTCAATTTAAGAGTGAAGGGGTGAAGTTTAGCCTGTCAATCAGGTCGCAGATTAACGAAATTATTTGGAGGCACTATGGCGATAAACAACTCACTGGAGGCCAGACCCATACTATCTGCTTCGCCTTCCTGCTGTCAAGACACATGGAGCTATGCTGATGAAGCCAGAGCCCTGGAGCTAGAGGAGCCACATGGAGACCCATGCCAGCACTGAGATGCTTCCACCACCACTGGATCTATAAGACTTTCCACCCACTTGCCTGTAATCTTCCTGTATTAAGCATCATTGAATGTGTTGCGTGAGTCTGAAGAGGAATTTATAGAATGGTATTGGACACATGGGCTAATATCAGACTTATGGACTTGATCTGGACTGGGTGGGGCTGTTTTCTTAATATACAATTACTCTTATATACATCTCTTTCTTGTACACATGAATGTCTATGAATTTGTTTCTCAAGTCTACCCAGACTGACACACCTACATATTGATAAAGTGTCGCAAAATTAAACTGAGGCACACAGGAATTTAGTTGGTCACCAGAAGGTAGAGGTGATAAAAAAATTATACTCTTCTGTTGGGCTCAAAACCAGGAAATAAGTCAAAAAAAACCCCAAAGGTGGTGATCAAGATTTGAAACTTAGATCATATGGGAAATAAAATAAAATGCTGAATATCTAGAAATATGAGAAAAGCTAGTTAAAGAATTTCTATATGATGTTGGCCAAAATTAGTATTCAAAAAAAGTTTTGATTTTAAAGTCTTACTTTGCTTGGGGTCAGATGGCGAATCAGAGAAAGTATTAACAAATAAACACTGCTGAATCCTTATCATGTATAGCTTAAAAATGGAGTACTTTGCGTGTTTCAAATCCAGGGAAATGACGTCTACTTATGACCCAGTGTTTTCCCCTCGGTCCGCTCTAGGAAAAACACTCGACCTTGAAGTGAATGATGAAGTGCTGCTGTAAGGAAGCATCTGGCTTGATTGTCAGGTTGGTTTGTCCAAAACTGACAGAGACTCTCTGGATTCCAGAAGTCCCATTGGTCTCTATCTCATACATCACCTAAAATACAAAAGGAGAATCAATTAAGAAAAAAAATTAATAGGCTGATTGTGTATGGTATAGATTTTATCTTTACTAATTTTTATTATAACTGAGTGAGGGAAACTAAGAGAACAATCTTAAAAATGCCAAATCCAAACACCATGAAAAGATCACATTAACATCTAGCCATGAGAAGAAAGACTGGCTAGAGTCTTTTGACAGGGTTCATGGACATGGTGAATTTATGGTAAGGAAGAAAAGTAAAAGGGAGAGTAGAAACCAAGGCAGAGGTGACCAGGGATGGAAACCCGGTTTACTGAGCTCTAGTAAGATCTGCTCCGACAACCGTTACCATCTCAGAAACCCACCGCGGGTCACTGTGAGTCGGCATTGCCTTGGTGGCAGTGAGAGCGATATCTGAGGATGAGTAAAGACAGACAGTTATCTGGGGTCAGGAATCACAGCAATTGAAGATACACTTAGGTCATCGAAGCACACTATTTGTCCAGGTCATTCACGCACAAGTTCATTTCAAACAACAATGAAATTTAAATATTTCTTCACTCAGTGGATGGCTGCAGATAAGCTTTCTCTTTAGTACATTTGCCTTAGTCTCAGAGTACCTTCAAATTAAGGGGAAAAAAAAAGGTTCAATCAAAACAGAACATTCTGACCAGATCCACTGGGCTAGTTATAGTTAATTCAAGGCAGAGAGATCATCTCACAAGCAGCTACTTTGGGGGATTGCGAAGGGGCAATATTAATAGATTTTCGCAAAGAACATAGGACGATTATGGGGTCTTATCATGAAGAATTAAGAAAACCGAGAACTATGTTGCTATAAAAAAGGGCAGGAATTTTTCTCCCCCGTCATGACAATCTATCTGCTTATTTTTTGAGGGTAGCAGGGGCTGTTCTAGGAACTTAGCCCACCCACCCTGCAGCCAGATCTTGCCCTTGCAGACATCCTTTTAAAAAAATTGAAACCGTTTTATTGACATATAATTCATGTATGGCGCAATTCAGTGGTTGGAACATATTAAGAAGAGTTGTGCAGTCATTACCACAACCAATTTTATTCCTGTATCAATTATTATTAGCTCCCCCTTCCCTCCAGCCTCTCCTGCTGGAATACCAAGAAATTATTACTCTGGTTACTGTTTCTGTAGATTTACCCATGCTGGATTTCTTAAAAAGAAAATCCTACAAAAAAACAAAAACAAAATAAAACACAGAAAACCCTCAATCCACAAGAAAGTAGAAAATAATAAAAAGTGAAACAAGTCGTGGGTGAAGTGGAAATGGGGAACCAATTACAAGGATTTACAAATAACCTCCTCCCTGGGGGATGGACAACAGAAAAGTGGGTGAAGGGAGGTGTCAGAAAGTGTAAGATATGACAAAATAATAATAATTTGTAAATTATCAAGGGTTCATGAGGGAAGGGGGAAGGAGAAAGGAGGGGAAAAATATGAGGAGCTGATGCCAAGGGCTCAAGTTGAAAGCAAATCTTTTGAGAATGATGATGGTAACAAATATACAAATGTGCTTGGCACAATGGATGTATGTATGGATTATGATAAGAGTTGTATAAGCCACCAGTAAAATGATTTTTTTTAAAGTGCCAACTAGGGAGTAAATTTGACTATTTGCACACAACCCCAGTTGGGTACAAGCAGCTCGAGTTAGTACATACCAGCTAATAAGTGTCCATTGTTGGGGGGAGGGAGGGAAAAAGAGGAGCTGTTACCAAGGGCTCAATAGAAAATAAATGTCTAGAAAATGATGACAGCAACACTGGCACAAATACACTTGATATAATTGATGTATGGAATGTTACAAGTGCTGTAAGAGCCCCCAATAAAATAGATTAATAAAAGTTAAAAATAATCAAATAAAATCACACACACACACACAGACACACAAAGCAGAACAAGTTAACAATGGGCTAAAAGGGAAAACAAATGGTAAGACGTTGAATTTTAACCCAACTATATCTGCAGTAATCTACTTCCCACTGCACTCTGAGGACGAGCAGTCTTTAAAGACATTAAATGTCTCTGAATCTCTAGACTGCCTGGGTTAGAAGAGAGCATACAGAGCCAGAGTAGCCTAGATTGCTGCAGTTTTAAATGATACTGTGTCAAGAGAAGGAAATGAGGTCAGAGCCAGTCAGAGAATATGAGAAACAGAAGAGGAGTTACAAACACACCCGGCACTTCCAAAAGTTCCCGGCCAAATAGAAAGAAAGTATCATGGTATTTTGCCAGGAACTTTTCGAAACTCCGTGATAATTTTAATGTCCCAGGCCTGGAATACTGGGGGACAGCAACAAAGGAAATGAACCAAACATGGCAGAGAGGATGTGATTGATGGACTCCATTTTTGACATGTTAAACTCCAGGTAACACATGAACATGCATGCGGCGGGGGTTGGGCTGAGCACCATGGGTACTGAAGATCAAGATCCATCTGTCCAGAGTCAAGTCCTACAGCAAGGTGAGCATGCCTACCTGGGAAACAACGTTTTGACAAGTGTTTCCGGACAACAGAGGAGAATCAGCTTGTGAAACCACTGTTACAGGCACCTGGAAAGAGGAAGGGAAGCATGTAAAGCAACTGAACTCGAAAGCAGCATTTTCTTGGCTGTCCTAAGAACTTATGCTAAAATGCTTATTTTTCCCTAATTAACCTATCCCAATTCTCTATCCTCCCATAGCCAGCCTCCAACTTAAAGTCATTCTGGATCAGTGCTTCTTAAAACATACTTCCTAGAGCACGAATTCTATTAGATATAGCATGAGTATTTCATGGTTGGGTTGAACACATTTTAGGAATACTATATTCTTTACTCCCCTACAGGAGTCAAAAAGTTCACAGAAAAATAGATGGAAAAGAATGGAATTTTTCCACCAACCTTTTGGAAGTATACACTTGGGAAACTGGTGGGTCTAAATCCATTCTTAATTGTTTCATACATCGCATGCACATTACCCCCCCCCCCCGCTACTATGATCTAGACCAGTGGGTCTCAAACTTCCTAATGCCGTGACCCTTTCATACAGTTCCTCATGTTGTGCTGACCCCCCACACCCCAACCGTAAAATTATTTTTGTGGCTACTTCATCACTGTAATTTTGCTACTGTTATGAATCGGGCGACCCCAAAGGGGTCGTGACCCACAGGTTGAGAACCAGTGATTTAGGCTAAAATTGCCTCAGATGCAAAGAGAAAAAAGAATCTCTTTCTATTTTCTTGTTTTCCCCTATTTTCTTGATAAAAAGCATCATACCATCATATTCTGCAGGTCAGCCACACCTCTTGGAACCTAGAACAAGCAACATAGGTGTCACAGGAAGTCACCAGAAGAGCTCACCCTCTCATAGTACTACCAATAGTCTTTGGGTTGCCAGGATCCACACATTAGAATGATTCTCCTCCCCTTGCCACCCTGATTTTCCCTTACACTAGAATTCAGGCCCTGGAGCTGGAGGGAAAGCTGGATGGACCGAGAAGTCCACTAAACTACCAAACAGTAAAAGCCATGATTTGGTGAAAAAGAGATGTCATTTTTAAAACTTTCCCAAGCTAATCCTAGTAGGCAGGAGGGTGATAATCTACTACACTGGTGATGTAAGTTTGAAGCTTTATCTTTCGGTGGATAGTTGGTTTTCCTACCATTTTCCACAAGCTACCAACAGACCAAAATCCCCCCAACTGGACCAATAGCTAACGTAAGAAATGGAGAAAAACTGCCAAGAATTTTGTCTGCTTGGATCCACAATCAATGCTCATGGAAGCAGTGGTCAAGAGACCAAAAGATGCAGATTAGGCAAATCTGCTGCACAAAACCTCTTTAGAGTATTGAAAAGCAAGGACGTTACTTTGAGGACTAAGGTGCATCTGTCTCAAGCCACGGTATTTTCAACTGCCTCATATCTCTGTGAAAGTCGGACACTGAATAAGGAAGATCGAAGAAGAACTGATGCATTTGAATTGTGGCGCTACAGAACTATATTCAAATACCATGGACTGCTAAAAGGACCGATATGTTTTGGAAGAAGCACAGCCAGAGTGCTCCTCAGAAGTAAGGATGACATCTTATATACTCTGGACATGTTGTCAGGAAAGACCAGTCCCTGGAGAAGGGCATCATGCTTGATAAAGTAAAGGGGCAGCAAAAACAAAACAAAAAAATGAAGGTCCTCAATGAGATGGATTGACACCATGGCTGCAGCCGTGGGCTTACACACAGGGATAATCTTGAGGACGGCGCGGGACCGGGCAGTGTTTTGTTCTATCGTGCACAGGGGCACCATGGGTAGGGACTACCTTGATGGCACCTATGAACAACCCACAGTGGGACGCATGTGTTGATTTCAAATCCACGTTGGTGGCAGAGTAGAGAGGGAAGAGGCCACACCTACCTTTAAGACCGTGAAGTTAGAATAAGAGGCAGCGTCCAGGGCTGGATCCAAGCTACAGCTACTTGCTAAATTCTTAAAGAAGCGAGTGCAAGTTGTATGTTTACTCTCCAGGAAACCTTAGAATACAGAGAATTAAGGAAAAGGTAAATGAGAACGCCTATGTTTAAATAAACACAAGGTTGATGCTTCTTCCCGGGACTCACCTGCAGGATTGCTGTCGGCACAGAGTCCTCCAGGTCCTACACTTGCAGGCTGTCTCAGCAGGCTGACCACAGACCACTTAGAGAAGTAAGTCACGATGGGGTCCCCAGCCTAAACACAGTGTAAGAGAAACGTGCTTCCGTGAGACTGGGCACAACTACACCAGAAAAGGAAAAGACAAAACAAGGGTTAACTCTAATCTGTTACTGTGGACCAGACTGCATTCCGCGATAGCCCACAGTGGTTTACCTATCTTGGGAAGGTACCTCAAAGGCCTTGTCAGCTGCCTTGCCTGAGGGGAAAGCAATTCCACTCCTTCCTGCAGGCTTACCTTATAAAAAGGTGGTGGTGAATGTGACTCGAATGATGAGATGAATGCTTTGCCTCCAAACTCTTCAGCCAGGGCCTGAAAGTTGGTTCTATCAACCTTTGGGAGCTTCTGAAAATAGTTTAATTTTGCTAAAATGTTTTTCAAAAAGAAAAGAGTTTAGAGAAAAGAAAGATGTATTTGAGAATACCAAATAACTAATTAAAAGAAAGAACATTTGTAAGGATGAGTGCTATACATAAAGTTTGCAAAGGCACTAATGTTAAGTCTTATATACTTGTGTTACCACCATCCAGAAGGTGCTCAATCAACACTCCATCTCCAGCGGTCAACTCAATTTTATCACCTCCCAACTTATTTGTAATGTGAGTTGAATCATTGCTTTAGTATTAAGATCCAGTCAGCCAAAAAGAGGAAGCCTCTCCAGATGGATTGACATAGTGGTTTAACAATGAACTCAAACATAACAACCCTGGTGAGGCTGGTGCGGGGCTGGCCAGTCCTTTATTCTATTGTCCAGAGCATTGCTGACCCTCAGCTTTACCAATCACGATATCCTTTTCCAAGGACTGCTCTCTCCTGATAACCTGTGAAAAGATGTGAGATGAAGTCTTGCCCTCCTTGCTTCTAAGGAGCGTTCTGGCTGTAGTTTTCCCAAGATAGATGTTTATTCTTCTGACAGTCCCTGGCACGTTTAATATTCTTCATCAACACCATACCTCAAAGGCATCAATTTTTCTCTAGTCTTTATTCATGATTAAACTTTTACATGTCTAGGAGGCTATTGAAAACACCCTGGCTTGGATCAGGCACACCTTGATCTTCAGCTGGACAGACTTGCTCTTCAACATTTTAAAAAGGTCTGTGCAGATTTGCCCGGTGCAATGCATCGTTTGACATCATGACTGCTGAGACCATGGGCAATGACTGTGGCTCAAGTAAGACGACATCTGTGATGACTTAAATCTTTTCTGTTTATCGTGATGCTATTGGCCCAGGTGTGAGGATTGCCATTTTCTATAAACTGAGTTGTAATCCACACCTGGAAGTTACGGTCCTCGATCTTCGTCATCAAGTGCATCACCAGCAAGTCCGCCTTTTAGCCAGCACAAGGTTATGTTATCTGCATACTGCATATTGTCAATATGCCACCCTTTAATCCTGATGCTGCATTCTTTCGCATACAGTCCAGCTTCTTGGATTAGTCAGCACCCAGAATGAACAGGCATGGTGAAAGAATAGAACTCTGACACACACCTTTCCTGCAGATTTTAAACCAAACACTGTTCCCTTGTACTATTGGAATGACTGCCTTTGGCCTACGTACAGACTCCACATGAGCACAACAAAGTGTTAGCATTCCCATTCTTCCCAATGTTATCCATGGTTTGTATAGTTAATAAAAGACAAGTAAACATTTTTTTCTGGTATTCTCTTTCAACCAAGATCTATATGACGTCTACAAAGATATTCCTTCTTCTGAATCTGGTTTGAATTTCTGGCAGCTCCTTGCTGATGTACTCTTGCAGCTATTTTTGAATTGTTTCCAGCAAGATTTGACTTGTGTGTGATATTGATAATATTGTTTGGTAATTTCCATACTCTTTGGGGTTACTTTTATTTGGAATGGGCAAAAAAAAAAGGTATCTTATAATATGGATCCCTTCTTGGCATAGATAAGTGCTTCCTGGGTTTCATCAGTTTGTTGAAACATTTCAATGGATATTCCATCAATTCCTGTCAAACCCATATTTTTTGCTGCTTCCTTCAGTGCAACTTGGACTTCTTCCTTCAACACTACTGGTTCTTGATTATAGGCTCTCTTGAAATGGGTGACAGTTGGTCATTCCTTTTGGCATGGTGACAATGTATTCCTTCCATCTTCTTTTGATGGTTGTTGCTGTTAGGGGACATTGAGTAACCTATAGTGACCTTACACGCAACAGAACAAAACACTGCCTCATCCTGCGCCATCCTTACAATCGTTCCTGTGCCTGAGCCCATGGTGGCAGCCATGCTGTCAGCCCATCTCATTGAGAGCCTTCCTTTGTTTGCTGTCCCTCTGCTTGACCAAGCATGCTGTCCTTCTCCAGGGACCAGTCTTTCCTGACAACACGCCCAAAGTATGTAAGACAAGGTCTTGCCATCCTTGTTATTAGCAGCCCAACACAATCTACTGCTTGACTAGCAGAATGAAAGAGACTTAGAGCACAAGAATAAAAATTTACCAAAAAGAAGAATAAAAATTTACAAGCAAGAAAGGAAACTTAGGCAAGAATAAAACTTAAAATAAAAAATCAAGCCAAGAACAAAACCTTAAAAGTCGAAAAATGTTTAAAAGAATCAGGCCAGAGACAAAGGTCATTTTCCATAAATGATCAACGATAATGTTTCTACATTATTTAGCAGTCAACATGTCGCTACTCACAGTTGTTCACATGGACGCAAAACTGCCTAATTCCATTTGAATCGATGAAAACTCTCGTAGGAAATGGGGAATTACTTCTGAAGATAAGAGAGTTGTCCACACACACCCAACTTGAAGACCTATGATGACAGAGGATAAAGCACATTTGGAAGTAGAAGTTTAGAAGCCCGAGTTACACAGGATTGCGCCTAGGTTTGCTAACCACGTGGTCAGCAGTTCTAGAGCACCAGTTGCTCTGTGGGGGAAAGATGAGGCTTTCTATTTCTGTGAAGAGTTGCACTCTTGGGAGGCAGTTCAACCATGTCCTATAGGGTCGCTATGAGTTGGAAGCGGCTGGACAGCAGTGAGGTCCAGAGATGGGCACCTGCCTTCTGGAATGTAAACTAGCTGCCAAAACGACCTTGGGGAGCCATGGAATAACACAAAAGTTCCAGGTCCTAGGAGTGTATTGTGGGGCGAAGGTACCCTCTCCCTATCTCCAAATATTACCTATTCCCGAATCTCAATTCCCTTTTGATGAAACCATCTGCGATTAAAGCGCACCTTACGCTCCCAGGAAGGCAGAAGGAGAAAACTGTCCTCGGATGGAGAAGAAAGCAGTCTCTGTCGCAGCAGCAATTTACATCACAGGTGCCACGCGTCAAGTCACAGACACAGATCGGTAAAACTATGCAAGTAAAACATAAATCAGGGCGAATGAGACCAGGATTCCCAAACTCTTCCAGGGAGAATTTTCCCTCTTCCCGCAGTCCCACCCACTCCAATTTCGCTTTCTTCGCAGACTTGGACATCAGAGAGGTCAATAGTCCCCCTCACCCGGGAAGAGATCCACGGTCCTGTTCCCAGGCGCCGAAGGGGTGCCAGCAGTAGGACCCGCCGTGGAGCTCTCCGTCAAAGCCCGCGGGGTTTCAGGGCCATCGGAAGGCTGGGGGGTGCTGCCTGGCGTCGTTGGCCCCTGGCCCGGAGGGGTGGGCGCTGACCCTGCCGGAGAGGAAGAGGGCTGAGGCCAGGCGCCCTCTGGGCTCATCAGGAAGAACGCCTGCAGTAGCACGAGCCACGGAGCGCACATGGAGCAGTGGAGACCCCGCGGGGTCCCGGATCGCGTTCCTCGGCCGTCGCCCAGACGCGTTGCTAGCGCTGGGAGGGAGGAGTCGCGTAGCGTCTGACGTCATGAACGGGCTCCTGATCATTGGCTCGTGGTGATGGCTGACACCTCGTCAGCCAATAGAAAACGGGATTCTTGCGGCACGTTCGGCCCCTCGCAGTCCAGGCGTGGCGTTGCTTCCGCCTTCCGGCCAGCCGCCGAGCCGGCGAAGGAGCGCGTTCTCGGCGGGTCCGCCAGATGCCAGTACAAGTTCGGCGAACAGACCAGAGCGGCGGCCTCTGACAGAGCCAACCCCCTAGAGGCCGCAGCTGGAATCGGCATCTTCTTCATCCCGTATCAAAGGGGTAAGAGACCGTTGCCGTGCACCAATAATGGTCCTAGGGAAGAAAATATACAGATGGCCACACACATAAAGGTTGGGAGTCCCGCTTAAGTGTTTTAGATATTAAAAAATATACTTCCCATATCTTTCGTCTACCCAGTTCAGATCTATGAAATCACATTAAAAGCATGTTCAGCTCTTAAAATTTTTGCCGTGAGAAATCAAACGAACTCAATAAATTAATTACATCATTGAACGCGGACTGTGTACTTTATTGCTAGAAAATACAGGGAAAGAAAATGGCACAAGCAAAGATGTGAGGAAGATGGGGAGGAAAAGATTAAAGAGATTTTCTGAGCAATGAAGAGAAAATATGTTGCAAGAATGGAGAAGGATGGTCTTAAGACTGATTCTATTCCTCCTAGTGATTGTGAAGTGATACGTCATTGCGATTTTAATGTGTATTTCTTGGATGACAATAATGTGGAGCATCGTCATGTGCTTATTGGCCATTTCTCATTTTTTCTAATTTAATAAATATTTTTATTGGAGCTCATACAACTCTTATCATAATACATACATACATTTGTTGCCCTATTGGCCATTTTTAAAAACACTTTATTAGGGGCTAATACAACTCTTATCACAATCCATACATATACATACATCAATTGTATAACGAACATCCTAACATTCTTTGCCCTAATCATTTTCAAAGCATTTTCTCTCCACTTAAGCCCTTTGCATCAGGTCCTCTTTTTTTTTTTGGTCCCCTCCCTCCCCGCTCCCTCCTATTGGCCATTTCTATACCTATATATCTTTTTTGGAAACTTGTGTAATAGTTTTGCCCACTTTCAATTGGATTATCTTTTTGTTTTGACTTGTTACATTGTTTGGGATGAAAGTCTTTTAAGGAGATATATAATTTGTAGACATATTCTCACATTCAGTGTCCCAGCACCATTTGTGTTCCCATTGAATTATTTTGACCTGCTTGACAAAAATCATGTGTTTATTTTTGGACTTTAAATTCAGTTCTGTTGCTCTGTTTGCTTATCTTTGTGCCAGTACCCTAATGATCTTGAATGTTATTGCTTTGTGATATGGATTGAAATTGTGAAGCATGAGTCCTTTTTTAAAATTAAATACTTTTATTGGAGGCTCTTAAATCTCTTGTCACAACTCATACATTCATCCATTGTGTCAAACACATTTGTACATATGCTGCCATCAGCATTTTATTTCTGCTTGAGCTCTTGATATCCGCTCAATTACTGCCCACCTTCCCTCATGAAATCTTGATAAGTTATAAATTATTATTTTCATATCTTACATCATCCTCTGTCACCCTTCACCCACTTTTCCGTTGTTCATCCCCCTGGGAAGAGGTTGTATGTTGATCCTTGTGATGGATTCCCTTTCTCCCTCCACCTTCCCCTTATCCTCTTGGTATCTCTATTCTCATTGTTGGCCCTGAGGGGTTTATCTATCCTGGATTCCCTGTGCTTGGGGCTCTTATGTGTAGCAGTGTGCATGTTCTGGTCTAGTCTAATTTGTAAGGTAGAATTGAGGTCATGATAGCGGTGGGAGGAAGCATCAAAGAACTAGAGAAAAGTTGTATGTTTCATCAGTGCTATACTGCACCCTGATTGGCTCTCTTCCTTGTGATCATTTTGTAAGGCGATGTCCAATTGTCCACAGATAGGTTTTGGACCCCCACGCCATGTGCCTCCTCTCCCCTCCCCCCATTCACATTATTATGATTTTCTTCTGGGTCTTAGATGCCTGATATCTGATCCCATCAACACCTCGTAATCACACAGGCTGGTGTGCTTCTTCCCTGTGAGTTTTGTTGCTTCTCAGCTTGATGGCCGCTTGTCAGATGATGGTCAGCGCTCTAGCTGAAAAGCAACAAAGCCCACATGGAAGAAGCATACCAGCCTGTGTTGATGGGATCAGGGATCAGGCATCAAAGACCAAGAACAATCATATCCATGTGCCAGAGGGAGTGCGGGGTGGAGACCCAAAGTCCATCTGTAGATAATTGGACATCCCCTTACAGAAGGGTCATAAGGAAGAGATGAGTCAGTCAGGGTGCAGTATAGCATCAATGAAACACACAACTTTCCTCTAGTTCTTTAATGCTTCTCTCCACCCCGCCCCCCACTACCACGCCCCAATTCTACCTTACAAACCCAGCTAGACCAGCGCATGTACACAGGTACAGATAGGAGATGGAAACACAGGGAATCCAGGACAGCTCAACTCCTTAGTACCAATAATGAGAGCAGCAATACCAGGAGAATGGGGGAAGACAGGGGGAAGGGATCACAATGATCTCCATATAATCTCCTCCCAGGGGGATGGGTAATGGAAAAGTAGGTAAAAGGAGACATCTTTCAGTGTAAGACATGAAAAAATTTTATAAATTATCAAGGGTTCATGAGGGAGGGAGGGGAACTGGGAAAATGAGCTGATACCAAGGGCTCAAGTAGAAAGAAAATGTTTTGAAAATGATGATAGCAACATATGTACAAATGTGCTTGACACAATGGATGTATACAGGGA
Source organism: Tenrec ecaudatus (assembly GCF_050624435.1). Classification (NCBI taxonomy): domain Eukaryota; kingdom Metazoa; phylum Chordata; class Mammalia; order Afrosoricida; family Tenrecidae; genus Tenrec; species Tenrec ecaudatus. The sequence continues at coordinate 80,374,168 of NC_134545.1, forward strand.
TTGTGACAAGAGCTGTAAGAGCCCCCAATGACATGATTTTTAAAAAAGCAAAAATAACAAAAGATCAGCAATTTCCCCACAGATTTTTTGAAGTTCCTGTGAGTATTGTATTGATGTAAGTAATTTGGTATGGAAAACCTTATCTGAGAGGCTCAATCATTGACCATAAATAGCCTAGAAATTTGAAAGAGTTAAAATAGTAAGATGGAAAGATTCAGTTATTTTCTTTCCTATTTGTGCACCTGAGTGCCTTTCTTTCTCTCTTGTGCTCATGTCTCCCTCATATTTTAAACAAACCCATCTCTCCCTTGGACTACTCTGTTTGTTTTTTCAGACAAGACTTTAATTTTCAAGTGCTTTGAGATCAGTAACTAAATGTGTTTCTATATTACAAATGCTTTCTAACAATTTTATATGGTTGTATGATAGATTATTAAGCGAGATATGTGTTTATGTTTGGCTATAGAACATTTACTTACCTTACTAATAATTTTTATAGGAGAAAGCCAAACTCAGATGATCAAATTATGTGGATTTACTAGACTGTAAACTATTACAAATAGGGGGATTTGCCTATTTTGTTTAGTAACATATGGCCTTTCTAGGATAGTGACTTATATGTAGTGGATATGCATTAATTACTTTTAAAATTATTTTAAAAGAGAAGGCAAGAAATGAGAAATCGTTTTGTTGAACTCTTTAGGTTTAATGGGAGAAAGATGAGGCTTTCTATTGCTGTAAAGAGCTAAAGTCTGGGAAACCCACAACAGCAGGTGCACACTGTCCTATAGGGTTACTATAGGGTCATTAAGTTAGAATTGACTTGATGTTCATGAGTTTGTTTTTTTTGGAATTCTTTAGATGTAACACTTAGGAGTGTTTATAATTTACATTATTTCAGTATTGCATTTCTTTGCATACCATTTCTATTGTAATACTGATGAAAGTCTTTTAGATTTTAGAATTGAAACCTGAGCTATAAAGCCATGAGAAGTTAATAGTAAGTTATTCTTTAATTGATTAGCCTTGACACATGGATGTGTTGACTGAAATAATTTCACAATTGAATGATAAACCAGTAATGTTACAGGATCTTTCTAAATTCTTATTATTTTATCACTTAAAAACATTTAGACTGTCTAAAATTTTTGTTTTCTGATTTTTGTTGTAGTCATCAAGAAGATGACTTGTACTTGTACTGTAATGTGTTTCTAGGAATATGTAATACGGAATTCTCAGTTCTTCTGTATTTGAGTATTAATAACTGGAAAATGATTTCGAGGAAGAAAGAGGAGGAAACTTGCTCACCAATGCCAGGCAGAGGCTGGTTTGGGCATGGCAATCAGGTCTTAACTTGAGATGATAATGTGACACCACTCCAGATGAGATCACACGAGGACAGCAGCTGTCTATGATTAGAATTAAAGAATGTGGGATGTTTTTGGAGATTTAGGCAGAAGATTAGATCAAGATGGCAGGCTGAAAATAAGTTAAATGTTTTCCTTACTTTTCCCATCTTTCCAAAATCTCTAAAAATCCCCAAATTTTCACACAGATGGGGCTACTCCTTGATATGGAACATCAATGAAGGGGGTTCTCGCAGAGCACCAGGCAGTTTGAATGTCTTTGAAAGATAGGAAGCATTTGAAAGTGGCTATAAAACCCCGAGAGACAGGATCCTAATGAATCGGTAACTGCTGCCCTCTGACGATCTTCCAGGTTTTGACAATGCCATCCAACTCAGCAGCCTGGGATGCCTTCCTTCCCTTAGGTCCAGCACAGATGAGCGCGCATTCATGGAACAAGCCCTAATCAAGCCATTTCTATTTTCTGGTACGTGATGTTTTTGATATATTATTTCAGTTTTAGCCTGCAAGTCTCCCCATTCCGTGTTCTCTCACATATTTACAGTGGCATGACCCTGGGCAAAGTTTTTGAACCTGAAGAGTATATGCATCTTTCAGGGCCCTTCCTGAAATAAAAGCCCTTGATTCACTGAAAAAGACAAACCCAAAGTGGATATGCCATCGTTGCTCAATGGAGGCCGAAGCTCTCCTAGTGACTCGGGAACTGCTTCAAGGACACAGGACAAAAAAAGACAAGGGGTCACAATGTGACATTGGGACAATTGTGTAAGTTATTAATTGATCTGTCAGTGTAGGGACAGCCTCTTAACGTTTTGCATGCAGTAGGAAGCAGAGCCATCTGTTCCAAAGTGTGTGTATGGCAGGAGTGGGATCACGGACGTCTATGTGAGCAGTTTGCTTCAAGGAAGACCAGTGTTCTATACACACCATACCAAAGACTGGTGCTAACACACCATACCAAAGACTGGTACTAACACACCATACCAAGCTGCACTTTCCATGGCACCCTCCTCCTACCAACCTGGAGGCAGAAACCAGTAAACAGATTTAGCACACACCTAGGCTAACAGGGAACCTCAGTGACAAACATGAACACTCAATCCGAAGTTATACACATTTGGGGAAAAAGCAGTCATAACCAGGCAAACAAGAACACTGAATAAAATTCAAGAAGAATTAGCACCTGGTGACATGAGTTAATAGAGTGCCCTGGACAAATATAATTATGTCACCAGATAGTTGTAGTATATATGTATATTATTTACAATAAATAATAAATAAAAATAAATCAACTATGAATTATAATTAATGATGTTAGAAGATACACAGTTGGCTCTGAAAGTTTATAAAAATGGCATTAAAGGACTGAAAAAACTGTATAAATCCAAAACACCGAAAAAAAAAAAAAAGGGCAAAGGTATGGGTAGATGGGGAGCTGGAGGGGTAATCGTCAATTGATGGAACTTTTTCATTTATTTCTGAAGAAAAATTGGAAGAGGGTTGACTGACCAAACAGAAACCTAGGAAATGCATGGATTGGATTCAAAGCGAAGGAGGCAACTGGTTTATCCTGAAGAAACCGTGAATGATAATGATAAAATTCCTGGTAAGAGGGGGTAGAAGGGAGAAGTTGATTGAAAATAAGCAGATTAATAAAAATACTCTCTATGGATTATTTGTAATTTGCACTCAAAGTAACCTGAAGATAGATATTTTCCCTCGGGCCCAAAAGAATAAGTTTTCGAGAAATTTTTCTTACTATATAGTTAGTCCACAGAGGTATGTGAAAGAACATGAAGAAAATATTCATAAAGCAAGAGGTGAATGCTTTGGGAAAGGAGCAGAGATTGAGAACCTTGAAAATTAAAACTATAGTTTTTAATAATTTTTTTTAAGTTCTAGAAAAAAATGGATAGGGACATATCCTGTCTAGAAGAAAAAAGTTAAATAGAAAATATGAGGTACAGAGGATTAAATCTAGAAGTGTAACATTTAATTAGCATGTGTTCCAGAAACACATGAGAAAAAAATGGGAGAATTAAATTGTAAAACAAAATTAGCTGATTTCTCAGTTTATATATATATGTAAAATGTATATGTTATTTCTTTCTGTATGCCTATATTGAGACGGATGAACACGGTGGCTACCATGGGCTCAGGAACAGGAGCGATTGTGAGGAAGGTGCAGGGCTGGGCGTGTTGTGTTCTGTTGTGCATAAAGTTTCTGTGTGTCACCATCGACTGGATGGCTCCTAATAACAACAACAACAAACATATGCATTCATTTATGTATGTAGTGAATACTTGAAGATAATAAAAAGGAATACTTCTCTCTTTTTAAAATCATTTTATTAGGGACTCATACAACTCTTATCACAATCCCATATATATATCAATTGTATAAAGCACATTTGTACATTCATTGCCCTCATCATTCTCAAAATATTTACTCTCCACTTAGGCCCCTGGCATCAGCTCCTCATTTTTCCCCTTCCTCCCCGTTCCACCCCCTCACGAACCCTTGGCAATTTATAAATTAAATTTATAAATTAAATGATATTTTGTCATATCTTGCCCTGTCCGACATCTCCCCCAACCCACCCTTCTGCTGTCCGGCCCCCAGGGAGGAGGCTATATGTAGATCCCTGAAATTGGTTCCCCCTTTCCACCCCACCCTCCCTCCACTCTCCCGGCATCGCTACTCTCACCACTGGTTCTGAAGGGATCATCCGCCCTGGATTCCCTGTTTCCAGTTCCTATCTGTACCAGTATACATCCTCTGGTCTAGCCAGGTGTAAAGTAGAATTGGGATCATGACAGTGGGGGAGGAGGAAGCATTTAGAAACTAGAGGAAAGCTGTATGTTTCATCGTTGCTCATCTCACCCTGACTGCCTCGTCTCCTCCCAGAGACCCTTCTGAAAGGGGATGTCCAGTGGCCTACAAATGGGCTTTGGGTCCCCACTCTGCACTCCTCACTCATTCACTATGAAATAATTTTTTGTTCTGATGATGCCTGATACCTAATCCCTTCAACACCTGGTGATCGCACAGGCTGGTGTGCTTCTTCCATGTGGGCTTTGTTGCATCTGAGCTAGATGGCCACTTGTTTACCTTCAAGCCTGTAAGACCCCAGATGCTATCTCTTTTGATACCCAGGCACCATCAGCTTTGTCTTCAGCGGTTGTGCCAGAGAGGTGAGCACACAATGATATGAATTTTTGTTCTTTGATGCCTGATTACTGATCCCTTTGCCACCTCGTGATCATGCAGGCTGGTGTGCTTCTTCCATGTGGGCTTTGTTGCTTCTGAGCTAGATGGCTGCTTGTTTACCTTCAAGCCTATAAGACCCCAGCCGCTATCGGGCACCGTCAGCTTTCTTCACCACATTTGTTTATTCACCCGCTTTATCTTCGGCGGTTGTGTTGGGAAGGTGAGCATCATAGAATGCCAATTTAATAGAAGAAAGTATTCTTGCATTGAGGGAGTACTTGAGTGGAGGCCCAATGTCCTTCTGCTACCTTAATACTAAACCTATAAATTTATGCACATAGATCTATTTCCCCATCCTCATATAAAAATATATTTACATATGTAAATTCCTTTATTTAGACCTCTATAAATGCCCTTTGCCTCCAAGCTCTTTCCTCTATTTCCGTTGACTTTCCTCTTGTCCCACTATTATGCTCAGTCTTCATTTGGGCTTCAGTAATTCCTCTTGGTTACATTACCCTTGATCACACCCTACCAGGCCTCCTACACCCTACTCATCACCCATTTGGATCACTTGTTGTTCCCTTGTCCCTGGGTTTGTTAACACCACACTACCTTTCTCCCTACCTCCTCCTCTCCCTGTCCCCCCGGAACTGTCGGTTCTGTTGTTTTCTCCTCCTGATTGTTCATCCATCTTATCTTATTTAGACAGACCTGTGGAGATAATAATATGTGTAAAACCAAGCAACAGTATACAACAAAACAACAGAAAACCAATGATAAAAAAAACAACAAAACACAATAAGAAAGAAAAGCTTGTAGTTAGTTCACGGACTGTTTGTTGGTCTTTAGGAGTGTTTTCCAGTCCAGAAGTACTTCTTTCTAAAGGAAGTGAATCTGTAGATGAAGGATCCACTGGGCAATTACTGTTTTTTGTTATTATTATTATTTTTAAATCATTTTATTGGGGCTCGTACAGCTCTTATCACAATCCATACATTGTGTCAAGAACATTTATGCATTTGTTGCCATCATCATTCTCAAAACATTTTCTTTCTATTTGAGCCCTTGGTATCAGCTCCTCATTTTCCTCTGCCTCCTTCCCTCCCTCCCCACCTCCCCCTGGATAATTTAGAAATTATGATTATTTTTTCATGTCTTACACTCTCCGATGTCTCCCTTCACCCACTTTTTTTCACCCACTTTTCTGTAGTCCATCCCCCAGGGTTTTTTTTTTTGGTTGTTGTTAAATATAGACATATAGAGACATATTGATTCAATGACCCTATTGATTCAATGACCCTATGTGAGGAGTAGCGGTGGAAGCGATACTGTCAGAGACAGTGCCAGAAGAGGAGCCCCTCAGACTGGAAGCACTCGAAATATGACTGAGAAAGACCTGCCTTCTCACAGCAGAGTCCACCCTAATGGATGAAATCAAGCTCTCAAGACCTCAACTGCTGACGGGGCAAGATTCAAAATGAGAAGAAACAGCTGTACACATCTACTGGTAACTGGAACTTTTAATGTATGAAGCATGAATCTAAGAAAATTCAAAGTCAGAAAAAATTAAATCAATGGCAAAAAGATTGATATCCTAGGCATTACTGAGGTGAAATGAATCGGTATTGGCTATTTTTCAATTGGACAGTTATATTGAAGATACCATGAACGGCAAAGAGAACAAATGGATTTGTCTTGGAAGTGAGAATAGAGAGACTTCATCTCACATACTTTGGACATGTTATCAGGAGAGACCAGTCTTTGGAAAGAGACATCATGTTTGGAAAAGTAGAGGGACAGTAAAAAAGAGAAAGACCCCAGGGTATTGAATGACAAAGTAGCTGCAACACTGGGCTCAAATATAACTGGGAGTTTGGCCCAGGACCAAGCAATGTTTCCTTCTGTTGTGCACAGGGTCATTGTGAGTCGGAGCTGACTCGATGGCATCTCACCACAGCAGAATTAATGTCAAGGAATGAAAATAAAATTGATAGCAAACATCAAATCACCAACTCGAGCTGCAAGTAATCAGTGTAATCTTACAAGTGCTAAAGAAAAACTATATTGAGACTAGAATTTTGTGCCCAATAAAACTATCACTCAAGGTAATTGCTTAATAAACTAATTTTAAAACATTCACATATATTATCAATAATGTTGTTGTTGTTAAGTGCCCTCAAGTCAGAGCTGATATGTAGTGACCCTATGCACAACTGAACAAAACACTGTCCCATTCCGCTCCATCCTCCCAGTTGTTTCTATGTGTGCCCCATTGTTAGAGCAACCGTGTCCATGCATCTTGTTGAGGGCTTGCTTTCCTCTTCCTGTGGCCCTCGGCTCTACCAAGCACGATGTGCTTCTCGAGGGACTGGTCCCTCCCGGCAACATGGCCAAAGGAGGTGAGAGGAGAAACCAGAGCACTCTGCTTATACTTCTTCCTAGCCAGTTCAGTTTGTTCTCTTAGCAGTCCATGGCACTTTGCATATTCTTCCCCAGCACCACCATTCCAATGGATCAGTTCTTCTCTGGCTTCCTTATTCCATGTCCAACATTCACATGCATATGGGGCAATTGAAATACCATGGCCCGGGCCAGGCCCACCTTTGTCCTCAAGTCATAGCCTTGCTTTTCAGTACTCTTGTGCAGCAGATTGACCGAATGCAATGCGTCCTTTGATCTCCTGACTGCTGCTTCCATGAACATCGATTGGGTCTGAGCAAGACAAAATCCTTGATAACTTCAACCTTTTCTCCATTTATTATGATGTAACCTATTGGTCTAGTTGTGAGGATTTTGATTTTCTTTCTTTTATTTCAATTTTGGATTTCTTTACATTGAATTGTGATTCATACTGAAGGCTGCAGTCCTTGATCTTCATGGCAGGAGTTTCAAGTCCTCAATTTCAGCAAGCAAGCTTGCGTTATATGCATGTTGCATAACCCTATATAAAATAAAATCCTAATGTGTGTCTTCTAGTCTTCATTTGTCCCATGGTACCAAAAAAAAAAATCCAAGAAGAAACCGTGGGATTAAAGAAACAGCCATGAATAGAGAAAACTAACACCAAATGATGAGTTAATCATGTTACTGAAGTGTTGTGCCCCCTCCCCAATTACTAATGGAGAGAGTACAGATATAGTTGGTAGTAATATGACTAATGTTATATGATGTAAGAGGCTAAACTCAATCTCAAGAATATCTTCACACATTCATAACACCACAGTTCAGTGAAGGTTAGTGTGGAAACTGGCCACAGTACGTCATTTAGAGACTCAGTTTCTTCTTCTCTAGTGGTCCACTAACCCTGTTGCTGTTTGGTCCATTTGGACTCACAGCAATTCTAAAGAACCAAGTAGAACTGCCAGATAAGGTTTCTAAGACTGAATCTTTATGGTAGCCTGCTGCCGCCCCCCCTTTTTCTCTCCCATGGAGTGACTGCTGGGTTAGAACAGCCAACCTTTCAGTTAGCAGTCAGATGCACCAGGTCTCCTTTAGTGGCTTCACTGAGGTCTCGGGAGATAAGATGTGGGACAAGAGGGATAAGGATCTTTTCAGAAGCTTTCGGGCTCTGGAAAGATGATATGTCCCATTCCCGCAGTCTCTAATTCAGTCACTTACCACCACCAAATTGCAGGCAAGGCTGGGAAATATAGTTTTCTTTCTGCCCACGGAGAAGATGAAATCATGCTTCTTACAAAGGACTCACTGCCATCAAGTCGATTCTGACTCAGCAACCATAAAGAACAGGGTGGAACTACCCCTATCGGTTTCCAGCTATAACTCTTTACTGGAGTAGGAAGCCTCATCGTTCTCTTGCTGAGGAGCTGGTGCGTTTGAACTGCTGACTTTGTGGTGAGCAGCCCAGCACATAACCCACGACACCGCCAGAACTCCTTGAAATGATGCTTAGTGAGCACGTAACATTTCTTCCATCACAGTGAGTTCTAAGTGTTGAAAAAAACTCATGCTTTAGTGAGTGTGCTAAAAATGTATGGCTAGAATACTGGATATTACCCATGAGTTCAGTGCTTTATTGAAAATCATTTGTAGGAAATCTAAAAGGAGCCTCGGTAGTGCTATGGATTAGGCATTGGAATGCTAATTGCAAGGTTGGTGGTTCAAACCCACCAGCTGATCGCCAGGAGACAGGCTATCTGCTTTCATAATAATCTATAGTCTTAGAACTCTGTGTACGGTCTATATGAGTCACGGTCAACTCAATGGCACTGGGTTTGGCTTTGGTTGGGTTATGAGACCAAAATATCAACAGTTATTCTAAAGTAAAGATAAGGGACAAGGAAACTAGAGTACTGGAAGTGGAATATTGACACTTTGTGGAAGGTGGAACCAATGTCACAGAACAATTTGTATAAAACATTTCAAATGGGAGCCCAATATGTTTTGATGACCTTTCACTGAATACACAATAAAATGCTATGTAAGTTCATGGTGAGCATATGCTTTTTCACTAAAAGAGTTTGGTTTGTACCTTATATAGAAAAGGATATGTAATTGTCATGCCAATTATTCAGTTTTTTTTATATTCTATTTCAGTTGGAAAGTACTGGTTTGTGGGTTTCCCCCCTTAGTAATGTGAAACAGTACTTGAAGTGCTCACTTGTCTATGCTAAGAAACATGGAAGACAACTATCTGATCAACTAACTGGAAGAGATACATGTTTGTGCCCATTCCAAAGAAAGGTGATCCATTGGAATGTGGAAATTATGGAACAATATCATATCGCATGCAAGTAAAATTTTGCTGAAAATAATGAAAACAATTGCAGCAGTATACCAACAGGGAGCTCCCACAAATTCAAGCTGGACTCAGAAGAGACCTAGAGGAAATCATTCAAATGGACCAAGAGGATAGTGCACGGCTGAAAATTGGAATGGTGTACATCAGGGTCAAATCCTTTCACTGTCCTTATGAAATCTGTATGCTGAGCAAATCATTGGAGAAGTCATGTGAAGAGGAATCTAAGCATCATGCGGATGGGAGGAAGACTCATTAACAGTCTGGTATACAGATGACACAACTTTGCTTCCTGAAAGGAAAGAGAACTTGAAGCGTTTTAAAGATGGAGATTAAAGACTACACTTAAAATAGTATTTTCAAATAACAAATTTAATTTCTCATAACGTCTTGGGTCACTGGCTGGTTTGAGTTGGCTTGGGTGGGACTGGATGATCTGGGATGGACTCACATGTCTTAAAATTGGCAGGCTGGTTGGTCTTGGGTCTGGGGTTGGGGGTTCAGGTGGTATGGCTCCTTTCTCTTCTCCTTGGATTGCCATTCTCTAGAAAGCTAGCTTGGTGGTACTATTGGCCAAGCGTTGGACTGCTAACCACAAGGTTTTTGGTTCAAACCCATGAGCAGCTCCATGGTAAAAAGATGGGGCTGTCTGCTCCAAGAAAGATTTATAGCCTCAAAAATCCTATATAAGGTAGCTACGAATTGGAAGGAGTGCTGGTGGCATAATGAACTGTGTGCGTTGGTCTGTTAACTGAAAGGTCAGCAGTTCAAAACAACCAGCTGCTCCATAGGAAACGAGACTTCCTACTCCTGTCAAAATGTATAGTCTTAGCAACCTACAGGTGCAGTTCTACTCTGTCCTACAGAGTCATCATGAGTTGGAATCACCGTGATGGCAGTGTGGGTTTTTTGGTTTTGTTTGTTTATTTATTTCATTATAAATTGTAGTCTGCTGAATGGCAATGGTGAGTAAGCTAACCCAAAATTCTTACATGGAGGGCTCTCAGATTTTAAAGAGCAGCAGCAGAGGCAAGCACCTGTGAAAGCACCTTTCAAGCCTCTACTTGTGTCATATTTGGTAATGTCTTGGAAGAAGCCAGGCACACGACTACCTCAGAACAGTGTGGGAGGGCTTTACCAGAGGGCATCACTAGAAGGACAAGGAGTATAACAGGTCTCCACCATTGTAGCCTACCACCCTGGGAACCACTGAGTAGTTTAATGCAGCAGAGAAATCAGGAGACAAAGACTCATCACAGTGGTAGGGCAAGTTTCTCTGACCTTTAATCTTAGATTTTCTGAACTTGCTGAGGTCACAGGGAAACCGGATGAAACTTGATCTTGAATTCAATTTTCAGATTGGGGCAGAGTTTATTTGGTAAGAGGAGAAAATGTAAACATGTTTTCAATGCTTGATAATAATATAATTCAATATCTAATAGATTTTCTTGTCCATGGCTAGAATTTTGCTAAAAGAGTTTATTAAGATCTATGAAAACTAAGCCCCACTTTAGCCTTTTATTTTTCCAGCTAATCTTTTAAATAGTTTTATTGGCACTTTTCCCACAATCATTACTATAATCAATTTTAGCACATTTTCTTCTTTGTATTAATTATGAGTGTAATTATTATTTTTACCTGTGGGAAAAATATATAAAACAAATTCTTCAATTCTTCTTCAATTCAACACCTTCTACATCTATACTTCAGTGCCATTGATTATACTCAGTTATGCAACCATTATTGATATAGTTTTCCAAGTTATTTCACAACCCATTAACATAAAATCAATGCCCCATGAGCCAAAACTCTTCCTCCTTCAACCATGGTATCCATTGGTCAACTTTGGTTTCTTTCTTTTTTTTAGTTTTCTTGATATAAAATTCATGTATCTCACAGAAGGGTCCCACAGAAGGGACTATTCATCCAGTGTGCAGTATGGCACCGATGAAACACACAACCTTGCTCTAGCTCTTTAATGCTGCCTGCTAGCATACCCCCCACTATCATTACCTCACTTCTGCCTGCCGGACCGGAATATGTACAGTGATACAGATAAGTGCTTTCGACATGCAGATTCCAGGACAGCTAGCCCCCTCCGAAACAGTAAAAGTAGTAGTGCTACCGTGAGGAGGGGAGGGGAAGGGGAGCAAGGAAGAACTGATAGCAATGATGGATGCATAAACCCTCCCCCCGGGGACAAATATAAATGTGGGTGAAGGGATACAGCAGATGGTGTAAGATATGAAAATATATATATATAGTTTATTAAGGGTTCATGAGGGTGGGGGAGAGAGGGAAAAATGAATAGCTGTTACCAAATGCTCAAGTAGAAAGTTATTTTTAAAATGATGATGGCAACATATGTACAAGTTCTCTTGATATCATTGATTTATGGATTGTTATAATATCTGTAAGATTTCCCAATAAAATGATTTTAAAAAGCCACATATCATACGCTCTCATTTTTAACTCCCTTTTAAAAAGAGCTGTCTATCCATCATCACAGTCAGTTCTAGTGCTCCCTCCTCCCGCTCACAGTCATTTTTTGCTCCTCCAACCCCCACCCGAACCCTTATATCAGTTATTGTCTCTATTCTTCCATTCCTTCTGAGTTTCATAAGCTGGGGAACAATAAAAAACAACATGAAGCAGAATGAAGACAGTAATAATCATAACGTACAGATAAAAATTTTAAAAGGAGTGAAAAAGAAAAGACCACCAACAATATTAAAAAAAAAAGACATTTCTGTCATGAAACAAGCCAGAAATACTTAAGCCTAGAGCAAATTTAGGTTGGGTCAGGAGGACGGTCGTCAGGCCAAGTGTTATGCTATAGTTTGATCCACCACAATCAAGTTTACAGTAGCTGCTGTCTGAGAGTAAAGCTATTTCTGACCCTCGCCTATGGCCAGAGGGGATCTGCCAGAGGCTTATTCTGCCTCCGTATTTTGCAGATGGAGTTTGGGTTCCCACTGTCCTCCATAGCTGTCTACAATTTGGGTGCTTACAATTTAAGGTCTAATACTTCTTCTCCATCATATTTGGATTTTGTTATTTTTGGATCACACCAGCTGGTGTGCTTCTTGGATGTGGACTTAGTTGACACCTCATTTGTATGGCTGCTTGTTTGAATATGTCTTTAAGATCCCAGGCACGATTCCATTGATGGTGTATGTGTGTGTGTACCATCTGCTTTCTTCACAACACTTTGCTGTGGCATCGTTATTCAGTGACCTCTTCTTAAAGGTGAGTATGGAGCAGGATCATGTTATAAGATTGGATTTTTCTTGGATTGGGGCTAGAATTAAGTGTGATCCCAGACTCCATCTGCTTGGTCCACGAGTTATGAACCACTCTAGTTTACCTTAGCTTGACAAAAACAAAACCAACAAGAAAACAACCAAAGAACACAGAAACAAACAAAGACAGAAATGAAAAGGAAAAAAGACCCACACAAAAAGAACACTGTAAATGATGCCCCTGTGGTATAAGGCATTGAGTATAGTCTAAATGTGAGCTTCAATCTATAAATGTTGCTTTGAACAGACTGATTTCTTAATTGATTGAGCTCTGTTCACATTGTGCATGGAGGCTGGTTCTAGGGGAAATTTTTCTATGTCATTTCTTACAAGGGAAGATCCTTTTATCAGATTAATACCTATTAATGTAAGGGGAGCATTGAGGTACCAAATATATGGTAACTCTGGGTCCCTTTTCACTGGATGCCCACTAAGCCAAGGGTCCCAACCCAGGTCCAATGGTTGCCCTTCCCACAATCTTGGGGCAGCCATCTTTTGCCTCCTCTTCCATCAGGTAGTTTCAGTCCTAAGTCCAACGGCTACAGGTAGTTTTGAGATAGGGCCCAGTTTATTCATTCATATTTCCACCTCAAGTGATTCTGGTGTGGCCCTTGGGGTATCCAGCTAATTTTGAATGAAATGGCAATGAGAGTTTAATCTGTAAGGCTTCATATATTTTATTTATTTATGTATTTATCCTGAGAATATGTGTAACTTAATGAATCATTTCTAGGCTTCATAGATTTTAATTTTAAACATTTTAATGAATTGTTTTATAATAAGGCTTTTAAAAGGTGTATGCTATTTCTAAATTAGCTCAACTGGTACACATTTGAGGAAAAAGAAGAAATTTGAATATATTTTTTGTTGCTGTTGTTAGTAATATACACAGCAAACCCCACATCAGTTCAGGGGTCCAGTCTCTACACATAGCTTTTAGGGACATTAAGGTTCTTTGCGTAACTATCTCTCACTTTCTTTGTTATTCTTTATTTATTCACGTAAATGCATTGCCTAAAGAAGATTCCACTTAATCTTTTAAATTGCTGGTGTCGCTTTGATCCCCTAGTCCTTGAAAGAGCATAGTGCTCGTTAGATACTTATTAAACTCCACTCTTGTTTGTTAAGAAGACTTCAGGGTCTAGTCTTTATTTAAGCTTCAGTCATCTTAGGGCAGGGTTCTGCCAGCTTAACGTAATTCCTTCCAGCTCTTCCCACAAAGTAGCGTGTTTCATGTGTTCGTTCGTGCTTTTCAGTGCGGCAGAGCCTCCATTGTGTGTATGTGCCAGAGTTTACAATCCACTCCTCTTTTCATTAGAATGCTGTGACATTGTCTTCCTGAGCCCCTCTTTGAAACTTTCTGTTCAGCTCTTCGTCATTTCTTCCTTTTGTCTTTGCTACTCTATATTCAAGAGGAAGTTTGAGTCTCTTCTGGCATACATCTTAGTCTTTTCTTCCTTTCCTGTATTTTTAATGATCTTTTGCTTTCTTCATGTGAAATCAGTGGGAAAATTTATCAAAAAGACAAATGAAATTTTCCCAAGAATTTTCTGTAGCTCCCTCATATTGATTACTAGTGTCCAGGGGTCAAATCTATTCTTGAGGCAGTCTCTAAATTCATGTGAATATACTTGTGTTAGTCTGGGTAGACTAGAGGAACAAATTCATAGACACTCATATGTGTATAAGAAACAGCTTTATATAAAGAGTAATTGCACATTAAGAAAACATCCTAGCCCAGTTCAGACCAATTCCATAAGTCCGATATTAGCCTATATGTCCGATACCAATCTGTAAATTCCTCTTCAGACTCACGCAACACATGCAATGACACTGACTCCAGGAAGATCACAGGCCAGTGGGTTGGAAGCCTTGTGGATCCAGTGGCATTGTAAGCATCTCAGCGCTGGCGGGGGTCTCCACATGGTGTCTCTGGCTCCAGAGGTCTGGCTCCATCAGTGTCTGTCCATGTGTTTTCTCCACAGGGATGTCTCGCAGGGAGTGAGGAGAGAGAGAAAGAGTGTCTCCCGCCTCCAAGAAGAAAATGCAGGAGAATCCTCAGGAGAAGGCCATGCCCTCACAGAGGCTTCATTGGCGATATCTTGATCAACAGACTAGACTCCACCCCTACACTCTTAATACTCAAATTGACACCAGATTATGGAACTACCGCAATACTCAAAGTAGTCTTTTTAATCTTGAGACTGAATTTAACTTTTTTCAGATTCAGCCTGAACTTGAACATGAGCAATTAATAGTTGCTCCACAGTCATCCCATGGCCTTCTTTTGGCTGGTGATATTGAGCTTCTCTTCACAAGATGTAGTTGATTTGATTCCTATGTGAGATTCACTTTTATAGTCACCATTTATATTGTTGAAAAATAGATATTTGTAGTGGAAAATTCCGTCATCTGATTTCTAGCATCATTTCTCTCACCAGGGCCATATTTTCAACTATGCATTTTTCTTTACTTCCAACTTTGCATTCTGATCATTAATAATTATTTAAGCCTCTGGTTCGAGTAACTTCGGCCTGCAGAAGTTAGTTTGATTCTTCAGTTTCTTTGGCTTTAGTGGTTGTTGCATAAGTCTGAATACTAATCCTATTAACTGGTCTTCTGTGTAGGCCTTTGGACATTATCTTCTCACAGATAGCACTGTACTTCAAGCTAGAACTTGAAATGTCTTTTTTAATGATGAATGTGAATCAGGCTGTCTTCCTTTCTCTGTATTTCATATCTGTCCTCTACCTACCCATCCTCAGGAGTTTTAGTTGTTCTTAGCAAGGGGAGTATGGAGAACAAAGAAATTTAATGAAAGCTGAACCAGACTCCTGCTTTTTCTAGAATCTCTTACTGCTTTTTCTTGCAAACTTTTCCTGCCTCTTTGCAAGTATTTTTTAATCACTGGTTTAATTTATATTCATTCTGAGTTATCTACCATGATCTAAGTAAAAAAATAAACTATAACAGATTAAACATGTCTTAGATATTTTTGCTATCTAACAAACCACTCTAAAAGTTTTTTTGGCATAAAATGACAACTGTTGTGTCATTTTTATGAACTCTCTGAGAAAAGAATTTGGATAGAGCATAGCAGACAACACATAATTCTGGTTCACATTATCTGGGATCTCAGCTAGACTGGAAGAGCTAGGATCTACAAACAAGTCCTTCTAACTAACTGGTTATTCCTAGTTCAATCATGACCAAAGAAGCAAAACCATAACAGACCTGAGTTTTAAAAACCTGGATGAATTGGAATGATAACTGGAAAGGGGAAAATTGCTTGTTAAAGCCTTGCTGAAAGCTTAATCTCCCTCTTTGAAAACAAGCACAGTGTACATGTTGCATAGCAACCAAACCTCTTACCCAACACACTGGGAAATAGTGATGCCCAAATCAAAGATGGCAGCCAACCATCCCACTTTGAATGTGTGCTACTCTCCCCAGTCCTGCCAATAATTCAATCTCATGTATTAGGTTCCTGAAAGGGCTCACTATACTTCTTTTGAGCCTCCCATTCCAAGGTTTTTACTATATATTTGTCCAATTAATTTTCATTCTGTATCACCCCAAATTAAAAATCCATGTTGGTCCCTGTTTTGCTTCATTCTGCTAGAAACATGTGGAAGCTTCTTTATCCGCATGTCTGGTATCTGGAATGGGAATACCGGAAAACTAGGCTTAGTCTTGGTGGTTGGAAGCTACCCAATGGTGCCATGGGAGAACAGCCAGGTGATCCAGCTCCTACAGGTTCCAGCTAACAAAACTCTGGAACATTTCTCTTCTGTAGCACATGAGGTTTGATGACAATGGGTTTGGTTTGATTTTAAGCTTAGCTGAGACTAGACGGCCTGCATGTGGTCTCACTCTGTGATGTACAGCAGCCACACAATAGTTGAACTCTTAATTCTTGTTTCAAGGGAGAACATTCTAGTGAGCAAGGCAGAAGTTCCAGGCCTTTCATGACGTAGAAGCCACCTAGTTCAAAATATAACTAGTTTCAAAGGAAGTGTGTATAGAGGCTCATCTGTGGATGAGGGGTATATCCAAAATGTCTAGCTATTTTTAAAAACTTCCACAGAAAGTATACAGAATTTGAATATCTTTTAATTTTTAAATGTACACTAAGGTAAATGTAACAATTTTAATTGAACGAATTTTCAAGAAATGATTTATCTTCTAATATATTCAAAATTCTCTGCTACATTGAAGGGTAAATGTGAACAATAACATTAAAATGTAAAAATACAGCTGGAAACGTTTTTCAGAAATTTAATGAAATCTTATTAAATGATTTTGAACCTAAATTGTTCCTAATTCTAGTTGCCAGTTTAACAAATGGATGTTACATTTCATATACATTGCATCTACACTTACATGCTTATAAATTTAGAATATATGATGCATTGTTCCACCACTAGTCTGTCATACCTGGTTGTAACTTGCATGATGTTACTGTGGTGCTAGAAGTAATACCACTGATATTTCAAATACCAGCAGGGTCACCCATGGTAAATAGGTTTTAGTGGAGCAAATACATTTTTTCAACATTATGAGCAGTAACTATATACATGAATCTCATTAGATGGAATACATAGGTTTCAAGTAGAATACATCTGTGAAAAGAGACCATGGAGAATCATCAGTCCAAGCAAAACCAGGGTGTGAATGTAGCATAGATCATTAATTGCTCATTTGAAAGTTCAGGTTAAAGATGAAGAATATTAAAACAAGTCCACAAAAACCAAAATATGCTTTTGAGTACACCACTTTAAATACCATCTCAAGAATAGATTTGATGCAGTGAACACTAATGACAGGAGACCCAATGAGCCGTGGGATGACATCAAGACCATCATAGATGAGGAAAGCAAATGGCCATTGAAAAGACAGGAACAAAGAAAAGACCAAGATGAATATCAGGAGAGATTCTGAAATTAGTTCTTGATTTTAGAATAGCTAAGGTGAAAGAAAGAAATGATGAAGTAAAAGCTGAACAGAAGATTTCAAAGGGTGGTTCAAGAAGACAAAACCCTAAAACCAAACGCATAGCCATCAAGTTGATAATGAAATGTACAAAGGCCTGGGACTAGAAAACCCAAATGGAAGAACACACTCAGCATCTCTCACACTGAAAGAACTGAAGAAAAAATTCAAAACTCAAGTTGAAATGTTGAAGGATTCTGTGAGCAAAATTTTGAATGATGGAGGAAGTTTCAACCAAAGCTAGAAGGAACACACAGTCACTGTACCAAAAAGAATTGGTTGATGTTCAGCTGTTTCAAGAGATAGCCCATCGTCAACAGCCAATGGTATTGAAGAGAAAAGTCCAACTTACAATTAATGAAGGGCATTGGAATATGCACTTAGATGTTTCAGTCAATGAATGCAATACTGGAAGTGCTCTGTAGTCTGTATCAAGACATTTGGAAGACAGCTACCTGGAAGAGATACATATTTGTACCCATTCTAAAGGTAGGTTATGCAACAGAAATATTGAACAATATCACGTACAATGAAAATTTTGCTCAAGGTAATTAAAAAAAACTGGTTGTTGCAGTATAGTGACAGGGAACTGAGAACAGTTCCTCTGTGGAGGTTTATAACTGTTACACTCAGTAAAGCATGGTGGAAGTGAGCCTAGGTCTTGGAAGAAGTATAGCCAGAAAGTTCCTTAGACTTGGGAGTGGTGAGATTTCATCTCACCGGCTTTGGACATTGATGAGGAAGGACCAGTCCCTGGAGAAGAGCATCATGTTTGGTGAAGTAGAAGGTCAGAGAAAAAGACGATGACCCTCAACAAGATGGACCAACACAGTGGCTATAACAGTGGGCTCAAACATTAAATGTGGTTCCTGTCAATAATAGCCAGAGAAAGACAAATATTGACAATGAAGTTACCTACAAGGGAAATGGCTTATCGCTTTGTAGTGATATTTTAAAATGTGGTTTCCTTTTGCTTTGCTGGGAGGAAAGCCCGAGCAAAATGCCCTTTCCTGGAGCAGTCAGTCCTGAGATGCTGTATGTGTTATGTTTCTCCCAGAGACCAAGAGGTCACTGGCTGTTTCCTTAAGGTGGTGCGATAACGATGTGCAGCAAGGAGATATCCCGGAAACGCCAATCAGAGCAATAGACCTGACTGAAGGAAAAGGAAAGCCCTTTCCTTCCCTTAAACTTTTCAATTCTCCTGCACCACCCTCTGCAAAGATGGGCCCTTGAGTCAAGAATAAGAATGATGCCGTCCATGTATTCTTAGACAACCTCTTGCTTTCCCCTCAGTGACCTCAGCATCCACTCTCCGTCTTGTCGTTGGTGGCTCAGAACTGACAGCTGCTTCCTTTTACAGTCGGGGTGACTTAAAGAGCATGCAAGTTTCACTTCTTTTTTGTTTTTTAAACATTAATGCTTTAAATGAAAATGTACTCTCCAGAGAATTCATCGAAAGACTTATTTTGCTTCTTTTGTGTGTGTGTTGTCATTTTGGAAAACAAAAACAAAAACAAAAACAAAACAAAGATTCCAAAGGCTTGTGGGTAAAGCAGTGTAGGCGCTGGGAGCAATCTGTGTGGTCTGGTGTGGTGAGCCCGCAGGGCTATGACAGGGCAAGCTTCACTCCTTCGGCCTTCCTTTTTGAAGACTTTTAGCCACCCAAATTGAGGGAGTTAACTGTGGTTGACATTTAAAGCCAGAACTTTAAGGAAACACTGCCTTGTTTCATGAATTCCTCTGGGTTATGAAAACCTGTTTCCAGACTTGTAACAAGATGTGAGCTTGAAATCTCCATTCAGATACAGTCAGGATAATTTTACCAATTCCATGGATTTGGTGGCTCAAAGGGGATTAAAAAAATCATTTTATCGGGGGCTTGTACAGCTCTGATCGCAATCCATATATCCATCCAGTGTATTAAGCACGTGTGTTCATTTGCTGCCATCATCATTTTCAAAACATTTTCTTTCTACTTGAGCTCTTGGTATCACCTCTTCATTTTTTCCCTCCCTGTCCCACCCTCCCTCTTTCAGGAACCATTGATAATTTATAAATTATTATTTCATGTCTTACACTGACGGATGTCTCCCTATACCCACTTTTCTGTTGTCCATCTCCCTGAGAGGGGATTATATGTAGCTCGTTGTGATAGGTTCCCCCTGTGTCCCCACACCTTCTCCTTACCCTCTGGTATTGCTACTCTCATTATTGGTCGCGAGGTGTTTATTTGTTATGGATTCCCTGTTTCCAGCTCTTATCTGGACCAGTGTACATGCTCTGGTCTAGTCAGATTTGTGAGGTAGAATTGGGGTCATGATAGTGGGGGACAAGGAAGCATTAAAGAACCAAAGGAAAGTTGTATGTTTCATCAGAGCTATACTGCACCCTGACTGACTCATCTCATCCTTGTGACCCCTCTGTGAGGGATGTCCACTTGTCTACAGATGGGCTTTGGGTCTGTGCTCTGCACTCCACCTCATTCACATTGATAAGATTTTTTTGGTCTGGGTCTTTGATGCCTGACACCTGATCCCTTCAACACCTCAAAGAGGATGTTCTGCACAGAATTGTTCACACTAATGTAATAATGCCTCTGTTATATTTTACATAACATGCCCCCCAAAGACCCTTATATTCTACATAACCCTCCCAAACTCACTCACTCACTCACTCACTCACTCACTCACTCACTCACTCACTCACTCACTGCCACAGGAGAGGGTTGCCCCTGTGGGTTTTGCAACTGTAACTCTTTGCAGGAATAGAGAGCCTGGTCGTTCTCCTACGGAACAGCTGGTGTTTTCAAACGGCTGACCTTGCAAGTTAGCAGCCCCTCACATAACCACCACGGCACCAGCGCTCCCCTCTGCATCAACAGGGAAGTGAGAAGAAGGGGCAAGGATCATGATCTCCGGTGTCACTGCTAGCTCATCAGAAATGCTGAAGGGCGACAGAAGGACAAAAGCAGAAGTGGTTAACAGAGTGGGCGCACACTGTGAAAGAGAAAACAACCAGAGGGGGGAAATGCCTATGACTAGTTATTCGAAACCTGCATGTAATTAATTGAATATAGTTTTCTGGTAGGGGCCTAGTGGTAATTAAATTAAAACCCAAACTAAGTCTGTTGCCACTGGTCAATCCTCATGACAGTGTATCGCAGAGCATCCCCGCTCTGTGGGGGTTTCTTGGCTGTAATCTTTGCAGATGGGGGTCATTGGGCCCTGCTGGGTGGGCTCAGGTGGATGAGAAAAGAATGAGGACGAGAGGATTGTCATGGACCGACGACGGCTGCGCTTGTTTAGGCTGGAAGTCCAGGGTAAACCGTTTGCACCACCCAGGGACCTGGTAAGAAGATAAGGGTAAATAGATGCATTTTATTCATTTATATTCATCTCATTAAGAAGGACCATGGCAAATCTTTATACAAATGAATTTTTTAACAGAAAATTTTAGTGGAACAAAATCATGGCATTACCTTCTTGAATGTGTTTAAAGGTAGGGTTGTCTCATTTGTCCGGGACAGTACAGCTTTATTTAATCCCTACAGTATACACCCTTGTGATTACAGAGTATTTTCACACTGTTTGAGGATCCCAGTAGTTTCATTAAGGCAGTGGGACCTTGTCCTAGCACAAGCATTAGAAACAGCCTCAGGTACTAAGTGATTTGTCCAAGGAGACTTTATCATGAAATCGCAGAGCCAGAATTAGAACTCAAGCCTTCTCCCATGGAGATAAGGCTCTTAATAGGGATTGAACTCTCTGACAAGTTTTCCATGATCCTTACCAGCCACAACTTTACCTAAGCTCTCTAGGTTTAGGTAATAGATGAACGCATGACAGTATTTAATTGTCACAGTGCTGCATGGGATTTCAAGTATAGACATCTAGAAATAGCCTTTAGCCACTCTGCGTCCTCGGGAACTGGGGCCTTTGTCCTGGGAGGCCAGCCAGGGGGAACTGCATCATGGAGAGTCTGGTTAGGTTCAGCGGAAGGTTGGGGCAGGGAATAAGGTAGTTTGTGGATTGCCAGGGCAAGTTATTTATTTCTCAGCTCCTTCCGCATTGCATTGACAGTGACTACGCTCTTGAACTTTTGGTGCAGCAGATCTAGGCCAGAGATGCTGGACATTTGATGGCCCCAGGAAGTAGCCTCTAATCTCTGGTGTAGGTGAATTGGTGGATAAATGCCCCCACATCATTTCCCTAAGTCTGACATATGTGACGTCTGTCCTGAGGCCCCCGTCAAGACAAAACCTGCACTCCGCGGTGATTGGCACCCTGTATCAGCTTCCTTCCCTGCCCTGCCTCCATCCCCCACTCTTCCAGCTCTTCTAGGAGAACCTCTCAAATAAAATACTTTTGCTCAAGTCCTAGCCTCAGGGTCTGCTTCTGGGAGGACTCAACCTAATTCAGAAACTGCAGTTTTCGCCAGAAGGCTGTCTCCTGTAGTCAGCACCTTCTCTTATGGTTCCAGGACCCTCTGCATCCCATTGCCCCTTCAAATCAAGGAACATTCATGAATACCCATTTTTGTTAGCCCCAGAGTGTTCCACTATCCTTTCTATCCATAACTCTAAGACAGGCTGGGAAATTGATGCGGGGTGGTGGTAGTTGCTGTGGTTAGGTGTCCAATGCTTGGCAACCCTGTGCACACCAGAAGGAAACCCCGGCCAGCCTGCCCCATCCTCACAATTGTTCTTATGTTTGCAGCTATCTCCATGAGGTTCTTCCTTTTGACCGCCCTGCCACTTGATCAAGCATCAGGTTATTCTCCAGGGGCCGGTCCCTCCTGATAACTTACCCAAAGTGCACGCGACATGTCCTTGCCATCCTTGCTTCTAAGAATCATTTTGGTTGCACTTCTTCCAAGATAGATTTGTTTGTCCTCTTGGCAGTCTATGGTATTTCCACATTCTCCACCAGCACTATGGTTAAAGCATTTGAATCACGAGTGGCTAAAGACTAGGTATTCTTTTGGTTAGAAAGACAATGAGAATCAAGGAGTAGGCATGGAGTAGTTTCTGTCACAGAGGCACAATTCAAATATTAGAATTTTTGGAGACATATTTGTGAGATAAAGAGATGACACTAATCAGGTCATGAAACGATTAGATGCCCAAACCCCAAATCATGCTCAACTGCCATCAAGTTGATTATGACTTAGCGACCTCCCTATGAGTGCACTACATGCAGTTACCATTAGTAGAAAAAATCAAGTAGCTTTACGTTGCTCTTCAGGACCACTCAAGAGCTGGTTCTGCCCTGGCGTTACTCTCACAGGCATAATTCTTGCAACTTCTTTGTAGTACAGATATGATAACCACTTGCCTCTTACCCCTTAGTTACAACAACATTGTTCTTCATACAAGGGCCCGGTCTGCTTCTTGTCATGTCTCAGGCATTGCCATGTCAATATTTACACTCCCTTATAGCAACAGTTTTTTGCACAGTAATTAAAATTTGGCATGACTTCTGGGAAAGATTGCCTCTCTTTGGCACACTTGCTGAGAATCCCTGAGCTAGTTGTTTTAGGAAATTTCAAATGAATAACAATTCCTTTTCTCTACAAACTCCAAGTATTATAATAATGAGGAATGAAGGAAAATTTGGGATGGGAAGAAATAGTAACACAAATGAAATGTCAAGATAACTTATTAAGAGGGTAATTATGGTTCTCAATCCTACCCCAGCTGATTGTTGAGACTATGCAAGACTTCCCTAAAAGCAGAGTGACAGGGAAGTGAAACAGTGTACATTTTAAGTCCAGGAAAGAGAGTAGAAATTCTGAGAGTCTGGGAGGGGGTGGAGGCTGGTGACCTATGGATAGTGGCGCCTCTGGGCGTCCTGTAGTTTTGTTATTGCTGTTGGGTGTTGGCTCTCACTATGTGGCCCTGCATACACCAAAATCCTGGTCCTGTGCCAGCCTCACCATTTTTAAGCCCCTTGTTGTAACCATTGTTTCAATCCTTCTCATTGAGAGCGCTCTTCTTTCCCTCTGACCCTTACTTTACTAAGCATGATATCCTTCTCCAGGGATTGGTCCTTCCTGAGACATATCCAAACCACATGGGATGAAGTCTCCTTTTCTCACTTATAAAGATTGTTCTGGCTGTAATTCTTCCAAGATAGATTTGTTTGTTCTTCTGGAAGAACATAGTGTGTTTCAGGATTCTTCACCAACCTCACAATTCAAAGTCATCCATTTTTCTTCAGTCTTCCTTCTTCATTGTCCAGCATTTGTTCTATGTATGGCAATAAAAAATACCTTGGCTTGGGTCAGGCTCAGCCTAGAGAACCTAAGTTCCCAAAGTAGCATCTTAGCTTTAGTATATTTTAAAGAGCTCTTTTGTATCAGAATTGCCCAATGCAACACATTGTTTGATTTCTAGACTGCTGTTTCCATGGATTTTTTTATTGTGAATACAAGTAAAATGAAATCATTGACAACTTCAATATTTTCTCTGTTTATGATGATGTAAAGGTGTCCTGGTGGTTTTGTCTAATAATCACTGGACTGCTAACTGCAAGGCCAGTGATTCAAACTTAGCAGCTATGCTGTGGGAGAAACATTAGGCTTTCTTCTCCCATAAAGATTTATAGCTTCAGAAGCCACATATAGGGTTTCTATAAGTCAATTTTGACTTAATGGTTGTGGGGTTGAGTTTTTTGTTATTATGATGTTCCTTGGCCAATATGTAAGGATTTTTGTTTTCTTTATGTCGGGTTGTGGTACATATTGAAGATTATAGTCTTTAAAACAAGTCTACGAAGGTCATTACAGGACCTTATAAGACATTTAATACTTCTGACTGAATTTAGAAACCATCGCAAGAATTGATTTTATATTACTGACTACCAATGACTGATGATTAGAGGAGTTGTGGGATAACATCAACGACATCATACATGAAGAAAGCAAAATGGTGCTATAATAGAGTAGTGTGGGGCAGAAATCGGGTGATGGCAGCTATCAGAAAGTATAGTATCTGGGGTCTTAAAGGCTTGTCTCAAAACAAGCAACTGTCTGAGTGAGGTGTCGCTCAAGTCCACAGGGAAGAAGCACACCAGGCTGTGTATACAATCCAGTGACTGTAAATAATACAATCCAAACACGGAGGTTGGAATTGTAGCAGAGCTTGAATTCTGAATCCCCAGGCTAATCTGAGCACCCATTTTCAGGGTCCCCGCATGGACGAGGCCTCTGGTGAACCCTTGCTGACCAGAGTAAAAGCTGAATAGAAAATTTAAAGGGCAGCTGAAGAAGGCAGAGTAAAGTATTATAATGAAATATGCAAATATCTGAAATTAGAAAATAAAAAGAAAGAGTACATTCAGCATTTCTAAAGATGAAAGAACCAAAGAAAACTCCAAGCCTCAAGTTACATTATTGAAAGAGTCTGTGGGAAAAATATTGAATGAAACTGGAAGCATCAGAGCAAGATAGAAGGAATACCCAGAGTCATGTACCCAAAAGACTGGCCATCATCCAACCATTTCAGGAGGTAGCATATGATCAATAGTTGCAGGTATTGAAGGAAGAAATCCAACATATACAGAAAATATTGGAGAAAAAACAAGGAACTGATGGAATACCAATTGAGGTGTTTCAACAGAGGTGCCACACTGAAATGTCCACTTGTCAATCGTATGGAATTTGATATAGCTACTTGATCAACTGACTGGAAAAGATCTATCTATATGCATACCTCTTTCAACCAAAGGTGATCTAATGGAATGGGGAACTATCAAACAGTGTCAATAATGTCACATGCAAGTGAAATTTGGCTGAAGATAATTTTAAAACAATGGTAGCAGTCATTGATTGGGAGTTATTGGGATGTGAAACGATGTTGATGTCAGATGGATCTTGTTTAAAAACAGAGAATACCAGAAAACTGTTTCCTTGTGTTTCATTGACTATGCAAAGGCGTGTGAGTGTGCGTTGTTAGTGGCTGTGGAGTCAGCTCTGAGCCACAGCCTGGTCCTACACTACACTCGCAATTATTCCCAAGCTTGAGTCCATTTCTACAGCCACGGTGTCAGTCTGTCATACTGAGGTCCTTCCTCAGCTCCACTGCCCCTCTGCTGAGCATGGTCTACGAGCACTGGTCTTTCCAACAGTATGTCCAAAGCACATGAGAAGTAGTGCAACCCTTTGTTCCTCTAAGGAGCACTCTGGCGGCACTTCTTCCAAAACAGATTTGTTTGTTCTTTTAGAAGCTATGAGACTTTCAACATTCTTTGCCAGCACCATAACTCACACGCATCAGTTCTTCTCTGATCTTCCTTATTCACATGCATTTGGGGAAATTGAAAATACCATGGCTTTTCTTTTGTCAGGTGCACCTTCGTCTTCAAGGTAACATCCTTGTTTTTCAATACTCTAAAGGTGTCTGTGCAGCAGATTTACCCAACACAGTGTGTTGTTTGGTCTCTGGACTGCTTCTTCCATGCGCATTGATTGTGGATACAAGCAAGACAAAATCCTTGATAACTTCAATCTTTTCTCCAATGTTATCTATTAGTCTAGTTGTGAGGATTTTGGTCTTCTTTACATTGAACTGTATGTCATAATGAAGGCTCCAATCCTTGATCTTCATCAGTACTCTTCACCTTTTTGAATATGTGGATCATAACAAATTATAGGTAACATTGTAAAGAATGGGAATTCCAGAACATTTAGTTATGCTCATAAACAAACTCTGCGTGGTCCAACAGGCACACATTCGACTGAACAAGGGAATTGTGTGTGATTTAAAATCAAGAAAGGTGTGCTCTGTCACCATTACTAATTCCATCTATATGCTAAACAAATAATCTGAGAAGTTATGAGGAAGACTCACTAATAACTTACAATACACAGATGGCACAACCTTGCTTGCTGAAGAGGCCTTGAAATTGTTACTGATGAAGATCAAATACTACAGCCACCAGTATGGAGTGCCTTTAATATAAAGATTTTGTAGTCGTGTACTGGTTGATAATACTCTAGAAAGGATGGCTGCATGAGATCCTCTTTGGGAGACTCAACTCTAGGCGCTCAGTTGAGCCAAAGTTGCCTCCAGCCTTCCTGAGCATAAGGTCAGAAGCCTTGTCACATTTCAAGGTGAGACACTGGAAATACCAAAGGAGGGTTAGGGTAGATGAGTGATTAGAGTGCCTATTTTATTTCCGGGCACACACATTCCTTCTAGATCCTGAGGTAAACTTCAGAGGGCAAGGTGACCCTAATAATGACTAACATTGGGTTTCTTGCCAGTCCAGAGGCACAGAGACCGAGATGCATTTATGTTGTAATAAAGAAAACAAAGCACAAATGTCTTGGGTCTCTAAATGTAGTAGATTCAGATTGAACTGCTCCATTTATAAATAACTGAGACAAGAGGCAGATTATTATAAGAGCTGTAGGGGAGGCTCTGCACGTGGTGTATTTATAATAAATAATGACATATTTGTCATTTAGGAACATTTCAGTCTCTCCATAAAGCTTTTGTCAGTTAGG
Organism: Tenrec ecaudatus; assembly: GCF_050624435.1. Classification (NCBI taxonomy): domain Eukaryota; kingdom Metazoa; phylum Chordata; class Mammalia; order Afrosoricida; family Tenrecidae; genus Tenrec; species Tenrec ecaudatus. The sequence continues at coordinate 80,401,306 of NC_134545.1, forward strand.
CAGAAAGGTAAGTGGAAGGTATTGAACTAGAGAAAAGAAAACAATTATTTTCCTCATTGACCCTGTTCAAGCTTGGTCCCATTTCATTGAATAAATCACAATAACAAGTAATTATACATGTGGTTGTTGTTTTGTTGCTAAGTGTCCTTGAGTCAGTTCTGACTCATACAGACCCTACGTACAACAAAACGAAACACTGCCTGGTCCTGTGCCAGCCTCACAATCGTTCTCATGTGTGAGCTCATTGTTGCAGCTGCTATGTCAATCCACCTTGTTGAGAGCCTTCCTCTTTCTGAAGCCCCTCTCCAAGCACAATGTCTTCCTCCAGGGACTAGACTCTCCTGACAACATGTCCAAAGTAAGTGAGACCCTGTCGCGCCATCCTTGCCTCTAAGATGCATTCTGGCTGTATTTCTCCCAAGACAGATTTGTTTGTTCTTTTGGCAGTCCCTGGTGCTTTCAGCAGCCTTTGTCGAACCATAATTCAAATGCATCAGTTCTTCGTTGGTCTTTCTTTATAAATGATTATTATTGTTATCTGCCATTGAGTCAACTACCGAGCCATGGTGACCCATACACAAGGGGAAGAACCACTGCCGGGTCTTATACTGTCCCCATGATTGGTTGCAGATCAGAGCATTATGATTGATAGGGCTTTCATTTCCTGAAGTAGCTCCCCAGGCATCTGGGCACAGATGAATGATGGTTTTACATGAGGGGCGTTGGTCAAGAATTTAATCCCCGTCTCTGATGGTATAAAAAAAATCCTCAAACTCATTGCCATCCAGCCAATCCTGACCCATAGTGACCTCCCCTTCCCCCAGGATTTCTGACACTAACTGTTTTACATGAATAGAAATCCACACTGAGCTACTGGTGGTTTCAAACTGCCAAACGTGAGAATTGCAGTCCGATGCATAACCATCATACTATCAGGGCGCCTTGTCTGTGGTATGGAAGATGAGAATTCTACCACTGAATCACTACCTCCCCTATCTTTATGTATCGTCTGTCATTGTTAGGAATCATTCCATCTATTTCTACTTATAGCAACGATACATGACAGAGTAGAACTGCCCGCCATCTTCCGCCCCGCATCCCCAACCCCATAGGGTTCTCTAGGCTGTAATCCTCACGAGCGCGGAACTCCAGGCCTTTCTTTCTCCTGGGGAACCATTTGGTTTCATTTAGCAGCTGCGTGCTTCACTCTCACACTAACTGGACTCCTTATTTATGTATTAAAACTGCTGCCAAAAAAATCAAACCAAACTACTGCCATCTGGTCAGTATTGTGACTCATAAGGACCCATGTAGGGTGTCTGAATCTGTAGATCTTGAAGGGAGTGTATGGCTTGACCTTTCTTACAAGGATTTGCTGGTGGGTTTGAACCACTGACCTTGTAGTTAGCATGCCATGCTTAGCTGATAGCTGTCACCAGGCTCTATGTAGGTAGTACCCAAGCATTAGTGAAGTGTTTCTTGTGAATTCCTTCAATAAAGCGTTTCCTATTTGCACTTATTCTATGTGGTCCATCTTTTCTGCCTTTTAGCTTTTGGAGGCAGAAAACCATTGCCTGCCCACCAAGAGGTGCCAATCTCTCCCCTTGTCCGTCTGCAGCTTCCTGTCATCCCAGAGGCTTCAGAACAGAGGTGTCTGCGCAGTGTCTATTTTTCCTCAAGGAAATGATGGCGCCCAGTGGGTGGGTAGGCTTAGTGACATTTTATATGTAGTGTCTGTATTTCCTTGATCCTAAAACACTCAATACAGAAAGATGTTTAATGTTTTGAAATTCAGGATTTGTCTCTCAAGCAATGCCGAAGGCAGAGTAGTAAATGATGCAAGCATCAAGCTTAGAATGACATGTACAGTGCCTTTCCATCTGATCACCCACTCATGGAGTCCTTTTAAACTGTGATCGGTACGTTTATTGTGCCAACCTGGCCAGTGAACACATGTGGGATTCATTGAAGGGTAGAGAGAGAAATGGCTCAGCAAGCTTCCCCTTTCTTGTCTCTTGCTCTTTGATGATCGGACCAGTGTGCGGCTGCCTTAGCTGGTTCTCTGCCTCAACTTGCAAGCTACACTACCTGTGGGACACCCAACCCGGGGACTGTGTCACTGTAGTTTGAGGTTCCTTCAAGACTTGCTTTGCCACACTACTGGAGTACACATCGCTTGAGCTGGGGACTGTTGGACTGTATATATATAAATCATAAGTGTCCTTTGTTTCTCTAGCATATAAACATAGCACCTGACGAAGTTGACATTGAACTTAATTCTAGATCTCCAGTTGGCCTTTAAGGCGCTCTAGTGGTGCAACAGTTAAGTACTTGACTTCTAAGAGGCTAATATTTCCAACTCAGACTCTATAAAGATTATTCTTCAGAAAGCCCGAGGGTAGAGCTCTGCTTCCTCTGAATCAGAATCGACTCAACAGCACCCACCTATCACCACCAATTAGTCTTTACACCCTCTCTTTTATTTTAGATTAGAAACTTATTCCGCATCGATACAAAGCCTTTTTTTAAAAGTGTTGAAGATTGCTAGTTCAATGCTGAACAATGCATTTTAAAGCAGAAATTTCACTGGGGTTTTCATTTTGGACTAGATGAGAAAAATTTTAAAGACAAATGTATGCGATCAATCCACGGGCTGAGAAGTTTTACTTAAAACATAAAAATATTCTAGCTAACTTTCCCTCTAACATCTTAATTAAAGTGTTTATCATTACCTATAACTAGTATAAAAGTATATTATGGAAAAAGTGAAAGTCAGGCCAGCTTCCTTTCCCATGCCTCCCTTCTTTTCCACTTCCCTTCCCCCCTTCCCAGGGGGAGGACCCTTTCACCTCTTTCTTCATGCTCACGCAAGGCTGTGGCCATATGAGGTTTTGCTTGTTTTCTTAATTTTTTTACGCAGTGACTGCTATATTAATCACAAGATTGCCTACATTGGGTTGTCATTTTGCACCTGCATTTCCTTAGATCTTTTATTATTTTTGGGTTCAAGAGTTCCTAAGCAAATTGCCCTCCCAACAGCCTCTCTCTGCATCTTTTGGTGAACAGACTGTCCACAGACAGGACACGTTGTACTTGGGTACTCAGGGAGCCAGGAGAGCCTTGAAATGTCTCCCTCCTCCTCCGCCCCCAGCCAGCCCTCACCCAATGACTGCTGGGAGTGAGGAGTCCCTGGGTGGTGCAAACCCTTAATGTATCCTGTTGCTAACGGAAGGGATAGCCCTCAGAAGTGCCCCCGGAAGAAAGGCCTGGTGATCTGCTTCTGAAAACCCAGCCACCAAAGACTATTTGGAGCGCGGCGCGGTGCTACTCAAACACACTTCTGTGCACTGGAGTCGACGCAGTGGTAACTGGCTACTGGTTAGATGCCAAAGTCTAAGTTTCTGCTCTTTCCTCATCGTCAACTTTCTGCATATGAGAGTCAAGCATTCCAGGTAATTAAAAAATCATTTTATTGGGGGCTTGTACACTCTAATCACAATCCATACATCTATCTATTGTGTCAAACACATTTGTACATTTGTTGCCATCATCATTCTCAAAACATTTGCCTTCTACTTGATCCCTTGGTATCAACTCATTTTTTCCCTCCCTCCTTGCTCCCCTCTCCCTCATGAACTATTGATAATTTATAAATTATTATTTTGTCATAACTTACACTGTCCAACATCTCCCTTCACCCAGGGAGGAGGTTATATGTAGATCCTTGTAATCGGTTCTCCCTTTCCACCCTACCTTCCCTCCACCCTCCTGGTATCGCCACTCTCACCACTGGTCCTGATGGGACTATCCACCCTGGATTCCCTGTGTTTCCAGTTCCTATCTGTACCAGTGTACATCCTCTTGTATAGCCAGATTTGTAAGGTAGAATTGGGATCATGATAGTGGATGGGGAAGAAGCATTTAGGAACTAGAGGAAATTTGTATGTTTCATCATTGGTACATTGCACCCTGACTGGCTCGTCTCTTCCCTGCGACCCTTCCATAAGGGAATGTCCAGTTGCCTACAGATGGGCTTTGGGTTCCCACCCTGTACTCCCCCTCATTCACAATGATACGATTTTTTGTTCCTTGATGCCTGATAACTGATCACTTTGGCACCTCATGATCACACAGGCTGGTGTGGGTCTTCCATTTGGGCTTTGTTGCTTCTGAGCTAGATGGCCGGTTGTTTACCTTCAAGTATTTAAGACCCTAGACACTATATCTTTTGATAGCTGGGTTCCATCAGCTTTATTCACCACATTTGCTTATGTATCCACTGTGTCTTCAGCAATTGTGTTGGGAAAGTGAGCATCATGGAATGCCAGTTTAATAAAACAAAGTATTCTTGCACTGAGGGAGTACTTGAGTGGAGGCCCAATGTCCATCTGCTACCAGGTAATTTTTTGCCTGTGTTTTGTTTTCAGTACTAAAAACAATGCTCACTATACATCTTTGTACATAGATCCTTGTATAGTTACCAAAAGGGAGGTTACTGAGTGAAAGGTATCTCCTACAACCTACTCTGGTAAGGTTGAACTAGGTCAATCTCACCCCATCGAGATGAAGCGATGGACCTTTTTTGAAACATGAGGAAGGATGTAAAATAAGAAACATGATTTTGGACTTTTAATGAATACTTAATTCTTATAATATGCAGCACCTGCGCTAGAGTCTAGGTATTCATTGGTGAACCTGACAGAAGCTGACCCTGTCCTGTGGAGCTTGTCGCGTGGAAGAAAACATGAGGCCAGTGATCTGAAGAGTACATCTTTGCAAACTGGATCAGTGCCGAGCAAGCAGCGCTCTGAGAGAGATCCATCAGGATGTCAAATTTGGCATGGAAGGTCAGGACCAAGACGCTAGAGTCGTGACCAGTATTAAAGAATGGAAAATGATTTCCATTCCTTACGTTCATTACACAGCCCTAATTTCCCAAGGGATTTTTCCTTGCTCTATTTGAATTGGACCGAACTGTGTTTCATCGACTCGCAATGACTAGAGCAACAGTCCTTTTGCTGATACCCCCCGCCCCCCGCACTCTCTCGTCCTCATTAGCAGTCTCTTCCTCTCTCCCCCTCCAACTCTCTCACCCTTCATGTTTCTCTATTTAACAAAACTAGATAATATTGGCAAGGTGGTATTTTCTCATTTCTTAGCTCCAGGCTAAGCTACTTGAAGGCGTTCTTTGGTGAAGAGGTGAACAGTGATGATAGAACAGCACGAGATCTTTGAGAGGCAGTTAGTGTTAGCAGGAGAAATGTTTGCCTTATAAATATTTCCCTCTGAGACATCTAGGGGTTTGAATCACATCGCCTCCAAACTCTCCAACAACCCAGATTCACTGCCATCCAGTTCATGCTGACTCATAGTGACTCTATAGGACACAGCAGAACACCCCCTCTGGGCTTCTGAGACTGTAACGATTTACGGAAGTAGACAGCTTCCATTTTTTCCCCATGGATCCACTGGTGGTTTCAAACTGCTGACCATGTGGTTTGCAGCCTAACGGGAAACCCACTACACTATTATTTGATGAGACTAGTGAACTGAGGTAAGACAAAAGACAAGGGAACTGAGATCAGAGAGACCAGGAAAGGCTCCTAGGACACTTGGTAGGCATTTAATTAGTAGAGGCTCAATGAAAGAATGCGTTGCTTTTGCAGCAGCCGTTGGATTCTCTATGAGGATGATAGTCTAATGCTTAGTGCTTTATTATTTTTTTTTGGGGGGGTGTCCTTTACCTGCCTTCCAGTGCTAAGCGTTCAAGTAAGAATATATACCATCCTTTCACAGGAGAGGGAAAAGGTGAGATATAATAAAGATATGAGTGTGGGGGGAGGGGCAAACCCAGGACCTTCTTGGATTATAGGGGATGTAAGAAGATGGGGCTGGGAGGATTGCTGTCATAAACATAATAAGAAACTATGCATCCTTGAGGTTAGGTATTGCCATATTTACAATACAGGAATGGGGAAAGCCAGTGCTGGAAAGAGCATCCAGGGCTGCCCTCACTTTGCCTGATGAAAACCAAGTCGCTGCTCAGTGGCTGAGAAAACAGCATCTATCTTCATTCAAACCAGAAGGTGGTCAGTCAACCATACACCAAGGAGCTCGTGTGTGACCAGGGTAGAGAGGGGTAGGGCTATGCACATGTTCTCCAAAACATTCTGTGGTTCCCTGGAAGCAGACATCTGGAAGTAGAAAAGAGAGATTTACAGCCTTTGGACTCTCCACCGCCTCTCGCGTGTGATCTGAGGGCACGCCGGTTCATTTCAGTTCTCTGGCAGTGTTCCCAACGTCTGGAGATGCCCAGGCCTTTCCCTTCCTTTTCCTTGGATTTTTTTCCACCGAGTTTGCCACCAGCAGTTGCTACTCCTTCCTGTCCTTCCTGGTCCCAAGGTTTCTGCCTCCTCCCCTGTGACACATTTGGAAACTGTCTGAGCAAGTGGAGAAGCAACATAAAATTTCTGTTTGTTTAGACCAATGGAAGTTTTGTGTGGTCTGGAGGGAAGAACAGAGTGCTACCATGCTCACACTGCGTTCGGTGTAACAAGGCTGTGTCCGTCTTGGCACACAGCTCTGCGTAACCTGGCTTTGCAGATGTGGATACAAGGAATTCTGTTTGAGCGGAGAAATCATGTGTAAGAAATGCTTTCTTGCAAAACCCTGTCCATTTAGCAGTTATTTTCAAAAGATGTACTTCAGCAGTTTCCCTTAAACACTGATATCATGCTTAAACTTTTTTAATGAAATTTTAAGTTTAGACTTATAGCAAAGGTGTGAAGCTAGTGCAGAAAGTGCCCACATACTCCACGCCATTTCTCGGCTGAATAACAGCTGTATCCATTGGTTCTGTACATTTATTGAAACTCCTGGAGGGTCTTCCTCGTTTTCACGGACCAAGCATGGCCTCCTTCTCCAGGGTCTCTTGATAACACATGCCGAGTACTGTTGTTAGGCACCGTGGAGTCTGTTCCTATTCACAGAAGCCCCATCTACAACAGAAAGAGGCCCCACCCAGTTCTCAGCCATCCTGTGAGTGCATTGGAGCAGCCCTGTGTCCATCCCTCTTGTCACGGGCCTTCCTTGTTTTTCACTGCTCCTCCATCTTACCAAGCATGAAGTCCTTCTGCAGGGACTGTTCTCTCCTGGTGACACTTTCTAAGTAGGACAACATCCTGCCATTCTTACTTCTAATGAACCTCCTGTCTGTACTTCTTCCAAAACAGATTTGTTTTATTTTCTGGTCATTTGTGGTATGCTTAATACTCTTTGGTACCCCATAATTCAGATTAATCAATCTTTCCTTGATGGTAAAGAAGTACTAAAATTAATGAAGTTAATTTAATCACGTTTTTCTTTTGAACTAGTGCTGATGGCTTACCAGAGTACAGTGTCAAGTGGTGTCCAAGAACTGATACAATTTTCAAGCCGTATGGCAAATTATTTTGTTGAGTATGTACACATCATCAATAATAAATTGTATGAACTTGGTTTCTTGGTTTATAGGGGATGTAAGAGGATGGGCGTGGCGTTATTGCTGCCACAAACATAGTAAGAAAATACACATCCCTGAGATTCGGCTTATGACTTGCCATGTTTACAATACATGGTCGTACACGTTACCCGCTTCTTGAAGTACTGTGATTTATTATATCTGTGGCCTCCATATCAGTTATGGAAGTCAATTATTTTTTCCTATTTAAAAAAATTATTTTACTGGGGGCTCAGACAGCTCTTATCACAATCCATACATCCAGCCATTGTATCAAGCACATTTGTACATTTGTTGCCATCATCATTCTCAAAACATTTTCTTTCTACTTGAGCCTTTAGTATCAGTTCCTCATTTTTTCCCAACCCCCTACCTCCCTACCTCCTTCATGAACCCTTGATAATTTATAAATTGCTATTAGTGGATGAAGGGAGACAGTAGGTCACTGGAAGTCAATTCTTTTATAATGTCCTTTTAGCTTTGAAAGCACTCATGAGCAAGGACTGTTGAAAAGACAGCAGAAGGCATAGCCCTTTGAACTCCTTTCAAATATTAAGAACATTTTAGTGTACTCTAATATGATTTTTTTAACTTGATAAATTCAGACATTCTTGCAATGGGTCAAACATGTCATTTTGTATTACAGTTACACTGGGCATTTAAGATATAGAAAACCAGTTACAACGATAGGCTTCTGTTTTCATGAGGGATTAGCAACAGCGTAATGACTATAATGTTCATCATCTAGGCTATTCCACCAGCTGCACATCGCCACCCACCCAGTAGCACTGCTCATTTCCATGATGCATGGTTGTTGTTCGGTGCCATCAAGTTGGCTCCGGCTCACAGCAACCCTGTGTACAACAGAAGGAAACACTGCCTGGTCCTGCGCCAGCCTCACAAGCGTTTGAGCACATCTATGCGGCCACTGTCCCAATCTACCTTGTCAAAGATCTTCCTTTGTATCACTGCCCTAGTACTTGACCAACACGTGCACGATGTCCTTCTCCACCGCCTGCACTCTCTTGATAACATGTCAGATTCTGATGTTGCTTTCTTTTTCATGTAATCCAGCTTCTCTGACTATGTGCTCAGCGTTCCATAGGTATGGAGAGAGGATACTGTCCTGATGCACACAACAGGGCAAATATTAAAACAATATTCTGTCATAGAAATCAAGATTGACTCCACAGAGAGTATCCTTGAATTCTTCACTGTAATGATAAGTATAATTATAAATATAAGCATAAACAAGTTATTAAAAATCAGTTTTATTACAAATGCAAAACCAAACTCAGTGCTATTTACTTAATTGTGACCCCTTCCGACCCTACAGGACAGGGTAGAGCTGCCCTGTGGGTTTCCCAGACGGTAGCTCTATGGGTTCAAACTCCTGATCTTATGGACTGCAGCCCAATTCGTAACTACTCTGCCACCAAACAAACAAACAAAACACAACACAACAAACAACCCCCCACTGCCAAGGAACTAGGCAGCTTAGACTTGTACAACTCTGCTCTGGAGATGATACATCTGAGACAGGAGCAGACAGCTTCATCTTTCTCTCCCAGAGCAGCTGGTAGACTTGACCTGCCAACGTTGGGACTAGCTGCTCAAAGCCCAACCTTCAGCTTAAAAATAATAATAATAACCAACTTGCAACCAAGACAAAATTTTATAAGGAAAAAAATGATTTCTGTCACAGAGGGGTGAAGGGGGAGACAGACTAAGACAGGGACAGACAGACTCAGGAACACATGTTGCTTTAGAATGGGGAAAAAAAGTTACAGCGCTGGGGAAGACTTAGTGTAGCTTTAGGGAAATGAGCTGCTGGACTCAGCCAATCTGCCCTTTGTAGTCAATGAAAAAGAAATAGGATTTGAGCTTCCTTTTGAAATGGGGCCGGCTAATGTAGCCCCTCCCACGAGCCGAGGGTCTGTTATATCTCAGTTCCTTGAGTCCCTCTCTCCGCGACCGACCACAGCCTGCGGAGGCTGATAATAAATAAATACATACACACCCGGGCACAGAAGGAAACAAAAGCTGCCACTCATGGAAGAGAGCAGGGGTAAGAGCCAACTTGATTTGATCTGAGTCCTTAAGCAAGAATGAGAGAGGGAGAGGGAGAGGGAGAGAGAGGAGCAAAAACCCTGAAGGAGCTTTCCCACCCTTCCTTCTGAGAGGAGGTAAAGAAAGAACTTTGGGCAACTTTTCAGGGAGCAAAGCCTGGGTTTTGTTTTGTTAAAGGTGGCTCTTGAGTAAGTTAGGGGCTCATGAATATTCAAAAGCGATTTGTATGCAGCGTTGCACTCCGGGTTTTGAGAGGCTATGGACTTCTGCAGTCCCCTTGTGGTTGGAGCAGCGGCTGCCTGTGCCACAGGCCGGGGTCGCCGGCGCCGGCGCCGGGGCGCTGCTGGGCACCCTGCATAGATGGGTTTTGCTCTGGAGTTTCCTGTGTGCTTCCCTGTGCTGAAATTAGCGGAGACCTAGACGGTACTGTGGCAAGAGGTTGTCACAACAGGACCTGAAAGTTGCGTGCCTTGCAAAGATCGGAAAGCTTCTTGGTATGTGTCGGGGGACGTGTGTGTGTGTGTGTGTGTGTGTGTGTGATGTTGAAGAGGGAGGAGGGGCATACAACAGCACTAACAGCAGCAAAACCCCATTACAACCCCCTGGGATGTCTAAGGCTGTACGTCCGTGTACCTGCCACCCCCTTCTCCTGCAGAACAACTTCTGAACCTTTCGGTGAGCCGTTGAGCACCTTAACCACTGCACCACCACGGCTTCTGGGAGGAAAAACTGTTCTATGATCTTTGACTGGCTACATGTAGATTTTTGCCTGATAACGGCTAGAGCCGCCTGGTCTACACAGATGCTGTGCAGAGCCAGTCTTTTACCTCTTTTGGGCATTTTCAGCCAGGAGGCGAGAGCCAACTGCTTGGCGCGTGTGGAAGCAGGAAGAATCTCAGCAGTCCTGTGGTGTGGCGGGGACCCAGGAGGCACTGGGGCATATGGGGTCCCAAAGCTGCTGCTTCTTCCTCTCCAGCTTCTCATGTCTCTAGAAGAGAGAATGAGTAGCCAATATTCTTTTTAATAATGGTGATAATGACAGCAGTCAGTGGTTACTAAGCCTCTCCTCTGTGCTGGGTGGTGTTCTAAGTGTGTCACACATGGGCTTTAGCCCTCACACGGGTCATATGTAGTACAGTTGAAGTACTCCCTTAGGATTGTACAGTTAGTGCAAGGTGAGCTTGCTCTCTGCTACTGCCCACTGCTGCTCAGCTCTGCACGCTTTCCTCTCGGGAGCCTGCTGATTCTGATTTTGTCAATTCCTAGACTTATTGGGGAAATGATAGTGCAAAATCTCAAGTTTGTGGAGGCATTTGTGCTTTCACATACACCCTGTGGGCGTGTTGTTCTCCTCCCCATTTTGTGTTCGTGCAGTGTTTTGCAGCAGCAAAGCCAGCCAGTAGTGTCAGGATTCCCTCTTGCAAATTGACGCCAGGATGGGTTAGGTGACATGCATCCCACAGCTAAGAATTGAAAGTTTAGTCTAGATCAGAAATCCTCTGCCTTTGGTTTCGTCTTCTGTCCAGACAGCTCTCACCTTCCATCCAACCACCAGGCACCTTGCTGAAAAACCCACTTTTAATTTTCCCCAGGTGTGTTTTCTGTTCTTCACTCTCAAACTGCCGTTCCAAGGTGCTTTCCCCAGCATTGAAGGTCTGTCTGATCCTCTCCTTCCCCTTAATGTGACGTCAGAATTCTAGCTTCACTGTTTTACTCACTCGGTGCCTCAGTTTCCTCGTCTATAAAATGAAGATCCTCATGTTTGCCGCCTAGCCTTGTAAGGTTCTCAGAACAGGACCTGACATGCGCCGTGTGCTCAATAATGTTAGCTCTTCACATCGCATCTTGGTTTTCACTCTGCCTGTTGGGGCGCTCCAATTCCTGGAGCCCAGCCTTGGCGCCTCACCACTCATGCCCACAATGGCACGCCTCACCCTGGCTCCTGTTACCTGCTTTCTTGTCCACACTCTGTCCTCTGTATGACTCCTCTTCTCCACATGCCAGCTTAAGGTCTCTTCCTCACCTTGGGACTTGCAGTCCTAATACCTTGTCTGGCACCTCATGGGCAATCAACAAATATGTAGTAAATTAAGTACCCCACCACATGGACCTCGGGAGGAAGGTGCTTCTTTCTGTTCCCATAACGATTTGCAAAGCCTTGAAATCCTATCTAAGGTTGCCAGGAGTCGAAATTGGTTTGAGGGCAATGGTTTTGCTCTTTTTGAAATTAAGTATTGGTTTAGCTGATGTTTATCCAAGAGCCAGGAGGCTGGTTTGAGAAGAGGATTTTGGATGAGGGCTCTGCCTTAGACAACCTATAAAGTCATTGCATCTAAGTGGGTATACCTTCTAGGCGGATGATCCCAGAGCCAATGTGACCCCTGCCAGGTCACTCACTCAATGTGATTCTGACATTGTTCCCCATTCGGCCAGGGGTTCAACTGTACAGCCTTGAACATTTCAGTTTACAGCTCAACATCCAGTTATCTGGTCCCCTTAATAGTGCCTCCTTAGCCCTATTTTATAGCAACCTTGATGTCTGACCTGGTGTACTTTGGTAGTGAAGAGAAACAGTGCAGACGGTGGCTCTGGCTAAAATCATGAAGTGCATTAAGTTTGCTTCCAGCACCGTCCCTTTCCTCTTCCTGGTCTGTCTTCAAACCAACTTGACAAATATTGTGCACTGCCATTTGTAAGCCCCTGTCTCAGATGCTTGGGATATAAACAGTTTGCTCACAGTCTAGAGGAAAGACGGATATATATACACAGTCAAATCTAATTTAAGCCAGGCATGGTGAAGTAGTCCTAATAATAACTAACATTAATTATTTTATTTTGTGTTAGGCACAAAATGTTTTATATGCATTGTGTCGTGCAATCTTTACAACAGTCTATGATACAGGTCCTTGCATCTTACAACTGTAGAAAGTGGTCTCTTGGCCAAGATCACACAGCTACCAGAGGAAGCGTTGGGACCTGCAGCACAGAAAGCTCACCCACGGAGTGGGTGCCTTAGAAGAAAGAACTGATGATCTATTTCTGGAAAACCGTGCATACACGAGGCCGTTTTGAGTCAGATTGACCTGCGAAACCTGGGACCCCAACTGTGTCAGCCTCCTTCCCTCAAAGCCACACTAGGATTCTAAAGAAAGCACCAGGGCAAACAGCACAAGCAGTGCTAACTTCTGGGAAGTTGCCCCTAGAAAGATGGGTAGAGTCTGGTGCCCATGACAAGTACCCGTCCTTGGCCAATGGTGCTTAAAGACATTTTCTTTTTTAAAACCAAAACTACAGTAATTATTTAGAGTGAAAAGCTCCTTCCTCCCCCCAACCCCAGCTCTAGCAGACAACTTTTTTCATGTCTATCCTAGAGTTTTAGAGACTGAATCCGAAGGTTAGCCTTGACTATGAGTTTAGGATTGCCAATCATGTCTCTAAATAAATCATTTAAAGTAATTGGCTGCACATGAAATATTTCCCTAACTCATGATTGTCCTGCATGATAATTAGACACACATGTAAAAGCATTTAGACAAATGTCTGTGTTTGGTGTTGCCTTTACTTGGCCAAACCACATGTTGGTAGTGTTTCCTCTTTCGGGTCTGGTTTCCTTGGTTCTCCAGTCTCTTTAGCCAGTGACTCTGCTCAAGGCCATTACCCCCACCTATTGCCCTTTTGGAGGTACTAGGCTCAGCTGGTGCAGACCAAGATGAGACCTAGGAGAATGACATTGAGCTTGCTCTTCTGAAGTCTCTTTCCTTGCAAGATTTTGGTGTGAGTCTGATATCAAGGGCAGCTCTTTTTAAAAAAATCATTTTATTGGGGACTCGGACAACTCTTATCACAATCCATCCAAACATCCATTGTGTCAAGCACTTTTGTACATTTGTTTCCCTCATCACTCTCAAAACAGTTGCTTTCTACTTGAGCCCTTGGTATCAGCTCCTCATTTTCCCCCTCCCTTCCAGCCCCCTTCTCCCCCATGAGCCCTTGATAATTTATAAATTATTATTATTTTGTCATATCTCACACTGTTTGATGTCGCCTCAAGGGTTTAATGGAAGTGAGGAGGGGAGGAGGCACAGATTGATGTGTATGTGCTTGTCCTAAGGAAGTACTTCTTTTAACATGCACATCACTGGGAATGTTCTTAAATTGCAGATTCTGCTCCAATAGCCCAGGGATGGGGCCTGCAATTCTGCATTCCTAAGCCCCCAGGTGTTGATGTTGCTGCCATTCTACAGGTCCCACTGTGAAGAGCAGTGTTCTAGGGTTACGGCCTCCCTTAGACTCAGGAATTATTTTGGTACCAATTATCCAAGTCCTCTCGCCTCTGCTTCTCCTGCAAGCCACCGCTTTGATTCACTGATCAGCTATGTTATGGCAGGATGATGAGAAATCGAGCTCATTTTAATGAATATATATTCTAAAATAGCTGGTGCCCCCAGAGTGCCATATTCCGAGCAACATGTATGAGTCTTCATCACACACAAGCTGATTTTATCACCACACACAAGCCCTGTGCTTCATCTCTTAAATATCTCCACAGCTCTGTGGTTTTCTCTCTATCCCCTGCCTCCAACCAGAGAAGTACTTGAAAAGAGAATATGTGCCTTTCCGACTCCCTGTTGGATGTTAGAGTGCTAAGATGCTGCTGGCAGAAGGGACTAGGTTCTGAGATTAAGGGCCTGTGCCTGGGACCTTGTCTCCAGCCAGAAGAAGTGAGGTGGGAAGGATCCTAGGCATACAGAGGGCAGTGGGTACAGAGGGACCAATGAGATTCCTTTGGACTTGGACACTTAGTGGGATTGTGAAGAGAGGCAAGGTTGTCGCCTCCCAGCAAAGTCAGTTTGCATGTAAGAATGTCAAAGTGACTGTTAGAAACCCAGGAACTATTGCAGTGTAGTACACACCCTACAAAGAGGTGTTTCCTGTTGGTTCATAGGAAGGATATGAACAATTCCTTTTTATCCCTAAGGACATAAGTAAAATAGCTCATTAAAGAAAACCTGGCAACACAGATTACAGGCGAGAAAGAAACCTCACTTGTGATAATGTGTTTCCTTCCAGTTCCATTTACTAAGCTTGGATTGTTGTTTTGTTATTTTTTTAGTATTAATTTCAATAGGACCTGGAACAATTATGCACTGGCATCCTGGTCCTCTGGTTGCACATATAGTTTTAGAGCCTTTTAAAGGCTTCTAGTATAGCAATCTTCATAGTATTTTCCATTTTATAGCATAGCTTTTGTAAGCTATGCATTTCTTGAACAACTTCCTTGTTTTGGCACACCCCAGTTGTTTCAATGTGCAATAAATATCTTTCTGCATGTGGTTTTACCTTATGTTTTACCCCACGCTCTGTGGAAAGAGCCCCAGCAGCAGAGTGACTGGATTAAGGCTAGGAAATGTTTTTTTTCCTTCTTGCTATCAAGGATCTCCATGGGAGAAAGGTGAGGCTTTCTGTTCCTGTAAGGATTGATGGCCTTGGAAACCCAGAGGGGCAGTTCTACTCTGTCCTGTAGGGATGCTCGAAGTCAGAACTGCCTCAATGGCAGTGAGTTTGGTTTGATTTCTTGGAAATGTTTTTTCAACTTCTTGATGACTCTTGCCAAGGACAGTCCCAGAGGGTGAACCCTTTGTGTTCCCACGAGCAGTTTCCACTCTGCTGGATCCTTGCCCATTCTGAGGTATCCACTCAAATAAATGGTAACACAAGGAAATCTTGTCCTCTTAGGTTGTCGTGGCCTCCTACGGTTGGCATGACCCAGCATGCCACCTAGTGTGAGGAGCTAAGCCTCTTACTCACTCAAACCTGCCCCACCTTCCCCACTCCCGAGACTCCTCCACAAGCCTGTTGGTCAAGGTCTAGATCGTCCTCCCCCAATGGTGGGCACCATGGCACTCTGCGCCCACATCCAACTGGCAGATTGAGACACCACTGCCTCAATCCTGTGCCTGAGCACCGGCCAGTCTGCAGCTGCCACTGCCACCATGCTAACTAATGAACCCTGGAGTCATTTTGATGCCAGCCCTCCTGATGGTGTGAGGGAGTGCAGTTCACCAACTCTCCCCCGCCCCACTGGTATAGGTGAATTTATGTGAGCTCTTAATTAAATAAAGGGATTTATAGTTTTCTGCCACATTTGCACATTTTCCTGACTCTTGGTGCTTTTATGTCGAAACTTAAAGCAATAGAAGGATTATTTTTATACATGATGGTGTAGTTTGATATTGCATATTAATTTCCTCTTTAACCTAAAATACGTACATGTATTTTAAAGTTCTTCATGATTTGTTTAAGCCATTACTGATTTTTCACTCTATTGCTTCATGGTTAGAGAATGCGGCTTTATAATTTTAAGTTTTCTTGTATCTAAACATATGGTGAACTTTAAAAAATGTTTTAAGTTGTAGCTGCTGCTTTTATGATATAAAATTGGATATGCATTTATCAATCTCATCTTTTAAGTTATATGACAACCTTTCCCAAACATCATTTTTCTTTTAAAAAAATACAGTGTATACGCACTTTTTGTGTGTGTGTACTTTTACTGACATGTAGAAGAATTTCAATTCCAGAAAAAAAGGAGACAGGAATCCTTTCACCTGTGGCTTTTGAGAAAAGAGGGTAAGGGGACTGGGAGTACAAAAGGCAGGCAAAGTGGATGCAGGAAGGGAGTCATTAAATCTCGATCAAGTTAAAGACCCAAACCAAACCAAACTCACTGTCATCCAGTCAGTTGTCATCCAGTCACTCATAGTGACCTTATAGGACAGAGTAGAAACCCTCTGGGTTTCTGAGACTGCATCTTCATGGGAGCAGATGGTTTCAAACTGCTGACCTCGTGGTTAGCAATCTAATGCATAAACCCCTATGCCCCTAACGCAGTATCTTAGGGAGCTGAGCATCGTGTGACTACAAAATTATGGGTAGTATGGAATGGGTGTGAGTAAAAAATACTACCAAATAACCATGGCAGGTCCCAGGAAACCAGAGCTAAAGGTGGATTCCTCTTGCTATATCTAGGAGATGGAGTCAGGATAACTAAGTCAGTAGATTGCATGAGTATTGCCCAAGTGGATAAAGATGCCGATATGTGTATTTTTTATAAATAATTTTATTGGGGCTCATACAACTGTTATCACAATCCATACATACATCAATTGAGTAAAGCACCCTTATACATTCGTTGCCCTCATCATTCTCAAAATTCGCCTCCCACTTGGATTCCTGGAATCAGCTCATTTTCCTTTTTTCCCTCCCCCTCCTTTTCTGCTCCCCCTCCCTCATGAGCCCTTAATAGTTTATAAATTATTATTTTATCTTATCTTACACTGCCTGGCATCTCCCTTCACCCACTTTCCTGTTGCCCATCCCCCAGAGAGGAGGTTATATGTAGATCCCCAAGATTGGTTCCCCCTTTCTACACCTCCTTCCCTCCTGGTATTGCCACTCTCACCGTTGGTCCTGAGGGGTTCATCTGTCCCAGCTTCCCTGTTTCCAGATCCCAACCGAACCGCTGTGCATCCTCTGGTCTAACCAGGTTTGCAAGGTAGAATTGGGATCATGATAATTGGGGGGGGGAGGGGGGAGGAAGCATTTAAGAAATAAAGGAAGGATTTGAGTTTCATTATTGCTACACTGAACCCTGAGTGACTCATCTCCTCCCCACTACCCCTCTGCAAGGGATGTCCAGTTGTCTACAGATGGGCATTGGGTCCCCATCATGCACCCCCTTCACTCACGATGATATGATTTTGTCCCCCCACCTTTGTTGCTTGAAACCTGGCCCCCTCGGCCTTTCTTGATCACATATGTTGGTGTGCTGCTTCCATGTGAGCTTTGTTGCTTCTGGGCTAGATGGCCGCTTGTTTACTTTCAAGCCTTTAAGTCCCCAGATGCTATATCTCTCAATAGCCAGGCACCATCAGCCTTCTTCACCACACTTACTTATGCACACATTCGTCTTCAGCGTTTATGTGGGGAAGGTGATCACACAATGATGGTTTTTGTTCTTTGGTGTCTGCTACCTGATCCCTTCAACACCTCGTGTTCACTTAAGCTTGTGTGCTTCTCTGTGGGCTTTGTTGCTTCTGAGCTAGATGGCTACTTGTTTGCCTTCAAGCCTTTAAGACCCCAGACACTATATCTTTTTGATAGCCAGGCACCATCAACTTTCTTCACCACATTTGCTTATGTACACATCTGTCTTCAGCGATCATGTTGGGAAGGTTGGTATCATGGAATGACAATTTAGCTGAGCAAGGTCCTATTGTATTGAGGGAGTGTGCGTGAGGAGGCCCAATGTCCACTTGCTACCCTACTACTGAACCTATAAATATATGCACATAGGTCTATTTCCCCCATAATCATAAATATATTTGCATATGTACATGTCTGTATTTAGGCTTCTCTGTATGCCCTTTGCCTCCTACTCCTTTCCTCTATTTCCTTACGCTTTCCTCCTGTCCCACTATCATGTTCAGCCTTCATTCAGGTTTCAGTAATTCCTCTCAGTTACCTTGCCCTGATCACTCCCTACCAGTCCTCCCATCCCCTCCCTCCACTGATTTTAAACCACTTGGTGTTCCCTTGTCCCTGGGTTGGCCAACACCTCCTTCCTTCCCCTACCTCCCACAATCTTATGTCCCTCCGGGTCCATTGGTCCCATTGTTTTCTTCTCACATTGTTTGTCCAGCCTATGTTATCTAGGTGGACCTGCAGATATAGTGATATGTGCACACAAATGCACATGGCTTTGACAGCACCCAAGTGGCACATAAGAACATGGCGTCGACAGCAGCAACACCGACATGCTGCCAAACAAAAAAGTCACTGACATACAAATGTAAAAGAAGAGGAAAAAAACAAAACAATTAAAAAATAAACTGTGACTTGTCAAAAAATTGATTTGGTCACTGCATTGAGTTGACAGCTAAGGTAAACCTTGAAAAGTTTCTGGTTAAAAAAGGGTTGGTAAGTAGACAATGATTAGTGTAGTACTCATATTTTCTAATTTAAACTGTATAAAATGTTGTTTATAGCATCTTTTGCTAAATATGTTTTTTACCGCTTTATTCGATGAGCTTAGAAATAATTGTGAAACCAATATAATAACCAATGCAGGCTGAAGAATGGTTCCCCCCAAAACCCAGGCCCCCATCCTGGGAAAGTGTGAATGTTACCTTATATGGACAAAGGATCTTTGCAGATGTGACTCAAGATTTTGAAATGAGATTATCTTGAATTATCTAACTCACTGCACTGAGTCCGTTCTGGTGACCAGTGGGTTATTTGTTGGGCAGAATTATCCATTGGACTCTAAACGTAGTCTCAGCATCTTTCTAAGAGTGGAGGCAGAGGGAATTGTGACACAGAAACGTGACCACTGAAGCAAAAATGCTGGTGCTGCTGGCTTTGAAGGTGGGGGAGGAGCCCAGTCCCGGAATTCAAAGAACGCACTTCTAGAATGGAAAGGAGTTTTCCTAGTGTCTCCAGAGGGAAGTGTGGCCTGCCAGTGTTTTTATGTGAAATTGACTTTAGACTTTGGACCCCCAGAACTCTCAGAGAATATATTCTTTTACGCCCCCAAATGTCTGATCATTTATTCCAGCAGCCATAGAAGATGAATACAGTAAGTGTGCAGTCAGTGGAAATAGTGGTGGTTTCAGTTATGGACACTGGTTTAGTGTGTCTTCAGCCACATGCACTGTTTTCATTAGCTTATGGATGTTAACTCAGTAACTTCTTCAACAACCCTGCGAGGAGGCTGCTACTCTGTCTTGCAGATGAGAAACAGAAAAATGAGCTTTTAAGTGACTTCCTTAAAGTTTCTCAACTGGGAACTGTTAGATTTGAGATTATTGCTATTATGAAATATGGAACCTTGGTGCTCTTGGGTAAGCTTTGAGCTGCTAACCTCAAATTTGGGGTGCAGACTCTGGGAGAAAGATGAGGCTGTCTGCGCTCAGAAGAATTAATTGATAGCCTTGAAGGGCCTGTCTACAGGGTTGCTATGAGTTTAAATCAACTCGATTGCAGTGAGATTATGAAATATGGCTCACATATCACACAATTCATTCACATAAAGTCAATACTCAGATATTGGTTAGTGGAGTCACAGATTTTTAAAACCAGATACAGTTTTCCATTCTGTTTGAGTGACTGCCCTGTGGTCTATGTACATGTTCCACTTTCACTCTTCACAGTGTTACCCATGATTTACACAGACAAATATATTTGTGGATTACATACACAATAAAACTTTTTTTTTTTTTTTTAGTATTCTCTGCTTTCAGCCACGCTCCATCTGATATCAGTAGTGTTATCCCTCCTTCCAAGTCAGCTATTGAGTATGACTTGAATCTCTGGTAGTTTCCTGTCTGTGTACTATGGCAACCATTTTTTGATTACCTTGCATGTGATATTAATAATATTGTTTGATAATTTCTACATTCTTTGGGATTGTCTTTCTTTGGAATGGGCACAAAATAAGATCTTTTGTATCCTTTGATTGACCACATAGCTCTTCTACCAAATTGCTTGATACAGAGCGAGCATTTTTGCTTCTGTTTGTTGAAATAGCTCAATATTCTGTTAATTTCAGTAGACTTGTTTTTAGCCAATGCCCTCACTGCAGTTTGGACTTCTTCCTTCGATATTGTCAGTTCTTGACCATATCTGCCTCCTGAAATGGTTGAATGTCACCCAATTCCTTTTATACAGTAACTGCATATTCTTTCCATCAGAAGAATTCAATGCTCCCTGCATCATTCAATATTTTGCCCATTAAATCCTACAATATTACAACCTGAAATTTTTCTTCACTTCCTTTAGCCGCAAGCTGAAAATGCTGGCATGTCCCTGCCCTTGGACTTTCTAGCTTTAGGTCTGTCTTTGCTCAATTCATTTTAATGCCTACTTCATCACCTCTAGCTGCCTTTTACAGGCTCTTGGCCAGCTCTTTCATGCCATCATTTCTTCCATTTGCCATAACTACTCTATGTAAAAAAGAGAACATTTCAGAGTCTCTTCTGACATCCATTTTTATATTTCCTTAGTTTTCTGTCTTTTTACAACCATTTTTGGTTTTCTTGATATCCTTGATGTGATCCAACAGCTGGTTTGTGTAGTCATTAGTGTTCAATGTGTCAAATGCATTTTTCAGAGGCTCTCTGAATTCAGGTGGGATATACTCAAGGGCCTACTTTGGTTCTCATGCACTTGTTTATATTTTCTTCAACTTCTGTTTGAACATGCATATAAATAATTGATGGTCTATTTAGCAGTCTATTCATTTCGACCCACTTTAAAAAAATTCATTTTATTGGGGGCTCGTACAATTCTTATCACAATCTATACATACATCCATGGTGTCAAGCACATTTGTACATTTGTTGCCATCATCATTCTCAAAACATTTGCTTTCTACTTGAGCCCTTAATATCGGCTCCTCATTTTCCCTCCTTCCTCCCCCCTCCCTACTCCCTCATGCACCCTTCATAATTCATAAATTATTATTTTGTCATATGTTACACTGTCTGATGTCACCCCCACCCCGCCCTCTTCTCTGCTGTCCATCCCCCAGGGAAGAGGCTATACGTAGATTCTTGTAATTGGTTCCCCCTTTCCATCCCACATTCCCTCCACCCTCCAGGCATCGCCACTCTCACCACTGGTCCTGAAGGGGTCATCTGTCCTGGATTCCCTGTGTTTCCACTTACTGTCTGTACCAATGTACATCCTCTGGTCTAGCCAGATTTGTAAGGTAGAATTGGGATCATGATAGCTGGGGGGAAGGGAGGGAGAAGCATTTAAGAACTAGAAGAAAGTTATATGTTTCATTGTTGCTACCTGACAGGCTCATCTCCTCTCCACAACCCTTCAGTAAGGGGGTATCCAGTTGCACACCTATGGGCTTTAAGTCTCCACTCTGCACTCACCCTCATTTGCAATGATATGGTTCTTTTGTTGTTTGATGCTTGATACCCGATCCCTTTGAAAGTTTGTGGTCACACAGGCTGGTGTGCTTCACCCATGTGGGCTTTGCTGCTTCTGAGCTAGATGGCTGCTTGTTTATCTTCAAGCCTTTAAGACATCAGATGCTACATCTTTTGATAGCCAGGCACCACCAGCTTTCTTCATCACATTTACTTATGCACACATTTGCCTTTAGTAATCATGTTGGGAAGTGTGCATCATGGAATGCCAATTTAATAGAACAACGTGTTCTTGCATTAAGTACTTGAGTGGAGGCCCAATGTCCATCTGCTGTCTTAAGACTAAACCTATAAATATATGCACGTAGATCTATTTCCCCTCTCTCTTATATAAATATATTTACATATGTACATGCCAGTATTTAGACCTCTATAAATACCCTTTGTCACCTAGTTCTTTCCTCTATTTCCTTTTACTTTCCTCTTATCCCACTATCATGCTCAGCCTTCATTTGGGTTTCAATAATTTCTCTCGGTTACATTCGCCTTGCTGAATCCCTACTAGGCCTCTCACACCTTCCTTGCCACTGATTTTGTATCACTTGTTGCTCCCCTGTTCAACTCACTTTTTATAAAGTTTGTAATTCTAGATTTTGATGCATTGTTGACATAAACTCCTTTTCTCCACTTTATGTTAAATTCTACTCCATTTTTATTTGGTTAATATACTTTGTCCCAATATTTTGGCAATTTTTTCATATAATTTTATTTTATGAAAAATTAAAAATAATTGTATTGGGGGCTCTTATAGCTTTTATAACATTCCATACATCAATTGTATCAAGCACATTTGTGCATATGTTGGCATCATCATTTTCTAAACATTTACTTTTTTTTAAATCGTTTTATTGGGGCTCATACAACTCATCACAATCCACACATAAATCAATTGTGTAAAGCACACTTATACAGTCGTTGCCATCATCATTCTCAAAACACTCGTTTTTCTGCTTGGGCTCCTGGAATCAGCTCCTCATTCTCTCCCCCCTCCCCCGCTCTCCCCTCCTTCATGAACCCTTGATAATTTATAATTTTTATTTTATCATATCTTACACTGCCAGACGTCTCCCTTCACCCATTTTTCTGTGTCCATCCCCCAGGGAAGAGGTTATATGTAGATCCTTGTAATCGGTTTCCCCTTTCTATTCCCCCTTCCCTCCTCCCTCCCGGCATCACCACTCTCACCACTAGTCCTGAGGGGGTTCATCTGTCCTGGATTCCCTGCCTAAACATTTACTTTCTATTTGAGCCCTTGGTATCAGCTTCTCTTTTTTCCCTCCCCCCACCTCATGACCCTTTGATAAATTGTAAATTATTCTTTTCATATCTTTCACTAACCACTGTCTCCCTTCACCCACATTTCTGTTGTTCATCCCCTCCTGAGGGGGAATTATGCATCTATCATTTTGATTGTTTCCCCCTCTTCCCCTCCTTCCCCACCTTCCCCCACCCTCCTGGTATCACTACTCCCATTTCTTTTCCCAAGGGCTTTGGATTCCATATGTCGTGAGCTCTTATCTGCACCAGTGTGCATGCTCTGGTCTAGCCAGAACTGAAAGACAGAACTGCAGTCATGATAGTGGGGGGTGAGGAAGCCTCAAAGAACCAGAGGAATAGTGTGTGTTTCATCGGTGCTATACTGCACCCTGGTTGACTCATCCCTTCCGTGTGACCCTTCTGTGAGGGGATGTCACATCCTATTGTCTACAGATGCATTCTCAACAATATGGTTTTTGTTGTTGTTGTTTTTTATCTTCTGTTGCCCGTTACCTGATTTTGTTGACACCTCGTGATCGCACAGGCTGGTGTGCTTCTTCCATGAGGTCTTGTTGCTTCTCTGCTAGATGGCTGCTTGCTTAACTTCAAGCCTTTAAGAACCCAGACACTATATCTTTTGATAGTTGCTTACCATCAGCTTTCTCTACCACATTTGCTTATGCACCTATTTTGTCTTCTGGGATCATCTCGGGAGGGTGAGCATCACAGAATGCCAGGTTGTTAGAACAAAGTGTTCTTGCGTTGAGGGAGGGCTTGAGCAGAGACCCAAAGACTGTCCATTTCCTCAATGTAGTGCCATATGAATATATGTATATAGGCCAATACCTCTATTTTTATTAATGAATGTATTTACATAAGTGCTCACCTATGTTTATATCTCTATCCATAGCTTTGCTTCCTAGATCTTTCCTCTGTTATCTTTTACCTTCCTCTTGCCCCACCACCACACTCACCCTTCTTCTGCCTCCAAGTAATTCCTCTCAGCCTGATTCCTGTCGCCATTGGAATCTCTATGTCCTCCTTGTTGTTGCTTTTAATTCCCTAGTTGTTCCCCTGTCGATGGTGGTATTTGCTCACCTCTCCCTTCCCCTGCCTTTACCTCTCCCCAGCTCTGGAACCTTCAGTTCTGTTGCTTTCTCCTTGGGCTTGCTTTTCATGCCTCTCATATATTGGTAGACAAAACAACAATAACAGAGATAAAACAAAAAGAAAACAAAAGATTGAATAAAAAGAGGGAAAAAACTAGTACACACCAAAAAAGCATACATAATTCCAGGTCTGTCCACTGACCCTTATGACTATCTCCCCACTGGTCCTGGGGGTTCTGGGAACTTCCCCTCCTAGTCTGAAATCTATTTTGAGGCTCCTCAGGGGGTTGTAGCTTTGCTTTGCTCACATGCTGATCTATTATGTTCCCTTCTTGGTTCACCCCATTGTGGGGGTGGCCAGACTGGACTCTCTCCTTGCCGTGTCCCCTGGTATTGTCCTCTGTTGCGGTATGCTCTAGCATATTTTATGAAAATTTTGATAACATTTTTAAAATCAAAATTTCATAAATGACACCTAATAAAAACCTATAACCCTGGCTTTTAAAATTCAATTTTGGTCTCTTTTAACACGGGGATTTAAATGGTTCAGATTTATTTGATCTGCCATACTTGTTTTGTTCTTCTTGGTGTTTAATGTTTACTTTTACAAAGCTTATTTGTTGTTAATGAAAACAAAACATATACTACAATTCAATAGTTTCTACAAATACAATTTAGTGATGCTGTTTCTTTTTTTTTTGAGTTGTTCTTCCCTCATTAACATTAACTCACACTGTCCCCCAAATTCCCGTTTAATTTTTCCATTTGATATTATCACTTAGATTCCATATAGATAGTTCTTAAAAGAGCATGCTGCTCACTATATACCTTTTTTTTACTAGTTAAGCTAAACAAATATTATTAATACTTCAGGTCTTTCATTGCTTCATGGTTTAATGATAATCTCAGGGCAATAGTTGTAGGGGGGTCCGCAGCTTCCATGGCTCTAGAAAATTTAGAGTTCAGGAGATTTTTATGTATTTTCCTTCCTTTGATCAGTATTCTTTGATAGAATCTTTGATCAAAATGTTCAGTAGTGGTAACCTGGCATCATCCAGTTCTGGTCTGAAGGCAAAGGAGGTGGAGGCAGTGGTTCATGGAAGAAATTAGCCACGTATTCCACATGCTACCCCTGTTCCTGACCCTCCTTCTTCCTCTATTGCTCCAGGTGACGAGAGACCAATTTTGTGCCTTCGATGGCTGTTAACAAAATTTAAGATCTCAGCCCTCATACCACAAGCTAAGAAATAGAACTCACTCAAAACTCACTGATATTGAGTCAATTTGGACTCATAGTGACCATAGTCAATGAAATTTCCCCTTTGGGTTTCTGAGGCTGTAGATCTTTACAGCAGTAGAAAGTCCTATTTTTCCTTCTTCCAAGAGCTTGGTGGGTTCAAACTACTGACCTTTTGGCTAGCACCCCAACACGTAATCCATGGCACCATTAGGACTTCTAAGGTCATAGAATAGAAGCACTGATTATGTTGTTAGACCAATTAACTGCCATGTATCATGAATCCATGACCCTAAACCTCCAAAGTAAGGAATCAAATCCCATCAGATGTTTGTATATACACTGCCTCAGTAGGCACTTTTTTGGGGTAAACATATTTGTCTCACTACTTTTGCCAATTGAACTTTTTATAGGTGTACAAGTTATGGACAGCAATTATAGTGATCAATGGTGCAAATGTATCTTTTTAATCAATGCAGCCACTATTGATTTATGTAAATATAAATCAATTGCCATGTATGCTCCCTCCTTGCTTCCCACTCCCTACTACCTCTGGTAACCACTAATCAACTTTGGTCTCTGCTGTATTTATCTTAATTCTTTTTATATAAGTGAGTTCATATACTAGTTCTTTGTGACTGATTTTTTTAAAATCATTTTATGGGAGCTCATAAAATTCTTATCTCAATCCATACATACATCCATTGTGCAAAGAACATATGTACATTTGTTGCCATCATCATTCTCAAAACATTTACCTTCCACTTGAGCCCTTAATATCTGCTGCTTATTTTCCCCCTCCCTCCCTACTCCCCCCACCCCATGAACCCTTCATCATTCATATATTATTATTAGTATTTTGTCATATATTATACTGTCTGATGTCTCCCCCTGCCCTCTTCTCTGCTGTCCCTCCCCCAGGGAGGAGGCTATACATAGATTCCTGTAATCTTCCCCCTTTCTACCCCACATTCTCTCCACCCTCGAGGCATCGCTACTCTCATCACTGGTCCTGGAGGGGTCATCTGTCCTGGATTCCCTGTGTTTCCAGTTGCTATCTGTACCAATGTACATCCTCTGGTCTAGCCAGATTTGCAAGGTAGAATTGGGATCATGATAGTGGGGGGGAGGAAGTATTTAAGAACTAGAGGAAAGTTGTATGTTTTATCATTGCTACCCTGCACTCTGCCTGGTTCATCTCCTCCCCACAACCCCTCAGCAAGGGGTGTCCAGTTGACTAGAATTGGGCTTTGAGTCTCCACTTTGCACTCACCACATTTTAAATGATATGATTTTTTGTTCCTTGATGCTTGATACCTGATCCCTTCGACAGCTTGTGGTCACACAGGCTGGTGTGTTTCTTCCATGTGGGCTTTGTTGCTTCTGAGCTAGATGGCCACTTGTTTACCTTTGAGCCTTTAAGACCCCAGATGCTATATCTTTTGATAGCTGGGGACCATCAGTTTTCTTCACCATATTTGGTTATGTACTCGTTTGTCTTCAGTGATTGTATCAGGGAGGTGGGCACCCACTGATATGGTTTTTAGCTCTCTGATGTCTAATCACTGGTCCCTTTGCACCTTGTGGTCAGACGGACTCATTTTCTTCTTCTGTGTGGGCTTTGATGCGTCTCAGCTAGATGGCCACTTGTTTATCTTCAAGCCTTTAAGACCCCAGACGCTATATCTTTTGGTAGCCAGGCACCATCAGCTTTCTTCACCACATTTGCTTATGCACACATTTTTCTTCAGCAATCGTGTCGGTAAGGTGTGCATCCTGGAATGCCAATTTATTAGAACAAAGAGTTCTTGCATTGAGTAAGTGCTTGAGTGGAAGCCCAATGTCCATCTGCTGCCTTAACACTAAACCTCTAAATATATGCACATAGATCTGTTTCCCCACACTCATATAAATATATTTACATATGTACATTCCAGTCTTTGGACCTCTATACATACTCTTTGTCACCTACTTCTTTCCTCTATTTCCTTTTACTTTCCTCTTGTCCCACTATCATGCTCAGTCTTCATTTGGGTTTCAGTAATTTCTCTCGGTTACCTTGCCCTTGCTGAATCCCTACCAGGCCACTCACATCCTCCTTGCTACTGATTTTGGATCACTTGTTGCTCCCCTGTTCCTGGGTTGGTCAGCACCACCTCCCTGCCCCCTCCTCCCCCTCTCCCATGTCCTTCCGGAACCATTGGTCCTGTTGTTTTCTCCTCCAGACTATTCAGCCAGTCCATCTTAACTAGATAGATCTGTAGAGATAATAATATGCACCAAAAATCAAGTCATTGCAAGATAGGCATGAGTGAGAACACAGCTATGGCAATAAAAAGGGAAACGAATTACCCATAGAAGAATAGATTTATTAAAAGAAAACAATTTTAAAAAGAAAGAAAAACCTGTAAATAGATGAAGGTCTGATTTTTGATCTCTAGGTGTGTCCTTCAGTCAGGTCCCATGGGGCACTATGCTCTGACCCCAGAGTCTGTCCTTTGTATTCCCTCAGGGGTTCCCTGCTCTGCTCCCAGGGTTGCTGTGTCGCTCGCTTTTAGTGCATTGCCTCAGTGTCACAGGGTCAGTCTGGGTCAGTCCAGGCCCTGAGTCTCCAGTGTTGTCCCCCATAGGACCCTGGGCCATCAAGGGACTATGTGTCTCCTCGTGGGATCAGCCATATTGTCCACTCTGTTCATTGGCTGTTCAGAGCAGGGATATCGCCCCCCAGGCTTAATGGGCCAGTATGTGCTCCACTCTCTCTTCCTCTCCCTTCTTTTGCTCGCATTTGCTCTGATCAGACATGCCCCTCTCCCCTAGCTGGAGCTTCAGTGCTGTCCTCTCAAGTAAATTCTTCTGGGGGGAGGGGCAGTTGTCCACGTAGCTGGTTTGGGGTCGAACCCTCAGGCCCCTCCACTGGCTCCCCACTCATGACTGATTTAAGTCCATCAACTTAATGTCTTGCTTGAATTATAGAACAGTATTATTGCTATCACATGCAAATAAAATTTTGCTGAAGATCATCCAATGTTGGTTGTAGAGTATGTTGACAGGGAGATGCCAGAGGTCCACACAGGATTCAGAAGAGGATGTGGCACAGGGATATTATTGCTGATGTCAGATAGGTCTTGGCTGAAAGCAGAGAATACCAGAAAGATGTTAACGAGTGTTTCATTGACTGTGTATAACAAAACTATGTGTGGACTATAATAAACTGTGTGGATTATAACAAACTCTGGATAATCTGGAGCAGTACGGGAATTCTAGAACACTTCATTTTGCTCATTTGGAACCTGTCCATGGATCAAGAAGCAGGTAGTTGTTTGAACAGAACAAGGAGTACTGCATGGTTTAACATCAGGAAAGGTGTGGGTCAGCGTTGTATCCTCTCCCCAGACTTGATCATTCTATATGCTGAGCAAATACATGTCCAAAGGTTATGCCACTCTCCTGTAAATCTCCACCGGAAGGCAAACCTTTCTCCCCCAAATAAGGGTCCAGAGACCGCGATTCCTCAAGCCAGCCTTCTGCCTTTACAAATCAGTCAGCTTTACTTTGCAGTGGCTGGTAAGTCCCCACTCTGCCTCATGCTCTGGCTCCCGGTTCTGCTGCTGCTGCTGCTTGTCTCAGCTGCCTCCTAGATCATGTAGGTATTTATTGCTCTGTAGATTCTGGACTTTTGCTTATTTGTTTTTGTATCATCTTTGTAAAGCTTTGTGTAATATACATCTTACTTTTAATTAAAAAGTAGATATTTTAAATAAATAAAATAGCCTTCGTGAGCCCAAATGTACCTTCCTATAGAATAAGCAAGGGTAGCCTTTGACTTTGTTTGGAAAGTTACATACTCTAGAACTCTTGCTCGTTGTGTAGTCCTTCCTCATTTAAATGAGTTCTTAATCTTGGTTTATTCCATAATGACCTGATAGGACACAGAGTAATTTTTTAGAAAGACTATCAGTGTGGTAAAAGAGTGATAATTTATTTGTAGATGTAAGATCTTCTTTCATCATCCTGAGAGGTTCCATACTATAACGAATCAGATATTTATTTGAACACAATTTGTTGTTTTTCATCTGGACGTTTTTTGTTCTCTATTTCTAAAATGTATCATTTTTACTGAAAGATAATTGAGGTTAGATTTTCTTTCATAGGCTTTTCTAGCACCTGGTGAACCCTCATGATTTTCAAACTGAAAACTGCTTTAAAGAGCAAGAAAAACTACTCTTGTCATAACTTTGATCAGTTCTTCTTCTTCAGTGACCTATTATTTGGATTTATTTCTGAATTGTATGTAAACATCTCTTTTTACCCTCCCTTGCCCCTTCCTTTTCTTTCTTCTTTCTTTCTTTAGTGTTTCTCTGAATTTCAGGGCATTTTCTTTTCCTTTTTCTCTACCTGGAGAAGATTTTCTTAAGATTGTCATCTACACCATTGATTCAGTTTTCCTTAACTACCTCTGATATAAGCTTTCATTGTATGATAACGTTTTGGTCTTCTATGAAGTATTTTATCTTAGTCACTTATCAGAATATCCTCTTACATCTAGTTTAACAAGCAAAGAATAACTTCCCTCTGTTTCTTATGTCTGTTTTGGAAAGAAGCTTTCCCCTCATCATTCTTTCTATTTCATCGCAAAATTTATTTAACCTAATACCTTATTATTAAAAACAAATACATTTTGTATTTGTGTGTGTATTTCTCACTTTTTTATAAAAAGAATTTAAGAAACCACTGTTGTTGTGTGCGTTTTGGTCAGTTCTGATTCATGGTTGTGCTATAGGGTGATTAGTCCCCATCCCAAATCAGTGGTGGATGGAGGGCATAAGCTACCCTGGCCACTTCCAGTTCCATTGGGATCCTGGAAGAGTACATTCACCAAAGACAAGATCCTGTTTATGTGTGAAAAGACATCTCAATCCTCTGGACCCAAAGACCCACTCATGTTCATAAAAGAAGGCAACATTATTCTCAACAAACTCGTGTTTCATGGAATAGAGACTAGAGATGCCACATTCTGTTAATATTGCTGTGTATACGCCCAAAGGAAGCAGGAAAGACTCTTTCCTGGGCCTGTCTTCCTAAGTTTGCTCCATTCCCTCACCCCCATCCCCAGGAAATCCTTGTTGAACTGGGAATTGAGCCCTCTGCTATTTGCTGGTTAGTGCTTTGCATGGTAATGGCTGTTTGTTGGAGATTAAGTTCTCAACCTGTGGGCGGCCTAAGACCACTGGAAAACAGGCTCCTCTATCTGTCTCCAGGAGGGCTCACCCACATGCAGGTATGCCCACAAAGGAGTACCCGCCATGAAGACTGTTACCCATGCTACACCATGCTTCAAGACAAAACTTCATTTCTTTTGAAATTAGAATAAATATTTCACAACATATAATATATTGTTTTTGTGATTAATCACTTTTTTCATTATGTTCAATTTGTAACAATGAAAATACATCCTGCCTATCATGACGATTGATAACAGTAGCAAAATTACACTTATGTAGTAACAATGAAAATAATTTTATGAAGAAAAATAAAAGAAAATAATTTTATGGTTGGCAGGTCACCACAACATGAAGAACTGTATTAAAGGGTCGTGGCATTAGGAAGGTTGAAAATCGCTGTTCTAAAGTCTTTTCATATTCCTAATGGTTACACCGCTGCCAGTTCATAGAAGCAAAACCAAACATTTACCCACAAAGAAAGCAAACCCCAGGCTTCCCAAAACATTCTTATCTGCACTCTGCACCCTTTTGAATACATTTTGGTTGTTTCCAAGGGAAGTGGTATAGAAGGGCCAAGTAAAGACAGTCTTACTTACCTCTTGTCAAGTTCCCTTGTCTCAGAGGACTGGATGTTAGACATTAGTGTCATATTTTTAAAGTCTTAAATAAACAAATAAATAAATAAGTAAATCATCCTGTATGCTCGGTGATGCTGCGTGCTAAGGAGAAAAGTGAAGCAGGAACCCCCAAAAACCAATACCAACCTCACTGCCATTAAGTAGACTCCAACTCAAAATGACCCTTTAAGATAGGGTAGAACTGCCTTTGTGGATTTCCTAGATGTAACTTGTTACAGGAGTAGAAAGTCTTGTCTTCCTCCTGCAGAGTGGCTGGTGGTTTTGAACTACTGACCTTGAGGTTACCAGCCCGATGTGTAATCACTATGACTTCAAGCCTCCTCAAAACAGGGAAAGGGTTTAACAAAAGTTAGGAGATGATCATCTTTCTTGGTTAGTGAGATCGAAGACGGTTTTGAATCTAGACCTTATGGAGATCAAAGGAACCTTGTGGCTGTCACCAGAATTTTTTAGGCAAAGAGACCAACAACTCTAAAGTCTTAAAGATAAATTATTTAAGAGCAGAAGGAAGCCAGGGTGGCCGGACTGGAGAGAACAAGAGGGAGAGCTTCAGGAAGTGAGCGAGAAGTGAGATCGAAAACAGCCCCTGTATAACCTTTGCCTTTTCGTCATAGTGAAATGAGAAAGAGTGCAGGTTTTGAGCAGAGGAACCGGGTGACCTGGTTCATGTTCTAATCGACTCATTGTGGGTGTTGTTTTAGAGAACAGACTAAAAAGGGAGGAACGAGACCAGGTGGAAGAGTACTGCCATAATACACGTGAGAGTTTGTGCAGTTGAATTCTAGGTGGGAGAGTGCCAATGGCGAGGGACACCCATAGGATTTGGGTTATATTTTGAAATTAGAATCAGTAGAAATTCTTTATTGGATTTTGATGAGAATCACGGAGAGGAGCAAACCTGACTCTCAAGGTTTCAGGTCTGAGAAATTTAAAGAATGAAGTTGTTTGGTGCTTAGATGGGGAAATTGTTGGAACTCATTTGAATGGGAAAATCAGGTTCTCGCTGTGGGATATATGCATTTTGAGGTGCCTGCTTAATATGAGAGCCTCTGGGTGGCTCAACAGGCTAGACACTCGGCTATTAAAATAAAAGTTTGATGGTTCAAATTAATAAAGATGTGTTCGGAAATCTACTTTCAAAGATCATAGTCATTGAAAATTCAATTTATGAGTTGGAATCAATTTGAAGGCAACTGGTTTGGTTTGCTTTGATGTGGTATTTCGAATAAAGTAGGTGGATATACATGCAGGTCTGAGATTCAGGAGAGAAGACCTGGCTGGAGAGAAAACTTTGGGTGTTGTCAGGTGATATGGGGATATTCCAAATTTATCTACTGGGGACAAGAGGAGAAGCTATCCAAGAAGATTGAGAAAATTGTATATGTTTGCATGATTGTTGATTGGGGTTGTCTATTTTTGTTAGGTTCTACTGAGCCATTCTGACTCATAACAAACATTGACCCTCATTACAAGAAAGAACAGCTAGTGGGGTAGGAGGAATCAAGGAGGAGACTGTGGTTTCCTAGGAGCCAAGTAAGGAAAGTGCTTCAGAAAGAGGAAGGGTCGGCCTTGCCTGACTTACTCATGAGTCATAAAAGGTGAAATGGGAATTGATGCTTGCATCTGGCAGAATGGTGCTTACTAGTGAACTTAATAAGAACATTATAAGAACACTTTTTAAAACCAGTTTTATTGGCACATAATGCACACATCATACAATTAAGTAGTTCAGTCACACCCAGAAGAGTTGTACAGTCATCACCACAATCAGTTTTAGAATAGTTTCTTCATTCTTGTCCTCATCTTTATCAGCTCCCCATTGCTTCCTCCACCCTTCCCTGCCATGTCCCCAAGGGACCATTAATCCAGTTCCTGTCTCTGTAGATTTACCTATCCTGGATTACATATTGCCCCCCCCTCCCACCTCCAAATCATTAAACAAACAAAAACCAATAATAACAAAACAGAAAAACCTCAATTGAAAAGAAAGCAGAAAACATTAAAAACTAGGACAAATTTACAGTGGATCAGGCGGGGACGATACGGTGTTAAATTTACCCTAACTGCGCCTGCAATCATTCACTTTCTAGTGCACTCTGCAGGGTAGCGAAGCTATTCACATTCCAGGTCTGTGGCCAGAGAGATTCAGCACAGGCTTAATGCACGTGTACTTCCCCCTCACTTTAAAAAAAAACAGAAATAACTTTTAAATGGGCCAAAGGAGCTATCAAATGATGAGATGTTACATTTTAACCTAACTCCATCTGCCATAACCGACTCCACAATGCTTCCTACTGATAGCAGGCTGGTCACATTCCTCAGCTGTGGTCAGAGGGAATTTCCCAGAGGCCAAATCCATGTGGGGACCCTCCAAATGGATTTTGGGCTTCCACTGTCATCCATAGCCTTCAGTGAGCCAGGTGTTCACAATTTAAGCTCGGGTACCAGTCCCACCTTTGGGTTTGGATTGTATTGTTTATAATCTTTGGATCATCCAGGCTGGTGTGCTGAGAGCACGTTGGGATGAAGTGTTGGACACATAATTCTGAGTGGAGTTGATCCCACTGCTACTCTCTTCCCCAACTAAGAAGGAGTCAGTCATTTCTGAAGAACATGAAAAAGAACTTCAGTGTGCCAGGACCAGAAGAAGTAGAAATAGACTCTTGGAAGATAAGAGCAAATGTTCATCTCAGCTGGAAATAGTCTGTTTCTATTTTTCGTATTCCATTTATAGTCTCTAACATCAGTTACCTCTTAAGTCTTTCATTTTGGGAACATTATGGGAAGACATGCAACTCTCCAGTGTTGACAGGCCATGAAGATTGCAACCATTTTCCATGAAGGAAAAGCCAGAGGCTCTACCACGGCAGGAAGCATGAACTTTTTCAAATGTGTTTTTCTTAGGAAGCTGACTATGAACATGGGCAAAACTTAAGGCTCCTTCCTACTTTTGTTCTTCCTTTATATATTTTTCAAAGTTCCACAGTGTATATTTGTTTGCAAATTGCAATTGTGGAGTATTTAACTCATTAAGGGGGGATTAGTACATAAGTGAAGTAGAAAATCACACTTCAAATGATAACTAGAATCAATGCATTCAGCATTAACATAAAAGGGGTGAATGAATATTGGTAATGGAAAAGACTTAAGAGAGTCTCCTCAAAACTCATTAAAATAAAATTAATTGATTTCCCTCTTTCAAAATTAAAATGTAATACATTTATTATTAAATTTTGGGCTATATAAGAAAGAACAAATAGAAAAATAATTCCCTGTGAGCTCATCAGACGTAAGGCACCTGACCTAAGCCATGGTGTTTTCAATTGCTTTACATGCATGTGCAAGCAGGACAATGAATAAGGAAGATCAGCGAACAACTGATACCTTTAACTGGTGGTGTTGGCAAGACTCTTTAATGTGCCATGGGCATTATGCTTGGAAAAATAGAGTCAATGAAAAATAATAAGACCCTTAATGATATGCATCGACACAGTGGCTGTAAGAGTGGGTTCAGACACAGCAACTGTTATGAGGATGGCACAGGCCCTGGTGGGGTTTTATTCTATTTACCCGTGTTGCTGTACTTTGGAATGGACCCAGTAAACCCAACAACATTTTCCCTCTGAATTTTTTTTTTGTCCTGCATATTTTAGTTTTGGAGTTTGGATGAGCAGATTGGCTTTCATCTCTAGCTTCTGTCTCTGGCTCACTGTTGATCTGACAATTGCGCTTTGAATGTGTGATGCCGACGTTGCACCTAAGCCAGATCCTTGATACTATATTCCTGCTATCCCTGGTTGTGCTCAACCGCTCACCTCCTCTATGTTATCTTTGGGTGTTATGCGGAACCCACCCTTCTTCTGGGCCTGTCTGCATTTCTACTTTTGCTTTTTGGTTCCGCTTCCCTGTTTTGAGCTGTTCCTTCTACCCTCTGACTGGTCTGCTGCACTTAGTCTAGATTCTCACAGTTTCTACCAGCTGCTCAGGGAGTTGGTTGTGCTTCTCCCAGGTTCTTTGGCTCTCGTTTCACTTGTCAGCAGGGCCTCTGTTCCACACAACTCTCTTCTGTGTTCCTTTCCAGTTAATCAGTCGCAGACTATCAGTTAGCGCTGTCTCCGACCATCTGTTCAGGGCTTCTCCAAGGAATTGATCATCGGGAAAAATCTTTTCAAGTTAACCATCTGCCCAAAGGCTTGCTATTTTAGTTCTTAGCCCACTACTTAACACTGATATTTTTAAAAAAAAGAAAATCCTAATATAAATCCTGGTGTTACTTTAATAAAGGGACTTAATAATTTGTTCTGAAAGGAGGTGTGATAATTATGTTTAATATTAAAGACCTTTCAAGGTTAGGTATTATTTGACTCATTTTGTGATAAATGTTCAACTTTACTGTTACAGAAATAAATAAGCAACCAAACAATGAGGTATTACTTGTCACATATTTAAAACTAGGGAAAAAGTGTTTTTCCCCCTAGTGTTGAAGATGTGGGGAAATTAGCACCCCTTGAGTGTTGGCAGTTACAGTGTAAATTTGTGGATGGCAATTTGGCTTTAATGATTTACATCCTAAATTTAAAATGCACACACCCTGCAGGGCTACTATTGGAAATTACCCTAAGGAAGCCAGGCTGGCCTTCATACATGCATTGAATGTACGCTGATGTACCTGTGAGAATGTTTATTAGAGCACTGTTTGTAAGAATGAACGATTAGAAAGAACCTAAAGAAGGCACATCCATATGTGAAATAGTTATCAAATAATGATATACATAAATTTCCAAGAATAAGGGAAAAAGGCAGGCCACAAACTTACATAAACAGTGTGGCAGTTACACAATCTCCTGTCCACGTATGAAGGGATGGAGTTTAGCCTGTCAACCAGGTCACAGCTTGTTGACCTCACTGGAGGCCAGATAGATAACCCTCTCTCTGTTGACTCCCTGTGAGACATTCCTGTTACAAGCCACATGGATAGAGTCAGAGCCCTGGAGCTGGAGGAGCCGCATGGAGACCCATGCCAGCACTGAGATGCTTCCACCGCCACTGCATCCACAAGACTCCCCACCCACTAGCCTGTGATCATCCTGCATTTGGCGTCATTGCATGTGTTTCGTGAGTCTGAAGAGGACTTTATAGATTGGTATCAGACATATGGGCTAATATTGGACTTAAGGACTTGATCTGGACTGGGCTGGGATGTTTTCTCAATATACAATTACTCTTTGATATAAAGTTCTCTCTTACGCACATATGAGTGTCTCTGGATTTGTCAATCTGGTCTAACACAGTCAAGCCCGTTTTATTAAAATGTAATTAATGTAGATTTTATATGTGCATGGAATGAAGATGGGCAAGATATCCATTCAAATGTTAGAAGGTTTATTTATGGGTGATATCATAGAGTGGACTTCATTTTCTTTTTTTTTATACTTTTCTGTATTGTCCAAACTTCTAGTAATAAACATGAAACTTTGCCATGACAAACATGCTATTGAAAATGTCATAGAAAAATTTAAACTTAAATGAAAAGTAACTAATTAGATTAGCAATTTTCATTCTATTCTCAGCTAAGTTTCTCAGCACAGAATAACAACTCTACTAGAGGATGTTAGGAATTGAAGTAACAGTTTCAAAGCAGAATTAAAATGCAGAAATTAAAAACTAAATACCCAACACCCAAACCCACTGTCATTGTGTAAATTCTGTGTCAGTTCATTGTGCCAAGTCACAGTGACTTGACAGGACAAAGCAGAACTGCTTTGTAGGGTTTTTGAAGTTGTAAGTTACGTATTTCTCCTAGGGAGGTGCTGGTGCTTTCAAACCACTGACCTTTCAGTTAGCAGATGAACTTTTAATCATTGCACTACCAGGACTCCTTCTGAGAAGAATAGTTCTTGTCAATCACCTAGCTCAAAGGTTGGTGGCTTTTTTAATTTGATGAATTGGTGAGATTGAAAAAATCAATATTAATTTTTATCAAAATAATACATACACACAAAGTCAAATTGAATAAGTCGTGACAAAGAGGAACAGCTGCCGGTCACCCTCATTCTCTGCCCTGCTTCCTTCACCCTCAATCTCCAGGGAAACCACTTTCATTCTTTTAGGAGACTTCCTAGGGTTTACACTTGGACTTTACATCAGGCGATGTTGTTGCTTTTCTGTTGGGGTAGCTGAGGACTTTGCTCTCTTACATCCCCCAGCTTGCTATATCCACAGCTTCCCCACACCGTGATACCACGGCTTGCTAAATTATTATTCGGTGCTTACAGTAGCACATCCAGCTGAGTATTTCTGTGTCTTAGAGTTCCTTTCCCACACACACATTTTTTAATTACACCGGCATAGATTAAGCAGATTTTTTGCTTGTTTGTTTCTTCTTTAGTTTTTAAATAGTTTTCATCTGCTTGTTTTCTCTGCCTCCATTAGTCATTCTTTCCAAATCCTTCAAGATGCTTTTCCACACCACAAGTAATGTAGCAGGTGTGTTTACTTCTGTCCCTTCCTTGCTTATTTTCTGTCCTGCCTTGCTCTGCTCCTCTTGTGAACTTCCTTTCTGCCT
The DNA here is from genome assembly GCF_050624435.1 of Tenrec ecaudatus. Taxonomy (NCBI): domain Eukaryota; kingdom Metazoa; phylum Chordata; class Mammalia; order Afrosoricida; family Tenrecidae; genus Tenrec; species Tenrec ecaudatus. The sequence goes on from NC_134545.1 coordinate 80,438,904, forward strand.
TTCTTCTTGCCCCAGTCTAGGCTGGGTGCATTCTTAGCCTGTGGCATCACTATCTTCCTGAGCCTTTCTTGTCTCTTTCTGTGCTTTCATTATCAGTTTGCACCACAGATCTTCCTCTTTCTAGGTTCATTACCTTATTTGGATGCCCATCTCTATTTTCCACCTTTGGGGTTCGATGGGAAACATTTATCCCACTTTTAGTGCATGCCGCCCTCTGGTGGATATTAATATAATTGCGTAAATCTGAAGAAATGCGCCTCATCCCACCAACCCCAGCACTAGAGAGATCTCAAGATATGATGTCCCATTGTGTCAAAATCCATGTAACTTAAAAGAATGATTTTCCCATTTCATTCATAATGCTTTTTATTATTGAAAATGCAGTTTTAACAAAAACATCAACCTAGAAAGGAAGTTGGTCTTGAAAGGGTTAAATAGCTTTGAGAGAAAAGGTGGAGTCCTTAAACTCACCAAGCCCAGGGCTACTGAGTTGATTCCAACTCATAGAGACAGAGTAGGACTTTCCCCCAGAGAGTTTTCAAGGCTCTAAATTTTTAAAATTCATTTCATTGGGGGCTCTTACAGCTCTTATAACATTCCATACATAAATTGTATCAAACATATTTGTACATATGTTGCTAACATCATTTCCAAAGCATTTTCTACTTGAGCCCTTGGTATAAGCTCTTTTTTCCCTCCTTCCCCCCATCCTCGTGAATCCTTGATCAATTATATATTGTTATTATTATATCATATCTTACACCATCCATTGTCTCCCTTTACCACATTTCTGTTATTGTTCCCTTTGAGGGGGGTGGACGCGGCTATATATCTAACCTTGTGATGGGTTCCCCTTTTCCCTCCCTTCTCCCTCCCCGACTACCCTCTCCATTCATGATGTCGCTACTCCCACTACTGTTCCCCAGGGGTTTATCTGTTCTGAATTCCATGTGTTGAGAGCTGTGTGCCAATGTGTGTTCTCCGGTCTAGCCAGATTTGTAAAGTAGAACTGAGTCATGATAGTGGGGGGCGGGGGGGGAAGGTCAGAGGGAAGCATTCAGGAACTAGAGGAATGATGAGTGATTCATCGGTATCATCCTTCCTTATAACCCTTCTGTGGGGGGGATAGCCAACTGCCTACAGATGTGCTTTGGGTCTCCACTCCAACCCCCCTTGTTCGCACTGATATAAGGCTCTAAAGTTTTATGAAATCATACAGCCACATTTCTCCCTCCATTTCAAATCACTGACCTTTTTGTTAGTAGCTGAACACTTTAGCCACTGTACCACCACAGCTGCTCAGGAAAAAGCGCATGAGAAGAAGCACTATGAGGCCTGTTGGGGCTCTTTCATTTTGGCAGACCAGGGCTATTCTTACTCCCAACTCTTTCTGTGCCATAACTCCTTCCACCCCATCCTCAGTGTCTGCAAGGTCTTGAAGACTTCCTCTGTACTCCTGGAACACAAAGGTGAATAAAAACGTATTGTTACTAGGGTTCCAGTTTATATGTAAATGTGTTTATTCCAACAACATTGCCCCACCAGGTTTAAGCTCGTCTCTGCAGTCAGTTTTCTCAGTAATACACTTGCCTTAGTCTCATTAAAATAAAAACCAAACTGACTGGTAGTGAGTTACTTCTGACTCCCAGTGACCTTCTCGGCCAGAGCAGAAGTGCCTCTGTGGGGTTCTGAAACTGGAACTTTATTTAAAAATACCTCCTACCAGAGAAACAAGAGACTTACACAAAGAAAACTACAAAATACTCCTTTAAGAAACCAAAAGGAACTTACAAAAATGGAACAAGTTAGTATGTTCCTGAATAGGCAGATTAAATATTGTGAAAATGTCAATATTACTGAAAGTACTTTGCAAATTCAATGCAATGACTATCCAAATCCCACCACAATTTTTTTAAAGAAATGGACAAACTACCAACCTTATATGAAACATAAAGAAACCTAGGATAAATAAAACACTATCAAGCAATAAGAACTAAGAGACCTTTCACTCCCAGACTTTAAAACCTACAATATAGTCACGGTAATCAAACAGCCTGATATTGGTACAATGCTAGGTAGGAAGGTCAATGTATTTGAATTGAAAAACTAGAAATATGACCAAGTACCTATATATACCTAATTTTTGATAAAAAACTAACACATATTAAATGGGCAAGTGACAGCCTTTTCAACAAATGGTGCTGGAAAAACTGGGTCTTCACTTGTAAACTAGTGAAACAAGAGTCATACTTCATACCATGTACAAAAACAAAGTCAAGATGGATCAAAGACCTAACTATAAATCACACAGTTATTTCCATTTTAGAGGTGAGGAAGTGAGGTCAATGCCACACAACTGGTAGGGCCCAACTGTGATACAGATCTAGCAATTTTTCAAAGACCAATTTTGCCTTTACTCATAGGAGTTCAACTCACACATTACATTTCATGCCAATTGTAACTGATGTTGTTGGAAACTGCTACACAGGTTCAGCCTCAGCAACCTGTGTCTGACAGAATGAACACTGCTCGGTGTTGCACCACCCCCACAATTGTTCCTCTACCCGAGCCCATTATTGCAGCCACCGTGCCCATCTCCTCAAGGGTCTGCCTCTTTTTTACTGCCCCTCTACTTTACCAAGCATGGCATCCCTTTCTAGAGATTGAGCTCTCCTGATAACATGTTCAAAGTATATCAGACAATGTCTCTCCATCCTGAACTTGAAGGAGAATTCTGGCTGTACTTCTTCCGAGTAGATTTGTTTGTTCTTTGGGCAATCTGTGGGACATTCAGCATTCATTGCCAGCACCACCGTTCAAATGCATCAATTTTTCTTTTGTCTTCTTTACTCAGTGTCCCAGGAGACCCCAGAAACTGAGTTTGGATCATACGTAAAAGGAGGGGGCTGAAGCCAGGGGTCGTCAGTTTGGTCAACATGCTAAGCCTGTAGTTTTAGGATGGAGTATACATAGGTAGCCAGATAGAAGGACAGTTACAGTCAAGAATTATTTCGTTCAAAAGCCTTGGTCAGATTCTCCACAGGACAGGCTAAGTCTCTCAGGACACTTGATTCCAGTTATGTGAACCGTCTCTCACATCACTTTCATTCAGTGGAGGAAATCCGCAGCAGCCTCTGGGAACGCGATGAGGCTGAGGCTCGGGAGACAAGCCTGCTGAGTCTTCACCAGACGAGTGCAGAAGTCCCAGAGTAGAAATCCTTCCCTTCTCTAAACCATGTTTCTGATCAGGGAACTAGTATCTAAGCTTATCAAGATTAACTAACAAAAATACATGTTGAATGAAAGGACTTAAGAACTTGGATCAAACACTTGTATTATGTCCTGGGTTTTTACTTCTTAATTGCTCTAGCAAGTCACATAATAAACTTGAGGCTTACTCTGGGTTCTCTAAGATGGAGATACGGTTTAAGCCAAGCTCAGCAACTAATGGGGCTGATACATGTTACTATAGCTAGCAATAACACATTACTGAGAACATATATGTTTTACCAATTATAAAATGTATTATAACCATCTATATGCTCATGACACTGATTTAGCTATCCTGAGTTTTGTGACACCCCCCGACCCCACTTTACCCCCAAACTTTGTTAGTCAATTCTGAGTTTTAGATAGTTGAATTTGCCAGGTAGTTTGCTTTTGAGTAAATGAGGTATTTCTGTATATGATTATAAAATAATTATTTGCCAGTACTTAACACTAACCTAAAAATGACCAGAATGGGGAAAACTTTTCTACTATTCTCGAGTCTTGGGTAGATTTTAAGTTGGGGAGAAGACTAGCTCACTGAGCACATGTTTGTCTATCACCTACTCCAGTTTCTTTCAAGCTCTTGGTCTATCAAACCCTGTTGTGCTTGTTAGGTGCACTGAGTTGGTTCCAGTTTGTAACAGAACAAAGCACTGTCTGGCCTGCACCCAGAAAGGCATAGAAAGTGAAAAACCATTACCTCGAACCCTGGAGGTCTATTGCAGAACTGTGAGACTCACATTTCCCCACCAGTGGTATCTTGTATAAGCAAAGGTTGGTTAGTTTACCCACTTGGCTCCTGGAGCTAAGTCTTTAGCAGCAATATAGCTTCTTTGTATCATTTATTAGGTCTATGGCCCCATTACTTGTGGTTGTTTTAGGTTCTGCCAAAATCTGCTGCATCAGAAAATGCTGATAGGATCATATAGAATGTAACAATTGCTTTTTCAAATTGATCAAAAGGAATGAATACTACCCAACTGCATATTTATTGATTACAAAAGAGAGAGAGTGAATTTTGTAGTCAGACAGACCCCGTTACAATGCCAGTTGGTAGTACACATCTTGGGCAAATTAACCAATACCTGTCCATCAGTTTTCTTATCTGCAAATGAGGTTAATACCTTAACTGGGCTCCTATGAGGAAGCTTCAATAAGTTTATGATAAAGTAGAATGGAAGGTAATGGAATATTTCTACAAACGTTTTGAAGCCCCTTTGTATAATGATTAGATTAGATAATAGAGACAGTGTCCTCTTAGGGAGCCCCCAATCTATGCTTTTTTTTTTACATTTCAAATATAGTTTAGTGACATTAATTACACTGATCATGTTGTGAAACTGTAATTTGGTTATTTTGAAGGGCACTCATTCGCATGCACAGCAAGGCCTAGGCACTCAGACTGAAAGTTGATATTTAAGAAGGTTAGGGTCTTACATTGGTTTCAGGCTGAATAATTAAATATGATATTTTAGCAAGAAATTCTGAGCTTAGAAGAGAAGGTAGTTTAAGTGATTGTGTTTTCTCATGGGAGAGAACCACTGAAGGGGCACACCAAAGCAAGAGGAAGGACGAGGACAGAGAGCCAAGGAGGCACTGGCTGGCAAGGACCCGTGAACGTTTTACTTTATACCAGGGCCTCCTCTGAGTGCTTGCCTCCACTGTTTTGTTTAGCCCAGCAGCAGCACTAGGAATGATTATGTATGGCTCTTAGGAATACAGTTTGATCAATTCTGACGAATATACACACACCTGAGTAACCCTTGCCCTGTCAAGATACAGAACATTTCCATCACCCCTGAAAGTGCTCTTGTGAATCAATATCTATCTACTGTGGGCTGACCTCTTGAGTAAAGAACGGAAAAGGACTCTATTGCACTTCCCTCCCCTCAGCATATTACAGTTGAAGCAAGATGCTGGCGCACTGGGTGGGTTTGTCCAGAATGAGGAAGGGCCCCGGGGCCTTGTCGTAGACAGAGCACGAGTGAAAGGAAGCAGTGAAAATGCATGTGACTGGGACCGGTATGGTAATTTCAAGAAAAATTGGAAAGTGTTCCTCTTCAATCAGGACGTTTAGTGAAAATATTTCGAGACCAGCACCTGATGCTGGAAAAGATAGCCTTCGCATCGGAGCAGGCCCAGGGCCTTTCAGGGTAGTCCTGGGTCCTAGTCATGAGCGAGGAGAAAGGGAACAGGAAAGAGGATAAAATTCCACTGTTTGGTTTAGAAACTCCGTTCTGCATGGGTCCAACTCAGCTCTTCCTGTTTGTCGTTGTTGCTGTGTTTCTTGCCCTGTCTTTCATTCCTTTATTGATTTCTGAATCTGTGCTCTAAGATGGTTTATTACAACTCATCAATCCTACTGGTTTCTGGTTTCTTGGATTGAGGTGGGTAATGGTGGGGTGGAAACATGGGAGGAAAATGTCTAGGATGAAAAGACATGGGTCTGAAAGTGGAAACTTTTGGTTCAATTTTAAACACAGTTGCTTATAAACTGGACAAGTGTCCTTGCTCTTTAGCCTCAGCTTTCATATGAACCTTCCAAATAAGAGCGTGTGTGTTTATTTGTGTGGGTGCGGCCTGGAGCGTTAAAGAGGACGAAGATGGCATGGGGGCCAGACCACACCTCGTCTGGCTATCTAGGGGAGGAGGAAAACCTACCTCCACACAAGCTCATGGCCTCTTGACACAAGGTAGAGATCAGACATGCCTCCAGCCTCCATCCTTCTTTTACCCTCTTCTGACAGGCCACTTCTCTGCTGGGTTCATGAATTTGAATCCATTGAAATAGCCACAGAGAACTCACAGACAGTCCTCACGTTTATGGGTTTTTTACTAGGAAGTTAGAGGTTACTACACTTCAGGATAAGGAAACATTAAGGGTACAGGCTTGGTCCACAGCAGTGTCCAAGTTTCTCAGCCAGCAGTCAAGCATCCTCCCTTGGCCTCTGCCCCCATGGCCCACAATGCCTGCCGGGCCACAGCATTGCTTCACCGCCTCAGGCTGGGAGTGGGGCAAGATTCAACACTAAGGTTGCAAGACAAAGGTTATTCCACTCCTGGGCTGTTATCACTCTGCTCCAGCAGGCCAAGACAACAACAGAAGTAGGTTGCGAGGTGTCTGGGTTTGCCATAAGCAAGTATTAGAAGTTGGTGGCTTTAAAGAGCAGAAATGTGTTTGCTCAGAGTCAGGGTGCTAGAAGACTGAGTTCTGGCATAAGCTAAACTAGAGGAAGACTATTTTATTATTTAAAAATCATTTTATTGGGGGGCTCATACAACTCTTCTCACAATCCATACATCAACTGAATCAGGCATGTTTGTACATATGTTGCCTTCATTCTGTTCTAGACATTTATTTCTATTGAGCCCTCAGTACCAGCCTGTACATTGTGATTATTTTCATCTCACACGGACCGCTGTCTCCCTCCCCCCGTGTTTTCTGTTGTTCTTTTCCCGGTAGAGGGGTGTATGGTTATGTGTCGATCATTGCGATTGGTTCCCCCGTTTTCCAGGAAGGTTATTTTTTTACTCAGCTTCTAGTAGCCTGAAATCTTTGGTGTTTCTGTGCTTGAAGATACACCAGCCTTTATCATTATATGTCCTCTTTCTCAAGAGGAACTAGCTCTCTGTGTCTGCACTTGGGCAGATAAATTCTCAGACCATCAAGTTTTCCGTCTGGAAAATAGGGTTCATATCAGCACTTAATATACAGTTTTGCTATGAGAATTAGAAGATATAATGAATGCCCAGGGATAATTTCCGGGACAACAAATGTGGGCTTAAGGTCACAAAACACAAAGGTCAGCCCCCAAACCCAACCTAGCAATCTGTGAGGCAGGACCGGCTTGTGACGCTCTCCTCAGAAGGCGATTATGTAAACTGATGGGGAATTGGTGAAAGAAGAGCAAAGAATTATTCTGATCATGAAATCCCAGTAACTAAAAACATGGGATTCCCAGAGTTCGACAAGCCTGTGGGCACATGTTATTTGTGTGGCCTTGAATGAATTACTAAACTTTCTCACCCCCGATTTCCTCAGTGGCAAAATGGAGTAATGATGTCTACTGGGTTGTCAGGATTTCAGGAATACATAGTACATGTCAAATGCTTAGCACTGTACCCTCTACCCAGCAATCATGTATCATATAGTGATAAAGAGGATTATGGAGATGGCAATAGGAACGTTTCTTGACCTAGAATCCTGTGGTGCTGCTGTCTTTGTCTAAGAAGTTGGGGTGGGTGCTTGATAAAATTGGGTGTTGGCCAAGTAGATTTATTTATCTGAAACCTCCTTTATGACCCTTTATATCCTCTTGTCCTACCACCCTGGGAGTCTAGGTTTTGCCTAAAGCCCTTTGCATGCAAATCCTAAGAGTTGGTTTGCACCTTCCCTTCCCAGTAGGGCTTCCAAGCTCCTGGTGGTTTGCTACTGTTGTTTTCCCAGTTTACCTTTGCCATAAGTAGTTCTCAGAAAAAGAGTTCTCACAGTAATGCACTCCAAGGTATAAAGACAATGCAATTTCTCTCCATCTCTCAGGTTGGGGCTGTGGGGCAGATTACTTTTAATTCCTCTAAGTTTGAAATTAGTAAGCAAGAAATATAGGAAATGAAGACATTTTGAGCCCAAGGGCATCCATCTAGACCTGAAAGACAGCCTGAACAATAAGTGGGGGCAGGATCAGCAGGAGACAGGAGTCTCTACAGTGCTTGAGAAGATGAACCCTGAATCTAGAGCCTAAGGCCAATGTTTGCTCCCCAAAGAAGGTAGACAACTCCAGGCAGCTATGATAGCCCAGCAAGCTAAGCCTCCACACTTACTGTCCGTATGAAAAGCTGCCCTAGATACCAAACCCAGTGAGGAAATAGCAGCAGATGTTGAAGTGACATATACGTCTTTGTAAAAAACTAATCTATAAGGGACTTCCTCTTTCATGAGAAAACAAGATGAACCCTTGCAATAGCATTTTGAATTTTAAAAAAGAGTACCATTTTCAATTATAAAAATAATCTCTGCCCAGTCTGACACCTCCCCCACCCCCTCCAAACTGGGGCCAAACACGAAGTGAGTGCAACAGAGCAGCAAGGAGAACAAAGTAATGGAGTCCCTGAGGAATCCCCCAAATAGACTTCTGACTCGGGGGACAGGACTTGGAGCTTCATCAGACCCAACTGGAAAGCATTCTAAAGGGTCAGAAGACAGATGTGGAACTATTTATAAGCTTTTAAAATGTTTATTTGTATTTATTATTACTTTATGTGTATCTATATAAGATAGGCAGGATAAATAATCCTGAGAAGAAAACAATGGGACTGATGGTCCCAGGGGAACATGACAGAGGGGAGGGGTGGTGGAAATGTAGTTTGGAGCCAGCAAACTCAGGGACAAGGGAACAACAATGGATCTAAAATCAATGGCAAGGAGGACATAGAATGCCTGGTGGGGTTTGACCAAGTACAATGTAGATGACAGGAATTACTGAGAGTCAGATGAAGGTTGAACATGATAGTGTGACAGGAAGAAACTAAAAGGAAATAGAGGAAAAAACTCGAGGCAAATGATATTTATAGAGGTCTAAATAAAGGTATGCATATATTTAAATATATTAATATATAATGATAGGGATATAGGTTTATGTACATATATTTATATGCTAAGTATTGAGGTAGCATATGGACATTGAGCCTCTACTCAAGTCCTGCCTCAACTTAAGAACTCTTTGTTCTAGTAACCTGGCAATCTGTGATGCTCACCCTTCCAACATGATCACCGAAGACAAAGCAGTTGCATAAGCAAATGTGGTGAAGAAAGTTGATGGTGCCCGACTATCAAAAGATAAGTCTTAAAGGCTTGAAATTGAATAAGCAGCCATCTAGCAGGGAAGCAACAAAGCCCACATGGAAGAAGCACCCCAGCCTGTGTGATCATGAGGTGTCAATGAGATCAGGTATCAGAAGATCCAAAAAAACAAACAATTATATCAAGGCAAATGAGGGGGTTCAGAGTAGAGACCCAAAGACCATCTGTAGACAATTGGACAGCCCCTCACAGAAGGGTCACAGGAAAGGACAAATTAGCCAGGGTGCAGCATAGCACTGACAGAACACACAACATTCCTCTAGTTCTTCAATGGTTCCTCCTCTCCTGACCCCAGCTCTACCTTACAAAACTGGCTAGACCAGAGTGTGTACATGGAATCCAAGACAGATAAACCCCTCAAGAACAGTAATGGAGTAGTGATATCATGAGGGTAGAGGGAAGGTCAGGGGAGAAGGGGTAGAAAGGAGGAACTTATCGCAATGATTGATGTATATAACACACACACACACACACACACCTCCAGGAGGATGGATAACAGAAATGTGGGTGTAGGGAGACAGCATATGATGTAAGATATGAAAATAACAATAATATAATTTATCAAGTGTGGAAGCATGGGGGAGGGAGGAAAAATAGAGGAGCTGACACTAAAGGCTCAAGTAGGAAGAGAATGTTTTGAAAATGATGATGGCAACATATGTACAGGTTTGCTTGATACAATTGATGTATGGATTGTTATAAAATTATTTTTTAAATTCTGGGTTTTTTTTCTAATGGTTGCCATTAATTTGGCAGCATGAATGAACCTGGGTTTGCAAATGATTGCTATCACTTAAAAAACTCTCCTCTAACTTGTCCTTAGGAAAATGCTGAAACTTTTCTCATTTGCAATTTTCTTATTTGTAAAACGAGAATTAAAATTGTTCTTAATCTTTATAGGATCCTCGAGAATATTAAATGAAAAAAATCTTGTAAGATGCAATGACTTCCTCTGTTGCCCACTCCCCAACCCTTTAGTTCCGAAACGAGCTGTAACTTCTCCTGCATATCGATTAGACATTGAATTTTCCAAAAGGAGACTAACTGGAATTCTTGATTACCTTTGAAGATATCTTTTACAAGCTAGAGGGAGATATGGATGCCCCTCTTCCTTGATTTCTGATTCAAAGGAAAGATCCACTTGACAAAGGAAATGACTGGCTCATTTAGGCATTAGTAATCATGAAGGAGAAGACTGTAGAACCATGGACATGTGTCTTAGAAGCTTAAGAAGGAAGATTGAAAAAGAACTAGTAAAAGAAGAGGTGAGATCGCATGGTCAGAGTCACTTCAGAGTGACTCAAAAATGCCAAATCTCTCTCTCACACACACACACACACACACACACACACGCACACGCACACACACACGCGCACGCACACACACACACACACACACACACAAGAAAGAGCCAAGAAATCTGATTCTGTAATCATAAGTAATCTTAATGGTTAACAAAAATCAAAGGCATTTGGAAATGCATATTTGACTAGAGGGATTTTGATGGGGAGTTCAGATTTCAGAAAGTCATGTACAAAAACTAAGGGTGATATAATTTTCTTTTTCATATTTTTCCAATTATTTTCTAAATTTTTCTATGACAACCATGACTTTTATAAAATAAAAGCTGATGTATGATAGAAAAAAAAGCATGGCAAGTCATTGAAAAGCATGTTTAGAAGCTAGGATAATATTTAAAAAAACTAAAATGTTTAAAAAAAACTTTAAAATATTACTTGAAGATGAGGCCTGCGGGGAAAAATGTTAAAGATAACGGCAGAAGTTATTTTGGTTATGGCTCAGTGCAAGGACAAGAACAGGAAGAGGGCTGTCTGATGATAATGGATGAGGTAAGGTAAATGGAACCTCTGACAAATGCAGTTCAATCAGTTTAAGGTAAAACATATGTCACTAAGAAGCTCTTTGCTTTTCCAAATGAATTTAAAGAAGTTTAGAGAAAGTTATTTTCACTCTCAGATTTGGTAATTAAATCACAAAAGATCAGAGAGGATGGATTCAAAAGACTTCTCAGGAGTTTCATTCTTGGCAACATTTAGAAATAAATATAGATTTGTTTGCACCTGGATAGATTTTATGTCAACTTGATGGGGCCTGTGTGGAAGGAGGGGTAGAGCCCAACCTGCCACTCAAGTGGCAACCTGATAACAACTCCTTGGGGTGTGGCCATGGGTATAAGAGTGAGAAATACTGAGAATTGCTTCTCTTTGCCCCCTTGCCTTCCTGCTTATGGGCACACTGTGCCTGTCTCCAGGCGTGGCCCTCTGTGGGCCCCACAACCTTGAAAGCTGCTGGCACCCAGTCATATCTCCACCAACCTTGGATCCCAGTGACTGCACCTACTGACCTGTGACCACCCTGCTCCCCATTTCACAGTGTGGTGTCATCAGCCTGTAGCCCCAGGAAGACCCAGCCAGCACTGGACTATGGACTAGAGGGAGATGGGGCTGGAGCACCTTCTTGATGTAAAATTGAGCCTTGATAAAAAGTCCTTCCTGGTACAGAGCTGAGTTGTTGATTTAGACAGCCCAGCCTAGCATACACCACAAAGAGAAAACCCTGACCACTTGAAACTGGCATGTATTTACTAAGATAAAGGTGTATAAAGTTACTTCAATTGGAAGTTTAAAGAAAGTTTGGCAGTTTTTTATATATGCTAGAACTAGTGTATTTTCATTTCCACATGATATTTTCTCCCATAAAAATCCTCTTTAATATTTTAATAGTAATACATATGACATGGAATTCAGTAAAAAATTAACCTTGAGTTGTGAAAAGCAGTTTTTCCCCTAATTTACAACTGGACACTCTCTAATAAAGCATTTTTTTACAGTAGACCTGACTGAATTAATATAAATAAAACTAATTTTTACCTAAAGACATTTATATTCCTAAGTCAAGGATGCATATTTTATTTTAGCCTGACTTTCAAGTGCCCTAGTTTAATATAGGGGAACTCAGAGAATCTATCCATCAACCAATCTTTGTTCTTGAAATTTTCTTGTCATTTCTGAAGCTTATGAGATATTTAAGGACACTTGACTTGGTGGGAGAAACTCCCCCTAGGCTTCCTGTCCCCATAGTCACAGAAATAGGACTTACCACCATTCTGCCTAAATGCTACAGTTTTCTGCTATAAACTGCCAACAAATTCCCTATAGTTTCTTTTATATCCCATTTAGGTAAGTAGTGACTTGGGCTTAAAACGTCCCAAGATGAGCAGCGAACTAAGGGGCAACTATTGCCTGTCCTTGTCCAGAGGAAAGAAGAGGATGGCAGCGGTTCAATGGACGCATAGACACGCGGACTTCAGAAGCCCTGACTCAAAGACCAGAAGAACTAGATGGTGCCCAGCTATCATGACCAACTTCTGCGACAGGGCTCACCTTCAAACAAAAACTCATGGACATAGAGTCAATTTCTTAGTGACCCTCGAGGACAGACTAGAACTGCCCCTGTGGGTTTCTGAGACTAGCTCTCCGGAATAGAGAGCTTTGGTTTTTCTCCTGCAGAGCAGCTGGTGGTTTCAAACTGTAGCCCTTGCAGTTGCCAGCTCAGTGCATAACCAGTACACCATTGGGGCTCTTTAGGGATCACATTAGATAATCCTAACTGGAACCGATCAGGAAAAGTGTGGGCCAGGTTTGTAATTTTTTTTTACCATAATTGCTCAGTGTGTACACTGAGCAGATAATCTGAGAAGCTGCACTAGATGAAGAAGAAGGCAGCATCAGGATGGAAGGAAGGCTTATTAACAACCTGCAATATGCAGATGATACAATCTTGCGTGCTAAAAGCTAAGGAGAACTTTAAAGCACTTGTCGGCAAAGATCAGTTACTTCAGCCTTTAGTATGAATTTGCAACTTACTGTACAGAAAACCAAAATTCTCCCAACTGGACACACAGACAATGTCAAGATAAATGGAAAAGATTGTAGTTGTCAGGAATTTCATGTGTTTGGTTCCACAATCAATGCTCATAGTTGATATACCAAACAACACACTGCACTGTGCAGATCTGCTGCACAAGACCTTGTTGAAGTGCTCAGATGTAACCTTGAGAACTAAGATGAACCTGACTCAATTCACGTTATTTTCAATGACCTCATTCACATGTGAAAGTTGGACATTAAATAAGGTGGACTGAAGGAGAATTGATGCATTTGAATTTTGATGCTGGAAAAGAATATTGAAAGACCATGCACTGGCTAAAGAACAAACAAACCTGTCTTGCAGGAAGTACAGCCAGAATGCTCCTTGGAAGCAATCTCACTATGTTGGACGTGTAATCAGGAGAGTGGTTGGACATGTAGAAGGACATGTACAGACTCTGGAGAAGGACTTTGTGCTTGGTAAAGTGGAGGGGCAGTGAAAATTAGGAAGACCTTCAAGGAGATGGATTGCGTCAGGAGAAGGCTGCAATAACGGGGTCACACCTAACAACGGTCAGATGGCACCAGACGTGGCAGTGTTTTGTTATGTTGTGCATAGCTACACTGGGTGTCAGAACCAACTTGACAGCACTGAGCCATAGCAACAACAGATGAAGTAGGAAAACGTGGAGCAAAATTCAGAATCATAGAAGAGATCAGGCTTGCTGGGCTGACAGACTTATGGAACTCCATGACTATGGCCCTCAGGCACCTTCAGCTTTGGCTTTGAACTCACTCTTTTGTCTCAATTATCAACCAAACACTAGAAAGGCCTATAGGGGAACACTGACACTCAGGTGTCTGCACATCTTAGAATAATCAATAAGTTGAGATCCAAAGGACAGCGCTTACCAAAGGTTAAAGTTCAGAAGGGTTAGGAAATGGGAGGAATGGAAACAGGAGACATAAAGAGGGAGGGGGATATGTGATGTTACAGAGGGGATTGCAATGAATGAGATGAAACAAAATATCTATGAATTGTTGAGTGTAAAACTGAATGAAGCACGGAATGTAAACCTTCACCCAATTCTCAATACAAAGTTAAAAATAATACTAATAATGGGTTATAGCTTCATCCACATGCTTCCCCTGGTCTGGCTCTGGGAGACCATGGAGGTCTAAGCCATTTTGAGGCAGCAGAGAGGCAGCAATCGTCTCAAATATCCCAATAGCAGCAAGGTGATTTGTTTCTGTCATCTTCAGCACACAGAGACTACCCTGTTGGACAGGAAAAGCATCAGCAGCCACCCCTCACCCCAGCCCCACCCTGACCCCACTGACCCTTACTTCAGGCACCATTCCATCCTCTTTGTTGATGCAAGAAATCCTCTGTCCTGTTGTCATCATATACCATCATAAACTGAGTTTTTGAAATCCTTTGGATAGTTCACTCAGTTTATCCTCAGTCTCTTTCGTTTTCTCTCTTTTTTCGCTTTTTACGTCTGTGCAGTATTAGAGGCGACAATCTCATTTTGGTGAAATCACTCTTGTGCTACAGCTATTTTCGCAGGAAATAGTTTCGAAATGACACAATCTGTTCTGAACAATAGTTGTGGTCCTGGGAAATGTCTATCAGAAAAGTATGGTTAACGGTTGGTATGTTAGGCTGGGTTGTCTAGAGAAACAAAATCAGTGGCACTCATATATGTATAAGAAAAAACTTTATATCCAGAAGTAACTGTATATCAAGAAGGCATCCCAGCCCAGTCCAACTGAAGTCCATGGGTCTGATGATAGCCGGAGCCCACTTCAAACCCACATAGCTTCTGGCTAATGATGCAGAAAGGTAAAGCTCCACTTACCCCTCTCTGTCATGGTTTTTCTGCCAGTATTTGAATATTAATGGCATAGCTTCCAGCCTCACAGCAACAGGTGTGACAAACTGACAAACAAGTGGTAAAGTGTCATACATGGTGTTAATTTAAGTTGAGAATATAGATAAGTAGTTCTCAACTTGTGGGTCTCAACCCCTCTGGAGGTCGAATGACCCTTTCATGGGGTCGTCTAAGACCATCGGAAAACACAGATTCCCAATGGTCTTAGGACCCAAGACACTACTCCTTTATCATCTCCAGGCAGGTCCACCCACATGCAGATACACCCACATACGAGTACCTGGCGTGAAGACTGTTACCCATGCTACACCATGCTTCCAGATAAAATTTCATTTATTTGTCATTAGAAATAAATATTTCACAATATATAATTACATATTGTTTTGTGATGAATCACTATGCTTTAATTATGTTCAATTTGTAACAATGAAAATACATCCTGCATATCAGATATTGACATGACAATTCATAACAGTAGCAAAATTGCAGTTATGATGTAGCATTTAAAATCATGTTGTTGTTGGGGGTCACCATCGCATGAGGAACTGTATGAAAGGGTCGTGGCGTTAGGAAGGTGGAGAACCATTGATCTAGATCATAGGTTCCCAAGTTTATTTGACCTACTGTTCCCTTTTCAGAACAAAACAGAAAAATGGATTTGCCTCCCTGGTTAAATACATCTGAACTGTAGCAATAAATCCAGGATAAAGTTTAGGAGTCTTGGTGAACTAGTGGTTATGAGTTAGGCTGCAAAGGCAGTCCGAAACCACCAGCTTCTCCCAGGAAGAAAGATGAGGCCTTCCATGCTCATAAGGAATTAGCGTCTCAGAACCCCCCGGGGGAGTTCTGCCCTCTCTAATAGGGTCACCATGAGTCAGAACCAACTTGATGACCGTGAGGGAGTGGTCTACTTTTGATGCCCCTGGAACATTCCTGCGCCCCAGGAGGTGGTATCACCCACTTTGAGAAGCATTGATCTAGATCAAGGGATGTAATTCTTCATTGCCTCGGCAGCATTATCTTCCATTCAGAGTAGTGTATTTTGAAAGGAACATTAGCAAAGTGGAAGACTTGTAATGGAGAGCAGTGGAGTAATGTAAGATCCGAATTCACTATATGTATATAATGCTTAATAAGATAGGGGCCATTTAACGTGGAGAACAGGTGACTTGAGTTTGGGTTTTTGCTCTTTTATATACCTTTCTATGGACTTTTTATATACCTTTGAGGATTTGAAAAAATTAGAAAGTAGAAATAGTTTGTTATTTCACAGCTAAGAGCTAGGATCAATGATTAGATATTAGAATGAAACAAAAGTTGAACTGAGATCAAAGTATTCTAACAATTACATATATGTAGCAACGGGCTGGACGATATGGGCTTTAGGGATAAGGTAGTAGATAAACAGACATGTTTCCTATCTTTATAAGCAGTGGTTCCTAGCCCTGGATGTACATTAGATACACCACAGACGTGCTTTAATCTCCTCAATCATATGTTTACAATAACAACTACACTACCATCTACTGAACACTTACTGCGTGCAGGTGCTATGGTATACTCCACACTAGGGGTACAGTAGTGGATAGGCTGATATGGTGCTTGCCCTCTAGCCAGTGGTTCCCAGCCTTGGCTGCACAGTAGACACACCAGAGTTGAAACAATGTTAAAACAATAATGGTTATTTATTAAACAGAACTTGCAAATTGGACACCATAGAGTATGAGACCGAATATTGCATCTCAGATTAAACAGTTTCAATAAGCCTTTGGGATACTCATGAACATGTATGTAACCTCCTCTTTCCCTCAGAATGTGTTTGGCTAAAGACGACCCATGGTTGAGGGACTGTTCCTATGAGCTCATCTGCAATATGAAGTTACTCTGAGAGTGGTAGTTACACATATCTTCAAAGAAAAGGCTAGTTCTTTGTTTTAATTTTAATATTTTAAAATTTAATCATTTTATTGGGGGCTCATACAATTCTTATCACAATCCAAACATACATCCATTGTGTCAAGAACATATGTACATTTGTTGCCATCACCATTCTCAAAACATTTGCCTTCTACTTGAGCCCTTAATATCTGCTGCTCATTGTCCCCCTCCTTTCCCACTGTCCCCTACCTCATGAACAAAAGGCTAGTTCTTATTGTGAAATTTTAGGTTACTTAATATCTGAAATATTTGCCCTATGAGACCAGATTTGGGTCATAGTCTTTGGAAGTAGTAGAAAAGCTACCCTCAGCTTCCATATTTTATTTTCGCCTCCACATAGCCTACATGCTCATTCAATTGTGAGCCTTGCATCTGAGTTCATTATTCTTGGTAAGTGAGAGAGAGAATATCCCATGGACTTTATGACTAAGCTCTGGGTCCCAGATTTGGGAAGTACTGCCTAGACACATGTCCCTTAATTGCCTGCAAATTGAAGTTGAACTTCTTGGCAGCTCACTAAAAACAGTCAGAACCATGGAGCTGAGAAATTAAAACACATTTTGAAAACAGTTTGGAATCAATTTCTATCCAATAAATGCCTCCTATCTACTAAGAAATCAAAATCAGCCCTCCCCAAATCAATCTTACCCACATATGTACTCAGCTGGCACACGTGGAGCATTGCTACTCTAGTGAGCTAAGGTGCTCAGTCTCATCGAGGAGAGCGACAGGTTAAAGACCGCTATGGCATTGTGGGAAGGTGTGATGGGACAAGGATGCACTGGAGAGTATCTTTTTCTTTGTCAGAAAAGGGGCATGATGCTTTCAGGAAAGACTTCCTGGTTGAGAGGACATATGAACTAATTATCTTGAGGCCTCAGTTTATCTAAAGGTGAATTGGATTAAAAAAAGAGGGAATAGAACATTGTAGACAGAAGAAAGAAGCAGGAACAATGGAACAAGAATATTTAAAAGGGGACCATTTAAAGACCAAGACCTTGAACTCCACCTGGATTATAATCTTGTATGGTTAGCATGGTCTTAAAATTATTGTGCAAGAATATGAACAACTATATGAAGAAATGTTCAAGGTCATTAACAATAAGGGAAATACAAAATAAAATAACAATGAGATATCACCTCATGCCAACACTTTTGGCAAAATTCAATAAATCAGAAAATAACAAATGCTGGAGAAAACCTGAAGAGATAGGATCGCTTTCACACTGCAGTTGGGCCTGTAGAGTTGGATAGCAATTATGGAAATCAGTATGGCTCTTCCTTAAATGCAAAGTAAGCACCCTCTGGTCTAGCAATCTCTCTACTGAGTATACCCCCCAAAGAAGTGAAGAATGTAACATGAACAGACAGATGTGCACCTATGTTTATTGCGCAATGTTCACAATAGCGAAAACGGAAACAATCATAAACCCCAGCTATAGAGGAATGTATAAACAAGTTCTGGTACCTTCATACTGTGGAACTATATATATCAATAAGAAACAATGACAATTCTTTTAAACATCACAAGACATGGAAAAATGAGAGAACATTATGCTTAGCAAACTCAGTCAATTTTACAAAGTTAAATATTTAATATTAACATTGTTATAAGGATAAACAACGAAGGACAGACGTAGTTTATACATCAATAGACAGGACTTTGATGACTGCGAGGTGAGGGATGGCAGCAGGGGGAAAAGAGAGGGAAGACAAAAAATGGAGAATTTAACGTGAAAAAACAAACAAACAAAAAAAACCCTGAAAACACCTACATTAGGAAGCTCTTGGAGATATTTGCGTGAACCACTTTCATGGCGTAGTAGTCAAGGAGTGTGTGGATTGTGGGGATGTGAAATTCAGGAGTACACATAGTGCATGGGGAAAACTCAACTTAGAGGAAGTCAGATTATAAGAATAGCTGTGTCGATGTATCAATTCACTTGAAATGCTTGAGGGAGAGAGCCAAAGTCAAGAGAAATGGAATATACGGTACTAATTCTAATAAATCTTATGAAGAGAGGAAGTGGCCTTTTCCCTCCCTGTCCAGAGAGGATGGGTGGAGTCTGGATCCAATAGTGTCTTTGTTATCCAATGTTAGCTTTCCCATCCCTAAAGATAGGTCTACCAGAAGAATGCGTCATTCCCAGAAGTCAGTCCTAGGCAACAAAGACTTTCCCAGAAGATGGAATAAAATGTTCCTTTCCCACTATGTATTTCCCAAAGCCTTTGAAGTTTCAGTAATTTTAATTAAGAATTCCAGATATTTTAGTAATCATTTACAAGTACTAAACAACTAATAGACTACATAGACCTCAACTTCGGTGACACTGAGACCAGAAGAGACAGGTTGTAGTCAGCTACTGCTAGTCTGAAAGGGATCACAGTATCATTAAAAAAAAAATCATCAAAAAGAAAGAAAGGAAGAAAGGAAGGAAGGAAGGAATCACATTAGAAGGTCTTGGATAGAGTGGGAGAAACATGTGGAAATTCAAAATCATAAAAATGACAAGCTTACTGATCACAGAGAGACTGGTGGAACCCTTCATGCCTAGAACAACTCAACCATGCAGTCCATCGGAAGTCCAAAGTCCATGCGCAGGGTCCACACATGGGTTCAGCCTCTGGTGAGTCCTTTCTGGCCATAACTAAGGGATGTGAACAGACTTGTTGTCTGACAGAACATTGTAAAGTCATTTATGGTGCAAGTATTTAGGTTATAATGTAATATCTTATCACTTAAACTCCCCTTTGACCTATTAAAAAGTAGGTTTGTTTAAAAAAAAGTGAAGAGGAAATACATGTGGCTTAAGCCTCTGATGAATTCCCTTTGAGTATAGACTGGGGGTGTAGACAGCCTTGCAATCATGCAGAATGCATTGGAAAGTGGATTATTGCAGATGCAGTGAGGTTAAAATCTTTACACCTTATCACTTGATTTCCACTTTGACCTGTTTTAAGCACTCTAGTTTTTATTATTTTCTGCTTCTTTTCAATTGATGTTGTTCTCTGTTTTACTTTGTTAATTGCTGTTAGTTTTTTATGCAGCTTATTAAAATTTTTAAAAATCATTTTATTGGAGGCTCATACAACTCTTATCACAACCCAACTCTTATCACAACCCTATAAATATATGCACACATATATATTTCCCCCATAATCATAAATATATTTACATATGTATATGCCTGTATTTAGACCTCTATGTATACCCTTTGCCTCCTACTTCTTTCCTCTAGTTCCTTTTGCTTTCCTCTTGTCCCAATACCATGTTCAGCCTTCATTTGAGTTTCAGTAATTCCTCTCGGTTACACTGCCCTTGATCACTCCCTACCAGTCCTCCCACCCACTGCCTGCCACTGGTTTTGAACCAATTGTTGCTCCCTTGTCCCTGGGTTGGCCAACACCTCTTCCCTCCCCCCACCTCCCACTCTTCCATGTCTCCTCAGGACCGTTGGTCCCGTTGTTTTCTTCTCCACATTTTTTATCCAGCCTATCTTATCTAGACAGACCTTCAGAGATAATATGAGCATAAAATTGCAGATGGTCTCGACAGCACCAAACAAAGTGGCACATAAAAACAAGGCGATGATGGCAGCAACACCAACACACTAACAAACAGAAAAGCCACTGACATACAAAATCTAAAAGAAGAAAAGAAAGAAATAGAAAGAAAGGAAGAAAAGAAGAAAGAAAGAAAAGCCTGTTAATAGTTCAAGGCCTGTTTGTTGACCTTTAGGAGTGTTTACTGGCCGAGTCTGATGGGGTGCCATGCCCTGGCCCCAAAGTCCATCCTTGATACTCCCTTAGAACCTCCTTGCTCTGCTTCTCCCTCTGCTCTATTGCACGCCCCCAGTGTTTTGCCTCAGTGTGGTGGGCTCAGCTCAGTCGCACACCCCACACTGTGTCTCTGGTGCTGTCCCGTGTAGGGCCATGGGTCAGTGCAGGATGTTGCATCTCACAGTGGGACTGACCATATGGTCCTCTCTGTGCATTGGCCGCTCCGAGCCAGGCTATCGTCCTCTGGTCTTGGTGGGCCAGGGTGTGCTCCACTCCCTTCATTTGCTTCAGCTTCCTTCTGGGTATGGTAGCTCAGTTCCTTTTCCTCACCAGACGATCTATTTTCATTTTCTGTGGCACTCCCTTCCATGGTGGGGGTCGGGTTGATTCTGGTTGGGGCTGGGCATATAGTCCAGCTTTTTTGTGGAGTCCTCCACATGTTACGTTGCCCTCCTGGTTTGGTGCCTCCCGGTGGGGTCTGTATACATGTTCCAGTTCTGTGGGGACACAACCAATACTCTCCCCCGGGTGGGTTAGTGCCCTGTTCCCCCAGTGCCATCATCTCAGTTTCTCCCCACTCTGATTCTCCCTCCTCCTTCCCCCCTCCCCCTTCTTTATGTACTCCATTGTGTGAATGTGCCAGAGTTTCCTAACCCACTCGTCTATTGATGGAAATTTTGGTTGTTTTAAAAAATGTCTCCCTCTCACAGGAGGACCAATAACAGAAACGTGGGTGAAGGGAGACAGCAGACAGTGGAAGATATGAAAATAATCATAATTTATGATTTATCAGGGGTCCACGAAGCTGGCGGGGAGGGAAGACAGAGGAGCTGATACCAAGGGCTCAAGCAGAAAGAAAATGTTTTGAAAACGATGATGGCACTATTTGTACAAATGTGTTTGATAAAATTGATGTATGGATTGGTATAAGAGCCCCCAATAAAATGATTTTTAATAAAAAATGTTTTCCTGTATATGAAATCCAAGATAGGTAAATCTATAGAGACAGTAGTTGGATTGATGATTAATGGTTTCTTGGTAGGACAAGGGAGGCTGTGGGGAAATGGGAAGTTAATAATGATGATTAAAAGAATGAAGAAAATGTTCTAAAATTAATTGTGGTGACAGTTGTACACCTCTTCTTAATATACTGAACAATTGAATTGTTAGATTTATGAATCAGATGCCAATAAAATGGTTTCAAAAAACTTTTCACATGCACAAAATGCTTCATGATGTTTTCATTTCCCTTTTTAAAATTAAGGGTAATTGTTAGTGACCGTCAAGGTCATGCCAACTCAGAGTAACCCTGTTCACAACAAGAAGATGAAAGCTGCCTGGTCCTGTAGGTCTGCCCAGTCCTGGCTACTTTTGAGCCCACTGTTACAGCCTCGGCCATTTCATCTCGTTGAGGGCCTGCCTCTTCTTCACTGATCCTCTGCTCCTCCAACCTTGATGTGCTTCTCCAGGGATGAGTCCTTCCTGACAACATGTCCAAAGTATAGGAGGGGAAGTCTTGCCATCCGCACTACTAAGGAGCATTTTGGTTGTACGTCTTTGAAGCCAGATTGGTTTGCTCCTCTAGCTGTCCATAGAATATTCAATATTCTTCACCAGCACCGTAATTCATACATACTAGGGTTATTAGTAAATGTTTATGTTGAGTATATTTTCCTGTTTCTTACTAATTCATGTCCTTGTTCCTTTTTGTCTTAGGTGGGTCAATCAATTGCTCGCTGATTTTTAATGATTCCTTAAATCATAAGAGAAACTAGTCCATTTCATAGTTGTTATTCACATTTTCCCATTTTATAATTTTCACTTTATTTATAGTCTATTTTACTACAGAAGACTTTTTACGTAGTATCTGGATTTTGTGGCTCACGGTTTTCAAAAATGAGAAATGAAAGAATCGCTCTAGCGAGCAGCCTAGATGGTTGGGTGGCCCAGATCAACCAATCCCTCTTCTGCTCCCTCCCCCACTACCCTCCACAGGAAAGACAGGGCCGTGGACAAATGCACCAACGTTGAGCCGTGGACAGAGTCCCCAGGGCACAGTTCATTTTCGAATGTGGAAGAAGATTCATTTCATGAAAGCAATGTGCAGACTGCAAGATTGTTAGGCTTGTGGGCTGGGGCACAGGGGACTCCTGTTTACCGTCTGTCTCAGTGACATCACTTCGCTGGAAACAACCCTCCTTCTGCCAACTCCACACTTACACACGGGAGTCCACACTGACCACAAAGGCCTATTGTCCTCAAGGCAGTTCACGGATGAAAGAATTCAGGAGAGACCAGAAGGAATGTAGAAAAAAACCCCAAAACTAGTGGATGTTGTGAGGAGGACAAAGAGGGAAAGGAACTCCTTTATTTCCTTATTTCTCCCCCACACGGCATCTCTATTAGTACTTGGTTTTCACATCATCATTTGTCGTGGGGCACTATGGAGTCTAAAGTCTGCTGAGCTGAGAAGAGCACACGGCATAGCAAGAAGTGTGAGGTGGGGAGCCCAGGCTACTCTGTTGAGATTAATGTACCCGTTTCCAATGGAAGCGTTGTGAGCTAAGAATAACTAGCTACTTCAAATTTCAAAGAGTAGTAAGGAAATACCATACCAGGTAATAACTCTCTTAGGCCTACGGTTCAGAAGATCAGTGAGCAGGACATAATGTGATTGGTGACTTCACGTCTCAGAACTCCTTGAGTAGCTCCTTCTACCTTTGGTTCTGCTCCCTTCTTCGCCCGCCATCTTCCTCCTCTTTATCTGGCGCTCTCTTCCTGCTTGTGTCTGTCAACTCTGCATCCATCTGATTCCCCCCGCTCCTCTTTAGTAATGGGTTATCATCAAGGACTCAAACGACGTTTTTAGCATTTGTGTATACATTGATTTCCTTGACTTACAAGCACCGGCAAGAAAAAAAAAATCACCAAGTTGCTTTATTCCCGTACTTGACACATGATGAACTGACTTGGGGAATGTGCTAATGCCAAACAGCTTTACAGCCCCAGAAACCCTCAAGAGGGCTTCTGTGAGTCAGATCTGACTTGATGTCACTGGGTTTGAGTTTGAGCAAGTTGTTTAACTTCTTTCTGACTCAGTTTCCTTAACATCGTTTGAAGTGAGGATGGTGGTCACAGTTCACAAGGAGTCCTGGGTCGCACGCAAACTTTGGGGAAAGACTCTTCTACCTGCTATCCATGGGTGGCCCAAGTGGGAGCAGCTCCACGGAAACTGTTGTTGGTTTGCTTTCCTTTAAAAAATTTGCTTTATAGAATTGCAATGAAGGTTAATGGTTTTCTGCATTCAAAATGCTGACAGCAGAACCCGGCACTCAGCTATTTGAGTATTGGCTGTTGAATACTTTGAGCGAATTGAACCTTAACACAGCAAATCTATGCAGTAGGGATTGTCATGACTCCATTTTGTGTTGAGGCGATTCAGATTTAGAGAGATTAAGCAAAGGTGAGCTTGTGTGAGCTTGTATTATAGTTGGAGGAATATCCAGAAGTCTGTAGAATCTGGCTTTTTGCTGGTGGGTTGATGACTGACTGTTGGGTCTGTGGTGCCTTCTAGAGTCTAGAACCTACACTATTTTTTCCCATCAAGCCATTCTAGGTTGAGCCACCCCGAACAAAACTGTAAAGTATTCCCTCAACTGCTCTACTCAAACAGTGAACACAGAACCGAGTCCACAATGAGTCTTCCCTTCCACTCACGAGGAGTCAAGTGGTGAGCTTCTAAGCCTTCCCAAAGTAACAAGCAGAGCAGCAGACCCTGAGACACATCAAAGCAAACAAACACACATGGGACATGGACAGAGTACAACATGCAATCACCAATTAAATACAAATACACTACACTGCCATGTCTCAGAGGCAACAGACTCTCTCAGTTCACAAACAGGAAGCATGAAAGTACCATGACTTGGGTCAGGTGGACCTTAGTCTCAAAGTAACATCCGTGCTTGTCCATACCTTGTACAGGTCTTGTGCAGCAGATTTGCCCAATGCAATGCACCCTTTGAGGCCTTGACTGCTGCTTCCATGAGCATTGTTTGTGGACCCCAGCAAGACCAAATCCTCAA
The DNA here is from genome assembly GCF_050624435.1 of Tenrec ecaudatus. NCBI lineage: Eukaryota > Metazoa > Chordata > Mammalia > Afrosoricida > Tenrecidae > Tenrec > Tenrec ecaudatus. The sequence goes on from NC_134545.1 coordinate 80,463,622, forward strand.
TAACGTCAATCTTTTCTCCATTTCTCATGATATTACCTACTGGTCCAGTGAGAGGAGTTTTGGTTTTGTTTTTTGCATCAAATTGTCCTCCATCCTGAAGGCTGCAATCTTTGATCTTCATCAGCAAGGGCTTCAAGTCCTCTTCCGATTCAGCAAGCGAAGTGAACATCTGCACACTGGAGGCTGTTAATGAACCTTCCACCGATCCTGATGCCACATTCTTCTCCGTATAACCCAGCTTCTCTGATGATTTACTCAGCACGTAGATGGACTAAGTGTGGTGAGAGGGTACAATCCTGCTGCACACCTTCTCTGATTTCAAACATGCAGCAACATTCCCTTGTCCTGCTCACATAACTACCTCTTGATCCATGTGCAGGTTCTCCGTGAGCACACTGCAGTGCTCTGAATTGCCATTCTTCTCAAGGCTGTCCCTAGTTTGTTATGGTCCACACAGTTGAATGCCGTACCACAGTCAGCAAAACATAAGTAAACACCTTTCTGGTGTTCTCTGCTTTCAGCCAAGGTCCATTTGACATCAGTGATGAGATCTATTCCTTGTTCCGTATTCTCTTCTGAATCCAGCCTGACCCCCCTGGAAGCTCCTTGAACCTCTGGAAGTTCAATGCACTGCTGCAACTGTTACTGGATGATCCCCAGCAACAAGTTATTTGCATGTGATATTAATGATATTTCTGTATAATGTGAACATTCTTTTGGGTCACCTTTTTTGGAATGGGTACAAATATGAATCTCTTTCAGTTAGTTGGCCAGGTAGCTGCCTTCTAAATTTGATGGTGTAGACCAGTAAGTGATTCCAGTGCTTCATAAGCATGTTGAAACACTTTAATTGGCATTCCATAAGTTCCTGGAACTTGATTTTGGCTAATACTTTCCAGTGCAGCTTGAACTTCTTCCTTCAGTACCATTGGCTCTTGCTCATATGCTACTCTTGGAAATGGTTGAGCATCTGCTAGTTCTTTTCGGGGCAGTGACTGTGTGCTCCTCCCATCTTCCTCTGATGCTTATTGCATCATTCAGTACTTTGTCCATATAGTCCATCCATCGTGCAAGTCTGGAGGCTTAAAGTTTTCCTTGGGTTCTTTCTGTTTAAGATATGCTGTGCATGTTGTTCTCCAAATGTGAGGACAGCCTAAGTATGTGTTGCCAAAACTGTCATGCTGGAGAGGAAGAAATATATTGGAAATGATGTCGAGACTTTAACCCTGGGAGTTGGGGAAATGGCCAGGCCAAATCAGAACCATCCCTTCAGGGGTGAGTCTTCAGGGAATCTGTCTCATTACTGAGCTTTATAAACACAGGAAGGACATTTCACTAATATTTCCTTGTCAGTGTTTGTCCGTGCCTGCTATTTTGTTCTTAGTTCAGATGCAGTTCATTAGAAAATGACAATTTGAATCTAGTCAGTTGTACTGGGTCTGCAAAATAAAACTTTGTTTTCCCTAGAAACCCACTGCATCTGCTAACACTTGAACTCTGTTTATTAATAGAGTAAAATCTAAGATCTTATATCGCAGAGTAGATACGCTGAGATCTCTTGCCATCGCAGGATTTTTACTAAGAACAAAATGAAACATTTGATCTTCACTTTAAAGGGATGCTAACTGTAAATCTCATCACTATACCCAGTTTTTATTTTCCTGACATAGATAATTAGTTGAAATCAGTCTGGGTTCCATTTATTTATTTATTTTAAAGATTGGATTTCCTTCCGTTTTATTTCTCTGACAAGTGAAGAGTTTAAGTATCACCTGGTTTACACTTTTAATAGAAGATCTTTCACTTGTTACCATGTGAGATAGTTAAAGTTTATTGTGCCAGCTTGGCCAATAAGTGCATGTGGGGTTAATTGAAGGGTGGAGAGATAAATGGCTCTATGAGCCTTGGCTTTCTCACGTCTCTTGCTTTCTGATGGTTGGACCAGGGTGCAGCTGTCTTAGCCAGTTTCCTGCTTCAGCTGTCAAGGCTCAATTCCTGCAAGACATCCCTGAGGAGAAGCCATATGGACCTAACCCTGTGCAATCCTGGGTGCTGGAGCAGCCGTGTGGAGACCCCTGCCAGCACTGAGATGCTTGCACATTCAATGACACGGCTTCCTCCTGCAGTCGGCATCATAGTGTGTATTTTGTGAGATGGAGGAGGACTTTGTGGATTGGCGTTGGACATATGGGCTAATGTTGGACTTGTGGGCTTGGGCAGCACTAGGTTGGGATATTTTCTTGATGTGCAATTACCCTTTATATAAAACTCTCTCTTATACATGATTTTCTGTGGATTTGTTTTTCTAATGTACCCAGACTAACACACTATGAAAGGATAAAATAAGAGGGAAGTGGTAGTCTTTAATTTTCCAGTGTAGTTAGATAGCGACACAACCCTTTTCCACTGGCTATTTTGAGTAATTTCTAAGAATTGTTTCCTGAAATGTTAGTTCATGCTGTATAGTAAAAACCACATTCTGTCCATGAGGCAGCTGAAGAATTTCTCAGGGGGAAGACAGTCAGCATGAATTTTCCATAATAGAAGTTAACTGTAGCACTCATAGAGTCTGCCTAAGAACCCCAAGTGAACAGTTAAGTGTATAGTTCCTTGTTACTAGTCACATCTCAGATAAGTTAATATGGACTCTCAAGTGGACCACCACTTCTGAAGCTTTTGAGAACGGACTGGTATATAGCCAAGGAGAGGTAAACAAACAAACAAACAAAAAACCAAGTCAAACTGGTTACTATCAAGTCAACTCTGACTCAGGGGAACCCCTTTTTTGTCAGAGTAGAACTGCACTTAAAATAGATGGGTGGTGTTTAATTACTGCTCTCTGAGTAATCTAGTCAGTTGCATGAAAAATAAACAGCCTTTTTCGTAATAAAGTTTGAAAATTGTGTACGGAACAATTTTACATTTTCTCTGACTTAAATTCTTCATTTGCAATGTGAGACTCATCTGCACTTTAGCTAAAGTTAGAGATAAGACTATGATGACAGATTTGATTATAATCCAGTAACATAAATATTATAGCCAAGGTTGGGTATGTATCATTATAGAAAAGTATTTACCCAGCTGCAGTTGGTCATAATTATTTAGTAAATATCATCCAGGAAAGGAAGACACAATAATAGTCACATCAGCCTGGCGCCCCCTCCAGGTTTGTGCAATTGTTCGGGCCTCTTCTGGGAGCAGTTCACCACCACCGCCTGCTCGTCGGGAGAAAGATGAAACTTTCTTCCCCCATGAAGAGTTAGTCTTGGAAATCCACATGGGGTATTCCCATAGGGTTGCGATGAGTCAGAATTGACTAGAGGGCATTGATTTGGGGTTTTATGTCTTCTTGGAATGTTCTTTCCCCTTCCCCCATATTTTCTTGTTATGCAGGTCTTGGTCCAAACGTCACCTCATCTGAGGTTTCCTCACCTTAATTGCTTCAAATACTTCTCCACTCTGATGTAAGGCATTCTCTCCCATCAAATTAAAACTCGCTCACATAAAATGAAAACCAAATTGCTTGGTTTTAATTTCTTCTTAGTAGTTAGCATGATGTGAAACAACTTACTTATATATTTTTCTTGTTAATATCTTCCCAACAATATTTTGAGGTCTAAAGAGCAGGGGGAGCTTGTCCATCTTTTTCTTGGAAATGACCTGTATGCTAAAAAAAACCTGAATAGACTTGGAAGGAAAAGAGATTGTAAAACATGTCAAATATGTCAAATCAAAAGAATGAAATAGGCAGATCTTAATGAACAGTTTGAGGGAATGAAGCACTAAGCATTCTAAGTAACTGTCAGTGTAATAGAAACAAAACTAGCCCGCATGGCATACTGGGTTGTGTTGGACTGTGAACTACAAGGTCAGCACCTTGACCCCATCAGCTGCTCCTTGAGAGATAGCTGGGTCTGTCTGCACCCATACAGATTCGCAGTCTTGGAAAACAAAAGCACTCTGTCTTATAGAATCGCTGTAAGTTTGAATCCAATTGATAGCACTGGCTGGGACTAATTTATGGGATAGCGGGACCCTTGCTACATGTCATGTGTGGAGGTTAGTTGTTGGATTTTATATGAGCTGTGTCTCGCAATGTTAGCAACAGTGCGGAGTACTTTGGAGACTCTTTTCCAGATTGCACACTTCTGGCATCAGTGAACGCATTTCTGCCACATCAGCTGTATAAAGATTTTTTTTTTAATCTAAGTAATTGGAATTCTAACTCCACCTGGCTGGAAACCTATGTCTCGTGGATGGTGAGGCTCAGGGTTGGTTGATTCTGCAGCTCAGAATACCACCAAGAACTCCACGCGTCTCTTCTGTCTCTCAGGGGCATTCTGCTTGCAGGACAGGGTCAGGAGGAAGGGCGACTGCTTCCTTTCACTTCTTGCAGGTGCCTCAGCAGACTTCCTCCAGGGGTTTGCTGGTCATGGTCCGGTACACACCCTCTGTTGACCTGCTCTCGGCTGAGGGGAAGAGATGGACCAGGCCATGAGGCCCATCTCTGAGCTGCAAGTGGCATCCTACGCTGCTTGGGGGCATGGAAGCCACCTGAACAAAATGTAGGCTCTTTTGGGAAGGAAGAAGGGAGAAAGTGCCGTCAGTCTTATCTGCACTTCTTCGGTTTAGAAGCAAGAGAAAATGTTAAAGCTTTCCTTTCTCTTAAGTTTTATACTGTTGGGTCTGAGGATTAAAAATGGCTCACAGTTCTGGCACTTGTTACAGACTGAGGCCCCAGGGGAAAGAAAGAGGAGGGGACGAGACTTACGCTCCACGTTCAGTTGTCTTGATCCCATGCCCCATCCGTAGAGAAGAGCAAACTATTTTGGAGAACCAAGCTCACTCCCACATAGTTTATACTCTATCTTACCTTCCCGCTCCCCGCCCCAAAGCCTAAGAAGAAAAAGTGAAGGAAGTGGGGGACACTGGGCAGTTTGGGGAGAAAGGAAGAGGATAGAAGTTGTTGGAGTGGAGGGAATGAAGCAATCATCTCATTTTCTGTTCAGCCCCACTAAACATTCTGTCTATATCTGATCAAAGTAACTTTGCCTTTTATATATTGCTGCACTTGGATCTTCTGTGTGGCCCACGGCAGGGTGAGACTAAGAACAGATTTGGTAAGATAATGTGGATGGTTACCTGAAATGCTAAAAACTTCCCAGCTTCCAGGCTCTTCCTAATTCCTCACCATAGACAGGTGGGTAGTTGAAATGCAAGGGGTGTGTCAAGCAGGAAATGTCATGGAGTGGCCGGACTTTAATGATCTATTTTTATATTCTTTGAGATCATAAATATTTTGATAGAATGTTTAAAATTAGGACAGATATCCTTGATAGTTAATTGTTATATGACCTATGAAGCACACTGCCAATCTAGGGCTCTTTTCACCGCTCCTTCGGTATCTGGTCACTGATCACCCATGCTGCCCATTTTGTTCACCACAGTCACTAATTCAGCCTTGGCTGAGTTATCACAGTACAGACAATACTTTTGTTCTGAACCTAGTTCCCAATTACTTTGCAAGTGTCTACTACATACAGATTGGCTTTGATGTCTGCTGTTAGCTAGAACACGATCACAAATAAGGAGAAGGAAAAGAAATTGATGGTTGTCGATTTCTTGTTGATATGTTATCTTCTGCTTTTGCTCTTAGATTCCAGAGTGAGGAGATTTTTAACCAGTAATGGCATGGTCATTCTTGGATTCATCTTTATCCTGTGTTTGATAGCTTTGATTGCTGTGGGGCTGGTCCAGAATAAAACACAGTCTGAAAACTTCAAGGTAACTCGAATAACTGTATGTATGTGGGGAGGGGGAGAGGGGGAGGAGGAGAAGGGGTCGGAGAAATCAGAGCATCCAGCAGTACAGCAAAGCCTGGAAAAGGCAGGATCTGTGTAACCAGAAACCCATCAGAAGAAAGACTTAAACACTATTTTCCACTCAAGTGAATAAAACAAAATCAGCCAGGCTGTACCCTGTCAAGGGTAGAAAACTTGTGAGACTGATAGAATGAAGGCGGCTCCATTCAGTTTCAGCTCTCACAGTTTTCCTTGTCGTTCTAGAAACCGAGGGGCCCATCAGTACTCAGTGGAGTAGGGAAGTCACAAAGAAACACATACTCACGCTAGAAAAGGGATGCCTTAATCCATTGCCGGTGACAAGATAATCACTTTTCTGGTTGCTCAGTAAACTTATTAAGTTGAAACTTTAAGAGAGACAAATGCTTTATTCACCAGTGATACTATAGTAATACCCTAAGTTCTAATACAATCTCTACATCTTCCTCATTTCACCACTGGTGAGTCTTAATGTTGCATACTGTTCTTTTTACTCCCTTATTTCCCCTGCTGTCACCTACACCTTATTACCCCTCATGGCAATTGAATACTGTGTTGAAAGCACTTGGGAGATCAAAGATTGTGGAGAAAAGTCGTTCCTTACCTCTAAAAATAGTAAAGAAAGCAGCGAACTCAATTTTCAAAAGGACCCATAGAACACATACATTTATCTTTCATGGTAATTTGAAATTTATTCAAAAAATGGACAGATTTCTTCTGAAATTTCCACATTTAAAGACTGAATTGGGATTAATAAAAACCATTAGGGTATGGTGAGGTGGGTGTAGGATACCTGATAGGGCTTGATCAACGGTAATGTAACTGAGAGGAATTACTGAAACCAGAATGAAGGTTGAACATGATAGTGGGACAAGAGGAAAGTACAAGGAAATAGAGGAAAGAACTAGGAGGCAAAGGGCATCTATAGAGGTCTAAGTATGGGCATGTACATATGTAAATATCTTTATATATAATCACAGGGAAATAGATTTATGTATATCTATATATATGTTAAGTATTAAGGTAGCAGACAGACATTGGGTCTCTACTCAAGTACTCCATCAATGCAAGAACACTTTGTTCTAATAACCCGGCATTCCGTGATACTCACCTTGACACGATCGCTGAAGACAAAGTGGGTGCATAAGGAAATATGGTGAAGAAAACTGGTGGTGCCCAGCTATCAAAAGATATAGCATCTGGGATCTTAAAGGCTTGAAGATAAACAAGCAGCCATCTAGCTGAGAAGCAACAAAGTCCACATGGAAGAAGCACACCAGCCTGTGTGATCATGAGGTATCGATGGGATCAGGTATCAGGCATCAAAGCCCAGAACAAAAAAAATCACATCAATGGGAATGAGGGGGAGTGCAGAGCAGAGACCCAAAGCCCATCTGTAGACAATTGGACATCCCCGTACAGAAGGTCACTAGGAAAAGAAGAGCCAGGCTGGGTGCTGTATAGCGCTGATGAAATATACAACTTTTCTCTAGTTATTTAATGCTTCCACCCTACCCCACTATCATGACCCAAATTCTATCTTACAAATCCAGCTATACCAGAGCATGTACACTGGTACAGATAAGAGCTGGAAACACAGGGAATCCAGGACAGATTAAACCCTTCAGGGCCAATAATGAGAGTAGCAATACCAGGAGGGGAAGGGGAAGATGTGGGGAGAAAGGGGCTACCGATCACAATGATCTAGGTATAATCTCCTCTTAGGGGGACGGACAACAGAAAAGTGGGTGAAGGGAGACGTTCGCCATTGTAAGATGTGAAAAAATAATAATTTATAAGTTATCAAGGGTTCATGAGGGAGGGAGGGAAAAATGAGGAGCTGATATCAAGGGCTCAAGTAGAAAGCAAATGTTTTGAGAATGGTGATGGCACCACATGTACAAATGTGCTTGACACGATGGATGGATGGATGGATTGTGATAAGAGCTGCATGAGCTGTAAAAGGATTAAAAGGCAACAGCACTCCATTATGGTTTTAACTCTGCTATGAAAATTAATTCTGCTTTCTTCCCAAGTCATCTAAGCAAACTATCAAGATCTAAGTGTTTTGAATCTCTTATCAATATCTTATAAGATGGTCATTATTTTATCTGTTAATTATAAAGCAAGAGGTACATTTACACTTATTGTAGATAGACCACTTTCAACATTAGCTGAAATAAAAGTAAATAAATCTACAAAGTCTCTAAGAACGCCAATTTGCTAGTGAGACCATATCCATAAGTAAGTGGTGATATACCCAAAAGTTAAACACAAAGACCCTGGAATATTTGTCCCATGCCCCACAAGTATCTTCCCTTGTTGGAAACATGGGAAACTGTGAGCCAGGGAAGATGAATGCTTATGCCAGGCCACTGAAAGCCTAGTCATCCACTCTAATTATGTTTGTAGATAGCAGCGACTTGGGCATCACATGAATCCACCCAGTATGTCTGTGCACAGCAGCTTCTCTGTGCACACAGAAGGCCAATGATATTTCTTTCCCCCCTGCTTTTTAAAAACAGTTTTATTTGACTTTTTTAAAACAGTTTTATTTTTTACTTTATTTTCTTTGGTTTTATACTTATGTTCTATTATGATACTATTATTATTTATTTTTGTTTATCCTTTATGTTTTTAAAATTAATATATATCATATCATTCCATAGTTCAATCACATTAAGCAGAACTGTACAACTGCTACCACAATCAGTTTCCAAACATTCTTTTTTCTTTTCCCAACTTTTTAAATTTTATGTATTTTTCAATAGTTTTACTGGCATATAACACATGTATAATTCAATAGTTCTCTTCTTGATGTGGCCGATGCTATTTCATTGTCAGTAGTTTCTTGACTTTTCATATTTCGAGTGAGGTCCGTGCTCTTGGCAAAGCTTCACTCACTGTGAAAGCCTCATGGCATTGAGTTCTGCTCTTTGGTTCCCAGCTCCAAAGTACACAACTGCCTTCTTGGTTTGACTCTTTCCCATGCTCAGTGTTACATCACCGGAGAGGGGACTGGCTAGACTTGGGCTCTGTGTTCCAGAGTAATACACGTGGCATTGGATGACCTTCTATTAGTCACAGTGGTCTTCCTCACAGCGCCGCTCATGCTTCCGTGCTGTTGTGTTGGTATGGAAAGTGAGAAGAGACATTTGACATTCTTTAAATGAAAGGTCTGCGTATTTGAAGAACAGTTTCAGGCACGGTTCTGCCTCTGTGAATGAGTGTCACTGAAAGTTTTGCCCTATCACCAACCCCCATTGTTCATGCAAACAGTGTCCAGTCACTGAAACATGTCATCTGTACAAGGCAACAATGAATGTGTTGTAGTCTGAAAAGCCTGTATTTTCCTTTTCTCAATGGTGCTGTCAACTCTATACCATTGACTAAATTAATAACATTGTTGTCTTGGAAAGTCACAAGTGCAGTTCTGTCCTACCCTACGGGGTCACTATGAGTTGATATGAACCAAATGGCAGTGAGTAAAGAGTAGAAGTATTAATATTTCTTACGGCCCATGGGGATGATTTATAGTGTTCCCTATCACAAATGATAATTGAAATGGAGACATATATAAACCATGGATATATGGATGGATTTGGGGCTCACACTTAATTCTAACCCCAGTCTAAGAACAACTAGTTCTTATGAAATGGCCCTACTCAATACTCGCCCTCATGAGGAGATCACTGAAGATAGAGGTGCGAAGGCAAAGTGTGAAGAAATCAGATGGTACCTAATTATCAGAATGAATAGCATCCAGGGTTTTAAAGGCTTGTCTTCAAACAAGCAGCTATCTAAGGGAGATGTCAACTAAGTCCACATGGAGGAAGCACACCAGCCATTGCAATCCTAGGATTGTAAACGATAAATTCCAAGTCCAAAGGCAGAAACAGGAGCCAAGCTTAAATTGTGCGCACCTGGTTTGCAGGAGGCTCTGGATGGCAGTGGAAGCCCCACACGGATTAAACCTCCAGCGTATCTCCTCTGAGCAAAAGCCAGGGATGTGAACAGCCTTGCAGATGTAGCCATACTAGACTTAACCATTTTCTCTTATTTGATCTCCCTTTTGACTCATTTTAAAATTATTTCAGTTCTTAATACTTTCTGCTTTCTTTTGATTGAGGTTTTTCTCTGTTTTGTTTTGTCATATTTGTTTGTGTTTTGTATAATTCTCTGTGTAATAAATCCAGGAGAGGTAAATCTATAGAGACAGCACTGGGTTAATAATTATCTAGGGGTGTGGCGTGGGAGGTTGGGTGAAAATGGGGAGCTAACAAGAAGGAAATGGTCTGAAATTCATTGTGGTGGTAACTGCACAACTTTTCTTAATGCGATTAAGTGAATAAATTATATGATATGTGAATTTTATGTCAAAACTATAAAAATGTAATAATAAATTTCTGCTAAAAAAAAACTCGGTCCTGGTGGACCTATTTGGGCAAGTAGCTTTGAAGTCTGTTCAGTTTGTCAGTTTTTAAAGCCTTCTCATCTCTGAACATTGGCAGCTAGTTGTCAAATATGCCTTTATCTTTGACAATCCATTTCCTGACAAATACACAGGCTGCACAGGTCCTCTTGAAGGCACCAGACTGAGCCAAACCACATGCTTTCATGAAGAGCTCCCACTTTGTGGGCTTGCTGTGAGATTTTTAATTCTTTCAGTTCTTTCAGCTTGAGAAGTACTGAATATGTTCAGCTTCCTTATCTATAAATGAGATAAAAGAGTTATCTACTTGGGGGATGCTTATGAGGATTGAATGGAATAATAAAGGAGTACCCAGAACACTAGAGGCGCTTGGCTGAGATGAGTGGGCATCACCATTTGGTGGGAGGTGGTGTGGAATATTTTAGCTATTTGGAAGGTGATGTGGAATATTTTAGCTATTTGATCATTTACCTGGCACTCAACTACTGGTCCCATCTTCTGCAAAGGGCCTTTCTCTTTGTATCTACTTTGTTCCAAGATAAATCAAAGTTTTCTTAGATACACATTTGTTATTTTACATTTTTTATGGAGAATTTGAAAGTATTGCTCTGATTTTCAACCCCAAATACTCCTGGAAAATAAGGAAAATAATGTGTATTTTTATCCCACTGGATTCAAATAGCTGTCTGGTTTAAAAACAGTATAATCACTGTGTTTTATATTAAAGGTCGAATGACTTCAATGAAAGGAAAAGGCATGGAAGAAGCTGTTTCTAATTATTCATAGGCCCCACCTGCATCTCTGTAGCTAACAAAGGCTTGACATGTTTAGAGTACTAGAGCCACATTCAAAAGGACAGACTTTGTTTATAAACCCAGCCTCATGAGTCAGACTGACGTGGGAACTGAAGTTCTTGTAAAAACTACATTTACAGGACTTTAAAAAATATATCATTTTATTGGGGGCTCTTAGAACTCTTACAACAATCCGTACATGCATTGTGTCAAGCACATTTGTACATATGTTGCCATCATCCTTTTCAAAACATTTTCTTTCTACTTGAGCCCTTGGCATCAGCTCCTCATTTTTTCCGCTCCCACCCTTATGGACCGTTGATAAATTATAATTTTCATATCTTACACAGTCTGCTGTCTCTCTTCACCCATGTTTCTGATGTTCGTCACCCTGGGCGAGTGGGTTTAGATGATGATCATTGGATCTGCTCCCCCTTTCTCCCCCAAGCCCCCCCTTACCCTCATGGTATCACTCCTCCCATTATTGTTCTTGAGGGTTAATCTGTCAACGTTTACAGGACTTTAAAAAGGATTTTAAAGAACCAATACATCTGAAGAGACAAAGAGAAGTGAATGATCACAGTGTTGTTCTTTTACTTGTTTTTGCTGATTTTTTTAAGGAGGGGCTCCAGCCGTAGTGTGTACTATTTTATATTAAACGCTGGATATTGACCACCTTCAGAATTGGAGGTAATTTAGGAATATATGGTTTCAATGCCTCTCATTCATTCAATTCAACAAATGTTTGTTGGCTTCCTTCTCCGTGCCTTACATATGGCAGTGGGTAACTTAAAAAGGTATTTCTACAGAATCATGACCTTTTAAAAAATACACCAAAATATGAAGCTACTTTTTCTCAACATGTCCTCCATCTAGGTCTACACATTTCTGAAATGTGCAAAAATGTGGTCTTAGAGAACCAAAATGGAAGAACATATTCAGTAGCTCTCAAGCTGAAAGAACTGAAAAAATTCAAGCCTTGAGTGCAAATATTGAAGGATTCTATGGGACAATATTGAATGATGAAAACATATTGGATGCAGGAAGCATCAATAGAAGATGGAAGTAATACACCGCATCACTGTTCCCCAAAGAATGGATTGCCTTTCAAGCATCTTAAGAGGAAGCATGGGATCAAGATCTGATAGGATTCAAAGAAGAAGCCCAGGCTGCACTGAAGGCATTAGTGCAAAACAAGGTCCCGGAACTTACAGATTACCACTTAAACCGTCCCACAGACTGAATAAAGAGGGTGAAAGAATACAACTTTGGCACTCATTCTTCCATGCTAAGAAATCTGGAAAATAGCTACCAGACCAATTGACTGGAAGAGATCCATCTATGTGCCCATTCCAAGGAAAAGAGATGTAACAGAACGTACACATTATTGAACAATACCATTAATATCACATGCAAGTAAAATTTTGCTCAAGATAATTTTTAAAGTAGTCGGAGCAGTCCATCGGCAGGGAACTGTCAGAAATTCAAGCTGGATGGTTGACTTCAGAGGAGTCTTTGCTGAAAGCAGAGAATACCATAAAGATATTTATTTGTGTTCTAATGATTATGCTAAGGCATTTGACTGGATGCTAACAAATTCTGGATAACAATGGAAAGAAGAAAAATCCCAGAACATTTCATTGTGCTCGTATAGAATTTATGCACAGACCAAGAGGCATTTGTTTGAACAAAATGCCAAAGTTGTATTCTTTCACCCTATTTGTTCAGTCTGTCTGCTGAGCAAATAAGCCGAGAAGCTGGACTGCATGAAGAACACAGCATCGGCATCATTAACGACATATGACATGCCGATGACACAGCTTACTTGGTGGAAGCCAGAAGGACTTGCAGCAATTACTTATGATCACGGACTACCACCTTCAATGTGGGTTACTACTCAAGGCACAGAAAACAGATCCTTATAACTCGACCAGGGGACACCATCCTGATAAAGGATGATGTTGTCCAGGATCTTCTTTCACTCGGGTCAGTCATCAACACTCCTGCAAGTAGCAGTCAAGAAACCAAAGGATGCATCACTGGTCGAACCTCCTGCATGATTCCTCTTCAAGGTGTTACACAGCACTTTGAGAGCCAAGGTGTGCCTGAGCCAACCCAAGCTATTTTCAGTCATTTCATATGCACATGAAAGCTGGATCATGAATAAGAAAAGATTTGGGAAGAACTGATGTGTTTGTACTACGCTAAAGGCAAAGAATACTGAGTTTCATGGATCACAAAACAAACATACAGCCAGAATGCTTCTTAGAAATGCATATGAAATGAAAAGCCCGCACCTCCCCAGGAAGAATCTCAACAACCAGGTCCTCCCAGCATTCCAGGAGAGACTGTCTTTGTTGGTGACAGTTCATCAATGTAGGTTAATTGACGGGGCACTCTGAGGAGGCTGACAATGGTGATGAGGATGACCTGGACCCTCCTTAATAAACTGTGTGTGGTCTAGGCTAAGAAAGCGTGTATATGGAAGATTAAAAAGTGAAGACTCTTAAAAGTTTAAATAGAAATAATAAAATTTTTAAAAATTTAAAGTTTACAAAGTAGCCTAAGTTTAGTTTAGAGAAGCAAAATAAGAAAAGTTTTTCTTGTACATACAGCTAGCTCTATACGGTATTCTAGTGCACATAGTAATTTGGTGTAAATCCAGTATCTTGAACAGTACAGAACTGTGCCCAACACTACAACAGTCCTGTATGCTCCAGCTGTGTTACAGATTACACATTAGCTTAAGTATGCAATAGTGTGTATCTGAAGTATATGTTATATTATGATGTATACATTATTATACAATATTAGCCAAGTTAACCCATAATGTTTAACCTTGCCAGATTTGAGAGTAAGTAAAAAGTATTACTAAAAGTGTTATAGAAACCTTTAGTAAGCAAAAGTATCAAAATATCAAAATAGGAAGCTACTGTTTCTCAGCGTGGTCTCCACCCAGGTCTATACACTTCTCAAGGCAGTGTTTCCATGTAGCTCTTTCCCAGAGAAACTGCTCCTTCCACTGGAGACCACGGCAAAGGGCAATTCGGGCCACCTTGGGCAACACTGACCACAGTGTCTCATTAGAACGCCATGAAAAGCCACTCATTTTGACTACTATCTCTCTGAAGGCCTTTAACTCCACTGTGATTAACCCGCTCATAATTACTGTGTTTGTGGCTCAAATTGTGCTCCTTTACAGGGTCTTTGGGTTTGTACAGGTGCATTATCATAATGCGGAAACACCTGCCCCACATACACACATACACACACACACACAACAAAAATGCCTTGATGCAATGTTCCTGGCCTGTTTGCTCACCAGTGCAGTCTTCAGTGTTATTAAAACTTCTTCTTAATAAGTTCATGTGATCATCTCTTGTCCTTCAAGATCACCCTTGGGAATCCCCCCAAACCACCAACATAACCGACTGAGCTGACCTCTCTGTTGAATGTCACTGGCCGAGCAGATTCCCTGGGAGGCACTGCTTTGATTGGATCCTTTTTTTTTGAAAGCACCCCAGGGAGACAACGACCAGTGTATTACTGAGAGAGCTTGTCGTAAGCATCAGCCCATCGCAGGGTCATGTTTAAGTACATTTTGTTTGGAATAAACCTATGTATAGATGAACTGGGAGCCTAGTAGCAATACTTTTGAACTTACCCGCATATATACAACTACATGTGAGGGAGCTTCAAAAAGCACATGGACACATGAAATGAAAGATAATTGATATGTATATGTGCAAACATGAGTGTGCCTCTCTGCATGTGTGTACAAAGAGAGAAGAGTGAGAGAGGAGACCCCGAGTAATGCCAATGGTTTCCTGTTGGCTGCTAACCAAAAAGCTGAAAATCCACCCAGAGGCACCACAGAAAGAATGATTGGTAATCTACTTCTAAAAAGTCAACCATTAAAAACCCTTTGGAGCACAGTTATCCTCTGAAGCAAGGGATCTGGAATGGACTCGACACCATAAATTGGAGTTGATTCAGTGGCAACTAGTACCCACCCATTCACCCACTCACTAGCTGAATTAAGTAGTACCCATTGGCAGTCCACGCAAACAAACAACAAAATGTGATAAGAATAGTTTGTGTATATTTCAGCATTTCATTCTTCCATTCTTTTCGTTTTGTTTCACCCCGAGTTTCTCTCTAGTTCAGAGACGATAAAAAAAAAAAAAAGAAAAGCAAACGTGTCACCTTGTTCTCCTTACAAGCCCATAGAAGACTTGGTATTTGATTATGGTTTTTACTAGTTAAACCCAGTGTTCTTTTTAAGAACAATTGGTTAAAGTGGGCATACAGCAATGTACTCCGGGGCAGTACCCAAAATAAACAAGAAATTGTGTTCACCAAAAGACAGATACATGAATTTTCTGGAAGCTGTATTCCCGATAGTGCCAAATGGAAGCAAGCCAGAGATCCATCAATAACAGGATGGATAAATCCATTGTGTTCTATGCATTTAATAAAATACCTACAGCATCGAAGGACGGACTACTGACACACAGTTGAATGCATTTGAAAGAGAGAGTGTAGAGTGAAGCACATTAGACACGAAGACAGCAGTATGTGAATGCACTCAGACACGGTTCAAAACCAGGCGAACCTTGTCTGTGGTGACAGAGGAAAGAAGGGGCTTCTCCGGGGAAACCGACTGAGGGAGATGGGAAAGCCTTCCGCGGGCTGGGAATGGCTTGTCTCTCGTCTCGGGCGGTAGTTTATGGAGGTGCACAAAAGCAGAAATGCATCAAGGTGGGCATTTAGGACTGGCACTGTCGTTCTCTCATTAAAGAGCCCTTTCACGGGGCATCGTCTGAAAACTGTTGCCGGGCTCGCCTCTGTTTCTGATCCAGAGCATAAGCTCGGATTCCCAGACAGTCTGGCAGCTGGAGAGCTCAGGCTAATGTGCTTTAGTCTCTTACCCAGATAGACAGATTGAAAGTGGCAGATACTGTAGAAACTGCCTTGAAGACGGAGACAATGCATATAGCATGCTTCACATGGCACCCGCCTATACATTCAACGCTTAGGAAATAAGACATGGTGACCCGGCCA
Source organism: Tenrec ecaudatus (assembly GCF_050624435.1). NCBI lineage: Eukaryota > Metazoa > Chordata > Mammalia > Afrosoricida > Tenrecidae > Tenrec > Tenrec ecaudatus. The sequence goes on from NC_134545.1 coordinate 80,479,752, forward strand.
TTCTCCCTGTCTCTTCTGTCTCATTCTACCTCGGCATCCTCCCTCTCCCCCTTCCCCTGCCTTCTTTCTCCACTACGCCTTCTCCTTTTATTAAAAATGCTAAAAGTACCTAACTTAGAAAACTTATTGAATGCAATGTTAGAGTTAATACTCATTAAAATGAAATACTCTTAGTATTTTCTGTTTCTCTCTTTAAAAACAAATTCCACTTTCATAGATGAAAGCACTACTGCTATTTGGCTGTCAAATTAACGCAGTTCTTCCAAAATGTGTCTGAACATTTGAGTCCCTTGGAGACCTTACCCATCTTCCAAAGCCCAGTTCACGTGCTGGACCAAGGCAACCCCTCTCTGGGCATCAGTAAATATTGCGTGCATCAGTAGTCGCTGAGCCTCTCAGGAGCTTGCAACACGATTCCAATGTGCAGAGGAGTTTCAGTTACTGGATTAATGGCTTTCTCTCTTTTCCTTCCATAATGTCTCAGCTGCTGAACCGTGCCTGCACATTAGAATCACCTCGGAGCTTCCGAGATAATGTGCTCGTCTGCCCTAAGCAAGGCTTAGCTATTTCTAACATGCAACCAAGATTACGAGGTGCTCTTTTAGAGGGATTGGTGCCCTAGTGGAAGATCCTGTGACCAAGACAATCCCAGGTCACCTCCCAGCCATTTCCCTAGAAAAGAAAGTACTTCCTCTTCCTGGTTTTGAAGCACCTGTACTTGTCCTGTTGCAAATCTGCTGTGGCGAAGAGCGAGGTAACACCAAGTTCTGCGTTTGTTTTGCCCTCAGTATGGAATTGTGTTTGACGCGGGCTCTTCCCACACGAACATGTACATCTACAAGTGGTCAGCAGAAAAGGTGAATGACACGGGATTGGTGTATGAGATAGAATCCTGTAAAGTCAAAGGTAAGAGGAACAATGAGAGGGGGGTGGTGGGAAGCAGTTGGGCATAAGAGCATGAGCAGCATGGTGACTGGCCCCTTCACGCTCGAGACAATACTTTTAGCGTTTCTTAAAGCCCAAAGCTCTCACACAACTGGCTTCTTTAAATGAATTTACTACCTTCCATTTTTAAGAGTGTTTTTGGTTATATCTATTTGAGCTTAATCCAGCAGGTGTTTGGCCTAACGAACAAAAGGAAGCGACTCCGATCGGTGCAATGGGTTCAGCATTGAGTAACTAACGGCAGTCCTTCAGTCACGGCCAAATGCTTAAGCATCGTTAGAGCTCCTTCTGACTAATACACGGCCTCTCATTGGATAATGAGGCAGCATGTTTCCATGAAGATTACAACCTTGGAAACCCTATAGGGCAGCTCTCCTCTGCTCTACAAGGTCACGAATGAGTTACAAGTTACAATCGACTCAACCGTGGGCTTGGTCTTTTTTTCCCCCCACCCCCCCCTCTTTTTTGGGTAGCCGTGATCACAGAACTAGTTAAGAACATTTGCTCTCTTTTTTTAGTAAAAGTCAGGATGCTTGCTGCTTATTATTCTTTTATCCTAAATGTCATTTTTTTCTCTTTATGTCATCTAGAAACTAGTTTTGTTAATTATAGCTTTGTGGAAGAGACATCAATATGCAGCTATGTAGGGTAGTGAGGCGGCTTAAAAAGATTGTGGGAAAATGGGATTAAAAGATAATGGAAACTTTATATGAACTTTTTGAAGCCTGCGCGAATAAGATCCCCATTAAAATCTGAGAGAATGCGCTAAGAAGTTCATGCAATCAAGTATAAGAATCTTGCCATCTAGTGGTGAAATTATTGAAGAGTGGATTGACCCAGCCAAGGGTCTGGGGGAAAAAAAATCCTGTCAATGTTAGTTATCCTCGAAGCACGACTAGCTAATACATGAGATCACATCAAATGATTGTTTTCTTGCATGCGCTCATCAAACACTGTTGTTTTGTTCTAACATCGGCAAGTTATAAAAGCCTTATGTTTATGGAGGTATGCCCTAAACTTTTTTTATTAACATATGGATTGCCATCTTCTTTTACCCCTTTCTCTAGGTCGTGGAATCTCATCATATAGAAACTTACAAGAAATACCTGTTTACCTGTCTCCATGCATGGGAAGAGCCAAGGATGTGATTCCAACATTCAAGCACCAAGAGACACCTGTGTACCTGGGGGCCACAGCCGGCATGAGGTTGCTCAGGTACGGCATCGTGCAGAGAGCAGGACAAGTTAGACAAGAGCCTTTGAAGCAATGGGACAATACCAGGTCTCCCCAATACCCTGACACCGACCCAGTCCAAGTATCTGCACCTAAGAAAGAAAATTTCAATTAAGTGAATAATAACCCCAACCTCTTGGTGTGTACAATGGTGGGGTTTTTAACATATCAAAAAGCCCCCTTGCCCACTTCTCCCTGGGGAACTCTGAAGGGACACAAATGGGGAAAGGTTTAACCTGTATTTTCTGAGAATTGGTGGCCACAGGTTCAGCCATTTAGTATCGAAGAGGCAGGAGCTCCAACACACTGGCCTTGAGTTGATTTCAATTAATCGGGACCCTATAAGGGGTTTCTGAGGCTGTACATCTTTATAGGAGCAGACAGCCTCGTTTGTCTCTCCAGGATGGCTTGTGGGTTTCAACCACTGACCTTGCAGTTAAAAGCCCAATGTTGACCCTATGGTGCCACTGGGCATCTTTAGAGGGAGGAACCAGAAACCAAACTCACTGCCATTGAATTGATTGATGCATAGCAACCCTACAGGAGAGTAGAACTACCCCGCTGAGTGGGAGAGCAACTGGTAGATTAGAATTACTGACTCTGCAGTTAGCAGCCCAACACATAAACCCATTATACTACCAGGCTCCTCAGAGAGAGGAGCAAAGCAGACTAATTCCAAGTGTTGGGAGTGTACAATTGGCCTTGCCCAGGACGAGAGGAGATGAAGAAGATTTACCAGAGGGGGAATCACGAAGAATGAATATGACTAGAAGGTAGGGAAAGAGGCAGCGCAGACAGCGTGTATTTATTCATTCATTTTCCAGCATGTATTAAGTAACCAGTGTGTTTTTACCACCTATGAAGGGGCTTTAACAAGTTCATGGAGAAATTCTATTCTTTTAATTCTGTTTTTCTGTGGACTTTTTGAAGCCTCTAATTATGTACTAGGCTTAAGGAGCCCACATGATGCACTTAGCTGTTAACTGAAAGATCAGTAGATGGAACCTACCAATGGCTCGGTGAGAGAAAAGACATGGTGATCTGTGGAGATTACAGCCTAAGGAACCCTACTGGACAGTTCTAGTTTATCATAGAGTCACAATGAGTCTAGTCAACTTGATAATAACATGTGTTCAGAGATTTGATGAAGTGCATCTATAAAGACTACAGCCAATAAAACTCTATGGAGCAGAACTACTCTATAATATATGGGGTCTTCATGAATCAGGGGCCAAGTTTTGATGGCACAGTGATTTCAGTGTTGGGCTGCTAACCCAAAGCTAGCTGATTGGAACTCACCATCTGCTCCATGAGACACAGTTACCGTTTGACAAACCTTATGCAGTAGCTCCACTCTATCCAGGAAGTTGCTATAAATCTGGATTGACTCAAAGACAATAGGTTTGGCTTAACAACTATGTGAGAGGTCCTATTACATGCTAGGCCATAGCAGTGAACAGGAAAAAATACAAATCCCTGCCCCTTTCAAGGAATTGTGATACCAAGGTATTGTTCACAAGGCTATAAATAGTTCCACATAGTAGAACATAGGGTACATGTCTTAAAATAATAATTAGCCCAAACCCACTATCATGGTGTTGATTCTGACTCATAGTAACCCTATATTGGGTTTCTGAGATTGTAAAGCTTTATGGACACAAACAGTGATGTCTTTCTCCTAGTGGGTTTTAAACCACAATAGTATCCCAACCTAGCCCGCAGCCCCCCCCCCCAGGGTTCCTTAAAATAGTAATAGCAAGTATTGATTGAGCCTTTTTTGTCATGGTGGTTAGGCACTGGGCTGCTAACCACAAGGTCAGCAGTTCAACAAAACCACCAGCCACTCTGTAGGAGAGAGATGAAAATTTCTACTCCCATAAAGAGTTACAGTCTCAAAAACCCACGGAGGCAGTTTGACCCTGTCTATAGGGTTGTTATGAGTAAGAATTGACAATAGCAGTGAATTTGGTTTGTTTTTACTATGTTCTTAGCACTATACTAAACACTTAAAGAGATTGGAGTTTGTTCAATGGTTCTATTAGGTAAACGATATGATTAACTATAACCAGATGACAAAGCTGTGACTTGTTTCACTCCAAGTCACATAGCTGGTTAGTAATAGCAAGAACTCTCAGTGAGATTCGAGATAGTCTTGTAGGCTGTGTTAGGGAGTTTGGAGTTTGTCTTGGAGACAGTGGAAAGCTATTAAAAGCTGTTATATAACTGGTGAACAAAGGAGAAAAGTCACCGGAGAGGAGGCAAGGCCAAGCTAGTTGGTAAAATACCAAGTAATTCCAATGAGAGATCACAGAGGTCTAATGCCAGGTGGCTGGCAGCAGTCTCTTACTCAGAGGTATGCGTATTTCATAACCGAGACCTTGGAAAGAATTGCATCCCATCTTCACTTATGAGCACCTTGAAATATTCTTTAGGTGTTAAAGCCTCAGACAGACCCCAAATGTCAAGGCATTGTTGCCCAGTGCGGCATCAAAGGAAGTTGGTTATCAGTCCAATTGTTAAACAACAGAAGCCCCGAGTGGAGCCTGGCTCTGCATGCAAATCAACCGAGTGCCGCCATCGCTGGCTGACCTAACCCTCTCAGCTCAAGACCCTGTTACCATCGCCACAGTCATTTAAATGTCCCCGACACTTTTTTTTTTTAATTTGAGCCCGAGAACAGCAAAATGAAATTCGTGTTTTCAGAAGACTAAGCTGCCATGGTTTGGGAAGTTTAGATTTAAAGAGAGGGGCGGCAAGAGCAGGTCTGCCTGGTCTGAATGGAGGACTCCTCAGCCAGCCATCTGGGGTGGTCCCCAGCTCTCGGTTGATTCTAGTGGTTAGGGTTATTTCCTAGGAGAGTTGCCCAGAAACTTTGGCTGAAATAGGTAGGGTTAATCATTAAAACACAAAACAATAACCTCAGTCCTTCCTTTGTGTAGATTTGACAATAAAGAGTTGGTGGCGAAGATCCTGTCTTCAGTGTCAAGTCTCTTCAAATCCTACCCCTTTAATTTCCAGGGTGCCAGGATCCTGTCTGACGCCGAGGAGGGCTCTTATGGTTGGATTACCATCAACTATGTGCTAGGAAAACTAAAGGAGGTGAATATCTTGTAGCACGCACGAGGGCAAAACTCCCTGGGAGGCCAGTGCCATTGCTTTCTCCGGCAGTACTTGGGTCACTAGCCAGAACAAATTCTGGACGAATGAGTGAATGAACAAATGAATCTCTTGCCTCAGTTGTGAAAATCACTCATGGTAGAATTCTCTTACAAAGAACTGCTACTGCTGGAATAAAGAAGTTCTATCTTCACTTCATGAAGCCTGCATTTTGTGATTGGCATTTGGTAGATTTTCAAAGAAGAAATTTAAAATCTATCACTAAAACTAAGAATAGCTGGTGTTTAATTATGGAGCCTGGTGGTGTAGTGATTACGCATTGGACTGCTATCCACAGGTTAAGTCGTTCAAAGCCACCAGCAGCTCTGAGGTAGAAAGACTTGGCTTTCTATTCTGGGAAACAGTTACAGTCTTAGAAACCCACAGGGATCGCGATCAGTCAGCATCGACTCGATGGCAGTGACTCCGAGTGCTTCACTAGCGCTCTGTGTCCTGTGCTGTGTTGAGCAGCTCGCATATACTGCGGATTTCATTCCCAGAAAAGCCTTTTGAATTGTTACTCCCATTTTAGATGCCCAAATTGAGACATCGAGAGAATCTTTAATCTCTCTAAGGTCACACGGCAAATGAGTGATTGAATATGTGATTTGAACATAAGTCTTCCTGGCCAGTGTGCTCTTGTTTAGAAAGACTTGCGTAGACTCTTTTTTTGTTCTGACTGTCTCCAAAGTCCCTCATTTCTTGCCATTGATCTAGTGCAGGCTCAGGACCAGGGTCCTCCAGTGAGTTTTGCTTCATCATTATGCCCTACATTTTTTTGCCTTCTGAAATTCCTGAGTCCAAGAAATCGTGCAAAGATGCCCAGACCTATAGCACCCAATACCTATACTCTCTTTCAGAAACAAGGTCCTAAGAACCTGTCTTGGAGAAAAAATGAGAGTCTGAGCACCTTTGGAGCCTTGGACCTCGGAGGGGCCTCCACCCAAATTACCTTTGTGCCCGTGAACAAGACGCACACGCCTCCTAAAATGTTGAGGCACTTCCGCCTCTATGGGAGGAACTACACTGTGTTCACACACAGCTTCTTGTGCTTTGGGAAAGATCAAGCACTCTTGTGGAAACTGGCCAGGAAGGCGACGGCAAGTATGATTAAGCCCAGACCTGGCCTCCCCAGGTCCGAGCTGCCAACTCCGATACTTTCTTGTCTTCTTCAGTTCAGGAATTGGTCTGAAGTCGGTTGCTTTACTTTCTAAACCTCTTTCCTAGTCTGGTGCCAAGGAAAGTTGGGTATCGTTTCTACATCATTTATTCACGTGGCACTTATTAGAGGTCTTATTTAAGGCAGTGTCTCTAACTACATCTGGTCAACCCCTATGAATTGTTCCATTCAGACCTCACCTCCTGTGTTTGTTTACTGCACTATCTCCAAGGACACTACCCAAACCCTTTCTTAGAAAATGACTTCTCTCTGTTACGGGATTGGCAATGAAAATCACATGCTAGAATATTGTTGTGGGGTGTATGCGACTCATAAAGCCTTCGCAATCATGTTATAATCATCTCCATTCCCTACAAATCTCAGAAAAGGGTTGTCAAAAACAACCTGGGGAAAAGGAGAAAAAAACACCTCAGATGCCAGAAGTACCCCAGGATGCATTCTGCATTTTGAAGACAAGAAAGATTAAACATGCTCAGCACTGTACAAGTACCAAGCACACTCGGACAAACACAAAGCAGGCTGATGCAGCCAAGTCTTCCTTGTCTTCATTGAAAGGCCAGCCGGCTCAGGCACTCTTAGTTCTCAGAATCACTGTCCTAAGATGACCACCATGGGACTCATGGCTGCCGAGAGTTTCCCACGGAACGCCAACACTCCACTAAGCCTCCTATCCACAGCAGCCCTCTTGCTTCTCTTGTACCTACTGAGCTGCAGGCTAAAATAATTGTGATATTCCTTGGTTAGATGATCTAAGGCACCTTCTAGCACTTTGATATAAAGTGGGGGTCGGGTGTGTAATACAGGTTCTTATCGAACTGCCTTAGGCTCAAAAATTAACTTGTTTTTTGTTGTTGTTGTTGTTGTTGTTTTTAGTCAACATGTTCCTGACTTATGTGCTTGGGGCTAAGCACTTAAGACATTCTAGACTAATGGTATCTCTGGGTCCATTTTCCTGTGACTATCCAACTAGGCATGGCACTCCTGGTGCCTGCTATGCAAATCTCAGTACTTCCCAAAGTGGAAGAGGCAAGGCAGGGACATATTGATGCTCCTACTAAGTGCTGGGGTAGTACACGATACCTGCACTGGTTTTTGGACCTGGAGCACTCACACGATACCTTTCTTTTATTTTCCAAAGCCATTTAATTAGGAGCTAATACAGATATCAAACCATTTCATAGTTCAATCACATGAAGCAGTGTTGGACAATTGCTACCACAATCAGTTTCAAAGCATTCTCTTCCCTTTTGAAATCCTTGGTATCAGCTCCCGTGCCCTCGCCCACCCCCCTGTACGCCTCAGGAACCCCTATTCCACTTGCTGTCTCTGCGGGTTCATCAGTCCCGAGCTTCATAGACTGTCCATCTTTGGGCTATGCAAGGGGACTTCTAGGCAGGGGACCCTCTCTTGGCACTATCTTCTCACATGCCTTTCATTGATTTTCCATCCAGAATTTACAGTCTGACCTCCTCCTGGAGCCATGCTTCCACCCTGGATACAGTAAGACAGTGGCCACCAAAGAGCTTTACGGGAGCTACTGCAGCAGGAAATTTTATAATTTGGATCAAGGGGATACCATAAGAATCCAGGGCACTGGAAACTTTCTAGAATGCCAGAAAAGCATCCTTGAGCTCTTCAGTGCCAGTTATTGCAATTCCAACGATTGCGTCTTTGATTCGGTTCACATACCACCAATCTGGGGAAAATTTGGGGTAAGTTTGCAAAGTAATGAGGTGTTTTGGTTGGAACGATTTGGGCTGCAAAGAATTTAAAGAGTAGGATTGATTTGTTTCTTTTACATAATAACTTTCAAGGTAGATAATTTATGGTTTGCTCTTCAGGTCCATGTTAGAACTTGAGATCAGCTTCTCCGTTCCCTGGTCTTTCTTGTGTTCAAAGCAGTTACTGTGCTAAGTAAGCACCAGAGCTTCCTTCCCATGCAAAGCCAAAGCAAGCAGGCAAGAAGTTTCTCTCCTGTATCTCTCGCTCCCATTTTACAGAGGTGTCGGTAAACATCTTTTCAAGTCCCATTGGCCAGAATTTGGTGAAAAGTACATCTTTCAACCCATTGTGATAAAGGAGAGTGGAATATGATGGTTGTTTTAGACTTATCATTCTTTTTGCCCTGGAACTAAAGACTCTTTCTTGAGCATATTTCTTCCCTATATGTATTAGGCTGGGCTGGCTAGAGAAACAAATCCAGTGAAATTCATATCTGTATAAGAAAGAGCTTTATATCAAGATATAATTATATATCAAGAAAGCATCCCAGCCAAGTCCAACTCAAGTCCATAAGTCCAAGAGTAGTCCATAAGTCCCTCTTCAGACTCATATAGAATGCAGGAAGATCACAGGTTGGTGAGTGGAAAGTCATGTGGATATGGCTGCAAATAGGATCAGTCAGCAGAAAGGTGAAGGCGGGGAGACAGAGAGGGGGTGGGGAGGTTCCCAGGTCCCTCCTTATGAGAAGGCCTCGCCCACAAGGAGACACCATCAGTCTGTGACCTGATGGGCAGGTTGAATATTGGGCTTAGCATCATTTTCATTACATTTTGAAGTTTGGGCAATTATTTGGATCCCAGTTCCAAGCTCCTTCTGAAAAGACATTTCTCTGAAGAAGCTAAGTGGATAACCTCTGAGTACATAAGAAGATGCAAACTGAAACCACAGCTGGGGTACCATTGCAAGTCTAACGGAAGAGCTATTTCAGAAGAAAAAATAACAAGAAAAACAACAGCAAAAGCCCCAATGTTAAGGACAATGTGGGGAGATTGGAACTCTTCTGTGTCACTGGAGGGGATGTAAAATGGTGCAATTGCTGTGGCAAAGTTTGGTGGTGCCTCAAAAAACCAAACAGAACTACCTACCACGTGAGCCAGCAGTTCCACTTGTACATATGCGCTTAAGAGACTGAAGGCAGATCGTGCACATCAGTGTTCATTGTAGCATTCTTCAGAGGAGTCAAAACGTAGAAATCATCCACATGTCCATCAACAGATGAATGAACAAACATAAGAAGAAACGGAGTTGTGATATATACTATGGCATGGATGAATCTTGAAAAGATGTTGAATGAAATGTCAGATATAAAAAGGACAAACGTTGCATGAACCCACTTATATGAATTATCTAGAATAGGCAGGCGGATAGTATCGTAGCTTTCATTAGTGATTAGCAAGGTCTGGGGAGAGGTGGGAAGGGGTGTTGTTGATGAAAGAAGAGGGAGGTTTTGTTAGGGGTTTCCATTACGGGTTCTAATGAGTGTCCAGTAAGGGATCGAAAACTACTGGAAATAGATAGTGGTGATGGATGCACAGCACGTGAACTATAATTAATGCTACGGAATTCTATGCATTTAAACAGCAAACTATATATATATATATATATATATATATATATATATATATATATATATATATATATGATTTTTAAAAGATTAGAGAGAAAAATCAATTGCCAAGTAGCTCAGAAACTTAGGTCAGTAGCACAGTGATCTGTGTTCCAAAAAGGATGCAGCTCCTGGATCTGGAACATCACTTGGTTCGTTAAATCACTCAGCAGAGACTTCCAAGTACTCGTGCTAGGGGCTTCTGGTGAGCATCTCCAGATCTCTGAGTTGGCCGTGGTCAATAACTGCCCTTCTTTCTCTTGCAGGCATTTTCAGCTTATTACTATGCAATGAACTTTTTAAACTTGACATCAGAAAACGTGTCCAGTGAGGAGATGGTGACTCGGAAGATGGAGGAGTTCTGCTCTACCCCCTGGGCCGTGGTGCGTGCCTAGAAAGAGCAACTGTCCCAGTTACCCTGTGCCCTTGACAGCGTCAGCTTCCTCTTCAGATGCTTCTAGTGTGCCCTGGCAAAGGTCTAACCCATGTATTAGAGAAGCTTAGATTGCGGACTGAATTAGAAATGCATAAACCTCTAGATGAGCTAAAAACATTCAGAGGCTTAAACAAATAAGGTTTGATTTATTTTTCTTACCTAACACCGGTCTGGCCAGGGTCAGCAGCTTGAACATGTCCTTGTCCGTGCCTCTTCTGCTATTGTGACCATTTCCTCACGCACAGAAGAAGTAGCTTCAGGGATCACAGCCATGATCAAGCTGAGAAGGGTAGAATTAGATGCATCTTTGCAAAGGAAAATAAAGCTGTCCCGGAAGGTGCTCAGAAATCTTTCCCTTACATCTCTTTAGCCAGGGCTCAGTGCGAAAGCAGGGTACAGAATTTTCTGGCTGTCTTAGAGCCTGAGAGCTCCCTGGAGCTGGCTACATTACTGCTGACTCCTCTTCTCCAGCCTCACAGTCAGCATTCTATCAGCAAGGAAAGCAGGCCACCCAGAGAAGACACCCCAGACACTATTGTGGGAACATCCTTTCACCACTGCTCATGTCCAAGATGCCCCCCGCTTCTCATAGTTTGAAGCACATTTACTTTTTCGAGTTGGAGGCACTGCGTCATTCAACAGCCACTCACTGGCCCCTGGTGAAAGTGTCCGGCAAAGAGGTGACTGGCCCGCTCCAGTTACAAACGATACTTCGCATAGAACAAAAATAAACTCACTGCCATTGAGTCGATTTTGACTCACGGCAATCCTATACAGAACTGCCTCTGGAGGTTTCCAAGGCTGTCACTCTTGACGGCAGTGGAAAACCTCTTCTTCCTCTCACGGAGCAACAGAAGGTTTCAAACTGCTGACCTTGTGGTTTGCACCGCAACACTTAACCCACCACGTCATCTGGGCCTCTACATCTCATAGAGGCAAGCTCAAGAGCAGCTATTTTAAGTTGATGCAGTTGCAGCAGTGAAGAGTGCGTTCCTCCTACAAAAGGACGGTCATTAAAACTAGACGCACTGACCAAAGGGGAAGAGAGGTTGTGCAAGAGCCTGTCGATCGGGAGTTCTTCCCACGTTTGCTGCCTGAGTTGAAGCATCAAGAAAGGGGATCCCGGGCCTTCAGCTAGAGCTGCTCACGTGCGTTTCAGCACAATTCACAGATGTTTAGGGGAAGATTTTTGTAGTTGATGGGTGGTCTGCGAAAGACGAGAGGCATCTTCGGGTAGAGGCAACTCAAGTCTAGGCCTATGCAGTGAAGGCGGCTATATAAGCTGCCCTTTGGGGTGGGGAATTGCGTCTTGTTCAGAGTGAAAGCTCGGCCACATTCCCTCTCTTCACCCTCGCCCGTTTCAGCAGCTTACTTTGGAGTGGGATGCTCATACGCAGACCTAGGTTCTGTTCCCATACGCCATGGTAAATTACACAAAGGCCCCGTTAGTAGGCTTAGAAAATTCTGCATGTGGGGGAAATGCTGAAATATTCAAAGGTGCTCTGGTAGTGTAGTGGTTACACACTGGGTCGCTACCCACAAGGTCATCAGTTCAAAATCACCAGCTATTAGGTGAGCGAAAGACGAGGCTTTCTCACCCGTGAACAGTCGCCATCTCAGAAACCTACGAAGGCCATTCCAGTCTGTCCTACAGGGTCTCTGAGAGTGAGTTTCGTGTCATGAAAGAGCCGGGGGAGGGGAGTGCAGGGTGTGGCCTGCATCCTCCTTCAACAAGTCCTCCGTCATTGTCGTCATGCTCGTGATTTCCCCAACTGTATCGCCACCTTTTGTACACAGTTTGGTCCGATGCTTTTCACAGGGTAACCCTTTCCTCTGCCTTGAAACCTCACCCTGAGCAAAGACTGCTGCCCCAGTGCGCTCAAGTTTGGGACTGTTCCTTCTATGGATCCTTGGCAGAGAGCTAACAATCAGGAAGCCAGTATTATGTGTTGACAAGTGGGTTAGATGCTTTGCACATATTATGCCATGATTCGGATGGGGAAATAAAAGGAGGCGCACACCCACTGATGTCTGTAGGTCCCTCAAATCACTGGGTCCCCAAGGCAGAGAGAGGGAAGTCACAGTGACACTCCATGGTCATCCCCTAGTAGGTTAATTCGAGGGTCATACGTCTTTCAGTGACCCAAATATAGCCACTTCTACATCCTGACAATCTGGTCATGCAAAGAACAGCCCAAGTAAACAATTCTTTAAGCTTCTATGCATTTGAAGCTGCTGATAATTAGGTATTTCTGGGTCCTGACGTTCAGCCTCATGGATTTCTAACCTTTCTAGGCAAGAAATCCTGCATATCCTCCTTGGTGTAGGCTATTCCCCCGTGTGTGAGAGTGCAGAGAAGAGATGGGTGTGAAGGAGAAAACCGGTACTGGTCCCACTGCCCGGGAATCTAAAGGCAAGAGCGAGAGAGGAGGGTGGTAGTAAGATCACGGACATTAATTACCATGGTACCTTCTAGAAGCTCTTTCTCCCAGCCCTAAATGAGCGGGTAAGTATAGGGCCACCCCTAAAACACCACATGGACCGTAGCGCTATGTGAGCTGGGGATTTCTTCTCTCTCTCTCTCTCTCACAGTGGGAAAGCGGGCTATAGAGTCGCGGTGGCCCTCGTATCAATCTATCCTCTTCACTCCTAGGTGAACACAACTTTCGCTCATGTGAGTGGGAAGTACTTGAGCGAGTACTGCTTTTCTGGCACCTACGTTTTAGCCCTGCTTCAAAAGTTTGGTTTTAAAGAGTACTGGAATCAAGTCGAATTCTTGAGCAAGGTAATTTGAGTACGTTTTGTGTTCGGGGGGGGGGGGGGGGAGGTCGCTGGTAGTGACAAAGCAGTTTTCATCGTCAAAGTGGTGAAAGTCCGCCTGGTTTTTAGTTTGGATCTGATGCTTTGTTCCCCCGCTTCATCTCTAATCTGAGTTGCCACTTTGTGACAAGCCCTTCTGGGGATGTCCACTGGCCTGGTACTAGCATCCTCCTCCTGCTCAGATAACAGTAACTTACATCTTATGAAACTAAAATATGAGATATCAAAATAATGTAACAGCATGGGACTCTCATACCCATCCCAAAGTCCCTCTCTTCATGCCAGGAAACGGCGATCATGGTCTCTTTCAAGCGACAAATAGCTCTGTTGATTGTGGCTCTTAATGCCAACTGCTTCAAGGTTGACCAGTCTGAAAACTATGTGACAAAGGGGACTGACTGGCTTTCGAAGGGGCCATTGCTTAGAAGCCTGAGCCCAGAGCTAACTTCAGGGCTGTGCTGTACTACATCGCCATCTGCACTTATCCAGGTGCAGGGGGATATTTACATCGACGGCAGCAGCAGCCTTTTAGTATTTCTTTAAGCCCATGCCCATGAATAGAAAAACATTTTACCCGCTTTATTAAATATTGAAATTTCAAGCAAAACAAAATGTTAGAACAAAGGACTGCTTCATCCCTGAGGATGCCAGTTTCATTAGACTCTTGTTGGTAAACTCCATCAATTCAAATGCCAGTATCTTCCTCGTTTCAGTACCCCAGCCTTCCTTCCATTCCACCGTAAGTTTTCATTTCTTTGAAGGCTATGTCTATGTGTCACTTGAGATTGATGCTTAGAGCAGTCCTGCCTCGTCTTCTCTGAACTCTGCACAAGGCAATAACATCAAGGCTAGAGCTCGGCAAACTCTTGAGCAGAGCCCATTCTGTCTCTCACAATAATTAAAAATCACTGCAGAGGCAGAAATATATTTTTACAAACAAATGAAATCATGATTATCTGAATGGTGTTCTTTAACTGGTTTCAATTTTACTTCAGAGCCATAGGTATGTATCAAAAGAGCTGCGCTATCTCAAGAACCCAAGTGTGCTGACCCCTGATCCGCACAATGACATTTCCAACTCAGGACCCTTACCAACAGACAGCCTTCTAGCCCTCAGAGGGAAGAGCGTCCTTTAGAAATTATTTATTCCCAGTATTGGTACAAGTTTTGGGGAGACAGGTAGTTCCACACTGTTGTTTGGAATGTAAATTAGCACCACCTTTCAGGAGACTATTTTGACAGTATGTGCCCAGGATCTTAAAAATATACACATCGTTTAATGCAATTACTCTGTTCTTAAGATATGTAAATAATTATAAAGTGAGCAAAAAGTGAATGTCAGATAGTTCATGCCAGAAACGGGGTAGAAATATTTTACGAGTCAAAGAATGATGTTCATAACGTTTCGTTAAGTGAGCAAACTACACAATTTAGTACCATTTTTTGTTTATGCATCTGAAAAAATAAATTGCATATAGAGAGAACTGGAAGGATAGGTCATAAAATGATGCCAACAGCAACTTCTGAGTAGTTAAACAGGCTGATTTCATGTTCTCCTTTAGCTTCTGTGTAGAAAGATGCCAGAACATGCTTCGCCATTTATTAAGAATCCTTTCGCAGGCGTGCATATCGTCTTCTGATTGTGATAAAGTGAGATTGATTTAGACGAATCATGAAGAAGTCCTGGTTACACAGGAAGCTCCCGGGATCGGACAAGGATGTAAAACGCCAATTATTATTCCCTCGTTTGCCTCCTTTTTGCCACCTCCACCCCTCACACTCACAGCAACAAGACAAATACAAATCTCCAAAGGACTCTTTCAATTACTAGGTTCCTTTCGGCAGGTGACCACTTATCCCATTCTCAGCCTGGCTTCTGGGTGGGAGGGTTAATCAGACTAGCGAAGTATGTTCCAGGGCCCAAAGCTTGCAGGAGTCGATGGGCATTTACAAATTTCTTTTGGAAGTGGTAAAACTCCCAATTCTCCATTGTAATCGTCTGATGTTCTATTTTCCCCACAACCATATCCCTAGTTTATATACAAACTTAGTGCATTGAGAAAACCAAACACAGTGCCCTTCACCTAGTGGTTGTCCAGTATTTGGATGGGTTTCATGACGCTTGTATACTGTCTCTTTGGACCAAAAAAATAACAGCCTCTCCCCACTGTTTGTAGATCAACGGCAATACAGAAGCCGGATGGAGTTTGGGCTACATGCTAAACCTGACCAACATGATCCCAGCAGAGCTGCCTCCGCCTAAACCGTTCTCTCGCCCCACGTACATCACCCTCATGGTCTTCTTCTCCCTGCTGCTGGCGGTCGTGTTCATCCTGGGCTCAGTTATCTTTCAAAAGTCTTCGCATTTTTGGAATTAACAGGATAGCAGGAAAAGTTGAAATTTTCTGGCTGGAATGAGGAAAAAACTAAACAAAATCCTCCCAGGAAGCACTTTTCTCTACTGTGTACAAGACCACCCTTCCTGCTCACTGGGGCCAATCTTCATCAGTTCCAAGCTTCCTGGTCTCTTGCTGGGAGGCATTCACCACCCTTTGGCTCAGTGACTTCCCGGCAGACACTGCCTCTTTTGCCTTTCCCCGTTGCCCACTCTCTTTCATACTACATTTGTGTAAGTTGTGAAGATGTGCCACTTTTCATGCTTTTTGCTTTATATATATAAAATATTGGCTTTTTAAAAAGAATTGTGTGTTCTGAGTCCTGTGTGGAGAATTAAAAAAAAAAAAAGAATCTCAGGAAATGGCTTCCTTGTACTTAATTTAGAGTTCTTTTCTCTCTCCTGAGGCTGCTTGAAAAAAGTTCATGGAAAAATTAAGGGAAAAGATAGTGGGATTTCTTCATGCGCTTTAAAAATCCCGCTTACTTAGTCAACCATCCCGTTCTCAGCCCGTCTTCCGGGTGGGAGGGTGTTGCGGCCTCGGTAAGTATGTTACAGGATTCAATATGCTTCCGCAGTGGATGCGATCCAAATGCAATCCAAAACAGGGATGCGGGCAAGTTACATTTCTCTGAGTGATGCAAACCCGCTGCAGGGTGGAGCACCCAGAAAAGAGATTGGTAAAAAGCTGTTGTACACAGAAGTGTTCAATAACAAGGCCTACTACATGTCAGGAAAAAAAATCGTTGTAACTTAGGGTTGGGGAAAATTCATCCTCCAATTCATTCATTGTTTTTGTTGGTTGGTTGGTTTTAAATTGTGGTAAAACACATGTACCAGCATAGCTCTGAAATATTGCGGGTTTGGTCCCATACCACTGCAATAAAGCTAGTCACGATAAAGTGAGTCGCATGCTTTTGGGGGATGGGGTTACCCAGTAATTATCTTTACACTATATGCTGGAGAAGAATAGCCGTGAACGGAAATCACCAGCCTTTCATTAACAGCTGATTATAAAGATGCACATTGAGGTTTAAAATGATGGCATACCTATTGGCCCAGGATTTAATTTAGTGAGAGAGCTAGATTCGTGTCGGGGTGGGGGCACAAGCGAGTTGCCAGAGGGTGGATGCAGCATCCTTGCGATCTGGGCATTACAGAGTGGAACTGCCCACCAAGCGACTGTCAAGATTGTGGCCTCTCAGAACCAGGTCCCCAGGCTTCTCTTTCAAAGCACTGGAGATGGGTTCAAACTGCCAACCTTTTGGTTAGTAATTGAATGCTTAACTGGTGCTGTACAGTGGCATGCTTTTGTGCAGTCATGGTGTTTATAAACATCCTAGGATGTTTTATAAAGGCACACAGTTTGGCCTCCATCCCCCGCCACCCCACTCCCCCACCTTATTCTGTGAAATATTTTGTGGGAGAAGAAAAGTGGTTATGGACCTCTGGATGGATACAGGAGACCCTTTAAGGATTACCTTACGAGTTGTCAGTTTGCAGGATTGAGTCCCAAACTGGAATTGTGGAGCTGACGAAGGAAGGCGAGGTCTCCCACACACTACACGTCAAAGCCCTGTATCTCTTGAGCCAGGATGATTTTGAACAAAATGTAGACTGCGTGAAACTGTGGGCATGAACTCCACTTCTTTGCTACCCACAACTGCTTGTGTTAGATCTTAGTCATCACCGTACTTGTTCCATCTTTATGCTGGGCATATCAGAGAAGATGGAGGATCTGAAGAAGAACATGGCGTCAGGATTGGAAGAAGGCTTGTTAACAATGTGCAATATAAAGATGACACAACCTTGCTTGCTGAAAGGGAGGAGGACTTGAAGCGCTTTCACTGAAGATCAAGGAGTGCAGCCTTCAGTACGGAGTACAATTCAATGTTAAAAAGACCAAAATCCTCACAGGTGGAACAATAGGTAACATCATAATAAGTGGAGAAAATATTGAAGTTGTCAAGGATTTTGTCTTGCAAAATCTACATCCACACTCATAGAAGCAGCAGTAAGGAGATCAAATGGCACGTTGCATTGGGTAAACCTGCACAAGACCCCTTTGGAGTGTTGGAAATCAGGAAGGTTCCTTTGAGGACTAAGGCGTGCCTGACTGAAGCCATGGCATTTTCAATGGCCTCATATGCGTGTGCAAGCCGGACACGGAGTAAGAACGGCACGTTTGACCTGTGCTGCTGAAGAATGTCGCAAGTACCCAACGACCGCCAGAAGAACAAACATCTGTCTTGGAAGAAGTACAGCCAGAATGCTCCTCAGAGGCCATGCTCACGTAACTTTGGATACGTTGTCAGGAGACCAATCCCGAGAGGACTCCTGCTTGGAAGAGCGGCAGCCAAAAAGAGGGAGGCATGCAGTACGATGGACTGACAGTGGCTGCAACGGTGGCTCAGGTACAGGAACAGCTGAGGATGCAGCGCTGTGTTGTTTGATTGTGAGGGCGTTGCGGGAGTCAGAGCCCAGCTGGTGGCAGGAAACAAGTTAGTAATCAGAAGCCAAATCGGCACACGTAACCCCTTTTGTAGTAATTAGCTACACTGTTATAGCAGAATCTATTTTGTGAGTTTTTGCTTTTTTACAGCCAGGTTTGCTTACATTTATTCTCTCATTTTGTCCTTACAATTGTCTGAAAAAGGAAGCTAAATTTCAAATCAGCATGAAGCTGCTAAGCCAATGAACAGGCATACCTAACCTCAAGGCTGATCTAAAAATATGCTTTGGACTAAATAAGATGATTCAGTGCCAACTAATATTAATATTATATAAGCATTGTTTTTTACCACAGCTTTCTTGGCACATAGTTTACATATCATACAATTGTTTTTGATAATTATTTATTGCTTTACAGAATCTCGCTCTGGTGACTCACTCCATTCTTTATAGAAACTTGTTTTCTATTAATGCACAGCAGGAAACATTCTGTTTAATTAGTTCTGTAGACAAAAGAATCCCACAACCTCCTTTCTGCCATTGAGTCAATTCTAAGTTAATACAGACCTATGGGTCAGGGTAAAATATTGCTCGTGTGGGTTTCCGAGACTAACTTTTTACAGACTAGAAAGCCTCGTGCTTTATTCCAGCTGTCTGGAAAGATGGTAGACAGTCAAACTGAGCATGCCTACCCAAAGCAGCCAACCATGTTCCAAAAACAGAAGAGGGTCCAGTTGGGAGAAGCTCTTGCGTTACTACAAGAACATATTGGCAACATGTCCAAGGATATATTTAGAGCGGAAAAGACAGAAGGAATAATCCTTTGCCTTTCCCAGAGGTGAGGGAGATTTTTGGAAAAACAGCCACAAGTGCTATGGCAGTCTTACTTTTATTACATGTGAAATTTAATATGACTTGGTGTCAAAAGGTTCATAGAAAACTTCCATTTTTAAGAACATTTTATTAGGAGCTCTTACAGATGTTATTACAATCCACAGTTCCATTAGCTCGAGCATAATTGTACAATTGCTGCCTTCATCGTTTTCAGTATTTTCCCCTCTTCTTGAACTCAATTTCAGCTTCCATTTACCCCCTCCCCCCCTCTGTGTGGCCCTTCTGAGAGGGAGTGCCCAATTACCTTATAGGTGGGTTTTGGGTCTCCACTACAACCATGCCCCCTTCACTTCAATTTGGTTTCTTATTTTGGAACTTTTGATACCTCTTCCCATCAACACCTCATGATCACACAGACTGGTGTGCTTTTTCCATGTGGGTTTTGTTGCTTCCCTGCTAGATGACCACTTGTTTATCTTCAAGCTTGTAAGACCCCAGATGCTATATCTTTTAATAGCTTGGCACCATCAGCTTTCTTCACCACATTTGCTTATGCACCCATTTTGTCTTCAGTGATCATTATTAAAACAAATCATTCTTGAACTGAGGTAAGAATTAAGGCGAGGCCCAAAGTTCATCTGCTTCCTTGTTGCATTTGCAAATATACATATATATATTCTTTCCTCCTACCCAACTATTATTTTTACCCATTGTTCACCTCTCAGTAATTCCTCAGATACAATCCGACTGATTAAACTTGACCAGAAAAATGACATCCTCTTTGCCATCAATTTTAGAATACATACTGTTTCTCTGTACCCATCATTGTTGGCTCCCCACTCCTCTCTACCAGTCCCCTCCCATGACCCCAAGGTACCAGCAGACCAGATACTGTCTCCTAAGGTTGCCTATCCTGCCTATCTTTTATAGATAAAACTAAAAAGAATAAATAAGCAAACAAACATACAGAGAGAGGAGACAGGGATCCTGATAAGCGGATGAATATCTCTGTTAAATAGAAGGGCGTTATAAACCATCAGTCTAGCTCCCCTTCCTTTCAGAGCTGCATATCCTGCTGACCTAACAACTCATACTCCCTTTTCGTCTCCAGCATTCATGTCTGACAGACAAGCATCCTAAATGTCCCCATTGCTATTCCTGTAGTCAAGGATGGAGTGGACTGGTGCCTTGTCATACCTGCCCCTCCCTTCCTCCCCCGTTACACCCTTGGACATTCAGTGTGTCTCCCTTGTGAGTAATCCCCAACCAGTTCAGATGGGTGCCAAGTGCTGCTCCCTGAGTCAGAAGTCTACAATCAGGACACTTCAGAGACTTCGTGGCTTCGATCCCATCTCTGGTCTGTTGGATCCCCTCTTGATTTGCCCTCATGTGAGTCAGTCTGGCTGCTCTCTCTGAGCTGTATCTTCAGGGCTGTTTGCCGCAGCACTGTCATCTAGGGAGAGGGCCTCACTTCTCCAGCTGAGGCCGGCTCTGCACTCATCTCTGGGAATGGCTGCTCTGTCCTACGGTCTCAACGTGAGCTCAAATTAAAGGCAGCAGGTTTGAATAATTGCCTTTTTAATTTTCACATGAATCTAGTACATTAATGTTTCCTCACAGGTAGAATGGATTTTGCAGTCTTCAGGAGTGTCTCTAAAACTTCCTTTTTGGAAAAATGGTATTCAAGATACATTTAATTTTGGCATTACTATGTTGCTGTTAGATGCCATCAACTTGGTTCCTACTCATCGTGACCCTCTGTCTAACAGAAAGAAACACTGCCTGGTCTCGACCCATCCTTCCTCAGGAAGGACACTGCTATTGTTGCAGCCAGTTTCTATCCATCTTTTTTGTCAGCTTTCTACTTCAACAAGCATAATATCCTCCAGGGACTAGTCCCTCCTAATAACACACCTATAAAGTCTGTGAGGCAAAGTCTCACCAGCCTTGTTTCTAAGGAACTGTACTTATGTACTTATTATGATTGTACTTCTCCTAAGAACAGATTTGTGTGTGCTCTGAAAGTCCATGGTATATTCAATACTGTTCATCAATACCGTGGCGCAAAGGCATCAATTCTTTAATCTTTCTTGTTCACCATCCAGCTTTCCCATGCATCTAAGGCAGAGGTTCTCAACTTGTGGGTTGCAACCCCTTTGGGGGGGTCAAATGACCCTTTCACAAGGGTGGCCCGATTCATAACAGTAGCAAAATGACAGTTATGAAGTAGCAAAAAAATAATTTTGTGGTTGGGGGTCACCACAACAGGAGGAACTGTATTAAAGGGTCATGGCATTAGGAAGGTTGAGAATTACTTATCTAATGCAAGTGAAATACCAGGCTTGGGTCAGGTGCATCTTAGGCTTCAAAGAGACACATTTGCTTTGTAACACTTTAAAGAGGGCTTCTGCAGCATATTTGTCCAGTACAATAAATACATAATTTGATTTCTTGACTCCTGCTTCCATAGGCATTGATTTGGTTCCAAGTAAAATAAAATCCTTGACGTGTTCAATCCTTTTTTCCTGTTTAAAAGTATCACGATGTCGTTTGTAGGTCCTGTTATAAGGATTTTCTTTATGTTGAGGACCTGGCATCTTGGTGGCCTCGTGGGTTATGCCTGGGAACACTAACTGCCAGGTCAGCAATTCAAACCCACCAGCCACACACTGGAACAAGAGAGGCTTCACAGCCTTGGAAAGGCCATGTACAGACAGTTCACCAAAGATGATATCCAAGTGACCAGCAAGCATGAAGAGACGCTAGAAGATACAAATCAAAAGCAACAACGACATACCACCTTACACCACAATGACAGCCTAGTTTTAAAAAAACAAACAAATCCAGAAAATAACAAATTCTGGAGAGGCTTGCGAGAGATTGGACTCCTCAGAGACTGCTGGTGGGAATGTAATTCTGTGTAATCACTGTAGGAAGCACTTCAACAGTGGGCTCAAACATAAAAATACTTGTGGAGATGGGGCAGCACTGGGCAATGTTTCATTCGGTTGCACCCGGGGTCACTGTGACTCGCAACAGACTCCTTAGCACCTAGCGATGACAACTCTGTGGAAAGCTGCATGGGAAACTGGGAACAGAAATTGCATACAATCCAGCAATATCTCATATATTGGGTATATATCCTACAGAAGGAAGTCATAGCCTTATCCCTCAAACCTAAATATTAGTCCGAGTGGTTAAAAAAAGAGGGAAAGTAAATCTGAAATTGATGTGAAATCTATAATGACAAACCTGTTCGTTTCAAAAAATAGAAGAATCATAACATGAACAGACATGCGCACACACAATAGCAAGATGGAAACAACCCAAATTCCCATTGACAGAATTGTTAAGAAAAACTTTGCCATCTACACATAATGGAGTACTACGCATTGCCTCAAAAGAAAAAGCGAGGAAGCCCAGATGGCATGGCATGGGTGAACCTGGAGAACAAGATGCTGAGTGAAATTAGTAATCACAAAAGGAACACTAAATATGAGGCCACTACTATAGGGACTAAAAACCCACATTAAAGACTTTCATACCAAAGGGAACCGATTTCAGAGTTTGCCAGGGGTGCTGGGAAGGCAGGGAAGGAAAAGAAAGCAATGGATTGTTGCCCAGTGCTTCGGCAGGCGCGCGGGCGGCAAAGCCCGCGCTCACGCCCAAGATCCCCGCGCGCGTGCGCGCTGAGGCCCTGCGGGCGGGGAGGCTGCGTCGCGCATGCGCGTGCGCCACCGGAAGTCCAGCGGACCGGAAGTCAGCGCCGTGCGTGGGAAGCCGTTGGGAACCTGCGCTACAGCCACGTGTCCCACCGTGGCTCCCGGAGAAACGGTGGGTGGCGGCCTGCTGCGTCAGGGCCCTCTCCTTTCCCGCCGCACGCCCCGGGCCCCGGGATTCGGGCGGAAGGCCTGCTCTGGAATAAACCTCTGGTCCCCCAGAAACCGCGGGAGAAAGAGGTGGCTGTCAGTCGACGGGGCAGGTCGGGAGTAGGAAGCCCCTCGGGAGCCAGGCCCCGAGCCGCAGAGGCTGCTGGGACAGGTGCCCGCGCGAGTAGATGTGCAAGCCAGTTTGCAGTAGCCAAGGGCCCCTCTGACCTGCATCGTTTCCCAGTGGACATACTGGAAGTGCTCCCAAAGTTCGCGGGGGTAAAATCCGTTCTTCAGTCACTCGAACTTTGAGCACCCCCACGGCACGCACGTGTTTGCTTGCCGCCCCCTGTGTGTGCAGTACCGCACCTGGACGGTAGCCGAGTTTCTGCTCCAGCCTCCTCTTCATTTGGGGGTAAGCTGCAACATGGAATTTTTCACGATACAAGGGGATGAAGGAAAATTGCCATTCTGAATTTTAAGTGCTATTGGAAGTCTTAGGAAGGTCAGAGTCCGAAAAAAGCTTCCAGAAAGACTCGCCGTTTGATGTTTTCAAAGAGTTATTGGAGATGTACATTCACAGGGGAGGGGAAGAAGTTCTGGTGGAGTTATGGGTAAACATTAAACTGGTAACCACAGGGTCTTCGGTTCACACCCATTGACAGGGCGGCTAGTAATTTTGTTGACAATTTGATTGAAACATTTGAAGGGACACATTCCACCTCAGTTCAAACCAAAGGAAGGTGGAATAGCTTAATTTGAGAAACACTGCTATAAAGGGATACAGAAAGAGCTTGCCACACAATGATGCCATGCAATGATGGGCAGAGATTCACATCTATAAAGTTATAGGAAATCGGATTTTGCACTGAACTCTCTTCTGCAAAGGGAGAAAGTATACCAATCCATTTTAGGAAGCTTTCTAAGCACTGGCAGGAAATTAAAGGGAAAAACAAATGTCTAATTAGCTTAAAATTAACAGCAAAACAACAACAAAATTAACAAAAGATCAGAATATGCATTCTGTGACCAGTCTAAGCAGTAGCTATTTTTCTGTAATTTTATTCTGCTAGTTCAAATGACATGTGACAGGTGATTGAAGATTGTGCTGAAATCAGCTGATTCCTCCACGTGTCTGTGTAACAGTCGTAGTTCACATTCTGTTCCAGCTAAAGCAAAGGCCCACCAGCATCCCTGATACGGACACACCCTCCGAACTGGTCCAGAAACTGAACTCCAGAGAAGGGTCTGGGGTTGTGTTTAGCCTTTATATTGAACAGCCTGTCTGTTTATAGGATATTTGTGGTCTCCCCAAATGAAAGTGGAAACAGAAATCAATCTCATGCCTTTCCCTTGATCTTACTAACCTCCACTGACCTGAACAACAATAATTTAATCAATAATTTTGAATTAATGCAATTCTTATTTTGTTGTTTTGCTTTTCGTTTAAAAAGTTATTTTTTTCTTATGAAAATGATGCTTTATCAATTTTGTTCTGAAGTTACAGAAGTTGATGTTCATCCCAAAAACTCTATGTGAGTGTGAGCTATTAAGAATTCTTACCGTATGTATGTACAAATGTGCTTGACACATGGATGCATGTAGGGATTGTGGTAAAAGCTGTAAGAGCTCCCCCAAAAATGATTTAAAAAGAATTCTTGCCTTTGCAATCATCAATAAGTAATAATTTGTTTCTTCTTTGACTTTAATTGCCTTAATTATATAATATATAAGCTTATGAAGATAGAGGTAAATTTCAGAGTAGCCACAAAGAAAAATTATGTAATATATCTATTACCAAAATGATGAAAATTAAAAAGGCTCAGGTAACAAAATTAACAGTAACAAAAGATATGGAAAGAGATCCATTTAAAAAAAGAGCTCAATACAGAAAATTAAATGGCACAAAGAAACTATTAACACCACCACCACCACCACCGTAATAAAAAAGTACAGCAAAATAACAGGAGTACATGCATACCTATCAAGAGTTTTACCAAATGTGTTAAAGTGTATCAGTCAAGAAATAGAGTGATTAAACAGATTTTTAATAAAAGACCCATTGATATGTTCCCTCCAAGAGACATACTTTGACAGATATTTTTTTAAAAATCAAAGGATGGATGACCCCAGTTCTACCTTACAAATCCAGCTAGATCAGAGCATATACAGTTAAGAGCTTTTAATATACGTAATCCAGGACAGATAACCCCCTCCAGGACAGTAATAGGAGTAGCTATTCCATGAGGGTAAGGGAGAGAAGGGAGATCAAAGGGGAACCAACTGCAATGATTGGTGTATAATACCCCCCGCCCCGCACGGGAGATGAACAACAGAAACGTGGGTGAAAGACACTGGATGGTATGAGATATGAAAATACTAATTTATAATTTATCTAGTCCACAAGGGTGGGAAGGGAGGGGAAGAGGGGAAAAAAGGAATTGATATCAAGGGCTCAAGTAGAAAGAAAATGTTTTGAAAATGATGATGGCAACATATGTTCAAATGTGTTGGATACAATTGATGTAAGAGCCCCCAATAAAATGATTTATTAATAAAATATGTAAAACAAATAAATAGATATTTGTATAATAGTAGCAGGAGACTTTAACACTGTCTAAGCCACTGGCCAAATTGACCAAAAAAAATGCAAATTACTAAAATAAATGAAATGGGAGATATTATAACAGAACTAATAGAAAATTTGAAAGATCCTAACAGAATATTATGAAAATTTGTTCTTCAACAAAATTGAAAACCTATTTCTAGAAATATGCTACCCAAACTAACAGGAAAATGAAGTGAACAGACCCTGTATAGAGTTTCTGAGGTTGTAAATCTTTACAGGAGCAGATAGCATCATATCTCTCTCCCAGAGCTGCTGGTGAATTTGAACCACTGACCTGGTTGTCACCAGAGCTCCTTCCATTGCCATTAGAGAGAGGCGACTGCAAAGTGCAATGACATAGCATCTCACCCCTATAAATCTGGCAATGATGAAAAAAAAGCTGGCGAAGTTGTGGGTGGGTGTTGGACTTTTGCACAAAGCCAATAGTTTGTAAAGTGGTACAATCACTGTGGAAGCCAGGCTGATGCTTCCCCCAAAAGCTAGAAGTATAAATACCTTATGATCCAGCATCCTACTCCTGGGTATATACAATAGCGATGCAAAATCAGCAACGCAAATGCATGAAGATAGATGTTCATTGTCACCACTTGTCTGTTTGTCATATTGTGGTGGCTTGCATGTTGCTGAGATGTTGGTAGCTCTGCCACTGGCGTGTCAAACACCAGCAGGGTAACCCATGGTAGTAGCCAAGTTTCAGTGGCTCTTCCCAACTAAGACAAACTGGAAGGAAGGAAGAGGCAGTCCACTTCTGACAAAATTGCCTGACATGCTACTGGAAAACGAGCCCTTCAGGTTGGAAGGGACTCACGATATGACTGGAGAAGAGCTCCCGTCTCAAGTAGTTAATGACATCGGTGGAACACAGCTTCACGACCTTCGTTTGCTGATGAAGCACCACTCAAAATGGGGGGAAATAGCTGCACACCTGCACTAATCATCACAATGAGCAGCGAAGTCCCCAGGGAACACCAAAAATAGACTTTGGGGCCAGGGCTTGGCACCCCATCAGACTCAACTGGAAAACACTCCTAAAGGCCAACGGTCCTTGAACTAGCTACAGGCTTTTCTTTGTTGTTGCTGTTTTGTCATTGACTGTTGGTTGTTGTTTTGTTTTCTTTTGTTGCTTTGTTTTGCTCTGTCTTTTTTTGTGTGCATGTTATTATCTCCGCAGGTTTGTTTAAATAAGAGGCTGGATGAATAATCTGGAGGAGAAAACAATGGATGGACAGTTCTGGGGGGACATGGGACAGGGGGAGGAAAGGGGAAAAGAAGTGATGTTAACAAACCCAGAAACAAGGGAACAACAAGTGACCAAGTCGCTGGTGAGGAGAGTGTAGGAGGCATGGTAGGGCATGATCAAGGGTAATATAAACAAGAGGAATTACTGAAATTCAAATGAAGGCTCAGCATGATAGTGGGACAAGAGAAAAGTACAAGGAAATAGAGGAAAGAACTAGGAAACAAAGGGCATTTATAGAGGTCTAAATACAGGCATGTACATATGTAAATATATATATGAGGATGGGGAAATATATCTATGTGCATATATTTATAGGTTTAGTATTAAGGTAGTAGATGGACATTGGGCCTCCACTCAAGTACTCCCTCAATGCAAGAACACTTTGTTCTATTAAACTGGCATTCCATGATACCTTCCCAACACGATTGCTTTAGACAAAGTGGGTGCATAACCAATTGTGAAGAAAGCTGACGGAGCCCAGCTATCAAAAGATATAGCATCTGGGGTCATAGAGGCTTGAAGGTAAACAAGTGACCATCTAGCTGAGAAGCAACAAAGCCCGCATGGAAGAAGCACACAAGCCTGCGTGATCACGCGGTGTCAAAGGGATCAGGTATCAGTTATCATAGAACAAAAAAAATCAAATCATTGTGAATGAGGGGGAGTGCTGATTGAGGACCCACAACCCATCTGTAGGCAACTGTACATCCCCTTATAGAAGGGTCACAGGGAGGAAATGAGCCAGTCAGGGTGCAGTGTAGCAACGATGAAACATACAACTTAACCTCTAATTCTTAAATGCCCCCCCCCCAAACCCCACTATCACAATCCCAATTCTACCTCACAAATCTGGCTAGACCAGAGGATGTACACTGGTACAGATAGGAAATGGAAACACAGGGAATCCAGGATAGATGATCCCTTTAGGACCAGTGCTGAGAGTGGCAATACCAGGAGGGTGGGGTGGAAAGGAGGAACTGATTACGAGGATCTACATATGACCTCCTCCCTGGGGAATAGACAACAGAAAAGTGGATGAAGGGAGACATCGACAGTGTAAGATATGACATAATTTATAAATTATCAGGGGTTCATGAAGGAGGGGAGGGGAAAATGAGCTGATACCAAGGGCTCAAGCAGAAAGCAAATGTTTTGAAAATCATGATGGTAACAAATGTACAAATGTGGTTGACACAATGGATGTATTTATGGATTGTGATAAGAGTTGTATGAGCCCCCAATAAAATGATTTTAAGAAAAGAAATAACCTGTAATTTCTCCAATGCTTAAAAAAATGTAAAAGGACAGCTTGAGAAGACAAAGTATGACAATGAAATGTGCAAAGACTTGGGTTTTAAAGC
This sequence comes from Tenrec ecaudatus, assembly GCF_050624435.1. Classification (NCBI taxonomy): domain Eukaryota; kingdom Metazoa; phylum Chordata; class Mammalia; order Afrosoricida; family Tenrecidae; genus Tenrec; species Tenrec ecaudatus. The sequence goes on from NC_134545.1 coordinate 80,507,689, forward strand.
CAGGAAGAAAGAACATTCTCAGCATATCTCAAAATAATAGAAATGAATAAAAATATTCAAGCCTTAAATTGCAATGTGAAAGGATTTTATGGGGAAAATGTTGGATGATGCAGGAAGCATTAAAAAAAAAAGATGGAAGGAATACAGAGAGTCAACTGTAACCAAAAGAATTGGTCGACCAACAACCATTTCAAGAGGTAATATATGGTCAAGAATCAATGGTTGGTTCATACCCCACTCCTGATACAAAAAAAAAAAAAAAAGATTCAATGGTACTGAAGAAAGACGTCTCAGCTGCACTGAAGGCATTAGTGCAAAACAAGGCTCCAGGAATTAACTGAATACTAACTTCATGATTTCAGTTAATTGATACAACACTGAAAGTATTCATCTATGCCAAGAAACTTGTAGCTGACTGAAAGAGATCCATGTTTGTGCCTATTCCAAAGAAATATGAAAATTATCATCTGATATCATTAATACCACATACAAGTAAAATTTTGCTGAGGATAATTCAAAATTAGTTGTAGCATTACAGGGATATGCCAGAAATTCAAGCCGGAGAAATAGACTTGGAACAAGGGATATTATTTCTCATATGGATCTTGGCTGAATTCAGAGAATACTAGAAAGATGTTTACTTGTGTTTTATTGACTATGCGAAGAACATGTGGAAATTCAAGAACCCTAAATGTAGTGGTAATGTAGACTCTGTATGTATGTAGACCAGAAGACAGTAGTTTAAACAGAACAAGGGCACCCTATGTGGTTCGAATTATGAAAGGTGTGTGTCAAGGGTTCATTCTTCACCATAGTTATTCAATTTGCATACTGAGCAAATATCTGAGAAGCTGGACAAAATGTTGGAAGAAATGAAAAAAACGGTGTCAAGATTGGAGGAAGGCTCATTAGCAACCAGCAATGTACAGGTGATACATCCTTGCTTGCCTAAAAGCCAAGAGAACTTGAAGCACTTGCCAATGAAGGCCAAAACTACATCTTTCAGTGTCAATTATAGCTCAATGTAAAGAAAGCAAAAATCTTCACAATAAACTGAAAAAAGGTTGAAGTTGTCAAGGATTTAATTTTATTTGTATCCACAGTCAATACCCATGGAGGCAGAGGTGAAGAAACCAAGTAGCATATTACATTGGGCATATTTTCTGCAAAAGAGCTCTTTAAAAGTGTTAAAAACAAAGCTGTCACTTTGAAGACTAAGATATGCCTGAGCCAACCCATGGAATTTTAAATTGCCTCATATGCATGTGAAAGCTTTCATTAATAAGGAAGACCAAAGAAGAATTGATGCTTTTGAATAATACTGTTGGGAATAATATTAAATGTACCATGTAGTGCTAGAACAAATAAATTGAGCTTGGAAGAGGTATAGCCCGAATGTACCTTAAAAACGAGGATGGTGAGATTTTTGTCTCAACTACTTTGAACATGTTATCAGAACAATCATTCCTTGGAGAAGAATATCAAGCTTGGTAAAGTAGAGATCGGTAAAGTAGAAGAAAGTAGAATCTCAGTGAGATGGATTAACAGTGGCTGCAAAATTAGCAATAATTTTGAGGATGGTGCAGGTCTGGGCATTGTTTTGTTCTATTCAACCTTGGCTTACTATTGGAGGGAACTGGCTGGGTGGCACCTAATATCAACAATGTAAATCTATTGCAATCAAACAGAGAGAAAACCAGAACTAATTAGGGAAGTTAAAAATTAGTAAACGATATCCTGGAAGCTGGAGGGTCTTGTTTTTAATTTATAAATGAAAGCATTTAGAAGTCCTTGCATGTGTTTAGAAAGACATATGCAAGTAAATACATGCGCATCTTTAGGTGTTTAATCTGTAGGCATATATATGTAGTGAGCCCTGATGGCTTAGTGGCGGGCTGCTAATGTCAAGGTCAGCAGTTTGAAACCACCAGCTGCTCCTCAGAAGAAAGACCAGTCTTTCTACTATAAAACGTTAGCCTCAGAAACTCACAGGGGTAGTTCTACCCTATCCTCTACAGTCATTATAAATTGGCATCGACTCGATGGCAGCAAGTAGGCACACATATTTATATATGTATATGTATGTGTGTATATATATGCATATATATTTGTGTGTGCCGCATATATAACAAAGCACACCAACAGAGCACACAGTTATGGAGGCTTCCTAGAACATCTCCAAACAACTCAGGGGTTGTTTACTAGGTTAAAAGGCTTTGGGCCATAGTCTTGCTGGACAACTTAATTGGCATAACAGTTTATAAAGTTAATGTTTGATATCTTAATTAGGTGAGTAGGGTCTGAGGTCTTAAAAAACCTTTGATTAGACATCTGATACACGTCTTGGTTTCCTTGTAAAGAGAAAAAGAGGATAAAGGAAATCAATGAAGAAAAGATTCAATGGGACTAATAGTCCACATAAACCTCTTAATTTGAGCCCCAAAGAACTAGCCCCAGCCACCACTACCAACCATTTTGACCAGAGGCACAAATTTTCTAAAACAACCCAGACCCACTGAACTGATAGAGATTAGAGGAACCCCAAAACTATTGCCATACAATAAGCTTTGAACATGAAATTGAAGCTGTGTCTTCGGTTACCTATCAACCAAATAGTAGATAGGCTTACAAAAAATATTAACTGAGCAATGTGCTTCCTATAGCAGACCAAAGAGGTAATATTTACCCAAAAGATGAGAAGAAAAGGAGGGGAAGGGACGCCAAGTCAATGGACACAAAATAGAGTGAAAATAATGAGAATGCTAACATTGTAAAAATTGTAGCCAATGGCATGGATCAATTTACATAGACAATGTTAAAGGAGAATCTAATCTGCTGTGGGAGCTTTCACCTAAAAGACAATAAAATAGCATTTAATTGAAAAAGATTACAGCCTAGGATACCTTATGGGATAGTTCTAATCAGCCAACAGGGTTTCTGTGAGTTAGAATAGACTCAACAACACACAATGACAATTGCAAATATAAATTAAGAAATAGTGAGCCCTGTGACATGGACATGCCTATAGATTTTTAAAGGCTTTTTACATACTCTTACATGATTTGGAATTGACTCAGTGGTAGTGAGGAAATGAGATTCCCATGAGAATGAAAGGCAAATGCTTAGAAAACTACAAATTGGACTCTTTTTTTGCATAAGTATTGAAGCCTCTCTAGAAATAGATTTTACAGCTTCATGCTGAAACCTCTTCAGGAACAGATATGCTGGGCAACCATAGATTTGAACCTTTCAAAACTCTAAAACATACATTCCTATTTGGGCGTCATATCTGCATACATCATAAAATAGGAAATTTCATTTCATAAATCACAATAGCGGTAATCTTGATCTGTTCAGAACCCAGAGATTTCTAAATGCTAAGCAAAAGCCAAACTCTTTCACCTATAACATTTCTTCTTGTTCACTATGGATTTAAAGGCTGAATAAGCTGCTCGAGTTCTCTGTTTTCACTGTGAATGTCGAGGTCATCTAGTACCAAAATAGTTCATCTTCACTTTTAGGAAACCGCTCTAATTACAGGAATTGCAAATTAGCAATATCTTCAAAGAACAGTTGTGCTTAAATGTTAGAGTCAGTTTTCTGACAAACACGGAAAGTTGAATTGCTGTAAGAAGGTTAAAAAAAAAAGGCTTGCGTTTTAATTTATCCTTATTCCATGAGATCAGATGAGTAACTGTAATTTTCATGTAGATTTTTAAAAAATGTACCTAATCGTTCATCTATAATTGCTTATCTTGCATCCTTTATGAAATGATAAATGAACAGGTTGAAAAAAATGTCCAGTTCTTTTTTTCCCCCTAAAATCTCCAGTTCTAAAAAGAAATCTGAGTAATTTTTTTCTTTTAGGATAAGATTTTACTTGTTAACTTGATAATTTGTTATAATTTTACTATTTATAAGATGTGTCACTGTTAATTTTCCCTATATTGATATTAAGTGAATAAAATAATGTCCCTGGGTGGTGTACAGTTTGCTCTGGACCATTTAAGGAAGATTGGCAGTTTGAACCCACCTAGCAGAGGAAAGACATGACAACCTGCTTCCATAAAGATGATAGCTGAGGGGACTGCAGCAGGTTCCGCTCTGCAGCCCCTGGGGTCAGCCTTAGTCGGAACTGACTTGATAGATGGCAAAGGATTTGGTTTTCTGGTCTTATGTGGGGGTAGCCAAATCTTTCTGTTTGCCGCAGTTAGTAGCTTAGCATCCAAATTTGGCATGTGTAAGCATCAATAAGCCAGGTTTGAAACTTGTTTTAGAAATGTTTGAAGAATGGAAGGCAAAGGCAAAATTCTCTTTTCTTGTAATTTTATGCCTGTTGAGTCTAGTCTTGCATGAAAGTAGGAAGAACCTTAAAGTGCTGACAACCTTTTTAAAAATTGTTGAGTCAATCTATTAAATTCCCCCTTTGCTCATACATAAATTAATTTATCTATCTCAGGCGTGATTCTCTTCTTTTGCAAGCCTGTTCCATATCTTTTTTCCCCAATTCAGTATTTTCAACCACCGTCTAAATATCTCCATGTGACTGTCCCATCGAACCTACTATACGTGGGGCTTTGAAAATTCACTGAAGCCCTCTCATAAGTGCTTCTCGACCAGTCTCCCTGCCCTCGTGGGATATTTCTTTATTGAATAATGTATTTTTCTTTGCTTTTGCTCACTATAATTTTTTAAGTCTGGAGGAAATTCACATATTTTAATTAAGGTTATTTATATATATTTTGAAAAGATTTGTACCGTTACTGTGAAAACAACCATTTTCTACCACAACATATATAGAAACTATTAATGGTTATACCTTTTCTTTTACATACCTTGTTGCATTAACCAGAATCCTTAGAATAATATTTAATGCTAGGGTTGGTAGTGTATTTCATTACTCTATTAATAGTTAAATTAAAATTTCTGAATAGCATATTTTTCTGTCCAGTATCCCAATGATTCCAAGGTTTACTTTAGTCACCTAATACATTGTTCTTATGAATATTCTCTTCTTTATCTAGGAACTGGAGACTAAAGAAAGAGCCATTATGAATCAAATCTCGAAGAGAAGAGAATATATGAAAAAAAAGGTTAGGTACTAATGAAACTTATAAGAATTTAGGTTATACTAAATATGCCAATTATAAATGTAGGAGAATACCAATAAATTAGATACGCTTGGCTCTAGATAGAAATCATACAATTAATTTTGTTAAATAAGACAGTTTAAGGGTAAAGTGTACTTTTTGGTCTTTCAATCATGGACTAAAGAGCATTAAAGGTAACTTATTTATTTATTACATATTTTCTTAACTAAATATCCATTTATTTTTTATTCCTATTAGAAAGCCACTAATCCATTCCCTATTTTGCTAAAAATTTGTGTGTGTGTGTCTCCCTGTGTGTGTGTAAGAAATATATACAGGAACCAATACCCACCTAGCTCTTAAAGTAATCTTTAGATTTCCATTTTATCTCTGCTTTCTGTGCAGAGATGGGAAGTTAGGGAAAAGTGACAAGAATCTTGAAATGCTGGATAAGATGATGGTGAACTAAAAGAACGCTATCAATTGTTTGACAGGGTTAATGTTCTTTCACATCCTAAAATATTGATATTCCTTGTAGAATGTGTAAAATTGGTATTTTTAATTATGTTGAGAAAGGTGGTAAAGATAAAATAATGGAGAAAAGAGGAGCTTATACCCAGGGCTCAAGTAGAAAGTGTTTTGGAAATTATGATGGTAACATGTGCAAATATCCTTCATGCAATCAATGTATGAAATGATATACAAGCTATATGAGTCCCCAATAAAATGAGTTATTTTTAAAAGATCAGATAAAAGGGAACACCTTAATCCATGTTGATCTGAATCGTTCGTTCTTAAGTGCACTATAGACACCACTAGTGGACTTGATAATCTATCAGAAATGCTCTACAGAGAGCTTTTATTGCAATACTATTGGATCACAGCAGTACTCTGCTTTAGCTTTTGACACAGTTCATATTTTTGCCACAATTAAGAGTTGACATGTGTCTACTTTATCTATTTCAACTCCACATTAGTTTGGTCAACAAATACAATTATGAGCTTTGATGGTGCTGTGGGTTCTGTGCTGGGCAGCTACCCACAGGTCAACAGTTTGAAACCACCAGCAGCTCCTCGGGAGATGAAGCTTTCTAAGCCTGTAATAATTTACAGTCTTGTAAGCCCACAAAGGCAGTTCTACTCTGCTGGATAGGTTCACCATGAGTCAGAATTGACTTGAGGGCAGTGAGTGAGTAAAAAACGAATGCTTCATTTTTCTCTAAGACAATATTTAACGTTGCTAGAATAGTCTACTTGACCTATTGAAGCTTTTAAAACAACAATAAAATCACTAAATTCTCATTGCAACATACTGAGGTTTTGATGGTGATGAGACACTCAATTAAAAATATCATGAAACACTGGAAATGCGGTTCTGAAGCTCAAGGAGGTCATCAAGCCTGGAGACACAGGTTTGGGAATATATGGGAACGTACAGTATCTACTCGAATCTAAGCCGACCCGAGTATGAGCTGAGGTAGCTAATTATTACCTGGGAAACCAGAAAACTGATTGACTCCAGTATAAGCCTCAGGTGGGAAATGCAGGATGTGAATTAACACAGAGACCAGAGGGGAGAGACGGAGCGCAGCCACCGACACATCCTTAACAGTTCAGCTGCTGGTGTAAGTGAATCACTACAGGTGCTTCTGTGATTGGAGCCGTCCACGTCCTAGGACGGCTCTGATTGGTTAGGTGTGAGTAGACAAACATCCAGCGGGGCTTTGAATGAACACTGAGATGTTACACCTCGCTGGGGTAATCACTCCGAGATGTTACACCTCGCTGGGGTACCGCTGACCCGTGTATAAGCCGAACCTGTTTTTCAGCACATTTTTTGTGCTGAAAAACTTGGTTTATACACGAGTATATACGGTATGTAATCTCCGTAGTCTTGGGATTGCCCATGTTGAGGGTCTGAGGAGAAGTGGGACCATTACAGGGAATACAGGGACTGTGTGGCCAGAAAGGCAAAAGAGTAGAAGGCCAAGACATGAAAGACTGCAAGAAAATAAGCCCGATGCTGTAGAATAATCAGTGAAATAATGGCGACACTGACACAGCGTTCTCAGAGTGTTTTCACAACCCGCTGTCATTTGACCCATGTGCAGCAGACACTAGATGAAGGCTAAGAACATAGCCACCGAATTTTATTATTTAAAGTCCCCTTTGATAAAGAGAAAACGTTGTTACTCTTTCATAATCCACTGTACATGCATACCTCTTAGCAATTGATGAAATGACTTAAGAAAGCAGGCACAGGGCATGAATTGGCTTTCCAAAAAAGGTGGTATTCAAAGGGATAGTAGACATGTGAAGATGCTTCCTACCAAAAACAAAGAGATACAAACTGGACCCCTTTGCTTTGTAGCTATCAGGAGAGACATACCACATTACAGTCGATGAAGCTGTACACAAGCAAAAAGGTTGTCAATAATCACAACTCTTACATTACTGGCTTTTATTTTTTTTCAGTTGTAAGTGGCTAATTAAGAATTTCAGCTAGGAATAGAGATTTCTAAAGAGAAAAGTTTAAATAGAAACTAAATTTCTTTAATAATACAAGATGGACAGAAGATACATCATAAAATCAATACATGTAAAAACGCTGTTCCATTCATGCGCTCTCTATCCCGCCATTTCCCCACTCAAACATAGAGAATCCACTGGACTATTAAACCATAAAAGATAAAACCTACTTTAGAATACTCAAATCTCGGGCATAAAGACTGGTTCATCCATCCAGCAAATATTTATCAGGCCTATGCTATATATCACGTGCCATTTTAAGTTCTGGGAATAATGTAGCAAACAAATGCAAGAGGAATTTAAATTTTTCCCAGGGATTTGTTTCAAGTGACAAAGTTGCACCTATAGTGAATTAGCTTTATTTTTATCATCCCCATTGCAACCAAACAAACACAAACCTGTTAACATCAAACCAATTCTGATCCATAGTAACCATTCGGGACAAAGTAGAACTGGACCATAGGGTTTCCAAGTCTGCAAATCTTTACAGAAGCCAAGTGTAACATCTTTCTCCTGTGGAGCAGCAACTGATGGCTTTGAACCACCACCTTTCCGGTTAACAGCCAAGAACTTAACCCCCAAACAAATTGCCTAGAGGTCTTCCACTTACCCCCGTGTAGCACGACTTACAATGTTCTCACCACATCAGAGCCTTCTTCAGACTCTGCAAGACGATTCCATTTGCCCTAAGAGCTGCCCGGGCGATATTATACTGATCTTATAGGACTGACAGAGTAGTTACAACCTGTACCTACCTGCTTTTCACACACCTCTCTCTCCAGTTTAATCAAAGTTGAAGTAACCTGGAGAGCAGCCAATAAAGCATATAACTATGTTCATGATATATTTTTCCAAAAGAAGTAAGATGTTTTGAAATGTCATCAAGCAGGTCTGGTTCAAAGTAGCCCAGAACAAAACACTGCCCAGTCATGCACCATTCTCAGAGTAACTGCTACGCTTGCAGTTATTGTGACTGTTAGCAGCCAATGTGTCGGTGAAGGATTTTCCTCATTTTCGCTGACCTTCCACCATGATTTCCTTCCCAGGTTACTGTTTCCTCCAGATAACATGCATGGAGTATGGGTCAAAGTTTCAGCATGTCCTCCCATCTGAGGAACATTCTGACTGTAATTCTGCTGGCAGTCCATGCGTGACATATTAATTTTCTTTGCCAACACCATAATTCAAATGCATCAGTTATTTTTTTTTGCTTTCATATGCACATGAGGTTGTTTAAAATATCATGGCTTAGACCAGGCACACCTTACCACTCAAAAGGACACCTTTACTTTTAAGCACTTTCAAAGAGATCTCTTACAGCAGATTAATGCAAAACATCATTTGATTCCTGACTGCTGTTTCCATAGGAGCCCTGGTGGTGTCGTGGTTGCACATTGGGCTGCTAACTGCAAGGTCAACAGTTTAAAACCACCAGCCTCTCTTTGGTAGAAAGTTAGAGCTTTCTACACAGTAAAGAATTGGAGTCTCTGTGTTAGTCTGGATACTTTAGAGAAACAAATCCACAGAAACTCGTGTATAAGAGAGAGTTTTATATAAAGGTTAAGTGTGCATCAAGAAAACATCCCAACCCAGTGCTGCCCAAGCCCACAGATCCAACATTAACCCAAATGTTTGACATCAATCCACAAAATCCTCCTCCATCTCACAAAACACTATGATGCCAACTGCAGGAGGAAAGCTGAATCAGTGAATGTGTGAGCATCTCAGTGCTGGCAGAGATCTCCACACGGCTGCTCCTGCACCCAGGACTGCATCGGAGTAGGTCCATGTGGCTTCTCCTCAGGGATGTCTTGAAGGAAGTGAGCCTTGCAAGCTAAAGCAGGGAACTGACTAAGGGAGCTGCACCCTGGTCTGACCATCACAAAGCAAGAGACCTGAGAACTAGAAAGGCGATGTTCACTGAGCCATTTCTCTCTTTGCCCTTCAATTAACCGCACTTGTGTTTATTGGCCAGGTCGGCACAATACACTTTATATCAGTCTCTGAAACTCAAAGGGGCAGTTCTGCCCTGTCTTATAGGGTTGCTATGAGTAAACATTGATGGCATTGACATTGAGTTTGTTGTTTTGGTTTGGTTTCCATAGACATTAATTATGTATCCAAGTACTCTGAGACCCTCAGTGACTTCAACTATTTCTCTATCATGATGTTGTTTATTGGTCCATTTGTGAGGAATTTTGGGGTTTTTTTATGTTGAGGTTTAATACAAAAAGAAAAAAAAGTTTGTTTTTTTTTTAAGGAAAAGACACCATGCTCGGTAAAGTAGAGGGACAGAAAAAAGAGAAGCACCTTCCATTAGCTGGATTGACATAATAGTTATGGGGAGGGTGCATATCAATAATCTAAGATAAATAACTTTTAAAGTTATTGTGACAGCTAAGTTGTGGATACAAGCAGAATGTAAGATAAACGTATATTTTATAATTCCTAGTCATAAATATTTGACTTCTAGTAACTGTGGGTTTTACTTTGTATTGTAGAATGGATCCCACCCCTACATCTCCTTTAAAACGGTTTAATATGGTATAAAGATGCGATTTATAGTCCCTAAATTCAGGCTTTTTAGTATTAGTAAATGAGAATGAGTTCATTAGCAGGTTTATAATGAAGAGTATGCCACTTCTAAGACTTTAGATTAACTTTAGCTCTACAAAAAGTATGGGACAAAGTGTTGTGCTGGGGGCGTATGGGGTGCGCGCGCATGCACACATGTGTGCATGTATGTTTCTGTGAGAACACTAAAAAGCAGGAAAGAAAGAGTTTGACCTGAGTCTACATTTTAGTTGAATGGAGAGAGGGAATGCTTTTAATACTCAGGCTGGAGTGAGAAATAAGCTCAGATAAACAGAAGATTTTGGTATATTCTGCCTTTTGTTATAACTGTCAAAACATTCAAATAAACAACAAATAGCTTATGAACCAAATAGGCTCAAAGTTAAATGTAACTTGAATATTAGTGTTTGCCCTGCCGCTTCTCATCCATTGATATAGATAACGGTTACTATTCCCCACGACACAGAAAAGTACTTCATTCAAAAGCAGAAAACGTGTAATAAAGTCATTTACTGTTGTTCAATTGACAGACTGAAGTCTCATTGAATGAAAGTATTTCATTTTTCATTTTAAATGGTGAAGATGGCTCAGATGACAACTCTTTGGACCAGTCTTTAAAGCAGGTTGGATTTCTCCTCACATCCTCACCCTCAGGGGGAAAAAATAAAACATTCAAAGGCAAAGACTGAAATAAAAGGTTTTAAAATTATTTGGCCTTTCGCTTCTCCTTGAATATGAGAACTGTTTATGAATAATAATAACTAGCAATTACTGCGTGTTTCAGATGACCACTGAGGTTGAAAGTGTTTTGTGTAGATTATAGTAGTTGATCTTCATGGTAGCCAGTCAATCTGGTGTGATTATTATTTTTGTAAGTGAGGAAAGAGGCATAAAGGAGTTGAGCATTGATGAAGTAGGGAATTGAACATGGGCTGTCAGTTCCAAAGCCTGTGCTTTCTTTTCCTTTTGTTGTTTCTGCCCTCTGGAACCTGGCAACTGCCTGTACCATGTTCTGCGTATCCATTCACCTATCGACGGGCATTGTTTCCACCTTTTGGCTATTGTGAATAGTGCTGCCATGGACATTGATGTACAAGTCCCTTTGTGAGACTCTGCTTTCAAGTCTTTAGGTGTATCTGTAGGAGTGGAATTGCTAGGTTATACGATAATTTTGCTCTAAAATACCTCTTGAAAGTGTTATGGAGAAAAGGTAGCATTTTAGGACGAAAATGCCCCTGGCTCAAGCCATGGTATTTTCAATCAACTCGTATGTATGTGAAAGCTGGACAATGAATAAGGAAGACCAGAGGAAAATGGATAGATTGTAGTATTGTTGGAGGATATTGAAAGTTCTGTGGAATGTCAAAAAAACACACAAATCTGTCATGGAAGGAGTAAGAACGTTTCTGTCTTTTTGTTTTGTGTTTTGTTTGTTCACAGTAGAGTGTATCTCAGAGGTGTTATGTCAACGAAGGTCACCCTCTTGACAATGTGTTGTTTACGCCTCCATTTTTCGGTATATGAAACTCAGGATTGATGAATCTATAGGGACAACAAGTAGAATAAAGGTTTCGGGAGGTTCACTGGTGGTTGGGGGTGGGGTGAAAGGGAGACGATATCAACGAGTCCATGTAGAAAAAGAATGGTTGGAAACTAATTGCGGTAGCAATTGTACAATACTACTTGACGTGATTGAAATATGGAATGTTCTATATATGTATTACACAACAACTAATAAAATCATTTTTAAAAAAGGAAGGATGGTGAGGCTTCCTCTCGTGTGCTTTGAACATGTAGCAGGTGAGAACTGTCATGCTTGGTGAAACAGGGTCAGAGAAAAAGGAGAAGGCTTTCATTAAGATGGATCGACACAGGGGGTTCAAACAACTCTGTGGATGGTGTCATGTTTGGTTCTGTTGTGTGTGGGTTGCTATAAGTCCAGCACTTAACAGCAGCATTGGAGTTCTATTTATAGTTCTTGAAGAACTGTCAAAAAGCCATTTTTCCTTCTCACCAACAGTAGGTGAGTATTCCAGTTTCCTCGCCAACATTTGTTACTTTCTTTCCCCTGGTCTTAGCCATCATCCTGAGAGGGCAGTGACAGCTCACTGAGATTTTCATGTACTTCTCTCTGGTGGCTAATGACATTGGAGATTTCTGCATGTGTTTGGTGGCCATTTGTCCTTTTTAGCTAAATGTCTATGTAAGTATTTTTCCCCATTTTATGAATGGGTTATTTGTATTTTTGTTGCTAAAGTTTTTGAAATATATTTTGGTTATTAGATCTTGTTGGTTATATGTTTTATGAAGATGATTGCTTCATTTTGTCTTTTCCATATTTTAGCAAAGAGTTTTGATGGACAAAAGTTTTCATTGGTATTAGGTCATGATTTTCTTTTTTCTTTGTATATTTGTTATTCTGTTAGATGATACTACTGAGCCACTTCACAGTTGTTACTATATTGTTGAAAACTAAAGCTGACAGCATTACCCCTGCTCATTTTTCTAAGAGTCTATAATTTTAGTTTGCATATTTAGGTGCTTACCCCAATTTGAACTTACTTTTGTATATGGTGTGTGTCTAGAATCCTGTTTCATTTTTCAAGGGATCCACATTTTATGTGTAAATCCAATTTTCTCAGCACAATTTAGTAATGAGACTCTTCTTTCCCCCTTTGAATGTAGTTGGCACCCTTGTCAAAAAGACAGTTGCCCATAGATGTGTGGATTCAGATATCTGACCTTTCCATGGAATTCCATTGGTTGGTGTATCTATATATTATGTTTTAAAATCTGGAACCGTGGGTCCTCCTGCTTTGTTCTTCTCTCAGCAGTGTTTTGACTATTTTGGACCTCTTGACTTGCCATATAAACTTGTTGGGGGGTGGTTTTGTGTTTTTTTCGTAAAGATGCCTGATGGAATTTTTATTGAAGCTGCATTGCATTAAATCAATAGATTGTTTTGGATATTATTGACATTTTAACTATATTCAATTTTCCAATCCATGTACATGGTACACCTATTTATTTAAGTCTTCTTTAATCTTCGTGTACTATTTTATCATTTTCATTGTGTAAGCCCTTCCCATCCCTGGTTAGATTTTTTCCCTCGATATCTTATTAGAAGCTACTTCCCGCTTAGGAGCCTTTGGGGGGGTGTAGTGGTTACACATTGAGCTGTCCTCCCCATGGCCGACAGTTAAAACCCCAGCACTTGTGAGGGAGAACAGCCATAAACAGTTACAGTCTCACAGTCAACATGGGCACCATGGCCGTGAGCTTTGTTTCCCTTTTAGTCCAGTCTTGTGTAGGGTTTTATCAAGAAAGGGCATTGGTTTATCAAATGCTTCTCTGCACCCGTCGAGAGGATCGTGCATTTTGTTGCTGTGGTTCTGCTGGTGTGGAGTTACGAGTTTCTACTGCCGAGCCACCCATGCAAACCTGGGCGAGTTCCCTCTTGTCAAAACGTGTGACTCACTGAATAATTCACTGTCGGGTTCTTTTCAGTACTCGTCGTCTTTTGTGTGATTTGGGGATTAGAGTTATACTTGTTCCATAGAATGAGGGAAGGAGCATTCCTTTCTGTATCTTTCAGAAGTACAGCAAGAAAATTAGTTTTGATTCTCTTAAATATTTGGCAGAATTCCTCAGTAAAGCCATTTGGTCCAGGACTTTTGTTATTATTGTCAGAAAGTTTTTAGTCATGTGGTTAATTCTTTTTATGTTAATATTTACTCCTAGATGCATTTAAAATTATTATTAATTGGAAGTTAATATATATATCCTTTCCATAGTTCAATCATGTCAAGCAGTATTGTATAATTGCTACCATAATCAGTTTCCAAACATTCTATTTCTTCTTGGATTCCTTTGACATCGTCTCCCCTTTAGCACACTCACCCCCCACCACTGTACCACCCCACTCCCCGCCCGCCCCCTGAAACCCTTATTCTACTTGCTACCTGTATAAGTTCATCAATCCTGGGTTTCATATACCAAAAAACAGAAAACCGTAACGCAACTTCAAGAGAGTGACCCCAGTGACATAAGATAAACCTCTGAGATAAATCCTAATATGAACAAACAAAACAAAACAAAATCACAGAAATGTTGGAAACCAGATCAGGTCCAACATGCATCAAAGGGGGATCAACAGATAACGTTTTAACTGTTCAAGCTAGATTTATCCCTTTGATCTACACTCATCTCTCCAGTGCACTCTGTTTAGTAACCTCTTTCCTCCCATCCCTCAATTTTGGGAAGCTTATCTCCTATGCAGTTCCCACAAATGTATCTCGGGCTCCCACTGTCGTCCATCGCCTTTGGCAAACCAGATTCTCACAAATGAGGCTCTGATACTATTCCCTCCTCCTACTTTGGATTATATGATGTACAACCCTTTGGTGATGGATGAAGGTGTGCTTCTTCTATGTGGACTCAGTTGACATCTCACTTCTTAGATGGCTGCTTGTTTGGAGACAAGCCTTTAAGACCTCAGATGCTACTTTATCTGATAGCTGGGCACCATCTAATTTCTTTGCTGAGTTTTGCTATAGCACCCATATCTTCAGTGTTCCTTTCTTGAGGGTGAGTAATAGATTAATTTTGAAGAAGTTTAATTTGACTCTAATATTTTTGACCCTCTCTTATTTCAATATATGTAGATTTCAAATTAAAGAGGACAAAGTCATCTAAAACAAATTGGTGATTTTATTTTTATGAACAGATTTATATATAATTTCTGGTCACTATATAAAATACGCATTTTATGTTTAGTATTTCATACTTTTCATACCTATATTCAGATTATTTATAACTCATATATCATAATTTCACAGTAATCACTCTGCAAAGACTTTTATATTTAATTCTTAGTTTTTTAGTTTTCCTTTTTTATAACACTTTCCAGAAAATACAGTGGCTACTTCAGATCACTTTAAATAGTACTGCTTTTGTAATAGTTTAAAGGAGGAGTGGGGGCTGAGTCAGACTGTGCCATCTGATCTCTCTGGTCTCTACCATTACAGTATGACATTTTAGTAATTGAAATTTAATAGTCAAATATCTGATAATGTTTTTCATAAGAGAGGAAAGATTTGAATTACACCTCTGTGTTTTTTTCCATTGGAGAACTGCTAAGGAAGGCTATAACAAGTTATATTATATAATATTAAACCTTGAAATAATTCCTGTATGTTCAGTTAAATTGCATTATAGCACAGTTTTAGGTAGGACTTATCTGGATGACATTGATCAGGAAGATAGTTACTAGTAAGGTACATTTCATTTATATGTACATTAGTCATTAGAAATAAACATGAGCTTTTTTCTGTTTGGTATTTAGCACAAATCAAAAAAAGATAATTATCAAGGACACATTTCACCTGGTGATAATTTACAAAATTCTGAGAATGAAGATGAAAATTTTATGGAAGAAGTAATTTATCCAGATTTACTTGAAGTGAAAGCTGCTGAATACAGAGATGATGGAGAACAGACCAAAGATCAAGCAAATACCTTTGTACCAAGTAGTTCTCCAGGTACTGTTCTTTTCCGATACCCAGGTCATCAGTGACGCATCACAGACACGTAGCTTCCTTTGTATTCTGCATAGAGAAAATATACTGATTTAAAATCATTAAAAACGTGTTCTGTATTTGTTCTTATGCTTTCTCTGAGATAAGTGACTTGGGTGAGAGAATTTATTACTTGTGCATATATTTAGACTTCTGCTGGATTTTAGTGATAGGCAGATGGCAGTTCATATTTATTTCTTATCTGGTCTATGCCAGTTAATATTTTGGACTTTAGATTAATGTGTAGATTTTGTTATTAAGTGCTCAGCCAGTGTAAACTGCCAAAAGACATGATGCCGCGACTTTTAGAAGATGAAGGATTCTATATTCAGAGAAAACCAGAAATATATAAAAAGACCTGCAACAAAATGGAAAACCGCCTGCTTATGCTAGACGAGGCAAGTACACCAGATCACAAAACTACAAAGTTCAATAACTCGCTGATAGTATGTGATGTTTGGTTTTGGTGAGATATTTAATTGCTATGTGTCTTATTTTTGTTAGGGAAAACGTTGGTTCGAAGAAAGTGGCGAAATAATGTCATTGCCTTCCCCAATTAGGCAGTCATGGAATTTCAGACTGAACATAGGAGAGGAGCCCATAAACCCATCTTTAAAGACCATATACAGGAAGGTAACCAAGAGCAGATTATTTGTATTTGTGATTAGAATTCTTGTAATATTAAAATGTTTTCTGGTGCTAATTCACTCTTTAAAGATATTATCTAGTCTAGTAATAAAATATTACTTATCCACAACCTGATATATACAAATAACACAACCTTGCTTGTTAAAAGTGAAGAGGACTTGAAATGCTTGCTGCTGAAGGCCAAGGATTGCTGCCATCTCTATGGATTACAACTCAGTATCAAGAAAACCAAAATCTCCCCAATTGGACCAGGAGGCAACATCATGATAAGCTGAGAACAAACGGAAGTTGTCAGAGGCTCTGTCTTGCCTGACTCCACCATCAGTGGAAAGCAGCAGTCACGAGCTCAAACGGCACATTGCATTGGGTCAGTTTATGTCCTGATCTGCAGTCGCAGGTATGGAATTGCTTCTAGTACAACCTGGGTGTCTGACAGATTCAGCACACTTAAAAGAGAACCACTTTGCGGTAGCCAGAGGCTGCTTATCAATGTAGCTAAGAAAGTTCCAAGGAATAGCAAAACCGTCACTTCTAGCACAACGGTGAATCTGAACCAGGAAGTGATGATGTCTTCAGCCACCTTATATTCATGTGAAAGCTGGACAATGAATAAGGAAAACTAGAGAAAGTTTGATGCTTTGAGTTGTGGTGTTGGCCCAGAATATTGAGCAGACAATGGACTGCCAGAAAAACAAACAAAGCCATCTTGGAAGAAGTACCGCCAGAATGCTCTTTAGAAGCAAGGACGGGGAGATTTTTACTTACGTACTTTGGACATGTTATCAGGAGGGACCAGTCCCTAGAAAAAGAGACGAACTTGATAAGAAAGAGAGTCAGTGAAAAATAAGAAGGCTCTCATCAAGATAAGAGTGCCACAGTGGCTGTAATAATGAGCTCGGACATAATACTTGTGAGGCTGGTAGAGGACCCAGCAGTGTTTTGTTCTGTTACACTGGTTGCTGTGAGTCAGAACCAACTGGCCCCCAACCACAACATGGCTCACACAGGTCTCTTGCAGGTTCTGAGAGGAGTTCTATTGGTGTATTTATTTAGTCATTTTTACATAGAGAGGTGACCATTGGTTTTGGTTTTATTATAAATTAGTTTCTCATTTATTCATGTTTACTCTTATTTCTATTCACTTCCTCTCCTTTATTTAGGGTTTTTTACCATTTAAAATTTTATTAGGATGAATATTAAGGTGATTCTCTTTCAACTTTTATCCTTTTTAAACAAATATGTAATTTTAGGATTTACCTCTTGTCCTCTCATCGCTGCTTTAGCCACATGCCTCCAGTTTTAAGAACATTGTCATTGTCCTCATGTTATGTATTTTGTAAGTTTTACCGTGTTTGTATTTTATTTATTTATTTGACACTGGAATTATTTAGAATGTGTTGCAAATTCCTAAACTGTTTTGTGTCTTCTTTTATTTCCACTGTGATAACAGGGCATGTTCAGAATTATTTTAGTCCTTTAAAAATTACTTGCCTTGCTTTATTTCCAAGCATGTGGTCAATTTGGTAAATGTTTCACATATATATTTATAAAGAATGTATATTCTGTCTTTGTTGAGCCCAGCATTCTAGATGTGTTTATTCAGTTTGTTGTGTTACTCATGTCTTTTATAGACTTACTATTTTTTCCTTATTCCATGAGCAGGGTTGTGTCATCTGCATAGCAGAAGTTGCAATGCCACGGTCTTCTTATAGCACAACTCTCAGATTATTTCCTCAACATACGAACTGAATAAATATAATGAAAAGATAAAACGCTGACCCGAATATTTGCTGATTTTACACCACACAGAATTCCCTTTTCCTGTTCAAGCTCACAGGGTCCCCGTAAGCACAGCACAGTGTTCTGGGATTCCCATTTTTCTCAGTGTTATCCATAGTTAGTTGCGAATGATGCAGTCAAACACCTTTGCATAGTCAGTCAAACACAAGGAAACATTGTTGTGCTATCTGTACTTCCAGCCCAGATTCACCTGTCCTTTGCTCTGAGTCCTGCTCTGAATCTTGTATCTCTTTCTGCCAGCTCTCTGTTGATGCATCTGTTGGTCCTTCCTGACTTCCACTTGACCTCTTCTTTCCTTCTGTCTTTTAATGGCTTTCTGTTTTCATCACCTATGATGTTCTTGATATCATCCCACAGCTTGTCGGGTCTTCCGTCATTAGTCTTCAAAGAAGCTAATCTATTTGAGATATTCACAAGGTTGTACTTAAGGTTGAATTTTGGTTGTTGGAGACTTTCTTTAAGATTCTTAAATTTCAACCTGAGCTTACCTATAAGAGAAGTTGATGCTTTAATCTACCATTGGCCTCTGGCCTTGCTTTGGCTGCTGATATTGAGCTTCTTCATTGTCTCTTCCCACTGATATAGTTAGTTTGATTCCTGTGTAGTTCATCTTGCCAAGTCTACATGTATAGTCACTGTTTCCTTTGTTGAAAAAAGGTATTTACAATGAAGAAGCCATTGATCTTGAAAAATTCTATCCTGAGATCCCCAGCTTCTTTTCTGTCCCCAAGGCCAACTATTGTTATATTTTCTTGGCTTCCAATTTTCACATTCCAATCTTCAATAGTTATCAATGTATCTTGATTGTATGTGTGATCAATTCCAGACTGAGAAGTTGGTGTTATTCTTCAATTTTTTCATTACTAGCTTTAATGGTTGGTGTATAAATTTGAATATCCATTTGTATTAACTATAGTCCTCGTATGCATGTAGATAATGAACGATGCAGGCAGCATCAAGAGAAGATGGAAAGAATACACAGAGTCACTGCACCAGAAAGGACTCGTCGACATTCCATTTCAGGAGGTAACTTAATGAGCAAGAACCAATGGTGCTGAAGGAAGAAGTTCAAGCTGCACTGAATGTGGTAGTCAAAAACAAGGCTCCAAGAATTGATGGAATATTAATTGAAATGTTTCATCAAGCTGATGAAGCACTAGAAGCAGTCCTTCTATTCCAGGAAATTTGGGACAAAGCTACTTGACAAACTGACTGGAAGAGGTACATATTTGTACCAATTCCAAAGAGAAGTGACCCAAAAGGGTGCTCAAACTATAGTACAATTGATATCACATGAAAATAAATTATTGCTGAAGATTATCCAACAGGGATTGCAGCAGCACATTGACAGGGAGCTGCCAAAGGTTCAGGCTGGATTCAAAAGAGGACATGGAACAAGGGGTAATATTGTTAGAAGGACCTTTAAATGTGTTTTATTGACTATGCCAACGCATTTGACTGTGTGGATAACCTTGAGAAGAATTGAAATTTCAGAACACTTCATTGTACTCCTCTGGACCTTGTACATGGCTCAAAAAACAGCTGTGGAAACAGAACTGGGGGAGACCGAATGGTTTAAAATCAGCAAATGTGTGCATTAGGGTTGCATTCTCTCACCATACTTATTTAAGAAGCTGAATTATATGAAGAATGTGGCATCAGGTTTGGAGGAAGGATTATTAACAAGCTGCAGTGTGGAGATGACACAACCGTGCTTGCTGAAAGTGAGGAGGACTCGAAGCACTTGCTGATGAAGATCGAGGATTGCAGCCTTCAGTGTGGCTTACAACTCAGCATAAGGATGACCAAATTACTCATAACTGGACCAAGAGGCACCATCAGTATATATAGAGAAAGAGGTTGAAGTTGTCAAGGATTTCCTCTGGCTCAGATCCACAATCAATGCTCACAGAAGCAGTAGTCAAGAGATCAAAAGACATGTTGAATTAGATGAATACTTTGAGAACTAATATGTGCCTGATCCAAATCATGGTATTCTCAGTTGCCTCATATGCATGTGAATTTTGGTGCTAGAGAAGAATATTGGAAGTACCATGAACTGCTAAAGGAAAAATCGATCTGGAAGAAGTACAGCCAGAGTGCTCCTTAGAGGCAAGGTTGGTGAGATTCCATCTTACTTACTTTGAACATGTTTCCAGGAAAGACTGGCCCTGGACAAGGACATAGACAGCCTTCTTGGTACAATAGGGCTCAGTGAGAAAGAGGAGTGCCCTCAACAAGGTAGATGGACACAGGGGCAGTCACAAAGGGCTCAGGCATAGGCGCGGCTGTGAGGACGGGGCGTCCGGGACCACGCAGAGTTTCATTTCATTGTGCATAGTGTTGTGGCATTTAACAGCAAAAAAAAAAACCACCCCAAAACAGTAACTATATTATCATATCACAGACTGCATTGTACTTCAAGATATGTTTTACAATCTCATTTAACCATTAATGGGAGCCATTCCTTTTGAATTTGTCATTCCTAGCATAGTAAACAATCTGATTCAAAATGGCCAAAACCAGTCATTTCATCTCACTGAATACCTAGTGTATCGATATTTATGAGTTCTATTTCATTTTTGATAAATTCCAATTTTCCTAGATTGATACTTCACACATTACATGTACCAATTATCAGTAGGTATCTGAAGTTATTTCTTTTCATTTTGTGTTGTGCTCCATCAGCAAATGAAGGTAGACCAGACTTTGAGAAAGACGGCTCTTCCTCAGTCTAACGTTGAGGGCCTTTCACCCTGAGGGGCTCATCTGTCACTGTATCGGACAGTGTTCTCCTGCGCTTCGTAAGTTTTTAGTGGCTAATCCCTCGGAAGTGGAAGCTCCAGTGAAACAGATTCATCTTAGGTGTCCTGCTGGCATTTGAAATACCAGGGACGTAACTTGTAGCATCACAGCAAGACACCAGCCACATAATATGACAAACTAACAAACAAGTGGTAGACTTTTCTTTATCATGTCAATTTATATTTTGCTTGAAGAACTCCTTTCAGTATTATTTTTAGTGCAAGCCTGCTAGTGAAAAATTCTCTCAGGGTTTGTCTGCACATATTTTCATCAACTATATCTTTGAAGAATTTTGTGCTAGGTCTAGAATTCTAGACTGGCCATTATCTTTCTTTGAGTACTTTACAGATGTCTTTCCACTGATCAACTTAAAGTCTTATTCTGGATTTTTAGTTTTTCTTTTTGTCTCTGGTTTCTGTTGTAGACTCATAATATGTCATATACATATATATCAGTATACATGCTATCATATATAACTCTATATTTCTGTTATTAGAAAAATAAGTTAAAACACTGCCATCAAGTCATTGTTGGCTCATAGCGACCCCACATAGTGAGTTTCCAGGACCATGACTGTTCATAAGAGTAGAAAGCCCAGTTTTTCTCCCTTAGAGATTCAGTGGTTTCAAACTGCCAACCATGCAGATGCCAGCCCAACATATAACCACTACACCAACAGGGCTCCTTTGGTTGTTAGAGCGTCCTAAATCAATGGCTTCATGTCTGGAATCAGTTTTGGACATTAGCCTCATTTTGTCCTTTTGCCCTATTCTCTTTTGCTTTGGGACTTCAGATCCCCATGTGCCCCTTCTGATCTTGCTGTGTTTCTTCTCCCTTTTCTTTCTGAGCTTCAGTGCTTGCACTGTTTCGTGACCTGCATTCCAGTTCACGTATCTCAGTTTCTGCTCTATGTTAATTTCAGCAAGCGAGTTATTCTTCATTTCTTTTTGATATTTAAACATCCTACTTTTCTCCTTGAAGGAAATTGTATGATGCTTATTTATTTTGTGATCCTTATCATCTAGTCTTAATTTCTAAATAAAAATTAACCCTTTCTATTACTGTCTGTCTAATTCTGTCACTTCACTACCGAGATGTTCTTATTTACATTCATATCTTATGTACTTAAATGTTTCCTATAAAAATATTTCTTCTATAGGGAGGAGCGGGGAGAGAGGGGGAAAAAAAGAGGACCTGATGCAAAGGGCTTAAGTAGAGAGCAAATGCTTTGAAAATGATTAGGGCAAAGAATGTACGGATGTGCTTTATACAATTGATGTATGCATATGTATGGATTGTGATAAGAGTTGTATGAGCCCCTAATAAAATGTGAAAAAAATTCTTCTTCTATCATCTAATTCTTAGATGTATTTCTGGAATGCCTGCGTTTTATTGTTTATTCATTTTCTTATAGGAATTTTATATAGGATTTGAGTAAAATCATTATTCTACTGCTTTGTTTTAATATAAAATGGGTTTTCTTGGACTTTTACAAAAATAGCCTGGTTCAGATAACTTTTTCTCCACAGAGTTCTGTGATATTATATGATGCTAATTTCTCTACAACCAAAAAAATTTTTAAGGAAAAAAATTTCAAAAGAAATAAAATTAAGTTTAACATTGTGCATATGTTTTTCTTTTAAAAGGCAATAAACTATGGTCTAGAAAAGTCTTTTAGGAACAAAATGGAAAGCCAAAGGGAAATGTACCAATTAGATTTCAACATTGTGGGTTTGCAATTCAGCCATCATCCTCTCTTCAATCAAGAACATGTATTGTGTGCTAGGTTGCTCCAACTTTATGAGTGTTTTCAGAACAGGCAACAACAGAATTTGCCTCAGCTACTTTATGAGAAGGTAAGAATGCCTTCATTGTATTTATAGAACAAACTTGTTAGTACAAAGCAAGTCTTCATAGAACATTTTCCATGAGTACATCCATTAAGTATTGAGATAATAAGAAAAATAGTTTGATTTAAATTTTAAAAAGAAATTATAGAAATATACTGGTGAAGGAGGCAGCCTCAAATATGCTCTTCAAGATTGTGAGCATTTATAACTATATTGTTAGTCAGTTGTTTACCTTGATTCTTTGACTCAAGTTTTTTTTTTTTAATTCTTACTAGTCAAAACAATCATATAGCTGTTGTAAGCCTTGGAGTGAAGTATTTTGGTAGGGAAAAACAACAACAAAAAACCAAATTCATTGCCACCGCGTCATTGAGGACTCGTTGTGACCATATAAGACAGGGATAAAAAATTCCCCTGTGAGTTTCTGATATTTAACTCTTTATGGGAGTAGAAAACTCCAACTTTCTTCCTCAGAGCAGCTCATAATTTTGAACTGTTGGCCTTGCATTTCGAAGCTCAATGTGCAACCAGTATGCCACATGGTTCTTTTTTGTAGAAAGCTAGTTTAAAAAAAAAAAAGAAAAGAAAAAAGGAAGACACTCAATGAGATGGATTGGCACAGTGGTTACGGTAGTGGGCTCAAGTTTAACAATTGTGAGGTTGGCACAGGGTTGGGCAGTTTTTCATTCTGTTGTTCATAGAATCACTATGAGTTAAAACAGACTCAACCGCACTTAATCACAACAATTAAGTATTTTAATAAAAATACTAGAGATCCTGAATTTTGTAATATGAAGCATTTTGGCCTATGTTAGACAGGGTTCTCTAGAGAAACAAAACCAGGACACTTATGTGTGTATATATGGTTAAATATATACAACACAAAGGAATATAACAGCTAATTAGTCCACACAACAGTACAGAGGACTCAGTTCAACTCACTTCTGTGGAACAGTTAATATACTGGAAGTCCTTCAACTCAACGAGGGCTGCTGGGTCCAAGGTCAAAGAAGCAGAGAGCTGAGTCTTCCCTAGGGCAATGCAGGCGGTCAGGCCACAGGCAGCAAAGCAGCAGGACCAGTCAACAACAGTCAACAGCTCAGGTGCTTAGCAGAGCAGGCCCGCATGGGATATTGAACTCAAGCAGTGAAAGCCTCAAGCGCAAGTGATGTATAAATAAACCAGCAGGGTGGCGAAGCAGGTCTCGAAGGGAATATCGACATGATCCATGGGTTGGCTGTACCACAGGTAGTGTAGCTCACAAGTGAAGGCAGAGAACTAGTAAAGCAGCCGCACACTGGTTGATCACCAGAAAACGAGAGAGAGGGGTGGGCCTTGCCGAACCATTTATCTCTTTGTTCTCCAATCAAACTGCAATTTATTAATCCTACATATTTCATTAGCCAGGTTGGCACAATAAACCTTCCTACCACATGGCCTGAGAACGAATCATCCAAATAGTCATCTAATGACATTAGGGAGAGTATGTAAAGTCAGAAGAACAATCAAAGAAGTACCCCCTGAGTATTCTTTTGGATATATGCCTCTTATTAAACTCTCTAATAAGGATCTCTGGTGGCACAGTGGGCTAAGCATGGGGTGGCTAACCTGAGACATCAGCCCTTCAAACTCACCAACTGTATTTCTGATGAATGAGCATTTTGTTGACTAGTGCTCTCCCTGAAAAAGTATTTTAGTGGGTTACATTTAGCCAATGAAACCTTCAAGCCTGATAGAGTCAAAAGATATCCCCATGAACTAGAAATTAACGGTGCCTTATATGTCTGCTTTTTACAATATAAGTGCAAAAAACACAGATCTTAATCCATCTGGTTAAATTTTCATGTAGAAATTGTGTGGCACAATTTAATAAAAAGAGTATTTCCTAAAACAAATACTGGCAGTTCTATTGTGTCATTACCATGTGGCCACTGGTTATGATAATGAAGGAATGAACTCTGAACTTAGGGTTCAGAGTTGATTGTGAAAATCTATTTAAGACTTCTACTTTATAGATTATTTTCCAATAATTTGAAAAATAGCTCTTACAGATATCATAACATTTCATAGTTAAATCACATCAAACAGTATTGTACAATTGCTACCGCAGTCCGTTTCAAAACATTTTCTTTTTTCCTGAACTCCTTGATATCAGCTCCCCTTTATCCCCTTCCTTCCCCACTTCTCCCCAAGAAACCCTTATTTATTTTTTCCAATACTATTTTAAATGATATTTATGTATACTATATAAATATTATTTATAAATAAATGACATTTATTTATACTATTTTAAAATAGTATGGTAGTAAATACTACCTTTAAAATCTGCTCTCATAAGCCCAAACTCAACTGCTATTGAGTCGATTCTGACTCATGATTTGGATCTTACCAAGGAGCCCTGATGGTGCAGTAGTTAGGAGTTGGGCTTTGATCTGAAAGGTCTAAAGTTCAAAACCACCAGCCACTCCTCAGGGGAAATATTGGCTTTCTACTCCCTAAAAGAGTTAGACTCAGAAACTCACGGGGCAGGTCTATACTATCCTATAGGGTCGCTAGGAGTTGGCATAGACTAAATGGCATCGGGTTTGGTTTGGGCTTTTGGAATCTTACCATATTTTCTAAGTTAGTATTGTAACTTGCAGCTTTTTTATTACTATATCTAAGTCAACAATCTAACTCTTGATATATTTAATTAATTCCCATTCATGACCCATAGCTTACTCCCAAATTTAAGATAATAGCAATGAATCCATAAATGTTTTGTACTGTACAGTTGAGCATATCTCTGAGTACTTCTGTGGGATAGAAGAAAAATAGCTAGTCAAGGCTCAGGGCACATGCTGTTTAAATTTTGTTACAGAATTATGAACGACCTTTCCACCCCCACCCCACCCCCAAATTTTTCCAGTGTAGTAGTATCACACAATCAATGGCACTGTGGTAGTATCAACTGGAGGGTATTGAATGAATGGGGTGGAGTCTCGCCTGTCAATCAGGTCACACACAACCTGATAATGGCTCCTTTTGGGAGGGCCTTCTCAGAGGATTCTCAGAAGCTGGAGGAGCCACATGGAAATCCACACCAGCGCTGAGATACTTGCACCACTTTTGGATCCACAGACTTTTGATTCAATGGACTATGATCTTCCTGCTTTCAGAATCATTGCATGTGCTTCATGAGTCTGAAGAGGAATTGATGAACTAGTATCAGACATATCATTACTAATGGACTTATGGACTTGATCTGGACTGCACTGGGATATTTTCTCAATATACAATTGCTCTTTGAGTGTCTCTGGATTTTAGTGTCTCTGGATTTGTTTCTATAGTCAACCCTGCCTCACACAGTCAGTTTAAATTTTTACTAGCCCACGTCCCAGCGTCCTTACCAAAATATGTTGTTATTTGCCTATTTTTGGTTGCTTTGTTTATCTTTACTTGATCTTTTAATTTAATATGTGTGTGCACATAGATGATTTTTATGGGTATAAGTATATTAAGAAATATACCTCTTTAGTATGATTTATGTATGTTTCCCTATTTTGCTTCTTGTCTTTTAAACTTCATTTTTTATATATTTTACAAATATTTAATTTTTTATGAGATTACATCTGCCTGCTTTTTTACTTGTAGATTTTAGGTTGTGTTATTTGCTTCCAAAGAACTTCTTTACCCCAAATATATCCATTTGAATGCCTTTGGTAGTCATTCACAGAAAACTCCATCTCAATTATTTGTAGCAGTAGGAAAAGATATTACTAAAATCATTGCCATCGAGTTGATTCTGGTTCATGGTGACCCCAGGTACTGCAGAATAGAACTGCTCCACAGCGTGTGCTAAGCAGATTACCAGGGCTTGCTTCCTTGCTCTTCTGGGTGAGTTCAAATTACCTCCCTTTAGGTTAGTAATTGAGCACAAATTATATTTCTGTCACTCAGAGACATCAGTTCAGTTTAAGGATTGATTAATTGATTTGGTGGCTCAACAATATCACTAACAACCTTAGCTTAATTTTTTTTCTATTGTTGGATCTTCGGCAAACTGACTTGGTTTGCTGTTCTCATAGTCACGGAGTTCGAGTCCTGTCAGTCAGACACAGCAATATTCAGCAGTATGTAGTATCTCTGAGAGCTTTCCCCAGCCTCTCTTCTTCCCCTTAGCAAATTTCCTCTCGTGTCTCATTGGCTGGAATGGTGTTGTACAATCAAGCTTAAACCAGTCTCTGGCAAGAAGAATGCAATGCTACAAATAGCTAGATTACTCAGGAGTTGCCTCTGAAACACATGGACCAATGTGATATTGAGCACTTGAGCACAGTTGGGATTTACTAGTCAAGGAACATGGCTTCTGAAAAGACAACCAATAGTTTCAGAGATAACTTTCTGTGTGTTCTAATATATCTGTTGTGTATATGTGTGTATGCATGCTGTATGTGATTAAAAGATAGGTTGTATGAATAAAAATGCATTCTGCGTGTATAAGAGATTTTAAATTCTAGTTTAGAGCTGATAGCTCTGTTTTCTGTGATGTTGGTCCCCAACTCAATTTTTCCCCCTCGGGGTCAGAATCAGCTCGATGGCACCTAACAACTAATAGCAACCAAGCACTGTCATTTTCTACGAGTTAATGCAGCCTTTATCTTAAACCACGTTAACATATTTACATTGTTTATTTAAGGACTTTCTATCCCATTGACATATTGGTCTCGTCCTGCTCTGTGTTAAACACTGTATTTAATTGTTAAATCATGATGTGTGTGATAAGACAAATACTGTCTCATTATTTTGCTTTTCTAGACTTGTCTGACTACTGTTTACAATTTTATTTCCTATCTAAACCTTAGTTCAGACTTAGCAAATTCTATTTTAAATCATGATTCTTTCTATTGTGATCACATTAATTTTATAGAATGTTTAATCTTTCTGCAAACTAAGTTTCCTTATCCCGAAATGTAATATGGCTTCCTATTTGCTTAGTTTTTTTCTTATGTTTCTCAGTAAAAGTTTATGTATTAGTCTGGGTACTTTAGAGAAACAAATCCACAGAAACTCATGTATAAGAGAGAGTTTTATGTAGAGGTTAAGTGTGCATCAAGAAAATATCCCAACCCAGTGCTTCCGAAGCCCACAAGTCCAACATTAACCCATATGCCCAACACCAGTCTACAAAATCCTCCTCCATTTTATAAAACAGACACAACGATGCCGACTGCAGGAGGAAAGCTGAGTCAGCGAGTATGTAAACATCTCAGCGCTGGTTGGGGGCTCCACACAGCTGCTCCAGCACCCAGGGCTGCACCGGGGTAGGTCCATGTGGCTTCTCCTCAGGGATATCTTGCAGGAAGTGAGCCTAACCAGCTGAAGCAGGGAACTGGCTAAGGCAGCTACACCCTGGTCCGAACATCAGAAAGCAAGAGACCCGAGAACTCGAAAGGCAAGGCTCACTGAGCCATTAATCCCACATGCATTTATTGGCCAGGTTGGCACAATAAACAACTAACTAACTCAGTTTATATTCATTGATTTGGAGTTCCTGCAAGCTGCCACCTGTACAATTGATTTCCCCTATATGTTTTCAGGTATGAATTCCTCCAGTTTTATTTCTCTGTATATATTACTCTGTTTTATACCTTTGACAGTATATTTTGCTCTCTTTAGTTTATTTTTCTTCTTCTAGGTTGGTGTGTGTTTGAGCTTTTCTAGAGAGATTTAGATGTAGATATAGGTGGAGAAAAGAGTCCCTAGATGGCACAGAGGGTACGTCTCTCTTGCTAGCTGAGAGGTGGATAGTTCAAACTCATCCAGAGGCACCTCAGAAGACAGTTCTGGCAATCTGCTTCCAAACCCTGGGATGCAGTTCTACTTTGCACATGTGGAATCTGCATTGGTGAGAATTAATTTGGTGACATTTAACAGCATAGATATTGCTATGGTATAAAAATGTGATGCTGGCTATGACTGTGGATGAAAATAGCTGGTTAGCTATGGGATTTTGAGTAGAAGCTGAGATAGATGCCTTTGTTCAATATGCCATAATTATTGGCATTTATAACAATTGATGAGCTGATCACTTGGTAAGTTCATGATGTCCATTGCTTAGGCAGATATTGATTGCTCTTCTCAGTTCTTCCCACTATGGGTATGACTATGAGTGATATGCCAGTTGGAAGCAATAGACCAACAGAGCTCTTCTCTTTGTTATAGCTTAAAGCATTAATAGATGCTACTAAACTAGCAGAGGAAAACTCAGAAATACATCAGCTGACCAGAAAGACTTTACAAGATTATAATTTGCAGATAAGGTATGTTTTGAGACGTTCATGTATTCATTTAGCATGTTTTAAGTAACTTCTTTAGACTGAGCACTGGAAGACATAAAATAAGAAAAGGATAAGATCCTACTCATTAAAGGATTTTAAATTATTCAAACTCTTTAATACCTATTATTACATAAATATATTTTTTAGAAGTACCCAAAGACATGGTGATGAAAAACTATGAATTCACTATTTTAATTGATTTGTTTTATATTAATGTAAATGTTTATATATATTTGAAAATTAATACATATGTGTATAGAAAATATATACAACACTTTATGAAGCAATAGATTTAAGGACATCTATAAAAATCATGATCTTTGTGGCGGTACTGGAGGGTGGAGGCAAGGTGGGGTAGAAAGGGAGAACTAATTACAAGGACCTACACATAACCTCCTCCCTGGGGGATGGACAACAGAAAAGTGGGTGAAGGGAGACATCGGACAGAGCAAGACATGACAAAAATAATAATCATTTATAAATTATCAGGTGTTCATGAGGGAGGGAGGGATGGGAAGGGAAGGGAAAAATGAGGAGCTGATACCAAGGGCTCAGGCAGAAAGCAAATGTCTTGACAGTGATGAGGCAACAAATGTACAGATGTGCTTGACACACAATGGATGGATGTATGGATTGTGATAAGAGCTGCACAGCCCCCGATTAAAATGATTTTAAAAAATCATGATCTTTAAGTTGGGAGCAATTACTTTTTATTGTCTAGTTGGGAAGAGAAGTTAGAAAGGCATCCAATTGCTGGAAAAACAATTCCAAATCAAAACCTAATGATTTGGCAAGAAATCACCCAAATTATTCAAATTCAGTGGAAGTTATTTATTGGATGTGAAGTTTTATGTGCACAACAATATAATAGTTTATATGTGAGAGTTATATGAAAGGTACAAAATTCCCTGACATTCTATTCATTGATTTGAAATGGTTTTGCAAACTAGAGTCAACAGTTTATTTAAATGTTGATTCCCTAGTTAGATGTTATTTACGAAGTGTATCACAGTATGTGTTCCATGGTGAGCACTCCATAAATACTAGTTGGATGAAGAAACAGACTCTGTTAGCATTTACAGAACAATAAACTAGTGCTATTTATAAGATGAACTAAAAATGAAGGCAAGTAACAGACATTCGCACAATGAACACAGAAGAAGTAAACTTTGATGCAAGGGGATAAAGTAGACTTAGATGGGGGCCAGTGGTGATGGTGAGTGTCTAGTAGTGTTTGTATGTGTGTGGGTGGAAGAAGGGGTATCATTGAAGAGGCAATTGCTTTTATTAAAGAAAAAACAATGCAATAGATTTCTATATTTTTAAAATTGTAGGTGGTGTTGAAATGCTGCAAAAAATAGTTGGTGGACATTTGATAAATAGTGTTTCTGTTAGAAAAGATGAGCACATAAAATTCAGTGACCTAATAGTAGATTTGTGTTTAACTAGCCTTTAATACAGTCTACTAGGTGCGTGGTACCCCAAATCATCTAGTTACCAGGAAAGAAATCAGCAAGCCATTTGCTATTCTTCTCTCTCCCTCTCTTCTCATCTCTCACATCCAAGCATAACCAAGTTCTTTTATTTGTTTGTTTGTTTGTTTGCTTTCTTCTTTCTCCCATCCTTACCACTCCTCTCCATTCCCCGGATATTGCTGTATTACAGGTGCTTATTCCTCAGCCTAACTACTGAATTAGTCACCGAAAATGCTTCTCTTTAAACCATGTTACATATTGAAACCAGAGTGAGCTCTACAGATCAGTGGCTCCCTAGTACCTTCAAGGTAAAATTCCAACAAATGGGCTTGAGTCATAAGGCTTTGCATCATCTGATTCTTGCTTATTTCTCCAGTCTCCTATCAGGGCCTCTACCCTTGAACTTGATACTCCACTTCCCTAAACGAGGCGTGCCCTCTCATATCTCTATAGCTTTGTTTTTAATGCTTATTCCTGGAATGATGGTTCCTCCATTCTCTGCCTAGCATTTAGTCACTTCCTCAGGGAGCCCTTTATTTGCCCATGGGGTCCAGTTAAAGTCCTTTTCTGTACATGCTCACATGGCACTCCGTGGGCCAGCCTGGATGGCGCTCATCGCATCCATAATTAAGGTTGCAGTTCCTTCACTGCTGGGATTGTAGTTACTAGTTCCCAAATAGTGCCTGCCACGTAATAAAACAACATAAGCAACCCCA
This sequence comes from Tenrec ecaudatus, assembly GCF_050624435.1. NCBI lineage: Eukaryota > Metazoa > Chordata > Mammalia > Afrosoricida > Tenrecidae > Tenrec > Tenrec ecaudatus. The sequence continues at coordinate 80,539,072 of NC_134545.1, forward strand.
CTGCAGTTGCGCCAGTTCAGACTCACGAATGCCACGTGTCGTACAGAGCTGTTGTGCAGGCTTTCTTGGCCGCGAGCTTAACAAGAGCAAACCACTAATCCTGTCTTCCACGCACTCTGGGTGGTTAAAAACTGCCCACCTTTAGGTGAGTAGTTCCACTGGGTGACATCTGGGGACCTCAAGCGTGGGTAGGCTTCTATTGTAATCTTCCATCGATAGCATTGTTACTGTACTGATTAATGTACATGTCTATCAAAAAGACCACATTCTGAATTCATTTTATGAGGTTATTATATTCTTGAAACAAAAATCAGATAAGAAGCTTACAAAAATAATATACTCTTACAATCCAATTTTATTCATGAAAATAGATAAAATATAGTAAACAGAACTTTATTAAATCATATCTCATGACAAATTGGAATCCTATCAGGAATGCAAAGGTCATTTCTCATATTACATGGATTGTTTATGGCATCAGGAAACTAGAATGAGCAGCTTTTTAAAACATAATGTTAATTGAATTTTCAAGCAATGTTTTCAATTGTTCATATGAAAAGTATAATAAATACAATAAAGTTCTGAGAGTATAGAAAACAATATATTTATGTATTTTTCTCCTTAAATATTTTTTTCAAGTGACCATTGAATCCTTTGCTTTAGTTTAGAGGAATGTTACTTACAGATATGTCTGGGTGTTGAAGAAAACAAGTGTACCAACATTTGCACATACAGAGACTCAGAACATTTAAGCAGTTTGCTTAAGAATATGTAGTAATTGGGAGAACCATGTTTTAAACCATTTTTGTCTTACTCCAAGTTTCTTATGTTCTTTATACCGTATCACACTTCTAGTAGTATTTCTTCAATAGCTTCTTGGAGTATTATTGTTCCAAACTTTAGCTATAAGAGCTATGTAGGGTTACACAAAACATTAGTAACACTTTCAGTATATACCATTTACCTTACAATACACTGACCCGTGAAGTCTTATGAAGAAACAGATAGTGCAGTTGTTATTGCAAGTGTGATGAGAAGGGAAGGGAAGCATAAAGAGTGATGATAAGAATATTTGGCTGTGTGGTGGGGGATCTTTCAGAGGCTGAGCCAGTACTGTTCCTTTTCAGAGGAGACTGAGCCAGTACTGTTCCTTTTCAGAGGCTGAGCCAGTACTGTTCCTTTTCAGAGGCTGAGCTAGTACTGTTCCTTTTCAGAGGAGGCTGAGCTAGTACTGTTCCTTTTCAGAGGAGGCTGAGCTAGTACTGTTCCTTTTCAGAGGCTGAGCCAGTACTGTTCCTTTTCAGAGGAGACTGAGCCAGTACTGTTCCTTTTCAGAGGCTGAGCCAGTACTGTTCCTTTTCAGAGGAGGCTGAGCTAGTACTGTTCCTTTTCAGAGGAGACTGAGCCAGTACTGTTCCTTTTCAGAGGCTGAGCCAGTACTGTTCCTTTTCAGAGGCTGAGCTAGTACTGTTCCTTTTCAGAGGAGGCTGAGCTAGTACTGTTCCTTTTCAGAGGAGGCTGAGCTAGTAGTGTTCCTTTTCAGAGGAGACTGAGCCAGTACTGTTCCTTTTCAGAGGCTGAGCCAGTACTGTTCCTTTTCAGAGGCTGAGCTAGTACTGTTCCTTTTCAGAGGAGGCTGAGCTAGTACTGTTCCTTTTCAGAGGAGGCTGAGCCAGTACTGTTCCTTTTCAGAGGAGGCTGAGCCAGTACTGTTCCTTTTCAGAGGCTGAGCCAGTACTGTTCCTTTTCAGAGGCTGAGCTAGTACTGTTCCTTTTCAGAGGAGGCTGAGCTAGTACTGTTCCTTTTCAGAGGAGGCTGAGCTAGTACTGTTCCTTTTCAGAGGCTGAGCTAGTACTGTTCCTTTTCAGAGGAGGCTGAGCTAGTACTGTTCCTTTTCAGAGGAGGCTGAGCTAGTACTGTTCCTTTTCAGAGGAGGCTGAGCTAGTACTGTTCCTTTTCAGAGGAGGCTGAGCTAGTACTGTTCCTTTTCAGAGGAGGCTGAGCTAGTACTGTTCCTTTTCAGAGGAGGCTGAGCTAGTACTGTTCCTTTTCAGAGGCTGAGCTAGTACTGTTCCTTTTCAGAGGCTGAGCTAGTACTGTTCCTTTTCAGAGGCTGAGCTAGTACTGTTCCTTTTCAGAGGAGGCTGAGCTAGTACTGTTCCTTTTCAGAGGCTGAGCTAGTACTGTTCCTTTTCAGAGGCTGAGCTAGTACTGTTCCTTTTCAGAGGAGGCTGAGCTAGTACTGTTCCTTTTCAAAGGCTGAGCTAGTACTGTTCCTTTTCAGAGGCTGAGCTAGTACTGTTCCTTTTCAGAGGAGGCTGAGCTAGTACTGTTCCTTTTCAGAGGAGGCTGAGCTAGTACTGTTCCTTTTCAGAGGAGGCTGAGCTAGTACTGTTCCTTTTCAGAGGAGGCTGAGCTAGTACTGTTCCTTTTCAGAGGCTGAGCCAGTAGTGTTCCTTTTCAGAGGAGGCTGAGCCAGTACTGTTCCTTTTCAGAGGCTGAGCTAGTACTGTTCCTTTTCAGAGGAGACTGAGCCAGTACTGTTCCTTTTCAGAGGAGGCTGAGCTAGTACTGTTCCTTTTCAGAGGAGGCTGAGCTAGTACTGTTCCTTTTCAGAGGAGGCTGAGCTAGTACTGTTCCTTTTCAGAGGAGGCTGAGCCAGTACTGTTCCTTTTCAGAGGAGGCTGAGCTAGTACTGTTCCTTTTCAGAGGAGGCTGAGCTAGTACTGTTCCTTTTCAGAGGAGGCTGAGCCAGTACTGTTCCTTTTCAGAGGAGGCTGAGCTAGTACTGTTCCTTTTCAGAGGAGGCTGAGCTAGTACTGTTCCTTTTCAGAGGAGGCTGAGCTAGTACTGTTCCTTTTCAGAGGAGGCTGAGCTAGTACTGTTCCTTTTCAGAGGAGGCTGAGCTAGTACTGTTCCTTTTCAGAGGAGGCTGAGCTAGTACTGTTCCTTTTCAGAGGAGGCTGAGCTAGTACTGTTCCTTTTCAGAGGAGGCTGAGCTAGTACTGTTCCTTTTCAGAGGAGGCTGAGCTAGTACTGTTCCTTTTCAGAGGCTGAGCTAGTACTGTTCCTTTTCAGAGGCTGAGCTAGTACTGTTCCTTTTCAGAGGCTGAGCTAGTACTGTTCCTTTTCAGAGGAGGCTGAGCTAGTACTGTTCCTTTTCAGAGGCTGAGCTAGTACTGTTCCTTTTCAGAGGCTGAGCTAGTACTGTTCCTTTTCAGAGGAGGCTGAGCTAGTACTGTTCCTTTTCAAAGGCTGAGCTAGTACTGTTCCTTTTCAGAGGCTGAGCTAGTACTGTTCCTTTTCAGAGGAGGCTGAGCTAGTACTGTTCCTTTTCAGAGGAGGCTGAGCTAGTACTGTTCCTTTTCAGAGGAGGCTGAGCTAGTACTGTTCCTTTTCAGAGGAGGCTGAGCTAGTACTGTTCCTTTTCAGAGGCTCAGCCAGTAGTGTTCCTTTTCAGAGGAGGCTGAGCCAGTACTGTTCCTTTTCAGAGGCTGAGCTAGTACTGTTCCTTTTCAGAGGAGACTGAGCCAGTACTGTTCCTTTTCAGAGGAGGCTGAGCTAGTACTGTTCCTTTTCAGAGGAGGCTGAGCTAGTACTGTTCCTTTTCAGAGGAGGCTGAGCTAGTACTGTTCCTTTTCAGAGGAGGCTGAGCCAGTACTGTTCCTTTTCAGAGGAGGCTGAGCTAGTACTGTTCCTTTTCAGAGGAGGCTGAGCTAGTACTGTTCCTTTTCAGAGGCTGAGCTAGTACTGTTCCTTTTCAGAGGAGGCTGAGCCAGTACTGTTCCTTTTCAGAGGCTGAGCCAGTAGTGTTCCTTTTCAGAGGAGGCTGAGCTAGTACTGTTCCTTTTCAGAGGCTGAGCTAGTACTGTTCCTTTTCAGAGGAGTCTGAGCTAGTACTGTTCCTTTTCAGAGGCTGAGCCAGTAGTGTTCCTTTTCAGAGGAGGCTGAGCCAGTACTGTTCCTTTTCAGAGGAGGCTGAGCCAGTACTGTTCCTTTTCAGAGGAGTCTGAGCTAGTACTGTTCCTTTTCAGAGGCTGAGCTAGTACTGTTCCTTTTCAGAGGCTGAGCCAGTACTGTTCCTTTTCAGAGGCTGAGCTAGTACTGTTCCTTTTCAGAGGCTGAGCCAGTACTGTTCCTTTTCAGAGGCTGAGCCAGTAGTGTTCCTTTTCAGAGGAGGCTGAGCCAGTACTGTTCCTTTTCAGAGGAGTCTGAGCTAGTACTGTTCCTTTTCAGAGGCTGAGCCAGTACTGTTCCTTTTCAGAGGCTGAGCCAGTACTGTTCCTTTTCAGAGGCTGAGCCAGTACTGTTCCTTTTCAGAGGAGACTGAGCCAGTACTGTTCCTTTTCAGAGGAGGCTGAGCCAGTACTGTTCCTTTTCAGAGGCTGAGCCAGTACTGTTCCTTTTCAGAGGCTGAGCTAGTACTGTTCCTTTTCAGAGGAGGCTGAGCTAGTACTGTTCCTTTTCAGAGGAGGCTGAGCTAGTACTGTTCCTTTTCAGAGGCTGAGCTAGTACTGTTCCTTTTCAGAGGAGGCTGAGCTAGTACTGTTCCTTTTCAGAGGAGGCTGAGCTAGTACTGTTCCTTTTCAGAGGAGGCTGAGCTAGTACTGTTCCTTTTCAGAGGAGGCTGAGCTAGTACTGTTCCTTTTCAGAGGAGGCTGAGCTAGTACTGTTCCTTTTCAGAGGAGGCTGAGCTAGTACTGTTCCTTTTCAGAGGCTGAGCTAGTACTGTTCCTTTTCAGAGGCTGAGCTAGTACTGTTCCTTTTCAGAGGAGGCTGAGCTAGTACTGTTCCTTTTCAGAGGAGGCTGAGCTAGTACTGTTCCTTTTCAGAGGCTGAGCTAGTACTGTTCCTTTTCAGAGGAGTCTGAGCTAGTACTGTTCCTTTTCAGAGGCTGAGCCAGTAGTGTTCCTTTTCAGAGGAGGCTGAGCCAGTACTGTTCCTTTTCAGAGGAGGCTGAGCTAGTACTGTTCCTTTTCAGAGGCTGAGCCAGTAGTGTTCCTTTTCAGAGGAGGCTGAGCTAGTACTGTTCCTTTTCAGAGGCTGAGCTAGTACTGTTCCTTTTCAGAGGAGTCTGAGCTAGTACTGTTCCTTTTCAGAGGCTGAGCCAGTAGTGTTCCTTTTCAGAGGAGGCTGAGCCAGTACTGTTCCTTTTCAGAGGAGGCTGAGCTAGTACTGTTCCTTTTCAGAGGCTGAGCTAGTACTGTTCCTTTTCAGAGGCTGAGCTAGTACTGTTCCTTTTCAGAGGCTGAGCCAGTACTGTTCCTTTTCAGAGGCTGAGCCAGTAGTGTTCCTTTTCAGAGGAGGCTGAGCCAGTACTGTTCCTTTTCAGAGGAGTCTGAGCTAGTACTGTTCCTTTTCAGAGGCTGAGCCAGTACTGTTCCTTTTCAGAGGCTGAGCCAGTACTGTTCCTTTTCAGAGGCTGAGCCAGTACTGTTCCTTTTCAGAGGAGACTGAGCCAGTACTGTTCCTTTTCAGAGGAGGCTGAGCCAGTACTGTTCCTTTTCAGAGGCTGAGCCAGTACTGTTCCTTTTCAGAGGCTGAGCCAGTACTGTTCCTTTTCAGAGGAGACTGAGCCAGTACTGTTCCTTTTCAGAGGAGGCTGAGCTAGTACTGTTCCTTTTCAGAGGCTGAGCTAGTACTGTTCCTTTTCAGAGGAGGCTGAGCTAGTACTGTTCCTTTTCAGAGGCTGAGCTAGTACTGTTCCTTTTCAGAGGCTGAGCTAGTACTGTTCCTTTTCAGAGGAGGCTGAGCTAGTACTGTTCCTTTTCAGAGGAGGCTGAGCTAGTACTGTTCCTTTTCAGAGGCTGAGCTAGTACTGTTCCTTTTCAGAGGCTGAGCTAGTACTGTTCCTTTTCAGAGGAGGCTGAGCTAGTACTGTTCCTTTTCAGAGGAGGCTGAGCTAGTACTGTTCCTTTTCAGAGGCTGAGCTAGTACTGTTCCTTTTCAGAGGCTGAGCCAGTACTGTTCCTTTTCAGAGGCTGAGCTAGTACTGTTCCTTTTCAGAGGAGTCTGAGCTAGTACTGTTCCTTTTCAGAGGCTGAGCCAGTAGTGTTCCTTTTCAGAGGAGGCTGAGCCAGTACTGTTCCTTTTCAGAGGAGGCTGAGCTAGTACTGTTCCTTTTCAGAGGCTGAGCTAGTACTGTTCCTTTTCAGAGGAGGCTGAGCCAGTACTGTTCCTTTTCAGAGGCTGAGCTAGTACTGTTCCTTTTCAGAGGAGGCTGAGCTAGTACTGTTCCTTTTCAGAGGAGTCTGAGCTAGTACTGTTCCTTTTCAGAGGCTGAGCCAGTACTGTTCCTTTTCAGAGGAGACTGAGCTAGTACTGTTCCTTTTCAGAGGAGGCTGAGCTAGTACTGTTCCTTTTCAGAGGAGGCTGAGCTAGTACTGTTCCTTTTCAGAGGAGGCTGAGCCAGTACTGTTCCTTTTCAGAGGAGGCTGAGCTAGTACTGTTCCTTTTCAGAGGCTGAGCTAGTACTGTTCCTTTTCAGAGGAGGCTGAGCCAGTACTGTTCCTTTTCAGAGGCTGAGCTAGTACTGTTCCTTTTCAGAGGAGGCTGAGCTAGTACTGTTCCTTTTCAGAAGAGGCTGAGCTAGTACTGTTCCTTTTCAGAGGCTGAGCTAGTACTGTTCCTTTTCAGAGGAGGCTGAGCTAGTACTGCTCCTTTTCAGAGGAGGCTGAGCCAGTACTGTTCCTTTTCAGAGGAGACTGAGCTAGTACTGCTCCTTTTCAGAGGAGGCTGAGCTAGTACTGTTCCTTTTCAGAGGAGGCTGAGCTAGTACTGTTCCTTTTCAGAGGCTGAGCTAGTACTGTTCCTTTTCAGAGGAGGCTGAGCTAGTACTGCTCCTTTTCAGAGGAGGCTGAGCTAGTACTGTTCCTTTTCAGAGGAGGCTGAGCTAGTACTGTTCCTTTTCAGAGGCTGAGCTAGTACTGTTCCTTTTCAGAGGAGGCTGAGCTAGTACTGCTCCTTTTCAGAGGAGGCTGAGCTAGTACTGTTCCTTTTCAGAGGAGGCTGAGCTAGTACTGTTCCTTTTCAGAGGCTGAGCTAGTACTGTTCCTTTTCAGAGGAGGCTGAGCCAGTACTGTTCCTTTTCAGAGGCTGAGCCAGTAGTGTTCCTTTTCAGAGGCTGAGCTAGTACTGTTCCTTTTCAGAGGCTGAGCTAGTACTGTTCCTTTTCAGAGGAGGCTGAGCTAGTACTGCTCCTTTTCAGAGGAGGCTGAGCCAGTACTGTTCCTTTTCAGAGGAGACTGAGCTAGTACTGCTCCTTTTCAGAGGAGGCTGAGCTAGTACTGTTCCTTTTCAGAGGAGGCTGAGCTAGTACTGTTCCTTTTCTGAGGAGGCTGAGCCAGTACTGTTCCTTTTCTGAGGAGGCTGAGCTAGTACTGTTCCTTTTCAGAGGCTGAGCCAGTACTGTTCCTTTTCAGAGGAGGCTGAGCTAGTACTGTTCCTTTTCAGAGGAGGCTGAGCCAGTACTGTTCCTTTTCAGAGGAGGCTGAGCTAGTACTGTTCCTTTTCACAGGAGGCTGAGCTAGTACTGTTCCTTTTCAGAGGAGGCTGAGCTAGTACTGTTCCTTTTCAGAGGAGGCTGAGCTAGTACTGTTCCTTTTCAGAGGCTGAGCTAGTACTGTTCCTTTTCAGAGGCTGAGCCAGTACTGTTCCTTTTCAGAGGAGACTGAGCTAGTACTGTTCCTTTTCAGAGGCTGAGCCAGTACTGTTCCTTTTCAGAGGCTGAGCTAGTACTGTTCCTTTTCAGAGGAGGCTGAGCTAGTACTGTTCCTTTTCAGAGGAGGCTGAGCTAGTACTGTTCCTTTTCAGAGGAGGCTGAGCCAGTACTGTTCCTTTTTAGAGGAGGCTGAGCTAGTACTGTTCCTTTTCAGAGGCTGAGCTAGTACTGTTCCTTTTCAGAGGAGGCTGAGCTAGTACTGTTCCTTTTCAGAGGAGGCTGAGCTAGTACTGTTCCTTTTCAGAGGCTGAGCTAGTACTGTTCCTTTTCAGAGGAGGCTGAGCTAGTACTGCTCCTTTTCAGAGGAGGCTGAGCCAGTACTGTTACTTTTCAGAGGAGACTGAGCTAGTACTGCTCCTTTTCAGAGGAGGCTGAGCTAGTACTGTTCCTTTTCAGAGGAGGCTGAGCTAGTACTGTTCCTTTTCAGAGGAGGCTGAGCCAGTACTGTTCCTTTTCAGAGGAGGCTGAGCTAGTACTGTTCCTTTTCAGAGGAGGCTGAGCTAGTACTGTTCCTTTTCAGAGGAGGCTGAGCCAGTACTGTTCCTTTTCAGAGGCTGAGCTAGTACTGTTCCTTTTCAGAGGCTGAGCTAGTACTGTTCCTTTTCAGAGGAGGCTGAGCCAGTACTGTTCCTTTTCAGAGGAGGCTGAGCCAGTACTGTTCCTTTTCAGAGGCTGAGCTAGTACTGTTCCTTTTCAGAAGAGGCTGAGCTAGTACTGTTCCTTTTCAGAGGCTGAGCTAGTACTGTTCCTTTTCAGAGGAGGCTGAGCTAGTACTGTTCCTTTTCAGAGGAGGCTGAGCCAGTACTGTTCCTTTTCAGAGGAGGCTGAGCTAGTACTGTTCCTTTTCAGAGGAGTCTGAGCTAGTACTGTTCCTTTTCAGAGGCTGAGCCAGTACTGTTCCTTTTCAGAGGCATTTTCATTTTAACAGGGCAGGTCTGAATAGCATAAAAATCATTAAATCGTAAAAGAACAGATCCTTGATGACAATATAACAGTCTTTGTATCAAGATGTGGGTAAAACAAAATAATAAACAAGGTAGGTTTTCAGAAGAGTTAGTGCAATGCAGTCTTTCAGGGTGTTTCACTATAGTTCTAATCCACCTATGTATTTTTATTGTTGCTGTTTTTGCTGTAGTAATACCAAACAGCTGTATGACTTAGAAAGGGGAAAGGACCTCTCCCTACTGCGCAGTATGTTACAGACTTGGAAACAGATCAAATGGCTTCGCAAACAGCAAGGGTTTACAAGCACTACAATAAAGTTACAGTTTCAGAGGTGAGTGGCTGTTTTGAGTGCTCTTATAAGTCCCCTGAGGAACCACCCATGAATAATGAGAATTCACAACCACAAGAAGAAAATCCCCAAACTACACTCATATATCGGTTTCTTAGGGCTGCCATAACGAATGACCACAAACTTGGTGGCTTAATATATTAAATGTGTATCCTATCACACTTCTGGGGATTGGATGTCCAAAATGAAAGTGTCAAAACTCTTTAAGGGAGACCCCTTCTTTGTTTCCTCCAACCTCTGCTGGCGCCAGTGTTCCTTGTGGTTTGTGATTGTGTAACTCCAGTCTTTAGCTTAATTGGTACATACACATCTCTTCTACTTGTGTCTTTCTCCTATGTACTGCCTGTACGGACAATGGTCAGTAGATTTGTGCTTCAGTTGGATAATCCAGGATGAGCTCATCCTGAGGTCCTTAACTTGCTGACATCGGCAAAGACCTTTATTCCAGATAAGATCACATTCACAAGGTTCAGGGTTTACAGTGTGGACCTTCCTCTTTTTTTTGGGGGGGGGGGTGAGTGTCACTATTTAACCCACCACAACTAGTCAATGTAAACTAAAGACTTGTGTCTTAAATATATGTGATTCTTACAACTTAATAAAAAAAATTAAAAATTGGGCAAAATGATTTGAATAGACAACTCACCAAAGAAAGTGTATGGATAACAAATGAAAAGATGCTCAACATGAGAAAAGACACTTAGCATCATGTCACCCCAATAAGGAAATGCAAACTAACCACAAAGAAATACCACTACACACCAATTAGAATGGGTAAAATTTCCCACCTTAAAAAAAAGAACACATTTATTGTTAGTGGGAATACAAAATGTCACTGTCCTATAAAGTTAGACATAGACCCAGTAACCATGGTCCTATGTGAAGTATATTTTAGGTAATTAGATAAAGTGATAAATTATGTCCACCAGAGGGAATGCCTGTAATCTAAAAACGATACTTATTCATTGATTTAGCTGTTCGTGATTTCAAAGGGGTGTCGCCGGTCTCATCCCTCCAATCCATGGCACTGGACCTTTGTTTTGCCAAACTGTATAAGCTTACTGTAACTTCAGGAAAATTTCCTTGATTCTTCTTGCTACAGTGGTTCCCTACAAAAGTACTTCTGACAGTTTCCAAATCTAAACACAGCACAGAAATTTGCTGACTTGCATCCAATCCTTTAAGCCACCCTCTGCATCATGAGCAAGGAAGGTGAGCCGCAGATGCTGAGGTTACTCACAGCAGTGGCTCTGAAGCCTTACTGCCCACTGCCGTTGGCTTTTATACTCACGCCACTCAGTTTCAACACCTCCTGAGGCTCTCTGTATTTGTTCACCCAGACACTTAACTTTCAAAGTTTACCTGTGGCTTGAATTCCTCTCCAGATGCATTCTAAACTGAACAGTGAGTTAAAAACCTCTGAAATACTTCCTACAGTGATCAGGATGGCCCTTCAGTTGGGCTAGCCTTGCTTATCCTAAGTTGTGACATCTAGATATTAAGCTTTTAGATTACCAACTTGGCCAACTAAAATAACTATATACTTGAAGATGCTCATGAGAATTCTGTTTCCTAGCTGAGTTTATCACTAGTGACCTCACAACAAAGCAGGTACTTATGAAACCTAGCTGAGTAAATGTGTAGCTATGTCCCCAGTTAAGCTAGTACTTAAAAACACATAGGACCTAGATATAAGAACAATGAGACACAAGGCAAAAGACAAGAACAATTGTGAGGATGGCATAGAACCAGACAATGTTTTGTTCTATTGTACTTAGAACTGTTAGGAGTCAGATCCAACTTACCCACACCTAACACCAATAACAAGACAGCACAAATTACTCTCGTCATATATTGAGTTTCTGGCATATTGAACTTGAGATACACTCATGAAGGGATCTCTGAACTTACAGGTGCTTTAGTAAGTGTGGTGACAAAAGCAGATGATCCCTGGCTATCAGAAAGTATAGTGTCTGGGGTCTTAAAAGTTGATCTTAAAACAAACAGCCATCTGAGTGAAGTGAGTCCACATGGAATGAAGCACTGAAGCCTGTGTGATCCAAGGATTGTAAATAATAAAATCAAAGATCAGAGAAGGGAATTGTATGAAGGCTTAAATTCTGAGCACTTGGTTTGCAGAAGGATATGGATGACAGTGAAAGCCTAAAATCCATTTGCTAAATAAGTAAATAAAATCCATTTGCAGAGTCCCCGTGGGGATTAAGCCTCCATTGAAATCCCTCTGACCAAAGACCAGGGATGAGGATACTCTTTTCCTCAGATAGAATGCATTCCAATATGATTTAATATGATAGAGTCCAGTTAAAATTTGACATCTTTAGCATTGTTTTCCTTTTGACCCATTTTAAATTTGTTCTAGGTTTTATTATTTTCTGATTTCTTTTACATTGAGATTTTTCCATTTTATTTTATTGTTGTTGGATTTTGGGGGTATGGTTTTCTTTATATGAAACAGGATAGGAAACTCTATAGAGACAGTAACTAGATTAATAGCTAACAGTTTTTAGGGTTATTGCAAGGGAGGTTGGGGAGAAATGGGAGATATTAATGGATAATTGAATGTAAATGAAGTAAATGTTCTCAAATTGATTGTGGTGATAATTGTATAACTTTTCTTATATATTCAAACCATTGAATTGTATGGTACATGAATTTTATGTCAATGAAATTTTTAAAAATTCATTTTGAAAATAAAGGGTATGGAGTTTTAAGTCTCACTGAATATAGGCACATATCTGTGAATATACACATTGAATTATACACTTTTAGTGGGTGCATGACATGTTTATAAATTATATCTTTAAAGCTGTCAAAATAAACAAGCAAACAATCAGTAGTTGTTTGTTCTGCACTCTCATTGGCAACCATTTCCTGTTTCAATGGATTTTCTGATTCTGGACATTTAATATATATAAAATCATGCAATATATAGCCCTTTGTGTGACTTCTATTGCTTAACAATGCTTTCAAGGTTTTGGATCAAGCTTCATTTCATTTATTGCTAAAATAACATTCTACTCTATGGATATAAAACATTTTTAATTTACTCATTCATCAGATGATGATGATGATATGGGGGTTTCCACTTTGAGGACATCATAAACAAGTTTGCTATAAATATCCATGGGAATTATTTGCATGGACATTCATTTTCGTTTCTCGTAGAGATATACGCAGAAGTAAAATTGCTGAGTCTAGAGTAACTCCAGGCTGACTTTTTGAGGAACTGTCAGATGATGTTCCCAGTAGGGCACAAAATACCTTATCAAAATACTTCCCTCTTGAGTGATTGAGTATACACACACACACACAATAAACCCTTAAGCTATGGGAAAATTCAATTTCCAGGTCAACTATTTTCTGAAAACATTCTAGATAACTGAGTTTTGTTGTTCTGCTAGTAAAAGAGGGTTAATAGAACTTATTTCATAGTCATTCTATTAAATGAGTTAATATAATCGTGGAGGTCTCGTGTGTATAGAGGAGTATGGCTGTGCCCCTTCACAAATAAATCTAAAAGACAAGCCTTTCCTGCCAAACTTCTGATTAGTAGTCAAGCCCTTAACTGTCAGGGCCACCCAGTGACATAAGTCAGAATTGGCTAGCTATTGATTGCAGAGGTGTCGGTGGAAGATGGAAGGAATTCACAGACTCTTTATACCAAAAATAACTGGTCAACATTCATCATTTCAAGAAGTAGCATGGTCAAGAGCCAATGATCCTGAAGGAAGAAATTCAAGCTACACTGAAGACATTAGGGAAAAACAAGGATCCAGGAACTGGAGGAAGTTTTATTAACCAACCAGATGACTCAATTTTGCTCGTTGACCATGAAAAGGACTTGAAGCATTTGCTAAGGAAGATCAAGGATTGCAGGCTTCAGTATGGATTGCAACTCAATGTAAACAAAACCCAAATCCTCTCAATTGGACCTACAGATAAATATCATAATAAACAAATGAAAGATTGATGTTGTCAAGGATTTCATCTTGCGTGGATCCATAATCAATGCTCCTGGGAGCAGCAGTGAGAAATCAAATGGCATATTGCATTGGGTTAATCAGCTGTATAAAATCTCCTGACAATTGTTGAAAAGCAAGGATGTCATTTTCAGGATTAAGATTTGCCTGATCCAAATTAACAGCATTTTCATCCACTTTATACACATATGAAAGTTGGACAATGGATAAAGAAAATTGAAGAATATGCATTTGAGTTATGGTGTTGGTGAAGAATCTTGAATGTACTAACGACTGCTAGAAGACCATACAAACCTGCCTTAGAAAAAATATAATCAGAATGCTTCTTAAAAGTGAAGATAGCAAGACTTCATCTTGCGTGCTTTGGACATGAAAAAGGACTTGGTGCTTGGTAGTGTAGGAGGTCAAAGAATGAGAGGAAGCCCCTTGAGATGGACCAGCACAGGGGCTGCAGCAATTGTGAAGATGGAGTCAGGTCAGGCAGTGTTCCCTCTTTGGTACATGAGGTTACTGTGACCTGACAAGCACAGACTAGGACACTGACCACCAATGTGCTTACGAAGGACTTTGTGAGTAAGATATTATTATTAATATTGCTTTCCCTGTGAACTGCTTCCTGAGTGTGAGTCTGGGCGCTTTAGAGAAACAAATCCACAGAGACTCATGTATAAGAAAGAGTTTTATATAAAGGTTAAATGTACATCAAGAAAACATCCCAACCCAGTGCTGCCCAAGCCTATAAGTCTAATATTAACCCATTAACCCATATGTCCAACACCAGTCCACAAAGTCCTCCTCCATCTCACAAAACAGATGCGATGATGCTGACTGCAGGAGGAAAGCTGAGTCAGTGAGTGTGTAAGCATCTCAGCGCTGGCAGGGGTGTCTATACGGCTGCTCCAGCACCCAGGGCTACATCGGGGTAGGTCCATGTGGCTTCTCCTCAGGGATGTCTTGCAGGAAATCAGCCTTGCCAGCTGAAGCAGGGAACTGGGCTAAGGTAGATGCACTCTGGACCGACCATCAGAAAGCAAGAGACCCAAGAACTAGAAAAGCGAGGCTTACTGAGCCATTCATCCCTCTGGCCTTCAATTAGCCCCACATGTGTTTATCAGCCAGGTTGGCACAATAAACTAATTCACTGAGTGTGCATAAGCATCAAATTGTAAAACCACTTTACCACTGAATATCATCATGCTCACCTGCTCTTGAACATGATTATGTCCTCACCAACTAAAAACTATAGAGGAATAAAAAGGACAGAAAGCATGTTCTGTGTTTATATTTCCCTATCTCACAGTTTACTTATTTTCACCAGATAAGGTGTTTCTTGAGGGCTGTAGATAGCATTACAAATCCTGGTGTTCAATCTCTACCTCACAAGGTGGAGAGAAATCTGTGGAAACAGAGTAATCTTAAGAACTTTTACTTTTTCTTTATGTATAAGTTTTTCATGATGATTCCTTAGGATGAAAAATTACTGCCTTTAGGAGGCTGATTGTGTTTGTGTATGTTTTGGCAAGACCTCTAACACCTTTTAAATACTTCCATTATTTCTGTTTAAATAACTCTATTTATCTTTATTTAGGATAAGTATGAATGAATATGGTGAACAAAAACAAGAAGAACTATCAGAAATATCTGAAGAAAAAGGATATAATAATGGGGAGAAATTGGAGGTATTCATATTGCAAATTAACACTCAACTACTTATAATATTTTACAATATTTGTAAATTTCATCCAACAAAATGACAAATGTGAGAAATAAAAGTTTGATTTTAGTAATTATTATTATAATGAGTGCATCTTGTAAGTTATATGTCTGTTTTTGTTTGTTTCTAGAGCTTCTCATATTTATCTTCAGAACTTGAGGAACAAGAACTTCAAGGAACAAAGCCAATTTGCTTGATGCCACAACTTTCCTTCAGCGCAGAATTAACAAACATATATGACTGTCCACTGTAAGCAGCTTAAAAAAGAATTACTGCTTCAGTACATAATGTCTATTAATTTTACTCAACTCTGTGCTAGCGCAAATAGTTAAGTACCCAACTGCTAGCTGAAAGATTGGTGTTTAAACTTAAACCCATCTGGAGGTGTCTTGAAAGGCAGGCCCACCAGTCTGCTTCTGGAGCCGTCCGCTCTACACACATGGGGTTGCTGTGACTTGGAATAGACTTGGTAGCACATTAACTTTATTGTTTTTATTAGGAATGTATGATTTAATACTGAATTGTCATCATAGCTGTACGGAATTGATTCTTGCATTATCTTCACCTTAGAGATGAGGGATTGGTGCTTACAAAGAGTTTAGGTATCCAGGGCCACACGTCGAATATATGACTAAGACCCAAAAACGAACAAACCAAACCTACTGCCCTTGATTGATTCCAACTCAGAGGGACCCTATAGGGCAGAGTAGAACCATTCCTTTGGGTGTCCACGGGTAAACATACGTATGAGGGAAGATAGTTTAATCTTTCTCCCACGTAGCAAGTGGCAGGTTCGAACTGTTGCCCTTAGAAAGGATATGGCAACTCGAGAGTGCTGAACTAGGTCCCTGGTAAGCACAGGGTCAGGGATTCAAACACACCAGCTGCTTTGCCACAGAAAGACGAGGCTGTGTTCTCTTATGAAGAAGTGAAGCCTTAAATATCCAGAGCAATTTTTCTCTGCTTTGTAGGTTTGCTATGGGTTGACATTGACTTGTTGGCAGTGGCCTTATCTTTTTATATTCCACTAGATACTTTGTACCATCACTGAGTGTTGTGAAGGTATATAATTTAGCCCAGAACTGGATCATAGTGGATGCCCCTATTTATTAAATAAATGGATGGTTAGAAACATTTTAAACTTTAAAGTTTCAAGTGGAGCGGATGCCTGGGCACAGTCATCACCACCATACCTCTGAACATAGACGTGCAAGCAGAGTAGCAGCCCTTTACTATCTGTTTCACAGCATCTTCCAAAACACACATGCTATCATTTATTATGCCATTATCTGTTTTAAATGTCCACATCAGCATGCAAAGATATTCAATAAATATTGATTGGTTGAAACTCTAGGAATTTCATATGACTCAACTAATCAATTCCTTTCCCAACAAGTGGTTTCCATACAGGCCCTAGGGAAGTAAACTGGTTCGCCTCCCTGATCTTTGTGTTCAGAGACAGGTTCTCCACTCTCTGGAGGAAAGGGATGCACAAGCAGGGGTCCTCAGACTTTTAAAACGGGGCCAGTTCACTGTCCCTCAGACTGTTGGAGGGCTGGACAATAGTTTAAAAATAACTATGAACAAATTCCTATGCACACTGCATATATCTTATTTTGAAGTAAAAAAACCAAACGGGGTAAAAACACCCGGCGGGCTGGATAAATGTCCTCAGCGAGCCGCATGTGGCTGTGGGTCATGGTTTGAGGACACCTGGTACATGCATTTACAAAGACCTTTTAAGACAACACAGCCACACTTTATGTTCATTTTTTTAATGTTACAATCCATTCATTTATTTAATAAATATATATTAGGCATCCACTATGATCCAATACTGTGCTAAATGATGTGCCTTCAAAATACTCAAAGTGAAATGGTACAAAGTGAAATATAAATTAAAAAACAAACACTGTTATCAAGTCAATTCCAACCACCCCTTAGGGTTTTTGAGACTTTAAGTCTTTATGAGAGCATACAGTCTCTAATCCAGTAAGTCTATTGTATTAGAACCACCCACTTGAGGTTATTGAAAATCTCTGTGTGCACACATAGCCTTACACCTGCTTACACATGTACACACATATGTACACATATGCAAACAGATGGCTCTGATACCAGTTTCCCAGAGAATTCACAGACTAAGAACACAGTCCTCCAGATTGCCAAAGCTGCTAAAGGCCTCAGACACTTAACTGCAAGCCTCAGGTCCCCAGACCACCTTTGCTTCTGACCAGTTGGATACAAATTTGGGAATTCCCATTACTCCCTCAGGCTTCATAACTTAAATGATCCCTCAGGACAATTTGCTAGAATGATTATCAGAATGCCCTGAAAATGTGACACTCACAAGTGCAGTGTTGTGGTTGCAAAAACATACAAATCATAAGTGGCCAGAGAGAGACCCAAAGGGTATGAACCGGGAGGGCCCCAAATGTGAAACCTGTGGCATCACTCTGCCGCCACATCCGCATGCGGCAGTGCAGAATACTGCCAGCCAGCACAGTGCCCCAGACCCTCAGGGTCCAGAATCTGTATTTGAGGTTTTGTTACATAGGCATGATTGATTGAGTCATTGGCCGTGTGATTGAATTCAATATCCAGCCCCTCCTCTCTGGCTTGCCTTTGTGAATGACCAACCCCTATCTTCAGTCATTTGACTGGCATAAACTATTCGGTGTCATTTCTGAGGAGCTCACCAATAACAAAGACACTTCAATCATTTGGAAAATTCCCAGCACTTCCAGGCTATCTTTCAGGAACATGGGACAAAGACTCTCCTCTCTGGGTAAATTTAGTTCTTCACTGTCAGGGGAAGCCAGCCCCTAACACATCATTACGGGTCCAGTAGGAGCAATTGTACAGTGATAACAAGTAAAGATCATAGTAAATTTATAGAGAGCATGAGAGATAGAAGTGAAGTATTGAAATAAATGGAGTCAGACACATTTCAAGGTAGCATGCTCACCTCAGCTCCACTTGATGGTCCATGTGGAGGGAGAGAGAGATTTAATGCTAGCCCAGGCCTTTTATATTCTCTGGGGACTTGCAAGCCCCCTAATTACAGGTGAGGACATTCGTCACTGGAAGGGGCTGTCCTATGGGTAATGAGAGGGGGGTGGTCTAGGGACATACACGCAATAGGAAGGGGAGGGATTGGGGGTATACATGTGACAAGATGGCCAGATCCTAGATTTAGGATGGCGGTTTAACTTTGACCTATTCTCTAGATCTCCATAGGAACCATTATCAGTAGGGTGTAAACCCCACCAACAGGAACCAAATAGATGACTGCAGGCATCCATTGTCAGGGAATGGGGCCACTGCAGTCTGGCAACTCACAGGCCCTCAGGTCTCCCCTCACACTTCACTGTGCAATATCTTCTGAAACTTAGAAATGATTTCTGAATTCTTGATATGAATTCTCCATCTATATTCTTGAATCTCTCAGTCCTCTGAGAAGACATCTGGAAGGTATGCACCATAATCTTTTAAAATTATAACTTGGTCAAATGGAAATGTATGATTTTAATGCCTTTTATTATTTTTGAAGAAATACTATTTTTTTTAAAAAATTTATAACTTGGCAGGAGAGACGTTATTCATATGCAGGCAAGTGCTATTTGGTTTAAAGTTACTAATTTCCCTCTCTAATGATCATCTTCCTTTTCATCTTGCCAAGTTACATTTTGAAAATTAATATTTTATTTTTCAAAGTGTACTTAAAGGTCTATTCAATTTCCAGGCATGAACAAAAGAGGAGAAGCAAAATTCAGAAGCTGAAGTACTTTATTAAAATACTTTACAATGATAAACAGGTCTCTTGCACTTCAGTATCTCCATTACAGGGTGATTTCAAAGTCATGTTTCAGCAAATTTTTAACATTCAACTCATATATTGGCCTGAGACAATCTGCTTGGAGGTATGTCATTGTCATTTATTTTGGATCTTACATTATATGTCGTTTTAAGTTTCTTTTTAGCTACTCTTATATGTGACAAATAATTTAATTTATATTGAAACATGATGACCTATATGGGGTAGAAATTTATAGTTATTCAATTGTTTATTTTGTATGTACAAATTTACTTGATTTGTGTGTGTACTCAGTACTTCCATTCTCTATTGCTGTTTTAAAATTCCTATCAACCTTGCATGTACAATATTACTATTAACTAGTGAGGTGGATTGTGTTGTTTAAATTATAATGAGCAGCATAGTTGTTAACTTTTGAATGGTTTCTCCAAATTGTCCTCAGCCTTGCCTCGCCCTGACTTCGCTGGCTTAAGTCTCCTGCTGTATTTGTTTTCACCATTTTTTGTTTTTGATCTTTTTAAGGATCTGACTAAGGAGCATACACACACCAAATACCCAGTCTTCTCCCCAACCCTCACAACAAGAGCCCCGACACTCAAGAAAAAGAGAATAGAATGATGTAGACAAATTAGAGCACTAATGGAGTCTAGAAAAAATAAACTTGATGATTAATATGGGGTTAAACTTGAAGTGAGAGCTAAAACTCCCAGGAAGGAATAAAGATTTGGGTTCTGATAAAAGGATTTTCATTACAAACCTTAAATCAAAATTACTTTTTGGATACCTTAAACAATGCTATTTTATCTATTCTTAGTCATTATATTATCAACGTGTGATTATCTCAGAGTATGCCTCTGTTGAAATTCTTACTTAAACAATATGCTGATAGTATTTTTCTACTCTTGTATGTAAAGTAGTGACATCATCCACACTAGAAAGACTTGATTTGGAACCCCCACTCCGTGAACTGGGTTTTACCTCAAACCCACATGTAGCCCCTGGTCTTAAGGTTGAAACTACCAGATGACGGCCATCCCAAGGTTACAGAACTGGCGATTATTGGACTTTGGTGCAGATCTCTTGCCTTGAGGTTGCCCAATGAATGATGGCCGGAGACTTTCGTATAGTTACTATCTTAATGCTCTCCTTGTTTTATTATGACACGCATTAATCTGGAGGATATGGTTCTGCCATTGAGAACAAATCTTATTAGAAATTGTTGCTCTGTCACTAACTTCCATTGTTTGTGTAACTAGTGTCCAGTCCCTTAAGAGGTCAATAATTTATGTATTGAGGTTCTTAGCCAGCTTACACTTGTATAATGTCCTTTTTTCAGCAGTTTTATTTTATTTTAGTAAACCATTTTATCAGGAGTGAATCAAGACTTTATACTATTCCCTAGTTCAGTCATATCAAGCAGTATTGTACAATTGCTACCAAAATCAGTTTCAAAACATTTTCTTCCTTCTTGAACGCCTTACTATAAGCTTCCCGTTGCTATCCCCCCCCCCCCCCACCTCTTCTGCTGAACCCTTCAGGGACCCTTATTCTAGTGGTTGGGTCCATAGATTCACCCATCCTGGGTTTTATACACAGGAAGACATGGAAAAACACATAACAGAGAGTCGTTACCAACTATGCCAAAATACAACAGAGATAAGCCCTAAGAGGAAGAAAACCTAGAGAAAATATTAAAAACCAGTTCAAGCATCAACGGTATAAGAAGAGAGATCAAGTGACAAGGTTTTAGCCATTCAAGTCAGATTTATCATTTTAATCTACTAAAGTCCTCTCTCCAAAACAGACTGGCTGATAACCAGATTATTAACATCACTCAATTATGGTTAGAGGGAAATCCCCGGAGGCTTTTCCCCTCTGTGGATCCTGCACATGTGTTTTGGGCTTCCAAGTTCTGATACTATTCCTTTCTTCAAATTTGAATTGTGTGATTTCTGATCCTTGGATCACAGATGCTGATGTGCTTCCTCCATGTGGGCTTAGTTGATGTCTCACTTGGATGGCTGGTTGCTTGAAAATAAGCCTTTCTGACTCCAGATGCTATTCTGACCGCTGGAGAGCATCTGATTTCTTTCTTGTTTTCTTTTAAGTCATTTTATTGGGGTATCTTACAGCTCTTATAACATTCCATACATCAAGTCTATCAAACATATTTGTACATATGTTGCCATCATCATTTCCAAAGCATTTTCTACTTGAGCCCTTGGTATAGCTCCTCTTTTTACCCCTCCCTCCCTACTCTCCCACCCACATGAATCCTTGATCAATTATATATTGTTGTTATTTCATGTCTTACACTGTCCATTGTGTCCCTTCACCCACATTTCTGTTATTTGTCCCCTTTGGGGGGGCTATATATCCAACCTTGTGATGGGTCTCCTTTTCTCCCCCTTCCTCCCCCCTCCCCCCTCCCTGGCCATACCCCTACCCTCATTATATCGCTACTCCCACTAGTGTTCCTGAGGGATTTATCTGTCCTGAATTCCATGTGTTGAGAGCTCTTATCTGTACCAATGTGTGTTCTCTGGTCTGGTCAGATTTGTAAGGTAGAACTGGGTCGCAGTAGTTGGGTGGGTGGAAGTATTCGGGAACTAGAGGAATGATGTGTGATTCCTCGGTGCTATACTGCACCTTGGTTGAATTATTCCTTCCTTATAAGCCTTCTGTGGGAGGATATCCAATTGTCTACAGATGGGCTTTGGATCGCTACTCCAAGCCCCCTCATTACCTTCGATATAGTTGTTTGTTTTGGATCTTTTGATACCTGATCCCGTCGACACCTCATGATCGTAAGACGGGTGTGCTTCTTCCATGTGGGCTTATTTGCTTCCCTGCTAGATGGCCGCTTGTTTGACTTCAAGCCTTTAAGTCCCCACACACTATATCTCTTGATAGCTGGGCACCATCTGCTCTCTTTACCACATTTGTTTATGTACCCCTTTTATCTTCAGCATTCGTGTCATGAAGGTGAGTATCAAAGAGTGCCAGATTATCAGAACAAAGTGTTGTCTTAAGGCAGGTCTTGGGTAGAAGCCTAAAGTCCATCTGCTATCTAAATACTTCACATATAAATATATGTGCATTGGCCTCTATCCCTTTCATTATAAATTAATATATTTACATATATACATGCCTCTAGCTGTCACCTCTACGGGGGACAACACTGGCCTGGTCTGACCCTACAACACCTAGGCAAAACACTAAAAGCATGCAGCAGAGCAATGGGGGGAGCAGAGCAGAGAGCTCCCAAGGGAGTACAAAGGATAGACTTTGGGGCCAGAGCATGGCACCCCATTGGACTTGACCGGAGGACATGCATAGAGGTCAAAATCTGACCTTGATCTATTTACAGGTTTTTCTTTCTTTTTAAAATTTTTTCTTTATTTAAAAAAATTAATGTATTCTTCTCTGGGTCATTGGTTTTCTTTTTTGTGTCATTGTTGTGTTATCTTTTGTCACTTTGTCTTGCTATGCCTTTTTTTTTGGTGCATATTATCTATGCAGATCTGTCTAGATAAGGTAGGCTGGTTGAACAAGTCTGGAGGAGAAAACAATGGTACCGATGGTTCTTGGGGGACATGGGAGACGGGGAGGTGGGAGAAAGGAGGTGGTGTTGACCAACCCAGGGACAAGGGAGCAACAAGTGATCCAAAATTAGTGGCAAGGAGGGTGTGAGAGGCCCAGTAGGGATTCAGCAAGGACAATGTAACCGAGAGAAGTTACTGAAACCCAAATGAAGGCTGAGCATGATAGTGGGACAAGAGGAAAGTAAAAGGAAATACAGGAAAGAACTAGGAGGCAAAGAGTATTTATAGAGATCGAAATACAGGCATGTACATATGTAAATATATTTATATAGGATGGTGGGGAAATAGATCTATGTACATATATTTATAGTTTTATATTAAAGCAGTAGATGGACATTGGACCTTCATTCAAGTACTTACTCAATGCAAGAACACTTTGTTCAATTAAATTGGCATTCCATGATGCACACCTTCCCGACACAATCACTAAAGACCAATGTGTGCATAAGCAAATATGGTGAAGAAAGCTGATGGGGCCTGGCTATCAAAAGATATAGTAGTGTCTGAGGTCTCAAAAGCTTGAAGATAAACAAGCGGCCATCTAGCTCAGAAGCAACAAAGCCCACATGGAAGAAGCACACCAGCCTGTGTGACCACGAGGTGTCAAAGGGATGAGATATCAAGCATCAAAGAACAAAAAATCATATCATTGTGAATGAGGGTGAGTGTGGAGTAGAGACCCAAAGCCCATCTGTAGGCAACTGGACACCCCCTTACAGAAAGGTCATGGGGAGGAGACAAACTAGTTAGGGTGCAGTGTATCAACGATGAAACATACAATTTTCCTCTAGTTCTTAAATGTTTCCTCCCCCTTACTATCATGATCCCAATTCTACCTTACAAATCTGGCTAAACCAGAGGATGTACACTGGTACAGATAGGAGCTGGAAACACAGGGAATCCAGGACGGATGATCCCTTCAGGACCAGTGGTGAGAGTGGCGATACTGGGAAGAAAGATGGGGTAGAAAAGGGGATCTACATATAACCTCCTCCTTGGGGGATGGACAACAGAAAAGTGGGTGAAGGTAGACATCAGACAGTGTAAGATATAACAAAATAATAATTTATAAATTATCAAGGGTTCATGAGGGAGCGGGGAGGGGGGAATGAACTGATATCAAGGGCTCTAGTGGAAAGAAAACATTTTGAGAATGATGATGGCAGCAAATTTACAAATGTGCTTGGCACAATGGATGTATGTATGGATTGTGATAAGAATTATACGAGCCCCAAATAAAATGATTTTTAAAATTTTGTAAACATAAAAAAATAGCTTTTGCCTCCTGTTTCTTTCTTCTATTTCTTTTCACCTTCCTCCTATCCCACTATCATCCTCACCCTCCTTTCGGCGCTCAGTATTTCCTCTGGGATACATTGCTCTTGATCAAACCCTGCCCAGCATCATATGCCCTCACCACCATCAATTTTAGATCTCTTGTTGTTCCCTTTCCCTGAATTTGTTGACTCCCCACTCCCCCACCCCTCCTCAGCCATGTTGTTTTCTCCTTGGGATTGTTCATACTGCCTATCTTATATAGATAGACATAGGGTGGAAAAAAAGGAAAAACAAGAAGAAACCAAACCCCAAACATAAGAAAATAAGCAAACAAACAAAACAGAACAGGAAGGGAAAAAGAACACCACCCCCCCAAAACAATACATGGTTCCAGGTGTCTGCTTACCTTTATGTATGTTTTCCAATCAAGTCTGATGAGGTGCCAAGCCCTGCCCCAAGTCAGAAGTCTATTTTCAGGATTCCTTGGGGACTTGGTTACTTTGCTCCCCTGGTTTCCCTGTTGCACTCCCTTTGCATTTCACCCCACTGTGTACAGGGTAGACCAGGCACACTTTCCGCACAATGTCTCCAGGGCTGTCCCCCCTGTAGCTCTATGGGTCAGTGAGGGAACTTCATGTCTCATGGTGGGGCTGGCCCTAAAGTCCTCACTATGCACTGGCTGCTCCAAGCAGGGATGTCCCTGGGGCTTGGTGTGCCACGATGAGGTTCTCTCTCTCTCTCTCTCTCTCTCTCTCTGCCCTCCCGCGAACCTCCCCGTCCCTCTTAGTTTGCTCCCTGTGGTCTGGACAGACCTGCCTCTCTCCCCAGGCTATATCTTCAGTGCTGTCCTCTGTATTGTCTTCTTCTGGGGAGGAGGTCAACATAGCTTGGCTTGGGCCCAGCCCCATAATCCTCTCTGTTCACGGCTCCATGCCAGTGTATTGCCCTCAAGGCTTGGTGCTCTTGGATGGAGTCTGGTCCCTCTCTCCCTTTTTCTGTGGAGACATAAACAATACCCTCCCTATGGGTGTATTAGTACCCGTTTCCTCATCACCCTTGGTTTTGTTTTGTTTTTCTCTTTTCCCCTTCTTTCTAGTTGGCTGCCACATCCCTGAGTTGGGTCAGACCTCTGCCATAGTGCCTGGACCTTGACCCGGGATTTCTGCATTGAGTAGCAGCATATCCTCTATGCCCGTTGTATTTTTTGTGCTTCCCTAAGTGGACTCATGTTGTAGTTGTCCCTTTGTGCTTGACTATCTTTGCTTAGCAAAATTTCCTCCAACTCTTCCCATGAGGCAGTGTGCTTCATGTATTAGTCGCTGCTTTTAGGGCTACATAGTACTCCATTTTATGTATATTCAAGAGTTTTGGGCTTTTTAAAAATCATTTTATTGGGGGTTCGTACAACTCATCACAATCCATACATACATCCATTGTGACAAGCATATTTGTACATTTGTTACCATCATCCTTTTCAAAATATTTTCTTTCTACTTGAGCCCTTGGTATAAGCTCCTCATTTTCCCCCCTCCCTTCCCCACCCTTCCTCATGAGCCCTTGATAATTAATAAATTATTGTTATTTTTTCATTTCTTACTTTGACTGATGTCTCCCTTCACCCACTTGTCTCTTGTCCGCCCCCCTGGGAGGGGGTTATATGTAGATCATTGTGATTCGTTCTCCCTTTCTCCCCCTCCCTTCCCCTTAACCTCCAGGTATCACTACTCTCAATATTGGGCCTGAGGGATTTATCTGTCCTGGTTTCCCTGTGTTTCCAGATCTTATCTGAACCAGTGTACATCCTCTGGTCTAGTCGAATTTATAGATTTGGGGTCATGATAGTGTGGGAGGAAGCATTAAAGAACTAGAGGAAAGTTGTATGTTTCCTCAGTGCTATACTGCACCTGGCCTGGCTCTTCTCTTCCTTGTGACCCTTCTGTAAGGGGATGTCCAGTTGTCTACAGATGGGCTTTGGACCTCCACTCTGCACTCCCCTTCATTTTGTTCTGAGTCATTGATGCCTGATACCTGATCCTATCGACACTTCATGATCACACAGGCTAGTGTGCTTCTTCCATGTGGACCTCGTTGCTTCTCAGCTAGATGGCCACTTGTTTATCTTCAAGCCTTTAAGACCCCAGATGCTATATCTTTTGATAGCCGGGTACCATCAGCCTTCTTCACCACATTTGCTTATGCACCCATTTTGTCTTCAGTGATCATGTCAGGAAGGTGAACATCACGGAATGCCAGTATCTAGAGTTTTTTACTCCATTCATCAGTTGGTGGAGATTTAGATTGTTTCCAGGTCTTTGCAATTGTGAACTGTGCCACAATGAACATTGGAGCACAGATATCTGGTCTTGGTCTGTTTCTTACTTCTTCTGGGTATATGCCCAGTAGGGGGATTGCTGGATCCTACGGTAACTCAATATCCATTTGTTTTAGGTATCACCAGATCAATTTCCATAGTGGCTGCACGTATCTACAAGACCACCAGCAGTGGATGAGAGTTCCTGTGTCACCACGCCCTCTCCCCTGGTTGCTTTCTGACTTTTTGAATTGGGCTCTCTTTGAGAGTGTTAGGTGGTATCTCATAGTTTTCATATTATGCATTTCCCTTATGGCTAATAATCAGGAACATTTTCTCATGTGTTTATTGGCCATTTGGATTTCCACCCTTGGGTTCAGGTCTTTTGCCCATTTCCTCAGTGGGCTCTTTGCTTTTTTTCTTGTTGTAGGTTAGCAAAGTATTGTATATTTCAGTAATAATCCCTTTGCCTCATGTGTCATTGCTAAAGATGTTTTCCCATTCTGTGGGCTCTCTTATTACTCTCTTGGCAAATTCTTTCAATGTGCACAGGTGTGTTATCTTCAGTATGTCCCACTTGTCAATTTGTGCCTCCTCTGTGTGTATGTCCTTCCCTAAATCAAATAGCCTGTGTATTCCCTGCACCGGAGTTTGTAGGTTTGTCCCAATTCCCCTATTGATGGCCCTAATATTTTGGGGTTTTCCCTCAAGTTCCGTGATATACCTCGACTTTATTCTTGTGCATAGAGTGAGGTGAGGGTCTTGTTTCATTTTTCTGCAGGTAGATATACATTTTTACAGCATCATTTGTTGAAGAGGGCATCTAATTCCCATTTGATATTTTGGGCCCTTTTCGCAGATCAATTTTCTGTATGCAGATGTTTTTATTTCTAGATTTTCTGTTCTTGTCCATAGTTCTGAATAGCTGACATTTAGCCAGTCCCATGCTGTTTTGACCAGTGTGGCTGTATCGCAAGGGTTAAAGTCGGGTTAAGCAAGCCCTCCTACTTTGTCCTGCTTCTTGAGGAGTTCTCTGTTAAGTCTGGGCTTCTTCCCTCCCCATATGAAGTTTTTCCATTTCTTTAAAAAGAGATGATGGTATTTGTATTGGAATAGTGTTAAATTTATATAGTGTTTTTGGGTAGGATTGACATCTTTACTATATTGAATCTTCCAATTCAAGAGCATGGGATATTCTTTGTGGAAGTCACTCTTGGTTTCTTGTAATAGTGTTCTGTAGTTCTCCTCCTACAAATCTTTTGTTTTTTGGTTTAGTATATCCCTAGACATTTCAATTTGTGCTTGGCTATTGTGAAGGGCACTGCCTTTTTTATATCCTCTTCCATGTTTTTGTCTGGCATATATAGCAATCCAATAGACTTCTGTTAGTTGTTCTTATATCCTGACACTCTGCCATATTCCTCTATCACATCCAGCACTCCTCTTGTGGAGCTTTTGGGGGTTTTCAATATATAACATCATATTATCTGTGAATAATGACAGTTTCACTTCTTCTTTCTTGAGATAAATTCCTTTAATGTTTTTCTTTTGCCTTATGTTGTTAGCTAGGACTTCCAGTACAATAGTGGATAAAAGAGAGGATGAGGGACTTCCATGTCTGGTGCCCTTTTTCAGTGGGAATGTTTTTATCTTTTCTCCATTCACTCCTACATTGGCTGTTGGTTTTTCATATATGGCTTGTATTATATTGAGGAATTTCCCTTCCATTCCTATCTTCTTGAGTATCTTAAACAGGAATGGCATTGGATGTTGTCAAATGCTTTTTCTGCGGCTACCAGTTATCATGTGGTTCTTATCCTTTTTCTTGTCTATGTGTCGAATAATGTTGACTAATTTCTTAATCACACTTTGCTATAGCAACCATACCTTCTGTGTTTCCTTCATGAGGACAGGTATTGAGTAGGGCTATGTCATAAGAATGAATTGTTTTTATGTTGGAACTGGGATTAAATGTGAGCCCCAAATCCATTCCTGAATCTATGAATTTCATCTGCTTCTGGTTCACCTTAGAGACATACTTGTTGATTTATGGCACAGAATCTTATCCATCATCTCCCTGGAACATCTATTTATAGTCATTGATTAGACCATGGTACTAACTTTAAAGCACTTTTGTGAGAGGGAGATTGAACAAGTGTAGGCTAAGTACATATTACAATACCTGGATTACTCAGTTGTGCAGAATAAAGCCTTATGTGACTGGATGCTATTTGGAGTTGGTGGTCAGGCAAAACTTACAACAGTATTCACAGTCAATGTCAGACTCAGGCCGGCCAGAGGCATACCTGCTACAGCAAGCAGGGCATTGAAGTAGTGAGTAAATGTTATTCTGCCTACTGATAATTTAATACTCTTGCTATAGCTGTCTTTTGCTTCTTCACATACCCTAGAGTTTCTATCTTAAGTCCTCAGGCTACAGGTGTGTTTGAGGTAGACTATAGTTCACCTGGTGGGATTTCCACATGACATCCCTCTGGTGTGGCCTTTGGAGAATGTTGTGCTCCTTGCAGACCCAGGGTTTAGTGTTCCAGTGTTCTATAGCACATGGCCTGGTCTTCAGGGTCAACAATGTTTTAAATTCTATGCCATTAGCTAAATTAATGACACTGTCAATTGAATTACCTTCTGCCCCAGGAGGATGATAGACAATGTTCTCTAACATAAAATGATAATGATGTCTCTAAAGTGAACCAGAGATATAGCATAATAGATTTTGGACTCATTCTTAATCCTTGCCCTAATCTGACAACAATTAGTTCTTATGACATGGCTCTCCTTGATATTTGCCCTCATGGAGCGATCACTGAAGACATGGGTGCTCCAGCAAAATGTGGGGAAGAAGCTAGATAGCGCCTGACTGTTGGAAAGAATCGCAGCTGGGGCTTAAAGGGCTGCCTTCGAGCAGGATTTCATCAGGTGTGGAGGAAGCACACCAGCCTGCCTGATGCAAGGATTGTGAAGGATGAAAGAGAGACCACTGTTGGAGTTTAAATTGCAGTACCCAGCCTTCAAAAGGCTAGGGATGGCAGTGGAAGCCCCCAACCCATTCGCAGGGTCCACACATGGATTAAGCCTCTGACCACAGATCAGGGATGTGAACAGCTTTGCTATCACAGAAAGTGCAGTGTGTTTTTTTTTAAAAACATTTTATTAGGGACTCATACAACTCTGATCACAATCCATACATACATCAATTGTGTAAAGCACATCTGTACATTCTTTACCCTAATCATTTTCAAAGCATTTGATCTCCACTTAAGCCCTTTGCATCAGGTCCTCTTTTTTTTATTTTTCACCTCCCTCCCCGCAACCCCCTCCCTCATGAGCCCTTGATAATTTATAGATTGTTATTTTGTCATATCTTGCCCTATCTGGAGTCTCCCTTCCCCCCCCTCTGCTGTCCCTCTCCCAGGGAAGAAGTCACATGTGGATCCTTGTAATCAGTTCCCTCTTTCCAACCCACTCACCCTCCACTCTCCCAGCATCGCCCCTCACACCCTTGGTCCTGAAGGATCATCCGCCCTGGATTCCCTGTGCCTCCAGCTCCCATCAGTACAGTGTTTTTGTTTTGCTTCATTGTACATTGTTTTCATGGATATGAGATCCAGGATGCGCACAGCAATAGAGTCAGCGGCTGCACTGACGATCTCTTGAGGGAAAGGTTTGGGAGGTGGGGAGCTGATAACATTGGGTACAGGGAGGAAGTAAATATTCTAAAGTTTCGGAGATGAATGTTGAA
Organism: Tenrec ecaudatus; assembly: GCF_050624435.1. Taxonomy (NCBI): domain Eukaryota; kingdom Metazoa; phylum Chordata; class Mammalia; order Afrosoricida; family Tenrecidae; genus Tenrec; species Tenrec ecaudatus. The sequence continues at coordinate 80,568,573 of NC_134545.1, forward strand.
TATCGAATTGTATGATATATGAAATATATGCCAATAAAACTTTAAAAAGAAAAAATTTTTAATTTAAAAATTATGACATAATTGGCTAACCATTTGATCCCATCACTCATAATAAGATCCTAACAGAGTAGATGGAGAAAGACAGGAATGAGCTAAGGACACATTAAACTCAGTAGCTGCAAAAATTGTTAAATACATCCAATCATGCCCTCCTAGCAGACTCTAACCTATATTTCTAAGTTGTTTCTTATTGCTCCCCTTTACCTATTCTTCATGTCATACAAATAGAAGTGCTAGTCTTTCCCCATACATCTTTATATTTCCCTTCATTGAGCTTTTGTACATTCCCATTGCACCACCCGTAACACTAATTCTTATTCTCCATCTCAGCTACACAGTGCTGTTAATAGAAGCCATCAGGAGACAGGTTGGTTTTTTGCCCTAGTGCATTTACCAGTTGGGATCTGGTGCCCAGCCCTGCAGGCTCAAGAATTGGATTTGATAGTCCACCAAGACTTCATCTACATACTCAAAGCAAATTCTCAAGGCTGATTTATAAGATAAGAATGCTTGTTGAACATCTGAATGTATTTATAAGTTCATTTTCTCTTGTTAATCACTTGGCTAATTTACATCTAGAAATTTCTTTCACAAACCTGAATGCTTGAATTCCGCTAGCCACAACTCCTACAAACCTCTCCACATTAGAAATCTCTTTGTCAAGGAGACCAGTGTATTAGTTTAAAAACACTCTGACCGGGAAAATATTTAAATGATCAGAAAATGTGTTTTTTCTTTGAACTTTTTTTTTTGTATTCTGTATTGACTAGTGAACTGTCACTTTTGGCTGGCATACTAGATCGTATCTTTCAAGTGACAATTCCTTCTCCCCTCTGATTTTCTTGTTTTTAGTGTTCATGTTACTCTTTTTCCCCCCACGCAGTGGTCACACTGTAACTCAAAATAAGTTTTTCTCCTGAAAAAAATTTTAGGTTTAGCAGAGCCCTTATCTGGAACTGTAGGAGAAAGCACAGCATATAAAACCAGAAGACATGTGTTTAATACTGAGTTTAATCCCTTCCCCCATCTTCTGAGGTCTCTTTTACCCCATCCACACCCATAGCGTAGTTAGTTGTTCATCTGTAAGGCAATGAAGCCCCCTTTTTGTAAATAGTTCAACCCAGACTTCCATTACTTTCAATAAAATTAATATAATTTCATACAGAGCTTCTGTTTATTTATTTATTAAATGGGAAGAAAAACACCTCTTTCCTATACATTTTATTAGACTAAAATGAGATCAAGAACTTTAAAAATGTTACGCAAAAAACTAAACTGTTAGATTATTGCATTATATGTACTTATTTTCTCATAACTCTACTTTTAATTCTTGTACTCTTTTCTTTGAAATCAGTAAAGGGAATTGCCTTCAAAGACATATGATTACCTACTTTTCTCATAAGCACATGACTGAAATACTAAAGAACAATGTCTGTTTTTATATTCCAGTATTTCGACAAATAAATTAGAATATTCTTCAGTCTTTATTTTGTTTTTCTTATTTGGTTTTAGTTTGTGTGTATGTGTGTGAGCAATTCACCATTTCTTTTGTGTTTAGGTTTATGAACTAAGTAAAAGGACAACCTTACTGGCAAAACTCTATTTACCTTTACCTAACAGCACAGAGCTGAAGAGCAAAACCATTTTGGACTGTGTCGAATTTAGCTGTGATCAGCTGGTCAGACCTGCATATGGAGAAGTCGGAAGCAGTGAGTTTGCCAAAAATGTCTTTCTGCCGACTGTCTCCTGAGTGCCGTATTTTAAATGACCTTGGATCATTTAGATGAGAAAAGAATGTTTTATTTATACGACTAGATTAAAAATGAATTGAAATCTCCTTTTAGATTTCATACCTAGAGAGTTCAAGACTTTATCTTGAATCAGATCTTTGGGAACTGAGAAATTTGAAGTTGGCTCCTGGCTTTTTCTGAGTTATCCAAGGTGTGCTCCAGTTCTGAATAGAAACTTCTCTGCCTCTCCTTTAGTTAAACCTATGTGGGTTCCCACAGGTATTGATGCATCTTGGAGCTGTACAGGGGAAGAAGGTAGGGAAGGAGGTAAAAGAGTACATTTCTGTTCATTTGGTTTTCTTTGGTTTTACTCCTCTTATGTAATTACATTTACTTAATACCTCTATTAGGGCAAAGCCATTCCATCCTCCATTAGATTCATAACCTTTCACACTAGGGGGTTAGTGATTGCTTGTGCCCATTGGATGAAAGAGAAGGAGGTGTGAATGAGGACAAAGAAGGACATAAGTGACTAGAGAATGAGAGACAAATGTATCAGCTTAGACTAGGGTCATGACCAAGCAGGAAAACGGTTGTGAAGACCTAGCAGAAAATCCTAAGTGTTCAGAAAATTGAGGGAGCATTAAGAACCCACAAAAGTTTAAGGAGTAGTAGTAAGCTCTCTGATGACTAAGAAAATGGGGAGAGGGAGAAAGCTCATAATAATCTAGGGAAAATGGAGGAAACGTAGCTTATTTGCCTTTTTTCTGTTGTCAATGGTTCCTTTTTAGCTGGAAGCTATTCCCAAGAATAAGTAAGGAATTTTTAGACATAAAAATTTTAGACATGAGGGACGGCATAGAAGGGGTGGAAGGGAGACTCCGGATAGGGCAGATATGACAAAATAACGGTGTATAAATCACCAAGGGCTCATGAGGGAGGGGGGAGCGGGGAGGGAGGGGAAAAAAAAGAGGACCTGATGCAAAGGGCTTAAGTGGAGAGCAAATGCTTTGAGAATGATTGGGGCAGGGAATGTATGGATGTGCTTTATACAATTGATGTATGGATTGTGATGAGTTGTATGAGTACCTAATGTAAAAAAAGAAAAGAGAAAAAAACAAAATGATTAGGGAAAAGAATGTACAGATGTGCTTTATACAATTGATGTATGTATATGTATGGACTGTGATAAGAGTTGTATGAGCCCCTAATACATTGTTTAAAAAAAATAAAGGTTTTGGGACCAGTTTTTAAAACAACAAAAAAATTTTAGACATTAAAAAAAACCAAAAGAGATGTCTATCTCTGTGTATTCAGCTCAGGATTTGTCTTTGCCCTTTGTAGTCTGTTTGAGGCACTCTGCCCTGGGCTATCTTAGAGGGAAGATAGGGAGACCTGTAGAATTTGAGCCTGGGATTGGTACAGAATTTTTTTGTGTGGTTCTAAGGTAAAGCGGTAATCTACAAGTAGAAGTCAAGGGTATGTGTATGTGTGTGTTGGGGGAGGCATCTAAAATGTGTTCAAACAACACACTTTTTAAAAAATTCACTATGTTTGTAATGTCTTTTATAAACAGATGTGCCTTTTCTTCTTGAGGGCAATGAAACTGAGGAACTTTGTCTACTGACATCAGGAAAACTAAGCTATTCTCTCTCGTGGGCCTTGGATGACAGTGGCATTCCCCTGACCCCTGTGTCACAGTCATTGCGATCTGCCTACTGCAGGTAGTGAATTATTGTATTTGAAAACGAATGGCAGTCCTTAGCCCAATCTCACCCAAAACTTATGTCTGTGAAAGGGAAAATCCAGATAGCATCAGTTTAGCTTATTTGGAAGTTGATTTCTTTTTGTTTTCAATCACACTACTAAAGCAGTAAGTCGTGATGTATAAAAGAACATGCCACTTCAGTGATTAGAATGGTGAATGAGAGAGAGATTTACTTGTTGGCAAAGACCAAGAGTTCCAAGGACTTTATTTCTCTCTCCCTACCCCAGCAATGTGCAGACCCAGTGTCTCAATCTTTGATATCTCTAATAGCAACCCAGGACAAGGACCCCACAGACTTTATAATGATTCCCAAGAGATGCTGTTGTTTACCTGATGATTGGCTGTGGAGAGGAGTATACATGATAGAGGGAATTCCGTGGTCCACAGCTGAATTTTTATAGAAGCAACTAAGAGAATCATTGTAGGAAGGGAGGAACTAACTGGTCTTGTGTTTTTATTATTTTCTCTGAGACTGAAATAATGAGAATCGTATCTTAATAATTACATCAAACCCCAAACCAAACTCACTTCCATCCAGTCAACTTTGACTTGTAGCCATCTTACAGGTTAGAATAGAACAGCCCCCTGTCTTTCTCCTTTGGAGGAATTGGTGGGTTCAAATCACTGATCTTGCAATTAGCAGCTCAATCTGTCATTATACCACCAGGACATCCAGACAGTTCAAACACTAGGATGGAAATAGAAACTAAAAGAAACGAAAAATACTCCAACACCACGCATCCTTTAAACAATCTGTTTATGTGTTGTTGAGAAAACACACAGTAGCATATACACCAGCACTTCTAAGGGTTCCGTTTAGTGGCATTGATTGCATTCCTGGAGTTGTCTGACCTTTCTCACCTACTTTTGTGAGTTGTTCTTCCCTCATCAACGTGACGCACAGCCCCCTTAGGTTTCTATCTACTCTTTCAAGTTGCTGCTGTCAATTTGATTCCTGATACCTAAAGCCAAACTCACTGTAGAGGAGATGAAGATGATTCATATCAGGGTGGGTAAAAGTGCTCCATAGGGTTGCTACCCCTACGTTTTGTCAGGAACCCCCGAGCACGTCTTTCTCCCGAGGAGCAGCTGGTGGGCTCCAGCCGCTGCCTTTGTGATTAGCAGTACAACCCCAGCCCACTGCACCATGAGCCTTCTTGGATCACCCAGAGAGAGTTCTTTTTTCCCTTCAAAGTCATCAGTCTTTATTACTAACGTTCAGATGTTTTGTAGGAAAAAGAAACTTCACAAATATCTAGGGCCTTGTTTGAGCTGTCTTGATGTACTGGTAGTGTAGAAATTCTGTTCTGCTTCCTCCGGACAATCTTTGATCAAAATGGTTAGTCATGGTAGCCAGGGACTATCCCCCATTCTTCTGGTCTCATGAGAACGCAGGGAGTTGGTGATAGAGACAATAAGCCACCGATTTCTATTCATCAGTTCTTAATTTTGCATACATCTTATCCTACCAGTATTTATCTTTGTTAGAGCTCCAGAAGATTTCACCATAGACCTATGAACAAATGTTGAGGGGAAGAAGACAGTATACAATTTGTGTCTAGTTTTCGGGTAATACGATATTGAATCTGTGTCAGACTCTATTTCTGGAATCACAGTTTAGAAACTAGAACTCTTCTTGAACTAGAACTTTGTAAAAAGGATATTAGAAATCTAATCAAAACCCTATTAATTAGACATGAAAAAACAAATTATGAAGAGAGATTTTTAGTAACTTGGATAATTGATGGTTCTAAAGAAGCTCTTACCCTGTAAAGGTGAATTTCTTCTGCATTTAACCCACAGCTAAGATCTTAAAGGATACAATATTAGTCCAGCCCATCTTTTATAACTCTCCAATTTCTGAGCATGGTATCATACATCTAAAGAGAATTTCTCTGGCAAGTACTTCTGTTAATATGTCTTGTGCTTCAACTGTCAAGAAATAACTTATCAGGTGCTTTTTACTATTGTATATTCTAGTTTTGAAAATTATTTAAAAGCTTATTATTTACAGAATACATTCATCCAATGAGCACTCTTCACTTAAGCACCTACTACACTTTTTAAAAAGTCTTTTATTGTGATTTGAGTGAAGATTGATGGGAAAAAAAATCAATTTCCCATTTAACATTGTTTACATATTTTCTTACATGTCATTGATCGCAACCTCCCACAATGTAACCTCAGTTATCCCACACCCTCTGTGCTTTCCCTTTCCATTCCTCCTATGTCCAAACCCCTCTGATCTTTGTCCTTCAGGAAATACTCCCCTTGGGATGTCAAATGGTTGATGATTGTAAGGTGTGGGCCCCCTGATACTATTGTTTCCCTTAGGGACCTGTTGTTTGGCTGAAAATTGAGCCATGGCCTGAGTTCAATTCCAGGCCTGGTGGATGCCTGCCCTAAGGGCTATAATCTCAGGGGCTCTCCTTTTTCTCTCACTCTATCCAGAACCTTCTCATGTGATTCCTCGGAGCAGTTGGTCGTGGCAGCCGGACACCACCTAATTCTTCTGGTCTCAGTGTGGTAGAGGCTGTCGGTCTCACGATCCATTAGTCCGCTGGATAAACTGTTTCCAAACAGCTTCCGTTTTCTTCATTCTCATATTCTTTGGATAGGGACAGACCAATAGTTGCACCTTAGTTAGCCATTCATAAGCTTTTTAGGCATAGTTGCTACACATTACTGTAGGAGATAAACCATTGGTCTTTTTGGGGACACCACCTACTACACACTAAGGAAACCCATTGGTGCAGTGACGAAGTACTCAGATGCTAACAGAAGGCTGAACCCATCAGCCACCACATGGGAGAAAAGGCGACAGTCTATTTCTGTAAAGATCCAGAGCCTCCAAATCTGTGCACAGTTCACTCCTCCCCACGAGGTCACTAGGAGTCGGAATCGAGTCAACAGGTTTTCCTATGCAAAATGGGAGGGCGAAGATGAACATTTACAGACTCGACCCTTGGGAAGCTTTCTATCTCTTCAGGGAAGGTAGACATTTGTCCAGAGATCGTGATAGTAGGAAGGCGGCAGAAGAAGCAGGACAATATCATATGTCACCTCTATTTTTAAGTATCTTAAAAACTAACATGTATAAGTTGTATATTGAATGCAAGTTCACAGTGTATTTTCTTTATGTTAGTGTTTTAAAGAATTTAGAAGCAAGAGGTGCTCCTGGACTTCCATGGCTCATTAATACACAGAGTGTTGTTGAGTGGGTGAATGAAATCAGAATTGATCCTAATAACCCAGAATATTCAGATTTAATGGAATTTATCGTGGTATGTTATAACAAATATAGATTTTTTGCATATATTTCCTAATAGTTATTAAACTCTACCCTCACTCTCCCATAGTTTTCTGTGTGATTTTCTAAGCGGTGGAAGTATATAAAGGTAAATCTGCGAACAGGTAGTTTTCAGTTTTTTTAAAGGCAATTTGAAATTCAGCAACAATACACCTTCACGTTAACATTATTGAGTACCAACTATTATTAAATGCTGTGGGTATAAAAGTGACTTATAGACACAACTCTACCTTCTAGGACTCCATGATCTGATCACTTTGTGTTCTCAGCCTTATTGCTAGCTGAATTGTTCTGCACTCTCCGGCTTTATCTCCTCAGGCCTTTATCCATGGCACCCCCTGAGCGTAAAGTGTACTCATAGAGGCTATCTTACCCCTCTGTAATCTCTGTAGCTTCCCTGGAATCTCATCTAGACAGTCTCTTTTATTTCCCCTCCTGTCCACTTCTTACTTATTTCAAAATCTCTCATAGTTTTAATTTTTTTCTGTTTACTATAATTATTCAATTACATGTCTTATCATTCCTTATTGGGACTACTACTAAATAAATCCCTATTTCTCTGATAGTAACTAGCACAATTTCTTACATCTAGCATGTACTCATATTTGCATTTGTTTAATAAAGGTAACGCATAAGTAAGTTACTAGAATTAAATTTCCTTGTGTCAGAGCTCTCCAGTTGATGTGTTGGATTTCATTATATGTGTGTACAGAGAGGCTCACGCTCAGCCATCTGGGCAACCAGATACAAACACTTTCATCTTTTAATACAACATGTTGTTGTTTTAAGTAAGCCATGACTAAGAAAAGGTTGGGAGCCATTCACACTGGATCCTATTCTTTGTGCTGCTTCTATCCACGGCATAGTGGTTGTACATTGGACTCTTAACTCCAAGGTCAGCCATTCTAACCCCTCGGCCACTTTGGAGAGAAAGGACTTTTTACTCCTGTAGAGAGTTACAGTCTCAGAAACCTACAGGGGCAGTTCTACTCTGTCCTTCAGGCTCAGAGTCAGCATCGACTTGATGACACTGATTTTGGGTTTTGTAGTTTACCTATGAATGAATTGATTGCTCCATTTCCTGCTTATCTTATAGTTGTCACATTGCAAACTTGAGAGGGAAAATAGTGCTTTGAAATAATTCTTGAATTTAAATAAATAATATTTTAAGTAAAGGTTTTATATTATTTATGTTTTACAGCATATGAAACATAAGGACCAGGTCATTCCAAAATACTTTCGTCTTGAACATTTGCAAGATGAATTTAATTTTGTTTCAGAAGAAGAAATTAAAAAGAGTAAACGTTTCCAGCTACTGCAGCTTAGAAATGCAGGTTACTTAGATATGTTCCTTCTGCAGCAGATACCCCTTTATGATCAAGAGATTCCAGATGTAGTCCTCCAGGTATTTGGTTTTCATTTGCATATTATACGTGCTAAAGTTAATATTTTGCTGCTGTAAATCTATCAGCACTCAGTTTCTTTCTTTACTAATATCCATAGAAATGGCTTCTCTCTAGCCATTAACAATAAATGGATCTTAAAGATTTCGGAAAACCCTTCTCTAGGCTGGAGGTGATCGATCTGTTTCACAGCCAGATCCTTTACATACATTTCAGATTTATGTAGTGTCATACTTTTGTCGTTGTAATATGCATCATCAATTTTAAAACAGTTTTGGAGGATACAGGGAAGAAACACTGCCACATTCAATGTATTCATTGATTAGAAGACAGAAATTTCAGAAATTTTCAAATGTGAAGGAAAAAAATGTCAAATCTCATTCTGGAGTTGGCATGTGATCAACTGGTGAGAACTTTGTGGGCATCTCTGTCAATATCACATTCAGTAATCTCCCTTTGGTTGTATGAAATTGGTGTTGGGGGTGTTTATACCATATATTAGATAAATCAACAAGTGCTGCAACTTGGGGGTCTTTCCCTCCCACTCTTAGAAAATAGTAGTTAATACAAGACTATAAGAGATGATTCCTGTAGAAATAACCAATTGTAGCAAACCGAGCCTTGGGGTTGCTTAATTGTTAGATAAAGTAATTATTTTTATTTCTCTGAAGAAAGTGCACATGCAGTAGAAATAACACTTGAGGCTGGTGCCAACCACTTTACAAAAGACACCAGAGTCAGCTGAAAGATAATTGTCGTGTATACACCCTACACCGCAAAGAGAGTGCATGCCTTCTGCGACACTCAGTTTAAGTTGAGTTGTTGATTTCATTTGGGAGGGTTATTGATTGATAAGGAAGAAACTGATAAGTTCTGATGTTATTTCCATTTTCCTTTGGACGGAAGGGAGATTGCAATATATTCGTTAATAAAGGGAGATTGCAACATGTTACTTCATGTCTGAAACAGTACGACCCTTTATCAAGTGAAGGAGAATAATATGCTTGTCCTTGTTGCTATTCAGCCCTCCTTTAGCGTTCAGAGCAGACCCAGAGGAAACAATGTAGAGGGTTTGACTCTACAACTCTAGTGTCTGCACCACAGGAGTGTCAGAGAAACTCCTCTGGTGTGGCTCAGAGGTGAAAGGTGAAGTGCAAATGAACAAGTTTCCTATGACCGCAGTGTAAGTGCTTACCACCAGGAAGCACACGTAACTATCAGTGCTTCAAACCAGTTCAGTCATGGCCAACAAAGAAACTGGATTGGGCCCAAATGTGTACAAATAGGGGTGAACCAGAGTGATAACGTGAACAGGGAAAGTTACAGGTCAAAGCCTGCTAGAAAATTCCTCTCTCTTTCTCTTAGAAAACAAAGGCAGCATACACATTGCATCGCATCCAAATCTCGTGACAAGCACAGGAAGGAGCGACGCCCGGCTGCTTTCAGTGCATGTGATTCTCCACTGCACAGCCAAGGAGAGAGGGCAGAGCCAGGCCTCTCAGAGGCAGTCGTCACCTATGTACCAAAAGGGCAAGGAGAACAAAAAGTTCATTTTAGATTAATTTCACTTAGGAGAAGAGTTATCAAAATACTAATATAATCTGAACAAAGTGAATATCAATGCATTGTGTGTACATCATCATTTAGTAGAATTTATTTCCAGTCCACAGCATTGGAAAATCCAGTAAGATAATTTACCAAATTAACAGAATGAGGATAGAAAAACAATAGTCCTTAAATAAATGCCAAAAGGCACTTAATGAAATCCAGAACAGAAATTCTTAGCATATCAGAATCAGAAAGGGAATTTTTATAATGTGATAAACAGTTTCATTTTGGATTTTTCCACTAATGCAACTGCATTAAAAAGAGATATTTTAAGTGGACTGTACAACTGAGAAGTGGGGAGAAATGAGAAGGGACCACCCACACACACACTGCATGATTGGACTAACTTCCAGGTTTAATTAACTGAGGTACAGGAACACATAGAAGGAAGCCAGGACACAGGGCACAACAGCTGCAGGACGTTTGTTTTTTTTGTGTGTGTTTTTTTCTTTGGGGGCTCTAGCATCTTGATGTGTGTAAACTGTTCACACAGACTAGGTTTTGGTCAAAGCTAAAAGAAAAGACAAAAACCAGCCGGATTCTTCCCATAGCATATAAAGTTTACATCACCATGTCAGAAGAATTCACACTCAATGGAATGCTTATAAATATTGGACTCTTCTGACTCGTAAACTCAAGACAAGGTCACCAAGGTCTTATCTTCTTCCTAGAGGCAGAGCAAATTTTCTGTCTCCTTTGCAGCATTCTGGGAAATCAGCTTTCTTATAATCTACCCCTTGATTATGATTCAATCCCTATTCTCTGTGTGACTGACACTGAGTACAGAATGAAGACTATAAGCAAAAATTCATTTTCTCATAGACTCCAAAACAAACATTATACTTAAAAACCAATTAGAAGCCTTTGTTTGCATTAATGCCAACAATATAAGGAATCTGCTGTTTGCCAATAAAATCGAATTAAAACAGAATGAAGGAAGTTAGAATTGAAAAAGAGATCGCACTGTCCTTGCTCGCAGAAAATGTGTTGTCTACATGAAAATGAACAAAGATGACAATCTATGTAAACTATCCCAATTAATTTGTTGAATATAGCACCTATATTAAAAAACAAAGAATTTATTGCAAAACAACCCAAACTGAATCCTGACAATGGAGAAATATGATTGTTGCCATTGACCCAGTGATTGAACTTGATCTTATTAATTGTGATTACCAGAATAATAGCTTCCTAAAGATAGTTATATCCTCATCCCCAGAATATGTGAATATGTTTCTTAACATTCCTTCAAATAGGGAGATTATCCTGAATTATCTGATGAAACCAATCTAATCACATAAACCTGTAAGAGTAGATAACTTTCCCTGGTTGGGAACAGAAAAAAGATGCAGCAAAAGGGGACATCAGAGAGATTCCAAGTGTGACAAGGATTTAGGGTGCCTTTAGTAGCCCTGAGATTTAAAAGGTCCCATGCAAAGATTAGATAAAGGCCATTAGAAGCTAATGGTGGTCCTCAGCTGACAGCCAGTAAGCAATTGGATTCTGTCTACCACCTGAATGAGCCTGGAAACCGACTTGTTCCCAGATCTTGCCCCGAAAAGCCCAGCTGTCCAGCACCTAAGGAGCCCTGCGAACATCGTGGGCTAAGCATTGGGGTGCTTTCTGAAAGTTCAGTAATTTAAATCCATCAGTTGTACCTGGGTGAAAAGTTGAGACCGCCTGCTCCTATAAAGATTGACAATCTTGAAGACCCTAGGAAGCAGTTCTACTTTGCCTGATAGGGTCCTGTGGTTCAAATGGACTCAATAGCAATGGATTTGGTTTGGGTTTGGGGTCAGCATCTTGACGTCAGTCTTGTGAAACCTTAAGAAGAGCCAGCCTATACTTCTAACCTACAGAACTGTGAGATCATCAATTGATGTTTTTAAAAACTGCTACCTATGCGATAATCTATTCTGGTAGCAAAAGAAAACTATACAATTAATAAAACACAACCAGGAGCTGCAATCTGTTATGATGCAACATTTTCTATAGTGACATATCTGTTCTAAAATGTGTAATCTGAATCTAAGATTTTAGGATAATTTTTAGTTTATTAGACATGTAAGAGAAGCGCATTAAAATACACCATAAAGAAGTAATCAGACACAAATATGGAATGTGGAACAACTGGCTCGCAAGAACAGCTCTTGATCACTTCAAAAAGTCGTCGTTCTTTGAAAAGTCACCAGATTTTTCTACATTTAAAGATAATCAGGGTAACATGTGAGTCTTCATCCAATTCTGTTTGGGGCAAAACTATAAGAAACATTATTGAGATTAATTGGTAATTTTTGGAAATGGATTGACTATTAGGTATTATTGGAAATTTATTAATTTTGTGGTCTGTGATTAGGGCTTGGTAAATGTGTAGAAACACTTACTTATCTCTTAGAGATCCCTGCTTAGTTATTTAAATAGAAATGAAGTGCATGAACTAGGAGACAAATGTAGCATCCTCTACAATCCACCCAAGGGGAGGGTATTGTTTATCTCTCCACAGGGAAAGTGGGACCAGACTTCAACCCAGTGCCGCAAGGTGTGAATGCAATATCCCGGCGTGGAGGAGGGAACCAGTGGAGAGGTCTGGGAGGCTGGCCCCAGCACCATAAATTAAGTGGATTCCTGCCCCTCCCCCGAAAAGAATTTGTTCCAAAGGACGACATTGACTCTGCAGCTCCGGGAGATGGACATATCTGATCAGAGCACACGGGAGCAGATGAAGGGGCAGGAGGAGAGAGTGGAGCACAGCCTGGCCCACCAGGCCGTGAGGATGATGTTCCTGAGTAGAGCAGCCAGTCCACAGAGAGAACATGGCTGGCCCCACTATGAGAGAAATGATGCCCTTCAGTGACTAAGGGCGATACAGGGGACAGCACCAGAGACACAGTGTGGGAATTGCACCTGACCTGATCCCACCACACCGAGGCAAATCACTGGGGGAGTGCAGCGGAACAGCAAGGGAATGGAGCGGCAAGGTCCCCAGGGAATGCTGAAAGTGGACTTTGGGGCCAGGGCATGGTGCCCCAACAGACTGGACTGGAAAACGCTCCTAAGGGCCAGCAAACGATCCCTGAACTAACTACAAGCTTATCTCTTGTGAAAAAAAAAATCCCAAATGTTATTTGAAAAGTAAACCAATAAAATCAATTTTTTTAAAAACCAATAAACAACCAATGGCAGTAAAAGCTGTATGATATATAGGATACATTTTTTAAAAGGTGTACAAAAACTTAATGAAGAAGATTATAAATAATTTTTTAATGATGAACTAACAACACCAATACATTTTCACCAATAGGAAGTCTATGAAACAAACTCAGTGGCACCTAATCACAACAACAGGAAGCCTCAACACTGTAATGTGCTAATTTTCTGTAAATGTAGTAATGCTATGGCAAACCAGTAAAATAGAACAGAGATTCTCAAAACAGACCCATTTTGCACATGTAGTAACGCTATTTGACAGAAATGTCACTATCGATTGGTTGGGAATAACAGACAGCTCATTACATGGCTCTGGAAAAACTGGTTATCCTATGTAGAATGAAAACTCAACTACTCTATATTAAATTAGAGTTACTGATTACAGTCAACACTTACTGAACAGATCCCTGTCAAGCCACTGCTTTATTATTGGCGCCCTTGTGTCTCGAGTTAAACGGCTGCTTTCATAACGATGTGCAGCCTCAGAACCCCCATGGGGCAGCTCTGCTCTGTCCTATGGGGTCCCTGTATGTAGAAATTGACTTGAAGGTAGTACATAAGAGGGTTAAGTCTCACAACAATCCTGTGATGTTGATACCACGCTTGTTATCACAGAGGAGAAAGCGGAAATCTACAGCAGTTGATTGACTTTAAGAGGAGCTGGATTAGTCTTTAATCTCAGTTTAAGAAAGTGATGAACGCTCTCCTGCTCTGGGGTTGACTGTCATGACAGGGACAGTAAGGTGAAGCTGAGGTGACAGCCCTGCTCCTGAGGGCTTGGGTATAATAAATAGTAAATTGGCAGCCACACAAAAGACAGGTCCAGTGCCCTGACTCAACCCTCTACATGTTCCTAATTTAAAGTTCCTAAGGTAGGAAAAGAATGCAGATGCCTAGGGAGGAAATATCACTTCCAAATCTTGCTCCAGCATTGAGGCACCCATTTGTTTTCTCATTTGTTTCCCTTTTCCTAGTGATTCACACTCCACCCCCACCCTCCCTTCAAACTGGAAAGGTTAAAGGTCAAAGGTTGTAGGCTCAGGAGAACTTGATGGTTGTCATGAAAGCAATGGCTAAGGGAATTGACCCCGGAAGCAGTCAACTTCTCTCAGAACAATTATTTGGGTTTAGTAGATGATGGCATTACATAGTTTAATGTGTGAAAATTCATTAACATATGTGCCAAATAGTAAATGGGAAAACTATTTTTTACCATAGTCATGTTAAATTTATTTGATCATTGAATTTTCCTCATGTTAAACAGTTAATATCTTCTTAAAATTACATTATTTATGTGTTTACTAGCTACAGTTTGTGAGTCCTCTTATTCACATCATCTAAAAATATGCAGGAAAATGGAATTTTCTCTATGAAATCTGAATTCTAAGTATAAAATATCCAGATACAGTTTTCTATTCAAATTTTGCTTCTTTCAACACTGGTTCAAAAAATTAGGTGAGACTGCAGCCCACTACCTTTCCTCCTGAAATTTCAAGAGGATGATGTATATTAACTTTTCTAGATCTCCTTCTACTACCTTTCACAGCTGTAAAGTTATTTGAATGTAAAATAAATAAGTCTGTTGTCTTTTTAGACAAAATTAAATTTAACGGGAAAGTATTTGTAGCATTAACAAAAATAAAACATTAGAACAAAATCAGGCAAAAAACCTCAGAGTTGGGAAATGGCAGGGCCAATTTACACCCTGGGCTATCTGCCTCGAAAACCCACGCTCTGAACAGCTCTCCCGCGCTACTTCTCTCTCGTGTTGTATTTTAGTGACTTCCAAGTGCCATGGATAGAATTGAACCTCTCCAAAATATGTTTAACCTTGATTTGTAACTGATTATCAGTGAGTTGGCAATTGTGTAATAATATAATTTGGTAGTTATGTAATGATATAACCATCCCCGTGATAAGATTTTAGGGAGGGTTTAACACCCTGGCTCAAGTCCCAGCCCTGGTGTGAGTAAGAGGAGTTACCTTGGGATGTGGCCCACATCCCCTTTTATCTTACAAGAGGCAGAAGGGAAAGGAGCAAGCATCGAAAGAGGGACTTGAGTGCCCCCGAGAGTCAGGAGTGAAGCACGTCCTTGGGGCTCAGAGTCCCTGTGCTGAGAACCTCCTAGACCCAGGACACACAGAGCTTGCCAAGGAATGACAGGCCTACCCCCTCAGAACTGACAGAGAGAAAGCCTTCCCCTAGAGCTAGCACCCTGGATTTGGACTTCTAACCTCACACATTATGAGGCAACAGATGTCTGTTTATTAATGCCTTTCACGTCTTATTTCTGTTATTGCAGCATTAAGTAAGATACCAGATAAAATGATGCATGGAGGTCGTTTCTCATTATTTACTCACACTTTTTTTTTCTTAACCATTACTCTACACTAAAAGATGAGGGAACCTCATCCTAGAAGCAAACAGAATATAGTGATAAACTATTTTCAGCCACTGCTCCAGGCAGACTCTATAAGGAATGTTCTTGTCTTTAATGCCAGGGAATTATCAATGCCCTCCTACACATGAAATTAATAGCTAATATTTTATTGCCTATGCCATATCTGAATTCTTTACTCAGGAAGTGAAAACTACCTTAATTCTCTTTTTAGGAATATGAAAGTCAAGTAAAGATGGAGATATCCAGTTCAGATATGAACTCTATTACTGCACAAAGGATTCAGTCTGTCAGTTTTCTGAAAAAGGTAACGACAGTACCACAAAGCAGGATGAACATATCATTTGAAAGCCGGTCTGGTGTATAGCATTACACTCTTCCCAGGAAGTCATCCCAGGACAGACCCACTGCACTCCAGAGGGTTTTCAACAGGTGCTTTGAGGGAGTAACTTGCCAGGCCTTTCTTTCCAAGCACTTCTGAGTGGACTCAAACTTCCAACCTTTGATTACAAACATCCTAAAGCATCAATGACGTATACCAGGGATTTCCTACTTTTATTGATGCCTTATAATACTATAGTATTATAGACCACAACAATTCTGGGGATGAAAGATCTTCCAGAATAGACAGAAATTATTAGAAATATAAGGAGTACAAATGTGCTTGACTCAACGGATGGGTGGGTGGATAGACTGTGATAAGAGCTGTAAGAGCCCCCAATAAAGTGATGTTTTTAAAAAGATCCTTCAGGAGACACATATTAAACGTTGTCAGAACACCCTAGCAAAGCCTCATCCAAGTTTGAAGTGGAATCCCTCACTGAATTTCGCTAATTGACTCCCTCATCACTCTACTCTGAATTCCTGAGTTCAGGGAGACTTTTTATCAGCAGCGCTGCGGTGCTCGTCACGCAGACATGCTGCTCAGTGTTGGGGAAATTGAGGAAGCGAGGCGCAGGAACACACAGGTGGAGGTGGTTGCGAAGACTCCTGCCAAAGTAGACCTCACACAAGACCATAGTTTCTGCTACAGAGTCCCAGAGAGGCCTTGGAGGGTCATTCGAAAAGAAGCAGGAAGAGATACATTCTAGACCTTCATGGGGCAGGTGAGCAGTAACCATGATATAGTTAGAATTGCCCCAGGCAGGTGTACAAAGACCTGCTCTATCTGTGTATTACTGGACAGGTAGCATGCCTGTGCCCCACTCTTTTCTCGAGTAGAACATAATCATGCCTGTTGTCCCACTTCATCCTTGTGTGAAAACAATAATATGAAAGAAGATGTGACACTAATCGGTGCCTTTCTGCACGAGTCCCTGCCCTTACTGCCCTTCTCTGCTGTTCTTGGACATAGAAGAGAGACCCTCCCTCCCTTCGGCTACTGCACAGGGAGGCTCCCAACAGGAGGGTAACGGTCTGAGGATGCTGTGAACTTGAAGGTAGGGGCTTTGAGACAGCGGCGAAGATAGTTTAAAACTCCTTGTGAGGGCAGTTCACTGTGTCCACTGTGTCGTAGCTCTAGAACTAGCTGGGGGTGAAACAGCTTGGCAGGCTCGAAGGATAATTACTATAAGTACAGGTAATAGAAAGATTTGCCCCTGGTGGCCATAGAGGCTTCAGTGTTGCCTTTGGAGGAACTCAGCAGGGGGTGAGCTACCTGCTCTGACCATCCCGTCGTGCTACGGTCATTACGGTCGGAGGTGGCCGAGGTGGCAGCAGCCCAGATTCAAGTGCCAGCAGACTCGAGGGCTGCTGGGTAACATCACAGTGACATGTGTGCACCTAAGAGGCCAGTGTATCGCTTCGATCTGTTTGTTTATTCAACAAATAGTTATTGAGAACTTACTGTGATAGTAGACAGTGGGAATGATACTAGATACTGGGAATGCAGCAATAAGCAGACTAAAGCCCTACCCTCACAGAGTTAATCTTCTAGTCGCCTGAATTGCGTGATGAATAAAACATTAGCATCTTAGGGTAATAGGTGCTATGAAAGCAAGCTAGGAAACAAGGCCCGAATCCGTGTGTGGGAGGTGGTGGTGCAATTTCAAATAAGGTGCTCAAGGAAAACACCAAAAAAGTGGCACTGCAGCAAAACGGGATTGAGCCACCGAGTGTTCTAGGGGGGTGGCACATTGCAGGTCGAGGGGACTGCCGGTGAGCCTTCCACAGCTGGGCACACCTGGCCTGCAGGAGGAGGAGCACGGAGTCCAGTCTGCATGGTGCAAGGAGCAGAGGATGGGAATGGAGGACGAAGGAAGGGATTTCCTGAGACTGAAAAGGCGATTTTCAGGGTCTTTGAGAGAACCAAGACCTGTAGCATCTGCAAGTAGCAAGGGCTTGAGGAAGTGCTCTGCTGAAGGACGAACTTTCTTGTAAAACAGAGAATAGGGAGTAGGGGGAGTCAGACAATTGGAAAGCCTAGGAGGTTATTTGGGGAGGGGAAAAAAAACAGAGAATAGAGCCTGTGGTCAGCCTGGGTTTGGTTAGAGGGAAATGTGATGACATCTCTGAGTCTGTGGATTCGTCGGGTCCATTACAAGCATGCCCGTTACAAGTGGCTGTAGTAGAAGTGGGGTCACAGGCAAACATCTACTTGGGTGGAAAGTAATTCTGTCCATGTATGGAGAACGTAGGGAGAAAGCTAAAAGCCAAGAGTTGGGATGAAATAGATATGGAAGGACAAAGTAAAGGCACTTGTATTAGTGTCACATTAATGTGAGAGTTCGGAGTGAGCATAAAAATGGCTACAAACACTCTACAATGCTCAGCCTCCCGACACAACTGCTGAAGCCAAAGCGGGTGAACAAGTAAATGTGGTGAAGAAAGCGCATGGTGCCCGGTTATCAAAAGAGATAGTGTCTGGGGTCTTAAAGTCTTGAAGATAAATAAGTGGCCATCTAGCTCAGAAGCAACAAAGCCCACATGGAAGAACACCCCAGCCTATGTGATCGCGTGGTCCCGAAGGGATCAGTTATCAGGCATCAAAGAACAAAAAATCATATCATTGGCTGCACACCTCCATGATACGATCGCTGAAGACAAACGGGTGCATAAGCAAATGTGGTGAAGAAAGCTGATGGTGCCCAGCTATCGAAAGAGATAGTGTCTGGGGTCTTAAAGGCTTGAAGGTGAACAAGCGGCCATCTAGCTCAGAAGCAATAAAGCCCACATGGAAGAAGCACACCAGCCTGTGTGATCACGAGTGCCAAAGGGACCAGGTATAAGGCATCATGCAAAATATATATATGTGTGTGTGTTTATGTATATATATGTATATGTGTGTGTGTGTATTTATATATACCATAGTGAATGAAAGGGGAAATGCAGAGTGGAAACCCAAGGCCCATTTGTCGGCCACTGGAGATCCCCTCATAGAGGGGTTTAGGAGAGGAGATGGGTCAGTCAGGGTGCGATGTAGTACCGATGAAGAACACAGCTTTCCCCCAGATCCTGGATGCTTCCTCCCCCCCCAACTACCATGATCCGAATTCTACCTTGCAGGGCTGGATAGGGCAGAGGTTGTACACTGGTACATATGAGGGCTGGAGGCACAGGGAATCCAGGGCGGATGATACCTTCAGGACCAAGGGTGTGAGGGACGATGCTGGGAGAGTGTAGGGTGAGTGGGTTGGAAAGGGGGAACTGATTACAAGGATCCACATGTGACTTCCTCCCTGGGAGATTGGCGGCAGATAGGGGGTGAAGGGAGACGCCGGATAGGGCAAGATATGACAAAATAACAATCTATAAATTATTAAGGGCTCATGAGGGAGGGGGGAACGGGGAAGGAGGGGGAAAAAAGAGGACCTGATGCAAAGGGCTTAAGTGGAGAGCAAATGCTTTGAAAATGATTAGGGCAAAGAATGTCTGGATGTGCTTTATACAATTGATGCATGTATATTTATGGATTGTGATAAGAGTTGTATGAGCCCCTATTAAAATGTTTTTTAAAAAATGGCTGGAAACAACACCATAGTTTCACGTCAGGAGTCGTGGTGGCCCAGTGGTGAGCATTTACCTTACCTTCTCACCAAAAACCTGCTGTCGGACCCCATCCTGCTCCACAGGAAAACAGATATGGTAGCCTGCTTCCAGAAACACTGACAGAAAAGTTTGCCCAAATTGGAAACCCTACGGGTAGTTCTACTCTGTCCTGCGTGGTCACTATGAGTCCAAATGGAATCACTGACAGTGGGTTTTTTTTTTTTGTTTAGTTTTTAAAATCCTCCCGTTCTATTTATTGCTTACAAAAATCAAGAGTTAGAAATAGTGACACCAAGAATATTGCAAGTACTTAACCTTAAGATACAAACTATGCATTTCTCTAATGTCTAAAAACACGGGGGGTTTTTTGTAGATGAGAAGACTGATAAGGAAAAGAATTGTCAAAGTTGGCAGATTTAACTTATCAAATATTGTGACTGATTATGAAGAAATTATATCTACAAGGTACACAATGAAATTGCTTTAAGTGTAGAATATATTATAATGTTTTTAACTTATATCTTCAAAGTCCTCTTAAAAAGTCTATTTTTTTATATTAAGCGACAGGTCAAAAGATATGATTTCACAGGTGTACCTCACAAAGGTGAGGTATAATTACTTAAAATATCTTTGGTCATTTTTTAATTGTCTTTTGGGTATTTCTATATGATAAATATTTTAAACTGTAGAGTCTTTTAGAGTTGTTTTTTCTCTCTCTGTTTGATGGTAGGTTTTAGAAAAAGAAAAGAAACATTTTTATCCTAAGTTAGTTTTGCCCTATGCTTTTTCCTGCCGTGAGCACCATTTATTAAGACTTTAAAAACTGAGTATTCTCTCCCAGACAGCATTTGGGGGACCTCTGGCTGAAGTAGCTCAATTCTTGTATTGTCCTAATTGTGAATTTGGGGGGTTGACATAGGAGCAGGGACACTATGTTTCTTGGGAATGCCCTTGGAGACCACTTCCAGGTTGTTGGTGTTAGCAATAAGACTGTGGTACATAGGAAGCTAAAATGCTTTATTTTCTGTCCTTGAAGGGAAAATTAGTGCAATCATAAAGTTGTGGGTTTGTTGTTCTCAAGGTTGGCCCCATGTGAAACAAGTAACTCCTATTTCAGAACACGTAGAAAACTGGAGTATCCAGTGCCTTTCAAGAGAGTAGTGCCTGTAAAGTGAATAATCTTTACCTCGCCATTCCTATGTCTCTTCCGGGACTACGCACCACAATGGCATTCGCTCTAGAAAATAATATTAATTATCAGCCTCTCTTTTCCAGACTCAGAAAGAAGGCCTTTCCTTTCCACCTTCGTAATAGAATACGCTTCAGAAAGAAATGCCCTGGTTTACGATCAGTCAGAAATCAGTGCCTTTAAAAACCAGGTTGTTTTGTGTACGCAGAGCTGATGGTCCTTCTTTCACTCCTTAGCCAATTGACACATGCAATTTGTAAGCTTCTTGAACCACAGCGCAAGTTGAGGCCTCAGAGGAAAGACAGGAAAAAACTTTCTGCTCAGACGGTATCTCATGGAGACATTAAGATTCTGGTCAGAATACTGAGGGCTTACAATATTCCTTCCAGAAAGCCAGCAGTCAGTAGGTAAGGCAATATACATACATCTTGCAGAAGTTTAAAGCATGGCTCATAAAATGTGATCAATTTCTATACTGTCCTATTGGCGTAACTTTGCACTTTCCAAATGCTTCATACCCATAACCTAAGTGAGGATTAAAGTCATCATTTGGACAAGCAAACGTATTCAGATGCCTCGGGAACCTTAGGTATGCCCCCTATGTTTACTACACGTGTTCTCTACTTGCGGAGCTAACTCTGACCACGTCCCACAAGTTCAGTGTATACCCTCCAGATGCCTTTGCCCTCACACCTAAACCGTGGTCTGAGCGGCTTAAAGGAAAAAGGAGGAAAGTGAAACTGAAGTAGACTTGGAGTCTTGCGACAAACAAGTTCATGTGAAACAATAACAACAAAAACAAAAAAAATTCAACTTACAATAAGCAAACCTTTTACTTACTAGCCAGCAAAGTATAGTTCATCCAGCCAGTGGCCAGAGTCCCCTCTGACTCATGGGCTCCCAGGCATGTCACTAACTGTGACTCACAAGGCTTTCAGCGCCTAATGGTTGAAAGTAGATCACAAAGCTTTCTTCACAGGCCTTCACAATGAAAACCTCTTAAAGTTTTGTGTGGTTTTCCTGCCTGTGTTTTACAAACCAGATTAAAAAAATCATTTTATTGGGGGCTCTTAAAGCTCTGATACCATTCCATACATCCATTCTATCAAGCATATTTGTACATATGTTGCCCTCATCATTTCCAAAACATTTTCTTTCTATTTGATCCCTTGGTATCAGCTCCTCTTTTTCCCCCTCCCTCCCACACCCTCCCACCCTCATGAGTCCTTGATTAATTATATATTGTAATCATTACTTCATATCTCACCCTGTCGGTCATCTCCCTTGATTCACATTTCTGTTTCCATTCCCTTTGGGTAGGGGGAGAGGTGCTCTATAGCCAACCTTGTAAACCACGATTTTTTTTCATCAACTAGAATTAAATCGTTTTGAAACAGATATACATTTCTGAAGCTATCATTCTACTGAAAAAAGAAATACAAAAGGCCACCGTACTGTAGGTGGCTTATAACATGAGGTTCCAAAGCAAACTCTCTAAGGTCCAGGGTAACTCAAGTATATAATCCAACAAGTATAGGCAAAATATCTACTGGTACCCACTCCAACACAAATGAAAATTAATTGAAGTGTATCCCTCTGTATTGTTTTCCTGAAGAGCCTTGAATGTGCCTACCTATTTGATGTCATCGCTATCTCGGCTCACAGTTAAAGAGACAACCAAATCAGTGACCTCGGAGATCTTAAATGAGATAAGTATTTAACACGTCTATAAGATTCAATATTGATGATGCATGCCCTGGATTGCAACTGGCTACTAATTAGATTCTTTGTCTGTAATCTCTTTCAATTCCCTTTTCATAACACAATGAACATTTTCTTTAGATGATTCCAACTATGTCATTCCTTGGCATGGGTGCACAAATCTTCAGTGATTTGGCTTTTTACCTAGAAATCAGCTTCAGCTTTCTCTATCCCCAGTGTTATCATATGACTGCCGGTCTTAGAAGATGCACATGCACTTGCCTGGAGTGGCCACATATCCCCAAATTGTTGGTCACATGAACTACCACTTAGATGCTTTAAAACCCAAGCTCAGGCAATATTTTTTTTTCTGTGAATCCCTTCTTAACTTCACCCCAGAAAATTAGTCATTCTCTCTCCTGAGTAACTGTTATACCTTGGTATATTTCTATTACTTTATTTCTTACATTTAAGTGTAATTTTCGGTTGCTTTCTTCCCCTTCCCATTTATTATAAAATCTGTAACAGAAAGTTCCATTTATCGTTGAATCAAAAATATAAATAAATACCTGGTATGTAATGGGACCAATAAATTTATTAAGTGGATGAGTGAGTAAATAATGGTTATCTGAAAAACTGGAAAAAGTAAGCCATTCATTGGCCAGACAATAACTAATTTCATAATCTCCTACCTTTATCAGCTAAATAAAAATATTACAAAAATCTAGTCAGAGTTTTTTATGTGCTTCAGGATACTGTACAGCCTTTTGTGGAAGTTACTTTTCAACACACTGTATACCAAACCACCACTGCTTGTGGATCTCATCCATGCTGGAATGAAGAAATTGGAGTAGACTTTGTGTAAGTTGGCATCCATTTTTCCTTAACACTAAAAAAATAGTAATAAAGTCATTTTCTTGAGTCAGTATTGAAATTCACGATCTGGAAATATTTTCTTTTAAGCTTTTTAATTTAGAAATATTTTACATATCCATACATATTAAAAAGCCCAGGGAGAATTGAATTAAAAGATAATGAAAAATGTCCATCAACTTTTTGAAACCCCTTCCTATATATATGAAATAATGTATTCAGATTATGAAGAAAATGATACATAAAATAAGTTTAAAATAATAAAATAAACACCCATATATCTAATCAGCCAACTTAAATATAATATTATTAAATTCATTTCCTAGATCTGTCATAAAGTATAAAGAAACTAAGGCATGTTGTACTGTGCAGTACTATATAGAAGCAAAAATAAGTTATTAAAAATCTTGTTTAATGAATAGTAGCTTTCCTTTAAAACATATCAGTTTGCTTTAAAATTTTAAGTGATTTGCATTTCTTAAAGAGTGAGTGATACAAATACTTCTCACTTGTTCCGTGACAGAAATTTCTTCTCTGACTTTTTAATACTGTTGGTGGTCTTATCTTTTTAGTTTAACTTTTATGTTGATATTATTATTATTTTCTTCTTTCTGTTTCGTTTTGATTTTTATTGTTTCTGTTAGGTTTCCCAGTTTATAAAGCACTGAAGGAGTGGATACATAGAGACAATAACTGATACAATGGTTTTGGGGGATGAATGGTAGAGGGAGATGGGGGGAATTGGGGAGCAAACAATGCCAGAATGGGGAGGGAGCTGGAGTAGGGATGATGTATATGCAATTCTTTTAAAAAGAAACTTAGGTAGAAGTAGAAGGAAAATGTTTTGAAAATGATGATGGCAACAAATATACAAATGTGCTTGACACGATGGATGAATGGATGGATTGTGATAAGAGTTGTATGAGCCCCCCATAAAATGATTTTTAAAAATAAATAAATAAAAAGAGACTTAACTATGGAAGTATGATATGTGAATATTACATCAAGAAAACTAACTTAAAAAAAAGAAATCAAAGTTAACCAGTGGTTACCGTGAGCGAAGGAGGAAGAGTTTTTGCATAGGGCAGTGAGTCTCTGAATGGCGGTGGAATAATTTGGAAAAGGAGATCCGTAATGGGGGCACACAGGAAGAGTGTAATCAGTGGCGCCGGATTATACGTAGAAGCTGTTGAACCGGAGAATGTTTTATTGTGTATATTTTTGCCACAATTAAAAACCTGAATTACACTAATAACAATGAGTACAAGGAAGAAGAAAATGTCCTAAAATTGATTGTGGTTATAATTATACAACTTTCTTGATGTAATTGAACTACAGAATTTTATGCTATGTGAATGAAGTGCCAAAAAGAAACTGTTTTTAAACCAAAAGAATGAGTGACCGTAGGGGTATTTTCCTATACTATCTCTGTGTATTAAAGGTGCTTTTCATTTACTAAATAAGTTCTGTAAATCTGCAAAGAAATAGATACCTGTGTTCCTACTTGCTACTAAAGAAATCAGTGAAGACTAGACTAATCCTGTAATTAAAT
Source organism: Tenrec ecaudatus (assembly GCF_050624435.1). Classification (NCBI taxonomy): domain Eukaryota; kingdom Metazoa; phylum Chordata; class Mammalia; order Afrosoricida; family Tenrecidae; genus Tenrec; species Tenrec ecaudatus. Next base: position 80,593,360 of record NC_134545.1, read on the forward strand.
ATGTATGCTTAGAAACACATGCACACGCACACACGCACACACGCACACACACACACACACTCATGACCCAGTTTTTTTTAAAGTTCTCTTTTGTGGCATTCATACTTATAAGCTATGCAAACTATTTTATAAGTAAGGTGGCTTTACTTTTATCGTGAGGGGAAAATTGACTTTTACCTTATGCATTAGCAGGACTGCTTAGGATTTGCTCTTCCTTTTACGTGGTAACTCTGCTGTTGTCCATGTTCATTTGTGTTCCCACCGGCAAAAGCCACAAGCAAAAGCTGCTCAGTGCTGACTGGTCACTTGCATGTCTGGGAGGGCGGCTTCTGTAGGCTGGAAGGCCACATCAGTCCCTGCGGTCCTGAATCCTTGATCGTTTCCCCAAGTATCCCTGATTAATTCCTAATTGAGCCTGAAAATGAACAGATCAGATCACAATCGACAAATGTGACAAAACTAATGCATTAGCCTTGGGAACAGGAAGAATCGGAAGACGCTTTAGACATGGGACAACAGGAAAATGAACAAAGAAGACCGTTGATACAGAAAGAACAATTGCAGTGGGTTCTTACAAAGGAAGAGTAAGCAGGCGTTTTTGGATGAACTGGAGAGTTGAGATCGCCCCATTGCTCTGCTTTTCACTCATCATGGAGCTGGTTCTACCCAGTGCAGCTTTAGAAACCCAAACCTCTGAGGCCAATGACATTTCCCACAGATTCACGAGCACCGATTCAAAAGCTTGAAGAAGTTCAATATGAGTCCTAGCCACTGCAAATAGAGCCACGTGGACCACAAGTTTCCGAGCTTGAGGTGTTTGGAAGAGTTGGATATTGAAACCAGGCCAGAGCTGCCTCTCCACAGGCCCTTGGCTGGAGGTGACACTTCTTCCCCGGCTTGTCACTGGGCACCACAGGACGAGCTCAGTGGGCTTTTCTGGCAGCCCAGTTAGCCTTTCCTCTCCAGTTTACAAGATTTGAACCTTGGACCAGAACCAGCTATTAGCAACAGTGAAGCCAGCTCGTAAAATTATAGCCCCATGCAGCTGCATCGCCACAGAACTGCAACTCACAACTATATGAAAACCTTTATAGACAGAAAACTTCAGAACTGAACAGTGTTATGGTGGATGCATATTTGTGAAAAAGATTGATGTTTTTATTTATTTTCCTCTAAGGGATTAATTAAGGCAGTAATCCATCTGATGGAAGATATAGTTAATTCACATATGTACGTTTGAGGTTAATGAACAAACTTGTAAAATTGCTTTAAAAATAAAGCTAGGCTTTTATATTTTTAAAACTTGCATATTAGATTACACTGTTGTAGAGATGTGTTGCTAGACTCACATGGATGTAGAATAAATAACATATGGCTGGAATAGCAATATCATGAGGAAGTTTTAAATTTGTTAAGAACTAAGAAATCTCTTGGCAGAGGTAGATTCTGTACAGCTAGAGACTTCATCTCATGACTAAATTTACAGGTTATGGAAGAAGTGGTCTATTAAGTATTGAGCATGTGTTTATTTTTCCTTATGTGCTCCAAGATGATGCTTGTTCAGTGAAACTACAGCTAAAAAGTCATTCACTTGCAAAAGGGGAAGCAGGCATAAGCTAACAAAGAAATCAGAAGTGTTTCTCATTATTTTATATTAAGTTAAATATTTGAATCCTAACACGTTTCTATATACAAAACAAAATCACATGATAGGGAAGTTTAATAGGTCAAAAAATACTTTGAAAAGATTTGGCATTTCCCACCTTCCCGACATGCTCATTGAAGACAAAATGGGTGCATAAGCAAATGTGGTGAAGAAACCTGATAATGCCCAGCTATTAGAAGATATAGTGTCAAAAAAATTGAAAGAAAGAAGATATAGTGTCTGAGGTCTTAGAGCCTTGAAGTTAAACAAGCGGCCATCTAGCAGGGAAGCAACAAAACCCACATGGGAGAAGCGCACTACCCACTATGATCATGAAGTGTCAACAGGAACAGGTATCAGGCATCAGAAGATCCCAAGCACAATCATATTGATATGAGTGAAGAGGGTCGGAGTGGAGAACCAAAGCCTGTCTGTAGACACTTGGACATCCCTTCACAGAAGCTTCACAAGAAAGGGTCAGCCAGGATGCAGTAGAACACCAATGAAACACAACTTTCCTCTAGTTCTTTCATGCTTCCTCCCCCCACTATCTTGACCCCAGTTCTACCTTAAAAATCTGGCTAGACTGGAGCATGTGCATTGGTTCAGATAAGAGCTCTCGACACACAGAATCCAGGAGAGATAAACCCCTCAGGTACAGTAATAGGAGTGGTGATACCATGAGGGTAGGGAGAAGGTGTGCGGCGAGAAGAGGGATAAAGGGGGAACCCATTGAATGATTGACATATATACACCCCAGGGGGATGAACAATAGAAATGTGGGTGAAGGGAGATGCAGATGGTATAATAATAATAATTTATCAAAGGTCTACAAGGGTGGGAGGGTGGGGAAGGGAGAGAAGAAGAGCTGATACCAAGATCTCAAATAGAAAGAAAATGCTTTGAAAACGATGATGGCAACATAAGCCAAACGTGATGAATACAATTGATGTATGTATTTTTAAAGAACTGTAAGAACCCCCAATGAAAGGATTAAAAAATAAAAAGATTTGGCATTTGGCTGTAGTAATCTTTTCTTGGTTAATTCCCATATGAGCCCCGTGCTGGAAAGATTAGTTTGAGAAAAATTCAAAGAAATTAATTAGGTTCTGTTATATATTTCTTATGTTTCTGTTGATTAATTTATATCCACCCAATTACATAAAGCAAATTTAGAGCAAACACCTGACACTGTACAATATGTTCAGTGAAAATGCTTTTTAAAATCCTTGTGTTTTCTACTTAAACATGGTATTTATGTCACCAGGAATTATAGCCAGATTTTTTTCCCCTTAGATTGTTAAAATTGGTAAGTCAGCTTAAAAAATTTCTAATACAGTTATAAAAAATAAAGGGTATGTAAAATGTTCAGAAAGTAAAGAACAAGTCGGAAAGGTTGTAATCGGAAAGCAGAATACTTAGGTGCTAAATAATAACGTTCTAATGAGAGTGACTGAAAAGAAGTTCTAATACAAATGAACTTTCTGGTGTCTTCACAGGGGAAAATTGATATGTCTGAAAAATAGTAGAATCCCAAAGTCTAAAGACACAGAATACATACACAGTTTGTATATGTACTGCATATACATACACAGTCTGATATTTATAAATTACCAAGATACATGCGACTCTTCTGCAGTCAGACTCATATTATCGTGAACAGCATGTCCCCTAACATATAAGTCCTCTGTGGGCAGGAACCATGTCCCCTTGTTCATTATTATGATGTAGATAAACAGCTTGAGTGAATGGACATCATGCAGTCACCTTAATGGTATTGGAAATAGAATGCAGCAATTCAGACTTAGAATCACGTTGATAGTAGAGTCACAGAGACTGTGATAGTTAGGTTTATTGTGCAACTAGGCCAATAAGATCATATGGGTGGAGTTTAATCAGGTTGAGGCTTGATTGGAGGGCAACTAAGATAAATAAAGGCGGCCAGCACCTAATCTTCCTCCCTGGTGATTGAACCAGCTGACCAGCAATGCTGCTGGTTGAGCCAGTGGGTTGCAGTCCCTGTGGGCCAAGCCAGATGGACTGTGTAGTAGAGCTTGAGGCTCCTGTGAGACTTGCTTCACCATACTGCTGGGGCGCATATCACTTGAGCTTAAGGCTGGAGGGTCCTGTCACCTTGCAAGGCTGAGTTCGAGTCCATTGGGGCCTGCTTCTCTAAGCTCCTGTGCTACTCACTGTTGCGGTTCCACCTGCTGTCTGCTGCCTACGGGCAGACTCTGCCTGTCTTGCCTGAGGGAAGACTCCACTGTCTGCTTCCTTGACCTTGGATCAGCAGTTCAAGTGCGTTAAAGGATGCCAGTATATTAACTGGTCCACAAAACTGAGTTGAACTGAACCCTCTGTACTGCTGTGTGGACTAATTAGCTGTTATACTCCTTCTTGCTGCATAAACCTGTCTATCTACCTAGCTATCTCTATCTATCCTCTATCTATTTCTATATCTATCTATCTATCTATCTATCTATCTATCTATCTATCTATCTATCTATCATCTATCTGTCTAATCACAAGTGCCCTGGTTTTGTTTCCCCAGAGAACCCTGCCTAACAAATAGACAGTTTTTTAAATGCACTTTATTTTTCAGTCATTTTAGGTTTATAGAAAAATCGCACAAAACACACAGTAAGAATTTCCATATGGTTCCTAAACCCAGGTACACACACTTATTAACATTTTGCATCAGTGTGATACATTTGTTATAATTAATTGATAATATTTTTAAATTAAAGCCTACAGTGGACATTAGAATTCACTCTTTGTGTTGTACAATTATCAGTAGCTTTTCTTTTTTTCTTATGTGTAAGAGAGAGCTTTATATCAAGAAGTAGTTCTATATCAGGAAGCCATCCCAGCCCCGTCCACATCAAGTCCATAAGTCTGACACTAGGCCATAAACCCCTCTTCAGACTCACACAGCCACAAGCAATGGTGCAAAATGCCGGAAAATTCTTGTGGATCAAAAATGGGTGAAAGTTCTTGCGGATCCAATAACTGTGGCCATATCTCCAGGGATATGGCAGGGTTCCGAGTGACTTGCCACCAGGAAAGTGAAAACAGAGAGAGAAAGGAGGTTTCCAGGATCCTCCTTATGAGAAGGCCACACCCACCAGGAGGTACCATCAGGCTGTGACATGATTGACAGGCTAGACTCTACCCATATCTCCTTAGGGGTGCCATGTTGTCACAGAAACCTAACTGTCACACATGGTCACGAGTCGCCCCTACCCCCCACCCCAATCACACAGGCACCAAGGTGCTGGGCGGCTCCAGAACCAATTGTCATACTGATGACTTCCCTCCTCTGGACGATGTTTTTGTCTGTACCCTGTTTTAGACTTCATCAAAAGGTCTTTATAGAAGATATCTGAGCATGGAGTCTTTCCCCCACTATAACAGGAGTACGGACCCAAGAAGTCAGATTGACACTAACTCTCAGTCCTGAGTGAGCTCTGATTATTGCTCCCTCAAGTTGACGCCGATGTTTCTTTCTCCAGCTTTGGGCATTCACACTAGTAGTCAGCAGCTTCCTTGACAGGCCCATCTGCAGAGCCGGGGGTTCTCTCTGCCACTGGTATTCAGCCCTACCGCCTCCGGTCACCCTAACTTATCCAGGCACCTACTGTCTCTCCGCAACGTGGGAGGCTTCTGGGCTCACCTGGTTTCCCCGTCCTTGTGGGAGATTGCTCCAGTCAGTTTGTGACAGCAGCGGTTGGGCCAGCCTTGTTGGTACCCTGTTTGGGAGGAATCGCTGTCCTCTGTTGCTTGATAGTCCACATGTGAAACATTGTTTGTCACATATTTTGTCCTTCCTTGGACTATTTCAGATGGGAAGGTAAGGGATGAAATACCTTTTGATATTCTTATTTTTTAAATGGGTTTGTGTTAGTCCAGGTAGACTAGCAATTACACATATGACTTTCTATGAATTTGTTTCTCTAGTCTACCCCAACTAACACAGGGTCCTTTTTGTTTGTTTGTTTTATTGTGAATTGAGTGAAGGCTTACATCAGTTTAACCTTCAATGATGCAGACACCTTCTGCTTCACCTCATTCATTCAATCCCCTCAAAGTCAACTCATCCATCCCACCTCCTCCCTATGTTTCCTGTCTCCATTCCTCCTTTCCTAACCCTTCTGAACCTCGTCCTTGGGTAAATTCTGTCTCCTTGATCCTAAAGGGTCCGTTATTTTAAGGTGTGCACACATCCTAGTGTTATTAATTCCCATAGACCTGTATGTTGTTTGGGTGAAAATTGAACCACAGGTGTGAGTTCAGTTCCAGATGTGAAATATGAGCAAGGACCATAGTTTCAGGGATTCCCCAGGTCTTTCTCTGACCAGCAAGCCTGGTCTCATTAGGGATTTTGCTCCACACCTTTCTCTCATTCTCTCCAAGACCTTCTTTCAAAGAAGTTGGTAGAGTGGGCTGCTCATTTTACTTTTGAGTTATTGGAGAATTTTATATTTTTTAAAAATAAATAATTTTATTGGGAGCTCTTACAGCTTTTATAACAATCCATACATCAATTGTATCAAACACATTTGTACATATGCTGCCAACATCATTTTCAAAACATTTTCTGTCTGCTTGAGCTCTAGGTATCAGCTCCTCATTTTCCCTCCCTCCCCTACCCTTTCACCCTTGTGGACCCCTGATTAATTATAAATTATTATTATTGTCATATGTTACACTGCCTGCCATCTCCCTTCGCCCATGTTTCTGTTGTTCATCCCCCTGTAGTCGGTTCCCCATTTCTCCTGCTTCTCCCACCACCTTCCCCCTATCCTCATGGTATCACTAATCCCATGACTGTTCCTGAAGGGTTTATCTGTCCTGGATTCCGTGTGTCAAGAGCTCATATCTGTACCAGTGTACATGCTCCAATCTAGCTGGATTTGTAAGGTAGAACTGGGGTCATGATAGTATGGGGGAATGTTCTGTGTTCTGTCAGTGCTACACTGTACCCTGGCCAACTTGTTCCTTCCTTGTGACCCTTCTGTGAGGGAATGTCCAATGTTTACAGATGGGCTTTGGGCCTCCACTCCAACCCCCATCATTTGCATCGATATTTTTTTTTGTTTTGGGTCTTCTGATACCTGATCCTGTCAACACTTCATGATCACACAGATGGTGTGCTTCATGAAGCACGGAGCTAACAGAAAGGTCTGCCAGTTGGCCCAAGTCCCAGCTACGTCGAAGCCCTCCCCAGACGAATACACCAGAGAAGACAGCCCTGAAGATACAGCCCAGGGAGAGTAACGGGCCTGCCCAGACCACACAGGAGAGCAAACTTAGAGTGAGTGAGAGAGAGAGAGAAGGGGGAAGAGGGAAGAGAGGAGAGAACCCTATCCTGGCCCAGCAAGCCTCAAGGAGATGTTCCTGCTCAGAGCAGCCAATGCACAGAGAGAAGGGGGGGGGGGGAGGCTGGTCCCACCACGATGCCCCTTTCCTGACCCACAGTGCTGCGGGGAAAGCACTGGAGACACAGCGTGGGAATTGTGTCTGGTTTGCCACGCCGCCCCCACCTCCCACCAGAGTGAAACACAAAGGGAGTGCAACAGAGCAGCAAGGGGGACAAGAAATGAAGTCTCCAAGGAATCATGAAAACGAACTTCCGGGATTGGTGGGCGGGGCTTGGCACTTCACCAGATGCGCTGGAAAAACATTCATAAGGGTCAACAGACAGACCTGGAACAATTTATAGACTTTTAATCTTTTTTCCCCTCATGTCTAGATATATAAGCATATAAGATAGGCAGGACAAACAATCCTGAGGAGAAAATAATGGGGTGGATGGCTCCGCTGGTGAGGTAGGGGTGGAGGAACATGGGAGAAGAGGAGTGGGAACAAAGGGAGGGGGGAGCCAATGAACCCAGGGACGAAGGAACAAGACATCTAAAATCGATGGTGTGGAGGACATAATGCCTGGTGGGGCTTGATCAAGTGCAATGTAGCCGAGAGAAAGCATTGAGAGCCAAATGAAGGTCAGACATGATAGTGTGACAACAGGAAAGGAAAAGGAAATAGAAGAAAGAACCAGGAGGCAAAAGACATGGATAGAGGTATAAATATAGGCATGCACATATGTAAATATATTAATATATAATGATAGGGATATAAGTATATGTACCTTAACTGTTAAGTATTAAGGTGGCAGACAGGCATTGGGTCTCTCTACTCAAATACTCCCTCAATGCAAGAACATTTTGTTCTAATAACCTGGCATTATGTGATGTACATCTTCGCGACATGATCGCTGAAGTCAAAATGGTGCATAAGCAAATGTGGTGAAGAAGGCTGATGTTGCCTGGCTATGAAAAGATACAGAGTCTGGGGTCTTAAAGGCTTGAAGGTGAACAAGTGGCCGTCCAGCAGAGAAGCTTTTCTTTTTTTTCTTTTCTCAACAGCTTTATTAGCACTCTATTCGTGTGTCATACAAGTCAATAATTCAATCATATCAGAGTCGTACGACTCAATTATCAATCGCTTTTTATTGTTTCTGTAACTAAAGTGGATTGACCAAGAGAAATTTGAAATAAAAGTATACCACATGTAACTTAAAATCATTCTCTATATTTAACTAGCGATTTTTAGTTATCGCTCCCGATAAATATTCGAGGTAAAGAATTATAAAGAACCATCAAGTGGTTTCATCAACTCCGCCTTGCCCAGGGCTCGTCCCCATTTCTTTTGTCCCCCTTGTTATGCCCCTGACTTTCTGCCTACCATGTGGCCCCTACCTGCATGGCTTTTAGAGAACTCTGCTCCAACTTTTCAACTCATCAAATTCTACTGGTTCCTGTGTATTAGTTTCATGGTCTCCTAGCCCGTGGTTTCTTGTGTTGCTTTTCCCTCCAACAAGATGTTTTTACTTTGTTTCTGTGGGTAGATCTTGATGCTCAGCGTGAAGGAGATTCCCTTTCGATCTGCAACCACTTTTGATTTTCTGCAATGTTTTGTGAATGAGGCCTTCCTTGGCTACAGGCCTAACCGAGAAGCGTCATAGTCCCTCAGGGTTCTGCTACAACCCAGGCAGACGAGCCTCCCACCCCTCACCAAGAGTCTGGTTCAGATGTTGAGACTGATGATGCCAGGCATACAGCAAGAGGATATGAAAAGTCGTATTACTTACATAGTTGCAATCCCTGGGAAGGCACAGCAAGCCTCCCAGGCAGGCCTGAAATGGCTTCAGAGAACAAGGAAAGAAGATTGGCCAAAGATTTTTATGATGGTGAGGAAGTGGATCCAGGGCAAAAGTTCCCCCAGGAAAGGTTTTTGTAGTTTGAATTTCTCACCAGTGCCAAGGCGTGCTTATGTAAGTATTTACATGTGCTTTTCTTATTTGCAGCTCACCAGGACCTGATTACAGTTTCTCAAGCTTATCGAAAATAAAAGACAATATATATATCAACATTTTTGATGAAATGCTGATTGAAAAACATGAGGTAAAGCTGAATAATTATAATAATCAATGTTGAAATCATTCAAAAAAGGTCAAACTGAATGAAGTTTTGTAACCTATTCATAAACTTGCTTTTAGATATAATATTTATACCCCACATTTTCTAAGATTTGTGCAATATTATCAGATAGATGACAAATTAGTTTAAAAGAAACTATGGAGCAGAAACCATATAAGCCATTATTGATTGGCTTCTTAGCTGTATCTCTTTGTTCATTTTTTAAAATTGTTGCTCTAGGATTTAAAATAAATTCTTCAATTGATTAGTCTGCTTTATGTTAATATTATACAATTTCACATATCGTACAGGAGTCCTAATCCCAATGTTAATGGTTCAAACCCATCAGCCGTTCGGCATAAAAGATGAGGCTTTATGCTCCTATAAAGATTTCGTATTGGAAATGCTAGGGGGCAGTCTTCTCTGTCCTATAGGGTTGCTTTGAGCCAGAATTGACTCAATGGGAATGGTCTCACATATAATGTAAAGTTAGTTTATTACAGTAGTAGGTCTCCATTTCCTCCTCTGTGCTTTGTTCAAATACACACACAAACTGCAGGCTTCACCGAGTTCACAGAAAAATCCCATCAGTTTTCTAGTCCATTGCTCCATGAACTTTATATGAGTCAAAACTATTCATGGATTGATTCCCAACAAAATGTGTTTAAACATGTCTTTGCATGATTGGGTGGGTGCAGACAAGGAATACACTTTCTTCGTCTCATTAGGGTGACTTTTAAAAAAGAAGACTTTTTGTATCATAGGAAAAAAGCAAAGTTTAGATCAAGGATGACATCCAGTTCTTAACAAACCTGGAGTGGACATCCTTGAGGCTTTGCAATACAGTGTCCGTGAATGCTGCCTCCCATAAAACCGAGACCCGTCACCCGGAGGAAGATCATGACGGCGTGAAAGAGGAGCCACGAAAAGAACGGCTGTCACCCTCACCGAATGAAAGCACTGTCGCTGAACTCCAGAAATCGTGGCGCCCAAACACAGAGTTGGCATAAGTTTGAGAATGCCTCGTGCTGTGGTTCCACTTGATTTGGCATTTCCTATGTAGTTGAATTCCTCAGCCTCGGCAAGTTCTGGACTCTGGGGGTGCCAAAAAGTGTTGCACAAAGAGCTAAGGAACAAACCCTAATGGGGCCAAGTCTTGGATTTAACAATGTGATCCAGAGAAAGAGGTCCAGTTAGAGCAGTGGCTGCCAAGGGGACCTGCTGGGCCAGTTACAGTCACAGCAAGGACAGCTCAGAAGGTTGGCATGAGGGGCCTGGGGGTTATTTTTAGACTACAAAGGAGCAATCTTGATAGATTTTCTTCTGTTTGGTTTATGTTTACATGAAAGGGAATGGTTTTCTCTGTGTGAAACTATTCATCATGTATGAGATAAGTAAAAGAAAAATCACTTATTTTAATAGGACCATTGTCTGCAGAGCTGCAGCAACCACACATATTTAAGAAAGAATTGGCTTGGATCCATTGTCTTCCCTTTCTCTGCTCTTCTGCAGCAGTCTGAGGTAATACAAATGTAGTTCATTGCTGAATACCCCAAATGTTGGTCTCTGGCTAATTGAAACACTGTTATCTTTAAATTCTGTGATTGGTACACTGGTATATCTGTAAAAATGATTCTCAAAGAGTGTACCTCTGGAATATTGAAGTATTAAAATTTTCTGTGTGTCTCTAGGATATGCACACACCAAAAAAACTTCACAAATTAATTTCTTATATCTATAGAGTGATTACTGAAAAATAGGATAGCTAACCTTAAAACAGTATCCATATTTTCATATAATAGTTTGCTACTTAGATTTGAGCTGTGAACACTAAGTGACACTTGAATCTTAGGTTTTATGTGTTATATTTGGTATCATTTGGGAGTCTGTGAACACTCAAAAAAATTTCCCATGTAAATCCATAGTAAGTGCCATTTCAGTTTACAAACGTGTCAGAGTTCTCAGGTCTCAAGGGCGAGCTGGATTTAGATTGCACCTAACAGGAGATCCAGAGGCTGGTGCTCAAGGATGTGCTCAGTGGTCCGAGCCCCTGGGGACTCTCTAGACCCGCTGGCCTTATCAGTGGCTTTGATCTTCATGGTCTGGTTGAATATTCATTTCTCCTACAGCCTCATCTCCATGTTGTAGATAGAAGAAGGAGAGAAGACAAGGGTCAGGAGAACAGACAATTCCCTAGAAAAGCCCAGCAGACTTCTGCTTACATTTGTATGATGTGACCACTCCATGTCTAAAACAGTTGCTAAGTAAGAAAGGAGAGACTAGCTAGTAGACAGGACAGTAGAAAAGTCTACATAATGAGCAGTCACTCAAAGGCACAGGGAACCTGCTGCAAGTACAAGTGCTGCCAATCAGGAGCAACAGAGATCTCAGGTTTGAGGGCTTCTGACACTTGTAAACCCACAGGGATGTTCCTCAGGGTAGGACAGACAGGGGGCAAAGAATGTAGGCACTGGGGGAGTGGAGGGGAGAAGCGGGAGAATGTCAGCTTTGGAGGTGAAAAAGCCTGAGTTGTAATCCCAGCTCCCCTACTGTGATAGTATGTGATCTTCTACAAATTCTTAAACTCCCTGACCTCAGTCTCCCTCTCTGTCAAACGGAGATAAAGGCAGTATCTCCGTCATTAAACGATGGCGACCTATATCAAGCACTTGGCACAGTAAGTACTCAATTACTGATAGCCTTGATCATCGTCAGTACTTCATTAATATCAGCTATTATTAGTAGTCATTATCGTTGTAATTCATCTCCTACCCTTGAACGTACTCCCTTTCCCTCCTCTGGACCTCTGGGTTATTCTGCCTGCTATTACAATCTTCTCTTTCTACCCAAAACAAACCCCGCTGGAGAGTCCCTCCTGACTCAGCTTCAACTACAGGACAGAGTAGAACTGCCTGTAGGCTCTCCAGAGCTGTGCTTCTTCGTGGAAGCACGCCACGTCTTTCTCCCACAGCGAAGCTGGTGAGTTTGAACTGCTGGCCATTAGGTTAGCCTGCAGAGCAGTTGAAACATTGGGCCACCAACATGCCTTTTTCATTCTAGACTCTGTTAAAAAGGAAAGAAAGGTACGTTTTCTAATCACTTGCATTGCTCCATTGTGGCGACGTGCCTCCTCAGCTCATGCCTCTCTTACGTAGTCCACATTAGGCGAGGGCCCAGGGTGCTGACCGGATCCGTGGAGAAGCTGACGTTACTGCAAAGCGCATTATTCGGAGAACCAGGTTGTGCCCTTGAAAGCCTGTTCCCGATAATAAGGAAGACTGAGCTGGGCTCCTAATCCACTTTACTGATGTTTATCCTCATTGGCATAATATGTTATATCGATATACTCTTTCAGATTAATGGAACATTTGAAGTAAATAGTCCCTCCATTTTGCTTGGGTACACTTGGTGCAAAACCTTTGTGTCTCCTAAAGAAGATTGCAATGGGCAGAATCTGAAGGAATGTACCTATTTAAATATTTTTGCTACCATTGAACCTCAGATATCATATGTCACCTACAATCGAGAATCAAATAAGGTAGGCTTCACATTGAATTACTTCGAACTTTGTTGAATGATATACCTTTACAAAAACTAGTAATATTGATTCAAAGCTGATAACATTGGCGTTGGTTCTTGATGCTTTCCTATGGGAACAATACGTATACAATATTGAAATACCCTAAATTTGGTTCTAGTTTTCAGATAAAATAGATGTTTTGGAGAGAGCACAGAATTTTCAAAAAAATTGTAAGGCTATGTTTCCTGATCGAAGACTCATAACTACTGTTTTTAATGATGAAGGGATACAGACCTTAGTAACAAGATACATCAAGGCATTAAATCCACCTCAACAACTTCTAGATATTTTTCTTCATGATTCTAATGCAACACTTGTAAGTTTAATTTATTTTTAAATAGCTTTATTGATACATAATTCCCATACTATATAATACTAACTGGCTTATAATAAGATTACAACCATCACTCTAAATAGTTTTCCTAAAATTGTTTTGCCTTCAAATAGGTGTTCCTAAGAGAGAGACAGAGAGAGAGACAGAGAGAGAAAGAGAGAGACCAGTCAATGTGTCCTCTAGAGCCCCAGAGAGAGGGAAATGTTTCTTCCTGATCCCCTCGACTTCTGCCCACTTGGAATTGAGAATTACTATCACCACGGCAGTCCATAAGACTATACTGGCCTCATTCACTGTTTTTCTACCAAACACTGTAAACTGTCTGCAAAAGAAATTTCTCAGATTTCCAGGAAAGAGAAAAACTTCTATTCCTGAACGTGTTGTGTTCTGAGGATTGTTTCCCATTAGATGCAGGAGTGAAGAAGTTATTTTCTGTTTTGTTCTGTAAACAGTCAACGCAACACCACCCACCCTCTACCTATGTGGCTTTATATATATCTACTTACCAGATGAAAAAAAAAGACACATAATCAAAATGTACTTTCATTTACAATAAAAAATCTACTCAAATGCTCGAAAGAGCAAATACCTTCTCCAATTTTGAATATTACCTTTAAGAAATGAGTTTTACTCAAAGATTATTTATGAAGAATTGTTAGACCTTTTCTTTATTCAGGTTCCGTCTAGTCAGTTGCCTCTTGTGAGAATATCTGTACTGTTTGTAAGTTCTAAGCCTCCCTTAGCGGTAATCTGTAAGCAAAGCCCAAGTCCTGATGTATACTGCCTTTCCTGCACGCGTTCTTCTTGCCCATTGCCCTACACCTCAGTGGTCTTCTCAGAGTCATTTAAAATCTTGTCTTTATATATTTTTTAAAATACCTAAATTTTAGCTCTATAGCTTTTCAAGGCTTGTGATCCACTTTTAATTAAATTCACGACGAGGTCACAAAGTACAACCGATGTATAAAATTGATCATGGACATGGTTGGAGCTATTGTAAGTCAGTTACAAATGTAATGGCTGTCTTGGATTCTTGAGAAAAAGCAGAATCATATACAAGAAGGCTTCAAAAAGTTTGTGGAAAATTGAATGAAAACATAAGGGACTTTTCCCACAGTCTTTTTAAGTCTTCCTCCCTCTCATACAAGTGGTTCCAGATTTATGACAGGGTTCTGGTCAATTTCTCCTAAGTCTTTAGTTAATTCTGATATAAGTCAAATAAATACCTTTCTTCCCCTCCCCCCCAGTTTTCATTATTATTACCTTTAATTATCAGTATCTTTATAAATATGATTTTATCTTTGATGGTTAATATGAAAAATGATAACCCCTACAAATTATGCACTGCAACATTGTATGTAGTTCATATTACTAATGGTACAATATTTTAAATATTTAAGGATGGTTGTAATACCAGTGTGTCCTAACTCAAATATGTCTTAAGTTGGGGACTACCTATATGTATGAGAGAGAAGCAAAGAATCTATTTTAAGGAATAATTCACAGTTGTTAGGGGCTTACCAAAAACAAAACAAACTCACTGCTATTGAGTCAATTCTCACTCATAGTGACCCTATTTAGAGTTCCCTAGGTTGTAAATCTTTACCAGCACAATAGCCTTAAGTTCTTCCTGAGGAACTGGTGGATTTGAACTGCTAATCTTCTGCTTAGTAATCCAGTGCTTACAGTTTATAACCAGCATACACTAACAAAAATAATTTTGATAGGTATTCTAACCTGATGCAAGTTTATTATTCGTCAACATCTTTTCCCCCATTTTCCAAACGATTATGCTTTAAAGTCTTTGCATTTTAAATAATTTATTACAATAAAATATACTGGTTAACATGTATACCCTGTGGTTAAGCCAACTTGAACTCAATCCCAGAGACAAAATATAGTATATTAGCCAAGTGACCCTGGGCAAGTTGTTTCAGCACTGTGAGCTGGGGTCCTCTTCTTTAGCCCCAGACTCAAAGCCAGTTTTCATCATAGACTTGTAGCATCAGTTAAGATGTGCAGCACAAGCACATGTGAAGCACTGTGTTTGGCAGTAAGCGTACAACACACAGGCAGTAAATATGAATTAATATGTCCTAGGACCTCATCGCTCGATTTGTATCTTTGATTCCTTTTATGCCTGATACATTGGATGAAAATGATGATGGTTATGATATATGGATGACATCAGAGGTAAAAAGCTACCTTTTATTATAGTATTTTAATTTGCCTTTCCTTTAAAGGTGCCTTTTAAAAATCATTATGTACTTACGTTGTGTTTTACCGTGTGATGTTTTCAAGAACTTGATGATTTCATGCATCATTTTTAGTTCTGTGGCAATCTATGGAATTACTTTTTAAGGATCAAAAGTCTTTTCAACATTGTAAGCAGTAGTGCGTGCATATTTTCACTCCAGGAGAACAGTACTATGACATTCTCTCGACCATGTGATGGCCTGTCGTTTAGAGCCGGCCAGTCTGGAGTCTCTGGATGGCATTAGAGCGCATGTCCTACTCTTCAGAAGCTCTCCCAGTTAAAGAAATGCTCTCGGTAATATTTGGGACACAGCGATACCAAAAAATCATTTGCGGTTTATCTAAAATTAAAATATAACTGGGAATCTTATGTTGGTGATGTCACTTTCTAAATCTGACAACCCTACTTAGCATGCTTCTTCCATTCCACATTAAATTATATTTATCTGCTCATATATCTGATAATAAACCCACACCTCTACACACACACATCCCACTTGTACTTTTGAAAGGCTGAACTAGACCAGGTTTTTATTTATTGTTGTAATTTTCACTGAGCACTGCTTTGCATTCAGTAAGCATTCTATAATTAATAGGAAAATGCCAATATGAGTATTATTCATGACAAGCCTATAGGACAGAGTAGAATTACCCCTTTGGGTCTCCAAGCCTTGAAATCTTTACAGGAGCAGACAGGCTTGTTTTTCTCCCAAGGAGCAACGGGTGGGTCCCAGCCACCAGCAGGTAGTAGCTGAAGGCGCAGCCCTCGCTCCTCGGATCAAACATGAGACCGTGTTAAGCAAGCGCACTGGCAGTCATTCAATTCTGACTTCAGAGTGGCCCTCAAGGACCCGGGAGAACTGCCCCCATGGCTTTCCAGGACTGGAGCTCTTTCTGGGAGCAGAGAGCCTCCTTTTTCTCTGAGGAGCAGCTGGTCATTTCTAACTGCTGGGTTTGAGGTTAACACCCCCACCCCAATGCATATGCTCCTTAGCCAGAGTGCTCCTGAGAGGTAAGGGTGGTGACATTCCGTCTCGTGTGCTTTGGACATGTTGTTGGGAGGGGAGACCCTGGAGAAGGACATTATGCTTTATAAAGTAGTGGGGCGGCGACAAAAGGGAAGACCTCCAACAAGACAGATTGGCAACAGTGGCTGCATTGATGGGCTCATTGCCATGCTTGAGAGCGTGTGATGGCTTGTCTTTGTAGAGTGGCACAGCAGCGAGGATGGCACAGGACCAGGCAGTGTTTCATTCCATTGGATCACTATGATTCCAAATCAGTTCGATGGCAACTAACGACAGCAGCAGCAGCAATAGCCGATAGGATGGGAGGAACCTCTGCCATGGGGACTGAACTTATTACAGTGCTTTGTAGGGTGCTCCCGTACAGCGAGCACTGAGCTGAAGTAGAGTTAGACGGCACAGGGCTGACTTTAACTTATTCAGCCAAGCTTAATAGGGCAGCTACCTTCCTTCTGGTGAGACGAAGGGAGCCACAGGGTGTGATTTGGCTCAGAAACATGTGACTCACAGGTAGAATTCAGAAAGGTGTCATTCACACTGAGCACTTCTGAGTCTGCGAAATATGTGAAGAAGTCGTGTTAAAAATAACCATAGGTATGCTAATAATATCCCAGGTCCTCCCACCCCAATATTCATAAGTAAGATCCATAACTAAAAGGTTACTATAAGCACGGAATTCTTTTTGACTAATGCCTTCTCATAACACGAACTTCTTGGTCATGGGACACCAATGAGCTTTTCACAAAACAAAAGCTTGTTTCTCCTCATGAGTAGCGTCAGCAGACTAGCCCTCCCTCTCTGCTGTGAACATCCTCTCGAAGCATCCCGTACCTTTAAGACCTTGGGCACGTCCTGGAGATGACGGTCCCGGGCACTGAGCTGACCAGTTTAACATTTGCTAAAACAGAAAGAACCCCGGTTCTTCATAAAAGCTGTGTCTGCAATTCAGGTGAGTTGTCACCAGGAGACACCGGGTCTTTGGTCATCTAGCTTAGCAGTAATCAATAATTGTGGTTCATTTGAGATTCAGCTATCACTTGTCATTAAAACATGAGTCTGGCACATACTTTTAAATGATATCAAAATTAGGATACCTGAAGTACAGCCAAATGAACACGGCTTCTTAAAATATATTTAATGCATGTAATCATTTCACAGCAACTGAAAACCGATCAGAGTTTTAAACTACCTCCCTTCCAAAGTTATTGGCCAATTCCAAAGTGAAGTGGTTTCTTGGGATTGCCCCTCATGAGGAAGGAGAGGGACATGGCCGAGGCCTTGACAGCATTCCTTAATAGCATGCCCTCCAAGTTCCCTTCAGGCTGTGGAGGGGAATAGAGCCATGGAAAGGGCCAGACAAGCCTGCATTCAAATCCCAGTTCAAGCATTTAATTGTTATATGACCACAGGTACATTAGTTAATCCCTTTAAACCTCATTTTCTTCCTGTGTCATGCAGGGATTTTGAATGGGAATAAATGAGATCACAAATGCAAAGCATTTAGAAATCTGGGGTGCGGGAGGGGGGTGCAGGGGGGGGCGCGGAGTTATGCTCTCATTCGCCTTCCACCCTCTTAAGAAATCAGATCATTGCTTGATATGAAACATGGCTTGCACTCTGCTCGGAGCTCTCCCAACATATACTTTTTTTCCCTGTCATTTGTTCACCATCAAAATGCTTCCATACTGACTAGTAAATAGTCTCAGCCAAGACCTGCTAAGATTCCCAGCCCCTCTCCCTACCTACCATAGCCCTGTCTCCAGAATGAAATCAAGTGGCAAACGCACATCTTACTAAATGGTGCGACAACGGGTTATTACCATAGCAACATTGGGTAATGAAAGGAGATTTTTTTGTAAAATCCACCACCACCATCCCCCACCTCCCTTTTTAAAACTTTCTGAAGCCAAACAAAACACACCAACAGACTAGAACTCATTTGTGGATCAGTAGTCCTCAACTCTACGTGCCTTTACTAAACCAACAAAGCAAACCCCTTGGTGTGGAGCCAGTTTCCACTCGTGACAGCTCCCTGTGGTGCACAGTAAAACGCTGCTCACTAGAGTTTATTTGGTGGTCATCGTTAGAGAAACCGATCACCAGACCTTTCTTCCAAGGCACCATTGGTTTTCAAACTGCCAAACCAGCTTATGAGTCAAGAGCAAACGGGTTGGGTCGCTTGGCGAGCTGCTCATTCAGTAGGCAGCAGTGTTTGATCTGTGAACCCAGATTTGTTATCAAATGGGAATAATTCAATCTTCCGGGTGCAGCGCCAATGCACAGCTTTTTCTTTGTGTTGAGAGTGCTGTACTGCTCCAGGGCAGAGTGTACAGAGCTCCACTGACCAAGCCACAGCTTTCTCCCAAAACACTATGTGATTTTCCACCAGAAGAAGTTCCTCAAAATACTGGTGCATATGTCGATGTTTGTCCAGGATAGTTTAGAATTTGCCTTAGACAAAATGCCCCGTTATCTTAAGTGGCACTAAGCACAGTATCCACATTCGTGTTTGATAGTGAAAGGGTGACCCAGTATTCCAAACGGTCCTCTGTTCTCAGCCCAAAGAAGCCACAGTTCTTGGCTTTGCTGTCATTCATCTCAGCGATGTACAAATAAAAGTGTTTGAAGCTGCAGGGAGTGGGTGAGCTCTAAATCTGCTGTGTGCTTGAATTACTCAGCTTCCCTCTTTTCTCTCTCTCTCCCCTGGTCCTTGTTGCCTTTTTATCATAGCGTTGCATCAGTCTGGCAATTGGAAACAAAGAGGAACATGCCATTCTTCTCTGTAATTTCTTTTTGTATTTTGGAAAGAAAGCCTTGGTCCTCCTGGGAACTTCGATGTTGGAAGTAAGTGCTGGGGCTAACGTTTGAACTGTGGAAACAAGACTCAATCATATTTCTGCTGCAAGTTTAAAAGACTTCATCCCCAAGTTTCCACTTTTATTCCCAAGTTAGTAAGGAAAATTTAAGAGAAAAAAATGTTAGCTAACAAAAGAATTGTGTGAGTTCATCAAAATTTCTGCAGTGTAGACTGGCTTCATTTCGCCGTTCTCCATTGTAGCCTGTAGTAATAACAGTGCTATTGGGAGTGTTCTGGAAACATCAGATTAGGGCAAACATTCAATGCAGCCATGTGGTAGCTACGTCGTGAGCCTACCACGGTGGTGAATTGGTGATTGTGATCAACACTGCACTCGTTGTTCATTGAGTTGTCTTTTACTCATCCAAGAAGTGGGTCAGAATTCCTATCTGACTTGTTTATGACTTCATTTCTTTACTATGTTGGCCTTCATTCCTCCAGAGAGCTGTCCTCCTTTGTGTTTCTAAATATATCATAAATACTTTAATAAATTCCAACACTGATAATTTTGTCATATAATTTTTATCCTTTCATTTTCCATTTAGTTTCTGCATATCTTACTCTTTTGAGTCAGTTTTAACTAAAAACTTGTGGCTAACGTCCCATAGCTTTGGATTCTAGTTTTAATTGCCACTAGATGGCAGTAAACAGCCAATAATACTTCAGCAAATCCTTGTCTAGGAACCTATAAGCCAATCAATTCCTTGGGAGGCGGCCTTGTTATTTCACCTCTGCTACATGGCTTATTCTGTTGGGTCACCGTTCTTTGAAATGACCCAGTAGGTGGGCCAGATGGCTGTCTTCCAAATTCTTTAGAATAGATGAGTCTTGCATTCTTGATTGAAGCTTCTCAATTGGTATGCCTTCATTTCCAGAAGCCTTGATTTTGGCCAGTGTCTTTGTAAAGCTTGGATTTCTTCCTTCAATACCATCAGCTCTTGATTGTATGCTGCCTCTTGAAATGGTAGAACGTGAACCAGATCTTTTTTGGCACAGTAACTGTGTGCTCCTTCCCTCACTTTTAGTTATTGTGTGGGGGTTTACATATCAGATCATTTTTCCACTCAACAATTTAAACAACTTATTGAAACACACAATACCTTGCCTTGTTCCTCTCCCGCCCCCCGCCCCCCCCCACAGGTCTTGGCCCATCTCTCGCTGGTGGGATACTACCTTCCCTTTCGCCCAAGTTAACGCCTGTGTTCCCTCTAATCTATTGCTTCCCCTTCCCTCCTTTCCTCTCCTCCCCCCTCTAGTCTTCTTTGATTCTTCCTGCCTTGTCCAATATTTTGCCTACAGAATCCTTCAATATTTCAGCTTGAGCCTTGAATTTTTTTCTTCAGTTCTTCCAGCTTGATAAATCCCATGTCTGTTCTTCCCGTTTCGTTTTCAACGCCAGGTCTTTGCACACTTCATTATAATGTGATTCCTTGGTCTTCTCTAGCTGACCTGTGGGACCTTCTGTTCAGTTGTTTTACCTCATCGCATCTTCCGTTCACTTTAGCTGCACTATGTTCAAGAACTGGAAGAGACACATATTTGTGTGCATTTCGAAGAAAAATAAGCCAACAGAATGCAGAAATTATCAAAGAGCACCACATAAAAGTAAGAATTTCCTGGAACTAATTCAAAAATAGTTGCAGCAGTACATTCACAGGGAGTTACCAGAAGTTCGAGGCAGACTCAGAAGAGGACAAGAAATAAGGGATATCATTGCTGATGCCATAGTGACCTTGGCTGCAAGAGAATACTGGAAAATGGTTACTTGTGCTTTAGTGAACTGTGAAAGGACATTCAACTATATGAGTCATAACAAATTGTGGATTTTATTGAAAAGGATGGAAATTCCAGAACACTTCATTGTATTCATGCAGAACCTGTCCATAGATCAAGAGGCAGTCATTTGAACAGAATAAGGAGTTATTCTGTTTTAGTTCAGGAAAGGTGTGTGTCAAGGTTGTATCCTTTCACCATACTTATCCAATCTATAGCTTAGCAAGTAATCGAAGTCATTGGACTACATGAAAAACATGGCAATAGATAGGATTGGAGGCAGATTCATGAACATATGCAGATGACACAACCTTGCTTGCTAGAAGCCAAGAGGACTTGAAGCACTTAATAATAAAGATAAAAACATGGCAGACTTCTGTACTAATAACACCCCAACATAAAGGAAACAAACATCCTCATAATTGGACCATTAGATAACATTGTGATAAATGGAGAAAAGGTGGAAGTTGTCAAGGATTTCATTTTACAAGGATCCGCCATGAACCTTCATGGAAACAACAGTCAGGAAATCAAACAACATGCTGCACTGGGAAAATCTGTGGCAAAAGGTCTCTTCCCAGTTTTAAAAACAAAAATGTCCCTTAGAGTAGGACGGTGTACCTGACACAAGCCATAGCATTTTCAAGCTCATAGGCATGCAGAAGTTGGGCAGTGAATAAAGATCCAATAATTGATGTCTTTGAATGATGGTGTTAGCAAAGAATATTGAATATAGCCTCAACCACCAGAAGAACAAGCAAGTCTCTTGGAAGTATTACAGCCAAAATGCTCCGTGGAAGTGAGGATGGCAAGATTTGCCTTACATCCTTTGCACATTATCAGGGGACCAGGTCCTGGAGAAGGACACCATGCTTGACCAAGTGGAGGGGCCGTGACAACAGGAAGATGCTCAGTAAGATAGACTGACACAGTTACTGTAACAATGGGCTCAAATATAGCAACACTTAGGATAATGCTGCAGGACTGGGCAGCGTTTAGTTCTGTTGTACTTACTGACCCCATGACATAATTCCCCTAATAATAACAACAAGGTCAGGGCGAAGCCGCCTTCTGTTTTATAAAAGCGTCGGTCTACTGATAAATAGCAAGAGCTGTGGAGTTAGATTGAGCAGAATACATAGCACAGTGTTAAGAACATCAGTTTGGAATATCATTCAGATAACGGTTCAAAACCTACTATGTATTATTTATACTTCTCTGAGAGTCAGGATCTCCTTTCAAAACCAGAATTACTGTTCCTCTGAACAAGTCCCTTGACCTCTGATTCTTCTTGTGAAAGACAAGCATTAAATCAGCCTTAATTGACTCAGAATGGGGAGTGAGCTAAGTGGGAAAGTTGGTATGAATGTTTAGGACAGTCCCTGGTATTAGTCTTATCATGATTTGTACCTGAAGCTTTCTACATTTTTATACTAAGAATGATATACGCTAAAAAAAATGTATGAACAAGGAAAATTAGAAAAACAAAAAATTAATTACCAAAAAGACTTAAAATTATTTTTGTTTCATCATACAGGGACATGCGGCTTATGTGTTAACTCAGGAAACAGATGAATTTTTGCTTTGGAATCCACTGACTGGGCAATGTCATAAGCAATTTGATCCATTTTGTCCCTTACAAAGTGTGGACTGTTTGTTTGATGATGGGAATGTAAGTATATGGAGGCAAATCTCATTTTGAATGATCTCCTCAAGCGTCAAACCGGTGGTCGTGAACCTGGCTGCACATTAGAAATATCTGGAGAGCTGTGGGGGGTGGCGAGGGAGGCAGGAGGGGGCGGGGAAAATCAGGATTCCCCGCGACACAGGGTCAAAGCGATTTTTTTAATCTCTGAAACTCGCCATGTGATTTTGGAATGAGAGCCACTGAGGTGGTCTCGTGTTCTCATAAGCCTCGTGCCACAAAGCCCCCCATGGTCCCCGTCACGTTGCTGTGAGGTGCTGTGAGTGGATTCCTGGTTTGTAGCCCCCAGTGGGACAGAGGAGAAAGGCCATAGCCCTACCCGCCTCACGGTCCCCGGCTGCAGTCTCCAGTCCACTGGAGCAGATCGCCGAGCCTCTTCTCTCATGGAACCACCAACTCTTCAGTTAACACCAAGTGCCTCGCCTTGCGCACCAGGCCCTCGTTGTCGGGTAGTAGGACTGCACACCTCTTGCTCCCTCCTTGTGATCCGTGAGCCTTGTGCTCCCCTGGGGCCACACTGATTTTATATCACTGTTTTCATAGGTTTGGTTTAATATTCAGCAAAATAACACTCCAATGGCTGTACATTTTGACTACTCAAAGGAGAATTTCTGGAAACACTTGCTCCCAAAAGATCCTCAAGGGACAAAAGCACAGAGCATACAGGTCAGTGCTGTGTTCCCAAGTGTGTCGGAGTAAGAGCTGCTGTTGGTGGCAGTCTTTATTTGTATCAATAGTTCTTCGGCAAATGCTATTTAAAAATGATAATAAAACTAATTTTCTCTACTATCTGGTCACTTTCCTCTACCTGGAGAAAAGAGGGATTGAGTCTGCCATCCCAAATGTAAATTAAAAAACAAAAATTAATCATAAAACGGGGGGAAAATTCTTTGTGGGATTGACTCACTTAGACCTAGTCCTTGTGCCCCATGGTAATTATCAAGTATAAAGACTGAGAAACAGAAGAGCTTTTGAGCCCCAGCTATGAGAGTGCTTACTGGGCGACACTGCAGGGAGTGGGGCTGAGGCAGAGGTGTGAGAAGGGCCTGAAAGCACTTCATGAAAGGCAGGGAACCACTTCCCAGTTCTCGTGTTTTTAACAGAGCTCTTCAAGGTGGGGCTGAGGGACAAGGGTGTGGACAGGGAAGCTGGAGACTCGCTGCTTGGGAGGCAGAAGGTGAAAGCTCAGGTCGGAGACCGGAAACGAATTAAGCCCCAGATGACTGTGCTCGGGGAGCTGTGACAGACTCCAAGAGACCTGAAGCAGTTGCTCCCAGGTGCCCCTGCTGTTGTTTCTGGATCCAGGGCCCTGAGACTCCCGGGCGAAGACAATCACAAAACACATAAACCAAGCGTGTGGCTGAGAGAGAGACGAGTAACAGAAGAGTAGGCGAAAGACCATGTGTAGAAGCAGATCCGTAAACAAATGCGAGTAGAAATACCATATGACCCAGCAATCTCTTCTCCGCAAATGCTCCAAAGCAAGGAAGACGGAAGGTCCCACAGCTGCCCGTCCGCACGCTCAGGCTGAGGGCAGTGCTGGCGGCAATCGCAGAGGGGTAGGCAGACAGGGCCCAACTCTGGAGGGATGGCTATGTAAACTTTGGACCGTGCGTACAGAGGCATGCCCTGCACCTGTAGAGAATGATGATGAGACTGTCAAACGCATGTCTGCATGGATAAATGTGGAAGACAGGGCACTCAGCCGTACAGCCAAATACTGCTATAAAAACACAAACACACAAGAAGACTGGTTTTTCACACCAAAACAAGTAGGTTTTAATGATTATGGGGAGGCAGGGAAAGGGAAGACAAGGGAAGGAGAGGGAAAGTAAGTGAATAAATAAATCACAGTTATACACCCACCCACACTCAGGTATATACATAAGGAGAAATTAAACGCAATATGTAGGATTATGGTCCATGAGTTTGCAGTCTGTTTTTGTCTGGCCTGGATGCTAAGAACAAAGTGTTCCTCATACAAAATGTCTGCAAAGATAAAGCAAAATGATAAAGGGCCTCTATGCCTATAAACTTAGAAAAGCAATATGATCGTTTTTGGTAAAGTTAGTGATGCACCAACTGACATACCAATTCAACTTGTTAACTGTGTGCTTTAGGGAACTTATGTACACACACATAGGGAGACACATACAACAGTGTTGGTTACAGAATCACTTACTTGATAGAGAAATGTGGAAACAGTTCATGAGTTGTGGGGTCCTCCTACAATGAAATCCTCTGTGCCCCAGTTAGAAACGTATGCTGGCACATGTGTGCACATACACACAAAATCCAGCATCCTGGTGAAAGAAAGGGAGCCCTCATCAAAACGATACGGCGTCTGGGGTCTTAAAAGCTTGAAGGCAAACAAGTAGCCATCTAGCTCAGAAGCAACAAAATCCACAGAAAAGAAGCATACAAGCCTAAGTGAACACAGGTAGTAGACACCAAAGAACAACGATGAAGACGAATGTGTGCATAAGTAAGTGTGGTGAAGAAGGCTGATGGTGCCCAGCTATTGATATAGCACCTGGGGACATAAAGGCTTGAAAGTAAACAAGCGGCCATCTAGCCCAGAAGCAACAAAGCCCACATGGAAGCAGCACACCAACGTGTGATCATGAAGGGCTGAGGGGACCAGGTTTCAAGCAACAAAGGCGGGGGGGCGGGGGGAATCATATCGTGAATGAAGGGAGTGCGTGATGGGGACCCAATGCCCATCTGTAGACAATTGGACATCCCTTGCAGAGGGGTAGTGGGGAGGAGATGAGTCACTCAGGGTTCAGTGTAGCAACAATGAAACTCAAAACCTTCCTCTAGTTCTTAAAAGCTTCCTACCCACGACTACCATGATCCCAATTCTACTTTGCAAATCTGGTTAGACCAGAGGATGCACAGCGGTACAGTTGGGATCTGGAAACACAGGGAATCTAGGACAGATGAACCCCTCAGGACCAACCGTGAGAGTGGCGACACCGGGAGGGAAAGGGGTATAGAAAGGGGGAACCAATCTCGGGGATCTACATATAACCTCCTCTCTGGAGGATGGACAACAGGAAAGTGGATGAAGGAAGATGCCGGGCAGCGTAAGATAAGATAAAATAATAATTTATAAATTATTAGGGGTTCATGAGGGAGGGGGAGTGGGGAAGGAGGGAGAGGGGAAAAGGAAATTGAGCTGATTCCAGGAACCCAAGTGGAAAGCGAATTTTGAGAATGATGAGGGCAATGAATGTATAAGGGTGCTTTACTCAATTGATGTATGTATGGATTGTGATAAGAGTTGTATGAGCCCCAATAAAATGATTTATTAAAAAAAAAGAAAGGGAGCCCTCAGAGAGAAGCTGATACTCCCGTTTCACTCACTCACTGCCGTTGAGTTGGTGCCGATTCTTAACAACCTTATAGGACAGGGTAGAACTGCCCCTGTGGGTTTCCACACTGTACTGGTGATGGGAGCAAACCCTCCCACCTTTCTCTGTTGACTTGCGGATCTCAGCCCAACACGTACCACTGGGCCGCCAGGACTCCCAACGATATAATAGGAGTAAGAAGAATGCATGATGTGTATGGAGAATTCACTATGTCCCCAGCTGTGTATGTTTTACTTTATTTCAAAATCTTCACAAGATTCCTGTGAAACAGGTATGTTTTTACCCCTTTAAAAAAATGAGGTACCTGATACTGAGAGAAGTTCGTTAAGTTAGCCTAGGTCACCCAGTAAGTGGAAGAGAAGACACTAGTGCTGCTCTCAAGATGACCTGGCCAACGCTTGTTTGGCTACTCAAGGCAGCAAGTCTGTCCTACATGTGAATGATGTTTCCCTTTGTAACTAGCACTTCCTAAGCCCTTGTGAGTACTGGAGTCAAAGGAAACATGTCATCCACGATGGGTCTTCAGAACGTCTGTGGGAAAATGCCATTACCTTTGCATTCCATTTGTCCACCAATTTTTTGAAGCCCTTGGTATGTTTTATGTGATTGAGTAAGTTTGCCACTTGAGACTGGTTTGGGTTTCCCTTCATTCATAAATAGCCTACTAGGGGTAAATTGCCATAAAGACCATCTCCCTAGAATCTATCCTAAAATTCAGTTGTCTCTATTCCAGCCTACAGAAATAATCTATTCAGACACGGATAAAAGCATGGTAGAAGACATAAAGAGCAGGTATGGACTTTGTTTCTATATTACCATCACCGTATCCTCTCCTTAATCTCTCCTCGCAAGGGGAGTGTAAGTTAGAAAGAGTTGCCTCTGGAAAGCATGGCATGCCACTGGAGGAAAGCTATCAACACAAATGCCTGCTGGGTTCCTAGCAGTGACAGTGGCTACCATCTTTTCAAAGGATGTGACAGTGAATGGCCCACAATTCAGGGGTGCTTAAACAAAAAGTTGGAAACACTCCTGAGCCTACACACACCTAATGGGTTGCTCAGTCAAGGAAGTCCCCAAGGCTATTACAAATATGTTGGAGGAGTCTAGATAAGGCTGCCTCCTGCAACCAACCCACAGCAGGTCAGCTGGCAGCTAATCAAAATAGAGCAGCACAGAAATCACTCCGCCACTCCCATCTCTTGCAAAGACACAGGTTTCATTTCTCCTCTATTTTTTCAGTTCTTAACCAAAAGGGGGGAAAGGGAAGAAATGCAATAGAGAAAAGATTCTCATTGTCTGGTTTTTATCAGGATTGTGTCTAGAACTTAAAAAAAAACCAAAACAGATGCCAGGGCCCTAGACCAAACTGTTGAATCAATATAAAAAAACATGTTTTATAAAGTCCAACAGCTGATTATGATGCATAACTATCACTGAGACTCTGCACACTCAAGCCACATGCTTGTTCCATAAGCTCTGTCAGAACAGACTCCCAAGGGCAACTTCTGCAGAATTAGCGACTCAAGCATACCCAATCATCCTGCACAGAAGAGCGGTCCCCTTGAGTACCCCACACTGTAACACCCTTCTCTCCCTTTCCCAACACAAGTCATCACCAGGCACTCTCCGATGGGCTGTGGAGCCCTGTGGAAAACCTTTCCTCACGGCTCTTGCGTTCTAGTAACCAAAGCCAAACCAAGCTCACTGCCATGGACTCGAGTCCGACTCATGTTGTCGTCATTGCCATAAAGTCCGTTCTGATGCCTCTGGGCCCGATGTGCAACGGAACAAAGCACTGCCCGCTGCTCAGACTTTGAGTTATGTGTGAGCCCATGGTGGCAGCTACTGTCTCGACTCATTAAGGGTCTTCTTTTTTCTACTTGACAAAACGTGATGTCTTTTCCCAGGCATTGGTCTTTCCTGGTGGTGTGGCCAAAGCGAGATGATGTCTCACCAGCCTTGGTTCTAAGGAGCATTCTGGCTATACTTTGTCCAAGACAGATTTACTGGTTCTCCTGGCAGTTCACAGTACTTGCACCAACATCAGTACTCAAATGCACCAAGTCTTCCGTCTTCCTTATTCAGTGTCCACATTTCACAGGAAGATGAGGTGGTTGAAAATGCTATGGTTGAGTCAGCCACATTTTAGTCCGCAGAGCGACTCTCTTTCTTTATCTTCAACACGTTAAAGAGGTGGTGTGCAGCACATTTGCCCACTAAACATTTTATTTGATCTCTTGACTGCTGCTTCCGGGTGCACTGATTGTGGATCCAAGTAAGACAAAATCCTTGACGATTCAATCTTTCCTCTTTTCTGACGCCCACGTTTGTCTTTTCTTTTTCATGACCTTTTGTGTTCTTCTTGTATGATGTTCTTAATGTCATCCCACAGCTCATCAGATCTTCTGTTGTTGGTGTTCAGTGAGTCGTCTGTTCTTAAGATGTTTTTGAATCCAGGTGGGATTTATTTGCTCAGGTCATATTTTGGCTGTTATGAACTCGCTCTCATTTTCTTCAGCTTCAACTTGAACTTACATGTGCGCAACTGATCTGTTATCAGCTCCTGACCTCGTTTTGGCTGCTCATGGCGTAGAGTAGAATTGGTCCTTAGGGATTCTGAGTCTATGAGTCTTTACAGGAACAGATAGCCTCATCTTTCACCCATGGAGCGGCTAGTGGATTTGAACTGATGACCTTGTGCTAGCAGTCCTATGCTTAGCCCATTATACTATCAGCACTCCTTTTTTTAAAAAACATTTTATTAGGGGCTCATACAACTCTTATCACAATCCACACATATACATACATCAATTGTATAAAGCACATCTGTACATTCTTTGCCCTAATCATTTTCTTTTATTTTTTCCTCCTCTTTTCTTTTTTTACTTTTTACTAGGGGCTCATACAACTCTTATCACAATCCATATATCAGCACTCCTTTACAGTCTCGTAGGGGGGGTTTGATTCTGAAACTTATCAGTGTGGTGCCTCATTCCTTCCCAATTCTCCTTGCTGTGTTAACTGATTTAGTAAACTCATCACTGCTGTCATCATCCCAAGGCAGACATCTCTCTGTGAAGGCAGTTTCTTAGAAACACGGTGTCTTGTGGTCAAGGAGAGTCTTGAAGATCAGGAATGTCAATCAAATATTAAAATAATCCACTACCACAACCAGCCTCTGTCAAGTTGATTTAAAGGCGTGGCAATCCCTGTGTGTCTGAATAGAACTTGCCCGTAGGTTTTCGGTGGCTGATTTTTCAGAAGGGATTACAACAGCTTTCTTCTAAGATGCCTCAGTCTAGATGAACCCCTAAGGAACCCTGCTGGCATAGTGCTTATGCATTGGTTGGCAGTTCGAACCCCCAAGCAGTTCTGAGGGAGGATGACTGGACTTTTCTACTCCTGCAAACAGTTACAGTCTTGGAAACCCACAGGGGGTGAGTTTTGAGAGGTGAACCCTGTGGTTAGTATCCAAGCACATTAACTGTTTGTACTGCCCAGGTGCTCACAAATAATACCGTGGAGGCAGCTGCCCACACAGAGGTGACTGAGAGAGCTGGTTACCCAGAGAAGCTTCTTGCCTTCCCAAGTCAAGCCAGAGCCTGCTTCCCCTTGCTTTTCCCTCAGCCCTTGATGAATGCACAGGACGGCAGACTCTCCTCACTATGGAGACTTGGCTCCGCCCTGTGTCGCAAAACTCTGACTGTATTTAAAATGAGTTGTAAATTGTCAACAATAATCTTTGCATTCTTCCTCCAGGATTGAGAGCACCCTAAAACATAAAATAATGGAATGGAGACCCAAACAGCCTACACGCTGGAATCGACAATGCTCTTCTATATTGCGGCAAATCCTTCCGAAACTGGAACTTGGAACAGGGAGCATTTCTGTGTCATCTGAAGAAGAGAGTGAATTTGAAAGATTGCTAAAAATTTATTGGGTTTGTACATGATTTGGTTTGCATTGATGGCATTTTTTGTCTGTGTTGCTGATTACCATCTAGTAGCAATTTTCAATATCCCTGCAATGCTCTGTAGATGACCCTAGCACAGTGGTTCTCAACCTTCTTAATGCCGCGACCCTGTAATACATTTCCTCATGTTGTGGTGACGCCCACAACCATAAAATTTTTTTCGTTGCTACGTCATAACTGTAATTTTGCTACTGTTATGAATTGGGTGACCCCTGTGAAAAGGTGGTTCAACCCCCAAAGGGGTCACGACCCACAGGTTGAGAACACTGCCCTAGAGGAAAGGTGTTTGGGTATTAAAGCATCTTGATTTCCCCTAGATCTGTGAACAAGACAAGGGATGGCATTCTCTAGAAACCAACCCCCTGTTAGTGGGAGAACAATAAACTTGGGAAGAGATGCCCAGAAGGAACCCACCCTGCACGTAGGAAACCAAGCACTGGCTCCCAGGTGTTAGCAATAGATCAGAGTTCACCGAGCTTGGGTATGTTCTCTGTGCTGATTGCTCCCTGATCTATCATCCAGCCTGAATCTCTCCTGACTCAGTCGCATACACTACCGTTCTTCCGACGACGTTTCCTTGGCTGACTAGCCACTCGTGGTCAGCAGTTAGTGCTCTCAGGGCCCTCCTTTCCTCCCTCTCCCCCACTCCCAGCTGTGAGCATCCTCACCCCTTCCTCCTCCCAATAAACCCGCAGCTCTCTGAGAGCGAGCCTCCTGAGCAGCAGTAGACAAAGGAAGTGCCTCCTTGGGAAGCTTCCTGAGAAGAAAGGATCTTGTGGAAGTTGAGGGACGTGCAGACTCTCTGCTCAGGAATAGGGAGGAAGTTTTGTGGTTTATGTCTTATTTTAATTTTCATAGAGTTAAAGGGTCAACAAAGAAGCAAAGCATTGTTAGGTTTAAAGCATGTAGCTTCTGTGTCCGCCTATCTACTTACTAATAATGCACTGTGGGCTGCCCTAAACCGTGACTGACCCCTGCGTTCCAGGTCCACATCCTGACTCAGCCACTTACGAGCTTCCACTTGGAGCAAATTACCTCGCAGCTGGTTGCCTTCTGTCCCGCCCAGTAAACCAGCACACAGTAGTGCTGTTTTGAGGCCGTGGTGAGGATAACTGAACAATACATATGATAATATTCAACCTCATAAGTGTTTAATAAACGTTAACTATCACGTTTTTCCTATTCTATGGGCCAGGCATTGCACCACTAGGATCTGGGGTTATTACAGTGAACAAGACAAACGCAATCCCTGGCATTCACAGAGATCATGAGCTATTTTTCAATTGAGTTCTTTTTTTTTAATAAATCATCTTATTGGGGATTCTTACAACAATCCATACATCAGTTGTATCAAGCACACTTGTACATAGGCTGCCATCATCATTTTCAAAACATTTTCTCTCTGCTTGAGCCCTTGGTAGCAGCTCCTCTTTCCTGGCCCGCCTCACCCTCGTAACTCCTTGATAAATAATACATTATTATTTTAATATCTTACACCATTCGCTGTCTCCCTTGACCCATGTTTCTGTTATTCATCCCCCTGGGGGCATAATACACCATCTTTGTGATTGGTTGCCCTTTCTCCCCCTTCTCCTCCCACCTTCTCCCAACCCTCCTGTTATCACTCTTCTTATTGCTGTTCCTGAGGACTTTATCTGTCCTGGATTCCATGTGTCAAGAGCCCTTATCTGTACCAGTGTATCTGCTCCAGTCTAGCCGAATTTGTAAAGTAGAACTGGAGTCATGATGGGGGGGGGGGGGCAGGAAGCATTAAAGAACTAGAGGAATGTTGTGTGTTCTGCCAGTGCTACACTGCACCTTGGCTGACTCATTCCTTCCTTGTGACCCTTCTGTGAGGAAATGTTCAATTGTCTACAAATGGTTTTGGGGTTTCCACTCTGACCCCATCATTTGCATCAATATGATTGTTTGTTTGGAGGTCTTTGATACCTGATACCTGATCCCATAGATACCTCATTATCACACAGGCTGGTGTGCTTCTTCCATGTGGGCATTATTGCTTCCCTGTGAGATGGCCACTTGTTTACCTTCAAGCCTTTAAGACCCCAGACACTATAGCTTTTGATAGCCAGACACTGTCAGCTTTCTTCAGCACATTAGCTTATGCACCCATTTGTCTTCAGTGATCGTGCGGGAAGGTGAATGCCAGTGTATTAGGACAAAGTGTTCTTGCATTGAGGGAGTACTTGAGTAGAGGCCCAATGTCCAACTACTACCTTAATACTTAACATTTAAATATGGAAATTGATTTGATGATACCTAAAACAAATGGAAATCAAGTTACCATTTGACTCAGCAATCTCCCTACTGGGCATATACCCAGAAGAAGTAAGAAACAGACCACGACCAAACATCTGTTCTCCATTGTTCATCGGGGTGCAGTTCATAATCGCAAAGAATTGGAAACAATCTAAATTTCCATCAACCGACAAATGGATTTTAAAAACGCTGGTTTATACATACAATGGAGTACGACGCATCCACGAAAAGCAGCAATGAACGCATGACGCCCACAGTCTCACTGGAAGAGTTGGAGGAAATCATGCTAAGCGAAGTAAGCCACACATAAAAGGCCAAGTATAACATGAGTCCACCGAGGTAAGCTTAAGAAGCACAAGAGGCAGAGGGGGAAAATCACCCGATGTATAAATTCCTGGGGCAAGTCCAGGCACTCTGGCAGGGGTCAGATCCAGCTCAGGGATACATATGGCAGCCAACTAAAAAAAGAGGGGAAAGGAAAGGAAAAGGACGTGGAGAGTGGGGGGACAGGGCACTAACCCACACAAGGGGACGGTATCGTTCATGTGTCCACAGGAAGGGAGAGAGGGACCAGACCTCAAGCGGGACGCCAAGCCTTGAGGGCAACGTACAGCACGAAGCAGCGACTAACAGAGGTCGGGGTGGGGGTGGGGCAGAGTGGTGGGTCTTCCCACACCTCCAGGGAGCAAACTGCAATGGCGAGAACGAAAGAGAGCAAGAGCAAGAGCCAACCGCCTCCTGGCCCATGGAGCCTCAAGGGTGGCATTCCTTCTCAGAGCGGCCAAGGCACAGAGAAGTTCAGAGGGCGGGCCCCACCAGGAGATACGGCGTCCCTCACGGACCCACAGCACTGGAGACACAGTGCGGGAACTGTGCCTGGTCTGACCCCCTCCCTCCACTGGGGCGAAACGCGGAGGGAGCACAACAGAGCAGCAAGGGGGGCAAAGCAATGAAGTTCCCAAAGACCAAAAATGGACTTCAGACTCAGTGGGCAGGGCTTGGCACCTCATCGGACCCAACTGGGAAACATTCATAAGCGTCAGCAGACCGACCTGGAGCTTTATTTGTCAATTGTATCTCTATTCATTGGTCCTGTTGTGAAGGCTTTTGTTTTCTTTACGTTGAGTCCCAACCAATACTTTGAAAATCAGAGGCTGAAGTCTGGTTTTTACTTTTTAAGTCATTTTATTGGGGGATATACAACTCTTTTTTTTTAATTTAATTTAATTTTTTTAACAATTTATTGGGGCTCATACAATTCTTATCACAGTTCATACATATACATACATCAATTGTATAAAGCACATCTGTACAGTCTTTGCCCTAATCATTTTTTTCTCCTCTTTTCTTTTTTTACATTTTATTAGGGACTCATACAACTCTTATCACAGTCCATACATATACATACATCAATTGTATAAAGCACATCCATACATTCCCTGCCCCAATCATTCTCAAAGCATTTGCTCTTCACTTAAGCCCCTTGCATCAGGTCCTCTTTTTTTTTTCCCCTCCCTCCCCTTTCCCCCCCTCCCTCATGTGCACTTGGTAATTGATACATCGATATTTTGTCAAATCTTGCCCTATTCGGAGTCTCCCTTCCCCCCCTTCTCTGCTGTCCCTCTCCCAGGGAAGAGGTCACATGTGGATCCTTGTAATCAGTTCCCCCTTTCCAACCCACTCACCCTCCACTCTCCCAGCATCGCCCCTCACACCCTTGGCCCTGAAGGTATCATCCACCCTGGATTCCCTGTACCTCTAGCCCTCATATGTACCCGTGTACAGCCTCTGCCCTATCCAGCCCTGCAAGTTAGAATTCGGATCATGGTAGTTGGAGGGAGGAAGCATCCAGGATCTGGGGGAAAGCTGTGTTCTTCATCGGTACTACCTCGCACCCTAATTAACCCATCTCCTCTCCTAAACCCCTCTATGAGGGGATCTCCATTGGCCGACACTTGGGCCTTGGGTCTCCACTCTGCACTTCCCCCTTCATTTAATATGGTATATATATATACATATACATATATACATATACATACATACACACATATATCTTTTTTTTTGTGCGTGATGCTTTATACCTGGTCCCTTGGCACCTCGTGATCACACTGGCCGGTGTGCTTCTTCCATGTGGGCTTATTTGCTTCTGAGCTAGATGGCCGCTTGTTTATCTTCAAGCCTTTAAGACCCCAGACACTATCTCTTTTGATAGCCGGGCACCATCAGCTTTCTTTTTTTTTCTCTTTCCCTACTTTGTTTATTCTTTTTTTTTTTTTAAATTTTAACAATTTATTGGGGCTCATACAATTCTTTTCACAGTTCATATATATACATACATCAATTGTATACAATTGATGTATGTATATGTATGGATTGTGGTAAGAGTTGTATGAGTCCCTAATAAAATGTAAAAGAAGAAAAGAGAAAAAAATGATTAGGGCAAAGACTGTACAGATGTGCTTTATACAATGGATATACAACTCTTATCCCAATCCATCCATCCATCCATTGTGTCAAGCACATTTGTACATTTGTTGCCATCATCATTCTCAAAACATTTGCTTTCTACTTGAGCCCTTGGTATCAGCCCCTCATTTTTCCTTCCCCCACCCTCCCTCCCTCATGAACCCTTGCTAATTTTTTTTTCATGTCTTACACTGACCGAAGTCTCCCTTCACCCTTGTTATACTTACCCCTGGGAGGGGGTTATATATAAATCATTGTGATTGGCTCCCCCTTTATCCCCCCACCTTCCCCTTCCACAAAATTGGTCCTGAGGGGTTTATCTGTCCTGGATTCCCTGTGCGTCCAGCTCTTATTTGTACCAGTGTACAGACTCTAGCTGGATTTATAAGGTAGAATTGGGGTCATGATAGGAGGAAGCATTAAAGAACTAGAGGAAAGTTGTAAGTTTCATCTGTGCTATACGGCACCCTGACTGACTCATCTCTTTCTTGTGACCCTTCTGTAAGGGGATGTCCAATTGTCTACAAATGGGCTTTGGATCTCCACTCTGCACTCCCCCTCATTCACAATGATATGACTTTTTGTTCTGGGTCTTTGATGCCTGATATCTGATCTTATCAACACCTTGTGATTACACATGCTGATATACTTCTTCCATGTGGGCTTTGTTGCTTCTCAGCTAGAAGACCACTTGTTTATCTTCAAGCCTTTAAGACCCCAGACACTATATCTTTTGATAGCCGGGCACCATCAGCTTTCTTCACCACATTTGCTTATGAGCCCGCATTGTCTTTAGTAATCATGTCGGGAAGGTGAGCATCATGGAATTCCAGGTTAATAGAAGAAAATCTTTTTGCGTTGAGGGAGTACTTAAGTGGAGGCCCAATGTCTATCTACTTAAACATGCAGAGATAATAATCTGCACAAAAACAAGACAGAGGAAAACAAACCAACAAAACAAAACAACACAACAACAAAAACCAAGGACAAAGAAAAAAAGTCTATAAATAGTTCCAGGTCTGTTTGTTGACCTTTAGGAGTATTTTCAAGTCAAGTCTGATGGGGTGCCACAGCCTGGCCCCAAAGTATATTTTTGGGATTCCCTGGGGACTTCATTGCTCTGTTCCCCTTGCTGGCCCTTAGTGTTTCACCTTGGTGTGGTGGGGTCAGATTGGGCACAATTCCCACACTGTGTCTCCAGTGTTGTCCCCCATAGTGCTATGAGTCAGTGAGGGACGTCCTGTCTTGCAGTGGGGCCAGCCATATGGTCCTTTGTGCATTGGCTGCTCTGAGCAGGGATATCATCCTCATGGTTTGGTGGGCCAGGATGTGTTCCACTCTCTCTCCCTCCCTCCTATGTGCTCTGATAAGATAGGTCCTTCTCCCTGAGCTGTAGCTTCAGTGCTGTCCTCTGAAGTGAATTCTTCTAGGGGGAGAGGGGGCTGTCCATGTAGTTGGGCTCGGGGCTGGCCCCTCAGACCTCTCTATTGGTTCCCTACTCCATGTCGGTATGTTGCATTCATGTCTTGGAGCACCAGGTTAAAGTCTGGTCCCTCATTCATGTCTTGGATCACCAGGTTAAAGTCTGGTCCCTCTTTCCCTGTGGAGATAGAAACAGCACCCTCTCCTGGGGTGGGTTAGTGCCCTGTTCCCCCGCTACCCATGTCTTTTTCCCACCTCCTTTTCAGTTGGCTACCATATGTATCCCTGGATTGGGTCTGGCCCCTGCCATGGTACATGGACCTCACCCTGGGAATGTTTGTATACAGTAGCTTTTTCCCTATGCCCTTTTGCATTTTTAAGCTTACCTCAGCACACTTGTTGTACATGTCCTTTTGTGCTTGGCTTACTTTGCTTAGCATGATTTCCTCGTTCCTCCCATGCAGACCTGGAACTACTTAGAGGCTTTCCCCCCTTCATGTCTATGCATATAAGGCAGGATAAACAATCCAGAGGAGAAAACAACAGGACTGATGGCTCAGGAGTGGGATGGGGCAGGGAGGGTTGGGACATGGGAGAAGAGGGGCTAGGGGAAAGGGGAGGAGAAGCCAACAAATCTAGGGACACGGGAACAACAGAGATCTAAAATCAATGGTGAGGAGGGAGCAGAATGGGGTGGGGTTTTATCAAGTGCGAAGTAGCCAAGAGGAAATTACTGAGAACTGAATGAAAGTCGAACATGATAGTGGGACAGGAGGAAAGTAAAAGGAAATAGAGGTAAGAACTAGGAGGCAAAAGACATTTATAGAGGGCTGTGTCCTTCTGTTTTCTCCAGGTCGCAGGATTTCCTCTCCAGATGCCGTATACTGATGTCCAGTCGGTTGTGGATGTGGTGTATCAAACTGGGATTCACGCTTCTGAATTTCCCCAGACGGAATTTGCTCTGGCTGTATACATTCACCCATACCCCAACAACATATTATCTGTGTGGGTCTACGTGGCCTCCTTAGCCCGGCACCAGTGAAAAGCGGAAAGGAAAGAGTGTGCTTTGGGGCCTCAGACCAGAAGCAGCCAGTACTTTCCTAGTCCTTGGGGAGTTCGTTGCTAATCCTCTGGTCCAACCAAACACTGAGCCCTGTTGTCAGACCACTAAAAGAGCTATGCACCATGGAGACTCCGCCTGGATCTTCGAGGATGAATCTAGATGCCCTCTTTCCCTCTTTCCAGAGGTCTCTCAAGGAGGACATTGAGGGCGGTCTAGCTACCTTAGGGCATTCTCTTAGGTAGCCTTGTTCTGGGAAATAAGCCATTTGGGCCTCTCTCCCTACAGCCAGTGTTTCTCAAGTTGTGGGTCTCACCCCATCCGCATCAGAATCACCTGGGGAGCCTTGTTGAAAATGCAGATGCTGCCAGAGATCTACTGAATCTGAACCACAGGGTGAAGCTCCAGAGCTGTATTATTTTCAGCACAACCCCTTGGTAATTCTGATGCCTTGTGAAGATACCTGCCTTCTAGAATATGTCATTACTAAAGTCAGGCTCGTGTGTTTGATGTCAGTTCTGATGCAGTGTTATGGAAACCAAAGGTCCTTGCCTCTCATGAGACTAAAGTGTTGGCTCACAGGGAAAGGGGAAACATGGCAAAGCTACCATGTTGGGGTGAAGGCGGTGAGTGGACTTCTGTGCGAATTCTCAAAATCTTGCCCTTAGGTTCCCTCAGCCATGAAGTTTTGCAGCTGCCAAGCCTTTGAAAGCAGGATACTCTATCTCATCCCATCTGCTGTCGTAATGGAAATGCTCTCATCAAATCCCATAGCCCCTCCTTCTCTCAGTGAGGCACCTCCAACTCTGATTCCAGAGCTTTTCATTCACAAAGAAAGGCCCGGGGAGGCCCCCCTCCAGAAAGGTGGTCAGGGATCCACAAACGTTCTTGAATTTGACAGTCCTGGGCTTCATTGTGGGAAATATTTATACCTTCACTTAAATGTCACACACCACATCATTTACAAAGTGACCAAGGGATATTTAATTCCAGAAGTTAACCAGAACCATTTTCTATGAGGTGAAAGTGAAAGAAAATTTCTTCTCTTGCAAGAGCCCTGGGGATCCTTGGGTCTCTCCCTCATGGAGAAGAGACAAGAGGGACTCCCCCGAGCTCTAGCCACCCGTCAGCTGTCCCCAGCGGGAGCTGCATCTTCTTTATTTACAGCAATATTGGTCTGAGACATCAGCTTGAGAGGACACTAATTAGGGGTTGATGGGGAGTGTTTGGACTTCTTTCCCTGCAGAAAATTTCACGTGTGTGGTGGTTGAAGTCAAACCACCTCAGTCACCATCCCGCTCACTTTATAGATAAGAACCTGAGTCCCAGTGCAAGGAAACGACTAGCCAAAGGTCACCCTGCTAAGTAGCAGCTGAGCAAGAACCAAGACTCAGAGCCTTGACCCCCCCCACCCCTGACTCCCAGGCGGTTCGATCCAGTGGCATATGACACAGCAGTGGGAGGGAACTTGGATGCTCTGAAGGGATTACCATTAGAGCATATTGTCTAACAACAGCCGGGATGCAGAACAGAGCAAGTGAAATGCTACCATTTGTGCACAGAGTGATACAAGGGGAGCTGTATATGCATAGTTACATATATCCAGATCTCCCTGGAAGGGAGGGTGGGCAAAAGTAGTAGTATTGCTCTGAGAACAGTTAGGGGTGGGGTGGGTACCACTTGCTAGTTAGTCACTATATTCAGCCCTAATCTCAGACAGGCTTACATCGATCCCACAGGACAGAGGGTAGATAATGGATGTAATACATGTGGAAGCAGACTGCCATATCTTTCACCAGTGGGGAGATAACTGGGTTAGCAGTTGAGTGACCACTGCACAAGCAGGGCTCATATTAGATATGAGTGGACATATCATCTATATGTATGGTTTTCCCATCAGGTGAAGCAAATCCAGACAGCAATTTAAGTGACTGCAGAGTGATCTCCCAATGAACAAGGTCTTCAAAGTAGAAGCCATGAGAGGCAACCCACATGTTACACCAATTATTAGAGTCTGTGACCCATTGCCCTGAAAAGGGTTTTTAAATAGGCCTTGGACTCTTAAGTTGTTGGGAAGCTAAGTTATTGTCATAAAGTTGTTTAGTGCGCATGATTGGGAACCAAAGGAGGTAGGTGCTATTTAAATGTCACTATAAACCGCACTGGATGTTTAGCCTGATGCACCCATCCTGACCCCTCCCCGCCCCACCCCACCCCCAACTACAACCAAGGGCCTTCCCCTGGGCACTGCTGGACTAGGCGGGGCTCTACTAACTTCTGCCTGAGTGCCTCTTTTCTGCCATTAGAGTCCATAACCCTGCACTCCTAGGCAGAAGCCTTGTCTACAGATGAACGAAAGAGCCTTGGTGGAGCAGTGGTTAAGCTCTTGGCTGCTAACCCAAAGGCCTGTAGTTCAAACCACATGTAGTCAGCCACTTCATGGAAAGAAGCATGAATCACTGCCTGCTTTTGTACAGAGTACAGCCTGGGCGACACCATGAGGGAGTCCTCATCTGTTTCCTGGGCTCACTACGAGTTGACGGTGCACAGTAACATGAGTATGGCTTACAAACCTATCTGCCATTTCACAAATGTAAGAAGAGAGGGTGGCGAGAAAGGAAACTCGGGTAACAGATTTCTCACTGTGTTGTGTGCCAGTGAGTCCTTTCTCAGATCCACCCTGTAGGATTCATGGATTGCTGGCAGTCACCCAAGTTTGATAAGCTTTCAGTTAATGACCAAGCGCTTAGGCACTGTGCAGCCAGAGGTCCTTTCCGATGTTGTAATAGGTCTTCATCATCATGGCCCTTTTGGGGCAAAGGATTCTTAAAATGAGAGGCTGGGATTTATATCTTGCTATTAAAAAGAGGTGAATCCCCATTCTCGGGAAAGGATCCTTGTTCATTGTTCTGGGTTGACCTTTCTGTTGTGATAGTTCACCAAACAAGTTGAAAGACAATTAGGTTCTGCTAATTAACCAAATCCTTTGCATTTGAATCTACACAGACTCCTGGAGACCCTGGGTGTGGCAGAGCAGAACAGCTCCATGGGATTTTCTTGGCTGTGGCCGTTTTTTTACAGAGCCCTGGTGCACCAGTGGTTAAGCACCGGCCGGTAACTCAGAAGTGAGCCTATCGCTGTGCGTGGAAATTGGCTTCTGTAAAGATTTAGTCTTGGAAACCGTATGGGGCGGTTCCACCTTGGGAACCCTATGGGGCATTTTTACCCGGCCCTACGGTCCTACGGGATCGCTAGAGAATCAGAATGACCCTCAGTGCTGTGAGCTTGGTTTGCTTTGGAATTTGTATGGAAGTAGCCAGGTCTTCCCTTAGCAGCTGTGCTGGGTGGGTTCCCACCACCGGTCTTAGGTTCGCAGCAACTTCCGCCACCAGGGACCTCTGATTCACTACCACCGATGGGTAATTGCGAATTTGACCAGCTAGATTGCTAAAGGTACCTTAATTCCCTTCATTCAAAACTTTTGGAAATCTCTAACGCTTAGGGGAAAGGGGAAGCGATTGATTGGACTTACAGGAGGAAGAACTTAAAAGGACAGCAGAATTTCCCACGAAAGCGTTTTAGGAGCTAAAGAACCAGAGAGGGTGGAGGAACAGCGCATCTCACTGAGCAGCCAAGGGCGGGCACCGTGAAGGGTTTGCAATGTCAATGGGAGGCAGTGGGATTTTCGCCGGCGGCCCCGGGAGCCATCGAAGGTGCTCAGCAGGTGAGTGGCATGACCCGATTGGCCACCGGGATGATTAGCGCTATATTTTCTCCCAGGACTCCGGCTCTCAGCCCGCTTCCGACTGGCCTCGCGGTAGGTGGCGGCGGGGCTCGCGGGCCACGTGAAGCGCCGGGGCTGCGGGCCGGGGCCGGGGCCCGGGCCGGGGCTGGCGCGGCGGAGCCGCCTCCGGGCGCTGCACCTGGCCCGGGCTCGCCCGCCGATTGGACGCGTCGGGGTGACCCCGCTGTATCGCGAGACGAGATTGGCAGCGGCCGGGCCGCATGTGCCCCCGCGCTGGCTTTGTACGCGGAGCCGCCCGCCGCTCCTTAACAATGGGCGGCTCGAGCGCCCCGGCGCTGGCGCGGAGCTGAGGCCGGCGCTTCGCGGCCGACGGTGCGCAGCATGCGCGGGGCCGGCGCGCCCGGGACGCCGGCGGGGCGGGGGCGGTGAGGGCCGCGGTTCCGGGTAAGGGAGGCCGCCGGGCGAGCGGGCCGGCCGGGGCTGGGCGCGGGCGCGGCACCCTCGGCCAGCCGCGGAGCCTGGCCGGCCCGGCCTTTTGTTCGCCGCGCCGGGGGCCGCGAGCCCGAGCTCCGCGCAGGGACGGCGGCGGCCGCGGGGAGGCTCCCGGGGAGCAGCGGCGCCCCGCGCCGTCCGCCTCCGCTCTTCCCCCCGGGAGGGTCTCCCCCCAGCGAGGCTCTGCCCGGCGTCTCCCCGGTCCTCTGGCCCGCGGGGGGACTCGAACCCAGGAAACGGGGTGCGCGAGCAGGAAACCAGCCCGCCGCCCCGGAGCGGCAGCTCGGGCCTTGCGGGTGGCGCGCGGGACTGGTAGGGATCGGGCCGGCTTGCGGACGCGTCGGGAGATGCACCGCCCGGTGGCCCGAGGTCACTCCCCTCCGGGCGGGGGCCGGGGCCCGTGGCGGCGGCAGCTGGCAGTGACCGCGCTGGGGGGTGTCTTCCAGACTGAGACTGCCGCGTCTGGCTCGGCGCGCCGCCCGGGCCCATGGAGCTGGAGAGGCAGTGGTGGCGAGGACAGCTGGCCGCCGACATTCACCAAGCGCTTCGCTACAAGGTAACCCCGGCGCCTGACCTTTGGCTGAGCGCCTTGCGCCACTTACTGTGAATTCCGGCGGCCGGGGAGCGCGATCAGGTCCTTTACCCACCGGTTTCGGGCCAGGACAAGCGAGTTTGCTTCTCTGCTTAAGGTCAATTAACTTCGTGCTTCTTTTCCTGGGTGGATCCGAAGAACCCGCAACTACCACGGAGGTGGGTGGTGGGGTGCGCTCGTTGGCGGCGGCAGGGCGAGGCGGACCATTCGGTGTCCCCAGGTAGAACAGGGGCTGGACCTTGAATTTGAAAAGATGATACGGGTGCTGTGCTGTTTTTCAGTAGGTAGAGCAGCCCTCCTTTCGGTACGGCTGATTGCATGCAGCTATGCAAGTCGTATTCATGCAAAATAAAGTTCCCCGCCCGCCCACTCACGTGCCGTGTGAGTCTGAGGACAAGTTACTTACCTTTCTATTTCCTGATTTCCTCATCCGTAAAACGGGAACGAATGATAATAGAACAGGCTTTATGGGGGCGATGGTGAAGATTAAATGTGTTAGTATTTACATGTGAAGTTCTTCAAAGTTTCAGGCATATAGAAAGCATTAAGAAAGTGTGAAGTCCATTCTTCCTTGCCCCTGTCCCCCCTAAAACTTGGGGCTGTTCCAGGAAGCCTCAGGTGGAAGATGCGTTGGCGTTGATGGTTGCTCATATACACCTTTAAGGAATGGATTGGCCCACTGGAATGGTAGGGATACAATTGCAGGCTCTCCCCCTTGAAAACAGTCCAGAGAATCCTTGGTAAATTTTTGCAGGTGCCAACTTTTAATTTGAAATGTGCTTTTCTAAGTATTAGCTCTTTATCCCCTAGTAGGTGGTTAAGATCTACTACAACTTTA
Organism: Tenrec ecaudatus; assembly: GCF_050624435.1. Taxonomy (NCBI): domain Eukaryota; kingdom Metazoa; phylum Chordata; class Mammalia; order Afrosoricida; family Tenrecidae; genus Tenrec; species Tenrec ecaudatus. Next base: position 80,636,258 of record NC_134545.1, read on the forward strand.
TTAACGGAAAGTCAGAAGTCAGGTGGAATGTTGCCTGTCTGTAACAACTTTACTCTCTAAAAAGTTTGATGGGTGAGCTCTGCTGTCTCTGAGAGCCAAAAGCAAGACCAGATCCAAAATGATCTCTAGCTTGATTCCATGTGAACCCTGGATATATAACCCTGTAGCTCACTGTTAGTGAACTGATGCCGACTCACAGCGAGCCTGTTAGAGTAGGGTAGAACTGCCCTTGGGGGTTTCCAAGAAAGTAACTCTTTACGGGTGTAGAAAGCCCTCTTTCTCCAGAGAAGCATCTGGTGGCTTCAAACTGCCAACCATGCAGTTAGCAGCCCAATGAGGAGCCACTACACCTACCAGAGCTCCTGTGAACCCCAGAGAGAAAGGGCTATTAAGATGAGAAGGAAGCAATGCAGCTGATTGCTTTTATAGAGTGCTGATTTTTGACAAGGATGCTGCCTTTTGGAGATTCTGGGATGATCATGGATTTGTATCTTGAGATTCTGACCAGGTAAAGTAAAACCAAAATCTGACTTAGTTCCACTTATTTAATCTGGCATTCTGACTCTTGAACCCATCTCAGCCCCTCAGAGATTGGCCCGCCTAAAAAGTCAACTGTGGATTGGCTCACTGGAATGTTAGGAATAGAATTGCAGGCTCTCCGCCATGAAAACTGTCGAGAGAATCCTTGGTATATTTTTGCAGGTGCCATCTTTTAATGTGAAATGTTCTAAGTAGTAGCTCTTTATCCCTAGTAGGTGGTAAAATAAACTATTTGAAGTTAATGATACATATTTTTAATGATACATATTTTTCTCAATGATTTCTATGTTTTTTTATTCTTAAATTTTCTGTGTAGGGATTTTACTCCTGAGTGATTTTTCTGCGTCAGTTTTGCCAGTTGAACTTGGAGAAGCATGTTTGTTTTTCCCTCAGCTCTGTCGAATAAATGCGTACATATCTTTGTCTGTAGAAGTCAAAGAATAAGACACAGCCCAACACGCAAGTTGGTTATAAACGATCAAAGGGCATGAGAGCACAGGGTCTGAAGGACTGCCATCGAACGTGATCCTGGGCCACCTGTAGGTGTTGTGCAAACCATGCTTCCTTGAACCATCTGACACAGTGGCACCTGTGCAACCGTCCATTGTTCCAGTACACCAAAGTCATGGGAAGTTAGGATGAACTTGTCTCACATGAGAAACATGGTGATTCTAGGCTCTTAACTAGGTGGTTTAGTTGGATGGTCATCTGCTTTTATTTATTTAGTCAACCTATTGGAGTGCCTGCTGTGTCCAAAGTGCTGTGCTAGGTTTTAGAGCAGTAGCAGCGAATGAGACAGACATGACTCAGAGCATATGAATTTAGGTCTTCCTTTGGGCAGCTGCCAGCTGGATCCTGTAGAAGGTGCGCTGTGTCTGGACCCTGTGTTTATGGGGAAGTCATGGGTGGGACCCTGCATTGTATCTACTAGGGAAGTATAAAACTTATAATGAATAGAAATCTTCAGTCCCAAATGCCAACTATATTGGTTTGATCAAATACAGTTATTAGACCAAACAAACCTACAAAAGTACATAGTTCTCCCCTTTGACCATGATCTCCATCTCTCTCCTCTCATCATTTTGCAGGATTTGGGAGAATATTTGGGGGAGTCTTTATGACAGATGAGAAAAATTCTATTCCTCCGTAGTTTTATTTCCACCTGACTGTCGGTACCTCATTCCGGGAGGGAGAGGGGGAGCACTTCAGAAGAGATAGAATGACTTTTAAGCCCTGCTGTGCTCTGGTCCTTAAGTTCTGAGAAGCAGAGAGGAAACGGAGTTTTCAGTTCTAGAGATCAGGAATAGAAGAAACCAGTAAATTGCTTAAAGCATTGGGCATTTTCTCCTACTCTTACAGCTTTAGCCCTTGACAACGAGAATTAATTCTGCGGGTTAAGGGGTAAGCACGGGTCAGACTGACGGGCACTTGAGCCTTTCTGCAGAGCAATGAGGTCATCCAGACACAACAGTTAAGCACTGGATGCTCTTGTTTAAAAAATCTACTGACGGCCCTGGAGGGTCCGACTCCTATTTTTGCATGACTATTTAATAGAAGACATCTTCAAGTCAGGTCCACTAGTGAATTTCAAAGGCGCCTTGGTAGCACTATGGGCTAGGCACGGGGCCGTTAGCAATGAAGCCTGCAGTTCAAACCTATCAGCTGCTGCGTTGGAGAAAGACGAAGCTGGCTGTTCCTGTAAAGATTGACGGGCTTGGCCATCTTCTTTCCACAGGGTTGCTGTGAGTCGGAGTCAGCTCAGTGGGTTTAATGTCTTTCAGCTTTTTCTCAATGAGCCTTTAGGACCGCCTCATCCAGAAATCCTACTCTGGCTCCCCGCCCCGCCCCCCCAAGTCCCTTAAACTGTGGGCTGGGTTAGATTTGCCCCTCAGAGTTTCTATCATACCTTGTAGCCTAGTTATCTGTGTATATTGGTTCACCTGCTACAAGGAGGATTGAGACCAGAAACTGTTTGTACAGCCTTTGTCTATGGGACAGCACAGCGCCTGCTGCAGGGGAGGTTCTCGGTCCCGTCACGATGGCTGTGAAGAGAAGTACAGTGGGAAGCTGCATGGCATCTACGGCAGGGAAAAGAAAAGGGAATGTCTCAGGGCCACAGAAAGCAAATTTTTAATAAATCATCATGTTTTCCATGTTTAGAGAAAGTGATTTTCCCCCTATCTGTAAAACGCCTTCGAGTGTTTTGCCGCCAGTGAGATGCTAGCTCTTATGTTTGAGAGCTTTTATTTCCCTCCTGGGTGCCCTCATTTCCACCATCAAGGAAGCAAACATCTGTTGTTAGTTCTCCCAGTTACCTTTCTTGACGTCCATCAAGATGATTGTGTATAAATTACTGAGACTTACATTAATAATGATTTTCAAATGTCAAACCGCCCTTCCCCCAAAAAAGAGGTTTCATTTTTTCAAACAGAAGTTAAGATTTTAAATCATCTCTGCTAAAATTATACATCTAACAAGTGATGAATAAGATTGTGCTATAAAACCAATCCTTGTACTACGGGGATGTACAATTGATATATTCTTTGGATGTCCTATTCAAGTACATTGGCTAGTATGTTTGTATCTTGGTTTTCAGCTAGACTAATAGGTGACTCCCTTTTTAAGTAACACCTGTTGGCTCTAAGGTTTGTGTCATGCTGATGTCATCTACTTCTGGGCTCTGGAGATTTTCTCACAGTTGCCATTTTTTCTCTGTTCGGTGTTGAAAAATGCTAATGGAAAACACTCTACAACTATACCAGATTGACTTATTAGAAAAAAAACCCTTGAGAAATTTGTAGATCAAATTAAGAGAATATGTGTACATTGTTGAATAAAAATTTCTTAAAAACTTAGCTAATGTGGCTCAAGAAACTTGAATGGGGGGCTTGATAGGTACCTGAAAGGCTGAGGGCAAGGAGAGACCATCAAACTTGTGGGAAGGAGATGTGATTGGAAGGTGACTAATGGCAGAGCCCTGTGGTCCACCTTCCTTTCCCTAGCCAGTGTAGTGCAGTGTCCCAGCGGCATAGCCATGTGTCTGTTACCTTGTAACTAAACGCTTTGAGCTCTGCAGAGGTGTGCGAGTAGGATGTGTGGCTGGTGTTTTGGTAGGAACATTTTTCTGAAAACGCCTAGAAGGGAACACAATCGGCTTTTTTATTAAAAATCTTACTGGGAAGTATCCGTCCAATCCAAAGAGCAAGAAATGCCTGCACCGGCACTCCCAAGGATATCACAGGATACACTGCTGGTTTGGCTCTAGTGAATCCCACAAAATTTTGGATCTCCTGTGCGTGTGGCAGGTTGACACAAAGCTGTAGTCTATTCAGTGTGCAGTGGTGCCATGACGAAGCGTGGCATGTTGTGAGGATGTCCAGAAAGTGAGCGATGGCCACAACCTAAGCGCGCGGCTGTAGGAGATACTGGCACCGATTGACTTGCTCAACAACACAGGGCTGACGCAGCTCTTCAACTGAAAATGCCAGAAAGCGAGATGCAGTAACACCGGGGATTCGTGCGCTTGGCCTTGTCCAAGGTGGTAAAGAAGAGTTTGGTTTTCAGTCGAATGCCATTCATTATCCTTTTGCTCAACTTTTAAACGTGTTCCTCCGCTTTGCAGCACGACGGGCAAGTGTGTTTTAGGAGCGGCAAACACTGCAAAGCCAAGCCACCGCATTGTGGGGATGTTTTCACCACACGTTAGGTCTGACGGAATGTTGTTCCTCTCGACCTAGGAGCTGAAGTTGCCTTCCTACAAGGGCCAGTCCCCTCAGCTAAGTCTCCGACGGTATTTCGCTGACCTGATTGCCATTGTGAGCAATCGCTTCACTCTCTGCCCTTCTGCCCGACACCTTGCTGTCTACTTGCTGGACCTGTTCATGGACCGCTATGACATCTCCGTCCAGCAGCTGCATTTGGTAGCGCTTTCCTGTCTGCTGCTGGCAAGTAAGTAAGAATCCGCTCGATGGGCCTGGAAATGCACCGTTTGTAGCAATATGTGGTCACGGAGCACTCGCCGAGGTCACTCTGAAACCCAGCAGCTGGCATCAAAAGCCCTTCCCATCTCAGGTCTCAAGTCTTACGGTCCCCAAACTGATTTGGCCTCCTGCACCCCCTTCAGGGAAAAGGGAAATTGGCTTGGCACCGCCTGGGAAATTTCAAGCGATGGCGCTAGAACCCTGAACCCAGGCTGAGGTGCAGGTGTCCACTTTTGCAGCCCCTGCATCAGTCTAGTGCCTTGTCCCCCAGCGGGGCGGGGGGCGGGGGAAGTGGAGTATCACCCACTTTGGGAAACACTGCTCTACATCATGGGGTGTGGTTTTTTGTTTGCTTTTTAAGTTAAAAACTTCTCAAAGTGGGTCAGATGGGCGTCTCCAATTGAGAACCATTGTCTGAAAGCTGCAGGTACCAACCAGGGCCACTGTGGGGAAATGTTTGGAGATAAGGTTTTGTTGTTCGAACTTGGAACATGCTACTGTCAATGCAAGATTAGCCCCATGAGAAAGAATGATCTGATGACCCAAAATGTCAGTGGACTTAAAGGTTGAGAAACTCCATCTGAAGCTACCATGGATGTATTGTAGAAATACTTCCTGCTGCCTCCATAATGAGTTGGCAAAACGAACTAATTGTTCATAGGAAACTGCTACGCATGTGAAATCCTTTGTGAATTAGACACAACCAGATATATCTGATATAGTCATACTTGTTACACATACAGACTTGTTGAATCTCTTAGTGACTTTTTCTTAACATGTGCATGTAACTCATTTGATTGCTGATTGATATCTTCACTAAAGGAAGGGGGTGAGAAAGGAATCAAGTTTTTCTTCTGTCAATAATATTATAAAGATTTTATTTGAAATTGAATTTAATATATTGGATTTGTTATCATTATCTGTATAGTTTTTATATTACCATTATAATAGAAATGTAACCACCGCTTGAAAGTACTATAGAGGAAGAGTGTCTGCCTTCACCCCTAAGAGACTGGCCTCAATCTAAGGCCCACCCCCCGGCACTCGGCCACCACACTGCTTTCTCAAGCATCTGTGGGAAGTGACTGCTAATAACATCTAAAGCCAAATGCTGCCTTGTGTGGGATCGTTTCTTGCTCTTACCTCTTCTCAGGTTTATTTTCATATGTTTCCTTTAATTGATGACTGCAACTACTAATTTCATCCCCTTGAATGTCTCATAAATTCTGCCACATCCTTGTGGAAACATGCTGGGCACCCGAGAGCGGCTGCACTGCTGCGGGTTAATGTGCAGCGTCCCGACGGTGGCACTGAGCACCTTTCATGTGCACAGTCCCCAGGCCTCAAGCTGAATGCTAATCAAGATGGATTTCCCGGACATGTATTTTTTCCCTCTCTTCTGTTGTCCCCAAACATCCCTCCCACCCCAGAGGCCTGAGAAGTAAGGCTTATACATTGATATTAACCTTTAAATAAGGTTCCATTCTTATAAGTGATCATGTGTACAGCACTGTATGCATTTCTGCTTATGAAGCCGTTACCTTTAAATATCAAGGGCAGCTCTCCATAGTCACACAATGCTTGTCTCCTCACAGAATAATTCAGCTCTGTGTCTCCTAGCCACGCCCTCTTTGGGATGAGTGGCTTATTCTAGAAAAGTGAGTGGTTTACAGGTGACAAATCAGTGACACCTGCATTCAGTTGGGGACTAGGTTGGGAGGCTCCAGGTAGTTTAGTGAAAATGGAGCACACTTGTGACTTCCAAGTGCTAATGCTTATCCAACTGCCTAGTCGGGAAGGGAGAGCAGGAAGAAGGCCTGCACATCGCGTCTGATAGGAGAGTGGGACACAGGATTAGTGTGAGCTTTCTGGGCCTGAACTTCTTACTGGGCAAGATGACTTACTCAGGTTCCTTCTCTAGAAAATGGAAACCAAGAAACTCTACACAGGTCTCCTGAGGATCAAGTGAGGATAACAGGTTGAGAAGCACATAGTAAACTGAAATATGTTGGCAATGTAATAATTCCTCTGAAACTGTTGGGTAGCCATTAATTCCTTTGCCTTAAGATTCTGGCTCATTTCGAAGGGCCTTGATTTGTCCTGGGAAATTTTCAAATTCCAGGTGTTGCACATGCACACCTCAGCTCTCCTGGGCCTCTACGAGCAGCATTGAGCTGTGGAGAACTTGGAGATGAAGCCATTGGCAATTTACTCAAGGACTTGGATAACCAAGAAATGATCTTGGAGCAACAACAATAACACCCAAAGTGGGCTTAGAGGCCACACGAGTAACACTTTGTGACAAGTGCACACTTCCCCTTGCCCAACAATGCTGTGTTGGCAAAACAGGGTAGGTGAAATCCTGACTTGTGTTGATCTTATTTCTCAATTTTCAGTGGGCTTAGAATCTTTTTATTCTTTGTAAATGTATTGCCTCTTCCTGTTCTTTACCCATTTTTATGAAGATTCTCAGTCTATATTAAGAATAACTTTTTTTTCACTAATAGTACAAAATTGCATTGGCAGAGCTCAAAGTAATATCTGATCCACGCTTTACTCAATGTTCAGAGCTTCTGACCAGCTTTGGAAGCAGGCTCGTTTCCATAGCTGAACTGCACAGTTTCTGTAAGGGGAAAGTGACTTGATGTTCGGCTTCTGTGATTCGAATGCTTTATTTTCTGGGAAGCAGGCGTGAATTTCCTGTCCCTTTGTTTCCTGTTGGAGGCCTTTATCAATATAATCACATGGCATCTGGTATTTCCTTTCAATTGAAGAAACTGATCTTTCTGATCTGTATGTTTGCAATCGAGAATAGGTAGGTTTAAAATATGCATACACACAGCTTCCAGCTAGGTGAATGCAGGCACTGTTAGATGCCTTTACAAAATTTGAAATCCTTTAATGTATTTATATCACCAATACACGTTGAAAAAAATTCCAAACACTTAACACTGAATTAAAAGCCCAACAATAGTTATTTCCGTCGTACATAGAGGGTGTTTAACTTTTCAAATAAAGATACAGACGCTTTCACACTTACGATCGCCAAGGCCCACTGAACGCTTCAAGAGGGAGAAGTCCATCTCCTGGTAGTTGTTGGCCTCATACAACCTGCGGTTTAGCTGTGCAGATTGAGGAATTCAACCAGGCTTTGTGTGTGTGTGTGTGTGTGTGTGTGTGTGTGTGTGTGTGTTTCCATTTTTGGCTTAACTTCACTTACTTGACCTTCAGTGGATTAATCGACCTTATTACTGCCTTGGTTTGTGAGCTATGAAATTGGTTATATACAATTGTGTTTGCAATATTGGAAGTTTTAATTAGATAGTATAAAACATTCTTGATCCTGAATTAAACAGTGAATTATGGTGTATTCGTTTCTTCAAAGGAACATCAAGCCTGATATAAATCGCATGCATTAATTTTTATAACATTCCTTTGAAGTGTATTGCCAGTTCTGCTGCTGTTACCCAGATGGCAGGGCACTGGGAAAGTTAGTGGCTCACCCAGACAACGGAGCTGGACTCCCAGGTCAGGCTCCTTCGGAAGAATTTCACTGTGTTGTGCCAAGAGTACCGGGTGCATCTTCTATATCTTGATGCAGCTTGATAATTATATTATAAAAACCACTTTAGGATTTATGTGCTACTGACTGATTTGTGGAGTTCATCTTTATGTGATTTGAATTGGGGAGGACTATCTAGATTCTTGAACTGTGTAGATTTTGGCTCAATTCCTGCATGTGGCAGTGTTGAATTAGAGTGGTTTGGACGTAAAATTCAAAATGTCCCAGAAGCCAGAGACGCCTCCATCCCTCCTGCTCAGACCCTTCTCCAGTCAGGAGCTTTTCTGGCAAAGGAGACAAGACCTCACGAGGCAGTGCCGTGCCCCACCCCGCTCCCCAGTGAACCCCCCACCTCCACTGACTTCAGCGCTCCCTGCCGCTTCAGAGGGTGGTACAAACCCTCCCTTCTGGAAGAGAAACTAAGGAGGAACTCATTTGGCTTTCCCTGCATGAGAAGTCCTCCTGATTCTTCCAAAGTATGTTTTTAAGTAAAAGAGCATTTTATGATTTCGAAGAAAACTCACTGGTGGCCATCCAGTTGATTGAGACTCCGAGCCCCACTGCAGGGCAAAGTGGACGGACTCCCCCTGGGGTTCCACAGCAGGAACTGCGATCGCCTCCCACATCTTTCTCCGTGAAGCAGCTGTTGCATTTGAACTGCTGGCCTTTAGGTTTGCAGCTGAGCATTTCATCACTGTATCACCAGGGCCCCAAAGGAAACCAACTGCATTGAAATTGTTATCAAAATGTTAATTTTTGATAAAATAGTATTTTTATATTAATAGCATTATAATACGATCTTGGATAATTCTGAATATAAAAGATACTGTGAGGAATCTACATAATGGTCATATGACTCTTTTTTTAACATAACATAGAACACACAATTAGCAAGTGGATGCTCCAGTTACATTCCCTTGTATGAACCACCGTGAACAAAGGGCCAAAAGAGACCTGCAGACGGCTCCTTGGGCTACCTTGGGGTCCTGCAAAATCATAAGAGTACTTGACATTTTTCTATTTTTCCCCAACCCTAACTAGAAATCCCCCTTAGACAGTGCTCTTTATGTAGTAAAATGTTTGCTTGGAAATTAAAAGTGTAAAGTGGAACATAAACTCTAGAAAAAGCTTCATGTGGGCCTGGAAGGAGAGTTTACTCCTCAGATGTGCGTACTTCTTAGTTTTTCTGGGAACAAAAATAATGTCCTCTTCATTCCTCTTCCACTCTGAGTCAGAAGATAATGGGAAGGCAAAGAGCACATAAAGTGCTCCCTTTTTAAAATAAAGCAAGCCTAACTTGATTTTTGCACAGCAGGATTCAGAAGAGGAGAGATGGGGTTGTGTGTGTGTGTGTGTGTGTGTGTGTGTGTGTGTGTGTCTGTCTAATGAGACTGCTTGTGTTGGGTAGTCACACGGATTTTTAACTGACAATATGCCAAGATGAAACACTCAGAGCTGAACTGTTTTTATTTCAGTGAAAGCATTGTTACAGTCCTTAGACTATCTTCTGTTCTAAATAAAATTTCTTCCATCACCACCACCAGGCCCACAAGAAGACATTTCCAGAAAAGATTCAGCGCCTGAGATGTTGAGAGTTATATTTTCACTGGTGTAAATGACTATTTCCGTTACCTACAGGACCCCGATCACAGTGTTTCCGTGTTCTCAGCGTCATTGCTGAGAGGGGCGGAGTGGAGGGAGGTGGTCAAAACACACAAACCTGAGAACCACGGAGAGTCTGGCTTTGTGCTATCTGTCTGTGTGAGCAGGGGAAAGAGTATCTCAGCCCTGCAGTAAGACAGCAAATCCCACGTAGCCAGCTGACCGGGAGCAGTCAGGTGCCTGACATGTTCTCTTTCCCCTCTCTCTTATAAGGCAAATTTGAAGAAAAAGAAGACAGTGTGCCTAAACTGGAGCAGCTCAACAGCTTGGGCTGCATGACTGACATGAACCTAGTGTTAACAAAACAAAACTTGCTACACATGGAACTACTGCTATTGGAGACCTTTCAGTGGAACCTCTGCCTTCCAACAGCTGCCCATTTCATTGAGTATTACCTGTCGGAAGCAGTACATGAAACAGACCTGCACGATGGCTGGCCAATGATTTGCTTGGAAAAAACAAAACTCTACATGGCCAAATACGCGGATTACTTCCTGGAAGTGTCCTTGCAAGGTGAGTTGCAGGCCCCGAGAGTGACTGGTGAACTCTTGACTTCCGTATTCTGTTGCTTAAGTTCACTTTTGGTGTCTCCACAGATCATGCCTTTCTAAACTATGCACCTTCTTTAGTAGCTGCTGCATGTGTGGCTTCTTCAAGGATTATACTCCGTCTTTCTCCCGCGTGGCCTACGAGACTGCATCGGCTCACTGCTTACTCCTGGGACTTCCTAGTGCAGTGCATTGAACGGCTGCTGATGTAAGCCTGTGCACCCTTCGGGTCCTCTTGGTCGTTTCTCAGTATTTCTCTTTAGACAGACGTGTTCCTGAACACAACTTCTCAAAGGCCTAGAGCTTTCAGGGTAATTGCTCTGACAGACACTTGATACTTTGAGTAAGCTTTTGTGTAAGCCTCAGCAGGGAGCCCCTCTTGGCTATTACCTGGCTACAGGTGGTCATTGCTAGGATGATTCCGGGTACGTGATAGAGCAGGGAGCTGCTCTTGCGTGTCCGTAACCCTATAACTGGGCCAGTACAAGTGAATCTTGCCCATTCCATACTTGCCTGTCTTTGAACTGGGAGCCCCAAGGATGTCACCAGAGTGGCAGCCTCACTTACGTGCTTCTTGGGGCTGCAGCTCCTGAGCTGGAAATAGCCTCAAAGCTACCGGCCAATTCTCCAGTTTGTACCAAGGGGAGGCACCTTAGAAGGACAAGCACGTGAGCTCACAGTCACTGAGATTCTGGCCTAGCGGCTGGTAAATAGACAGCGGTAGCCGTGTGTGGAGTCAGCTGATGAGGGAGAGGTGGGAATAGGGCAGGACTTCCTTGCAAATTCTTCTCAGGTAACATTAACGGATGGCTTCCTTTCTGTCTTGGCAGCGCTCATGATAATGATGTGAAAGAGGCAAACAAGCAGAGAGGGCAAGCAGGATCTCAATCAGCACAATTAAGTGTGTTCCAGACAACCTCCCAGTCCTCCAGGCCAATTCACTTTCAGCAATCCCAGTATCTCCATCAGACGCATCAGACGCCCCTGCAGTATCGCCATCCAGTGTCAGAACCACCAAACTGTCAGCAGATTGTGTCCACCACACACACCTCATCTTACACATTACAGACATGTCCTGCTGGCTTCCCAACTAGTGTTCAGGGCCTTGGGCACGTGCAGACTGGTGTCGGGATGTCACTAGCAATACCCGTGGAAGTTAAGCCCTGCCTGAGTGTTTCTTATAACCGGAGTTACCAGATAAATGAACATTACCCTTGCATTGCTCCGTGCTTCGACAGGTGATTGTGTGTGAAGGCAATACCTGACCCAGACAATTATGTGACTTGAAGAGTTTTTAAAAACTTCTCTCCAAAGGAAAGGGAGTTAAATGGCATCGGAAGACTTCAGATACCAACTCCAGGAAGACGGGTATCCTTTCAGTGAGCCCTGAACACCTGAGAAGACTGAGCAAACCCTGCAAGCACTCGACCACCGTGGGCATCAAATCTTGCTACAGCGCATGCCTGCATGGCCAAGATCGCCAAGCCTGGCCGACGGTCCGAGTATCCAAACTAACGCAGCAACAAATCTGGGCCTTCCCCTGTTCACCATATTGAGTGTTGACTTGTGTGGGCCTGGCCAAGTGTGGGCCTAAATGTCAGAGACTAATATTTATCTGTGGACTTGCCAAACAGTCTTTTATGAAGGAAAGTTACAGTATTAATTTTTTAAGAAATCCCTTATTCCCCCTGCAGTTTTGAATTATATTTTTGATTTATGAATTTTTGACCAAGTTTAAAATTGTAATTGTTATTCTATACCAATCTGTGCAGTAAAAAATAAGAAAAAAATTAAGGTGATTCTATATAACTTACTATCACCAACAGCATAGGTATCTGGATTTATATATCAAACTTAAAGGTTAAGTAGCTCTCTTAACTTAAAATCATGGTCATAATTTTTTTTTGCTTTTTCCCTAAATGATCAGTCTCAAATCACATTAAAACACATTTAACTCAGGGAATTGATGCTACTTAGAAACACTTAACTATAATGGAACATGGTTTGGGAATGTTAACTACGAGCTACATTTCCAAAGTCGGCTACAATACTCATGATAGGATGTGTTTTCAATCGGGAACTGCATCGTAGCTCCGAGTGAATGAAGTAGTTCCTACACTACTTATGTGGGCTTCGTATTTCTTCGTGCAATCAATCTAGCCTAGGTTTGATATCACCCTCTTAAAGATCCTTTTCCAAGAGAAGACAAATTGTCACTACTAGAATAAAGTTCTGTGGGTTTGTTTTGGAGTGGAGCGGGGCCAGGATAGTCCTCAGGTTGTGCTAAAATAGCACTTGGTTCTGTTATGTGGAAGACAAATTCCTGAACAACCTCTGAATTTAGCTTGTCAGCCATAACAGGCAAAAAATACCATTTAGTCCATTTCAGTAGCTACTTTTGATGGATTGGCGCAAGAACTGTTCCGGAATGATGACAATTTACTAGTAATACATGAAACTGCCATTACAACAGGGCAATTTGGGAGTAAAGAGTTTTGGAAAATCTAAAAGTATAAAAAAAAATCATTTTACTAACTGGCAAACTATACATTGCATTTTTATGAGAGAAGAAAGATTTGGTGGAGGGAAGCTTTCTGGTGTAAAATTTAGTAAGGTGTCTATTTTTTCAAGATGGCACTTGAAGGAGTCTGCGTGGCCGATAGGTAATTGCCACACTGCACTGGAGCAGCACAAAGGGGGTGTGGGGATGCAGCGGTCTCCCTCCGCAGCAAGCCCATGGCTTTGTCAGGAAGAGAAGGGGGAGGCTCATCACAGAAACAGACTGATCAGGTGGCTCCAGTAGCTCAATGTGGGTGAGTGGCTTCGCCAGTTGAATTCTTAGAGAGTTTGTCCTTAAAATGAAGATGGTTCTATTTTTAGAGCACATAGGGCAGGATGTGGATTTATTAGTCTGGCAGAGGATGTAAGCAGAAAATAACCACTCAGGTAAAAGAAACGCTCGTGGCAATTTTCGAGCTTGAAAATTGAAAGTAACACTTTCCCTCCTTACAGAAGGCTGCTAATTGGATATTGGTAGTTTTTACCCTCAGAAACTTGAATTATTTGAGGGGAAGTAGGGTCAAAAGAAAATCTGTCATTTGTATTCAAAGCCTAGCAATCTGGAGTCTAATTTTCAGTATTTTAACTACCTCAGTATTTTGAATGTAAGCTGTTGGGATGGAGAGATCCCAATTCGAAACAACAGCCGGTGCCTATAGTAATAGAACGTCTTGTCAAATGCTTTTATTGATTGGTTTAAATGTCACTCTTGTTATAGAATATGCCTTTTTTAAGAAGCCTATTAACACTTTCCCCATTTGTATTTAAAGACACTAAAGAACACTGGATTGATTGGGGGGGCAGGGGTTTGAATAAAACAACCGGTTATTATCGCTGCATACCCCAGCTGGGGATAGGGTGGGATGGTTCGAGAACCAGAACTATTTTTAAAACATGAGGTTTCAATATAAATACAAGTCACAACTATTAGCATTTGGGGAGGGGGGTCGGGATTGAGTGGGTTTTCTTTAATTTATTACGTAGTCTTTTAAGGTAGGCTTGGGTTTTGGTTGTTTTTTTTGTTGTTGGTTTTGAGAATACTGGACCATCATTAATGTATACTGTGAACAAATATGTATACAGGGCTTCATCAAAGTCCACGAAATAAACACTACTCAAGTACAGACAGCGAACCAAAATCTGTGTCCCTACAGTCATTACACAGGCAGACATGGTGCTAAAGTCACGCCAGTGGGATTAGATGAGTGCTATGCACTGAATTTTAAAATAAAACTAGTTTTCAATAAAATGGTTTGATGTTTTGTTTTCAAGATAAACTTGATCTACTTGAACTTCACTGAACCTGTGTCGTCATAAAAGTCAACCTTGGAATTGTATATTTACCAAATGCCATTGAGATGTAGAATGGAGCGGTACTGCTGGGAAAGACTCCTTATGCATTCTAGACTAGGTGTCGACCTGCCCAAAAGTACACTGGACACAGCTGTTCACTTTCTGTAAACAATACAAGCTTCCAAAAGTTTCACGGCTGATCTCAAAATCGGACATAGTAAAGGGTCACGGATGTGAAAGGCAACAAGATCAGCAGTCAGTTCACCCAGATAAATGTCATTTGCTACTTTATTCATCTTGGGACTTGGCCGAGGTTGTCATCAAGGGTGCAACTTAACAGGTTTGCACAAGTGGGTGAGGAATTGCAGCCCCTGAAAAACATTTGGAGAATTAGCCCTGAATAATGCCATTTTCACAGTGACGGTCTCAGGGTTTAGCAACAGCCCCCAGAGGCAAATGTAATGTTCTTTACAGATGATTTTAAAGAAATGGCCCCACTCTAGGCTGGGTGGCTTTGTGAGGATTTTGAGAGGCGTGTGACAAGTTTGTAATCAGCAGCCACGCTTCTCAAGCATAGTGAAAGGCCTACCTCTGCCTCAGACAGCTTGCATCTAACAATAACTAGTACGCTTGAAGCCACTAGAATGATGGAGTTTGGAACGTAATACTGTTTAGTGATCACTATGCAGGTCCATTAAAAAAATCCTCCATTTTAAAAAGGAGCCAGTACAGTCTCTAGCAGCATCAAGACCAGGCTTGCTTCCGATAGGCAGGAAGCCTTGCCCCTCCCCTGCCCCTCTACTCAAGTGCTCCCCAGACACCCTCTCCTTACACAGCATTCCCATCTCAAACTGCAGGCCCCCTCAACCTGGAATCCTTGTACCCATACATGGTTTATAACTTACATGTAAATATGCTCCTGTGTTGAGAAGTTTTTCTCAAAGGGTTTGTGACTTACAGTACTCAGGTCTATCCTCCTATATTGTGTGTATTTGCTAGACCCTCCTATGAGATCGAATTGAGCATTAAAAAAAATAGACTTTTTGATGAAGATACCCGTGTGGCCACAAGCTGGTAATAAGTAGAAATCCTCATGAGAAGCCATGGGAGGAACTGGTGAAGTGTTCACCGAGTACACTAAGGGGAGGGAGGGGAGCTGCCTGTCAGATGTCAAGGTCATGCTACTCCAAAAATGTTTCCGTGAACAATAAGCCAGCAGATTGCTAACAGAAAAGCACTGCTCTCAGAGTTCTTCAACAGACACCAATTGTCCTGACGGGACAAGCAAATAAAAACACACACCAGAAGAAAAGCACAAAATATTAGGGGAAAATTTTTAAAGGCACATATAGGAAGGACCACAAAGTAATACGCAAGACAATAAACAAATTAATGAACATAAATGGGCTGAACTCCATTATTGATGAAAGAAGAATTTCCCACTGAGTCATAAAGCCAAACTAAAATCTATGAGGTACAACTTGTACATCAGGTACGATGCTTCAGGTCTGTTGAAAACAGAAGGATGAGCATACCAAATACACCATTGAGCAGTTAGTTCTGACTCAGTGACCCTATGAACAAAGGAGAACTGAACTAGTGGGTTTCTGCGGCTAAAAAGCTTTACAAGAGCAGAAAGCTTCTGCTTTCTCCCTTAGAGGAGCTGATGGGCTTGAACTGCTGGCCTTGTGGTTAGCAGCTCAAAGCATAACCCACTATGCCACCAGGGCTCCTAAGGATAAGTAAACTGATTAAAGAGATACTGTAGTAGTTACATAATCTGGTGCCAAGGTCGCAGCTTGCTGACTTCATTTGGAGGCGCTAAGAAGATAAATAGCTTGCTGGAGGCAGGACACATGAGACTGGTATTATTGACAAGACACACGGAGCTATGCTAGAGCCCTAGAGCTGAAGGAGCCACGTGGAGACCCACACCAACGCTGAGATGCTTCCACCACCACTGGATCGACAAGACTTTCCACCCACTGTCCTGTGATCTTCCTGCATTTGGCGGCATTGCATGTGTTGAGTGAGTCTGAAGAGGAATGTATAGATTGGTATCGGACATATGGGCTAATATCAGACTTAGGGACTCGATTTGGACTGAGCTGGGCTGTTTTCTCAATGTTCAATTGCTCTTGTGTATAAACGCCTTTCTCAGACACATATTTGAGTGCCTCTGGATTTGTTTCTCTAGTCAACCCAGACTGACACAAGTACAAAGAGACTAAAAACAAAGACCAAAAAGATCTTAATCACAGGAGGCTGAATTCAAGCCAAAACATGCTAAACAAAACCAAAGGAAGAATATATTGTTATACTAAAAATTTTCAAATAAAGATAAACAGCAATGAATATTATGGATCAAAAATCTAGGAACAATATTAAAACTATAGGGGATGTAGGAGAAAGAAATACGTGGGTAATAGGAAACCAGCCAACTCAACTCTTGGTCCATGACAATTCAGGAACTGAAAAAAAAAGGATATTAAAAAATCTGGCATATCATTATGATAGATCAATCGGCACTTACTAAGAAATTCTGAAAGGAAGTGGTGTTGATTTGGCAAGCGATAATGGCACTGACTAGAGATGATAACCTGCCATTCATGGAACAGTGAAGCTCTCATGGTAATCTGTCTGAGCCCTGCCAAACCAACTCTCAGCAATCTTACAAAACAGAATAGACTGCCCCGTAACGTTTCTAAAGCTATAAATATTTTTAATATATACATATACTTTTATTGGAGGCTCTTGCAGCTCTTATAACAATCCATAAATCAATTGTATCAAGCATATTTGTACATATGTTGCCATCATTATTTTCCAAACACTTTCTATTTGAGCCCTTGGTATCAGCTCCTCTTTTTACATTTCCTTCCCCTTATGACCCCTTGATAAATTATTTCATATCTTAAACTGGCTGCTGTCACCACCCCCTCCCCCATGGTTTCTGTTGTGCAGAGAGGGGGGCCATGTATGGTTATGTGTCCATCACTGCGATCAGTTCCTTCTTCCTCCCCTCCTCGCCCCATCTTCCCCATAACTTCCTGGTATCACTACTCCCAGTTCTGTTTGAGAGGTTTATCTGACCTGGATTCTGTGTGTTGTGAGCTTTTATCTGTGCACATGCTCAGGCCTCGCCTACAGTGAAAGGCAGGATTGGGGTTATGGTGGTGGGGGATGAGGAAGCCTCCAGGAACCAGAGGAGTACTCTGTGACTCATTGGTGCTGTACTTCAATCTGGTTGACTCATCCCTTCCTTGCTACCCTTCTGTGAGGGGGTGTCCCATTTTCCACTGATGGGTTTTGGGTCTCTGCTACAACACCCCCCCCTCATTCTCAACAATATGTTTTTTGTTTGTTTTGGGTCTTCTGGTGCCTGTTACCTGATCCTGTCTACACCTCATGATCGCACGGGCTGGTGTGCTTCTTCTGTGTGGGCTTGTTGCTTCTCTGCTGGATAGCTGCTTGTTAATTCAAGCCTTTATGTCAGCGGTTTTCAACCAGTGGGTCACGACCTCTTTGGGGGTCAAACAGCCCTCTCACAGGAGTCGTCTAAGACCACATTTCCGATGGTCTTAGGAAGAGACACTGCTCCTCTATCAGTCTCCACGTGGGTCCACCCACATGCAGACACACCTACATACGGGGTCACCCCAACATGAGGAACTCTATTAAAGGGTTGCGGCATGAGGGAGGTTGAGAACCGCTGCTTTATATGTTTGTCATATAATCTGTTGCCAAATTGAGACGAGTGAAGGGGTGGTTAGCCTGTCAATCAGGTCACAGCTTGATGACCTCATTTGGAGGCTCCATGGAGATAAACAGCTCGCTGGAAGCAGGATGCAGGTTGAAGCCCTGGGAGACATTGCAGCTGACAAGACACATAGGGCTACATTAATGGTCCTGAGCTGCAGGAACTTCATGGAGACCCATGCCAGGACTGAGATGCTTACAACATCACTGGATCCACAAGACCTCCTATCCTCTGGCCTGTGATCTTTCTGCAGTCATCATAATGGCATGTGTTTCATGAGTCTGAGGAGGAATTTATAGATTGGTATCAGAAATATAGGCTAATATAGGAATTATGGACTTGATCTGGACAGGGATGGCATATTTTTAATGTGAAATTAATTACTCTTTATATAAAGCTATGTCCTATTCACATATGATTCTCCCTGGATTGGTTTTTCTAGTCTACCAGGACTAACACACTGTAAGACCCCATACACTGTATCTTTTGATAGCCGGGCACCATCAACTTTCTTCAGCACATTTGCTTGTGCACCCATTTTGTCTTCAGCGATTGTGCCGGGAGGGTGAGCAACAGAATGCCAGGTTGTTAGAACAAAGTGTTCTTGCATTGAGGGAGGACTTGAGCAGTGGCTCAAAGTCCATCTACTTCCTCAATGTATTACCATATAAATACATATACATATGCCAATACCTCTATTTTAATGAATTAATATCTTTCCTGTTTTATCTTCCTCCTGTCCTACCATCATGCTCACCCTTCTTCTGTCTTAGTAATTCCTCTCAGCTAGATTGCTGTTGCTCCGATACCCTCAGGATCTCTATGTCCCCTCCCTTGATAATTTATAATTATTATTTTGTCCTATCTTGCCCTGTCCCACATCTCCCTTCACCCACTTTTCTGTTGTCCGTCCCCCAGGGAGGAGGTCACATAGCGATCCTTGTAATCGGTTCCTCCTTTCCCATCGCTGGTTCTTAGTAAGCCTTCCTCAACGCTTTTCATAAAAGCCAGCTTCTCTGATTATTTCCTCAGCATACAGATTGAATAAATGTGGTGAGAAAATGGAGCCCCGACACACCCTTTGCTTTTAAATCATGCTTTATGTCCTTGTTCTTTTCACACGACTGCCTCTTTCTCCATGTGCAGGTTCTGAATGAGCACAATGGAGTGCTCTGGAATTCCCATTCTGCTCAAGACTATCCATACTTGGTTATGATCCACACAGTCGAATGTTGTTTCATAGTCAACAAAACATAAGTAAACATCTTTCTGGTATTTCCTGCTTTCAGCCTTGATCTAGCTGATGTCAGCAATATCCCTTGTTCCATATCTTCTTTTGAATCCAGCCTGAACTTCTGCAACTCCCTGTCAATGTACCGCTACAACTATTGGTGGATGGTCTTCAGCAAAATTTTACTTCCATGTGCTATCAATTATATTGTTTTATAATTTGTGCATTCTATTGGGTCACCTTTCTTTCGAATGGCAAAATATGGATCTTTTCCAGTCAGTTGGCCAAGCAACTGTCTTCCAAATGTCTTGGCATAAACGAGTGAGTGCTTTCAGTGCTCCCTCAGCTTGTTAAAACATTTAAATTGGTATGCCACCGACCACCAGAGCCTTGTTTTTGACTAGTGCTTTCAGTGTAGAAGTCAAAGCTACACTGAAACTAGTGTATACAGCACACGCTCATCAAAATGCAATAACATTTTAGAACACTGCAAACAGAACGGCTAGAATGTAATTAAAGAGAGTGTTGACACATTGTGAAAATTTTAACTAATGTCACCGAATTTGCATAAATATTGTCAAGTAGAAGTCTTATTTGCTTGTAAGCTGTCACCAAAACACAATATATAAATTATATATATAATTTTAAAATGCAATAAAAAAGAAATGTAGAATGTTGTTACATGCCATCAAGTCACTTGCAACCTGACGCAGAGAAACACTACCCAGTCCTGAGCCATCTTCACAGTTGTTCCTGTGCTTGAGCTCACTGTTGCAACCACGGAGTCAATTAATCTCATTGAGGGCTATCTATCTATCTATCTATCTATCTATCTATTTTTGCTGCCCCACTACATGACCAAGCATGATGCTTTTCTCCAGTGACTGGGTTCTCCTGAGAACATGTCTAAAGTATGTAAGATGAAGTCTCACCATCCTTGCCTCTAAGGAGCACTCACTCTGGCTCTACTTCTTCAAAAACAGATTTGTTCTTCATTTTCACAGTCCACAGTGTTTTCTATTATTTTTCCACCAACACCACAATTCAAACATATCAGCTCTTCTTAAGTCTCCCTTAGAGTTTACCTCAGGACTCTACAGATAGCTCAGTATTGTTAGAAATTATATTAATACACTTGATAATATTGATAGACCTAAGGAGCTGTTGGGGGGGGGGGGGTTCATCATTTTCCCATAGAACAAAAACTCTTGAAAGAAAGAAAGATCTGGATATTTCCTAAAGTTGAAAAACATATCTTTTCATATTATAATGCTGTCATCAAGTTGTATATCTGTAAAAAGTTGAATTGGCAAAAGTTATGTCATAGATTATTTAGAACAACAAAAACCGGTCTTACGGTATAGAAGATCAAAGGCATAAAGCTGACTTGAACATCCCTCACTGACCCATAACCCTACAGGGGACAATACTGGAGACACAGTGTGGGAACTGTGCCCGACCTGATCCCACCACACTGAGGCCAAACACTAAGGGCATGCAACCGAACAGCAAGGGGAACAGAGCAACAAAGTCCCCAGGGAATACCAAAAATAGACTTTGGGGTCAGGACTTGGCACCCCATCAGACTTGACCGGAAAACACTCCCAAAGGTCAACAAACAATCCTTGAACTAGCTATAGGCTTTTCTTTTGTTGTTGTTATTGTTTTTGTCATTGGCTTTTTGTTGCTGTTGTTGTTGATGGTTTATTTTCTTTTGTTGCTTTGTTTTGCTCTATCTTGTTTTTGTGCATGTTATTATTTCTGCAGGTCTGTCTAAATAAGATAGGTTTGATGAACTGAGAGGGTAGAGGAAGGATATGGGGTGGAAATGGGGAACTGATTACAAGTATGTACATATAACAGAAAAGTGGGTGAAGGGAGTGGGTAAGATATGACAAAATAATAATCGACATGTTATCAAGGGTTCATGAGGGAGGGGAAAGCACAGAGGAAGGGGAATAAATGAGCTGATTACCCTTGGGCTCAAGCAGAAAGCAAATGTTTTGAGAATGATGATGGCAACCAATGTGCAAATGTGCTTGACACAATGGATGTTATGTATGGATTGTGATGAGTGGTACGAGCCCCCAATAAAATTATAAACAAACAAGCACACCAGCCTGCAAGATCACGAGGTGCCGAAGGGATCCGTTATCAGACATCAAAGAACAAAAAATCATATCACTGTGTGCTCACCTCCCTGATATGATCGCTGAAGATAAATGGGTGCATAAGTAAATGTGGCAAAGAAAACTTAAGGTGCCCGGCTATCAAAAGATATAGGGTCTGGGGTCTTAAAGGCTTAAATGTAAACAAGCAGCCATCTAGCTCAGAAGCAAGAAAGCCCACATGGAAGAAGCACACCAGCCTGTGCGATCACAAGGTGTCAAAGGGATCAGGTATCAGACATCATCAGAATAAAAACTCGTATCATTGTGAAAGGGGCGGGGGAATGCGGAGTAGAGACTCAAAGCCCATTTGTAGGCCACTGGACATCCCCTTACAGAAGGGTCTCGGTGAGGAGATGAGCCAGTCATGGGAAAATATAGCAATGATAAAACATACAATTTTCCTCTAGTTCCTAAATTCTTTCTCCCCCCCCCCCCACCCCCAACCACACACACACTGTAATGATCCCAATTCTACCTTACAAATCTGGCTAGACCAGAGGATGTACACTGGTACAGATAGGAACTGGAAGCACAGGGAATCCAGGGTGGATGATCCCTTCAGGGCCAAGGGTGTGAGTGGCGATACTGGGAGGATGGAGGGAGGGTCGGTTGGAAAGGGGAACTGATTACAAGGATCTACATATAACCTCCTTCATGGGGGATGGACAACAGAAAAGTGGGTGAAGGGAGACGTTGGAGAGTGCAAGATATGACAAAATAATTTGTAAATTATCAAGGGTTCATGAAGGTGGGGGTAGCGAGGAGGGAGGGGAAATGAAGAGCTGATGCCAGGGGCTTGGGTGGAGAGCAAATGTTTTGACAATGATGAGGGCAATGAATGTACAAATGTGCTTTACACATTGACGTATTTTAAAAAATTATAAACAAACAAACAAAAATTTTGTCAGTAGATCGCCCCTCTGATGCAGGCTGAACCTGATATGGTTTCCAAAATTTTCTGTATTTTTGGTTGTATTGTTTTGTTTGTTGATATTACAGTGCATCTCGGAGGTGTTATATCAATGAAAGGCACAGAGCTGTGTTATATGCTTTCCAGTTTGGGGTATGTGAAACCCAGGATTGGTGAACCTGTAAGGACAACAAGTAGAATAAGGGGTTGGAGGGGAGGGAGTAGAGTGGAGGGTGGGAAGTGGGAAGAGACCATGTCAAGGAGTCCATGTAGAAAAAGAATGTTTGGAAACTGATTGTGGTAGCAACTGTAAATTCTACTTGATGTGGCTGAAATATGCAATGATAATATATGTATTAAATCCCAACTAATAAAAAAAGAAGAGAAAAACAATCTGGAAGAGAAAAAAATGGGACTGAGGGTTCCAGGGGACATGGGAGAAGGGGAGGTGGGGGAAAGGAAGTGGTGTTAACAAATCCAGGGACAAGGGAACAAGTGATCCAAAATCGGTGGTGAGGAGGGTATAAGAAGGCTGGTAGGGCTTGATCAAGGGCAATGTAACTGAGAGGAATTACTGAAACCCAAAAGGCTGAACATGATAGTGGAACAAGAAGAAAATAATAAAAGGAAATAGAGGAAAGAAATAGGAGACAACGAGTATTTATAGAGGTCTAAATACAGGCATGGACATATGTAAATATACTTATATATGATGTTGGAGAAATACAGCTATGTGCATATATTTTTAGGTTTAGGATTAAAGTATCAGATGGACACTGGGACTCCACTCAAGCAATCCCTCAATGCAAGAACCCTTTGTTCTATTAAACTGGCATTCCATGATGCTCACTTTCACAACAGGATAAATGAAGACAAAGCGGGTGCATAAACAAATGTGGTGAAGAAAGCTGATGGTGCAGGGCTATCAAAAGATATAGTACCTGGTGTCTTAAATGCTTAAAGGTAAACAAGCGGCCATCTAGTTCAGAGAGAACAAGGCCCACGTGGAAGAAGCACACCAGCCTGTGTGATCATGAGGTATCAAAGGGATCAGGTGTCAGGCATCAAAGAAGAAAAAATCATATCATTGTGAATGAGGGGGAGTGCAGATTGGGGACCCAGAGCACATCTGTAGGCAACTGGACACCTCCTTACAGAAGATCTGAGGGAGGAGATGAGCCAGTCAGCATGCAGTGTAGCAACAATGAAACATACAACTTTCCTCTAGTTCTTAAATGCTTCCTCCCCTCCACTATCATGATCCCAATTCTACCTTACAAATCTGACTAGTCCAGAGCATGTACACAGGTATAGATAGGAACTGGAAATACAGGGAATCCAGGATGGATGATCCCTTCAGGACCAGTGCTTAGAGTGGCGACACCGTCTGTCCTGGATTCCCTGTGTTGAGGGAGTACTTGAGTAGAGGCCCAATGTCTATGTAGGATGTATTTTCATTGTTACAAATTGAACATGATTAAAGCATAGTGATTAATTGCAAAAAACATTATGTAGTTATATATTGTGAAATATTTATTTCTAATTACAAATAAATGAAATTTTGTCTTGAAGCATATGTGGGCAGACCAAGCTGGAGAGGGATAGATAAGCAGTCTTAGTTCCTAAGACAATCTGAAATATGTATGTCCCGAAGGTCTTAGGTGACCCCTGTGAAACGGTTGTTCCACCCCAAAAGAGGTCATGACCCACAGTTTCAGAACTGTAGCCCTAGAGTATCCAAGAATGTAAATCTTTACAAAATCAGACTGCCATGCCTTTCTCCCATAGAACGGCAGGTGGGTTCAAACCAATGTTAGTCCAATGTTTAACCCACAACGTCCATTTTAATGAAAAATGCTATAGGAGAATCCTGATCAAGGGGAGAAATTCTAAACAGATGCCAAGTTCTCATAGACTACACTCGCTGAGATTATCTTTAAACTTTAAACCCAAACCTGGTCTTCTCAAATCCAAACAATAATGTGGCTTAATTAGTAAAAATTATCTGGAGCATAATGCTCTTTTAAAAACCAACTATCTAGTTGGGATCAAACTGACAACCACAGCTTGAAAGATTAAATAGAAAATTAAAAACAAACAACAAACTCATGGCCATTGGAGTCAATTCCAACTCATAACGGCCATTGGGACAGAGTAGAACTGACTCTGTCACCAGGGCTCTTAAAATAGGAGCCAGAGGGGCAGTATATTAATGTTAAAAATTGCAGGTGTGGGGTAGGGAGGGGAGGAAAGAACTTATAAAATCAGGGTGAGAATGAACGTCCATGAATTATACATGTAAAAACTGTTACTGGTGTATGTCTTGCTGTGTATACCCTTAGAACAACAACAAAAACCCAACACCCTAGCTATTCCCACCATGCCTGGGACCCGTATCCCATCTGTGCGTGGCTTTCCCCAGCATGCCCAGTACCATCCTGCCGCCTGCCAGTACTCCTACCTTCTGCTGCCAAAGCTGGCCCCCTTCAGCCAAAAAGCATGTGGCTTCTCCCCTCTGAACCTGGCACCCTCAGCCATCTGTGTGTGGCTCCCCCTGCCACCTCCCATGGCCTCCTGCTGCCCCCAATGGCCTCCCGTCACTGCACTCCTTGAGAAGGCCAAACAACTTGCCCACCAAAAAAGGGAATTCTGGCTTGCTGGGGAGAGAGTTAAACCCAAAGAGATAAAGCTGTATCCCAACTCCCTAGTGCAGTTGGCTAGAGGCAGTCAGCAGAAACATTCCTACCAGCCTCCCAAAAAGAAAGCTCAGGGCTCTTGGACTCCTGTGAAAATGGTGCTGAGCTCCCCCAAATCAACACGCAGAGAATAATGTCTCAACAACAACAACAACAACAAAACCCCAGGATAAGCAAAATGCAATGTCAGAGGAAGTCCTGAACCTAACAATGTGCATAGAAGAAGCAGATGTTTGTTGATCTACCACAGAAAGAAATATTCAGAATGCTGCTTGGAGTCAAACAAAATATGAGGGAAGCAATACAGTAAAAGGATGAAATAATAGAGGAAATAAAGGCCACATGATAACGGGAAATACAAGAGTTCAAGGGTGAGGTAACAAAAGCATATAACAAGTTAACAGACTTCACCAACAGAACAGAAGAAGCAGAGGACAGCAAAAACCTCAAGGATAACCAGGCAGACTTCAACAAACAGGAAAGAGAGTCAAACAAGAAAATCAAACAAGCTGAAGAAACCTTGACAATGTCCCATGCTATGAAGAGGAACACATTAGAATAATTGGAAATCTAGAACAAGATACAATGAAAAAGTCAGCGGCAAAAATAGCGACAGAATTTCTGAAGGAAAACTTCCCCAATTTAATGAGAATCAGGCAACCATTCAGAAAGCAGAGAGGACACCAACTAGACTGAACCCCAGGAAGAATTCGCCAAGGTATATAATAGTTAAATTGTCTGAATTTGAGGAAAAGGAGAATAAAAGGGCATCACCTATTAAGATACTCAGATAAGAATATGCTCACATCTATCAGCAGATATCATGAAGAAGAGGAGAGAATGGAGAATAGAGGGACATCTTCTGAAAGTTGAAAGAGTACAATGACATTCCAAGAATCATCTACCCTGCCATACTATCTATCAAGATAGACAGGGAATTAAGAGTCTTCTCAGGTAAGGAAGTTTAAAAAAACAACTCAAAGAATTCATTAAAATAATCCCAGTACTACAAAAAATTCTAGCCGACCCACTGTGGTCAGAAGAATAACATTCTCTGAGGATAAATAGGAGACCCCCACATAGAGCAACTCCAGCCGGAAGTCAACACACCGAAAACAGCCCCCAAGATCACTTGGCTCAATGGTGAAAAGAAGGCAAGAATGAATCCCCTATACAAACAACACACTGATAAAGAGGGAAGTAGGCAAACACCTAACACAAAAGGTACGAGATGACTGATTAATAACTCTTAATATCAATGGACTGAACTTATCCATTAAAAGACAAAGACTAACAGACTGGCTTAGAAAACATAACCCATCAATATGTTGTCTACAAGAGACACATTTCAAGCTCACAGACAAAATAGGATGAAAATTAATGGTTGGAGAAAAATATACCAAGCAAATGGCAATTCAAAAAAAGCAAGGGTTGCAATGCTAATAATCTCTGACAATATTGATGCAAGGTGCAAGCCATAACAAGAGATAAGAATGTACACTTGTTAGTATGGGTACTTTAAAGAAACAAATCCACAGAAACTCATGTATAAGAGAACGTTTATATAAAGGCTAAGTGTACGTCAAGAAAACATCCCAATCCAGTGCTGCCCAAGCCCTCAAGTTCAACATTAACATGTGTCCAACACCAATCCACAAAGTCTTCCCCCATCTCACAAAACACACACTACCGACACCAATCCACAAAGTCCTCCTCCATCTCACAAAACACATACTATGATGCCGACTGCAGGAGGAAAGCCGAATCAGTGAATGTGTAAGCATCTCAGCACTGGCAGGAGTCTCCACACGGCTGCTCTAGCACCCAGGAATACACTGGGGTAGGTCCATGTGGTTTTTCCTTTGGGATGTCTTGCAGGAAGTGAGCCTTGCCAGCTGAAGCAGGGAACTGGCTAAGGCATCTGTACCTGGTCCAACCATCACAAAGCAAGAGACCCAAGAATAAGAAAAGCAAGGTTCACTGAGCCATTTATCCTTCTGCCCTTCAGTTAACCTCATATGTGTTTATCGGCCAGGTCAGCACAATAAACTACCTCATTCATTAAAAGACTAACAGACTGGCTTAGAAAACGACCCATCCATATGTTTTGTACAAGAGACACATTTCAAGCTCGCAGACTAAAACAGGCTGAGAATTAATGGCTGGAGAACATATACCAAGCAAATGGTAATTCAGAAAGAGCAGGGGTTGCAATCCAAATCTCTGAGAAAACTGGTCGCAAGGGGCAACACATAACAAGAGATAAGGATGAACACTATACACTGCTCAAGGAATCAGTAGACGAAGAACCAGTAAACATAAATATATACACACCCAATAAGAGACCTGCAAAATTCATAAATCAAACTCTCCAAAAGTTCAAACAAAAAAAAAATCACAGGCTCAACAATCATAGTAGGTGACTTTAATAAACTGTTCTCGGAGAAAGATAGATCACTGGGAAAGAAGCTTAACAAGGAGGTCACAGAACTAAATTTAACAATTCAGTGACTCGCTCTGATAAGACATTTTTAGAGCTCTCTACCCAAATGCAAATAAAAGAACATTCTATTCAAACACACATAACACATATTTGAAAAGAGATCACATGCTGGGACACAAGTTGAGCCTGAGTAAATTCAAACACACAGAAGTCACTCAGACCTCCCTCTCAGATCACTACGCTATAAGGTTATAAATCAAAAGGGTGATCAAGAACACAGGGTAAACAATTGGAAGATAAATAACTTTCTTCTGCAAAATAAGTGGGTACTGGCCCAGATTAGAGATGAAATCAGGAAATTTTTAGAAACCAATGATAATGAGAATACAACTTACCAAAAACCTTTGGGACACAGCAAAAGCCGTTTTCAAAGGAAGTTTGACAGTGATAAATGCACACATGAAAAAGGAAGAGAGACATGATTCATATGTTGTCACAAAACCTCTAACAATTAAGACAGAGTCAGCAGAATAATCTCACGAATAGCAAAATAAAAGAAATAATAAAAATCAGGTGGGGTTAAATGAGTGGGAAAATAAGAGAACAATACAAAAAGTCAACACAGCAAAGGCTGGTTCCTTGAAAGGATCAGCAGAATCAACAGACTGTTGGCAAACCTAAGCAAAGAAAGAAAGGAGCAAACATCTATAGACAGGATAATGATGAAACAGGGGAAATTACAACAGAAACTAATGAAAGTAAAAGGCTAAATACACATTACTACACATATGCAATGATGCTGAATACAAGATCGAGGCCAGTGGGTGGGAAGTCTTGTGGATCCAGTGGCATTTAACCATCTCAGTGCTGGCAGGGCTCTCCATGTGGCTTCTCTGGCTCCAGAAGTCTGTCTCCATCAGCCTCTCTCCATTTGTCTTATCCACAGGAATGTGTCAAAGGGAGTGAGCATGTGTCTCACCTCCAGCAAGCTATTTATCTCCTTGGTGCCTCCCAAATGAGGTCATCAAGGTACTACCTGATTGACAGGCTAGACTCCACCCCTTCACTCTGAATCCTCAAAATGACACCAGATTATGTAACTACCACAATCTCTAATGATCATCAATGCAAAAATCCTTAACATAATATTGGCCAATATATAAAACAAATAATTCAGCACAACCAAGTGGGATTCAATCCAGGGATGCAGGGATGTTTAAGCATCCAAGACTGTATCAACACTATTCACCAGAATTACCAGAAAAAGGATAAAAATCACAGGATAATATCAACAAACACAGAAAAAGCATTCAATAACATCCAACACCCATTCCTCTTTAACACACTCAATAAGATAGGAATGGAAGGAAAATTTCTCAATATAATACAAACTATACATGAAAATACAGCATCCAGCGTTATAGTCGATGGAGAAAAGATAAAATCAATACCACTGAAAAAGGGGCCCAGACAAGGATGGATGCCCCTTGTCCCCACTTTTATTCAACATCGTACTGGAGGTCCTAGCTAACAACATAAAGCATACGGAAGACATTAAAAGTATTTGTCTCAGGAGAGAAGAGTTGAAACTATTGTTATTTGCAGATGATATGATTCTAAATATCGAAAGCCCCGAAAGTTCCACAATAGGAATGCTGAAAGCGATAGAGGAATATGGTAGAGTGGCAGGATATAAGATCAACAAACAAAAGTCTATTGGATTGCTATATACATCAGATAGGATCACAAAGAGATCAAAGTAGTACTGTTCACAATAGCCAAGCACAAATTGAAATGTCTAGGGATATACCTAACCAAAAATCCCCCAAATCTGTATGAGTAAAATTACAGAACACTGTTACAAGAAAACAAAAGAGACCTCCACAAATGAAGAATATCCCAAGTTCCTGGATTGGAAGACTCAATATAGTAAAGATGTCATCTACTCAAGGCACTACATAAGTTTAACTCTATCCTGATACAAATACCAACATCTTTCTTCAAAGAATTATAAAAACTGACTACCAACTTCATATGGAGAGGGAAGAAGCCCAGAATTAACAAAGGACTCCTCAAGAAGGACAGAGTGGGAGGGCTTGTAACACCTATTAAACAGTCACTGTGGTCAAAACAGTGTGGTACTGATATAATGACACTCAGACCAATGGAAAAGAACAGAAAACCCAGAAATAAAATGATGAGCATACACACAACTGATCTTTGATAAGGGCCCAAACAATAGCAAATGGGAAGTAGATGCCCTCTTCAACAAATGCTGCTGGGGAAAAAATGGATCTCTACCTGCAGAAAAATGAAGCAAGACCCTTAGCTCACTGCATGCACAAAATTAAGTGAAGGTGGATCACAGACCTTGAGGTAAAATCCCAAACTATTAGGGCCATTAACAAGGGTATTGGGGCAAATCTAAGAACCTTGACGCAGGGAATACATAGACGACCAGAAATTGGGAAGGGCACAGACACAGAAGAAGCACAAATTGACAAGTGGGATATGCTAAGGATAAAACACCTGTGTACATCAAGACTTCACCAAGAGAGTAATAACAGAGCCCACAGACTGGGAAAACATCTTTAGTAACAATGGGCTTATTACTAAACTCTACAATACTCTGCTAACCTACAATAAGAAAACAAAACAAACCAATAGTCCATTGAGGAGGTAGGCAAAAGACCCAGACAGAAGTTTCACAAGGGCAGAAACCCGAATGGCCAATAAACATATGTGAAAATGTTCCCAATCATTAGCAATAAGGGAAATTCAAGTTAAAACAACTACAAGATACCACCTAACACCCTGAAACATAGCCCAACTTAAAAAATCAGAAAGCAACAAATGTTGGAGAGGTGTGGTGAGATAGGAACTCTCATCTACTGCTGGTGGTCCTGTAGGAATATATAGCCACTATGGAAATCAATTTGTCAATACCTAAAATAAATGGAAACCAAGCTACCACATTACCCAGCAATCCCCTTACTGGGCATAGAAGAAGTAAGAAACAGACCACGATCAGACATCTATGTTAAAATGTTCATCACGGCCCAGTTCATAATCACAAAGAATTGGAAACAACCAAAATTTCCATCAATTAAAAAATGGATTAAAAAACTCTGGTATAAAATCAAAACAAACAAACAAAACTCTGGTATATATACACAATGGAGTACTATACATCCCTAAAAAGCAGTGATGAATGCATGCAACATATCATCTCAAAGAAAGAGATGGATGAAATTATGCTGAGTCCACTGAAGGAAGCACAAAAAAAGTACAATAGGCATAGAGGATACATTACTTAATGCATAATTTCTGGGTTGAGGTCCAGGCACCCTGGCAGGGATCAGACCCAACAGAGATGCATATGATGGCATCCAACTAAGAAAAGACAATGGTAGTGTGAGAACAGGGCACTAATCCACCCCCAGGGAGGGTATTGTTTATGTCTGCACAGAAAAGGGAAAGATCAAACCTCACTTTGGTCACCAAGGCTTGAGGGCAACATACCAGCATGGAGCAGCACATAGAGAACTGCAGAGCGGCCCCAATCCAAGCTATGTTGACTTCTTCCCTAGAAGAATGAACTTCAGACGACAGCACTGAAGGCATTGGCTGGGGACAGTGGCCAGTCTGTCCTGACCACAAGGGAGCAACCTAAGCGGGAGAGAGAGAGAGAATGGCCTGGTCCACCAAGGCTCAATGATGACATTCCCACTCTGCACAGAGAGGAATGTAGAGCTGGCCCCAACATGAGACACATCATCCCCTCACTGGCCAACAGTGCTCCGGTGGACAACCCTGGAGACAAAGTGCGGGAATTGAGTGCAGTCTGACACTACCACCACCACCACCACCCCCCCACAGCGGGGAGAATCACGATGAGAGCACAACAGAGCAGCAAAGGGAGCGAAGCACAACAGAGCAGCAAAGGGAGCGAAGCACAACAGAGCAGCAAAGGGAGCGAACGAAGCCAAGAAGTCCCTGATAAATCATAAGAATAGACTTAAGACTTAGGAGGAAGTACTTAGCACTTCATCAGAACTGGTTGGAAGACATTCATGTGAGCAGTTAGATCTGGAACTATTGATAGGCTTTAAAAATGTTATTGTATTTTTAAAATATGTCTACCTATATAAGATAGGCAGGATAAACAATCCCGAGGAGAAAGCAGCAGGACCGGTGGTTTGGGTGTGGAGGTAGGGGGCATGGGAGAGGAGGAGACAGGGAAAGGGAGCAGGGAGCCAACAAACTCAGGGACAAGGGAAAAACAAGGGATCTAAAACTGACAGCGAGGAGGTTGTATTTCACTTGGTGGGGTTTGATTAATTGCAATGTAGCCAAGAGGACTTACTGAGAACCAAATGACAAGATTGAACATGATAGTGGGACAGGAGGAAAGTAAAAGGAAACAGATAAGAACTAGGAGGCAAAAACCATATATAGAGGTATAAATATAGGCATGTACAAATGTAAATATCTTAATATATAAGGATGGGGGTATTGATCTATGTACACATATTTATGTGTTAAATAATTGAGGTAGTAGAAGGACTTTGGGCATCCGTAAGTCTTCCCTTAACACAAGAACACTTCGTTCTAATAACCTGGCACTTGGCGACATTCATCTTCCCAACATGCTTGCTGAAGAGAAAGCAGGTACATAAGCAAATGTGGTGTAGAAAGCTGATGGTGCCTACTATTAAAAGATATAGCACCTGGAGTCTTAAGGGCTAGGCGTTAAACAAGTGGCCATCTAGCAGGGAAGCATCAAAGCCCATATGGAAGAAGCGCACAGCCGGTGTGACTACGAGGTGTCGATGGGATCAGGTATCAGAAGATCATAAACAAATAACCATATCAATATGAAGGAGAGGGGTCACGTTGGAGACCCAAAGCCTGGCTGTAGACATTTAGACATCCCCTCGCAGAACACGGAAGGGATGATTCAGCCATGGTGCAGTATAGCACCAAAGAAACACACAACATTCCACTGGAAGGGGGAGAAAAGGGGGAACCGATAGCAAAAATTGGATGTATACTACCCCCAGGGGGACAAATAACAGAAATGTGGGGGTGAAGGGATACAGCGGACGGGGAAAGATTTGAATATATATACATATATATATGAAATTTATCAAGGGCTCACAGGCTGGGAGGGGACAGGAGGGAGGAAAAAGGAGCTGATAAGGGCTCAAGTACAAAGATAATGTACTTTATAATGTAATGTACGTGGCCACATATGTACAAGTTTGCTTGATATAACTGAATTATGGATTGTTTTTATCTATGAGAGCCCCCAGTAAAGTCATAAGTAAAATAAAGTTACTTTTATTAGTATCTGGAGGAATATTTAGTATTTCACAAAGGGGACGTCTTTGCGGCCTGTTTGAGAACGACAGTTGTAGCATTCTTAAATGAGTGCCAGGGGGCACTCATGACAGACCTGGTAAAGCCTGCAGAGGTGGGCACCCCCAGCTGTACTGCTGTCAACGACTTGGATGCCTCTGGGAATCCACTGCAGCAAGGGGGAGTCGTCTCTGAGAGATCCGGCGATACAGCGCTCAGTGCCGGGCTGCTGATGGAGGGGTCAGGGATTTGAACACATCAGCTGCTCCGGGGAGGAAGATGGGCAGTCGGATTCCATTCACATTCACAGTCCTGTGAACTGTACAGACTGTTACACTCTGCCCATAACAGGGGTGGCAAACTGGCGGCCTGCGGGCCACATGCGTCCCCTGAGGTAATTTTTTGTGGCCTGTGATGTTCTGGAATAAAATGAAAATAGAAAAAATTGTTATGAAGAAAATAGTGCTTAGGGTAGAACGAGGCAATACTGTTCACACAATTCCCTCATTAACCCTTTAACTACTGAAGACGAGTGTACACATGGCCAGTGCCTTTCTGGGGGCCCGTGGACGTGTATGAACGCGCTGGCTCAGGTCCAGCGATGTTTGGAAGCGACATGTCTGCCACTCTCAGTGTCCCGTAACATAAACAGATGCCAATAGTGGAAAGGTTAAAAAGAGCACTCTGGGTTGTGCTGTTATGAATCATACCCAGTGGCAGCACTAGTTCACGGTTTTAGAGGGAAGCCATTATGATTGCGCATCACGCTTGTCAGCTGTCCAACAGTTTGTGTTTTTATTAGTTACTTTGCTATATTTTCCGGTCACAACACAAGAGGTAAGTGAGAACTAGTAGGAGGAAAGTGCTGGCAAGTTTTGGGTAAAAAAGAACAATTTTAGTTTTATAAATACAGTAAATAAAATAAATGTTTAAATAAAAGCACATTTATCATCAAAAAGAACATTTCAAGATTTATCCTGAAGTATTTTGCTATTGTTTTCAGCAATCAAGGTCGTATCGTCTATATAGCACAGGCTGGTAATCAGCCTTTCTTCAATCCTGATGCCAGGTTCTTACTGATAAAGCCCACCTGCTCAGGATACTTGCTCAGCACACAGAGTGAATCAGTGAATGGAAGACGGAGCTTCCCCCTCTTGGAAAGAGTTACAGCCTTAGAAACTCACTGGGCAGTCTCACCCTGTCCCATCGGGTTGGTAGGAGTCATCATTGACTCAATGGCAGCGAAGACCTACCAAATCACCTAGACTCTTGGTCCCGCCATGTTAACACACAACTTTCACTATTACAACCATGGGCTGACAGAAGAACAAACAAATCTGTCTCAGAAGAAACACAGGCACAAGATTCCTTAGAAGCAAGGGTGGCAAGCGTTTGTCTCAAGTCCTTTGAACATGCTGTCAGGGACCCGTCCCTAGGAAAGGAAACCAGGCAGAGGAAGACCCTCATCAAGATGGACTGAGGCAGTGGCTGCAATAACGGACTTAAACGTGGTAGTGATTGTGCGGACGGTGCACAACCGGCTGTGTTTCTTTGTTGTACGTAAGATCTATGAGTTGGAGCCAGCTGGAGACCACCTAACAGTAACAACATGTCTGAAATGGATTTCTTTCCATTCAAAACCAGTCCACGTGAATTATGAAAAGTAGAACGTTAAAAAAAAGGCATTGCCCTAAGTTAGTACAATTTTCCTTGACCTCAGTAAATTGGATCCCAGGGGCTTCTAAAAATATACACAATTGGTGCACTTACTTTTACAATCAAGTAGATTCAGACCCCTACAGTCATAATTATATACTTTCTCCCACCAATTATATGCCAAGGCAACATGATATTTGCAGAACCCCCACATAAAGGCAGTCTTAAACTCCAAAACTCTGAATAAAGCTAAATTCCTCACAGAAGCTGAATGTAGACCAGATTCCTTTAAATATTTGCTGGGTTTTTTTTTAAAAAGGACAAATTTCATTTCCTACAAAACACAACTCTCTCATGAACGATGTCTATGAAGGAGAGGCCAAGAAAGAGAACAGAGAAGGGTGAATTTAGGTCTTGTTTCTTCCTTGTAAGACAAAAGACTTGAGAATGCCTAGATGTCATGTTTTACAAACACACACACACAACATGAATCTTAATAGTTTCTCCCTTCATTGTTTATAGCATTCGAAGGAAACACAATATGGAATAACTGGCTAGAAAATCCTTTTTAAAAAATATATCCGACATCAAGGAGAGGGTACGGAATATCATGGCATCAAGGGACAGTACCAAGAATGTAATGTTCTTTTGAGTCTCAACCACAAAATATCAACACTGGGGCCACTTCCTGCTCTTGTAACTAGAAATAGCTTCATCAAGTTAGGCATTACTCAGTCTTTCCTTTACCCCTCTTCCCTGAAGTTGACATCCTTGTCATCATGTAAACCATAGAATTTAGAACCCTACTCAGTCTAATCTCAAAGATATCAGCGCTCGCGCTCTCTCTCTCTCCACACACACACACACACACACACACACACGCGCGCGCGCTTTACAGAGGTGGGTTATATGGGGGCGTATGTCCTTCTGGAGTTTTATTTTGTGGATCTAATCATGGCACAAAGGAGATGGGGGCTGGGGAGGGAACAGTAGATTGTCCGTAAGTGTTGGGTTGGAGACACCAGCCTTGACTGAGCATCTTGGAGAAAGTTTGAAGGAGTTGCAAAATCCCTTATCTGGGGAAACTGCCTTCATTTTCTCTTTCTGTGGTGACGTTGATGGCAGTAGTGGCATTCCATTGAATTTGTGATTTAAGTCTCTGGAAGAAGTTTTCTAATATTTCCAGGAAAGCTTGCAGTAAAGTGGGCTGGAAACCTTGAGGCAAGACTCTATGGTGATAAGCAGGCATTTAGGGATCTGTGAAACATTTGAAAATATATGTGAAATTTTGAGTGTAATTGTGAAAGTGCATTTTTATGGAGTACATTTGCATCAAGTTCTCAGCTTCCAGTCTGTGTCTGGCATATAATAATGTGCTTACTAAAATATATGAAAGAACAAGAGAATTCTTGAACACATTAAGAAGAAATAGTCAGAAGAGTTATCTGACACTAGGAATTAAAAGTTTCAGAGAAGGCTAAAGAAAGACTAACCTGTCTTAACTATCTTATTTTGAAGAGAGGTCAAGTAGGTAGGCCTAAAACGTTCCCAGTAGATTTAGAAATAAAATGATGGCTGGTGGTTTTTTTAATTGGTAATTTTACTAACCACAAAACTAACCACTGCCATCTAGTTGATTCCAAGTCATAGTCACCATATAGGACGGGGTAGAACTGCCCCTGTGGGTTTCCAAGACTGTGATGCTTTACAGGAAGAATAGGAAGCCTCATCTTTATCCTTCAGAGTGGCTAATGGTCTCGAACTGCTAACCTGGCGTTTAACAACCCAAGGCATAGGTTAAAGAATAAGTAGGTGGGGCAAAATAAACATATGGTAGAGACAACTCTTTCATTAACTATGTCTATGAAGATGAGGCCCATAAACAGACCAGGGGAGATGCCGTGATTCACAGTGTGAGGGTAGAAAAGGAGAATAAAATTTAGAAAAGCAAATAAAATCATAGATAAGCGAAGAAGTATAGATCCCAAGGAGCTGGAGATCTAGCATCTTGAAACAGAAGAGGGTCACCTTTTCCATTGTGAAAGGAGAGGAGGCTCAAGAAGGGATCCCAGGGAGAAGGGATGGCAGTACCAATTTGAGCCATTTTCTATCATATAGTTTCTATTTTTGCCGTGAGAATGGTAGATACAAGACTCCTTGGAGAATGCAGAGAAGGGGCAGGCGGCTGGACACGAGAGAGGGCTAGAGTTAAGTGAAAGTGTTTTAAATAGCTTCGCTGCAGAATGGGAACGCTAACCACGGAAACAGAGAACACTTGCCAAGAAAATTCAAGAACATACATTTGCATCATTACAACTGTTCCCCAATGTAAGGGCCCCCGTCACCCCCACTCCGGAAGTCTTTCAAACAGAAAATAGTTTTAAGAAAAATCCCCTCAATCCCAAATCACCTTCTCTATTATCAACATGGAATCTCCATTCACCTACCACAACAGTGGGATTTGGGAGTGGGAGGGAAAGAGAAATCCTATGCCCAAGTCTTTAGTGAATGACAGGGAATGGTTGAACGGGGCAGAAAGCGGTACAGGCACCAAAGAAACAGAGAATTATTATGTACATATAAAGCTCCAAGTGGAGAGTGAGGCTGTCACGCCTTCTCCTGACCCTAACTGGCGCCAGTTCGTAGAGAGGGGATTAAAATAAACAAAAAACAAAACCCTATAGGCCCACACCTGCTAATCATCTTGTAATGCTTGAGATAGTTAGCACAATGATGAACTGTACTATCAAAAATGTTGATACTGTGCTTGTAGGGACAAATTACTTAGAATGCCTCAGCAAAGGTATCTCAGCCTATACGAAGCGACCCACCACCTCTGCTTACCCCCCTTATCCCCTTGCATGCTCTCCTCAGAACCGACCATTTATGCCCACTCCCCACCTGTACATACTTTCATCACAGCACAGGATTTGCACATGTCATTAAACTTCATCCTCACCTAGATCCTTCCAGGGCTGGGGGTGAGGTGTTGTGGGATACAGAAGGATTTCTCCCAAGCTATCTCCCCAAATATATGCCAAACAGCTGCTTGCGAATGACCAGACACTTGGAGGTCATCAGAAGTAGGTCAGGGGTTTTTCTCCTGAGAGCTATCAACCATCTAGAGCGAGGAGTCACCACTGTCTATCCCACAACAAATAGGGCCTATTCCCTTCTGGTAAGGATAGTAGCTGTCTGTTTCCTTGTAGGAGACTCCAGAGAGGTCAAACCCGCCCAAGGATGACTAAAGCTAGGCTGCCATCTTGAATCTAGGATCCGCCCATCTTGTCACATGTATACCCCCAATCCCTCCTCTTCCTATTGCGTGTATGTCCCTAGACCACCCCCGCTCATTACTGTATTACCTATAGCACAACCCCTTCCTGTGATGTATGTCCTCACCTGTAATTAGGGGGCTTGCATGTCCCCAGAGAAGATAAAAGGCCTGGGCTAGCATTAAAGGTCGCTCTTTCCCTCCATGTGAACCACCAAGCGGGGCTGAGGTGAGCATGCTACTATGAATCATGTCTGACTCCCTTGATTTCAATACTTCACTTCTATCTCTCATGCTCTCTATAACTTTACTATGATCTTTAGTTATTATCACTGTACAATTGCTCCTACCGGACCTGTAATGATGTTAGGGGCTGGTTTCCCCTGACAAGGTATAGCCATTTTTTCATTTCTATCTCTTAACTTTGCATAGATATTTCATAAATGTTTGTCAAATATGAGTTCTTATCATCACCAAATTAAGGGCCAATGCATTAAAAAAAAGTGTATTGTGACTGTGAAAATGGGTCCAATGCATTCAGGCTTTTGACTATAAAAAAAAAGATTAAAAAAGAAAGGCATTATTTTTCTACCACCTTGTAAGGTAAAATTTCTGAATTAAAAGAAATCACAGTTGAGACATCACAGGAAAAAATAGTATATTGAGCATAAAATTGTTAATGAGTTCATGTAATAACTTACCTTTAATATACCAAACTAAAAACAATAATGTCTCAAATTCATAACTTTCCGCCTATGTTCCTTTTTCTCCTAAAACATCTAAGGATTTGCTTACCTAGAGATATGAAATATTTATAAAATCACACTTACTGTTGATAAATAATATGATAACAACAAGACTTTAATTTTTTGTTTCTGATCTTCCTTTCAATCATTTTAGACCTGATCTTATTTTTTTTTTTAAGTTCTTGACATTTTCTCCAAGGTCAAATTTTTCAATTCATCTATATTTGAAATAAATTCATAAACATAGCATAAGCATACAAAACAAAGTGAGTATATCATAGGATTTCAGGCAAGTTCACAGTGTGAGGGCAGAAAAGGAGAATGCAATTTACTAAAATATGGAGGAGAAAGACATGAGAATAGTGAAGGTTTTATGCCCAAACAATTTCAGAGATGGTACAATCACTGAGCTAAATACGTTCTATTGAAATCACAGTATATGATCTAAAGTCAGTGGTAAATATCATCTTCCTTTAGTTCTCCGAATCTTGCAACTAATAGGCCTCTAATTACTAAGTATAAAGTTATTTTAAAGTCTCATGTAAGTGAATTCCTTGATTTGCCCTAATGTTCCTTAGTTTGGGGAGTGCATTTGTCTGTGCAGGAAAACGCCGACTAGGAGAAGGAAGCACTGTTCTGTCCTCATAATTCCATAGGATGTAACTGTTGTTGTGAGGGACCGTCAAGGAGGCTCTGACCCACAGTGACCGTGCGCACCACAAACTGAAACACAGCCGCATCACTGCTCCTGTGCCCGAGTCCACTGATGCAGCCACCGTGTCCAACCATCTTGTTGAGGGCTTTCCTCTTGTTTGCCTTCCCTCCACTTTAGCAAACATGATCTCCTTCTAGGATGTAACTAGGAGGCATAAAAACAGTATTTTTTTTTTAAACCATGCTGAGGAAATTCAGATAAATTCGGGGTTAGTGCTCATTCAGTTCTGGTGTGTTGTTCTATGGCATAAAGCATTTTACTTCACGTGGAAGGACTGGAAATTAGAGCAGCTAAGTAAATGACTCTATTCCTGTTTCTACTCTTTAAAAGTTGTATCGACAGTAATCTATGCATTATCAAATTCTGTGGAGGAAAAATATTAGCTTCAGTCATATTTAAAGATTTAAGGGATTTTGAACATTTTTGTCCATCAGGAAGGTAAAAGAATTTCCCATTACTTCATGTTTAGATAAAACACTGTGTTACTTGAGGGTAAGATATTTTTGTTGATTTTCCCAAGCCCCTTCCTGATGATAGCTCACATATTTCTTGCTTTTCTGGCCACAACAGAACACAAAGCCGATTATCTCTAGAGAACAGTCATAATTCTATAATTTCTGTGCCCCTTTCCTGGTTGGAACTGAAATTACAGACCTCATTAGGCTTACTATAAATACTGCTGGGATAATTTCTCTAGTTAACATTATCTTGCATTTTCCTACCCCAACACTATATCACCCTTCTGCCCACTTAGACAGTTTTGAAATATCTTTCAATTATAATCTATTTCATCATTAACAACTCAGAAGTATTTAATACTACCTATATATTTAGAGGATAGGACTCATACACTTAATCAACTTTGAAATATTTGTACAAATTTTGTTTTTTTCCTCATAACATTTTATTAAGATGTCAAATGGCATTTTTCAACTTTTCTTAAAGTGAAAACCATGCAACTCTGCAAAAGAAACAGTTTCCTGTGGAAAAAACTTAATCCAGCTAAAAGTTGGTTCTTTGAAAGGATTAACAGAATCGATAGACCACTGGAAAACCTAACCAAAGAAAGGGAGGAACAAATTTCAATAGCAAGAATGAGGGATGAAACAAGGGACATTACAACGAACCCTAATGAAATCAATAGTATAATTATACAGTACTATGAAGATCTGTATTCTAATCAATTCAACAACTTGGAAGATATGGACAAATATTTGGAAAAACAATCCCTCCCTAGACTATCCCAGATGGACGTTAAGAACCTCATCAGACCCACAGCAATAGAATAAATAGACAAGGTTATCAAGGGATTACCAACACAAAAATCCCCCAGGCCAGATGGCTTCACAAGAGATGCCAAGCATTCAGGGAAGAACTGACACCAACCCTACACAAACTCTTTCAGAACACAGAAAAAGACAGAAAACTCCCAAATTCTTTCTATGAAGCCAGTATAATTCTGATACCTAAAGCAGTAAGGATCCCACAAGAATTGAGAACTACAGACCAGTGTTTTTAATGAATATTGAAGTAAAAATCCTTTAAAAAGTACTGGCCAATAGAATACAAAAGCATATTAAATAAATAATTCACCATGACCAAGTGGAATTCACACCAGAAATGGAGGGATGGTTCAACATACGAAAGACCATTAGTATTATTCACCACATTGACATGAAAAATAAGAACCACATGCTAATAATGATCAATGCGGAAAAAGCATTCAGCAACATCCAACACCCATTCTTGTTTAAGACACTCAAGAAGATAGGAATGGAAGGAAAATTCCTCAATACTACTTGTCCCCACTCCTATTTAATATCGTACTGGAGGTCCTAGCTAACAACATAAGACAAAGAAAAGACATTAAAGGTATTTGTCTGGGGAAGGAATAGGCAAAACTATCATTATTCACAGACTATATATGATGTTATATATCAAAAATCCCTAAAACTTCACAAGTGGATTGCTGGAAGTGATAGAGGAATATGGCAGAATGGCAGGCTACAAGAGCAACAAACAGAAGTCTATTGGACTGCTGTACACATCAGACAAGATCACAGAAGAGGCAATTAAAAAGTCGTACCCTTTACAATAGCCAAACACAAACTGAAATACCTAGGGATATACCTGACTGAAAAACCAAAAGATCTGTGCGAGGAAAACTACAGACGACTATGACAAGGAACCAGGGGTGACGTCAACAAATGGAAGACTATCCCATGCTCGTGCGTTGGGCTCAATATAGTAAAGATGAGAGTTCTGCCCAAGGCACTATGTAAGTTTAAACTATCCCGGTAGGAATACCATCATCCTTCTCCCAAGAATTGGAAAACTGATTACCAACGTCATATGGAGAGGGAAGAAGCCCAGATAGCAGAGAACTCCTCAAGAAGAAGGACAAAGTGGGAAGACTTGCTCTACCTGACTTTAGCACGCATTATACGGCTGTAGTCAAAACACTGTGGTACTGGTATAACAACAGACACTCAGACCAATGGGAAAGAGCTGAAAACCCAGAAATACAAACACCAGCATACAGACAACTGATTTTTGATAAGGGCCCCTAAAATATCAAATGGGAAGCAGCTGGCCTCTTCAATAAGTGGTGCTGGAAAAAATGGATATCTACCTGCAGAAAAAAATGGAGCAAGATCCTTACCTCACTTCATGCACAAGAATAAACTCAAGGTGGATCACAAACCTTGAGGTAAAACACCAAACTATTAGGGACATTAATGAGGGAATTGGGACAAACCTGAGAATGTTTGTATGAGTGTACTTCTGAATACAAAAAAAATGAAATATTTTGCTCTTTGAATGTTATATTTTATATCAAATTCAAGTCAAACACCAATTTTATGCTGCATGTGATATAAAATTGAGACTTGATTAATTCAATAAATATTTATTGAGTACCTGCTACATGGAGTCCTGATGGCATAATGGTTACATGCTGGGCTGTGATCCACAAGGTCCACAGTTTAAAACCACCAACCGGTCCTCAGGAGAAAGGCGGGGCTTTCTACTCCTGCAAACAGTTACAGTCTTGGAAACTCACAAGGGCAGGTCTACCTTGTCCTGTGGGATCACTATGAATTGGCATCAACTCAATGGCAGTGATTTTGTGTTTGGGGTTTTGCTACGCGCTGAGATTGTGTGGCTATTGGGGATTCAGAAGTAAAACAGCCCGATAAGTCAGATAAGGTTCCTATTTGTCTACTACTATGAAGGCTTTTAAGTTGAAATTCAGATTCAAATTAGAATCAATTACAAAAAAATAAAAATACATAAACCAATAAAAAATGTTATAAAGACACTCATGTCCTAGAACCAGGGTTCGAAAGCTCAAAGATCATCTACTATATTTTATCAATTCCATGATGTACATTATTTCACAGTTTAAAATCTTCGAGATCAGCCACATCACACAATGCGGTCAGACTAGAGAGCAAAAGTGATGGTGTTGTTACCACCTGTGTATGCACATCAAAACTTGGTAAGCATCGGAGGTGGGACAAATGACATGAGACACGATGAAAGCACTTTCAAGGGTCCTTGGAATTCGTTCCAACAGGATTGCCCTAATTCAGGTAGACTAGAGTCCTCACCAGAGTTCCCTTCTCATTCTTCTTTTTTTTCTAAAAGTACTTTAGTAAATGGAGGGAAGTGGGTATTGTATATGTAAGTAGACAAGAACACACTTTTGCCTAAATTAAGACATAGTTAAAAGAACTAAAGAACTTAAGACATATCATGTCTGTTTTTCCTTGTGTAAAACAGAGATTGTTAGGATCTAACTCAGTGTAGTTGTAAGGATTGAGATCATGTATGAGAGTGAGTCAGAAAGCATGACTATGAGGGTCCTCATTCAAACACACAATTTTTAATTTTTAAAAATGTTTAAACATTTGTTTTCCATGAATGGCTAAGGGCAAATTTTGTAAGTAATATACTTTCATCTTGGTAAGGCCCCTTTCAAAAAACAAGGTACAATCAAAACCTTGTTTGGGTCTCAAAATTGTAAGAAAGACGAAGTTGACTGGTTAAGTAGGTAATTATAGGGCCCGTAGTCACTCTCCAGGTCTGGAATTTAACTCACCCCACCCCCCACCAGATTAATTTTCATCCCAACAGTGCACAGGACTGTACAGGGAACAATAAGGTGGTGATACACTTGAGATAATCAATCACTTAAGATCAAAAAGGCAGCATTTACCCAAGGACCTAGCCAGGGGGGTGGACATACAAAGCAGAGGGAGCAAGTGGGTTAAGCAATGGTCCATCGAGGGGACTGCACTAGATAAACTGAAACAACATGTGTATGAAATTTCAAATGTGTGAACCTTCACTCGATTTGCATTTTTAAAAAGCTTAAAGCAGTACCATCTCGAGTGCTGAATGTTTCTGTACAACAGTGTCACAGACAAGGTGAAAACCCAAGTGTATTTGTGGTTTTCTACAGCTACCAGGCTGACCCAGAGTACCTCACTGCTTTCACACAGTAACACTTTAGCTACCTTCCCCAAAGGCATTGTAAAACAAGTTTCAGGGGGCTCCAAGCCCTCCTGCAACAGTCATTTTCTGAGCTCAAGATTCAAGGGAAATCTGTGAAATGAGACTTTGTCAACTTCCCTGTCACAATCTAGATGGAACCTACCTTGCAGGAGGCACAGCTGGGAACATCACATCAGGAGGCCACAGTGCTGGGAGTGGACAGCATGACTAAGTGGCTTCGAGCAGCTGGCTTCCCAGGGGGAGGAGCAGTGTCTTCATACTTTACCCTGGGCGGAAGATGTGCCTGATACTTAGTAGATGCTCCATACATGTTGGATAAACCAACTGAGACTGAGAAAGTCTACCTACTGCCACTGAGTTGCTTCCAAT
Source organism: Tenrec ecaudatus (assembly GCF_050624435.1). Lineage (NCBI taxonomy): Eukaryota > Metazoa > Chordata > Mammalia > Afrosoricida > Tenrecidae > Tenrec > Tenrec ecaudatus. The sequence goes on from NC_134545.1 coordinate 80,680,252, forward strand.
TCATGGTGACCCTAGAGATATGGTTTCTAAGACTGGAAATCTGAACAGGAGCAGAGTCTCGTCTTTCTTCTGAGGAATGGCTCGTGGTTCTGAGCAGCTGACCTGTGGTTAGCAGTTCAACCTGTGGTCCTTCATTAATTGTACCTCCCACACATCTCACCCAAAGTAGAAACCAGCTGGTCACCATTGCCTTACTGTTACTTTGCCTCAAATCGAGCAAGTTCAGTGACAGGGAATGTCCTGCGTGAACCGGCCTGTAACATGCAGGGCAGCTTGCATCCTCACATCTCCAGGGGCTGGGATTCGGCATGTGGTCCACAGACGTGTGCCCATGGAGCTGTGCAGCGCAGCAGCCTGGGTGTCGGTGCCCAAGGTCCTTTTTAATGGTGACCCAAATCTGTTTTGTTAGCACTTCCACACATTGGTCTCGGTTCTGCCTGGTGAAAACAAGGACACAGTGCCACCTGTATCTTCTATGTGAAATCCTTCCACTTTTAAAATATTAAATGATTTATCAGGTTGTTAAAGACAAGCAAACAAAAAAGCAATTCTGAAGGCATCTATTGGGTCAGTTAAATTTAAGGCGGAGAGGTCAGCTCAAGCTATGATGACTAAATTTTTTAGATTCTGGGGAGGTGACCTTGATAAGATTGTCTCAAAGGAGGCAACAGGGGATTATTAGGAAACACTTTGAGAAAATCGAAAGCGGTATTGGTAAGAAAAAGGCCCCAAAGTTGTGCCCAGAGTTCCTATCACAGCAATGTCCCTGTTTATTCTTTAAAGGTGCCAAGGAAAAGGAGGGAGCGGGCAGGGAGAAAAGAGGGGGTTGAAAGTGAAATGATGATGGAGGGAGCAGGGCACTAATCCACCCAGGGGGACAGTAATGGCCTTGTCGCCACAGAATCCGGAGTGGACATGCAGACCCTACCATGATGCACCAAACTATGAAGACAGCGTGGCCACGGGGAAGGATGTATGAACAGAGAGAGCTACAGGGCTGGCTCCAACCAGAGCCAAACTGACCCCCTCCCTGGAAGTGGGTGGGGCAGAGAGCAGAACTGAACCTACAGGTTGGGGAGAGGGGCCAGTATGCCACACCCACACCCACACACAAAATAAATAAAGGTACCAAGGCTGACCTATGAGAATTTCATTGGGAAACCTTACCCCAGCCACCCTACATCCCTGATCTTGTTTGCTCAGATTTCTTTTTGTTCTCAAAACTCAAGCAAGGATCATTGAAAAGGAACAGACTTTGAGTCTCAAGGACACCAAGGCTGCTGACTGACTGTATAAACTGAAACATGCAGAATTCTTGGGGTTTCAGGTTAAAGAGATGAAAAAAGTCTTCAAAACTGTATAAACCTAGGTGGAGGATATGTGGCGATATAACAGCTTCACATTTTGATATGTTTGTTTAATACATGTTTCTATGATTTTGTAACAATATACTTTGACTTTCCTCCTCTGTGCAGGACTCATCACAAGGCGCCCTGGTGACATAATGGTTAAATAGTGGGCTACTAACCAAAAGGTTGGCCTCTGAACTCACCAGCTTCTCTATGGTCTGCTCGCGTCCATATTGACAGCCCAGCACAACCACTGTATGGCGCTTCCTTAAAGTAAAAAATAAAGAGACCATCTGCGCCAACAAGCTCACTACTTGGCATATATCCTCGAGAAGTGAGAGTAGTGACATACATAATGCTCATCACAGCATTATCTACAATGGCTGACAGAAAGGACCAACTTAAGTGCTGATCAGCAATGAATGGGCACACTATTGCACACGTTCATAATGGAATAAATACTAAGCAACATTAACAGGGAACTCTGGTGGCACAGTGGCTACCCACTGTGCTGCTAACCAAGGTCAGCAGTTCAAAACCACCAGCTACTCCTGTAAACAGTTAGCCTCAGAAACCCACAGGGGCAGTCCTACCCTGTCCTACTGGATCACTATGAGTCAGAATTGATGCCATGGCAGGGAGTTTTTGAATTGAGAAGCAACATTCAACAGTAACAAATCTGTGTAACATCTCAAACCATGGATGAACTAGGAGGGTATTATGCAGAGTGAAACAAGTCAAATGCAGGGTTTATACAGAGAAAGAGATCTCCTTTGATAGATAAAAGAGATGGTGTGGTGAGGAGTGGGAAAGAAAAATCGCAAACTAGATTGTAGACATGTATTAATTTGGGTGGAGGGAAAAGCAATACATTTAAGGGGGCATCTACACATGATGAAGGCAAAGAATTCTAGGAGGTAGTGAATAGTAAAAAGCAACAACAGTAAATACGATTCCATTCATAATCCAATGATAACAGAAATAAAGTCCAATTTACAAGTAGATATGCAAACTGGATGGGTGTGGGATGACATGTGAATATACCCATGAACTTACTATATGTGTCTGGCAGAGGATATTTTTACATATGAATTTGTTTTGTGCTGCAAATACATCAAGGTATATAGTAGAATATATACCTTGCTCTACAAAGTCAGGCAAACTTCTGAGCCATAACCAAACACCTTGAGAGACTGAGTCACTGGACTTGATCATGACCATAATCTTTGGGGGCATCTCTGTCAAATGGCATAACTTAGCGCATACTTTGATAATGCGTGAATGGGGTCTTAAATGGCTTGTGATTGGCATCTCATCTATAGCTACCGGCCTCTTCCCATCTGGAGAAGAGTGAAGAGAATCAGACTCGAGGAAACAATGAGCACAAAAGACGATGGACCCTGTGAGCCACAGCCTCCACCAGCCCGAGACGAAAAGAAACAGATGGTGCCCAACTACTGCTACTAACCTATCTGACTGGAATCACAACAGAACGTTCGGGACAAAGTTAGAGAAAAATGTAGACTAAAACCTTTTAAACCATAAAAAGATCAAACTGAAAGCCTTATAAAGACGACTGAACCCCCCCAGGTTTATGGCCCTTAGATACCTTTCAAACTTGGAACTGAGCTCACTCCTAGAGTTCACCGTTTAGCTAAACCATAACAAGCAGTGAACCATAATACCAGCGAGGAATGTGCTCTTTAGAACAATCAACCAAGTAAGACGAGAGCATTTGTTCCTGACTACAGTTCAGAAGTGAGGAAGGGGCAGGAAATGAAGGTGGAATGGAAACATGGAACCCAGAGAAGTAGAGTGCTGCTACGTTACGGAGCACTCTTCTTAACATTGCAACCTAATGTCGTGAAATAACATGCGTGTAAATTGTGGAACGGGAAGCTAATTTTCTTTGTAAACTTTCACCCAAGCCACATAATGTTCTCCCCGCCAAAAAACGGGGCAAGATTTACAGCCTACGGAACCTTATGGGGCAGTTCTACTTTGCCATACAGGGTCACTATGAGCCAGAATCAACTCAAGAGCACACAACAATTAGTGTTCTGTAAATGTTAACCATTTGGAATGAAAGTTTACCTTTTGTTAAAAAGCAATGTAAAGCTATCATTAATTATTCTATAAATATTGTTCAATATATGAAGTTACATCTAGCTACTTGACTAAAATACTAGAAAACTAAATAGACAGTCCATGTTTGAAATGACCATCACAATAAGAATATCCACCTTGACAAGGCTCTGTCCATGTTCACATTGTACCGCACCAGGAACCCAACAGAACTACCTGCAAGAAATCGTACAAAAAATAAGATGCAAAGTTACCTATGACTATCATATCAAATCAGTGCATGCTGTTTGCAAATGCATTTATGAGTATAAGCTCAAAGAACATAGAAATAAGGTACAACATATTTATTGACCATTTATTTTTGCTTTCTTTAAAATGCTATTATAATTCAGTAGTACAGACATAAAGATGTCAGTTTTAGAGGTTAAACATACCACAAGAGAACATGATTCGACCACAAGAGTGAGGATACTAAGGCTCATGATTTATATATTACTGAACATGTTTTAAAGAGTTGTCTTATCCAGTATCAGCTCAGTGCTTTACACATAGAACGTAATTGTGAAAACAAATCCAAGGTGCTTTATAATGATATTTTATCTTTCATTTAAATACTGGGATATTCATGAAGGGGGTAAATACTGGTCACGTTGATTGGTTTTCAATCCTTTATAAATGGGTTCTCCCAATTACTAAGATCTAAGCAAACTCCAAATTCTCACACTGTATTGTGGAGGTGAGGCCTGAGTCTGTCATGGGTAAACTCATTTTAAGGTAGGTGGTTCAAATTCTCCAACTAGCTGCAGGAAAAACAGATGTGTCTTTCTGCTTCTCTAGAGATTACAGACTGGGAAACCCTGTGGGGCAGTTCTGCTCTGTCCTATGCAGTCATCAGGGGTTGGAACTGACTCTACACCACGGCAGTGGGCTTTAGAAATTACGGAGTAAGCCTTTTGATCTTAGTTTAAGATTTACAGCCTAAAAGATGACAGCCTTGGAAATCCTTCTTTAAATCTTCATTTCCACATTTTTTTGCTATGAAAACAGTGGTATTCGGTGTATTTTTAAAAACCTGATCATTACATCTCAAGAACCTCCTCACTGTCAAGGTAATTCCAACTCAGAATGGCCCTATAGGACATAGTAGAACTGACCCTGTGGGTTTCGGAGGCTATAACTTTACGGGAGTGCAAAGCCCCATCTTTCTCCAGCGGCTGGTGGCTTCGAACTGCAGAACTTGAGAATCGCAGCCCAACTCGTAGCCACTGCACCACCAACCAGGGCTCCTTCATCACCACATATTTCAAGTAAATAAAAGTAATTTCAACTGGAAATTTGAGGACAGTTCAACTGAGGTCCTGAATCTAACAGCACTGAATTAAACTACTAGGAAATTTTTAACGAATCAACTCACAGTCGCTGCGGTTTCACCCACTGACAAAAGCTACGGACACCCTCTAGGCAGGAAAAACAATTCAAATTACTAATCTAATCGAACGCATTCTCAGAAGCTCCTGGACATGAAAAGCTTTGTCATCGAGGTAGAACTCTACTGTCTTAACGTTGTCTCCTGACAACTGCGCAGCAGCAAAGCGCAACACCTTTTCTCTGAATTTCTTAAACATTCACCCACCCTTTTCCGACCAGATGCAAGGCACAAGAACACGTTTGTTAGATGCTCACCAGCACATTCGAAGGTCAACCTTCGAAGGAAACCATCCAACGAAACCGTGTGAATCTCTCCTAAGGCTGGAACTTAAAGGAACTCACAGGGCCCGTTTCTATAGGTTTAGGTCTTTTCCAAAACCAGTCCTGGCCTGCACGAGACTCACTAGACATTGGCAATGGCCTAAGTCGACAGCAGAGCGGGGCTGGCAATGGGGAGGCAGGCTGTTTGCACGTGTAGAAGGCGCGACCACAGGGGGGAGCCCGTCGAGCCAGGGCGCCGGGGCCCACGAAGCCCGGACAGGCGCCCGCCCTGCGGCGCGGCCCTCCCTCCTCTCGCTCCACACGGGTCCCGCCCGCCTCTTCCTCCGAAGGCCGCCGCCGCCCGCCCGCCTGGCTCCTGCCCGGGGGAGTGGCGGGAACCAGCCCAGCACAACCGGGGCGCGGCCCCCGCAGCCCCTGGGTGCGCTCGGACCAGACGGGGCCCTCGTTAGAAAGGGCGGCGCTCAGGCGGTGGGGAGACCCTGCCTGCTCTTGGGAAGCTCCTCCTTTGTCCCAGGAGAGGCGCGACTTGGAAGCCCCAAGCTGGGGGAGCCTTTGGAGCAACCCTGACCCCATTCCCATCGCGAGCTCTCAGCGAAGGGAGACGGGGGAGCTATCTCCGGGCACGGCGGGGGCCTGCGTCTCTCCCGGAAGTGACGCTGCGGCTCTCCCGGAAGTGACGCGCTGCGGAGGGATCCACGTTCAACGCAGACGGTGAAGAGAACCCGGAAGTCGTTCTGGATGCTGAACCTTTGGCAATGGCGGTGAGAAGCTATGGCATTTTCAGACCCAGTTCCTCCCGGCACATTTTGCCTGGCGGTCATTGAGTGAAGCACCAACACAAACTACTGCCAGAATATTTTATTCTTCCTTCAAAAGAACCTCAGGAGACAGAGTATTGTTTCCATTGAATGTCTGATGAAACTGGCCTGGGGGAGGCAAGTCCTCTACAGCTAGTATTTGGTGGAGCTGAGTTCTAACCACTGTGCGGAACCTGTGCTTTTAACCTCCGTGGTACCGCTGCTCAGGAAAGTACAAGCCCTGGCACATGAGATTCTGATAACCCACTTCTGCAAAAGTCTTGTTCACTTGACCTCAGCATCCTATTGCCCAATGAGTGTGCTCAAGTGACTGCACTGCCCTCCCTCGTTACAGGGGACACAGGACAGAATTGTGTCAGGCTCACTTCTGCAAACCCGGTGATTTCACTCAGTATGCACCTCTTGCCTCGGTCAGACTCAACGTGTTCTTTGCTCTTCCTGAAAAGGGTTTCTGAGGAAGTTGCCACAAATGATCGGACTCTGGGAGGAGCCCTGGTGGCACAGTGATCAAAGCATGCTGCCTGCCGCCATCTCTACTGCTCTGCAGGAGAAAAGTCCTGGGAGCTTGCTTGCATATTTTCACATATTCACCATGTGTCAGAATTGACATTTTGACACACAGCAACAAGCATGCACTTAACCAGGCCTGTCCACATTTATCAATACTGGTTCTGGCCAAAGGAAGCGTCTGGTAACTACTATATGACTTTCCACCCAAGCAAGTATGCCCTCCCCTCTCCCTATTTAGATTACAAATGTAAAACAAACTATCGTTTTACCTTATTTCTACATTAACTAACAGGTCCTCAAAAACTAAAGTCTGGATCATCATTTAAAAAATTAAAACACGCACGCACACACACGCAAAAGACTTCATTGTCATTGAGCCAATTCCAATTCATAGGGGCCCTATAGGACAGAGTAGCAAGGTCTTACAGGATACCCAAGACTAATCATTAAGGAAGTAGATTTCCACATTTCTGTTGTAGAGTGGCTGGTGAGTTTGCACCACTGTTAGCAGATGAGCACTTAACCAGTGCACCACCATGATGCCATGTGAATAACCACAAGGTCCTAGATTTATAAAAACAAGCTATATGTAGACAAAACTACTAAGAGCAAATACATCAAAGTCTTATTTACTTTTATGTTTTCCATGTCTTCAATGAGTTTTTTAATAGAAGAAATACATATGAACTGTGGTAAACAGCTTTAATTGTCATCTATTATACTAGATACAACATTACATTGTTCACATTTTTCTAAATGACAAACCTTGACACAGTCACATAGAAGAATCCTGTTTTATTGGGAAAGTTTTGGGGTTTTGTCAGGTATTAGCAAAGTTTGGCTTCATAAGCATCACTCAAACAATGAATCAATGAGGAAAAAATAATAGTTTTCACACATTTTTCATAAAAATGCATTTCAACCAAAACTTTCCTTCTTAAAAAAAAAGTACAGTCAGAGGGGGACTCTAAATAAGACTAGGTGTAGAAAGCTATGTTTGTTCTGCCTCCTTTGGGGTACAGCCTTGTGGCAGATACATAATCTGTCAACTTGAGTGAAGACGTGGAGTCTAGGCTGTCTATCAGGTCATATCCAGTGAGGCCTCTGTATGGGCATAGCCTTCTGTGGAAGATTCTGAGATCTCCTATCTTCCTCTCTGGAGGCAGGACACACTCTTTGCTTTACATTCCTGTCGACAAGCCACATGGAGACACTCTGGAGCTGCAGGAGTCACGTGGAGACCCATGCCAGCACCGAGATGCTTCCACCGCCACTGGATCTACAAAACTTTCCACCCACTGGCCTGTGATCTTCCTGCATTTGGCATTATTGCATGAATCTAAATACAATAAGTGAGTCTAAAGATGAATTTATGGACCAGTATTGGACAAATGGCCTAATATCAGATGTATGGACTTGATCAGGACTGGGCTGGAATGTTTCGCAATATACAATTGCTCTTTTATATAAAACTCTTTTTTATACACATATGAGCGTCTATGAATTTGTTTCTCTAGTCAACCTGGACTAACACAAGCCTCAGCAATTTATCTTACAGACTGCAAACTAAATCCTTCATTCTGCTCAATTTTCATACTCCACTCCCACTTTGGTGACCTCTCATTCAGTAATAGAACAAGAAATTCAGAAACAAGACAGAAGAGAAACATAAAAGGAAAATAGGGCAAGGGTATTGCATGATAACGCCAAATGCTAATAACTGAGGCTCCGTTTCCTTTGGGATTCCAAGGTAGCATGTAGTAAACTTCTCAGCTAAATCTCCAAAGAAGCCTGGCTGTTCAGACAAAGATGCATTTCTATCTACAATATGCCTACACACATACTCAGAAGCTGCAACAACCAATCTTGTCAAATATTTAACTCTACCTTCATAAAAACTAGACATATGTGTGAATTGTGCTAAGAGTTGTATGGGCCCCTAATAAAATGATTAAAAAAAACCCTAGATATATCTTAACATAACTTGGATGCCTAAAGAACAACAGATACGAAGTAAAACTCTCAGTTTCCTCTCATGGCGGACAGTCCCTCCCACTAGCTCATTTACCCCACAGCTAGTGGAATAACTGGATAGCCAACTGTAAGGTTTGCCTACAGCATCTTCATGCAACGATTGTGAAATAGGCAAAGTGTGATGCTGCCAAAGTTCATGCTTTCAAAGGAAGTATCTTTGCTTTCATTTTGGTCCCCCGAGAAGCAGATGTAGAATGGATTTAAAAGTGAAAGGATTTTATTAGAGAAAACACCTATGAACCAGAGAGAATGGAGAAAGAAGGCTGGGGGCTTGCGGGGCTAGACTGTGGTGCAAGTCTGTAACGGAATGACGGAGGGAGGAAAGATTGGGTGGAAGTCTCCTGGGTGGCTCTAAAGTCTAAGGAATATGCAGCAAGGCCACAAGAGAGTCCTGCGGCTAAAGTAGTCTGTCACTGGAGTACTCATTCTTCTAGAAGTTAGCTTGCCTCATTAGCCATGCTACTCAGACACTGGTTGGAAGAAACCCATGGGAAGCTTAACCAAGCCCACGGGAAGCTTGGCTCTTGGTGCAATTGTAGCAAAGGAGTTCAGAGTTCAGCATCAAGGACCCTCAATCACATTTATTCCCTGAGTTTGATAGCCACAATCCAAGGGCTGGTTGCCCAATCCTTGGACCCTCTTGTCCATTGCAAAGCTTACACACAGATTTTGAGAGATGATTTCACGATGAAGACTTTTGGAGAGGGGATCAGCCCCCTTCAAGTCTAGTGAAAGGAGCTTCAACAAAGAGAGCTTCGTGTCTCTTGAGGTTTCAAAAGTAGTATTCAACTTTCATCTAAAAAAATATCAAAGACATTAGAATCAGACCAGTGAGAAGTTTTGTTGGCAGAGGAGTAAGGAGAGAAGAGTTGCTGTATGTTCAGATCAGCCTGCATGGTCACAATTCATCGGAGAAAATGATGACTGTTTCTCCTGCACCAGATGCGGGCCGTATGAAGGAGAGAGGGAGCTGGCCCAGAGCTTTTTGATTCTTTTCCAAGAAGACTGCCTGGAAAGGAAAGAGAACTCCAGCCGCCAGAGTCAGTATGGTATGGGTTTGTTTGTTTTTTCAACCATGAATTGTAGATGGTGCAGTCGCTGTAGGAATAGAATGCATGCCAATTGCCCATGACAAGTTTGTCCCAGTGGTCCTAGGACTGTTCCATCTCTAGCACTGAAACATTCTAATTGGAATGATTCTAATTTGCATGTCCCAGGAGTTGCAAATGGAACCTCCCAAATCGCTACAGCCAGATGTAATGAAAGTTGAGCTGTAGGTGGGGAAAGACCTAGAAAATGAATTGATCCAATAAGTAAAATAAAGAAAGCACATGTGAAGATTATGGTTGTGTGTCAACTTGGCTGGGCCAGGATTCTCGGCGGTTTGCCGGTTCTGATGGAATCACATCGAGGAGCAAACTGTTCTGAACAGCCAGTCAATTGAAAGGGAATTTCCTCAGGGTTGTGGTTCCCAGTATGCAGTAACAGAAAGTCTCAAGACGACTCACTCAATCAGAATATAAATCATTCTTTCATGAAGTCCAGACAAATTCGATTTGAGATTAGTATGGTGATTCACAGAATGAGAATGCTATCTTGCTTCTATCTTGTTTCCTTCGCATGCGTGACTTCCATTTTCCAAAGTAATTTCATCATCCCAGATGGCTGCTGAGACTAATCATGATATACACACTTCAACCAACAGGAAGGATGAGGGAATTCAAAGACAAACCCACCTTTTCCACAAAAAGGAAAATCCTCTAAAGCTGTACACATACTTCTGTAAGAAAAAGGTAGTCTTGTTTTGATGCTGTTCTTGGAAGCAAAAAAGTTTTTGTTTTCGTTGCCCATGCTTCCTGGCATTCCCTTCGACTGTCTTTGAACTACAATAGCAGAGGTGAGTAGTTGGCACAGAGCCTGTGTGGCTTTGGCAAGCCTAAAATATTCACTATCTGGTCCTTTAAGGAAAAGAAACGACAACCTCTGCTGTAAAAAAGGGAGAACTAATACTGGGGGACCTCCAGCCGTCTCTGTGTTGAGGAATTACATTTGGACTGTTTGAAAACCTTCCATAAATTATAGAAATATGCTCAGTGTGGAAATGTGCTAAATGTTCCAAAGATGTCTTTCGTACCTTCTAAGAAAGCGTTTTCTTTTCCCTCATCGCTGTTGAAAGGATGCTGAACATTAGAGGCTGTTGATCTTCTGTAGCGTTGTTACTTGGATCATCTCAGTTGACATGGGTAAAAGTAGTAAACCCAAGGCCGAGATTAAGAGAATCAAACTGAATACTGGGCATGTCTTCTGATCTTATTACAGTCTGTCCTTTCTAGAATCCGTGCTGCTCAGAAGGAGGTCTGTGTCTCCTAACATATGGACATAAAATTCCAAAGGAAAGCCAGTACACATGGAGAAGAACAGATAGAAAACACTAATTTTATTCCAATTGTTAGAAAAGTTCTGTCCCACCCCTATTAAGGTCTGATTATATGAGCAAATAAATGCTTTCTTTTTATTGAGCTCGTTTTCAAGGTGATTCAAACATATGCAACCAAAGGAATTCTAAGTATCTGTGAATAACGACAGGTTTTATTCTTTCTAATATTCATGTTTTGTTTCTTTTTCTTGATATATTGCAACAATAAGTCTATCAAATATAATGTTGAATAGAAACGGTGTTATCCTACCTGTCCTATCGCTAGCCTCAGATGGAATCCATTTAATGTTTCACTATCAAGTAGGATGATTTCCATAGCTTTTTAGTATCACATATCCTTTATAAGATTAAGAAAAAAATTTTTTTTGTGGAAGGAGGTCAGAGATCTTTAAATAAGGGGCCGATGACAATAAATACTGTACAAGGGCGGTAAGCGGGTGGGAGCAGGGCGGGCTGGGTGTGTGGAGGGGTAGATGGTCCAGGTCTGAGACTTCAGCCTGGTGACTCCAGGGACAAGGCGCGATGAGCGCATTTTTTCGAAGCAGACCTCCACCTCTTCCAATCACGCAGGGCGAGTAGCACACCACCAGCTTCACCGAGACCCGGGCCACCTTCAGCAGCTCCACGGCCTTCTCTTGCTGCTCGCCCACCACGCTCACGCCATTCACAGACAGCAGCTGGTCCCCACGCTTGAGGCCTCCGTGGCGGTCAGCCACGGCCCCGGGGATGACTCGGGAAATGTAGCTGGGTGAATTCTGCTCCTTTCCCCCCATGATGTTGCAGCTCAGCCCCTCGTCTGTCTTTTGCTGGGCTTCCCCACTGGCTGCCACCGTGGCTTTGGCTGTGGCATGAGCCCGGATCTCAGCACTGCCGGTGACGTCCAGTGTGTCCTATCTGCTCACACACCTCCCGGATGGGGCAGAGAGGTGGCTCTGCAGGACTCGCAGCAGCGCCTGCAGCTTCTGCCGAGGCAGCTCTCCACTGCGCTGGAGCCGCGAGGAGCTCCACCACCTGCCCAGGACAGGTCCCGCTCCAGTCCCAGTGGTTCCACCAGCGCAGCCATGTCACCGCCGTCGCAGCAAGCCCAAGAACTTTTTTCTTAGAGATTCCTAGAGTACATTTAGTTCATTTGTTGCTTCACACCTAATGACGGTATTCTAATTCCTTATTTCGACTGTAGCAAATGCAAAAAACTTACTGGCCTAAAGCGGTTTTATTTTGTTATATAACTAAAATTACGGAACTAAAGCTTATTATATAACAGGTCTGTAAGTCAGATAGTTCACTGGGCTAAGAGCAAAGTGTTAGCAGGGCTGTGTTCTTCCTGGAAACGCTTATCAAGAGATGCATTTCCTTGTCTTCTCTGCAGTGGCGCATTTTAAACCGAGCAGGGTGGCAAAACCAACCAGTCCCCTCATTCGGGTTCCATGCACCTTATTTGCATGGTCCCACTCCAAAAGGGTGTCATTGTCCTTATTTACATTATTCTCAAGCACCTCACATTGCATAGTCCAGCATGGCCATTTGGTGGGAATTACAAAGACTATAGTTGGAAAGGTCGTATCAAGTAATTCACCACGTTGCAGCAGCCAAAATGAAAAGGTTTAATATATACATGTTTGCTGCAAAAAATAATTTTAAAATTATCACACAAAGCCTGAGAGGTTCTCTCCTCTTCCTTCCATACATTAGACTGAGACAACTACTCTTAATGGTTTCTTTAGTACCTTTCCAAAGGAAGCAATGAGTTATGCTTAAGCTGCTAATTGCTATGTGGGTGAAAGATGCGACTTTTCTCTCTCTTAAAGAGTTACAACCTCAGAAATCCAAAAGGGCAGTTCTAGTCTGTCCTGTAGGATCACTATGAGCCCAAAGTTACTCAATGGCAGTGCTTCCAGGCAACTCCACCCCCACCCCAACCTCCCAAGGATATTACACCTGTGAGATCTTATTACTTTATAGCCTACTTTCATCACCATTTCAATTAGCAATATATTGTGAAATCTATGTCAAGGTATGTAAGATGTTACTTTATCTCTTTAATAGGTGAATACTGCTTTATTAGATGGATATGCCACAGTTTTCATAACTAATTTACTCAAAGATGTGTCTCAATTCGTAGTATTCTAAACATTGGATATACTGTGAGCCAGAAGAACAAGCACATTTATCTTGGAAGAAGTGCAGCCAGAATGCTCACTAGAAGCAAAGATGATGAGACTTCATCTCATGTCTTTGGGACATGTTATCGGGCGTGACTGGTCCCTGGAGAAGGACATCATGCTGCGTAAAGTAGAGCATCAGCAAAAGATCCTTCCAGGGCGATGAACTGACACATTGAGGAGAACCATAGACTCAGACATAGCAATGATCGTGAGGACGGTGCAGGATCCCCTCTCTCTCCATTCTGTTGTACATAGATATAGGGATGCAATGGGTTGGCAATGGACCAACGGCACCTAACAAGAACAACAAAACAAAGACTACATTCCATTCACTCATTAACTCAGCAAAAGTTCTTGTGCCAATTTTAGATGCAAGATAATTTCTCAAGACACCATTTGGAAGGAGAAGCATAAATAACCAAGAAAATAAATAGATATGAACTAATTAAGGACAGCATGCTTGGGAAAGCAGAGGGCCAGGTTGAAGACAATGATGATCAATCAGATGGATTGATACAGTAGCTACAACAATGGACTCAGCTATAACAACAATTGTGTGAGCATAATGTAGGCAAAGTTCTTTCTGTTGTACATAGAGTTGCTCTAAGTTGAACTGATTCTACAGCACTTAAACAACAACAAATAATTTCACCTAGTGGTAAGTTCTGTGAAGACAATATAAAACAGTAATTTGATAGGTAGTAAAAAATGTGGGTGCAGAAATTCTTTAGAGGAGGGATCTGGGACTTCTCCATATGTTACATTTGACCTGAATCCTAACTAATACAAATGAACCAGCACTGTCACTGTCAGGGCAGACAGAACAAGGACAAAGGACCTAAGGCATGGGGAGGAAAAGAAAGGAGGCAGGTTATCAGTCACAATTCTAAGTTGTAATCAGTAGAAACCCATCTAACTTGCTTTAGCAGAAAAGCAATTTATCTTTTGGCAACTCCCAGAATGAGCTGAGTTAACCAGTGAAGCCATATAACAGACTGACTCCCCAAGACAAATCCCAAAATCACACTAGAAAACTATCTATTGGGGGAATTACCACTGGGACTGCTGATTGTATACACATGGGGCTGCCATGAACCAGAACAGACTCATTAAGACTGGTCAGTATCAATATAAGCTACTTGAATTCTGGGTCTCCATAACTATATGTTATGGAGGCTGTATTCCTAACAAATATAACCCACCTCGGTAACAATTGATGAAGATTAAAATGAGATAATGTATGAAACCATGACTCGTCTGTCAGCTTGCTGTGCCGTGGGTGATTTGTGTGTTGCTGTGATGCTGGAAGCTATGTCACTGGTATTTCAAATGCCAACACTTCATTGTGTTCACGAGGAACCTGTACAGGAACCAAGAGGCAGTTGTGCGAACAGAACAGGGGAAACTGCATGGTTCAAAATTGGGAAAGGTGTGCGTTAGGGTTGTATCCTCTCACCATATTTGTTCAATCTGTATGCTGAGCAAATCACCAGAGAAGCTGGATTATATGAGGCATCAGGTTTGGAGGAAGGAGGCTTATTCACAACCTGAGGTATGCAGCTGACACAGCCTTGCTTGTTGAAAGTGAGGAGGACTTGAAACACTTGCTGGTGAAGATCAAGAATTGTGGCCTTCAGTATAGATTACAATTCCATGAAAATAAAACCAAAATCTTCACCACTAGATCAGTAGATAACATCATGGTAAGAGGAGGAAAGATTGAAGTTGTGGAGGACTTTGTCTTGTTTCTACAATCAGTGCTCATGGAAAGCAGCAGTCTAGAGATCAAAAAGGTATTGCATTATGTAAATCTGATGCACAAGACCTCTTTAAAGTATTGAAGGGCAAGGATGTTATTTTGAGGACTAAGGTATGCCTGACTGCAGCCATGTGAGTTAATCCGGGTTGACTAGAGAAACAAATTCATAGACACTCATGTGTGTATAAGACAGAGCTTTATATAAAGAATAATTGTATATATATATTTATTTATTTATTTTAGGTACATGATATGAGTTTATTCTTCCATAGTGGCCTATATACTTGATGTTGAGCAATTTGTCCAATGGCATGAGGCTCCACCTGGCTTACCCAGTGACTAAAGTGTAGTTATCTTCTCTGGGACAGATATGTTCTCCAACTTGCAGCCTCTTGACTTGGGCTTTCCAGTAGGTTTTGAGTTATCATTCTTGCAGGGGTGTCCATTCATTTGGGGTAAGCATAGAGTAATGTTACATAGCAGGAGCTGATTGGTCTCAAAGAACCAACTATTGGATTCTCTTTACATTATGCTATTTAACTATTTAATGAAAATTTGTTCTCACCTTTATATTTTTCTCCCTCTACTTTTAAAAAAAACATTTTATTAGGGGCTCATACAACTCTCATCACAATCCATACATATACATACATCAATTGTATAAAGCACATCTGTACATTCTTTGCCCTAATCATTTTCAAAGCATTTGCTCTCCACTTAAGCCCTTTGCATCAGGTCCTCTTTTTTTTTCTCCCTCCCTCATGAGCCCTTGATAATTTATAGATTATTATTTTGTCATATCTTGCCCTATCCGGAGTCTCCCTTCACCCCCTTCTCTGTTGTCCATCCCCCAGGGAGGAGGTCACATGTAGATTCTAGTAATCGGTTCCCTTTCCAACCCACTCACCCTCTACTCTCCCAGTATCGCCCCTCACACCCCTGGTCCTGAAGGTATCATCCACCCTGGATTCCCCGTGCCTCCAGCTCCTATATGCACCAGTGTACAACCTCTGCTCTATCCAGTCTTGCAAGGTAGAATTTGGATCATGGTAGTTGGGGGGTAGGAAGCATCCAGGATCTGGGGGAAAGCTGTATTCTTCATCGGTGTTACATCGCACCCTGGCTGACTCATCTCCTCCCCTAGACCCCTCTGTGAGGGGATCTCCAGTGGCTGACAAATAGGCTTTGGTTCTCCACTCTGAACTTCCCCCTTCATTCACTATGGTATTTTTTTTTGGATGATGCCTTATACCTGATCCCTTTGGCACCTCGTGATCGCACAGGCTGGTGTGCTTCTTCCATGTGGGCTTTGTTGCTTCTGAGCTAGATGGCTGCTTGTTCACCTTCAAGCCTTTAAGACCCCAGACACTATCTCTTTTGATAGCCGGGCACCATAAGCTTTCTTCTCCACATTTGCTTATGCACCCGTTTGTTCTCGAATAATTGTATATTACAAAAACATCCCAGCCCAGTCCAGATCAAGTCCATAAGTTCAATAATAGCCCATAGATGTCAAATACCAGTCCATAAATTCCTCTTCAGACTCATGAAACACATGCAATGACACTGAATACAGGAAGATCACAAACCAGTGGGTGGAAAGTCTTCTGGATGCAGTGGCAGTGGAACATCTCAGTGCTGGTGTGGGTCTCCACGTGGCTCCTCCAACTCCAGGTCTCTGGCTTCATCAGTGTAGCTCCATGTGGCTTGTCAACAGGAATATGAAGCAGAGAGTGTGTGTGTCCCGTCTCCAGGGAAGAAGGCAGGAGTTCCCAGAATCCTCAGGAGAAATCCATGCCTACAGAGAGGCACCATTGGCTATGACCTGATTGATAGGCTCCACCCTTTCACTCAAGTTGACAGGAAATTATGGAGCTTCCACAGTATGTATATATGTAAATATATTAATTTATAATGAAAGGGATAGAGACCAATACACATATATTTATATGTTAAGTATTAGGATAGCAGACAAAATGGGTGCATAAGCAAATGTGGTGAAGAAAGCTGATGGTAGCCAGATATCAAAAGATGCAGCATCAGGGGTTTTCAAAAGGCTTGAAGTTAAACAAGCAGCCATCTTGCAGGGAAGCAAATAAGACCACATGGAAGAAGCACACCAGCCTGTGTGATCCTGAGGTGTTGACAGGAACAGGTATCAGGTATCAAAAGATCCCAAACAAACAATTATAGCTCTGTGAAAGAGGGGAGTTGGAGTGGATACCCCAAACTCCTCTGTAGATGATTGGACATACTCCCACAGAAAGGTTATAAGGGTGCAGTATAGCATCAAGGAAACACACATCATTCCTCTAGTCCCAGAATGCTTCCTCCCCACCACCACCCACTACCATGACTCAGTTTTACCTTACAAATCTGGCTAGACCGGAGTACACACATTGACACAGATAAGAGCTCTCGACACATAGAATTCAGGACAGATAAACCCTCAGGATCAGTAGTGGGAGTGGCAATTAGCATGAGGGTAGGAAGAGGGTGGGGGGTAAGGTGGAACCCCTCACAAGGTTGGATATATAGCCTCCCCCCTCAGGGGGACAAATAACAGAAAGATGGGTGGAGGGAGACAACAGACAGTGTAAGACACGAAATAATAATAATATAAAATTGATCAAGGATTCACAAGGGTAGAGGGTGGGGGAGAAAGGCCTCAAGTAGAAAGAAATTGGGAAATGTTGATGGCAATATGTACAAGTGTGCCTAATACTATTGAATTATGGATTGTTATAAGATTTGTAAGAACCCCCCCAATAAAATGATTAATAAAAAAAGTAAGGAGCTGACCTATGAACTTACTATTCATCAATTTCAATTTAATTGAGTGGTTTGTTTATTTTAACATGAATGGATATTAAATTTGATCTCTTCTGCTTTAATCAGTGCATCATCTGATTTTTCTCCTTAGATTTTTAAAAAGATGGACTATATCAATGTGCTCTGCTGTTGGGCCATACCTATATTCTTGGAGTACACTTTGAAATCACATAGGGGGGAGCTTCAAAAGTTCATAGAAAAATGAAACTAAAAGTAATTTAAATTTTCACACAACCTTAAAAAAACACCATTTTAAAAATGGGTTATTACCCATTATTACCAGTTTGATTTATTCAAGTAATTTTCATTCAACACCAGAAAACCTTTTAATTAGCATACTACATTAACCAAGTTAGAATAGAAAAACCTATATCTTCAGTACTAAAAATAATTCAACATTATTTCCTTATTTTTAATATCTGGATGGGGGAATGACACTGAGTTGTTGGCTTTTTGGTTCTTTTAGTGAAAATAGTAGCAGTGTACTGATGTATTGTGGGTTTACACCATGTATAGAAGTAAGATTTTGACAAGAATAGCACAAAGGATGGGAGAGGATTTTGTGTATATTGATCTCTTATCAATTTGTCATATGTGGTGGTTTATGATGCTGGAAATTATGTTACTTGTATCTCAGCCAGTAGGGTCACTGGAGGTGAAGGCATTTCAGTAGAACTTCCAGATTAAGAACAGACACAAAAAACAAATATGCTGTCCACTTGTAAGGAATTAACCACCTATGAATATCAGAAAAACAGTGTCAAATACTGAAAACTTCACATCATGCACAGCAGCTTACCATTATCAGACACACTATCTGAGCATTGTCAGCTGAGTCCTACAGGGTGGAAGGCACTCAAACTATCACTGAGGAAGAGCTGTCTTCTCAAAGAACAGTAGTTTGCTCTAATGATGTGGTTGGAGCAAAGCTTTCCAGACCTTAATTTGTTGATGGGGCACATAGAGAAAGCATCTATATGCAAACATTTCAAGAGGTAGCATACGATCAAGAACTGATGATACTGAAGGAAGAAGTTCAAGCTGCACTGAAGATGTTAATGAAAAGCAAAACTCCAGGAATTGACAGATTACCAATTGAAATATTTCACAATGCTGATGAAGCCCTGAAAATACTCCCTGTCCTATGCCAAGGTATCTGGAAGATCGGCACTTGACCAACCAACGGGAAGAGATTCATATTTGCACCTATTCCAAGGAAAGGTAACCCAATAGACTGGAGATTATCTAACAATATCACAGTAGCTGCAAGACAGGCTCAAACAGCAATTGTGTGGATGGCGCAGGACAAGGCACTTAGCAGTAATGTTCTTACACTGTAATAAAGCAGTTTAATGATATTTGAGCATGTTGATATTGTTGGGTGCTGTCAAGTGGTTCTGACTCATCGTGACCCTATGTCCAACAGAATGAAACACTGGCCATCCCTGTGCCATCAGCATGACTATGTTTCAGCTCGTTGTTGCAGCCCCTGTGCCAACCCATCTTGTGGAAGGTCTTCCTCTTCTTCGCTTCCTCTCTACTTTACAAAGCAAGATGTCCTTCCCCTGGGACTGGTCTTTCCTGACAACATGCCCTAAGTATGCAAATCAATGCCTCACCATTCTTGCCTTTAAGGAGCACTCTGGCCATACTCCCAAGACCTATTGATTTGTCCTTTTAGCAGCCCATGATACTGTCAATATTAGTCTCCAGCACCATAATTCAAATACATCAATTCTTCTGTATTCCTTATTCCATGTCCAATTTCACATACCTGTGATGAAATTCAAAATATGATGGCTTGGGCCAAGTACCACTTAATCCTCAAAGTAACATCCTTGATCATTAACACTTTAAAGACATTTTGTGCATCAGATTTACCCAATGCAAGGCATCATTTGATCTCTTGACTGCTGCTTCCATGAGCATTGATTGTAAATTCAAGCAAGATAAAACCCTCAGTAACTTCAACCTTTTATCCACTTATCCTAATTTTACCAATTGGTCCAGTTGTGAGGGTTTTAGTTTTCTTTAAAGTGAGTTGTAATCCATACTGAAAGCTGAAATCCTCGATCTTCATCACTAAGTGCTTCAAGTCCTCCTCACTTTCAGCAAACAAGGTTGTGTCATTGCAGGCTGTTAATAAGTCTTCCTCCAAACCTGATACCTCATTCTTCTTCCAGCTTCTCTAATTATGTGCTCAGCGTACGGATTGAATAAGTATGGTGAGAGAATGTAGCCATGATGCACAACCTTCCTGATTGTAAGCCATGCAGTATTTCCTTGTTCTGTTTACACAACTGCCTGTTGATCCCGGTACAGGTTCCGCACGAGCACCATATTGTGTTCTGGGATTCCCATTCTTCTCAAGGCTCCCCATAGCTTGTTATGGTCCACACAGTCAACTGCCTTAGCATAAAGAATAAATGAAACACAAGCAAACATCTCTGCTTTCAGTCAAGAGTCATCTGATGGCAGCAATGCTATCCCTTTGTTTCACATCCTCTTTTGAATCCTGCCTGTCAGCTCCCTGTTAATGTAGTGCTGCGGCCATTGTTGGATAATCTTCAAAAATGTTACTTCCATGTGATACTAAAGATAGTGTTCTATAATTTGATCATTCTGTGGGGTCATCTTTCCTGGGAATGGAAACCAACATGGGTCTCTGCCCGTCTGTGGGCCAAGTAGCTGTCGTCTGAGCTTCAAGGCATAGACGTGTGAGTGCACCCAGGGTCCAACAGCTCGTGGAAACATTTCAGTTGACAGCCCAGCAATTCCTGGAGCCTTGCTTTTGCTAATGCTTTCAGTGTAGCTTGGACGTCTTCTCTCATGAACAAAGAATCCACCACATATTACACTCAAATGGCTAACAAACACATGAAGAATTCCTTACAATCACTAGTCATCCCAGGAGATGTAGAACAAAAGAAGCATAAGATACCAACTTACACCTTCAATAGCCCAATTCTGAAAAACAAAACCACCACCCCCCCAAAAAAAACCAACAGAAAAGAGCAAACGCTGCTGAGGGTGCAGAGAGATCGGAACGCTTATGCACTGTTGGTGGGCTTGCAAACATATTCATCCATTGTGAAACGTGATATGTCGCTACCTAAAATAACTGGGAATTGAATCCCATGTGACACAGCAACACTTCTGCTGGATACATACCCCCCCCCAAAGAAGTAAGAGACACAAGAGAAATGGACACATCCTTCTCCATGTTCATCGCATAACAGTTCACAATAGCAAGAAACCGGAAACAGCTCCACTGCCTATCAACAGAATGGATAAAGAGACTCTGGTAATGCACACAATGGAATATTATGCATCACTAAAAAACAGCGAAAAAACCCACAAAACCCCTCATGACATGGATAGACCCCAAAACCATTATGCTAAGGGAAGTTAGCCTATCACAAAAGTACAAATATTGTATACAGCCACCACTATAAGAATAAACAGCAAAACAAAGTATATGTTCTCAGGTAATGGGATCCAATCAGGCCTCTCATGCAATGCAGGTGTACCTGGCTGGTACTCGTGAACCGTGTGTCAACCCCTTAGTTGTAGATCTTAAAAACTACCTCAACAAAAGCAGTCTCACCTCAACTGGGATCCGTTTCTCATGATGGTGGGGAGTTCCTGCCATCTAACCCCCAAATCAACAGACCTTTTGACAAGAGTGCTTAGCGGACCTTACTGGAAATTCAACTCAGAGGAGGAGGTAGACAGGTCTGTCTCAGAGAAGTTGATTTCACTTCTGTTGGTCGTAGACCTGGTCAGGCAATCTGCCTTCGGGCAAAATGCTAAACATTAGTCACATAGACCACCAAGGGGAGACTGTCCCTGGTTTTATATTCCTATTTTGACCTAGTTTCTGTCCACCCCTTGGTGACCCGGGCCACATGCTGTAGACAAGTGGGACTTTAGACTCTGTCCTTCCAAGAAGCACTACACCCTTTGGAGGCCACACTAGAAGGATCTGATTAGGAAACCCCAGTAAGCAAACTTGACATTACCTTAAACACACCTGTAGCAGATTAAAGGAACTGAAATACTCCCTTGAAGTTAAGACTGACATGCCCCAGTGTGAGCAGAAGCTGATGACAATGCTACTCTCCCAAGGTGATGGACTTGGAAGTCATTGGATTTGGGTTCCATTGAGGGTGCTTAATAAATATCAACTCAAGATGGTCATATATTTGCTGTTTTCTCTTTGCTTTTTTTATAGCATGTCTCATCCAACAGGCATAGTTCTTACTTTGTGAATACGCATGACTGAAAGTTTTGCCCTCATTACTTGTGTAGTGTCTAGTCACTTACGTTTTTAACACATACAAGTCAACAATGTATGTATTCTAGTCTAAAAAGCTGTCCTATAGATGTATACTTTCCTTTTATTGACAGTATTTTAAATTGTATATCATTGGCTAAATTAATGATACTATCAATAAAATTACTATATGCTCCATGGGGATAATTTATAATGTTCTCCAATAATGCGATAAGGATGTATCTAAAGTAAGTCAGGAACATATATAAATCATAGATCTATGAATGAGTTTTTAGCTCACAGTTCATCATAGCCCTAATATAAGAACAATTAGTTCTTATGATGTGGCCCTACTCAATACTTGCTCTCATGGAGAGATCACCGAACATATGAGTGCCACAGCAAAGTGTGGTGAAGAAATCCGGTGGTGCCTGGCAATCAGAAAGAATAACATCTAAGGTCTTATAAGTTTGTCTGAAAACAAATAGCCATCTAAGTGGTGTCAGTGAGTCCACATGGAAGAAACACCGCAGCCTGTGTGATCCAAGGATTATAAATAATAAAACCCAAGACTGCAGGAAGGAACAGTATTAGAGCTTAAATTCTGAGTACCCAATTTGCAGGAGGCTACACATGACAGTGAATGCCCAACATGCACTGGCGGCCCTCGTATAGAAGAAGCCTCTGGTGAATCTCCTCTGACAAATGACTGAGCTGTGAACGACTGTGCTGTCAGACAGATGCATTAGAGAGTCGATTCATGCAGATATAGTTAGGTTAAACTTTGACACCCTATCGTTTATCCTCCCTTTTGATTAATTTTAAATTTGTTCTAGTTTTTAATATTTTCTTTCTTTTCAATTGAGGGTGCTCTCTGTTTTATTTTATTGTTGTGGGGTGTTTTTGTTTTCTTTGCTTTTCTGTATGTGAACTCCAGGATAGGTAAATCTATCCTGGATCAATAGTTTCATAGGGTTATGTCCTGGGATTCTAGGAGGATATGGAGAGCTAATACTAGTAAGTACAAGAAAGAAGAAGATATTATAAAACTGATTGTGGTGGTAATTGCACAACTCTTTAATATGATCAAACCACAGTGTGTGAGTCTGGGTAGACTGGAGAAACCAATCCACAAAAACTTGTATGCATATAAGAGAGAATTTTATATAAAAGGTAAGTGTACATTAAGAAAGCATTCCAACCCAGTCTAGTCCAAGTCCATAAGTCCGACATTAGCCCATATGTCTGACACCAATATACAAAGTCCTCCTCAATCTCATAAAACACACACAATAATGCCGAATGCAGGAGGCAAGCCTAATAAGTGAATGTGTAAGCATCTCAGCACTACACAGGGGTCTCCACACGGTTGCTCCAGCACCCAGTGCTGCATCGGGCTAGGTCCATGTGCCTTCTCCTCAGGGATGTCTCACAGGAAGTGAGCCTTGACAGCTGAGGCAAAGAACTAGCTAAGGCAGCTGCACCTGGTCCGACCATCAGCGAGCAAGAGATGAAAGAACAAGAAAGGCAAGTCTCACCCAGCCTTTTATCTCTGTCGTTTATTTAATCCCACATGTGTTTATCGGCCAGGTTGGCACAATAAACCTTAACTACCACACATATATTGTATGGTATGTGATTTTTTTGTCAATAAAACTGCTAAAAACAAAGCAAATAAATTGGGTAAATAAGAGAAGTCAAATGATGCACTGCATTATCCAAATCTACTGCACAAGATCTATTAAAGCATTCCAAAGCAAACGTGCTATTTTGAGAACTAAGGCGTGCCTTATCAAGCCACAGTATGTTCAGTCACCTCACATGCAAGTGAATGCTGGACAATGAACAAGGAAGCCTGGAGATGAACTGACACATTTGAGTTATGGTGTTGAAGGTGAACATTAAATGTGCCATGAACTGTGTGTGT
Source organism: Tenrec ecaudatus (assembly GCF_050624435.1). Classification (NCBI taxonomy): domain Eukaryota; kingdom Metazoa; phylum Chordata; class Mammalia; order Afrosoricida; family Tenrecidae; genus Tenrec; species Tenrec ecaudatus. The sequence continues at coordinate 80,704,154 of NC_134545.1, forward strand.
TAGTCTGGGTAGAATAGAGACACAAATTCATAGACCTCATGTGTATAGGAAAAAAAGCTTTATATAAAGAATAATTACATCCCAGCCCAGTCCAGATCAAGTCCATAAGTCCAATATTAGCCCATATGTCCAATACTAGTACATAAATTCTTCTTCAAACTCACGCAGCCATGCAATGATGCCAAATGCAGGAAGATCACAGGCCAGTGGGTGAAAAGTCTAATGGATCCAGTGGCGGTAGAAGCATCTCAGTGCTGGCGTGGGTCTCTACGGTGCTCCTCCAGCTTCCAGGGCTCTGGCTGCAGCAGTGTAGCTCCATGTGGCTTGTCCCAGGAATGTCTCACAGGGAGTGAGCATGTGTCCCGCCTCCAGTGAGCCATTCATCTCCTTAGCACATCCAAATAAGGTCATCAAGCGGCGACCTGAGTGATAGCTAAACTCCACCCCTTCATGCTTAAGTCTCAAATTGACAACAGATTGTGTAACTACCACAGACTGCCAAAAGAAAAAAAACAAATATATTTTGGAAAAGTACAGGCAAAACGTTTCTCAGAAGTGAGGATGGCAAGATTTGGTCTCATGTATTTTGGACTAGCTATCAGAAAGGACTAGTCCCTGAAGGACGAACTCGTGCTTAATGAACTAGATCAGTGGGAAAGAGGAGAACCCCGATGACATGGATTGACACAGTATCTGCAACAATGGCCTCTGATACAGCAATGCTTGTGAAGATGCACAAGACCTGTTGTACACATGGCCGCTCTGTGTCAGAACTGACTTAGCTACATAATGACCAGCAGAATTTCAGTGCCCTGTGAGCCGTAGTGCCCCATTTCCCCCTTCCTCTTGCCCCCGGTAACCACAATACACCGTTGTCCCCTTCATGTCCCTGTTCCCAATATGCCATGTAAGTAGAATCATACACTATTTTACCTTTTGTATCAGGGTTCAAATTTTCTACTTCTCCAACTCTTAGGGTTTTCTGTGTTTCTGAAGATAACCATCCTAGTGGGTGTGCAGTGGCATCTCATTGTGGTTTTGAGTTATATTTCTCCAACGTCTCATGACACTGAGCATATTTTCTAGTGATTACTGACCATACGTGTACTTTCTTAGGAGAAATGTCTATTAGCATTTAAAATGAAAATGTTTGTCCTTTAGTTCTTGAGTTGTTGGAATTTTTTATACATTCTCAACATGAAACCCTTATTGAACATATGATTTTCAGGTATTTTATCCCATATTGCAGGTTATATCTTCACTTTATTAAGGTTTTTGGTGAACACAAAATTTTAATTCTGTTGATCCAATTCATCTATTTTTTCTTTTGTTTCTTGTTTTATGTGTGTTATAGCTAAAAAACTATTGTCAAAAACAAAATCTTGAAGCTCTACCTTTTATGTTTTATTCTAAGAACCTTATGCTTTTTCTTCTTATATTTAAGCCATAGATCCATATTGAATTCATTTTCACATACAGTGTGAGGTACATGTCTAATACCATGCTTGCACATGTGGAATTTCTGTTGTCCCAGCATCGTTTTTTGAATACTTGATGTTTTCCATTTGTTCCTCTTGTTTTATGCAAGCTTACTACAGTCTATAATTTTCATAATAATTTAACCTTTGATTCCTAGGTTATGTTAGTGATAATATTTTCTGCAAATAGTGACAATTTGACCTCTCCTATGGCCCCTCTTATCGCAGTCTTCTTGGTAGGAGAGAAGACAGCAAGGTGCTAAGAGTTGTGGTCTGTGATGAGGGCCAGAGGGAGGGGCTCTCTGGCTGGATGCCTGAGTCACTCACCACTCTTCACTCTTCAGCATTATCAGTTACATCTCTCTACCTCAAGTCTCAGAGAACGAGCTTCCTGTGGCATGGCTCCTAGTTGTGAACATTACATGAAAAGCAGCCCTGGTGGTGCTTTGGCTTAGGCATTGGACTGTGAACTGCGAAGCTGGCAGTTCAAACCCACCAGGTGATTCAAAGAAGAAAAATGAGGCTATCTAGTCCCATAAAAAAGGAACCGTCTCAGAAACCCTGAATAGGGTTGATTTCAGTCAGACTCAACTCAATGGCAGTGTGTTGTGCTTTTGTTTTTGTTTGGGGCTCTGTTGTATCTAGGGTTATGAGGTGGGGGGGAAAGAAGAGGGGGAACCATATCTGACTTCCTTTGGCTTCCTATAGCTATGAAGCAGAGGTCAGACATGCCTCTGTCCTCCTTTCTTTTTCTATTCTGACACCAGCCATTCCTCCCACAGCACTCTACTTCTATGCTGAGTTTGATAATTTGTTGCAATAACCACAAGGAACTAACAGATAATATTCATAATTAAGGGGGTCTGTTAAGGAAGTTAACAGGTTATCACAAGAGTAAGGTTATCAGCAAGAGTAAGAATACAGTCACTGGGGCACATTAGCACCTCTCCTCAGCCAGCACACAGTCTTTCTGGTCCTCTGTCTCTCAGCCACATGGTCACTTGGCTCCCACTTCTGTGGTTCTGGAAGCCAGCCCTTCCTGTTTCACAGTCTTAAGGTTTTTTCCCTGCTCCTCTGCTGGCTCATGTTCTCCCTGTTTCCTAAGCTGTGTCCCATGGTCTCCATGCTAAAATCTCTGGTGCGTCTAGTCTTGGCTTCTGCCATTTCAGACAAAGATCTCAAATGTGCTCTATGGTGACTCTTCTTCCAATGATTTCTTCTTCCTGGGATTTCTCTCTCCTCCTGCCTAGATGGCTCATCATTACAGTCAGAGAAGTGCCAACTAAAACTGACCAATCCTTTCTACCAGTGTGGCACACATTCTATTTGCTTAGTCCCACCCTGTCATTTGGCGGGAGTTATAGACATGGATGTTGTTGGGTGCCGTTGAGTTGGTTCCAACTCACCGTGATCCGATGTTCAACGGAACCGAACACAGCCTGGTCACAATTGTTCTCATGTTTGAGTTCCTTGTTGCTGCCCCTGGGTCAATCCATCTTGCTGAGGGCCTTCCTCTTTTTTGTTGCTCCTCAACTTTGTCAAGCATGATGTCTTTCTCCAGGGACTGGTCTCCCCCGACAACATGTCCAAAATAAGTGGTAAAGAGGAAGTCTCACCAGCCTTCCTCGAAGGCAGTGGTCCTCAACCTTCCGAATGCCGTGACCTTTTAATACAGTTCCTCATGTTGTGGTGACCTCCCCCCGAACCATAACATTTTTTTGCTACTTCATAACTGTCATTTTGCTACTGTTATGAATTGGGGTGACCCCGAGGTGTCACGACCCACAGGTTGAGAACCACTGCTCTAAGGAGCAATCTGGTTGTACTTCTTCCAAGACAGATCTATTTGTTGGTGCTGGGGTTTCTGTTTGTTTGTTTGTTTTGTGTTTTTGGCAATCCATGGTACTTTGAATATTCTTCACCAGTACCATAATTCAAATGTGATTGATTGATTGATTGATTGAGAAGACATGGATAAAAGAGCCATATTAGGAAATTTCCAAGGGTCCTTCCCAAGGGCCAAACATTGTAAGGTGGCATATCATAGATGCTTGATATTTATTGAAAAGATGCAGAAAATAAAATTGAGCAACACACAGGTATTAGGTGCTTGAGGTACTCTGACCCATAGCGACTCTATGCAAACCAGAACAGAACACTGCATTGTCCTGTGCCTTCCTCACAATTGTTCCTGTGACTGAGCCCATTGATGCAGCCACCGTGTCAGTCCATCTCCTCGAGGGTCTTTCTCTTTCTCACTGCCCCTCTGCTTTATCAAACATAATGTCCTCCGCAAAGGCCTGGTCTCTCTTGGCAATATGCCCAAAGTAGGTAAGACAAAGTCTTGCTGTCCTTACCTCTAAGGAGTACTTTGGCCTGACTTCCTCCAATACAGATCAGTTTGTCCTTCTCTAGCACCACAATTCAGATGCATTGATCCTTCTTCAGTCTTCTTTATTCACTATCCAAATTTCACATGCATATGAGACAATGGAGAACGCCATTTAGTTCTCTAGTCAACCCAGACTAACACATACCTATAGTTATACTTCTATAAATAGCTTTTGCCTACTATTTCTTTCCTCTATTTCCTTTCACCTTCCTCCTATCCCACTATCATGCTCACTGTCCATTCGGCTCTCTGTAATTCTTCTTGGATACATTGCACTTGATCAAACCCAACCAGGCATTATAAGTCCTCCTTTTTGAATTGGGTGAAGGTTTACAAAGCAGGTCATCACTCTCATACCTAAGAGTTCTTATCTATTGAGATAGTTAAGGTTTATTGTGCCAAGCTGGCTGATAAACACACATGGGATTAATTAAAGGGCGGGAGAGATAAATGGCTCAGTGAGCCTCACCTTTCTAGTTCTTGGGTCTCTTGCTTTCTGATGGTCAGACTAGGGTGCAGCTGCCTTAGCCAGTTCCCTGCTTCAGCTTGCAAGGCTCACTTCATTTAAGACATCCCTGAGGAGAAGCCACATGGACCTACCCCGATGCAGCCCTGCGTGCTGGAGCAGCCGTGTGGAGAGCTGAGATATTTGCACACTCACTGATTCGGCTTTCCTCTTGTAGTGGGCCTCATTGCGTGTGTTTTGTGAGGTTGAGGAGGACTTTGTAGATTGGTGTCAGATATATGGGCTAATGTTGGACCTATGGACTTGGACAGCACTGGGTTGGGATGCTTTCTTAATGTATACTTATCCTTGATATCAAACTCTCTCTTATATAATATGAGTCTTGTTGGATTTGCTTTTCTAATGTACCCAGACAGACACACCTATTTTGTTTCATCTCATCGATGGCAACGCCCTCACTTTCTTCCTCAGTTTCCTGTTTTCATTCCTCCTTCTTTTATTTTTCATTGGGTAAATGCTGCTCTTTGACCTCAAATGGTTCATTATTCTTAGTATGGGTACCTCACTAGTGTCATTGTGCCCCTGATAGATTGTCTATAGTTTAGAGAACATTTGAGTGACAAGAGTAAGCTCAGTTCCAGACTGAAAGTGCCATGGACTTTCAAAAGATAAGGAGAGAGAGAGAGAGAGAGAGAGAGAGAGAGAGAGAGAGAGAGAGAGAGAGAGAGATCCATCTTGCAAGAAGTTCAGCAGCCAGAATGCTCTGCAGTGTAAGAACATTGTGACATCATTGTTGTTAGGTGCCATCAAGTCACTTCCAACCCACAGCAACCCTGTGCACAACAACAGGAAACACTGCCAGGTCCTGCACCATCCTTTCCATTGCTATGTTTGCTGTTCACATGGTCTAGTGTTTCCATGTGTTTTCAATTTCCATCACTTGTCTTTCCTCCAGGGCGAAACCCACAGTGGTACATTCAATGGTCACTCATAAGCATTTGCAGATCTCAGTCACTATTCAGCACATTTGAAAGTAGAACATTGTATTTGTGGCTTATGTTATGTCAATGCGACCTTGGTGCCACATGGAACTATGGTTCTGACCCCCAAGAGCTAGCAACTCATCCTTTCAAGGTGTTTGGCTATGTCTAAGTACTTTTCATAACTTTGGCCCTCTGTGTTCCACTACATTCATGGATATATTTGCATCAAAGGTACCTACCCATGCATAAATAGCCTCTGCCAGACCTATATATATTTATAGGTATATGCTCACTCTGCCTACTGCATTCATTCAGCCTGCATGTCTACTATTGATCACCATTATTGCAGTGTATTTATCTCTGTTGCCTTTAACCCTATGTATTCCTTTTTATTGATTAATTTGCTTATGAAGTATTTTTGCTTGAGTTTTTCATTTATTAATGCCATTGACCTGTAAATGTTATTTTCCTTGAATTGTAATTGTTTGGAATTAAGAGCATCCCTTTTATTTTCTGAAAAAAAAATTGTATAAATTTTTTATACAATTGAATAATTTCTTAAATACTTAGAAATTTGTGGGTGGAAATGAGGGACAAAACTTTAAACTGTTGATTCAATCTATTTAATACTAAAAGAACCACTTGGATATTCTATGTCTTTAAAAATTATTACTATTAATTTATATTTCTTAGAAATGTGTCCATTTTTTCCTAAATTGATTTGCCTAAATTAGTCATGGCATTCTTTTCTTTTAAACCTGCAATATCTGTCATTTAAAAATCCCTAATCTTGTTTATGTAGTCTCTCTGTATAGCATACTCCTTCTTGAAAAGATTTACTTAGCTCAATAATATTTTCAAGAACCAACTTAACACATTTTAAAGATATTTTAAAAAAATCTTCCAGACTTCTTTGATTCTATACTACTGATATTTAAAATAACATTTTAACAAAAATAACATTTTAATCATTCATTTTAACCTTCCTTCTTTACTAGTAGAAGCATTTACAAAGTTATCTATCTAGCTATCTATCCCTTAAGCCTGAAAAGTTTGTCATTTGCCTCTTACATATTTGATACATAGTATTTTCATTATCATTTACTTCTAAATATTTTCTTAGGATTTCTGCATTCAGTAATGATTATTTAGAAATTTAAGAAATCCAAACTTTAACAATTTTCTTTTTAAAATTTTCATAATGTAATAATGCTGTAGTCAATTTTTGGCCTGTATGGTAATTACATGACATTCTTAAATACTTTTTATAGCCTACATAAAACAGGGTAAAATTTTATAACCATTCTGTTTACTTACAAATTGTGTATACTCTACATTTGCTGAGTCTGCGCTCTGTACATGGCCATTAAATCACATTTATTTAGTGTTTTCAAATACATTCTATATTCTTACTAATTTCTTTTCCTTCTCTGTAGCTAAAATGTACTGAGAAGGTTATATTAAAATGTCTCTGCTTGAAGACTGAGTTGTTTCTGACTGACAGCAATTCATGATCGAGTGGAACTGCTCACTAGTGTTTCCTAAGTTGTAATCTTTTGGGAAGTCAACGGCCATATCTTTGTCCCATGAAATACTTGGAGCATTTGTGCTCCCAGCCTTCTGGCTAGCAGCCAAGTGTTTAACCGCTACACCACTAGGCTCCTTGGGGAAACAATAGTAAAGCCAACTGCCAAATTTTACTTAGTTTTAAAAATTCCCTCCAACAGATTTTGAGCTTATACAACTGTTATTTTATAACATTTCATATCAGATACATGATTCATTAATTTTTAACCTTCCTGCTTGGCAAAATAGAAGCATTTATAACTACATCCATGTTTATCCCTCAAATTTGAGAAACACTTTTTTTGCATAGACCACATTTGATACATAATGTTTTCATTATCACTTAGTTTTTTCTATGCATTCTTGTGATCCCTTCTTTAATAGTAATAAATAATAAAATAATAAAAACAAACAAGAAATGATTATTTGCAAAGGGAATGCTCGTGAATGAGCATATAGGAAATTTAAAATAATGTCCAAAATAAGTATAGCAGTGTTTTTCTGACACAGTCAACATGCAAAATTGTTTCTATATACTAGGAACAAAATATAGGCAGAGAATTGATTAAAAATACCCTGTACCAAAATATTCCACCTAAAGGAACACATGGAAACTGTCTGTACAGAAAACTATAAAGTGTACTTCATGGAATGAAAGATTTAAATTAATTGAAGGAAATGTCATTTTTGAGAATTGGAAGATTCAGTTTTATAAAGATAACAGTTCTTCCCCAAATGGTATGAATTTAGTTCAGATTTTAAAAATATTTTTTGCAAAATTTGGCAAATTCTGAAAGCATATGGAAATGTAAAGATCTAAAAAGTAAAAAAAAAAAAGATCTAAAGATTATTTTTTGAAATGATATTAAATACTACTTATTTAGTTTAGTGTTTCTTCTCTAGAAAAACTGGCCATTGGTGCGTAATGTTATCACTAGCTTAAGATGAGTCAGGCTTATCATGAAGTTTACAATGAAAACATTGACTTTATGAAAGTCCTCTCTTTAGATCGATATATGTCTTGGAGTAAAATTTTAATTAAACAAATATTTTTGAAAGCTCTGTATTCCTCCAGAGGAGGAATAACTGATAGTCGATAGAGGAACAGTTATGTTGTAATATTATTTCTTACACCAGATCAAAGATTTTTATAACAACTAAAATATGACAGCATTGAAATTAATGTGTATGATCTTATTTAGAAACAAATGTATGTGAGATAAAATTAAAAGAGATTAAAACTTACTGAAAATGTTTTCTTTAAAATAAGATATGGAACTTAGGTTTTGTGTCAACTTGGCTGGGCCAGAAATCTCCCATAATGTGTTCTAACATAATGTGACCAAGACCAAGACTCTGATGGAGTCTTCTGTGATCTGCCAAGCAGTTATGAGAAGAATACGATAGAGTGTTACCTCCGTAATCAAGTCACAGCTTTAATACAATTGAAAGGAAAATTCATCAGGGCTGTGGCCTACTCTGATATGGAAGTTGATACTGTGGGGAAGGTATCTGGCTTCTTGCTGACCTGGATCCTGCATCTCGCTCATTTGCCCACTATTCCTGGGAGCTGTCAGCAGCAGGCCATGGTGTTGGCTGGTCTTGAATTCTTTGACTCTGCAGCCATGAGTCTTACTTGCTGACCTTGGATTTAAGGTCTCTGCTTCCACTAGTTGGTGGTCTTCCTGCTTCCTGGTTCTTTAGCCCCAGCAGCTACTCGAGTTACAAACAAAAACAAAAACAAAACCAAAACCCTCCAGTGTATCATGTGACTCACAGACTTGAAGTGGTCTTTCCCACTTCTACAGCTGTATGAACCACTTTCTTGATACAAATTTCTTTCACTACATACGCATATAAGCATCACAACTTTCACTTCTCTCGAGAACCCAGTCTGACACACAAAATTATGATCATCCATTAAGAAATAAAACATGCACTCTCTTAAAAAGTTGCTTAAGATCACTTCAGAGTAATTAAATAGAAATGCAATTACTGGTAATAAAAAAGATAGAAGGTATTTGACATAACTTATAACTAAGTCACCATTTCCCAATTCCAGACTAAAATAAGAAATATTTTAACAGCTAGGGAAAGATATACACAAAATACACCTAAAACTAAATGATGTCATCATTGACATACTTCATTTTTCAAGATTATATGTCCGTAAGATATCAAGTGTGATTTCATTTGCTATTTTCTGTCTTATATTTTAACTCTTCTTGGATGATGCAGAAGGAGCCCTGGTGACAGACACAGTGGTTACAAGTTGGCCTGCACTCTGCCAGGTCTGCAATTTGAAATCGCCAGTGGCTCCTTGGGAGAAAGATGGATCTTTGTACTCTTATGAAGAGTTACACTCTTTGTGAAAGCAACATATGTACAAGTGTGCTTAATACAATTGAATGATAAACTGTTATAAGATTTGTAAGAACCCCCCAATAAAATGATTACTAAAAAAACACACCAGAAAGTAGGTTTTTCAGCATATTAAAAAGAAGATGACTTTTAAAAATCTAAAAGCAGAGTACCAGCCTCCACAATATGGGATTGTGCCCAATCCACATCCCCTCGCCCACCCTCCACCCCCACTGGGGTGAAACAGGAAGGGAGCACAGAGCAGCAAGGGGAGCAAAGCGATGGAGTCCCTGAGGAATCCCCAAAACAGACTTCTAGCTTGGGGTCATAGCTTTCACCTCATCAAACGCAATGGGGTCAGCAAATAGACCTGGAACTATTTATAGGCTTTTTCTTCATGCCTATCTATGGCCAGATTGTTTATAATCCTGAGGCGAAAACAACCCTGAGACGAAAACAATGGTTCCCTGGGGGACATGGGTGAGGAGAAGGTGGGGGAAGGGGAGGGGACAGCCAACAAACCCAGGAACAAGGGAACAAGAGGAGATCTAAAATTGATGTCGAGGAGGGTATAGAATGCCAGGTGGGGTTTGATCAATGCAATGTAGCTAGAGAGGAATTACTGACTGTTAAACGGAGGTCGAACATGATAGTGGGACAGGAGGAAAGGGAAAGGAAATAGAAGAAAGAACTAGGAGGCAAAAGACATTTGTAGAGGTATAAATAGAGGCACATAATATATGTAGATGTATTAATATATAATGATGGGGATATAGATCTATGTATATAAATTTATATGTTAAGTATTAAGGTAGCAGATAGACATTGGTCCTCTGCTGAAGTATTCCCTCAACACAACACTTTGTTCTAATAACCTGGCATTCTGTAATGCTCATCTTCACAACATGATCCATGTAGACAAAGAGGGTGCATAAGTAAATGTGGTGAAGAAAGCTGATGGTGCCCTGCTATTACAAGACATAGTGTCTGGGGTCTTAAAGGCTTGAAGTTAAACAAGCAGTCATCTACCAGGGAAGCAACAAAGCCCACATGGAAGAAGTACACCAGCCTGTGTAATCATGAGGTGTCAACAGGATTAGGTATCAGGCATAAGAAGACCCAAAACAAACAATCATATCCACATGAAAAGGTCAGAATGGAGACCCAAAGTCCATCTGTAGACAATTAGACATCCCCTCACAGAAGGATCACAAGAAAGGGATGAATCAGCCAGGGTGCAGTATAGCACTGAGGAAACACACAACATTCCTCTAGTTCTTTAATGCTTCCTTCCCATCCCCCCACTTCCCGCCCCCCTGCTACACACACACACACACACACACACACACACACACACACACTATCATGACCCCAGTTCTACCTCACAAATCTGGCTAGACCAGAGCTTGTAAACCCATACAGGTACATAGAGTTCAGGACAATAATGGGAGTAGCAATACCATGAAGGTAGGAAGAAGGTGGGGGGAGAAGAGGGAGAAAAGTGGAACTGATCCAAATGATCCAACTTATAACCACCACCACCCCCTCAGGGGAACAAACAACAGAAACGTGGGTGAAGGGCGATATCAGTTGGTATAAGATATAGAAACAATAATAATTTACAATTTATCAAGGGTTGACAGGGAGGGTGGGGGAGGGAGGGAAAAAAGGGAAGCTGATACCAAGGGTTCAAGTAGAAAGAAAATGTTTTGAAAATGATGATGGCAACATATGTACAAATGTGCTTGACACAACTGATATATGGATTGTTATAAAAGCTGTAAGAGCCCTCAATAAAATGATTTATAAAAAATAATATTTTGAAGCTGAGTTACAGTGTCAGAAACTCATAGAGGCATTTCTACCCCATCCTATAAACTCCGTATGAGTCAGCATTGCCTCAATGGCAGTGTTTTTGTTTGTTTGTTTTCTCAATTCTTTATTTGGGTAACAAGTTGGCTATATTGACAGCATTGTATGAAGCATCACCGTATCATACTGGAAGGGTACTATTAGTACAGGGTTAGATCACAGTGGATAATTTGAACAATAAACCATTTTTACATTCTTCATTCCCTATCTTTCAACAACACCCAATCCCAGTAAAGGGACAATATCTTTTATCATCATCATGTAAAGCACCTGAATTTGCAAAGCTTTTATCTAAAGAACAAATCAAATATTTTCTGGCAAAAATTCCTTTGGGACCAAAAAGTCAGGGGCACAATGACTCAAATGATGAGGAAAGCTGTTTGTATTCCAATATGTGGCTCTCCAGAAACAGCTTAAAAAATGCTATAGAAAATCTCATGAATAACATTTCACCCAGGACTAGGTGAGGCCTCATTATTTTAGCTACACACAAGGGCAATTCCTGCTGACACGCAGCGGAACCCTGGAGGGAAATGTTTACAAAACGTCCATGTACAAATGGATCCATTCATTGTTTGTCCAACTCCAATCACTTTATTTTTCATAAATAGCTTGCACTTCGTATTCAACATTAATTGGATTTAATACATGCAAAACTCAAGAAGATTCAAGAAATCAAGGTTATTGTAAAAACAGAATTAAATTAATAATCTTCACCTACGTGACATCCGTTCTGTCCCATGCCCAATATTATAAAAGGAAAGGTCACTGAAATTATCTCTATAATATTTTCTTATGTCTAAAATAGATCATTTTAATAGTATTTATACTAATTTCAATGTGATATTCTGACCTTTAACATAATGAAAAAACTATACCAAATCACACAAAACTCTTTTGTACATTAAATGCTAGAAATTCAAACTAGAGAAACCCACATGTAAAATAAAATCACAATTTATATTATAAAGGCAAATTTCATCATTTAAAAAAAATTACAGCAGTGAAATGTCAAAGGAAATTATAAATAGCCATAAATAAATCCATCTGGTTTTAAAGATTTTCTAGTGAAAGTTGAAGGATATAGTAGACAAACGCAGAAAATTCAGAAGGGCTTATATTATTATTGCCAAATATACCTCAATCTTGAAGCAAGGCAACAATACAATGTAGACATGAATGGAAAAACTAGGTGGTAAAATTTAGTACATTTGGGTAAAAAATTAAATAACAATAATATATATATGTATATATATATATATCCTGTAGTCAATTGCTCAAATGAAATTTCAAACTACAGAGCTGCAAAAGGTTTCCAACCCGGTGAACTGAAAAAAGGAATAGCTCATACACTTCTTTACTCATGCATGCTTACATGTTGTGTTTTTGCTTTTTTCATCAAATAACACATCTTGAGGGCACAGCTGTCTACATCACCATGTACCTCAGGCACAGTTGTTGATCTGTGGTCAAATAGCTCCATTAGTTTTTAGGGTCTGAAGATCAAAGCAGATGGAACCTGTATGCCTGAGATTGGCAAAAATATTGTAGAGCACAGGCACTGCTACGAGCGGCAATTATCAGAAAACACAAATATGAATGAATGATGGGAAATGCTAATGATTTTCTGCTCATATCACAAAACTTTGGGAATTCACAAGAATGTCCTCCCCTTGTATTGAAAAAAAATTGTGCTTAAAAGTCCCCTGTCCTCCCTCCCCACACCCCATTTTTAGAATCAAAAGCACTTTAGAAGGTTCGGTCTTCTAGATGTTCAATATCCCATTGTTTTCTCTGTGTGAATTCAGTCTACTAGAAACAACTTCCACAACATTATGCTTCGATGGCAGTGAGTTTGCTTGGGTGATGCAGTTATTTTTCCATGTATTTAGTTATCTCTATTAAAAGTTTGTGTTTGAATGAAAAAGTATGTTTAATTCTTATAAAATTAATGAAGCACAAAGAAAACATAAGGATAGAGCTAAGGAATGTAGAAATGTTACTTCTCCATTGACAGAAGGAACAAGCCACATGGAGTTATGCTGATGGAGCCAGAGACCTGGAGCTGGAGGAGCCACATGGAGACTCACACCAATGCTGAGATGCTTCTACTGTCTCTTGATCCCTAAGATCTTCCACCTACTGGTTTGTGATCTTCCTGTATTTGGTGTCATTGCATGTGTTTCGTGAGTCTGAAGAGGAATTTATGGACCGGTATTGGACATATGGTGGTCTAATATTGGACTTATGGATTTGATCTAGACAGGGCTGGGATGTTTTCTTAATATACAATTATTCTTTATATAAAGCTCTTTATATAAAGCTTATGTACCCATTTTGTCTTGGGGAGATATCAAAGAATGCCAGGTTATTAGAACAAAGTGTTCTTGTGTTAAGGGAGGCCTTGAGTGGAGGTCCAAAGTCTGTCCTCTATTTTAATGCTTAACATATAAATATATGTACATTGGCCTCTATCCATTTCATTATAAATTAATATATTTACATATATACATATTTACATGTATACATACTGTGGCAGTTCCATCATTTCCTGTCAACTTGAATGAAGGGGTGGAGCTTGTCAACAGGAATATGAAGCACAGAGTGTATGTGTCCCACCTCCAGGGAGGAAGACAGGAGTTCCCAGAATCCTTGGGAGAAAGCCACGCCCACACAGAGGCACCATTGGCTATGACCTGATTGACATGTGTTTATACCATGTGTAGAAGTAAACACAAAATACATCACTACACCGCTACTACTTTCACTAAAAGAACCAAAAAGCCAACAACTCAGTGTGATTTTTTTTCCAGAGCTGATTGTTGCGACCACAGTGTCAATCTATCACATTGAGGGCCTTCCCCTTCTCCGCTGCCCCTCCACTTTACCAAACATGATGTCCTTCCCCAGGGACTACTCTCTCCTGACAATACGTCCAAAGTATGCATGACAAAATCTTGCCATCCTTGCCTCCAAGAATCACTCCTGCCGTGTTTACTCCCATACAGACCAGTTTGTCCTTTTAGCAGTCCATGGTACTTATAATATTCTTTTTGAGTACCACAATTTAAATGCATTGATTCTACCATGGCTTTCTCTATTCAATGTCCAACTGTGACATGCATATGAGGCAATGGAAAATACCATGGCTTGGGTCAGGCACACCTTAGTCCTCAAAGTAACATCCTTGCTTTTCAGTACTCTCATGATGTCTTGCACAGCAGATTTACCTACTGCAACATGTCTTTTGATCTCTTGACAGAGATGTGTACATTGATAAATGATCAATTAAGAAGATATAAGAATTACAAACATATAAGCATCTTACATCAAGTTCTAAATTATATGCAACAAAATTGGACAGAATTGAAGGGGGAAACCAAACCAAAGCAACAAATAACTCACTGTCATCAGGTCATGCCAGCTCATTGTGGCCCTACAGGAACCCTCCCGGACAGAGTAGAAATGCACCTGTAACCCCAAACCTCATTTTCCTTCTGAGGAGCAATTGGTGGTTGGAACTACTGAACTTGCAGTTAGCAGTCCAGTGTGTAATCACAACCCCACCAGGGCTCCTCAATAGCGGTTCAGGATTTCAATAATCCATGTGGAAAAAAAGAGAGAAAATTTAGAATATTTAAAAATACACAGACTGTGGGTGAAAGAAGAAATCATAGGGAAGTTAGACATTTCTGAGAGGTCAATGGGAATGAAGATAATATCATACTAAAGCTTTGTGTTGTTGCAAAGGCAACAACGAAGCCGGAAATGCAGAGCTGTAATGCCTATGTTTGGAGGGGAACGGTCACATCCAGGGGACACAGTTGGGAAACCATTCTACACATAACCAAACACTGGATGGAATGAGTTGCTGGGTCTGGAGAATTAGGACCATCGGCTTGGGCAACGCCAAGGTAAATTGACATAATTCAGTTCACAAAGACAATGATCTAAATTTATATTTGGTGAGTAGCAACTGGGATCTTAAAAGCTCATGAGCAGTCAAATCAAAAGACACATGGAAACAATTAGTCCAATGACTAATGGGTCACTCACAACCCTGAGACCAGATCTAGCTGATGCCCAGCTATGACTACCAACTGTTCTGAAAAGAATTCCAAGGTCCTGGATAGAGTGGGAGAAAAACATGGATCAGAACTCAAAATCATAGAGACCAGGATTGGTCAGATAAAGATTGGTGGGCCCTGAATGAATATGGGCCTTACCCTTCAGGTATGGACTTGATCTCACCATTAATTAGAATAATTAATCATTATGATCAAAAGGGCAACATTTAATCAATGGCAAATTTCAGAGTTTAAATAAATGAGGAGCTGATACCAAGGGCTCAAGTAAAAAGAAAATGTTTTGAGAATGATGATGGCAACAAATGTACAAATGTTCTTGACACAATGGATGGATGGCTGTATTGTGATAAAAGTTGTATGAGCCCTCAACAAAATGATTTAAAAGAAAAACAAAGGGGGTGGAAACAGGTGTTATAGAGTGAAATTTCTTAATATGACTCTTCTACCTAAGTTTCTATAACTCCCACTAAAAGATTTGGTGGGTCCATGCAAACAGGGTATCTGTAACACTAAAAGACAGGAATCGATTGTTTTTTAGTATCTGCTCCCTAGCTACAAGGATTATCTAACTTTGAAGCAGAAACAAAAAGAGAAAACCCAAGGACCTAGGTAGAGGTGATTTAAAATCTCTGACGGGACAGAGGCTGCTGAAACCTGATGTATCAGACTTTGGCATAGAGACTCAGAGGAGCAGGGCCAAGTCTATGGGGAACCTTCTCCTCAACTGGCCCAAGACTTTGGGACTGTGGGCCAGAGGGACAGAAAAACAGGCAGGCTGCCTTGCTGGTCCATGGAGGCAAAGGCCAAGGGACCATGTGACTGAAAGGCTAAGAACCAGAGATAGTCCTGGCTACCACATGGCTGAGAGGTTGAGAACTGGACAGAGATTTGACGGCTGGCTGAGGAAACCAATGACTGTATCCTTACTGTTTGTGGATCCTGGCTTGTGTAACCTATTAAGTTCCTTAATAAATCCCCTTCATTGTGAGTATTCTCTGTGGGTTCTGGATGGCAAGTGCAATGAGTTATTGATCCTAGTGTAGCACTGAGTGCGAGGATCAGCTGGTGTCAGAATAGATAAAGAAAGACAGACCATGGAGGTTTGTCTGACCCCTACCTTGCGGGTAGGAAGCCAGAGGAGGTCAGGTATGTCCACCTCCATTGCTGCTTACCACAACAGGATATACAAGGAGGAAGCAGAATATGCTAGGATGCGTTGGAGGGATTGTGATGGATAAATTAAACTAAAATGTTTGACTTGTTCAATGCAAAACTATGATTGACTGCCTGTGACCCTTCGCCTAATTCAAAATAAAAAGTTCAAAAGAAAATTCTCAAATGAACCAGCTAATTTATATCACAATGAACTAGGAGAGAAAAGCAACCCAAAACCAAAGGTAGGAGAAGGAAGAAAATAAGAAAGATTGCACTGTGGAAATAAATGAAATAGTAGGGAAGGATAAACCAAAACAATAAAAAAAATCAATGAAATAAAAAGTTTGTCCTCCATAAAGATCAACAAATTTGACAAGCTTTTAGCTTGGCTGACAGAGGAAAAAGAGTAAGATACGAATGACTAAAATTAGAAATGAGACATTACTACTAATCTTATAAAAATTAAAGGACTTATGAGAGAATACTATAAAATTTATGTTAAAAATTAGACAACGTAGATGACATGGGAAAGTCACTACAAACGTAGAATAAATTCAAAAAATTGAACCAAATATCACAAGCAGAGAGCTGCTAGAAATTCAAGCCAGATGTGTTTGTCTGGGTGGACTAGAGAAACAAATCCAGGGAGACTATATGTGTATAAGAAAGAGCTATATATAAAGAATAGTTGTATATTAAGAAAACATCCCAGCTCAGTCCAGATCACGTCCATAAATTAACCCCCTTATGTAAATACTAGTCCATAAATTCCTCTTTAGACTCACACATCCATGCAATGATGTTGAATACAGGAAGATTACAGGCCAGTTTGTGGAAAGTCTTGTGGATCCAGTGATGGTGGAAGCATCTCAGTGCTGGCATGGGTCTCCACGTGGACTCCAGTGAGCTATTTATCTCCTTTGTACCTCTAAATGAGGTCATCAAGCTGTGACCTGATTGACAGGGTAGACTCCACCCCTTCACAAGTTGACAGGAAATTATTTAACTGCCACACCATATTCAACAGAGGACATGGAACAACAATATCATTGCTGATGTCCAATGGATCTTGGATGAAAGTAGAGAATACCAGAAAGATATTTACTTGTGTTTCATTTACTATGCAAAGGTATTCTACTGTGTGATTGTAACAAACCATGGATAGGAATGGGCAATTGCAAAGGATGAGAATTCCAGGACATTTAAATGTCCTCATGCAGAACCTGGACATAGACCAAGAGGCAGTTGTTTGAACAGAACAAAGGGAGCCTGTGTGGCTTGGAATCAGTAAAGGCGTATGTAAGGCTTGTGTCCTTTCACCATACCTATTCAATTTTTATGCTGAACAAGTAATTCGTGAAGCTGAACTATTTGCAGAAGATTCCAACATCAGGATTGGAAGAAGGTGCATTAACAACCTGTGATGTGCAGGTGACATAATTTTGCTAGTTTCAAACCAAGAGGACTTGAGGCACTTACTGATGAACAGCAAAGTCTACAGTCTGTTGTATGGATTACAAATGAATGTAAAAATGATCCAAATCCTCACAACTGGACCAGTAGATAATATCATGACAAATGGAGAGAAGATTGATGCCGTCAAATATTTCATTTCACTTAGATTTTCAATCAGTGTTCATGGAAGCAGCAGTCAAGAAATTGAGTGAAATAATGCATTGGGCAAATCTGCTGCTTAAGATCGATTTAAAGCAGTAAAGAGTAGAGATGTCACTTTCAGGTCTACAGTGTTAGCCACGGTATATTCAAATGCCTCATATGCAGGTGAAAACTGGATAATAAATAAGGAAGACTGGAGAAGACCTGGTGGATTTAAATTATGGTGCTAGCAAAGAATATTGAAAGTACACGTATTGTCAGAAGAACAAATGAATCTCCCTTGGAGGAAGAACAAACAAATGCTCCTCGTGTAGAATTGAGGATGGTGACACTTCATCTCATGTCCTTTGGACATGTTACCAGGAGAGAACAGTCCTTAAAAAGGACATCATGATTAGTCAAGTTGAGGATAAATGAAAAAGAGGAAGGCCCTTATCGAGATGGATTGTGACAGTGGCTGCATGGGCTCCGGCTTGGAAACAATTCTGAGGATGGTACAGGACTGTGTAGTCTTTTGTTCTGTTGTGCATAGGATGGCTATGGATCGGTACTGAACCAAGAGCACCTAACAACAACAACAACGAAAAGATGTCTACTGAGTAAATCTTGAGTAATACACATGGAAAAGAGTATTGTAAAGGACAGTGTTAAAACTAATTTTCAACAACAGTTGGTTGATACACAAAGAGCAATACCCTTGTCCAAGGAATAAGATCACACTACACTAGATCATCCAGCCTCCTGTTTCTCTTTTTCTATTTCTGATTACTGTGATTATATTGTTGGGGTCAGGGAGACCGAATTTGCATTGCCAGACCAGCAAAAATAAGATAGCCATATTTAAGAGACTCTTACTCACTAGATTAAGAATACCATTTAACTCTTTAATGACAATTGTGCTTGCTTACTCCTTAAAAGGGTGCTTACATTTTTATAAATGTGTATGTCAGTTTATAGTTATAGCATTGTGACATTGCTATTAGGTGCTTGTGGAGTTGCATTGTCACATCCAACAATCCCCTATGACAGACAGCTCTATAGGTTTTCTAATCTTTATAGAACAGTTGTTAGTTTGGCTGTTGTGGGTTTTTTTCCCCCTTGGAGTCATAGATCTCATTGTCAACCAGTCAATTCTCACTGTGTGTCCATACCCCCAAACCCCAAACTCACGGCCATTGAGTTGGTGCTGATAGCGACCCTGTGGGTTCCTGAGACTGGCACTGTTGGCAGATGTAGAAGCCCCAGTCTTTCTCTGTGGAGCTGCTGGGGGTTTCCAATTGCTGACCATGTAGATGGCAGCCAAGGGTCAAAATGAAACTGCCTGCATAGGTGCCCAAGGCTGTGAATCTTTACAGGAGCAGAAAGCCTCCTCTTCAGAGCCACTGGGTGGGTTCCAAATGCCAACTTTTGGGTTCTCACCCTCAGGGTTCTTTAACCTTATAATAGTATATGATTCAATGGAGTATTATATATTATTCTCTGAAGAAAATGTGACAATCTCATATAACTGAAGTATTTTGGGGTATACTATCCATGTGTACCAAGAAGGTGTTTGTACTCAAAAAGGAAACATTGTGATAACCTCAACCACCACTTTTGCCATTTGCATTACACACTGCATATAATGGAATTGATTATTCATTTCAATCTATCAACCAAGTATTAGTTATGCATCACATAATTCTATGAGGCACGGAGGTTAAATATTCTTAAATCACTTGTAAAAGGTTTTTTTTTCAGTTCTAAAAATCATGCATACTTAAGGAAAAACATGAGACAAAAATTAGTAGACAAAAATTCTGTTGTAATTCTATTTTCCTTTTTGAAAGAATAGTAATTTATGTAAGAAATTTAGTTAAAGGTGTATAGGGTTTTCAGAATATTATAAAAGGGGAGAAGGCCATACTGGCCTTTTGGAGTAAGTCAACCATAATATCCCTTGAGCTCTCTGCTCAGTCTTGATGCGTGATGTAGAGAAAGGCCTCCCCTCTGGGAACGAAAGCTTCCCTTGCTACTAAGGCAGTTCTCAGGTTAATTATTAAATATGGACATGTTTAGAGTTCAATGCGTCTTCCAGTGCAGTCCCTGACTGGGACTGCAACAGTTGCTAAAACGTGCGTGCCGGAAGCACAGGGTGGAGGGAGGCCGTTTGCAAAGCCAGAAATCTCAAATTGAGACCATTCCCAGTCAGTAAGGGCTGCAGAAAGGAAACAGTTTCAACCCTTGGTGTCCACGCTCGAGAGCAAACACTCATTGCTCGTCTCTATGCCCTTGGCAGGCAGTTCGCTGTAGCTGCTGGTGAGCCACGAGGACGCCGTAATTCACTGCAGGAGTAGGCAGCGTGGCTGCGCGCTCCTTTCGGGGAAGCAGCGAGCCCAGCTCAATGGCCTACTCTCACCCGGATGAGACTGGAATCCTTCCGGCTTCCGTGCTCTTCCGCTCGCTCAGGTGCAGCGTGGATCCCTCCGCCGCGGCGTGCGCTCCGCTCCCAGGAGCGCTGGGGTCGGCTTGTCTGCAATACCCGGATGGAAGCATAATGGCCGCCATCAGGGACTCGCAGGCAATGGGGACCACGACAGGTATTTCCCATCTACGGGGCCGCTGAGAGTGCG
Source organism: Tenrec ecaudatus (assembly GCF_050624435.1). Lineage (NCBI taxonomy): Eukaryota > Metazoa > Chordata > Mammalia > Afrosoricida > Tenrecidae > Tenrec > Tenrec ecaudatus. Next base: position 80,724,744 of record NC_134545.1, read on the forward strand.
TAGCATCCCGGGAATTCGAGAATGCCAGCGGAGGGGCAAGTGGGGGTGTTTGCGAGGCTTCACGGTTCTCCGAAAAGTCTCAAAAGAATCGCCTCTGGTGAGAGGAAGCGCCGGTTAAATAGTCCCGGCTCTTCGGTGCTTCCGCCTAACTTGCCGCAAAGTTTTTCTAGAGAAGTCGGGCTTTTCACCCAGGGCTTTTGCGGGCTGCCGGCCTTGACCGTCGCCCCGTAGCTTGGGCTTTCAATGCGTAGGGGCTTTTTCCGGACTTGGCTCTTGTCACCGGGGTTAGGAGTTGAGGGAGGCCGCGGCCGCGGTGTGCTTCCGCGCGCCCGAGGGGCGCCCGCGCGCGGAGGAAGGGGCGGAACGCGCGCGGCGCTGGGCGTGGGGCGCGCGGCCCTCGAAGCGCTTCCGCGGCGGAATCTTGCGCTGGTGGAGGCTCCATGGGCATCCCTCAGACTGCACCCTGGAATTGTAGGTTCTGAGGCCCCCGCGGCCCTGCTCGACGGCGTCGCTCTTGTGGGCCTGGTTTTGGTCTTTGGGGGCCAACTCTTGAAGCCAAGACACCCAGTTCTCTCGCGTGCGCTCGCCGCACAAGAGTTGGCCGTCCCTGGTCTCTGCCCCCACCCCCCCCAACCACACCCAGTCGCAGATCGCTTGCTTGTCCCCGGCTTATGCATCTGGAATCTGCTTTTGATATGGTGTCCTCATTGTTAGCTAGACAGCGCCTTTGTAGATGAGATGTCTCTGATCCTTGAAACTAGGTGGAGTGAATGCATACCCAATGAGGTGTTAAAACTCTCTTAAGTAGACCAAGAAAATGGATCAGGTAGCTTTAAGGTTCAGTACAAAAGTTAAGGTCCAGTCTTTGGTGGTGGGGGGAGGTGTGTGTTTGTTGTTGTTTGTTTTATTTTAAATTTGGAGTTATTTAGTGTTTGTGAGTTATTGCAGAAAAGAAAGTTATCGTGTGTGTTAAGTCTCAAGGGAAAAAAACTCTAGAAAAGCAAAATATGGGTCATTGTGTAAGGGATTCAGAAGGACATTGAATTTTGTGATTAGGCATGAAGACACCAAACTACATTAGGACAGGCTCGCAAAATTTAAAGCTGAAAATCTTGGTCCTACTTTGTTGATAATGCTGAATTGCTTCTTCTGCAGCAAAGGTTCTATTTTGCGTATGTGTGGTTAGGTGGGAACCATTTAGATTGTTTCATTGAAATTCCTACATGTTTTCAGTGATTAACTGCTGATTTGTACAAATAGATGCATTATCTTTCAGCAAAACTTTGTCTGAAATTGTAATGGTTGCAGAACATTTCTTGGGCCTGGTAAGCATAGTAGACCAAGTAACAAATAAGTTAATTCTTATTCCAGACCATGTACATTTTTTGTAAAACTAACAAAAGTTAGGGGGAAAGGCAAAATGTACATCTCTAAATTGAAATTTTCCTTACTTTGGCAGTGAAAATTCAAAACATTTTGTTGTTGTCGTTTTATGAGGGAGCCAAAGGGCTGCAACCCAAATGCACACCTACAGTTTGCCCTGATAACAGATTAAAAACTCCTACTTATGAAACTAATCAAATTATGTCCTCTCTGGTAACCATTGAATGCAGTGAACTAAAATTTTATATGGGTTTTAGCATAAATTTACAGTTTGAATTTAAAAATCTTCTTAATTTTTATGATTTGTTTTCTCTGTGTAGTTGTTTGTGATTGGTCTTACTGAAGCATTGTGTACCACAGAGCACTTGCTACATCTTTTTTTTCCCCTTTGCTGTTAAAAGACTTGCTTCTTGACCAGTTTCCTTCAGGTATTCTACAGTTGTTAGCAAACATAAGCCGTGACAGAGTTATTGTGAAGTTGGCAGTTCTGTTGGTCATTTGATCCCAAGATCCAGGCTATTGAATCGATGCATTCCTTAGCTAGAGATTGGCTTCAAGTGATGAGTCGTTTGCAGGGGAATGTTAGACTTTGAACTGAGAATTGAAGAGGTAGCCCAGTGGTTTTAGGATCTTGGATGGGATTAGACCTAGATTATTGTCATAGGCTTGGGTCTTACCCTATTTTGTCATAAATGAAGGTATGGACTTAGAGATTTAATTTAAATTCTCTTCTGAGCTTTTCAGTTTTGTGACTTGTAAATTTATGGTATGCTATCTCTGGGTGTCAGTGATACTTTATTTGCCTAGGTGTTGATAAATTTTTCTTGGCTTATTTTAATCACTTTAAACATTTAGGTTGAATATGAAGTATGAGAATCAAGATATAAGAATAATTTTTTTTTCAGTTGAAGTTTTAAAATCTTGGTCTTCATTTCCAGATCCCATCTCCTCTTGTGATCGCTGTTCCTGATTGTGGCATTGTCTAAGCATTAAATTGTATCCTTTTTGTTCTTGGGAGAAAAAGGTATGATAAAGATTGAAGCACTGTTCAATATTGTGTCTTACATAGTAAGTTAGTGTGCTTTAATATTGCATAGCAAAATAAAATAGTTACATGTTCATGGGGTTTCACAAGTTAAAGTTTCACTTATGGGCTAAACAAAATACAGTACGTAGAGGCTTAATTTTAATGTAAGCAGGGAAATGATTACTGGTTTCATACTTCATCATTTAACATTTTATTGGTGACATAAAGGTGATTTTACTCTGTCAGTCCTTCTAGATACAAAGATGGCAATAGGGTTTTAAGTTATGAATGATAGAGATAAATAAGGTAGGAAGATGTTTTGGAATTGTATAAGCAGTTAGAAATACGCTTTGGTCTAGTAAGCCCAAAGTAATGCACCTAAAGAAACATTTCTGTGGTATATACTTTTGTTATCATTAGTAGGATCTACTTTTTAAGTCAGAAAGGGGGCTTGGAAATTAAAGGGTCATGACTGGTTTCCTGGAGACAAATAACTGACAAAAAAAAAAGGAGAACAAAAACTAACAAATCCAGGTATAAAAAGAAAAGGTTTGGATATTCAATGGAAAATACTACATCTTTGAGCCAAAACATGGCTTACATACCCTTGAAACACAAATGTCCCTTGCTTTTTTTTTTTGGTAGGATAGGCCCTGTGATCTTTCAAATACATAAATTCTTGAATTGGTATCATATTGCTCGCCTCACTGAGTGCATTAAGCATACCTAGAAGTATGACCCTAAATTAGGAATAAAATTATATACCTAACTATGAAAACAACACAGGTAGACTACACACTTCACATTAGTCATCATAATCATGTCTTTGACTAAACTTTACCAGTAGATAGCTATCTTTTTGTTGTTGTTGAGAATATACACACAGCAAATCAAACATCAATTCCAGTAGTTTCTACCAATACCTTTCAGTGACATTTTTTTGAGCTGTGCCACATTTCGCCCTCCTCTGAGTTGTTCCTCCCATATTAACATACTTACACTGCTCCCCAAGTTTCCTTATCTAATATTTTGAATTGCTGTTATTTTAATTGTCGATAGATCTTAAAAGAGCATCATGCTCAAGTCACAGTTTACTAATTAAGATAAACCATTGTTTGGTTTTAAGGACCAAACCAAAGTCGCTGCCGTGGGGTCAAGTCTTGACTCATGGCTACCCCATAGGACAGGGTAGACCTACTACCCCTGTGGGCTGCTGAAGCTATAATTCTTTATGGGAGTAGAGCACCTTGTAGTTCTGTCTTGGGCGTCTGGTTGTTTTGAACTGCTGACCTTATAGTTAGTTAGCAAGCCCAACATACACCCATTATGTCACACTTCCCAAAAAACACACCATCATCAAGTCCTTTTTGACTCCTAGCAGCCCTATAAGACAGAGTAGAACTGCCCTTGTGGGTTTCCAAGACTACAAATCTTTACGGGAGTTGGAAGTGTCTTCAGCTGGTGGGTCCACCTGCTGGCTTTAGGGTTACATGTCTACCTGGGAACCCACTTTCTCACCAGGGCTCCTCGCAAGACGACTAGGGAATATTTTTTATTTAAGACTTAATCTCAGAGCAGTAGTTTCAGGGGTTGAGCCAGCCTTGACTCCAAGAAGGCTGGCATCCAGGAGAATATGAAACTATTTTTAAGCTTTTCCCCTTTTGAGGAGGGGTTTTGAAATCTTTGGTTTCAATGTTCAGTAATGGTAGCCAGGCACTCATCTTCTCTCCTGGTCTTTTGGCTGATAGCCATACATTCCATATCCGTTTGTCCTGATTCTCCCTCCAGTGTAGTCCGATGTGAATAGACACTGATTTTGTGCCTTTTGCGGCTGCTTACAGCTAAGACCCCAGACACTAGTCCTTGAGCTAGCAGGTTTTAACTGGATGCCCCATCAGACCTTAACTTCCAAGCCAAGAAACCAAATCCCCTGAGATTTTTGGTTGTACATAATCAAGTTTGTTTTCTTTTTTAAGGCACTTTTTCAGAAAGACATTGAAATTTTTCCTTAGAACTATTTAACAATTACGAGGAATAGAGAAAAGCAGGTGAATTGAGATACTATATTACACATGCTCATTTATCTTAGCAACTTCTTTCTATGTAACATTTTCTTGGTCTCTTACCGTGTGAGTGTCACACGGGTGTTATGCTGTGATAAGAGAAAGTACATAGTGAGATTTACTATACTATGTTTGATCCAAACTGTACAGAGAAAGTAACATGGTGAAGAATGAAAGCTTTAATGAAATGTAATGAAGTAAATGTTGTTAGGTGCCATTGAGTGTTTGAATTCATAGCCATATGGCAGAGTAGAATTGTCCAACAGAATTTCCTTGGCTAAGATCTGTAGACAAATTGTGCAGTGGTGTAGTGCTTTATGGATAACCGAAAGGTCAGTGGCTTGAACCCACCCAGTGGCTCTGTAGGAGAAAAGATATGGTGATCTGCTCCGGTAGATTTTGGCTTAAGATAATTTTCCTTTGCCATAGGATCGGCGCAGTCACTAAAACCATGGGCTCAAGCATGACAGTGGCCAGGATTGTGCAGGACTCGATTGTGTTTTATTCTGTTATACATAGAATTCCTTTAATCTGGAACTGACTCTACAGTGCCTAAAAATAACAACATAGGGTCACTATGAGTCAAAATCCACTCTGGCTGTGGGGTCAGCTGCCCTGGGAAGTCTTACCCCCTGCTTTGGACTATGAGCATGGGCACGTAAAGCCTAAGCGACCATGCCTGGTGGTCTTGTCCCCCAGGTGCTTTTAAATGGCATTCTTACAGAGTTTTTCTGTAGGCAGCAATCCACCAGTCATACCATACACTGAAGGTTACCTAGTGACTGACTGGCCTGACATTGCAGAGTTGCACCTAGTATGGGTTAGGGTGTCTGTCTAGACCGGCAACAGCCACCACCAAGCCATGAATATTGGCAGAGTTTCGGGAATAACATGAGGAAGGCTACGACTGCCAACGACCCTCTTCACAAGTGGCCCTTCAGCTTAGTGGCTTGATGTTTGGTTCCTTGTGCTGCCCTGCCAGGTCATCAAGCCCCCTGCCTGTCCATATAGTCCACCTTCTTTCCTGTTTTTGCCGTCTACTGCAAAGTCAACCTTAGTTCCAATTAGGGACCAGAAGCCAAGCCATTATTTTCTTTGAAGAGACCAGTACAGTGCTACCGCTGGTAGCCTTCACTCTCACCTCTGCTGTCCGTGTGAGAAGGCGCCCCTGCCAGCCTTAGGACGGCAGTAAGCAGTCCTAGCAGCTAAGCGGCATCTCTTACTCCAGCGTTTGCCCGCTCTTGACTTGTTCCAGTGTTCCTCTCTTCCAGGGAGTGGAACCATGGCCATCTTAGTGACAACTTGCACTGCTTGCTCAGGGAGCCACCCAGTAGGCTGTGTCTTAAGCCCACTAGTACCGTGGGCCCCATGCCAGCAGCACTCCATCCTGTGGCCCACTCTTAGGAACCCCAGAGATCTCAGATCTCAGCACGCATGACAAACTGGCAAATTCTGGTGGTGGTTTTGTTACCTTTGAAACACAAAAACATGTAAGTATATATAATGTGACAGGGAAGGGTGATGAAAAATTAGCTTTAGCATGTATAGACTAAGGTATTTTGTCATTAGACATTAAAAACGGTGGGGTGGGGCTTGACTACCTTCATTGTGGGTTGGGGGAAATAAAGGAAGCCACTTAGTGGCTCAGGCGAACAACAATCTTACAGAAACTGATGATCAGGTCTTCAGTGGAGCCATTGAGTGGGTTGAAATCACAACCCTGTTTGTAGCTGAATGCTTAACAGTCTGCACCACCAAGGCTCATAATGATGTAACTAAGAGGTTGCTGTATATATGACTGATCAGAATGATTTGGATAATTCTATCTTGGATGATTGTGAGAGAAGTGTGGTAGTTATATAATCATTTGTCAATTTGAGAGGATTAAGAGTGAAGGAGTGGAGTCTAGCCTGTCAATCAGGTCATAGCCAATGAGGCCTCTGTGTGGGCATGGCCTTCTCCTGAGGATTCTGGAAACTCCAGTAATTCCTCCTTGGAGGTGGGAGACACACTCTCTGCTCACTCCCTGGGGGACATTGCGGGTGATAAGACACATGGAACTATGCTGATGCCCTGAGCTGTAAGAACCACATGGAGACCCCTTTCAGCACTGAGATGCTTACAGCACCATTGAATCCACTGGCCTGTGATCTTCCTGCAGTTGGCATCATTGCATGTGTTTCCTGTGTCTAAGGAGGAATTTATAGTTTGGTATTGGACATAATGGGCTGATACTGGACTTATGGACTTGATCTGGACTGGGATGTTTTCTCATTATTCAGGTCTTCTTGTATATAAACCTCTTTCTTATACACCTATGCGTGTCTATGAATTTGTTTCTCTAGTCTACCCAGACTAACACAAGAAGCTTGACTAGCAACAAATCGCCATTGGTACAGCCATATGAAACATGCGTAACTTGAAGCTTAGCACAATTGAGTGAGTTTTACTTTTGTTTCTTAAGTGTTTTTGCTTACCTTCTTTCCTCATAGCCATTTATTGCACCTTTATCTTTGAAAGATAACCAAAATTGGACAAGCTTCTCTGAAAGACCAGACAGTACATATTTTAGGCATTGCAGGCCATGGGGTCTCTGTTGTAGCTCTCAGCTGCTGTCGTAGCACAGAATCAGCCAGATAGAATGTGCCTCTGTTCCAATAAAACTTTATTTGTAAAATAGGTTAGACTTAATGGGGTATTCAGTAAGCTCTCGCACTTCTGCGCACCTGCCAGCATCCTGTTTTTTAGTTAATGGAGTTTACCCTGCTTTATTCCAAAGTCAGTTTTTTTAAAATTTGTTTAGTAGATCCTTTCTCTTCTACCCTATTGAAGGGCATTATTTCTGCATTTCTTTCCTTTTTAACCATATTTCCCCCATTTTTGCATCATTATTTCAGTAATATGCTGTCACACTGTAATTTCCACCATTAAAAACAACAAAATGCACTTGTACAACTCATAAAAATGCTGTTGATGGTACACTCTACTTTTTAACTTTCTGTTTTCACTTAACTCTGTGTTAGGCAGGTTTTCACCTTCATAATGTCACTCAAAGTGTTCTAGTTAATAAAATGATATTTATGGGAGAACCACGAGGCTTCCAAGAGTTACAGTTTTGGAAATCCAAAAGAGCACTTCTGTCTGTCTTTATAGGGTTGCTTCTAGGATAACCTGGATGGCGGGGAGTTCTGAGTGATCTTTACACTAAGTCCACTGGGCATTTCTTAGTCCTCTTACTCAACAGTTGATCAGTCCCTTTCCTGGATTCTTAATTTTTTTCCCCTTTAAAATTTGTCTTACACTAATACCTCTAAATTATATACCCAAGTACAGATTCCACGATTCAACTTGGATGCTGTGTTAGTCTGGTTTGACTAGAGAAACAAATTCATAGACACTAATAGGTATAAGAAAGAGCTTTATATCAGTTAGTAATTGTATATTATGAAAACATCTCAGCTTAGGCCACATCAAGTTCTTAAGTCTGATATTATGCCATATGTTCAGTACCAGTTTGTAAATTCCTCTTCAGACAAGCAACAAATGCAATGACACCGAGTGCAAGAAGATCGCAGGCCAGTGGGCGGAAAGTCTTGTGGATCCAGTGGCAGTGGCAGTATCTTAGCGCTGATCTGGATCTCCATGTGGCTCCTCCAGATCCAGGACTCTGGTTGACATCACCATAGTTCCATGAGGCTTGTCAGCAGGAAGACAAAGCAGAGTGTGTGTCTGGCCTCCAGTGAGCTATTTATCTCTGTAGCGTCTCCAAATGAGGTAATCAAGTTGTGACCTGATCGACAGGCTAAACTCCACCCCTTCATTCTAATATTCTAAAGTTGACACCAGATTATGTAACTACCACAGATGTCAAATAGATACCTCTTTTTTCATGGCTAAAACTGAATGCTAGGTATTCTGAACTCACTATATTCGGTAAGGACCAACCGACTACCACCCTTCTTTTTGTCTCAGTAAACCAGTAGGTCAAGGCTTTCCATTTGCTAAGGTGCACACACTGTCTACCAGTAAATGTTATAGACTTTGTCTTCAAAATATTTCAAGAGTCTGATCACACCTTATTGTTTCCATCATCTCTTACCTGGATTATTATGTAAAGGCATTTTCTGACCCAAGTCATGGTAATTTCAGTTGCCCTATATGTATGAGAAAGGTGAACTTTGAATAAAGACGACTGAAGAAGAATCGATGCATTTGAATTAAGGTTCTGGCAAAGAATATTGAAACTACCATGGACTGCTAAAAGAACAGGCAAATCTATCTGCTCTTTAAAGCAAGGAGGGTGAGACTTCATCTGATACAATGGGCACAAACACAAGAACAGTTATGAAGATGGCACAGGACTAAGCCAAACTCAAGCTCACTGCCATTTAGTCAATACTGACTCATAGTGACCCCTGTGGATTTCCTAGACTATAACTGTTTACAGCAATAGAAAGCCCAGTATTTTCAAACTGCTGCTCGTGTGAATCGCTCCCCAACATAAAACCACTGTGCCACCTATGGCGCAGGACTTGCCGTGTCTTACTCTGCTGCACTCAGTGCCTCTTCGAGTTAGAACAGACTTGTCAGCCCCTAACAGCAACAACAACTCGGACCTGGTCTTACTTCCATTTTTATTTCTCTCTCAAAGACTCTTCTTAACATAGCAACTGAACCTATCTTGTTAAAAAGTAATTCAATTCATGTTATCCCTCTGTTCAAAATGTTTGAATGGCTTACCATCTCAGACAGTAAAATGCTGAGGCCTTGCAGTGTCCCAACAGGTTACCTGAACTCTCCTTCTGTTATTTTTTTGACTCTGTCTCCTGCTTCTCAACATCTCAGGCTATCTTCTAGTCGTACTTTGTTGCATTTGCTAAACTATTTCAGGCACACTCCATTTCCAGGGTCTCAGCACTCATTGTTTCTCTTCTTGGAATACTAGCTTTCTCAGCTTAAGTATTAATTTTTCAAGTGAGACCTCCCTGACTTTGGATTTAAAATTTAACTCTTGTTCTGCCTATCCTTTCCTGCTTTGTTTTGTTTTGCTTCATCACTTGTTAACCGTGACTATGTTATTTACATTGTACATTGGCTAAATACCCAGTAACATAATTAGCTCTATGAAGCAAGACAGTTTGTCTGAATTATTGACTGCTGTGTTTTCAATGATTAGAACAAAAACTGCCCCAGAGTTGGTTCCTGTTAAAAGCCCAGCACTATGCCAGAAGCGAATGATATAGCAACAAACATGACAAATGTAATCATTATGCTTATGCAACTTCTATTTCAAGGTTCAGATTGATAGAAAAGAAATTGGCTAATAAAGGATAAAACAAGTGAGTACTGAATGACTTAAATTAGGGAACTGTGTCACTATGCTATATCTGCTCAGACGCTGCCAATTTTTATGCTGAGCAAATCATCTGAGAAGCTGGATTATATGAAGAAGAATATGGTATCAGGATTGGAGGAAGGCTTATAAACAACCTGTGATCTGCAGACGACACAGCCTTGCTTGCTGAAAGTGAGGAGGTCTTGAAACACTTGCTGATGAAGGTCAAGGATTGCAGCCTTCAGTGTGAATTAGGACTCACTGTAAAGAAGACCAAATCCTCACAGCTGAATCAAAGAGGTTGAAGTTATCAAGGATTTCGTCTTACTTGGATCCACAGTCAATGCTCATGGAACAAGCAGTCAAAAGATCAAATGATGCATTTCATTGGGCAAATCTGCACAAGACAGTTTGAAGGTGTTGAAAAGCAAGGATGCTACTTTGAGCATTAAGGTGGACCTGATCCAAACCCACCTTTTCAATTTTCAGTGGCCTCATATGCATGTGAAAGTTGAACATTGAATAAGGAAGACCGAAGAAGAACTGATGTATTTGAATTGTGGTTCCTGGCAAAGATTTTGGACTATCAGAAGAACAAACAGGTGTATTTTAGAAGAAGCATTGCCAGAATGCTCCCTAAAGGATTGTAAGACTGCATCTTACATACTCTGGACATGTCAGGAGAGACCAGTCCTGGAGAAGGCCCTCATGCTTGGTAAAGTGGAGGGGCAGCAAAAAAGAGGGAGACCCTCGACAGATGGATTGACACGGTGACTGCAACAATGGACAGTTCTTATGTTTAAACATAACAATTTTGAGAATGACACAGAACCGGACAGTGTTTTTGTTCTGTTGCACTATGGGTTGCAACTGACCAGTGGTACCTAACAACAAAGTTATATTTAAAGTTACTAAAGAAAAACATGACTGATCAGAGAGAATAATTTACTTTTATAGGTTAGGGAAAGCCTTTCTGAATTATTGGTATTTAAATTGATATCTAAAACATGAAAAAAAATCTAGCCATTTGAAGACTGGTACAACAAAGATTGCATTTTGGAACAGCTGGTGCATAGGCTTAACATTTAAATATTTGAGGAACAGAGACCATGGCTGCTTACTAGAATATACTGGTTGGGAAAGGTGTGGGATGAACTTGAACAGAGAGATCCAGGGCCAGGTATCATTGTTCTTTGCAAGCCCTGCTAACAACTAAGTATTATGGGAAGCTACTGAGACGTTTTAAACAGATCATTGTCGTAATATACATTGTCACTTTTATTTGGATTGTCATTATCTCACTTTTGTTTTCCCTTTTTCCCCTTCTTGGCTTTTATCTTGGATTCTACCACTATTCTAAGAATACTTGCAAGAAACTATTTCGGTATGAGAACGGAGAATATTTTTGAGGCTACAGAATTTTCTAGAATTCTAGGCTAAGGAACACAGCCAGGCCTCACTAAAAGGTTGCGGTGGTGATGTACCCCTCTTGCTTTCAGTCACGGTATTTAGAGGACCTACTCATTTCTCTCAACTGTGCTGTACTGCTTTCTTATAAAGAAATTAATCTTTTGTCAGTAGTTTGGAGGGTGTCTTATAGATTTGTCTCTGAATATATACATGTGCATGCTCAGAATGTTTTCTCAATGATTTTTCTATAGTCTGCAACTTCATTTTTCAAAAATACTTTAAAAACCATTCACAATATGTGTAAACATGTAAATCAATACATAAGGCTTTTTTCATAAAATTTTCATACAGATGTTACATAATCTATTTAATAATTTTCTTGTTTATGGATATTTATGTGGTACCGACACATACGTTTTTATGCTGTGCTTGTATTTCTGTAGGCTAATACTGTGACTTTTTTATGGAATAGAATCTGTGTGTGTGTGTGTGTGTGTGTGTGTGTGTGTAAAGCAGAAAACAAAGTTTATTTGGAAAGGAAACAAAAGCAGCCGATGCAGCAGATGGAAACTCGAGTGAGTGGCCCTTATAGAATAGATTCTTAAAAGTGAGGTTTATGGGAATGTACTTTGGAAATATGGAGGGAACTGATTATCTTCAGGGAAAGTATAAATTGCCAAAACGGATGCCGCCTGCAGTAGGAAACCTGAAGAGATTAGAAACTATAGAAGAACTTGAAAGGTAAAATTTAAATCTTAAAGAAGTGGTGCTAGGGCCATATGGAGGGTGTTATTGATACAACCTATGTAATTGTAAAGGGTTTGCAATTCTTGAATTTAGTAAATATGTGAAATGATGAAAAGTTATCCAATATATTACTAAAGCCATTAAAATGGCATAAAAATTCTAAATGAAATCTAGCACTTTATTAAAAAGAACACACTATTTAATCATTACATAACGTAGTTCAATGGTGTACTGTGTGCGCACATACACCAAAACCACCAGATTCTTTGTCATCAACTTGATTCTCATAGTGACCCTGTAGGACCAGGGTAGAATTGCCCCTGTGAGTTTCTGATGCTCTTTGTTGGGAGCCTCATCTTTCTCCCACAGAGTGGTTGGTGGTTTTGAATTGCTGACCTTGCATATATCAGCCCAATTCGTAGCCACTACACCACCAAGACTCCTGAATACTTGTATCAACGAGGCTTATAAACCTTTGTGGAAAAATGAAACTAAAAGATAATGGAATTTTTCCATGAACATTTTTCAAAAGTTTGCTTTATTCCACTTTGCTTTTACAAAAGATCTACATTAGAACCTGATTGCACTAATGGAAAGAAAACCAAAGAGGATTTTCACTTGTATGCGCATGGAGAAAAGGCAACCGAAGAGAAAAGTCACATTCAGCTCTTGTTTTGTAGCAAGCAAGCCTTTAAAGAGACAATGTTCACCCTTTATAGAAAGTGCCATCACCAAGCTCTGTCCTTGGAACCATGGCCGGCATGTCAGCATCAAGCCACCGTAGCTTGGAGCTGCATCTGTGAGCACTATATGCCTGTTGGTTTTAGGCTTGATGTATTAGTTGGTATTATTGTAGGTTATATCTTTGGATCTGCGCACACTCAGAATTTTTCCCCACGTAAATTGATGGTAATTGCTCCTTTGCTTAGGAACAAAGATTTTGTAGTAGTGGCACCACCAGTTGCCATCGTCATTCTCAAAACATTTGCTTTCTACTTGAGTTCTTGGTATCAGCTCCTTGTTTTTCCCCTTCTCTCCCTGCTCCCCCCTACCTCATGAACCCTTAATAATTTATAAATTATTATTATTTTGTCTTATTTCACACTGTCCGCCGTCTCCCTTCACCTACTTTTCTGTTGTCCAGGCACCACCACTTTTAAGAGAGGAGTAACCTGTATACACAATAAAAATGTATTGGTGGTATAATATTTACTGTTTTCTTGACAGTGTACAAAGATTAGGGAACAGATTATTAGTTATATACCATCTATTATTTGTGAAAAATACATGCATATTCAAATTTATGTAACAGCACTGTATAGATAACTGCTGCTCTTACAGTGCTACCTCCCTCACTTTCTAGTTAATCGTAGTTTTCGTATATTAGTTATGAGATGGACGAACAAAAATTGAATCTCTTTAAAGCATGAATTTGTGTGGCATGGGACATCCAGTTGTATAATTGTTCTTTTTTTGTCATGTTATACAGTATTTACCATCAACCTCGTACTTGTTTAACCATCTTCTCTGCAGTGCTGTGCTTGCTTCCTATGTACTGGTACAAGGAGCGCAATGTTAAATGATACCTATATTATTTTTATCTCTTCACTTTAAGTACCAATATTTATCAGTTTGTACTAGCATCAAGTATGGCTTGAAGTTGTTCAGGAAATATAGAAGTGGGTTTACTACAGAGATTACTGGCTTTAAAAACTTAAAAATTTTAATGTGATCATGGCACTTTTTGTTACGGCTCCTTACATCCAGATGTAAGCCATTTGCATATGCTACGATAAGTATAGAGACCCAAGGATAACATTTTAAGAATCATTGGCCGAGTGATGACCAGTAATCCCACTAGCTGTGTAACCTGTCCTTGACTCTGTAACTCTTGAGTTTGTGTGCATTTGTCTGGGTGCCCTATTAATATTTGAACAATTTTATTGTCTTAATAATATACCAAGCTCAAGAAATGGGTTGTTATACAATCTGTGTTCTGTAAATAGATGACATTTTTAATTTGCATAGTAAAACTGTGTACATACTCCATACTGTTTGTTATTACCCTGCTTTTTCATGGAATGTATCTTTGATAAACAAACAAAAAGCAAATCCCCAAACCACGGACACCCGGTAATTGACATTTCATACTGACCCTGTAGGACAGAGGAGAGGAGCACCGTAGGGTTTCTGAGACGAAATCTCTTGCTTAAATCATTTTATTGGGGGCTCTTAACAGCTCTTATCACAATCCTTCCACCCATCATAATTTTCCATTTTCTTTCTTCTTGAACTCCTTGATAACAGCTCTCTGAGGCAGACTGCCACATCTTTTTCCTATGGAGGAGGTGGTGGGGTTGAGCCGCTAACCGAAAGCAACCTAGCATTTTGACTCACTGTGCCACCAAGGATCCTTGGTAAGGTTTTAGGGTAGACCAAATACCGGATGCTTGACAAAGGAGTAGGCTATTCTTAATTTTGTTTAAGATGAAGACATTATTCTTGGTAAAGTGGAGGGGCAGCAAAAAAGAGGAAGGCCCTCACAAGATGGATTGACACAGTGGCTGCAACTATGGCCTCGGGCATAGGAACCATTGTGTGGATGGCAAAGAAGTGGGCAGTGTCTTGTTCTGTTGTGCATAGGTTCGTTATGGGTCAGAACCTGCTCGCTAGCACCTAACAAGATCACCACAACCTTAGCTGATCCATACACATGGACATAGATTGGACACAGAAGGGAAGCAGAACGAGCCATCATCCACTTAGGGCAACACGAGTTAGATACTGATAAACATTGGTCCAGGCTCACTTGGGTATTGTGTACTTAGGTTTAAAGGATGCTACTTGTAAGGGCATTGTATGTATTTTCACACTGTATTTGTTTCCCATCTCTATTCTTTTCCTTGCTTTCTACTTAATTGTATTACGGAGCCCTGGTTGATGTACTGGGTTATGCATTGGGCTGCTAACCACAAGTTCAGCAGTTCAAAACCACCTCCACTCCTTGGGAGAATGATGAGGGTTTCTGCTCATCATTTGAAAAAAACCAAAAATCTGAAGAAGAAAAAAAAAACTACACAGTTTGAGAGTAAGTCACACAATGCGTCTCACTGGGAATACAAAGGGCTGACATTTCTGTTTAAGCGCCACTCTTGGCCGAAGCAACATAGAATGTTTATGTTAGTGTGTTAAGTAACGGATACTGTGCTTTAAAACTTTGCTTCTTTTCCATAAACCATTGTAACCCTGTCTCTAAAGCAAGCTTGTGATAACAGGAGTAAAACTAAATAGAAAACTGTGAGAACCACGATAGAGTTAAAGAAAGAAAACAATTACAAAATTTGAATGAGCTCTCCTTTTGTCTGATTTGGCGGCTGGTTACAACAGGGCTAACACAACATGTCAGCAGGTTGATTTTCATTTTCACCCCCACAATCTTGCCCGTTATTTTGAAAATTCAAGTCTCTCTCTTTTTTTTTTAAAGACTTTTTTTCCTTTTTGTTTTTATGGTTAATTTACCCTTATTAACTTGTCAGGTCTTATTTTTCATATTATTTCTCACTGAAATTAGTAATTAATAGTTTTTTCCCCCTTAAGTTTTCAAACTTTTCTCTTCAGTAACTTCTTGTTGTTGTAACTTTCTTTGTTGCTGAAGTCGGGAATGGGGAAGAAAGGGTTCCTCTGGGCTACATTGAAGGATGCTTTTGCCTCCTTTTCTATGTTGATGGCATTGGAAATTGAGTTTCGCCCTTAAAGATTAAACCAAGATTTCCTCTGAGTTAATGTAATCCCCTGACAATATAGAAGTGATAATTTACTTCTGCAAAGGAAGGACAGAACTTTTAGGCAGAGGGTGATAGCCAGGAGTTTACATGTTTGTTCAGTATACATTCTTCTTTACATCTCTTTGACAGCTGGTGCTAACAAGCTCCCACTCAATTTGGCCTCTGGACCCACCCTGAGTTTCTGGATTCATTTCCTTCCTGATACCTCAGCCTGAATCTTTGTCATCCAAAAGGCTCCATTGAGCTTCTGAAGCCCTCATTTCTTCTCCCAAGGTATGTTTAGGGGGAGTAGAGCAGAGTCTTTTATCTGGGATATAATCATTATTCATTAAGTATTGGTTGAATGAGGGGTGAGAATAGTGAGCAGCAACAATGAGTATGAGAAGAAAATATTCCAAAATTGATGTGGCTATGCTTGCACAGTTCTCAATATGACTGAGCCGTTAAATTGTGTAATATGTAAAGTATATGCCAACAAAACTGTTCAAAAATAAATACATAAGTATTGGTTGAATAAATGTTCCCCAGGGATCTCTGGTGGCACAGTGATTAAGCACTTGACTATTAACCCAAATGGTCAGTTGCTTGACTCCCCGAGCTGCTCTGTAAGAGAATGATGTGGCATTCTTCCTCATTAAAGATTTACAGTCTTTGAAATCCTGTAGGGATTTCACTGTGCTCTGTAAGGTCACTGTGAGTCTGGAATTCACTCTACAACAGTAGTAATGTCTCTGAGTGAATTTTCTTTTTAAAAGTGGTAGTTGGAAGTGGATCACCCCTTGTTTTTGTTTCTCTTCTCTCTTTGGACCATTTCTTAGTCTTATACCTTATAGTGTGTATGTGGAATATTTCTCCACTACTGGCTATTTTGCAAGATTTTCTATATATTTTTTGTGTGGTTATTTTATTGGGAGATGGAAGAAGTCAAGTGACCTAAATTATCATATTGATGCTGGAAAAACTCCAGCTTACTTTAAACAGCCAGTTGTAATTTATGCAAATAGTACTGTTTATTTCAAGACAGAATGCTGGTCAAATCTTATGAGGTGATAATACATATATATAAGGTAATTAGTTAAATAGATATGAAACCAGTAATCCCTGTTGGTAGGCTCAAGATTGAGCTATAATAAAAAAATACCTTGAGCTAATAGATTAGAGAGTTCAAATAAAATTTTTTTGGCTTTCTATTATGTTCACAACTTGGGGAAAAAATTGTGTCCAGCGGTTGAAACCCTAGTTAATTTGCTATTTGGTATTATCTTTGATAGATAGTACCCGCTTGCTACATGTTGAACTTAATTGAAGGAAAGGACAATAGCTTCTTCATGCATATGGAAATTTTGCTGGGTACTATGAAACCCAAACAAATTCATTTTAATTATATCTAAATAAAAGTAAACTGCATGAGAATGTGCAAGCATACGCCTAATTGGGTGAAGTTGGTGGCACATATATTTTGACTGCCTGGCATTCTGAACATTTTCAGTTCAGTGACTGTACTGTGTACTGCTGCTGTGAGTAAATAATGTATTCGTGTATCTGTTTTGCCCCATAGGAGCCACTAGACTAGTGCTCTGTTAAAAATAAGAGATTTTATTGAAGGAGTAAATTGTGCTTCATGAAATGGAGAAACATCACTTTTGCAGAGGATGCATGAGTCCTCCCTTACAGAAGGAAACGATCCATTTTTATTGGGAGCTTTTTACAGCAAAGAGACGTGTACAGAACGGGCAAAATTTATAAGGAGTTAGCAAACCTAGAACTTTTTTTTTTTTTTCATTTTTACAGATCTGCTGCTTTTTTTTTTTTCTCTTTTCTTCTTTTACATTTTATTAGGGACTCATACAACTCTTACCACAATCCATACATATACATACATCACTTGTATAAAGCACATCCATACATTCCCTGCCCCAATCATTCTCAAGGCATTTGCTCTCCACTTAAGCCCCTTGCATCAGGTCCTCTTTTTTTTCCCCTCCTCCCTCCCCCTTCCCCCCTCCCTCATATGCCCTTGGTAATTTATACATCGTTGTTTTGTCATATCTTGCCCTATCCGGAGTCTCCCTTCCCCCCTTCTCTGCTGTCCCTCTCCCAGGGAAGAGGTCACATGTGGATCCTTGTAATCAGTTCCCCCTTTCCAACCCACTCACCCTCCACTCTCCCAGCATCGTCCCTCACACCCTTGGTCCTGAAGGTATCATCCACCCTGGATTCCCTGTACCTCCAACCCTCATATGCACCAGTGTACAGCCTCTGTCCTATCCAGCCCTGCAAGGTAGAATTCGGATCATGGTAGTTGGGGGGAGGAAGCATCCAGGATCCGGGGGAAAGCTGTGTTCTTCATCGATACTACCTCACACCCTAATTAACCCATCTCCTCTCCTAAACCCCTCTATGAGGGGATCTCCATTGGTCGACACTTGGGCCTTGGGTCTCCACTCTGCACTTCCCCCTTCATTTAATATGATATATATATATACATATATATACATACATATATACATATACACATATATACACATACATACACACACTTATATCTTTTTTTTTTTGCATGATGCCTTATACCTGGTCCCTTGGGCACCTCGTGATCGCACTGGCCGGTGTGCTTCTTCCATGTGGGCTTATTTGCTTCTGAGCTAGATGGCCGCTTGTTCACCTTCAAGCCTTTAAGACCCCAGACACTATCTCTTTTGATAGCCGGGCACCATCAGCTTTCTTCACCACATTTGCTTATGCACCCATTTGTCTTCAGCGATCCTATCATGGAGGTGTGCAGTCAATGATAGGATTTTTTGTTCTTTGATGCCTGGTAACTGATCCCTTTGGGACCACTCGCTCACTCAGGCTGGTGTGTTCTTCCATGTGGACTTTGTTGCTTCTGAGCTAGATGGCCGCTTGTTTATCTTCAAGCCTTTAAGACCCCAGTCACTATCTCTTTTGATAGCCGGGCACCATCAGCTTTCTTCACCACATTTACTTGTTCACACACGTTGGCTCCAGCCGTTGTGTCGGGAGAGTGAGCATCATAGAGTTCCAATTTAATAAAAGAAGGTATTCATGCATTGAGGGAGTGTTTGAGTAGAGGCCCAAGGTCCTTCCGCCACCTTAATACTTGACCTATAAATATAGACACATAGATCTATTTCCCCATCCTCCTATATATATTTGCATGTACATGTCTTTGTCTAGACCTCCATGAATGCCCTTTGACTCCTAGCTCTTTCCTCCATCTCCCTTGACTTTCCTCCTGCCCTACTACCATGCTTCATCGCCACCTGGGCTAGAGTATACCTCTTCTCTAAGCAACCTTACCCTTGATCATTTCCCACCAGGCCTGCCACTCCCCCTTCTCTACCATTTGGGGTCCCATGTTTTTCCCTTGTCCCTGGGTTTGTTAACACCACTTCCTTACCCTCCCCTACCCCCCCACCCCAAGTCCCCCCAAAACTGTCGGTCCCGTTGTTTTTCCTCCAGATAGTTCATCCAGCCTGTCCTATTCAGACAGACCTGTGGAGTCACTAACATGCACGAAAACTAGACAGAGGAAAACAAAGCAACAGTATACAACCAGACAACAAAACAACAAAAACAAACCACTGACAAAGAACAGAATAAAACAGTTCACAAGAGAAAAGCTTGTAGTTAGTTCAGGGATCGTTTGCTGGCCCTTAGGAGCGTTTTCCAGTCCAGTCTGTTGGGGCACCACGCCCTGGCCCCGAAGTCCACTTTCAGCATTCCCTGGGGACCTTGCCACTCCATTCCCTTGCTGTTCCGCTGCACTCCCCCAGTGATTTGCCTCGGTGTGGTGGGATCAGGTCAGGTGCAATTCCCACACTGTGTCTCCGGTGCTGTCCCCTGTATCGCCCTTAGTCACTGAGGGGCATCATGTCTCATAGTGGGGCCAGCCATGTTGTTCTCTCTGTGGACTGGCTGCTCTACTCAGGAACATCATCATCACGGCCTGGTGGGCCAGGCTGTGCTCCACTCTCTCCTCCTGCCCCTTCATCTGCTCCCGTGTGCTCTGATCAAATATGTCCATCTCCCAGAGCTGCAGAGTCAATGTCGTCCTTTGGAAAAAATTCTTTTCAGGGGAGGGGCAGGAATCCACTTAATTTATGGTGCTGGGGCCAGCCTCCCAGACCTCTCCACCGGTTCCCTCCTCCACACCGGGATATTGCGTTCACACCTTGCGACACTGGGTTGAAGTCTGGTCCCACTTTCCCTGTGGAGATATAAACAATACCCTCCCCTTGGGTGGATTACTGCCCTATGACCCCACTACCCTTTTCTTCCTTGTATTTATCCTTTTGTTTTCCTTTCCCCACCTCCTCCACCATTGTCTACCATGTACATCCCTGGTTTTGGTCTGGTCTCTTTCATACTACCCCGTCTTCACCCCTAAAATGTTTGTATATAGTAGCTTTTTTCCCTGTGCCACTTTTGCTTTTTTAAAAAAAAAATTTTTTTTTTAATTCTTACCTCAGCGGACTCATGTTGTACTTGTCCTTTTGTGCCTGACTTACCTCGCTTAGCATGATTTCCTCCAGTTCTTCCCATGCCGCTATGTGCCTCATACGTTCATCACTGCTCTTTAGTGATGCGTAGTATTCCATTGTATGTATATACCACAGTTTTTTAATCCAATCGTCAGTTACCTAGAACTTTTTTCAACAATAATTATTAGCAAAAAACTAATTTCTTAGCCCCTTATAGAACTTTCCCAAGGCAGCATTTCTGAAAAACACAGTGTAAACAGTTTCATGGAGGGGTCTTATGAGTGAACGTAGATCAGGATAATTCTGGCTGACATCCTTCAGATGAAAAACTGATTTGCTTGTTTAGGAAATAGAGAAAGTTGACGAATCAACTCTTTTTTTAAAAAAACATTTTATTAGGGACTCATACAACTCTTATCACAATCCATACACACATCAATTGTGTAAAGCACATCTGTACATTTTTTGTCCTCCTCATTTTCAAAGCATTTGCTCTCCACTTAAGCCCTTTTGCATCAGGCCATCTTTTTTTTCTCCTCCCTCCCCGCATCCCCTCCCTCATGAGCCCATGATAATTTATAAATTATTATTTTATCATATCTTACCCTGTCCGGCGTCTCCCTTCATCCCCTTTTCTGTTGTCCGTCCCCCAGGGAGGAGGTCACATGTAGATCACTGTAATCGGTTCCCTCTTTCAAACCCACTCACCCTCTACCCTCCCAGTATCGTCCCTCACACCCCTGGTCCTGAAGGTATCATCCGCCCTGGATTCCCTGTGTCTCCAGCTCCTATCTGCACCAGTATACATCCTCTGCTCTATCCAGACTTGGCAAGGTAGAATTCGGATCATGATAGTTGGGGGGGAGAAAGCAGTTAGGAACTGGAGGAAAGCTGTATTCTTCATCGGTGCTACATCGCACCCTGACTGACTCATCTCCTTCCCTAGACCCCTCTGTGAGGGGATCTCCAGTGGCTGACAAATGGACTTTGGGTCTCCACTCTGAACGTCCCCCTTCATTCACTATGGTAAGGTTTTTTTTTCTGAAGATGCCTTATACCTGATCCGTTAGACACCTCGTGATCGCACAGGCTGGTGTGCTTCTTCCATGTGGGCTTTGTTGCTTCTGAGCTATATGGCTGCTTATTTACCTTCAAGCCTTTAAGACCCCAGACACTATCTCTTTTGATAGCCGGACACCATCAGTTTTCTTCGCCACATTTACTTATGCACCCGTTTGTCCTCGGTGATCGTATCATGAAGGTGTGCACCCAATGATAAGATTTTTTGTTCTTTGATGCCTGATCACTGATCCCTTTGGAACCATGTGATCACACAGGCTGGTGTGTTCTTCCATGTGGGCTTTGTTGCTTCTGAGCTAGATGGCTGCTTGTTTATCTTCAAGCCTTTAAGAACCCAGATGCTATATCTTTTGATAGCCGGGCACCATCAGCTTTCTTCACCACATCTGCTTGTTCACCTGCTTTGGCCTCAGCAGTTGTGTCGGGAGGGTGAGCATCATAGAATGCCAATTTAATAGAAGAACGTATTCATGTATTGAGGAAGTGCTTGAGTAGAAGCCCAAGGTCCTTCTGCCACCTTAATACTAAATCTATAAATATAGGCACATAGATCTATTTCCTCATTCTCATATATATATATTTGCATCTGTACATGTCTTTATCTAGCCCTCTATAAATGCCCTTTGCCTCCTAGCTCTGTCCTCTATTTCCCTTGACTTTCCTCCTGTCCCACTACCATGCTCCGTCCCCACCTGGGTTTCAGCTATACCTCTTCGTTACCTTACCCTTGATCATTCCCTACCAGGCCTGCCACACCCACCTCACCACCAATTTGGATCCCTTGTTGTTCCCTTGTTCCTGGGTTTGTTAACATCACTTCCTTACCCCCCCCCCCACCTCGCCTTTAAAGGTTTACCTGATTAAAGGGAAGTTATGATTGTTCAGACAGCTTCCCACAGGTATTCAGAAAGAGTCAATTAAGATAACAAACAGTTCTTTATATAGGTTAGAAGTTGTGATTTCTTTTTTGGGACGCAAACTGTAAGACCTTGTTGAGGAGAAAGGCTGTCTGACTTTATTTAGCAAGGTCATACTGGAATTCTAAATTAAAAATGGAATTTTAATAAGGTCTTAAGTCACCCTATTCAGATATGCTAGCACCTCCATATTTTAAGATCCATTACCATACTCTGATAGGGCGTTTTAATATAAGATGCTCCACATTATGTTTTCTCACATAATTCTTACAACTACTTATGAATAAGAAAGAGAATACTGATTTCCCCCCCTTTTTATTTTACAGGTAAAAAAACTAAGACAGAGATTGAGACTTGTTTGAAGTTAAGACAGCCAGTAAGTATCTAAATTAATGGAGGTGGATAGTAATGGGCACATTTCTAGCCTGTCAGAGCTTTTCTTATCTGCTGTCTGTTTGGATTTCTAAGTATATAAGAACCAAATGGCCAAGTGGTGGAGGACCAGAAATATAGAATGTAGACTTAGTGTTTAACCCAGGGAGAGGTCTTACTTTTCTGTTTATTCTGTTTTCACCCGTTAGCAATGAGAACTTGCAGAAGTTGTTTTTTTATTGTTGTTGTTCTTGTTAGATAAAGGAAACTTGTATTTTAAGCATAGTTTATCCCTGAGGCATTACAGAGGTAGAAAATCTGGAGAGAAGTGTGTTGGCATTTTGTTGGGTAATAATTGAGGGATTAGCTAAGCAAATGTGAAAGGTAGTTGTTATTACATGGGTAAATATGTGTACATTGTTAGAGCTGCCTTATTAGCATTTAAAAGATCCTGTTAAAATTATAGTATCTATTTAATATGCACATCTTAGAACTTGAATACACTTTCCCACTGGGTTTCCTCAGATGAGGGACCGAGGCACAGAGAAGTGGAAGCTAGCTCACCATCACAGTAGAGTTGAGGATAGCATGCATTTCTTGACTTAGATTATTGTTATTTGTACTTCAAATGATTACTTCTTGGTAAGCTATTCTGAAAATATTTAATATAGGTATTTTGTATATTTTATTTGAATGTTTCACTAATAGCCTTTGTGTTAAATGAGCTGGAAGGACATAATTCAGTGTTACTTTTGTGATGAAAATTTCAATTATTTTTTTAATTTTAGGTGCGTTAATGTGGGAAAATTCCTGGTATTTGAAAATGCCTCAGTGCACTGTTTTTTCACGTTTAAATTTCAAATAAATTCAAGCGTTTCACAGAAGGAAAAGAAAAAAGAAATTGGATTTTTTGTTAAATCATGCCATCTGAACAAACACAGTTGTTTTGTGATGAAGATCATTCTGCTTTGCAAAAAGAGGATGATGTAAAAAGTGAAATTGTTTCAACTGTCAGTTCAGCACCTAAATCAAGTATTTTGGAAAGTAGTTGCCATTATGAACTAAGAAATGTGAAAATTGACTTGCCGAAGATAAATATTCCAAATGAAGTTGTGTGCAAACATGAAATTGATAGATACAAAAAACTATTTCAGTGTAAACCACAGACTGCAAGAAAATCTATCAGTAGAAACATCATAAGGTATGTTGAGGAGGGCAAGTCTGAGATAACTGAAGAACAGGGTATAAAAATGTCTGCAAAAATACTCAACTTTAAATGCTCAAAATGCCTCGACAGTACTCCATACAGCCCTAATGATTTGCAGAAACACTTTCAAATGTGGCACCATGGTGAGTTACCTTCCTATCCTTGTGAAATGTGCAGTTTTTCAGCAAACGACTTCCAGGTATTTAAACAACATAGACGCACCCATAAAAGCACTTTAGTAAAATGTGACATTTGTAACAATGGAACTGTATATACGTTATTGGACTTGACAAAGCATTTCATATCCACTCATTGTATTAATGGCAATTTTCAGTGTGAAAGGTGCAAATTCTCCACCCAGGATGTTGGCACATTTGTTCAGCATATTTATAGACATAATGAAGCTCATTATAAATGTGATAAATGCCATTTTGGATGTTTTTCCAAAGGAGAACTTCAGAAGCATCTTCAGGTTCATTCAAATACATTTACCTTCTTCTGTCAGTATTGTGGCTATGGCGTCTCCAGGAGAGAGTTCCTTATAAGACATGTTATAACTTTCCACAAAGAACATTTATATGCAAAAGAAAAACTAGAAAAAGAGAAATATGAAAAAAGGATGGCAAAGACTTCAGCAGGACTTAAGCTAATACTGAAAAGATACCAAGTAGGTGAATCAAGGAAGACCCTCTGGAAACGTGAGAAAATTGACAATGGAAATGAAGAAAGTAAAGAAGAAAACAATCAAGTACTTAAAACAAATGAAACACAGAATGAAGACCAGAATTGTCTCGTTCAAGAAAATGTCAAGGAGGGCAAGGATGAAGACATGCACTGTGAGAAGAAGGACGCGCCCGCCGAGTTACGCTCAGAAAACCCAACTCTTGTGCCCACTGGACAGTGTAATAGAGCTGAAGGGGGACAAAACTCGACTCCAGGCCCCTTGAAGACGTCTTCTGTACAAGGACCTACAGTGTTAATGGTGAAAAATAACAGAATACCAGTTCCTGCTAACTACAGTGCTAAATTTATGGGTTTTAAGATGGTGGATGGAAAACAACATATTGTAATAAAATTGTTACCTGTTAATAAGCAGAGTTTATGTTCACCGAGCTCACAGTCAGATGTTTCTAAGCCAAGTACTGCGAATTTGCAGCCCCAAACTATGGACACCGCTGGGTTTTTATCTGCAGGAGTAGCAGCTGAGTTGAATGACACGGTTTATATGAAAGCCTCTACTTCATTGTCACCTGCATCTCCTGTACTTTCAGGGAAAGTGACTTCAGAAAAAGAAATGGCTTTGGTATCTCAAATGAATAATGTGCTTCAAACTGTGAATGATGAAAAGAGTGTATCTTTTTTGCCAGCAACATCAGAATTCATTATGTCACCAGTGAATTTGGCTACAAAAGTTGAAGCCAGAGATAATGTTGATTTATGGGGAAATCATATTACTCCGAGTCACCCTCAGGTATTGGGTACCACCATTAAAAGTCCAGATAAGGACAACTGTACTGTCAAACCAAGTGCATATAACAGTAGAGATATGCATAACTATTGCATTAAGTATGTCAACTCTGAATTAACTGATGAATCTTCCAGCCAACGGTCATTGCCTTTTCATAATTACTCGAAAGTAAGTAACTCTAATAAACTTGGTAGGGTAATGTATGAAAATCTTCAAAGGGAATCTTCAAGAAAAATGATGGTTCAACAACCAATAAGTGGATCAGTTTTATCAGTAGTGAAGAAAGAGAGCTCAAGTCCAGATAGTCTGTTAGCATCTGTTAGCATTTTAAATACTAAGTGTGGAACTATAAAAACACAGGCTGAAGTTGAAGAACAATGTGATTTAGGAAAAGAACAAAACATTGATGGACAGAACGTGTATAAGAATGAAAACCAAACTTCAGAGAGCGTAATTGAAAAACCTAAGTGGAATAACTTTTCCAGTGTTGATTCACCTATGATGCCTAGAATCACATCTGTTTTCTCTCTCCGGAGCCAACAGGCTTCACAATATTTGCCACCTGAAGTAAACCAGTTACTTCAAGATGTATTAAAAGCAAAACCTGATGTACAGCAAGATTTTAGTAACATTCCAAATAAAGGTCTGCCAGTTCAGGATGATGTATCATTTCAGAAACCTGAGGGAGAGAACAAAATAATAGAAACTTCAAAAGACCTGAAGGTGCAAGGCATGATCTCAATTCCATCTGACACTGCTGGTGTTAATGAGCTTACAAATGATCTGAATGTAAAATGCAATGGAAAACAAGTGCTGTTGGTGCCACAACATGTAAAGGATTCAGAAAAGGCACATAATATTGCAGGAATTAACACATTGCTTAAGACTCAGTCAGATGCAATAATAACACAGCAGCTTGTAAAAGATAAACTACGAGCCACTACACAAAATTTAAGTTCTTTATATATTCAAAATCCATTTTTAACTTCAGAACCTAAAAAGGCTGTATTTGTTCAGACTCCAAATGGCCTTTTGGTACCATGGCAAGTTGCTAACAAGCCTGGAGTACAGGTGGTTTCGGGAAGACCGCTTTCATTGATTAACACGCAAGGTGTACCTGCTTCTCTTCTCTTAAACAAGCAACCTGGGATGCTTTTAACTTTTAGTAATGGGAAGCTTGCAAGTGCTTCTGGTGTCAAAACCGAGAGTGCGCAGTGTTGTGATGGAACTGCTAAAGAGCCTTGCCGAACATCTTTTCTAAAGGTAGAGCCAAGTACTGCTTGTCTTACACCTGCACTTTGTTCCACAATTGGTAGTTGTTTGAGCATGAAGAATAATGCCGAGAATAATTTGTCATTAAAAGGCCCTTACCTGATTACAACAGCAAGTTCTTCAGAAAAAACTGTACCCCCTCCTCCAGTGCTATCCGAGCATCAGGGCACTAGGCTGACCATCTTGGATACAGCGAAACAGCAGAACGAGGTTCTTCCCAAAGCACCTGTTTATGCCCTCTTCCCTGATGGCAAACAAGCTGTTTTCTTAAAGTGTGTGATGCCAAATAAAACTGAGCTGCTTAAGCCTACCATAGTCCAAAATAGTACTTATCAAAACTTACAGCCAAAGAACCCTGATGGAACACCACAGAAAATACTGCTGAAGGTTTTCAGCCCTGTTTTAAATGTGAATGCTGCTAGTAGTCTGTCAGGAAGCCGTGCTGCGTCCTCACTGCAGAAAGCCACTGTATCATCTAACCAGACCACAGAAGGCGGCCAGAAAGAGCCAGAGTCTTCAGTAGACACCTTACCCCGTCCATTAAGTAACTTGATGCCAGCAAATGAAAGTGTGGCAGCTTCTGCAGCAGCATGCCCAGAGTCTCTCGAACCAGTGTGCGGCACCGACTGTTCAGACACCAGGGTATTAAGGTCTAAAGCAGATTGTACAGCTGAGAGAAGCTGCGATCGTAAAAAGGCTTCCAAAAGAAATTTTTCAAGAATAAAAACTCGTGTAGGAATTTATGATTCTGAAACTACCTTTGCAACCAGAGACAGAAACTGTAAAAGAAAATGTAGGGATGGTTACCAAGAACCTCAGAAGAAAGCAACACTCCACCGAAAGTGTAAGGAAAAGGCTAAGTCTGATTATTTCCGTGACACGCTTGGACCTCGGCTTCCAAAAGATGCTGTCAGAATGTTGCGCCTTTTCCCCTTCAGTTCCAAACAACTTGTGAAGTGCCCTCGGAGAAACCAGCCAGTGGTAGTTTTAAACCATCCTGATGCAGATGCACCAGAAGTACTAAACGTAATGAAAACGCTTGCTAAATTTAAAGGACATGTGCTTAAGGTTACATTATCAGAAAGAACTATGAATGCCTTACTGAAACCAGTTTGCTGTAACCCTTCTAAAACGACTCATGTTGAATTTTCCAAGAGGCACAAAGCATGTAAACCTCTTAGTTCTGTGAAAGAAAGGTTTGTGCTAAAATTGACACTCAAAAAGACCAGCAAAAACAATTACCAGATTGTGAAAACTACCTCTGGAAGTGTTCTGAAAGCAAGGTTTAAGTGTTGGTTTTGTGGTCGAGTGTTTGACAATCAGGATGATTGGGCTGGTCATGGGCAGAGACATTTAGTGGAAGCTACTCGAGATTGGAATATGCTATAATAATTTACCATAATCAAGGAAAAGAAAATGTAAAATTAAAAGAAAATACTAGGGTGGATGACCATAATGCAGACATTTTTTCACTTAAAAATAGTACCTGAAATTAAACACTTGTAAACTTGGTTGAAGTATTTCAGTAGAAGAGTGACATGTGATAATAGGCACTGGTCCCAGGTACAGGTAAGTTTTGAAATCAGCTAATCACAGCACAGATGTTCCTTGAATTTTATTCTTGGGCAGTTAGGGCTAAAGAAAACTTTTTATAAAACAGTTTTATTTTCTCAATTTGTATTAAGAATATTTGTGACTCAATAGAGGGTGGCAGCTGATAGCCCCACTCCCTCTTCTTTCACCAGCCTTATAAATCTGATAGTACAGCTCTTGTGAAAGTGGAAAGCTTTCACCATGCAGCTGAAAATTTGTGTGGATACACAGAGAGCTTGAGGAAAGAACTTTTGTGTATCTCTCTGGTCAGTGAAGTTGTTTTGAGGAATATAGGTTCTTGGAGAGCGCATATAATTTATTCCAGTTAACCCTCAGTGTAATGCTTGAAGGGTTTTTTGGCAAGTAATTCTAAAACGTCTTTACATATTTTTTTATTTATGTTGTCCCATGCTAGAGATTGACACACCTTCCCAAGGTGATTTTCTTACTCTTTCTAAATTACTATATCAAGCACTACAGTAGATTGACAGCCTAGAAAGAAGAATTAAGCTTCTTGCTCTGGTTTAGAAACTAGTTAACTAATTTAACTTTTTTAAAAATTTGATTATGTTCTCGTGGTCTCTTTGCAAACAACTATGCTTTTCTAATTTAAATCACTTCACCCCATAGGCCAAAATGTTTTTTGTTTGGTTGTCATCTCTTTAAAAAGAGTTGAACACAGAAGCACTTTCAAAGGATTGGCTTTTCTTTCTTTTTAAAGATTGGCTCTTCTTGAAAATGAAAATTATCCTATAAAACCCATTTTTGAAGTAAAGCAAGTCAGGTTTTTGTGTTTTGTTAATTACTATTAGTATAGGAATCTGACCAAATTGAAACAAACCATTTTATTAGCAACTATTAAGTAAGACTGAAAAAGCCAATTTTTGTTAATGGTTGGCAGTTGAGAGTGGGGATGCAGTAACAGTGGATGTAGTGGCAGTGCATAAAACTTGAGGAAAATTCCTAAGGGACACACTCAACAGGAAGATGTAAATGGATATTTTCTTGACAGCAACTGAATCATTTAAGTTTTTGACTTTGTAGGTGTGGGTCAAAATTTGTTGGATCATTGAAAAGTGACATTCTTGTATTATGAAGTATATACTACATGACTTTTGTTACATTGTTACTATAGGTGTTGTGACATTTTGATTTTAGTTTGGATTAAAACTTCAGGGCATCTTTTCTGTATATAGTGAAGAATTTAAACCTGTATATAATTTTTGTGTTTTTCAGTTTATTATGTAAATTTTGCACAGAAAGTTTTTGCCGAAAAAATTATTTTCTTTCACTTCTGTGCATGCACTATTAAATCTGGTTGTTTAATTTAAAAAGAATATATGACTTTACCCATGTAATTTTTTTGTTTTTTATTTCATACAGATTTTTGTTTTGTAAATTCATTTTTTCAGGGATTGAACACTATTGTTAGCAAGTGCCTAAAAGATGTGAAACAGTTTACATATGTCAACTGTAAAAAGTTGGTCCCATGTGGGCCAACTCCCTAATAGTTTTATTTTTTAAAAAGCCATATGTAGATGCTTCAAGCTATCTTGCTATGCACATTACACTAATACTGTTTTTGTGCAGTTTGTCTACTTTCTTAGTGAAGTATTTTTTGTATAAAATCTGTTACAATTGTGTTTTTTAAATTGAGCCCAAGAATGGAACTGATCAAAGCATACAGGTTATATAAATAATGTTATGGTGTTTAAAGAATGATAAGCATTGCTACTTTCTGTAATGACGTTTTTCTTCAATTAAAATTATCCTAAGCTTGTGTTTATCCAAGAATTTGTTTACTGTGCAGGAATCTAGTAGAAATTTTAGTCAAATGAGAACTATTTCGATTTTGAAGTGTTTGTGTCTGGTTTTCCCTACAGGCTGCTGAACTGTAAATAATAAAGTGATCCCACCCTTCCCCAAATACTAAGTAAAATTTCATCTGAGGATAGTCATAATTTTACAATGATTGTACCTGGAAGGTATTCTGTAAGAGAGACTTATACATTTTAATATCCTAACATACTTATGATTATATCTATAAAGGAATAGGTTTATATAGTGGGAAGGAATGCAAAAACTAATTAGTCCACCCAGTAGTAAGGAGGGCTCAGTTCAACAACTTTCGTGGGACAGTTAATATACTGAAGGTCCGTGCCACCACTGGTCCAAGGTCAAGGATGCAGACAGCAAAAGTGGCTGGTGGGAGGTACAAAATCTGTCCACGGCCTGAAGGCAGCAGACACCGCAAGGTGGGGCAGCAACAGCAGGAAGATGAAATGTCATCGGTGTAGCAAAGGCTGATAGCACAGCAGTTCACAAAGCAGGTCAAGATAGAGCCTCAAGGCCTAGGGATACCACAGCATGGCAACAAGACCCACAGGTTGGCCAGGCCCACACGTAGCACAGAACAGCTAACTCAAGCAGCAGCAAGCTGGTCTGATCACCCTGGAGAGAGAGGCTGGCCTCACAGAGGCATTCATTGCCCTCTCATCAAGCTGTGACCCACTGGCAGGTTAAATTCTGTCCCCAAGTTTCTATGGGAGCACATTGGCACACAGCCAAACATCACAGTTCACCCATTACCAACTTAACACTGTAAATAATTTATCCATGTATAATTTTCAGATACTAATGAAATATACCTACCATCATATAGGTAAGTATGCATATAAATGAAAACAATCTATTTGTAGCTGGTGTATTACACATGAACAAGGGGAAAATTTTCAATGAGCACATATTAAAAACCTCACCTTTGTAATTGGTCAATAGGTCATAACTGATAGAACTACCTTCCTCCACTACCAATTCTGTATCCCTTTGTCCTCAGCTGGTCATAGTTCTTTGCCTGGTGAAGTGGGCCAGACCTTCATTCCAGAGCGCTCTGTGTCATTGGCAGTGCTGTCAGGACGGGCTTGCTGCAGTTGGCCATTCACTCTCATCACAGGGCATGGTAGTACTAAGAAACGGCCTATTGAATCTGGATTCCAGACATATGCTCTGCCTCCCTTATGTAGCACCAGTCCAGTTTCCCCTCGGTAATCAGGATTGATCCCATCATTCAGAACAGTGACACCTTTTACCTGTTGATCCAAACGCTTGAGGATCCCAAAATGACTAGGGGGCATTCTTAGCTGCCAGTTCAATGAAATCAGTTATGTACTTCCAGGTGGGAATGTTCCTTCCTGGTGGATTACTAGGAGTAATAGTGGTGCCACTCCGACTACCACCCATCAATTCCTAGACCCATGAATCCTGGCTATTGGAGACACAGCACCATATAGTGGCCACTGGTTATGCAGGGTTCACTAGAGAAACAAAACCAGGACACTTAGGATTATATATATAAAGGGATAGGTTTATAAAACAGGCAGGAATATAAGAGCTAATTAGTCCACACAGCAGAACAAAGGACTCAGTTCAACTCGCTTTAGTTGAAATACTGAAGGTCCTTCATCCCGGTATACCAGTCCCTGAAGGCAATGTTCCCAAAGTGGAGCATCTCGGCCCCAGAGATGCCTGCAGGGTTGGCCTCAGCCTGAGACTTGAGGCCTGTCCCTTGACTGTTACAGGACAGTCGTGAAGATACAGCTCAGGGAGAGCAGCCAGTCTGACCCACCCTCGTGGGAGCAGATTAGAGGAATGCAACAGACCAGTGATGGCAGCAAAACCACAAAGTTGCCAAGGAACCTGAGTGTAGACTTCTGACTTGGGAGGCAGCGCTTGACACCCTACCAGGACTGGCAGAGGGCCACTCACAAGGGAGCCACGCTAAAAACCTAAGGCATAAATTGGTGGTGGGGGTGGGGGGGGGCAGGGCAGGCAGGGGGCACAAGACGTTCCATCCAGGAATGGCAACTTGGACCTATGGGAAACACCTTTTCTACACAGGTGTGAATTCAGCTGCATGTTATGATCCCTGTTAGTCTGATGGATATCTGTATGTTTTCGTTTTGTTGTATTATTGTGTTTTGTTTTTTGGTGTTGACCTTACAGAGACAGCAGCCAGACCGATGGTTCTTGGGAGGCATGGGAGGGGAGAAGATGGGGAAGGTGAGTGGGGAGCCAACAGTGATGGGTACAGGAGGATAATATGAGTTGTAAAAATGACTGCAAGGTTGGTGTAGCTTGTCTGAGCATGTTTGATCAATTGAGAGGTGAATGACAGGCAGGCATGAAAGTGGGGTAGGAGGAAAAAACAAAACCCAATATACTTATGTGTGCACATATGTATAAATACACATATGACTGTGTGTTTATATATGTATGAGTATGTAACTAAAAAAGAATTGCCCTGGGCAGAGCAGAGCTTTTGTAGTTGCATTTTCCCCGCTAGCTGAGCATTGAGCAACTCACTTTGAGTGTGTGCACCCAGAGGCGTTGCCTGGGAAGATTTTCTCTGGTCACAGTGAATTTTTTCATAAAAGCAGGTCAGCTTGAAACTCAGTTTTTTTTTTATGGCTGATTAAAGAGAACAGCATGCAGCTGTGAAATTTTGTTTCTGCATGGGAAAAATGCTGCAGAAACTTGTGAGGTTGAACACAGTATATAAGGACAGCACTATGGAAAAAATTCAAATGTACGAATTTTTTTTCATTTCAAAAGTGAAATATCGCTTGAAGACAAACCTTGCTTGCACATCCATCCACTTCCCAAACGGACGAAAATGTTGACGTAGTGCATTGGGAGTTCATTCCACCAAGTCATGCCGTTAATCTAGCTATCTCTTTAGAGGTTCTGAAAAGATTATGTAACAGTGTGTGACCAAAAAAAAAGCCTGATTTGTGGCACATGGGGGACTTGTATTGCCACAATGACAGTGTACCTCCTCACGCAGCCATCTCAGTGCATCAGTTTTTAGCAATAAACAGTATGCCTCTCTTGCTCAATGCACCTTACTCATCTGATCTTGCTCTATGTGACTTCTTTTTGTTGCAACAAATGATGAGGGACATGAGAGGATAGCAATTTGACAACATAGAAGAGGTGAAGAGAAAACGAGGGAGGTCCTGTCAACCACCCAAACAGATGAGTTTGAAAAATGTTTCCAAGAATGAAATCAGACACACACACACACGCACACGCACACACACACACAAATGGAATCACAGATTTGACAAATGTATTAAGTGTAATGGAGAGTGCTTTGAACGTTAGAAGGTGGTTTTGAAAGAAAAAGAAAAAAAAATCCGTTTAGAGGAAGGGTTCCCCATGTAAATGCATCAAGGAAACAGATGAACTTTGGGCCTCTACATACCTCTGTACAAGAATGGTGTATTCTGATAATGTGTCAGTGTATGATACCCACCTCCCTGCACAATCACTGAAGACAAAATGGGTGCATAGTCAAATGTGGTGAAGAAAGCTGACGGTGCCTGTCTACCGAAAGCTGTAGTGTATGGGATCTTCAAGGATTGGAGTTAAACTACCGGCCATCTAGCAGGGAAGCAACAAAGCACACATGGAGGAAGCATACCAGCTTGTGTGATCATGAGGTGTTGATGGGAGGAGGTATCACAAGTTCAAAAAGCACATCCAACTTCATGTGAAGGAGGCGGTGTAGTAGAGACCCCAAGTCCACCAGCAAGACACTTAGACAGTCTCTCTTAGTAGGGCCTCACTGAATGGGGGATAAATCCGGGTGCGGTGTGGCACTGATGAGCCACATAACTATCTTCTAGTTCTTTAAGATTTCCTCCCCTTACTATTGTGGTATACCTCACTGGTCATGTTGGACTTGTGTATGTTCATTTGTTCATTTATGATCTCGGTACATGGTAGTCAAGATAGGTGACTCCTCAGAGACACTGATAGGAGTAGCAGTTCCCAGAGGGTATGGGAAGTGAGGGGGCAGGAGAGAGGAAAGGGGAATTGATAACATTGATAATTTTATACCCCCACCCAATGGGACTTTCACAGAAGAGCTGAATGGGAAGGGATATATTAGAATGAGCAAAATATATCAATAAAAATATTAGTCTTCACTCTACACTTACCCTCATTTACAATATGATTTTTTTTGTTCTTTGATATTTGATACCTGATCTCTTCGACAGCTCGTGGTCACACTGGCTGGTATACTACTACCATGTGGGCTTTGTTGCTTCTGAGCTAGATGGATACTTGTTTATCTTCAAGCCTTTAAGACACCAGATGCTATATCTTTTGATAGCCAGGCACCATCAATTTTCTTCACCACATTTGCTTATGCACACATTTTTCTTCAGCAATCTTTTCAGGAAGGTGTGCACCATGGAATGCCGATTTAATAGAATGTGTTCTTGCATTAAGTAAATCCTTGAGTGGAGGCCCAATGTCCATCTACTGCCTTAATACTAAACCTATAAATATATGCACATAGATCTATTTCCCCATCCTATATAAATATATTTACATATGTACATGCCAGTATTTAGACCTCTATAAATACCCTTTGTCACCGAGTTCTTTCCTATATTTACTTTTACTTTCCTCTTGTCCCACTATCATGCTCAGCCTTCATTTGGGTTTCAGTAATTTCTCTCGGTTACATTGCCCTTGCTGAATCCCTGCTAGACCTCTCACACCTTCCTTGGCACTGATATTTGATCACTTGTTGCTTCCCTGCCCCTGGGTTGGTCAGCACCACCTCCTTACTCCCACATCCCCCTCTCCCATGTCCCCCCAGAACCATTGGTCCCATTGTTTTCTCCTCCAGACTATTCATCCAGTCTATCTTATCTAGATAAATCTGTAGAGGTAATAATATGCACCAAAAACCAAGCCATAGCAAGATAGACGATGAATGAGAACACAGCGATGACAACAAAAAAGAAAACCAATGACCCATAAAAGAATAATTAAAAGACAAAAATATTTTTTAAAAGTAAGAAAAACCTGTAAATAGATCAAGGTATGATTTTTTTATCTCTAGGTATGGCCTTCATTCAGGTCCGATGGGGTGCCACGCTCTGGCCCCAGAGTCTGTCCTTTGTACTCCCTTGGGGTCTCCCTGCTTTGCTCCCACGGTTGCTCTGCCGCACACCTTTAGTGGTTTGCCTGGGTGTCACGGTCAGTCTGGGCCAGTCCCGACACTGAGTCTCCAGCCTTTAAAGGTCTAATTTAATCAATGGAAGCAGTGAGCTTACAAACTATTTTCATATTTCCTAATAATCATTTCTAGCAATCATTTTATCAACAACAAACAAGAAATCACTATAAACTAGTACACAGCCAGATCCTACACTCACTTCTTAAAACAGTCAAATTCAATCCTTTCTTATCTAAACTATTCATTCATATGCAATATGGTCTTAGATTTCTGGCTGCATCAAGCCATGGCAGGGCCTTCTGTCAGCCATTTAAACTAGGCAACATGGTCTCAGAGAAGTTCCAGGGCCCGCTGTGCCCCTGAGCTCAAAATTTACATTAATCACATTAATTTTCACCATTTAAAGCAGGAATAACCAAAGAACTAGTCATCAAAATCTTCACTTCCCATATCCTTCTCAGATAACAAATGAGTAAACAGTGTGTCCTTATCTGTCCCCTGTTTAGCCACACCCTCTCTCCCACCTCCTTCTCCCCCAAGACCCTCTGGGACCATTGACCCTATTGCTTTCTCCTTGATCCTGCTTCCCATACCTGTCTTATGTAAGTAGGCAATCCAACAATGACATTGACCAAACAATAATAAAACAAAAAATTGAAAAAAGAGAAGGGAAAAAAAGAAAAAAACGTAATTCCCGGTCTGTCCGCGGACCTTTATGATTATCTCCCCACTGTTCCTGGGGGAATTCTATTTTGGGGGCTCTTTAGGGACTTTGTGGCTCAGCTTTACTCTAGTTGCTAATCTGTTATGTTTCCTTCTTGGTTTACCCTTCTGTGGTGGGTTCAGATCACACTACCTCCCTGCCGTGTGTCCCCAGTATTGTCTTCTGTCTTAGTATGCTCCAGGAAGGGGACAACTTGTCATGAGCTGTTTTCGACCCTACAGATTCTCTGTGCTTAGGCAGCTTCTTGAAGCGATGTCACCCTCCGGGCTTGGCTTACCAATGTGGGACCGGCCGTCCCTTTCACTTTTTCCTTTTGGTTTGCTTCTATGTGGGCGTGATATGCCAGCCCCTCTCCCCAACTTGTATGTTTACTGTTGTTCTCTGGGGCACATGCTTCTGGAGAGGGGGTCAGTTTGGCTTTGGTTGGGACTGGCCCTTTAGCCCAATCTTTCCCTGCATTTTTCCACATGGTCACATTGCCCTCATGGTTTGGTGTGCCATGGTGGGGTCTGTGTGCACACTCCCAATTCTGTGGAGACATAACCAAAACTCCCCCACTGGGTAGGTTAGTGTCCTGCTCCCCCCATGCCATCCTCACACTTTCACCACTACCTTTTTTTCCTCCCCCTCCCCGCTTCCCTTTCTTTGTGTCATATTAACATGTACACCCTTGGGTTTGGCCTGACCTCCACCCAACTGCTTGGACCTCAACTCATATATTGTGAGATAAGTTGCTTTTTTTCTGTACCTACCGAGATGATTATACTTACCTCAGGGGACTAATGTTGTACTTGTCCGTTTGTGATTGGCTGGCTGACCTACTTAGCATAATTTCCTCCAACTCTTCCCAAGAAACGACATGTTTCATGTGATCATCTGTGTTTTCAGTGCTGCATAGTACTCCATTGTGTGTATGTGCCAGAGTTACTGATCCACTCGTCTATTGTTGGAAATTTAGATTGTTTCCAATTCTTTGAGATTGTGACTTGTGCCTCAATAAATATTAGAGCACAGATGACTGGCCATAGTCTATTTCTTATCTCTTCTGGGTATATGCCCAATAGAGGGATAGATGGGTCATAAGGTAACTCAATTTCCATCTGCTTTAAATATCACCAGATCGCTTTCCACAGAGGTTGTGTGTATCTACCTGACCACCCGCAGTGGAGGAGAGTTTCTATCTCGCCACAGCCCCTCCAACATTTGTTGCTCTCTGATTTAGGCTATCCTCAAGGGTGTTAGATGGTATCTCATGGTTGTTTTAATTTGCATTTCTCTGATGGCTAATGATCGGGAGCATTTTCTCATATGTTTGTTGGCCATCCGGTCTCCTCCCTAGTGAAACTTCTCTTTAGGTCTTTTGCCCACTTCCTCAAGGGGTTAACTGTTTTCCTCTTTTTGCAGGCTAGGGGGTATTGTAATAAGCCCTTTGTTGTGTCATTGCTAAAAATCCTCCCCCAGTTTATGGGTTCTTTTGCTACCCTCTTAGTGAAGTCTTTCGACGCACATAGGTTTTTTATCCTTAGTATGTCTCGCTTGTCGATTTCTCATTCACCTGTGCATGTGCGCTTCCTTATTGCAGTTAGCCTATGTATTCCCTGAGACAAGATTCTTAGATTTGTACCCATTCCTTCGTTGATGGTCCTGATAGCTTGGGCTTTTACTTCTTGGTCTGTGATCCACCTTGAATTTGTTCTTGTGCATGGGGTGAGATACATATCTTGTTTTATTTTCCACAGGAAAATATCCATTGTTTCCAGCTCCACTTGTTAAAGGGCATCCACCTCCCACTTGACGCTTTTGGGACCCTGTCGAAGATCAGTTGTCTAAATGCTGATGGTTTTATTTCTCGGTTTTCTGTTCTTTTCCATTGGTCTGAGTATCTGTCATTATACCAGTACCACACTGTTTTGACCACTGTGGCTGTATAGTAGGTGTTAAAGTCTGCCCTTCTTCTTGAGGAGTCCTTGGCTAATTCTGGGCTTCTTCCCTTTCCATATGATGTTGGTAGTCAGTTTTTACAATTCTTTGAAGAAAGATGTTGGTATTTGTATTGGGATAGCTTTAAACTTATACAGTGCCTTGGGTAGGACTGACATCTTTGCTATATTGAGTCTTCCGACCCATGAGCTTGGAATATTCTTCAATTTGTGGAGGTCTCTTGGTTTCTTGTAATAGTATTCTGTAGTTTTACTCATACAAAATTTTGGGGTTTTTTTGTTAGGTATAGCCCTAGACATTTCAATTTTGCTTGGCTATTGTGAACAGTACTACTTTGATCTCCTCTTTGTGATCCTATCCGATGTATATAGCAATCCAATAGACTTCTGTTTGTTGATCTTGTATCCTGCCACTCTACCATATTCCTTTATTGCCTCCAGAATTCCTATTGTGGAGCTTTGGGGGGTTTCAATTAATCATGTCATCTGCAAATAACAATAGTTTCACCTCTTTTCTCCTGAGACAAATACTTCTAATGTCTTCCGTTTGCTTTATGTTGTTAGCTAGGACCTCCAGTACAATGTTGAATAAAAGTGGGGACAAAGGGCACCCATCCTTGTCTGGGCCCCTTTTTCAGTGGTATTGATTTTATCTTTTCTCCATCGACTATAACGCTGGATGCTGTATTTTCATGTATGGCTTGCATTATATTGAGCAATTTTCCTTCCATTCCCATCTTCTTAAGTGTTTTAAACAGGAATAGGTGTTGGATGTTATTAAATGCTTTTTCTGTGTTTATTGATATTATTATGTAGTTTTCATTTTATAAGTCTTTTGTTTTTTTGGTTAAATATATCCCTGGATATTTCAATTTGTGCTTAGCTATTGGGAAGGATACTGTCTTCTTGGTCTCCTCTTCCATGATCTTGTTCGATGTACCTAGCAAACCAATAGACTTCTGTTTGTTGATCTTGTGTCCTGTGACTCTTCCATAGTCCTCTATCGCTGTCAGTATTCCTGCTGTGGAGCGTTTATACAATCATGTTGTCTGCAAATAGTAATAGTTTCACCACCTCCTCTCCCAGTTAGATGCCTTTAATGCCCTTCTGCGGTCTTATGTTGTTAGCTAGAACCTCCAGTATGATGTTGAATAGAAGTGGGAACAAGGAGTGTCCTTCGCTGATCCCCCTTTTCAGTGGAATGTTTTTGGTCTTTTCTGATTTGACTGATGTTGGATGTTGACTTTTCACAGATAGCTTGTATTAACTTGAGGAACTTTCCTTCTAGCCCTATCTTTTTGAGTGTCTTAATTAGGAATGGGTGTTTGATGTTGTCAAATGCTTTTTCTGCATCTATTGCTATTATGTGATTCTTATACTTTTTCTTCTCAGTGTGGTGTATAATATCGATAGATTTCTGGATGTTAAAATATCCCTGCATCCCTGGGACGAATCCTACCTGATCATAGTGGGTGATATGTTTTATATACTTTTGTATTCTATTGGCCAATATTTTGTCAAGGCATTTTGCATCTATGTTCATTAGAAATATCGGTATGTAGTTCTCTATTCCTGTGTGATTCTTGCACTGTTTGGGAATCAAAGCTATACTGGCTATGTAGAATGAATTTGGGAGTTTGTCATTCCTATTCTATGCCCTGTAATAATGTGGAAGATCTGTGTGTCAGCTCTTCCCTGAATTCTTGGTAGAATTATTCTGTGAAGCTGTGTGGTCTGGGAGATTTTTTTGTTGGTAGTTTCTTGATAACCATATTTATTTCTTAATTTGCAATGGGTCTGTTGAGGTTCTGGACCTCTATGTGGGATAATCTAGGGAGGGAATCTCCCCCCCAGCCCAGTATTTGTTCACATCTTCCACATTGTTGAATTCGTTAGAATACAGACTTTTATAGCACTTTGTGATTATGCTTTTAATCTCATTGGGGTCTGTTGTGATTTCTTCTGTGAAATATTTTAAAATAAAAACTTATGACCTAAAACAAGTCTTAAAATATTCTGTGTGCACCAAGAAGGTATATTCTGTTGTGTCAGGGAGTGTTTGTTAAATGGTATTATTTAGGTACAGATGGTTTTTAGTGACTTGTGAAGTCTATTGCTTTGATGAACTGCTTAATAAGTTCTATCCAGTATTGAAAGTGGAATATTGACGATTCCAACTATTATTACTGAACTCTTTCCCCCTTCACTTCTGTCTGTTTTTGATTCATGGATTTTGTGGCACTTTTGTAAGGTCTTTTATAACTGTTATATAACCTTTATGAGTTGGCCCGTTGACCATAATATAATGTCCATCAATATAACAAATTTTCCCTTAAAGTCTGCTATGGCTGATATCACTGTATCCTCTATTTATTTGCTTTCTATAGAATATCTTAATACCTCAATTCCTTCATTGCAGCCTAGTTTTAAAAAAACACATTTTCATATATATATATATATACATATATATATGTATATATGTATATATATATGTTTAATCCCCTGGTTTCTTTTGAAATATCATAAAAGTTGCTTTCTTAATCCCTGGTTATGCTAGGGATTACAATCAGCTTCTTATTTTATAATTATTTTAGCTTAATGGCAACTTAATTTCAATTACATGCAAAAAATCACTCCTCTATACCTACATTCCCACCTCTACCATAGCTATTTCTCATGTCATCAGTGAATTGCTCTCAGATTTTGTCAGTCAGTAAAAGTCTTACTGTTTTCCTTCATTTTTTGAATGATAGTTTTGCTGGATATGGAATTTTAGGTTGAGGGGTTGCATTATGCCTCTTTTTCAGCACTTTGGATATCCACAGTAAGCCCTTAGCATGGCTTTAGTTGCTGATATTGAGCTTCTCCAGGGTCTCTTCTTAAACATGTAGTAAATTTTATTTTTGTGTATTCCATCTAGAGAAGTCCATGTGGGTAGTTGCCTTTTGCAGGGTACAAAATAAAAAATCTGTTGGGTTTCTACACACCAGGAATAAGAAAGAGAAATCAGGTATACAGCTCCATTTACAATAGCATCAAAGAGAATGTGTTAGGCCTGGTTGACTAGAGAAGCAAATATATATATATATATCTCAAAGACTAATTATGCATTAAGAAAACATCCCAGTCAAGTCAAGATCAAATCCATAAATCTGATATTAGCCCATAATTCTGATACTAGTCCATAAATCTCTCTTCAGACACACATAGCACATGCAATGATGCAAAATGCAGGGAGATCACAGGCCAGTGGGTGCAGAGTCACGTGGTGGTGGAAGCAAAACACGGGTCTCAGCATTGTGGCTTGCCAGCAGGAAAGTGAAAGCAGAGGGAGAGACTCTCACAGGTCTCAGCGAGTCTCTGTGTGCCCTGTCAACAGGAAGATGTTGACAAGAGAGTGTGGGCCGCCTCCAGGGAGAAAGAGGAGAGCTATTTATCTCAGTGCCTCTCCAATCAAGTTGATTGACAGGCCAAACTCCACCCCTTCACTCTTAATACCCTCAAGTTGACATGAGATGATGTAACTACCTCAGAGAATAAAATATTTATGTACAAATTTAGCCAGGACATAAA
The DNA here is from genome assembly GCF_050624435.1 of Tenrec ecaudatus. Taxonomy (NCBI): domain Eukaryota; kingdom Metazoa; phylum Chordata; class Mammalia; order Afrosoricida; family Tenrecidae; genus Tenrec; species Tenrec ecaudatus. The sequence continues at coordinate 80,766,181 of NC_134545.1, forward strand.
GAATGTATGTAATGAAAAACTATAAAATAGTGCTGAAAGAAAGAAGACTTAAATAAATAAAAAGAAGTTCCTGGTCAATGCATTGTAAGACTTAATACTACCTAAAGTGATCTATCAATCCATTACAATCTTGATCAATATTCCAACAACCTTCTTTACAGAAATAGATAAACCAACCCTCAATTTTATATGGAAAAGTCTCCCAAATAGCTTTAAAAAGTGTCAAGAGAGAACAAAGTCGGAGGATCACACTTTCTGAGTGTGAAACAGATATTCAGTGCCAGTAATAAAAACAGCTTTTGCTGGTATAACAGTAGGCACATAGACCAGTGGAAGAGAATTGAGAGTCAAGAAATAAAACATCTATAGCCAATTAATTTTTCACTAGGGTTCAAAGTTCATTCAATCGGAAAAGAAGAGTCTCTTCAATAAATTTTACTGGGAAAAATATATTTCCAATTGTATAAGAATGAAACAGGCCTTTGCCTCAAACCGTACACAAAACAAATTCAAAATGGATTAAGGACTTAATTATACAATCTAAAACTATAAATTCTGAGACTAATAAGCAGGAACAAAGCCATCTTGGCTAGTTTTCCACAATGGATTATCGAGTATACTGCTCAGAAACAAAAGACAAATAAACAGGATTCATAAATGAAAAGCTTTTGTTCATCAAAGATGACCAGAAGAGTGAAATGCAAGCTACCAACTTGGAGACTATCTTTAGAAGCCAGTTATCTGAAGAGGTGTCAGTAGAGACTGGTACCTGGAGAAAGACATCATGCTTGGTAAAGTGGAGGGGCAGTGAAAAAGAGGAAGGCCCTCAAGATAGATGGACACGGTGGCTGCTACTTTGGGCTCACATGTAAGAGCACTTGTGAGGATACTGCAGCATACTGGGCAGTATTTTGTTATATTCTATGTAGGTTTGCTATGAGTTGGAACTACTCAAAGATGCCTAACAATAACATACACACATATGTAGTAATCTAATAACAAAAGGAAACCCCAATCATAAAATGGGCAGATGGCTTGAATAGACATCGCACCAAAGAGGAATTCAAATGAATATCAAGCACATGAAAAGATGATCAGTGTCATTAACTAACAGACATGCAAAACAAAGCTTTTGCACTTAGATGGCGAAGATGAAAAACTTTAAAATCCAGAAACTAACAAGTGTTCGTGAGGATGGGGGGAAATTGGAGTCCTTATTCAAAGCTGGGGGAATTGCAAAATGATACAGTTGCTGTGGAGAGCAGTGGTCCCTCAAAATACTAACTATCGTACTATATCCACCCAAGTCACTGTCATTGAATTGAGTCTGACTCATAGTGACAGTACTGCCATATCCACCCAACTCACTCTCATCGGATTGATTCTGACTCATGGTGACAGTACTACCATATCCATCCAACTCTGTCATCGGATTGATTCTGACTCATCAGGACCTTAAAGACAGGGTAGAACTGTTCATGTGGATTTCGGAGACTGCCTCTTTACAGATGTGGAAAACCTTGTCTTTCTCCTGAGGAGCAGCTGGTGGTTTCAAACCTTTTGGTAAGTAAGCTCAATGCATAATCACTATGCCCTGAGGGCTTCTAGCCCAACTGCATGAACCAACAATTCCACTCATAGGCATGTTTTCCAAAGACATGAAAGCAGAAATTCAACAAGAGATTTGAGTACAATGTTCAGTGCAGTACTGTTCACAATAACTAAGAAGTGGAAGCAACCAAAGCACACACCAAGAGATGAATGGGTAAACAAAATATTGTACATGCACACAATAGAAAATTACACAGCCAGTAGGAGAAATGAAGTCTTGATACATACTACCGTATAGATGGAGCTGGAAAACATTATGCTGAGTGAAAAAAGCCAACCACAGAAAGACAAATATTGTGTGGCCTAACTAATATTAAAAGGAAATAAAAAAACCAGAAAAGGTGTATGTAAGAACACCAAAGTTATTAGTGGTTACTGAGGGCAGGATGGAAGAGGGAAAAGGACGATGGAGCTGTAAAGCATCACATTGATTAAGGGTGGTCTGCACTGATTATTGTAATGGCTACCAGTAAGTTGTGTACATGTTAGTGTTAGGACTAGGTATCCTTGAGTTGGTACTGACTCAATAGTGAACCTATGTGCAACAGAACAAAACACTGCCAGCCAGCCCTGTGCCATCCTCAATCGTTATGTTGGAGCCCATTGCAGCAGCCACTGTGTCAATCTGTCTTCTGCTTTTATTGCTGACCTACTTTAACAAGCATACTGTCCTTTTCAAGGGACTGGTACCTCCTGGTACCGAATCAAAAGCATATGAGGTATATTCTGGACCTCCTTGCTTCTAAGGAGCATTCTGGCTGTATTTCTTCCATCACAGACTTGTTTCTTCTTTCTGGCAATTCATTGCACTCTCAACAAGCTTCACCAACACCATAACTCAAGTGCATTAACTCTTTGGTCTTCCTCATTCACTGTGTGTGTGTGTGTGTGTGTGTGTGTGTGTGTGTGTATGAAGCCATTGGAAATACCCTGGTATGGGTCAGGCACACACCCTTAGTCTTCAAACTGATATCTTGGATTTTTTAATACTTTAAATAGAGATTGTTGACAGAAATGTATTCAATGCAATACACTATTTGATTTCCTGATTGCTGCTCCTGTGGATATTGATTCTGGATCTAAGAAAAATGACATCCCTTGACATCATCAATCTTATTTTTCTTTACCACAATGTTGCTTATTGGCCCACTTGTGAAGATATTTGTTATCTCTTTCTTTTTTTAATGGTTAATAGAATACCTATTTATTGCAAAAATGCATATAATCATTATTACCAAACTTAATGAGATGTTAAATGTTCAATCCAATTTTCCTTCCTGGATAAGTTCTTCTCCTGACCCCTGTCAGTTTTAAAATTGTAATACTAGAACACCAGGGGTCCAAATGCCAAACACAGCTCCTAGGAATGAGGTCTTAGGAGAGGGCTGAAAATTGGGATAGATATTTGCTGATGTAGCATAGGTCCAACGAGGCAGGGCCTTAGGTGGTTGAGGTTGCTGTACTAAGGCAGATACTCCTGTTTGAGCCAGGATCTTACGGCCAGCCACTTCATTTGAGATATGCCGTATTTGGCTGGAGAGGGTAGTGGGTAAAGTGGCCAGCCTCGACGGCTTGTACTTGGGGAACAACAGGCGACCAAACACAAACTGCTGATGTTTGTTTTCCTTATACTGAGGTATAATTCATATTGAAGGCATTAGTTTTTGGTTTTCAAGTCTTTTGATTTCCAAGTCCTCTTGGCTTTCGGCAAGCATGGTTATTAAAATCTCCCAATCCTGATGCCATATACTTGATGTACAGTGTGTTAGTCTGCATTCTATTGTATGTATGTACAACTTTATATCAAAGAGTAATTATATATTACGAAAACATCCCAGCCCAGTCCAGATCAAGTCCACAAGTCCAATATTAGCCCACAAGTCCTATACTAGTCCATAATTCTCTCTTCAGACTCACGCAGCACATACACATCCAGTGGTGGTGGAAGCATCTCAGTGCTGGCATGGTTGTCCATGTGGCTCCTCTAGTTCTCTGAGTGTGGCTCTTCAACAGGAAGCAGAGTGTGTTGCTTGTCTCCAAGGAGATAAAGAGGAAGTTCCTCAAATCCTTATGATAAGGCCACGCCCACAAGAAGGCATCATCAGGCTGTGACCTGGTTGACAGGCTAGACTCCACCCCTACACTTATTTACCAAGTGAACATGAAATTGTGTGACTACCACATACAGCTTACAGATAGAAAAAGTCCGATGAAAGGATACCACCTGGATGTACACTTTTCCTAATTTTAAACCTTGAAGTATCATCTTGATGTGTTCAAATGGCAACCCTTCGGCTAGCTGCCATTTGTACAGGTTCCACACAGCACAGTAAATTATTCTGGAATCCCCATGCTTTGCAGTGTTATTGATAATTTATTATGATCCACAGAGTTGAATGCCTTTGCAAAGACAATAAAAACACAGACCAGTATATTTTTGGTATTCTCTGCTGTCAGCCAAGACTCTTCTAATATCAGCAATAATGTCCCACATCCCATGTCCTCTTCTGAACCCAGCTTGAATTGCTGGCAGTTCCCTATAGACATACTCTTTAACCATTTCAAAATTATCTTCACCAAAAGTTTCATCCTGTTGGATCAACCTCTTTTGGAATGGGCAGGAATATGGATCTCTTCCGGTAGCTTGGCCAGATCTTCCAAATTTCTTGGCATAGAAAGTGAGCATCTTGAATGCTGCATCCATTTATGAAAACATTTCAGGTGACAGCCTGCCAATTTCTACAGCTGTGTAGATAGACTACATTTTCCAGAATCCCTTGCACCAACCCTTTGCATCTCAGAATAGAGTATGTTGGATTGAAGTTCCCAGAATCTCTCATGCCCGTGAGAGTTCTTTTTTTTTTTTTACATTTTATTAGGGACTCATACAACTCATCACAATCCATACATACATCAATTGTATAAAGCACATCTGTACATTCTTTGCCTTCATCATTTTCAAAACATTTGCTCTCCACTTAAGCCCTTTGCATCAAGTCCTCTTTTTACCCCTCCCTCCCCGCTCCCCTTTCCCTCATGAGCCCTTGATAATTTATAAATTATTATTCTGGCATATCTTGCCCTGTCCGGCATCTCCCTTCATCCCCTTTTCTGTTGTCCGCCCCCCCCCCCCAGGGAGGAGTTCACATGTAGATCCTTGTAATCAGCTCCCTCTTTCCAACCCACTCACCCTCTACCCTCCCAGTATTGCCCCTCACACCCCTGGCCCTGTAGGTATCATCCACCCTGGATTCCTTGTGCCTCCAGCTTCTATCTACACCAGTGTACATCCTCTGCTCTATCCAGACTTGCAAGGTAGAATTTGGATTATGATAGTTGGGGGGGAGGAAGCATTTAGGAACTGGAGGAAAGCTGTATTCTTCATCGGTGCTCATCATACCTTGACTGGCTCATCTCCTCCCCTAGACCCCTCTGCAAGGGAATCTCCAGCAGCCAACAAATGGGCTTTGGGTCTCTACTCTGAACATCCCCCTTCATTCACTATGGTAAGATTTTTTTTTTCTGATGATGCCTTATACCTGATCCCTTTGACACCTCGGCGATCATATCATGGAGGTGTGCAGCCAATGATATGATTTTTTTGTTCTTTGATGCCTGATAATTGATTCCTTTGGAACCACGTGATCACACAGGCTGGTGTGTTCTTCCTTGTGGGCTTTGTTGCTTCTGAGCTAGATGGCCGCTTGTTTATCTTCAAGCTTTTAAGACCCCAGACGTTATCTCTTTTGATAGCTGGGCACCATCAGCTTTCTTCACCACATTTGCTTGTTCACCAGCTTTGGCTTCAGCAGTTGTGTCGGGAGGGTGAGCATCATAGAATGCCAATTTAATAGAAGAAAGTATTCATGCATTGAGGGAGTGCTGGAGTAGAGGCCTAAGGTCCTTCAGCCACCTTAATACTAAACCTATAAATATAGGCACATAGATCTATTTCCCCATTCTCATATATATATTTGCATATGTACATGTCTTTGTCTAGACCTCTATAAATGCCCTTTGCTTCCTAACTCTTTCCTCTATTTCCTTGACTTTCCTCCTGCCCCCCTGGGAGTCCTTGGAAATAGTCTGAACCCATTTGCTCAGAGAAGTCAGTATCTCGATCTCACTAGTCTGGTTCTCCCTCCTGGGACCCTCTTATGAAATTCTCCAGCCTTGCTTCTATGTCTTACCAGTATAATTCTTTGCTCTTGATAAAAGAATCTAATTTCTGTAATACTAGTTATCATGAAACTGTATAACATTTTAAAATATGATTATCTAGACATTTTACTCCTGGAAATATAACCAAGGGTCATAAAACTGACGTGTGTACCCAAGTGTTCACTGAAGCACTCTTTACAATTGCCCAAAAGTGGAAGCAATCTAAATGTCCATCAATGGATAAACAAGGTGGCCTAAAGAGAAATGAAGTCTTGATACCTGTTAGAACATAGATTGTTGAGTGAATTAAGTCAATCATAAAAGGATGATAATAATAATAGACAAGTGTACACAGATAAAAGTTTTTTTAATGATTACTAGAGGTGAGGGTAGTGACTGTGTGCTGACTCGCTAACTCCCATAAAGAATTAGAGCCTGAGAAACCCAAGGGTCTGGCCTATGTGGTCACTATGAGTCAGAATAGACTGGGCAGTTGAGGTGTATTTTTTTAAATGAAAAATAAAATTTACAAGTCATTTTGTGAGTTATTCTTAAATCATTATCCTCTAGCCATTTACAACCTTTTCAGAGATTGCTATCTAATTTAGTATTCAATTATACTCATTTTTTCTGTATCTTAATTAGCGGCTTTATCCCTTCAATGCCATCTAAAATAAAATAAAAGCTTTCATATGATAAAATGTAACACATTTCTGGGCATGACTGTCATATGGTATCATTGTTATTATTCATATAATAATGTAATGCAAATCATATTTAATAAAATGTAATATGATGGATGAATTATTATTCAGTGTTTATGAATGCCTTTTCTGTCCTTGTTCAGTTTCTGTAGAAACTGGTTTTGATTTCATCTCACTTTGAACTTCATGTCAAGTTTAGGTTCTATTTTTTAAAGTAAGCTAATAAAGAATAGCATCTTTAGTAAGCAATGCTAATCCTCAGCAGTAACTTCTAGAAATTCATACTCATATGCATGTCCTGTAGTTGGGAGCATGCCCCCAAGAGGAACCATTCCATCGTTCTTACAGATAACATATGTTGCTTACAGTATTTTTATTTTCTATGCATTACCTTTTTAACCAAGACATAATTCTCAAACACTGACAGGAGACATCGCAGCTACAAGAGTGCACCATTGTCCATTGTGGTGGCCTACATTTTCAGCAGTTTTATCTAAGAGAAGCATTTTTTAAATGTTGGAAAGAGTGTATTTTCTCACATGACTGAAAATAGAGTACACATGTTTCTTTTAAATAAAGATTTATTAGAAGACTAATTGTAGCATAAGAACTCAACTCATCAAACATTAACAGTTCATCATGTCAGGCAGTAGAATTGAGCTTCTTATAAAGAAATGGGCGACCTCATCAACAGCTGCTTCCGTCTTCTCTTTTTCTACTGGATTATTTGCAATCCCCAGAATGAAGTTTTGATACTTTTCCTCCAAAGTACAAAGTCTGGGAAATGTCTGTAGCCATGATGCTGACCTCTGTCTCTTTTCCTTTATGAAACTTTAACTGCATATTTCAGTCTTGTGGAATCTTTTGTGTTAGTCTGATTGTCGATGAGAACCAGGGGACTGTGTTGGTGATTCTTGATTATTTCGGCAACACTTCCAAAGTACTAAATCAAGTAAACATAGCTGAGTTACACAGTGATATGTGTGTTAACTTCAAACTCCACTCCTCCCATTTCCCAAAACCCAATGGAGCACTTCTACTCACTCCAGACACTCAAAGTCACTGGGCTCCTGCTAACATTTTGTCTGAAAGAGTCTAGTTTGGCAAATGTTGAACCCTTCCAAGTGGCAGTCCCTGGCCTTTCTTATATTAGTAACATGAAATTAGAACTGACAGCGTAAATAAGCACAACTAAATTTTTAGATAGATTATTTAGTTATAATTAAATATTTTGCTTTTTATTTCATGTCAGATGTGAAATTGACATATTATTTTCTGAACTTTTTTATAAACCAGTTTTTAATGCAATGCTATTATATAATTCTCAGATAAAATGGTCTCTCTTAAATTTACTTTCAATTAAGTTTTTCTCTTTCCCTTTCTCTCTTTAGCAAGAAAGAAAACCAGGTGTAGGTCCTCATGTTTCCATTTCATCCTGGCTCCCAGTAAACTTGGAACAAAATTAAATCTTAATTAACTAATTCATGTTAGCCTCTTATCATAAATATTTCTTTTTCTATCCTTTCATTCCTATAATCTAAGATTATCTAAATTTTTTCTTTTGGAAAAGTGATCTAAGTTTTATCTGAAAGAAAAATAAATGTAACATAAATGCTATGAAATGAAATGCATTGGTTACATAAATATGCAACAGTTAATATAAGAATGCCTTTAATTTTTAAAAAGTCATTGTCTTCCATAAGTACCACGAATTCAGCAATTATTATCACTTATTTTATTATCTCTTTTAATTTTTCAGCTAAAAGTGATTATCTGGGATACAAGTTGTAAAATATCCTTTATTGATAATTTGGATGGCTGTCAAATAGCTATATACTGAATAAAGTCAAATATTCAGAATATTGGCCAACTTCTTCAAATGGGTATCTGAATATAGATCAGGGGGAACAGTGGGAGACTGGAACTTTTGAATAACTTAGTCTTTATTCTCTTTTTTCCCTTTTCTTCAATCATTCAAGCTAGTTTCAATTCCCCATGAAATCTTTTTTATGATCAATACCACAAGATATTTAATTCTGGGGGCATAGCATGTAGTTTATTGACTGGGGTCAGAAGCTAAATTTTTAGAATACAGGACCAGAAAATGAAATCGTTTTTCTGTGTGACCCTTTTGAAGGGAATTCCATGTGGATAAGTATGTTCTGAGCTCAGAAAGCAAAGAAGAAGCTCACTGCACATCCACAGACAAAGAGCTGCCCTTCCAGTTCCCAACTCCATCTGAGTATTGATCTGCTTTAGTCTTTGGGGCTTAAAATATGATGAGTAGGATTAAAGTGCATTTGTGATTCAGTTGAAAGAAGCATTGTCCTTAATTCAGTTGTAGTTGTCCTTCAGTTCTCGTTTTTCTGCCTACACTACCTCATTGTGTTTGTGCTAGTTATACCTGGATAGAAAAATGACTTGTTTGATAGCTCTAAATCTTGAAGTCAATAAAATAAAAACAGAGAGTTGTCAAGGCTGTATGCAAAAATAGCTTCATGGAAAGTTAAATATTTAATGAATTTGGTAACATTTTTTGCCCACGTACATACAAACACTAATACAGGCAACCAAATATCTTTTGAAAATATTCATATGGCTGATGTTGTATACCCAAACTTTTCATTTTACATGGGAGAGATGGTCTTTTTTATTATATCTTGGTTACTTATTTAAGTAAGATTTAACAGACTCTGTTAGTGCTTACTGATAGCACTATAAGAATAATGATTTAAAAAAGAAAATGTGGAACAGAATTTCATATTTTCATGGAGTCCAAAATCATTGAGACTGCCTGAGTCCCTAAACAATGACCCTGAATACTTAAATGACAAAAATCTTCTAATGTCTTTAAATAAACAGACAACAAATGACACCAGTTTATCTTAATTAGTAAAGAATGTCTGCTTTGAGCACTGTGCTCATTAAAAGGACTATCTGTAGGGCCGTGGTCCTCAAACTTCCTCAGGCCGCGACCCTTTCACACCGCTCCTCACGTGGTGGTGACCCTCGACCATAACATTATTTTGTTGCTACTTCATCACTGTCATTTTGCTGCTCTTATGATTTGGGGGACCCCTGTGAAAGGGTCGTTTGATCCCCCAAAGGGTCGTGACCCACAGGTGGAGAAGCACTGCAGTAGGGGATCAAGTGACAAGTGCACCTTGAAGAGTTAGATGGAAACTGCAGGGGGCAGTGATTGATGCTCACGGAAAAGGAACGATTCAGAAAGGGAGGGTGCGACAAGGGCTTCAGTGGAAAGAAAATGCTTTGAGAAGGATGATCGCAACATACGTACACATGCGCTTGACACAGGGATGGATGTGTGGATTCAGATAAGAGCTGTACGAGCCCCCAGTAACATGATTTAAAATAAAAAAGAAAGGAAGAAAGGGTGTGTGTGAGCTCATAACTTGAAGAATGTAATCATTATCAATAAATTGTACATGCAGAAATCGTTTAATTGGTTTGCGTCCTAGTGTGCATTTTTCAACAACTGCACCAACATAAAATAAGTTTTTAAGAAAGAAGACTATAGTACTTCTTGTTGGATATGGGGTAAGGGGAAAAACCAAACAAAAATCCGACTTGTTTGTTTTAAAGGAGGAGTGAGGACGCGTTAGGCTGAAGGGAGTACCCCAGCAGGACAGTGAGGTCCAGAATTCTTCAGGAGCTCCAGAGTTATATGGGAGGCTTTCAGGGTCACTATGCATCAGAATTGACCCAACGGCAGTTGGGTTTTGAATTTTGTCAGAATGTTTAAATGGGACCAACTTCCTCTCTGCCCTTTAATATTTTATGGAAGAGCTTAAGCCTCCAGGGCAGCTTCAGCATGAGGTCATCAGCCAAGTATCATGTCCTACCGAATCACCACCATTTCCTGCCACTGTTTACTACCGAGGAACATTTTTTTCAAAAGGACCGGACCAACGTTTCAGTGCGAAGGAGGGGTTTCATAAGTAAGGAAAGTAGACAGTCCTAGACGGCTGACTTGGTGTTCTATGGTAATGCAATGTACATTTAAAAACCCCAATTCGGTCTTGACCGGTGCTTTCAGATTCATGAATTTTGTATTTTCTAAACATCCAAAACCTCATTAAAAGCAAAATAGAGTAAAAGCATCGGCATAGACCTTTTCAGTGGTCTTGGCAATGTGATCGCTCTCCTTCCTGTGATCACTTAATCAGCAAGTCACACGGTACATAAGCAACAAGCACACTGGGGACAGCCACTGTGCGCTTTTTCTCTTTCCTCTTCATCCCTCCACAGTTCCATCTCCCTCTGTACATTGAACCTGCGCTTCACGACCAGGGCAAGTGTCTCTCCACTTAAGGAGCATTCAGGGATCGTTCCAGTTTATACTGCACTGCAGGAGCAGGGCGGCTCACCTGGAGGAGAGCAAGGATTGCCTGTGGTCAATATTGAGTAAGCACTGAAGTTCTTGTTTGGTGAGTATTTGAAGGCCCCAAGCTTATTCAGATTTGAACTCATGTTTCAACTCAACCAGGCTTTGTCTTCTCTAGATCTTTCCCTGATCCCCTAATGCAGTGCCTGTGGGAAACCGAGGACCTGGAAGGAAGTAGATGTGGTTTGCCCCCAGCGCTCTGGCCACAGGCCGCGGCACAGCAGCCCTGGGTGAAGCTCGCCCTCACAGTGCAGCGATAACAGACAGTGTCCAGCAGCACATATCCCCCAGGAAGGATGTTTCCCCATATCACAGGCACCCTCCATACAGAGCTGGCTCCTCATGTTTGCGGTCAGAGGAGCAGGCAGCTCCCTTTGCCTCTCAGTCGTAAGGAGCAGGAACGATCCACAGTTTGCCTCTCATCGGATGCATCCTATGAAGCGCTCCCCTAGAGAGCTCAGGATATCGAAGATGAACATTTGCCCATTCTATTGTGTATGTATTACCAAGAGGCTTGCAGGCCTCCCTACTATCACACCCTGTTGTTGAATGAACTCCAGACTCGTCTCTGGATATTGGGGATTAGTCTTCTGGGCTCAGCTTTTTTTTTTTTGTCTCTGAAAGGATCCCCATTCCACCTGTGGGGCTGGACCCCACAAGTGCAGAACTGAGATTCTAGCTATTAACTTTGGAATCTGGCTACTGACCTTGAATTTGGTGACCTTACTTCTACTTGATAATTCAATCTTGCTTTCTATGTCCCTTGGACTAAAATCCCACATTAGACTGACCTCAGTAAGAAGCCGGATGACAGGGAACAAGATATAACTTTGACATTACACGAGTCGTCTTTCCACCTTCTGTTCTCTTACAGGATAAATTGCCTGAATAAAGCATTCTCCGTTGTTCTCTATAACGTATATGCCAGTTAGGGTGAAGTCCTCGGGCATCCTTTCTTCTCATTCTTGGTATTTAATTTGGTATGATTGTGCTCAATCTATATTTGCAGAGTTTAAAAGAGAATTACTAACCTCTTCTCCAGTTTTCTTCCTTCCCAAAGCATACTGTTTTGTTGCTTCAATAAATCGCACGGGAATATTATATACACGCTTATTAAAGAATACAACTAATGTGTATGGTTGTTTGCAATCGTGCCCAGAGCTTTTCCGAATAAGAAATGATCCATCCTGTTTAACGACAAAATGTTTTGAAAGCATGATTTTGGTTAGTTTTGTTTATATTTCCATAGTTAGAAATTATTTTTAAAATAGCTATATTACATTAGAAAATGATTATCTAGCTACATAATTTTATTACTGGAGTTTATTTTTATTATTTTCCAAGAAAATGGCATCAGCAAAAATATACTCCTAGAAAACCGCAGTGAGTCCAATGCTAGCTTTATGGAGTATTATGTAAGCTGCTATGTATTATATTAGAAATGAGTGAGGAGACAGACGAAGACGAAAGCTACAGGGTACTCTTGAATTAGTCCAGCTCACAAGTAGCCTAGGAATATAAAAAATCTTAAACAAATTTCACTCAAAAGTATTGTAAGAAACAAACAGAAATCAAAACCCTTCAGCTGGTAAAAATGCTCCTAAAACATTTTCAATGAAGCGAGGGGGTGGGAGGAAAATGCTAGGGGGGGAGGGGAATTAAACGACAAAACATTGCAACAAAAGACTTTATTTAAAAATCTAGATTTTTTAAAAGAAATCTAGAATCATAAATTCAAAAACTATGAATGAAAATGAACTAAGGGCAAGAAGAAGAAATGTAACAAGAGTTGATAAACTCAGGAAAGAGATAGAAGAAAAAGACAAATCTCAGAAATGAAGTCACAAGATGTTCATGAGACAATAGGTTTAAATAAAAATTTTAAAAGCAGCATTGAAAGCGAACGTGGACACAGTGAAAATAAAACTGAGATAAAAAAGATGAAGCACAACAGAGTTCAAGGAACCACGAAATAGGAGAAAATAGTCAAAACAAAAGCAGACATTAATGAAGTAGATAAGAAATAAAACAGATCAAGATAATAAATTAAAAATTCTGTTTTTTGAAAAAGAGCAATAAAATAGACAAGCAGAAACATCACCATGAAAAAGGTAGAAGTAGATAAGTATAACCATGAAAAAGGGGTAAGCATAGCTAAAATTTTAAAACGACAAAGAAATACAGTTGGTAGTAAATTCTAAAACACCTTCAAAGACTACTGTCCATCTCTATACTCACTTCTGTGGAAACCTAAATGAAATGAATATGCTCTTAGAAAAACACCAGCACCAATAGAAATGTAAAACTTTAATGACCAATTTAGGTAGAAGAAAGTTATCAAGGAACTACTTCACAGACAGAACCAGATTCGATGGCTTTCGGAGAAATTCTATCAAGTTTTAGAAATCAGATAGTCTTAGTGCTGTATACATTACCTTGATGTACAGGAAATAAAGGAAATTTTTCAAATTATTTTCCAGAAGCAAGTATATCAATAATATGGACTATATTAACCTAATTCATGATATTGAAGCCTTAGGAAAAAATTGTTTTTATTATTTCATAAAATAAAAAATCAAAACCAGTGCCATGAATAAGAGTAGGGAGGAAAATAATTTTATTATCTCCCTAAAATCATAACATGAAACCCATTATCATCAAGTCAATTCTGACCCATGGTAACTCTCTATAGGGGTTCTGGGTCTGCAAGTCTCTATGGGAGCAGACAGCCTCATCTTTATCCTGCTCAGTGGATGGTGCGTTTGAACCATCAACCTTGTGGTTAGCAGCCCAACATCTAAACCATAGCACCACCAATGTTCTCCTTTGCATATTATTAATGCAAACATATGGATTTTAGTATTAATTTGGTTATAAAAAATCATGAGAGGGGACTAGCTCCACAGGTATTGCAACACATCACAGAATACCTAAATTTAATTAGTGGTACTACCCTTTGCAAGATCAGATTTCTTTACAAGTTTGGATCTATTTCTGGACTTTCTGTTTTATTTGATTGACTGTCTATTCACGCACCAGGACCAGTAAGTATTTAGTAAATTGGATAAAAGTTATAACAGAAATTCTATTGTTTTCGTTTATTTGTTTTTTAGTGCCTCCAGGGAAAGAGTGGCTCATTATCCGTGAACTTCCTGTGCCACAGGTAGCACCCGCACAGTCGCTGTGTAGCCAATGTTTGTTGCGTGAATCAGATGAAGCGCCGCTAACTTCTAATGACAAGTAAGAGACACATGATGTAGAGCTACTAGACAGCCCTGGGCAAAAAATATTACCTTTTATGCTAAGACCGTGAGTGAAATTTCATAAATCAGGTGACACATAGCAAGGAAAAGAAGAAAGGGCATTTGTAGTTAGCTACTGCTCTGAAAACTGAAAGGTTAGCGGTTAAAACCCAGCGCACACTCAGTGAGAGAAAGACGAGGCTGTCTACTTTTGTAACAATTCACAGTCTCAGCAATGCTGCACAAGGTCATGAAGAGCTAGAACAGACTTGATGGCAGTGGGCTTGGTTTAGTTTTTAGTTGAGTGGCCCCCAAATCTAAGCGCCAAGTGCATTGTAAGCTAATTCTTTACCGAGGGATCCTTTGGGCCTGCGCTCGACTTGTTTAATCTGGAATTGGCCAAACGACCCTCAGTGTTCTTAGGTGGTAGGCTTGGACTTTACTGCAAGATCGCCCTGGTCACCTTGACTCCAGTCTTTTTCCCATGCCGTGATCCAAATTAGCCTGTCACTTCTCACTCCTGGAGGAGCCCTGGTGGTGTAGTGGTTATGTGTTGGGCTGTGATCTGCAAGGTCAGCAGTTTGAAACCACCAGCCTCTCTCTGTAAATCTGAAATCCTGGAAACTCACAGGACAGTCCTACCCTGTCCTATAGGGTCACTATGAGTTGGCATTGACTTGATGGCAGGGAGTTTGGTTTGGAGTTTTGATTCACTCTTGAATAGATCTCATGTAGCACCACGCCTTATAGTGTCACCCCCCACACCCCACCTCCCCGAAGCCTCTTCTCTCCCACTGGAGAGCAGCTAAGCCTGTGGGTCCTTGTAAAGTAGAGATGAGATGGTGAAACAAAGAAAGAAATGCTTGAATGAGGCCCGAAAGGATGGTAGTCCTTATTGATTAAGTAAAGGAAAAAGATCCTTGTATTCATAATCATTGCAATTATTTTTAATGAGCACATCATCAGGACAGTAGCTCCATCTCTTATAGACGGAGGGCCACACATGGGGGTGAAAATAACCAAACCTTGTTTGACTTGTACAATGCTTCCTCTGCAGACTTTCGATCACAGGCACCAGCATACCACGGCTTAAAGTGGACGTCAGCTTCCTGTGAAGTGGAAGACGACATTACGATGCAGGCAATGGATTTTCAAGACCAAATAACTTCTGTGCGTAAGGCTCACTTTGCATTACCAAGGCAGGTCTGACCACATTGGAAGCCATAAGGGGAAAATGAGCCGTAGGCTTCCTTTGATCAACCATCAAAATATCATCGAATCTCTGCCCCCTCTCCCCGACCTTTGACTCTACCTGTCATATCTGGGCAGAACAAACAAATCCTGCTAGGCTCCTGAATCATTTCTATTTTTCTTGGAAATAAATCGTGGACCCTTCTGCCACTGTTCTCTCATTGCCTTTGATTGGTGGCGTGATTTTAGTTTGCAAAGTGTTTTTACAAATATCTTACTTGCGTCTCCCACCTACTGTGATGGGAAGGACAGATGACGGCCTGCTTTGACAGTTGAGAAGGGCCAGCTTCGACTTTCTGTTTTGAAACTGTATAGTCCTGTATGTGTTTTAATACCATAAACTCCACAGATTCATTCTGAAGATTTAAATAAATCTATTCTGACCATTTAGATAAAATCCATGTGAGAGGAAGAACAATGAAAACAACACACTTCTTTCCCTACTTTGGAAGAAACTTGAGTTGTTATTTAGGACACCTGGAACTTAAGTAGAAATAAATGGTGCAAGGCCTAAATCATGGAGACAAGAATGTCTTCTAACCTCACTAGAAAATGGCTACTCAAAACTGCCGGGAACTGCTCTTTTCTTCAGTTTTGCTTGATGCTTTCTTTCATCAGAGGCCAGGCCCTTACCTGCAGTTCATTTCATACCTGTTCTGACAAATGGGAACTAGACGAAAAGCTTGGAAAGGGTGCATCCACGGTGGGGCTTCCCCCGTCCGCCAATCCTGAAAGGGATTTGAAACATCGATTAGTCTGGGTTTTTCTTAAGAAATATCCCCATCACTGCGGTGGGTGCCGCAGGGGACACACAAATACCACCGTAAGGCACCAGTTCTGCATGAACGACCTCAAGGCCCTTTCAGGGGTGCGTGAGGGCTTCACTTTTCCAACCACAAATCTGTTTGACGTCCAATTTTCTTCACCTGCTTTAACATATGCCAGAGACTGAATGCAAAGGTAGACCTGGAATCCAGCTCTCTGTGATCCCAGTCTAAAGAGATTTACAAAAACGTAACCTGAGGTGACTCCTCTCACTAAAGAAATTTGTTTGGAAAATACAGTGGCTCGTAAGAATATGCTATTTGCATGAACACGTAATGAGTTTAAAATCGTCCTAAAGGAATGAATAAACATTTTTAAGTGTCTGTTTGAATT
This sequence comes from Tenrec ecaudatus, assembly GCF_050624435.1. NCBI lineage: Eukaryota > Metazoa > Chordata > Mammalia > Afrosoricida > Tenrecidae > Tenrec > Tenrec ecaudatus. Next base: position 80,782,713 of record NC_134545.1, read on the forward strand.
GTGACTGCATTAACTGCCACTAGAAAGAAAAGCCATCACCAAAAGCCCTGGGAGTGTGCAATGTGTTAAGCGTGTGAAAGGGGCGTGAACAGAGCCTGAGAATTGCTGCCTACAGGCACACACTCTCTCCAGGAGTTGACAGGGCAGGTATGGAGACACACACAGCAGCAAAGACACTCTGTGTTCATTCATTCAGTTCACCAGTCATTCATTATTATGTGCTTGGCAGTGACCCTATAAGGCAGGGTAGAACTGCCCCTTATGTGTTTCTGAGCCTGTAATTCATTCTAGGACTAGAAAGTCTTATCTTTCCCCTGCAGAGCAGCTGGTGGATTTGAACTGCTGAGCTTGTGGTTAGCAGCCCAACTCACTAGCCCACTGTGCCACTAGAGTTCCATAATCTTGAGTGGGTAGTAAGTTTAAATGGGCATATTAGAGAAGGCTTTACTGAGGTAACCTTTGGAGAAGAAGTGCAGCCAAGGAGGGAGGAGGAGGAATATTTAGGGGAAAAGTGTCCCAGGTGATCGCAATAAGACCTCTAAGGCAGGAGGTGCCTGGCATGTTCATGGAAAAGCAAGGGGTCACTGTGCCTGGAGTGCAGTGACAAAATCCATTACCATTGAGTTGCTTCTACCTATGGTGACCCTATGTAGGGTTTCTGAGACTGCCAATATTTATGGGAGCAGATAAGCCTCATCTTTCTCATGAGGAGTGACTGGTGGGTTTGAACCACCAACCTTGTGGTTAGCAGGCCAATTCTTATCTGACAGCTCCCCCGAGAAAGGAAGCAAGGGGAAGAAACATAAATGATGAGGTCATGTAGGAGGCAAGGAGGGGACCAGGCTTACAGGCCCGGATGGCTTCTTATCATGACTTGAGTTTTAATGGGATGCAGTTTAGGGAGCCTTCGGAGGGTTTTGAATGGAAGAGTAGAAAGATCACTCTGACTCATGTGCTGGAAATAGAGAGGGGTAAGGGCAGAGAGGGCAGATCAGTTCAGAGTTCTTGTAAACCCAGGCAGGAGATGGTGGTAGCTTGGAACTCTTGGCTTCAAGTGGAATGGTGAGAGTGACTGGTTCCAGATATCTTTTGAAGAAATCGCTGCAAGGTGTATGAAAGAAGGAGAGGAGTCAAGGCCTCACTAAGATTTTTGGCCAAAGTGGCTGGAGTTACCGTTGATTAATATGAAGACGTCTGCAGGAGGAGCGGGTTTGTGCTCAATACTTCAGAGGATCGCACCCTACACAGTCAAAGGAGGAAGACACCCTTGGAAAGCATTTGGCGCTGCAAGTTTGGCAAGCCCGGCAAGATTGGACTGGGAGGAAGGCTGTGTCCTCGTAGGTGGGGCCTTGGTGTTCTCTGGTGGGAGGAGCCAAGGTGAGAATGTAGACGGGCTTTTCCAAGACACACAACCAACAGTAGTTGGTGGGTCTCTGAGAAGTAGTGTTTGGGGGAGTAGCATGACTTCCACTTTCGAAGCTCTGAATATGTGCCAAGCCTTTTCTGTTTTCTACTCATTAGCTCATTCTGTCTTTGTTCCATCCCTGTTTGGGCAGTTATTGTACCCAGCTTTACTTCCGAGGCTCTCTGGATCGAAACTTCAGCCCTCACTGCTTCCATTACCGTCTACACCATTAACACTTGGTTATTTACCTGTTAGTTGTGTGCTCTTTTCTTTTAACCAATGGTCTCTGTGGCAGACTGTAAGCACTTTGAGAACAGGGTCTTTACTTATGTAGTCATTGCTATAGCCCAGTGTCTGGAACATGGGAGATGATTCAGACAAGTGCAAGAGTGGTTTGGATCGAGATGCGTCATCATCATCATCATAACGTGTTTCCATATTGACAAATTGCTATAATCAAATAATTTTAATTTTGTATCTTCAATAAAAAAGAACTGGGCTTAGTAATTGGTTTACTTAGTTAAGATGAAGAAAAAATTTAAATAAAACTGACCAACTGATTTGTGCTTTTTTGAACATAATTTTTTGGTATATGATTATATTCTGTTTATTTAAACTAATTTCATCTTAATTATTTTAAAATATTTTCTAAATTACCCAAGTAGATTTTGTTTTTGCTTTTTTGTTTTGTTTTCTGTATTGAGTAGATAAGCAAGCCTGACTTATCTATTTCACATACTTTAGGATAATAGACAGTTTGTCTTGGGAGAATTATCCAGATATTTGCAAAGTCCTCTTCTCAGATGCAATATGTAGGTATATGGTACGTTAATCCAAATGCATTGTATCTGAAATTTAAATAGTAATCATTTATTGAAGGACTTGCATTTTTTGACCACTACACTAGGAAATTCCTATAAATTGCTTTAGTTATCCTTCTACTTTTGAAAATAGCTTCTTTTGTTTAGTGGGTGAGTGAGGGAAGATATACATGGCCAATAGAAATATTAATTCAGTACTAAAGAAAGCAAATGTAAAACTATCTTTTAAAAAATCTCCTTTTTGATGAGCCAGTCAGGGTGTAGAATAGCAACGATGAAACATACAACTTTCATCCAGTTCCTCTCCCCCCTCTCCACTATCACGATCCCAATTCTACCTTATAAATGCAACTAGACCAGAGGATGTACACTGGTACAGATAGGAACTGGAAACACAGGAAATCCAGGACTGTGATCCCTTCAGGACCAGTGGTATGAGTGGTGATACTGGGAGGGTGGAGGGAAGGTTGGTTAGAAAGGGGGAACTGATTATAAGGATCTACATATAACCTCCTCCCTGGGGGGTGGACAACAGAAAAGTGGGCGAAGGAAGACGTTGAACAGTATAAGATATGACAAAATAATAACAATAATTTATAAATTATCAAGGGTTCATGAGGGAGGGGAAAAATGAGGAGTGGATACCAAGGGCTCAAGTAGAAAGCCAATGTTTTGAGAATGATGATGGTAACAGATGTACAAATGTGCCTGACACAATGGATGTATGTATGGATTGTGATAAGAGTTGTTTGAGCCCCCAATAAAAGATTTAAAAAAAAGAAGTTCTATTAATGGAAGAAAAATCTCCTTTTCAAATAATCTTGTGAGTCAGAGTCTTGCGTCTTGACCTCACTTTACAAAGGAGCTAATGGCGGGAGACAATGGTGAGCTCATCCAGTTGGGAGTGGTGTTGTCGGTGCTAGGACCCAGATGCGTCAGATGCTAAGATGCTACCTGATGGCGCTGCTCACGACTCCGCTGCACTTACTTGGCAGAGGTACGGGCTTCTGATGAATTTGTCTGAAAGAAGGGATTTCATATGAATTAGAAGGTGAAGCACCACATATGTAAGTCTAGCTCTTGCCGACCCTGTTGTGCCCTCCTCACACACAAAGAGCGGTGCTACATGCTACAAAGGCGTCAAGGTAAATGGCCAGTAAGTCATTCCCCCAAAGGGAGAAGGTACCAGTAAAATCCTCGTCTTTGACTGGGAAAGGAGGACCCTGGACTAAGGTATCTGCTTTTAGTTATATCTAATCACTAAGGGTAGTTTGAAGATTAAGTCTCTGCAACCTTAGCGGGCTTTAAAAAATATTACCAAATTAGCACTGTTTTTATTTAATAGCACGACTGTGCAATTAAGAGACTTAGCGCTAAGAGAAAAACAGTGCAGTAGCAGACCTCAGCACCCTGTCGAGGTAGCTCCCCCGGGTGAACGATCAGAGCAGGCATGGGCCCAGCTCATGGGAAAGCGTGGGTTCTTACTTCTGGGTGGGCGGCAACACCGGTAAGGGCAGGCCCTCTTGTCTGTGACTGGATCCTCGGTGACGTTCGGCTGGTATAGGTTTTTCTGGAATAGGAAAATCCTCCTGTTAGTGAGAGCAGTCAGGGGAGCAAAGCAATGCCAGTGAGACAGAGGCAAGGGTGCTAGCCATGCTCTCGTGCTGTCGATGGGAGGGGAGCTCCCAGAAACTGCTAGAGAGTCGGGCCTTCTCTGTCTTCATGAAACTTTGAAGCTATTTTTCAGATAGTGCCTCAGAGATCAAGAACCCATGTCATCTTGTGGACTACAATCCCCAGAATCCTTTGTTCTCAGTGTTTTCCGGGGGGGAACAGAGGATGTTGCACTGAAGTTCCCACAATCTCTCACACCTCACTGAAAAAACTAAAGCCAAACACACGGCCATCGAGTTGACTGTGATTCACAATGATCCTGCACGACAGCGTGGAACTGCCTCTGTGGGTTTGGGAGGCTGACTCTGGAACAGGAGTAGAGAGCCTCATGGGTCTGCCCTGGAGCAGCTGGTGGTTTCAAACTGCTGAACTTGTGGTTCGCGGTCCCAATGCAGAACGCAGCACACCACACCCTGCTGGAACCCTGCGGAGCCCTGGACCACATGCGTCTGGACTGCATTAGGTATAGCTCCTCCTCCTCCGAGGGGCTGCTAAGAACCCCTCCAGCGTGGCCTCTGTCCGCTCAGAGTATCCTTTCTCTCCAGAGAAGATAAGGACCGAATTCTGGCAACATAGGATTAGGGCAGTGGCTCTCAACCTTCCTGATGCAGTGCCTCATGCGGCGGTGGCCCCAACCACAAAATTATTCTCGCTGCTACTTCATCACTGTCATTTTGCTACTGTTCTATTCAACCCCCAAAGGGGTCGCAGCGACAGGTTGCGTGCGAACCGCTGGATTAGCAAGATCATTTCAGAGGAACCATGAGCAGGTTCCTCACCTGGGGGTGGAGGCTCCTGCAGCCATGAAATCTGTACAGGGAAACACTTACTTCTTCCCACGGTTCAGAGCCCCTGTGTCTTCACGAGGACTCCATGCTCCCTCATCAGCAGGCATGACGGACAGGGAATGGAAGAACAGGAAGACCCACGCACCAAAGGAAAGGCTCAAGAGAACGAAATGGCAGAAGAGGCTCCGCCTCGGATACAGCCCGGGGAGAAAGGACGTGGGAAACATCAAACAAGATCAATGCCAGCAGAGAAGGTGGGTTGAAACGCACATTCAGAAATGGTCCGTGCTCAGCAGCCAGAGAACTAGGCACATCGCTGTCGAGTGCCCACGTGAGTTCAGGAAAGGGTGAGAAGAGTCCTCGCTGTCGGATTGTGAGCTGGGGTTCTTCCAAATGTGAAGTCAGACGGGTAGAGGAACATCATGATCTGTATCGTGTTTTACTGCTGTGACTTGTGGGGTTTTCCTCAGTAGCTTCCAAATGTGATTCGTTTTTAGAGTGGGAATGTTCTACTGGAAACAATACGTGGAGCTTTGGACTGGTGATAAAATGAACAGAGCATTTGAAATGCACTAAGAGAATTCTGAAAATGCTATTGTGGAGGCTTAGCAAAGGAATAGGCAGATTAATGGTTTTTCATAACCTTAACTGAGGTCTTAGCTCTAGGAGATGAGAAAGACACTAACTTTGTCTTCACAACTCTGTAGGGCTCCTTGCGTTGTCTCTTGACAACGCAGTCATGTCTGCGAATAGGTGGGTTTTGAACATGTAGCTCAGCAGTTCTCAACCTGTGGGCCGTGACCCCTTTGGGAGTCAAACGACCCTTTCACAGGGGCCGCCCGATTCATAACAGTAGCAAAATGACAGTGATGAAGTAGCAGCGAGAATAATTTCGTGGTTGGGGGTCACCACAACATGAGGAACTGTATGAAAGGGTCTTGGCCTGAGGAAGGTGGCGAACCTCTGATGTAGACTGTAGGTTATCCCAAGAACTCTACCCAGCAAGCTCCTTTTCTGTGAACTTTGCTCCCCACAGTGAAGATTATTTTTCTTTAGAAAATTGAGTTTCAAATTTATAGTCACCTCATAATAAAAGAAACGTAGGAACATAATTGTACATGTCTTCAATGCAACTGACTTTAGCAAACATGCTTATCCTTCAAAACAGCATCTAGACTTACCTTCACAAACGCCTGATGCATTCTGCTGAGAGGCGATCTGGGTCTGCAAGGACAGATAAAAAGACAAAGATAATCCATCAGCTGAATGTGGAAAGATGAGTCAAAGCTGCATTTTTAAAAACAACTATCTTAGGAGAAGTTTTCTTTGATGCATAGCTGTTCTTTCAGTCCCAAAACATCTGTTAAAAGCACACAGCCCCTAGCTCACCTGGTTGATGACCAACTAGCTGGAAGCGTCTCATGGAAAGGGGACCTCTCTTCTTCATGAACAATGTTGAGGGCATGGCCAACAGACCCTGCCCAGGAAGCAGTGTGCGTGAAGTAGGATTCTGGCATCAGACTTTGATAAATACTTCTCTGCTCTTGACAAGGATCATGTATATCAGGGGGGAGGGCAGGTAGCAAGTCAAGGTGGGTTTCTACTCCTATTTGGGGCAGCGTAGGCCTCTGTGCTCTGACCACATGGTGTATTAGTGTGCCTGATATACAGTGTCAGCCACTAGCTTCCAGGCCAGTGGATGGATATTGGACACATGGGTTAGGGCACAGCCTGTGTGAGCAAGACAGATATGGTGGGAGGCAGGGACCCTGACAAGAGGCCTCTGATCTGCTGTGCATGCTCAGCAAAACTTCTGGGACCAAGCAGGGATGCCCTCCGAGGCAGAAACTTCTATGCCTAACATCATTTGAAGACTCTCTGGGCAGTAAGTTCACTCGCTAAGATGATCATGTTCGCTTCAGCCAGAAGCGTTTCCAACTTGCAACACGTGGACAAGAATAAACATCGCAGGACATATGAAGGGCTTTTAAATGCAAATTTAACTTACTGTCTTCAGTGGCGTGGCTGGCTTCTTCCTGCGGCATAAAGAGATTGGCATTATTAAGCCACAGTGAAATCAAACGGAGATGGCCACTTATCATTTTACTCTCAAATTTGAACTAGAATTCTGAAACAAATGCAAGCATATCCTTAAATGGTAGAGAGATGGAAGCTGGATGTCGTTATGATCCTGCTGATGTCAGAGAGTCCTCTGACAGACGGGAAAGGGGCTAACTGGGATAAACGGAAGCATCGGCTGCCCGGAAGTCTGCAGAAGCAAGCCCTTGTCATGAAGTCTGGTACTAAGGGAAGTATGCTACTCGGTGGTGTCAGGCCTGTTTCTCTCAGCTTCTTCTCTGCAAGAGGTACTCACCTGACTCTCGGCAGTGGGGATGGCACTGCAGGCAAAGAAGGTAGCTTAGACTCCCGGGTCCCGCTGTGCCGACCTGTACATACATATAAACAAGTCAGGCTTCGAATCTGAATGCTGAGATTCATGGTCACAATGAGACTGGCCTTTCCAGAAGGCATGAAAATACATGCATTTTTGTGGTTGCTTCTAGTTAAATAGATACGGGTAGTTGCCCTGAAGGAACTGGTCAAAACATTTGTGGAAATATTTGTATGATGTCAGTTCATAAACTCAAGGCTATGATGTGGATTAGAAAGGTCACTTTCTCTTTATTCTGATGAGGCAAGTCCAGAGACCCTTATTCTGGATCTCTGTAAGAGGGGCCAAACCCATCTGTCTTGGAAGAAGTAAGTCCAGAGTGCTCCTTAGAGGCAAAGGTGGCAAGACTTTATCTTACAAACTTTGGACATTGCTGTCAGGAGAGAGCAGCGCCCGGAGAAGGAGAAGGACATCGGGCTGGATAGGGTGGAAGGGTGGTGCCAAAGAGCAAGGCCCTCGATGAGATGGATAGACACAGTGACTGCAACATGATCTCAGGCACAGGGATCATTGTGAGGATGGCACAGGACCACGCAGTGTTTCCTTCTGCTGTGCACAGCGTCGCTGTGGGTGGAGCAGACTCAATGGCACCTGACAACAACAATACGTATGCAGGGAAAGATCCCTGGGGGCTCTTCAGTTGTTAAACGGAAAAAAAAGGTGGTTTGTAGGCGAAAGGTTCCATGAGAAAAGGACCATGGGCTTTGCCCCATAAAGACTGCAGCCTACAAGACTCTATGGGAGACTTGACATTGACTCAAGGACCCCTTCACAACAACAGTGAGAGGAAGCCGGGTGCTCCCAATTGCATCTGTACACACTGCACAAGGGCCTAGAAACAGAGGCACGAACTCATCATCCAGGAGACACACACATACACATAGACATTGCTCCTTCATAACCCTATTTCCATGCATACACCTAAGTTCCCATTTGAAAGATATCCATTCCTTCATCTCTATATTCTTGGAGCCTTTGCTCATTGCACAACTGGACAGATTGAGCGAAAGATCCAAATCTCATCTCCTGAAGTCACAGAAGGGAGTAAGGGAGACGTGACTGCTTCATCCAACCTCCTCTATACAGGAATCGGGACTCAGTGAAGTTGCTGCCCAGATGGGCCATGAGAAATGACAAATGGCAGCTGGCCAGGGAAGATGTTGCTTAGGACTATGCCCCTGCTTGGCCCCATCGGCTTTGGGAAGAAGTGGTTGCAGTAGACCAGAGACTGGCCAGGACCTCTGCCGTCCACCACATCCCCCCTCCCGCCGTGACTCCCCTCCCTGAAGACACAGGGTAGAGTGTCATGATGAAAGAAGAAAGTGGGCGGGATCATTGTAGATCTTCACCAGGGGGCCTAGAGATGCCCGGCTGCCTGGGTGATCTCTCGATGAGGCCAAAGAGGCTCTTGAGTAGACTCATCGTAGCGTTACATTCAACTTAATAAGTATTGATTTAAAGTGATGCCAACCAACCAAACCAACCTAGTGACCACCGACTCCTAGTAATCCTGTGAGTTGCAGAATACAACTATGGGTTCAAGGCTCTGACCTCAGCAACAGATCACCCAGATTTTCTTCCAAGGCATCTCTGGGTGGGTTTGAACTGCCAACCTTACTGTTACTAGTAGAGTACTTAACCGTTTTTATCACCCAGACTCAAATATCTCTTAAAACTGACAGTGCCATTGAGTCAATGGCAACTCACAGTGACCCTGCAGGACAGGGTAGACCTTCCTTGTGGGTTTCCAAGACGATAGCTCTTTACTGGAGTAGAAATCTCATCTTTCTCAAGCAGAGTGGCAGGTGATTTCAAACTGCCGACCTTGCCTTTAGCAGCCCAACGTGTACCCCATTATCCTTTCTGAGGTACCTACTAAATTTACAAGGCCACACTACTTGATAAGATTGGCAGGGCATATCTGTAACTACAGACAGGACCTGCTACTCTCAGTACGTATGATTTTTGCTTGTTAAGATTAAGGTACAATGAATTCACAGAAGTCAGAACTCAAGTAATTCAGTTTCCAAGATTTCTCAAGACCCTGGGGTGCAAAGAGCACACGGAGGCCCTGTGCTGGGGGGTTGGGGAAGAGGTGAAGAAGTAGAGCTAGGCCTCTGCCCTCTCAGGGTTCCACTATGATGGGGGAGGGAAGACATGTGCACTCCCCAGCATCACATTTGATGGGACCACCTACTCCAAACCCAGAGGAACCTCTCCAGTGGCATTCAAATGGAGACCACAAAATCCATCCTCATGCACTTTAGTAGGGGGAAGTCCTTAGGTTTTCCCACAGGGCACACTTAGTTCTTTCTTACACACGGGGCTTATTTCCATAAACACACGGGCCGCACGAGCAGTCACAGGGGCAGGTGGTACTTCTTCGGGACAGCAGCTTTCCCTAACAATGCAAAGTAGTCCAGGTGGATATTTCTACTTGCATGTTAACGCACCTGGAGAGACTCTTTTCCAACGCATTTTGCAAAAGAGACTATATTCGGAATGTCTATGTCTCACATGAAAATAAGCTGAAAGGCTATCTGCATGTGCAGTAGAAATTCCAATTGTGTTTAATCTGCCAGTGTATCAAATTGATATTTCCCTTTAAATTCTCAGTCCTGAAGTTCAACACGGTTAAAAGTTCCTTGGCTACTCAGAGAGTTTGGTGGAAGATGTCTGGGGAGGGAAACCCAATCTTGTTTGAAAAATAAGGATGCGAGAGGTTCTAAGTCAGAATTTCCTTCAGGGGATTTCCCCCTCAAATGCCAAGGGCTCCATTGGCCTTGGTACATTATCTATGTCAGCTCAACTGCCGATTTTCCTACTAAGCTCCCTTTCCTTCCTATGTCTAAATAGTCTCAGACACCTCAGTTTCTTCTTTTCTCCTCAGAAATAACTTCTTGAGACCAGACAAGAGCATCTCAGATCGAAATAGATCTATGTGCATATATCTATAGGTTTAGTATTAAGGTGGACATTGGGTCTCTACTCAAGTACTCCCCCAATGCAAGAATACGTTGTTCTAATAACCTGGCATTCCATGATGCTCACCTTCCCGACACGATCGCTGAAGACAAAGTGGTGCATAAGCAAATGTGGTGAAGAAAACTGATGGTGCCTGGCTATCAAAAGCTATAGCATCTGGGATCTTAAAAGCTTGGAGATAAACAAGTGACCATCTAGTTGAGAAGCAACAAAGCCCACATGGAAGAAGCACACCAGCCTGTGTGATCATGAGGTGTCTAAGGGATGAGGTATCAGGCATCAAAGAACAAAAAGTCATATCATTGTGAATGAGGGGACTGCAGAGCAGAGACCCAAAGCCCATCTGTAGGGAACTGGCAGTTGAGCTTACAGAAGGGTTGTGGGGAGGTGACGAGCCAGACAGGGTGCAGTGTAGCAACAATGAAACAAACAACTTTCCTCGAGTTCTTTAATGTTGCCTCCCCACCACTATCATGATCTCAATTCTACCTTACAAATCTGGCTAGACCAGAGCATGTACACTGGTACAGGTAAGAGCTGGAAACTATTGAATGAAGGGGGAAGTGCAGAGTGGAGACCCAAGGCCCATTTGTCGGCCACTGGAGATCCCCTCATAGAGGGGTTTAGGAGAGGAGATGGGTCGATCAGGGTGCGAGGTAGTACTGATGAAGAACACAGCTTTCCCCCAGATCCTGGATGCTTCCTCCCCACAACTACCATGATCCGAATTCTACCTTGCAGGACTGGATAGGGCAGAGGCTGTACACTGGTGCATATAGGAGCTGGAGGCACAGGGAATCCAGGGTGGATGATACCTTCAGGACCAAGGGTGTGAGGGGCGATGCTGGGAGAGTGGAGGGTGAGTGGGTTGGAAAGGGGGAACTGATTACAAGGATCCACTTGTGACCTCCTCCCTGGGAGATGGGCGGCAGAGAAGGGGGGGAAGGGAGACTCCGGATAGGGCAAGATATGACAAAATAACAATGTATAAATTACCAAGGGCACATGAGGGAGGGGGGAGCAGGGAGGGAGGGGGAAAAAAAAAGAGGACCTGATGCAAAGGGCTTAAGTGGAGAGCAAATGCTTTGAGAATGATTGGGGCAGGGAATGTGCGGATGTGCTTTATACAATTGATGTATGTATATGTATGGATTGTGATAAGAGTTGTATGAGCCCCTAATAAAATGTAAAAAAAGAAAAGGGAAAAAAATAAAATGATTATGGCAAAGAATGTACAGATGTGCTTTATACAATTGATGTATGTATATGTATGGATTGTGATAAGAGTTGTATGAGCCCCTAATAAAATGTTAAAAAAAAAAAAAAAGAGCTGGAAACACAGGGAATCCAGGACAGATGAATCCTTCAGGACCAGTGGTGAGAGTGACAATACTAGGAGGGTACCAGGTGGAGGGAAGGTGGGGTAGAAAGGGGGAACCGATCACAAGGATCTACATATAACCCCCTCCCTGGGGAATGAACAACAGAAAAGTGGGGGAAGGGGATGTTGGACAGTATAAGACATGAAAAAATAATCATTTATAAATTATCAAGGGTTTGTGAGGGAGGGGACTGGGAGGGAGTGGGAAAATGAGGAGCTGATACCAAGGGCTCCAGTAGAAAACAAATGTTTTGAGAATGACGATGGCAACAAACGTACAAATGTGCTTGACACAATGGATGGATGCATGGATTGTGATAAGAGTTGCACGAGCCCCCAATAAACTTATTTTTTTTAAAGAGCTAGTCATATGTAAAGTACTATTTCTGGAAAGAAATTCAAACTGAAGATGGCCTACAAAGTGAAAAGAAACAGATCAAAAGGTCCCATCGAGTACAACTCCATTCATGTAATGTTCAGAAAAGGCAAGTCTATCGCAACCCAAATCAGCTGGGTGGTTGCCTGGGACTGGCGGGGCCAATGAACGGCATTGACTGCAAAGGGGCAGGATGAAACTGTTTTCATGGGGGAAAGGAGTGGAAATTTTCTGAAGCTGGACTCTGGTGAGCGTCACGTAATTGTGCACATTTCCTAGAAATCATTGACTTGCACCTATAAAAGGGGCGTTTTAGGACTTGTCAATGGCAACTCAATAAGTGGTCCCGGTAATTCTGATTGTCATTGTGAGTGCTTCCTGCTCTTAGCAGCAACCATCACAGTGTCTGCAGGAATGGGGCACTGGGCCAGAAAACGTTAAATATGCCGGCTGTAGGCCTCGCGTGTCAGGGAGCAAGCGAAGCGGCTGTTCAGAGACGAGAGGCTGCAACCAGTGGCAGGAGCGGGTTCACGGCCAGGGATGTCTGAGCCTAGTGCCAAGGAAGTCACTTTCTCTCCAACCAGATCTCATAGGCTGCAGGTTGACGGGTCAGATTCACATGCTGGGAGAGCCAGAGCCGCCTTCATGTGGGGGAAGATGAGGGAATCCTGGGGTGCTTTTGTTATTGCCCATGAAAGCAGGGGGAGCCCCTCCTCGCTCTTCTGCTCTTAGGCACCTCCTGATGGTTCCAGTAGCCAAAGTTTGGTGAGTAGTCAAGAGCTTCACAGTTCCTACTACCCAGGGACTCTGAAATGCTTCTCAAACACCTACTCCATTTAGAAGGCCACCCTTCCTAATAAGACTTGTAGGGGCTTCGGGATTCCAATCCAAGTCTGTGCAGCTCAAAGTCAGTGCTTCCAAACCAGTTCAAACTGGTTCAGTCCTGGCCTAGGGAGGGAAATTGGGGCAGACCAGCATTTGCAAATGTGCCTGGATAACTGGAAATGGAAGAATTGTGGGTCGAAGACATGGAAGAGGAGACTCAAAAAAGTGAGCTCTTTCAGGAGGCCACGTGGGAATTTATATTACTGGCAGATCTGTGCGACCTGCATCCAAAGCAGCCATGATCTCTGAAGTGGGCGCCGCGGTTTCAAACTCTGTCCATCAAGAGACTGGTTGCTATGTGGTGCACACGGTTACCTTTGTTTTCTAAGGGGGATATTAAGTTTCTAGCAGGGTTTCCCCATTTCAGTGATTGTTCCAGAGACCCACATCCTGCAAATTCCAGTTGATCCAGCTTCATTTGCTCAGCCATGACTGAGCCACGAAGAACCGCTGTAAAGCGCTACTCAAAACCCGTTCTTTCTGTCTTCTTTTTAAAACACTTTTTTTCGGGACATAATCCCAAACCCACACTTCCAAGCGGCACGTTATCCCGAAAGAAGAGCGAGGTGCTGAAGGCTGAGCTGTGGGGACATCCTCCGTCAGGGGAAGAGAGAAGGAGAAGGAAAACGCAGCATTGTCGGATGTCCTCTGCCGGAGAGGGCGCGGGTTCTCTCAACATAAGAGCAAGCAGACTCAGGTGAAGAGGAGGAGGAGGCAGTTGGTCACCATTTAAGAAAATTTGAGACACAGGTGATTGGTTCTTCCTGGTTTATGTGAGTGATTTGTCTGATTTGGAACAAGATTAAAATCCAACCCAAAGCATGCGTATAGTTTACCTGAAGCTGACCCTGGAGGAGAGGCTGGCTTTGCAGAGTTACTTGGCTTGGTTGATCTGTTCACCATGGGAGCTTAAATATAAAAATATACACACGATTACAGATATAACCCACTGAGGGCGATTCACACATGATTACAGATATATCCCACTGAGGGAGATTCACACACGATTACAGCTATATCCCACTGAGGGAGATTCACACACGATTACAGCTATATCCCATTGAGGGAGATTCACACACGATTACAGATATATCTCACTGAGGGAGATTCACACTTAAGGGAAACACTGTCCGGTCCAGTTGGCAGCACGCGGCAGTACCATGATGCCTCCAGGGTGCTTGTTAACAGAAGGACAATGGAAACGAGGAAGCCCCTTCACGAGATGGACTGACACAGTGGTTGCAACAACAGGCTCAAACCTCACAATTGTGATGACGGCACAGGACCGGGCAGTGTTTCTTTCTATGGTACACAGGGTCACTATGAGTCGGAACCAACCTAACCCCATCACCACCACTACGGACCTGAGAGAGAACTAAAGTTCTAAAACCGGGATCCAGGGCCTGTTTCTTTAGTCTTCTGCAGAAAGTTTTCCTAGTGCAATATTTGTAGTATCAATATGGTAGCGTGTAGCTTTTTGAGCACTAGGCTCTAGGAAATATCTATGCTGAGGGTGACAGAAGTGCCCAGGTATCTTCACAATTAGAGATGGGTGTATTGAATCATGAAACCATACAGAGGGTGGAGCAAAGGCCACGAGACTGAGAAATGGATCACTCACTGGTGCTCTCTGCTGGACAAGCCAAAGAAAGACAAACAATGTGGTCACAGAGATGAGAGACCAGTCTCCTGAGCCCAAGAGAGTTTACCACCGAGTAATCTTGGATGCCTTAATCAACTGATAAAAGTTTTCAAGTGCTTAAAACTACAAATGCTTGCCTTTTTCAAATGGAGGTGAACTGCTTTCTGTGGGATGAATGTAGTTTTCATCTTCATCTTCGACAGGGACGACGTAATCGGCCTAAAAGAAAGGAACAATGGGAACGCTGTAGATGTGTATTTTCCTGTATGGGAGAGGATGATGTTAAAAATTCTGGATCGAGATATACTATTAAGTCCACTTGCTTAAAGTACCATCTATAATTCGTTAGTTCTAAGTCTGTCCACAGCTTGTGCTGCCATCACGACAATCTAGCTCTAGAAGGTCCTCCTTGTCCACAAAAGGAAGCTTGCACCCATTCCTCGTTGCCCTTCCAGTCATGGCCAACACTCACTGCTAACCAACAACCACTCTCCTTCCCAGAGTCCAGAGTTGCCTGTCCTGGCCATGACGCCTACATGGAAAAGCCATATGCTGTGTGGTCTTTTGTGCCTTTTTTTTTCATTGAGCATAATGTTTTCAGGGACGACGAAGGTTGTAGTGTCTATCAGAGCTTCATTTCTTTTTACGGCCGAATAATATTCCATTATCTGGAGACACTGCATGCTGTTCGCCCACTCATCAGTGTGTGCCCATAAGGGTGGATCTCAGCTTTTGGCCATTGTGAACAATGCTGCGATTTTAGTTTCCCTTAGTATGTAGGTAGGAGTGGTATATTGCTGGGCCACATGGGGATTGTATACTTAACAGTTTGGGGAACCGACACACTGTTTTACATTTCCACTTGCAATGCACAAATGTTTCCATATCCTCAACAATACTTTCCAATTACTTTGTTGTGGCGGATGCTTTTGATTACAGTCCACTTGCTTGACCATCCTGCACAACCTTATGATTCATTTTTCAATTGCTTTTTGTATATGGTGTGAGGCAGGGGTCCAGCTTAATTCTTTTGCATGTAGATATCCAATTGCCCTAGGAAATTTTGCTGAAAAACTGTTTTTCTCTCATTGTCTTGATACCATGGTGACAATCAGCTAATCAAATGTAGGGAGGGACAGATTTTACATCACTAAAGGGAAAATGAAATAAACAGATCTCAAAAGTGGTTTTTACAATTTTCTCTGGTATAACCAAGATGGATATTCTGAGAAAGAACATATATTTCTGAGCACTTAATATACGACAGGTACTTTTCTGTGTTACATGTGTCATCTTACTTAATCCTAGTAAGAACTCACCTTATCAGCCTGATTTCAGGATGAGGAAGCTGAAGCACAAGAGAGTTAGCTGGAAGTGCCATGCTCCACCAAAATTTCCCTAACCCTACTACCTCAGAATTACATTTTTCTGGGTTCTTGGTTCTGCATCACCCTCCCCCAACACTAAATTATAGCGAAGTTTGTTAATTTGTAGCATTTTGAATATGACCTATTTAGAATCATGGAATTTCTGGTGTTGAAAATTTTACGTCTTAAAGAGCAATGAGAGAGAAAAACAAACACAAGACTCCACTTGGATTCAGTCCAGGAAAATTCTGTTTGCAGTCCTCTCTTTGTCTCTCTGCCTTTAGATAGATGGTAGAAGGAGAGGGGGTGTATAATTATATATTCAGTATTACAACTCAAGATCTCAAAATAATTGTTATCTGCCTAAATAGATAGGTAATTAAGAACCATCACCTTTTGTATACTAAAAAAAGCATCGTGGCATTGCTGAAATATTTTAATACAAACTCCATCTTCCCATGTGCACATCCCAAAAACTTGGTCAGAGTGCTCAGTGATCTTTTGAAGCTAGCATGCCTGACCTAACCCCTGTCCACCTTACAGCTTCTTCCCATTCCGCCACGCACACCTTGAAAGCATATGACCTCTCAGACCGACAGGCACACTTTCTCCCTCTAAGTCTGCTAACTTTCCTACTCCAAGTAGCCCTGAAACCTCACTGTGGTCAAACGGATTCTAACTCATAGTAACTCTATAGCCAAGTCATAACCTACAGTGCTTCCAAGGGCAGGTTGGTGTGGGCGGGTTTATGGTGGGTCATGAGAGAGAGTGCTGGCTAACAGGGAAACAACAAAACACACACACACCAAACACACACACACACACACACCAAACACACACACACACACCAAACACATACACATACACACACACACCAAACCCACTGCCACTGGTGGACTCATAGGGACAGAGCAGAATTGCCTTCTGGGGTTTTCAAGGCTGCAAACTTCTACAAAACCAGCTGGCCTCATCTTTCTGTTGGAGAGGTGGTGATAGACTCAAACTGCTCCCAGCTGAAAGCTTAACCCCTGTGCCATCAGGTCTCTCATGGTAAATAGGGAAAGGGATTAGAACTCACAGCTAGCTGGAGGACTGCCCTGAGGCTCAGTTGCTCTGAAACCACCCAGGTCCAGTATCGCCAGGTCTTCATTTTCCAACAGAAACTAGAAATTGGGGTCTTTAAAAAATAATTTAGAGTGAGGCGAGGCTCACAAACTCTCGGGTTCCTGTTTACAATGCACAGACCATGTCTCTGCAAAGATGGTCAGTGGACCCACGACCCGAAGAACTTTCTGTAAGAAGGGCGGCAAACATCAACCTCACACAGTGACCCGGGATAAGAAGGGCGAGGATTCCCTGTACGCACAAGGAAAGAGGCGCTACGATTGAAAGCAGAGTGGCTATGGTGGGCAAACAAAGCCAATTTTCTGGAAGAAGGCTAAAACCACAAAGAAGATCGTGCTGAGGCTTAAATGTGCTACACCTAACTGCAGGCTCAAGAGGATGCTGGCCATTAAGAGGCAAGTATTGGGAACTGGGAGGTGATGCGAAGAGAAAGGGCCAAGTATCCAGTTCTAAGCCTTGTTTTATCTTGTAAATTTGAAAAAGGGTTGAATCCATATTAGGATTATCTGTAACAAAATGTAGTTAATATTCTTACTCGAAAAAAATAATGTAGAATATACTCTCAGTAAATTCAATCTGCTAACCCTCCTGTGTGCCAGTACGCATGCTCTCTTTCTTATTTAACCCGGTGCAGGGAGCTTCGCGGCAGAGTTAGTTTACCTCGTCTTCTTGGAGCTCTCGGGGCTTGGGAGGGACTTGAGGCTTCCGCAGAGAAGTGGGGGACGGCGGCAGAGTGGTACAGAGCCTTGCTTTCGAGGAAGGCCAGCTGGGCTTACTGGGAAGTGTTTTGCTGACAGGTGGAGACTGTCTCTGGCTTGAGCGGTTGTCTTGAAAGAAAAGAAATATAAGACAGATGAAGCTCTGGATCATCCCCAAGGTAGAAGCCATCTGACACCTAGTAATTATAAAACCACCAGCATCTGTACAGTCCAAGCAGTGAGGAGAAGCCAATGAGAACAAAGTAGCACGTTGGCCAGTTATTTCAACCACCTTACATTGTAAAAATAATCTCTCCCTCAGAACCATCCCCCGGGGCTCCCTGATCTGAGTGAGGTTTAGTCTGCCGTCCTAGCACGTGGAGGTGGCAGGAACAGTGAAGCGTATTGTGGTAGTTAAATGTTAGGTCAACCGTCACTTTGGAGAGGTGGAGTCCCACCTGGCAACCAGGTCACAGGCTGATGGTGCCTCCGGGGAAGTGGGAACTCTTTATAAGAGAGACACTGGGAACTTTCTCTCTCTTTCTCTCTTTCCTTTATCCTTGCTTGGACTGTGTCTGCCCGCAGGGGTGCAGGGGTGGTCCCATGTCGACCACCTGATCCTAAGAGTTTTCGTGTCTCCCCCCTGTCATGGGCCCCCGCCCTTGGATCCAAGCAGCTCTGCACCCCCTGCCCTGTAACCTCCCTGCTTCCCCGCTTCACCTTCTGTTAACATCAGCCTGCAGCCGTGGGAGTCTGCAGAGAGCCCCGGCTCATACCACACCTAGGCCTTGACTTGGACTGGGCTGGGGCCTTCTTGGTGTGAAGCTGCTTCTTGGTCTACAGGTCTTCCTGAGTGTCCCTGGTTCACGTCTCTAGATCACCCAGCCCGACACACCCACGGATGCCCCAGGAGTTAGGCGCTGCTAACCTAAAGATAGCTAGTTGAACCCTCTCGGTGGTCCCATGGAAGAAAGTTCACGCAAATGGCTTCTGTCAAAGTTTCATCCAAGGACCACCACCCCATGGTGTTCCGTGCGGCTGCTAATTCACGGGGTTGCCCACGAGCATGGAATCAGCAACCTCTCTCAGGGATCCTCCTTGGCTCATGTTGCTCTAAGAGGCTTAAGGGCTATGGTTCTCTGTCTTGCTGGTTCTTCAGAACCACCTGGAGAGCGTTTTATACTGCTGACATCTGACCCCCACTTCAGGACTATTAACTTTAATCTTCAGGGAGGGGCCTGGCGTTATTAGACTTAAAATGTTTGCCAGGTTATTCTGAAGTATATCTAGGCGTGGGACTACTGGACTGGGTTAACTTGCTTGAGCCTTTCCTCAATGACTATTCCTCCAACCACAGAGAATCCATAGCTCTTCCTGGCCCAGCAGAATCTTTAAAAACATGTATTACTGAGTCAAGGAGTCCCATTTGAAGTCAGGTGGATCTTAGTTCGGTCCTCCGTTCTGCCACTCACTGCGTAGGTTCATGTGAGCTAGTCATTCAACCTCTCTGGAGCTCACATTTCTCACTTTGCAAGTGATAATCACAGTTTGAGAATTATTTTGAGACTAGACATAAAGTAGTAAGCATGGGGGCGGGCAAAGTATCCATGCCTAATCACTGGACCTAATGGTGGCATACTAGTTAAAGTATTTGTCTATGAAGTGAAAGGTTGGCGGTTCAAACCCATGGGTGACAGTCTGCATCTGGGAAGCTTTACAGTCTGGGACACAGTGTGGAGGCGATCAACACGGTCCTCTCCGTTGGCCCTGAAGTGGAATTAGCTTGATGGTCACAGAGTTTGCTTTCGGTTACTATGATAGAGGGCTTCGGCGACATCGATCTATCTGGCTAGTCCTGTAGGAACTGATTCAGACAGAGACCTTTTAGGAAGCTCCTAACCTGGTGTGCACATCCCTGTCTGGGAAACAGAATAGCATGGAGGTGTCCACTGGCCTTTATTCCCACGCCGGCTTCCTGCTGCTTCCTCCTGTGGCTGCCAGGCCCTCATTCGAGGCAGGTACCCCCGCTGTCATGGCCCTACATCTCCGCTCTTCTTCGGGCACTGAAGGTGCATGATGGACTTCCCATTGTGTAGCTGGAGCTCACCAGTACCGTGTCTGATCCTCTGCTAGTTTTAGTTGCAGCTCCGGGAGTTTAGGTGCTTAGAATATGCCAGTTCATCAGAAACCGCAAAGCCTAGAAGATGTACTTTGAAGAGGATACCAATGGAGGAGCCCCTTAGCCCCCTTCATTGCAACTGAGCTGCAGTTTCCTGGTCTCTAAGATGGGACCGACCCAGGCCCCTCCTTCCCAGGCTGTTGTGAAGATGGAACGGAACCACTTATCAGACACAGTGTGCATGACGCAGCGTGGCGAAGGGCCTGGGCATTGAAGGCTGACAGACTCTCCGCATGCCAGCGCAGACACTGATAAAACCTTGGTCCACTTAGTCCATGCTGCTGAGCCTCACTCTCTTGCTTTGTAAAGCAGGGTGGGTACCTTTTAAAAAATAAGATTATCTAGAGCAGGGGTCCTCAAACTTTTTAAACAGGGGGCCTTTTTAAACAGTTCACTGTCTTTCATACCCATTGGAGGGTTGGACTATAGTTTTTTTAAAAACTGAACAAATTCCTATGCACACTGCACATATCTTATTTTGAAGTTCAAAAAACAAATGGGGCAAAAACACCTGGCTGGCTGGATAAATGTCCTCGGCAGGCTGCACGTGGCCCGCGGGCCGTAGTTTGAGAACCTTGAAGAGAGTGAAGCAGACCAGGAGTGTAAGGCACTGAATTGTGATATGAAGGAGTGATACGAAGCGTGGGAGCACGCTGGTCCTGCTGTTGCCGAATGGGCAGTGAGGACCCCCTCAGCAGACCCACCGAGGGAGGAAGCAATGAACGGCATCTGGTGCATCGTCCAGGAGGCTGTCCTGGCAGCTCTAACGGACGCAGAAACCCTTCCCTAGGGGAACGCTCGGCCCAAGTGTTAGCACGGGCACCATGGGCACACCTGCTCTCCACACCCCGGGTGCTCGAGAAGAACAGAGCATAGACCTCTTCTGGATTGATCTTAAAAGTCACACTTGGGCCGGAAGACTGGACCTGGCTTTGTCCACTTAACCTTTGAGGCTCACTGCAACTAGAACTCTCTCCTTCACAGTTTAGAGTCTTTGCAGGTGGCCAGCCAGCATGAGGAGGGCTGTCGGCGGAGGTAAGAGGTAGGAGCAAGTATCGTTAGCTGATCCAGGTAGCTTTGAAGGCTATTCTTTGAGCTGTACAAACTTCTTCAGAAAGGTTCTGGGCATTTTGTACACAGATCTCTAAGGGAAGTGGTGAATAATTTTGACTGAGAGATTCAACCATTATGGTTTATCCCCCCACCCCGCCCCCTATTTTCATGATCCCGGATTTAGTTGAATCCTGTGTCTGCCTCAGGTTGAAAGGCTTTGCACCTTGGGCTCCATTACCCGTGAGTGACCAAGTGGGAGAGAGGTGGGTGGAGATCTTCAGGTAGCAACAAGGCCTGCTCCCACCCTCCCCTTGGTCTGGCAGGCAGAGTGCCAAGGGACTGTGGGGGAGCCTCACCTATGTACTCGCCCTTGGCGAAGGGCAGGGCTGGGTGAACCGTCCGCATCTCCTGCTCCGCGGGCGGCGGCTCATAGCTGTCATCCCCGTTCTCCTCCGCGGGCATCACGTACATCTCCGAGTCGGAGTGCTCGTCCGGGTTTTCATAATCGTTGTCCTGCAAATGCAGACACCCGGCTCAGTTCCTGATGAGTGCTTAGTCCAGGGTGACCCCTAGCTTAGGAGGCAGAGCTCCGCCCCGTGTGTCTGGACAGGAGCTCATGGCCAGGAGAGGCTGCTGCCCCCAAGGCCAGGTGGCTCTGAAGAGGCAACGCTGGGGTTTTGAAGCTGGGCCTTTCTGATCCCAAACTCATTACCTCAACTTAGCAGCTATCCTGAGGAAACACGTGGCCCACAGGGTGGCTGAAATACTGTAGGGGGACAAAGAACAGCAAGAGAGCAGCGATTCAAAAAGACAGGAGAAGGAATCCGTGTAATACAATTGCCAATGGGTTTTACTGATCACAGATGCTAATGGCTGAGAGCAAAGAAGGTTGCTTAGGGGCTGGCATGGGATGCGCACAGAGCCCCTAGGCGTCTTTGAGGAGGTGAGATTTTTAAAAGAGCAAAATTGGTAAGCCACATGGGCTGTACTTCAAACGGACTCAACGTCCATTCTCTTTGTGTTTTGATTGGGGGGTGGTGGTTTCTATTATATATTTTATTTAAATTCATACAGAAAATCCACTGACAGGTCCAAACATCACACAGTTCAGAAAAACAACATGGGGGGCGGGTCTTTTCTCACCCCTAACTTCCTCTCCCCAGAGGCAATGCTAGTAGCTCCATTGTGCATTTATCTTCAGAGATAGTATGCGTACCTAAAAGAGTACAGATACATGTCTATCTTCATTGTGAAAAATCAGGTGGGGGAAATATTGGATTCAGGACAGAAGGGATCTGCTGCCTCTGTGTCCGCTGGCCCACTCATTGCAGGATGCATGATGATCAGCCCACAATCAGTGCATGTCTGATGGACAGACGATGCCCCTGTGTTTTTTGGTCTGTCTTCTTCCACTTTGCAATTTATAACATTGATGCAGGGACCATACGATCCCCGGGGCATGCACAGCTATGGTCTCAGGGCCACAAATATGATGAACATTCGGGATGTTGGACACGAAGGACTTCATAAAGGAGTGGGGGAGGACCGTTTTCTCCTTAGGCACTAGGGAGATGGGTGGAGAGGGACAGGAGGGAGTGAAGGGAGAAAGAGGCACGGGGAGAGGAAGAGGAGGAGGAGATGGACAGGGCTGGCGGGGAGACTGGCAGAGGGATGGAACCTGAAGAGGGCTGAGTGAGAAGCCAAGTGAGGAAGAGTGGGGCAGGCCCTTGGGCCTCACCTGTCTTCCCTTCTCCCGCCCAACCACCATGAGCCTGGAGTCCCCGAGGCAGCGGGAGCTTGGCTTGTTCCGGGATATGATTGTGACAGTATACTTGGGGGTGGTGAATGCGGTCCTGCTGAGATGCTGACATAGGGCAGACCTCCCAGGTCCACGGGGGTTGGGCTTCGTCATGCGTTTGGAGGTTTTAGTGAGAAGCCTGGGATTTATTCCGTGTACCATAGAAAGCCCTGGAAGTAAAGATATGTGCCACTGTGGAGTCACCTGTGACTCGACCCAGGGGAAAGCTGCTGCCTTCCTTTGACTTGTTGGACCCCGGCAGAGGAACGCCATGGTCTCCCTCTCTGGATGGCTTCACTGCATGCAGTATGGGCTCCACCTGTCTCCTAGGACCCCACGGAGTGTGTGCTTTTCATCCAGAGCTCACGCCCGAGGCTTTCCTCTAGTGGGGGGGGGGGGGGGATGTTGCATTGCTCAGCTGTGGCCCCGGCAGGGTGAGGGGTGCAGCCAGCAGGGGGTGCAACTACGAAGCTGCTGAGAATCAGCAGTGCCAGTGGCCTCTGGGCCAAGCAACTTGAGAGAGGTACCCCTTTCCCTGCAGGTGAAGAGGAGGGCAGCTCTGCTAATCCCCTGAATCAACTCTACGGGGCACCCAGATAAAGGGCTCAGAGCTGGGCTCGGGGTCAGTGCTGGGCATCTCCCTGGGGAACCGAGGGGAGGTGGTCAGGCCACTCACCCTCAGGACCTGCGTTGACTTATTGGCGAGATGGGGAGTGTGGTGAGGCGGAGGCCCTCTTAGAGCTCTTCCAGATTGGAGCAGGAGAGCATCCCCCCCCTCCCTCCCCCCCCCTCCACTGCCTTGCCCTGCATGTTTCTACAGCAGGATCCAATTGCATCCGGTGCTGGAGGCTGTCGTCACAAGCCTGGATTTTAATCCACGTGCAATGAGGCGATGTGCCGGGGAGGAGCAGCCTTTCAGGATGCTTTGCCCCTATAAGCCTCACCCCTATGAGGTGAGGCTTGTGAACCAGCCATGTGAACTGGCCACAGCGGCCTCATCAGGTCCCTCTGGGTTATAGAGCCACCTCACAGAGGCTGGACCCTCCCATGTCACCACGTTTAGGTCCCACTGCTTCACTCAGTGGTCCCTGGAGCTCTCCTAATGCCCTCTCGGGCGCAGTAAGCATCCTGGTGTCTAAGAGCCTGATATTGATGTCTGAGGGCCCATGTTTGAATGATGGGACCACAAGTGTACAGTTGACCAACAGTGCGTAAAATAAAAAAGAAGCCACTACTGGGTAGAAGCGGTACCTTCTGCGTCTCAGCAGCACATACTTACAAAGTCATCTGACCACTGCTCCTCCTCGTCGGCAGCGCTCCCTGAAAGGTCATGGGGGAACAGAGAATGCAGAAGCATGAACCTCGGCTGGCCAGCCCCGCCATTCATAAACGCCTGCCTCATCGTCCCTTCTCGTGGACTTCCGGGACCTGTTGACCTGCCTTTGGAGAGTTATTGCAGTCACCAACCCCTCCCACGAATCAGTGCTCAAAGGATAAGGGAGTGACCACAGGGACAAGAGGAGGATGCATTCGATCTACATCTGTCTTTGTCAAAGGACCTTTCTGGGACCTTTGGGTAACCCAGTAGGGATCGCCAGCCTCCACCATGTTGCTGATCTACTTTGGGCATCAACATGGAGAGGACGTAGTAGGAAGAAAAGTGGACAGGGAGTCAGAGAGGCCCAGATTTGCATTTCATTTCTGTTCCTAACT
Source organism: Tenrec ecaudatus (assembly GCF_050624435.1). Classification (NCBI taxonomy): domain Eukaryota; kingdom Metazoa; phylum Chordata; class Mammalia; order Afrosoricida; family Tenrecidae; genus Tenrec; species Tenrec ecaudatus. Next base: position 80,807,055 of record NC_134545.1, read on the forward strand.
GGCTGGGGAATGTTGGCAAGACTCTGGCCATGTCTGGGCCTCAGGTTCCAGGTTTATAAAATGAAGGAGAGAGTATCCGTAGCTTCCTCTGACCCTAAGGTTGATTTTCTTTATTAATTAAAATAATTACTTTTCAATATTTCTGCCTAAAGTTTGGGGAAATTGAGGAGTATTTTTGAAGGCAGCAGGATAGCTTAGTTTAGCTTTTAAACAGAAAACATTTAAAATAGAAACTTACATGGAATACATCACACATTTCCCCGCCTTCCAAAACACCCCAAGCCCACTGCCAGGCAGTGGGTTCTGACGAGGTCCTCTGGGTTTCCTGAGTCTAGAGTCTGCTTCATGGTCAGTGACTGCTAAGCGTGGGTGCACAGGTCACCCGGTTTCCTCCTCTCCTCCGAATTCTTCCTTCTTACTAATTGCAGTTATTTTTTTAAAACGAAGATCATGGGGGTCCTTTCCTCAACACCATCAAGGACTCCTTATAGAGTCAGGACTAGATTCTGTGTCATGACATTAAAAGCATTTTGGGGGGAGGGTTTGAGACTATCCAGGAGAAAGACACCATCTTGCAGTTTCTACACATATCACTCAGTGGCATTGATTACATTCTTCCAGTTGTATAACCATGTTCAGCCCCGTTTTCAAAATTGTTCCTTCCCCATTTACAGACACTCGCTGCCCACGCAGTTTTCTGTCTCGTCTTTTGAGGTGCTGTTGGCAGTTTGATCCCATACCCCACTGCTGATTCATAGCGCCCCTACAGGACAGAGTGGAACAGCTCGCTTGGGTTTCTGAGGCTGTAAATCTTTACGGAAATTCTCATCTGTCTCCCGAGGAGCTGCTGGTGGGTTTGAACCACTTAACTGTGGCTAGCGGTCTGATGTAATAGATTCCATTATTGATATATAGATATAGACATAGACATTTACATACATACGCACATACTGAATTGTAACCTGTCTTAATATATTTCTTTATTTAGGTCACCAAAGCCCTGTGCGGTGGATGCTATTATCGTTTCTATGTATAGTGGAGGAAATGGGGGCTAGGAGAGGTTGTACAAGCTGTCTGAAGCCACATGGCTGGTGAGAGCGGATGTGTGTGTGTGTGTGTGTGTGTGTGTGTGTGTCAGGGGGTGGTGGTGGTGGTGGCAGGGAAGGGCTGAATGAAAGTCTATGTTGGCTCCTACACCTGGAATCCCCTGTGAATACCCTGCCTCAGCTGAGCCTTCAGAAAAAAAACCCAGGATAGAGGAGTCTTCAAGCATCTTGGCATATGGCATCAGAAAAGGGGTTAAGGCCTCCGGTTGTGTAGAGATTATTTCATGAGACTCCCCCTCTCCACCTTCTGGTCCCCAGGACAACTCATGGCACCATCCTCAGACAGCTTCATGTGTGCAGGCCGTGCAGACGGAAAAACACGAGAGACCGAACAACTAAGTGGGAAACAGGATCTGGCTTTCCAGTATTTCCAGGGGCCCCCAAAAGCATGCGGCAGTGCTGGTGTCAGAACCGGACTTTCTGGGTTTCAGGCTTGGCTGTGCTCTTTACTTGATGTAACTTGGTATATTTTGAAGCTGATTCCCTTCTTCTGGGAAACAAGGATAAGACGATGCCTGCCCCCCATTGTTTTCATGGGGATCAAGTGACCTAAGGCTCGTGAATATGTGACATGTTTAGCCAGTAAGTGCTTGGTGAATGTTAGTTACTTTCTGGGGGGTTTGCACCTGTCTCAGAAAGCCCTCCAGGCAACACCAACCCTCATTTGCTCTGGCCACAAAGCCGCGGGTCCGGGAAGGCCTCTAAAGCACTGGATAACAGCTCATGAAGGGTAAGCTCAAGGTGAACAAAGGCCAGTGGTTTAATGTATGTGCGATGGCGTCGTCCCTCCAACACAGCTGGGATTCTGGTCCGGTCTTCTCTTCAGGGAAAGACTTTTGCATTTGATCGTTGGTCAGGTTTGGGGCTCTGGTTCATTGACTGTGTCTTAAGCCCTCGACTGGGCCAAGCTTTGAAGTTAGCTAGGTCCTCCCAAGCACGTGGGTGCGGTGCCAGGGATTATGAACTCCATGGGGATGATCTCCATGGGCCCCATCTCCGAGGTTGGTGTCAGACGGACGGACTGCCAAACTCAAAATCCCAATTCTGCCACCAGCTAGCCGAAGGGCTTTACGTCTGGCCCTCGGTTTCTTTGTTTCTAAAATGGACATTTTGCATCGTGCCTCTTAAAGGACTTGATGCCCGTGAACTCTTTGGTTAAGAACATACTCTCACGTTTGGGAAAGGGAAGGATTAAGGAAAATGCAGGGAACAGTCATCGAGGTGGGTGTGGCACAACCGCCCCACAGTGGTGTGCTCGGAGATCGCAGTGACCGTGAAGATGGCAAAGGACGGGGCCCTCTCCCCTCGGTTACCCATAAAGCCCCGTGGGTCACAGCCGACTCAACAGGTGCTAGCAGCAGGAGCAACAACACCTAGCAGGGTGGTTGAGAGAATGGAGAGGAAATCATGTCTCTCAAGTGCCTCCAGGAGCCCCCGTACCCGAGATCCAGTCAAGGCTCTGGGAATATTAGCCACGTGTGTTCGTTTCCATTCTCCTACATTCTCACTGCTCTCGGGCGGGGTTCCTTATGTCCAGATCAAGGATATGGGATTCAGAGAAGTCATCACACTTTCCCAAGCTCACACAATGGCCTAGGGGCAAAGCCAGGATTCCAAACCAAGCCTACAGGATCCCAAGGTTCAAGGTCTTTCCACAAAGCCACTCTGAGTAACTGAGAGGAAAGACCTATAGGTGAAAAGGGGCAGATATTAGATGGAGGGCAATCCAAGGTGATATAAAATTTCCTAATAAATGTCCAAGCACGTGGTTATGATTCCCAGTGTTGGGAACGTTCAGGGAAAGGCACGCTTCCGTGAGAGCGGAGCATTTGCACGCAGCTGTGGGCAGGAGCTGAGCCTGAACCGGCCCTTGGAGGGTGAGTGGGATTCAGGCACCAGAAGGACGAGGAAGGAGGGCCTTCTGCAGCCATCATCAAGGCCAGGGCACGTGGGTCAGTCCCAGAAGTAGAACGCAGCTCATGAGGATAATGCACACAGAATGAATGTGCTGCACTGGGGACTGCCAAGTGGTCTAGCCGAAGGTAGACGGAGACCAGACGAAGGGATGCCCCAGCCACAGCAGACACTGAAGTTTCTGGTACTACGCATGGGATGGGATGGGGAGGCCGACAAGCGTGGTGTCTGAAGAAACAAAGGATGAGCCAGACTGGAGGTCATGGGTGAGCAGTAAAAACTCTGTGGTGACAGTCTGAGCAAAGGCATGAAAGTGAAGTGGGGGGTGACTCCAGCCTCCCAGCTCCGAGAGAAATAGAAACGCCCCGCCCGAGCCAGCCATAGCATCCGACGTGTGGTTCCAACCCTACTGTGGTGGCTGTGCTCTGGGCTGCCCAACTTTGCCCATTGCTCCCGGACGGAACAGAAAGGGCCAGGCAGGGACCTAGCCCTGTTCAGGTCCTTGAGGAGGGGTGGGGGGCTGGGAGAGTGGGGCAGAGGGGCCAGACCACAGCAGGACTCAGGAAGGAAGAAAGGAAGGTGGGCCTCCTACCGTGGTGGGGACAGATGTGAGTAAGGAACAGAAAGCAGAACCACAGAGGCTGTGCCAGGGGCAGCAGCAGGCTGTCCCCCGGGGGGAGAAAGGAATGCTGTCCAGGTGTGGAAGCTGAGGCCAGGCTCAGACCCGAGCTGGGTGGGAGGGGAGTTTCTTCCCCCTCCTGCAGGGTCTCATAAGCAGGAGCCTTCTAGGCAGGCAGGGGGACAGGCTCTGCTATGAGCTGCCTGTGTGACCCTGGGCAGTGAATTTGCTTCTCTAGTCTCCGTTTCATAATCCATAGACTGGGAGACCTGGATGGAATGGTCGATCAGGACCTTCCCAAGATGTAAATACCCTTGGGTTCAGATTTCATTCACTCTTAGTGCCCCATGGCAGGAACAGCGTGAGACACTCCCCTCCTGTCAGTTCTGCTCATTCCACAAAGGAAGATGAGAAGCCAGAGAAACACTAGCTTTGCTGAGGACAACCAAACCCCAAACCCAAACTCAGGTCTGACTCTCTGAGACAGAACTGCCCCTGTGGGTGTCTGAGCCTATGACTCTTTATGAGAGTAGAAAGCCTCATCTTTCACCCACGGAGCAGCTGATGATTTTGAACTGTTGACCCTGCACTTAGCTGTTCAATGTGTCACCACCATGCTATCCAGGCTCCTATACGACAGGGAAAGGGCAGTGATACATTTCACTGCTTAAAGTCAGACCCGACTCGATGGCAGTAGCGTGTTTTAGTCGACCAAGGGTTGTAATGTGTACCTCGTGCTGCTGCGGTGGCCATTTGTGCCAGCATGCGAGTGGGTTCTTCTCAGCTTTGTGTCTCTAGGGAAGAGTTCTGATCAACCTGAACCACCGTGGTGAGAGAAGAAGGTTGACCTTAAGGGGTTATCACAACAACCCCTGGATAGCTGGCCCCGGGGCAGGAGGTTTCTGGAGAGAGCAGAGGGGATTCTTCACAGGGACCGGCAGACTTTGGGGACACTGTGACAGACCCACACAGAATCAGACCTCACGTTTCAAAGATGCAAGTGCCCTCAGGAGGTTGTTCAGTGGGTGCAGCGCCACCCCCCAAAGAGGATGATACTGTGTTCTGGAGGGTGCTGAAATGATCGGGGGATAGGGGGACTGCAAAGCAGATAGCTATACTTTATTCTGGATTATGGGCGATCTAGTACAATACGTGTCTAAGAGGTGAGGGTAGGGGAACTGAGCAATTTTTTTTTTCTGAAAAAGGGGAGGTAGGGCAAATAAATTTGCAAACCTACAAGTTAATGAAGGCTCAAGAACTGAGAAGAAGGTTCTGGTGCCACCAGAATAGGGAGAAATGGCCCAGAAAAGAGTAGCGCTCTCAGCTTGATCAGAGAGAGGAACACAGCAGAATGGCGGCCTGCAGTAGGTTTTCTTCTTAGTGGATACAGTAACCTTGCGCCGGTTACTTAACTCCCCTGACAACTTTTCTTATCTGCAACAAGGGCAAAATATTTTCTATATAATGAAGCTAATGAGAAGATTAAACAAGATTATGCCTTAGCAATTTGGACTTTGTTCCTTCCAGCAGCAAAGGAGAGTGATAGATTGCTCAGTAGACATGAGATCCCTGTAGTGTCTGCCCCTTGAAGACGAAGGTAGGGTTCTTGCTGTGAACTGGAAGCAGCAGGCTGTGTGTGCCCTGGCCTGAGCTCTGTCACCACAGGTGGCTCAGGCTCTATTCTTGGTCTAATTGAAACGTTGTCCTACACGCTCACTAGGGGAGGAGCTGTAGAGAGCTGTAGTCAGCCATCTGCTGACTTCTGGGGGCACTGCCCCTTTCTGTCTCTGAGAGTAAATAGTGAACTAACTCTTCCTGTGTAAAAGGTCTGGGGAAGTCCTTTGCTGCAAGGGAAAGAGGATATAATTCCAGGGTTTGGGGAAAGCTGGTGAGGCTGTTTCTGGAGCCTTGGGTGAGCCAAGTGTCCACAGAGCTCCAGAAAGCCGCTTCATGTGCTGCTAGGCTACAGAGGCTATGGTGGGCTAAGGTCTCCAAGCACTACAGCATCTACAGTTCTTGTAAAGCCCCTGGTCCAGGAGGATCTTAGGGTTCGTTTCTGAGACTCTAGGCTTACAGCTGCACATGCATGAGCCCAGAGGCTCAGCGGAAGCAGCTGGAAATACTCCTGGGACATAAGTTGGTTTTGGAGGGGGGTGGGGAGCTGGCAGGTGGTCATGGTGGTTAAGGACCGTTTCTGGGGATTGAGTGTAAGAGCAGGGGAGACCGGGGAAAGTCCTTATTGGTCTAGTGAAATAATGGGATGAGTTCCTGAGGAATCTGTTTGCTCTTCAGACACCTGATGACATGGCCCCTTTCCTGTTTCTGTAGTCCTGTCTGCAACTGTGATGTACTCCTCTGAGACCAATCATGATTTTATGACAGTTTCCCTTATACTCCATGCCTCACTTAAGTGGTCATGATTCGGGGTCGTTGTGCTGGAAATGCGTTGCCTCGCTGTTGCTGCCTCAATTGATATGTACATTTGAGGTGGGCTCACTAGAATGAGGGTGAGGGTTGGGGGGCAGGGGGAATAATAGTTTCCCTTCTGTTTTGAACACGTAGTGTCCCTTGATAGGACCAATGCCTCCTCTATAGATTAGGCTTAGACTTCTACTCATGCAGTAGACACTGGTGTTCAATTATTAAGAATCTCCTAGAAAATCATTGGCCACCTTTGAAGAGTATTCATAGTAATTTTAAGATGTGTTAACTTAGCTAGAACAGCATGAAATGACAGCTATCTTGTGTGTGTGTTTGTGTGGTTTGATGTTGTGCTTTTTTGAGAATGTTGTGTAGTTGTTACCCTTAGTAATATAAAACGTCACAGGGAAAACACAGTCGGTAGCTAATTTCTGAGACTCCATGAGTATTTTATCTTTACCTAAGATGGCATCGTTTAGATGAAATCAGCTGCAGGTGGATGAGAGTCCATCTTGGACTTCTCTTTAGCCTTAAGAACATTCTATTTAAGTTTCATTCCCCCCATTCATAAACTGCTTTGTAATTTTTAATTAGACAATCCATTTAAAGAGTGCACTATAGAAACTATCATTTGATTGGCATAACAATGCCTTCTAAAACAAAATGTTTATGAAAATATAATTTTTACCTTTGGATGATATCATTAATTAAATAAAATATGTGAATATATTTTTGTCTTTTCCAAGGCACTGAGCTTTAATTTTATAACACATGCATGTTTATGAATTAGATTGTTTTAACATCATAAAGAATTAAATTTGACAGATATTTATATATATAACCACCGTAGACTCAAATAACTGGAATGAGATATTACAGCATGCACTTCATGGAAAGACAAAAGAAACTTTAAAGGGAAGATTAGTTTTTCTGTAACCCAAGGACCTTGCTTTAAAAAAAATTGCCTGAGCCGGTTTAAAGATATGCAAATAATTAGTCCTGGTGTTTCATTTGTAAGTGGGGACAGGAAGAACCGTGGAGATCCACAGTCTGTGGCTCATTTACTCCCTGGGAAAAACTTTTTGTTTGTTTAGAGCAGTCTGCACTTCAGTGTAGGACGCAGTGCGTTGAGTGTTGGGTGGATACCTGCCAGTTGGCCATTGGAGCCCAGCGGCTGCTGGCAAGATCAGCCTGTCTGCTGCCCTACCGTTTTGCGGTTTCAGGAACGATGAAGACTAGTCTATCCTATAGGGTTGCTATGGGTTGCAATTCACTCCATGACTAAGATCTTTATTAAATGTCGACATTTAAAGAAAATCTTGAAATGGTCATTTAAATTAAATGAATAAAAAGTAAAAGTTAAACTGTATTTCAGCAGCATTTTGTAGTAGTTAGATAATGTTAAGATCTTTAAATAATTTGCTGGTAAATGGAATTCACAAATGTTTGTTACAATTTGAGGTCCCCATCCTTTTTTGAAAACAAGGAAGAAAAAGGTGTAGCTATGTTTAGGTCTGCTAAATAGTGTGTTCGTTTTTCTCTACATTTTAAGGGAGATGTGCAACAAGAGCAATGTTTAAAGGGCTCATTAAGAGTTTTAAAATTCAACATGGCTAAAGTTTTATCTGTCTGACTACAGTTTAATAGTGTAAGCTGTTTTGTTTTTTTTGGCGGGGGAGTGGTGCTTTAATAATAAATAGAATCAAAAAAACAAATGAGTTTCAATATTTGTTTGGTTACTAGTTTGAAGGTTTACTTCATTCTTTGAATAACTTAGCTTCCAAGACAAGGAGGGACTAAGTTCATCAAACCACATTGCCAAAAAGCCTGACTACTTTACCTTTCAGATTATTATAAATCCTTGACAATTCAAAATTTCATGGACAGTCATGTAACCTAGGTTGTCTTCCTATTTGTAGTTAGCTTAAGTCATGCTATTTTCACCTTGTTCCTCACCCCAGGCTCCGTGGAATATTCATAACTTTCCGTAATGCTCGAAGGTGTGTGATTGTCCAAGGGCTGACTGGACACTGCCCAGAGGGCTGGTAAATACAGAAGGTGATTGGGCATCATGAATGTCACTCTTATTATTTTACCGGATTGTTATAGCGGACACTTACTCTCTGTGATTCCCTTCTGACTTGAGTAATGAAGCATATCTGAAAAAGTCTCCCCAAATGCATTTTGCACCCCATTGTCACCTTATAACTGCTCTTTGCCTCTCATTGGTGTTAGTGAATTGGCCCTGCTGCTCCAGGCCACGGACCCTCGTTAGAGCTAACAGTTACCCATACCCCAAAAGATTTTCACTTAACACATGATCATTTTACTTATTTTAATTGCTAACTTGATCTTTTAAATGTAGCTGCTTATCTGTAAGCTTCATTCAGATACTCATTAGCTTGACAATTTGGCATTATGTTTGCAATTAAAAAATAAGATTAATCATTGTATTTTAGGATAAAAAAAAATCTAACATAGTTTCGGACTCTAACGTGGTTTAACTTTGCATTGGTTCTGCAATTCCCAGGAGGTGTTTAAAGTTTTTAAAAATATTATTATGAGCTAACCATGGCCATATGAAAGCTTTCTTATTCACAGATAAGCTTTTACTTTGCAGAAGTGCAAAAATACTTGACCAAAAGATTTCAACAGAAAGATGAACTATACTGAATTTGTAATAAGGACTAATATCTTGAGCTTGGCACCCATCCGACTAAATCATGATTTCCATCACTATGGAATGTGACGGATGATTTAGAACCGATTTTTTTAAGTCAGCAACTGGTGGAATTAGCTACTGAATAGACTAAATGTTTCTATGGGTCTTTTATGTGGAAATATTGTGACTGTCTTAAGGCTTTATTGGATATAAGTAACTACTTTTCTCCTTTTTCCTAAATTTCTCCTTTTTCAAAAATTTCGGTTTTATGACTCTCAAATAGAACTTTCATTAGTAAACTTAAAAGCCAATAAAGTCCAAGGTGTGCTTGGCAAAGTAGATTAACTGTAAGATTTCTTGCTGAGTCTCCGAAGGAACTGTTTTATATCATAATTGGTTCATGCTTCAGTGTGCTATTAACACAGACACATAACTTGAAGGTTTTTGCAGAATGTAGCCACTACTATCTTTAGAAATAGGTAAATACCTTATGATACGTGTTATTCTTAGAGGCGAGACCTTTAGGCCTTGGTCTGGCAGGACGGTCTCAGACATTACACCCAGGATTGTGGTTAATATCTCTGCCCTACCTCTGACATTCATAGAAGTTGGGGTAGCGCACGCAAAGCCTGGTTGTTCTTTTTCATAAACGTTGTCTTGAAAAAGACAAGCAGATAACAGCTGATGTCTGATTCATTTTGAATTTGAACAGTGGTTGAGAAAAACTAGTAGACTATTTTACTCGGAGTACTTTGCCCCTTTAAAGAAATCAGCCCATTTAACGAGCGGACTCCAAAAAGAAGAGCAAATTATAGGCGTTTGCGTTCAGGGTAGATCAGTCATCATTTGATTTGATCTCCAAGACCATATTACGACATGTCTGTTTAATGCTAGTCAAAAATTGTCACTCCCTTATTACCCATCATAAAACTAGTTCTTCAAAAAAGGCCTTTTTTTTGGGGGGGGGGAGGGTAGTAGGGGGAGGCCCAAATTGTTCTTCTGATATAACTTTGTCCTGCAGTTACCTTAATAGGTACTCCTACGACACGCAACGGCAACTTTCCATGGAAATTCGTGATCAGAGGAGGGAAGAATGGGTGGCAGTGCCCTCTTTGTTTGTCTCTGAGAAAGTGACTTCACTTCTTGTGGTGGGTAATCGCCGGAAGAGTGAAAAACAAACGCACTCCAATGGGAGACGCTGCCCGGGATGCTGCTGCGAACCACATATCGTAACTGAAGTCCTCTTCCACCTAGACTGATCCAGGACTCGTGCTTTAGGCTTCCTGAATTTGTAATGTTTTTCCGTGCAAAGTCTACAGTGTTTTTCATAGGTCACCTCAAAAGGACTCGGCTGGCACCCCTCTAGAAGGAACAGAACTTTGTGTGTTTAACTTTGAACACACCCATTGCTGATTAAAGACATGGAAACACCCCATTGGACTTTAAGCTGAAACTCCCCTAGACTGGGCAGAAGCACTGGGCAGCTATCCCAAGGTCAAATCTCTATTGCTTTCAAGTTGCTTGATAATTGGCAACTTGGGTCTACTGTATATTTGCTGTCTATTGTCACATTATTTGCTTTAGGTTCTGCAGACTAAGAGTTTTGCCTTAGAACACTTTGTGTTCTTAAGCAGTGTCTGTCACTTGAATTTTGTTCATTTGTATAAGTGAATCTTCCATATATTTTAGATGAAAAGCTTTCACACATACATATATGAGAACATATATGAATATATATCTCCTTTCCTCATCATTGTTTTAAATGTCCATTATTGACTAGAATTATGGTGCTATTCTTATTAAAAATGATCAAAAATCCCATGGAGGTTATCTGGTTATTTGTCTGGAAGCTAATATGCTGTTTCTGATGTGTACCATAAATACACAAAGAACCATAAATATATGGATTGATTTTGAGCTCACATCTTAAGGTGTAAGCCCGAATAGAAAAAGAACTCATTCTTATAATGTGGCCCTGCTCAGCGATTACCCTCATGGGATGATCACTGAAGATATAGGTGTTATAGCGAAGCACAGTGAAGAAACCTGATGGTGCCCAACTATCTGAAAGAATTGTGTCTAGGATCTTAAAGCCTTGTCTTAGAACAAGCAACCATCTAGGAAAAGTGTCAATTAGCTCATACATAGATTGAAGGATTCTTAATAAAATCCATTGTCAGAGGATGGGATGTAATAGATTTTAAATTCTGAAGACTAAGTTTTCAGAAGGCCATGGGTTACAGTGAAAGCCTCAATCCTTTTTGAGACTCTACATAGAATCAGCCTCAACTGGATTCTTTCTATTAACCAGCAATGTGAATAGTCTTGACCTCGATCAGAGAGTATTAGAAAATCAGTTACTACCACTACCCTAGTCAGTTCGGAGAGAGACAGTCTATCCTTTAGGGACTTGCCAGGGGATGCCCCTGCCAGAATTTAAAGTACTGGGATCCAAATGATTATGCATCATGCCCTGACTACCTTGGTCTGAGAGCCCTGAACCAATCTTGCAAACTTTTCTATCAAGAATCGTGTACATATCCCGAACATGATCTCTTTTCGGCTTCTTTTGTCCTACGTGCAACTGTGATGTATTGATCTGTTACCAACCATGATGTTACTCCAGGTCCCATTGAAGCGGCCATGTTTTGGTGACTCTAGTATAGCCTTGTGCTGTAATACTCTCCCTCTTCTGGACGATGCATCTTGTCTTTGTTTCGGCTTTGCCCTGTTGAATATTTCGTAAATGTGTCTCTATCATTATATTTAGACTTGGAGGTCTCCCTTCTCCCCTTGGACAGTATTCTTTCAGGGGTACACAATTAAAGAACGGGCTGCTGATCTAATTCCGTAAGAATGTTACAGCCGAGGAAACCCTATGGGGCGCAGCTCTACTCTGAAGCACATGAGTTAGCCATGAGTTGGAATCCATTTAGCAGCAATGGTCTTTTTTTTTTTTTTTAGGGGTTGCTTCTTCTTCAGCTCAGGAGAATCAATAAAGATAGAGTGGGTGAATTAGAACAGTGCCCCTCAAATGTAATAGACATTCCAATCCCCTGGAACTCTTGTTACCATACAGAAATTTGATCTATAGGATCAGATGAGACTCCGATGAGACAGTTGTAGGATGAGACTCTGATTCTATGTGTTTAACATGCTCCTCCATGATGCTAATGCTTCCAGGCTAGGAACCCCACTTGATGAAGCCACGGCTAAGAAGATCCAGTTTCAGTATATCCATCTGTGTTCCAAGAGAGGTTAAGAACAGGTGTATTTAAATCAAGACCGTTTTCAGGGTTTTAGGGAAGAAAGAAGGTGTCTGAGGTCAAAAGAGGAGACACTTCTAAGCATCATGGAGATTGGAAGGTGCAGCTTCTGAAAGTCAAGGAAGCAAGGAGTGTCTTCTTTTCCACTGGGCACGAGTTATGGGCTCTGTACTCCAAGCGTCTATTTCCATATTAGTGAAGAGTACTAGCCTCAGAGGAAACCTCACAGATCTTATATTTTAATCCCCAACCCCCCCCACCACATAGATAAGAAAAGTGCCAAGATTACCCAGCCAGTGAACAGCTAGCTAGCGCAAGATCGCGGTTTACAGTTCTCAGTGGTGTGGAGCCACAAAAAGATTTACATAGAATTATACATGAGATGCATTTTAAGAGATCTCTCTGGTGGAGGTGGAGAGCAATTTAAGAAGACTAATGAAAGATTTTCTGTCCTAGGAAATATGTAACAGACTTATATGTAACAGAGAAGAGGAAAGTGAAATGTGGGCCTGACATATGACAATAAAAAAGGGGGGGGGAGAATTGAGAGATATAACCAATAGATTATTCTAATAGCTTTTAGAGGACGAGGGAACGGAGAACGCCCCAAGGTGCCTGGGTTAGTAAAAGCGATGAGTAAATGATAAATGCCACTACCTGATTTTCACTCAAGTAAAAAATTAAGTGAAAGAAGGGGCCCCGGGTGAGGAGGTGAGTGAAGAACTCAGGGGAGTATGCGGTGTCTAGCACATTTGAAAGACAGAAGCCAGAGAGAGGAGTCTACTTAAATGTCAGACGATTGACTCCAAGCTCCCAGTATCCATGTCCAGTATCTGCAGGGCTGCTGGCTGCTTTACAGAGTGACCAAAGTCCCTGCTCCTCCCACAGGACCCTGATCACTCGACTGGTTCACTTATCCCGTAGTGGTTCTTCGTCATTGTTCCCTGTCATTTTCCTTCATCACAGTTACCATGCTTGGTAATAATTTATATTTAACTGCTTGTTTTCTTATTTATGCTCTGACTCTCCATTAGTCACTAAGCACAGGGTCGCAGAGGGCACAGTCATGAAATACTTGCTGCATGAATAAATGTGCGGGATAGCTGAAGCACTTGGAGAGATTTATTCTGAAGAAAAGACTCAAATGACCTAAGTTCTAAAGTCCATCCTTTAAAATTGCAGGACACCTCTAATTCCCATTTCTTTACTGTTTGAAGACTTGTACGATGTGGACATTGGCATATAATTAAGAAGCTCCAAGAGATAGGTCTCATTTTCATATTCAAGCAGGGCTGTTTGCCTTTTGCTGGTCTGGATAGGCTTATCAGTTCAACAGGAAATGTGCCCTGGATGACCCATTTTAAAGTTGCTCTGGTTTTCAATATATTCTGCTTTCCTTTTGATTGAGAGTTTTCTCTATTTTATTTTGTTATTGTTGTTAGTTTTTTTGGGGGGGGGCAGTGGTGGGATATGTTCTTCTGTATCTGAAATTCAGGATATGTAAATCTATACAGACAGAACTGGATTGATGGCTTCTTGGGGTGTAGTGGGGAAAGTTGGGGGGACATGAGGAGCTAATAACATTGAGTATAAGGAAAAAATGTTCTAGAATTGATTGCAGTAATGATTATGCAACTCTTCTTGATATAATTGAATTAATGAATTGTATAATAGGTGGAGTATGTCAATACAACTGTTTAAAAAGAAAAAAAACCGTATCCAGGCAAAAACTGGCCCAGGTTTGTGGAGACACATGGGGGAAGACACGGTTTAAACACTGGATTGGGGGATTAGATTATATGACTTTTGGAGTTCTTTTTCGAACGGAGAGCCCATGATTACATAACACCGTCATCAAACCAATTTGGCTGATCACTAGGTTTAGGCTTCATGGGTCCCTTCTCTTCTAAGAACATGCAGAGAAGAGCATATTTGTTCTCATTTATTAAATAAGGAGCGTCCTTGACACAAGTTGGTAGGTTTTAAAAGCAAGAAAGGACCCCTCTTTTTCAGCTTAAGTTGTACAGGAATCTCCTGTTCAACTGTCTAGACTGTTGACTGAGCAATGGCAGACCAGTAAACACTCTGTGGCCTGGAGTGTTCTAGAACACGGTCCAGGGGTTAGTCACTAGGCTTAGGCACATTGGTTGCTATTTCTCGGAGTGATAAGATTTCATCAGTGCCCAAGGGGGATTCAACTGCCTGATTTCTTGCTATCTTGATCAGTTGCAGAGAAAAATCCAATCAAATCCACCCTCTAAGGATGTGATTTGGTTTTAGCTGTTATCTATAGAAGAGTCTTCAGCAATGTCGGCAGGCTGAGGGTTTCCCTACGGGCTGTGCACATCTGGTGACATTCAGGAAACTATTATACTTAATGTCATATCGGCGGGGGATGGGGGAGAGATTTTAGACTTATTCTCCCAGGGCGTGTCTCCTAGAAGAGGAAAGTGTGTTGGATATTTAACTTCAGTCACCACTGTCATAAGCCCTGCTCACCTCAAATTTAACCTTCCCCACTACAAAATGTAGTTGTCGATCTTAGTGTGATTCGGTTGCAAAGGCAAACTCGGGCACGATCCTCTGCCATCAGTAACTTATTTTCCTTTCCTTTCCCACCACCCCTCGAGAATCGATTTACACTGTAATAGATTTATCCAAGAGATCGGAAATGTCCTTTCTCCTCATCCTCTACCTCAGATTCGATTAGGTCGGGCTGGATAGACTTCCAGGACCATGGCGGCACGAGCAGTCTGAGCTTGACAACTAGCCTCAAGGTTGGCAGTTCTAACCCAACCAGCAGCACTGCAGAAGAAAGGTGTGGTAATCTGCTCTCATAAAAAAATGCATCCCCCAGTATGTATGGATTGTGATAAGAGTTGTATGAGCTCCCAATAAAATGATTTTTTGAAAACGCATCCCCCCCAAACCTCTCTGGTACAGTTCTATTCTTTAACAAATGTTGTTGCCACGAGTCAGATGAACTTGGAAGAGGCGTTTTTCTGTTTTATTTTTCTCTTTGGTACTTGCTTCCTAGAACTGGGTATGTCTGATCACCATGAATTGGCATTGCATTGGACAGCATCTTGCTTCCCCTCTAAGGAGCTGTGGCTAAAGGACTCAGCTGCTAAGGGAAATGTGAACTGCTGACCCTCCCAGCTTTTCTGGGAGCAAGAGGGGCAGTCTGCTTCTGTAAAGCCTTACAGCCTTGGGGACGCTGTGGCGCAGTGGGGGCTGGTTAGAAAGGACTCCATGACAATGGGTTTATAGTTCTTTCCTTCTAGGTTATAAATTTTGTGTGTGCGCAGATTATACATGAATCTTGGTTTGCACCTAAGATCTTACAAGTGTCTAGCACATGGAAGGTGCTTCACAAATGTTCCGAAGAGAGATGGACAGACAAGTGAACGGATGACCATGTGTGGATCCAGTATTACATTCCCGCTAACATCAAATCCTAAAAGATGGAGTCGGTCTTAGAATTAGGATAGATTATTCTCAAATGAGTCGCCACATAGTCCCCCTCCCCTAAAATAAACAGAACATTTAAATGAATCGAACACTGGTTAAAGGATCTGCGAAACACTCTTACCGGAAGCGTAGTCCCTCTGTGGAACGCTGGGCGGTGCTCTGACTTTCAATCTGTAGGTAGTAATCATGAGACAAACCGTCAGGGGAAAGGACAACTCTTGTCAAGGCCATGTCATTAGCTAACATAGAAATAATAGGAAGATAGCTGATAGATACTAGCTTCTCGTGGGTGCATCAGACTTAAAGGTTCATGCATTATCAACGCAGGACAAACATTCATTCTGAGGTTTTCCACTTCTCAACGGTCCAGAGCAAGCTGTGGCTGAGATGGTGTGACGCCAAAGTCAGGCAAGGAAGAGGGCTCTGAGAGGTCAGAGTCCTCCTAAGTTCAGAGGTTTTCAAGGAAGAAATCCGAGTGGAAGAGATCCAAAAAAATGTTGGAATGTAAACTGTATTTTAATTGTTTACAAAAGAGTTCTAACAAGAAAAATAGCTGCCATCAGCACTACAGTTGTAGGCTGGTTGGAGATTCTTTTTGCACCATTATACACCAAGCAGAATAAATGAGCAATGAATGTCTCCAGGTTGGCGATCTTAATGTCGAGCTTCCTTAGAAATCCAACTGTTTTAAAGTTTTCTCTATGGACAAAATATACTGAATGTTCACAATTTTATCCACTCATTAAAAGAAAAAAACAAAGACAACGTTGAAAGAGTTAATTGTTAGTTAATTAGTTCATTCAAGAGTTAATTATTAGTTAATTAGTTAATTCAAGAAGCTGAGTTATATGATGCCAGCAACAGCATGAGGATTGGAGGAAGGCTTCCTGACAACCTGCGACATGCAAATGGCACAACTGTGCTTTCTGAAAGGGCTTGAAGTCGACGCATATAAAAGACTGAACACTTCAGTGTGGATTGCAATTCAATACAAAGAAAACAAAACTCTTCATAACTGGGCCAACAAGCAACTCTGTGACAAGCGGAGAAAAGATTGACGCTATCGTGTTCATTTTATTGAGCTCTACAGCCAACACCCTTGGAAGCAACAGGGAAGAACTCAAATGACAAATTGCATTGGGAAAATCTGCTCCCTAGGGGGTGTGGGATGCCTGGTGGGGCTTGATCAAGGACAAGGTAGCCGAGAGGAATTACTGAAACTGAACATGAAGGCCGAACATGACAGTGGGACAGGAGGAAAGTAAAAGGAAACAGAGGAAAGAACTAGGAGGCAAATGACATTTATAGAGGTCTAAAGACAGGCATGAACATATGTAAATATATTTATATATAATGATAGGGAAATAGATCTATGCCCATATATTTATATGTTAATTATTAAGGTAGCAGATGGGCATTGGGCCTCTATTCAAGTACTCCCTCAATGCAAGAACACTTTGTTCTAATAACCAGGCATTCTGTGATGCTCACCTTCCCGACACAATCACTGAAGACATAATGGGCACATAAGCAAATGTGGTGAAGAAGGCTGATGGTGCCCGGCTATCAAAAGACGTAGCATCTGGGGTCTTAAAGGCTTGAAAATAAACAAGCAGTCATCTAGCTGAGAAGCAACAAAGTCCACATGAAAGAAGCACACCAGCCTATGTGATCATGAGGTGTCAATGGGATCAGGTATCAGGCATCAAAGACCCAGAACAAAAAATCATATCAATGTGAATGAGGGGGAGTGTGGAGTGGAGACGTAAAGCCCATCTGTAGACAATTGGATTTCCCCTTACAGAAGGATCACAAGGAAGAGAAGAGCCAGTTAGGGTGCTATATAGCATCAATGAAACATATAACTTTCCTCTAGTTTTTAATTCTTCCTCCTCTTCCCACCCTCCACCCCACTATCATGACCCCAATTCTACCTTATAAATCCGGCTAGACCAGAGCATGCACACTGGTACAGATAAGAGCTGGAAACACCCAGGACCAATAGTGAGAGTAGTGATACCAGGAGGATAAGGGGAAGGTGAGGGAAGAAAGGGGGGAACCAATCACAATGATCTACATATAACCCCCTTCCCAGGGGGATGGACAACAGAAAAGTGGGTGAAGGGAGACATCAGTCTGTGTAAGACATGAAAAAATAATTATAAATTATCAAGTGTTCACGAGGGAGAGAGGGAAAAATATGAGCAGCTAAGGGCTCAAATAGAAAGAAAATGTTTTAAAAATGATATACAAATGTGCTTGACAAAATATATGTATGTATGGATTTTGATAAAATCTGTATGAGCCCCCAATAACTGGATTAAAAAAAGACCTCCTTAGAGTGTTAAAAGCCAATATGTCACTTTGAGGTTTAAGTACGTCTGACACAAACCATAGTATTTTAAATCACTTCATATGCATGTGAAAACTAGACAATGAATATGGGAGACATCAGAAGAATTGATGTATTTAAATTATGATGCTGGTGAAGAATACTGAGAATATCATATACTGCCAGAACAAACAGATCTGTCTGCAAAGAAGTACAGCCAGAATGCTCCTTAGAAGCTAGAAGAGCAAGACTTTGTCTCACATACTTAGGACAGACAGGTAATCAGGAGAGGTCAGCCCCTGGAAGACTTGGCAGAGGTAAATGAAGAAGAGGAAGCTTCCTGATGAAAGGAATTGACACAGTGGCTGCAACCACGAGCTCAGATTTATCAGTCATGAGGTCGGTGTAGGACCAGGCAGTGTTTTATTTGTTCGCATCAGGTCCGGTCCAGTCAGAACCAAGTCACTACACCTAACAACAGCAAGAACACCTCCCCTTCGATTACATAAAATGACTCTTTTCTATCGTAGTATCCATGATATTTAAAAAATGATTTGCTATGTGAAATTTAAAATATTGAGAACCTTTTCATCTAGGAACCTTTAAAAATAAAATATCATATTCTCTTTCTCTCTCTCCCTCACTGCCATCAAGTTGATTCTGACTCATAGCAACCCTAGAGGTTAATGGGGGGTTTCTGAGACGGCAACTCTTCACGGCAGAAGAACACCTCATCGTTTTCCAGAGACTGGTGTTTCCAAACTGTTGACCCTGCAGTGAGCAGCCCGATATGTAGACACTATACCATCAGGGCTCGCATTCGCTTAATAGTAGTGGTGGAATTATTACATAAAAATATATCCTTTTCTTGTGGGGGGAAAACAGCACAGAAACTCCTATTTGATTGCAAAAACCTTGCAAACCAAAATTATGATTTTTCAAAAATAATAGTATTATATATATCTATATGTTATATGTTAATTTATGTCACATGTTAATTTTTATATTTATATGTTAATTCTGCCTTTTGTTTCCCCAAAGACTTTCCTATCCATTAGTTCATCAGTACTCATGTTAAGTCAGCAAGGTGTGCTGGAAAGATATGATCTGATCCATGATGAGATCCAGACAAAGCGATTTCTCCAAGGTATTGATTGCATGGAAGGAAAACCAAAAGAGCCCTGAGCCTGGTGCCCACGCCCCATTGCCAGGCAACAAAATCTCCAAGCCCAAACACCCCTCTGGACAACAAGGTACCAGGTTAGGACCGACTTATCATGGAGTCTCCACGATGGAACCCCCAAGAAAAGTAGGTGACGATGTGTACGATCTACTATTACCATGACTTTATAAAAGAGAAGAATGAATCTTTTAACACCTAAAAATGTATGAAGGTCACAATCTCAGAAAATAAGACACACCTGAGAAAGAGCTGTTGGCCACTGAACAGCAGCTAGGAATGAAAGCTGTGGTGAGGTGGGAGTCGCGCTGCACACCTCCCCTACCACACTAAGGTCCACATGTTTACGTATGGCGATGGCCCAGTGAACACTTGGTCACGGTCTTGCATTAGGAAACGGGTGTGCCTAACCACGCCTGCTCTCTTCAAGGAGCACCCGCTGCCTGTCTCGGACTGAGAAGGCAATTGCACATCACACTGAACCAAAGGATCATCGACTCTATGTAGAGAAATTACTATGGCATTTGTCTTCCCCAAACTGAGAAGAAAACATGGGCTGTCATGTGGAAGGAAAAGTACATTTGGGGCCAATGGACAGATTATTGGAAAGAGAAATTGCCCGAGAGAATGTGAGTCAATGGCTGTTGGAAGTGTGACTGACCATGGAATTGGAGACATTTTATACCGAGAAACTTCATACCATTGAACAAACTGATGCACTGAAAAATTGGCAAGGTGTGAAAATCAATCTAGAATTGTTTGTGATTATAACAGTGATGACCAGGTCCTCTCATTTGAATAGGACCCTCCATATATTAGAAATAACACTAAAATAAATATAATTGCATGTGTGTTCCCAGCCATAAGACAGAACATGAAGACAGAAATCTTTTCTTCTATAAAGTGACCACCAACTGACAAGCAGAAGACAGTTTTAACTAATTAGTGTTGATCACTTATGCATCTTGAAACTCATTTATAGTTACTAGTCAAAAAACCACCCATAAAAGTGAGTTCTTACACATTTAGCAAAGATTTTTAAAAAACTCTTTGCTGAAGACATGAAGGAACGGAACTCATACCCTAGTAAGTGATACAACGTTTCTGACGGGCAAGTTGGGAATATCAATCCAAATTTCAAGGGCACATATCTTAATTTCAAGGGCATGTGTTCTTAGTCTCATAGACTATCTTTTGAAACTATCTGTTAGAAATGAAATCAATGGGGGAGGGGGGAAAGGGGAGGGAAGGGGAAAAAAAAAGAGGACCTGATGCAGGGGGCTTAAGTGGAGAGCAAATGCTTTGAGAATGATTGGGGCAGGGAATGTATGGATGTGCTTTATACAATTGATGTATATATATGTATGGATGGTGATAAGAGTTGTATGAGTCCCTAATAAAATGTAAAAAAAGAAAAGAGGAGAAAACAATGATTAGGGCAGGGACTGTATAGATGTGCTTTATACAATTGATGTATGTATATGTATGAACTGTGATAAGAATTGTATGAGCCCCAATAAATTGTTTAAAAAAAAACACCACCACCACACACACACACACACACACACACAAAAACTAAAAAAATATGTATGGATTGTGATAAGAGTTGTATGAGTCCCTAATAAAATGTTTAAATTTAAAAAAAAAAGAAAAGGAAAAAACAAAACAAAAGAAAATGATTAGGACAAAGAATGTACAGATGTGTTTTATACAATTGATGTATGTATATGTATGGATTGTGATAAGAGTTGTATGAGCCCCTAATAAAATGTAAAAAAAGAAAAGAAAAAAAAAGAAATGAAATCAAATAGGAAACATTAGTGATTATTAGAGAATAATTGTATGTAACCATCAAACCAACTACCATCAAATAAATCCTGACTCATAAATGCATATTGTTATATTAAATGTATCTTCAAAGGTTAAGATTATTGGTGTGAAAAGGATATTTATTATATTATTATCTGTCACTATTAAAATAGGCTGAAAGAAATGGCCCTAACTTTTTAATTGTTATCAGAGTCCTCCAAAAACTTTGCACAAGTTAATATTCTCAGTGTCTTAGAAAATGTTTACCATGATAAAACTAATTAAATAAATTATAATGTACTTACAGTATTGATCAGCAGCTCAAAAACAAAGAATGTGGTTTATTTTTATACACTAAAGAGAGATATCTGTGACACAGCATTAATGAAAAGACACAAGCAAGTTGATAGAGCAGTCTCTGCATATGATACCATGCGCACACACGCACACACATGTACACGCACACACATACGTGCACACACACACCATTGGGGGCTTGAAAACTCTTTAAAAGTAGAATTGAAAGAAAATGGAATTATTCCATAAATGTTTTGCAACCTCTTGATAACATGTGTGTGTGTCCTGGTGGCAAAGACATTAAGAGCTGGACTGCTAGCCTAAAGGTCACAGGTTCGGGCCTATTAGCAGGTCCGCAGGAGAGAGATGTGGCAGTAGAGGGCACAGCCTTGGAAACCGTATGGGGCAGTTTACTCGGCCCTGTCAGACACAGAACTGACTTGCTGGCGATGGGTTTAGCTTTTTCTTTTGTCTGTATGTGTAACATACATGTATATATGTTGTCTCGTGGCCGTGCACAGTGGCAGTTTCTGCAGCGTGGACTAGGGTGGTGTATGAGGAAGTGGAAGATTTTTCACTGTATATAATTCTGAACTCCTTCCTGTTTTGTTTTATTAGCAGTTTTACTGGCAGATATTCACATATCATACAATTCAATAGTTCACTTATATTAAAACAAGTTGGTCAATCACCTCCACAATTATAGAACATTTTCTTCTTTCTTGTACTCATTGTTATCAACTCCCCATTTCCACCCAACCTCCCCTGCCACACCCCCAAGAAACCATCAAGGTGATTTCTCTCTCTATGTTTTACCTATCGGAAGTTCCTCTACAGAAAAACCAACACCACCACAAAAACCCCACTGCACTCTGCCTGACGGCAACACGCTTCCCGTCCCTGGTTTATGGTCAGAGGGGGTTCATGGAGGCTCAATCCCTGTGTCGCCCCTGCAAATAGATTGGGTCCCCACTGTCATCCACAGCCTCTGCAAACCGGGGGGTTGGTAGGGAACACAATCTATGTTCTGATACCGTTCCCTCCCTTGGATTTGGATTTTGTTTCAAGGAGCCCTGACGTTGATTTTGGCATTCACCCTATGTGACAGACCAGAATGCACCTGGAGAGTTTTCTCTGGAGATCTGGGTGCGGTGCGGTGTATTAGGTTACGCTAAGGTCAGCAGTTCAAACCCACCAGCTGCTCAGTGGGAAAAAGATAAAGATTTCCAGAAGTCCACAGGGACAGTTCCACTTTGTTTGAGGCTTTCCCACAGATAGAGCGGGGCTCGAACCACCAAACTTTCAGTTAGTAGCCAACACTTTAACTACTGTGTCACCAGGGCTCCTTTGAATATGCATTTAAAAAAAAGAGCTTAAATGCTTAAAATATTATTTTCTCCTTTCTTTTGACATACATTTTAGTGGTAAATGCAGGTAGGTACCGTTGTATGTTCAAGAGATTTGGGGCATAGAAGAGAATCTGGGAGTCTAGTTTTCCTTCTCCAAGTACCAACTGAAAGCACTTTGAAGGCCATTGTTGAGAAACCAGACATCAAACAATGGTCCCAGTATGGGATCTTTCAGACTAGAGAAGCTCGGTCTGTGCTCTAGTAGCTTCTTGTTTGTATTTCTCCAAGTGTGTCCTGGTGTCTCTTAGTTACAGAAGCAGACTTTCCTTCTTTGACGTTTTTGGCCGTCTGAAATGGGTATTCATCATTTCCCCTGCAGGGCACAGGAAAATCAAAGTGCCCTGAGCATCCACTAGCTTTCAGGTGTGTTAGTCCAGGTTGATTAGAGAAAAATATCCAGGGACACTCATATATGTATAAGAGAGAGATTTATAAAAGAACAGTTGTACATTGAGAAAACATCCCAGCCCAGTCCAGATCAAGTCCGTAAGTCTGATATTAGCCCATATGTCTGATACTAGTCTATAAATTCCTCCTGAGACTCACACAACACATGGAATAATGCCAAATGCAGGAAGGTCACAGGCCGGTGGGTGGAAAGTCCTGTGGATCCAATGGCAGTGGATGCATCTCTGGGGCTCTGGCTGCCATCAGCGTGGCTCCATGTGGCTTGTCAACAGGAATGTGAAGCAGAGAGTGTGTGGTGTGCCTCTTCTGATGGCAGAATCAAGAGTGAGGACGTTCCCAGCATCCTCTTGAGAAGGCCATGCCCCACAGAGCCATCATTGGCTGTGACCTGATTGACGGGTTACACTCCACTCCTTTACTCATAATACCTTCAAGTTTACATGAGATTATGTAACTACCATACCATGTTTTCTGGCTGTGGAGCCTGCCATGTTTTCTGAACTCCAGCTATGAGTAAGAGAGGTTGGAAGCCCTTGCTTAAGAAAAGGACCTTTCTTTTTCTTCCACATAGCCCAGGCTGACGTAATAAGGCTTATATAGTGATCTGGAGTTTTACTTACTTTTTAATTTTGTTCATTATTCCACCTTCATTGTTCTTAATATCATGGACCATCTTTTGAAGCTGCCTGTAAGAGGTGAAAGTAAATGGAAATATTAATGATTAATTTAAAGTAATCGTTTTAAAAGGTATCTATCTTTTTTGACTACCAGACAAAAAAGGTGGAGGGAACCTACAATAACCTCCCCACTGATATCAATTATATTGTAATGAATTAAGGAAGTATTTGTGGTGTGAAGAAGAGTCTGATTCTACAAGGACATGTGGTTATTGGGTCACATTTCCGCCCCTCCGAATCAGTTTCAGGATGTGAAGAGAGGAATTCTGACTGCCAAATCTATCCAATCCGAGGAGACAAGTAAAAAAAAAAAAATGCTGACCAGTCAAAAGGAGATAACCCTTGTTTAATTTTAACCATAGTGCATTTAATTGAATAACCATTTGAAGGAACTATAATGGGACATGGTTACCCTAAACAATATCTAATAAACAATATAAAGAGTTAAAAAGGGGGGGGGATGGGAAAGAAAAGAGGAGAGAAGAAAAAGTGGGAGAAGAAAAGGGAGTAGTCTGTAGCTTCAGGGCAGAGCAGATGTGCAGAGAAACAGAGACACCGGGAAGGTGAGAGAACTAGCTAGGACTTCCCTAGGATTATTTCAAGACCACAGGTATATCCTTGAAACTTCAATCCACCTTGAGCTAAGGTAATCTGAGCCAGCTGATTCTGTATGCAAACTAATGAAACAAAGCCAAAATTGGCACAGAGATAGGGTTACATGGCCCCAACCTTGGCACCTTCTGGGATGGATGAGCAACAGCCCCTATGTCTTAGGCACTCTGTGGATCCCAGAGAAAATGGGACTTTGTGACCTAGAAGCTCTTACCTTAGAATAACTACATGGCGCTAAACATCGGAAGAGCAGGGCCAATGAATGGCTGCTTTTCACCGGACCAAACAATCTGCAAGGAGATCGGGGTGTTCTCTGGTCTTAGGTTACTTTACAAGAAAAGACGCGGCTGCTTGCGGCCATCTTTTACATACGCTGCTGTCATCTTCACTGCTTGTTACACCAGGCTTCCTTTCCCAACGAGCTCTGTGCTGGCAGAGGCTGAGGCTGGTGACAGTGGGATGGGGAAGTTGGGAGGAGCCGGAGGGTAGGAAATTCCCAGCTTTCTGGCCTCATCTCAAACATCCTCTGCTGGGCTCTCCTTCCAAAACACGGGATTTTTTTTTCCTATATGAAAAAGCCTATGAAATGAGGGCTGTCATGTGGCTGACGCCTGGAGGCAGTGTTTTCCATAGGAGTGGTCCTCCGGTCCAGGTGCCACTGCGGCAAGAAGGCCTGATATCCTGACTACTTATCAGAGAACAATCCAGAACCTTCGAATTAGCATGGCAGTAAGTCTGGGCCTCATGTAACTTCCAGATCCGGGCACAAAAGATGACCAATCCCAAACGGGGTTTGCCCTGTGGAATGGAGTCCTGCGATAGTAGCGCTTCCACCTTCAGTCATAGTCACTACCAAGGAGCTTTACTTTGCCGCCTAAAAGGTAGCAACTGGTATCCCATGGGATTCTCCAGCCCTGTCATGAGCCTCCCTGTCTATCATGTCCTTATAGTCCTGATGGGATCCACATTGTGAGGGTGGGTGCTCCCCTGAACAGCATAGTACGCATATTCCTCACTTATCCGTTATCTTGTTACATGACAGTTTGCTTTTACGACAATAGTAAAAGATCGTTAGCTGTGATGGCTAAGTGTATGTGACACCTTGACTGGGACATGATGTATGATGATGTAATTTGGCAGTTATGAAAGATGTGGTCATCCTCCATTTGGCGACCACCTTTCATTTTTGCATTATGCCATCTTTTGCATGGTCTATGGTCGTGTTGATAAGAGGAAAGCAGATATTCAGGCTGAAATTAGGTCCCAGATTTCCTCCTTTTGAACTTTGTTGGGTAGACTCTGGAAAACTGTTACTTGAAAGCTACACATATATGTTATCCCACAGGAAAATTATTAATGAATTTAATTGCATTAATATTTGAAACACAAATATGACCGAAAATAAAGAGCATGCAGTAAGAAATATCCGCAGCACATAATGATAAGCACTACATATCTTCCTTTATAAAGAAATCTTAAAATAGAAAAAATGAAAAGTTCAATAAAAGATTGAGCAAGAAATATGAACACATAGTAAACAGAAAAGCTAACAAAGTCATTGGTTTATTGCAAGGGGTTAATAGACCAATGAAAATATACATAATTTATGTATAAAATACAAATTAATAACAACAAGATAGCATATAATATTCTATCTATCATATTTAGGAAAACTTATCAAGTGCAGTAATTCCCTTGACTGGCATAAGTCGTTACAATCAATATCTGTCAGAGTAAGTTAAAATGTCCATGTCTTTTGACCCAGCAATTTCACTAAGAATCTGCCTGGTAAACATGGTCACAAACCATGCCATTATATGCTTATGATCACGCTGATGATGCATTATGTGTCATAGCCCCAGTTCTCTCTGCCTCCCCCACAAAAGAAATTGGAAACAACCTAAATGTCCATCAATCATTAACGGGGAACTAATTCAATGCATTTTGATAGAGCCACAAAATGAAATCAGACAGACCCTTTAGAAAGAAAGGAAGAAATTTAGAATTGTATTGCTGGTATAGAAAAGTCCCCAAGAGGTATGATTTTAAAAAGAAAGAAAATAAAGAGGGTGGGGAGGAGGAAAAAAGAGATGGAAGTTTAGAATAGTGTGCAGCCCATGGTTTCTTTGTGGAGATAAAGAGAACCTGTGCTGGTATGTGCCGCTATATGCCTACATTTTTAGAAGTTGTCCAAGATGGCTTTTTAAGAGTGGGTTTATGCGTATTGGAAAAGCAGCTTCTCTTGCTATGTGGGCATTAGGGTGCACAAGGAGACAAACAAGCCTACATTCCAGCCTCTGCTTGTCCTCAGAACTGGGGACAGTCTAACCGTTACCTGTAAAGCAAGGACTTGGTGACTGGGAGTTTGAGCGTCCGTCTGATCTAAGAAGATTGTTTACTTTACAGCTGATGTTTTGCAATATTACTTGAAAGTTTCATAGCATGTTCATCTATCACTCCTGGTACTTGGTTGCATACATTGATGGGGGAAATGGTTACAGGGCTAGAGGATAAGGCCATGCTTTGTTCATTTTATAATAATTTTCTGAGAAAATTACAAATGAAATTTCACACGACTTTTTTCTGAAAAGTAGTATATTTAAGATTCACTTTTCAGTGAAACAATTCTTCTGTCCTGAAAAAACTATATGCTTCGGTTCTTTAGTTTGCCAAATACAAATCTTATCCCCAATCATTTTTGTTGGAGAAAATGGTGCTTTCCCCTCAATAAATTTAATTAATATTTCTCCGAATTTAGGAGCTAAGTCTGCAGTTGATACTGAACTGTTGCTAAGTGCCAATGAATTGACCCCAATTCATAAGGACCTCATGTACAACAGAAAGACACATTGTCCAACTGTCCACTGGTATCTTGAGTCTATTGCTGCAGCCATTGCAGATTTTGAGTGCCTTCCAACAGAGGGCCCACATCGTCCAGCACCATATCAGAAAATGTTCTGTTGTGAACCAGAGAGGTTTTAAGCTAATTCTCAGAAGTAGATCTTCCTGGTCTGTCTGAAACCTGTCTACATTGGGTGACTGTTGGGATTTGAAATACCAGTGACACAGCTTCCAGCATCACAGCAACACACAAGCCACCACAGTGCAGCAAAGTGACAGCTGAAGAGTGGAGGTGATGAATGTTGTCATTAGGTCAGATCCGATTGATAGCAAACCAATGGACAACAGGAGAAACACTGTTTGGTCCAATAGTTCCCATGTTCCAGCCCATTGTTGCAGTCACTGTATCAACCCGTCCTCATTGAGGGCCTTCCTCTTTTTCGCTGATCCTCTATTATACCCTGATGTTCTTCTCAAAGGACTAATCCCTCTTGACAGTAAATCCAAAATACGGAAGACAAGATCCTTGCTTCTAAGGAGCATTCTGGAAGAACTTCTTTCAAGACAGATCTATTCCTCTGGCAGTCCGTGGTATAGTTAATATCCTTGACATATAATTAGAATTCCAGTGCACTGGTTCTCCTTCAGTCTTCCTTATTCACTGTCCGGTTTTCATATGCATATGAGGCGATTGAAAACACGATGCATGTCAGGCACACCTGATTCCTCAAAATGATATCTCTGCTTTTTAACATTTTAGAGAGGTTTTGGGTGGCAGATTTCCCCGGTGCAATGGGTCATTTTATTTCTTGACTGCTGCTTCCGTGGGTTTGATTGGGATTCAAGTAAAAGGAAATCCTTGACAACTTCGAACTTTTCTCTGCTTATCATGATGTTGATTATTGGTCCAAATGTGAGGATTTTTCATTTTCTTTATGCTGAGGTATCAGTCATAGTGAAGCATTATAGAGGTGTATGATTGATCTTAACTTAGGTTTATGAAACTGTTGATTGGGAATCTGGGAGAAATAGTCCCATGGCTTTGTATGGACTTAGAATGCCCACGCTATCATATGTTGCTCTTCAGTAGGGCAGTAGAATAGTTATTTAGAGGAGACAACTTCTGACCTCTCTCAGAACCTCTAATGAGACAAGAACTTGCCAGGGGAACTCGACCTGCGTTAAGCTTTTCCCCCAAGTTGCACCAAAACATGGATTAAATATATTTGTTAATTAGGCTCCAATAGGCATGCAGAGAGAACATTATTTTGGAACAATAATTCATACTACTATAAGCACAAATTCAAATGGATGATATTGAGTAACATCAAGGATATATTTGTGATGTGTATACACAGGGGTTTGTTTTTGCATAGGTGTATATGTGTTGATGCTAGACATGTGCCTTCCTGGGGATGGGGCACTTTTAATAATTCTGCAAGCTCAGTCACCGTGGGGACCATCCCTAGCTTTAGCATACCTGGTTTGGGGGTGAGTTGGGCCCACAGTGGTCCAGGAGTGTGCGAACCTATGACGTTAAATGGTTGGTAATAAACAGCTGCTCAACAAGGGGAAGAGATCACTCTCCAGCTAGGGTTTCAGAGCAGTCAAGATTAACTTGTAACTAGAAGCATCTCCTGAAGTCACCTTTCAGCCAAATAACAGATTGGCCTATTAAATGAGACGATCAACTCTGAGAGTCAAAAGGTCAACATTTGCACAAGAGCAAATTGAGAGGGCAAGGGGGGTGAGGGTCTAGAAAACGAGATGGATGGAAATGGGGCAGGCAGCTGAAATGGTGGAAGTGTTGACATCTTACAAGGATCTTAACCAAGGTCACAGACCAATTTGCATATGAATAGTTAAACAGGAATCTAATTTACTATGTAAACTTTCCCCTCAAATCCAGTAAGATACAAAAACAAACAACTGTGTCAAAATAGCATCTTAAGAAAAGTAAATGGGAAGATGCTCTTAGCTCATGCTATTAACTTTTATCACACTTGAATAAGGATGAACAGCTTTTGCTTGTTTCTAGCATTTTCCACTTCATTTCGGATCCACCTCCTCCCTCCCCACCGTCTACCTCAGCTAATGGCATGTGTGATTACAAAGAAAGGTAAAACTAGGTGGCTCAAGAAGAGGTGGTTTTCAATTGAAAGATTACTTTCTTGAGATAAGTTGTGTGAAACTAAAAATAAGCAAGACATCAAATAGCTTCACTTTGATTATTCCTTTCAGATATGATCTCCCATGTGGGTAAATGAATCATCAGATTACACTATTCTAATTGTTTAAAGTAATGACCAGCAGCCATGCATTTCTTCACACGAAGAACAAAATTTGACGAGTTTTTGCTTAGGGGACATTGAGTTTAACGGTGGTAGAACCATTTGGAGGAGGGTATCAATAATGGTTGTACAACACTAACATAGGATCAATGGCAATGAATTATGCATGTAGAAGTTGTTGAATTGGAGAATGTTTTGTTGTGTATATTTTTGCCAATAATAAGGATAAAAACCCAAACCTTACATTAATAACAATGAATACAAGACAGAGAACATGTTTTAAAATTGATTGTGGTAAAGACTGTACAACTCTACTTGATATGACTGAATGATTGAATTGTATGACATGTGGATGAAGTGCCAATAAAGCTGTTACAAAAGGAAAAAGAACCAAATGTATCTCATGTAGGTTTAAAACATTAATATGTAATTTTCTAAGCAATCTATCATATAGTCAATTAACAAGGGTGATTAGACCATATAAGTGATTGTAATGATCACCTCTATAAGACAAACCAACTGTTATATTCTATGCATCATATTGTTTCTTATTTTTTTAAAAAATTCAAAATTCTTGAATTTAACATCAGTGAAGCTACTTGTTATTTAAGTGATTTTTTAAAAATTTTAACAATTTATTAGGGGCTCATACAATTCTTATCACAGTTCATACATATACATACATCAATTGTATAAAGCACATCTGTACATTCTTTGCCCTAATCATTTTTTTCTCCTCTTTTCTTTTTTTACATTTTATTTGGGATTCATACAACTCTTATCACCATCCATACATATACATACATCAATTGTATAAAGCACATCCATACATTCCCTGCCCCAATCATTCTCAAGGCATTTGCTCTCCACTTAAGCCCCTTGCATCAGGTCCTCTTTTTTTTCCCCTCCCTCCCCTTTCCCCCCTCCCTCATGTGCCCTTGGTAATTTATACCTCCTTATTTTGTCAGATCTTGCCCTATCCGGAGTCTCCCTTCCCCCCTTCTCTGCTGTCCCTCTCCCAGGGAGAGGTCACATGTGGATCCTTGTAATCAGTTCCCCCTTTCCAACCCACTCACCCTCCACTCTCCCAGCATCGTCCCTCACACCCTTGGTCCTGAAGGTATCATCCACCCTGGATTCCCTGTACCTCCAGCCCTCATATGTACCAGTGTACAGGCTCTGCCCTATCCAGTCCTGCAAGGTAGAATTCGGATCATGGTAGTTGGGGGGAGGAAGCATCCAGGATCTGGGGGAAAGCTGTGTTCTTCATCGGTACTACCTCGCACCCTAATTAGCCCATCTCCTCTCCTAAACCCCTCTATGAGGAGATCTCCATTGGCCGACACTTGGGCCTTGGGTCTCCACTCTGCACTTCCCCCTTCATTTATTTAAGTGATTTTTAAGAATGTTATTTAACATCACACTGTAAGACAATGATCTTGGATGGGACTAAATCTCAAGAGATTTGGATCTTCAAGCAATTTGGATACTGTACTGAGAATGAAAAAATCATCACTTGAATATTACCAATTCTTCTCCCTGCCATTCAAAGGAGTTGAAGTTTAATTGTGAACCTGATTGATGATGGTTCTCTTTTGTTTGTTTGTTTTGTTTTTTTAAACATTTTATTAGGGGCTCATACAACTCTTATCACAATCCATACATATACATACATCAATTGTATAAAGCACATCTACATTCTTTGCCCTAATCATTTTCAAAGCATTTGCTCTCCACTTAAGCCCTTTGCATCAGGTCCTCTTTTTCCCCCCTCCCTCCCCACACCCCCTCCCTCCCCACACCCCCTCCCTCATGAGCCCTTGATAATTTATAGATTATTATTTTGTCATATCTTGCCCTATCCGGCGTCTCCCTTCACCCCCTTCTCTGTTGTCCATCCTCCAGGGAGGAGGTCACATGTAGATCCTTGTAATCGGTTCCCCCTTTCCAACCCACTCACCCTCTACTCTCCCAGTATCGCCCCTCACACCCCTGGTTCTGAAGGTATCGTCCACCCTGGATTCCCTGTGCCTCCAGCTCCTATATGCACCAGTGTACAACCTCTGAGATGATGGTTCTTATACATAACTGCAACAGACTCATCTGCAGGGCTACCCCCCGTCCCTAACCCCCACCACTACACCCCAGCGTTTCTGATCAGGTGGGTTTGTGGTGGTGTCTCATACTTTGTCATTCTAACCAGGTCCATAGCTGCTTTCTCTGGTCAGGAGACCCCTCTTGGAGCACAACCTGAAGGGGTCATATTATTTTTCTAATGTGGGTATTTCCATTTAGCCCATGTAAAGCCAATATGGTGGCGGCGGGGGGTGGGGGGCAATTAAAGTCTGTATTAACCTGAGTACAAAGTTAGAGACAAATAAACCAAGTGATCTGTTTGAAAACATCATTTTGCATGTTCTTCTTCATGAAACTTGACATCTTTTTCAATGTCAATTGAGACTACGTTGTGCCTGTCTACTTTTACTTAGGGTCCTGGTTTGCACGAGCTGCGAAGGGACTGCAGAAAGAACATGCCTTTCACGTTGGAGAACAACACACGAAAAAGGATGACCACACCCAGAGCGGAGCCACCTGATGGGATCCTTTTTGCCATTTCTAATACAGCGCCCTGGTGGTGTCAGAGACTACATGTTAGCCT
The DNA here is from genome assembly GCF_050624435.1 of Tenrec ecaudatus. Lineage (NCBI taxonomy): Eukaryota > Metazoa > Chordata > Mammalia > Afrosoricida > Tenrecidae > Tenrec > Tenrec ecaudatus. Next base: position 80,839,029 of record NC_134545.1, read on the forward strand.
GCTAACTGCAAACAAGGTCCCCAGTTCAAAACCCCTCCTTCCTCCTCAGGCTTTCTACTCCCATGAAGATTTACCTTCTCTGAAACCCACAGGGGCCAGTTCTACCTGGCCCTCGAGGGTCACTCTCAGTTGGGATCATCTTGATGTCAGTGAGTTGCATGACTACAGTGTTTTAAAACAGAGCCACACAATGTAGTGATATTGGAACAAGGACCTCACCTCATACCTGTCAATAAGGGATGGGGAGTCCATGCTTGCCATTTATTTGGCAAATAACCCAGTCTGGAAACAGGAAATGAGGGTGTGAGAGACGGGCCTGTAGTGTTGTACTATAATTTAGTTACCTGTCCCCCTGAGGCTTCCTGTCTGTTGATCCCTGTGTTACAGGTTGAATAGATTGCTGGAAGTGGCTCCAGGGTGCAGGGGTGAGCTGGCACCTGTATTGGCCTGTGGCAGGGAGCAAAGCAGGTAGGGCTTCTGAAAGCCTGGGACACTGAGCAAAGTCTTGTGTGGGATAAATCATTCTCTGTGTTGTACTTCCCCTTCTGTTATTCCTCCGAGCTCACTAAGGTCTCATTATGCATGACTAAGTCTGTTAGGACTGTGAGGGAATATGAGAAGATCCGTGGCCAAAAATGGAGGAGCCCGATGAAATTGAGAGGAGGTTGGAGAATGCTGTTTGTCTCCACCACTGGAGCTCCCAGAATTCCAGGGGGTGGGAAATCTGGTAAAGGTGGGACAGGGGTATTGACCACTGTAATCTGAATGACAAAGGTAACGTGACTTTCTATCTTTTTGGAGACATAGGTGAGTCGTGAACTGGTCATATAAGTTATCTGAGCATGGCTTTGAATTCTGTGCCTCTATCTCTGACTATATATGGAAGATGTCATCATTTATCCAAATGTAGAAATGAAATTTAAAATGCTATTCAAGTCTGACCCCCTGCTGTTAACATTTCATAAGAATCTTATTGCTACATGTCTGTAAAATATATGTGACTGTGTTCCTATTTTGTACACCTAATATAATATTCCATATATCACTTTCATAAAGAAACACAATTCCACCCCCATCACCCCCCAAGCATATGGACAAATGTAAACTTGCTTCCACCATTTGGTTTCCCATGCTTGGATTTGACACGGTCAGGCTTTATCTCCACACTTCCTCCCTCTGCGAACGGAATGGTCATTAATGAGCTAACATTGATCCAGGAGGGTGTGCCAGGAAGCAGTGACATGTCAGGGCCTCTGGTCCCTGGGTCGAGCAATAGTTTGTGCTGACTGGAAGGATGGAAAGTGTGTCCACCCAAAGGGACCTCAGCACCTGGTTACGGGTTATCTGTTGCAAGAAATACATTGTTTAAAGTTTAGTAGAAGAACAAAAAGAAAGACCAGAAAGCATCTTGTGGGACTATGGGACTATGAAAAGGCAGGTATGCCCATTCAATTGTGTCTCTCCAGAGAAGGTGGAATGTAAAGCCTTGTGAATCAGAGAAAACCCTCACTTCATGGGGATTTGGGAACAGATTAAATAGGGCCTCCCATTAAAGCAACTCTTTGCAAACAAATGGAGCAGATGAACCACCCCTTCCCCTTCACTTCTGCATTTCAACCTATGATCAGGTCTCTTCAGGATCCCTTGGCCTGGGCCTCTTTCCATCCCTCAGGCAAGATTCAAGACTAAGCCTCCTCTTCACACCAGAAAAACAGTAACCCTTGCTGTGGAGGCCATTGCTGGTGTGTTGTCAGTTTCTGTGGATTCCAATTTATGGCCACTAGAACTGCTCCCAGGATTTTCACTGCCGAGTCCTTTTGGAAGCGGATCTGCAGGAGTGTCTTTCAAGGGCCCCCTGGGTGGGTTTTAAGTGCCAATCTTGCAGTTAGTCATCGAACACTTAACCATCTGTGCCACCCAGAGGATTTGATCGGGCTGGACTTGTATCTCTAAAACCCAGACTGCACCAGAATAATCTCCCAGAGTTTACAGCAGCTCCTGAGCGCCTAATGAACTGAGTCAGACCGTACTGTCTTGGCCAAGACTGCTTTTACTGTGAACCCATGTCGCAGCTCCAGACGAATGCTGAATCGTGTCTGTGATTTACCTCCATTAGTTAGTTACCTATAGAACCTCTCCTGCTTCCCATCTCCAATTTAGCGGTTCCCAAGAGGAATGTGGAGGAGAATCAGTTAGAGGACGCATTGAGGCTCTTGGCTACTCAATGATCAGCTGCCTCCTGATTTTAAAAGTACTAAACTGATCTCATGTTACTGGTTTGGGATTTCTCTTCAAGAGGTGATTCATGTTTTTCAAGGCATACTTCATTTCTTATGAAATTTCAATGCAACTGGGTTGCTTACAAATGTTCCACGTCAGCCGGACAAATAACGGAGCTTATAATCTGCGGCAGGACTAGGCAGAGTTTCTTCGGTTGTGCACTTGGCTGCGATGAGGCAGAAGGCATATAACAGCAAATCCTGGTATCCTTAGATAGTCAGTCTTGAAACTTTGGAGATTTCTTTGGCCTTCTTTCTCCCTTTCTCTCCACTTGGTTTGCCATCTTCCACGGCTCGTTATAACCTGTTTGAGAAATCTTATCTGTCTCAGCTGCTGTGTGTTCATTCCTTCAGCTCCTGCCACTGTGACCTCCTGGGCAATGGACCATTGCAATAGAACACCCAGCTTGTCTCCCAACCTCTGACTCTCCTTTTGCCCAAACGCCAACGCACCACTGTCTAGTTCAGCGGTTCTCAACCTGTGGGTCACAACCCCTTTGGGGGTCAAACAACCCTTTCACAGGGGTTGCCCGATTTATAACAGTAGCAAAACGACAGTGATGAAGTAGCAATGAAAATAATTTTATGGTTGAGGGGGTCACCACATGAGAAACTGTATGGAAGGGTCGTGGCGTGAGGAAGGTTGAAAACTGGTCTAGTTGCTTCTGACTCATTGTGACACTGGAACAGAGTAGAACTTCCCCATACGGTTTCAAGGCTGAAAATCTTTACAGAAGAAGCACGCTGCTGTGAAGTGGCTAGTGGGTTCAAACTGCTGAACTTTTGGTTAGCAGCCACGGTCTTTAACCACCAGGAAGCAGGTTTGTTTTCTTAAATTGTCTTTTTCACGTCATGCTATTTATGAACAGTCTTTGATGTCTTCCTGTTTCTCTCTATGTCGACCCAAGCAGATGGCTTAGGCATAATTAACCCACTTTTATAAATCGACAATCACCCATCCAAAGGTTCAGCTCTAGTCATTCTTCCTTCCTTCCACGCTATTTCCTGGGCACAGGAAGGGAGGTCACTTGAGAAAATAGTACTCTACAAAAGTGGATTCTACCCTACTTTCTGCTGCTTGCTGGCTGTGCACGCCTGAGAAATCCTCAGAACTGGCTTCCTGTAAAATGAGACCATTGGATTGCATGAACACTCGCTCAGGTCTCTGTAGTCCTCCGTTCAATTTCTGTATCTCCTAATTCACCACGCTTCACACAACACTCGTTAGTCCCTGAACCCCCAGTGCCTCGTAGTAATTTAGGAACTATGTTTCGGTACATGGAAAATCTTTCGCATCTTAAATGTTTTTTATTTGCTTGTTTTTAAAATAAAAATAATTTGCTCTTTCTTGGTGTAAAATACATACATACCAATTTCTCAAAGTTCCTATGACATAGGCGAGTAAAAAGGGAAGAGTCCTTAGAGAGCTGTGGGAACCCTGCCAAGAGAGAGGACCACTCGAGCTGTAAGAAGGGGGCTGGGATTTGGATCCTTAAGGGAAAATAGAAACGCATCAGACAAATGGGTGGGAAGTAGCACCCAGGGAGTAGGAACAGCAAGTGCAAAAGCTCAGAGGTGGGATTGTCTGGGAGACTCAGGATGTAGTGGGAAGCTGAGCAGGCAGAAATGTCAAGTGTGGGAGAGAGGTATGACAAAAGATAACCCCGGGCCCGGTAACACAACAGGTAACCTAGGCCCTTGTGTGTCAATTCAGGGTCAGATGTATGGGCGGCGGGAAGCCCTTTGCTCGTGCGAAGTGGAGGGTGGGATGCCATGACGAAGGTGGCAGCATGGACGAGGGCCTGGGTCTGGAGGAGGACACTGGAAACTGGGAGACCAGTTTAAAGGCAACTCGACTGGACCCTTGCCCAAGAAGCACTGGAGTAATATCAGGAGTATCCTTTAGAATGCCAGGGTCCTTAAACCAAGGCCCGCGGGCCACATGCGGCCCGCCGAAGACATTTATCCGGTCCTCCGGGTGTTTTTCCCCCTTTTGTTTTTTGCTTCAAAATAAGATATGTGCAGTGTGCATAGGAATTTGTTCATAGCTTTTTAAACAAACTATAGTGCGGCCCTCCTACGGGTCTGAGGGACAGTGAACTGGCCCCTGTTTAAAAAGTTTGAAGACCCCTGCTAGAGTCTCAGCCATCACCTCTCAAAGACACTGGTTTCTGTGGACCCTATTAGCACCCGAGGCAAAATAACTCTGTAATACTAATGCTTTCTTTATTTAAAATAATGACATTCTCTTCATCATAGATATTTTTAATCTATTGTTCTTTTAAGTGTTGTATTACAATGCTATTTATTTTAACAGATTTTCTTTATTTTTTCACTGCTCCCACCTCTCTGAAAAGTGTCATGTCCTGGCCCTGCTAGACTGTTGTTTTGCACAGAACATTTATTAATCCATTTATTCCATAAATTTCCGGTGAGAATCCACTGGTCAAGGCACATTTTGGTTACAGAACTGAACGGAATACACACATCCTTTCCCCTTACTGGCCGAAAGGCCTCCAATCACATACTAAAAGCCCTCCGAGGACTGAGGTTGATGTAGACTGGAGGAGAGGCTGATTCATTCAAAATGTGTTCCTTTTGGATAATTTCTGTCTCAAGGCCAAAGTCCTTGGCTGCCAACCCTGGCATTTTTGGCCAGAAGGGCACTTCCTAGTGTCTGCTGTAATTGACATCACCGCACTGCTCCCCAACTTCCCTCCTCGGCCTTCTCCATCGGCTCTTTCAGACCTCAGCCCCAGCCCCTCACTTCCTGCAGATTGGCCTTCTGGCGGCATCACTCATGTTATATTTAGATTGGCCAATTCAGCATCTGAGACTGTTTCCTCTAGAGCAGTGGTTCTCAACCTTCCTAATGCCATGGCCCTACAGTTCCTCATGTCGGGGCGATCCTGTATGTGGGCACACCAGCCTGTGGGCAGACCCACCTGGAGACGGATAGAGGAGCGGTGTCTCGGTTCCTAAGACCATCGGAAATATGGTCTTAGGTGACCCCTGTGAAAGGGTCGCTCGATTCCCAAAGGGGTTGGGACCCACAAGTTGAGAACCGCTGCTCTGGAGGGTAAGCCCCGGTGGAGCTGGCTTAGACTTTTGGGAGTCCAGTCAGGCCAGGGCAACGCAAGTACCCCCTCAAAGCTCATACCGCTCACATTCCCCTTAATTTCACGGAGTCCCTTTGGGAACCTGATGTCTCAAACGTGGGTTTTGAGACCCCCCAGCCCCACTTTGGCCTGTAACTAAAGACTGCTACTCTTGGGTGGCTCTCAGCTGATGCCAACTCAGCGAGACGCTTCAGGGCAGAGCTGAACCAACCCAGAGGATTGTCTAGGCTGTAATCTTTAGGGGAGCCGTCGGTGTGTTCAAACGGCCAGTTTTCCATTTGTTCGTCTAGTGCTTAACCGCTGTGCGACCAGGGCCTCTTCTATTGAAAGATAATCCCAGGCATTTGGATGTGTGAGAAACCTTAGGGATATCCTGGGCCTGCCTCCTCTTGTTGCCAGGAGGGACCCGAGCCCCAGGGAGACTCTGTTGTTCATGCCATCCCATTTCTCTCTTTTCCACACGTGGCTCCAGTCTCCTGCTAGCACATACCCTGCCAGGGAGAGACATGCTATCTTCTTAGTTCCAGTCTCGTCATTCTTCCAGAGAAGGGCTGGTAGGGCAGAACCTAGCCCCAAACTTTGTGGACAGTAATAGCCCAAGATGCCAGAACACAAGCTTGACCAGCAGCATCACTAAGAGCCAACATGGCAACCAGCATTTACTAAGTGTAACAGTTGCATCTTGCTCCATGATCCAAAAGGTCTGCAGTTTGAAACTACCAGCCACTCCAGGGGAGACGGAAGGGGCTTTCTACTCTGAGAAAGAGCTACAGTCTTGGAAGGTCATGGGGAGTGGGGGGTGGTGGCAGTTCTCCCCTGGCCCGTGCAGTCACCGTGGCCTTGAGTTTGCATGTTTGCTTTTTTAACTCCCCACTGGGCACTTTGTATGTTGTCAGTTGCTCTAACTCTCACAAGAACCTTAGGAGGTAGAAAAACCAAACCAAATGCACTACTGTGGGGTGGATGCTGACCCGCAGACCTTATAAGGCAGGCTCTATCTTTGTCCCTAGATTGATAGATGAGAAACAGTGGCTCGGGTTAAGCAATTTGCTCCAGATTTCACAACTAGTAAATGTCAGCGTTTGGATTCAAAATCAGACAGATGGTTTTCAGCCATCCCTGGATGATGGCAGCTCTCTTGTGGTCACGTGGCCTTCACCAGGGCAGGTGACATTCTACCCCGGGCATCTCTTTATGCCCCTGGGTGTGCCAGCCAATCCCTCTACTAGCTGGTTTTATATTGGGAATCCAAGGGCCCCCTCCTTCAACTTTGCCCGTTAGACCCAACGGCAGATTGGTTGCTTGGGTCAGTTGTAAGGACTGGGTAGAATGGTGGTGCCCACCTGGGCGGGGTTTCATTTTGTTGTGTATAGAGTCGCTGTGAGTCACAAGGGACTCCATGGCTCCTAATACCATCAACAGAAAGAGAGAGGAAGGGCCTTTGGTGAGGGAGCCTGGAAAGAAAAGGCTAGTTAATGCCTGTAGGTGGTGCGAGGATAGGTGGGAGGGGCTCTTAGGTCTGGAATGAGCTCAGAAATAAGGCAGCTGAACAGAGGACCTGGCAGGGGCTTAGAACACCATCTCCCATGAGTCCTTTCCCAGAATTTTCCAGGAAGGCCTCCCAAGAGCTCTGGAGTGGAGGGGCTGTTTCTACTTAACACGTGTGCGTCTGGCTGCAAGTCCTTTCTTACTAACCACCAATTAACAGTGGAAAGTAATTTGCAAAAGTACACCAGCTAGTTCACACCCTGCAGCTTATTTTTTCTCTCTTTCCTTAAAAACAGAAAACGGAGATCTGAAAAGATTTGGTGCTGGTCTTTGGCAGACCAGAACCGCTGATCTGGGTGCTAGGCAGAGAAACACTGGGCTGACCCGGCACAGTGAAGAGTGGATAATCATCCTACTAACACCCTGTATCCTTTCCAAACTCCTGGTAGGCTTTTCCCTCACTACCAGAGGCCGTTGGGGCATATCTCCAAGACGGGTGCGATGACAAAGAACTATAGCCAAAAAGTTCTTCGATGATTTGCCACTTGATGTGACAGAAGAGATGTCCGCGGCTCAAGCCCTCACCATCTTTAGGGCAGGGACAGCGTTGTGGTCTTTGGGGATGTAGCAATTTCTCCTAGCAGGGAGGAAGCCTGCTGGTTCATTTTCTCTCCCACCCACACAGCCGGGAGGGGCCTGGGTGAAGGGAAATGTCTTGGTAAAACTACTAAAAGCAGAGTGTGGACATGAAAGGCGTTAAAGAGGACTGCTGTGTCCATAGATCATGTTCGTACTAGGCGGCAACAGCTGACATTTTGATAAGCGCACAGGCTCCCCTTTCTCAACATGAAAATGATACCCGATCACAAGGTGTCGAAGGGATCAGGTATCATCAGAACCAAAAAATCATATCATAGTGAATGAGTGGGGGGCGGGGGGAGTGCGGAGTGGAGACCCAAAGCCCATCTCTAGGCCACTGGACATCCCCTTTCAGAAGGGTCTTGTGGAGGAGATGAGACAGTCAGGGTGCAATGTAGCAATGATGAAGAATACAACTTTCCTCTAGTTCCTAAATGCTTCCTCCTCCCCCACTATCATGATCCCAATTCTACCTTACAAATCTGGCTAGACCAGAGGATGGACACTGGTACAGATAGGAACTGGAAACACAGGGAATCCAAAACAGATGATCCCTTCAGGACCAGTGGTAAGAGTGGCAATACTGGGAGGGTAGAGGGACAGTGGGTTGGAAAGGGGGAACCTATTTCAAGGATCTACATATAACCTCCTCCCTGGGGGACGGACAACAGAAAAGTGGGTGAAGAGAGACGTTGGACAGTGCAAGATATGACAAAATAATAATTTATAAATTTTCAAGGGCTCATGAGGGAGTGGGGAGCAGGGAGGGAGGGGAAAATGAGGAGCTGATGCCAGGGGCTTAGGTGGAGAACAAATGTTTTGAGAATGATGAGGGCAATGAATGTACAAATGTGCTTTACACAATTGATGTATGTATGGATTGTGATGAGTTGTATGATCCCCTAATAAAATAAGAAAATGGCTATGTGAACCTGGTGATTCCTGAGCTGAACCAGCTGCCAATAAGAAGTTTGTAAGACTAAATGGTAACTAAAGCAATCTGATGATATTTCAGGGTGGGGAACATTAAGATATAAGTCATATTTAACTGAAAACGTATTCTATCAAGTGAATTCTGTTTTAAGAATTTGTGCTTCCATGGCCCTGCAGGGGATAGCACCGGAGACACAGTGTGGGGACTGTGCCTGACCTGATCCCACCACACCAAGGCAAAGCACTGGGGGGCTGCAGCGGAACAGCAAGAAGGAAAAGAAAAAGAAGTTGTGCTTCTTTTACAAATTAAATTTAAACCATAGTTTCAGAGAACTTCAAAGTCAATTCCAAGTCAAGGAAGTGATTTGTGTAGAAAGGGATAGTGAAAAAAATTTCATCGCAAGTTTTCAAAACCACCGAGGAGTATTTTTTCAATTATACATTTTAGAAAACAACCTTTGAAACAATATCTAGTTAATCAGGCAAAGTATTATCATGGCATCCCGCAAGAGCACTGTTTTGTAATAGAGGTGGAGAATCACTTCACTATAAATTTGAAAGCAGTTCCCCCGCCCCCCCGCCACCACCGGCCCTGAACTTTGAGGCATTTTTAAGAATATCTTTTTGTTCTTTTTTTTTTTGCAGGGGAAGCATTAAGTTTATTTTTTAAGTGATTGATTCAGAAATTTAAATAAAGTATTAGAAAAAACCCAATAATTTACTTTCTGTTTCAGTTTTCTTATCATGGGAATAGTAATATCTTCCCAGTTGAGTTATTGCTTGGCGGTCCTATACATTTTTGTTTTAAATCGTTTTATTAGGGGCTCCTATTGGAGTAAAACATTTTTTACCATCCATCCTGGTACCCTGCATTACGACATACTAATACCCCTCTACTGACATCTGGGCACAGCAAGAAACCCACATTGGGAGGAATTTGGGGGACTGGAACATTCACTGAGGTTTCCCTGAGCTGGAGTTGACTTTTGACAATAAGCAAAAACGTTGGGTGGTGCAAAGGGTTAATTTACTTGGCAGCTAATGGAAAGGTTGGCAGTTTGAATCCACCCACAGACAACTCAGGCAATTTGCTTTAAAAAATAAAAGAGAGCGAGCCATTAACTGCTGGATGAGAGGCATAATTCTAGTCTGCGATCCATAGGGTTTCCACGAGCTGGAACTGGCTGGAAGGCAACTGGTTTATTATATGGTATATTTTAGTAGGACATAGTTTTCGTTTTCCCCAGAGCACGTATTCCAACCCAGCTCTACCTGATACCGGCGGTCAAGTTCTTCCCCAGGTACACAAGCATGCCTCAGGATCCCTCTTAAGTAACACCACCTGCTGCTGTCTGCTCCGTCTACATGTAAGATCCGCGCGGCACCTGGTAATTACACCTCACTCTCGGATCACATGAGCTATTGTGGGAGCAGTTCGGCATGGTGCCGAACAGGCCTGCAGTCAGCATGGGATCCCGTCTGAACTTGCGAACCACGTCAGGGCCTGGAATCCGGACCGCACACGGTCGGCAGGACTTCACTGGGCTGTCTGCCTAAAGGAACTTGTCTGCTTTTCAGGTTTTTGGTTTTTTTGAGGGGTGGGGGTGGGGTGGGGCAGGGAACATCTTAGAAAAATACAGAACACAGACTGGGCTCAAATGTTACCAGAAATCCAATCAAACCCAGAGTCACTGAGCTGACTGGGACTTACAGCGAACGGGGAGGCCAGAGCAGACCGCCCAAGACTGTGATCTCCACGGAAGCTGACCGCAGCATCTTTCTCCCCAGGGCCAGCTAGTGGCGCTCAAAGGATCAGTCTGTTGGTTAGCAGGCGACCGGGGCTCACTTTTGAATGCCAAACTGGCCACAGCAAAGTATACAAGGAGCAGGTAGAAAACGCGGGCTGCCCTGCTCTCTGGGCCCCCCACAAATGCTCAGAGCGAGCCTAGCTCTAGAGACCGAGCGTTGTTGGTGAGTCAAATCAACTTGATGGTAGTGAGGGGCGTTGAGTAACCGCTCTGGGCCTCAGCTTTGCTGCTTAAGAAACAACGGGATTGGAGAAGGTGACGTCTAGGGGCCTGAAGGTGAATCTCTGTGATGCGGACACAGTTTCCCCCTTCCCGTCTCTTGCCCCTAGACATCGCAGGGGGAGTGGGCACGGGTATGGTTGTTTTGGCCCCTGTGCCCAGAACCAGCTACAGGATCTCCTGGGTCCAGTGCACATGGAGCATGCAGCGCCCCTGTGAAAGAACTGTTGGCAATTTTGTGGAGAGAGCAGCGTCCTTGCACCAAGAGCAGGGCCCTCTGATCATGGGCCCCTGTGCAATTTGCATGTGACACACACTTAGACGGCTTAGCAGCCTCGATGCGTGATCCCTACACGAGAGTGGGTGTGAGCCCTAGCTAACCTACTGGGAGCCAGGCGCTTCCCTGGATACATGATTCTTTTTTCAAGAATGTGGCCCATAGACGAGTGTGGCTCAGTGGGTACAGGTCATGTTCCTTGCCTTGCTTTTGAAATAAGCATGAGACAAAAAGTCATGTGAAACCGAGGGTAAGTGGCCTTTTTTTTTTTTTTTGGTGTTTGTGTGTGTGACGGGGGGGGGGGGGGGAGAAAGGAGGGGGGTGTCTAGATTACAGGGCCGTACAAGGAATGTGACAACTAGATGTAGCAGCTGACAGAAGCCCTTTTCTGAAGAGGGGTGAAGGCAGGACAGGAAGGAGGAACAGGGGATTGTGGGAAGAGCTTTTTGTGGAGCCAACAGCCTACAGTTGTGGAACAAGGGATGAGGCATGGGGAAAAGGACAGATGTACTCACTGATAGACAGCTGGAGGTGGGGAAATACGAGAGTCAATAAGGAGGCCCAGCACCTGGCCAAGAGGTGTACCTCCCTGCATGTGGGTGCCCACCACAGGCCAGGCAATCCCAGTGTTCTGACCTCAGCTCTCAGCACCCAAGCTGCTGGCCCTGCAGACAGTCCAGGGGCCTTCAGGCCCTGTGGGATAGTAGCCAGTGTCCCACTTTGGGATTCATTCTTGCTTGATCTGGACTCATCTTGGATGGATGGCATTCCAGCTGATCAGCAGGTGGGGCCCACTTATGGAGCCTCAGGTGTGTCTTTCTCTTAGAGCCAAATCCTATGTGTGAGCCCTAAAGGTCCAGGAAGCCCACGGAGAACTCGGAGTAAGAAAAGTTGGGTTGTCCCTGAGTGCTGAGACATACACACCTAAAGCAACAAATTATCAAAGGCCAGCTTGAAGGAACACAGTGCCTGCTAGTCTGTAACATTTAAGGAGGGCCCGATGGAACGGAGTCACACATCCAAGGACACAATGTGGTGACAGGGAGCCATTGTCAGAGTCTCTCTGACCCCTGTCCGGTTAAGTTGACTTATAAGCATTCCCTGGCAAGGCTGCTACCGATAATACGTAAGAGCACTGATGTCTTTTAGCTCAGAGGCAGGATCCAGGACCAACCATGCTGAGCATCTGACTTTACAACTGACAGCGGCCTGGATCCCTCATAAACACCCCTTCTCACCATTCCAAAAACACACAAGATATTCAGGCAAACTGTTTCCTGAGATGTGGAAAACATCCATGCATTCTGAAGAGTCATTTCCTTGGTGGAGGTGGGAGGGGACATAGGACTGATTGATAATAGACTGCTAATCAAGTTTTCCCTTTTAAAGGGCTACATCTTCAAAACACAGCCAGAAGTAAAATAATGGTAATAATCACCACCGGGGACATGCAAGAGGTGACCTGCAGCAGAAACTGTCTCCACCGTTGGGGAGATTATTCCCAGTCTGTGCTCACAGACTCTGCCATAGCATCTTCATGTGAAGGGTGGATACACAAGCACTCTGTGGCCCTCCGACCTCTTCTTTGGTCCTTGATCCAGTGTCTTGGGGTAATGGTATCTCTATGTGCCTTCAGGAGTTACATTCTGCTCCCACCCAAGCACAATTTGTCCTCTACCAAGCAGAATTTAGTCTTTGGATATCTTAGCAACTGTGTTACCACTTTTTTTTTTTAACAGGAGGGTTTCCATTCAAGGTCTGCTCAGTTGATTGGAGAGGTACAAACAGAGATTTTCTCAGAACCAACTTGTGTCTGGAATTCTTTTCCTGCAATCATTTCTCTCCACGCTCAAGAGAACAGCGCTTACCTTAATGGTGTGTGCAATTCACAGAATCCGGTTTTTGTTTGAGACACAGGCACAAAGCAAACCTAACTGAAATGTAGGCTCAGGGGCTTCTAGCTCATCCCTTTGACAAGTCCCTATTATCCAAACTGTCCCCGAGAGAGGAGCGCCGGGGAATTTGTGGAAAGATCACATGGGAAAGACTGTACACAGGGTGTGGCCGGCGGGTGAGCATGATGCCCGGAGAAGGATGAGTCAGAAATGGGGTTGATCATGATCCTGTGTGGACTGAAATGGGGAGAACCAGACGGGGAGGGAGTGGGGGAGGGTGAGAAGAAGGTGGGTTTCCTTCTGAAGAATTGAGCTTGAAAAGGCAAGTAACTGGCAACTCAGATGGAAGATTTCAAGACCCGAGATGCATCTCCCTACTTTTATGATTAAGAATTTAATAACTCTTGAATTTTGGTTTTATATTGTTTCTGTCTTTCGGAATATGAAACCCAGGATTGATGAGCCTATGGAGACAGTGAGCAGAAGGGTTCCTGGGGGGAGGGGTGGGTACAATGGGGGGAAGGAGGGAAGTGGGAGCCGATATCAAGGAGTTCAAGAAGGAAGAGAATATTTTGAAACTGTGGTAGCAATTGTATGATACTGCTTGATGTGATTGAACCATGGAATGATGTGATAACTGTCTTAGCTCCCAATAAAATAGTTTTTGGGGGGAAAACGAAGAAATGCATAAGCAAATTCTCAGTAAGCTTTGATAAATCCACACTACTAACACAGGTCTTTTTCTGTCATCTGGTGCTACATCATATCTGCAACTCTGCCAAATAAGATGCCAGAGTAAAAGGTTTAGCAGAGAGACCCACAGGGGCCCAATCAGTTAATTAATTAGGCACTGAAAACAAAGGCAGATGGGGAACATTTGTTACATCTGTAGTTCACAATAAGTTAAATGACACAGGTGTCAGAATGAATAGGCAAAAATAGCGAAGACAGCTAGAAAGAAGAACTGAAATTAACATGAACTTTATCAGAGATCAATGTAGAATTTTATCAGAAAATCAATTGCATAATGATAATAGGAAACACTCAATAGTAATGATATAATAACTACCATTTATTTTTATCCAATAATTACTGTATGCCACTTGCTTCACTAATTTATTAATGGCCCTATGTATTTATTTTTTAACAGCCCTATTTACTTATTAACGGCCCTGTGGCATGATTATATTTATCCCAGTGAATAAACCTGGAACCAAAGAGATTAAATAAATGTGCCCAAAGTCATACTATTAGCCACCGGGAGAGGCAGTTTTCAGTCTTTGGTTTATTCCACTGAAAAATGTAATGCCCTATAACCAAGTTAGCTAAGGATAGTGTTACCTGAATGAACCACATGGGTAACAAAGATTTTGAGATTTAAAAAATTAATAAACCATTTATTGGGGGCTCTTACATACATTTTAACTACCCATCAATCAATTATATCAAGCAAACTTATGCAGATGTTACCACCATCAATTTCCAAAGACCTTTTTGTTGAGCCCTTGAATATCAGCTCCTCTTTATTCCCTCCTTCCCCCTGAATATATTATATATTATTATTTTTACTTATCTTACACCATCCAATATATCCCTTCACCCACAATTCTGGTATTCGCCCTCCTCGTGGGGCACAGATGTTATCTTTTCCATTCATAAAAATAAATGAGGGTTGTCTGTTGAAAGTGCCAACGCCAGGAGAGAAGTCGATTGGGAGGGTATTTATGCAAAGCTGCTCACAACTTGTATGCGTTGAGACCTTTGCCTAGAGGTCTGACAGTTGCATGGCCGCAGGAATGCTTAGTGTGAACCGACTGAGGACCAGGCCTCAGTGGGGTTTCTGCTAGCATTCCCAAGACCAAGAGAAGAGTGGGCGAAGGCTCACCTCAAAGGGCCTGCGCACTACAAGCTACTCGCACAGAATCCATCTTCCTTCAGTGCCTCAACGGGCGGCAAAGAGCGAGAACCGGTGCTCTTGCTTCTGCGTCCCAGCTCAGCCACCTCGCGTGTCTCAGGTGTTTCCACAGCGGAAACCCTGAAGATGGGGGTCCATCACCATTTCTCTCTCTTTTGTTCTGGGGGGGTCCTTGCTTCCTGCCAGGCCTGTTTTTGTTGTTTGTTTTAAAATCATTTTATTGGGGGCTAGTACAGCTCTTATCACAATCCATCCATCCATCCGCTGTGTCAAGCACATTTGTACACTTGTTGCCATCATCATTCTCAAAACATATGCTTTCTACTTGAGCCCTTGGTATCAGCTCCTCATTTTTCCCCTCCCTTCCCACGCCCCCTCCCTCATGAACCCTTGATAATTTATAAGTTATTATTATTTGTCATATCATACACTGTCCAACGTCTCCCTTCACCCACTTTTCTGTTGTCCGTTCCCTAGGAAGAGGGTTATATGTAGATCATTGTGATGGGTTCCCCCTTTCTCCCCCACCTTCTCCTTCCCCTCCTGGTATCGCTACTCTCATTATTGGTTATGAGAGGTTTATCTGTCCTGGATACCCTATGTTTCCAACTCTTATCTGTACCAATGTACATCCTCTGGTCTAGCCAGATTTGTAAGGTAGAATTGGGGTCATGATAGTGGGGATGGGGTGGGAGGAGAGGAAGCATTAAAGCACTAGAGGAAAATGGTGTTTCATCGGTGCTATACTGCACCCCGACTGGCTTGTCTCCTCCCTGGAAACCTTCTGTAAGGGGATTTCCAGTTGCCTACAGATGGGCTTTGGGTCCCCAATCTGCACTCCCCCTCATTCACAATGATATGATTTTTTGTTCTTTGGTGTCTGATACCTGGTCCTATTGACACCTCATGATCACACAGGCTGGTGTGCTTCTTCCATGTGGGCTTTGCTGCTTCTCAGCGAGATGGCCTCCAGGCCTGCTTACCCTCTTGTTCCTTGGCTGACTTTGCTTTTCTTCCTTCTCTGCCCTTTCCTCTGTTTCTTCTCAGCCCTGGGACAACATCCCCTGAATCAAGGATATTCCCTGCTAGCGTCTGTAACAGATGCTCACAATCTCTCTACTTTTGTGGTTCAGAATTTAATAAACAAATCCCCATGACGATTGGATAAACACAAGTCTGTGAACACGGGTCTTTTTCTGTCATCTGCTGCCAAATCATTTGCACAGTTAGGCCTCCTGAATGGAGGGTAACTAGCTAGGATAGAGAATGCAAATCACAAGAGTCAGTGCTGGTTTTTCCCCTCTCTATTCGTCACCTGGCCATTTCACTACTTACAAGACCTAGGAAGGTGCTGCTAGCTCACGGTGGTTACGGTTTTTCTCTTGGAAAAGTTCCACGTCCGCAGCGCCCATTTTACCCAAACAGGCCAATTCCGTAAAGACAACCGGGTAACCAAATTGGAAAAAGTGAAACAAAGTTGCCCGGGCAGATGAATGTAGTGTGTGATTATCCACAATATATTATTTGGGTTTTCTACCACACCATCTGTGCTTGTATATGGCTTATCAACTACTCTGCTGGACTTTGTCCCTCAAAGAGGCATCGTAAAAACATTTAAGTTCTATTGCCTTTCTTTATTAAAATTGCCAACTGGATTTCCCAGAAGAGCTTCAAAGGCTTCCGGTGGCCTTAGAAATAGGTCTAAAAGGGAGCTTTCTTAACCCCTCTTGCTTATTTCAATAAGGTCTTGAGCTCATGCTTGGCAACTTCTTTGATCCATCCTCCCTTCCCCTTCCCCTTGCTGAGTTCCAAGTCCAGGTCGAGAACCTCAATGCTTGAGTTACATATCTTCCCTCTTTTCTAGTATCCTTGTCCCTTCCAACCTATCCTGATGGCCTCCATTCAGCCTACTGTCACGGAATTTCTTAAAGAGTGCAAACACTTCTCTAACTCCTTATGGTCAGAGCCCTAACTCTCCTTTGTGATCTGGCCCCACCCTGCGTGTCCAACCTTTATTAAGGCCGACCCCTCCAGTCCCACAACACATCCTTTACTGCCCTGGTAGGGGCAAAGAACTCTCACCTTCATTTCACAAGTAGACTGCACTCAATCATGTGCATCTCCAAGTCTTGACTTTGGCTATTTCCTCCCTCTCAGAACATCACACTTTTTCCTCCACCCTCCAGCTGCCCGAATCTTACCCACTTCTCAACTTTTACCACTTGCAATCTCTTCTCCGTGAAACATCCTCCAATGGCCCCAATTCTGTTCTTACCCTCATGTCACTAGCTCTCTTCCATTGCTTTACCTGCAGCCTCACCCAGGGAGGTATGGGGACTTGAGCACCAGCCTGGAGAAACTATGTTCTTGTTTCACACGCCACGCTGGTCATGCGATCCACATTATATAGCAAGCGATTAAATCGCTGATACCTCCTTATACCAGAGCAAAAGCTCATCTCAAACTTCCTGGTAGTAAGCAACGACCAGGCACAAACTAACTTACTTTAATGGAGACGGGTTGCCCTTTGCGAGCTTCGGCATTGTGCTTCTTGAAATCTGTCTCGAACTACTAACTCTCCAGTCCCCCCTCCTTTGTGATTCTGTCTGCTCTCTGTGCCACATCACCTCATAGAGTCCAGTGGTCCGGGGGGTCTGGAACCCTCGCCGAACACTAACAACTCTGATTTCCAATGGCACAATGCTGCTCTTCCTAGACCAGAAGGAGGCTTGCCAAGTTAAAATGTAGGAAGTCATCTCTTCCGTAGGCGAGAGACATTCCTGACTCTTGCCCCGTGAATCACTACGTCTCTTTTTCCCCTTCTGTGTGGTTTCTCCTCAGTCATCGTAACAGTGGCATAAGGACATTAGAAGAAGAGAGCTAATTGCCCCAAGACACTCGTGATGGATACCCACAAAATAAATAAGCGACAGTAAAACTGCAGTGAATACAAATAATTATTCTTCCTCTTAAATTCGCCAGTAATCCACCATGAGATGGTTGAGGGCTCAGTTGAGAAACACCCTCCTCTAGACAAGCTCGATGCATTCAGACCCTGAAAGCTGGCCTGTGGTGCAATCTAAGCCCCCATGGCTTTTCTATCTCGGCTCTCCGAAGCTTCACACGTTCATCTCTCACTGGGGAAACCAGCTTGGCGGCAAGACCTCTGGCTTCTCCACATTTCTTTAAAAACTCTACTTCCTGACAGTGATTGCCACCCACTGCTTTAAAGTTAGCAAAATCTTCCAAGAGGTCAGTGTTTCCGAGATACAGGAAAGGGCATTTAACAAAAGAAGGAGAAATAGGAGAAGCATTTGTAAGGTTAGAATCTTACCTCAACTTCTGACTGGCTGGGACAGTTATTTTATTCAGCTTGTCCATTCTTTTTGGTAATTGTAAGTGACACGACGAATGATTGTCCGGCAGCAGCGTCAGCAGTTCCCGGCCCTCTTAGGGAGTCGCATGGTAAGCCCTTTGGTCTCCAGAGTCTCCCCGCCACTTGACTCTGATTCCCGAGAGGGAGCACACGCTGCTGGCAGACACTCCTGCGCTTGGGAGAGGTAGAGCTTGCTTGAGCACATAGCAAGTTTCATGTTTCTACACAGTCATGTGATCTGGGTAGCCGGCCCGCTCGGCTGATTACACCACGTTGTGTAAACTCTAAGAGTGAAACCTATTGGGCGTGCAGATTTCTTCCCAGCTGCTTTCTTGTAGAACCAGATTTGTAACCCGGGCAGGACCGGGCTGCTGGCTGGTCACTGCTTCCTGTTTACCCTGCATGCTGAGAGTCCCTGTCTTCAGTCAGTGTCATGACGAGCTGTCACTGGCCTCAAGAAAAAGAAGGATAAGCAAGTCCATTTTCTGACTTTTTGGGACTTTCTGCTCATTTGCTTAAGGTCATGAATAGGCTTTTTCCCTCTTTTACAACTAATCGGTGAAGAGAGCATTTCTGCACTGTTTCTTCTGCCTCTTCTCCCCCACCTCAAAGATGATTTTGAATAAATATCTATGGGGGTGACAGTAACCCAGGGGTACCAATTCCCTCAGAGGCTCTTTCTTTCCCTGGGGAGCTGTCTAAGATGGGATGGGGAGTCCCTTGGCAAGGTCATTCCGAGGTACTCTGGAGAGGATCTCCATCATGAGACGTATGGGGTCCCTCTTGGACTGGCGGAGCCTAGAACTACCACGCTTTGATGCTAGATGCTTTCCTTTGAAGCCTGAGCGTACCCCTAAGTCGGCCAAGAACAAATTCAACCACAGAATTCTGACAGCAGGCCATTCTGAAGCTCCTCTCAAGCCGACTGTCACGTTCCTCCCTGTCTTTATGCCCTCGTGCCTCATCATACCCTAGTGTCATGCCAGATGTGGGGGCGGCAGACCCTATCACCGCCCAGACAGGAGGAGCGAGTGGAAAGCTGGCCAGAGAGCGCCGTCCTTGCATGCGGCCAAAGCCATGTGCAGAAGGCTACCTCTTTTCTGGAAGAGTTTACAGTTTCTCCCACCTAGTAGGAGTACATTAAATCACAATAGATAGACAGACGTATTGCAGCTTCTGGACCTCCTCCCTGATTTGTCCATCCCGTAGAGAGCAGAAGGCATCCTGGGATCAAAGAGAATGATGGCGAGTGGGACCATTCCTTCTCTTCCTAGACACACCTTCCCTGCAGCCCGCAGGAACGCAGTGCTCAGTGAGGCGAGGTTTGAGAAATACACAGAAGGGACAAAGTCAAGGGCTCCCAGGCACCCCTGCTCTTACAGCCAAAAGGTCTATAAGTTAACGCTGGGAAGAGACGAGAAGGAGACAGAGAGGGAGGAGGAGGTGGAGGCTGCGGCCGCAGCAGCAGAAGTGGAAACAGTAGATACATTTCTCCCTCCCACGCCTCTTCTTTGAACAAACAGAGGTTCTATTTAGCTCCAAATAAATCTTGATTATTCACATTTACGCCTGGCCTCCTAATTTCTAGTTCAGCCAGATGTTCAGGAGCAGAAATCCTGAGAGCTATTAAAGGGCGGGGTCCCTCTGCTTGGCCAGGCCACTGAACTGGCCAGGTTCTGAAGAGAGAAGATAATCTTTCATGACGAAGACTTAGTAGCTTGCCTCCACCAATCATTGATTGTCCCCACACCAGCAGCTTAATTTTTCTTGCAGTGTATTGTGAGCGAGTACTGCAACGTTCTCCAGGTTCCTAACTGTAAGGATCTCGGGTAGACCAGATGGTAAAGGCATGGAGCGCATCATCAAAGACCAAGGAAATCAAGCTTCACTGAATGGGATGTTAATAAGCAACTCATTCCTCCTAAATTACTGACTCTTCTCTCAACTAGCAACTTTGCTCAGCACCTGGCCCGACAACTTAGTTCCCCAGAGAAAAAGACCAGGGGGAGCATGAGTTACACTTCTGCTTTTTCTTTTTACAGCAACTTATCTTTCTTCTTTTTACTGCATGGAGTCTGACTTGATAAGAGTGAGAGTCTGTTTGTAGGGACTGGGTGTTTTACCCGTGATAATGTTCCACCCCGGCCATGCCTGTGCTACGGCTGTAACTGGCTCACTCAGAAGGACCTTGCAAGGAGGGACATTTGTGACACCAAGTTTTAACTGATGACTGACTTATAAAGTGAATGAGACCACACAGCGTGGTTCCCACAGCAGATGGCGAACACCGCAGCGTGTTCATTGCTTAGATCCAGGCTACATGGCACAGCGGATGTAATGTGCTGGACCTGATCTGATTTGGAATGCTTTCTGAATTTTTGTTTGTTCATATTAGAGTGTATCTCAGAGGTGTTATGTCACTGTGGGTCACCCTCTTGAAGTTGTGTTATGTGTTTTTCTGGTTTTGTGTTGCTTTTTGGCATATGAAATCCAGGATTGATAAACTCATAGGGACAGCAAGGGGGAAGAATTCAACTCCATATCAGCCCAAGGCCAACTATCACAAAACAGAGGTCAGACATGCCTCCACCCTCCACCCATTTTCATCCTATTCTGACGTCAACCATCCCTCCTACAGCGTTCTACTTCTTCACTAGGTTGATAATTCATGACAGTAGGGGCATAGAACTCACAGACACTCTAATTATGGAAATTATTAGGGGAGTGACTTAGTAACAAATCAGGATCAGAAAACATCAAGGGCACAGTCCTTTTGTCTGCAACAGGACCTTTTCTCCGCCATGCCAGCAGCCGTG
The DNA here is from genome assembly GCF_050624435.1 of Tenrec ecaudatus. Lineage (NCBI taxonomy): Eukaryota > Metazoa > Chordata > Mammalia > Afrosoricida > Tenrecidae > Tenrec > Tenrec ecaudatus. The sequence continues at coordinate 80,859,793 of NC_134545.1, forward strand.
TCTCTCTCTGGTCCTCAACCTCTTTCTTGGTCACTTGGCCTCAGCCTATTTAAACTCCTTTAGTGCTAATAAATGTCCAAAGGACACCCCACTGTTCAAGCCAGCCTCCTGCCCAAAGATACGCAGCTGTAACTTGTGTTGTAGCCTCTGGTGCCGCTACTGTTGCCACTGCTCCACGTACCTCTCACGTGGTCTTCTTTCTAGATGGCTGTGGGGTTTTCGCTTCTTGCTCCTGAGATGGCTCGCTTCATACCCAGAGAAATAGCAAAACGGACCCATCTCCGAATGAGAGTTCTCTAAATCCCATTTGCATGATCCCACCCAGTCAGTTAGTGGTAATTATAAAGACTGTTGAAAGAAGGGTCACACCAAATAGTTTCACTTTAGAGTAGATGCTCATTTGCAGCTATCTGTGTCTTACACATAAAGGAATTGAACTAAACGAAGACCCAGTCTGGATCTATGGGGCAAAGACGAGAGTTTCTGCTTTAAGCCGAGCTTATGCTAAGATGACAAGATCTGAGGACACGCAGAAAGATTACACAAGGGCTTGGGAATGGGGGCTTGCGCCCTGTTTTCTCTGGGGCATTCACCCCCCCCATGTCTACGGAATGACAACATGCTTGTTGAATGGTATTTATCTGTCTCTGCTATATTACATCCATCGTACCAGTAAAATGCATATTTAGAAAAGTAATATAATTAGCCCCCAAAGCACAGGCTACAGAACAGACTTGGATTCAAGCCCGAGTCTGCTCCTATGGTAGTGTAAGTTGCGGATCCCAGGGCTCTGCCATCACTGCGAGGATGCTTGTGATTCAACTGGAAACAGAAGGCCCTGCCCTGCTTTCTAGGCACCACCTTAACAATGCCCTTGAGCAAGTCAGCTAATCTTGTGGCTTCGATTTTCACCTCTCAAAAAGAGATGGGAGTCAAGAAGGGACCAGGCCACAGTCTGGACACTGGTTAGTGGGCACAGAGATAGGTTTGCACCACTGGCACAGTCTCAGAATCTCATATATTTCCTTTAGCTTTGTGCGACGGTCCTGCTGCAAAGTTTCCGGACGAGGACCTCTGATTCTCTGGGTTAGGCTGCTTCCCAAAGTTGGGGAGGGACGAGGCGACTGTGGGCAGCTCACTGAGTCTTGGAGGTGGCCCAGGTCCTCAGTAGAGCCTGTGCTGAGGAACGCAGTTTTAGTGCATTTTTGCTCTGAGAGGTCAACTGTGGTTTGCTCTCTCTGCCCTGCTGCCCACTCACTAATCGCTCTTCCCCTTCTGGAGCCAACTTACACATGCTGCCAGAGGAGCGAGGCAAAATGTGGCTTGGGTATTTCTCTATGAAGAACCATACCCCACCTCCAGGTTGCTTCATAGCAACCCTAGGAGACGGTTGCTGCTATCATTCCAATTTTACGCTGTTACAGCTAAGCTTCACAGAATAATAGGACTTATCCAAGGCCACCCAATCTTCCTGACTCTTCTCAAATAATTTTGTTTCTATTTGATCTCCCCATTCTCTCTCTATTCCCATTTCCCTCCTTCCCTTCCATCTTCCCCTTTCCCGTAGGAGATGGTGGGAGTGGTGTTTACAACAGCAGCATCCTGTATGTTTTCTGACACGTACAGATCAAAGTAGCAGATGCCCCTGATTGGTCAGCCCCGTGCCTGGTTTTCTCAGTCAAGACCAGTTAAGAACATTGATGGAGGAAGGCTTGAGAGGAGGCCAAGAAATCAGGGCAGATCAATGGAGAAAAATGGCGAAAGAGACCAGAGAAAGTCAAAGAGAGAGAAGGAAGTGTGGTAGAAGCTGCTGGCGGTTTGCCCTTCTGCTTGTGGGGAGGAGGGCAGAAGTGAGAAAAGAAGAAAGAAGAGAACATCCGCGACTGGAGGGAAGGAGCAAGGCTTCTTCTGAGCCCGGGCTTCGCTTTGTGTGGGACAAGTGAGTTCCCTATCGCATCTGTTTAGTAAACTCACCATACATCAAAACGAGGCGCCCACCTTATAAGGAGGAAAGTTCGGGTAAAAACAGCCTTTATTGATGATATATATCAATTCAAGCCCAGTTGATCTTTCAATAGCCTGTTGTTGGGATGGACAAGTCATAGCCCGTATCGCCTCTTCACCCTTGCCCTTGCCTCTGTCCTCAAAACCAGTCTCCCAACAAGGGTTTCCTTTGACATAGTTCCACCTTCACCCTGCTCCCACCCCAGCGTAGGTCCTCTGGACCTCATTCAGCCTCTTGCTCCTTCTCTGCAGTTAGATCTTATCCCTCCCTAGTCCATTTCTCCAAACTGCTACCCTTCTTAAGGACATAAGCGGCTTTTTCTTTCTTCTAAGACCAAGTATGGATTTTATCCATCCATCCATCCATCCATCCACCCATCATCCATCCAGCCAGCCATCATCCATCCATCCACCCATGCACCCATGCACCCATCCATCCATCATCCATCCATCCATCCCTTACAGAGGAGCTCACCTAGATGATGCATTTTCTCCTCACTAATATCCAGCAGGTAATCATCCTTTGGTCAGACTGGTTCTGAAACATCCCACCAGTCACATGATTCAGCTCCAAGTCAGAAATAGCCATCCGGGATGGAAGGCAAATGCATAGGGTCCTGTGCAATCAGGAGCTGACGTCCTCCCTATCAGTCAGGTGCATGATGAAGCCAGAGAACATTCAGGGTAGAGAGGCGGAGTTCTCTGTCCAAGCAATGACCATGTCAGAGGCACGGAGAGCAGAGAGAGGCTGGGAGACGTGCTCGGGAACAGATGCTGTGACTACTGATTAGGGCTCTCTGTGATCTTTTAGCTGGCAGAGCTTTGTCTAGCCTTCCGAGCCCCGGCCACCCAGGAAAGCCACCAAACTCAAAGAGCACCAAATAAAAGCAGACTTGAGCACACGAAGAGACATTTCATGTGTTTGGATAGGATGACTGATTATCACAGGGATGCCCATTGTCTCCAATTTCATACATGTGTGATCCTAATAAAAATACTAGTGTGGGCCCTCAACCCTGGAAGTAGCCAAGCTGATTTTACAATTCACATAGAAAGATAAACGAGGAAAAATAGTCAAGACAAGCCTGAAAAAGAGCAAAGGGGTGAGAAATGACAAGCCGCCCAAAGATTAAACTACACGAAGCCTCTAAAACGCGAAGCGTGGCATTGCTGTGTGAACAGCCCAACACACCACGAGAGTAAAGGGGAAGTGCGGCGATAGACCGAAGCACATATGGAAATGATCCACTGTGAAGGAGGCATCCTGCTGCAGGAAAGATGGTCTTTTGAAATGCGAGGCAACTGAAAAGCTACTGCGGAAAGGGCCTCATGCCTCAAACCACTTGGCAAAAGGAGAAGAAAAATTCCCCAGTGGATCAGAGCTCTAAATATAAAAAGTGAAGTCATAGAAATACCAGAAGAAAACAAGCACATTTCGTTTATCATCTGATCTGTCGCTTGAAGCCCATAAGTAATAAAAGATTGATACATTTGGGTAGGAAAACATATGGAACTTTTTCATAACAAAAAGCACATGAACCAAATCGAAAGACAAAAGAGAAATCAGAAGTCAAGCAGGTAACACATGCATATGGCTCCTGATTATGTAAGGAGAGCCTAGAATCTCCTGGGAACAAAACAGAGACAACACACAAACAACATAAAGGGCAAACCCCTCTCAACAGGAAAGACAATAGGTCTTTAGATGTATGACAAGATGCCCACTCACACTTTACAGATTAGCAAGAATCTGACAATCCACTCAGCAGTTGAGGAATTCAGCACGCTTGCTGATGAGAATGCAAATGTTTACAATCCCCAGTGTAGGGAGATGGCAATATCTAACAAACCACACGTAACCCGAGCAACGTGGTTCCTAGAACTGTGCTCTGAAGACACACTTTCATATATGCCCCTTTATCCATACACATGTATTCATTGGGGAAAGATGGGAAAACCTAAATGTACATCAGTGAGTGATTATATATGCATACACTTTGGTCCATCTCCACAATAAAGTTCTGTGCAGTTGTTTAAAAATAAAAAAAGAGGAAGCTCTGTGTAGTGACATGGTATGACCTCAGTCTATGTTACATGAGACCGATTAAGATTCAGGACAATGTAAATTATATTTTTTAACAAGGGAGGCAAATTATATATATTCTACTACACCCACACACATATATACTGAAGGACACAGAGCCATCACAACATTGAACATTGGAAGATTAAATAAGAAACTGTAAATCTGCTTACCTATAGGAGGCAGACTGGAGCTAGAAAAAGAATAAAAGTGATATAGATGTTACTAATTGACTCCCTGAACTGTAAAACTAGGTAAATGTTTGACCTAACCTAAATACAAAATTAAAGCTCAAAGGGGATGGGATGGGGAGAAGAGGCAAACTTAAGAAGAAATTGCAGCCAAAAATCTATTCTCACTGCCACCTCGTCAATGCTGACTCATAGCGACCCCGGTGGGTTTGGGAGACTGTGATTGTTTCTGAGAGTAGAAAGCCCAGTTTTTCCCTTGGAGCTGCTGGTGGTTTCAAACCATGCCGATTACAGCCCAACATGTAACGACTATACCACCAGGGCTCCTCAAAATCCATTAGTTCATAGTAATAATTAAAAAACCATAAATCAACTCATTTATCACCATTGGAAATAACAATTTTATCAACTCCATACTTCCGATAATTGGAAATTTTTAAAAAGAATGAAGCACTTCTCTAAGGTTTTTAGGAAGAATTGAAAATCTTCCTCAATTTTCACAATAGAACAATAGCTAATAAAATGGAGTGAATGTGAGAATAAGACAATCTCTGTTCTGTAACTCCATAGAGCTAGTTGAGGAACGCAAAGGTCATTAGTTAACACTAAGAACAGTAGGTGAAATATTGTTGGGAAACTGGATATTCACCTTACATAACACAAAGGAAAAATTCATCCTAAAGAAATGAGATCTGGCTATGGTCAAGTGATCCAGTTCGGCGAACCAGGGCATTTGAGAGGGCAGGGCACTCAATCAACAATAGATCAGTGCTACAGGTGCAAACCACTGAAAATACCATGAGTTCAGTCAGGCACACTCTAGCCCTCAAAGTGACACCCTGACCTTAATACTTTAAGCAAGTCCTGTGCAGTAGATCTGCCCAAGGTTCAACAGGCTCAATACAGGGGAAAATTGGAAGGAAGGCCAAATACTGATGAAGAATTTATGCATTTTAAGTATGGTATTAACAAAGAATTTTCAGAGTATCAATATCAACTGCCAGAAGAACAAACAAATCTTGTCTTGGCAAGACTGCCAGAATGTTCCTTAGAAGCAAGGATGGCGGGGCTTTGTCTCACAGACTTTGGCCATGTTATCAGGAGAGACCAGTTCCTGGTCAAAGGTCACATTACCAGTTCCTTGGTAAAGTGGAGAGCGACAAAGAGGCAAGCCCTTGAGATGGCTGCAGCAGTGGACTCTAACACATGTCAGGCTGGCCCAGGATCAGCCGGTGTTGCACTGTCGTCCACCGGGCTTCTATGAGGCAGAACTGACATGCGGGCACCTCCCTAAGTGCAAACAGACAGGTAATCCCCAGGCACCCTGGAATGTGCAGTCCCTACGCTGACTGAGGATGTGAGGGAGTCAGGAACACAATTGGCAGAGTACCGAGAGGAAGCACTTCAAAAAATCCAGAGATGGCAAATTCTACAAGGTATTTGAGAGACAGTTGGAGAAAATGTAATATGGTTTGGACAATAGATGATATTATATAATTATAGTTAATGTTTTAAAGCAGCGGCTCCCAACCTGTGGGTCGCCACCCCTTTGGGGGTCAACAACCCTTTCACAGGGTCACCCAATTCATAACAGTAGCAAAATGACAGTGATGAAGTAGCAACGGAAGTAATTTTATAGTTGGGGGAGGGGTTAGCACAACATGAGGAGCTGTATGAAAGGTCGTGGCATCAGGAAGGTGGCGAACCACTGGTGTGAAGTATGACACTAGTCTTGTAGTAGCCCTGGTAGCAAGGCGAGTCAACCTGTGGGGCTGCTGACTGCAAGGCTAGCAGTTTCAAATCACCAGCTGCTCTGACAGAGAAAGATGAGGCTTTCTACTCCCATAAAGGTTACAGTCTCAGAAACCCACAGGGGCAGTGGCTAGGAAGCAGAGTCGACTCCGGGGCAGTGAAACTCCCTATGGACAGCCAGAACCCTTGGTTCCTTGGTTTGGAGCCTTAGGATCTTGGTTTCATGGGCCATCTCAGTTCATTGGTCTGAAAACATGATGAGTGCTTCTGTCCTACTGCCTAGTTTGTTGTATAATGCTCGAACTCTTAAAAGCTTGCCAGTGGCCATCCAAGGCACAACAAGTGGTTTCTAGTCCTCTGGAGCTGCGGTTCTCAACCTGTGGGTTGCGACTCCTTCACAGGGCTCACCCAATTCATCACAGTAGCAAAATTATAGTGATGAAGTAGCAGTGAGAATAATGTTATGGCTGGGGATCATCACCACATGAGGAATTGTATTCAAGGGTCGCGGCCTTAGGAAGGTTGAGGACCACTGCTCTGGAGCATCAGAGGGAGATGAGTGAGGAAGAGAGAGGATGTGGAGTGTGTGGCTAATTGCCTCCATGAACAACTGCCTCCTTTGCAATGAGACCAAGAGAACTAATTGGTGCCCAGCTACCATTGCTGAATATTTTGAGCAGAGAATCCAGATCAAAAGGGGGAAATGAGGAACAGAATTTCAAATTCTCATGGACTTCAGATTTTCAGGAGCTACGCATGGCAAACAAACTCCTGACATGATTGCTCTGAGGTAATCTTGAAATCTTACACCAAAAATATTCCCCAAAGTCCTCTTTCAACCAAACAATCATCTTGTTTAACTAGGGGGCGGGGGGAGTCCGCCTTGAGGATTGCACCCTTTTAAAAACCATCTCTCGCTGTCATGAGTCAATTCCGACTCACAGTGACTGCGTAGCTGGGCTCAAATCGATAACAGCAACTCGGAAGACCACGCAAGACCCCGAGGGGCAGTGAATGTATGTGAATGGGGGAAGAATCACTCAAACGGAGGGTGTGAATGGTCGCAATGAATGTCACTGAATTCTATATGTAGAAATAGTTGAATCGATCTGTTTTGCCGGATGCATCCTGAACAATGCTAAGGCATTCAACTGTGTGAACAATAAGAAACTATGGATAACCGTGAGACGAACGGGAATTCCAGAACACTTAGTTATGCTCATGCGCAATCTGTACATAGATCAAGAGGCAGTTCTGCGAACAGAACAAGGGTTCTGAGACAAAGTCTTCCTATCCTCACTTCTAAGGAGCAGTCAAGGCTGTACTTTTTTCCAACATAGATTTTTTTCAGTCTTCTGTCAATCTATGACATAGTCAATATTCTTTGCCAACACTATAATTCAAATGGTCACTCTTCCTTCCATTGCTAGCCAAACAAAACGGAGTCAATAAAAACCAGGTTTGAAGCACTTTGCACGGAGGACAAAGAACATATAAGCTTGACACCGAACATGCTGAGAGCATGGATCATTGAAACGACCCACGGGTTCCTTGGAAACCACCAGCTGCCTGCGCCATCTCCTGGGGAGAAAGCCCAGACATTCAGGGCAATCGGTTTGCTACTTGGTTAGTTTTGCTCTCTGGTTCAATTACTGCATTGCCTGCCACAGAATTGTTTTCTACCTTCATCTCCAGCATAGACATTTCTGCAGCAGCTTTTTAAACTCCAAGACCCAAAGCACCATTTATCACGATGCTTCTAAGGGAAAAATGCTTTCAAGTTCCAAGCAACCTACTTACCAAACAGCCAAATTAATGATTGGATGCAACTTGATTTAAAGCAATAAATTTTCTGTAATGTTTTGCACACTTCAGTGATAAATAGTGTGTGTGTGTGTGTGTGAGAGAGAGAGAGAGAGAGAGAGAGAGAGAGAGAGAGAGAGAGAGAGAGAGAGAGAGAGAGAGAGAGAGAGAGAAGAGAATTAAAAATTCTAAATATGGATGCCAGGTGTTGCATGTTCAGACTGACCAAGTGTAACTCCCTCCTCCTCCCTCCCCAACTCTTAAAGCAGCAGAACCATTTCTTTATAAACATGCATCTCTATTTTAAAGAAATAAATAACCGCGGTCAAAAATAAGATCGAAATTCTGAAAGCTTGGGGTGGGGGGCTAGCTATACAATTGCACAATATTGAAAAAAGAGGCGAATTTCCACTTTATTATTATAGATTCAGGCAAAACAGCAAAAGAACCTCAAGTACGGGGAGAGAGAAGAGATCAAAGTCACCTGACGACTTGGTTTGACTCTGAGTTCAGCGAAGTGGTCTCCAAGACGAGGTTTCCAGTGCGCTTCAAGAAAACCCCAGTCTTTTAAACGAAGCTTTTCAAACTATATGGTGGAGACAGTGTAAGGCCTGTCCACTTGATAAATCAATGTCATCAGACAGTGCACACTTCAGAAAGGAAGGGCACACTCAAAGAAGACGGCTGTGTACTGCACCCCTGACTGAACCTCTTTCTTCAGTCTCGTTCTCTCTGACTTCCTCTTGCTAACGGGGTTGACGTGGTGAGAAATATGCTCCCAAGGCAAAGAAATCACTTCCACTATTGTTTCTTTCTTTCCCTTTCAAAGTCATTTATTCCCTGGTGTTTAGTCAGGCATCATATTCTTAGTTAACACCTTGGTGTGATGAAACATTTCTACCTCTGTAAGCATTGGCTCGTAATTTTCTACACCCCTGAATGGTAGGGGAGTGGGGGGTGCAAGCTTGGGCAGTGCACATGAGACAGTCTCCACATTCTGGCTTCTAAGGAACATTCTGGCTGTACTTCTTCCAAGACAGTTTACTTACTCTTTTGGCAGTCCACGGTACTTACAATAAATATCTTCACCAGCACCAGTTCTTTAGTCTTCCTATTCAGCGTGTAACTTTCCATAGGAGGCAATTGAACATGCAATGTCTTGGGTCAGGCACACCTTAGTCCTCAAATAACCTCCTAGCTTTTAAAGAGACCTTTAAAGAGACCTTAAGCATGAGATTGACCTAATACAATGCATGATTGGGTCTCCTGATGGCTGCTTCCATGAACACTGACTGTAGATCCAAGCAAGACTAAATGCTTGAAAACTTCCTTCTTTTCTCCATCTATCATAATGTCACACATTTGTCCAGTTGTGAGGATTTGGGCCTTCTTTACATAGCGTGGCAATCCATGCTGAAGGCTGCGATCCTTGATTTTCATGAGCAAGTGCTTCGAGTACTCCTCATGTTCAGCAAGCAAGGTTGTATTGTCTGTCTAGCACAGCTTGTTAATCAGCCTTATTCCAATCCTAATACCACTTTCTTTTTTTTAAATCTTGTTTCCCTGATCATTTGCTCAGCATACAGATTGAATGACTTGGTGCTGCCACCTGCCACCAAACGGATTTCACAGCTGCACCCTGTAAGAACAGAGTGACCCCGTAGGGTTTCCTAGGCTGGAATTTCATAGGATCGCTAATCTTATTCTTCCAGGTTCTCTCGGTGGGTGCCAGCAGCCTACCTTATCAACCAATAGTTTCAACATGAGATGGGGACAGCAGAGTCTTTACATATCATTCCTTTAGCGCACAGAGCTATGCATGACTTCCCAAGTCACATGTCTTAATTGCACACAGATAGTTACACACACACTTCTCCAGACTGACACGGAGTCCATGAAATTTTAGTATAATGTCCCCCTAAAAATGCAAATATCCTGCATTTTCCCTTTCCAATACACATCCCGAGGATTCACTTCTTTACAGCAAGTGACACGAAGAAAAGTTGCCTTAATTCATGATGGCACTTGGAAAACGGATGGATGGGGTGCTTTGGATGAGCTGTTTTCAAGTTTTACAACTTTTTGATATACTCCAAGCACGCTAAATGTGGAAGGAATTTTGATGTTGCCTGCTTCCCGGGGTTGGAAACGGGTGTGTTAGTATCTGCGTAAGGGTTCGGTAAAGGAACCGTGGAAGTGCAGTGATTAAGGTGGGTGGCTTTAACTCAAGTGTTGTGGGAGATGTGACCATATGCTTTTGTAAAAAACCAAACTAAAATAACCCTATAAGCCAGTTCTATTGTGTCCTTTAGGGTTGCTATGAGTGGAATCAACTTGATAGCAGGGGGTTTGTTTGTTTAAGGGCGTTGTGTGCTGGGACCATAAACAACCTCAGTCCACCAGTCACCACCTGAAGGACTGATGAACAGATGGAATGGATAGAAAGACTGAGAAAGCCAGGTTTGTGCCTGAGGGAATTCTGAAAAACAGGTTTCTCTGGTTCCCATAAATTAAGCTGAATCACTGCCCTGTTTCCTGGAACCTGCAGCCCACACTGTATTGCCTTCTCTCCCAGCCCTTCTTCTGTTGGTCACACGGGTCTCTTATTTAAACCTGACACCTCATGATTCCAGTTCTTATCCTCTAGGACAGTTCACCTTCCCCCAGTGATAATGGAGCCACTGCCCATGACCTTTCTTGCACCCTAGTCAAAATATCAAGGAATACTGGTGGTGTAGTGGTTATGTGTTGGACTGCTAACTGCAAGGTCAGCAGTTCAAAGCCATGAGCAACTCTACAGGAGAAAGACAAGACTGTCTACTCCATAAAGAATTGCAACCTGAGAAACCCACATTGGGCAGTTCCACCTGTTCTATAGGGTCTCTGTACGTTGAAATCGACTCAATGGCAGCAAGTGAGAGTCAGAATATCCATGGTATCACCTTCTTCCCAGATGTTTGCTGGTTTCAACCTGGGGCGAGTATTTGCCAGAAATGGAGAAACTGATTCTCAGGATGACTCCAATTGTGCCTCTCTCTAGTTGGACTGGATTCTACTGACAGATTCCACCGCACTACCCAAGGACCACCATCATGAGGTTTACATGTGCCTCTCAGCCAGTGTCCAATCTACTCTCACGTGTGTGTGAGTTATGCAAGTGTGTGCAGTCTTGCAGCAAGCCCAGCTCCACTCATCGAGACCCCACGTACTAGAGTAGAACTGTCCCATAGTTTCCTGGTTGTAATCTTTATGGGACAAAATCATCAGGTCTCTTCTCCAGCAGAGTTGTTGGTGGACTTAAACTGCCAACCTTTGGATTAGCAGCTGGGTGCTTAAACATTGTGTCCCCAAGGACCCTTGAGGAACGTAGATGCCTTTAATCTTTACAACCCCGTGAGGGATGGGTATTCCTGATTCACCGACGAGGAACCTGGGGTTTGTAGAGTTTAATTAGCAACTAATGAAAGCAGAGAGAGTGATTCAACCACTGTGTTACCTGAACTATTAATCATTCCTGTTTTCACCACCGAATTTTGTTGTAAATAATAAAACAGAAACTTTGGACATTTCCTAGGAAATGATTACAGTCAATTGTCATTATTCACAGGATTTCTTAAGGAGTTGCTGTGACCACTGTCAGGGAATCCTGAACCAATGCTCCTCAGGGAAACACAGGGCGAAGTTCCCATAACCGCAGGTCACAACATTTTTGTCACTACGTAACCTTGTTTTATGTTCATTTCTGTTCAAACGTACCTATATACTATGTATTGATTCTTAATATCGAACTCATGACCAACAGCACTGTAAGTCATGCCTGAGGGAATTTTACTAGCACACATATTTTCTCTGTAAGGCACAGGCTTCTTATACTTTGGATCCTTGGACAATATTCAGCACTGCCCTTGTCCATCTAAAACAGTGAAACCCAAAGGCACAACCATGCAAACAACACGTCACTCAATAGACCACACAACAAATATTGGTTGACAGTATGAGAGCTGAAGAGAGGAGGCAGAAATCGGCTGTGTTTAACCTCACCTAAGGATGGGCATATTGGACGAGTCAAAGGTTTTATCCCGCTACTCATGTCTGCAAATGACTGTGCACGTGTTGTGAGCCTTGATTGGGAGATTGCAAGTTAAGTTTTCGGGAGTCAGGGAATTTACACATCTGCATTCCATGAGTTCACTTCCCTATGGTTTTCCTTGCTTTCTCTCCACCAATCACTCACCCAGGGGCTGATGTACCTCCCTCTCCCTCCTAGCTGAGTGGATAATTCTAGTTTCCTAGTCTCACCTCCTTGCCCTCTGCTACTCAGATGCAATCAGAACAGAAACAAATCAGCTAGCAATCCAGAATCCTCACCAGCAAAGTGAAAGAAAAGAAAAACGTGTCCAAAGATGTTGGGAGGGTTTCAAGCAGGTTGACAAAGTCAAAGATCTAGAATTGTGTTCCACAAAGTGAACTGGCCATGCTGGAACCACTCGAATACCAGCTACTGTGCCCATTGCTCTTGACCATTTGTAAAGCTCTTTCACATGCACTGGTGGACTTGAACATCATAACAACTTATGACTGGAAGGCTATTCTTAGGCCCATTTTCCAGAGGAAAAAACTGAGGTGTGCCATAATGAAGTGATTTACCCACAGTGAGTCAACGTGAGAATCGAAGCCAGGTATTCTGACGTGGGGGCATGCGTTCTTTCCACACTCCCACACAGCTATCTGTTGAATTAAATTCTCAGACGAATGCACCTTTATTTCTCCTTTTCTCCAAATGACAAGAGACAAAATTCAGAAAGAGCTGAGAACGTGGTCTAAAGTTCTGCAGGTCAGACATTCCCTTGCTACCAAATGTGGAAGTCACTGACCTTTTTATTTCACACCCCAGTAAGTTTCAGATCAGTGGAGCAGCAAGCACAGATTACTTTGTAAATGATTCTGGAACAAATAGGAAGCTATCTGTGAGAAAGGAAACTTGGATCCTGCCGTACACGCCCATCTAGCCATCTCACCCACAGCCATCGAGTTGATTCTGGCCCTGCACCTCCTGTAGGGCTGTTAAAGCTGTAACTCTTCGTGGATTTGTTGTTGTCAGGTACTGTTGTGCTGATTCTGACTCAAAGAAATGCTATGTATGACAGAAAGAAATACTGCCCTGTCCTGTGCCATCCCCACAATTGTTATGTTTGAACCCATTGTTGTGGCCACTGTGAGCGTCTTCCTCCTTTTCACTGCCCTCTATGGAACTAGAAAGCCTTACCTCTCCCTCGCCCATTGAGCAGCTGGTCCCTTTGAACTGCTGACTTTGCAGTTAGCAGCCCAACTCCCAACCTACTACACCACCAGAGCTCCATTTTGTGATGTGTTAAAAATCTTCATCTGTCTGTCTATGGCTACTGTTTCATTTTGGAGGAGGCTGTCTGTTAATGTCAATGCGGCAGGATTGGCATGAAGCAGGGAACCAATAGGGAGGTCTGCGGGGCTGGCTCCAATCCCAACTATGAGGACACCCCACCCCCTCCCCCCGGAAGAATGCGCTTCAGAGGACAGCACTGAAGCCACATTTCAGGAAGAGGGGCATGTCTGATCAGAGCACACAGGAGCAAACGAAGAGGGAAGAAAAGAGAGTGGAACATATCCTGGCCCACCAATCCCCAAGGACGATATTCCTGCTCAGAGCAACCAATGCAGAGAGAGGACCATAGGGCCAGTCCCACCATAAGACATGCCGTCTGTCCCTCACTGATTCAAAGGCCTACCAGGGACAACACTGGAGGCACAGTGTGGGAATTGTGCCCAACCTGACCCTGCCACATAGGAGCAAGGGCGTGACACATAGGTAAGGGCGTGCCACAGAGCAGCAAGGGGAGCAAAGCATTGAAGTCCCTGGGGCTGGCACCTCATCAGACTGGACTGGAAAGCACTCCTAAAGGTTAACAAACAAACAGACCTGGAACTATTTACAGGCTTTACTTCTTTTTGGTCACTGGGCTTTTGCTGTTGTTTGGTTGTTTGGTTTTGCTCTGTCTTATATTTGTGCTTATTATTGTCTCTGCATGTCTGTCTAGATAAGCTAGGTGGGATAAACAATCCAGAGGAGAAAATAATGGGACCAACCGTTCTGGGGGGACACGGGACAGGGGGAGGCTGGGGAAAGGAAGTGGGTGTTAACAAATCCAGGGGAAAGGGAAAAACAAGTGATCTAAAATTGATGGCAAGGAAGGTGTAGGAGGCCTGGTAGGGCTTGATCAAGGGCAGTGTAGCCGAGAGGAATTACTGAAACCCAAATGAAAGTTGAACATGATAGTGGGACAAGAGGAAAGTAAAAGGAGTAGATAAAAGAACTAGGAGGCAAAGGGCATTTATAGAGGCCTAAATATAGGCATGTACATATGTAAATATGTTATATATGATGATGGGGAAATAGAACTATGTACATATATTTATAGGTTTAGTATTAAGGCAGTAGATGAACATTGGGCTTCTACTCAAGTACTCCCTCAATGCAAGAACACTTTGTTCTAATAACCTGGCATTCCATGATGCTTGCCTTCCTGACAAGATTGCTGAAGACAAAGTGGGTGCATAAGCAAATGTGGTGAAGAACGCTGATGGTGCCTGACTATCAAAAAATATCCCCCCAAAAGCAGCCATCTAGCTGAGAAGCAACAAAGTCCACATGGAAAAAGCACCCCAGCTTGTATGATCATGAGATGTCGATGGGATCAGGTTTCAGGCATCAAAGACCCAGAACAAAAAATCATATCAATGGGAATGAGGGGGAGGGCAGAGTGGAGACCCAAAGCCCATCTATAGACAATTGTATATCCCCTTACAGAAGGGTCACAAGGAAGAGACGCGTCAGTCAGGGTGCACTATAGCAATAATGAAACACAACTTTCCTCTAGTTCTTTAGTGCTTACTCCACCCCGACTATCATGTCCCCAATTCTACCTTACAAATCTGGCTAGGCCAGAGCATGTACACAGTTACAGATAAGAGCTGGAAACACAGGTAATCCAGGACAGATAACCCCCTCAGGACCAATAATGAGAGTAGTGATACCAGGGAAAGGGATGGTGGGAAGAGAAAGGGGGAACAGATCACAATGATCTACATATGACCCCCTCCCTGGGGGAAAGACAACAGAAAAGTGGGTGAAGGGAGACATCAGCCAGTGTAAGACATGACAAAATAATAATAATTTATAAATTATCAAGGGTTCATGAGGAAGGGAGGGTGGTGAAGGGAGGGAAGAATTGAAGAGCCTATACCAAGACCTCAAGTAGAAAGCAAATGTTTTAAGAATGATGATGGCAACGAATATACAAATGTGTTTGACACAATGAATGGATATATGGATTGTGATAAGAGCTGTATGAGCCCCCAGTAAAAGGACTTTTAAATAAATAATTAAATGCTAAATGGAAATTGGCAGATGAATGCCTGTTTCTCTATCTTCTGACATATGAAACAGGTACAAACTAGCACACATCTTCACCATGGGGATAACTGATCAATCTTGTCTGCAATCTTTTGAAGCTCTTATTGTATATTACTGAATGCTCAATAATATCTTAAGCTTGGGTGTGCGAAAAAATGAAGCTTTTTCCCACTTGGTGACATAGTGATATACATGAAAGGAATGGAGAATGGTCATACTTATTTGCTAATAAAAATATTATTGATAGGGGGGGGGAAAGCCAGGATTGTGGTGTAGTGATCTTGAGGGGGTAACTGAAGTCACAGCCCTTAGTCTCCTGCGGGATGTGGTCTTGTTTCTAGTGTGTAGGAATGCTTTGCCGACCCACCGATTAGCTGCAATCTGATATCTTTGCTAAGCAAGAACTAAATTCCTATTTAGGCAAACTATTCTTCACTTAGAGGCAAATAACCAGCTTCTTTCTTAAGAAACCCATGAGAGTGGAGTCACAGAACTGGCTGAGACCAGATCTAGCATACCAAAATGTCCTTCACCTGACCTTTTGACATCACGAGGCTGAAAATACACCTCCATCAACACCCACATGTGGGCAAAACACCGTCTTGTATGCACCCCCACATCTGAGCATGTGCAGATGGTTAGTTCTTGGACCAAATCATCATGATAGACACCAACGAGATGCCGGTTACTGTCTTAGAAGACAAATACAACAACAAAAAGCACCCTCTGGCTCAGGATTCAGGGAGACATCTTTGCAGCATAAGTTCCAGTATAATTCTTCGCTTGGCCAACCAAGTAGGAGCTTCTTCTTTCACTTTTGGTCATTTTAATGTCTCTGTAGCCACGGTAACTCAGAGCGATCCGATACATAGGTTTGCTCTGAGTTGGCACTGACTTGATGGCAGTGAGTTTGGTTTCTGGTTTATCCGTGGTGGGCACAACCTGGGAGCCTGTGGCGACACTTTGGTCCAGCTCACTCGCTTTCTCTGAATCTTGTGTCTGATTCATCATGCTCTGAGCTCTTCTTGGGAATTGAACCAATCGCCTACTGCCTGACCTGAGTCAGCGGCCTGTTGTGTGACTTGCTGATTTGAGTTCGTCAGCCTCTGCATTCATACGAGCAAGGAGAGCCCTCCAGAGTGGCATCTGAATGATGGGTTTGGGACTTGCTAGTCTTCGCTACTACATAAGTGATTGGACAGTTTGTGAGTACTGGGAGCAGATGCAACAAATCTTGGGGCTCTAAGACATGAAGGAGAATGCTCAGAAATGATAGAGTAGTTCAGTGTTTTGGAAAAGTTGGAGATCTGGGATGCCTTTAACCTTAAGCTCACAGGGGCCAGCCCTGTGTGGATCCTTCTAAAATAAATTCTTTATGCACTTCCAAACTTCATTTTGCACACATAGTGCAAAAAATAAACTGGATCAGAGATTCAGGCATAGAAGTAAAACCATAAAATTCCTAGAAAACAACATCAATAACTTAAGATTGTGCCTCTCCCCATTCTCTGTTTAGAATCTCAGAGTGGGAAGTGTTTCTAAATATCACAAAACATAGAAGCCATTAAAGGGTGATATACTTAACTATGTCAAATAAAATCTGCACAAATAAAAAAGCACCATCATTTACTAGGCCAAAAGGCAAATAATAAACTTGAAAAATATCTGCAACCTACGGTCTACACAGAACCTCACCTCGCCTCCCATTGAATGGGTGCTGACTTCCAGCAACCCTATAGGACAGGGTGGGACTGTCCCTGTGGGTTTCTGAGACTGTAGCTCATTAAGGGAGTAGAAAGCTCTGCCTTACACCCATAGAGTCACTTGTGGTTCTGAACTCTCGACCTTGTCCTTAGCAGCCCAACTCACAACCACTATTCCACCAGGGTGCCCTATACAGAGAACGAAGACTGATTTTTAAATATATAAACCAATCCCACAAGTCAATCACAGAAAAAATAGGCAGACGATATAAATGAATAGTTTGCACCATTACACACAGTCCTTAACTAGATGAAAAGATATCCATCCTCACTCATATTAAAGGAGATGCAAATGAAAATTCTACGGATGTCCCCCCACCCGCACCGCTCAAGGCAGATTTGGAATCGATCCTAATGTCTGGGAACACGCTGTATTGGTGAAGTGTGAGGAAACAGGTCCATTCTCACTTTCCTGGTGTGTAAACGGAGTGCAAATTAGCACATTCTCCCCTCAGAGCATGGAACCGAGTGGCAATCGCTAACATTAGTGCACACAGGGAGGCTACGGGGCAGGGAGCCCCCGGGGCGTAGTGGCTGTGCACTGGGCTGCTACCCACAAGGTCAGCAGGGCACAACCACCTGCTCTCGGAAGGAGAAAGATGAGGCTTTCTACTCCCATAAGAAGTCACTGTCTAGACAGGAGCATATACGCAGCTGTAGACAACTGCACCCCGGGAGCAGGAAGGGGAAGAGCGGTACCAGATGGGAAGGGGGTGAGGGGAAGAAGGGGAAACCAATCACAATGATTGACAACAATCACACACACCCCTCCAAGAGAAAGAACAACAGAAACCATGAAAATACTAATAATCTATAATCTATCAAGGGGTCACCAGGGGACGGGTGAAAGGGGAGGAAGAGGAGCTGATACCAAGGGCTCAATAAACCTATGTACAAATGTGCCGATTACAATTGATGTATGGCGTGTAATAAGCATTGTGAGAGCTCTCAATAAAAAGATTTTAAAAAGAAAAAAGTTACTATCTCCTCCTTTTGGCTGGAACCGCCATCTTTCAGCGACCGCCAAGACGACGAACATCAAGTGGGACACAGCCTTGAACACCTTATGACAATTCCAAAGACAGAGCTTAGGACTCCATCAGCTCCAGGTTGCCTTCCCTCGTCTGTGGCTTAGGAATCAGTCGGCTTGCACACCAGGACAGCGACCTTTCGGTCTCTAAGCTTCGCACAGTGGCGAGGCCAGGTTCTCTCACGAGCATGAGCCAGACAGTCTTTGAACCAGTTTATTCCAACGGCCATTCACCCATGCCAACCAATACAATAGCAAGTCAAGGAAAACAGGCAAGACTGACCAGCCAGAGGGAGGGAGGGAGATTTCTGCTCCACTGATGCGGTCAGAGGCTAGCTCTACCCCTCTGGGCTCCTCGCTGGATGCTTGTACAATTTAAGCGGCTCGGGGGGTGGGGATGGGGGTGGGGATGGGGAGGAAGGGGGGTAAGTCAAAAGTGGTGCTTCATCCGACAGCCAGCCTTGGTTCCCGGCCAGGCCAGGTTTCCTTTTTGTCAGCTGTGTTGTTGTTGTTTACTTCTTTATTCTTGTCAGCTCTTTGCTGTCCACGGTCACTCCATTTTGTATGCTCAATTCAGGCCCCCGCTGCAAGTTCCGCAGGCCCTTTAGGAAGCCACCTGCGTGGGAATCTACAAGAGAGGTGACATGTGGACATCAAGGGTATGGACACTGTCCAGAAGGGGAGGCTGCACACGTGAGCACGGCAGAATCAGACGCATCTACAGCGTGACCCAGCACGCCACAGGCACCACTGTGACCCAGCAGGTCAAGGGCAAGATCCTCACCCAGAGAATTCGCCTGTGCACGGAGCACTTGAAGTATTCGAAGAGCCCAGGCAGCGACTGAAGAAGGAGGCAAAGGAGAAGGGCCCATGGGTGCAGCTGCAGCGCCAGCCTGACCCCCCAAGATAGGCCCACTTTCTGTGGACCAGTGGGAAGGAGCCCAAGCTGCTGGAGCCCACGCCCTAGGAGTCCATGGCTAGTCTGTGAAATAAAGGTCCCCCCCACCCCCCAGGAAGGGGGCAGAGTTCTAGGGTGACTCTGAGTCAGAATGGACTCAATGGCAATGAGTAGTCTGTTTGAGTTTTTTTGAAGGCCCAGTGGCTTCCACATCTGACTGCTAATTAAAAATTCACAAGCAGCTCTCTATAGAAAAGGTGTGGGTATCTCTTTCTGAAAAGATCACGGCTTTGGAAATCCTATGGGGCAGTAGACCCATAGAGTCACATGGGATTTTCACTTACCCAGCGGTACCAGGGAAGAAAGGCCTGGCTACCCACTTCCTTCAGGATTAGAGTCAAGGAACAGTTCAACTTTGTAACACAGGGGTTCACTGACTCAAAGCCAATGGTTTGCCTTTAGGGTTTATAAACCAATCTATTGTCTTTGCCATTTTAAAATATTGAATATCAATTTCTGTGATGTTTTTAGAAAATGAGCAATTGCTCACAAACAAAGGTGATTCATTCTGATGCCCGATTATTTTAAAATATAGCACCTAGGCTCTTAAAGTCTTAGGAGTCAGCTAAGTCCACATGGAAGCTGCACACCAGCCCGTATGAGTCAAATATTGTAAATAATAAAATCCAAACCCAGAGGAGGAAATGATATCAGAACCTAGAGTCTAAAGTCCAGTTTGCGGAGCATTACAGATAACAGTGGAAAGCCCCAAATCTGTTTGCGGAGTCCCTGTGTGGACTGTCTCCCGTGAATCTCCACCGACCACAGTCTGGGAGGCGAAAGCCTTAATATCACACAAAGAACACTGTCAAGTGGATTTTAGCAGCTGGAGTTAGGCAGGATGTACACACGTTGTCATTCGTTATCCCTTTGGACCCACTTTGGATTGATACTGTTTTTTAAAAACATTTTCTGCTTTCTTTTTGTTTGAACTTTTGCTCTGTTTTATTTGGTCATTGCTGCTGGATCCTTTTAATTTTTTGCCTTGGTTTTGTATGTTTTTCTGTACAGGGACGTCAGGATGGGTGGATGTATGAAGACACCCCAACAGGAACGAGTACCAGCAGGAAGAAAATGTTCTCACGTTGCATTGTGGTGACAAACACACAACCCTCCTTGATATAGTTGAAGTGTTGAGTTGTATGACAAGTTCATCATATCTCAAGAAAACCATTAAAAATAAAAAGATTTTGTGCAACACACACACACACACACACACACACCATGATTCTTTCTGAGAAACGCAGACAGGATGAAATTCTCAAATTTGTTTGATGATGAACAGAGTTTGATATCGTGTTTACTAATGTGAGATTGTTTCTGTGGGGCCGTTTAACCCCCCTTTCCTCCCAGGTGTTGATAAAAGACTGTTACTTCCTGGGAGGGGCCAGAGAGGGGTTGGCTGCATCCCCAGTAAAACCACTGTTGGTACAACTGTGTGCCACCAGCACTGGAGGCCTGGGTGCTCTCTTCTCGTCTGCGGGTTAGGAGTGTGTCATCAACAGAATGCTGAATCGCTCTCGCTGCCAAACTGGAGTCCGTAACCCTATAATTAGAGAGAGCCATCTTTGCCCAAGAACCTGTGTTTCCATCTGTAGATGCATGATGGCCCCTCCTTGCCATAAGGAGGTGAGGGGCTGTGGGAGAAGATCATTCTTGCTTGAACACTTAACAAAGGGAGGGACAGAAGACCACCTACATAGAATAAGTTAGAGAAGCTGGCTCTGAGACTGAGATTAATGTACAGGAAGTTCCTGGGAATGCCTTGGGGTCAATGTCGGTGAGACCCTAGAGGAGGCTGCGGGAGCAGGTAAAAGACACCGTGGTCACAGCACAAGTCTCAGCCAATCCCACAGATGGTCTGGAGCTAGGGGGGCCCTTCAGGATTGTTGTCCCCTGCTCCAGGGTCAACAGCAGCAGTGAACCTCAGCTTCCAACACTCCCAGCAGCGGGGAAATTGAGAACCTTCATTCTGAAAGGGGTCCAGGCAGCATCCCATAATGCACACTACAGGGGACCCCCTGGCTTTGATGATGTATATTTAGAGCAGGAGGGGAAGGAACTGAGTAACTGGGAGTAGAGGCTGTCACTATCACAGGGTAACTTGTGAAAGCTGGGACCCGAGAGGGCTGCCTTGTTCCCACCTGTCGCACAAGTTGTCTGCCGCCGAAAGGTGCCGTCCTAACCACGCTTCTATCACTTGTTTTAGTGGGAAATATTCGCATTTTCCTTCCCTGACAGGTCTCTGCTTCACAAAGGTTCTGGATTTTGCAGGTTTTACTCTACTAACCTTCATTCACCTTGAATTCACTTCCTTCTGACCGGAGACTGGCCCGAACCCTGGACTTACAAATACGACTGCATGCTGTTAAAACCTCTCAGGTGAGGCTACTAAGGAAAACCAGAACCTCTCCACTGACTGCCGACCCTAAACATAAAATAAATAAAAACATTCCCAGCTTGGTTTCAAAGAGCTTACTGTTTATAGTCCGATTGCTTTCCAAGTCATTGTCTAAATGATTGTCTACTTACTTTTTCCCATTGTTTGTCATATTACCTCCTTGGTCTACAACGTTTGCCCTCTAGTTTCCATTCCCACTGCCATGGGCTCAGATGTCATCTACTTGGAGTTTAAGGAGCCCTGGAATCACAGTGCTCAAAGCACTGGGCCAGTAACCGAACGTCAGTGGTTCAAACTGAGCAGCTGTTCTGAGAGAGAGAGAGAAAGATGAGGCGACCTGCTTCCAGAAAGACTTCCACGGAGCTTTGGACACCCTCTGGGGAAATTCCACATGGAATCCAGTCAATGGTAGTGGGTTTTTGGCTTTAGCAAATGCTTTCCTAAACATCTGCATTCAATTTGCCGCACAGCCTCACCGAAGCATGTCTGAGTCCCTTTGTCTACCATATCGCTTCCCATGCCACTTATCACCCTACTCTATTTGATACAGTATATAGATATATATATATAATTTAGTTATCTGTGTATCGTTAGTTGTAGGAAGTTCCAGGAGCCCTAGTGGTGTAGTGGAGTGCATGTTGGATTGGTAACCGAAAGGTCAGTAGTTCAAAACCACCAGCCTTTCTGCAGGAGAAAGATGGGCTTTCTACTCTCGGGAAACCCATAGGGGCAGTTGTACTCTGTCCACTGGGGTCACTAGGAGTCAGAATGGACTCAATGGCAGTGAATGAATGAAAGGAAGTCCCTAGGTGGAGTCAAGAGGTAAGTGCCTTGCTACTACCTGAAAGGTTGGCAGTTCAAATCCACTCTGAAACACGTTGGAAGGAAAGCCTACTGCTCCATTGCTAAAAGATCACAGCGTGTAAGAGTCCCAAGGAGCAGAATTCTACATGGGGCTGCCTGGCGTCAGAACGGACTCAATGGCAAGGGGTTTATGAACAAAGAACAAACAAACCCACTCCTATCAGGTTGATTCCAACTCACAGCATCCATATGTAGGATTTCCAAAGCTGTGAGTCTTTATGGAAGCAAATAACTTCACCTCTCTCCCGGGAAGCAGCTGGTAGTTTTCAATGACCTGGCAATGAGCAGGTCCGTGCTTATCTGATAGAGCAACTAGAGGCTCCTCAATCGCTTTATACTAAACGATATTTTTCTGCTTGAATGTTCCTCTGATAGAAAGGGGATTCCATGAGGTCCGTGTTTTGGGTCTGTTTTATTCACTCTGTGTTCCTTGCCTAGTTAATGCGTAACACATAGCAGGCATCCAATGAATATTTGCAAAATGAATGAATAGCACCAGTTTAGGCTTTCCTGAGCTCCCTCCTGATGAATGCAGCTGGGGCTTGGCCCAGGTCTCCCCTTTCCACACGGCCGTACACATCTCTGCTGGCGCATCCTTCTGTGGCCTTGCTGGATTGCCACGGTTCTGCTCAGAAATTCTCCCTGGCTCCGGAGTGCCAACACAGGCCGTTAGCTTTCTCCAAGATGTGATCCAAACCTAACCTCCTTGTTTCCCCACAACCCGCCTTCATTTTTGTGTCAATTCCTACCCGCCACTCCCAGCCTTTGGTTCCCCTTTTGGAGCACTGTTCTTAGGGCAGGGCGAGGGGGGCATGCCCTCCACGGTATTCAAAAGAGTGAATGTAAGAATAATCATGTCTCAAGCAAACATTCACAGGTGGTGGTTATTATTAGGTCGTGGTGTTATGATATCAACAGCTTCTCAATTACGGTAGGTGTTTCCTGATGGTAGAGGTCAAAGACATAAGCCAACGTCTCCAGGCACGTAGTGGCTCTAGCGACTCGGATTGTTGCGGGGTGCTGAGCACCTAGTGGTAGCTGGCAGAAACAGATGGCTGGTTGTTCTAGGACATGGCAGGCTGCTTGCGTCTGTTTTTATTTTTCATACGTTTGATATGAACTTGCCTGTCTCTGAAGACTCCAAATCTATTCTCCAGTCTTCTTTTTTAGCCACTGAAACCAACATTGATGTCTGAGGGGTAAGAAATCTGGAGTCTGTCAGCCTCCACTCTCATTTAAAAAAAAGACGGATGCATACTATATAGTTACACAGCTCAGCTTCAACAAAAAATGAAATCAACCAAAAATAGCCTGTTAAGCACCCACCTCCCCCCACCCTGCATAATATGGTCCCCCCCCATCCTCCCCCTCCCGTCCTCCCAGTATTCCATTCTTCCCCTCTCTGTTTCCAACCCCATCCCTGGCCTCCTCATAGTCTCCAAAGTCTTACCTTTTGCAGTACAAATGTTACTTTCCCCTTGATTTTCCTTCTAATAATAGTGATATTAAATATTTATCTTTGTAAGAGTGATTGCTAAGCTTAATGTTCCCTAATTTTGTCCATGTCTTGTAGTGTTTGAGAGTTGTCATAGTTTTTTATTGATGCATAATATTCCATTGTATGGATGTACCAGAGTTTGTTTATCCATTCCTCTATAATGGGATGTTTTGGTTGTTTCCATGTCTTTTTCTATTATGGAAATTTCTTCAACAAACAGGTGTGTATATGTTTGTGTTGCATTCTCTATTTTTCTAGGGTATATACCCAGTCGTGAGACTGCTGGAGCACAGCGTCCTTGTATTTGCATTTGCATAAGGAAGTGTCATGCTGATTTCCATAGTCCCGCCAGCAATGTAGAGCACGTTCCTATCTCTCCACATCCTCTGCAGCATTTATTATTTTCTGTGTTAGTGAATTTTGCTAAAAGTTATCATTTTCTGTTAGTGAATTTTTCTATAAGTGTGAGGTGATATCTCATTTCATATTTCACTTATTGCTAATGACCACAAACATTTCTTCATATGGTTGTTGGCCCTCTGAATGTTGTCTTTGGTAAACTGCCCATTCAAGTTTTGGGTCCTTTTTTTGATTGCGTTACTTGTATTTAGATGTTACAGCTTTCTAGTGAGTTGCTTCCTAAAGATTCACAGGCCACCCCACCTCTCCGGCCTCTGTGTTTATTTATTTCTCAATGAACTCATACTCCAGCAGTGAGAGAGATAAGATTCGTTGACAACATCAGAAGCCCCAGCACATGAGAAAGGGAACATTGGAGGGTCTGGTGACAACGGGTGAAGGGGACGTTTGGGGAGTGGCGGTAAGAGTTCCATTGGAGGCATCTTGAGTGAGGTTTTTTAAGGATCTAAGACCCAAGCTACAGTCAAGAAACAAAATGATGTTTTGCATTGGGCAAATCTGCTTCAAAAGATGTCTTTAAAGTGTTAAAAGCAAAGATGTTACTTTGAGGTCTCAGGTGTTGCCTGACCCCAGCCATGCTATTTCCAATCGCCTCCCGAGCATGTAAAGCTGGTTAAAGAATAAGGAAGAGCAGAGAAGGATTGGTGCCTTGAGTTAATGGCATTAACGATGAGGAATAATGAAATGACCAGAGACTGCCAACAGAACAAACCAAAGAACCAAAGCCAGAATGTTCCTCGGAAGGAAGACTTCCCCTCCGATACTGTGGCAGTTACATAATCTCCTGTCAACTTGCGAAGGGGTGGAGTCCAGTCTGTCAATCAGGTTGCAGCTTGATGACCTCATTTGGAGGCGCAAAAGCTATAAATAGCTCACTGGAGGTCAAATACACACAGACACTCTGCTTGTCTTCTTGCTGACAAGCCACATGGAGACACTTGATGGACCCACAGCCCTGGAAGTGGAGGAGCCACATGAAAACCCACGCCAGTGCTGAGATGCTTCCACCGCCACTGCATCCATAAGACTTTCCACCCACTGGCCTGCGATCTTCCTGCATTCGGTGTCATTGCATGTGTTGAATGAGTCTGAAGAGAAAATTATAGACTGGTAACAGAATATGGGCTAATATCCGACTTGTGGACTTGATCTGGACAGGGCTGGGATGTTTTCTTAATATAGAATTGCTCTTTTATATAAAGCTCTTTCTTATAAACATATGAATGTCTATGAATTTGTTTCTCTAGTCAACCCAGACTAAGACATACTTTGAACACATTATCAGGAGGGGCCAGTTCCTGTGGAAGGACAGCATGCTTGGAAAAGCAGCGGCTTGGTGAAATAGAAGAAGGCCCTTAATGTGACGGGTCATCACAGTGGCGGAAACAGTGAGCTCATCGACAGCAATGAATGTGAGGGCAGCCCCGCCCTGGCTATGGGTCGAAACTCACTCCATAGCACCTAACAACACAGAAGTCCAAAGAACAAGCCCATGGTCCAATGAAAGCTTGAGCAACAAACATGTCTCTAGGAATTGACAGAATATCCATTGAATTTTTCAACAAGCCAGTGAAGCACTGGAGCACCCATTCGCCTATGCTAAGAAAGTTGGAAGGTCAACCAACCAGAATTAGATTCATATTTGTGTCCATTCCAAACAAAGAGGAATAAATAGAATGCAGAAATTACTGAATAACATGAAATACAAGGAGAATTTTGAGGAGGATCATCTTTAAAATGTTGCAGCAGTGGACAGACCAAGTGCTGCCAGAAATTCAAGCTGGATTCAGAAGTGGGCATGGCAAAGGGATATCACTGCTGATGTCAGATGGCAAAGGGATGGCACTGCTGATGTCAGATGGCAAAGGGATAGCACTGCTGATGTCAGATGGGTCTCGACGGAAAACCACGAAGACAAAAAGAAGTTTGCTTATGCTTTATTGACTACGTAAAGACACTGGGATTGTGCGGATCATTAAAAAATTCTGGATAGCATTGAGAAAAATGAATTACAGAACGTTTCATTGTATCATACAGAATCTGTACTGGACCAAGAAGCAGTCGTTCAAACAGAACGAGGGACTGCTGCGTGGCTAAAAAGTGCAGGCTATTGAGCATCGGAATTGTATCTTTTCACCATATTTATACAAGCTGCAAATGGAGCAAGCAATCTGAGAAGTTGGAGTATATCAAGAGGCTGCGCCAGCAGAACAGATGCAAGGCTTATTAACAACCTGTGTGATGCAGATGATGCAACCTTGTTTGCTGCAATCGAGGAGTTAAAGCATTTACTGCTGAAGATCAAGGACTTCAGCCTTCAGTATGGATCACACCTCAATGTCACGAAAACACAAATCCTCGCAATTTGACCGATAAACAACATCATGATAAATGGAGAAAAGATCAAAGTTGTCAAGGATTTCATGTTGCTTGGATCCACAATCTGTCCTCAGGGAAGCAGCAGTCAAGAAATTGAATGGGGCAAATCTGATGCACAAGGGTGTTACTTTGACATCAAGGCACACCTGTCCCAAGCGTTTCATGTGAAAGCGTCTCATGTGAAAGTTGGACAGTGCGTAAGGAAAATTGACGATGAATCAATGATTTCAAGAATGGTGGGGATGAAGATACTGAAAGTGCCATGGTCTTCCAGAAGAACCAACAAGTCTACCTTGGAGGGAATAAGCCAGAATGCTCCTTAGTTTCAAGGATGGTGAGATTTTGTCTCACATATTTGTGACATTGCTATAGTTTATTGTGCCAGCCTGGCCAATAAACACAAGTAGGATTAACTGAAGGGCAGAGGGATAAATGACTCAGTGAGCCTCACCTTGGTTGTTCTGTGCCTCAGTTTAAAGGGGTACACTACATGTGGGATGCCTAGCCTGTGAACTGTGTCGCTGTAAGTTGAGGTCCCTTTAAGCCCACAAGATTGGAATGTTCATCTCTGGAGCTGGGGACTGACAGTTGATGACAGTTGGGGACCTGCCTTGCTATTTGCTGCCTGGGTATATATACCCCAGCTCTCTCTACAGACGGGGACTGGCAACTGGCAGCTTTCAAAACTTGAAGGACTGCTAGTGTCTCACTGCTTTATAATTTAACTGTTAATTTCTTGTATTATCTATCTGTATATTATTTAATGGTTTATTTCTTGAATTATATATCTATCTTTATAAATATATTTATATATAATTACTAGCAATCTGCTTTGTCTCTCTAGAGAACCCTGTCCAATACATTTCCTGGTCGTATCATGTTCCTCATCATCCTGAAGCTGCCGGCTTGATAGAACGATGGAATGGGCTCCTAAAGACACAATTACGGCGCCAACTAGGTGGCAACAACTTGCGGGGCTGGGGCAATGTTCTCCAGGAAGCTGTATACGCTCTAAACCAGCGGCCAATAAATATATGGTGCTGTTGTCTCCAATAGCCAAAATTTATGGGTCCAGGAACCAAGGGGTGGAAGCTGGAGTGGCACCACTCACTATTACTCCTAGTGATCCACTTGCAGCATTTTTGCTTCCTGTCCCAGCAACCCTGTGCTCCTCAGGCCTGGAGGTCCTGGTCCCGAAGAAATGACATGTTGGCAGGAAAGACTAGTCCCTGGATATAGACATCATGTCTGATGAAGCGGGAGTCGGTGAAAAGAGGAAGACCATCAAGGAGATGGACTGATGCAGTGGCTGCAGCAATAAGCTCAAACATAACAATCGTGGGGTGGTACAGGACCGGGCAGTGGTTCTTTCTGTCACCCACAGCATCACTAGGAGTTGGGACCAACTTGACGGGACACCACCAACAACAACAAGACTCCAAAAGGAGAAAAGGACTAAAGATGAAGATCTGGGAGTCACCAGGGTGTTGGCAGCACTTGATGCCTTTCCCCAAGCATCCACTGCTGACTCCTTCTTCCTTGGTCCAATAGCACACACAATCCTCAGACTGATTTCTGATTCTCTTCTCTCTTTCATCCTTCACTGTAATGGTGTCAGTCCACATCTTTGCCTACCTCGTGGCTAGAGGTTCACAATGGACTCCTAGTAGCTTCTCTTCTCTCTCCTTTGTCAATCATCCCATCAGTATTGGTGTCTGTAGGCCACCGTGCACGACAGGACAGGACCTTTGTGACCCATAGGTTTTCACTGGATGATTTGAGAAGTAGGTGACCAGGCCTTTCTTCATAGTCCGCAGGTTCCATGAACCTTGTTCAACATCCTAACAACACACAGGCCTCCACTGACAGGTAGGTGGTGGCTGTACTTGAGGTACATTGCTTGAGAGTTAAGTCTAGGCCCTTTGCATGGAAAGCAAGAATTCTACATGGACCTATCATGTTCACTAACTACTACCTAATTAATTTTTCTAAAGCACCATTTTGATCACATTCTGCTTTTGCTCAAATACCTTCAAAGGCTTTGCTTGTTTTCTAATAAAATCCTTGTTCTCCCAGTCATACTTTTCTTCTAGGGAAATATTTATATTTTCTCGTTTCCTCCCCATGTTGTAGCATTTAATATTTTTCAATAAAGACTGTTGCTGTTAGGTGGCATGGAATCAAGTTTTGACTCTCAGTGGCCCCTTTTAAAAAGCGTTTCTACCCTTTATGGTTTGCCAGGCTCTAATCTTCACAGATGCAGAACACCAGGTCTTGCTCCTACTGAACTAACAGGCAGCCATTTGGTAAACAGCCTAGGGCTTAACTGTTTAACCTCCAGGGTCCCTTTAATAAAGACTACATCCCAAACTAAGACCTCCATTGTTCTGAGAACATTCTAACTGGTATCGGCTTCAGGTGCTTCAACATCTAGAGCTGTTTCTAAGTTATTTTGTACTTGAGGTCAGGTCAAACCTGATTTTCCTGAAAACAATTGACCTCCCCTTCTACAACTGGTGGATGAAATCAATGCCCACGGCAAAGAGACGGAGAAGGATGACAAGTCTCAGGTTCTGACCACGAGGCATTTAAACATCTAGTGGGTCCAGCCAAGCACGTCTCCATCATAGCTTGCATCAAGGCACACAGCCTGTAAAAGAGGCTGTCCTGGAATGTCAGACTCATATGTGGAATGTGCATATCCACAACAACAAGAAGAAGGGAATCACAGGCTCCGGAGCTAAGGAAAGGTGATGGCAACTAGGTATTTTATCAAAATCATTGTAGGCATGATCAGCTGTGCCCTGAAACAAGAGCATCTCTTATCTATGGAGAAGAGTATGAGATAATGGCATAGAGCTCTCATTCCAAAGCCTCACATAAATGTGACAACAGATTCTGAGGAGTGGAGATGAGTTTTGTCAGGATGGTGTCCTTCTGAATAAAGATGAATATTTTGGGAAATACTTCATCATTGTCATGTAATTTAGAATAATATTTAGCATCTAAACAAGAAAATAAAGAGGAGATGAGTTATTGAGCCTGAAGGTTCAGGACCAGAGTTTCAGGAGAACACCCATGTCAATCGATACAACCAAGTCCACAATTACAGTGTTCTCCTTATTGCTTTGGGGAATATAGCAACTGAGGTCTTCAAAGCTTGTGAGTGGCCATCTAAGGTGCAAAAAAAGAGTGAAGAAAGTAAAAAATGGATGAAAACAATTAGTCCAAAGAGCTAATGGGCCGCAAGAACTTCACCATGACCCCAAGACTGGAAGAACTAGATGGTGCCCAACCACCACCACCAACTGCTCTGAAGAGGATCACATTAGAAGGTACCGAATAGAATGGGAGAAAAATGTGGAACTAAACTCAAAATAATAAAACAGGTTTGTTGGACATACGAAGACTAGTGGAACCCCCACAACTATAAGCTTTAGTCACCCTTCAGGCCTGGGACTGAACTCACCTCCTTTGCTCAATTTTTAGCCAGGTGGTACACACTCCTAAGAACCATCGGACATTTGAGATCCAAAGGTGGGCATGTACCTAAGGACTAAGTCCATTCAGAAGACAGGAAGGGTTAGGGAAGAAGGGGAATTGGAAATGGGAAGCCCTGTGGACAGGGAGTGAAATCAGTGATACTACTCTCCAGAAGTTGTGATCAGTGAAGCAAAACATGTACGAACTGTTTATGGAAAATTGATTTGTTCCGTAAACCTTCATCTAATTCACAATCATACATTTTAAAAAGAAGCAGAAGAAGACTAGAATTCACAAATAAGTTTCTTGTATATCCATTTCCTGTTGAAGCTAACATTTTTTCATCTATAGATGATGGTGAGGTCCCGAGTTTTTAAAATCATTTTATTGGGGGCTCTCACAGCTCTTATAACATTCAATTGTATCAAGCAAGTTTTCATTAAATTATAGACTTTTCTTTTATTTATTAGCACCAAGGATACATATCTCACTGTCAACAACATACCCCCCAAGATTTTTGTCATTGAAGAAAGTCCACATTACTTGTGTTCCCCAGGAGGCAGTTAGAAGTTCCAGAAGACACTTGCCAAGAGCCAAACACAGCTGTTCAGGCACAGAGGAAGCTGGTGCTTGGTTAAAAACCAAACGAAAACAAAATCTTACCCACACATTCAAAGATGGCAAAGTTCCCAGATCTATGGCTTGATATAAAAGAAAATAAAACTGCCGGATGCAGAAGTCTTTCCTCTCAAACGGACTTCTCCTAGTGCACACACACAGGACAAAATGCATAAGAATAAAAATAATGTTTGTTCACGGGAAACCTGCAACCCGAACCCTTCTGCACTGCTCCGTAAGCTAGTTTTCAATGATAACGATCTCTGAGAATGCTCATAGGGATCTCAAGTGTTACCCAAGGGGGGAGAGAGAGAAAACAATCAATATTAAACTAAGAATAACAACTCTGTATGCGAATGCTGTCCAATCGGGTTTGTGCATATCCTCACCTAACCAACTGAGGCACATCAGTTTTGTCTGTCAGCACACGGCAGAGGCAGGACAAAGGGGATGACGGAACAGTACCTGGACACCAGCAATGCATCAGGTGGGTTGTTTGATTGTTATCTTACATGTTGCACACAATGCCAAGAAGTTGACACCATGACCACAACTTTACGGAGAGGAAGCTGAGACTCCCAGAAGTTAAGGAACTGTGGAAGATTACACAGCTGGTGAGTGGCTACCAGGCTGGTGCATCCCCCAAACCACCAAAATTCCTGGCTGTAATCAAACAGGGTGCTTATAAGTGTTTTTACAAAAGAAACAAATTGCAAGCAGATTGGCCACATGTTGGGTTAAATGAAGTTGGTTTCTTGACCCCCGGAAGCCTTTCCTGTTCTAACGTAGATTATAGATCGTCGAGTCTGATTTCCCTAAATTTTATTCCCTACAGGACCTTTTCTTTTGCATGGAACACCTCAAGGGGCTGGTGTCCACAGAAAGTCATGTTGGGGGTCATTAGAGGATGCCCTGTCAGTCTCATTGGGATCCTTGTTCTGTTCTTGAGCCTGACAATTACTTTGGAGGAGTCTAGGGAAAGCAAACATCCAAATGGGAAGCTGTCAGAAATACCTAGACTGTTTGGGGGAGCACAGGAGGAGAGCCAAGAAGGGAGGGGGGAACAAGGAGAAGGGGAAGTAGACCTGGGTAACTATGAGGGTGGCAATGCATAGCCCGGTTACC
This sequence comes from Tenrec ecaudatus, assembly GCF_050624435.1. Lineage (NCBI taxonomy): Eukaryota > Metazoa > Chordata > Mammalia > Afrosoricida > Tenrecidae > Tenrec > Tenrec ecaudatus. The sequence continues at coordinate 80,891,615 of NC_134545.1, forward strand.
TGCTGCACGCCAGACTCTTCTGAAGTGCACATATAGGCCTCATAAGCAACTGCAGTCTAGAAACGTATGGCCCCATGGCATCCATGATGAAAAGGAGACAGAGTTTGGTAACTTGCCTAGAAAGCTCATCGACGTCTGCGTGTTGAACCCAGGGAGTCTGATGAATCAACAACTCTATTGTACTTGTCCATAATGAAGGGACATTTGATTGGGGTAACTTGCCTAGAAAGCTCATCGACGTCTGCGTGTTGAACCCAGGGAGTCTGATGAATCAACAACTCTATTGTACTTGTCCATAATGAAGGGACATTTGATTGGGGATGTGTGAGCTAGAGAAGGGTGTTCACGATAGAAGATGCATATCATAATTACCCCAACAAACTGAAAGCTTAAAAATGATAATGATAGGGCAGGGAGGGAGGGGGAAATGAGGAGTTGATATCAAGGGCTCAAGTAGAAAGAAAATGCTTAGAAAATGATGATGGCAACATATGTACAAATGTGGTTGACACCATGGATGAATGTATGGGTTGCGATAAGAGATGTAAAAGTATTTAATAAGAAATGAATGATAATGATAACAAGAATAGTAACTTTCGTTTTTATTTGAATTCTCATTTATTCTACAAATATCTCCTGATGTGTATTGTACCAGGAGGTGCCCTGATGGCAGTGTCTAAGCAATAGGCTGATAGTTCGAAGGTCAATGGTTCACACCCACCAGTTGCTCCATGGAGAACGATATGGCCGTTTGCTTGTTTAAAGATTTGCAGCCTTGGAAACCATACAGGGTCATTATGAATGGGTTGGGACTGGTTTTAGCTGTACCAGGCAATATACGAGGTGCTAAAGACAATTTTGAATAAAATCGATGTGGTTTCTGCCTCACCAGGACTTGAAATCTAATGGAGGGAGACATAAAAGGAATGATATCATGAAAACACAAACTGACATGTGCTTTCATTAGTAAGAATGTGCAGGATATGGGTACAAGGCATGCACCTAACCCAACATAGGATTGCCCTTGGGCACTTTTTAAATGCTTCCCCCTCTATATGATCCTGACCAGGAGGATGCTTACTCATCACAATCATTGCTCTTTTGGATAACTTTAGTCCCCTGGCAAATAACACCTGAGATAGATAAGATTTGGAGTCAAAAGACGTGAATTAAAGCCAAACTCTACTTCATCCCCTTGGCTCTCGAACCTTGGGGTTTAACTGTCCTCCTTGGTTTCTTCACGTATAAAATGTACCAACCTTGGGGAAACATGGCCAGCGTCCACCACGAAGCACGCTGGAGAACGTGGACAGTGTGGGTAGATCTGAAAAACAGTTCTGAGCAAAAATCAAACAAACAAGTGATCAGCAGAATGAGAAATGTCAGAATGCCGTTGATGTAACATAACACGTACACACAACCTATAAATCCACAAAAACTACAGAAATAAAACTCATCGCAATGATCGCCTATATTGGGAGAAGAGAATATAAGTGAGGTAGGAAGTTAAGAGGGACGAGTCAAAAACAGAGGGGCATTGGCAAATTGAAATATAACAACCACATAAAAACGGGAGCAATGATGTTCCTCTCCCTTCCTCGTAGGGTATTCTGAGGCGAGTATGTCCATGTCAGCAAAAGGTCAACCTCCTGATTTCACGATTCTCTTCCTATTGGACAAATGAACCGAACAGAGTTTGCTAGAAAATCCCTTTCACTCCTCAGGAGGAAGCTGTCAGCAGGGAGGTGCCTATGGTGGCTTGTCCTGGCTTCAGGCTGCTGGTGGGCTGTCTTCAGAGCTCTTCGTAAATGAAGAGGCTCTGCCCTCCCTTTGGGAGACACCACTTGCTGCCAGAGCCAGAAGCAGCAGCAGCCTCTTCCCGTAGATCCACCGGAAATGGCCCACACAGGCCCAAGGAAGAAGAGAGCCAGGCAGATGGGCATATCCATGGCCCCCACTCCTCAAGATACTAAGTTTCGGGATTTGGTCCTCTTCATTTTGGAGAAGAAAATGGGAGCCACCCGCAGAGCCTTCCTCATGGAGCTGGCCCGAAGCAAAGGGTTCAGGGTTGAAAATGAGCTCAGGTAGGCCATCACTGATTTCATTTTACCGATAAGCTGGTCCTTGGAAACCCAAGAAAGATGTGCTTTTTTCCACAGATGGAAGAGGTGGTGTTCCCAGTGGGAGAACAACAGAGCTGAAATCACAGAGCAATCTTGAGATTGCTCAAGGAGTGGGGGAGGGGAAAGAGAGGGAAGCTGAGGACAATTTTATTGACACTGGTTGGGCAGCAAATGATGAAAGAGTCTTCCTATTTGTTTGTCTGTTGGTTGACTTTTTCCTGTTACTGTTATGACATAAGGCATCTAGGTGAGAGGTCAGGCATCTGACAAACAGGATGATTTGGAAAAAATTAATGTTAAGACCTCTCATTTTCATTCTTGACCAAATAAAACAAAACAACAAAAACCCAGTTACTTTGAGACAGAGAAGGGTCTGGTTGCTTGGTGCTTACCGAAACACCTGGCTGGGCTGGGTTGACCACTGTTTGTGATGGGCTAGGGTTCGTGACTGTAGCTGCCTCATCATTGACATCCAATTGCAGCTTTGGGCGTCATGTTTTGAAGAGCAATCCAAGTGGGATTTGCAGTTAGAAGGATGCTGGTCAAAGATTTGGTGACAATTATACTCAGGAGTGACAGATACAGTGTCGATGGTGATGAAGTAAGAGCTCAACCTACATGGAAATTGAAGCAATCGTTTGGGTCGCCTAGATGGTAGATGACCATAGACTCAGTGGTCGCAGCAGGTATCCTGTTGCTTGTCTAACCATTATATACACGGATGTATTACCCGTGGAAGAGAAAATAAAATAAAATCCGGTAACAAGTGGTGTTAGAACTCCGACATCAGTGTAAGTTCCAAGCCAAACTACCAGGTTGCTTGCAATGAGGTAAAAATGATGATTAATGAGGGGATGTGGCTTGGAATGTCCAAGGTCTAGGTTGAACACGGTGGGTTTTTTTACAAGAAAAACTCTAGAAACTATCTGTGAAAGTGTTGATTTAAAAAATAGTCGTTGTTCAGTAATATTTGAAAATAGGAGCTGACCAGGACACCCAAATGAAGGAATATTGGCTCTAGAATGTTGGGAGGCCTGTTTAAAAAATCAATCATCAGAGATGGTAATTTTCATTAATATACATGGAAACATCACTGGCATAGAAATATTTTTATTTCTATTAAAATGCTCAATTCAGAAATTTCTGCATTTCCTGTAATCTTTCAGGTAAAAGATCTTATTTCTCTCTGCATCACCTCCTTTTCCCTTCTTCAGCAATTTTCTTTTCATTTTTAGCACCCTGCAGCCCCCTTCAATCTCATTTCAGACTTAACATCGTCTCCACGCTTTCTGAGATTTCATCTGCTTGTTAAATCTGTCTTACACAAAAGGGTGGTGACTCCCATATTACAGAACTAGGGCTCCAGGCCTTTCTACAACTGTGTGGCCGCCTGGGTTCAAACCACCAACCTTGACACGAGTAGTTGAGTTCAAACTGTTTACGCCACCCAAAGGCTCTCACTCCCCGAAAAAAAAAAATCAATAAAGAGGTCCCCAGAATCTAACCAAAAAAACCTCACTGCCATAGAACCGATTCTGTAGAATGGAGTGGAACTGCCTCTGTAGGTTTTCAAGGCTGTAATTCTTTACGGGAGAAGAAAGCCTCTTCTCTCCCCATGGGGAGGCTGGTGGTCTCAAACCACTGGCTGTGGTTAGCAACCCAACTCAGAACCACCGCGACACCAGGCCTCTCCACAAAAATTAAACCCTTTTGCAAATACAGATCTGTTTTGTTTTGTTTTCGCGGGTTAAAGAAATTAGTCAAGGGATCACAGGAGGGCAAGAACCAGATGACCTAAGGTAACACTTACATGGAAACTGTTAGCGCATCCAAACTTCCAGCGAGGGTCCACTGATTTAATTATCAACACAGCTATGAAGTCGTCCTGGGTGGCTGAGGCAAGCCCTCAAGTACATGAGAAGAGGTAAGTGTTTTCAGCTGGAGGACAGCCAGGGAGGCGCCTCTGTGCCCCAGATGCCAGCTGCCCGCAACAGAGGAAGCTGGTGCCCGGTGCACAGACTGCTGTGCATGTGATGGTGACAAGGTTCCCAAGCTGGGAGCTCGGAAGGCACATTAACTACACATGTGCGTTATAGCTTACAATAAACCACAGGAAGTCAAGTCCTAGGCCTCCAACAGAATTTCTGAATGTGGATACATCGAGTTTAATTGAAAAGGGCAATAGAAATGATTATAGGGGGGAAATCTAAAAAAAAAAACACAAAACACACCAAAACCCCAGAGACCTCAAATCATGGTTCACCCCCTTCCCAACCAGCTGGTAAAGGGCAATGAATGCCCTTCTCTTCCCACTTGGACCTTAGGTTTCTGAGGCTGCTCACCTGCTGCATCACCCAGTGGGGTGATGGGTGACAGTGTGTGCGTTCAAACAGCGAGGCAAATGGCCAGCGGGATTCCTTCCTTGTTGCTTAGCTGGCTCTCTGGACCTTCTTCCACAGCAACTGCCTTCTCCTCCCACACTACGAGGGGGTTTCAAGCCACTCATGGGGGGAGCAGGGGTGGGGAATGAGATGAAAACACAAGCTGTACGAGCCCCCCCCAAAAAAATGATTTTTGAATAAAAGAAAGAAAATATAAAGGAATTTTTCCATGAACTTTTTGGAGCCCCCTGGTCTGAAACTAGGTCAAAGATCTAAACAAGCAGAACAAAGACCGGAAGGAAGCCCACCCAAACGTTGTTTGGCAGGGGGTGGGGACATGGGGTCGGGGTGTAGTGAGGTGAGATTATGACTGTGCTTCTTTTCTGAGTTTTCCCAATATTTAGACATAGACATGTGTTTTAAAACACAAAGATATTTTTAAAGCTCTTTTTTTGGGGGATGGGGGACAGCACATATTGATAGTGAACACTATATTCTTCTTCCCAAGTGTATAAATTTCAAAGAAAAAATAGCTAAGACAAAAAACTGCTCTGAAAATAGGCAGTGGTCTCCCTCGTTCTTAGCACATTCTTCAGTTATCTGGAGGATGACATATGGTGGAGGGTTGGGTGGGGGGTGGGGGCGGCGGGTCGTGGGTGCTACTTTTACTGAGGTTCAGGAATACAGATTAGAAAGGGGATACCTGACTGTTTTGAACCATGGAGCCATTTCATTCTCCAGCATGTAGGCACTGTCTTTGACTTGCACTTCATTGAGCTAAAAAAACATGCTGATCAATGGGCTGTAGGAATCTGGGTCTCAAAACGGAAGTCAGGGATGTCAAGTTCTGCGAGGCGTTTTGGTACATTCGCCAAAAGGATATGGAATTGTACCCCATGGCCACAGTCTAGACTCCAGGGCAGCTTCGTGATCTTTGAACCACTTAAGACACGCTACAAAAGCAGTAGAAATGGGTCACTGTTACATTCTGATAGCCTCCCAGGTTCTAGGTGACTGAGCTTTACTCTGTCATCAGTGCTCAGTCTCTATCTTAAAAGGTGCCTTGGCAACCCAAGGGTGAAGTGCTCGGTGCTAACCCGAAGGCCATCCATTAGCTGCTGTGTGTGAGTTAAAATAAAGTGTCGATGTGCTCCCCTAAAGAGTACAGGCTTTGGGGGGATTCTGCTCTGTCCTACAGGGTTGCCGGGGATCAGAACGGACCTGAGGACACAGAACAACCGCATTATCTGTCTTGAACCCCATGTCTGGTGTGGAGACAGAGCGAGCTAAACTGCCTAGAGAGCTGTCCTCCCTGGCTAGTTAGGCTTCGATCCCAAAGGTCAGCAGTTCACAAGCACCAGCCGCTCCATGGGAGAAAGACAGGGCTGTCTAGGAATCTCACCAGGCAGTTCTACGCTGTCCTCTAGGGTCGCGATGAGTCAGCATGGACTCGGTGGTCGTGGCTGTGAGTTTGGCTTTTTGTTTTGTGGAAACACGAAGTCGTATAAGCCCTGGGTCCTGCAGGCAAGTTGAAACCTTTCTTGTCAGGCAACGAGAGCCCTGCTGGGTCAACACTGAAGCATTCAGCTGCCAACTGAGCCTTGGAGTCCTGGAAAAGACCTGGGAATCTGCTCTCCTGAAGATTCCAGCCAGGGAAATCCCAATGGAGGCAATCCCACTCTGCCACACAGGGGCACTGTAGGTTGAAATAGGCTCAACTGCTCCCCACCCCCAAAAATCAAACTAAAGAAGATCCTATGTCTCGGCTAGCTAGCAGATGACTTAAATGGACAGAGATGTATTCTCTCACCGTTTAGGAGGCTGCTGGTCTGAATCCAGAGCGACAGCTTTAAGGGAAGACTTTCTCTGGCCGCCTTAAGGTAGGGTTCTTGTCTCCTTCCAACATCAGTGAGAGATCTGATCTCCATGTGTCTTGGCATCAATCTTCTCCTGGGCCTAGGAGATTCTCAAGTCGGGGAGCCTGAGTCCAAAGGACTCGCTCTCTTCTGAGTTTGTTTATTTTGGTGCGAGCCAGGGCCCTCTTTTTCTGCTTCCTACTTTTCTCTTACACCTGATTGGCTGATCAGATCAGATCAGATCGCGCCACGGAGGATGATGACATCATCGTGTAACTGCCAAGCCATTCCGAATCATGGCCCAGTCAAGTTGGCACCTATTTTGGAGGGACACAATTCAATTCATGACACTATATACTCCATATAAGTATCGTCTTCCTGTGGTTTTTGAGCATTGCCTACACAAGCCTTAGCTTTTCATCTTGCATTCTCTTATTTTACTTTCCTTTTTAGTTTTACCCGGCTGTTTGTATTTCCCATTCAGTCGCTGTGTTACATTGGAAAGGTGGCTTGTGTGCTGCTCATTATCCTGAATGATTATCTACAAAGTCTCTGAAAATCTCATCGTGATTTGGGACAAAAAAGGTCATGTTTTGTTTTTTCCATCTATTAGCTCAGAAATTTAAAAAATATTAAAACTTGTTTACAAAACACTGCACAGCAGATGAAAGGGATCAGCTGCCTGATTGAGGACATAAGGTGTGGAATTGGCCTATCACCAGGCTCCTTCCTGCGCCATTGCATGAGCACGTCTTCCCTGGCATTTCTCTCTCTCTCTCTCTCTCTCTCTCTCTCTCTCTCTCTCTCTCTCTCTCTCTCTCTCTCTCGATTTTCCCTATGCTTCTCGGCTTCCAAGTCCTAAGACCCTGACAGGAAGGACCACACCAGAAGGTCGGTGAGATCCATTGCCTATGCCGACACGACTTCCAGCCTCCCACTTGGCTTTTCATCTTAACCAAGCATCCCTCCCCGTCTCTACAGGAGCAAAGGTGCCAACGGGGGCCACTGTGTAGAACGTACCTGCTGACTTTAGAAAATTCTCTTACCCACAGTAAGCTTCGATAAACAGTTCCTCAAACAATGATTTCTCTGATTATTAAACCAGCCGAAGAAATGTGTGGTTACAAAGATAAATTTTTGTAGTTAATAAAACTATTTTCTGTAATGTTCAAGTACTAATTTTGCGATCAGTGAGACACAGTGACTTGTCTGCAGTGTGAACTTTCGCCCTGCTCCTGTCCAAAGTCCACTGCATTTCAAATTTTGTGAGCTTTCAGTTAGTGGAAACTGTCCGTTGTTAAGTATAGCAGGGCTGGACCCTGAAACCTGTCTATAGTGGAACTAACAAGGTGATATAAGACTTTTTTCTGTTTCAAGGTCCTGAACCAGGTCAGTTAGAGGGTTCCCCCCAAACATGGAGCCCTTACGGTACGGCGGTTCCTTGCTCAGCTGTTAATGCAAGGCTGGGGTCCCTATCTCCCAGGCGCTCTGTGGGGAGAGAAGTCGCTGTCTGCTCCTGGAGCCTTGGAAACTGGAGGGCCGGCTCTGCTCTGCCCTACAGGGTTGCTTTGAGTGGGAATGTATTCAGCACAATGCGCTAAGGGCGTGTTGCTTTTGTTTTTTAAACTATAAACAGCTCAGTCTCACTGCAAACGACTGTTTAAAGTCATTGTTTACCAAATAAGTCCCACCCCAAATGAGAAGAATCAAGAATAACCTCTTTAAGTAGAAAACAAACCAGCCTGAAGACAAAGGTAAGAGCAGGTGACCCTCCCGGGGAGGGGGAAGTCAGGTGGGGGCGGGGGCAGTCCGTCTCAAGGAAACAGACAGGTGCCTCCTTCTTCACTGGGGGCTTTTCTGATTATGGCAACCAGCAGGGCCCACTGGGGAAAGAAAGGCTACAAGAGTGGAAACTGCTCTCTGCGGGGGTGGGATTGGGGCGGGAACAAACTCAGAACTGAAAGTGGTTAAGTTCCTAGTGTAAGCCAGGGCCTTTTGGACATGAGAGGGCCCCGTTCTCCAGTCTTCTTATAGCTCGTAATACCTGTGGGTGCAAAGGAGTGGGTGCAAAGGAGTCCTGCGCGATCCCCCGACTGAAAGGCTGAAGGTCTGAGTGTACCCTGAGGCGCCTTGAAAGAGCCACCGAAAGCCCCGCCACCGATAGCCCCGCGGGACACAGTTCTACTCTGACGCACACGGGGCTGCTGAGAGTCAAAGTCACCACTCTGGCGACGGGCTTTTACTCTGTGCTTCATGTTGGTTTGCTTTTCAACTGCTCCTAAATGGACTCGTTCAAGAAAATTCAACCTGGCCTTAACACAACAATATCCATAAAACCATGGATAGGATGCTTAATTTTTAAATGTAGTATAAATTCCTTTCTTCAATGTCCAGCTGTGCATTCCCTAAGATGATGTCACTCTCTCCCGGGAGCACTAGCCTGAGAACCACTGCAGACAGCTGAGCTCCCATGCAGTGGCTGGTGTGGTACACTGAATGGCTCTCCTAGCCCTAGTCTCTAACTCCCCCAGATGAATGTGTGGGGCCAAGCAACTAAGGTCTATGGAAATCCAGCAAGGGGATTGGTCAGTTTACCTTTCCACTGGGTTTAAAATGAGTCATCTCAGAAGCAGGAATGGGAGAGCTCACTGCCATCAAGTAGGAGGAGCCAGAGGAGGTGGTGACCTTTGAACGCTGACATCCTTGCATGTTGAGACTCCTCAATCTAGGAGGCAGAAAACTATGACACCAGAGAAGTGACAGCAACTGAGGCAGCAGCTTGAAGAGCATGAGACAGAGCAGTGTGCTTTCCGGCCTGTGGAATAAGAAGGCTGAGTGCCCTCAGGCAGGAGCCCTGCTCTCAGAGTTTGCTGTTCCCATGCATTGAATCAGATGCACTAGACTTGCTGACCCATGAAGCGAGAGCTCAGGGCCCTTTGGCTGAAGCTTGTGGTGGAGTGAAGCGCCCTTTGGGCAGGCATTTAGCAAGCATGCTAAAGGAGCTTAGTAGCATTGCTCAAGCAGGGCAGAAACCAAAGGGCCACAGGCCGGAGAGGCTGAGCACTAGCGAGAGGTGTGCTTGGAGGCCTGGTGTGAGTAGAGTGACTCCCCACCAAAGAACTGTAGTCTGAGCATTCCTGATCTTGAATTGCAACTTGTTACACTTCGCCAATTCACCCCATATTGTGAGTGCTACTCCGCTAATTAGCCTCATAATTGTGAGGATTGTCTGTGGGTTCTGTGTGGCGCTGCAATGAATCGTCAAACCCAACAGAGGCATGGAGAGTGCCAGGGGAGGGATGGCTGGTGTCACCATTGCTAAAGAAGATTGGAGAGTGGAAGCCTGTCTGAAGCCCACCTCACAGGTCCTGGCCTGGGGCTGATGTGGACTTTGATTCTCCTTCCCCCTGGGAAGTCAGATGCCTCTTTCACATCATTTTTTACAACTGGGTAGGATTCTGCAAATGTGAGGTGCTTGTGGCCTGCCCACCAAGGGGATGGAATAGCTTGCTAATAATGCAAATAAGGGACATGGCACCTTTGTGGTTTAAAAGACAAGGATTTCGCATGCCCATAGAAGGCATGTATGGTATGCGAACACAGAGGTTGGTTCGTTTTCCCATTTTACGAAGCTTCAAGGGAGCCATTCCAGCGGTGGGAAGGGGAGACCTCATGACCATCAAGGAAGAAAGTCCAAGAGTGGGGTGCACCCTCTGGACTCAAGTTCGCCAGGCGGACTCCCCTCAATCCAGGAGACCGAGTGATCTGACAAGCTTGAGAGTAAGAAACAGTGGTCCTAAAACATGGCCACAGAACAAGGAGATGGACAAGAGAAAGAGTGGTGGGTTTCCCAGTCTACAGAGGGAGAAAGCTGATTGGGGGCAGGAGGCTTGCTGACAAAGTGGCATGCCTCTGGGCACTTGTCTGGAGGGCTGAGAGCCTGCGGGCTGAGCCTTCCGTATTGACCAGGAGCCTGTGGGCACATCACTAAAAAAGCATTGCCATATTGGCGTAAGCTAAGGGCCGTGTGACTCCAGGTCAAACCCCAGAGAGAGATGTGTCTACATAAACAGAGGCTGTTCTGATCTAAGAACTGTATCCTGGGTGTTCCCAATCCTTAATTGGGCCCTGTTACTTCCCTAACAGGCTTCAGAGCTGTGAAATTGTCCATGAGTTCTGTGTGGCCGTCGCAACAAATTACTCAACCCAACAGAAAAGTAGAGAATGCTGTGGAAGGGACAGTCGGTGCAAGAATTGGTAGAAAGTTTGGAGGGGGAGGCCGGTCTGACCTCTGCCGCACAGGAATCGGCTGTGGGCCGAGACTGGTGGCGAGTCTCTTCCTCACCATTGTGAAGGGAGAGGAAGCCAGAAGCCACACCTCTGCCAGGGCCAAAGCGCGATTTTAATTAAGTGCTTCTTCGCGTGGCCTTCGCGTGGCTGGGAGGTGGTTATAAGACACTCTGGCTTGCATCGAGAAGCAGGGACTCTTCCCTTTCTGAGCTGTGGCCGCTGCCACCGATGGGGACAGCGCCAGTGAGCCTGTGCGGGTATGGAGGCCGGCTCCTAGAAAGTCATGAAGCTTCTGCTTTGGTTTCTGGAACACTCTCGAATCCCAGAGATTCTCTGTAAGAAGGTCACATACTCGGGAAGGTCATGTAAAGTTGTTGGGTCAATATTTCCAGCTGATACGAGCATTCCAGGTGTCCCCACCAGGGGGCCAGAAAAGTGAAGGAGCCCACCTTGAGCCCTCCAGGCCAGCACACCCACAGTTTGAATGGTCCTGAGCAACCCCCGTCAGCTGCCTGTGGGAAAGAAGCATCACGCTCACCCAGCTCAATCGGCCTCAACTTCTGACCCACGGAACTGTGCAATAGAATAGAAGTCTTGCCCTTTAAACCACAAAGTTTGAATGTCTCTGGAAGATACTAGGGTTTAAGAAACTTCCTTTTGAAACCAATGAATCCATTCATTTGCCCATTCAACCAGCATCTACTGAGCCCCTACAGTGAGTTTGGCCATGTTCTGGGCACTCGGGCTCATTAGAACCCAAAGACTAGTCCCCCCAATCTCTGCTCTCAGGGACATGAAGCACCGGCCAAGCACATCGGAGCAGAAGGCCCTAAATCATTGTCTCTGTGGGGAGCCGAGGGCCAAAGCCTAGTCCACAATAGCCACCATTGGTTCAATGCCTCGCGTATTTTGTCCAGGACAGAATTAACTGGTTATGGCTAAGACTCTAGAGGAACCTCGAGAAGTGAATCGGTGTTTCACCATCAATCTATCTCAGGCGCGCTTCAAGGCCTCGGCGAGGTGGCGGGTGGCTGCCCGAGGGTTTCCGTGAGAAGGATGCTCGGGGCGCTCAGGGGAGGGCAGAGACCATGGCAGCCGGTGCCCAGATCGATTTGCCCTTTACAATACCACTCTCGTTGATTTCTTCCCCTCGGGAGAAAGGTGGAGATCGTTGGTGACAGACAAAATGGGAAGAGATAGACGCATATTTAAACAAACAAAACCTCATTCGGGACTCCAAACCACAGCCGACTAGAACGGTTAAGAGATGATTGCCTCCGTCAGGCACACCTGGGGTTGGGCCCAAGCTGCACGCGCCGCCCTTTGCTCAGCGTTTGCGTCTGAAATGACATTGGCTACCTTCCAGGGCTGTGGGGAGCCGACAAGTACTTCACGTCTAGACGTGTGGATGCGATGTTGGTATTTGTGCTCGTTGTCTGGAGGACGGCACTCTGGGCTTTTTCTCCTGTTGATGTCTACGCTGGATGGCTTGCCTGGGTGTCTCACATCACTTACTTCGCTCACCATGCTTGCTGGGTGCCTCTGTCAGGAGGCCAGGTTCTGGCCAGAAGAATCCTAGGTGAGAGGGTGATGTGGAAAAGGGTGACAGCTGTGTCTGGATTGAGGGGTCTGATGTTAGCCGAAGAATCTCCAGGCTTCCCCTCCACTGCCATCTCTTCCACCCATCTCCCTCTGAGGTGCAGGGAAAACCCAGACCCGAGAGAGCTTGGCAGCCTCCCTGAGGAGTCTCCATCTCGGTGGGTCACTATGGCAACGGCTCTTTCATCTTTTCTGGGGCAAATCCTCCTGTGCTAAGGTCTTATTGCAGCTGTCACAACGTAGTCCATATGCTGGAGATAGAAAAGAAACGAGAGAAAAGCTGTCATTGCCAAATCTATTCCAATTCATGGTGACCCCGCAGGACTGGACAGACTGCCCCTTGGGGTTTCTAAGGCTGAAATCTTTATAGAAGCAGACAGCCATGCCCTTCTCCCGTGGAGCTGCTGGTGGCTTCAAACTGATTTTCTGGTGAGTAGCCAAGTGCCGTCACCCGTGCATCACCAGATCCTGAAAAACCCCACTGCCATCACGTGGGAACACAAGCCTATAGGGCAGAGAAGTGCCTGCCCTCTAGGTTCTCCGAGGAAATACATCTTTATGGAAACAAATGGTGACGTCTTTCTCTCAGGGAGCAGCTGGTGAGTTCAAACCACCGACCTTTCGGTTATGGGCCAAGTGCTTTAACCACCGCACCACCAGAGGCACCCCCACCCTCGGCTTCCTTGTTCTGTTTTGTTTGCTTGTTGCTTAATGAGGAGGCATTGGAAGTTCACACCAGAGTCTTCCTTCATATGATGTATATAGCCTGGCATCCGCAAATATACTTGGATTAACAGTACAAGGAGTGCATGTCATTCTGACCCAATGATGCAAGCTTGGACACACACACACACACACACACACACACACACACACACACACTGAAGAGGTCTGAGAGTCAATGGCAAGGGGCACGAAGTTGGAAGGTGAACCGTAGGTCTTCTCTTCAGTACACCTAGCTCCCTCGGTGGCTTTAGGCAAAAATGGGTATTGTTATAACCATCACTAGTCAAGATGAGGGTAAGTCCAAAAACATATTCGAAACTTGAATTAAAAATGAAATATCAAAATTTGACGCTATTGTTTCTCAACCTTCCCTCCGTCTAGATCTACAGACGTCTGAAGGTGGTGTTTCCACCTCTCTAACCCTTCCCTGAGGACTTCTGGGTTCTCCAATTTACAGGACCTCAAATCGATAGCTTTGAGATCCTCCAGGAACTAAAATTATGGTGTTTTAATGATTTGGGTTTTTTTTTCCTAGTTTGTGGAACAAAAAGAAATCTAAAGGTCAAGAACAGGGCTTCAGGTTGGGTGGGGTCAGCCCCTGCTGCCCTCAGAGAATGAATGAGCCCGTGCATGATCGTGACGGAAGCAAATCCTCAGCACAACGTTCCTGGACTTTTTCTCACCCGTGCACCCTTCAATATTCTTTAAACCTCTAAAGAAGCCCTCGCGCTTGTCGTATTCATGATAGGTCACCCCCCCCCCCAAAGGAAATACCCTTTCACTTGATCAATGTTGTTATCGTTAGGTGTCGTTGAGTTGAATCCAACTCAGAGAGACCCCGTGGGCAATGAAGGAAGCACTGCCCGATCCTGTACCTCCTCATCTTTGTTCTTCTGTGTGAGCCCAGTGTGCGGCCACTGTGTCCATCCTTCTTGTCGAGGGCTTCCTCTTTCACTGCCCCTCTACTTGACCAAGCATGATGTCCATCTGCAGGCACTGGGCTCTCCTGACAATGTGTCCAGAGTATGTGAGGCGACGTCTTGACACCCTTGACACTACAGGGTCTTCTGGCTGTACTTCTCCGGAGACGGATTGGTTTGTTCTTTTGGAAGTCTGTGGTCCTGCAGCCCATCTGACTGGCCTTTCCACTGGGTGGCCTTGGCTCCGACCTCCAGCCCTGACCTCTCTCCCAGCACCAACCTCAGATTCCAATCGTCAGTGGGACATTTCCATTCCGATCTCCTGCCAATCTTCAGGTCTGCTCCCCAATCCCTTCCTCTGATCACACGAGTAGTAACATACTCAGCTACTCACTGCAGTTCCAGCTTATTCAGAAGAAAGGCCAGGCAATCTACTTCCCCCAAAGCCCTCCAGCCCTTGAAAGCCTATGGAGCTTAGTGCTACCCCGACGCTCATGGCCTTGCCATGAATCAGAACTGACTAGGCAGGAACAGGTACCTTTCTCCAGATGCATGCCGTCTCTCAAATCCTGATGTCTCCGTAATACAATGAGAGACCTACTGCAGTGCTATTTGGCTCCCTTCCAGGTGAACGAAAGCTACCTGTCCATCCTATTTTCTTTATGCTTCAAGTTCTAGTTCTGCAGGAAGGAGACTGGGGTAAAATCACATTCCACTTGGGCTCTTGTTTCATCTGCTGTTGTCCTGCCCTCTTCCCCACCCGCCAAACCGCAGCTCTCCCTCCCAAATCATCCAGTGCATCAGCGGAGTCTTTTAAAATACACTTTAATGTGATCATTACCCTGCTCCCCAAATCCCTGCGATCTCCACATGAGACCCGACTGCCTGCACCAGGCTTCCAGGACCCTGAAGGATCACACCACATTGGACTGAGATCAGCAAGTTCTGAATTTTGAAACCACCAGTCAGCCGCTCCTCAGGAGAAAGACGGGCCTTTTACTCCCATAGTCAGTTAATAGTCAGTCTCGGAAACTCATGGATGCAGCTCTATCCCGTCCTATGGGGTCTCTGGGAGTTGCCATCCACTCGATGGCTCCATGACCCTGGATAATATTACTGTACCTACTGACGCGGCCACTTCCGCTTCCGGCTACTAGCCTTTACTTCCCGAAGAACTCAAATTCGATCTGCCAGATACCTTATTCTTACCAATCTGTTATCAGTGGAAATATATCCCCGCTGCCCACCCCTAAAAGACATCTTGGCTTCTCTTGCTTCTGGCAGTTTCTAGTACTTTCCAGATTCTTAACACAACAGTACAGGGCTGTGGAGAACTAACTGATGTGGAATCAAAATGAAAGCAGCCACCTGAGTGTGGACTGGAAGTTTTGGGAGGGGGGTATGAAGTCGTGTTAATGGAGGAGGAACAATTCGAAAAGGGGGTTTTAAAAAAAAACCCTGTGGCACAACTTAAAGAAAAATGAATGATACCAAACTGGACTTGCAAAACTGCCAAACCGGTGTCTCTTCTAGTTGTCTGTGCGTGTGTTTCACACTGACCAAAAAAATAAACTAGTTTAAAAGAAACAACAAGACCAACACACAAAAATGAATAAATACATAAAAAGACATCTCGAAGGGCCAACCCCTGCACCAGGGAACGTGGTCCTGTTGGGGAAATAGGGTTTGCATTTGCAAATGTTACTAGTTAACGGGGGGACTTCAGAGAGTGGGGTGGTCCCTAATTCTCTATTATTGAGGTCTTAGAAATGGGGTACAGACACGGAAACAGAGTCATAACGGGAGGAAGATACCATGTGAGGATCCATCTATAAATCAAGGAATCCGAGGAAATGCAAGTCAAGATGAGGAAGTAGCTCTCCTTGGAACCAACACGGAGAGAGCACATACATGTGCCCTCCGCCAGTGAGAGCATGCGGGGTGTCCTGCATTTAGACTTCTAGTTTTCAGAACTGTGAAGAAATACATTTCTGTTCTAGAAAGCCACCCCCTTGGAGGGACTTGTCAGGTAGTCCTAGGACACTACATCCCATCCAGTAAAGCCAGACCACAGTCCCAGCTCCACCCCGAGGCCCTTGCTTCTCCCAGATCACAGGCACCAAGAACCGTCGATGCAGGGGAAGATCCCAATGCCCAGAACCTGCCGTTTTCCTCCTTGGTACCCCAACCCTGTCATCACCACCACCACCTTGACCGGGAACCTAGGGCAACAAAAGCCTACCCAATGAATCAAAGTCAATATTTGAAAAAGCAAAAAAAAGGAGGAGAAAGAGGAAGAGAAAATCATTCTACTTATTTTCTTGGATGTGTGGGTGTGCTATCTGTTCTTGCTATTTCCCAAATGTATAGGCTCTTCGGTGACTGAAAGTCATTGAATCCCTTATTTTATGTATATTAAAAAAAATAGTCCCACCAGCGGCTTCTCCTTCACAAAGCCCTGCTGGACCAGCCCCTCTGGCAGGAAGGCCCCTCTGAAATACCCACCCCTTGGGCCCCTCCATTACTTTTCCTCCGCTGCTCCAGGCACCAGGAGAGGCACCGGGGCAAACTGAAGTGGCTCCCTCTGCCTCGTCACTGGCACCTGCACAGCTTCAATGCCCCGACTCCATGTGCGTAGATAGCCACGCACGGTCTACATGTGCTGCCTTCACACGTCTGGTCCCATGGACGTCCTCCTGAACACTGCTTCAAAAATCAATGCTTAGTTAGCTACCACCTGGCTTCGGGGGCTGGGCCAATGGGTCTGCCCTCCCATGGTGTGTTAAATGCCATTCCACCATCCACATGGACTTATTCAGGTGAAACTGGGTAGCACAAAACAGAACTCTAGACAAGCTATCACAAATTCTAGGCTGTTCTAGTTGGGATGGCCCAAGGCAAATGAATTTACCTCCATGGGTTTCCATTTCCTCCCACCATAAGTGGGGACAATTTGATGCTGGCACCAGAGGTGTATTAAAAACTAGGAATAACATATTAGAGCCAGAAGAGAAGGAAAAAGGGTGGGGCCATTTACCTACTGTGTGACCTTTCAGATGTCTCTAAACCTCTCTGTTCTTCAGTTTTCTCATGGTTTGAAGTCTGAGTAGGATAACATCTGAAGCTCTCTCTTAGTACTAAGTGGGATGATGGGTGTAAAGTACTCAGACAGTGACTGGATCCTAGTAAGTGCTCTATAGTTCTTAAGGAAAAGATCCTTATCCACCTTACCTGACAAGGTGGTGCTCTAAACCAAGGGTAAAGCCATATTTCCCAAAAGCTGCCCACCGGTTGACTTAGTGGGATGCTACAAGCAAATCTTTATCTACCCGAAGGGTCTTCAAAAAGGTGCTGGGGGGGGGGGGGGAATGGAGCCGTAATGGGATTTGGAAGCCCTTTCATACCTATTTCAACTTGGGGTCATGCTATGAAATGGATTTCTGTGAGTCACAGTTAAACAAGTTTAAAATACCCTGGGTTAAAGCTCTCTACAAATTAAAATAACACAGGAAAACCACACATAGAAGGTTCAGAAACCAGAGCCAGTGGCCATCAAGTGGATTGTGAACCATGGTGGCCCCAGGCTGGGCAGAGCAGAGCTGAGGTCCCTCAGGTTTTCTGAGGTTGATTTTTCAGATAGCGATTACCAGGCCTTTCTTCCCAGGCACCTCAGGGTGGACTTGCATCTCCAACCTAATGTGCAACCCTTGCACATTAACCATTTGCAGCTCCTGGGTGCTATCTTAAGATCAATTGCATCTTCCATCTTCTACATTCTTGTTCATCTTGTTCATTCTTCCTTTACTCTTCTTGTGTCTAATATGTGTAGTCATTACAGTAAAGAGGACGAACTCAATGATTGCCCCAGGGGGACGAGCAACAGAAACCACGAGAGAGAGACAGTGATCAGTATAAGAAAATAATAATAATTTATAATTTATCCAGGGCCCACGAAGGTGGAGGGTGGGGGAAGAGGAGCTGATACTGAGGGTTCAATAGAAAATGTCTAGAAAATAATGATGTGACATATGTACAAATGTGCTTGATCCAATTGATGTATGGATTGTTACAAGAGCTGTAAAAGCCCTCAATAAAATATTTTTTTAATAAATGCATTTTCACAAGGAAAAAAAAAGAGAGAAAGAACTTGCCTAAATCCACCCAGTCTGTACCACAGTCTAGTGCATGCCTCTCTCCACGGAGTGGAATGCTTGAGCACTCGGAGGTAAAAGATGCGGCTTCTGCTGTCGGAAGCCCTGCCAGCTGGTAACTGTCTCTTGCACCTTGCAGTGACTCCGTCACCCACATTGTGGCAGAAAACACCTCTGGTTCCGATGTTCTAGAGTGGCTGCAGGTGCAGAGAATAAAATCCAGCGCACAACTGGAGCTCCTCGATGTCTCCTGGCTGATAGAATGCATGGGAGCAGGAAAACCAGTGGAGATGACAGGAAAACACCAGCTTGTTGTAAGTGATTGCTATTGTCCTTTGACACCAGTAGACCAGTTGCCCTTGAGCTGACTCTGCTTCATGGTGGTCCAGCAGGAATCAGAGCAGAGCGGCGCTCTATAGGGCTTTGGAAGTAGATGACCAGATCTTTCTTCCGAGGCACCTCTGGGTGGACTCAAACCTCCAACCTTGTGGTTAGCAGCGGAGTGCATAATTGTTTGGCATCCTCCACCAGCACCCCACTCGCCCCGTAGTCACTCGTAGAATCGCTCTCCACACTCCCTGCCAGAGAGCCGGTTCTGACTCCTGTAGGAAGAGGGTAGAACTGCCCCTGTGGGGGTCTGAGACTGTAACTTCTTAGGGGAGTAGAAAGCCTCCCCTTTCTCCTGCAGAGCAGGTGCTGAGCTTTCCCAGCGGGTAGCCACGGCACCCCCAGGACTCCTCTACAGATTCTCTGCTGAACCCTAGGGGGACTTTGCCCAAGGCGCTTATGCTTCCTGAGCTGCCGCTGTCTCTTATATGAGATCCAAAGAGTATAGTCTACCACCTAACCTGGCTCTGAGGACTAGGGTGGCACACATCTAAAGCATTCAAATGTACATCGGTGCCTGGTATGTACACAGCATGAATAATGGTGGGCACTGTCACGTAGGTGTCAGACTGCTAACTGCAGTGACTGTGTGTGATTCAAACAAGGCCACCCCCAGCTCTGAGGGAGGAAGATTGTTGCCATCGGAAACACAAGATAGGGCGGCTATGAGTCAGATGTGACTTGACGGCATTGAGTTTGACTTTTTGGTTTATTGTGATGAACCAGTTTACCCACCAAACATTTCAAAACATCCAAATGTGGATGCCCTGGCAACAGGAAAACGTGCCCTTTCTTAGTCCTTGTTCTTATTATGTTAATTCAACAAGAAAAAAGTATAGAACAGTTATGTCTTAATTTTAAATCCTTGATCCAGAGTTGCAGACATTCAGGAGGAAAGAGGTCTTGGACCACAACTACATACATGCAAAGGAAAGGAAAATGATATTTAATTGATGGTTCTTTTTCATACTTTCATTACTGATTGCAAAAATAATGCATGTTTCATTTGAGCAAATTCACACATAAAAGAGGTAAAACATAACACTTCTGCTTGCTCACAGTTTTATTGCCCTTCCAAATACAATCGTTATCAAATGGGCTCCAGAGCTTCTTTCCATCTATATCTATCAGTGTCGCCATTGTTCTTAAACTGGGCGCTTCTGCATTTGTTTAGACGAGAAGAGATCTTTCATCCAACGCCAACGCCCGTCCCCAGAAGACCCCACCACCTGCTGCGGACAGCATCTCCCAATACGCGTGCCAGAGGAGAACCTCTCTGAACAACTGTAACCGCATCTTCACGGTAATGGGGGTTTGCAACAACACCCCCGAAGAATGACTTGCAGCTTCTTCCCACTTATCTATTGATCACAGAAATTTCTGAAAATTCAGGAAAGTATTCCCCATACCCATTTACCCACCTACCTATCCTGATCTCTGGCTCTCCTTGTGTCAAAACAAGGCTTCCATCTTTCATGGAAGTGGAGAAACACTCATCCACCTGGATTATGTTCTTTTAAAAAATGTTTCATTTGATTACCGTACTTTCTTATGCTTGAGATGAAAGTTTACTTCGCAAATTAGGCCCATTGAACAATTTCTATGCTCTGGTTCCGTGACCTTGACTTTTCCACAATGTGTCACCTTTGGGTTCCAGGTGTTCCCTTTCTATTCATCTGACGTCCCTGCTCCCTTGCTTCTCATCTTTGCTTCATTTTTAAATGTCTTGCGTACACTCCACAGTCCTTACCTCTGCTGCCCTTTGCTTTCACGTTAATGTGGACGAGTCTCATACGGGTGGTTTGCAAAGGAGCACGTGGGTGCTATTGTGTGTTTTATGAGCCAAACTGCTATTAACCCAAGGGTGAGTTTCTGGTGTGGGTTTAGTACAGTAGACTCAAGGGAATTGCAGGGCAATCTTAGGATTCCTCTCATTTCTACTGGGTCCAGTAAGTCTGATCTTTTACAAGAATATGAGTTTGGTTTCACATTTTTCTCCTTGCCTATCTGGGACTGTCTACAGTGCTACTAGTCTGGATTGCGTTCTTCCGAGAGTGTAAGTTATTACTGCTGTAGGCCCAACTCTTCTCAAAGGCACATGGTCTGAAAAACAAAATGCTCTATTAGTCCAGTACATAACTCAGAGCCCATTCCCAGCAAGCCGATTCCAACCCGTAACAACTCTAGTGTTTCCAAAACTATCCGTTTGGAAGCAACAAATGGGTTTGGACTGCTAACCTTTCATTTAGTGGCCAAATGCCTAACCTAGTTTAAGCCATCAACTGAAGGAAAAAAAAAAAGCAACAACCCACGGACTGCCGTGGAATAGATGCTGATTCATAGCGACCCTCTAGAACAGAGTAGAACTGTTCCTGTGAGTTCTGAGACTGTCATTCTTGAGGGAAAAGAAAGTCCTGTCTTTCTCCATAGGAGCAGCTGGTGGTTTCGAACTACTGAATTCATGGTTAGTAGCCCAATGTAGAACCACTACACCACCAGGGCTCCCAGTTCAATATATAGTAAGAGTAAATTACATAAAAAATAGCCTTGGTGCATAGGCCATCTTTGTTGACCAACAAAAAGGCCACGAGTCAGCAGACCTGGAGCCTCCGCTCAGCCTGATAAACTTGTTCACAACCAAACTCACTGCCATTGAGCCAACTCCGCCCCTATCGTGGACAAATTCTCCGAGTCTCTGCTACTTCATCTCTGTATGAAGAAATTATCTTACTACCAGGTGCTGTAGAATCATTCTCAACTCATAGTGATTCTACGTGGCTGAGCAGAACTTTCCCATGGGTGTTGCTCTGTTCTACAAAGACCTTGGCCTACAGAACTCCTGGTGCCTTTGGACTGACGGTCTGCCTTCTAGCTGCCAGCCCTTAACCATTGTGCTAGCACATCGATCCTCTTTAAAGCCCTATCCAGCTCTGGGGCTTGATAACTGTGCTTCAGGTGACCCTAATAAGCCCGCACCTTCTTGTCTTCTAGCCTGGGGGCAGTCATCAGCTGGATGAAATGTGCTAGCGCTGTGTATTAAGCTTTCAGTTACTAAGAGAAAAGTTGGCAGCTGGGATCCATCAGCCCCTCCAGTAAAAAGATGTGGCTATCGGTTCCTGCAAAGATTACAGCCCTGGAAACTCAACGGGGCGGCACAGTGCCGCTGTGTCCTCTACGGGCGAGATGAGTCAGAATTGACTCTGTGGCCACAAGTTTTTTTTTGGGGGGGGGGTGTTTGCACCAAGTACAAAGTTTCTCATTTCTAGACTTCCAGCCCCACTTCTGCAAGGAAACTGCAGTTAGCAGACAGGATGAGTGTGAAGTCACACAGCTGTGCCTACTTCCCCCTCTGCCAGAAATGCAAACATACCCCACTTTAAATAACCGGGCCTTGGGGCACGTGACCTAAGATTACATCCATTCGCTCCAGGAGCCTCAGTTTAGTGCTGTGTTTGATGGGTTTGTGTAGTGTTTCGTGCTAAGAGAGTGGAGTTTCCAACCATCTGAACAGAATTCTAGCCAACAAGCAAATAGTATAAGAATGTGGTCAGGGCGAACGAAGGCACTTTCTGACTAAATCACTCATGGACTCAATCCTGACTCAGAGCTTTCTAGTAGAGCCACCCCATCGGGTTTCCTAGGCTGTGCTTTGGACCAGAGCACCTCCCCAGGTCTTCTCCCATGGAGAGGCGGGTGGATTCCACTGGCTGACCTCGTGCTTAGTCACAGACAGCTTAACCCTTGCACAAGCATGTCTTCTTGAATGGCAGCACACTGATTCTGGTGCCAGCCATTGTTCTGGTTCAGTTCCACAGCAAACATCGTGGCTCCAGACACAAAACCACCATTAGACTCAGTGCTAGCACTGAAGGAGACTGTCAGAAGACACCTAGACTTACGGGAGAGCAAGCAGCATTGTTGAGTGACCCTTAGCCCAGAGGCTAGAAAATGGATACGACTTTGCTCACTTGGATTTATTCTTCAGGATGCCTTTGAGATATTGGCTGAAAACTTTGAGTTTAGAGAAAATGGAGAGTCTTGCCTGGCATTTATGAGAGCGGCTTCTGTGCTGAAGTCTCTTCCTTTCCCAATCATCAGCATGAAGGACACCAAAGGCATTCCCTGCCTGGACGACAAGGTGAAGTGTGTCATAGAGGTAAGGGTGACGTGCAATCGGTCTCACTTCCTGGTATTCCTTTCCTAGCGAAAATTGATATGGAGAGAGGCAGAGACAGAAACAGAGAGGTGTGTCTAAAAGATTTTCCAGGCAACTATAAAAGAGATCTTATTCATGACTTCTTTTCTTTTATCTGGGTTTATATATGTATGGCTGGAGAGAGATGTGTGCACGTGTACACATATGTATAATCCATTTCCTAATAGGATCACAGCTAGATCACCTAGTAGAAAAAGGACTCTCCCATATAATCACTAATCCTGGTGACTCGGTGACCTCAAATCTCACCAGCAAGTGAAGCATCTGAATTAAAACACATTTTTAATGAAGATTAAGAAATGTAGCCTTCAGCATGGAAATCCAATGGTGCACTGCATTGAGTAAACCTGCTGCCCAAGACCTCTTTAAACTGTTGAGCAGCCAGGATGCCACTTGGAGGGTTAAGGTGTGCCTGATCCAAGCATGGTACTTACGATGACGTCCCAGGCCTGATCCAAGCATGGATCATCGTAAGATGACGTCCCAGGCATGTGAAAGTTGGGCAGAGAAGAAGGAAGACCGCAAAAGAATTGATGTGCTTGAATCACGCCGTGGGTGAAGCCTAGGAAAGTACCATGGACTGCCCAAAGAACAGACAACCAGAATGTTCCTTTGAAACAAGGCCATCCATTGGACATGCAATCTGGAGAGGCCAGTCCCTGGGTTAGGACAGACTGCTTGATGCAGCCAGGGGTCAGCAAACAAGAGGAATCTCCTCAGCAAGATAGAGTGACACAGCGGCTTCAACAATGGGCTCAAGCGCGACAATTGTGAGGCTGGCTCAGGACCAAGCAGGGTTTCATTCTTGTGCTCAGGGTCACTATGAAGCGTAGCCAACTAGACAGCATCCAGCAACAATCTCAGCCAAGGCTCCCCACCCCCGACACACACACACACCAAAGCCTATCCAGGAGTGAGTTTCCACATAGTCAAATATGAGGTAACTTATTCAAGGAAATTATTCCAAATCTAAAGGCGACTCTTGGACTGGCTTCCTAGTGGGTCTAAAATTATTCTGTTCAAGTGAAAAGCCCTCTTGTTTCAGCACATTTAGATCTATTACAAAGAACATCACACATATTTGGACCAACACGGCGACTATTTTGACTTGGTGTTCTGTAGAGTTGGACCTCATTCCTACAGTATCTTTGTCCTTGAGCATTGTCGAGAAGATCCGAGCCACACGATGAGCTTGGGCTTGTGGAATGAGAGGGAAATGTCTTGTCGACATCTTCTAGGCAAGCCTCCTACTTGCAATGGACGTATCTTCTGTGAAGGTCAAACTGCCAGGTCTGTGGATTTCGGAGTCTCTAACACCACTCATCTAATATATTTTTCTTCTGTTCATCCAGGAAATAATTGAAGATGGGGAAAGTTCCGAAGTGAAAGCTGTGTTGAATGATGAGCGATATAACTCCTTCAAAGTAAGTTATGTTACAAATACGTATTTACAATGGCGTCACAGTTCATCGGGTAACTTATCCCGAATGGCCCAGGAAGCAGATGCCTGCATCACTGACGGTGCCCTAGCCTGTTGCTTGGCTACCAGAAGATACAAAATACCTTACCTTTCAGGAGTGTGTTACGCTTGAGTGCAAACGCTGAGACCATAGGGATAGGTCAGGCCTGCTCATAAAAGGCAAACTTCTCTTGGGAACTCTCCTGGCTGCACCCTCTTTTGATTAGAGCAAGATGACCTCCCAGTTTCCCCTCCCTTAAATGATGACTTTCACCAAGACCTCTGTCTTAGCCGTCTCGTGCTGCTGTAGCAGAAGAATCCACTTATTCTCTCACAGCTAAGGTGGCCAGACATCTTCATTCCCGGCACCAGCTAAAGGGGTAAACATTCTCTCTGTGTCTGCTCTGAAGGTTCTTTTCTCTTCACAACAGCTGTGGCTCAACCATTTCTGGAGATCTCCATGTGCCTGGAGCTTCCCTTGAGTGAAGGAGCTTGTCAGTACAGGGACTCTGGGTCCCAAGAACACACCCCACTTTCAGCTTTTCTTTCCTGTTGCCATAAGGTTGCTCTCATCTCTGCTCACTTGTCTCGTGCCTTTCCTATCTCAAAATAAATTGATTCGTGACCTACCTTAATCCTGTAGATGGTCTCCTGCCTCATGAACAGAACTTTGATTGATCTTGTCTCATTCACCTCATACTCACAAACTCAAACTCACTATCATTGAGTTTATTGTGACTCCTACCCACCCCATAAGGGTTTTCCAAGGCTGCACCTCTTTCCAGGAGCAGATTGTCTCTTCTTTCTTCTGAGGAGTAGATGTTATTCAATGCTTACCATGTTATCCATTGCTTACAGATGTTATCCATTGCTTACCATGTTATCCATTGATTACCACGGGGATGATGACATCAGTTCACAAAAATGGAGGATAATTACACATAACACTGAGAATCGGGACCTAGCAAAGTTGATAAGTGGATACAGATGGGGGTGGGACAGTGGGGGGGAGCACAAATTCATACCAGCTTCCATGTACCCTTCTCAGTCCTTCATCCAAGACACAGTTCTTAGCTTCCAAGCTCCATCCCTCACCCATAGATCAGAGAAGTGTTTTGCCCAGAACTAAAATGTGCGGCTATGAGCCAGGCTCAGCTCAGAGTATAGAAGAACCAGTGTTGAGTCTGGCATCTCTCCCATGTCAGTTGTGTGATGATGAAAAGCAAGCCAGCTGAACAAACACTCCTCTTTACATTGTGAGAGTAATATTCTGAACATGTTTACATGTAAGAGACGCTGGCCCAACAGAGATAACGTTAGGTCATCACTTACTGATAACGCAGCCAATGCCACTATCAGGTAATGTCTGTATGTCTGACCTGCTGCTTCTCCCCTGTTTCACCTTATCATGCCATTGCCAGGAAAGGGCCTTGAAATAATAATGTCTTATTTCCAGTAAATTATTAGCACCCACCTACCTGTAATGTTCAGGAGAAACGGGGGTCAAAGATTTGCTCACATGCTTTCTGAATTGCTTGAGATCTTTAGAAGTACCGCCTCACAGTCGCAACGATTGTTGTAGAAACTAATGTCATGGCTCCCCTCCCCCATTTCAGCTCTTCACTTCTGTGTTTGGAGTGGGATTAAAGACATCTGAGAAATGGTTCCGGATGGGTTTCAGAACGCTGAGTAAAATAAGAACCGACAAAACCCTGAAGTTTACACGGATGCAGAAAGCAGGTATATTATGTCTCCCCAAACTTCTCCCATGCTCACTGGGCCTGGCCAGGTGGTGGTTCAGGTCTGATTAATCATCCGTACTTTGCGCCCAATCGGATCGAGCTGGGAACGCTCTTTTGGCTTTCTTCTATCTTTGTGCCTGTTGTAGGGAAATGCCAGACTCACACTCTGCTAGCAATAAAAACCAAGCATCTTTTGAAGGATAAAATGTTGCATGAACTGGGGAGGCACCCAAGCAACCAGACAAGATGCTGCAGTGCGTCCCAACATGCGGAGAGAGTGGGTTCATCGGGTGAAACAACCCAGGGCAGACCCGATGTGAGGGAGGAAGTGAGCTAAAGGCTACAGCAGTTTGTCAAACTATTCTCCTAAACCTGTAAATCCAGGAAATTCACTTGCCCCGATCTGAGATTGTTACACCCCGAGATTTATTTAACAAAACATTCTGGCAGGAATAATTTAAGCCAGAGCTGCAGGTCTGTCTCTCCCCTGACTCTAAGGTTATGACTTTACCTAGTAACTGGCTTACAGAGGGCAGAAATGGAGTGGAAGATTCCAGGCAGGGATAATGAAGTATCATTAAGACTGAGTTCATGGGCATTTACCTCATCTTGGTGATAGGGTTATGAGATAGTTAGAGGCTCATCTTACCATGGTCAATTTGAATCCTATTTCCTAACCTCCAGGGACATGCTTAATCAAGGACTTCTTTTCAGAACGCAGTTGAGTTAACATTCTTAGCAGACAGACAGTTCAGCCTTCGTCTCTTGCTTTCTTTGTGACACGAGCTGTTTGATAAAAAGATAGGTTGCCTCTTGAGAGCATAGAAGTTTAATCCAGAATGGAATTCTAATGCAGGCCTGGAGTCACCAGGTCAGCCGTGCCATTCCCTCAGTGTTAAGGTTGAAAGTCCACACCCGCATGGTTAGGGTACCAGCTGTCAGACTGAGACTATCTGCATTCAGAGCCACCTCCAGCACCTTCTAGCAGTGAGACTGTAGGCAAGTTAGTCTTTGAGACTTACTTACTTCCTCTCTGATTATATTGAAGAATAAATCAGATACCGCTAATCCTTGGGTCACGTGAGAGATATGTGCCTGAGTAGGTCTTGAAAAATCCCTAGTTAATGAGTAGATGCTTAGCTAGACATGCAGGTTGAACAGGTGTGAGAGGAAGAATGGATGGGAGTATTCCCACGAATATCCATAGATATGACAAGGGACAGGTGTACATTTGGATTCATCTTTGCTAAAAATATATACATGACTGTGGTGAGGCATGTAGGAGGCAACGTTATGAATACTTCATAGATATAGCCTAACTCCGTGAGGAAATGAGTCACTAGCCCTAGGTGATTGGGACCAGACACTCAGTGAGACATTAAAGTCTCTTGGCATAAAATAGCTCACACAGCCAATGTTCTACATCCTACTTGGGTGAGTATCCACTGGGATCTTAAGCGCTGGGGAGTAGCAACCGAAGGTCCAGAGGAAAGAAGATGGCATATGAACCGATGAACTACTGGAGCACGCAAACATCAGCCTCCACAATCCTGAGAGCAGAAGGACTAGTTGGTGACCAACTACCACTGCCAATTGCTCTGAAAAAGGTCACATTGCAAGGCCCTGGATAGAGGAGAAGCAACCATGATGTACACCAATGTTCACAGTGGCTGCTTTCTCACTACAGTGCTTTTAAAGTTAATCGATGTCATAGCATGTACATACACGGTTTCTTTGCAGTACAGTGCGACTGTGACTTCAAAAGGAAATCACCCCCACGGTCCTAGTAACTATAACTTCTGCAGTTACGGAGCGTGGTGAAGTCGCAGGCGGTGTCATGAGACTGGAGCACTGGTCTTAAGGGTCAGTATTTTATATATAGTGGCACATGTCACCGCCTACAGTGTGAAGCGTTGCTTATAAACAGTTAAATACGTTTATCACAAAGGAATGCCAAATCGGGTGTTTCATGGTGTCACCAATTACCATGCCATTGTTAGGTGCCAGGGAGTCATTTCTGACAACATCGAATGAAACACAGCCTTGCCCTGCGCTGTCCACAGTTGCTCTGTCCTTTGAGCCCATGGTCGCAGCCACTGTGTCGATCAATCTTGTTGAAAGCCTGCCCCTCTCTCACTGCCCCTCTGCTTTACCAAGCATCACGCTCTTCTTCAGGGCCGGGTCTCTCCTGACATGTCTAAAGTACGTGAGCCGAGGTCTCGCCACCCTTCCCGCTGAGGAGCATTCTGGTTATACCTCTTCCAAGGCAGATGTTTGTTCTTTCGGCAGTCTGCGGTGCGTGCAATATTCTCCTCTGCCAGCACCATAACCCCGATGCATCTGTTCTTTTTCATATCTTCTTGAAGAAATCGTTGATAACCACGCCCTTTGTTTCTCTAATTGCACAAACCTCCTTGGAAAAATGTTCTACAAGGTGTGTGATTTGATACTGGATGCAAGTTTACAGATACAAGGGACATGTTCTGCTGGTCCTGCATGGCCTAGCATGGGGGGTTTGACCTTGAGAGCTTGTGAACATGGTGCTCAAATCAAATGGCCTCCTTGTCCCCTCCCTCCCAGGTTCTTGATGATGGGAAAGGAAGGACAGATTTGTTCTGTGTCATTCAGGATATCTGAATCAGCATCAATGATAGATGAAACTATGAAGATGTAGACTCAAGGACATCCAAAGAAAGAACCGCCTGAACAAAGTCTACAATTAGGAAATGAGTTATCTCAAGAGACGAGTCCCCAGTTACTAGGAAGATGCAAGCCAAGTTAGGTAATCCTAGCTGAGAGTCACGGCTTCTGTGTCAACCCTCCCTGACAACCTTGGTCTCTAAGGCCTTATGCATCTCCCCACATCCCTGCTCCCTTCTCTTCCAATGTTTCAACCCATAATGCTTGAAATATGGCGTGCGCGCACACACACACACACACACACACAACACATAGCTCCTCTCTTCTCACCTCCACGATACCTCCCGTAACTCTGGAATAGCCAAGAATAACCAAGTGGGAATAGCCAAGTCATTCGCCTAGGTCTAGCATCAACGTGACGCTGACCCAGTTTTCATTTGTCCCCGGTGGTCAGGCAGGGAAGCACCAAGCCAAGCCATCTATGACATTGCCCCCCGCCACTCAGACACATCCTGCTCCTAATCTTGACTTTCATTTTTAAGTCGCTCCATCTTCTCTCAACCCTAAGTCTTCCCATCCAGAATCTTTTGGTATCACCTTTTTTTTAAAAAAAAGAAGAGGAAGCAGCGTACTGATCAAGAAGTCTAATTCTAGAGTTAGGAAATGAGACTCAAGCAGTTTGCTCTCCAGGGGGATTTGAAACGGCGCCTCTTCCTTCATCAAGAACACGGAAAGTTCCTCCATCGGAATGCAAAGCGCCATCTCTACTGTGAAACAGTCCTCCACCAAATCGACGACATGGTTGTTCCGTGTTTATGGAAGCAGGGTGTGACGTTAATGCGGGCGGTCATGTTAGCTCTGGTTAGGGGCAGAGCGACCGCTCGGTGTGGGCTGGTTCATTCACGCTCTCCACTGACCTGTCAAATCGCCTTTCAGGATTCCTCCACTATGAAGACCTTTTCAGCCGTGTGACCAGGCCTGAAGCAGATGCCGTCAGCATGCTGGTTCAGGAGGCCGTATGGGCATTCCTGCCGGATGCCTTCGTTACTGTGACAGGAGGTTTCCGCAGGTAAATGAGTAGGCTGCTTTTGCCTCCCCTGCTCTGCCCCCTTCCGTGGTTCCCTTGTTAGATTTCTCAGGTGAGAAAGACCTCAGTCCTTGGCTTTGCACAAGAAAGAATACATGCCGAAGCTGGATTTGTGATCCAGGTGAGTTTTATAAAAAGGATAGAAAAAGTTTCAGGTTTTACAGTTAAGAACACGGGCACCCTCGGGACACTTCACATGCACACGTGTTGGCCTGAGACCAGAGAAACGTCAGCATGGTCAAGGACCAGGTGGAAAAGAAGGGTGGGTTCCAAATCTCAGCCTTTGGGGGCTTTCTGCTGGGAGCCATGGCCCATGATGCTAGTTGACCCCATTGGCTGAATTAAGCCCACCTGGCCTAGATTGGGGCCTTTCCAAGTATATTGACTTCCTGGCTCAAGGGCCTGAATTTGTGCTCACCCTCTAGCCTTGATAGGCTTCTAACTTCCTGTAAACGGGGAAGGGAGGCCTTGGCAGGTAGAGGGACATCCCCTGGCAAACACCCTCTTCTGCAGGATTTTCCATGAGGCATAAAGGCCTCTTGACCTGGCACCAGCCTCTCTCTGCAACCTCATGTCCCACTCTCCAAAGGACTGGGCACTCCCTACACACTCCCCCCCAGTATGTCCTCCTCTGCGACTTCGCTGAATCCGGGCCCTTCTGGTTGCCCTGCCTTTCCTCAAATCGTCACCTGCTCATTTCTCATCCCGAGCAACTCAGTCCAGCAGGGACTTCCTTCAGGATTTCCTCTCCTCTGCAGCACGTCAGGTACCCCTCATCCACCACATCACCCCGTTTCGATCACAGCATGGTGGCGATTTGTTTGTGTATGTGTTTGACCTGCTAAGCTTTTAAAGTTTCTTACTCAGTGTGAGTCTGCTTGGTGCTCAGCACCTGGTGGTGCGCGCGCGCACACACACACATGCACACACACACATGCACACACACACATACACACACACACACATACACAAGATGCTCAAGAAATGTTGGTGGGGCCAATGAATGAATGAATGAGCTCTTCCCAGAGATATGGCTATTGTGTAGCTGTTGGATATGGAAACTTCCGATTCACAAAGACATTCCTCCCTCCCCTCCCCTCCCCTCCTCCTGCTCTGCCTGTGACTCTCCAGCCAGGTGGCTGGGTGGCTGGTAAGCCCGGTTTAAGGCAGGAAGTGGAAGAAGAAGACAGAAGCTAAGACAATACTCTCCATCTGGGTCATCATGTCAAGCGGGTGGCTGTGGGGATCAGAGCGCAGGGCTTGCTGTGGTCTTGCTTCTCTCTCCTCTCAGGAGTCCTCAGTGCCCGCGTGCTTGTAGGAGAAAGGTTACATGGTGTCAGTGTTTGCCCTCAATTACACCTCAATTTATTTCCCAAGGAATAGAGTTCATTTAAAATAGGTATCTGTGTGATATAGCAACGATGAAACATACAACTTTCCTCTAGTTCCTAAATGCTTCCTCCTACCCGACTATCATAATCCCAATTCTACTTTACAAATCTGGCTAGACCAGAGGATGTACACTGGTACAGATAGGAACTGGAAACACAGGGAATCCAGGACAGATGATCCCTTCAGGACCAGTGGTGGGAGTGGCGATACTGGGAGGGTAGAGGGAGGGTGGGTTGGAAAGGGAGAACTGATTACAAGGATCTACATGTGACCTCCTCCCTGGGGGATGGACAACAAAAAAATGGGTGAAGGGAGACGTCGGACAGCGCAAGATATGACAAAATAGTTTATAAATTATCAAGGGTTCATGAGGGAGTGGGGAGCAGGGAGGGAGGGGAAAAATGAGGAGCTGATGCCAGGGGCTTAGGTAGAGAGCAAATGTTTTGAGAATGATGAGAGCAATGAATGTACAAATGTGCTTTACACAGTTGATGTATGTATGGACTGTGATAAGAGTTGTATGAGGCCCTAATAAAACGATTTAAAAAATAAAAGCAAAATAGGTATCTGATAACATTAAAATTTTTGTGTCGCAAACCTTAAACTTAAGGCCATGATACAGAAGTACTTTTTCTGAAAGTTGGGAGCCAAAAATCTAATTTATTTCCATGTTTCATGTTTTCTAATCAGAGGGAAGAAAACTGGACATGATGTCGATTTTTTAATTACCAGCCCAGGAGCAACAGAGGAAGAAGAGCAACGACTTTTACATCAAGTGATAAACTTATGGGAGAGAAAGGTAAGGGGAAAGATAAGTAGACCTTTAGACACTCCCACATCATAGAGATCTTGTTGTACCTCTTCCTTGTGTAATGACATCTAATCGGTTCTTAATTATTTGTTTCTACAAGGCCGCATGACAAGCAATGAGACTTAACGGCTTCAGTCCAAGTGCCTTTATCTTGCTTATTTAAACGTATCCTCTTACCAAAGCAACTGTGTTTGACCTGCATTGGAATGAAAACACCCAAGCACTACAGAACACAGAACAACACAGCCCCAAAACTGAAATTAACTTAGTTGGGGATTATTTGCTCCTGTAATTAGTTACCACTCAGGTTTAGAAATTACTTGCATGTTTCCACCTCTCTCGCACATCTGTCCAGTGCCCTGAAGCAGTGGTTCTCACCCTTCCTCATGCCAAGACCCTTTAATAGAGTTCCTCATGCTCTGGTGACCCCCCAACCATAAAATGATTTTTGTTGCTACTTCTCTGTCATTTTGCTACTGTGATGAATTGGGCGACCCCTGTGAAAGGCTTGTTCGACACCCCCCCAAAGGGGTCGCAGCCCACAGGTTGAGAACCACTGTCTTAGTCTTCTCACTTATAGGATGACCACCCGCACTGCTGGGAATATTTTAGAAGGAAATGCTACACTTTCTGGCTAGGCAGAATTTTATGAAATGTGATTCACTAGCTTTATCCTGCTCTGTCTCCAAGGCAGGCTAAGTAAGAGTAATTATCTCTATAAGGAAAAATACACCAAAATGTTATCTAGAGATAACAGGTCATCAGCCCAGAAGTGGGGAAGAGCCTTGAACCAGGGACACTAACTCAAAGCAACTGCATGGAAGGAAGTTGGGTGTGTCTGTTGTTGTTCATGGGTTGGTTGGTTGATTGATTGGCTTTCAATGGGATAAAGAGAGGCGTGAACGCTGGTGTGAGATGCAGAAGAACTGGGCCTGGTTTGTATCTTTGCTTGGTGCTGACTTTGACCCAGCCCTTCTTAGCTGCTTGACTCGTGCAGAGAGAGGCCTTCCTTTGCGCCCTCTCCTAGTGTTGTCAGTTGGACCCAATGCTGGGACAAAGCAAGAGGAGCTTTCATGAGGAGCCCCGGGTCGGCTCCTGAACCCTCTCCACGGGGGACCCAGGCTGATATCTTCCTGTTGGTTTTCAGGGATTGCTTTTATACTATGACCTTGTGGAGTCCACGTTTGAAGAACTCAAGCAGCCTAGCAGGAAGGTGGATGCTTTTGACCATTTTCAAAAGTGCTTTCTGATTTTAAAACTGTACCACCCGACGGCAGACCGTGACCAGTCCAGCCTGCTGCAAGGAAAGACCTGGAAGGCCATCCGCGTGGACCTGGTCATGTGCCCCTATGCGAACCGAGCCTTTGCCCTACTGGGCTGGACTGGCTCCCGGGTAAGCTCCACACTGATCAATCCCAGATGGCTTTCCAAAAGACACCAGCGGATCCTGGAGGAGAGAAAAGGGCAGCCGAGGCAGGGCGAGAGAGCAGTGTCCAAGCAGAACCCAAAGCCGAGGCTGGCAAGTCCATTCTGATCTGACTCACAGCGATCCTATAGGTCCTATAGGACTGAGTAGAAATGCTTGCTCCCTGGGGTTTCCGAGCTTCCCTTTCTTCACAGGAAGAAATGCCCTCACCTTTCTCTTCCACCTGGTGGAATCAAACGGCTCACCTCTCCTGCAGCAACCGAATTCATAACCCACCGGGGTTCTTGGAGCAGACAGGGCCCAGCAACCCTGAATCAGGCCATTCCCCAATAGATGGCTGTGCACCCAAGACAATTAGTACGGAACAATGATTTTCAGGTGTGAGGCCCTGACCGGCAGCACTAGCCTTACCTGGGAACAGGCTAGAACTATAAATTCTTGGGCTCCCCTCAGGCCTCCTGAAATAAAACTCTTGGGGCTGAAGTCTATCAATCTGTTTGCAAAAGCCCACTCAGGGGATTCAGTTGCAGCTCCAGTGTAAAACCAGTCCTGGTGGCACAGTGGGTTAAAGATTGGCCCGCTCACCACAAGGTCCTTGGTTCAAATCCACCATCTGCTCCTCACGAGAAAGATGAGGCTGTCTGCTCCTGTAAAGATCCACAGCCTCAGAAGTCCTAAGGAGAAGTTCCACTCTGTCCTTTGGGGTCACTAGGAGGCAGAATTGACTTGCTGACAGTAGTTTGGGTTGGGCTTTTATATAAGCCAGCAAGGTAGTTGAGAGCATAGTTTGGGTTCCTCCCAGACCTGGCTGCTAGCCCTGGATGTGCCGCTCACCAGTTAGGTGATCTTGGAAGTGCTCCCTGTGGCCTTTTAAGACTCTGTTTTCCCATACATAAAAGGAGGGCAAGGAAAGTGGTTTGCTAGGGTTTTGTGAGCCAACCCTGGCACAGGCTTCGGCACCATGGCAGGGCCCTGGTCTGTACTAGAAAAGGGGTCCCTCTGACTAGTAACCAATAGCTGAAGCACCCAGATCACATCTGGCACATGGGGCACTAGTAAATAACTGCCCAAAGACTATCTTTCAAACCCAAGCCCGCTGCCATTGAGTCAATTCCAACTCACTGCCGCCCTTGGGACACAGTAAAACTATCTTTTTGGATTTATGAAATTTTAACTATTTATGGGAGAAGACAACCTCTTCTATCTCCCTCAGAGTGGCTGGTGGGTTCGAACCTCTGACCTTAGGGTTAACAGCTCATGGCGCAGTTTGTTACACCACCCGGGCTTCATGAAAGAATATTACCACTCTGCAAACCAAGGACACTATCATCCTTTCTAATGGTCTACTGCAGGCATGCTCAAACTACGGCCCGCCAAGGACATTTATCTGGCCTGCCGGGTGTTTTTGCCCCGTTTTTTTTTTTTTTACTTCAAAATAAGATGTGTGCATAGGAATTTGTTTATAGTTTTTTTAAAACTATAGCCCGGCCCTCCAGCGGGTCTGAGGGACAGTGAACTGGCCGCCTGTTTAAAAAGTTTGAGGAGCCCTGATCTACAGGACAGTGCTCCTGAGATTTTAATACAAGGATCCAGGAAGATGCCTTCCATTGCACAGGGTCTGCGGGATGTCAAAGGTAACCCCTAACTGCCCACCTTCCTCTCCCCAATGCCCCCTCCGTCATACACAGTCTGAGCAGTATGAACCACTTTGCTAAGGTCAGAGGGAGACAAGGAGGGTGAGGGTGGCCCAGGGGTGCTGAAGTGGAGTCTGTGAAATACGTGTGCTTTCGTAGCCCCTGCAGTGACTGCACCCAGAGTCTGCTTCCCCGATTATGCCACCAACGTGGCTCCCTGGACTCCCTTATGCAAGACTTTGGTTTGGGAAATCTGTCTTCTCTTCCAAGCAGGTGTTGGAGATGGATGGCTCCCAGCTGGCTTTCCATCTAGGCTTAAACCCATGGCAGTGCAGTTATTCCAACGCACGGCAGCTCTCTAGCACAGAGGAGAGCTGCTCCGGAGAGTTTCCAAGGAGGAAAATCCCACAGAAGCAGACTGTCGCTTCTTTCTCCCACAGAATGGCTGACAATGTCCACCCTCCACCCTCTGGTGGCCAGCCAGGCGCTTTAACCACTGTGCCACCAGGGATCCTTCCATCTGGGCCTGTTCTTATGGTTGCTGCTGGGTGCCATGGAGTCATAACAACATAGCAAAGCACTTCCCAGTCCTGCCCTGTCCTCACAGTTCTTACTGTTTGGGCCCGTTGTTGGCAACAACTGTGTCGATTTGTCTCGTTGACAGTCTTCCTCCTTTTCAATGACCCTCTCCTTTACCGAGCATGATGTCCTTCCTTCTCCAGGTCTGGTCCCTCCTGGTAACGTGTCTAAGGTATGCGAGCTGCTCGCCCTCCTCACTTCCAGGGAGCTTTCTGGCTATATTTGTTCCAACCCAGATTTGTTTGCTTTTCTGCCAGTCCATAATACATGCCAACCCCCTGATTCAAATGCATCAGCTCTTCTGCGGCCTTCCTTGTTCAATGTCTGGATTTCCCAGGCATTTGAGACAATGGGACACACCGTGGCTGAGGGAAGGTGCGCCTTCATCCTCCGGGCGACATCAACACTTCCCAGAGGTCGTTTGCGGTAGATTTTCTCAAAGGAAGACGTCATTTGATTTCTTGACATGGGCATTGCTTCCGATGACATCCTTAGCAACGTCCTTTTTTCTCTCCGTTTCTCGTGATGCTGTTCGCTGGTCTAGTTGGGAGGACATTTGCTTTCCCATGTTGGGGTGTCATCCATACTGACGGCTGTCTAGCTGTTGCTCTTCATCAGGAAGGGCTTCAGGTCCTCTTCATATTCAGCAAGCGTCTGCGTGTCACAGGCTGTGACCTAGACTTCCTCCCGCCCTGCAGGTGCTTGCTTCTTCATGTTGGCCAGCTTCTTGGAGTGCTGGCTCAGCAGACAGACCGAATAAGGCTGTGAAAGGGCACAACTCTGACGTATAGCAGCTCCTGGTTTGCTCGAATGGCTGCCTCTCGGTCTCGGACGGTTCTGTCTGAACACAGTGAAGCGCTCTGGAGTTTCCATTCTTCACGATGTTACCCATCCTTTCTCATGAGCCACGTGGGCAGATGCCTTTGCATATGGCGAACGTCTTTCTGGTGTTCTCTGCTTTCGGCCAAGATCTGGCTGATATCCCTCCTTCCAGGTCTTCTTCTGAGGTCTACAGAAGGCCTAGACTAGACACTGTTGATCGCCACTCCGCCACAGCAGCAACCTGCTGCCCTCGGTCACTGCTGACTCATCGTGGCCTTGCGAACAGAGGGTTTCCAGTCTGCCATCTTTATGGTGGAAGACCGCCACCTCTCTCTCCAGCGGTGCAGGTGGAGGGTTCAAACTGTCAACCTTTCCCTTAGCAGCCATGTGCTTAGCTGCAGGACCGCCAGGGTGCCTTCCCTCGTCATTAGAAGGCACAGTGACCCTAAAAGAACAATGCTTTTTGTTCTCAGCAAAAGCAACTTCAAGGACAACTGGATTCATTGCCCCGTTTCCCGAGGCCTTGCTGTTGTCTGTCTCAGACTTTAGGGTAGTTTTTTTTCTCTTTGCAGCCTCAGCTCACTAGGATCAAAGCTGATGCTCTTAGGAGAGCACATATCTCAGTCCACCAGCATTTCAGAATCCCAGTTTGGGAATGTCAGAGTTGAAAGGGAAGGGATGTTAGTCATCCACTACCCATCCTCTCATTTGACCAACCATGATTCAGAGAGCCTGGGAAACTTGCCAAGAGACACAGTCACATGGGAGCCACATCCAGGCCGGACTGTTGGTTCCTGACTCCTCTTCGTTCTCTTTAAACAACCTCACTGCTGACTCATTTCGACCCCCTGTGGGTTTCTGAGACTGTAACGGTTTACAGGAGTAGAAAGCCCAGTCTTTCTCCCACAGAGATGCTGGTGGCTTTGAACTACCGACCACGTGGATCACAGCCCAACACATAATCACTAAGCCATCAGAGCTCCTATGAACAATAGTGACATTAAAAACAAAACACTATTATCTCTCCTGCATTTTCTCTGCATCAGGTATTGTTTTAGAAGCTTTATGTATTATCTTTTGACAGAATCTTCACACTAACTTATTCATCCAACAAATATTTGGTATATATTTTCTTTTTTCCAGACACTGTTTGAAGTAAGGGAGGATATAGTATTATGAACAAAATATGTGTTTCTTATTCTCACAAAACTTACACTCTAGTATGTGTGTGAGCAGGGGCAGAGATGAGAAGGGTAGATGGTGGCAGAGGCGAACTTCAAGGTCAACAGTTCAAATCCACCAGTAGTAGACGGGGCTTTCTACTCCCATAAAGAGTAACAGTCTTGGAAACTCACAGGGACAGTTCTACCCTGTCCTCACTATGAGTTGTCATCGATTTGATGGTAGTAGGAAACACAGAAGAACTCTCATTCTGGAGCCTTGTTGGCTTAGTGGGAAAGTCAGCAGTTCGAATCCACCAGCTACTCTGAAGGACAAAGATAAGGCTTTCTACTCCCACCCACCGGGCCAGTTCTGTGTCCTATAGGGTCTCTATGAGGCAGAATTGACATGATGGCAGAGGGTTGTTGAGTTGTTTAAAACACATAAATGCCATGGTGGCACAGTAGGTCAGCTCTCAGTTGCTAACAGAAAGATGGGCAGTTCAAACCCACCAGTGACTCTGAAAGAGAAAAACCTGGGTCTGCTCCCATAAAGATTTCAACCTATCATATCCTTTGGGGACAATTCCATTCTGTCCTATCGAGTTGCTATGAGTCGGAATGAACTTGATGGAACACAGCAACACAAACACGTAATTAACACCGAAGACAGTCTGGCCTTAACAGGAATCTATATTAATTGTGTCTTGTTCAGCAGTTTGAGAGGGACCTCCGGCGCTATGCCACACACGAGAGGAAGATGATTCTGGATAACCATGCTCTATATGACAAGACCAAGGTAGGCTCTTCCCCTTGGGATCGGCTGTGTTGACCCTTCCCCTGAAGCTGGCCCCTGAGTACTTTCCTGAACTGATTTTTGAGTTCAGGTACCATCTCCTTTGCCATGAGTGTTGTGTCCCCACTGATTACGGTTGGAAAGACCCCAGCAAGCACACAGTCCCGGGCTGGCCTGGAATCCACCTCAAGGGCTCTTGGTGCACAGATGATAAACTAGTCAGAGACATCCTAGCAGTAGGTACCTACTATGTTTGCATGCCATTGGTGTTTGCAATGAGTAGCTCCCGAGAAAACCAAGGGCCACTTACATCACAAACATCACTCTCCTGCCCCTTCACTGCAGAGGGCAGCAACATGCTGAATGATCGGTGGGTCATCACTGAGCGTTTTCTGCGAAAACAGAACCACAGAGTGGCCCTGAGATACGGATAGGCATTCCTTTGCTAAGTGACTCATTTGGTATGTTGGCTTTGCAGAGGTCAGAATCCAAGGTCACACCTCAACAAAATGAAAGATTACTATGTGAATGATGAAGAAGTCCGTATTCAACTGTTAAGGCCACAAAGACCAATGATGCTTCGAGAAGTTGAAGACCTTAAACTAGCATCCAAAGGAAGAGAAACCAGAAGTCAGGGTACTTGCCCTCTAGGAACTAATCATCTAAATACCGACCAGAAAAGAGAATTTAAGTTTATATATGTGCAGTGTCTAGGAGTAATATTGGCTTTGGGGATGGCTGTATCAAGATGCTAGGTGGACTTACCTCGGTGTTGGCTTCATGCCCAGCCAGAGTTTTCTCATGAGTTTCATCTATGTCAATAGAAAGGAGGAGCAGATTTCTTACTAGTCCCAACAAGAATCCCAGCTCATGGGCCAAATCTGAGCTATTTCCCCTTGCTTGGAGCTTTGGGTGTTCTTCACCTGAACCTCATGAACTGAGAGTAAGGCGGGTCGTTTCCCGAAGAAACAGGAGGTGCTGCTGCCAGTCATGAGTCATGGATGCTGGCAGGAAAGGTTGCAATGTTGGGTGTGTACACGGAGGTAGATTCAGTAACACAATTTAGGTACCCTACCCCCCACCAAAAAACAAACAAACAAACAACAAAAACCCAGAATTGCGCTGGGCAGAGTGAAACTTTGGTGGTATGCATTTTTCCTGCGAAGCAAGCCTCAAGCAATTCGCTTTGAGTTCGTTTTACCCGGTGGTGTCACCTGGGAAGGTTCTCTCTGGTCACCGTGAGTTTTTTTGTAAAAGCAGTTTTGTTCAAACCTTGTTTTTTGCAATGACCAATTGAAGAGAACAGCGTGTGGCTGTGAAATTTATTTGCTGCTCAGTAAAAATACCGCAGAAACTGTTGTGATGTGGAACACAGCTTACAAGGACAGTGCTG
Organism: Tenrec ecaudatus; assembly: GCF_050624435.1. Lineage (NCBI taxonomy): Eukaryota > Metazoa > Chordata > Mammalia > Afrosoricida > Tenrecidae > Tenrec > Tenrec ecaudatus. The sequence continues at coordinate 80,931,205 of NC_134545.1, forward strand.
TGGGGAACACTCACGTGTATGAGTGGTTTTCTCATTTTAAAAAAGGAAAAATGTCGATTGATGACTAGACGTCCCTCAACTTCCCAAACAGAAGAAAATGTTGACTCATAGTGAGTTTGGAGTTTGTTCCACCAGGTCAGACTGTTAATCAAGCTTTCTATTTAGAGGTTCTGGAAATATTGCATAACAGCGTGAGACAAAAAAAGGCCTAGTTTGTGGCAGACGGGGGACTGGTTTTGCTACCACGACATCACACAGTGTGCCAGCTTTTGGCAAAAACCAGCATGCCTCTCACCTTACTCACCTGACCTCACGCATCTTACTCACCTGACCTCACCCTATGGGACTTCTTTTTGTGTCCACAAATGAAGAAGGACACGAAAAGACAGTGATTTGACAATGGAGAAGAGGTGAAGAAAAACATGAGGGAGGTGCTGTCAGCCATCCAAAGAGATGAGTTTGTGAAATGTTCCCAAGAATGGAATTGCAGATTTGACAAATGTACGAAGGAATGGAGAGTACGTTGAAGGTGATGGGGTTGTTTTGTTAAATAAATAAATACATAGCTTTGGGGAAAATTCTGTTTTTCGGGGGGGGCGGGGGCAGCCCCTCATACTAACAAACCATCACATACTAGGTAGGTGAATGTAAGCAAGGATCTCTGTAAGTGTGCAATACACAAGATGGAACAGGAGAAACAGGGTGCATGGTCTAAGGGTGAGAGGCTGAGGCTGGGGACCGAGTGGAAGACTCAGAGGAAAATCTACGACCTACAAATGGCCTGTAATTACTTCTTGCAGCAGTTCACAATTTTGACCACACATAATAACAACCCAGTAGGCTTTTCAGCCGACTGATGTCAAGATCTCTGGCCTGGAGATTCTGATTTCTTTGGACCAGGTATGGCCTAAATGTTACGTATAAAACCTCCTTCAGGTGCTTTTAATGAGCGGTTGTGGGTAAGAATGTCAGGCCCATAGGAAACATCCAAAAGCCTTTTTTGCTGAATATGTCAAGATGTCATCATTTTAACTCATGTTGTGCTAACTGTGTTTTGGGGTGGGAAAATAGAAAAATGACAGAACTTCCTTCAGACGGCCCTCTATGTTCCAAAACTGAATTGTGACAGGACTGTTTTACAAGCGGTCGTTTCACTGTGTCCGCACTAAGACGCTTCACAAAACACCTGAATGTACACATGTCTTCTTGTTATGTTTCCAGAGGGTGTTTCTGAAAGCAGAGAGTGAAGAAGAGATTTTTGAACATCTGGGATTGGAGTACATTGAGCCGTGGGAAAGAAATGCCTAAAAAAAGCTGTGGAAACATCCTCCCGTTTTATTGTTAGTTTCGTTTCACTTTTGGTGCTTTGCTTCCTGGCTACATTTTGCTATAAAATCAAGTTCATTAACTATGCTTCATAGTATGGCACAAATCTATCTTAGGAAAGTTCAGAATACTCTCAAGTCCTGTTGAAAGCAGATTGTTACTTGAAGCCAATTGCTTGGGACCCATAACAGGGCAACATGAAACGCAGGGTAGGGGCATCGACAGAGGCATAACGATTAATTCTCACCTAGGGGCATGACGGGGGAGGTGGCAGGGTGGGGGGGGGGAGAAACGAGGAACTAACAACCAGAATGAGAAAGAAGAAACTATTCTGAAACTGGTTGTGGTGATGCTTGGACAACTCTTCTTGATGTGGCTGAACCATGATTTTATCTGTGAACGACATGCCAATAAAGCCATTCTTTTACACAGCAAAGTGGGTGAAGGGAGACGCCGGACAGCACAAGATATGGCAAAATAGTAATTTATAAATATTTTGAGAATGATGAGGGCATTGAATGTACAAATGTGCTTTACACGATTGATTGGTATATGTATGGATTGTGATAAGAGTTGTATAAGCCCCTAATAAAATGATTTTTTAAAAAGAAAGAAAAACTATTTTTTTTTAAAAGGAAGAGTTTGTGATATCTGACAGGGGTCAAGAACTGACAGTCCCTGGGCCAAGGCCAGCCCATGGATTTTGGGGGGTGGGGTGGCTGCATGATGTTTTAGGCAGTTTTGGGATTTGTAGTTGTCAGGAATGGAATAAAAGCCCCAGTGGCTGGACTGTTAACTCTGGTTCGACCCCACCAGCTGCTCCACGGAAGAAAGGGGTGGCTGACTGCTTCTGTACAGATGACAGCCTTGGAAACCCTGGGCGGTTCCACAGGGTCACTGTGAGTGTTGATTCCCTGTCAGTGACATCTTTTGAACTGTGTCCTTCCAAAATATGTGTCAGAATCCTAGGCATGCAATCTTTTGATCTGCTCAATTAGGTCATACCAAAGTAGGGTGGGTTCTAAATACAATCACTTCTGAGTTGTGAAAAGAAGAGCAAAGGAGACACAGACACACTCACATCTAAGGGGGGGTGGGGGTGGGCAGGAAGAATTATCTACAAGCCAAAGAACCAAGAAATGCCCAGAACTACCTACAAGGAAGAAATCCGTGTGGCCAAGACCCTGAGTCAGACTTTGAACCTGCGGAACTGTGAGAAACTAAAAGTGTGTTCTTCAAAGATACCCGCATACTATATTTCTGCTCTAGCAGCAGGAGGAAACCAAGATCATGGGCAACAACCTGATAGACTGGGCGTTTTTAAGAGATAGAATTCATGGTTCTTCTTGGAAAGCAAAAGGCACGGCAACACCCAGCCCAGAGTCACAGTGGGGGTCTGGTGGCTCTAGCAGGGCAGTGCTGCCCTTTGGAGGCGGGGCATGTGTGTTCCCATTGGAGCCCAGCACCCCAGGTACCGGTGGTCTTACCTGCTTTCCTAGGGACAGTGTCTTACCAGTCCCTCGAGCAGAGTAGAGAGCCCAGGAATGTGAGCCGAGTGCTGGGGCCCCACCACCACCACTCTGTGCATTAGCATCAAGCCACATACCTTCTCCGGGCTTATTTCTCACCTGGAGAGCCAGAGGTCAACCTCAGAGAGCAAAAGCCCCTTTTTAGCGATGGTACGAAAGTTACTTTTCCTATTGATCATTGATATTCCTGAGGGATCCCTCAGGGTTGACATGTGTCACAGGAATGCTGCCACTCCCCTTCCCCGTGAAAGGCCCTTCCAGGTCACCCAGCGCCTATCCTGGCTCCAAAAGGCAGGTCAGGATGAAAATAGTATCATCCCCTGGACAGGGCTTTGGGTATAAGCACCTATGTCATGTCTTCAATGGAGGACTTAGGAAAGCTGGACGTCAGGAGGGGGCTGGGCAGCAACCACTCCCACTGAGAAAGGCCTCATGGTCTAATACTCACGTGCCTTGAATCCCCCACCCCCCGAATTGCTTTTTTAATCCCTCTCCTCCATCCCCATGTTTCCCAAGTGTGATAGTCAAGGTGACTTCAGGTGGTAGGTTGATGAATATGTGATCATGACAGAACAATAACTATTAAGTGCCTACTATATAACAGTCGTTCTCCATAAGGCAGTGGATGTGCCAGTCAAACATGTCTGCTTGTCTGATTATAAATATGAAATTTATGGCCTAGAAAGGAGGCCTGTTTCCATTGAGCAGAAGCAGGGCCTGAGATGGGCTTCCCTCATGAAGCGTGCTGCCGGGAAAGCCCTACCTGTGACCCAGTTTCAGTCTCACACCCGCAGGGCCCCGGGCCTTGTTGAGCGCATCTATTCAAGTCAGAGAAGTAAATGGCTAGAACAGACCATCCAGTAAGCAGTAGTCAGTGGTATGAGGATGTGGCAGGAATTGGGAGGGCAGACAAAAGAACCTAGGTGACTGGTGGTTGGGAAGGGTGCTGGTGAGCACCCTGAGGTCTTCCTGCCTCCATCCCCCCCCATTCTCAGATCAATGTTCCCCACCACACAAAAGCCTAGTGGTCCATTCAATTGGTGTTTCCCAACCAGAGACCTTCAAAGGTTCTAATGAATCCCCTGAGCAACTCTCCTTGCTTGAAAAGGCTTCTTCAAAATTCCAAAAATGTCCTTGGGAAGGATATGGAAGGTGCCAAGGACTGCCAGAACACTCGCTGCTATGGAGACTCAAACGCATCGCGACCCTCTTGGACAGGGCAGAACTGTCTCTGTGGGTCCCTGAGACTGTCTCTCTTTATAGCAACTGAAAGCCTCATCTTTCTCCCACAGAGCGGCTGGTGAGTCCGAGCTGTTGACCTCGCAGTTGCATGACTCACTAGCCCACCAGGGCTCCTCCGGACTGCCAACAGAATAAGCAAACCTGTCTGAGAGGAAGCACAGCCAGCAAACCTGTCTGAGAGGAAGCGCAGCCAGCAGGCTCCTTAAAAGCGTGAGTGGTGGCATCTTGTCTCACTGCTTTGGACGGGTTGCCCGGAGAGACCCGTTTCTGGAGAAGGGGATCACGCTTGGTGAGGCAGGGGGTCGGTGAGAAAAGAGTAAGATGGGCAACAGGAAGGCTCGTGGCTGCAGCATGGCCTCAAGAACAACAATCGTGAGGACGAGGCAGTGTTTCCTCTCCGTAGGGTGCTATGAGTCTGCAGCGCCCAACGACAACACACATGTGTATGAGGCCGGGTCTAGAGGCCTACTGCTTCCTCACTGGACAGTTCAAACGCACACCTCTCAGCCAGCAGCTAAGTATTTAACCTGAGGGCAGCCGCCTTAGAGCACCTTGGCACAAGGGCCCGAGCAAAGCCGTGGCCTCTTGAGGGCATCGGAGCAGAATTGCTCTGCAGGGTTTCTGAGGCTGTAAACTGTCTCCATCACCTTCTGAGCTAACCCCTCCACCTTGAACTTAACTGGCCCCGGAAACCCCCTTGGAAACCACTGATGGGCCAAATCTAAGGTCTTTTCCAAATTGCCTCAGGAGAGCCCTATCAGAATATTAGCAAAGAATGAGTACCCAATAAACGCCTTCTATAAATCCCTCCAAGAATACTAAGAAACTCTCCCCTCGTGTTTTTTAGTGTGTGTGTTTGTGTGTGTGTTTGTGTGTGTATTTGTGTGTGTGTGTATTTGTGTGTGTGTATTTGTGTGTGTGTGTTTGTGTGTGTGTTTGTGTGTGTATTTGTGTGTGTGTTTGTGTGTGTGTGTGTGTGTGTTTTCCTTTTTGCAGCAAGCAGGTCAGAATAACAAAGGTAACCTGCAACTCTCTGCTTCCCTCCTGCTAGGAAAACATTAAAACGTCTGGGTGTGGGTTTAAGACGTCTTTCTGGTAAAATATTCTCCTCTCCGTGCTATAGTGATGTGGAGGATACAACAAGGTATAGAGCACGTCTGAAATCCAAGAAGAGAACGAGGGGGATGCCCTCCCGTTCAGCTCCCGAAATGTAACCTCTTCTGCACAGAACGGTGTGTGCTCACCTGTGTTTGCTGGTGGCGGGCAGCCAGGTGGAAAGAGAGGCTTTGTTTTGCAAGGTCTGATCAACATCGATGTTTGAATGTTTGAAGTGGGTGCCTATGACCTCAGAGGAAAGCCCGGAGAACCCCCAGGTGACCCATGAAGAGAGGAGACCCACAAGGGCTGGGTGTCTGGTCCTTCTGACTGCTGGCCTCAGCGTTTTCTTCTTCCCTCTGTCAGCCCAGCCTGGAAAGTGCCAATACCAGGAACCTTGCTGGCATGAGCTTGGTTTCTATACCACAGTCTGTGCGATAACCTTTTCTCGCGGCAAGGGAAAAGGACAGCTTTTCCGCAGGTCTATAGAATGGCCCTTGGACCTTTCACTTTATTCAAAAATAAGTTCACATTCCAATATAATATTCCAATTTATTCCATATCACATTCATTATAACAGAGGGGAAAAACAGAAATAAGGAATCTTTCAACTTTAGTAAACGCAGTCTAAAATAAAGATTCTAGGCAACAGGATTATGAGTAGAATTAAAGCAGACCGTTTCGAATGCTAGTAATACCTTCCTTTATCACTAAAAGGCTCATTCACATGCATTATTTCAGTCAAGTCTGACAATAGCCCTGTGGGCAAGGAGGATGGACCTGCCGTCTCCAACTTGTCTGAACAGAACTGAGGCTCAAGGTCAACAAGCCACCCAATGGTTCACATGAAAACTGTTAAAGGCGAGGACACAGCTGAGTTCTCAGTCAAGGCCCTCCCCAACAAGCAAGAGAAGTGCAAACACCACCATCACTGGGGACATCTGCTTAAAATCGGCTGAATATGATTCGAGGACCAGGCATAGAAGGGACAGAACACAAAAGTGAAAGCCGCAAGAAGCTTTGGAAAGTGAGTTGACAGAACCTCTTAGTGGCTCTTCTGGGAGGAGGGGGAATCATGGTCCTTTGTGAGAAACGAAGGATGCTCCGGGAATCATCGTTAAGCCCTGGCTACTAATGGAAAGGCCAGCAGTTTGAGCCCACCAGGCACCCGTGGAGGAGGAGCTGCTCTTGTTAAAGTGACAGCCTAGGAAACACTGTGGGGCGGTCCCATTCTATGGTCGTGTGTGGGTGACCACTGAGGACCTTTGATCGCATGGGGCTGATAGCACATGGAATTGGCATGTGAGGAAGGCATGTTTCCACAGGATACCCCGCATCAAACATGGATCTGCTAGGTGGACCAAGCATTTCCCTGGACCCAACCTGTCCCACCTAGGTGCCTCCCCTGCTCCAGAACAGTGGCCCTGGGTGAGGACGAGACTGCCTGCAGCTTCCTCGGTGGGTGTGAGTGCGAAGGCCGGCCTCAAAGTCCATTGGGGCCCCCAGGCTTTCCTCCAGTGGCAGGCACACACCTGTGCTCATCAACTGGACGCACTCGCCATCTTTCTTCCTGCCGACCACTTTTTCCCTGTGGTCATCCGGGGACTTGGTCTTTCTCTCCATACCCCCAGAATGGATACAGCCCGCCTTTGTAACAATCCTTGCTTCCTCGACACACCCTGAACCCTCCACACCCGGGCACATCCACACATGGGCACATCCCTGCAAGCAGGCACAGAGCCCCTGCAGAACTCCCTTCCTGAACCATCCTCTGATCAAAGACACAAAGGTGGACGGATGAGAGAAGTGTCTGAGGCCTGGAGCAGGGCTGGAGGGTTAGTTCTCTGACACCTACTGGGAATGGCCCACAGTCACTGGGTAAATCTGCTGAGTACTGAGGGATACAAGAGGCCACCAGCCAATAAAAAAAGAAAGAAAATGAGAAGCAATTGGCAAACTGGGAGAAGTAGCTGAGATAACAAAAAAGCCAGAGGACTGGTCTCTCTGGGATGAAAGAAATAAAACAAGGCCAACTGATAGGCTTTTCCCAGTCTGCTCCGTGAGTGCAACACTGCCCCTGGTGGTCGACGTTTTAATTGCAGTCAGCCGCCTCAGAGCATCCTCCCTACGTTTACAGCAGGGTACAGAATGAGCATGAGGACTCTTGGTAACTCAGGGGATTGCTTCTTTTCTTAAGGAAAATAAAGTGTATCTTTAACAACTAGCCTAATCTGTTAAAGGCTTAATTTTTTTAAGAAAGGAGATGTAAAAGAAAATGAGAAGGTAAGACACTGGAAACAAGTCCTTTCCCCCAAATCACAATAAAATACAAATTCCCGTGGATCAGGAATAAGAACCAAAGGCCCCCTTTGGCATGTATAGGAACCTCACCTGGTGCTTCGCCGCATGTGAAACAAAATATCTAAGCGTCGAGAGGAATTTTATCAGCTATTCCCTGAGGGAATGAATCAACCTCAATGTTTCCCGGTCTGTAAATGAGACCTCAATTGAATTAGGTGTGTGACATTCCTCCTCATCCAAAATAAAAATCCCTAGGTTTTCTGCTCCATTCCAGGTCTCCAACTCCAGTGGGCAGCATCACTCTAGGCTCAGTCTGGGTATCAGCCACCACAGTCCTCCCCTTCGCTCCATTTCCATAGGAGAACGACGGCGGTGACGGTCATCCACAGGCTCCTCGCTTCCTGTCACAGTCGTCACATATATGTGGCCTTCTTCTGTCCCTATGATAGTGTCGTGTGTGGGCGAGCCCTGAGGATTCTTAAAGGGGAAAATGTTAGTTTATTTTTTAAATACATCAGATGCTTCCATTTTCATCCAACATTAAAGAACAGCAACCAGATTTATCCCCCACCACCTAAAACAATCAAACAAAGATGGTTTCAGACAAAATATAAAACTGATTATATTTTTAAGACGCTGGACTTAAGGCAATAAAGATAAGTGATCTCTGAGAGGCAAAAAATTAAATCAAGTGAGGCCCACAATTGTCTGAGCTTACTATGTCGGGAGCGTTTTAGGGCATCTGTGGTAGTCACACATGTCAAATTCATGTCCACTTGATGAAAGGATGAACAGGTGGAGTTTAGCCTGTCAATCAGGTCACAGCCTGATGAAGCCTCCTTGTGGGCGTGGCCTAATCATGAGGATTCTGGGAACTTCCTCACTTTTTCTCTTGGGTGGTGGACTACACTCTCTCTACTTCATTTTCCTGCTATTTGGAGAGCTGGAAGAGCCACGTGGAGACCTGCATCAGTGCTGAGATGCTTCCACCACCACTGGATCCACAATACTTTGCACCCACCAGCCTGTCTTCCTTCACTTGGCATCATTGCATGTACTGTGTGAGTCTGAAGAGGAATTTATGAACTAGTATTGAACTTATGGGCTAATATCAGAGTTATGGACTTGTTCTGGACTGGGTTGGGATGTTTTCTCAATATACAACTGTTCTTTGATATAAAACTCTCTCCGACAGACATAGGAGTTTCTCTGGATTTGTCTTTCCAGTCAAACCAGTATCAGTATATAGATGGGGAATCTAAGCAGACAAGTAGATTCCCTGAGTTGAGATAACGCTGAAAGTCTAACACCAAGAGAGGTCCAGTTGACAGGGTAACGAACTACAAGGGAAATAGCTGGACATAGTGAGAACCCCAAAGATGAACATACACATAAAGAGACCACCTGAGATGGAGCTAGTCATCTGGTAAGGGATATTTTTAATTTGGTAATAACTTTTGCTATGAAATCTACTTTGATATAAAACTAGCTACTCACATTGTATTTTGCTTTTTGTTAGCATGGTTTCTCTTTTTCTACTCTTTTACTGTTAGCCTAGTTATGTCTTTATATTTAAAGTGAATTTTGGGCAGACAGCTTATAAATCCACTCTGACAATCTCTGCCTTTTAACTGAGGAAGACTGTGTCACATGCATTTAATGTGATTACTGATGTTTGTTGTTGCTGTCGTTGGTTGCTGTTGAGTTAATTCTGACTCACGACAACAAAGTAGAATACTAGGCGTGCTAAGCACAACTGTGCAGCCTTTTCAACTGTGTGAAGCTTTGGAAGTAGACCACCAGACCTGTATTCTGAGGCCTCTCTGGGTGTGTTTGAACTACCAACTTTCCATCTAGTAATTAAGCACTTAACCATTTGCACTATCCAGGGGCAACTCAACTCATCTAGGATATTGTGGGGTTTAAATCTATCATCTTCTTATTCATTTTCTATTTATTCCATCTGATATTATTGCTTTTAAAGTATTTGATCTATTTATTTTGCTGCCCCTTGTGCCTTGGCTTGTCTTACACTTTTGTGAGGTTTTAGAAGGATTTAACTAAATACCATGTTAAAAATCCATTGGAATTACGTGTCCTATATAGATCAATTTAGAGTTGGTTGATGTCTTCATGCTATTGAGTCTTCTATCCAGTAGCATAGTGTATACTTGCCATTATTTCTTGTATATATGGTAAACTTCTTAAGATTCTCGGTAATTCTAATCATTTATCTTTAGGTGACTTGGCTTTATTTACTTCATAGACATCAGATCATCTGCATAAACAACAGTTTTGTTTCTTCCTTGCCAGTCTTCCACTTTCTATATATTTTTGTAGTCTATTGCATAAACTAAATGCTCGAGTACAATACTGAATAGAGGTGTTATGAGTGGACATCCTTGTTTTGTTTCTTGTCTTAAAAAGAATGCTTCCAACATTTTGCAGGGGTGATGTTTGCTACATTTAAGGATATAATATTTTTCAAGGTAAGAATATTCTCATTCTATTCTTCATTTTAAAAGGTTCTTATCAAATAGTGACTGTCAAAGACCCAAAATATCTCTCTCAGGAAGAAATGGCATTAAAATTACTTGATGGGGAACTCAAAAGAATGGTATTTAGATTCCTTAACACATTAAGAGAAAAAAATTTCAGACTAAAAAGAGGAGACCCTAGATCTCAATTTTACAATCAATGATAATTACAAAAGAAGAAAATTGCAAAATAAAGGGAGAAAGTAGTATGCTTACAGAACTTCCAAATAGAAAGGAAATCAAGTAGATTTCAAGAACTTGGGTGAAGGGGAGGGCAGTCTACAAAAAGAAGGATGTTGGCAAAGAATGGTGGCGGCAAGGAAGGATACTGGGAGGAGAGCGAGGGTTAAAGGCAAAAGAGGTAAATATTGTTACGTGCACAATCCTGCAATATCAGTGATAAACAAGAAGATGCAGGGATAGACACAGGTCTGAGCGGGGATGGGAGGAAAGCAGGCGCACGTGCGCGCGCGTGTCCTTGTGGAAGAGTGGGTTACACATTGCACTAACCACAGACAAGAGTTTGAGCCCCACCCACCCCTCTGAAGAAGAAAGGTAAGTCTTGCTACTCAAGCAGTTTTGCAGCGTTGGGAACCCACCAGGGCAATTCTACTCTGTCCCTACAGGGTGGTCATGAGTCAGAATCAACTTGATGGCTGTGAGTTTAATGGACAAATGGACCACACAAATATCAGTTTCCACAACCCTAAGATCAGAAGAAGAATTAAATAGTGCCTGGCTACCACTGCCAACTACTCTGAAAGGGATTGTCTTCGAAGGTCCTTGATAGAGTTGGAGAGATATATAGGACCAAAAAAAAAAAAAATTCAAAATCTTGAAGGAGTTCAGTCTTGCTGGCTGACTGGAGATTGGTGGAACTCCCAAGAATATGGTTCTTGGTCCTTTTTAGGGTCAGGGACAGAACTCTCCGTGGCAGTTCAATTTTCAGACAAACAATAGCACTCTGAAAGAGGGATAAAAAATACTATTGATGTGTGCACCCATCCCACCCATTGCCATCAAGTTGGTTCCAACTCGAAAGGACCCTGTATAAGGTTCCAGAGGCTGTACATGGGGACAGATAGTCTCATCTTTCTCCCACGGAGCAGCTGGTGTTTTGAACCCCTGATCTTCAGTATAGCTGTACCGAACACCCTCAGGACGCCTTGCTGTGTGAACACCTGAGAAGAACTGATCATTTGGGATCAAGGGGCAGCTTCGATCAAGGACAAAGTTCAGGAGGGTTAAGAAAGGAGGAGGAAGGGAGACAGGAGGCCTTGGGAAGAATTAGGTGTTACAGGGAGGCTACTGTCAATCAAGGAGATGAAACAAAACGGGGAGGCGTCATTGAATATAAAACCGATGACCTGCTCTCTAAACCTTCACCCAAATCACAATTTAAAAACCTTTTTTAAGGCTACTGAATTTTTTTAACTCTTGTTTATTGAGATGGCCATATGATTTTTCTCTTTTGTCAGTGAAATAAATTACGTCAATTGGTTTTCTAATATTAAGTCAACTTTGCATTCCGGTCAGGTCCATTAAAAACCCATGGAGAAATGTCTTGGCACTTACCTTCACTTGGTAATCTCTTTCCATGTGTGTTCAGAGTACTCTGCCCGCAAATAAATCTTTCATGGGCTCACCGTATTTACTGCGTCTGATATGAAGAGATTATAACCAAGAGCCTTACCTCGGATATCTTGGGATGGTCGTAGATGTCTGAAATCTCGCATGGTCTCTCATGTTCCTAAAGTGGTACCCAAAGAAAGAAGGAGAAATGGAGAGCCATCACACTTGACCATGACTGTAATTAAAGTCGGCAATTTTAAACCTGGACGCATATTAGAATTGTCAGGAAGCTTTAAGAGCAAAACAAACAGATTGTAACTCTCCTGTCACCTTCCTCGAAGACAAAAACAAGAAGCCAATGTGGGTGACTGAAAATAACGCAACATTGAAAGTGGGGAGGAGTAGGTGGAGCAGAGAGGCATTGGTTTGGGCCATGAGGGGATAATTGGGCTTTAGCCTAATTCTGTATAGGTTTCACATGATCCATAATCAAAAGGAGCCCTGGTGACACTGCCGAGTGAGTGTTAGACTGCTAACCTCGGGGTCAGTGGTTCAAACCCCCCACCCCTCCTCGGGAGAAAGGCAAGGCATCTGCTCCAGTAAAGATTTGCGCGCTATGCAGGCTCGCAATGAACCAGCATGGACTCGATCGCAGAGATCAGGGCAGTGGTACCCACCATAACGGCTGATGAAAGACCAAGGTTGAACATCTATCATCCCAGTTCTGATTTCATCTGTTCTCCAAACTCACTTCCATCGAGCCACTCATAGTGACCCAATGTGGGTTTCTGGGACAGTTGCTGTTCATAGGAGTAGAAAGCCCAGTCTTTCTCCCGAGGAGCTGCTGGTGGTTTCGAACTGCCAACCACGCGGATCGCAGCCCAGCGTGTTCTCATGACACCACCATCTTTGGATCTAGCAGTTGCTATTTTTTAAGATTCCTAGATGATTTTAGAAGGCACTGGAGTTCAGAAACACTTCCTTATAGAATACCACCAGTAACTGCTTCTTGATGTTTTCAAAGTTTATTGATGGTCAATATCTTTACGTTCATAATCCCATTCTTCCTTACAACTTTACCTGCCTTGTAAAATCTTTTTCTCCTCACTGTCGAGTTGATATCGACTCACAGCAGCCCTGACAGCACAGGGTGGAGCTGCCCCTGTGAGTTTCCGAGGCTCTTACTCCTTGAGGGAGCCGGGAGCCTCGTCTTTCTGCCGTCCTTGTGAAATAGTGGGGCGCTTGCAGACTTCTGTCTCTGAAGTCAAACTAACAGACTCAGAAAGGTTTAGTTACTCATCCAGGATCTTGTGTTCATCAAATGTCAGGGCTGGGATTGGATCCTGTTTTCCCTCTTCCTGTTCATGCTGTGTGAGTGTGGGGCACTCATGAATGCTCACAGAGAACAGAATTAGAACATGAGTCCACAGGGCACATTTGTGTCATAACCGCACAGCCTGGTTGAACATTCCCCTGTGTGTCTTCGAATGCTAGGCATGATGGTCAGAGCATTCTGGCATTTGGAGGAAAGGTAGATTCCCCTGTGATTTGTGGGTGTGCAGACATGGGGAGGAAGAGTCAGAAATCAATCAAATCAGATACTTTGGGACCTATCTCTCCCATCAACACCGGGGCACCTTTTATTTCCTATCTTTTCTTTCCTAAGATGGTCCGTCTCCATCCTGTCTTTGTAAAGTTTGTGCCCTTCTCTTTCTCAGCATTGTATAGTCGTTTGCTGTTTGGACCTGAGCTTGCCTTGGCAGTAAACATCCTTGTCTCCTGCTATTCTTTGCCACCATTCTTGTTGCCACTTCTCAAGTGAACTGAGGGTTGTGCTGTCATATCATCTCTGCCTCGTGCGAAACATCTTGAGTCTAAGAAGGAAACCAAGACACAGAAGCTTCCACATCTTATCCTCAGGAAACAGGGGCCCGCGGTAGTTACATAACCTGGTGTCAATGTGGGACTTGAGAGGATTAAGAGTGAAGGGGTGGAGTCTAGTCTGTCAGTCGGATCACAGCCAATGAAACCCCGGTGGGCGTGGCCTTTTCCTGAGAATTCTGGGAATTCCTGGTTTCCTTCTTGAAGGTGGGAGACACTGTCTCTCTCTTTCTCTCTCTCTCTCTCTCTCTCTCTCTCTCTCTCTCTCTCTCTCTCTCCTCACTCCCTTGGAGATGCTCTACTGACAAGACACATGGTGCTATTACCCTGGGAGCTGGAGAAGCCACGTGGACCTACCCTGATCAACTACACCTCTGGAACTGGAGAAGCCACGTGTATGTAAAGACCACTGCCAGCGCTGAGATGCTTCCACCGCCACTGGATCCAGAACTTCCAACCCACTGGCTTGTGACCTTCCTGCATTCAGTGTCACTGCATGTGCTTCATGAGTCTGAAGAGGACCTTATAGATTGGTATAGGACATATGGGCTAATATCAGACTTATGGACTTGATCTGGACCGGGCCGGGATGTTTTCTGAATATTCAATTGCTCTTGTACATAAACCTCTCTCTTACACACATACAAGTCTCCCTGGATTTGTTTATCTAGTCTACCCAGACTAACACACAGGGGTCCTAAATGCTGACACTGTGCATCCAGAAAGAAACCAGTTTACTGAGACACTGGTTGCTGATAAAACAGTGGGCAATAAAGAGGCTGGTGGTTACCTCAATGGGATTGTTGCTGCTGCTTCTTCGGCGAATCAAGATCACTAATAAAGCCACCACCACGGCTGTGGCCAGCAGGGATGGAATGCCTGCGGCTAATCCAATAGACGGCCCACAGTCCTGGACACAGAGAGAAAAGCACAGTCACGGGATGCCCAAACTCTCCAAGAATGAAGGCAAATTGTGACTGATTGAAAGTGAAGCCAAACAAAAACCCATGGGGACCCTACGTGTTAAATACAGAATCAAAGGCACAATGAAATGTACCATGAGAAAAATGCTTGCAGCGTATATGACAAAAGACTTATTTCACAGTTTAAATCTATGTAATTGGATTGTAATCCAATAGGAAAACGGACAATGAACACGACAGCCCTAGGATGGAAAGCTGCTAAGCCTCCTAGCTAAGATATAATTCAAACGTTACATATCATTTCTTCTATCAGCTTGGCCTACACCAAAACTGAACAGAGTGGTAGAACATCCCACACAGCTTTGATATGAATTCCTTGGATTTATGTCCACAAACATTACCCAATAGTGTTCAGGTTCCAGCTTTGCTCTGCTCTGGGGGAAATAGCCATCCTTGGAATCACATACGTTTTCAGACTATCTCGAGATAGCGAAGCTCATCTGCAGAATGCCTGTAAATCCATCACTCTCCTGGAATGTTGGAATCTTCACTTTGCTAGGGAAATCACGGACATGAACTTGATGCCTTTCAAACGCTGAGCACACCCAGGTAACCCGCTGCCAGGGCAGGTCACCAAATGTTGCCAGCACCCCAGGGGCCTTGTCATGCTCCCTTCCAGTCACCCCGAGGACACACTCGGTCCTGACATCACCACAGATTAGTTTTTAATCTGTTTTTTGAACTTGATGTTGATGCAACTAGAAGTTATTTATAGGTATTGTTTTTGTCTTAGGGTTTTTGTGTTCAAATTTGTGAAAGGCATTGGTGTTTTGAGATGTTCTCCTCTACATATTTTTAAACCTCTGTGATAATGTATACATATTTAAAGTCTGCCATTTTACTCATTATTTATTTGTTTGTTTTTGTGTTGAAAAAGTTTATATTTAGCCTTAACCAGATGGACTCAGTTTAGGTAATTTTGATTTTGTTGGCAACATCTAAAGCATCACAGTCAGGAGCCGATCAAACAATGCCTTCTTTTCGCCATCAGGCCTCTTAGATGTGGTGACCTTGGTTGGCTATGTCGTCAATGTCATAGAGCTTCTTAGAACATAGGTTAAAACAGCCTATTTTAGTCTGGGGTTTGTTGGTCTTGACATCCACATGAAGTGCAGTGTGTTATCTTCACTCTTCTTCGTGGCTAGCTCAGTGGGTGGGGGAACTTGATGACTGAATAGAGGTTAAGCTTGTTTCTCCTGGGCCGCTCTTCCAAGGGAATGTGGCCTGCCTTCTTGGGCCACCAGAAGGGAGGTGATGTGCAGATTTCTGATGTGTGTGTGTGGCTCTAGACACCTTTCAGCCCGGCCTTCTTGGCTTGGCTTTGGCTTCCATTTGGGGAGCAGCAGGGGCTTCCTTCTTTGCCTTTGGCTCCTGCCATCTTCTTTAAAAGGCCATTTTAGCCATTTTTAAAAGTATCATTCAATAGCACGAACTATATTCACAATGATTATACGATCAACACCCCAAACTCAATACCCTTTATGCAAGAACTCTGCATTTCAGCCTCCCTCCAGCCCCTGGTAGCCTTAATAAACATCTGTCTCTATGTATTTGCCTATAGAAATTTCACATAAGTAGAATCGTGTAACACATGTATTTTCTCTTTTGCGTCTGATGTACTTCACTGTTTCTATGGTTCGTCAATCTCTCAGCAGGCATAAGAATGTCATCTCTTCATATGCCATAGTATGGCAAATCTACATTTTGGTTATCCATTCATCTGTTGAAGGACGCTTGGGTTGTTTCCACCCTTGGGCTATTGTGAGTTACACTGCTGTGAGCACTGGTGTGGATGTGTCTGTGTGAACTTCTGGCTTTAATTCTTTGGGGCCGATTTATACCCAGGGATGGAAATGCTGGGTCATATGGTAATTCTATGTTGAACTCTATGAAGACATTCTAAACTCTTCTCTACTTTTGAGTTGAGTTATTGAAATACCAAATTTAACCTCAGAACAAATAAGGGTTGCCAAACCACCATTTGATAATTTAAGCAATGTACTTACTGCTTCTTTCCCACCTGTAGCAACTGGAGAGGAAGTCTGTAGATAAAGAATATTCATCTTAAGAAAACAAAATCTAGGGAATACATATTCTATAAGACAGCCTGTCCGAGATTCAGCTATACGGTCTCAAATGTATTCCTTTGCTGAGTTGTTTAATTTTTTTAATTACCAAGTAAGGCCTTAAGTTATTATTCCCTAAGTAAGAATTGGAATGAAATTTGAATACAAAGATAGGGAACTTAGAAATTCAAGCAGCATCTCAGTATCCAACTGTGAATTTAACATAACACAGTTGGCAAATCAAAAAGAATTTCACTTGCCTCTAGCCCCACCCTCCCAGCACAGTGGAGCCTACTGGTCCCCGTTGCTCAGAAGGGAAAGAAATGTTAATCCTGGAGGAACCAAGGATCTTGGAAACACAGCCTTCTTTGTTGAAAGTGTACAACGAAGCAAATGATTCATTTGCAGGGGCATCTGATGGTGCAAAGTATTGACGCTTCTGGTGGCAATTCCACATTCACCAGATGCATTGCATGATTCTGACTCACATTTCCATTCAAGAAGCTGCAATGGACTTCGTTCATTTATGAGGTTGTTTCGGTGAGAGTCTAGCCTTGAGCCATAAATCTCAAAGGAATAAGATTCTATGTTAGCAACTAGTTCGTGAAAATTACATTCCATGGCAGAATTTGGGGTTAACATAGAAGGCCCTGGGCCTATTCCATTTATTCTCTTTGAATAACCATAGAAGTAATTGATTAGAAAAAAATTGAGTCCAACCCACTGAATAGTTGGAGAAGGAAATTTGTCTAGGTCAACCATAATAGCATCACTGGTCAGAAAAAAAAATCCTGGATGTTGTGTTATCTTTACATACAGGAGAGCAAAAGATGAAGGTCAAGTATAAATGGAAAGATAACACCGCTACCACTGAAAATCTATCTTCCCTGCTTGTTGATCTCATAATGCCACTTCTTGACCATAGATTAGGAGCCCTGGAGGGCTAGTGGGTTAGGAGTTGGGCTCTAACCACAAGGTCAGCAATTGAAACCACCAGTCACTCCAGGAGAGATAAGGGAAGCCTGATTCCGTAAAGACTGATAGCTTTGGAATCCCATAGGAGCAGTTCTACTCTGTCCTACAGGGACACTGAGTCTGAATCAATTCGATGGCAATAAGTGAGACTATATACTAAAGAAATAATCTTAAGTACAGACAAAAGATTATATATAATGATGTTTATCACAAAATTATTTCTAATTGCAATAAATCAACTGAAGGTATAATCCACTTGGAGATAATATCAAATGATCATCATCTGTTATATTGATAAAGACAAAAAGTTTAAAGTACAATGAAATTATATGTACAGTAAAAACAATTGTACAAAGAACAAAAATTAAGAAAGTTAAAATTTATGTAAAGTCAAAAAAAGTGTTGAATAGGCAACACCAAAATGTTTTCTCCTGATAGAAATTTAAGTGCTTTTTGTTCTACTTCCTTCATTTTCTGTATGTACTTTTTAATCATTAAAAAAATCAGCACCTCTTACTATTAAGAAATGATTTTGAAAAGCTGCATACTTTACCATTGTGTATGCAGTTTGTGGGCTGGCATTCTAGACATCCAAGGGAAATCTACATTGGCCTTCCCTGAGTAGCCCCAGTATGTTAGGGCTGACATACTTACCGTGTTAGCCGGCAGTGTAAAGTTGAGAGAAAAATGCTGGAAGAGAGAGGAAAACATTAAAACTCCCAGGAATGGTTAGCATGATTTGTGATCACTCCCTAAACATCACTGACTCAGAGTTCACACTGATCTTTTTTAAAAAATCATTTTATTGAGGGATCATACAACTCTTATCACAATCCATGCATACATCAATCGTGTCAAGCACATTTGTACATTTGTTGCCTTCATCAGTCTCAAAAAATTTGCTCTCCACCTAAGCCTTTGGCATCAGCTCCTCGTTTTCCCCCCTCCCTCCCCACTCCCTCATGAACCTTTGATAATAAATTATTACTTTTGTCATATCTTACACTGTCCGACATCTCCCTTCACCCACTTTTCTGTTGTCCATCCCCCAGGAGGAGGTTATATGTAGACTCCTGTAATTGGCTCCCCCTTTTCACCCCACCCTCCCTCCACCCTCCTGGCATCACCACTCTCACTACTGGTCATGAACGGATCACCTGTCCTAGATTCCCTGTGTTTCCAGTTCTTATCTGCACCACTGTACATCCTCTGGTCTAGCCAGATTTGTAAGGTAGAATTAGGATCATGATTGTGTGGGTGGGTGGTGGGGTTGGAGGGGGAACATTTAGGAACTAGAGGAAATTTTTATGTTTCATTCATTGTTGCTACATTGCACCCTGACTAGCTCATCTCCTCCCGACAACCCTTCTGTAAGGGGATGTCCAGTTGCCTACAGATGGGCTTTGGGTCCCTACTCTATACTCCCCCTCATTCATAATGATATGATTTTTTGTTCTATGATGCCTGATACCTGATCCCTTTGACATCTCGTGATCTCACAGACTGGTGTGCTTCTTCCATGTGGCTTTGTTGCTTCTGAGCTAGATGGCCTCTTGTTTACCTTCAAGCCTTTAAGACCCCTGACACTATATCTTTTGATAACCATGCACCATCAGCTTTCTTCGCCACATTTGTTTATGCACCCATTTATCTTCAAAGATCGTATTGGGGAGGTGAGCACACAATGATATGATTTTTTTGTTCTTTGATGCTTGGTAACTGATCCCTTCAGTACCTCATGATCATGCAGGCTGGTGTGCTTCTTCCATGTGGGCTTTGTTGCTTCTGAGCTAGATGGCCGCTTGTTTACCTTCAAGTCTTTAAGATCCTAGACTCTATATCTTTTGATAGCTGGTCTCCATCAGCTTTCTTAACTACATTTGCTTATGCACCCACTTTGTCTTCAGCAATTGTGTCGGGAAGGTGAACATCATAGAATGCCAGTTTAATAAAACAGAGTATTCTTGCACTGAGGGAGTACTTGAGTGGAGGCCCAATGTCCACCTTAATACTAAACCTATAAATATATGCACATAGATCTATTTCCCCATCCTCATATATAAATATATTTACATATGTACATGCCTGTATTTAGACCTCTATAAATGCCCTTTGCCTCCTAGCTCTTTCCTTTATTTCCTTTTACTTTCTTCTTGTCCCACTATCAGGCTCAGCCTTCATTTGGGTTTCAGTGATTCCTCTCAGTTACATTACCCTTGGTCACACCATACCAGGCCTCCCACACCCTCCTCACTACTGATTTGGGTCTCTTGTTGTTCCCTTGTTCCTGGGTTTGTTAACACCACCTCCTTTCCCCCCACCTCCCCCTCTTCCAGGTCCCCCCAGAACTGTCCGTCCCATTGTTTTCTCCTCCAGATTGTTCATCCAGCCTATCTTATTTAGACAGACCTGCGGAGATAATAACATACACAAAAAACAAGACAGAGCAAAACCAAGCAACAATATAAAACAAAACAACAACAAAAAGCTAATGACAAAACAAACAGAAAACATAGCAACAACAACAAAGAAAAGCTTGTAGTTAGTTCAAGGACTGGTTGTTGGCCTTTAAGAGTGCTTTCCGGTCGAGTTTTCCAGGGCCAAGCCCTGGCCCCAAAGTTTATTTTTTGTATTCTCTGGGGACTTCGTTGCTCTGTTCCCCTTGCTGTTCTGTTGCTTGGTGTGGTGGGATCAGACCAGGTGAAATTCCCACATTGTGTCTCCAGTATTGTCCTCTATAGGCCTGTGGGTCAGTGAGGGCTGTTGTGTCTCATAGTGAGGCTGGCCATATGGTACTGATCTTTCAAGCTCACTCTCTGTTATTAATCTTGACCTTAAGGATAGGGGTTTGGGACAAGTGACAGGGGAACCGGGGTTATGAGTTCCACTCTGGGCATCCTTCCTCACCCTAAGTCCTCGAAAAGGGCCAGAGGAAAGAGTCAACCAGATGGCCTCTTGCTTGATTGGCAAAAACATTGCTAGATATTCAGCAGAGTGCTGAAATTTGTTTTCCTCCAGAATTCCTTCAGGAAGACAAACATAGATTGGAAATCCTTAGGCAGGAAGTGAGAATCCCTAAGGGTCATGCTCCAGAATGAACACATGATCCTTTCTTCTAGGAATAAAGAGCTTGGGAAAGAAACGTTCCATGTTAGCTGGATCTAAAGCAGAGATTCAGTGGGGCTGAAGATAAACGGGCCAGGATCATTAAGAAAATTGGGTCACCCTTCCCCAGCCTTTCTTCACTGAGCACCTAGTTTCCCACTACCAACGAGCCAATTCCAACCCATAGCAGCCTTTTAGGACAGAGTAACCCCATGGAGTTTCCAAGGCTGTAATCTTTATGGAAGCAGGCAAGTGGCTGGTGGGCTTAAACTGTCAACCTTGCAGTTAGCAGTGAGTGCTTTAACCATTATTCCACCAGGGCTCCTCCCACCCAGTCGGTGGTTGTTCTTATTAGGAGCTGTGGAGTCGGTTCTGATTCATAACTGAAACACTGACTGAGCCCATTGCTGCAGCCACCATGTCAATCCATCTTGTCGAACTTCTTCCTCTTTTTCAATGCCAAGTTTGATATCCTTTTCCAGGGCCTAGTCTTTCCTGATAACATGTCCAAAAATACGTGAGACAAGGCTCGCCATTCTGGCTTCTACGGAGCAGTCTGACATACCACCACATGTGTTCCACTTAGTCTCCACCTCCTCCCAAACGGAATCAGTATCTAAAAATCTTGAGCTCACGGGGACAGCACACTGTTAGCCTGCCACATGCCCCTTAGAAGGGGCAGGCCTGGCTTGAGGTCTCTCAGTGACATCTGCCTTCCCCTGTCATCCCATGTCACCCCAGTTTGAGATCCTTCATGCCAGATTCCAAGCTGGTTCTTCCATGCCTACATGAGAACCATGGGTGACCTCTGCTCTTACCCAATCTGGAGAGACAGGGGGCTTCAAAAAGTTCATGGGAAAATAGAATAAAAAAATAATGGAATGTTCCCATGACCTTGTAGAGGCCCATCGTGGTCCCGGGCTAAAGAGGTCCTGTTTCCACTTTCTAGTCTCATAGCCCTTTGTCCCTTTGTCCCTTTGTCCAGGATCCCTGTTGAATGGCTCCCTGGCTCTGCCCCAGTTGGCCCCAGTCTTCCTGACCCTCGTGGCTTGGTCTGTACTCCAGGGTCTGATCGCCTACCATGCTCTATCATTCTAGAAGCAGTGACTTTGCTAAGTTTTTAGATGAGCTGGCATCCAACGAAGACCATCGCAAATAATGTGAATAAGTAAAAGCCTAAAGCAATCATAAAAATGTTAGACCTAAATTGCCTCAGACACCAGCCACCTTGAAACCCTTATTTTACATAAGGGGAAACTGAGGCCCAGGAAATGCCAGGAATTACCTCATGAATATTTGAGAACAGTTACCGTCTCCATCGCTCAAAAACAGGCCAAAGGGATCCTGTCCAGAAGATTCAAATTCAATTTGAAAGATGGTTCTAGAAGAGACAGTCTCAGTATATTCAAGATGACTGAAACTCCTCTGTGAGCTAGCTTATTGATTGGCTTGGACTCCAGAAAGATTAATAAATGAGAAAATCCATAGTGAAACAAAAATGTTTTAAGTACTTATGATGTATTTTCCACTCCACTCCCTGCCCCAAAGGTTGTATGTTTCATGCAAAATAGCCCCATCCAGCTAGCATGCTAGAATAATGGTTTTGCTCAATTCTCTCTTTCTTAAAAAATATCATTTTATTGGAAGCTCTTAGAGCTCTTCTTACAATCCATCCACCCATCCATGTGTTAAGCACATGTGTACATATGTTGCCATCATAATTTTCAAAACCTTTTCTTTCTACTTGAGCCCTTGGTATCAGCTTATTTCCTCCTCCTCCTTCCCCCATCCCTCCCTCATAACCCCTTGATAATTTATACTTTTTTTTCCATGTCTTACACTGACCGCTGTCTCCCTTCACTCACCTTTATGTTGTCCATCCCCCTGGGAGGGGGTTATATGTAGCTCACTGTGGTCAGTTCTCCATTTCTCCCCTCACCTTATCCTTACACTCCTGGTATTACTACTCTCATTATTGGTCCTGAGGGGTTATCTGCCCTGGATTCTCAGTGCTTCCAGCTCTTAGGTATACCAGTGGACATGCTCTGGTCTAGCCAGATCTGTACGGTAGAATTGGGGTCATGAGTGTGTGGGGTGAGGTGGGGTGGAGAGGTAGAGAGGAAGCATTAAAGAACTAGAAGAAAGTTTTGTTTCATTGGTGCTATGCTGCACCCTGACCAACTCATCTCTTCCTTAGGACTCTTCTGTAAGGGGATGTCCAATAATCTACAGATGGGCTTTGGGTCTCCACTCTGCACTCCCCCTCATTCACGTTGATATGATTTTTTGTTCTGGGTCTTTGATGCCTGATACCTGATCCCACTGACACCTCATGATCACACAGGCTGGTGTGCCTCATCTATATGGGCTTTGTTGCTTCTCAGCTAGCTGCTGCTTGTTTATCTTCAAGCCTTTAAGACTCCAGACACTATATCTTTTGATAGCTGAGCACCATAGCTTTCTTCACCACATTTGCTTATGCACACACTTTATCTTCAGTGATCGTGTTGGGATTATGAGCATCACAGAATACCAGGTTATTAAAACAAAGTGTTCTTGCATTGAGGGTGTACTTGAATAGAGGCCCAATGTCTGTCTGCTACCTTAATAGTTAACATATAAATATATGGACATAGATATATCTCCCCATCATCATAAATAAATATATTTACATATGTACATGCCTGTATTTAGACCTCTATTAATGTCCTTTGATTCCTAGTTCTTTCCTCCTCTGCCACTATCATGTTCGGCTTTCATTCAGGTTTCAGTGATTCCTCTCAGCTACATTGGCCTTGATTCAGCCACACCAGGCATCCTACGCCCTCTTCACCATTGATTTTAGATAACTTATTGTTCCCTTGGCCTTAGGTTTGTTAACTCTCTCTCTCTCTCTTAACAGGGTGCCCTCACTTATTGAAGAAGAAAACAAGGCTGAAGAATATGACTGAGCTGCCCAGGAGCACATGACTAGCTAGCTGTCACCAGAACCTGGTCTTCTGGTGACAAGCCTCTTTCCACTGGCCCCCAATCATCCACACAACACCCACAAACAGACAGTTTCTGCGGTATGGATGGAGCCCTCAAGCTCACAGAACGTGGTCTCTCATGTTCCAGGAACAATGCTAAATAAAGCAAGTGGACAGCTGAGGCACCTCAGGTCAGTAGGGTTTTGCTCACGGGACCCAACCACTTCGCATGAATACTAGCCAAGCCCGCAGGTGCTGCAGGGACACTTGATGGCTGCTGTATTGAGCAGCCCAGCTGCCCAGAGTCTTATCTCATCAGTGAACGCTGGGTACTGAAGTCAGCAGGCCCCAAACAAAGCTTCCATTGTGGGCACAGCCGAGAAGGCAATTACATGCACTGCTTATCAACATTTGGATGACAAAGATTTTGGCCAATCTCAGAAAGGCATTCATGTTGTGTAGAAGCACAGTGTAGTGATCTCATAGAGAGACGCACATTGTGCAGATTTAGGTAGAGAAGAATCACATGAAGGGCCCTTCACAGAGGCATCTGGGTGGGGAAAGGTAACCCAGGGCTTTTGAGCCACCTACTTTGGAATGGAGTCCAGACTGAGCCACTTAGTAGCTGTGTATCTTTCGACAAGTCACTCTATCTCTCTGGTCTCCATTTCCCCACAATCTATCTCTTTACTCTCTTGGGCTTAGTTTTCCCATCCCTCAAAGGGTGTGTGGGGGGGGAGTAACTGGCCCCTCTCACAGGATAAGCCCAAAGGAGATCGTGCCCAACTGTCAAACTCTCTAGGTGTGTGAGTGTCCATGTGGCACCATGACCTGTCTAGTGCAGATGGAGGCGCCAAGAACAACGTGGCAAACTCTTGCCAGATGGCATCGCATGCCTAGGCTGGCAGTCTGTAGAGTACCAGAATTTGACATGATTCAGTGCTATCAAGGAGCCCTAGCCGTGACTGCTAACCAACAGCTCGGCAGACTCTTCATGGGAGAACGGTGTGGCATCTGCCTCTGTCACGATGGATAGCCTTGGAAATCCAACACGGCAGTTCTGGCCTGTTGCGATGTGTCACAATGAACTTGAAGCCAATGGGTTATGCTTGTCGCTAAAACTTGTCCGAGTGCTATGTGATCTCTTCCTAACAATTCTGAAGGCACTGAGGCTCTCAGTGACTGGTGTCGCTTGTGTTATGAGTTTGGTGCATGGGAAAGAAGGTAGAGATGAGGAGTGATAACTCACTGTCATTGCGTGTGTACTGTCTGTCAGGCACTGTAATAGTAACCTTCGCATGAGATGTGTGTGTTTATCCCTGCATCATAGATCTGTGGACACTGAGTCTGAGAGAGGTTTCTGAAGGCTGCCGGCTGGTAGGTGGTCAAGAGAGGTTGACCATAGATCTCCCTCATTCTAAGACCTAAATCCCCCTCCTTTCAATATTCCCTCTAATAAAGGAATCAGAGCCCTCTTCTGTTTTTACCTCCTGAGGAAACTTCATCTTGTGGAGTCACAGTAAACCTTGGATCACAAATCAAAAAGAAAAAGAAACTTGTGAACATCCATATTCCAGATACTGTCTCCAAAGGCCACTGGAGCAAGGTGGAAGCATTTTTCTGACCTGTTGCTCTGGCTAGGAAATGAATGGAGTGGAAGTGTCTGCTCTGTAAGGTTTGAGAACCAAAATGAAATACAAGGTATGACTGAAAAACGAGTATGTTAGATCTTTAAAAATGATTAATGTCATACGCGCAAGAAATTATTTAAAAGCCAAGCCCCTGATGTCACTGCATTGAGGGTTTCCTACCTTTGTTTAGAACATGCGCAGTTACATGGAATTAGAAGGCATGTGGAAGTACACTGAGTTAGAAGGCATGCGTTTAGAAATCCTGGCAATTCCAATAGAGCGAGATCAGGGTGAAGCTGGGGAAGATGCCAGCTCTCACTCACCATGTCTGACGGCCTTCAAAAGCTTTTTCCAAACACCGCTCCGGACGAGATGTGGCTCCTTTTTCTGGCTGGCGTCATCGGCTCGTAGCTCTCATTTGTAGGAGCATGCAACTGAGCGAGCAAGGGCAGCTGGGCAAGGAGAGCCCAGTGGTTGGAGAGCCCCCACCAAGCCATTTATGGTCAGGGGAGTAGTCTAGCCCTTGGTCCATCCCCCAGGAAAGATATTCTCCGCCTCCTAGCCTCTGCGTGGCACACACGATCCACTCTTTGCTCCATCTTCTGTCATTCTTACTTCTCAGGTCCCTCCCTTGGTACATCTCAGTCCCAGCAACGAAGCCACAGCTGGTCTGAGAGCTTGGAGGCTTCTGTAGCCAGCCACTCTCTAGAAACAATGGGCTACACAGGGCTGTTACCCAGTAGCATCATCCCCAGCTGACAGGCATCTGTCGTTTACGACTTTCCTGTTGCTGAGAAAGTCAACACCTTACCAGTATCAGAGGCAGCCTGGGCGATGGGCACCGGAGCCCGTGATGTTTCTGAGACAGCGCTGTAGCCACCATGAGACACGTACCCACAGCACAATGTGCCGTGTGCCACTGAGCTTTGATTCACGCCCATCTTGTGCTCACATGTTCAGTGGAAAATGTCCTAGAGCCAAAGAAAGCAGTTGGCCAGAGCTGATTTCTAATTCTTATGAATTAAGAATTCATTCTGTTTGCCTCTTTCAAGTGGAGAAGGAGTTGGAGTCTCATGCCAGCAAAATGACATCAGGGAATGCCAGTAATTTGGTCATTTAAACGGATGCATGCGTTCATGCACCACATCTCTCTGACATGTTGAGTAAGCATTAGACTGCTAACTGTAAGGCTGGCAGTTCAAACCTACCAGCTGCTCCTTGGGAGCAAGTTGAAGCTACGTGCTTCCATCACAACGGACAGCCTCAGAAACCCTACCTCGGTTGCTATGAGTTGGCGTCACTTGACAGCAGTGGTGTTTCATTTGGGTATCTGTCAAAGGGTTCAGCATGGCTCAGAACCGACTTGCTAGTTACCAAGAGTTAAAAATAACACGCATCAAGGACCATTTGGGGTGCTTCCTGGCCGAGGCAACTGGGGAGGCACTCACTCTCGATATCTCTGAGAGATGACATTAGAGCTGCCCATGAAAGATGAGAAGAAGGTAGCATGCAAAGAGCGGAAGAAGGAGAGTGAGTTAGTTAGTTGATTGTGCCAACCTGGCCGATAAACACATGTGAGGTTAATTGAAGGGTGGAGGAATAAATGGCTCCATGAGCCTCGCCTTTGTAGTTCTTGAGCCTCTTGCTTTGTGATGGTTGCACCAGGGTGCAGCTGCCTTAGCAGTTCCCTGCTTCAGCTTGCAAGGCTGATGCCCTGCAAGACATCCCCAAGGAGAAGCCACATGGACCTACCCCGATGCAACCCTGGGTACTGGAGCAGCCGTGTGGAGACCCCTGCCAGCACTGAGATGCTTACATGCTCACTGACTCGGCTTTCCTCCTGTAGTCGGCATCATTGTGTGTGTTTTGTGAGATGGTGGAGGACTTTGTGGACTGGTGTTGGACATATGGGTTAATGGGTTAATGTTGGACTTGTGGGCTTGGGTAGCACTGAGTTGGGATGTTTTCTTGATGTGCACTTAACCTTTATATATAACTCTCTCTTATACATGAGTTGCTGTGGATTTGTTTCTCTAAAGTACCCAGACTAAGACAGAGTGTCTCAGGCAGCAGGCGCAGCAAAATCGACAAAGCTGAAACAAGCATGGTATACCCAGGGAACTTGAAGGAGGTT
Source organism: Tenrec ecaudatus (assembly GCF_050624435.1). Lineage (NCBI taxonomy): Eukaryota > Metazoa > Chordata > Mammalia > Afrosoricida > Tenrecidae > Tenrec > Tenrec ecaudatus. The sequence goes on from NC_134545.1 coordinate 80,958,551, forward strand.
GGTGTGGCTGGATCCACGAGAACCAGGGAGGAAACCTGAAATGTGGCTACGGGCAGAATGAGCTAGAGACAGATTAAATGGGCATCACAGGGCAGGGCATGGTTTTCACGCCCAGGAAAATGGGGAGCATTTCAGGGTTTTAAAAAGGACAAGGGTGTGGCCTAATGAATGTTGGCAAACTATCACTCTGGCTTCTTGGTAGAACCAGGGATTGTAGGGATCCAAAGGGATGTCAGACTGGTTGGCATGATCTGAGTGATGCTGGTGTCTGCTCAGCATGGAGGCAGTAGGAATGGGGAATGGTGACTAGATTGGGGATTTTTGTGGAAGGAGAGGCAACAAACATAGATGGAGAAAAAAGATGATGTAGGGGGAGGAAAGTGGGGGAAAGAGTAGAATAAAACTGACTCCTGAGTCTGGGACTCAACCAACAGAGAGGATGGAGGTGTCTTGTATTCTGGTCGGTAATATGAGAGAACCAAGGTGAAGGCTGGGGATCCGGAGCTCTGTTGGGGGGACCTTAAACTTGTACCACCATGAGCTATCCAAGTCCTTGTGCCAAGTCAGTCTTTGGATAGAAGGGGTGTGGGGGCTGGATATGTATGCCTGTTGACCTGTAGGTGGCTTTCAAGTTGCAGGAGTACAAGAACAAGTAGGCAGAAGAGAGGGCCAGAGGCTCATAGAGATGAAGGGCTCGTGGATCTTTAGGGCCTTGATGGAAGCGGTAGAGGTGAGCAAGGGAAGGAAAATCGGAGAGTTGAAGATCACAGTTAGCCACTGCACCACCAGGACTCCTTAGACAGATAGATCTAGGTTGCAGACATACAAAATAGGGACTGCTTCAAAAGATCAGGAGTCATAAAACCCGGAGAGTCTGCGTGTATATAAATAATTGCATGTATTAAAGGTCTATGTATTAAGACTCATCTGAGTTTTTGTCACAACATAGTCCCACATTCGCCTTCACTGACATAGTACACACAACTCTAAAGATGTCCCAAAGCCTCTTCATCGTGAGTCCTGTTTATAAGTAGCCCTTGTCCTCACATTAGAAATCACCTAAAACATTTAGAGCCCCATCAGGAAACAGGTGATATGCCTAACTTATTATTGTGGTAGGTATATGATCTGTGGTCAATTTGAGACTTAAGAGTGAATGGGGTGGAGCTTAGCCTGTCAATCAGGTCACAGCTTGATGACCTCATACAGAGATAAATAGCTCACAGGAGGTGGGACACTCAGACACTCCCTTGGAGACATGCTTATTGACAAGATAGAGCCCTGGAGCTGAAGGAGCCATGTAGAGACCCCTGAAAGCATTGAGATGCTTCCGCTGCCACTGGACCCACGATGTTCCATCCACTGGCCTGTGATCTTCCTGCATTCAGCGTCATTGCATGTGTTGAGGGAGTCTGAAGAAGAATTTATAGATTGGTACCGGACACATGGGCTAATATTGGATTTATGGACTTGATATGAACTGGGCTGGGATGTTTTCTCAATATTCAATTGCTCTTGTAGATAAGGCTCTTTTTTATTCACATGTGTTGTCTATGAACTTGTTTCTCTAGCCTACCCAGACTAACACAACTATATTTGAGGAGGACGTACTACAGGGGCTGTTTGTAAATGTCCTTTTAAGAGATAGAACAGTGATATAGTTAAAGTTTATTGTGCTAACCTGGCCAATAAACACATGTGGGGTTAATTGAAGGGCAAAGAGATAAATGGCTCATTGAGCCTCGCCTTTCTAGTTCTCGAGCCTCTTGCTTTGTGATGGTCAGACCAGGGTGTCACTGCCTTAGCCAGTTCCCTGTTTCAGCTGGCAAGGCTCACTTCCTGCAGGACATCCCCGAGGAGAAGCCACATGGATCTACCCTGATGCAGCCCTGGGTGCTGGAACACCCATGTGGAGACCCCTGCCAGCGCTGAGATGCCTATACGTTCACTGACTCAGCTTTCCTCCTGCAGTCGGCATCATAGTGTGTGTTTTGTGAGATGGAGGAGGACTTTGTGGATTGGTGTCAGACATATGGGTTAATGTTGTACATGTGGGCTTGGGCAGCACTGGGTTGGGATGTTTTCTTGAAGTGCACTTACCCTTTCTATAAAACTCTCTCTTATACAGGAGTTTCTGTGGATTTGTTTCTCTAAAGCACCCAGACTAACACAAGCAGTATCCCAGGGTTAAATCAGTGTGGGCCATTGCCCCTCATTGGTCTGAATGGGCAAGCAGAAGAAACGGCTTCCAGAACCTGGATAGGAAGCACCACCCTGGAAGTGCATGCCCCTCTCTCATGGCAGCTAGCACACCGTCAGGTGGAGAAGGCTGGGAAGGGAAACTGAGGACACACACACACACACACACACTGACATCAGGTTGATGCGGACTCACAGCAACCCTCTAGGACAGAGAAGAACTGTCCCTTTGAGTTTTTGAAGCTGTCACTCTTTACAGGAGCAGAAAGCCCCTCTTTATCCCGGGGAGCTGCTGATGGTTTCAAAGTGCCGACCTGGGTCCACAGTGAGGGCTCCCCATGTCTAAGCCTGGGCTTGCATCAGCAGCCGTCCTGCTTATCGCCAGAGCCAGCTTGTTTGGCACACGGAGTGGGCAGCTTGGAAGGCCGGCTTTAGCCTGGCTCATGATGCTCTGAGTGCAGGATATTCTGAAGTCGGGCACTCGGACACTCACTGGAAACTGGAAGGCCAGCGAGAAGGCTACCCTTTTGGGTCTTCTCTAGATTCTTGAAGTATTGCCCAGAGGACCAATCTTGGCTGGACTACTGATGTAAAATCAAGACACATCAATAAATCCACAGTCTTTAATGAGACGATCATTCTAGACAAGACACATGTTAACTCCTGTCCGCTGGCTTTTTGAAAATGACACCATTTCATCCAATGTAAAATTATACAAAATCAAAATCATCCATGTATTTGTAGATACACACTTTAAACCGTACTTTTTCCTTTTCAAATGTCACATTTAAGGTTTTCACCATTGTACTTCAAATCTACATTGTACAAAGTGACCAGTAAGTGTGCCACGGTCATCGGACCATCTCTAAGATTGTGTCTTTCACACCAGTGTCTTCTTGGGCTCTTTTGATACTAAACGCGTTTCTCAGTCAAGTGAATCGAAATGCTTCAGTTAGGGACCACTCTGAAAACATCGGCTGAAGTCAAAAAACACACAGAGAATAAACGTCACACCTTAAATTGTCTGCGAGTTATTAAATGGATCAGATTAATAGTCAACGCCGCTATCAGTTTGCGAGTGAATAGGTGGGTACACATCGTTTAAACAGGGTGAGCAACTCCCCAACGGTGTGGAAATTTTACTTTAGAAGAACCGGTCTTATGGTGAACCAGTGGGCAGCCTCATTTCCCCCGATGAGACTCCGCTGGCAGAAGTGGATTTCCGGCCCTGACCTTGTACCTGGGACCCAAGTTCTAGATTTGCTAGACTAGAGTGCTCTAGGGCTGGACCGGGCTGTAGTCCCCAAATAGATCATCAGTTCTTTCTCCACTAATCCCCTGACCTGAGACTAATCCTGGAGCTTGGCGAGACCTCCATGGCCTGGCACCCACTTGAAGGACTCTGTCACCTGGAGTGATGGTCCCTAGCGCCTGCTTTCAGGTGGGCTGACAGGAAGATTACCGAGGCGTGGAGAGACCCCAGGCAGAGGGCTTGCGTCTTTCTGCTAGCTGTTTTCTCTGGTAAAGCCAGCCTTGTGCATTTTTGTTTGTTTGTTTATTTGTTTGTTTTGTTTTTGGAACCATGTGGCTGGTGTGTGAGTCCCAGTGAGCGTGTTCTCCCAGGGGAACAGCTGCCCAGCCCCAGCTGAAACAGAGCTGCTCTTTGGGGAATACGGCACTCACAGAAGGTCTCAGTAAAGGTTTGCACAAACACCCCATTGTTTCCCGTGGGCCGTATGGCGGTGGTGGCCGGAGCTGTGTGAGTTTGAAAATGCTCACACTGCAGAGGGAGGAAGGAGTGCCAGGGCCTCACAAGGTGGTGGGCGCCAGCAGGGCAGACTCTCTGCCGGGGCAGAAAACCAACCAACAAACTCGTTACTGCCGACTCCACGTCAAATCACAGCGACCACACGTGTGTCACCATAGAACTTGGGGAGGGAGGGGACGGGGGGAGGTGGTTTATAACAACTGAGTTTTTGGAAGTAGACCACCAGCCCTTTCTTCCAAGGTGCCCCTGGGTGGATTCTAACTAGCACCCTTTGGGTTAGTCTTTTCCTCTTATGCCAACCTTCTGAAAGGACTAGACCCCAGAATGTTCGTGTCCTTGGGGAGCTGTGAACCCTAAGAACGACCGTTTGCTCCAGATCTCAGTTTCAGCTTTGACAGGTAGGGTGGGGGCAGGAAAGAACTCTCCAGGAAAAGCCCAGAATCACAGAGATGGAATCCACTGGCAGAGGGTGGCGAGAGCTGAACCCAGGGACGAGCTGCATCTGCTGGCAGGGTCAGCCCTCTCTTGCGGCACGAGGACACAGATGGGACCTCAGCCCATTACCCACGAAGCCCATAAGAGAGCTCGGGGCGGGACGGGACAGAGACTGTGTGCTGGCACGCGGGGCGTGGACAGTAAAGCTATGTGTGGGCAGCGGGTCGGCATTTTTCACGTCAATTAAGGCTTTGATAGCCGATCCTTTACATACATACATACATACGTACATACGTACGCACAGACAGACAACTTTTAATAATACTTTGATTTTGTTGATGCATTTTCTCATGCATTTCTTCTACAATGGTGGTCCTCTCCTTTTACTCCCAGCCACGCCTTTAAGTAGGTACATTCCTCCAGGGGCATCCTCTAATTTAAAAGTGTGTGTGTGTGTGTGTGTGTGTGTGTGTGTGTGTGTGTGTAGATCTCTATATGTCCATTAGCCTTTGTTTACAATGATGGTGACGCATCCCACAAAGGAAGCCGGTGCCGAGGGGCTGGGCCAGCTGCCGAGAGAACTATTCTCATGTGCTGTCTAGTGTTGAACCCCATTCGAAAAGGGCTGATGTTATGTAAACATTATTTAAACGTGATCCCAACATAAATAGTCTTTTAAAGCTAACGCACCACAGCTTGTAGCTCATAATGCCCACAGACGCCTTAATGAAATGCCATTCAAAACCACCCCGCTGCTTAGATTGGGCCTTGAGGTTCTAAAATTACGTAACGTCATCCTCTGTGGTCCTCCAGAACCAGTGCTGGGAGGGGGTGGGGGGGGTTCGGTTTCCATCACAGGCCAGCTCATGGGAGCGGCGTTGCAAGTGCACGGGTTGAACCTGGTGGGTTGATCACAGGAAGCATGTTGCATGCAGACTTGAGTCTCGCGTGACTTATGAGTAACCAGTTTCCCACAGTTCACCAATGAGGGACCTGAGCTGGCTCTCCATGGCAGCTCGTCTCTGTACATCTTGCAAATGCAGTTTGTGTGGCTGGTTGTCAAGGAGTCAAGGTTGGCCAAGAAAGCGCCTCCTGAGCTGCAGGAAGAAATGTTGTATGCCCATGGGATCCCCAGCATAGGTGGGGTCCTCTTCTACGGGCCAACGAGGAGAAGCCAAAATGTTTTCCTCCAAGCAAACTCAGGGCCCTTGGAAGCAGCAATAGCTTCGCCGGAGTTCAGGGTGATGACTAGTGCCGGCGTGATGACTCTCCATTCATCTAGACCCTTGGTGTGACCAAGAAGAACTGCCTGTAAGGTTTTCTGGGCTGGAAGCTTCATGGGAGCAGACCGCCCGGTCCTTCTTCCGTGGAAGCTTTCCATTAACAGTTGAACCTGAGCCATTCCTTGCCCGTCAGACGCCAAAGCCCCACACGAGAAAAGGAGAGCCCACGGCACAAAGGACGTTCAAGGTCTTCTAACTTCCCGGCCATGATCTGTTGGTACTCGGAGTCCCCTCTGTGCCCCGTACCCCAGTGCTGTCCGTAGGACTCACGTCCACCCCACGTTTCCATGTTCCCAGCAGAGAAAGAAGGGGCACATCCTCAGGCCGCGCTGAGAGAAGCATCTCCTCCACACGCAAGCTTTGATCCCCATTGCCCAGTGTGGAGACAGATTACTTGGGTCTCCAAGACACGGTCACACCACCTGGCACCGACAGAAGTGTTTGCAGACATAGAGGAATGGCCAGGTAGAGAGCCCCCCTTCTCCATCACAGGAGACTGGCGGTGAGTGGGCAGAGCTTGAGGGTTCAAGTGACTTCAAACTTAATCCCCCTCAAAGCCCATGCTCCCCACCACGGCAGCAAGCCTAAAGGGACCATTTCTGTCTTCCCGGTTGGCCGGGTTTCCTTACGTATGCTCACCCAAACAGCTACTTTTAAGACTGGTTTCTTTGAGTTTGCGAAGCAAACATACACACAAACACACAAACGCTGCACATGGTTGCAGAGCGGATTCACAAGGTGCTTTGATAAAGAAACATTCTCAGCCGCGGGTCTTTGGGGAGCAACACCATCATTTCCTCATGTGCAGGGCATCCTGGAACTTGGTGCTGGTGTATCGGGCATGAAAGCCTTTCTTGTTGATGGTGTCGTCCGTGTGGAATCGAATCATCAGGGAATCCCCTGCGGAGTAGATTTCTTCCAGTGGCTGCAGAGAGAAGGGAAGCCCAGGGAGTTCAGTCAGTTGGTTGCACTTGGATTGGAAAGCCAGGAAAATAGGACAGCGATTGACACCAGGACCTGGAGTGGCTGGTGCTGCCGCGAGGCCTCGCAGGGGATGGAAGCTCTGGAGGGCATCAGACCGAGCTCCTTTTCAAAGCAAACCATGGTCAACCCTATTCCAGAGAGCTCCCCATGCCCTGGCCTCCCCAAGACAATTCTAGACACGTAACTCCTGCACAATCTACGATGTACGGAGCTCAAAGGTGGGGCAGGCACCGCTCGGAAGCACGTTCAGATCGTATGTAAGTTTTACAACAGCTTCATAAGACGGGCACTATCTCCAGCTCTTGCTTGAGGAGGCTGAGGCCCCAGTTCACATAGGTAGGAGGCCCAAGCTTAGGTCTTTCTGAGACTAGAGCGCGGACCATGAGTCACCCGGCCCTATGGTCACTTGGTGCAGGGTCTCCAAAGAAACCAAAGACAAAGACCATTGTTTTGGACAAAACTGGGATGAAACCACTCAACTTGTCAGAAAGGTTTAGCCAGGTAGTCTAAGCATGGGCGCCAGCCTCCAAGGTTATGGTCCAACAGGTAACGGTTGCCCCACTGGGCCTCCCACACACCACACTGCTCCCCAGGACCCCTCTCTCAGGGAGCCCCCGACTTGAAAGAGACTATCTGTCAAAGGCACAGCAATAGTTAAGTTACACTTATTATCCTCTGTTTTTAGGGGGGTATGAGGGGAGATGAAGGGAAATTATTCAAAGACATCTGAAGAAAAATACCAATTCAGGTTTCTGTTGAGTGTAAGACAACCAGAGACTCCAGAAGGATTAGGCAAAAGTCTTAAACCAAACAGCAAACTCCCTGCTTTCGAGTCAAGGTTGACTCAGAGAGACCCTATAGGACAGAGGGAAACTGCCTCCTTGGGTTTCCGAAGCTGTAAATCTTTACAGGAGCACACAGCCTCATCTTTCTCCATAAAAGTGGCTGATGGCTTCAAACTGCTGACCTTGTGGTTAGCAACCCACTACACCACCAGGTCTCCGTACCAGTAAGTCCGTGTTTGGTCATTTCCAGAGGCGTTTGGTTCTGCTTAAAAGTGAGAATTATGAATATATGGAATCTGCAAAGGTATGTTTAAGCATGAATGTCAAATAAAAATGTGAAGGAATACACCCCACCCACCCACCCACACACACACAAAACCTTGACACAATTGAGGAGGAAGTCCAAAAAGGCAAGGTGCTTTTACAAGAGGACGTCAGCCCAGGCCTCCCTGGGTGGCCCCGACTACCTCCCACTGTCCTGGTCCTCCAGCAGAAGGGGCTCCCTGCTGTGGCCAGCAGGGGTAGGCTGACCCTGGGGTGCAGGGCCTTGCTGGACCCTGTGCCGGGACTTACCCAGGAGCCGCAGAAGCGGCCGAGCCTGGGAGCGGTGCTGTCATAGCCGTCGTAGACTTCCATGTAGTCGTAGCCGCAGTCGGCCTCCTCCTCCACCTCAAAGGTCTGGAAGATCAGCTCCACGCCGTAGCCGTCCTCCGCCACAATGACCCAGTCACAGCGGGCCTGGCTCGGGTAGTTGTTGTCTCCAAACTGGGCGTGGGAGTAGAGCTCTTTGGTCTGTACCTCGGCCTTCAGCCTGCCCCCGCACTCTGGATCAGAGAGAGAGAGAGCAAGGAGCATCGAGAGTCCAGGCACCCACCCCCCTGTGCTTTCTCTCTCCACAGCTACCACTGGGTGGGGGGCTTCTTCGATCGAGCTGTGGGTGTGTGCCTTGCAGACGAATCCAAGCAAGACGCACCACCCATTTTACAGAGGAGTAAACAGAGGTCCTGGCTCCAAGGTCAGAGTTCATTAGGGGATTCAAATGGGCCCTTTGGGTTAAAATGAGTTCAAATTATTTCTATGCTGGGACAAATCAGGTCTCTAGAGCCACTTGAACATACTACTGAGAGGAAATTATATATATATATATATATATATATATATATATATATATATACACACACACACACATACATATATATGTGTGTATGTGTGTATATATATATATATATACACATACACACACATACTGTTTTTCCCTCTCTCCGCTAAGAAACACTGGTTGCGTAGTAGTTACCAGTTGGGCTGTGATCCAAAAGGTCCGTGGTTTGAAACCACCAGCCACTCAGCAGGAGAAAGACAGGGCTTCCTATTCCCATAAACAGTTACAGACTCACACTCACAGGGGCAGTTCTACCCTGTCCTATAGGGTCGCTGTGAGTCGTCATCGACTCAATGGCAGTGCAGTTGGAGTGTTTGAGAATTATGGAGCCTGGAGGCCAGTGAGCAGTTTGGCTGATAGGTCACAGGGCTGTGGGTGTGTCTTGACCAACCACTTCACCCCATGGAGACCCTCGAATCATCTGGGAGGGCTCAAGCGTTCCCGAAGACACGCTGTGCTTTGTCATCATTGCCGACAGAGGGCGCCAAAACACCACACACCTGAAGCTAAACTCCAAAAGCTCAGAATCTAGGGGACTGGTTCCTGCACCTGGGAGTCCTGACTGTGAGCATCACAGGGGACCAGTACCTCAGACCAGACGGCGTTTAGGTTGACCCTCACTGGCTAGGGGCCTACGTTCCCCCTTGCGTAAGCCACTTGAGGCCAAAACCCAAGCCCACAGCTGTTGAGTGGATTAAGATAGGAGTCGGGTGTCAAGGAGTCAGAACCGACTGGTAGAGTGAGAGGATCGAGTGGCGAGACTTTAAAGGGTTCCCGAGGGTGTCCACCTTGACAGAAGTAGACGGCCTCGTCTTTCTCCCGCAGCTCACACAGAGTAAGTGTGTGAATGGAATGGGTCATCATTCTATAGCAACAACGAACCCCAGAAGCCAGGGCCTCCCCGCCTTCCTTCCACGTGCTCTGGGCCCCCTGTTGTGGATTCTATGGGAAGCCTGAGCCTTCCCACGCCCAGCACCAGGGCTCTGCCCAGCCTGGCCCAGAGACCTCCAACTCTCAGCTCTGTTGGGCTGGCTTGAAATTAGGGGGGTGGGAGGGGGGAGTTTTAAGGGAAAAAAAAATCCGTTGCACCAACAAAGGGCTTCCGTGTTGTTCATTAGGGACCTAAAGGGAACAGCCCTTTTCCTGACAGAGGGAAACCAGCCATTGAGTGAACAGCGCGGGACCGGACCATGGTGCCCCTCCCAGGCCTGCGTTGTGATGGGGAGGGGGTGGCGGGAGGGGGTGGCTGGTCAGGGCTTCCGTTTAGAAGGAGCATATGCTCATGATCTGCCCTCCTCTCGCCACCAGCCACAAACCAAACTCTCTGCCACTGAGTTGATTCTGACGCAGAGTGACCGCCCCCTGTGTGCTTCTGGGCATAGGAAGCCTCCTCTTTCGCTCACAGAGCAGTTGGTGGGTTTGAATTGCCAACCTTGTGGTTAGCAGCCTAACTTGTCATCCACGACTTGCCCTGCCTGGGCCACCATCCCACCCCAGTGAGCGGCCCCGGCACCTATACCTGTGCTGTGCGCCGCCTGGAAGCCCTTCCTCTGCACAGAGGCGTCCGAGTAAAACCTGAGGAAGAGGCTGTTACTTGAAGCCACCACGGGGGCGGGTTTCTTGCTTCCACAGAAACGGCCGAGGATGGGGGCCAGGCTGTCGGGGCCATCATAGATTTCCAGGTGGTCGTAGGCACATTCCTGGTGCTGCTCTATCTCAAAGTCGTGAAACGTCTGAGGAGGGGAACGCACAGGGGAAGGCACCGGTCTGAGGTTCAGTGGGGCAGGGGCGTCTTCTAAGGGCCCACAGAGGCAGGTGTACACGGAAAGTCGGCTACCCAGCCTGCTGTCCGGGGAGCATGCCAGCCGCCACGCTACGTGGGTGCCAGGAGGAGGATGGGCTGTGGGAGAGATGGGCTGGTAAGTGAACACTTGGGCCCAGTGACATAACAAATGGAGAGGGAGATCGCAGGAGGGGTTTGCATCTCAAAAGAGGAGGCTGGGGTGCCAGAGAGGGGTCCAGGTGGGGCGGGAGGGAGAGACAGGATGGGTTTCAGAGATATGACACCCACTCTTCAAGAAGCATAGTTCAGCATCGGGCAAGGAGACAGGGGTGGAGGCACTGGTGGGAAAGGAGGTGGGGTTGGTCATGAAGTGGGAGGAGGGGCCCCGGGGTCTGTGTAAAGCCGTGGGGGAGACACACTGGGTCAGGGAGGCAGGGTCCTGCCCAAGGGCCTGATGACACCCCGTCACTGTCTCTAAGCCGTTAGAGCCCCAGCTTCTTGATGAGAAGTGCTCCAGGCAAGAGAGGGTCATCCAGTTTCTAATCTTCCTGAAATCAGCTCATGGGTGTGGGAGGCTCAGATCTATTTGAAGTCTGGGTCCACGACTGCGTTTGCTCTTCAGTACGATGAAGTGTGTCTCAATAACTGGGCAGGCTGGAGGGAGGGTGGTGTGTGGAGATTTATGACAGGACCGATGGCCCTTGGACAGCGGGCCATCACCCCTCAATGGTACTAAACTCTCACTGCCATGAGAACATTTCCCAGCCGAGGGCTGTCTCAGGGGACGCAGCCACTCTCCCGTGGATTCCTGGGTTTCCAAAGCTGTGTACATCTTGACCAGAGCCGAAGGTGAGTCCTTCTGCTTTAAATCACCGACTGACCCTGGAGAACTGCCCTCGAACGCCTTGGATTCAGCAGGTGCAGCCCGTTGACGATGAGGTGCTGGGTCACAGGAGGACTCTGGGGGCAGTCAGCTCTGCCCCGTGAGAGCGTGTGAGCACCTTGTGGTGATCAGGGGCTCTGCCTCCTTCCCCAGTCCCGTGCCCCAGACCTAGCACAGCACCCTCACCAACAGCTGGGCTCCAGCCCTGTCCCCCTCCTGCACCCAGCTCCCACCCGCCTCTTCACCATGGTTTCTGATTCAAGGCCCTCACAAGCCATGGGGGGGGGGTCCTTCTTTAGCATCACTTCCCCTTCCTTCTTCTCCGTCCCCGCAGCACCTTGAGCACATCTTTCATAGGCACCCACGGAGGAGGTGTTCCTCTCCAGAGGCAGAGTGACGCACTGCTTAAAGCGCTGGTCTCGCTGTCTGGAGGACCACAGCGCCTCTAGCGGTCAGGATGGGTTGTTTAACCCTGCCGGCTCAGGGAGCCCCCAAGGTGACGAGAGGAGCCTTTCTGCAGGTAGGTGAGCTGGCAGGGAGAACAGCGCAAGTCATTCGCATGCACGGGGCTTTACAGAAAGGCCGGGGCACTTTTTCTGTCTTTCTTTTAACTCCAGCGAAAACGGACAGAAAGGCTTTCATCTCTGCGCATTAATGTCTCAGAATGCAAGTAGTGGAGGATTGCGAATAATGAGATTTCGTTTGAGCAAGGAGGATCGATCATTCCTCTCGTGGGTGTGCATGCATGATTGGCTCACACAAGGACAGTGTCGAGAAGGACTCACAAGACAATATGTAAAGGGGTGGTTTCTAGAGCAGGGATTTAGGGGGGCTGGGGGAGTGTCTAGGGACTTTGATTTCCACCTTCCAAACTTGTGTACCGATGTTGGTTTTTTTTTTAACCTTCAGAAAGTACTGCTTTTAGAAATCTTGAAAAATGAAAAGCACTAGGACCGAAGGTCTGTGTGGGAGGTGCCCCTCCTCCAGCCCCCACCCAACGCTGGCACCCCAGGGAGCAGGTGCATCCTGAGCGTTCCTCACAGGCCACACAAGTGCTGGGGGCTTGGTGTGCATCCTCTCTCCTCCGCGTCCACACAACAGCCTCGGGACACAGGCTTTACCATTTATTACATGCCCAGATCATCACCCTGAGACCCCAAATGTCAGAGTAACTTCCCCCAGCCTCAGAGCTGGGTTGTGGCAGAGCAGAAACCTGAACCCACAACGGCCTGCTACCAAAGGCCGTGTTCTAAAACAGCAGAGAGGACTCACCAGTTTCACCCGGTGGCCTGCCGTCGAAGAGATGTTCCAGGCGCACTCCTTCCGGCTGGGGTATTTGTCCGGCCAGTTGGGGCTCGCCAGTGTCCCCTCGGCGCTGCTGATCTTGTGCTCGCAGCCAGCTAGGGGCAAAGGGAACAGCACTCAGCAGGAGAAAGCCAGTCATTTGCCGGCCACACCAAGGACAGCTTCGGGTGGAAGGAGGGAGTCTCCCCACCTTGCTCTCTCATTTGCCAACACGGTCGCTAGCAAATGTGGGGCAGGGTTGGCCTGAATCAGGTGTCCCCTTGCTCAGAGACTTGCTGATTGATTTGAATAAATCTTGCTACCTTTCTCAATTATCAGTGTAGACACAGGACTCATGGGCCAGAACACAGGCTCTAGAGTCCAATAGACCTGGGCTCAAATTCTGGTTCCACTAACTATAGGTTCTTATTTAAGCCCTATTGTTATATGCTGTTGAGTCCATTCCCATTCATGGTGATCAGATATGCCGGAGTCAAGGGGCCGGATGTCGCAGTGTCAGCGGTTCAAGCCTACCAGGAGAAAGAGGAGGTGGTCTGCTCATGTAAGGCTTTCCAAGTCTCAGGTTCAAGTCTGATCTATAGGAGAGCTCTGAGTCTGAATCAACTCCGTGGCAATGGGTTTGGGTCTGTATTTGGAGCAGCGGAACCACACTGCCAAATGCTTGGCAGAGGCCAGGCACACAGAAAGGGCTGGGTTAACTAACGTAGAATCACAAAGAGCTCCATTGGTAAACCTGCCACCTCTTTTAGATTTTTTGTTTCACTGTATCCCATATTGTCTTTACTTAAGAGAATAGGGCTCATATGATGACATGGTCCAACTCTTCTAATAAGAGGACACACTGGAAAGCACTAAGTTCGACATTGATGGACAGACAGAAGGAGAGAGACAGATCAATCTTTAAAGAGATGTACTCAATGAGCCTACAGACATGATCTGTGTTTAAGAGTAGGTTATGCTACTCACAATTATAAGTATGTTCACGTCATAATGCCAACTCTCCCCAGAATGATTCAATACAAATTTTCCCCAGCCATGAAAAATAGCCCATGGACCAGGGGTGTGAGGGGCGATGCTGGGAGAGTAGAGGGTGAGTGGGTTGGAAAGGGGGAACTGATTACAAGGATCCACATGTGACCTCCTCCCTGGGGGACGGACAACAGAAAAGGGGGTGAAGGGAGACTCCGGATAGGGCAAGATATGACAAAATAACGATGTATAAATTACCAAGGGCACATGAGGGAGGGGGGAAAGGGGAGGGAGGGGGAAAAAAAAGAGGACCTGATGCAAGGGGCTTAAGTGGAGAGCAAATGCTTTGAGAATGATTGGGGCAGGGAATGTATGGATGTGCTTTATACAATTGATGTATGTATATGTATGGATTGTGATAAGAGTTGTATGAGTCCCTAATAAAATGTAAAAAAAGAAAAGAGGAGAAAAAAAGAGAAAATGATTAGGGCAAAGAATGTACAGATGTGCTTTATACAATTGATGTATGTATATGTATGGACTGGGATGAGAGTTGTATGAGCCCCTAATAAATTGTTTTTAAAAAAATTAAATTAAATTTTTTTAAAAAGGACATGGACAATAAAGGAAATGCCCCCCCCCCAAAAAAAGAAAGAAAAATAGCCCATGATCCATGAGTGCCTTCCTCGTAATCCGTGGGCTACACCTGCTAAAGGAGCCCAGGTGACACAGAGGTTAACTCTGATTATCCAGAATTCAGCAGTTCAAGCCCACCAGCCTTTCGGAGGGAGAGCGATGTGGCAGTGTGCTTGTGTAAAGATTTACCGTCTCAGAAACCCCTGCGGCAGCCCTGCTCGAGGCTTCTGAAAGAAATGCCTTCCGTTTTAAAAGGCTGTTTTTGTGACTTTTGCTTCTTACTGCCAGTTTACACGTGAAAATTACTCTCTACTTGTCCCACAGTCGCAGCTACTCTCAGGAAGCCTTGCGTTGTTTTCGTCCCTGTGCCCCTCTTAGCGTTACCAAGCAGCTTCATCTTGTTCTCGGCACGGTGCACTAAGCAAAGAGTGAATACGTAGCAAGGTGACCAATTTTCTCTTCCTCCATTTGGAGTCTATGGTAAGCATACGGCAAGTGGTCTCGCATTTAAGTCTTCCCGTTTCTAAATAATAATACAGGTTCAGAGTGGATTAAGTGGCTTGCTGGTTAAGTGGTGGAGCCAGGATCTGAACCCAGGAAGCCTGGGGTGGCTGGTGAGGTAGCTCTTCCTCCTTCAGTTCGGCTCTGCAGCTTAGGTTTACGGCATGGAAAGTGGCAGGCAAGGGGGTCAGTGGAAGGCAGAGACTTCGAACAGGCTCCACGAGGTTAGCTCCTGCTCCAGCTCCATGATGCGTCTGTTGAGTGGCCAGGCAGACAGTGGGTGCCCACAGGGCCAAAGGCTCAGCTCCTGGAAGACTTGTCTTTATTCGCCCAGCCCCTTCCCTCAGGGAACCCACACAGTGGCTGCCACTGTCGATCGGCAGAACTGCGGTGGAAGTGATCTCCCTGTTGGAATCAACCTGATGACGGTCATTTTTGTTTGTTTGGCTTTTTGTTTTAATTTATCCTCTGTCCCATCACAGGAAGGAAGCCCAAGGGCTTGACAAGGATTTGAGCAACTTCAGAATGACACCGTTTTTGCTAAGACTTTGCCCACTTCTTCCACTCCCCTCCCACCCAGGCCTGTGACCACCCAGGCCTGTGACCACCCAGGCCCGTGACCACCCAGGCCTCTGACCACCCAGACCTCTGACCACCCAGGCCCGTGACCACCCAGGCCCGTGACCACCCAGGCCCGTGACCACCCAGGCCCGTGACCACCCAGGCCTCTGACCACCCAGGCCCGTGACCACCCAGGCCCGTGACCACCCAGGCCCGTGACCACGCAGGCCCGTGACCACGCAGGCCCGTGACCACCCAAGCCTCTGACCACTCGCTCAGGTCCATGTGCTAGGGCTTGGGCATTCGGGGAGCGGGAGGCAGGGGAGCAGGCTGCACCTGCTTCTGAGGTCTTAGCTACTCCTTATTACTCCAGGTGGGCCTGGCCAGGCTCGGCAACTCCCCAGCTGAGTCTCCTAACTCCCAAGTGTTTATCCTTGTGAAGGAATGTTGTTCACAGCTCCCCTGACCGTGATTTCCTTTAAAGGCCCCCATGGCTGAGGCCAAGGCCTGGAGGCCTGAGCGATTGTTGAAGGTGCCAGAATGCCCTGCACTGAGCAAGGTAACAAGAGAAAAAAGGCTTTTTGCCAAATGACTGGCTCCTCAAAGCCATCTGGGTCCTGAAGAACCCCCGAGTAGAAAGGCAGCGGGGAGCAACCTTTCTCCCTAAATCCTATTTTCTCAGTAAGACCTGCACATGGCAACTAATGTTAGAACATAAACGGATGCTGCACACTAAAATGCCAGGTGCTTCCAAAAACTCACTGTCATCCAGTCAATGCGGACTCATAGCGACCCCGCAGGACACGGTAGACTGCCCCTGCGAATTTCCGAGACTGTAACCCTTGACAGGAGTAGAAAGCTCCTCCTTTCTCCTGAGGAGCACCGAGTGGTTTCGAACTGCTGACCTTGAGGATCACAGATCAACCTGCGCCACAGCTCTGAAATACTTCCAGAACCTTCTCTCACACACACAAAAGTTTAACCCTTTCAAAATGCCTTTCTGCTTTGAATGTTTTTTTTTCTAGGAATCATGTGTTTTCTGTAATGGAAAGCGTTTTGAATGACATGAAACTTTTTTTTAAGGTAATGGGGGTTTTAATGGTGAGTCAAGTACATTCTGAAGGTCGCTGGTGCTGGGCTTGGGGGGATGAGGCCCATTTCTTCAGATGCGTGCAGTTAGGCAGGTCCCCACCAGATGGCAGTAAGCACTCAAAGTTCTTCCCACTACACCCCAGAGGCACTGCCTACCATATCTGCCGGCTCTGTATTCATGGCCCTGACCAGCGTGGATTAAAAATATTCAGGGATGTTTCACCAATTCATCGCCATTCTTCAAGGCTGAATAGAAAGTACCAACCTTTATTTGCTCGCTGATGGTAAACCCCTTGGCATCGAGTTCATGCTGATTTTCAGCGGCGCTATCTAGTGTTTCCAAGGTTTGTAAATCTTTACAGAACAAGCAGCCTTGTCTTTCTCCTGCGCCACCAAGGCCAGAAACACCTTATAGCACAGGCAGACACAGCGGGGCATTATGCTGCGTTGGAATTAGTCAATTGCAAAAGGACAAACATCGCCTGGTTGTAAAAAAGTCAAGAAAATATTTTTAAACTAGGGCTCAAGTAGAAAGACAATGTTTTGAAAATGATGATGGCAACAAATGTATAACTATGCTTGAAACAATGGATGGATGGATGGTGATAAGAGCTGTATGAGCCCCCAATAAAATTATTTTTTAAAAATATTTTTAAATGAAAAGAAACCCTCTCTGATGGTTACCACAGGTAGGAGACAAAGTGAGAGAGGGGAAGTCATGTGATCAAGCACAGGTTCCTACATTTATTTGACCCACTGCTTCCTTTCGGGGGTGGGGGATAATTATTCACACACACACACACACACACACACACACACACACACACCGGCAATGAAAACCTTTTGTTCTGTAGTCTGTAGTTATCAGCTTTTACAGCCCCCCCAGGATCATTCCAGCGACCTCCTTTTTTCAGCATCACCTTTCTGGGGAAAATACTGCATGAATAGGTAGACAAGTGTTAAGCTGGGTGAAAGGAAAGGCAATGTACTATAAGAAGGAAGTCGACCCCAAGCAGGTGGAGGCAGGTAAAGTCACTGGGGGAGGGGCAGACAGCAGAGGCAAATACTGCTGTCTATGCAACCCTGCCAGAGTTGTTTCTGGGAGTAACGGTCTACGTGCTTGGACAGACACAGGCTGGGCAGGCATGGGAGGGCGAGTGGCAGTAAGCCCAGGGACATATAAAGCTTTGACAGGGAATATGTGTCTTTAATTTACCTTTGCTGTACATATGTCCATGAGTGTGGTGGAGCATGCCCAGGGCAGTTATGAAAACGACTTAGACATCACAAACACCTTGAAAGAATAAGTCTCTGGACTCCAAAGTCAACAGGCCAAACATACTTCACAGGGACAAGGCTCCACATCCTACTTTGCTGACTAGCAACAGGGATCTTTAAAAGTTGTGAGCAGCCACTTAAGATGCAACTATGTGTCTCTTCCCATCTAGAAGAAAGACGAATGGGGAAGATCCAAAGACACGTGCAAAGACTTAGTCCAACAGGCCCGTGGCCCACAGGATCATCAGTGTCCACAACCCCGAGACCAGACGAACTAGATGGTGCCCGACTCCCATAATCAAGTGCTCTGGAAAGGGTCCCTTAGAAGGTCCCGGATTGAATGGGAGAAAATAAGAAACGAAATCCCAAATCCTAAAAGAGATCCGGCTTACTGTTCAGACAGAGCACAGTGGAGCCCCAGAAACGATGTCCCTTAGCCACCACCCAGGTCTGAAACTTCAGTTACCTCACATTAGACTAACTGGCCATTTAAGATCAAAGGGGCAGCATTTCCCAAGGACCAAGTACAGAGGGTCAGAGAGGAGGAGAAATGGAAACAGGAAACCCTGGGAGGAACTGGAGTGGACGGTGGTACAGGGAGGGGATTGCAACAGATCAACTGAAACTAAACGTGTAACATTGCTTCATGTAGAAGCAATGAGGTGCTCTGTAAATCTAGTATATGATAAAAAGGCTGGGTTTTTCCTAATATTCAGCGGGAAGGAATAAGTGGGCAAAGCCATCCCTTAAAGGCACATGCTATTTGCCTAACATTTACACTGTACTAGGAGTAACGTCAGCCAGGTGTGTGTGCACAGTTATACACAAATAACACACACACACACACACAAAACAAAACCAACCCATAGCCATTGAGTTTATTTCGATGCACAGAGACTCTATGGGGTTTCTGAGGCTATACAATCTTTATGGAAGCAGACAGCCTCATCTGTTTCCCGCAAGGGGCTGGTGGCTTTGAACCCTCAACCTTGTGGTTAGGGTCCAATGCTTACCTGATGGTGCCCCAGAGCTCCTTTGTGGCAAATACTATGCCATTTTATTTAAGAGACTTGAGCAGCTATGAATTGAGCTAGTATCTGTGGGGCTCCTGAACCAATCAGATACCAATGGAATGCTGTGTCTAGCCCCCAAGTCAGCAAAGGATTGAGAAGGGGGTGTATTTTTAACAGCAGCAGCAGCAGCAGGCTCAGCAAAGTGCAATCACTTGCCCAAGGACACACACCTAGTAAGTGACAGAAGCCAGGCTGGAAACCTGGGAGGCCTGATTCTGAAGCCACACTCATCAGCAAGTATCTGAAGGCCCCCAGCTCGCTGCCTCCTGGACAAGCCGCACTGCCCTGGTGTCTCTGCTGAGCCTCAATGGGGTCCCTTCACCTGGGCCATCTCCACTGCAAGGCCAGGTCTGCACCTCAGGGCTCCAGGGACTCAACAAAGGACCCCTCTCTCACCGCCCCGCCCCATGCGCATGCACACTCGGGTGGCCCACGTTCGCCCTCCCCGCTGGGGGGGGGGGGGCGCAGCCTGACCTTCTTTGCAGTCGAGCCCATTGCCGTGCAGCCGGTAGCCGTTCCCGCACCGACACAGGTAGCTCCCGAACGTGTTGACGCACTCGTGCTGGCAGCCGCCGTTGTCTTTGGCACACTCGTCCTTGTCTGGGGGGCAGCAGAGTCAACTCAGAGGAAATGCCCCCCACTCCAGACCTCTGCTGCCCACAGAGCCTCTGGAGCCTCCCTGATAGCCCTCCCTGTTCCTTCACTACAGGGGAGGGAAGCCGCCTAGTGGGGGGGGGGGAATTACCCTAGACCTGGTGTGTCTTGGTTTCTCCACATCATAAGGCATTTAAATGTCCATATCTTCTCCTGCCCGGTCTCCTCCCCCAGGAAGGAGCTTAGGAAAGGCACTAAGTTCAAGCCCACTGCCACGAGTTGTTTCGGACTCCTCGCTACTCTGCAGAACCAAGTAGAATGGCCCCTGTGGGTTTCCAGGGCTGTAGCTCTCCTCGGGAGCAGGAAGCCACATCTTTCTCCCACGAAGTGGCTGGTGGCCTCGAACTGCTGACTGCAGTTCCATCGTGTAACCCAGGACATTGCCAGGGCTTGGGCTAATAGTCTCGCAAAAACTCCTACCATCAAGTTGATGCTGACTCATAGTAACCCGATAGGACAGGGTAGAACTGTCCTGGTGAATTTCCAAGACTGTAACTCTTTGTGGAAGTAGAAAGCCCTGTCTTTCGTGGCTGGTAATTTCAAACTGCTGACCTATCAGATCGCAGTCCAACATGTAAAAACTATGCCACCAGGCTAATATCACTACTAAGAATAGTCAAAATAACAAATATATATAGCTTTTGAATATTTACAGAGGGCTGGCCATTGTCCCCAAGGACTTTCTATACATTCCATTAATTCTCACACAACCTTAGGAGGTAGGCATATGCACCCATTTGACAGGTCAAGTAACTAACTGCTTCTGAGAACAGCTAATTTGGCCGAGGTCCCTGTGGGCGGAGGTGGTCTGTGTGGCTCAGAGGCTCTGAATCCAGTGGCAGGGAGCTCTATGCGTACAAGAGAGGACATGGAGGCAGAGAAGACGGCCGCGTGAAGTGAAGACAGACACAGAGTGGTGCAGCCAGAAGCCAAGGGATGCTGAGTTACCAGGAGTTACTAAGAGCCAGAGAAGGCAAGGTAAGCATCTTCCCTAGAGCCTTCTGAGGGAGCGTGGCCCCGCCCACACCTGGGATTTTGGACGTGTGGCCTCAGAAGCATGAGAGGATACCATTCTGCTGCTCAAAGACACTACAGCAGCTCACTGCCAAGATCACAAAATCCCAAGGAAATGGGCCAAGGTGGAAACAGTGTGTGAGGGAGTCCGGGCAGACAGGAGCTAGCAGGTACCCCCAGGCTGGGGGCCTGTCAAGCTACTGGTCCCCTGTGCCGCGGCCTCGTCTCCAGCCCCCATACCTGAGAAGAACTGAGCCCGGAAGCCGCGTTTGGAGACGGTGTTGTCGGACTTGAACTCCACGCGCATGTTGTTGCTCTGGGACGTGATGACCTCGGGCTTCTCGGAGCCGCAGAACTTGCCGTGCAGCCTGGCGTCGGGGGTCAGGCCGCTTCGGACCTCCACGAAGTCGTACTTACAGACCTGTGGGGGGTGGGGTGGGGGGTTGGAAAGGGCCTGGTGCCCCTGTGTCCCTCACCAGACCCTCTGTGTACTGCAGCAGCCCCTCCTGGGAGGCCTGGCCTCTCAAGTGATGAGAGTCACAGGGGCCTGTGGTCAGGATGGGGCCTTACAAGACCCTAAACCTTGACCTCGGTGGGGGGAGCCTGAAGAACAGCTTGTGTGCCAAGCAGAGGGGGATCCCTCCAATTCAAGGGACAAGCAGGGCCTGGACCTTCAGCTGCTTGGCCTCACATCCTGGGGAGTCTGATGACCCTGCCCAAGGGAGGGAACAGGCTGTTTATACCATCCTTGCCCCAGCTGAACCTCTGCCCCACTCTTTCTTGGCTGCACCAATGCCCAGTCATCCCAGGTCCTAGCTCCTCCTCTCCTGCTCGGATGCTACTTACGCTAATCGGGGCTAAGGAGCTCCATCTGCAGAGAAAGTGCAGCTGGCTGCACTATGTGAAACGCTGCCCCGGGTTCTTTCTGCTCGGTTCTGAGCTGCTCTGATCTCAGGAGCTCCTGTTCTAGTCCAAGCCAGCTCCCTGCCGGTTGCTGACCTCACCAGGTCCCTTGCTCTGAGCCCCAGCTCAATGAGTCCCCAGTAAACAAGCATGAAGAACGTACATCATTGCCTTCCAACTCAAACACTTCAAACTGCAGGGAAATCCGGTACTGAACTGGAGCCACCACCTGCCAGACACAGTTTTTGTTTGTGGGATAAGCCTTTGGCCACCCGGGGCTGGTGATGGTGCCGTTCAGCTTGGTAATGAAACCTCCACAGGCCACTGCAGGGAGGGAACAGAAACAGGATTCGTTTGGTTTGAGTTCCTAGTGGCTGCAGTTCCCCTCCAAGCGGCCATCAACCCTGCTGTTCTGTAAGAATATTTTTTTTAAATGTTAAGACATTTAAACTGATTACCTCCATGTCTCGCCCCCCAACCCCCCCCCCCGCCCCGCCAACTAATCATTCCAGCTACCACGAATGACCATCCAGACCAGGGACACAATAGTTATTCCTGGATAGCATGGGTGTGTGGGGCGGGTGGTAGTGGGGGAGTGGCATCGTGAATCCAAACTCAATTTCTTAAGGAAGGCCGACTTACTGGGTCACAGAGACTAGAGGAACCTTCCAGACTGTTGCCCTCAGACGCCCTTCAACCTGGAACCAAAGCCAGCCTAGAGGTCAGCTTTCAGTTAAATCTCAGGTTCGCTCATAACAGAAACGACATCACCATTAACACTGTGCTCTTGAAAATGCAACACCCAACAACACATGGCCAGACGCGCAACAGTTGTGAAAAATTTAACCAAGGATACGGAACAAGAGGCAAACCAATTGTCTGACCAGGAACCTGTTTGCTCTGTGAGCGTCTCCACAAACTCAATACCATGTTCTTCTTCTTTAAAGTCATGTGTATTTTCCTCTGTCACAGGGGAAAGGAAACCCTTGGTCCCGGTTTGACCCTTTCTAGGGCAAAGGCGGTGCACTTAGAACAAAACGGCTAACCTGCTAAGCTGGAATGTGGGCACCTGGGTGATGTAGTCCCCAAAGGAGCCACTGAACGTCCTACGGGACAGTCTGCTCCCACACACGAGAGGTGACCACGAATCAGCGCCGACTGGCTGACATCTGATTTCTGGTTCTCATGGTTGCCGGTGGGTCTTCCACCAGGTCTGTGGGCTGTGATTTCACAGCCAACCATCTGTCACCTGAGGTGCCCTGAGGCTCGCCCCCCCTGGCTGGGCGGGGCAACACCTACCTTCACAGGCCTTCTTATCGGCAGCCAGCTCGTGGCCAGGCTCGCAGGCACACCTGTAGCTGCCCAGCGTGTTCACACAGCGCTGCTCGCATCCTCCGTGGTCGGCCCAGGAGCATTCATCCACTTCTGTCGAGGGAGGCAGAAGCCTGGGGTGAAATCACCGGAGACCTAGCCTGTCGTTCGCCCCACCGGCTTCCATGTCCCCAGCCCCCAACTCAGAGGGAAGCGCGATCAAAGCCAGGCTTCCCGTGACCACTGAGGACCCCGAGACCCCCGCTTCCTTTTCCCGAACCAGCCAGTACGGATTGAATCTGGTCCTCCCCAATAGGCACGGGCATCTTAGACCCCAGAGCTGTTCACGTTTAGAACCAGGGTGGTTTTTTACGTGAATGAAGTATCAGAGCAGGACGGATGCCAACGGAATCGCTTCTGAGACATTCAGAGGACAGAGCAGAGGCAGGCACTCACAGGAGGGACGGCAGATGCCACTGAGGACCCATCAGGAGCCCCAGGGGGCACTGTGGGTTAGGAAGTTTGGGCTGCTACCTGCCAAGCCGGGGGGGTTGAACCCACTACCTGACAGGCCTCGGGACCCCTGTGGACAGTTCTACTCTGCCCTGCAAGGTTATGATTTTAAAAGACTCAACAGCAGGGGGTGGGGTGGGGGTGGCTTGGCTACGAATGAGCAAAGGGACCTGTAGGACTGCCGACAGTTACCCAAAACTTGGAGAGGGGCCCCTGGAAGGGATCTGCACACCCGAGACCCCGTGTTAGGCAAATAACCCCCTGGACACTGAGAAAAGAAACTCCTGTTCTTGCTAGCTGCCCACTGGTGGGAGCTCTGTGGCGGCAGTGCTCCTGAGGGTGAGGGAGGCACCTGGGGAGACTCGGCAGAGCAACGTGCTATCCCCTCAGGGAGGAGATCACGGTCAACGGGATTCCTCTGTGATTTCAAAACATCTCACAAGGTTCCATGCCAAAGGCTTAATCCATTTCCGTGGCCCAGGGGGTAGGTCTCCCCCCTAAATATGGAACTGCTCAGGGCCCGTCTGAAGGGGTAAGTCTTCTCTAGAGAGGAGGACCAGAACCAGTTACTTAGCACGCATGTGACTAATTGGAAGAGATGTGCACCGGGAAATGGCCAAGGTTAGAGCCAGGGCTCTCGGCGAGCAAATGCTCCTGGAATGGACGGCAAGAAGAGGCCAGGAGGCAGCTGAGCGGTGGAAGGGGGGGGAGTGGGGGAGGCGAGGGATGGTGCACTGACAAGGGTCTAGTCATGGGTTTGGGGCAATTAGATAACAGCAAAGGGGGGCACAGGGCTGTTCAGAACAAACCGAGGAGTCCTTGGGGAATCTGCCCGGGCCAGTGAGTGAAAGGAGAAGCCGGGATCTGGGCATCTCCAAGGGGAGCGCCAGAGGCCGAAGAGAAGCAGCCACTGTGCTTGAATCACTCAACTGGCCATGTCCAAGGAGGGACAACTCAGCGCCGGGGCATCGTCCCCCAAAGGGGCCAGTCTAGGGAGAAGAAGGCTGGTGTGTCCTGACTCCATGGGAGGTTGGGTTAGGGCACACATGGAACTGTGCATCAACCCTTGAAAGATCTCATTTTACACACACACACCCCAAAATGGAATCAAAGAGCTTAGAGTCGGAAGACTAGCAAAGCTGTCAGGTCGCTTCAGGCCAGCCACATGTGGGCTTCTGTTAACAACATTCCAGATTGCAATTTCCAACCCATTGGTCTTAGACCTGCAATGCGGACCCAGGCAGAGGCAGCAGGCACATCAGCTTCCCCTCTATCCACTTCTGACTCAAGGAAGGCCATTTCCTTCCAATCGTCCTCGCCAGTGGCACCCGGCATCCTCTCCAACCTGGCTGGTCCCCTCCAGGTCAAAGACAGCCTGGAAGCATCCCATGATTATTATTATTATTATTATTATTTTTGCTTCGTGGTGAGAAAACAGTGGTAACTCTTAGAGCGATGCATTCTTGAGTTCAACTGAGACTTTTAAAAGCTGGTCAGGAGGAAAGACTGAGTTGAGGGGTGATGGTCTAGGCAGGACATTGGCATTGTCTACAGCCTCAAACAATATAACTAGTCAACATGTGCTAATGGTGACAGTCACGCAATAGAGTATTTACAATAGGCACAGCACGACTTAGATCTCTGCTAGGAATAAAGACCCCCGGTGGCATAATGGTTACACGTTGGGCTGCTAGCCCAAAGGTCAGTAGTTTGAAACCACCAGCCGCTCCAAAGGAAAAAGATGAGGCTCTCTACTCCCATAAAGAGTCACCTTCTCGGAAACTCAGAAAAAGGCAGTTCTGCTCAGACCGACAGGGTCCTATGAGTTGGGAACAGCTCGATGACAGTGAGTTTGGATTCGGGTTTGAGAGAAGGAAGAGGTTAGATAATAAAGAGACTTAAAACTAAACAAACCCTGCTTTTAGGGCAAGTCAGACCGACCTAGCTTTGACCACATAGCTTCTACAAAAACAAACAAACAAACAAACAAAAGCGAGAGACCTCAGGCTGGCGATTTGACCCGAGAGCCCCTCCGGCTTTAAAATGAGAAGAACACCTGCTTTAAAGGCAGGCATTGCAGGAAGTCTGAAGACGACAGATGTGAAGCGCCCAAGTGACCCACCTGGTTATACTAGAGAAGACAGAGGAGCCCTGGTGGCTCATTGAGTTAAGTGCTAGACTGTGAACCAAAAGCCCAGCAGTTTGGACCCACTAGCCGCTCCAAGGGAGAAAGATGTGCCAGTCTGCTTTCTTAAAGATTTAATCAGAAAAACCTGTGGAGCGGTTCTGTTCTGCCCCGACGAGTAGCTGGGATAGAAGCCAGTGGAGTTGCCATCAACACTCTGACGGGGAGAATCACACAATGGTGGGAGGGTGCACAGGAGAAGGTTGCACACCTGAGCCAGGTGAGAGTGTGTGGGACAGGCCTGGCAAGGGGAAGGAAAGAGGTAGAGACAGAAAGAAATGTGCGTCAAGGATGGGTCCATGAAAGAAAAACTGACAGGCAAGAGAATCATGTGGAAGGTCCTAGAAACCTGGCTAATAGGTACATGGGGAGGAGAAGCAGAGGAAGCCAAGAGTCCAAGAGCATAAGATAAGCAAAAGACCAGACAGGAGATGGGTCTAATGTCAGGTGGCTGTCCTGTAGAGGCGTCTCAGTTGGGTGGAGAGGACGAGACCAATGCATGGACTTGGGCCCAAAGCAAAAGGAATGTGGGTGAAAGGCATCCTCCCTCCAGCACGACCAGGGGGTATCTGGCCATCTACAAGATCCAACTCAAGTGGACGGCATGAGCGTGGACCAGGACTCTCCGCTCAGCGGGCTCCCCTCTGCATTGCCTCCATGCTGTGGTGAGACAGGCTCTCCAAGCCCTGGGTTACAGCAGCTGAGGCCACACCGAATCCTGAAGAGCTTTGGGCGGAGAAACAAGTTGGATCCAGTACTCGCTTTTCTGAGATCTTTGCATTCTCCAGGTGGTACTCATGAAGTAGAGAGCCTGTCTCGGGTTCGATAAGGACCCCGAGAGCTGTCCCAGCGAGAAGGATGGAAGAGAAGGCAGGGCCCTCTCTCTAAGCTTGAACAAAGAAACCCCTTGTAGGCAGGCCCCTCTCCTCATCAAGGCCGTCCTGGTGAGGACATTAGAATGCAGGAATCATGCTATCCGCTAACAAGAGCAGGGGCACTGCCAACCTACCCTCCACCCCCGCAGAAACAACCAGCAACGTGAGGCGTTCCACTTGCTGCTGGCACAAGGAGGCCAAGGCCAGCTGGCATCCTAGTTGGTGTCGTCCGCCAGCTGGGCGCTGGATAAAAACTGCCAACTGGCATGAAGACAAGAGCTCCTTTGGCTTGCTCTTCCCCTGTTGTACAGCCACCGCCATGACTCTTCCCACCTCGTTCACTGGAGAAGTACCCACACAAGTGCTGCGCACTTGGTGTTCCCAGAACATCTTCCTGGTGACCACACAGGGAGAAGCCTGGTCTCAATAGAGCGGCTTTCCTCAGTCTCAAGACGCCCATGGCCCACCATGGTAACCACCAGCCACATGTGGGAACTGAGCACTTGAAATGCAGCGAGGCTAAATCGAGGTGGGTTTGGAGTGCAACATGCACACTGGATTTCCAAGGCTTAAAACACACACACACACACACACACACACACACACACAAAACAAACCTAAAACAAACAAACCAGAAAAACTAAAACAAAAACCAACCCCTCCTTCCATAGAGTCGATTCCCACTCAGAGAGACCCTAGAGGACAGAGTCCGCTGTCTCTGTGGGTTTCTGAGGCTGTATCTCTTGATGTCCTTCGCCTGTGGAGTGGAGAACGGCTTTGTACTACTGACCTTGTGATTAGCAACCAAGGCGTAACCGTGCCGCCTAACCACTGTGCTTAGTAAGGAAAAGCGAATCGAGACTATCTTTATTAGGAATGTTTATATTGACTGTATGCTTAAATGATAGCATTTGGGATATATCGGATTCGATAGATGTTTAAATGAATATCAGTTTCTGTTTTTATATATATTGGGTGGCCATGAGAATGTTTAGAGTTTCCTGTGTGGCTCATTCTTGTGACCCTCTTTCCCTGAGGGGGCTTCCAAAAGCTCATGGACAAGTGGAATTAAGAGGGAATGGAGTTGTCCTACGGATGCGTTGAAGCACTCTCTAGTTTTGTTGGGGAGAGATGCTCTGGGCTTGTCTTCCACCTCACGACTTCTTGGGCCCTTACAAAGCAGACGATTCATAAATAAGGAATCGGAGCTCCACCCATCCCATTTGTCCATTGCTCAACGAAGACTGAGCTACTATGTGCCCGGCACCGGGAATACCGGAGGACAAACCGAGCCTGATCCAGCCTCAGACAGGAAAAGTGCCCTCCTCACAAGGCAGGGACACAGACACGTCCAGGACCCAGAACTTCAGATGCAAAATCCAGGGCTCTTTGCTGTGAACTCCAGCTGGATAGGACACGCGGCAAGTTGAGAAGGGCAGAATCGTGACGAAAGCAGACTGCCTCAACTCAAACAGATGATCTCAGCAGACCAGCGCTTCACCCAGTGCGTCAAGCATGCTGGAACTCCAACTCGGAAGCATGCTTCAGGAATGTAACGGCATCATGTAAGCCAAGAACCTTGTATTGTTCCTATCAGACAGCAGGAGCGTGGCTCCTGGCAGCTGTGCTCCTCGGCCTGCAGCCCACCACAGTGGAGAGACCTTCCGGCCAGGGCGCTGCAAGCTGTGGCTGTGAGCCACACGGGGCTCTGAAGTGAAATTCAAAATGACAATACGATGACGATGCAGATAACGATGAGCTCATTTGCTTGTAAAGACAGACTGACGGCCCTCAAATAAGTTTTAACTTATCCGATGGGATCATTTGGGATGAATTGGCTCTTCTGCCTCAAAACTTTGCTGACCCTGTTCCAAACCATTCACTGAGGCTCGTCATGAGGGTAGAAGGTCAAGGCTCTTACCTCAGCCGCTGACCGGCCCATTTAGTAGGAGGCATTCCTTTCCACGGCCCTCGTGGGTGACCACATAAAACACAGAAGACTCATTGAAAGACACACATTTCTTAGGTACGCCATACTCGAGGGGTCCACTGAAATATACTGCATCGTGCATCTGACATTTAAACTTAACTGGGCACTCGTGTGTGTGTGTGGGTGTGGGTGTGGGTGTGTGTGTGCTGGGCACTCGTGTGTGCGTGCGTGCTGGGCACTCGTGTGTGTGTGCTGGGCACTTGTGTGTGTGTGTGTGTGTGTGTGTGCTGGGTGGGCACTTGTGTGTGTGTGTGTGTGTGTGTGTGCTGGGCACTTGTGTGTGTGCGCGTGTGCACGCTAATTCTGGCCACTCTCCTCAAAACTGTGTACTGCTGCTTACAAGCAGAACCAGAAAAGAGGTCAAGATGGGTCAGTGCCAGCTGGGTACCAGTTAGCTCGCTGGAAAGGAACACTAATACTCAACTTCAGTCCTGGGGCTACTGGATAGCCCCTTGCATCCCCCATCACTCACTCAACCACCGAGTCAACTCTGACTCACAGTGACCCTACACGACAGGGAGAACTGCCCCTGTGGGTCTCTGAGAGCGCAAGTCTTTATGAGAATCCAAAGCCCACCTCTCTCCCGCAGAGAGGCTGGTGGTTTCCAGCCGCTGACCTTGCAGAACTCAGCCCAACCAGCACCCCGCCCGGGCTGCTATCCCAGATCAAGGCATGATGGAAACCTGACTCAGAGGCTTGACTTAGGAATTCGATGACATCACGTAAACCAAGGACCTCGCATGTTGCTGTCTCGCGGCAGGGTAGGAGCTCGAGGACCGGCAGCGACTACACGCCGCGCGTTCATGATTGCTGCTCAGTCACACGAGTGTACCGTGCCAACTGGCAGACTTAAGGGATCTAATTTCCAACAAGCAGTGGCAGGACTTTCTGCTGTGTGGAAGCCAAGACTAAGTCGCTGCCTCAGTCCTTGGTGACCTCTGTGGGGGACTCTGTGCTCCTCTCTCCAATGGGTTGCTGTCCCTTCCCTGTAGGAACCCTGTCTGGTGATTCTTAAACTGGGCAGGGAGGTGGGGGGTGGGGGGGGTGGCAGCCAGATCTCTTCCTGGTGCTGAAAGTGGCAACCCAGTGCTGGTTCATACCCTTGAAGAAATTAGCAGCAAAGCCTGCTTTATTGATGGAGCCATCAGACACAAACTTCATCCACATCCTGTTGGAGCTGGCCTTGATGTCCTCCGGCTTCTCATAGCCACAGAAGTGGCCGATCAGGGCGCTCTCTTCTGTGGGGCCGTCGCGGATTTCCAGGTAGTCATACGCACAGCTGTCATGCCTTTCGATCTAGATGGAGAAATGGAAGTAGATGGGTGACTTCGGGGGGCTAGGGGGCGGGGGGCTGACCAATAATTAGGGTCCCTAAATGACGCTCTCCAAAATCTTGCCAAAAGACCCAGGTGCGTCTGGGGCATCTCTGAGCGTCCTCTATGTGTGAATGTCAAGGCTGAATCCAGTGAAGGAGAGACTCATTCTTG
Source organism: Tenrec ecaudatus (assembly GCF_050624435.1). NCBI lineage: Eukaryota > Metazoa > Chordata > Mammalia > Afrosoricida > Tenrecidae > Tenrec > Tenrec ecaudatus. The sequence continues at coordinate 80,988,177 of NC_134545.1, forward strand.
ATAAGCACGGAATGAACCCCACCTCACGCAACCACAGGCTCAAAGGGCTCACATTGTGGTGACGGTAAGGAGGGCCTTCGCTGGCTGGTCTTCAGGAGCAGATCCCCAGGCTTCTCTCCCTAGTGTCTTAGTCTGGACATGCCCCTGGAATATTCAGCATCCTAGCGGCCGGCATACACCCCTCTCAGGTAGCCTGGCTGGAAGGTCTCGCACAAGGAAGGCGAGCACTCTACCACCGAGCCACCGGCAGGGGACGGAAGGACATCAGCACATTCTCTTGGAGGCCACCCTTCTTTTTAAAATTTCAGTGACAGCTCATCCCTCTGGCAGCCTCCACTCACCCACCACCACCGCCACCAAGTGGTTATGGCTCCTAGTGACGCTAGGACAGGATAGAACTGCCCCCGGGAGGTTTCTGAGGCTGGCGATCTTCACTGGACCAGAAAGCCTCATCTTTCTCCCATCAAGCGGTTGGTGGGTTTGAATGACCGACCTTCTTGTTAGCAGTGCAACCCGTAACCCACAATGGCACCAGAACCTGACCCAATTCCAACGCCGGCAAAGGTTTCGATCCCAGTTGACGGGTATGACTGACCAGTGGCCTCTTAGGTCCCTGGCTTTAACCAGAAAAGGAAAACCCAGATTTACGGAGGGCGGCTCACTAAAGTGAGCACTGACCCCATCCCTTGGAAAGGCCACCAAAGCGGCACTCACCTCGAACGCTTGGAAGGTCAGCCCCACGTGGAACCCCTCAGAGACCGTGATCCTCCAAACACATTCCTTGGAAGGTCGGTAGTCGTCAGGGTAGTTGGGAGATTGAATCTGACCGGCGTCTTTGTGAATGTCTCCCCCGCACGTGGCTTTAGAGAGAGCACAGGAGGATGCGGTGAAGGAAGGTGGGTGGCCACGTACCACCACGAGATGGCGCCACGTACCAGCGGTTTTCTTCCCGTCATCAAAGAGCAAGCCTTTAAGATCATGTTTCAACTCTGAATTTTTTCACATAAAGAAAATCACCTGATAAAGCAGCGGCTCGCTGCCTTCACCGACCATTACCTGGTCACTTGGTGGATGTTTCGTGTCATGGAAGCTAGGGCCACATCCCACATCTGATGCTCTGGGTAAGCTCTAAACAGTAGTGATTTGGAATCCCTCCCAAGTGACTCTAAATTATCGCCAGGGTAGGGACACACACACACACAAAATTCCTTTCACAAAAACAAAACTTGGCCCTCTCTAACATTATAACAATGTAAAGCTAAAAGGAGCCTCTGTCATGATCTCCCTATTTCCTTTATATTCACTGTGGGGAGCCTGGTGTAACAAACAGAAGTGGTGGTAGCCTGGTGGCAGCTGCCTAGAGCCCCAGCTCAATGGATGCCCATGAGTCAGCCACCAGGGTGGCCTCAATAAACGAGGTAGAAGCCCCTTGATGTCATCTAGAGTCCTCCTTGCACAAATGAATAGACACAAGAGGCACAGAGAGGCGAGATGTTCATTCAGGCTCCCACAGTGGTCTGGAGGTTTCTGTCACTGCCAGATGTCCATATGCTGATACCCTGACACCACCCGGGTACCAGGGAAGCTGACTCCCAGGTGGACTAAAGTGAACAGGACATCCAGCCTGTGGTGAACACAGCTGGCTGCTCTCCTTCCAGCAGGCGGGGGAGAAGCATGTCCTGGGATCTACCTTGCCCTCTGCAGGGGTGCAACAGTGGCCTGGCCCTGACCCGCTTGGCTCAGGCAAGCTGCCAAATGCCTGCATCCGAGAGGAACAGGAGGACACAGGCATCTTAGGAGACCCTGCGTGGCTCCGTTCACTGGGAACGCACCTTCATACACAGCAAAGAAGCCCTTGCCCAGGATGTTGCTGCTGCTGCGGAACTCCACCCAGAGCCGGCTGTCTGTGGAGACGAGGGGCTCCGGGACTTGATCGCCACAAAACCTGCCTGGGAAGTAAAAAGAAGGTCAGGGTGCCTGCGGGGAAGCCAGAAGGGGCTGTTATAGGTGTAGACCAAGAGGAAGTGGTGCTTCTCCAGCCCGTAGCCTGAGAGTAATTCCTAGGATGGAAGGGTGTGGCAAACAAGTGCCGTTCACACGAGGCAGGTGTGCAGGTGCACTGTGGAATTCCTAAAAGGGTAGACAGAGCCCATGATAGAGCCCCAAGATAAGTTTGGGGATCTGGAGACCCAACTCTAGGGGCAACCCCCTATTCCCCATGGTCACTGGGACGAGAAGAGAAAAAAGGGTCAGCCGCGTGGCTTGTTGGGCAAGGTGTCTGACTGACAGACAAGCTTTGTAGAGCTCCGCAGACAAAGCAAAGCCCAATGGCAGCACGTGGCCTCCAGGCTCCTGAGGGGGGACACGAAAGTGCCTGTATTTATCCCAGAGGATTTGGAAGCCATGCAACATCCCCAAGTTCCAACGGTGACTGGGTTTGGGCACTAATTGCCACTGGCCTGATCTGGAACCAACATCCACTTCCATGAGAAGACAGCTGACAGGAGAGGGATGGGGACATCCCAGCTATGCCTATTGGGGTAGCTACACAGATACCACCCAGCACTTGATGCCGTGACACTGCACTAACCTACCCAAGCCCACCTCCACCTCCACCTGGGGAAGAAAGCACAAACTGAGTGCAGCCAAGCTCCGACTACCTGATGGAATAGAAAGGAACCTCTGTCAGACAGAAAACAAATCATTCTTAAGATGTCTTAACCACTTGGATACGCCACGGTCTAAATATGGACTCCTCACAGAGGAGAGGTGGGAAAGGAAATGCCTTCCAAGTGCCTGGCAATCCCTAACCATGTCACCTCATGTCATGGAGCGGTGGCAGCCCAGAGCAGGGCAGGGATCGTCATTATTGCAAAATTATAGAACTTGATTTCTTTTTGACTGAATGATAGTCTACCTTTGTTTATCCATTCCCCTGCAGATGGACAACTTGGATTATGTACACCCGTTGGCTATTGTGAGTGGTGCTGCTAATGAACATTCGTAAACACGTAGCTGTTTGAGGCCTTATTGTAAATTACCTTGGGTTGATGTGGGCCCTTCAAAAAGTTTGTGGGAAACACCATTATTTTTTCACTCCATTTCCCTACACTTTCTGGAGGTCCCTCATATACCAAGGAGTGAAATTGCTAGGTCATATGGTCCTTTTATGTTTTTCTTTATCTTTTAAAAAATGTTCCTTTTATTTTTCCAGGAACTTAAATTTTTTTTATTAAAAGATCATTTTATTGGGGCCTCTTACAGCTCTTCTAACAATCCATACACCAATTGTATCAAGCATATTTGTATATATCTTGCCATCATATTTTCTAGACATTTACTTTCTATTGAGCCCTTGGTATCAACAGCTCCTCTTTTTCCCTACCCCCACTCCTTTCTTGATAAATTATTGTTGTTTTCATATCTTAGGCCGACTGCTCTCTCCCCTACCCCATTGTTTCTGTTGTTTGTCCCCCTGGAGGAGGGTTGTGTGTTTATGTGTTGATCATTGTGATTGGTTCTCTCTTTCTCCTCTTCTCTCCCCACCTTACCCTTCTGGTATTGCTACTCCCATTCCTGTTCCTGGATTTCATGTGTCCTAGGCTCTTGTCTCTTACCTGTACCTGTGCACATGCTCCAGTCTAGTCTGCAATGAAAGGCAGGACTGAGGTCATGATAATGGGGGGTGAGAAAACCTCAAGGAACCAGAGGAGCATTTTTTGTGTGTGTGTTTCATTGGTGCTTAACTGCTCCCTGGTTGACTCATCCCTTCCTTGTGAGGGGATGTCCCATTGTCTACAGATGGGCTTTGGGTCTCTGCTCCAACCCCCTTCATTCTCAACAATATGGGTTTGTTTGTTTGTTTGTTTGTTTGTTTGTTTGTTTTGGGTCTTCTGATGCCTGTTATCTGGCCCTGATAACACCTCATGATCACACAAGCTGGTGTGCTTTTTCCATGTGGGCTTGTTGCTTCTCTGCTAGATGACCGCTTGTTTATCTTCAGCTGGTAATCCACAGAGGCAATGTTCTATATCCTACTTTGGTGAGTAGCAGCTAGGGTCTTAAAAAGCTCATGAGTGGCCATTATTTAAGATGCAACAAACTATAAGTCTCTCAGTCCAGAGGAAAACAGAGTGCTGAAAATGGAAGATGTCTAGAAACAATTAGCCCAATGGACTAATGGATCACTCCAATCTCAGTCTCCACGATGCCAAGACTCCAAGGTCAAAGAACTAGATGGTGCCCAGCAACCCCTAGCAACTGCTTTGAATGAGATCGTATTAGAAAGTTCTGGACAGCATGGAAGAAAAGGGTGTAATGAAACTCAAAATTAATAAGAGAGACCAAGTTTACTGGTCAGTTAGAGACTGCTGGAACCCCCAAGACTATGGGCCTTAGTGACCCTTCAGGTCTGGAATTACACTCACCCCTGAAGTTCAACTTTCAGATCAACAATAGACAAGTTGATTCAAGGAATGATTGCAGTTGAGAAGTACAAATATATTAGAATTGTCAACCATTTGCGATGTGGGGAACAGCATTTTTCCCAGGGTCAAAGTTCAGAAGTGTGAAGAGAGTGGGGGAGGAAAAGTGAGGAAGAAGATGTGATGGTGGGTGTTGCAATAAGGAGATTACAATGAGTAAGATAAGATAAAGCACAGGATTTGTTGGATGCAAAACTCATGATTCATTCTGTAAGCCGTCACCCAATCCCCAATAAAAAGTTTCTTTTAGAAGAAATAAAGTTCTGACTCGTGCCATGACATGGATAAACCATGAAAATGTTATGCTATGAAAAAACAACAACAACAAAAATCCAAGAATAAAAAGACAAATAGGAGGCTTCCAGCAAGATGACAACTGAGTAACACATGCCAGAGGGACTCTGCAGAAAACAAAGCAGGAGAGTCACTAACAGGAAATTCCACACTTCCTGGTCACAGGAGGAGCATCATAAAGCTAAGTAGGCACAGATCCGCTAGGTTTTGAGGGGCTGGGGGTTTCTGGCTTACCATTGTGAATGCCAGCTAGGGTTTAACCTTAGACCTGCCACTGTCTCAGCCAGAGCCTGGACCCTTTGGAGCCAGCCCCCAGGGCTTTATCTTAACATAGTTGCAGCTTGCTGCCACTTTCCAGCCCCACGGTCAGGGCTCAGCTATATTGTTACTTTTATTTTCCTCTCTTCTCTCTTCCTGCCCCCTATCCCCACAGTCTCAGAGGGCTCAGCATTTTTTTTGGTTTCCTTTTTCTCTTCCTTTTTCTTTCACACCACTGCAGACCTCCAGGCCACTCCCCTAAACCTAGGAAATTTATGCCTGCCCTCCACCCAGCTGGGAGAACTCCACCCTCTGTAGTGTAACATGAGGCTGAGGAAATCCCACTCACCCTCCACCAGGGGTTATCCTGCTCACCTTCTCTTGGGGGGTGAGGGCATGGGGGTGAAGGAAATTCCACCCACCTGCTCTCTGCAGCATGTAATATGCTGCTTGGGAAATCTCCACCCACCTTCCTACAGAAGAAAATTCCGTCCACCTTCTTCTGGGGGAAGTCCCACCCGTGTGGCTGGGGGAGCTTCTACTTGTCCTCTGTGATCCCAAGTGACTCGAGGAACTTCCTCCGCCTGCTGTAGTGGCTCACACGGCTTAAGAAAGCCCTGCCAACACTCTCCAGCGCTTCACTCAGCTGTGGGAACCTCTGCCCAACCTCCGTGGTGATCTAGCTGACCAGGGCAATTCCACCCACCATCTGCAGTGCTCTACACCAAAGCATTCACCTGCCTTCTGCAGCACTCCTGTTGTAGCAGGCACCCCCACATGCCCTCGGTGGCACCCTAAGCTGTCGTGGGCCAAACCATCACAGCTTCTTGTGAAATCACCCAGTTCAGCAAGATCTTCGCAGGCCCACAACCACTCAACTAGTGTCCCCTGAGAGGACCATCCAACTTGCCCTCCAAATAAGGGAAAGAGTGGTTGACTAGGGAAAGAGTGAAGCCACAGGAGTATAAAGTGGTAGGCCAATCCCATAGTGCAATTAGCTGCAGGCAGTTCGAAAGAAGCATTCCTATGAGTCTCCCAAAGAAAGCCCAGTGCTCTTCAACTCTCTGGAAAATGGCATTGGGCTCCTTTAAAACAATGCAACGTAAACAGCAATCAGCCCCAATGACCACAACGAAAAAAGAAGAGAAACAAAAGGCAATGTCAGAAGATATCCTGAACTTAGTAATGTACATAGAAGAAGCAGACATTGATCTGGCACAGAAAGTCTCAGAATGCTGCTTGGAGTCATACAGGATATGAAGGAAATCATACAGAAAAAGGATGAAATTATAGAGGAGATAAAGACCATACACCAAATTAAAATACAAGAGCTTAGGAACGAGATAACAAAAACCAGTAGCAGACTCATGGACTTTACCAACCAACTGAAGGAGGCAGAGAACCACACCAGTGACCTAGAGGACAGCCAAGCAGACTTTAACAAATGCAAGCAAAAGTCTAATAAGATCATCAGAGAAGCTGAAGAAAACCTAAGAGTTATGTCTGATGCTATGAAGAGAAACAACATCCAAATGATTTAATTACTGGAGGAAGACACAACAAATAATTCATCTGCAACAATAGTGAAGTAATTCTTGGAGAAAAGCTTCCCCAGGTTAATGAATGAATGGAAAAACCGGTAACCATTCAGGAGGCTGAAAGAACACCAGGTAGACTGAATCCAAAGAAGAAGTCACAAAGGCACATAATAGTTAAAGTATCCAACTTTGAGGAAAGGAGGAAAATCATGAGAGCAGCTAGGGAAAAACAAGCAGTCACATACAAAGTTTCCCAAATAAGAATATGCTCAGACCTATCAGCGGACACTATGAAGAACAGGAGGGAGTGGAGGAACATATTCCAAAAACTGAAGGAAAATAATGCAAACCCAAGAATACTCTATCCAGCCAAATTATCTATCAAGATAGTTGGAGAAGTAAAAGTCTTCCCAGACAAGGAAAAACTCAAAGAATATGTTAAAAGAAACCCAGTCCTACAAAAGATCCTTGCCAACCCAGTATGGGCAGAACAGCACTCACCAAGCACAAATAAGAGATCGCCACATAGAACAACCCCACCCAGAGGGCAACAAAGAGAAAACAGCCCCAAGATAGCACTGGCTTAAGGGTGGAAATAAGATAAGAATGAAACATACACACACACACACCACTGATAAGAAAAGGAGGTAGGAAAACACCCAATATAAATAGTATAAGATGATATCACAGAGTCCACAGATGAAGTAATAACCCTGAACATCAATGGACAGAACTCAGGCATAAAAAGGCTGAGGCTAGCAGACTGGCTTAGAAAACACAACCCATCAATCTGCTGCCTACAAGAGACACATCTCAAGATAACAGACAAAAATAGGCTGAGAATAAAAGGCTGGATAAAAATATAAGAAGCATACAGCAATTCAAAAAAAAAAGCAGGGGTTGCAATCCTAATCTCAGATAAAATTGACCTCAAAGTGCAAACCATTAAAAGAGGGACACTATATAATGCTCAAGGGAACTGTAGACAAAGAATCACTAAGCATTTTAAACATATATTCCCTGTATGAGACACCCACTGAATATGTCAATCAAACGCTCCAAGAGATGAAAAAAGAAATCACAGCCTCAACATTTTTAGTAGGTGACTTCAATACACCGCTCTATGAGGGAGATAGATCACAGAGAAAGAAACCAAACAAGAGGCTAGAGATCTAAAAACCACAATTAGACAATTTGACCTGATAGGTATTTACAGAGCTCTTCACCCAAATACAAAAACATTCACAGTCTTTTCAAGTCCACATGACACATATTCGAAGATAGGTCACATGCTGGGGCATAAGTCAAATCTGCATAAATTTAAGCACATTAATATCATCTAGACCTCTATCTCTGACCACTGTGCCATAAGGCTGGAAATCAACAAAAGGAAGATGAAGGAAAAAAGGGCAAACAATTGGAGGATAAATAACTCTCTATTGCAAAAGGAGTGTGTACTGGCCCAGATCAGAGATGAAATTAAGAAATTTCTAGAAATCGAGAATGAGAACATGATGTACCAAAACTTATGGGACATAACAGAGGCAATTATCAGAGGAAGTTTCATAGCAATACATGCACACACGAAAAAGGAAGAGAGGTTTATGTTTGATATGCTGGCACAAAATTTACAGCAACTAGAGCAGAGTAAACAGGACAATCCTACTAAGAGCAAAATAAAAGAAATAATACAAATCAGGATTGAGATTCAGGAGAGGGAAAATAAGAAAACTATGGGGAAAATTAATGCTGCTAAAAGTTGGTTCTTTGAAAGGATAAACAGAATTGACAGACCGCTGGCAAACCTAACCAAAGAAAGGAACAAATTTCAATTGCAAGGATGAAGGATAAAAAAGGGGACATTTCAACAGACCCTAATGAAATCAAAAGAATAATTATGCAGTACTATGAAGAACTGTACTTCAATGAATTCAAAACTTAGAAGACATGGAAAAATTCTTTGAAAAACAATCCCTGCCTAGACTATCCCCAAAGGACATCAGACCCATAGCAATAGAAGAAATAGACAAGGTTATCAAGGGATTACCAACAAAAAAAAATCTACTGGACCAGATGGCTTCACTGGAGAATTATGCCAAGCATTCAGGGAAAAACTGACACCAACCCTACACAAACTCTTCCAGAACATATAAAAAGATGGCAAACTCCCAAACTCCTCTTATGAAGCTAGTATAACTCTAATACCAAAACCGGGCAAGGATCCCCCAAGAATTTGAACTACAGACCAATATACCTAATGAACATCAATGCAAAAATCCTTAAGAAAACACTGGCCAATAAAATACAAAAGTCTATAAAACAAATAATTCACCATGACCTCGTGGGATTCACATCAGGAATGCAGGGATGTTTCAACATACAAAAGACCATTAGTATCATTCACCACATTGACATGAAAAACTACAAGAACCACATGATAATATTGATAGATGTGGAAAAAGCATTTGATATCATGCAACACCAATTCCTGTTTAAGACACTCAAGAAGATAGGAATGGAAGGAAAATTACTTCATATAATACAAGCTATATATGAAACACCCATAGCCAACATGGTAGTCAAAGAAGAAAAGACAAAACAATCGCACTGAAAAAGGGCACCAGACAAGGATGCCTCTTGTCCCCACTCTTATTTAACATCGCTCTGGAGATTTTAGCTAACAGCATAAGGCAAAGAAAAGACATCAAAGATATTGCCTGGGGAAAGAAGAGGTGAAAAAAAATCCCAAAAGCGCCACAAGGGGAGTACTGGAAGCAATAGAGGAATATGGCAGAGTGGCAGGCTATAAGATCAACAAACAGCAGTCTATCAGGCTGCTGTACACATTGGACAAGACCACAGAAGGTGTGGGATATATAAAGATTTTTCCCCAGCTTTGTCTCTCCCAAAGATATGCCAAACATTAGAGGCTGTTAGCCACCACGTGGTGGGAGGTCAGATGCTTAGAGATATTCTCCTTGAAGGGACCCGGTCCCCTGTAGGTAGGGCTCACACCCTACTAATAAAGACAGTGTTTCCATGGAGATCCAAAGAATAGGTCAAACCTGCTCAGTGACATCTAAAGTTAGGCTTCCATCCTGAATCTAGCATCCACCCATCTTATCAGATGTGTACCCCCAATACCTCCCCTTCCTATTGCATGTATACCCCTAGATAGTCCCCCTTCCATTACAGTATTACCTATAGTTCAACCCTTTCCTGTGACATCGGTCTTTACCTGTAATTAGGGGGTTTGCATGCCCCCCAAAGATATATAAGCCTTGGTTAGAAATACAGAGCTCTCTCTCTCTCTCCCAGTCCTCTCTCCCTGATTTTCACTCGCCTGTCCCCTCTCCTCTTACCCTCCCTCTCTCCTGTGGTTCCCCCTGCCCTGTACCACCAAGAGGAGCTGAGGTGAGCATGCTACCATGAAATGTGGCTGACTGCATTATGTCAACCTCTCTTCTCTCTCTATTGTTATCTATGACTTTACTGTAACCTTATCATCACTGTACAATTGTGCCTCCTGGACCCCTGATGATTTGTTAGGGGCTGGCTACCCTGACAAAAAGAGAAGAGAAAAAAGGTGGTGACCTTCACAATAGCAGAGAACAAATTGAAATATCTAGGGATATACCTGATTGAAAAACAAAAGATTTGTATGAGGAAAATGACAGAAACCAAGAGTGACCTCAACAAATGGAAGAATATCTCATGCTCATGGCTTGGAAGACTCAATATAGTAAAGATGTCAGTTTGGCCCAAAGTACTATATAAGTTTAATGCAATCCTGATACAACTACCATCATCTTTCTTCAAATAATTGGAAAAACTGATTACCAACTTCATATGGAGAGGGAAGAAGCCAAGAATTAGCAGAACTCCTCAAGAAGAAGGACAGAGTGGGAGGGCTTGCTCTACCTGACTTTAACACATATTATGCAGTCACAGTGGTCAAAACCACATGGTATTGGTATAATGACAGAGACTCAGACCAATGGAAAAGAACTGAAAACCCAGAAGTAAAATCATCAGCATACAGACAACTGATCTTTGATAAGGTCTGAAAATGTATCAAATGGGAAGCGGATATCCTCTTCAACAAGTGGTGTTGAAAAAAATGGATATTTACATGTAGAAAAATGAAGCAAGACCCTTATCTCACTCCATGCACAAGAATAAACTCAAGGTGGATCACAGACCTTGAGGTAAAACCCCAAACTATTAGGGCTATTAATGATGGAATTTGGACAAACCTGAGAACTTTGGCACAGGGACTCTATGGGCTATCAGAAATAGGGAAGGTCACAAATACAGATGCGTCACAAATTGACAAGTGGGATATACTGAAGATAAAACACCCTTGTACACTGAAAGACTTCACCAAGAGAGTAATAAGAGAGCCCACAGTCTAGGAAAACATCTTTAGCAATGACACATCAGACAAATGCCTCTATAATACTCTGCTATCTTCCAGAAATAAAAAAAACTAATTGCCCACTGAGGAGGTGATCAAAGGATCCGAACAGAAGTTTCACAAGGCAGAAATCCGAGTGGCCAATAAACAAATGAGAAAATGTTCCCGATCATTAGCCATAAGAGAAATGCAAATTTTATTTACACCTCCACAGAGAAAGAGGGACCAGACTTCAACCCGGTGCTCCAAGATGTGAATGGAACATACTGGCATGAAGCAGGGAATCAAGAGAGAGGTCTGAGGGGCGGGCCCCAATCCCAACTATGTGGACAGCCCCCTTTCCCTGCAGAAGAATTCACTTCAGAGGACAGCACTGAAGCTGCAGTCCAGGGAGAGGGACATGTCTGATCAGAGCACACAAGACTAAATGAAGGGGAACGAAGAGAGAGTGGAGCACATCCTGGCCCACCAAGCCCCGAGGATGATATTCCTGCTCAGAGCAGCCAATGGACAGAGAGGACCATAGGGCTGGCCCCTCTACAAGACACACTATCCCTCACTGACCCATAGCACTACAGGGGTTAACACAGGAGACACTGAGGGAATTGCACTTAATCTGACCCCACCACCCTGAGAGGAAACACTAAGGGCATACAACAGAGCAAGGTAGTCCCCAGGGAGTTACAAAAATAGACTTTGGGTTCAGGGCGTGGCACCCCATCAGACACATCCAGAAAATACTTCTAAAGATCAACAACAGACCTTGAACTATTTATATGTTTTTCTTTCTTTTTTTGGTCATTGGTTTTTGTTGTTGTTGTTTGGTTTTCTTTTGTTGCTTTGTTTTGTTCTGTCTTGTTTTTTGTGCATCTTATTATCTCTGAAGCTCTATCTAGATAAGATAGGGGGGATAAACAATCTGGAGGAGAAAACAACGGGTCGGATGGTCCTGGGAGGACATGGGAGAGGGGGAGGTGGGGGAAAGGAAATGGGTGTTAACAAAGCGAGGGACAAGGGAACAACAAGTAATATAAAATGGATGCCAAGAAGGATGTAGGAGGGATGATAGGGCTTGATTAGGGCAATGTAACTGAGAGGAATTACTGAGGCTCAAATGAAGACTGAGCATGATAGTGGGACAAGAGGAAAGTAAAAGGAAATAGGGGAAAGAACTAGGAGGCAAAGGGCATTTATAGAGGTCTAATACAGATATGTACATATGTAAATATATTTATATATGAGGATGGGGAAATAGATCTATGCACATATATTTATAGGTTTAGTATTAAGGTAGCAGATGGACATTGGGCCTCCACTCAAGTACTCCCTCAATACAAGAACACTTTGTTCTATTAAACTGGCATTCTATGATGCTCACCTTCCTGACACGATTGCTGAAGACAAAATGGTACATAAGCAAATGTGGTGAAGAAAGCTGATGGTGCCTGTCTACCAAAAGATATAGCATCTGAGGTCTTAACGGATTGAAGATAAACAAGGGGCCATGTAGCTGAGACGCAACAAAGTCCACATGGAAAAGTACACCATTCTGTGTGATCATGAGGTGTTGATGGTATCAGGCATCTAATACCCAGAGCAAAAATCATACCAATGGGAATGAGGGGGAGTGCAGAGTGGAGTCCCAAAGCCCATCTGTAGGCAAGTGGACATCCCTTACAGAAGGATCGCAGGGAGGAAATGAGCCAGTCAGAGTGCAGTATAGCACCAATGAAACATACAACTTTCCTGTAGTTCTTTAATGCTTCCTTCCTCACCACTCCTCCCCCACTATCATGATCCCAATTCTACCTTCCAACTCTGGCTAGACCAGAGGATGTACACTGGTACAGATAAGAGATGGAAGGAATCCAGGGTGGATGATCCCCTCAGGACCATAAATGACAGCAGTGATACCAGGAGGGGAAGGGGAAGGTGGAGGAGAAAGGGGGAACCAATCATAATGATCTACACATAACCCCCTCCCTCCCTGAAGGACAACAGAAAGGTGGGTGAAGGGAGACATTTGTCAGTGTAAAACATGAAAAATTAATAATAATTTATAAATTATCAGGGTTCGTGAAGGGAGGGAGGGTGAGGGAGGGAGGGGAAAAATGAGGAGCTGAGACCAAGGGCTCAAGTAGAAAGTAAATGTTTTGAGAATGATGAGGGCAACAAATATACAAATGTGCTTGACACAATGGATGGATGGATGGATTGTGACAAGAGTTGTACAAGCCCCCAATAAAATGATTTTAAAAATTAAAAATGAAAAACAAAGGCAAATAGTATACTTACATAGGTGAAATAACTCACTCACACTCACTACCACAAAGTCCATGCTGACTCACAGTGACCCTACAGGACAGGGTAGAGCTGCCCCTGTGGGTTCTGGGGACTAACTCTTTATGAGAGTAGAAAGCCTCATTTTTTTTCTCCCATGGAGGGGCTGGTGGTTTTGAACTGCTTACCTTGTGGTTAGCAGCCCAATGTTTAACCACTATGCCACCAGGGCTCTTGTTTAGGAGGAAAAACTAGACTAGGCAAATTCACGGAGACAGGAAGTAGAGTACAGGTTACCAGGGACAGGGAGCAGGAGGAAGGAGAAGCTGCCATCTAATGAGTGCCAAGTTTCTAAGCCCTGGTGGTGCCCTGAGCTAGCCACTGGGATGATTGGCAGCGAGCCCACCCTGGGAGAAAGATCAGAAAGTGTGCTTCTGCAAGGATTCACAACCTTGGACCTCCCCCCTTACCACCACTCCCTGTCCATTCTACTCTGTCCTATGGGTTCTCTATGGTGTGGGTGTCTGTTATGGGTGATAAAAAAAATTGAAAGTAGTGGTGAAGATTGCACAACATTATAAATGTAATCAACTCCTTTGAATTATATCTTTTTCCCTCCTCATGGGTGATATTGTTTATTAATTTATTTATTTAGAATCATTTTATTGGGGTCTCATCCAACTCTTATCACAATGCATACATACATCAATTGTGTCAAGCACATTTTTATGTTCATTGCCCTCATCATTCTCAAAATATTTGCTCTCCACTTAAGCCCTTGGTATCAGCTCCTCATTTTCCCCCCTCCCTCCCTGCTCCCCATCCCTCATGAACCCTTGATAATTTACAAATTATTATCATTTTGTCATACCTTACACTGTCCAACGTCTCCCTTCACCTACTTTTCTGTTGTCCGTCCCCCAGAGAGGAGGTTATATGTAAATCCTTATAATTGTTTTCCCCTTTCTACCCCACCTTCCCTCCACCCTCCAGCATCACCACTCTCACCACTGGTCCTGGAGGAGCCATCTGTCCTGGATTCCCTGTGTTTCCAGTTCCTATCTGTACCAGTGTACATCCTCTGGGTTAGCCGGGTTTGTAAGGTAGAATTGGGATCATGATAGTCGGGGGAGAGGAAGCATTTAAGAATTAGAGGGAAATTGTATGTTTCATTGTTGCTACACTGCATGCTGACGTCTCTTCCCCATGACTCTTCTATAAGGGGATGTCCCATTACCTACAGATGGGTTTTGAGTCTCCACTCTGCACTCCCCCTCATTTACAATGATAAGATTTTTGTTCTTTGATGGTTGATACCTGATCCCTTCGACACCTCATGGTCACACAGGCTGGTGTGCTTCTTTCATGTGGGATTTGTTCCTTCTCAATTTGTTGGCCGCTTATTTATCTTCAAGCCTTTAAGACCCCAGACGATATATCTTTGATAGCCAGGTACCATCAGCTTTCTTTACCACATTTGCTTATGCACACATTTGTCTTCAGTGATCATATCGGGAAGGTGGGCACACAATGATATTATTTTTTGTTCTTTGATACCTGATACCTGGTCCCTTCTACACCTCATGGTCACACAGGCTGGTGTGCTTCTTCCTTGTGGGCTTTGTTGCTTCTGAGCTAGGTAAACAAGCAGCCATCTAGCTCATAATTATATATATTTTAAATCATCTAAATGGCGAATGTTACACTATTATATTTTATCACAACAATTTTTTAAAAAACTTTTTATTATGAATGACTTTGGGGGCAGTCATTAATTTTCCATCCAACAACTTATACAACACATTACCCTTCCCCATGGCTCGCCCCTATACTCACCCCATCGCTTCTTTCCCTATCTCTCTCTCGCAATACACTTTTTAATTTAAAAAATGCATTTTACATTCGGGGGAAATGGGCACTAGTTTTCTTGTGTGGGTGCTGAAAATTGTTCTAGAATGCATTGTGGTGATAACAACGTGACTCTGTGGTCATGATCAAAGTCACTGACACGTACCCTTTGAAAGAGGGAGTTGTTTGGTATGTGACTTGTATATCAATAAAGCCAGTTGTGGTCGGTTGGCTGGCTTTTTAAGGCCAGTTAACAAATATTTGGTGGATATTCTCTTATTGCCAGCACCTTGATAGATACTGGAGCAAATAACTAATTGAAGCTCTAACTCTGTTTGTCCATCTAAAGAATGGGGGTGGCGAGGGCAGGGCAGGGGTGGAAGCAAATGCCATTATAGACGTGTCCTAATGGCCAAGCCTGGCATACATTCTTTGGGAAAGAAAGGCGGGTTGAGGTTGCTAATCTCTTTCGGCTTCCTTCCGATTCTGGCCACCTGCAGCCTCTTGGATTGGGGGTGCTGAGTATTAAGTGAGATGAACAGACGCTGCTGCCAAGAATCCAACAAGGGAGAAAATCCATCAGAAGCCTATAAATTTCCAGTAATAGCTCCTCTGGCATGGCCAATTAGTGTCAGTTTAGTTCTTGGAAACCAGCACGTACAGATGGGAAAGGGTTGCTTACCAGCAAGGAGGCGGATTTGCAGAACAGCAGGTAGACCACGCCTGCTCACAAAAGGAATTCCTTCTCAGCCTGGGCCAAGTTTCAAGTCCAAGTTTCTCCTTTAAAAACCCCAGCTGTCACAGCGGCTGGGGACCCCTTCCCAAAGAGAAGAGTCTTTCACTGCCTAAGCACCAAACCGGATGGGAAGCAGCCCCCGACATCAAGCCAAGGCCTATGGGTGAGAAGGGATTCCCAGGCTTGAAGCAATGGCGCTCCCCAAGGTGCTCTGTGATGACCCTTCAACCCAGGGCCCTCCACTTCGCGCCTACTCCCCGCCCCCCACCCACCCCGGGTGACACCTTGGCATTTCCAACTTCATCATAATCATTTTCACAGGAGCCCTATTGTTGAGTGCATCGATGCCACATGTGCCGGGGCCCCGGGAGCGCCATGGCTAAGGACTCAGCTGCCAGCTGAAGACTGGTGGTTCGGACTCACCGGCTGCTCTGCGGAAGTGCCCGGACAATCTGATCCCCTGAAAGCTGAAGCCGAGGGACCCCCTGGAGCCATTCTACTGCGTCCTGCAGAGTCGGTCTGAACTGGATCGGACTTGCAGGGAAGGCACACAGCAAAGCAGGCCAGACCCTGCCCCGTTAGCCCCACGAGCCTCGGAATTAGGTACTATTATTAATGCCATCTCACAGATGAGGAAGCTGAGGGTGCCGAGCTCTAAGAGGGGACATTGGTGTGTGTGTGTGTGTGTGTGTGTGTGTGTGTGTGTGTGTGAAATATGTGCATCACTCCAAGAATGGGACCGGGTTTGAACCCTGGTGCTTATGATCTTGACCTTCCTCATCTACAGCATCTTCGTCCCGTCTTCGCCAGCACCTCCACCACCATCTAAAGGGTCTGTCTGTTTATTCTGTGCGCTGCACACGGTTCATAAAAGAAGACATCCGCCTGCAGCCTGGGAATGTCCGCGCGGCTCGTCTCCCAGTTGGGAAACAGACTCTCGGAGCATAAAGCAACTCCGTGGAAAGCCAGGCTGGGCTGTCGGATTCACTCCATCGGGTCTGCTCATTTGGGCGGCCGCCCTGGCCCAGGGAGCCACAACAGTGGGGCCAGGCCCCGTGATTGGCCTGCCTGGCCTTTCTGAACTCCTCTCTCCACTTCAGGGAAAGGGGGAGAAAGGGCTTTTGTCCGCATTGTGGTGGCACAGAATGCCCAGAAGACAGTTCTGCATACAAAAGTGCATTGTTGGGGCCACGTCTCTGGAAGATACACAGGAGGGGAGTCGGACATGGCGGACCGTGTGTCAGTGTACTGGAGGGGGTTCTCTCGGATGCCACCTTCCTTCTCACTCTCCGTGCAATCTCCCAAGCGACCTCTGCAACTGAAAGACCAATTTGAAGTCTTTAACCAGCTGTGAAATGCTCTCCATCTCCCTTGCATGGGGCTATGAGAACGACCCCCGGTCCTTCCACAGAGACTCGCAGGCTGGAGAGGAACGAAATGGAGGGGGGGGTGTGTTTGGGGGGAGAGTCTGGGGAGAGGTGTCGAATTCCTAAATTGCAATCTGGTTCCTGGGTTTAGAGGAGGAGTTTAATAAGGCATCAGGAAGAGGAAATGCAGATGCGAACACGACAAGGGGGCTCCATGGGGAGTCATCAAGAGTTCATTCATTAAAAGTTATGTGTCCATTATGCCTGGATTTTCACACACTGCCCTGGGAAAGTATGCGATACACAGTTTTTCAGAGCAAGAAGCATACTTTCACCAGCCTCCCTAATCCGCTCTGCCTCCTGCGAAAGGGGCATTGATCTGCCGCCTCCTGGCAGACTGCATAGCACGGACCCCTCCCCGGGGACCAGCTCGGTCCGCACAATGCGCTTGTTCTGCACACAAAAGTTCTCCAACAACTGCATTTGGAAACATCAGAGCCGGCCAACTCGTTGGCAGAGGATCACTCTCCAAAATTAAGAGTGACAGTTGCAGGCGCTGGGCCATGCCTGGCTGCAGGACTCTCCCTGCCCCCTCCTCCCCCAACACCCCCCCCCCCCCGCCCAAACAAATCTACAAACAGGACAAGCCCCATTACCTTCTAGCCCACGCAAGTGTGGCCTGAGATTCCAGGAGTGAAATTTTGCTTCCATTTCAAGAGAAAGGATTTATGTGCTGGGAACTCCTCCGCTTGTGCCACTCTCAGGAATGTGCCATAGCCCTCATGGGGGTGGGGGTGGGGGCTGGGGAGGGGTGGGAAGTGGGGTAGGTGGGTGACGACTCGGGTAACAGAGAGCTTCCTCCTCCTGAGCCCTGTAAAGCTATCCCATTTTTGCGGGGATATGTAGTTGCCAGATTTAGCAAACAAAAATACAGGGAGTTGAGTTAAATTTGAATTTCAGAGACACACTGGATAATGTTTTTTTGGCCAGGGGGTTCCTGGCAACCCTGAGGGGGAGAGGTTCACCAGTGCCTCTCTCCATTACCGGGAGGTTTGAAGTCTAGTCTGATCTCGGCACTATTGGGCTGAGTGGCCCACATTGGAGGGTAGCTTGGATTTCTCATGAAGGAGTGGGATTAGGTAGCACGAAAGTGCTTGGCTGCCAACTGAAAGGTTGGTGGTTCTAATCCACCCAGTGGCTTCACAGGAGTCAGGCCTGGCCATCTGGTCCCATAAATATTACAGCCTAGAACCCCATGGAAGTTGTTTTACTCTGTTACCTGAGGTCACTATGATTCAAAATTGACTTAAGGCCATGTGACAACAAGGTCTCTGCTAGGTATTGATTCCACGTTTCCCTGCACTCCTTGTATACAGCATTAAAAAAACACACGTCTTGTCTTCATTATAAAATAACTCCTGAAAGTATCCTCATACAAGATTCAAAGAATCCAGAGGTCTATAAAACCAACATGATGTTCTCTGCCCACCTCTTCCCACTTCCTTTCCCAAAGGGAGCCACCCGAGCATCCTGGGATTGTGATGCCAGGCATGTGGGCAGGCACTGGTATTGACAGGTAGATAGCATCATTCTCTGGCCCAACCCACGGAGATTCTGATTCAGAAGTCGCCCAGGAGTCTGTATGCCTAGAAACCAACCTAGGTCATACAAGTGTTCAGCCTGGCTGGGGAACCTCTGCCCCTGGACAGACAGCTTGCAGCCCCAGGTGGTGTAAAAAGTTACCACACACACACACACACACAAAGTTACCATACCCACACACAGTTACCACACACACACACACACACAGTTACCACACACATACAAAGTTACACCCCCACCGACACAGTTACTCCCCCACAGACATATACACAAAGTTACCACACACACACACACAAAGTTACCACACCTACACACAAAGTTACCACACCTACACACAAAGTTACCACACACACACATAGTTACACACACACATATAGTTACACACACACACACACACAAAGTTACCACACTTGGAGGCTGTCCACAGGAAGTTTGGGGGGGTCGGGTGTCTACCCAGAGGTGCCTTGGAACAAACACCTGGCGATCTACTTCTGGAAAAGTGGCCACTGCACACCCTACGTAGCACAGCTCTGCCATTAGTCCCCATGAGCCAGAATCAACATGGCGGCAAATGGTGTTGGTCCTTTTGCCACACACAACCGGCATGTCCCGTAAAGGATGCCTCCCTCTGGCTGCGGGCACACCCCTGGTCTGTCCATGTTAGACCAGAAACAGAACACTCGGACCAACCACTTCCACCCTGCCGCTCTGGTCTGCGCTTCACATGAGTCCACCTTCTTGACTTGTGCACCTAGGCAGGTCACTCGTTACTTGAATTCTTCCTGCTGATGGTGGCTTACAGGGACAGTGAATTCTTTAAAGGGGTTTTTCTAACCAAGTCTTTAACTCCCACCAAATGACCTTCCCCTGAGTGGATCTGGTAACAAGAAGGGGGAAGATACTGATGGGATTCACCTGTGAGTAATTCTGAACAGGCGTCCCTGGAGGGCCAGCCATCCCGCTGGGTACCCAGTGAGCACTCTGAGCAGTAGGAAGGGCCATGGTGATGTAGTGGTTACACACTGGGCAGTTCGAAACCACCAGCAGCTCCGAGGGAGAAAGACTGGGCTTTCTACTCCCACAAACAGTTACCGTCTTGGAAACCCACAGGGGGTCCCTATGTGTCTGCATTAACTGGATGGTAGTGAGTTTGGTTCTGGAGTTGAGAAGCAGGAGGGGGACTCTTACTACCAGCAAGGGCCAGGAGTAGATTGCATCCTCTGGACCTAAGATCCCTGGGCGTTGAACTCCTGGATCCAGATGACAGCGACAACATCCGAGAGCAGCAGCAGAACCAGGAGCCAGAGCACGAAACAGAGCAATGGACTTCTCAACCCACGGAGCAAGGAGAGAAAAGTGATTTTGTACAGGAGGCTGGCTTGCGGAGTAGGGTGCCTCTGGACACTTCACTGGGGATGTTGGACTTGCAGAATCCATGGAAATGGAACCGAGTGCCTTCAGGCTGAGGCTTCTAGGCACTTAATTTGGGGAGCTGGGTTTACTGAACTTGATCTGGATGCCTTCGGGTTGAAGCTGGTAGCCGGGTGGCATGCCCTTTGCAGAACTTTGTAACGCACCCTGATAAACAATTCAAACATGGGCATTTCTTGCTGGCATGGCAATTTGTTAACTTCCTGAATAAGCCCTTTCATCGTGAATTTTGTCTGTGAGTTCTGTGTCGTCATTGCAATGGACAGTAGATGCCAGGGAATTAAACTAGAGAAGATTAATTAAGACAGTACAGTGGCAGCCCAGTGCCCCTCTCAGAGCCTGTCCTCGCTGCCCTCCAGCTCTGGAGAGCTCCTGTGGGCACACATTTATGCCTGTTGGACCTCAGGAATTTAACTTCTTGGATTGAGGGCCTCAGAGGCTGCTCTCCACAGCAGCTGACCTTGCTGGCAACCCCTGAGCCTACTGAACCCCACTATCTGCCAGACCTCTTTGGGCCTCGCCAGACTCTCAGTTCTGGTCTCTTCCGCCCTCCCTCTTCCTTGTATCTCTCAACCTCAACAGCATATGAGGAGGCTGCAAAAAGTTCTGGGGGAGATTCCATGATCTTGGCATTCCTTTTCCCACTAACTTTCGGAAGCCCCCTCAGACATGCCATGCCAGGCAGTGAAATTCCCAGGTCAGCCCTCTTCTTCCTTTGCCACTTTCAGTCAGCCAGCCCGACAGCAGCTCTCTCCACGGTGGTCACTCGTTGCACAGGAAGTAGGACTCCTCTGCCTATTGGAAGGCAGACCAGAACCTAGTCCCCACTGGGAGCTTCGCCTTCTCCAACCCGGGCTCCACCTTCCAGGCCCCCCTAGGAATGAGGACAACCCACTCTTGGCTCAGACCCTCCCATCTCTCTCTAGCTGTACCATGGCTGCCAGTCCTGGGCTGGGTCTCACTGCCTCCTCCACGGCCACCAGAGCCATTGGCACTAATCTTGAGGGATTTCTTTGCCGACGGCCAGCCTTGGGTGAACTAACTGTTCTCTCTGCACTCGCTCCCCCTTGTCCAAGTTGTCTTTTTATGAGGAGTTCCTGTACAGCTTTCACCAAATCAGACCTGCTCCTTGGAGGAAAGACAGCTAAGCCAAGAACAGAGCATGTTACTTAAAAACAAAACAAAAAAACTGCCTTCCTAAAGTCACCACTGTGCATAAGTTATTTATAACCACGGTTCTAATCGTGCTGAGACGCAGGTACATGCACATATATTTATGTTCTATTAGGCTGGCAGGTGGTTTCTTCCTGCTGAACCCAGCCTGCCCAGTGCTTACAGCGATCTTGTTTGAAATGATTTGGGCCAGGCAACTTGCTCTCCAGTTCCACGTTCCTACAACGCTTGATCACATCGCACCCACCCAGTTTTATTCATCTATGCCCTGTCCCCCCAGGCATCTGAGTTGGCAGATGCCGGCCCCATGTGCGTAGAGAGATGTTTGTTTCGGCCACACGGAATCCTGCCGTCTCTCTCACTCTGCAGCAGGCTGTGCCGGGAACAATGCACAGCCAACACCTTTCCACACTAACCAGTAGTCACGGCTAACGGGTTGGGGGAAGCAGGTCACTGACCAAGAGACAGATCCTCAGGCAGAAGGGCCGGCACAGGGGCCCCAGTGGGCTCGAACCTGGGTGCGTGCGGATGTGAAGGTGGTGCTGGACGGGGCAGTGTTTCGTTCCGTTGTCCACAGCGCTACTGTGAGTTTGAATTAACCTGAGGGCACCTAACAACCACCACCACCTCGAACATGCCCCCCCCTCCCCCCGAATGGATAGAGAGTCTCCCATTCGAAGGATGCATCCTCCTGGATTCAGCTAACCCCACTGCTGGGCATTGCAATTGGTTGCAATTTCTCCGGCTTCAGCGAGCAGCGCTGCCACCAAAGGGATGCACACTTCCTGAATGAGTTCCCTCGGAGACATTGCAAGAGGAGGAACTGTTGGGCCAAAAGGTTTTTTGCAGTTTTAGAAGCTCTAAACATGTGTGGCCAAATGGCATGTGCAGCATTTTACAGCATCACAGAGTCCTGGAGAGTTTCATGTGCAACCATCACGGCCGACCCTCCCCACCCCACCCACCCAGCATCGCCCGCACATCAAAGCAGGGTTTCCAAGGATTCCTACGGGCAACTCACCCAAGAGGGGGGCTTTCCTCCAGTAACCATCCCGGACCTCCACGTAATCATACCAGCACAGGCGGCTTTTAAACAAATCCATGGACGTGAAGTTTAGGATGATCTGCAAAGAGTTACCATAGAGTGAATCGGGGCAGCGGAGCCAGAGGAGTTTGGAAAGATATTTCTTGAATACTTGCATTCTCAAGTTACCCTTTAGCATGCAGGGCTGTCAGGACTCAGTAGGAGTGTCTCCTTGGAAAGACAGCCACCGGAAACCCCATGACATTAAATAATAAACGCTAAGCAGGTTGGGGAGTATGCAGAAGGGGATGGGTCCCTTTGGTTCTGTCTGGGGAATTGCTTGAGCTTTTGAAGTCACTAGATGGTTTACAGAAAGCAAGATGCATTTTAAAAAGATGGATGGGGTACATGGACACTGGGGAATCTAAAAAGAGAGAAGAGGTTGATGAAGTTCAGAGATATGGAGAGATCTTATAACACTATCAATCATTCCAAATGATTCAGAGTTAACCTAGTGCATCTGAGCATTTCCATGATCAATGTCTCCCCAGCCAGGACCTTTCTGTTCAGAGGCTGGTATGTCTAATAGTCTTCCTAACGCTTACCCACTCATTCATTCATTCATTCACTCACTCATACTGCCACCCTGTGTTGAACTCTGACAGCGAGTCAGTCTACTGGCCAATTGAGACACGAGCAGTAAGATAGGTTTGGGGTGTGCAAGGAGCTCAGAAAGCAAAGGCAGGTGTATCAAGTTCAGTAGCACACTATGGTGTAAATGCTGCAAAGAGAGGAGATGGGTATAAAGGACATGTTGACAGCCCTAGGGAGGGACAAGGAGCCCTGGTGATGTAGTGGTTATGCACTGGGCTTCTAAACTGCAAGGTTAGTGTTCAAAACCACAAGCTGCTTTCAAGGAGAAAGACAGGTTTTCTACTCCCATAAACAGGTACAGTCCTGGGAACTCATGGGGGGCAGTTCTACCTTGACCTATAGGGTCGCTGTGAGTCAGCATCGATTCAGTGGCAATGGGTTTGGTTGATAAGAAGGAAGCACCAAATCCTGCTAGTGACGCAGGAGAAGACGTCATAGAGAGGAGGCATGCAAAGGAAAGGGGAATGGGATTCGATGTGCGAGAAAAGGGTAAGTGCGGTCAGGGAGGCGATGGGGGCAGTGATGGTTCTGTGGTCGAATGCTCACCTTCCATGCATCAGATCTGGGTTTGAATCTTACTCAGTGTCCTCATGCACAGCTACCCTAAATGTCTCACTGGAGGCTTGCAAGCTGCTATGATGCCAAACAGGTCTCAGACTAAAACTAAGATGAGAAAGAAAGGCCTGGTGATCCACTCCCAAGAATCAGCCGATGAAACCCCTCTAGGTCAGCGGTTCTCAACCTGAGGGTTGCGACCCCTTTTGCAGGGGTCACTCGATTCCTTACAGTAGAAAAATTACAGTAATAAAGTAGCAATGGAAATAATTTTATAGTTGGGAAGTCACTACAACATGAGGAACTGTATTAAAGGGTGACAGCATTAGGAAGGTTGAGAACCACTGCTCTAGGTCACACTGTCCAGTTCGCAACTGATCATGGGGACTGGGCAGCATTTTGTTCTGTCCTGGGTGGAGTCACCAAGGGTTTGGGGGCTGACTCAGAGACAGCAAACAATGACACTGTAGAGCCAGAATAGTTCAGTGTGTGTGTCTAAAATGAGGCAGGAAGGACAAGGACATAAAGCAAAGTGTAAAAAAAAAAAAAAAAGCAAAGTGTAGAGGTGAGGGGGTTCCGAATGGTTCCGAAGGACAGTTTCAGCTCTTCTGTGCACCCCTGAGGTCATTCAGTGACAGTTCCTGACACCAAACAGGTACCCAGCACAGGGGACTGGGTGGTCCTGCAGACTGGACCTCAGCACACCAGCACTGCTACAATGACCTGGTCCCGGTCCTCGCTGCAGCTCTGCTAGCTCGGGACTCCCCTAGAAGACTGCTAGTGGGGTTCAGGGGCTTCTCTCAGGAGAGACTAGTTCCTGGGAAAGGACATACCATGCTTGGTATGCTGGAGGGAGGGATGGAAAGAGGACGCGCGATGAGATAGATTGACACGGGAGCAGCAATGATGAGCTCATTGAGGATGGAGCAGGACCAGACAGGGTTCTGTGAGCACATTGGGTCTCTATGACTCAGAACTGACTCCAGAGCACCTAACCACAGCATCACCTCCCACATTCCAGCTCCACCACGCAAGGTCCCACACTTCCTCCTGCGACAAAGCTGATTGTCTGGGCTCAGCTTCCGACTTTACCCTCTGCCCGGGGGGAACACATCTCTGCTCTATCCGTTCCCTTCCGTGGCAGTTACATAATCTCCTGTCAACTTGAGTGAAGAGGTGGAGTCTAGCCTGTCAATCATAGCCAATGAAGCCTCTGTGTAGGCATGGCTTTCTCCTGAGGATTCTGGGAACTCCGATTTTCCTCCCTGGAGCTGGGACACACACTTTCCCTTTGAGACATTCCTGTTGACAAGCCACATGGAGCTACACTGATGGAGTCAGAACCCTGGAGCTGGAGCTGAAGCAGCCCAGCACTACGATGCTTCCACCACCACTGGATCCACAAAACTTCCCATCCACTGGCCTGTGATCTTCCTGCATTCAGTGTCACTACATGTGTTGCATGAGTCTGAAGAGGACTTTATAGACTGGCATTAGACTAATATCAGACTTATGGACTTGATCTAGAGTGGGCTGGGATGTTTTCTTTCTTATACACATCTGAGTGTCTATAAATTTGTTTCTCTAGTCCACCCAGACTAACCCATCTGCCCTTCTGGCTCTCCAGGCTCCTGCTCTGCCCCAGCTCCTACACCTTTGACCTTTCCTTTTCCGATTCTTAGCCAGTTCCCATCTCTCTCCATCACTCCACTCTCTCCCCCTCCACTGGTCTCTCCCTTCCATCTGAGGGGGCACCACAAAGCTCATGGAAAGTGGAATCGAAAGGTAGCAGAAGGTTCCACTGCCTTCCAACGGCCCAAGGGACAAACTAACGATGATACAGGCACACGATGGAAAACAGAGCCTGAACGGATAGTGAGGACTCTGAGAAGCATGCCTAGCAAGGATGAACCTGGAGGGATGAGGCTGAGGCCAATCAGTCACCAAAAGGGCCAATGTTGAACGAGACTTACCACTGCCACAAGTGTTCCCACCCGCCGAACCCCCTCTGATGGCCACCAGAGGTGGAAGGGGTTGGGAGGGTAAGTGACTAACCAGGGGGTTGGCAACAACATATGAACGGGGGAAGAAGAAGACAACAGACCTAAGAGGAGGTTGGCAGAAACATTGTGTGGATTGCAATCAACGACATGACACACAATATGTATGAATTAGTGAATGAAAACTGATTTGCTCTGTAAACCTTCACCCAATTCACAATAAAAGGGGTTGGGGGCGGCGGTCAGGTGTTGACCGCATAATGAAATTTCCCCACAAACTCTTTGAAGTCCCTTAGTATTCAAATAGTCCCGGGGTTCCCCTTTCTGTAAGAAAGTCCTTAGTGATATCTACTCATGCAACATGGCATTGGTATAAACCACTCCCACCCCCAAAAGAAAATCTTGAGTCTGGGGTGGAGGGATCCCTTCCTGTCAAACCTAAGGCGCTGTTACTCGGCTGCAGTGTCTGGTCTCCATGGACCTTTATCTAGAGTGCACAAGCCCATGTGTTCACCACCGTTCTCTCACTTCCATTGGTCCTGCTCTGCGCCCCCTCACCCCCCACCATGTCTGACTCTCTGGAAGAGCATGTCCTTCCCAGCTTTCCTCTGGAGTTGATGCCATCGCCCCACCCCCACGTGCAAACCTTGATGCTCTCTCCCCTTTGCCCCGTTGTCTATCCACACCGTCTGCATCTGCTCAGCATCATTCTGATACATTAGTATTTCCTGTAAGACATCTTGTGAGCCTCCCTGTTACCCCAGTCTGGAAGTCCCTTCAACATCCTTTCTGGATTGTTTTCTCTGACATGATTCCTGGGCTCCTCCCAGCGGTGTCCCCCGCCATCCAGCACACAAGGGTTTCTCCATCAATCTGCCACTTACCTGTCATGCTTGCCAGATCCCACCCCTGCTCAGAAAATTTCAGTGGGGCTTCCAATGCCCCACTCTCAGAAATTAAACTCTCTGCTGACTCTCTAGGCCCTCCAAGCCCCCTAATGGATAACGTTATGTGGGAACCAGAAAAACTTCTCCCAAGTTGTCTCCCCCCAAATATCCCAAACTTAGCAGCTTGCTACATGTGGCAAATGACTGTACACTTGGAGGTCAACCTAAGTAGGTCAGGGTTTATTCTCCTAAGGGTTATCGGCCATCAAGAACAAGCAGACCCCGCTGTTTATCCCACCATAAGTAGGGCCCATCCCTTCTGATAAGGATAGTAGTAAATTGTTTCCCTGAAGGAGAGCCCAGGGAGGTCAAGCCCACTCAAGGGTGACCAAGGTCAGGCCGCCATCATGAATCTAGGGTCCGCCCTTCTTGTCACATGTCTACCTCTAGTTCCACCCCTTCTTATTATGTGTACACTCCTAGCTCATCCCCTTCTGGTCATGCTTATACCTATTGTACTTCCCCTTCCTGTGATGTGAATGCCTATTGTATAGTCCCTTCCTGTGACGTGGGTGGTTACCTGTAATCACACCCCCTAATGAGATATAAGCCTTGGTTAGCAATAAACCTCCTGACCTCACCTCGCTCTTAGGCCCTTCGCCCACACTGTGTGTGGACCTGGCTGGTAAGATCATGACCATCCAAGAGGGGAGCATGCTACCATGAAGTGTGTCTGATCCTTTATTTCACTCTCTCTGCGATCTCTTCTCATTCTCTATGACTTTATTATAATCTTTATATATAATTTAACCATACAATTGCGCGTAGCAAATCCATGATTAGTTGTGGGGGGCTGGCTTTTCCCCCACAATGTCATTTGCCGGTGCTCCGATACACCGGTGTTTCTGAAACCTTCCCTAGGCCCAGCTCCAATGCCCCTTCTCTCCGGTCAGTCTCTGACTGGGCCCATCTGTCCCTCTTGGGAAACCTTTCCCTCTTACAGTGATCACAGAGCACCTGGCTGGTTTTGTTTTGTCCTTCTGACTTTTGATGGTGGTTTGGGTGAAAGTTTACAGGGCAAATTGGCTTTCTGTTCAACAATTTAGACACGTCTTGTTTGGTGATCTTGATGGCAACCCCCAGAATTGACCGGTGCTCCCTTCTCCTTCCCACTGGATCTCCCAGTTCCGTTAGCATCTTGCCTGCACCAACCTGCTTCCTTGGCTTTGTTTGGGGGCAAACGCTGCCCTGTGAGTGTTCTGTGGCTGATTTTTCTATGGGGAGCAATCACTTCCAGGCCTGATGGGGGTCTAAGGGCCATACTCAAGGGGAGATTCCACTGGTCTCTATCAGACCAGTTACGTCTGGTCTTTTTTTTTATGATTTTGAGTTTTGGTCCACATCCCCCGCCTTCCACCCCGGGGCCTTTTGTTGTGATCGTGACCACAGCAAGTGTTTTCAGGGTCACGCAGATCTGAATTTGCATCTCAGTTGCACCCTTTACTGGTTTGTCATTTGGGGGATGTGCTTGTGTTCTTTGACCTCCAGCTTTCCCATCTGTAAAAGACTATACACACCATCCGCTTACTGAGGGGGCTGCCTGAGAAACCATACAGAGTATAGAATGCTGAGCCTGGCGCAGAAGAAGCTCTCAAAAAGTGCTCAGGTAAAAAATCAAGCCACCCTGAGTACACACATAGTATACTACAGACAAGACCCGCCATGGGCTCTGCACAGGCTGCCTGATGTGGAGAGGGCTTCTCCCTTCCCTTGGAAAAGTCCTGCCCAATGTCCAGGTCTCAGGGCAAGTGGCGCCTTTTTCTCACACAAAGACCTTTGATATCCTAGAATATAAAGAGTCAGAAATGGAAAGTAATAGCTCACTCCTATGCTGTAGCATGTGTGAGAGTGTGTCCGCACGTGTGTGTCTGTGTGTTCACTCTTTTCTTTCAATTCAAACTAGCCCAGTGGTTCTCAACCCTGCTTACACATTGGACTCACTTGAAGTTCTGGGGGAACACCTGGTGCCCAGCGAATGTCCCTTCTTCAATCACGGCAGACTCCTTGGATGTGGACCGTGGGGAGAGAGCAGAACTAAACTCGAAGTCTCTTGAAGACAGGGTTTGTAGCCTAGACTTCTTTTGCATCGCCCACAAGGCGAGCACTTGGTTTGCCAAGCTCAGTGAGACGTTGTCAGCTAATTTCAAGGTAATTCTTTATTTAGTCTCTGCTTTAAAACTTACAGAAAGGCAATATTATTACAGCGTCCTTGGCAACACATTCATGATCTGAATGAACGGGATCATTATTCCCGCTAATTATTTTTAAGCGTGTTAGTGAACCATAAAGACCATAGGAGAGGTGATGAACGGGAGGGGACGCTTGAATCAATCAAGTTGGCTAATTACTAGCAGCTCTGGGGACAGCTGGGCAAAGCAGGAGTTGCAATAATTGGTCCAGGAATTTCAATGATGTATCTTCTCTCTGCCCCCAGTTAACTCTAAGGATTAAAGCATGGCGAATCTGGCACAGTTCAAATGGATCACGTAGCCTTTCTTGTGCAGGGCGATCCAGCAATTTGAAGATTACCCGACCTTTTCCCTTTCTTCCTCCCCACTCCCCTGCCTTTCTCTCCCTATGGCTCCAGAAGGCGCGTGTGCGCACACACACCTCACTGCCTCTGGTCAATCCTGACCCGCGATGACGCTGTAAGACAGAGTAGAACTGCCCCTTAGGGTTTCAATCTTTCCAGCAGCAGAAAGCCTCATCTTTCTTCCAAGGAACAGCTAGTGGCTTCAAGCTGCTGACCTGAAGGTGAGCAGCCCAATGCAGAACCCACTACGACGCAGGCTTCTTTCCAGCAGGCACAGGGGCAACCAACCCCCAATCGGACAGATCTGGACCCTCGCGGGCTGACGATCACCACACTGGCTTAAATGCTAAGAGCCGGATCAAGTGGTGTTCAAATGGCTATGCCCTTGTTTCCTTTGTGGGAGCCCCTACTGGTTCAACATCCTGACTCTTGGGGTCATATTGCTTCAGGTCAAACTACAACAAACCGAGTAACCTTGGGCACGTCCATCCCCTCGTCTGTCAGATGGCCATGGTCATAGCACTTGCCATACGGCGCTGTTGTGAGGATTAAGATGACCCACAAAACGTGCTGAGGCCAGTCCCCAGCCCGTAGGCAAGGATCACAATGATTCCTGGTCAATATTTCTCTCTGGTTAATCCATCGTGCTCAACTTGATACTTCAATGGGCATTTTTATGAAAAAGTTATGAATTAGGAATACCTGCAGGTTGGCTACAGTTGCTAGAAAATTCCAACAACCAGTACCGCACCCCTACCTTCAGGCTTTTCACTCACCCACCCATCCACGCACATAAACACGGTCCATCAACATTCGTTTAGGTGACAATGTCGTACCAAGGCAGGGTTGGGTATGCACAATCTCTGTCCTTAAGGAGTTCCCAGTCTCTAAGGAGGGGGGCAGCCACATCAGCCAGCCGTCCCGTTCTGTCGGACATGCTCTGAGAGGTATGATTACACTGCAGTGCTTCCCAAAGGGCCGGTGCTGAAACATAGATGCTTACACTTTACCCTGGATTGGGGGCTACAGTATAAAAGTTGTTAACTGCCAGGGGAGCGCTGAGTTTTTGTTTGTTTTCTTTTCTGAAAAGGGGACAGTAGGCCAAATAGTTTCTCAAAGACAGTTTCATTCAAGCTGGGACTTCTTGAAGAACCCTTGGCTTTGGAGAGAGATGTAGAAGACAGGTGGGCTTCATGCCATTGTAGTGTAGAAGGCCTGAATCCAGAGGAGCATGCCCTGTACTCAGTTTTAGAGGGCCACAGGGTCTGCGGTGGAGTAGTGGTTACTCGTCCACAAGGTCAGCAGTTCGAAACTACCAGTAGCTTCTTGGGAGCAAGATGGAGTTTTCTACTCCTGTAAAGAGTTACAATCTTGGAAACTCACAGGGGCAGTTCAACCCTGTCCTACAGGGTCTATATGAGTAGACATCGACTTGATGGCAGCAAGTGTGGTGTTTTGTGGGGTTTTTGAAGGATCTAGAACAGGCGTCTTAAAACTACGGCCCACAGGCCACATGTGGCCCACCAAGGACATTTATCTGGCCTGCCGGGTGTTTTTGCCCTGTTTG
This sequence comes from Tenrec ecaudatus, assembly GCF_050624435.1. Classification (NCBI taxonomy): domain Eukaryota; kingdom Metazoa; phylum Chordata; class Mammalia; order Afrosoricida; family Tenrecidae; genus Tenrec; species Tenrec ecaudatus. The sequence goes on from NC_134545.1 coordinate 81,018,885, forward strand.
GTTTTTTTACTTCAAAATAAGACATGTGCAGTATGCATAGGAATTTGTTCATAGTTTTTTTTAAAACTATAGTCCGGCCCTCCAATGGGTCTGAGGGACAGTGAACAGGCCCCCTGTTTAAAAATTTTGAGGACACTGGGGGCGGGGGAGCGGGGATGGAGGGGGAAAAAAAGAGGACCTGATGCAGAGGGCTTGGGTGGGGAACAAATGCTTTGAGAATGATTGGGGCAGGGAATGTGCAGATGTACTTTATACAATTGATGTATGTATATGTATGGCTTGTGATAAGAGTTGTACGAGCCCCTAATAAAATGTTTTAAAAAATAAAAATAAATAAAAATTAAAAGTTTGAGGACCCCTGATCTAGAAGGTCAAAGGAATGCACCCATGCAGTGCTGAGGCCACCTCCTACGGACCACATTCCTGGGAGCCAAACCAAAACCCAGTCTCACTGCCCTGAAGTCTACTCTGACTCATCCAGGGTCCTGGAGTTCTCCGTCCCCACAGCCCTGAGACTGGTTTCAGGGTGTGCAATGGTCTCATGCTCAGATCCATTCTCACCAGAACAGCCTTGCACCCAGTGAGTCCACCCTCTTGGGCGGGCAGCCAGGGCGCAGCCAGGACAGCCAGGCGTGGCTGCTGAGGGAGTGTTGGGATGTGTGTATGGGTGTTCCGGGGACCGCAGGTGACCGGTGAGGTGGGGCCAGGGGATGGGGGTGGGAAAGAAGGGCTATCTGGTTACAGGCTGGAAGCCATTCCCCCCCACACTACCACCTTCCAGAGCAGCACTTGGAGGGCCCTAGCATCCTATTGGATCCTTACCTTTCAGAGCCTTGTGCATTGCTCAGTCTTTCCCACGCACCGTGACTCTGTGAGCCAGAGAACGACTCAGCTTTTCCTGTGCTGTAGTGGCGCAATGTTAAGCGCTCCACTCCACTGCTAAGGGAAAGGTTGGTGCTACCCAGCTGGGGAAACACTCGACTATCTGTTCCCGTAGCGATTACAGCCCAGGAACCCAAGGGAGGGCAGTTTGACTCTGTCCTACCGGGCTGCCATGAGTGGGAATCGGCCCCATGGCACGCCACCACAACAATCTGTAGGAAAGGGGTCTCCAGGTCTTTTCTCTCACGGGGCTGCTGGTAGGTTTGAACCACTGACCTTTTGGTTAGAAGCCGAGCGCTTATCCATCGCATCATCACTCCCTTCCAGACATTAGGATGGTGCATTGATGAAGGCTCAAGAAGAGAGTGAGGGAGAGAGCCAACTTTGTTGGACAGGCTTTTAGCTTGATTTATAACTTTGGAATGTCTGGACGTTTCGCAAAGAGGCCGTGTTAAGGACTGACCCAAGCTCTGCTATTTCCAATAGCCTCACATGTGTGTGAAAGTTGAACATTGAAGAGGGAAGACAGAAAAAAGAATTGATGTATTTGAATTGCGGTGCTGGCGAAGAATATTGAAAGTGCCATGGACTGCCAGAAGAATAAATAAATCTTTCTTGGAAGAAGCCCAGCCCCAAAGGCTCCTTGTAACGGGTAAGGCGGGTTGAGAAGTTCAGAAATCATTCACTATGTCAGGCACATATAAAGTCAATCTCACGGCCATCAAGTCAATGCTGACTGTGCATAATTGGTTTGCAAAACATCAGACTGCAATTTGTTTACTATTGTCATATGTACGAAATGTTAGCTAACAAGACAGTGTATACATGAGGAATAGGTGTACATGTAAAAACCAAGCTTGCTGACTCATAGCGACCCCCTGGCGGATTTCCAAGGCTGTCACTATTTATGGGATTAGAAAGCCCAGCCTTTCTCCCACAGGGCTGCTGGTGGTTCTGAACTGCCAACCATGCGGATCCCAGGCCAAAGCATAACCACTAAGCCACCAGGGCTCCTTCCAGGACATCTGCTCATAAAATAAAAGCAGTCGCTATCGCTAATAATAATACAACAGCCCTTCAAGCCTAGACCCCGTCCCAGGAAAGCTCGACCGTTTCTGGAGGGGCGTCCCACTTACCTTTTCCCCGGGAGTCACCGATATCCTCCACACACAGTGGGAGTACGAAGGGTAGCCGTCCGGGAAACCGGGTGCCGAAAAGTTCCCTGTAGTGTCCTGCAGGGTCTCCCCGCACGCTGCACAAGCGAAACAACAACTGTGATTCTGGCCTGCACACATGCGCACTCTCACACTCACTCACTCAGGGGCAGGGAGGAATGGGGGCGCGCTGCCTCAAAGGCTCGCCATGCAAATGGCTGGCAAGCAAATGCACCCCCTTATAAGCCAAAGTCCCAGGATCCCCTTGGACAGAAACCCCTCTGTCTCAGGTAGATTTGCATCTTATTTCCGCTGGCAAAAGTGAAACTAGGATCTGAGCGCCAAAAAGTAACGCCTCCAGAGTTCTCTCAGGGGCTCTCTGGGCTGAGTGTGGCCTAGAGCAGGGATTTGTGTCTCAACCCTCCAGCAGGTGGTGGCCCTGACCAAATTTCCCCGTCTTGCTGGGCCAGTAGCACCTTGGTAGCACAGTGGTTATGTGTTGGACTATGATGCTCAAGGTATGTTGTTAAAAGCCACCAGCTGCTCCTCAAGGGAAAGTTGGGGCTTTCTACTCCCATTAACAATTACAGTCTCTGGAACTCAAAGGAGGCCATTCTAACCTGCCTGTAGGCACTCTCTGAGTCAGCATCCACCGTGTGTGTGTGTGTGTGTGTGTGTGCTCACGTGTGAGTGCACTGGGTTTTCTTCTCTGTGAAATGGGTGGGGGCCCCCATCAGGAGGTTATTGACGTCATCTGCATTAAACACAATGGGATGGCTTCATGTTTGGCATACAGGGGGCACTCCGTAGTATACATTATAATTACTACTGATACCCGTGGCAGAGAATATGAAAGTATAAGTAAGGTAAGTAAGGTGAGGCAGAAGGAATTTGAAGTGTCAACTTGAAACAGCTCCTAGTATGAGACCGCTCCTCACCTACCTACCTCCGAAAGCTCTCCCCTGTTGTCCAAAAGAGGGGAAACGCCGATGGCAGGAAGGCTGGACTATTCTACTGTTGGCACTTCTGCCCTTGACTGTTTTAAGGTTGCCCAGTTGTGAGTGTGAAACCCAGACTTGATGCATATGAAAAATACTACTACCCCAAACCCCATGCTGTCAAGAAGATTCCCACGCCTGGCGGCCCCATGGGGCTATGATCACATGGTCAGTAGTGTGAACCCGCCAGCAGCTCTGAGGGAGAAAGACCGGGCTTTCTACTCCTGTAAACAGTTACAGTCTCGGAAACCCACAGGAGGTGGGGATCAGCACTGACTCAATGGCAGCGAGTTTGGTTTTTATATGAGTACACCAAATTCTCAGGTAGGGACTCTCTGGTTAGCTGACATTTTACATGTCTGACCACAGTAAAAACAATCAGCAGCCTGACTATTTTGCAAACTACGGATGGAACGCAGGTAAGAGCCACGCTGGCTGTGAGGGCTAAAGCGATGTGTGCTTGCCTGGGCCGCTGGGCTCCGTGGTTCGGCAGTTCCGTGTGATGTGATGCGTTTTCTTGTGCAGTCACCGTATGGATAACTGAGGAGTGGGTGTATGTGCGGACACCCTGAGTGGCACAAAGGTTGCTACATCCAGCTAATGCCAAAGGGTTGAGCATCTGACTTCTTCCAGAGCTTCGATCCGGTGACCGACTTCCCACACCTCAGCCAATGAGACCCCAGAGGAGTACAGCTCTATGGGGACACAGGGTCGCCGTGAGTCAGAATCAAGTCCACGGCAACCAGTGGGTCATTGATTAGCTCACGGACCCTACAAAGTTTCTACTTATTCCCCTGACTCCGGGAAGTCAGACCCAAAGGCAAAGACATAGACTTATTGAGTGCCCCAACCCCTCACCCCCCATGTCGTGGGGCCCACACCAACGCAGGAAACCGCTCTGCCCTGCCATTTACTGTCTCCAGGCTAACTGCCCTCGGCTTCAGATCCTGCTGGACCTCCTTGAAGCCCCACGTTTGAGGGAGCTGCAGGCAGGCTCATCTGGAGAAGCGCCCACGACAGCAGCCTCAGGAAATCCTGGATATCGGGGCTTCGAGATCATGTTACCCAACAACTGCCAGGCATCCCGGGGATTATGCCCAGCCGTCAACACCCCCAAGGATTCCACGGAAATTATTTTAGTAAAAGCATTCACATCCTGCGAGGACAGAGACATGGCTGTGTGGCGGCCTGGCATTTACCAGCTGCCTCGCGTCCTCTGGGAAGGAGGCGACATATACATTAGAAACAAATAAATAAATAAATGCGCAGGCATTTCCTGGGAATGCTCTAAGGTTTCCTTGTCCATGCAGCAAGGTTACATGATATGTGTGTCCTCCACTTCAGCTCAAGCACACCCTCAGAGGACTCGGAACTGGATGGACGAATTTCCTCCAACCTCACGGGGGAGCAAGCCCCCGCGTGGCCCTTTGCCTGCCCTGCGACCCTGCTGAGGAGGAGAGTGTGACAGTCCTGATTTTCTGAGATGGCTCAAGTTCACATCTTGTGTCCTGTGATCAAAGCGCGTATCTTCCTTTCTCACCCCGTGTCTTTTCTCTCTGACCTCGACTCAATACCCACTCACAGTGAACCTCTAGGACAGTGAAGAACGGCCCCCTGTGAGTTTACGACACTGTAACTCTTCACAGGAGTAGAAAGCTCCATCTTTCTCCAATGGAGCAGCTGGTGGCTTCAAACTGCTGATCTTTAGGGTCACAGCCCAACATGTAACCACAACACCACCAGGGCTCCTCCTTGTGTCTGGTGTAGGGGTGGGGGCATTGAAGGTGATTGAACCAGCTGGGAATGAAATGCCTTTCTGTATTTCCAAGACCCTAAAACATATTGTCTCCCATCAGGGGTAAACACGTGGCTGCTGTCGCCATTGTGCTGAAGTTCAGTAGTCTAAGGGGACCTCCAGGAGTTTTTCCCCAGGAGAGTGGTGGGTGAGATCGTGCTAAAAGAAAGGATAAAGAAGACAGAGAGGAGCTGCTGAGCTGGGAGAGACCCCAGTTTCCTGCCCCAGTCATCCAGGACAGCCTGCCTTCCATTGCCTGGCAGCTCTGATGCCTAGAGGAGCCTCAAGACCATGGGGACAGTCTCACGTAGACGCTGGGATACCCCTACCCAACCTTCCAGTGTTTGAGACGCTGACACCCACCTTCCCAAGACCTCCCTCTCATTCTCTGTCTTCCGGAAAATGCTCTGGACTCTTGTTTCCCCAAACCCATACTCCCCATTCTCAGAGAAAGGAGTGATGTTCTCACTGTTATTGGGAGGGGATGGATGGGGGGCCACACTGCACTGGACCCCGGTTTACTGATGTTCTACTGTGCCTTCGATCTTTCCTGAACATCGGAGCTTTGCCAGAGAATTCCTGCAGCCTCCTACGAGGTACACTGTGAGCCCCCAGACCGAGTATTCTCCAAGCCCTGCCACATGTCTTCATTCGGGCTTTCCACGGCCTAGCACCTCCCAAGAGATGCACCCCAGAGATTGCACCTGTCAGGAGATCATTTCTTCAGCCTGTCTTCCCACCGAGGAGAAATGTTTGCAGACAGCACGTTTGCTGTGCTCCCCGGGAGGCTTAGGGAGGACAGGAACACCTCCAGATTTATAGTTACCTGGGCATTTGTACAGCTTCCTGGCTTGTGCTATGTCTCCCTGGCTGAGGCGCACACGCTGGCCAATGGTTGGCCTGACGCCATTGTCATCCCGACGGGGGAGGATGGTGTCTAAGAAAACGCCTCTACAGGGAGAGGGGGGACAAAAAAGAGACAGAGAAAGGAGAGAAAAGCCGAGGCTGTCAGGCTGACACTGCTGGGGATGACTCTTCATTTCCTCAGCCCCAAAGCCCATCACCAGCCCCACCCCGACTCGCCCCTCCCCAGGCTGGCATGACTGAAGGGGCTTCCTTCGTGTGCATCTGCACTTTTGCATCCATCGCAGCAGCTGCCCGGTCACTTCTCAATGGGACCAACAGCTCTGCCAAGTTTAAAAATACATCCCTAGCCCAACGACCCACGTGCTGTCTCGCGGATGTGTCCTGAACATTTCTACCGAGCCAGCACATTGCCCAAGTGCAGGGGGCACCATCACTCAGAGACACTGTGGCCGCCGTGCTGGCCCTGGGGCTGTGTCATGGGCAGTTCTGTGTGGATGAGTGTTGGGGGTGGGGACAAGGAGAGCTTGGGGACCAGGGAGAGTCTCGGTGGCTGCTAAGTGCAGGCAGATGAATTGGCGATGAATGAGCTTCAGAGTCTAGAGGGCCTTGCTTTCAAGGGTCAATCGGATGGGAAAGAAGATCAATAAAGGGAACATGAGGTGGTCCAAAGAGCCTTGGGCTAGCGGTTTCTAGGGAAGGGTTTGCCCAGCCACCACACGGAGCCTGTTCAAATCCCTTTCCCTCCCCGAGTCTGACTTTACACTAGAGACTGGCCTAGATGATTTGGGCCCACACGCTGGAAACTCAAGCGAGAGTTGATGTTGCCATCTTAGGTCAGAAGCCCGTTAGTCTGTGGGACCTTCTGATACGGCAGACCCTATGCTGGGCCCTTGATCTGCCTCATCCTATTTAAGCTACATAACACCTAGCCAGTAACATGATTCTCATTCCCATTCCACAGGTGAGAAAAACCAAGCTTGCTTAGGTATAAAACCAGCAACGGAGAACCCACCGCCAGCCAGTACCTCCCCCTGTCCCAGGAATAGCATCTTAGACCAATGACAGGGCTCAGCAAACGGGAGACTTCAAAAACCCATACAGCAAGGGCATCAGCTAACACTCAGACAGCTCTTTGGTGCTGGGACTCCCTAACCCAGTGTGTCCAGGAGCTGCCAGGACAGTCACGGTTTCAGGGAGATGTTTACTACCAGAGACGTCTCCTGTGTAAGCCTCTGTAGAAGTGATGCCCCCTTCGTGCAGGACAACTCTTCTGGGAAACTACAAGCGGGTTTGGCACATGCCTTAGGGGATAAAACTGTCAGCTCTGAGGTCTGCAAACAAAGACGCTCCTGCCCCACAGAACTGTCTCTTCATTTCCTGGACGCTTGCCCAGCTGAGCCTCCAAAGACGCCACTCCCCACAAGCTGGGCCCAAGGACTCTGGAAGGGAGCGACCCCAATAAACTGGAAGATGGCTCCGCCCTCCTCGTAAAGAGAGGGAAGCCATGAAGGCGGGGTTTCCCATCAGCAGGAATGGCATGCACTCCCCAGAAGGCAAACACTCTCTAGGCCATTTCCTGCCCTTCTACAGAACGAAACACAATGGGTAGACCAGCTTCAGGGGGCATGTGGCCAATATGGAATAGGGATGGGGGGTGGGGTTAGATGGGACCTTTGACAAAATGTCAAGCAAGTCCACCACCAGAAAGCGGCCACATTGGAAACAAGGACAACAAAAATTCACTTTCTGGAAATCTGGGCAGAAAATTGACAGAAAGGACTCTGTAGTGTGTCCCTGTTACAGGACAGATAAAGCCACTCAGGGGCGGCGGGGAGAAAAGCATTGGATTAAATTGTTGTTGAAGTTAGGTTCACTGTCCATCTCAGCTCCGAGTAACCTGTGTGAGCGAGTCGAAGTGGGCCACGGGCTTTCCAGGCATAATCTCCACTGACACAGAGCACCCAGTCTTCCACCCTGGGTGGTGCTGGGTCAGTCAAACTACCAACCTTTCCAGGCTTAACTGTCACACCACCAGGTCTCCGGCCACCTTCCAATGTCCAGCTCCCTTGCAGATCCCAAGTGAGACCAAAGAAGTTGCCACTCCTCCCGCTAAGAGATGGAGCTTCTGTGACAGTGACTGTTGAAGCAACTGCACAATCCTGCTTGATGTGCTGGAACTAGGGAATGATATGCTATCTGAATTAACTCTCAATGAAATGTTTTTTTAAAGAATTTTATAATCTTTTTAAAAAGTTAGAGATGGAGCTTCTTTCTTCATTTGTTTGAGTCCAGGCTGGTCCTGTGGCTTGCTTTTGCCAACAGAATGTGGTAGAAGTGATGTCCTACAATCTCAGAAGCTAGTAAGATAGGAGCCCTGGGGGTGGGGGGTGGGGGGGTGTTGGGCTGCTGACCACAAGGTCAGTAGTTTGAAACCACCAGCCCCTCTTTGGAAGAAAGATGATGCTTTCTACTTCCATAATGAGCTTCCATCTCAGAAACGCAAAGACAGTTCTACCCTGTCCTGTACTGGGATTCCAGTACAAACTACTAGGACAAGAGGCCACATGAGGGCAAACCAAAGGGCCCCGTGGAAAGCTAGCACCAATGGCCAGACTTGGGACTGGCCATCCTGTGCTCTCTGGCCCAGTTCAATTATCAAATGACTGTGGCTACTTGAGTGATCCCAGATGGACCAACCAAGCAGCAGCAGGGCTGACTCACTGACTGTACAAAATCATCAGAAGTTGGAAGTCAGGAGGTTTGGGGGTAAGCTCCTAGGTAACGATAGATGATTTAACAGTAGCAGAAGGGGAGGTCTGTCTACTTTCAATGTCTCCCCTGAAGTTGCTCTGCGCTCAGTTTCCTACCAGTTCAAAGTACTACCACCCCACCCTCACCAATCTCCCTCCCAATGATCCTGGGTATTTTTCAGGAGGAATTATGACTTCATTGGTTTCTGTTGGTCTGTGTGAGAAAATGATTCACCTTGGCAGTGGCTACTTCCCAAGAGGTCAGAGGGGTGGGGTTGTGAGCTAGATCTCTCTCTCTCAGAGAGAGAGAGAAACAGTTTGTAAAGGAAAACAAGAAAACACGTGCTAGTGCTAGAAAGTACTCAGTCCGTGTCCTGTCCTGGCCTCTGTCGTGAGAACATCACCCAGCAGGCACTGAGAAAGCACTATGATTCCTAGGTCCCATTTCTCCACACATAGATTCTCTGTCATGATGGGACCATTGCATCTACAGGTATGTGGAGAGAATGAAGATGATATGGATTTCTTACCTCACCTGTACCTTGGTGTTGAATCTTTCCTGCTTTCTCTTAGCCGTCCCTAATGTATCCATTTAACAATTGCATTAACTCCCCCGCCCCCCACTAAGTGGCAGGTCCTGTGTTAGGGTGCTGCAGCTAGATGAGAACGCAGCAATCTTATCCCTGGGGATCTCCATCTGGCGGGGCAGGAGGGATGGAAGTAGCCAATTACCCAACAATATAAAGAGCGCATTAGCCAATTATCTAACAATAGAAAGAGCTATAATGGTGACAGAAAGGAGACCCCAAGGTGTAGGCCTCTCGTTTAGGCAAACTTCACATTGGTTCTTTGGTGCTCGTCAACATCCTGCAGCCCCTGGGAATGATGGGCCGTGATATGGTGCTACTCCCTATACCATTTCATTCCCAAATCCATGAGTGTGCCCACCCCATCATCCAAGCATCCCATCTCTCACAGCCTTCGGTTCATGCCGTTTGCTTCTGGAGCACTCCCCAGAGGCGCACACATTCCTGGTCTAAGAATCCCTCAAAGTCTCCGTTTCCCTGGGAAAGGAAGCCTTGTCAATTTCCAGTTTTCATTACGTCAATGAGTGAGATTTTATTCGTTAATCTCTCATCCATTTTCACCAGATCAATAAATCACAGCATGAGAAGTTCGAGCTGGAAAGCTCATCCAACCATCTCATGGGAAACTGAGGTCCAGGGATGTGGAGATTTATCCAAATCAGAGACAGGCATCAGGTCCCAGAACCCATCCCCCTAATGACCCTCAAATCCTCCCTCCTAAGACAAAGATCAGGAAGCACTTGGAACAGAACCCAGTCGTCTGGCCCTTGGTCCAATAGCCTTTTCATTATACCAGGTGTACCTTGAATCTTCTCAAAAAGAGCCCGGATGCAGGTAGCGAGTCCAGGATAGGCCAGCCCCATGCCAGAGCAGTGCTATTCAAAGACGTTAATGTCAACAAACCTACGCCCAAGAGCATGCTGGAGCGACTCAGAAGGGAGACCACGGCTACATCAACCATGTGGTCAGGGAGTGATCTTTCCCACACCAGTACGGCTTCAACAGGATGCTGTCAATCGCCATGCCCAAGCACCAAGACGCCCTTGGCAAAGAGTGCCCCTGCCCCTCCCAAGACCTGTGTGTCTCCTGGACAGATGGTCTTCAATCTTCAGAGGAGTGGCCTGTTTGACCCTTTGCTGTGTCTGCTCGGGAGCTTAGACAGAATTTCCAGCCAACCCCAATAAAGTGACCTTTAGCATCTTTTATTAATATCACGTTTCCTCTAGACCTCAGCTTTGCTTTCCTACCCTGTCTCTCACCCCCTCACCTGTTTCCTCTCCTATTTTTGGGGGGGGGAGGGGTACCATGTCACCTCAACTATACTGTATAGGATGACAAAAGAAATGAGTGGATGAATCAGTAAGCAAGCAAGCTGGTGTTTAGAGCAAATAGAGCACAGTGCGCCGAGAGAGATTCTCTGTGCCGTGTGTCTCATTCAATTCAAGAACCGAAAGACCGACAAACCTGGGGGTAACGGGGAAGTTTTCACAGATGTGAGGACGGAGCAGGACTGGACAGTGTTTCATTCTGTTGTACGTACGAGCCTTATGAGTCACAACAAGTGGACAGCCCCTAACAACACCACAGCACTTCATGGTCTGGAAGCATGGCACGGTTGAAACCACTTCACATGTGGTACAGCACAGGGCAGACTGACCCAGACAGCCCCTGCTGAAACCAGCCCTAAATTGCAGCATGGCGGTACTCGGCTATACCAGCTACCATCTTCCGTGGCCGGCAGGCAGGACCTTTGATCTAACCCTGGAAACCTGTGTCCCTGGAGCTGTTGGAGCCTCGTTCCTTCCACGTCTCAAATGCATGCATGATCTGACATGGTCTAGCTTCCAGGAAACCATATTCTCTCTGGGAGAAGTGGTGAGTGCCACCTTGCTCGCGTCAAGGGCATGCTTCAAAAGAGTCCCTCACCCACAGGAAATTTTACACAGAGCCTCTAGTTATTATCCCGGCCAGGCTCTAATAATTCTCCTTTACCAGTTTGCCGCTTGTGACATTAGGGCATGATGGAACACCGGCTTCACAAAGGGGTTCAATCTTATTAGCAGGAGCCTGATTAGATGATATTTCACTGCAGCCCAGAGGCCACTGTATTTCAAGGACAGACACGCCAGCCCTGCTAGAAGCATGCAGGGACCCACTCTCCGCAAACCGCCAGGAATCCAACCCAAGCCTGCGGCGGGCACAGTAAAACACAGAGGAGGCATAGCCATAGATTCCGACCTTGAGAAGGTGTTCCGGGCGTAGTGCATGATGCTGTCAAAGTCGTACGCCTCTCCCAGAGAGTTTACTTCCCCAGCTTCCATTTGTAAGAAATTATACTCCTGACCTGTGACATAACACTCTGTTAAGGCCTTTGAAAACCAAGGCGGGCACCTGAAAGGAGGCAGAGGAGGGCCCATAGCAACTCATGGGATCTTGAATAACCCCATCGGGCAAATAACAGGGCTTGTGGCTGCTTTACAAAAGGAACTATGTTCTCCCAGTCCCCACCCCACCCCCTCCCAACGAGCCTCCCCAAACCCCATTTGAAATGCCTGAGTGGTTTGCAGACATATTGGATATTGATCAACTTGTCCCCCCACCCAAAAGTCGCTGATCCCACCACAGTCGAAGGAACAACGAAAACAAGTGTCAACTTCAACGCCAAAGAGTTCACAGTGTAAACTCTCAGAAGCAGAGTTAAGGCAACCCATATTAATCAACCAGCTAACTCCCTGTTCAATATGAACTTATGTACAAAATGATGTACTTGTAAATGTGCACATATTTATACATCGAAATGTGTGAACTATAAGTATGTTTATAAATAATAACTAATTGACATAACAAGATTTTTAAAAATCTGGATACTTTATCTGCATTGAGGAGGGAATGTGTCTTACTTCGACCATCAAAATGCTGCCCATAACGCATGCGTGCCATCATTCCATTTCGGTTCTAAAACGATGTGCTGCCACCAGCCACAACAACAAAAGGTACTGTAAAGTCAACCTGGAGATCTGATTTTTCTTTTAGGTTTTTTTGCCTTATCAGCTTTGAGGTGGCAACTGGGTTCTGGACCATTCTGAGCCATCTTGATCCCGCTGTAACCTGCAAGTCATGCCGGATGGTCACCCATGCAAGGCCATGAGTGTGCCCAGTGGCTGTGCAGATGACAAAAGCCGTACAGAAGAGTTTTGCCTCCATGTTTAGTTGATTGGCAAAGTCAGCTCCTGGCGGCACCTCTCTGTCATTCCCTGCTGACCTGGTGGATACCACCTGCCTGGCTTCCAGACTCAGCACTGTCTCCTTACCTGGCTGGATGTTTTCTCTGATGATGGTGACATGTTGGTCTCTGTCTGGTCGGGTGTGTTCATGCCAGAACCCAACCACATGGCCCAGCTCATGAGCCACAATGCCAAACTTGTCACAGTTTTTCCCAATGGATATGGCCTGGGGGCCTCCTCCACGGCGTCCAACGTAGGAGCAACAACTGGAAAAGTGCAGAAATACACAGGTAAGTGGCCAGAGAATCTCAAGAGCCACTATGCCCCCAGGGAATTCAGAAATTCCCTCCAAAAATGGCCCTCCAACTTTCTGGTGATCACGGATTTCTTAAATGATCCAAAGAAACAATGGTCTCTCTTCCCTGAGTCTACTACATACCCTATGCCTGCTTACTTCCCATCCCCAGTCTCTGTTGGCCTCTCTCTAATAATGAGATAGTTCAAGTTTATTGTGTCAACCTGGCCGATAAACACATGTGGGATTAATTGAAGGGCGGAGAGATAAATGGCTCGGTGAGCCTCGCCTTTCTAGTTCTTGGGTTTCTCTGATGGCCAGACCAGGGTGCAGCTGCCTTAGCCAGTTCCCTGTTTCAGCTGACAAGGCTCACTCCCTGCAAGACATCCCTGAGGAGAAGCCGCATGGACCTACCCCGATGTAGCCCTGGGTGCTGGAGCAGCCGTGTGGAGACCCCTGCCAGCGCTGAGATGCTTACAGCTCACTGATTCGACTTTCCTCATGCAGTCGGCATCAGTGCGTGTGTTTTGTGAGATTGAGGAGGACTTTGTAGGTCAGTGTCAGACATATGGGCTAATGTTGGACTTATGGGCTTGGGCAGCTATGGGTTGGGATGCTTTCTTAATGTGCAATTATCCTTTATATCAAACTCTCTCTTATATACATGAGTTTCTGTGGATTTGCTTCCCTAGTTTACCCAGACTGACACAGATGACAAGGAGGAGAGATGAGAAAAGAAGGCAGCTTTCTGTGTCATCAGGCACCCTGATAGTACAATGGTTATGCTCTTGGCTGCTAACCCAGAGGTCAGCAGTTTGAACCCACCAGTGGCTCTATGGGCAAGAAGAGCTGGCTCCTATAATGACTGCAGTCCAGGGACTCCTGAGAGGCTGGCCTACCTGTCCTACAAGGTGGACATGAGTCAGAAGTGCCTTGTCATTATTAACAACAAAGCCCACAACGTGATGTTATTTCAAGAGACACCTTAGAAATGATACCCTTGAGAATTATGTCTTTTTCAAATAATATCTCCTGGGTTTTCCCTTGACCAGGCGGGTCGGCACCGTGACTATAATAATGAGCTCAAATATAACAACTGTGTGAGGATGGCCCGGGACCCGGCAGCATTTCATCCGACTGTCAGAGCCATTGAGGGCACCTGACAACAGGGACAACACGGGCAGGCCAAAATAAACCTCACCGCGCGGGTAACGTACGTCACTGCCGTTGGGTGCCAACAAGACCATTTCTACGCGACCAAGTCACAAGGCTCCCATGGTTTTCTTGGCTGCGATCGTTATGGAAGCAGATAGCCAATCGGGTCTTCCTCCCACAGAGCCACTGACTACGTTCTAACCACCTTCCCGGTAGTCCCTGAGCTCTTAACCATCGATGCCGTGGGATTTCTGGGACTATCTGTACTAAGCATGAAGGAAACACCTGCCCAAGGTAAGGCGCTTGAGAAGTGCTTGCCAGGTCAAGTACTTGATTGCTAACCTAAAGACCGGGAGCGTGATTTGGTGAGCTGTGGAAGAAAGACCAGGTAAACCATTTCCATGAAGGTTAGCCTAGACAACCCGATGGGACAGGTCTACTCGGCCACCTCGGGCCATCCTGAGTCCAAACGGGCTCCGCAGCATCAGACGACAGATCCAAAGCACAGAAGACAGAAGCTCTAAGGTGAAAATTGACATCTCTCACCCCACCTCTAAGGTAACCAGCCATTCAAAGTTAGCCCTTTCTGGGATGTTCCTCAAGAAAACATTGATACACCTCTACACCTGTAAGTGCATGTAAGCATATTTTAAATTAGATAAAAATTATACATTGAGATGTGTTCATAATAGCACGCATACACCTCCCTCATTGTTTTCAAGGTTACGTGGTACTGATATTTCTGTAACCAATGTACATTTAGGTAAACTCCAGGATTTACCAGCTGAACAAAATCACAGGGGGAGGGAGATAGTGAAAATGGGTCAGTGTATAAAAGGGTGTGTGCACTTGAAATTGTGGTAGATCTGTCCAGTTGCACCTCTAAAATGTCCTGTCCTTAAGCCCACTAATATTCTAGGTAAAAACTCTGGTGTCTCACTCCTTGAGCTCTGGTTTTGTTTTGTTTTTTAAGAAAAATATTTTATAATAGTTTTAGTGACATATCTTATACATTCCAATATAACCATTCATATACAATTCTGCTAACACTGGTTTTATCTAACTATCTTCGCCAATGGGATAGGTGCAAAGTCGGGTCTCCCTGTATTGGGGTTGGATAGGTGTTTGTGTATCTTATGTGACATTTGTCTTTATGCTTTTGTGTGATCACATCCTTCACTGCTTTGCTTTGGGGTAGTCTATCTTTTTACTCTTGATGTATGAAAGCCCGAAGTAAGTTAGAGAAATTAACCTTTGAATTGTCAAAATGCATCTCAATTATTTATATTTCATCGAGCTCTGCTTTCTGCTTATGTATTGCATTTATTTTGTTTTTGAAAAAAAAACAACAAAAGGTAATGCACATCATTGTTTGGTTGTTACAGGTGTTATGTTGTTACTTTTGATGTGGGACAGAGTCACCCTGCAGGGCAGAGTGGAACTGGGTTCCAAGAGCGCCCCAGGCTGTGACCCCTAATGGAAGCAGACGACTGCATCTTCCTCCTCAGAGCAGCTAATGGGTTCGAACTGCCACCCTTTTGGTTAGCAGCCAGAGCACTTAACCACTACACAAGCAAGGTGCTCCTTTTTAGCCATGTAGAAGTTTTCATTTTCAATGTCTTCATTTTCCTACGTCCGGCTTCAAACAACCATCCGTATTTCACACAAATACATCCACCCCTGCTCCCTTCCAGAGTGCCTGGGGGTGCCAACAGTCAGCTAACCAAAGGATCAGCAGTACAAGTCCACCCATAGGCAACCAGGAAGAAAGGCCTGGAGACCTACTTCCAAGAAATCAGCTAGTGAAGACTCTAAGGGGGCATAGTTCTATTCTGACGCACACGGGGCTGCCGGGAGTTGGCGTCCACTCAGCGGCAACCATGGCCTTGGTTTTGTTCTTTATGGTACAGTAGGTGATCTACTTATTCCAACACTCAAATACCTACTGACCGAATCAGCTTTCATTTACTAGTTTGAAATGTCACCTAAATTCCTTTTGAAGTATATTTATTTCTAAACTCTCTTTTAGTCCATTTATCAAGTTTTGGTAAATTCTAAACTTTAAACATTTTTATCTTCATTTTGCACTTTAATACCCTGTACCTAAGTTCAAGAGGAGCCAGAATCGATTCAACGGCAATGAGTTTGGCTTGGGTTCTTGTATGGTTGGAGACTCCACTGATACTCCCCCCACCCCACCCCCAATAACCCCGCCCCTATCTCAGCCCTTATTGTTTTCGTCTCATAATTTGGGGAGGCTGTTTCTACATGGCTATTTGTCTAATGATCTAGTCTCATTTGTTCCAGTTCTAAAAAAAATGCATGCCAGCACACGCATGAAAACATGCAAGAGTGGGTTTTACATTGTCCATGGAACAATTCCATGAGCTTTTCATTCCACTTCCATTTGGGAGCACCCTTGTGTCTAATGTTGGTGCTTCACTCAGAGTGGCACGCAGCTGCAGGTTATTTAAAGGAGCACTGGCATCTGTTCTGTATGGAATATTCCTATACTGGCAAACAGTCTGCATTGCCCTTTGTTCCTAATACTTTTTCCATCGATTGTCTACATTTGCTAGGAACAAAATCACATTAATTTCAATCAGTGCAAGCGTTGCCTCATCCCTGCCAGTATATGTAAGGCGTATTTCCTTCTCCGGTCTGATGATACTAGCTAGCATTTCTAAAACAAAATTAAATCAGTGTGGTGATCGTGGCTCTCTCCAGCCCTTCTCGATGCTAACAGTCATGCTCCTAGTAGTATTATTGGAAAACATAATGGTAGCTTTTGATTTGAAATCGTTCTGATATATACATCACATGGATTTATAGCATTTCTTTTTTGTAACCTAACTGCCTTCGTCATCTGGCACTGTTACAATAGAAACCCTGGACGGGGATGGTTTTATCAAAGAAACATTTGTTTTCTCTGTTTAGAGGACTGGAAGTCCTAATTCAGCATGCCATCTCTGTTGGCTCTGGAGAAAGATCCTTGTCTCTTAGGACTTCTGCCCTGTCTTCTTGTGGCTGGGCATCTCACTTCCCCATCTCTTGCGAATGTGTATTTAATACCTTTTACATGTCAAAAGGGACTCAAGACACACACTTTGCTAATCCTGTCTTATTAACATAACAAAGATGAGCCATTCCCCAAAGGGCTTTTAACCACAGGTTAAAATTAAAAACAAACTAGATGCTCTTGACACTATTCTGAATCATAGAGATCCACAGGCTCCTTAGAACAGCTCCTGTGGTCGTCCAAGATTGTAACTCTTTATGGGAGTAGAAAGCCTCAGCTTTCCGCCGCGGAGAGCTGGCAGTTTCAAACTGCTGACATTGTAGTGAGCAGCCCAACACAACACCCACTGCGCCACAAAGATTGCTCGAACCACAGGTTTAGCTGTTAGGATTTGTTCCACATTTGAGGGAGACAGAATTCAACCCCTAACATTCCACCCTTTCCCCCTGCACCCTAAAGTTGTGCCTTTGTCACATGCAAAACACATTCACCCTGTCACATCCTCCCCAAAGCCTTAAATCAACGCCAACTCCAAAACTTCATCTTAATCATACATGGGGGAGACATGAGGCTTATTCCATCCTGGACCAGCAGACCTCTTCATCTGTGAACCCATGAAATCCAGAATACAAGGTAGCCACCCCCAAACTCCGGTGGTGGAACAGGCACATAGTAGACATTGCCGTCACCAGTGGGAGAAATTGGAGGGAAAGCAGGAGTAGTGAGCACCAAGCAAGAGAAAATCCAGCACAGTTTACGTTCGCTTTAAAGCCTGAAGACAGGCCTCCATTCCCCAGGACTCTCTGGGCAAGGACCCACCCTTCAAACTCTGGGTGTTGGCCACGTTTTCTAATTCTGGGTGGGGGCCCCTCAACTTTAGGCTTCGGTTCCACTTTCCAGGCCCACTGGAATAGCAGCTCTGCTCCCTTGACTTTGGTGTCCCATTCCCCTACGACACCTGAGTAGCTCTGACACGGTTGGTCTCAGCAGGCTCACAACACAGGTTGTTGGGATGCGTAATTCAATCTATACCACTGGGTATATGTCCTGGACATATATCCTATTCTAGAATGGGTACTTCTAAAGCAAAGCAAAACAAAAATATCTGTGGGACAATGTCAAGTTTCTTCTTAGCATCTCCTAAGACACGAATAAGACTTTTCTCCATTGGCCTGTCAACACCAGGGAATGGTGTGACTACGTTCCGTAAGGTTGACTAAGCCTTGTCTACTCTAGACAAGCCAACGTGGTGGCCAACTCGTCACTGGTTGTACCACTACACCTATGTGCCAAGGGCCCAAGCACGAGAATGATTGTGCAGATGGCACGGGACCTGGCGGTATTTCTTCCTGCGGTACACAGGGTCTCTGAGTCGGAACCAACTCTACAGCACCCAGCAACAACATTTCACTGAGGCACACACAAAATCGTCTTAGAATTCACGTTGTCTTGGTGCCAGAGGCATCAGGTAAAGCCATGATGGCTTCTGAATTTGCTCTGGAAAGTGTAAATAGTACCAGAAAAATCTGCTCCCCAGAGCTTAAAAAGAATTCATCTGTGAAACTCCAGATTTGGTGCTTATCTCCCCCCCCCCCCATATTTTTCCACTTCTCTCAGAGTTACTGGTCTGTGCCAGTGCTTTCTATTACCTTGAAGTCATGCGTATCAGCCAGGTCCTTGCGTGGGAGAGCTCTGCACAGCACCCTCACGATTCTTCGTGGCCTGTAGCCACCTCTCCCTTTTTCTTTTGTAATTGTATGTATTTCTGCATTGTGATGTGTCTTAAAGTAAAGAAGTGATGGATGTCTTGTTGCTCATTTGCTTAGTCAGAGTCTACTCTAGAATGTACGAATACTGCAGTGTTTCCCCACGCAGGTTTCCTGGTGCACTTATTTGGTTTATTTTGTCATGGTAGCGTTTGGAGGGTCTTGTTTCTATCTTTGCTAACTTTTCGGTTGACTATTTTATTGCCATTCTTAATTAGCAGCGTGGATATTTTAGGTTGTGGGTTTGCCTCCGAACAACATTACCCATAAGTCTCAGGTTCTGAACTCTAGGGCTTCAGATAATTGTTTTTGTCCATCTAGACATTCGGCAACTTTGACCTGGAATGCTTTAAGGCCATGGAGTTGTAAAGGACAAAAAGGGGGAGATTAACTTATTCAGTAATAGAGGAAGTATGTATTCTATTTTTGTTCTATGTCCAGTTCAATGACTTTGTAGCCACAGAATATACTAAGACTACTGTTGCCACTTAGAATCCATCACATCTTCTCCAGGCCTGTTACATGACGAAGGTCGATGGATGTCCACTATCTCTCCTGCCGTCCAGTCAAAGCCCATTCTTAGAGACATGTAGGACAGGGTAGAACTTCCCCCATGGGTTTCTGAGATGGTAACTACATACGCAGAAAGCCTCCTCTTTCTCCCTTGGTGCGGCTGGTGGTTTCAAACTGCTAAACATCTGGTTTGCAGCCCAATGCGTTACCACTACCCCACCAAGGCTCCCACAGATGTTCAATAGGTGTGGGATACAGAAAGATTTCTCCCAAGCTGTCTCCCCCAAATATATGCCAAACCTAACTGCACGCTACACATGGCAAACGACTATACACTTGTCGGTCAATGAAAGCAGGTCAGAGGTTATTCTCCCTAAGGGCTCTCAGCCATCTAGAACAACCAGACTGTACAGTCTGTTCCACCCTAAGTAGGGCCCACTCTCTTCTGATAAGGAGAGTGAATGTTCCCTTGAAGGACAGCCGAAGACAAGGCTGGGCCACTCAAGGGTGACTAAGGTTAGGCTGCCATCTTGAGTCTAGGATCTACCCATCTTGTCACGTGTATGCCCCTAGTCCCTCCCCTTCCTATTACATGTACACCCCTAGCTCATCGCCTTCGTGTCATGTTTATGCCAATTGTACAGCCCCTTCCTGTGACGTGTGTGGGTTACCAGTAATCACGCCCCCCTAAGTACATACGGGCCTTGGCCAGAAATAAAGAAGAGACTATGCCCGTGCTGTGCGTGGCCCTGGCTGTTGAGATCATGGCCGTCCAGGAGGTGAGCATGCTACCGTGAAATGTGTCTGACGCCTTCATTTTACCCTATCTATACTATTCTCTAGGACTTTACTATAATCTTTGTATATCTTAACCGTACAGTTGCACTTACCAAACCCGTGAGTAGTGTCAGGGGCTGGTTTCCCCACAAATAGGCACTTTACAAAAAGATGTGCTCTGACTTTTTAGTTGGTTAGAGTCTGATTGGGTAGTTACTGTTGAGTCGGTTCTGACTCATGGAAACCCATCTGTTAGAACAGAGATGCTATTTTCTGAGCTGTCATTTCACAGAAGATGATCCCACTGGGTGCCTTCAAACCACCAACTTTTAGGTTAACCAACAAGCACGAAGGGCTTGCACCACCCGGGGCCCTTAAATCCTGCAGAAATAATACTGTGAATTACATTTTTTAGATCCTCTCCGGATCTCTACTTCTGTTCCAGGCAACTTGACATGGAGCTACTTGGGCGGCGAGAAATAAGGGCGCTCGCTGCTAGGTGCTTTCATGCTGGATGAAGACCCAGCCTCCTGTCTTCCTGGAGTCCTGCTATTGACCCACTGTCTTTGTCATTGGCTCATAAGTTCCTTGAGGGGCACAGGAGTGACTGGTCCACCAGGACCTGCCCTGGACTCCTGTAAGTCACAGCTCATTGAAGATCCTTGGTTTTAGAGAAGAGTCCAGACTCATCTGCCATGTGTTGTCTGTTCTGGCCCCACGGAGTGGGCCTTGCTTGCTCTTACTTCTTAGAAGGGCTATAATGGAAAGACCACACCCATGGGTGGCTTTAAAGAACAAAAGGTCGTTTTCTCACAGCTCAGGAAGTCTCCTGAAGTTCCAGCCGAGCTGTGGGAGAGAGACACTCTTTGTCAGCTCTGGAGTCTTGGCTTCAGCCTTGGTTTCTCCAGCCTCACATTCTTAAGGCTCCTGGGAGACCAAACTGGAGTATCCATCTCCACCCCACCCCCATTGGTGCCGTGCTTGTCTCCTTCTCTACCAATCATCTCTTTCAGATCTCAAAAAAAAGTAGGATTAGGCCACACTCTATACTGATAGGGACCATCACAGAGAAATATCTATTCCCAAAGTGCAACCACAGGATCCTAACACGTTTCATTTTGCTGTGCTTTGTTGACGAGAGCACAATTCAATATGTCACACTTACCCACAGGTCCTATAACTGAACACAATGAAGCTTTCCTCCTCGGTCCTTTCAATGAAGGTCACGCAGGTGTGCTTCTCCCAGTGCCTCATGGCCTGCTTAAAAATGGCTCTCTGGCTTCCTGAAACGACAGGGCGCCTGCTTATCTCTTCACCCATGGGTCCTTGGGTCCCATAGATACTTTAAGGTAAGCTGGTTAAGACAAGGCATATCCTGAGGATCAAGAAAAGGGGGGAGCCATAGTCCACGGTCTCAGAAAAGCACTAGATTAGAAATAAGGGTGTCTTGTGCTGAGAACACAGTATGCTGTTGTTGAGTGCCGTTGGGTTGCTGTAGGCTCCTAGCCACCCTTCTGACGGAGAGGAACTAGCCCCCGGGGCTTTCCTGGGCGTCACTGCTACAGAAGCAGATCACCAGCTCCTTCCTCCTCCGGCCTGTAGGTCAGAACCACCCACCTGTCTGTTAGCAGCCAAGCTATAACCCAATAACTTCCCTGCATTGCCAAAGCCTAGAGACCTAGAAATGCATGGTTGGACAGCAGGGAAAATAGATATTTTAAAAATATATTGGGTTTCTTAAATTTTCCTTTGTATTCAGAGTATTTTTTTCTCTCGAAACATTTAAAAGTAAAAACCTTACTGGGGCTTTCTACTTTGGAAATTGTAGGTTTTTAAAGTATGGGGCAGTAAATGTCCCACCATTTGCTCCCATCCCTCATTTTATTTTATACCTTCAGTAGATGCTTGTGTGTGCTCTAAACTTCTATTTGCTACCCTGGCATGGGGTCTCTGTTCCTTCTAGGGGACCCTGGAGCCTTTGAAACGGGTTCATTTCATACTTTCTTTGAACTTATCTCCATAGATCCTTGATTAGAAATCTGTTGAATGAAATATATTGTCTGGAAACAGAAATAAATAGTGGTAAATTTTAAGGTGGTTATTCAAAATCAATAAGCATTCACTAAGTTTTAAAATCTATCTACCAGCAAAAGATATAGCATCTGGGGTCTTAAAGGCTTGAAATTAAACAAGCGGCCATCTAGCAGAGAAACAAAAGCCCATATGGAAGAAGCACACCAGCCTGTGCGATCATGAGGTGTCAATGGGATCAGGTAACAGGCATCAGGAGACCCCAAACTAACAAACATATTGTTGAGAATGAGGGGGGTCAGAGCAGACACTCAAAACCCATCTGCAGACAATGGGGCATCCTTTCACAGAAGGGCCGTAGGAAGGGATGAGTCAGCCAGGATGCAGTATAGCACCGATGAAACACAGACTATTCCTCTGGTTCCGTGAGGCTTCCTCACCCCCCACTATCATGACCCCAGTCCTGCCTTCCACTGCAGGCTAGGCCAGAGCATGTGCACAGGCACAGATAAGACCTCAGGACTCACGGAATCCAGATCGGATCAACCCCTCAGGAACAGAAATGGGAGTAGCGATACCAGGAAGGTAGGGAGAGGAGGGGAAAGAAACCTCGGGGGAAGGGAGACAGCAGTCGGTGTAAGATATGAAAATCATAATTTATAATTTATCAAGGGGTCATGAGGGTGGGAGAGGGGAAGGGAGGGCAAAAAGAGGAGCTGATACCAAGGGCTTAAATAGAAAGTAAATGTCTAGAAAGTAATGATGGCAATCTATGTACAAATACGCGTGATACAATTGATGTATGGATTGTTATAAGAGCAAGCTATAAGAGCCTCCAATAAAATATTCTTTAAAAGTAATAAAAAGAAAATAAAATCTATCTAACTGGCAGAAATAACTCTATCTCAATGTTTAGTACAGGCTATGAATATATATATATATATATATATATATATATATATATATATATATATATATATATATATATATATATATATATATAAACACCTCATTATCATTGAGTCGATATTGACTCATAGCAACCTTATATAGGGCAGGGTAGAACTGCCCCTGAGTTACCGAAATGGAAACTGTATAGGGGAGTATAAAGTCCCTTTCTCCTGTGGAGTGGTGGATGGTTTCCATCTCCAGACCTTGTGCAACTCGTGACCACAGGCAACAAGGGCTCCTTAGGGACCATGTATCCTATCGATGTGCTAGGCCCTGTTCTAGGTGCTGAAAAGACAGGAATAAAAATGAAACAGGAAAAATAAACTATTTACACAGGAACCAGACAAAAAAGAGAGAGAATTTAAGAACTGGAATGCTTATCATAGTAATAGCAAGCACTAAGAAAAGATATCTGGGTAGGCGTGCAAGCGGAACAGCTGTGGGGTACACTCGTGACTTTACTAAAGTGTGGTGAGGTTATTTCTATGCATTTATTTGTATGTGCAGCAAATAGATGGTAAGTAAAAAGAAAGTATCGCTATAAAATCATAGCAACTTTTATCAAGGGGAAAAAATAACCAGCACAACTTCCTGGCCTTTTCCTCACCAATGCAGTTTTTCATTTTCTTAAAACTTCTTTGTAAAGAAGCCCCTGTGATCGCCTTGTGGCCTTTGAGAAAATCTATCAAGATTACCCCTCGAGAATCAATGGCCAGACCATCTGAGTTGACCCCTCTGCCTTGGATCTAGCCAGCAGATCCCCCTGGGAGCCACTAGGTTGATTGGGCCTTTTTTTTTTTTTTTTTGAGAACCACCTAACAAGACTAAGAAAAGTATATTGTAAAGAGAACTTGGACTTGTCTGAGGCCATCCCCTGTTCACAGAGCTAGGTTTAAACACATTTTGCTTAGAATAAACCCATGCCTGTATGAGCCGAGACCCTAGTAGCAATACCTTTTTACTTCCCCTTGTACAAGGAGAGCCATCTCAGGTGACGGTAGGCGCTAAAGAGATTGTAAAACGGGGTGCTGGGGTAGAACCTAGCAGGTAGGGAGTAGAGAGGAGTCAACGAAGGATGCTTTTGGACACATCACTGCGCTGAGGCTTGACTAACAATAAACAGCCATCCAAGAAAAAACCTGGGTGGGGAAAGAACATTCTAGGCAGAGAGCAGGACAAATGCAAGTATCTCAAGGAGGCAGAGATGAGCAAGTATGGGAACAGAAAGAAGGTGGCCCGCAGTTCGAGAACAGGGACTGAGGAGGAAAGAGGGGCCAGTGACCAGGCAAGCGAGGAAGACGGGTTGCTTGGGACCATCATCCAGAGTATTGGTTTCATCTGCACGGAACTGGGAAGTCACTCAAGGACCTCCACATTTCAAAGACGGTAAAGTTATAGAAATGATACTCGTAGAAAGCAGTGACGAGTTTCTGGGTTAGAATCCCTGTTGGTGCCACAGTGAAAGCTCTCAGCTGCTAATGAAAAGGTCAGTGGCCAGCTGCTTCCATTAAAATGTGTCATTTGGAAGCCTTAGGGGCAGTGCTATTCTGTCCTAGAGGGTCGCCGGGGGTTGGAGTTACCCCACAACATTGTTCTACAAACTTGATCGATATGAACTCCATTGTTATTACAACTTGTTAAATGCCACTGAATCAAGTTTCACTCACAATGGCCCCATGTAACAGAACAGAGCAGTCCTTTAAGATTTTCTAGCTGTGACCTCTATGGGACTAGTTCTTTTGGGGTGTCACTGGGTGAGGATGAACCGCCAGCTTTGGGTTAGCAGTGGACCACTTAACTATTGCTCCACCAGAGTTCCGTAAGATAGCCCTACCATGCAGGAAATAACAGCATCTTCATTTACAAATGAGAGAACTGAGGCTCAAGAGGGTAGGGAATTTGCCCCAGGCTACACTTCAAGTCTTGACCTTGGACCCAGCAGTCCCACTGTGTCTACCAGACCCCTAAGACTACTGTTTAGAGAGAGCCCTGCTTGGGTGTTTGGTGGAAGGAGCTCATTACGTCCAGGGTGGTCATCCAGACAGAGGAGAGGTATGCTCCTCCCCTCCTATCACGGCCTATCCTTGAAGACCAGAGTCTTAGGTGAAGCCCCAGGAACCTAGACGGTCACCTTGGAGGATGTCGCCCCAAGAGAGACCGCAGTTTCTCTGAACCCGGTGCACCTAGCCAGGTAGGCACAACAAATTATTAGTCTGTACAACTGCTGCTGCCCAGAACATCTGCCCAGCGCCCCCACGTCCTTCCTAGGAGGACTTTCTCACACTGGCAGCAAACCACCCTTCCCTAAAGCGGGCCCCGTCTGAGGCAACTGACCGGTGAAGTTCCCTCCAATGACGTAGGGGATGACACCTCCGGGCCAGATCCTCTCTGTCCTTGCGGTTGTGGCTCTTCGGACCCGGTGAGAGAAGGTCTCGGCTCCAGTATTCAAGGTCCCAGGGCTCGGTGGAAGCATGGCATTCTCCTTGTCATCTGCAAGAGAGTCATGTATCCTTTTACTTTGCCCTTGTGCTCCTCCTGTGCAGGAGGGTTCAGTTACACTACCCACAAACTTCATTTAGAGTAACGGACCCAAATCCAAACCAAACTCACGCTCATAGAGTTGACTACAACCCATAGCAACCCTATAGGGCTTCTGAGACTAAATCTATTTTATGATTTCCTTCTATTTTCATTAACCCTGCTCTGTTGTTCTTTTTCTGAGTTTTCTTCTTTATTGAGATGTAGTTAAGGGCTCATCAATCATAATACTCTGGAGTTCTGGTGGTGTCGTGGGTTATGCACTGAGCTGCTAAGCAGGAGGTCAATGGTTTGAATCCACCTGTCTCTCTGTGGGAGAAAGATGAGGCTGTCCACTCCTGCAAAGAGTTAAAGTCTTGGGAACCCACAGGGCAGCTCTCGTCTGTCCTCTCAGGGTCCCTCTGAGCCAGAACGGACTCTGTGGCATTGAGCTTGTTTTATCCTAATATTCAGCAGTGATAAGGATACAATCCCGTGGCTAGTAGTGTGTTCACAAAGCCGTCAAGTCATCCTCACTGTGTAATTCCAGAACATTTCTACCACCCCAAAAAGAAATGCCATGCCTCTCAGCACTCAATCATAAGTTCTTCTCCTGCACCCACAGGAAACAAAGCAAACAAAAAACAACAACAAAGTCAAGCTCACTGCCCTCGAGTTAGTGCCAACTGATGGTGATCCTGTAAGACAGAGTAGACCTGTCCCTGGGGGGTTGGTTCTGAGACTGGAACTCTTTACGGGAGTCGAAAGCCCATCTTTCTCATCTATGATATTTCTGTCTTGGATTTGCCTGGTTTGGGACATTTCATATAAATGTAATCATGTAACAGGTGGCCTTTTGTGTCCACTCTCTTTTGCTTGGCATGTTTTCAAGGTTCGCCTATGTTGTAGCAGGAGTTAGTACTCCGTTCCGTCATCTTTCCTCTGGCTGTCACGTGGCTGGATGCTCAGGAGTTACAACTCACCAGCTGTTCCTTGGAAGAAAAGGCCGGGCAATCTGTTCCCA
The DNA here is from genome assembly GCF_050624435.1 of Tenrec ecaudatus. NCBI lineage: Eukaryota > Metazoa > Chordata > Mammalia > Afrosoricida > Tenrecidae > Tenrec > Tenrec ecaudatus. The sequence continues at coordinate 81,045,190 of NC_134545.1, forward strand.
TCATGATCGCAGTGAAGGAAACCCACGGGCAGCTCTACTCTGTCATGCAGGATCACTGTGATCAAAATTGATTCAAGGGCGCGCACGACAACAATATTCCATTATATGGGTATATTCCAGTTGGTTTATCCATTCGTTTGATGAGCATCTACCCTGTTCCCATTGTTCCAAGATCATATTTCTATACAAGTTTTGTGTGGCTGTATGTTGATAATTTTCTCGAGAATAATCCTAAGAGTGAATGGGTGATATGGTAAGTTTGTGTTTAATTTCTGAGTAGTTGTGACATTGTTTTCCAAAGGGGCTGCACCATTTTCTATTCCTCTCAGCAATAGATTAAGTTTCTCATTTCTCCACATCCTCACTAATGATAGTTCTCTGTTTCACTTCTATGTCCATCATAGCCACGCCAGTGGGTATCAGGTGCTACATCATGTGGTTCTGATTCGCATTTCCCAAACACCATGATAGGCGCCCTGGTGGTACAATGGTAAGCACTTGGCTGTGGACCAGAGGTTGGTGGCTGGAATCCAGCCAGTGGTTCCGTGGGAGAAAGACCTCGCTCTCTGCTTCCATAAAGACACAGCGAGAAAACTCTACGGGAGAGTTCAACTCTGAGAATCACTCAACAGCACCTAACAGCCATCACGATGCTGCTGAGCCTCTTCTCATGAACTCACTGCCATCCCAATAGCCTCTTTGGGAAAGGTCTGTTCACGCTTGTTGCTCATTTTATATTGGATTGTTTTTAGGTCTGGGGTTGGGATTTTTGTTTGATAGATGAGTTGTAAGAGTTTTCAATATATTCTAAATTCTAGTCCTTTGTTGGGCATGTGGTCTGTAAATACTTTCTTCGACTCTGTAGCTTCTTTTGTCCTCTCCACAGGGACTTTCAGAGTAAACACTCTTAATTTTGATGAGGTCCAATCTGTTATTTTTCCCTTGATGGACTGTGTTTGGATGTTAAGTATAAGAAAGCTTTGCCTAGAGCAGTGGTTCTCAACATTCCTGATGCCGAGACCCTTTCATACAGGTCCTCATGTGTTTTCTTTCTTTCCTCTGTATTTTCATTGCCTTCTATTCTTTAGCACCGTCTTTGTCTTGTTGATTGCATTACAGAATTACCTCCCCATCTATTAGCCTTGGTGGAGTAGTAGGAGCCCTGGTGGGGGACTGGTCACACCTTGGGCTGCTAACTGCAAGGTTGGCAGTTTGAAACCACCAGCCACTCTTCGGGGGAAAGACTAAGCTTCTCCTCCTGTGAAGAGTTCCAGTGTCGGAAGCTCCCAGGGGCAGTTCCACCCTTTCCTATAGGATTACTATGAGCCGGCATCTACTCGGTGGCAGTGAGGTTTTCGAGTCTCTATTAGTCTGTTTTCTTGCTCATGTCACTTTTTGTGTTCTGTTTCTCTCTCCCCTAATGGTGTGTCTGATGAGCTCTTTCATAATGACAAGAAAGTCTTCTGTCTGTATGTATAGTTTATTTTTTAAAATCATTTTATTGGGGGCTCGTACAACTCTTATCACAATCCATACATATATCCATTGCGTCAAGCACATTTGTACATTTGTTGCCCTCATCATTCTCAAAACATTTGCTTTCGACTTGAGCCCTTGATATCAGCTCCTTATTTTTCCCCTCCCTCCCCGACCCTCCCTCCCTAAACCTCAGATAATTTATAAATCATTATTTTTCCATGTCTTACACTGACAGATGTCTCCCCTCACCCACTTTTCTGTTGTTCATCCACCAGGGAGGGGGTTATATGTGGATCCTTGTAATCGGTTCCCCCTTTCTACCCCACCCTCCCTCCACCCTCCTGGTATCACCACTCTCACCATTGGTTCTGAAGGGATCATCTGACCTGGATTCCCCATGTTTCCAGTTCCTATCTGTACCAGTGTACATCCTCCAGTCCAGCCAGATTTGTAAGGTAGAATTGGGATCATTATAGTGGGGGGGAGCATTTAAGAACTAGAGGAAAGTTGTATGTTTCATCATTGCTACATCGCAGCCTGACTGGCTCGACTCCTTCAGGAGACCCTTCTGTAAGGGGATGTCCAGTGGCCTGCAAATGGGCTTTGGGTCTCCACTCCGCACTCCCCCTCATGCACAATGATATGATTTTTTTGTTCTTGGATGCCTGATACCTGATCCCATCTAAACATCATGATCACACAGGTTGGTGTGCTTCTTCCGTGTGGGCTTTGTTGCTTCTGAGCTTAATGGCCGCTTGTCTACTGTATGTATGTTTATTAAAGCAAAGTCAAGCTGGGAATACATAGGATGCTAAATTGACAGATGTAGAAAACCTGGTTTCTTCACCACTTCATAGACGTCACTGCAATGCGGTCCGTCCTCATTGTTGCCCCTGCAAGGTTGCTTTAAATCTAAAGGCCATTCCTCCATCCACTGCCTGCTGCTCTTTGGTTTGCTTGCCTGCGTTTGTCTCCGGTGTGCCTGTTTCATTATGGCTGTTACTCATTGATTTACTTGTTTTTCTCCTTGAAAGTCATGGTGATCCTCAGAAATCCACCTCTTCTTCAACTGAGCCAAGCTCTAATGTAGTCCTCTAAGTGTATGCCTCTTAGTGAACGCTCTCACGCTCTAGACCGGGGATAACTGACGGTACGACGGGGAGCACTCTGCTTCTTCGCTTTGTGCACCGCTTCATCCTTGCTACAGTGTGCGTGGCTTATTCGGTTCTCTTTACTAATTTCCTCTATTGATTCCATTCTAGCTTCAAGGAGTTACATTTTCATTTCTAGGCATTTTCCTTAGTGGCTGCTCCTTCCCCTGCCACCCCACCCCCTGGTCCTCCCATTGTCCCCTCCTTATGGAGTTTTGACTTCTCCTTCTAAATCTCTAGTCATTATTGTGGGCATACAATTTAGGGTATTGATTGTCCAATGTATTGTGTCTGTCACTTCTCCCTCGTGGGTGAACTTTCCTGCTTCTAAAACCTCAAAGTTCATTTTAAGGGGACGCCAGTCTTCTCGGCAGCATCGCAGTGGGTCGTGTTGCTGTTTTGTGTTGGTGGGGCTCTTTTCCTGCCAGATAGCGTGCGATTTTAAGGACCCTTGATCAGTTTTGTGTTAATTTCTTACCTTTCACATAGGCAGGGTCATGGAAAACCTGCAAGACGAAGAGGCTTCCAGATCCAATTTCTCATTAAAGGTCTTCGGATCCTCACTCAGTGCCACGGAAGCATAGAAAGACTTCCTTGCACGTCGCTGAGCCATTGAACAGGTTTTCCATATTTTTTTTTCTTCTGAAGAGTAGAAAGCCCTGTGAGGGTAGTCAGTTGAAGCAGGATACCCCACATGGAACCAAGGCTTCCTCTGGGTCCTCAAGTTCCAGTCCAGGTCCGCTGTCTTCTGCAGAGCGGCGACACCAGGTGAATCAGAGTGCTCCAGACTCTCTGATCATGTCAATTTATTGTTACTTCAGTTGAGCACGATTTTTGGCTTTTTAATTGGGGAGGAGGTACTGGGAGTGGAGGGTTTTGCCCCCAGTATTTTATGTTTTCTTTTTTTAATAAGGGGTCTGTAACAGTTCAGTTGGCCATCCTGCCAAAACCCAAAAGGTTAGTGTGCAGCACATTTTCAAGCCTGAAAATAACTGTTGTATTGCTGACATCTCTTGAACAGAAGTCATATATTTGTAGCCCACGGGATGAATCCAGCCTACAGATGTGTTTTATTTGGCCTGGATATTTCTGGCCCACATGAGATGGTTTTCTGTTGGTTTTTTTTTTTTAATTCTCACTTTCGAAGCCAATTTTTTTTAAAAAGCAAGGGATTTCACCCAAGAATACAGATTTTTCCAGCTTTTTGTTAGAAAATGGAAAAAAAAATCTGGCAAGAGCCGGCCCATCTTGTGCTGCGGTACAGCCCCCCAGAGCGGAAGTGCACTTGCCTCCCTAGTCAGGGTACATGCTCGTCCACGTCCAACCTCTCTCCTACTTCACTGTGTTCCCTCCCAGCCCACTTCGCCCATTCACATCACCCACCTGGGCTCCACAGATCTTCCAAGTTGCTATCCCTGCCCTTGACGACAAAGTACTTCCAGGTAGGAATCGCTCCAGGAGACTGGAAGCGCCCTGTGGGCCAAGAAGTATGGCTGCCCTATTCACCATTCCACTCTCCACCAGGCTTGGGGGACAGCCGTCAGTACGTCTGTGTGCTGAGTGAATGAATTACAGAGTGGCCGTGTTACTCTACAAACACTGAGCAGCCCAGCCGTCCAAACAACGCCGTGGCGGAAACCTCTCCTGCCTGTTGGCGAGGCTGAAGCCCTGCATGTTTATATCCTGAGAGTCGTCGTGTCTTAAGTAATCACAGGCAGGGATGTAGCAAGTGGAGGTTTGTTACTCATTTCCCATATGGTTTTCAACAAGTCTCTTAATTTTCTTCTGCTGCCAACTCTCCTTTGGAGAACGGGCAAGAATTCTTCTCTCTTCGAGGGAATAACACTAAGCCACCCCGCGTTTCCCAGACAAGCTGTGCTCAGTCTGCATGTGACCCCGTGGTGTAAGAGCCAGTTTTATGCATCAGAGGCAACATGGGAGAGTCTTAAGTGCACCTGGAAAGAGACCGGGGTATAATTTCCAGAGATGGGTTATTGAATGACAGCTTCCCCCCTTGGTCCGGGGAGAAATTTAATTTGACGAGGACTCAACACAGGAAGCATTTGCCGATTAAAAATATGTCTAAACAGATGTTCTGCCGAGCCTGGAAGAAGGCGCTTAATGCAACTGTCGTTATTGGATTTTCTTGGATTACTACTATCTGGACTCAGAGTCCAAATAGAAGGATGTAATTATTTATTATGGCTGAGCGTCCTGCATTTGAAGAGGGCCTCAGGGCGGCCAGGAGGATTGAACACGCTGGGGGTGGGGCAGGGCGGAGGATAAAGCCCATTTAAATTCTCTGCCTCTAGAAATGGACCCTGGACTCTGTTGGAACAGAGCGGCCATTCCTATTCAGGTTCCATTTCCAGTGGAAGGCACAGCTGTGTCATCAACAGAACCAGTCCTGCCACAGCCTTCTCTAGCGAGGAACTGTGCTTCTCAGAGGGGGGAACAAGTCACCCAACGCTGGAAATAGGCTCCTTAGCAGGCCAGTCACTTGCATAACTCTCAGACCCCAGGAGGTGGGCAAACCCCAGCCTTGCCCTGGAGCAGCAACTCGGAAAGACTGATGCGCAGGCCCTTGGTAGAAGGGAGGAGTGTACTGTTCTGCACGATGGTTTTTCAATCCGACTGTACATTACAACCAACTGAACTTTGAGAAAAGTCCAGCCCCGGTTGTTGGCAGGGATGTGGAGACACTGGAACATGCATCCCCTGCCTGTGGAAAATGGGACAGCCACTGTGGGAGAGTTTGGAGGCCCCTCGGGAAATTCAATGTAGGAATCACCGGACAACCCAGCAACCAGCAAGGCCTTAGTGGTTGGAAACAGGAACATGGATGCTCAATGTATGCAAACCAGGCCCACTGCTGCCAAGTGCATCCCAACTCATCAGGGCCCCGTAGGAGAGCAGAAGTGTTCCCCATCCCCGCCCCACCCCCGAGTTTCCAAGGCTGGAATCTTCCTGGAAGCAGACCCCTCTCTTTCTCCCAGAGAGCGGTGAGGCGGAACCACCCAGCCTAGCACTGAAGGACTGCATTAGTCACAGTTACTCTGCACAGAGAAAAGTGGGGTCCCCATCCAGGCCACCTCGTGGACGATTCTTGACAACATCGTGCTGCGTGAAATAAGCCAGCCACGAGAGGGTGAGTCTTACCGATGCCCACTTCCAGGTGATATGTAGTGGAAGACGGCACTCTCTAGAGGAGGTCAAGATCGACTGGGGATTACCAGGGGAGAAAGTGGGAAGGAAGGCAGGAAGGAAGCCCTGCTTAGGGGGCACTGAGGGAAATGGAACCATTTGGACCCAGTCAGATACGGGTCATGGTTGCACCGATGGCTGAAGGTGATGAATGTCCCTGATGTAAACATACTGACAGGTGTTTAGGGGTGAGAGTATGTGTTTACCACAATTCACAACAACTTGCAAGATTCGATAGAAACTCCATCGGGAAGTTAATGAATGCTGACGAGAAGGAACAACTCCCAGGAGGAGAGCGAGTACAGTTAGAGCACTTGAAGCACGTGGTCAACAGCAGGACACGCGGAAACTGGTGAACTGCTGTATGCTTCGCAGGGTGTGCATCTGGTGCCCTGGTGGCGCGGTGGGTTAAACATTGGACCGGTAGTCAGAAGGTCCGAGGTTCAAAACCACCAGCCTCTCCCAGGGAGACAGGTGTGAGCTGGAATTGACCTGATGGCAGTGAGTTTGGCCCTTTAGGATTTTTGTTTGTTTTGCAGTGTACAGTCTCAACAACAACAAAATAAAGAAAACGTCAAGGAAGAAAAAGAAAGCCATGCCCTGAGATTCAATTCACTTGTCCTCCAGTGGAGTCAAGGCCCTTGTCATTCTTACAGCGCTCAGGTGACGAGAGAGCTCAGGGAGGTTGTTCCAGAAGCACTAATACAGCCCCAAGGGTAAGAGCAAGGGGCGGGGGCTCTGGGGCTTGCCTCAAAACAAACAGGGCCATTTGCTGGGTGGCCTTGGGCAAGCCTTTGGTCCCTCGGCCCCTTGCTGTGTGCCAGCTGGTGGTGCTATGAGCAGGGACCCAGGTGGAGGAATGCTAAGCATCTGCTTTGGGAAGGGCTCTCTGAGCTCAGACCACTGAACTCACTAGGAATCCGGAGACCCGCTAGAAGGAGGATCAACTGTCAGTGAGGCTCAGCGGTGACCCCAGATACGATGAGCTAAGTGTCATCCGGGATTCGAGGTCTGAAGAATGCTGTGCACCCCCACCCCCTTGGAGGGAACCCTGCTCTCCAGTGCAACTCGATCCCGTTATGATTTGCTCCGCCGAAAAGCCCAGCGGGACAGTTCCTAAAAGCAGAAGGCCCGTTCTTTTTCATGAATGTGGTTCGGAACATCAGGCCCCATCCAAATGTCACGGCTTCATTCCCGGACCAGTGACCCAATCCGTCTCATTAATCCCATTAGCTGGTTTGGAATGCTTGCCAAACATTCATCTTGGTGGGGGTGGGGGAGGGGGTGTTGAGTGGCAGGGGGAAGCAGCTCCTTGGATTAAACCGTTGATGGGGGCTGCTGAGCGAGCAATTCTCAGAGACCACCCCTTCCCTCGGAGCGGAAAGCATAAATCCGCACCGTCAGGGCTGACGGGAGCCACATAATACCCGAGAGAAACCTGCTGCTGAAGCCAGGGGGCTGGGGGTGGGGGTGGGGGGTCCCTCAGACCCTTTCTCTTGCTTGGGCAGTCTTTTTTTTCCCCCTAGGGGCGACACGGAAGAGGGTTGCGATTAAAGTGGAATCAGAGACGGATACAGCTGGTCTCGTCTTTCTTTAATTCTAACGAAAATAAGAGACACCCCAACCTGGCACTCAACAAGGTCCCAGAGAGGCGGGGATGGGGTGTACGGAGAGGCGGGCTAGAACAGGCTGCCCTGGCGTCCTGTTTGGGGTCTTCTCCCCCTCGGCGTTGCCCTGGATGCTTGAAAAGCCAATTGGCAGCTGCCGCCATACATGGCGGAGGGTTTTGGCCTGATGCTTCTCAACCCAACGAGGGTCGTTTGGGAGGATTTGGGCCGCTTCCATGATGTCTGTGATGGTGGGGTGGGGTGGGGGTGGGGCAGTGAATATGTTTCCTTACAAGCCCAGGCTCTCCTGTTGCAGTCTGAGCCCTGCACACGCAGGCGGAGCCGGGGCAGCGGCTTCATGGCAACAGCAGCCTTCCTCCTTCCTGCCCCCTAGCTGTGTTCCTGTGCAGCTGTTGAACAGCTGTGGGTTCCCAGCCCTGAGCTGGAAGACGCACTTTTCGCCGCTGGATCATATAATTCTTGGGGTGGGAGGAAGGAGAAATGAGGGCACGGCGGCAGGCCTCGGGGATGTACCTCTTAAGTTCTAGGCACCTGGCTGTGTGCTCTATGTAAATATTATTTCTAGCTCTCACCCAACCTCATAAAAGGAGATGGAACAAATGATCCAAAGGTCAGGGTCGCTAAGTGGCCGAGCTGCGTACTTACACCTGGATGTGTGGCTTACTGTCCAGGATTTAGGTAGAACCCACACTGATGAAGACTTGTGATACACGCACGAGTCCAGCTCAAATCCAGTGCCTTCAAGTCAGTCGGCAGTGTCCTTTTATGCCCATCCGATTGGGACACAGCAAGAACTCTGACAATGTCCACTGCTGGCGAGCAGTTCAGATGACATAAGTCTCCAAACCAGGGCATCAGTGTGTCCTCTCCCCTCTGGAGGCCAGTGGTATCTAAAGGGTGCTTCAAAAAGCTTGTGAATAATGGAATTCAGAGATTGTGGCATTCTTCCATGACCTTTGTGAAGCCTCCTCGTATGTCTCGCTCCGTGAACCGGAGGGGGAGGAGGGTGTAGAATAGGGCAGAAGTGCCCCTGTAGGAACTCTGGGTCCAGAGCTTCAGTGGCCTGGCCACTTCCTCTTCCTGTCTCTGGGCAGCCTGCCGGACGAGTCCAGTGAGGATCTGGGGAAAGGGGCACACCCCAAAGCTCCAAGGAAATGGGAATTGTTATACCTATGACATGTTGTCTAGAAATCTATTAAAAACACATGGAGGGCGTAAGGACAGATGTTCCAGAATGTTTGCTGCAGGCCTGCTCACAGTGTGGCAAAACTTGAACGGAAACGAGTGCGGGAACGAGGGACAAAAGGAGGGACAGAAAGGTAAATCTACACCAGGACTGTTTTGCAACGTGAAGAAAGAATGAACCGAAGCCAAGCGCCTCGAGGTACTACTGATGAGCGAGCAGAGCAAGATGCGTCGCAGGATGGGAGTTAAACCCAATCCCATCTTAGCGGGTTCTGCTGTTAGCTTCCATTCCCCCCCCCCCCCCCCGAAAAAAATGAAATATTGATGAAGACATGTGGTCCCACTTTGAAAAAAAAACCCAACAACAAATCAATGACACAAGTCCATATCTGTATCTATGTGTGTATGCATCTTTGCGTAGGTATGTGCGTGTGCCTCTGGACGTATTCATGTGTATGTGAATAGCAGGGTATACAAATATATATACATCTGCAGGGGCAAATATTAAGTTGTTAGTATCCATTTCCTGGAAGGGGGCGATACATTAGAAAAAGAAGGGAAGGGGTAGGCCGGGTAAAAAGGAAGAACACCTTTAAAGAAATCACAGCGTGATAGAACCCACATGGATGCCACACACGGTGGCTTCGAGTCGATCCCAACGCCGCCCCCTCGGGCAGGGGAGACCTGCTCCACGGTCAGCGTCATCATTCTCCGGAGGAACAGCTGGTGGAATTGTGGGTAAGCGGTCCTGTGCTTAACCCACCGTGCCACCAGAGTCCCTGTGTCTGTGTGTGGAAACCCTAAAATCACATTAAAGCAAAAAGGTGTACAAGAGAACCAATCGTGGCTTCCATTGCCAGGCCACAGAGACATCCCCCAACCTCAGCATCTCCTTTTGCCTCGCAGGCGGTTTGATGTAGAAATGCCCGTGACCACGAGCCCTAACTCAGCAGAGTGAAATTCTGTCTTCCAGAGCAGAAGCTTCCCCACAGTGAGACGCTTCACCGCAAGCTCCAGGCTGCTATCTGCGGGTGTACCTGCAAGCCCCCCCCAGAGCTCTTGTTCACCCTGCCCTCAGAGCGCCTTGCCCCCACCCCCCTTGCTCACTCATTCTCACATGTACCTAAACTCCGAACCCCTCCTGTCACCCCTCTTCTCGCTGGCTTCGATGAATCAGCCAAACATAACAGAGAAAAGTCAAGGCAAGAGAGCAAAGGTTAACTGAAGGCCTTGCCGTCGGTGAGCTACCAAAGTCGGCCTTCCTTGGCTCCGTCTGGCAGCCAGCCAGCCCCACTCCACCAAAGGCAACACGCCCTGGTGCACACAGGCTTCGGTGCGTGGAGGCCCGTCCCAGGCAGTAGGATAGCAGGTAAAAGACACAATAAAAGGTACCCAAATGTCGGGTGGGGCCTCACATTACCCTTTCTGGCTCCGTCGCTGGAGTTGGTGGCTGGAGCGTTCTCGGATGGCGGATCAGGAAGCCCACCTGGAGAAGTAGAGAAGCAAAGGGCATGAGGGCACCCACGGCCAAGCAACGAGGGGGCATTGTTTCGGGCAGATCAGAACCCCAAGTGGGCGGGTACAGGTTTGTCCTTCAGAAGTTTGTTGCATGCTTCTGGAAGGTTCTGTTTCATACTCAAGAGCAGGGCTCTAGAGTCACAGTCAACTCTTTGGTTACGGACATGTAGCTCTGAAATAGAATTTCATTGGTTTGTAAACATATATATTCCTAGATCTCGGGTATTTTTTAATCGCTGTGAGGGATAGGATTGGCTCTTCTGTCTCAAAAGTTCACCAACCCTTGCCCCTCGAGCCTCTACACCAGCTGGCGTTGCACACATCACCAAAGAGAAGTCCCTTCCTGCCCTCGCATCGGGGTGAGTTAATGAAACGTTTGTCCAGATATAGCAGGCTAATGTTTAAGTTGATCATTTTGTGTGACCCAAGAATGGTGTTATGGACAGGCACATGGCCTTTGGCAGTAAAAAAAATTCCCTACCCTTGCACTAGAGCATAAAGAACCTGCTTCCTTACCACCACACATGAAATTAACAAAAGAATGCAAACATTCCTTTCCTGGATCTGTGCTGGGTCGTGCTGAAACAAATTTACAAACTTAACAGTGAACCCCTAGGTCAGTGCCCTCACCTCTACCTCCATAAGAAAGACCGATGTGAGGCTGTTGCTATAGCTATATGGAGCAGTCTGGCTTTCTCTTGGGGCCAGTGTCCTTTGAGGAAGTACTGTTTGCTGTATAAATTGTTGCTCGCTGACTTCAAGTCAACCCCCAACTCATGGTTACCACATGCTGACCGATCCTGCTCTATCCCTATGATCAGTTATGACCCACAGGATGTTCATTGGCTAATTTTCAAAAAGAGACTGCTGGGACTTTCTTCCTAATCCTTGTTTCTCTGGAAGCTCTGCTGAACTCTGTTTAGCATCTGTGGCAGTTACATAATCTCTTGTCAACTTGTGAAGGAGTGGAGTCTAGCCTGTCAATCAGGTCACAGTTTGATGACCTCATTTGGAGGCGTGAAGGAGATAAATAGCTCACTGGGGGCCAGACCGACTCTCTCTCTGCTTTGTCTTCCTGCTGAAAGCCGCATGGAGCTATGCTGATTGTAGCCAGAGCCCTGGAGCTGGAGAAGCCACGTGGAGACCCACACTAGCGCTGAGATGCTTCCACTGTCACTGGATCCACAAGACTTTCCACCCACTGGCCTGTGATCTTCCTGCATTCAGCATCATTGCATGGCTGCGTGAGTCTAAGGAGGAGTTTATAGACTAGTATCAACATATGGGGCAATATTGTATTATGGATTTGATCTGGACTGCTTTCTTAATGTACAGTTGCTCTTCGATATAAAGTTCTCTCTTACACACATTTGAGTCTCCCTGGATTTGTTCCTCTAGTCTACCCAGACTAACACAGCATCGTAGCAACAAGCAAGTCTCCATTGAAAACCAAGGGGGTTGTTGGCTATGGATGAGGTGCAATGGATGGTGAAAATCCTTCTGCGGAACCACCGCAGCCCTGCTTGATACATGGAAGACTCTTCCTCCCTCAGGGACAATGAGGCCTGCATTCCTCTGACTCACTCACTCGCTCATTCACTCACTCACTGCCATCAACTCGATTCTGACTCATAACAACAGGGTAAAACTGCTTCTGTGGGTGTCTAGGACTGTCATTCTTCCTGGGAGTAGAATAGCCCCATCTTTCTTCTACAGAGCGGTTGGTGGTTTCAAACTGCTGACCTTGCAGTTAGGAGGCCAACCTTAATCCCCTATGCCACCAGGACTCCTGTACCTCTGCCAGTAGCCATCATCTTTAAGCAAGCAAACATTCGTCTACACCAGGAAGCCAGTCAATCCCCATCTATCTATTAAAGCTACGAAGTCCCTGGAAAAGGAGCCCTGGTGGCCAAATGGCTAAGTCCTCAGGGACAAGCCAAAAGATCAGTATTTCAAACCCACCAGGCAGCTCCTCAGGAGACCCGCCTTTATAAAGATTGAGCGGTTCTACACTGGCACACTGGGTCACTCTGAGTCTGGGTTGACGAGGGGGCACCCAACCACAACAACCCGTGCCTAGAGCAGTTCTGGGCACTAAGAGCCAGTCGAGCACGAAAGAAGCTCCTGTCTTCAAGGTATGCCATTCTCCATAAGGAGTTGGACAAAGCCCCGAACCAAACAGCAGGTAGGGGAATAGGATTGGCGCACTGCCGGGAGGCTGCTAAAGACGACTGACTCTCTGAGGTAGTGCTCTCTTGGTTGGGACTGGAACGAGGAGACAGACTCGGGCACGCGGAGACCTGGGCACGAGCATCTGGAAGAAGGGAGAGCAGGTGCCAACCTGGATGGCGAATGAGCTCCCTGGTTGGGAGTGGACAGTGGAGGGCAGTGGCAACAAGTCCAGATAGAATGGCCGGGCTCCATTCTGACAGGATCCTTCAGGAGGTGGCAGGCAAGACATGATGGATTGGGATTGATGTTTTCCCAACTTCTCCCCGGGTGTAGGTGAGCAAAGTGGAGGCTGGGCCATCAGTTAGAAAGTTTGTGATCAGGCAGATGTTGAAACAATGGCGGCCTGGACTGTATGGTGCAGTACAGTCGAGATGGGGAAACACAGTACACTTGGAATACAGCCAAAAGGAGAGTTGGGAGGGGAGGAGCCTCCCAAGTTACATATTGGGCTGTGAACCACATGGTCAGCAGTTCTAAACCCCCAGCTACTTCTCAGGAGAAAGATGAGGCTTTCAAGGACGGTGAAGAGTTAGTCTCAGAAACCTCACAGGGGCAGTTCTACTCTGTTCTCTTGGGGGATCATGTGAGTCACAAGTGACAACGGGTGAGAGCTGACAGGAGTCAAGAGGGGCCACCAAGGACTTTGAAAGTCAGAGGGTGAGCTGAAGAGGCTTGGGGCGGGAGCAGATGTGAGCACCGAGACTGTTGTTGCTAGCTGCTGGCAAGTTGACCTCCACTCATAGTGTCCCCATGTGACTGCGGCACCGCCCCATGGATCTCCTAGGCTGTCCTCCGTAGGGACGCAGCCCACCAGGCCTTTCTCCCTCGAGTCCTGCTGGGTGGGGCTATCCCTCTAGTTTGGTGATTCGCAGGAGAACATTTAACCAGTGCATCTCCGGGGCTCCTGGGATAGAAGCTTGCTGCTTACAAGGCTGCTTTCCCAGACCCCCTTTGACTCAGATGAAAACATTCGGTGGCATACAGAGTTCAAGCCCATTTTACAGAGGAGGAAACTGAGACACAAAGTGTTATAGCCCGGGGTCCCCAGGAAAGCTGGAAGCTGTGCACCCGGCGATCTTTTTAAGTCCCACAAGCCTCCAACATTGGGTTGGCCATTGACACTCAATAGAGTCCTACCCAGCATCCCTCTCCCTGCCCCTGCCCTGAATAGCCACAAACCAGCAGACCACATCCCCTCTCTCCATGACCCGGACACGGCAGGGGCTGCAGCTGCCGCAGCTCCTGTTGAGAACGGTCCTGCTAGAACCAGGCAGATGGGAGAGGCTCCTCCCCTGGAGCTGCATGGTGTGTGTTGACATCCTTGCGTGCCTGCATCCGGCTTGCTCCTTCTGCCGGCTCTCTGGCCAACTTGGAATCGACTCACACACTCCCTGCAGCTGCCGGAGCGTCTGCTGCCAGCTCCCTGCCCTCTGGGAATTCTTCCACTTGCAATATCATTTCCTTTCGGGCTAAAGGTCAGGGGGAATCCGGAATATTGATGGCAGGAGAGTGCCGTGTGGGGGCTGTAGGAGCACCGGAAGCAGAAGCCCCCAGTCTGGCTGAGCCTGGTCCGAGGCTGTGGACAAGGTCTCAGGCGTTCATAGTTTGCATCTGCCAAATGGGCTCTTGTAAGGACAAATGAGGTAGCGGGTTGGTTCAGGCATTCGACAAATATTTATCAAACACCTGCTACATGCCAGACACCATTCCTGCTGCTAGGATACAGCGCTGAACACACTTTACCCTGACCTCATAGAAATTATGTTCTGGCGAAGGGTGGTGGGGAGGAGACGGTGAACAAACAGGCAAGTAAATACATGAGTCTGTTGTTGAGAAGCACTGAGAAAAAAATAAATGAGAGTGGGCAGACACTGTCAGGGATGAGAGAGCTGCCCTTCCACATAAGGTACAAAAAGACAAGGCTGACCAAGTGACACTTGAACAGTGGGCTGGAGAAAATGAATCCAGAGAATCTGGCGGGGGGGGCGGTCTGGGAAAGAGCATTCCAAACCCAGGGAACAGCAGGTGCAAAGGCCCTGGGGTGCGCGTGGGCTGGACAGGAGAAAGTTGGGTGTGACCGAAATGGACTGGGTGAAGGAAGGAGGGAGTGGTCAAGCCTGATGTCAGTGGGAATGGAGGGTCTGGAGGATGAGACCCAGAGGAAGCCCAGTTTTGAGTGTGTGGGCTTGCATCAGCACGAGTTCTGTCTTTGGACAGGAGCCGAGAGCAGGGATTGGGGTTCAGAATGAGAGTCCGTGTTATCTCCAGAAGACCCACAGCAGGGAGGGTGGGCCTATTCCTATAAAATGGGTTGAGAGGGCAAAAGCCTCGGCCCAAAGGATACCTGGACACAGCCCTGGTCCAGGGCGCACTGGAAGCTGTGCTTGAGGGACCCAGACCGGAAGAAATCCTCACCCCTGTGGTAGGCAGAGGAGGGGAGAGCACCAAGGACCTCAGACGCCCTTGGCAAGCTGGCACTTGGGCTAGCAATAGGAGCAGAAGGGAGAAGGAGGGGAGACTGGATGCTCCCCCAGGGAAGTCTGGAAGGAGGGAAGACTCAGTGCCCATCATGGGCTACGAATGGTGTTATGTGCTTGAGTTTCCTAGCTGAGGTCTCACTGCTGGCAGTCATGAAGTCCCTACGAACATCCCATTTTACAGATCAGGAAACCGGGGCTCCCAGAAGTGCAGTCGGTCACCTGTCCTAAGGATACAAAGGTAGTTGGTAAATACTGAAGATTAGAGGCAGACCCTGTCTGACTCCAGACATGAGAACCAGTAGGGTCCTCGTAAAGGCTAATTATTCCCCAGGAGGATTGTGAAGTAGTCAGGGACAGAACCGGGGGCCCTGGGCAGTGGCGAACACAACCCCCTTCAGCCAGGCTATAGGCAGGCCTAGTGGGTGAACAGTAACACCAAGAAGGGCCAGACTCCTTAGACCATTCAGCCACTCACTCAGTGCCGACTGATAACAACCAACCCTACAGGACAGGATAGAACTGCCCCTGTGAGTTTCTGACCCTGCAACCTTGTATGGGATTAGAAAGTCCCCCTCCTCTCTCCTGGAGCATCTGGTGGTTTTGAACTGCCGACCTTCCTGATTCCAGCCCAACGTGTAACCACTATGCCACTAGGGATCCTTTTAAGCTTCAACCACAGGCACGTGATTGGGCCGAGTCGTCCCAGGGAGAGAGCCCAGAAAGCAGACATGGAAGGGAAAGAAGGACTGTGGAATCGGTCTACACAGGAAAGGAGGAAGATGGGCACAGTTACATCACAGGCTTGGCAGGGTCACAGACCCCGAGTAAGATGGAAAAAACAATAAAAGACTTTAGAAAGAAGAACACCACAAACCCCTCCTCCGTCCTCCCTCTACTTGAGAAGGTTTTTCTCAGGGCAGGAAACCTACTTGAGGTTAGAGTGTCTGCATTCCCCGGGAGAAAGCCTTCCAGGACGGCTTCTCCACAGGGCGACTACCAGCTCCAAGCATGACTCAGGAGCCCTGGTGGCATTGTAGGCTCTGCACTGAGCTCCTAACCACAAGGTCAGTGGTTGGAGCCCATTCAAGAACGAAGAGCTGGCCCGCAATGAATGCTCAGGAGAACAGGGGATGGATGAGGGTCCAGAGTCAAGTTGAATGAATTTGTTTAAAGAGAGAAGTCAATCACGTCGAGTTCAGTCTTCCTGGTAGGATGATCTGTCTCGGTGTTTGCAGAGAGGGGAGTCGAATATTCTTGAAACAGTGGCTCGTCATCTTGGCGGACCTTTAGAGTCACCTGAGAAGCTATTATTGAACTAGTGCTATCTCTGGTACCAAATTCTTTATTATTTTTTCATTGTTCTTGAGTCCATTCCAGCCCATGTGTAGCCAAGGAGAACTGCACTTCTGAGGTTTTTTGAGGCTGTTTCCCTCTTGCACGCAGATCACCAGGCTTTTCTTCTGAGGTGCCTCCGGGTGCGTGCTAAGTGTTCACCTTGACTCTTTGTAAGTAGTGCTGTTACCTCCCAGGGGCTCCGCTTCTGGTATCCAACTCACAGCAGCCTTAGAGTACACAGCATCACAACCCCCGTAGGGTTTGCAGGAGCATCCTTCTCTCTAGGACAGTGGTTCTCAACCTTCTCATGCTGGGACCCTTTCATACAGTTCCTCATGGTGTGGTGGCCCCCAACCATGAAATTATTTTTGTTGCAATTAAACATACAACTTTCTTCTAGTTCCTAAATGCTTCCTCCCCAACCACTACCATGATCCCAATTCTACCTTACAAATCTGGTACAGATAGGAACTGGAAACACAGGGAATCCAGGACAGATGATCCCTTCAGGACCAGTGGTGAGAGTGGCGATACCAGGAGGGTGGAGGAAGGGTGGGGTATAAAGGGGGAACCCACATTTAACCTCCTCCCGGAGGATAGACAATGGAAAAGTGGGTGAAGGGAGATGTCAGACAGTGTAAGATATGACAAAATAATAATTTATAAATTATCAAGGGTTCATGAGGGAGGGAGGAGCGGGGAGGGAGGGGGAAAATGAGGAGCTGATGCCAGGGGCTTAAGTGGAGAGCAAATGTTTTGAGAATGATGAGTGTAATAAATGTACAAATGTGCCTTACACAAATGATGTATGTATGGATTGTGATGAGTTGTACGAGCCCCCTATAAAATGATTTTTAAAAATTATTTTTGTTGCTATTTCATCACTGTCATTTTGCTACTGTTATGAATAGGGCGACCCTTGTGAAAGGGTCATTACACCCTCAAAGGGGTCCCAACCCACAGGTTGAGAACCGCTGCTCTAAGAGCAGTGGGTGGGTTCTAGCTGTTGATCTTTTTTGGTTAGTAGTCGAGTACTTAACCCCTGCACCACCAGGGCTCTGACCTCTGCTGTGTTATCGTTATGTCAGGTGTCCTGACCCCAGGTACAACGTGACACGTGGTCCTGTGCCATCCTCACAATGGTCACATTTGAGTCCATGGTTGCAGCGACATGTCAGCCTATGGTGTTGGAGCAGGGGTGTGGGGCTAGGGGGCTCTTCTCCTCTACCAAGCACAACGTCCTTATCCACGGACTAGTCTCTCCTGAGACCATGCCCAAAGTACACAAGCAAAGCCTTGCCATGCTCACTTCTTAGGAGCATGACCAGACTTCATCCCAGACAGATTTGCTTGTTCTGCTGCCAGTCCATGGTGCCTTCCATATCCTTCCCCAATACTACGGCTCAAGCGCACCTGTTCTTCTCCTCTGGCGGACTCAGGGCCATCGGGTCCATTCTGACCCACAGCAGTCGAGCCTATAGACCCAAGTAGAACCGCCCCCGTGGCTGGGGTGCATTTCAGGAGTAGAACGCCTGGCTGTCTGGAACATGGCCTGCCCATTAGGATTTTTGGATTTTTTTTTTCCAACGGCTCCAGGGTGATTTTAAGATCCAACCCAGGTTGAGATTCACCATTCAGAGAACCCTGTTAAATGAAGCATTGATTCCTGGGATTTTCTTACCACTAACCTCTCCTCTCCCAAGCCCTCCAAGATGGAAAGACTTGGTGGCTCTGAATGGTGAGACATCTAACACTAAGAAAAGCCGATTCTCATGTCTCAATTGATGGGAATTGTTCCCCTGTTTGGCCCAAGTAAGCGAATGAGGAAGATGGGTGTGACTAGTTGTAACTTAAGTTGTAGGCATCAGGAGAATAAGAGAAATGTAGTCCAATGTCATGGGGCTGGGGGGGGGAGGAGCAGGATGGCAGTAAGAGGGGAGATGCTTGCCGTGTCGTATAGGCGTGTATTTTTCCTTGGATGTGAATACAACACAAAAATTTTTTGGAAAAAATCCTAGATCCCCATATTTGATCTTTGGTTAATTATCTCTTCAGTGAGAGGATATGCAAAGACCTTATAGATTTCATTAGTCACAGAGCTGTATTCAAACGCCTCCTTTGCATAAGAAACCCAGGCTTACAGCTGGGCTCTGGGAAAGAATGCTCTTCAGCCATGAAAAGAGAGCTCTGGGCCAGTTTTTGCTCTCTCTGCCAGACACAGAAGGTCAGCCACCCTAGGACGCCCAGGGGCGGCTGAAATGTTTCTCTCCACAATTTGCAATTCAACCCCCTAGTTTCCTTTATGAACAATTCACTCAATTCAGAGTTGTTCTTTTTTCTAATTTGCCATATAATTCACCTCCCAAGTTCAATTAAGAAGCAATCTGTTAGCAACTTTGCGAGCAAGCTGCTTTTCTTTGGGAAAGCCCAATTTTCTTCCGCTCCCAACAAAAAGTACCCTAATTATATGCATCATATGAGACATTGATGTACACATTACACCCCTTTGCCATAATGAGTGAAAGACTAACTGTGCGCCCCCAAAACATCGACGCAGAACAGGAAGATCTTTCCAAAACCCACGAGGATGGTTCCTTAGGTTAGTAGTGTCTGTTTGACCATCCATGACCATGAACATGAAGGATCATTAATAAACAAACTTGATATTAATTATTCAATCCATCCATCCCTCTCACACTTGGACCTGGATTTTCTTAACACAAGAACTCTCTTTTTAACATTGTTGTAAACACGTATGTAACAAAACACAAGCTATTTCAACATCTCTACATGAACAATTCAGTGAGATTCACTATGTTGAAAAAAGCACTTAACCATCACTGCTTTCCAAATATTCCCTCCATTCTTCTCAGCAGCTCTGTGTCCTCTACCCAGTGAAAGGCTTTCTCGTCAATGCCCACTCTTTGCATATACTTCACAGGTGCCATTTGATCCTCCAAAGCAGAGCTGGAGAGCCCCTTTCCTTCCAAGAGCCATTTGGAAATGTGTCACATCATTCCAGGGCCCCACTGGTCAAATCTGGGGCTCTGGTGGCATCGTAGTTATGCACTGAGTGGCTAACTGCAAGGTCGGCAGTTTGAAACCACCAGCTGCTCTTTGGGAGAAGGATGAGGCTTTCTATTCCCATAAAGAGTTCTACCCCATCTTCTTGGATCCCTAAGAGTCAGAATTGACTTAATGGAAGTGAGGGGTGGGGGGTGTTGTTTGTTTGTTTGTATGCTTGCTTGGTTTTCAGTTTAATGTAATGGCTGGAACTTGCTTCTTTGGTGAGACACATGATGTGAGCTGGTATTGATAATTTCATGGGCCTTATGTGGCCCTCAGCCTGGGCATTCTCCCAACCCTGCTCTGAAATGGATTGTTATCCCCACTACCAGACAGGGGGACTGAGGCTTAGAGCAGTGAAGACACTGCTGGAGACACACTACCATTGGGTAGAAGAGCTTAGGTTCTCTCCAGATTAGCTGTGTCAAAGCCCCTGGTATGGATCGGCTGCTCATGAACTCGGCTAGCCAACCTTAACCCAAACCCATGGCCATGCAAGTTGACTGACCCTTGGTGAGTAAAACCAGGATAGAGGAAGGTGAAAGAGTTAGCCTGCTATTATTCGAAATACAAGAAAGACAACATAATCCAAAATGTAGCCGCCCCAACTCTTGTGGTCAAAATTCCTTTTAAACGTAACGGGTAGGAATGATCTGCTAACTGATGGATGCCTTAAGCAAGGCCATTACAGACAGGCAGCCGGACAGGAAACATCCTCCATTCAGATAAGCAGTGGAGCACACTGCTTTGAGGGGAGGGGGGCGGGGAATGGTAATCTGGACAATATAACCGTTGGGGAAATGTAAGTGTGATTAATTGTTTCCTGTGATCATTACAAAATCTGCTTTTGTCACCTCATGCGGACTTAGGGCATGGAACTTGCTTGATTTTCACTGGATTTTTGAAGCAGTTTGGAAGCGACAAATCCCACTGTTCCCTTTTGTCTCGAGCTTACAGAAAAACCTTAAACGTTCCTCGTATCAACCTGGTCTCTGTCTTTGGCTGGAACGATGACCGGCAAGCCCGGACCTTAACTGCACTCCAGAAGGGTGGCAATGGCTGATTTTCCCAAAGGAAATCATCAGGCTTTTCTGCCAAGTCACCTCTGGGGGGTGCTCAAACCACCAACCTTTTGGTTAACAACCAAATGCTTCAACTGTTTGCAACCCCAGAGAGTGGCCAACTCCACTCTCAGGCTTACTGACTTCTTCAGACCTGTGCTCGCAGCTTAAGGTGCCAGGGTGGCACAAAGGGTTAAGCGGTCTCCTGCTAATGGAAAGGATGGCCATTCAAACCCATCCGTGGGAGAGAGGCCTGGCAGTCTGCTTCCCTAAGGATTGTAGTCTTAAAAAACACGCTGGGGCAGCTCTTCTGTGTCTCATGGGGCTGTTATGAGTCAAAACCAACTCAGCCCCACCCAACAACAGTCACAGCTTTGACCCATCAGAGGAAAAATCTGACATTTCAAAAAAAAATGTTTTTTTGTTTGAGAAAGGACAAATAGTCTCTAGGGATCTCCCTTCCACCATTGAGCTAAAGCCAACTCGGGTGCAAAGCAATGCTCTAGAGCTGAGCAGCGGCGCCCCACAGGCTCTCGGGGCTGTACGCCTTACGGAAGCCGAGTGCCAGCTCTTCCTGCCGTGGTGCAGCTGCCGGGGCAGACTCTGGACCCAACTGCTGAACTGTGGCACCAGCAGGACCCCATCCTGGTCAGCTCCAACAACCACCACATCACTACAATCCTGAAAACCACTTTATGAGAGGAGCACAGACAGAAAGCCAATGTGTAGAGGAGGGCAGCACATGTACAAATGTGCTCGATACAATGGATGGATGGGTGGATGGATGGATGGATGGATGGATGGATGGATAGGTGGGTGGGTGGATGGGTGGATGGATGGGTGGATGGATGGATGGATGGGTGGATGGGTGGATGGATGGATGGATGGATGGATGGGTGGGTGGGTGGGTGGGTGGATGGATGGATGGATGGATGGATGGATGGATGGATGGATGGATGGATGGGTGGATGGGTGGGTGGATGGGTGGGTGGATGGATGGGTGGATGGATGGATGGATGGATGGATGGATGGATGGATGGATGGATGGGTGGGTGGATGGGTGGATGGATGGATGGATGGATGTAAGAACTTTAATAAAAGGTTCTTTTTAAAAAATCAGTCTTTTACTAGTCACCTGTTCAGTAATGGAATGCCTGCTGTGGGCTCAGCTTCTGAGGGCAGGGTGGCCAGTGCCTTGCTGCACGATGCCTGCGTTCTGGTGGTGATGGGCCATCCAGTCAACTCCAACTCACAGGGCCCTGTAGGACAGGACAGGACTACGGCTCCTTAGGGTTTCCAAGACTGTAAGTCATAATGGGAGCGACAGTCCAGGAAAGAGAGCGTGATCAAAGAGATGGAGAGAGTGTGTTGTGGGGGCCGGGGGGGGGGGCTCAGATGAAGTCTCTGAGTGGGTGGCGTTGGAGTGGAGACCTGAGCCATGAGAGGGCCCTATGTGGGGAGAACTTCCTTTTGCAAGAGAAAGCAGCAAGGAGTGTGAAGCCCACGATGGGAGCGGGGCCAGCCCATGCAGAGTTAGTCAGTGCTGTCCTTGTCTGCGCGCTTGGGGTGCCCCTCAAATGGATTCGGGCTCCCGGCACCCCGTGTGCCAGGGTAGAACCGGTAGAGCTTTCTCCGAGACGATCATCATTACGGGAGCGGGCTGCCTCGGCTTTTCTCCTGCAGGGCCGCTGGGTGGGTGCCAACTGGCAATCGACAGCCTTAGAAACCCCACAGCGCTGTACTCTGAGTCAGAAGGGAAAACAGAGGCTCACGAATAAGTTGACTGAGGTCACTCGGCTAGCAAGTGATTGAGGTCGCCTTCAAACGAGTCAAACTCCAGAATCCATGCCCCTGAACTCTGCCCGACCAGGCAAGGCTGGCAGGGGAAACTACTGCAAACGCAGTCAGAAAACAACTTGACAAACGCACCTGCAGTGCGCGGTAAACGCTTTTATTAAATGCATGTGCTCAGCCGAGCTTTTATTGAATCATTAGAGGGAAAAAAATTGAAGACCAAGAGACTTTTAGGAATGAACTAGGCAAACACCAGGGTGATCCATACGCATTCCAGAGTGATTCAATGCCAAGTAAGTTTTCAGCCCATGCCAAGTTTCAAACTCTACAGAAGGGAGAGGGAAAGCAAGTTAACGATCGCTGGCGGATTTGTTCCTAGAAGGCGTTAATATTGGCGAGTGTGTAGTAACATGGGCATCTTAGATACTGCTGGTGGAGGAGGAATATGGTTTGGCAAGGTGCATCAGAGCCCTTCCAAACAGGCAGGTCTTTTGATTTAATAAAGTGACTTCTAGATATCTGTTGTAAGAAATTGGCAGGGCAGACAAAACATGTTTATCTCAACATCCTTTATCCTAAACTCAGACTGTCCCAACCATATTTCCACCTCCAAAAAGTGCATGGATAAATAAATTATGAAATAATGGGATATTACACAGCCTTCAAATGGATTACAACTCAATGTAAAGAAAACAAAAATCCTTTCAGCTGGACCAATAAGTAACATCATGATACATGGAGAAAAAGGTTGAAGTTGTCAAGGATTTCATCTTGCTTGAATCCACAACCAATGCTCACAAGGAAGCACTCAAGAATTCAAATGGTACATTGCCTTGGATAAATCTGCACAGGACCTCTTTAAAGGGCTGAAAAGCAAGAAGTCACTCTGAGGGCCAAGAAGCACCTAAGTGCCTTCTATGTATGTGAAAGTTTGGCATTAAATAAGGAAGACCAAGAGAAAAACTACGCATTGGAATTATGGTGCTGCCAAAGAAGATTGAAACCATGGTCTTAGAAAAGAACAAACACGTCTGTCTTGGAAGAAGTACAGCCAGAATGCTCCTTAGAGCAAGGGTGGACAGACTTTGTCTCGTGTACTTTGGACATGTTGTCAGGAGAGACCAGTCCCTGGAGGAGGGCAGCAAAAGAGAGGAAGACCCTGGACCAGATGGATTCTACTGTGGCTATAATGATGGCCTCAAACAGAACAACTGTGAAGACATAGTGCCAGGCAGTGCTTTGTTCTGCTGTACAGAGGGTCATCATGAGTCGGAACCAACTCAATGGCACCTAACAACAACAACGTACAACTTTTTTTAATGTTTCAAAAAGCACTTTATTAGAACTCCAAAAGTAGGTTCTGGAAATTGTATATTCAGGGTAATTGCAGCTTTTTTAGTTCAAACATATACAAAAAATAAGGTAAAAAAGACTAGATGAAAATGCCCACAATGTTCATAATGATTCCTTATATCTGCATGATGTTTGGGAGTGAAATTTTATTTTCTTATATGCGTTTCCACCGCTAGCCTGTCAGTTGGTTTTACGGTGGTGCCTTGTGCATCCTGCGATGCTAGAACCTATTTCAAATACCAACAAAATCATCGGGGTGGACAGGATTCAGCACAGTCTACAGACCAGGCAGACTAGGAAGGAGGACTTGGCAGCCTACTTCTGTGAAAACTGGCCAGTTAAGTCTTACGAATAGTGATGGAACACTGATATCCGATATCATGCCAGCAGCTGAGTCTCTCCCATTGGAAGGTGCTCCAGATACGACTGAGGAAGAGCTGCCTCCTCAAAGCAGAGTTGACATTAGTGATGTGGACGGAGTTAACCTCTGGGGGCCCACATGTGCTGATGTGGCGTGACTCCCAATGAGAAGAAATTGATGCAAATACCCATTAGAACATGGCATGCACAAAGCATGAATCTAGGGGGTTCAGACATTGTCAAAAGTGACATAGAGCACTTGAAGTTAGCTCTCCTAGGCATTCGTGAGCTGAAATGGACTGCCACTGGCCATTTGGAAGCTGGCAGTCTTAAGTCTACTATGCTGGGAATAAAAAATTCAAGAGGAATGGCACCACATTCATCATCAAAAAGGACATTTCAAGATCTATGCTGAAGTACAATTCTGTTAATGTGAAAGGCCCACAAGAAAAAACAAGCCCCTAGTTGTGTAGTGGACAACACATTGGACAGATAGCCCAAGGTCAACAATCTGAACCCACAGGGCACCCTGAAGAAAGATGAGGATTTCTGCTCCTATGAGGATTTAGAGCCTCAGAAACCCACAGGGGCTATTTCACTCTGTCCTATAGTGGTCGCTATGGTAGTTACATCACCTGGTATCAACTTGAGACTTAAGAGTGAAGGGGTGGAGGTTAGCCTGTCAGGCAGGTCTCAGCTTGATGACCTTATTTGGAGGCACTAAGGAGATAAATAGCTTGCTGGAGGTGGGACACAGGCTCCTGACGTTACTGACAATGAGCCTGCTGGAGCTACGCTAAGACAGCCAGAGCCCTGGGAGCTGGAGGAGCCACATGGAGACTCCTCCCAGTGCTGAGATACTTCTACCGCCACTGGATCCACAAGACTATCTGAACCAGGCTGGGATGTTTTCTCTCTTTTTGGGGGCGGGGGGGGGGGGGTGTTCTTAATGTACAATTGCTTTTTGAAATAAAGTTCTCTCTTACACACATATGAGTCTCCCTAGATTTGTTTCTCTAGTCAACCAGACTAACACAATCACTATGAGTGGAAATCAACTTGATGACAGTAAGATTCTGTTTTGTTTTGAGTAGACAAGGAAGAACAGCTAACACGACTACTATTCAAGTGTAAGAACCAACCACTAGTGTCAAAGATGAAGAAATAGAAAAGCTTCACCAACTTCTTCTGTTTGAGACTGATCAAACATATAATCAAGGTGCGTAAATTACTATTGGTAACAATTACAACCAATGCTGACATTGAAAACAGAGAAGGATCACTACTGGGGCATACAGCCTTGGTGATCAAAGCGTTACCGAAATTACATGATAGAATTTTGCACAACCAATGGCCGATTCATTGACTCTATTTTGCTTGCTGAAAGTGAAGAAGACTTGAAGCACTTACTAGCGTAGATCAAAGACTACAGCCTTCAGTGTGGATTATACCTCTAAGCGAAGATAATCAACGTCCTCAAAACCAGACCGTGGAGAAAATACTGGATTTGTCAAAGACTTCATTTTATTTTTATCCAAAATCAATGTACATGGAAACACCAGTCAAGATAGCAAACAATATACTCGTATTGCATTGGGAAAATCTGCTGAAAAACACAAAGTAAACCAAACCCACTACCGGCGAGTCTTCGCTGACTCATCAGGACTCTACAGGGCAGAGCAAAGTGCCCCGTGGGGTCTCTAAGACGGTAACTCTTGACAGGAGAAGACAGCCTCATCGTTTCCCTCAGAGCAGCTGGTGGGTTTGAACTGTTGACCATTCGGTCAACAGCCAATGAGCAACCCACTATGCCACCAGGGTGCCTCATCTGTTGCAAAAGGCCTCTTTAAAAAAGCAATCGAAGTTGCTGAGGACTAAGAGGCAACTCCCCCAAGCTATAGTATGTTCATGCATGGGGCAGCTGCACAATGAATAAACCTAACACCTTCACTTCCATTTAGTCCCTGCTGAATCACAGCCCCTTCCTGTGAGTTTCCAAACCTGTAACTGTCACTGGAATAGAAAGCGCAGACTCTCCAAAGCATAGTGATCCTCTATATAGGGTTTTTGAGGTTGTCAATCTTTATAAGATCAGGTGGCCTCATCATTCTCCCTTGGTATCCCTGCTGGGTTTGAACTGCCAGCCTTGCAGGTACCAATCCAACTCCTATCTGACAGTGCCACCAAGGCTCCAGTGAATAAAGAATATCCAAGAAGACTTGATGGGGTGTTTGAATTATGTGCACTGCCAGAAGAGCAAACAATTCTGTGTTGGGAGAAATACAGCCAGAACACTCCTGAGAAATGAAGATGGGGAGACTTTATCTCATGTGCTTGCTATCGGGCGGGGCAATCTCTGGAGAAGGGCATCATAATTGGTAAAGTAGAAAGCTGGTCAGAGAAAATTAGGGAGACCCTCAGCAAGACAGACTGACACAGTGGCTGTCACGATGGGCTCAGATGCACCACCGACTGAGAGAAGGGAGCCGGACAGGGCAGGGTCTCATTCTTCTATCTACGGAGGCGCCACGAATTAGAACTCACCAACAACATTTAAAAACAATAATATGTTTTCTGTGATTTCCAATCTTGCTCATCCGATTACTTCTATAATCAGAAGGGAAAAAATGTACTTTTAATAGATGAACAAGATCATAGCATGTAGTTTTCCCAAGAACATGTGTTCTGTACCTTTGTAGTACACATGCCCGCATGCACGTGCGCACACGCATGCACACCGATGGTTGCCAAGGAAACCTTTTTAATGGTTAAGACACAGAGTTATGTTTATGCAGATGGAAAAGCTGTCGTCCAATCTTTTTTCCTGCTCTTTTGTTTAGACCAAGGAAGGAAAAAATAACGAGTCCACACTAGAGCAAGACAGAGCGAGGGATGCTCTTGAGTGAAATGTGAAAGCATCTAAGTCATGCCTTCCTCAGAGGGGGCTTGGGAGGCTCGTGTGACACCCAATCGTCCCTTTTCCAGGTGAATGGACAACCATCTGTGTTGGGCCGGTGACTGATAGGACCTCGGGGTTCGCTCCAGCCCCAGGCAAAGGCTGGTGGGAACTTCCTTGAGCATG
The DNA here is from genome assembly GCF_050624435.1 of Tenrec ecaudatus. Classification (NCBI taxonomy): domain Eukaryota; kingdom Metazoa; phylum Chordata; class Mammalia; order Afrosoricida; family Tenrecidae; genus Tenrec; species Tenrec ecaudatus. The sequence continues at coordinate 81,072,118 of NC_134545.1, forward strand.
CGGATCTGAGGTCCTCCCCTTTCTACCACCTCCACTTGGAACTCCATGGCACCTGCTCTTGAAATCTCTGTATATGCTAAAAAAGGAGTCCTCGTGACACTGTCAAGTATCACGGGTCCATGAACCGCAAGGTCAGCCCTTCAAATCCACCAGCCGCTCCCTGGGAGAAGGTGGAAGCGATCTCCTCCCGTTACGATTTGGAGTCTCGGAAACCCTACGCAGGGTCCCTATGAGTCAGAATGAACCCACTGACAATGGGTCCCTCACCCATTGAATGTTGGAATACATTTCCCTCAGACTTCTGCTTAGGAATGCTCTGGGAGCCCCTGTGCTCAACTAGCCTGGAACCTCCAAGCATCTCGGGATGCCTGGACTCCAGAGACCCTTGTCCACATAGTCCACATCTTGCCTGCCCATCCTGGCCTTGGCTTCTTGGCTCATTTTGTTATTTACTGCTGCACAGCAAACCATCCTTCCGATCATAGTAGTTTCAAGAATAACCATTTTATGATTGCATATGATTCTGTGTACCAGGAATTTGATCAAGGTATCGATTGGGTCTTGGTCCACAATGTCTGGAGCCTCGGCTGAGCTGGCACACATGGCTGGGGGTGATGGTTGGGATAGCTGCCTGGAGCCACCTGTCTGGGACCTCACTTCTCACTGTCAGCTTGGTTCTTCACTTCTCCTCCAGGCACCTTTTCACCTGACCCTCTTTGATGTCCTCCCAGCAGGTTAGTCCCCACGTTCCAAAAGGAGCCTCCATGTGTAAACACTAAGCCCCTTCCATCCTCCTTACTTGTGTCCTATTGGCCGAAGCAAGTCCTATGCAAAAACCCAGGGACAGCGAGGGAGGGAGACACACTACTAGAAAGTGGATGTGCCAGCGAGGGTCACCAGGGACACCGGTGATTTGAAAGGCAGACCCAGAGGTCAAGCTCTCCAGTCAAAATGCCTACCGGCGCGCCTGCACGTTGCCTCTTGATAAAGTAAGTTCATTAAACCTTGATGTTTCAGTTTCTTCATTCAAAAAATTTGGGGACAAGAAGAGTATTTACTTCATATGACTGTTATGAAGATGAAAAAAATATAATACATACAAAGTATAGAAGATATAGCGTCTGGGGTCTTAAAGGTTTGAAGATAAACAAGCAGCCATCTAGCTCTGAAGCAACAAAGCCCACATGGAAGAAGCACACCAGCATGTGAGACCACGAGCTGTTGAAGGGATCAGGCATCAAAGAACAAAAAAGTCATCTCATTGTAAATGAGGGTGAGTGCAGAGTGGAGATTCAAAACCCATCGGTAGGCAACTGGACACCCCTTACTTAAGGGTAGGGGAGGAGATGAGCCAGTCAGGGTTCAGGGAAGCAATGATGAAACATATAACTTTCCTCTAGTTCTTAAATGCTTCCTCCTCCCCCCACTATCATGATCCCAATTCTACCTCACATATCTGGCTAGACCAGAGGATGTACACTAGTACAGATAGCAACTGGAAACACAGGGAATCCAGGGCGGATGATCCCTTCAGGACCAGTGGTGAGAGTGGCGATGCCTGGAGGGTGGAGGGAAGGTGGGGTAGAAATGGGGACCGATGACAAGAATCTACATAGGGCCTCCTCCTTGGGGGATGGACAGCAGAGAAGAGGGCGGGGGAGACATCGGGCAGTGTAACATATGACAAAATAATAATAATTTATTAATTAATGAAGCATGAGGGAGGGGGGAGTAGAGAGGGAGGGGGGAAATAAGGAGCCGATATTAAGGGCTCAAGTAGAAGGCAAATGGTTTGAGAATGATGATGGCAACAAATGTACAAATGTGCTTGACACAATGGATATATGTATGGATTTTGATAAGAATTGTACGAGCCCCCAATAAAATGATTTTTTTTAAAAAAGAGGTCAAAGACTGCCTGGCACCCAATCAGCATTCATTAGGCATTAGCTGCTACGACTACTGTTATTATCATTATTGAAGGAACGCTGGTGGTCGTGCGAGCAGGTTACGCACTGGGCTGCGATGATGTCTGTGGTCCAAACTTTCCAGCCGCTCCGTGGGAGGGAGATGAGGCTGTCTGCTCCCATTCAGCCTCAGAAGCCCCACAGAGTTGCTCTAAGTTGGAATATGGCAGAGGGCCGGGTTTGGGTTTGGGCATCGTTATTGACCCTCAAACAGAAGTCGGAAGGAGCAGATGGGCTGAAACAATACACTGCGGGGACAAGACATTTTATAACGGAAGCATCACAAAATCAAAGGAGAACGCCAAGCTCTTTTTAAAAAAACAGACTTCGTGGAACCAAGGGCAGGCCGGGCATCCACTGAGAGAGATTAGCATTAGTGACAGGAAAACACCCCACGGGACCTGGGCAGGCTGCTTCTTTCAACCTTGCTCCCTATGGGGCTCACCCAGAACAATGAGGTATTAAACAAGGGTGTAGCAAGGAACTAAAGATGGACTTCTTAGAAAGAGATCTAAGATATACTTTAGAAAGAAAAGACTGGCGTGACTGTGTTACGTGCAATCTCTTCTTTTTCATTTTTTTCATTAATTTTCATTGTAGAACATCATCTTCATTCTTCTACGCGTCCTTATTCGTTCCCCATTTCCCCTCAACATCCCCTGCCATCACCTCAAGGGACCATTAATGCACTGTCTTTGCAGATTTCCCAATCCTGGATTTCAGATGAAGAAAAGCGTGAACAACCAACAAACAGCTCTTCGTCAGGCACCTCTGAGGGACACCGCTTCAAGCCTCCCGGGTGGCAGTGGGCGGCACAGTGTTCTGAAATGTTTGGGTCACTGCAGCGATCTGGATCGGGAGAGGAGAAAATGCCCGGGGAATGGGCGCACCGAAAAGAGGACCAGCAGCAGGGAGCCTGGCAATGTGCTGCCATGAGATTCTTGAATCCCCCAGAGGAGTCGGAAAAATGAAGTTCATTTTCACCGGAAGCCTTGACTGAGAGCGGACCTCAAGACCTTGGCTGATCACCTGCTTTATTTGGTCTCCTTGATCCTGTGACTGGAAAGTGCGACCCACTGTTGTACTTGAAGAAATGGGGGGTCCAGGGCACCGTGTTTGTCAAGTGCAGCCCTTAAGTCGTAGTTGTCTGCCTTCTGCCGGCACACTTCTAACGTGTCACCCTTCCCGTCTACAAGCAGCTAACGCTGAGCAGCTCATCGCCCTCAATAAAATAACTTATTTTAACCAAAAGAATAAATAACAAGATTAACAAAGGAAACCAGATTTTTTTTTAAAAAAACCTCAATCAAAAAGAAAGCAGAACATACTGGAAACCAGTCCACATTTAGATAGATCATAAGGGGATCAATGACAAGGTGCTAAATTTTACCCTCCCGCTGCACCTGGAACAATCTACTTTCCAGGGCGGTCTGCCTGTTAGCAAGGGCAATCACATCCCTGGTCCAGCGTGAGAGGGGAGTCCCAGGAGCTTAATCCATGTGTCTTTCCCTGTCCCCCTTTTAAAAAACCGAAACAGCTTTACCATGGGTCTACAGGGAGATGACTACATGGGGACCTCACTACATCTGCCAGAATAGCTTTCCAGCACTCTCCTTCAGCCATCTCTTCTTCTGGATTAGCTGATTGCCCAAGAGGGTTAAGTGCCGCTCCTGGAGGAGAAAATGCCCAATTGGGCGGCGGTGCTTCTCTGGAAGAACCACTAGTATTTCCTGGCGACCTTGCTTGTGCCAAGGACTGTGGCTGCTCCTTTATATGTATTTTATCATCGAGTTCTCAACATGGTCCTATGAGGTGGAGGCTGTTGGAGAAAGCAGAGAAGAATCTAAACGGCATGCCTAAAGTCAGACAGCCAGGAAGAGGCAAATCCCAGGTGCAATCCCAGACCAGACTGATGAGGAAATCTCCGGGAAATCCCAGCCCCTGACTCTCCGGGTAGCTAGCAGCCAAAAGGTCACTTCACAAGGAGGTCTCTTGGTTCTTCAGCTTGGGCTGCGGCTGAAGGGGCAGGACCTCTTTTCATTGGTGGAGAGCGGAGGGTCTGACCACCAGTAGGGCAGCACAAGCCACAATGCTGGCAACAGAATTCCCAGTGAGAGCTCTCAGGCTCAAGCCAGGATTCAAACTGATGTCCCCAAAGACTGCGCAAGCTCCTCCTCAGGAGCAAACAGTGGCCCCCTCCAGACATGGCGTGCCTCCTTCGCTTCTGCCAGAGTTCAGAACCATCGGATGCCCTCCGCCATCCAAGATGCCAACCTCCTGACTTGCTCCACACTCACCTCAATGCGCACCGCTCACAGGGTGCTGGGTTCCCTGAGAGATGGACCAGACACTGCCCCCCAGCAGGAGTCATGAAGCACACAGAAGAGGGAGAGCAACCACCACCCCACCCCGACATCACCACTCCCAACCCAGGAGTCCCGGAGAGCTCTCTGGAGGTGGCATTGAAGGACAAGAGGGGTCTCGGCAACAGGAGCCGGGAGGCAGGCAGGCAGGACAGAACCTAAAGGGGAAAAGGGTCACTCAGTTGGTAGCACAGCATGATTATTTTTTTTATATCTGCGATCATTTGCAAAATCCTTAATCTCGCTGAGCCCCCGAGTCCTCAGCCCTAGACACAGGCACGTTTTCTGAGTATGAGCAGCACCAAGTGCGGCGCCTGGCGCATCGTCGGGACTCAACCTTGAGGTCATCGGAGGAGGCCTCAGCTGCTAGTTTCTTGGTGGCCAGATGGTGGTCTAAGCTTCGACCAGGGCCACAGCTATTCCAGTTCTTCCTCTAGACTGGCGCATTCCCTGGATGGGCCTGAGTTGACTTGAGAGATGCGGCTGTGGGAGGGCCGACCACCTCTTCCAATCTCCCCCAACCCCACCCCAGTGACTCCGCACTGTCACGTGGCCAAAGCTTCCACAGAGTCTGAGAGTACATCCCTGTTTTATTAGAAGGACGAGAGGGAGGAGGTGAAGACAGAAAAGCAAGTGCTCTCTCCGCCGCTGAGGGGCTGGTTCCCTCCAGTTCCACGGACCTGCAGAGGGAAGTGCTGGGCCTCAGAGGCCCTCGGGAGAGGCTTTGTTTTGTTTTAATTCAGCATTTCATTGGGAGCTCCTACAGATGTAACATTCCATAGTTCAACCACATCCAGCAGTAATGTACGATTGCTACCTCAGTCCATTTCAATCCATTTCTTTTCTTCCTGAACTCCTGATGTCTGCTTCCCTTTGTCCCCTCCCTCCCCCAACCCTATTCCCCAGGAATCCATATATATTCTAGTTCATTGACTTTATTATTTTAAGATCATTTTATTGGGGCCTCTTATCGTTCTTATAACAATTCATGCATCAATTGTATCAAGCATATTTTCTAAACATTTAATTTCTATTTGAGCCCTTGGTGTCAGTTCCTCTCTTTTCCCTCCCTCCCTCGTGAATCCTTGATAAATTATTATTATTTTCATTTGTTTGTTCCCCTGATTGGTGGAGGGGGGTTGTATATTGTGTTATTGTGATCGGTTCCCCCTTCTTCCCCTCTTCCCTCCACCTTCCCCTACCCACCTGGTATGGATACTCCCGTTTCTGCTCCTGAGGGGTTATCTGACCGGGGTTCCATGGCATGAGCTCTAATCTGTACCAGTGAACATGCTCCGGTCCATGTCATGAGCTCTAATCTGTACCAGTGAACATGCTCCGGTCCATGTCATGAGCTCTAATCTGTACCAGTGAACATGCTCCGGTCCATGGCATGAGCTCTAATCTGCACCAGTGAACATGCTCCGGTCCATGGCATGAGCTCTAATCTGTACCAGTGAACATGCTCCAGTCCATGTCATGAGCTCTAATCTGCACCAGTGAACATGCTCCGGTCCAGCCAGAATGGAAAGGACTGGGGTCATGACAATGGGGGTTGAGGAAGCCTCAAAGAAACAGAGGAAGAGTGTGTGTTTCATCAGTGCTAGTGTTCCCAGGTTGACTCATGCCTTCCTTGTGACTGCTCTGTGAAGGGATGTTCCTATTGTATTTTTCCCCCTATTAATAGTTTGGTTGGGTTTTGTTGGGGTTTTTTTTGCCATCTTACACAATCCAATGTCTCCATTCACATACAATTCTGTTGTTCAATCCCATCAAGTGGGTTATACAGTCACCAATGCTATCTTCTCCCTATTCCCCATTCCTCCGCCCCCTCTCTTCCTGTACCGTCAGGGAACCATTACTCCTGTTGCTGTTTCTGAAGGGTTATCTATCTTGGGTTTCATGTACCGAATGATCTTAAGTGTACATACACAAATCTAATGAGGTACAATGGATAAAAACCATAATAGTAAGGGGAGGACTAGATGATAGTTATGTGGTTCATCAGTGTTATACCACACCCTGGCTTTATCACCCCTGCTGGGTGGCCTTTCTGAGAGGGACTGTCCAATTATTTTACAGGTATGTTTTGGATCTCCACTACATCCACACCCCTTCACATTGATCTGGTTGCTTGTTTTTTAACTTCTGAAACCTCTTCCAGTCAACAGCTCCTGATCACACAGGCTGGTGTGCTTCTTACATGTGGGCTTTGTTGCTTTCCTGCTAGATGGCTGCTTGTTTAACTTTAAGCCTTTAAGACACCAGATGCTATACCTTTTAATAGCTGGGCACCATTAGCTTTCTTCACCACATTTCGTTATATACCCAGTGCCTTCAGTGATCGTGTCAGGGAGATGAGTATCACACATTGCCAAATTATTAGAACAAACTGTTCTTGTACTGAAGTAGGATTTAATTATGGGCCAAAGTCCATCTGCTTCCTTGTTGCATTTGCTCATATAGACATATATAAACAAGTATGCATCTATTTATATATTTGCATATATATACATATTTTTCTTTCCTCTTTCTTTTTTTCCTCCTGCCCCACTATCATGTTTACCCATCATTCCCCTCTCATTAATTCTTCTCCAATCAATTCGATTGACCAAATTCCTGAGAAAAGCTATACCCTCCAGGCCATCAATTTTATAACACTTGCTGTTCCCCTGTACCCATCGTTGTTGGCTCCCCGCTCACCAGGAGATTCCTTGAAGCTTCCACCTTGTACAGATTTCCAAGAGAGTCTAAGGAAAGGAGAGTGATTTCTGAAGGAGGGAGGAGGTGGGTACAGCAGCTGCGGAGCACCAGAAAGGCATAAGACCCAGAGTGCTTATGGGTGACAGCAGCCAGGCACCCAGGCTGGAGACTGGTGGCCAGTGGAAACCACGCCTCAAGCAGAAGGGAGGAGGGTCTGAAGTGGGCAGACTGTGAGGCCTCTGAGGAGGGTGGTGAGGAGAGCTCCGGGTGATGGACCCCGCTGGATGGGAGGGAACCTGGGGGGAAGCCGTGGTCCTCCCTCCGAGACTCGACGTCAGCGCCACTTGCTCATTCCTATCCTTGAAATACGACAGTAGCAGAGACGGTCCACAGAAGGAGTAGTTGCCACCAGAGGCCTGGGTTTACTTTAATTAGAACTGTGTACAACTGGAGCTGTATGCTCCACCGAGCTGGTTCCCACCCACAGTCCCCTGTGCACCACAGAAAGAAACACTGCCCAGTCCGCACAAGATCCCCATGGCTGCATCCATCGTCGCAGCCATGCCGTCAGTCCACCTGCTTGAGGGCCTTCCTCTCTTGCACTGCCCCTCCTCCTGACCCAGCATGATGTCCTCCCCCAGAGACTTGTCTCTCCTGACAACATGACCAAAGTATGTAAGACACAGTCTCGCCATCCTTGTCCCTAGCAGCACTCTGGCCATACTTCAGCCAGGGCCCACCAGCTTGTCCTTTTAGTGGTCCCTGGTGCTTTCGAGATTCCTCTCCAGCACCACAACGCAAATGCATCAATTCTTCTTCAGTCATCTTCATTCAGTGACCAATTTCCACATGCATAGGAGGCAATGGAAAATACCACAGTGGGGGTCAGTCACACCCTGGTCCTCAAAGTAACAGCCTTGCTTTTCCATACTCAAAAGAGGTCTTGTGCAGATTTGCCTAATCCAATGCCCTTTAGATGTCCAGAGAGCTGCTTCCATGAGCACGGACTGTGGCTCCAAGCAAGGCAAAATCCTTGACAACTTCACTCTATTCCCCATTTATCACGATGTTACCCATTCATCGGTCCAGTTTTGAGGATTTGGGTCTTTTATCACATTGACTTGCAATTCGGACTGAAGACTGCAGCCCTTGGATCTTCATCAGCAAGTGCTTCAAGTCCTCCTCACTTTCAACAAGCAAGGTTGTATGATCTGCATATAGCAGGTTGTTAATGAGCCTTCCTCCAATCCTGATGCCACATTCTTCTTCAAAATTCAGCTTCTCTGATGACTTGCGCAGTATCCAGATTGAACAAGCATAGAGAGAGGCTACAACCCTGATTTGCACCTTTCTTGATCTTAAACTATGCAATCTTCCCTTGTTCTGTTCCCACAAATGCTTCCTGATCCATGTACGAGTTCTGCATGGGCACAATGAGGTGTTCTGGAAATGCTGTTCTGCTCAGGACTATGCATAGTTTTTATGGTCCACATCGTCGAATGGCTTTGCATAGTCAATAAAACATACATAACCATCTTTCTAGTATTCTCTGCTTTGAGTCAAGATCCCTCTGACATCAGCGGTATCTCTCTTCTGAATCCATCCTGAACCTCGGGCAGTTCCCTGTCAATTACTGCCGCAATCATTGTTGCAACATGGCTGTTGGAACACTGAGATGTTTCAACAAGTGGATGAAACCCTGGAAGCACTCACTCATCCATGCCGAGAAGGTTGGAAAACAGCAAACTTGGCCAGCGGACTGAAGAGAACCAAAAGTGTGTCCCTTCCAAGGGAAGATGACCCAACAGAATGTCCAAACTGTAGAACAGTATCATGGATATTACATACAAATAAAATTTTGCTTAAGATCATCCAGCGGTTGCATCGATGCATAACTGTTTCAGAAGAATTACACAGGTTTACTGTAATTTCTAAACTCTGTAATAAAAATGAAGAGGCCATTCATGTTAGAGTATAACTGAGCTCCGTAGGAGAGTCAATGGCTGGTTTTTTGGACGTAGATCACCAAGGTCTTTCTTCCAAGACACCTTTGGGTAAACTTCAGACTCCACCGTTCCAGCTAGCAGCCAAGCTTTTAACCCAGAGACTCCATAGAAACATACACAACATGATAAAGCCACCTTCAGCACGCCGTCGGGAAAGGACATGAAATAGACAGTGTTGATCTTGTTAATAGACATTGGGGGAGAAAGTGGGATCAACCAGTACTTCCCACCCTACCCGAAATACAACAGAATGACTTGAACGAGTTAAAAAACTACACAAAGCAACCACGGAAAACACTACCCCAAACCAGAAACAATGTCTCCAAGCTGTGATGAGACATTTCCACGCTTCTAAGAAAAAGGGAATCTGCCTTGACATAACTAACCTCGACTACTTCAAAATACTTGTATATCAGAAATATTAGCAACCTCGTCACCAATACCAAATGGAAAAAACCAACCACCCATATGAGCGAAAAGATCTTCTCTGAAGAGCGTCTGAAAGGAGCTCGTGTCAGAAGTACATCCGGGGATGCTGGCATTCTCAATAACGTGCCATGGTCCTTTTGTATCATAGAAGTCCCATGATTGGTCCATCTCACTGACTCATCGGGGCAGGAGCAACCTCTTCTGATGCCAACACAACATGCGGGACCCAAACCCTCCCCTGCAAACCCAAGAATGCCCGTGTTTGCTCTTTTGGTTAGGTTCTCCCGGTGCCAATCGGAGCCCCTGGCTCTGGGTCTCACAGCAGGAACCACAGACTGACGACTCCATGAAAGGAAGAGACGAGCCTGCAGAAGGAGAGTCTGATTCCAAGATACGGGCAAGAACCAAAGCTGCAGGACCCTCCTTTCTTGATGGAGAAAAGTGGCTTCCACCAGTCTCAGGAGACCTGAATATGGAGTCTAAGTGGGGTGCCCTTGACCTGTTGAGCCAACATGCAAACTCAATTACCTGTTGTGGTGGAGGTTCATGCAAGTAAGACATCCGAGTCAAATAGGTAGAGAGAAAGGTGGATAGGGAGTGGTGGAGACTGTGGCCAATAAGAGAGCACCTCTCCATCCAGAGCTTAGCCTGTCCTTACACAACTCTGCCGATTGTTGCCAGGCGGGCCTGCTGGATTGGCATGGCCAGATCTTTCAACTTTGCAAGAGAAGCCAGAATTCTGGATTTTTTTTTCTATGAGAAATCAAATTTCTTAAATGCTGGCAGTGTGTTAAAAAAATTAAATCACTACAAAACAAACAGAACACATCTGCAGACCAGATTTGGCAGGTGGACTGCCTGCTTCCGACCTCTGGGCTGGAGGGGAAGTAAAAAAAGATGCCTGTCTTCGGGGGGGGGGGGGGGTGTCAAGGTCAGAGGAGAAGGGGGCTCCTTAGGTAGTGGCAGCCAAGGCCCAGGGATGAAGGAAGATAATAGAGAACCTGGGAGGCAGAGAGTAAGGAGCAGACAGAGCCAGGGTTGGGCGGGATAAAGACCAGAGGCTCAGGACCAACACGGAGCTGGGGATGGTTACTCAGTATCTGTGGCCTAGTGAGGGCCACTCAAGGGGACCAAGGAGGAAGAAGAGGATCAGAACACAGAGTGAATTTCCACCACCATCATCACCTTCTCTCTCAGGATCTTCTTGGAAACCACAGAAATCATGACCTGCAGACTTCAGGATAAACAGCCCCAGAAGAAAGGGGCTTTGCATGGGTCATCCTGCAGATCAGTCACAGCTTCACACCGCAGGGAGCCTCTTCCCAAGGTCACACCCGCTAGGCCACCTGCTGGCCCTCAAGCTATGTCTTCACCTTTCACAGTCCAACCCACACGTTCCCACTGAGCACTCAGTCTCTCCATCTCTCACGTGGCTCCGCTGAGAAGCAGTCTGTTTGGGTTTGGCTGTTCACTCTTCTCATTACAATCCCTCGCTCTTGGTTGTTGTCTAAAACGAGGCAAAGGAAGCGTGTAGCACTTCCCAGCACCTTAAAGAGACTCTTGGAAGGTCCTGGGTTAGATGGAACTGGCAAAGACAGGAGGGTTAGGCTAGCCTGCCACAGATAAATCAGTCGTCATGTATCCAGCCCCTCCTATATTCAGGGAGCTGCCAATGAAAACCGACCACTAGGAGTCCCACCCTACATTCCTACAGATAAGGAAACTGCGGGTCCCAGAATGGAGTGACACTGAATGTCTACCACACACGTGGGTAATGCTGAGGAGCGGGGGCACTGGCTTTGTCCACGAGCAGCTGGGTCACTATCATGCCAACAAGAAGACGTGTCGGTCGTAAATGCATTGATACTGAAGATTGGATTCTGATGGTCACAAAATGCACCCATTCAGAAAGAGGCCACGAAATGGAAAAAGGAGGGCTCATCCTTTATGAAAACCCAGAACATGGATTTGTTACATACACAGACTAGTCCAAATGAAAAATCTAGAAAGACCCTGTCCCTTATCAAAAAGGATCGACCACAGAGTTCTCTTTAGTCAGAACAGGGATGGTTTTTTTGTTTGTTTTTTTAACCTAAGCCACTGGTTCTGGATCATTTGATTGGAGAGCTACATAAATCAAAAGCCTCTAAGTATGAGTTTATTTCCTTCCACTCTACGTGTGGCAGTGACATATCTCCTGTCAACTTGGGAAAGGATGGAGTCTAGCCTGTCAATCAGGTCGCAGCTTGATGATCTCATTTGGAGGCGCTAAGGAAATTAATAGCTCACTGGAGGCCAGATACACTCTCTGCTTCATCTTCCTGCTGACAAGACACACGGAGCCAAGCTGATAGAGCCAGAGCCCGGGAGCTGGAGGAGCCACGGGAACTAGTGCCGGTGCAGAGATGCATTTGGCATTATTGCATGGCTGCCTGAGTCTGAAGAGGAATTTATAGACTGGCATCGGACTTATGGGCTTATATCGGACTTATGGACTTGATCTGGACTGGGATGTTTTGTTTGTTTGTTTTAATTTTATTTATTTATTCTTAAATCATTTTATTGGGGGCTCATACAACTCTTATCACAATTCATACATACATCAATTGTATAAAACACATTTATGCATTCATTACCTTCATCATTCTCAAAACATTTGCTCTCCACATAAGCCCCTAGCATCAGCTCCTCATTTTCCCCCTCCCTCCTGTTCCCCACTCCCTCATGAACCCTTGATAATTTATCAATTATTATTTTGTCTTACACTGTCCGACATCTCCCTTCACCCACCTTTCTGTTGTCTGTCCCCCAGGGAGGAGGTTATATGCAAATCCCTGTAATCAGTTCTCCCTTTCGACCCCACCTTCCTGCCACCCTCCCGGTATCACCACTGTCACCACTGGTCCTAAAGGGAACATCTCCCCTGGATTCTTGGTGTTTCCAGTTTCTATCTGTACCAGTGTACATCCTTTGATCTATCCAGATTTGTTAGGTATAATTGGGATCATGATAGTGGGGGTGGCATTTAGGAACTAGAGGAAAGTTGTACGTTTCATCGTTGCTATACTGCTCCCTGACTGACTAGTCTCCTCCCTGTGACCCTTCTGTAAGGGGGTGTCCAGTTGCCTACAGATGGGCTTTAGGTCCCCACTCTGTACTCCCCCTCATTCACAATGATATGATTTTTTTGTTTTTTGATGCTTGATACCTCATCCCTTCGACACCTGGGATGTTTTCTTAATATACAATTACTCTTTATATAAAGCTTTCTCTTATACACATATGAATGTCTATGGATTTGTTTCTCTGGTCAACCGGACTAACACACTACCTTCTGGATCAATTACTACTTAAACACGAGCAGGAAGCACAACATTCCGTTCAATAAACACCAATACTAACATGTACCTAGTGAAAGGGGTGGAAGGAGGCAGGGGCAGAATCAGATTAAGAAGAACCAAAGGAGGAAGTAAACAGAGATACGGGGCCCAGTCTTTCTGTATGACCAAACTGACAGGCAGAGAAACGGGGCCCGGTCTTTCTGTGTGACCAAACTGACAGGCAGCAATCAGATCCTCATCCAAGATGAGCAATCCCCAAGCCTCCTGAGGCTGTGTTCCCAAATGCCTTTTATTAAGGTGGCTGGTGGACATGCAGTTCACGTATTTTTCCATGAAGATGGCACTCTACAGGGAAGAAGAGAGGTGAGATGATCACACTCAGCACCAGACGCGGGGTTAAACTGGCGATACCACCTTCACTTCTGGGCACTCTGTCCCCCACGCTGTCCCCTCTGCAAGCCAGGGGCTGCTCGGCCAATTGCTTTTCCTTCTAATGGGATCCGAGTCACAGACAGGGGCCTCCCACCTGCTTCCACCTCCGACCTCTCCCGAGGTGTCTGCCCTCTGCTGGCTTACTTGTTGCTTCCTGTCTCTGGCAGCTGATCCACTCCTATGACTTCCGAGACATCGCTGCATATGTCTGCATAGCTATACATCTGATAGGTAGGAAGGAGTTCAACGGGAGACGCCTGAGTTGGGGGGGCCATGATACCCACTGAGGCATGGCGGCCAGGCATGGTGGAAGAAGAGGAGGCAAAACTAAAGAGAAGAAATACTTCATGGCCGCTGGAGAGAGAAGTCAGCTTTGTCTCTTCCTCTCCAATGTCTAATGCAGTTCCCAAGGTTGGGGGGCGGGGGAGAGCTCCACTCTACAGGTGGGCATTCATGGCAGAAGGCATTCTTGAACCACATTCTTTCCCTGGAGCGACCTACCGTAACCTGCAGCTCAAAGCACTTGGCTAGAATGCCAGGTACTGAACAGTACTGAGTTCGTCAGTCCTGGTTTCTCAAGCGAATCTCCCAATTATGAGGCAGCTGACAAGATTTGTGGCCCAAGAGGGACACCAGGATACTGGCTTCCTGGATAGCTATTCGAGAAGAGTCGCTGTCCTTGTCCCATCTGCTCCCCACCGTGGGTCCGGGTGGACTCTCATCCCAGTTTCTCCAAATGGTGGCAAATGTGATGGTCATTAAAACCAACCGAAAGGTGAATTTGCTTTCCCGACACTTCAAATTCTCAGTGAGTTCTGGCTTCCATCCAAGGCATAAATCAGCCCTAGAACCAGGCCCAGGGGAGGAGATGATAGGATCCTTATGTTGCGTTCTTTTTTTTTACCCCCTTCCTCAAAGCAGATGTGCACTTTTTCAGATGGCTCTTTATCCTCCCAACCATGTTACTAAGTTAGAAGCTTTATGGGCAGAATGATTGTTACGCTGTGCCTGGCTCTGGCTCCTCTGTCCTCCTATTAGCCCAGCCAGCACACCCTGACTGCCATCGACCTGTGTAACTCAGGCTTGGCTTGGAGTCAGCCCTGACCTCAGTCAGAAGGATTGAAGCAGATCGGGCTCGAACACTCGAGGGTCCTTGCCTCTGGTCTAGAGCTAACGTGGTTGCGTGGTTCGACTTCTACTTTATTTCCGAATCGAGTCCTTGCCTTAGTCTTTGAGGTCAACGCTCTGCTTCAGCGTTTTCAAGAACCACGGATCCTTTGTTTTATCGAAATGTCCACCATGGAAATGAAAGTCCTCTCTCATGCCGTTCACCTGGATCTCTGCTAGCCTGCACCCCACATCCGCATGGCCCTATCTGGTCCCTCCTCGTGCCCTTTTCCCCGGGCTGGTAGCCCACACCCTTTCTGGAATAAAAGTTGTTGTCTGGAACCCCAGCCCCGGGTGTGGGCTTCTGCCTGCCAGCCCACACCTCCTCTGGGAAGTGGATGCCTGGTCTCACTAGTGCTGGTCGGGATCCAAATCCCAGGACCTGATTAGAGAACACAGGTGCAGACCAAAGGGACCTTTCTATCCCTGGTCCTGCACCTCTCGGCCCGCCCCATGCCTTTGCTACTCCCAGAGCATTCTGGATCTTGTGTCCAGAAATAGCAAACATCTCCATCATGAAAGGGAAGGTGGATCCCGCAGTATTGTTGGTGCTGAGAACAAGAGGTCCCCGTGAGCGTTTGTCGTATGAAGGACGGGAGGCGTGGAGACAGGATAGAAGGGGAAGGTGACTGAGGCGGAGGTTGGTGTCAGAGAGGCAGCAGAGCTACGAGCACAGTCACAAAGGAAGAGTTTGGGACACGACAGAGGAGAAGTAAGTCCAGGAAAACGAGTGACCACTTTCTACACTGGGAACCAAGGAGCAGTCTGCTCTCGAAAGGAGAGGGGGTGAACTGAGTGGTCCGCTGGAGGACCCATAGGTCTTCGGAGAGGAAGAGGCAAAAAGGAGACCCGAGAAGTGTGAACAGGAACCTGGCACACACAGTCTCTCTGGCTTGTTGAAGACAAAACTCACGTTTCCTACCTGTGAATCTGTACGAAGGGTCCAGAAGAGACCCACCATTGACCATGGGGTCACAGATGTCCTTTGAGGATGGTTCCTGGACATTGTCTGGGCCTGCTCAGCCCCAGAGCATTTTCCTCACCGCCATCCCTAATCCAAGAAAGAGTCTGAGAGGAACTGCAATGAAGCCAACAGAGCTACTTCCACCTGGCCTCTTGGGGAAGCTGGTGAGCACATGAGGCTGCTACACTGTCCCTAAGCTCAGGCCCATCCACGGTTCAAAAGAGGTGGTCTAGCACCATGTATGTGACCAGGCTGATGCTAAAACTAAAGAGGGAAGGCCGAGAGCACACAAAGGCGGATGGCTGCTTATAGTCTGGTTGGCACTGACCGACAACCTGAGAATAACAGGGGGTGGGGGGTTGAGGTGTAGGCCCTGTACCCCTTCTTAGTCACCCTTGCTGGTACCATCGCCTCTCAGGGGCAGGTGCGAAGAGACCAACTCTTCAGCAATTTAAGGCAACAAGGCTAGTGGTGACATGAGCAATGGTTTCTAGAGGTTAAAGGCAGAGCCTGTGACATCAGACAAATGCAAGCCCTCATCGTGGCTCCAGCCCCAAACCACTTGAGTGACCCAAGACAGGTTACTGGCCTCTCTCAACTTTTTAGTTTGTAATTTATAAAATGGTGCCTACTGAGGGGAGCCTTTGTGTTAAGATTAAGTAAAACCATATGCCCAGCATTCTAGACATAATTAACATACATCAAATGGTAGTTGGTGTTTTTTGTTGCGTTGCTCTTATGAAAGGAGAATCAGCATCCAATCAATTTTCCAGATCTTTCTCGGGCCAACTTGGTGACTCATGAGACCGACTCAGGAGGAACAGGGAAATCTGTGTGTGGGGGATTGAAACAGAGATTTCTCACGTGCTGATCGGGGTCTAAAGCCAGGGTGTGGTGAGAGAACACTGGGGGAGACCGAGATCCCGAGACCCCAAAGAGCAGCCAGTAGAACACCTCAATGAAGAATAATTCCAAGAGTCCTGGGTATTTAAGAAGTGTGGGCTCCGTGACAGAGAGGTGGACCAGAGGCAGACAGAAAAGCTGGCAAAGAGAAAGCTATTATTTATTGATAGCTTTATTAATATTGATAACTTTATTAATATTGATATTATTTATTGATATTAAACCTTGGGACAAATGCTTCCCCCACCACAGTTATTCACTCCCCCAGCAGGACAGATTTTATTACCCCATTGTACCAATGAGGAACAAATTGCCTTACGTCCTTTCACTAACAGAGTGCAGCTGCCACACTCACGTGCTTCATTGTGAAGTTTTGCAAGGCCCAGGTGTCCACACGAGGCGAACACTTTCAACAGACGGAAAGGGGGGGGGCAGGGGGGGGGAAGGACTTGGGGTCCAAATTCATAGCAGGCTCCACAGAGCAGGGACCTCTCTTGGAACTGCAAGCAAAATTTTGCATGTGAACATTTTTCTCAAAGACGGGCTGGTGACGTCCAGCAGCTTCTCTAAGAGACCGGTCAGCCCCCAAACATCAAGGACGACACCCAGGTCTTTCCCTCCCTCAACTCTTGAAGCAACAGTGGGAAGGGGGAGCTGAGTGAGAAATGGCCCCTTTCAGCCTCGGCCTTCTCCAGCTCTCGCAAAGGCAGAGGCCCCGGCCGTGAGGCCACCGGAGTCTCCAGAGGCGGAGCTGGCATGACACGATGTGAAGAAGGTAGACCTGGGTCCCAGGAGCTGCTCAGGCAAGAGTTCAAGCACTCATCTGACCCACGCTCAGAACACGGTCCCTTTGACAGGCTGACGTGGGAAGTCACCCACAGCCCGTTTCTCCCCTGGATACTCGTTGATAACCAGAAATCTCACTCCCAACAAGAAAAATGAATGAAATTAGGAGGCTGCCTTTATAAAGCTTAGGGAATATCTCTACGAGACTTAAGGCTGAAAACACATAACCCGTCAAGGAGGCTGAAAACAACGTCTCCCACAAGTTCTGCCCAGATCCTCAAAGTGAAAATGCTTTGAGAGGACAGACCTGTTGGGTCTCTCCTTTTAAATTTTTGCTATAAAAATGTCTAACACAGGTGCCCGTTAAACATGATTCACAGGTACAGGAGCCTGATGATGTAATGCAGCTGCTCACAGCGCCACTGGCCCCGCCCCCAGGTGATGCTCAAGCCTGGGCAGACACAGCCCAGAAACCCAGAATCAGAGTCCCCTGATCTGAGACTCACACACCTTTGGGGAGCCTTGGTGACGTAGTGGTTACTCGTTGAATAGCTAACTGTGAAGTCAGCAGTTCAAAACCACCAGATACTCCTCAGGAAAAAGATGAGGCTTCTTACTCCCTTACAGAGTCACAGCCTTGAAAACCCCTACGTCAGCATCCACTCAGTGGCAGTGAGTGAGTACCTTTGGCAATTACCTGGGGCTGGTTGAGCCTTTTTATGGCGATAGTTAGGTCCGGGGTGCCCAATGGCTTTTGTTTTAGGGGTATCTTTGCCAGCCTGCCACACCAGAGTACAAATCCAAAGCTCAAACAGACATGAAAGATGGAAAGGTGATTTCATCAGTCATTCTCTTCATATGAGGACATTGAAACCAGGGTAACATGCCCCTCAAAGCGATGGGTCCAAGAAACCTACTGCCATCAAGTTGATCTCAATATGGTGATACCATCCAGGGGTTTCCGAGGCTGCAAATCTCTGTGGGGATGCAGACAGCTTCATCTCTCTGCTACAGAGCAGTTGGTAGTTTTATTTATTTATCTATTATCATTTTATTGGGGGCTCTTACAGCTCTTATATCATTCCATACATACATGGTGTCAAGCACATTGTACATATGTTGCCATCAAGCTCGCCAAAACATTTTTCTTTCTACTTGAGCCCTTGGTATTAGCTCATTTTCCCTCCCTCCCCCACTCTCACACCCTCATGAACCTTTGATAAATGATAAGTTATTATTATTTTCATCTCTCACACCATCTGCTGTCTCCCTTCGCCCATGTTTCTGTTGTTTGTCAGCCTGGGTGGTGGGGGTGGTGTGTTATATGTCAATCATTGCAATCAGTTTCCCCTTCCTTTCCCCTACCTTCATGGTATCGATACTCCCATTATTGTTCCCGAGGGGTTTATCTATCCTGGACTCTGTGTATAGAGCACTTGTCTGTACCAGTATCTGTACATGCTCTGGTCTGTGGCTGGTGATTTTAAACAGCTGGACTTGCAGTTAGCAGCCCTTAGAAGCTGTGGCCAGAGTAGACAAAGGAAGTCTAAGTTCCAAAGGGGCAGCAAGACCACCAGGGGAGCAACAGCAGAAGAGCCAGAGCATGAGACAAGAGCGAGAGACTTTCCAACCACAGAGCAAGTGAAGATGAGTGCTGGCTTGCGGAGTGGGGCGCCTCCAGACACCTCACTCAGGAAGCTGGGCCTGCTGACTCCTGTAAGAGGAGTGGAGTGCCTTCAGGCTGAAGTTTAATGTAGTGGGGCGAATCTGGGCGCTTAATTCAGGAAGCTGGACTTGCTGGTCCAGCCAGCCTGAGAGGAATGCCTTTGGATTGAGGCTTAGAGCAGAGTGGTGTGCCCTGTGGGCATTTATGAGCAGACTCGACAGAACTTTGTAATATGTCCTGATAAACAACTCAGCCCTGAGCACTTCTGATTGGCATTACAACATGTTAACTTCCTTCTTAAGTCCTTTCATCATGAAAAAAATAAAATAAGAGCCAAAGGGTCTGCCAAGGGGAAGAGATTCCATGATCCAGAGGGCAGACGCAGAGAGGGGAAAGCGATTTATCCAAAGCAAGCCTCATCTTTGCCTCACTCTGGCTAATTTGAATCCTGATGCCAAACTGTTGGACTTGGGCAGCCCTCAGCAGATGGCAGGAGCAAGGATTTAGAGCAAGGTTGGCTTCTTAAATAGAGAGGGGCATGGCCCAGTGGCTCAGAACAGAGGAGGAGGGGCACATCAGACTCCCACAGAGCCGATACAGAATTAAAACCGTTTCCCCTTTCAGAGCACTGATTACAAAGATCAAGAAATCAGATCCATTCTCCAGAGAGAGCTAACTGCGGGAAGAGATTTCCTCTCCAGGTCCTCAGGCATGTCCAAAGACGGAAGCGCTCAACCTTGGCTTCCTGGCCTCTTCCCGGAAGAAACAAAAGCCAAGTCCAAAGTATCTGCCGCACAGGCTTCTCCTCCGCATCCCAGGTGGTAAGAGGAGGAGAGGTGGCCGAGGACTCGGACTCGGAGCCAGCCAGGGCCGGTGGGTTCCCCAAAGGCCCCATGGAAGAAGTTCGGAGAATGTGTGAGCCTACGTGTGTGTCTGTGTGCATGTCCGCTAAGTACTTCCGTCACTACACAGCTAATCCGATGAGCTGCTTTTACAAAACTCAGCCATGTTCATTCAAGGGCCCATTCATAGACCAGCCTGGCCCAGGCCTGCTCACAACCCACATTCTGCTCGCTGCAAATAAAATACACCCAGAAGACTTTTTCTCCCTGAAGAATGCGCTCATTCCTCCTTCTCCCCCCGTCCCCCCCCCAAATGCCCAAGCTCTCGGACAGAAGGTATCCGGGCTCAATGTGACTGTCACATCCTCTGTCTAGCAGCTTCGGAGGCAGGGAAGGGATCTCCCCAAGAAACAGGGAGGAACTAGAGCTGTCTCCACCCCAAGCCCCAAATTAGTTCAACAGCACTGTCCAGGTAACCAGGAGCCCTGGTGGTGTGGAGAATTACGGGTCGGCTTGCTAACTGCAAGGTCAGCCGTTTGCATCCACCAGCCGCTCCGAGGGGTTAAGAGGAGGCTTTCTGCTCCTGTAAAAATTTCCAGCCTTGGAAACCCACAAGTGTAGTTCTGCTCTGTCCCGTGGGGTCACTATGAGTCGGAAAAGATCGATGGCACTGGGTTGGGGTCAACCCCGACAGGCAGTCTTCCACAGCTGGCAGTCTGCTCAGGAGAGAGAGATACTGAGTGCCCAGAAGTGAGGGGCCTTTTTTTCCCTCGTCATCCAAAGGGCAGGGACTGAGCCGCGGGAGTGGTTAGAACAGAAGGCTGACCGGAAGGACGTCAGGGTGTGGACAGACCCAGGACTATAGTGTGTGGCTGGAGGTCAGGAGCCGAAAGAGCTCCTGGAGGTGTCGGTTATAGGCAGAGTGTGGCGGGTCTTGCAAGTCAGGCTAAGGAAGGTTTCCCATTAGCAATAGGGAAACAGGGAAGAACTTTCGGAAGGGTGGCGGCAAGGTCAGACCAGGAAGATAATCTGGAGGCAGGATGGAAAGAGGGAGAGTAGAAGCAGGGAGACCAACAGGAATCAAATTACACAAGCCGAGGGTCCCTACGTGAAAAGCAAGTGTCCCCTCTGGGTGTGCAATGCTCGAATGACTTCCTTGTGGGCAGTGCAGTACCCTGAGGGGGCTCTCTGTCAGTCTTTCCCTCTCCCTTCCCCCAGAAAGACTGCTCAGAAAGAGCAGGCTCATGGCCAGTTCAGGCTAGAAGCAGAGTGGTACCAAGTGCCGAGTCCCAAAGGGAACATTACCTGTGCTGTTCTCTGTTCCTTGTATCTGACTAGCAGGCGGGCAGGCTCGTGCCGTGGCAGACACAAAGGCACAGACACTGAGGGGCCTGAGCCTGCTCCTGCCCCTTCACTCTGGGAATTTGAGATCTTGAGCACATCTAGGAAACGAGCCCCCCTCTGTGCTGGTGAGATTATCAATGGTGCGGCCATGATGAAAAACCATCCGGGACTTCTGAGAAGGCTCACCATAACGTTCCCTCCTTTCTCCTCCTAGGCCCGCGGCCTAGAAAATTGGAGGTGGGGACTTCCGACAGATGCATGGACACAGGCCGTTACTGCAACACTGTCCACAAACACCAAGCGTGCATCAGCCAGTGAATGGATAGGCAGCATGTGGTATGTCCACGCAGTGGAATACACGCAGCCTTAAAAAGGAATGACGCTCGGATACCACGCCTTGAAAGCGTTATGCCGAGTGAAATAAGCCAGACACAACGGGATAAATGTTGAAGCCCACAGAGATGTGATCTCTAGACCAGACCAATGCACAGAGACACGCATGTTCTAGCGGTTACCAGGGCCTGGGAGAGGCGGAAAGGGGGAGTGGTTGCCGACCAGATGCTGGGTTTCTGCTTGGTATCGTGACACACTTTGGGACATGGATTGTGGTGATACTTATACAATACAACGACTGGAACTAATGCCACTGGATGGGACACTTCAGGGTTTGAAATAGCCAACATTCCATCCTACGGAGAGCTGGCCACAATAAGCATTTTTATTTTATTTTTTTAACCTTGAGTATATCCCACCTGAATTAATTTCATTTTTTTAAACCATGTTATTTGGGAGCTCTTACAGATATCATAATATCTCATAGTTCAATCGCATCAAGCAGGATTGACCAGTTGCTACCACCATCAGTTTCAAAACATTTTCTTTCGTCTTAAACTCCTTGATATCAGTTCCCCTTTACCTCCTCACTCCCCCACTCTACCCACTCATATTTATTTATTTGACCCCCTCCCCTTCATTCTCAACAATATGTTTTTTTGTTTGTTTGGGGTCTTTTAATGCCTGTTACCTGATCCCCTCAACATGCCATGATTGCACAGGCTGGTGTGCTTCTTCCCTGTGGGCTTATTGCTTCTCTGCTAGAAGCTGCTTGTTTAATCTCAAGCTTGTAAGAACCAGACGCTATATCTTTTGATAGCCGGGCACCATCAGCTTCCTTTACCGCATTCGCAGAGCACATGTTTCAACAGATGAGATGCTCAACTATCTATCCACAAAATTGCTCACAGCATCATTGTTTCTAATCAGGAAAGGAAAAATAAAACAGGAAACAGCCTTCCTGATTAAAACCCAAGCTAAACCCATCACCATCAACTCATCTCCAACTCGCAGCGACTTCGCAGGACAGTGAAGACCGTCCTAAAGGGTTCCCAAGGTTGTAACCTTTCCTGGAGCAAAATGCCACCTGGGACGCTGGAGGATTCAAACCACCAACCTTTCAGTTAGCAGCCAAGTGCTTAACCACTGCACCACCACAGCTGCCCCAGGAAGGATTGCTTAGATGAATTATGATCCGGTTGTATGCTGGACCATGATTGCTATAAAAGACTAAGGCGGGCCGCCATGGAAAGATGCCCGTGAAGCCGTCAGTGAAAAACGGCAGCTGCACCAGAGCAGGTCCCAGAAAAATCTCTTTAAGGTTGGGAAGGTCTACAGGTGCACAGTAAGACAGGAAGAACCCGCACACAGATAGCTGGGGGCTGGGGCTGGGAGAGCAAGGAATCTTCATTTTCCTCCTGATACGTTTTGAGCTCCTGGACATATTTATTTATTTCTAACAGTCAGCCGTGCTATTTTAATCAGCAAAGACCATAAAAAATATTCCCATCCTGAAGATAAAACCACTCGCCTAGATAGAGGCAAAGTACTATTGGCCCCTGGAGAAAAGTGATGGGGGAAATATCACCTTGCCATAAAAACACACTGGAAAGCGTGCACGCACGCGCGCGCGCACACACACACTCGAACACACACAGACACAGAAAGAGCAAGTCCGGGAAGAAAGGGTCACCAGGTATGGGCTTTCCAAAGCCTCATGCCCAAGCACCCAAAATTCACACTACCTATAGCACATTTCCTCCATATTCCACTTTAACTTTAAATCCTTCCAAGCCAGCGCTCCCTCTGAAAATACTAATAATAATGAGGAGGAAGACTTGATATTTATTGAGCATCTATTACATGCTAAGCTCTCTGCTGAGCATTTTATACATATCCCCCCTTTTGATAAACAAGTGGCCATTTAGCTGGGAAGCAGCAAAGCCCACATGGAGGAAGCACACCAACCTGTGTGATCAGGAGGGGTCGGTGGGATCAGGTTTATCTATAACAGTCAAACACTGTGAACTTCCCAAAGGTCTCTGGACAGGGAGTGGAGGAACCCAGGTACCTTCACTCAGACTGCAAACCATCTGGGGCAGGAAATGGGTGTGTTACTCACCTGTGCTGGGTCCCGTTTTCTCCCCTGGCTGCTTGGCCCAGTCTCTGGTCTTGTCGATGTGAAATAACTTCAGGTCATCTTCATCTAAAGCGATGTCTCCCCAAAAAACAGCTGGCGAGAAAGGAAAAAAGGGGGTGTCCATTTACGCTGCAGGTCAAGAATGTGGATTTACTAATGGACCAAAGGTCATTGAGGATTGGGTAGCAACTGCCGGAAAAGGCGGTGTATCGAATCAAATTTCCCACTGACCCAAAGAGAGAAGACTGATAGAGAAAGAGGCTAGACAGATTCTGTGCTTCACCCTACAGAGCCGGAGGCCCAACCTCCCAGAGAATCAAAGTCCTAGGTCCGGTGTCTTTAAAGGTCCCCTCATCTCATCTCATCCTCGTCCTAGGAAGCACTGGGGAAAAACCACCACATAAAGACAATGGTTTCAGAGTCTGCAGGCTATTGCAAACAAACCCAAACAGCTATTATAAATTATAGTACTATTCACAATATTCGCTGCCCTTCCCTGGGGAAAGATCCCACTCATAGATCCCTGGCCCATGGATGTCAAGATCGGCCACATGACTTGCTCTGACTAACTGAAAGTGAGAGGAAGGTTTAATTCATGATGTCCCTGTTGTTCAAGCTATGTTCCAGATTGCTTCCTGTTAAGTCAGTTCTGACTCACGGAGGCCCCACGGGTGTCAGAGTAGAGCTGTGCCAGACTTCTCAATTGCCGGCCTTCTCAAAAGTAGATGGCCGGCCGGTTCTCCCACTGAGCCTCTGAGGAGACGTGGCCCTCCTTGGAGCTTGGACGCCTTCAGTTAGCGGCCAGGCACATCACCTGTTTGCCCCTCCCAGGGCTTCTCTTTATCCTGACAGGTGCTTGAAATCAGTGTCAGAGTAATAAGCGACTACAAGAATCCCCGGGCTTTGGTTCAAGTCGTGAATGGCAAGGAAAGGGTTATCCCTGGCTGGAAGAGGTGACTTCTGTTATGCGATGCTGATGAACTAGGTAGAGCAGAGGCATATCCATGGAAACCAGCACCTGTGACAAGCGCAGAAGCGACCCCCTGCCCGACCACCTGACACCCATCTTAAATATTTAGCAACACGAGGCACCTGGGGCAACTGACCTAGCAAAAGAAACTCCACCTTAGGAGTTCAGCTGTTCGTTTTCTGGAAGAGAGACCACTTCTAAATCACCAATACAGGAAGGTCACCCCTGCTTTGGCCTTTCTCCAGCTTCAGTAATTTCCCCTCCAGTTTGGTGGAAGGCTACTTAGGAGAAAATGGAAACCCTTTCCAGAGGAAAAGACGGCATTTGATGGCACATGGCTGGTGAATAGGAGGCCCGGGAGTGGGAAGAGGGTGAGGCTTTGAGATTCAGAAGCCAGGGGGCAGACCCAGGGAGAGGGAGCTGTAACAGAAGAAAGAATGGAAATCAGGAAAATTCCCCAAACCCAAACCCTCCGCCATCAGCCATTTCAACTCAGGGCTCCTAGGGGTTTTTTGAGATTGTAAACCTCTATGGGAGCAGATAGGAAAGGGTGGTCACATACGAAAATGTTCGTTTTCATTTGATGAATGATCTTTTGCAGCCAGTGATGGACAGTT
This sequence comes from Tenrec ecaudatus, assembly GCF_050624435.1. Taxonomy (NCBI): domain Eukaryota; kingdom Metazoa; phylum Chordata; class Mammalia; order Afrosoricida; family Tenrecidae; genus Tenrec; species Tenrec ecaudatus. Next base: position 81,097,091 of record NC_134545.1, read on the forward strand.
TGAAGTCAACACAAACTGCTCTGTGTTGACCAGAGCCCAGGTTGCACTTGCCACACCTTAGCGAGGCCGCCAGGCAGATGTTGAACTGAATCGCTGTATGGTTTTACGAAAGAGTCGATTGCTCGATACGCAAGGTAACCTCCACTGCCATACTAATCTGTCGCGAGCCATTTCACACAGGCTCCACGACATCACTGATATCCTTGATCCCCGCCCCCCCCCCCCCCCCCCGCGTGGTCTTCAGCCATTCAAGCTCCGTGTATCAAATCAACTCTTGGGATCATCTCTAAATTCAGGTGGGACATATTGCAGATATTACTTTGGCTCTCGTGGACTAATTTTAATTTTCTTCAGCGTCAACTTGAATGTGCGTATGAATAATTAATGGTCCGTTCCACAGTCAGGCCCTGGCCTTATTCTGATTGATGATATTGAACTTCTCCAACTCTTTCCACGGCTGTAGCTGATTCCCAGGAAGTCCAAGCATATAATCGTGCTTATGTTGTTGAAAGGGCGAAAGATGAAACTTTCCACTCCTGTAAGGAATTCCGGTCTTGGGACCCACCAGAGCAGCCCTGCCTGGTCCTATAGGGTTGCTATGAGTCCGGATCTACAGTGGGTTTGTTGGGGGCAGGGGGATTGGTTTTTTGAAAAAGAAAAGATACTTGCAACATTCGTCCTGCACAATCCTATGCAGCGTCGTTTCCATTTCCAAGGCCATATTTTCAACTTCTGATCCTTCTTCTTTGTTTCTGAGATTCGCATTCCAAGCACCAGTAATTAGTCAATGCATCTTAATTGTGTGTTTGATTCATCTCATACAGAAGAAACTGGCATAAGTCTTCAATGTATTCATCGCTGGCTTTAGTGGCTGGTGTGTAAATTTGAGTAATAGTTGTATTCCCTGCTCTTATAGGCATATAGATATCCTTCTATCAGAACCAGTATTGTAGATCTTGAAATGCGCTTTTGGACAATGAATTGAACAGCCTTTCCTGGGTTTCTCATGCGCAGCCTAGTAAACCATATGATGACCAGATTCAAAGTCCGATATGAGACCATGAGCTCACTAAGGCTCAGGATATTGATCTTTATGCTTTCCACTTCCTTTTACACAACTCCCAGTTTTCCTAGATTCGTTCTTTGTATACAGCCCATGTTCCAATTATCAACAGATGTTTGTAGCTGTTTCTTATCGCCCATCGCGTCACATGAGCAAATGGAGATCCTGACGTTCTCACTCCACCTACATCGTTAAGGTTGACCCCACTTTGAAGAGGCAGCTCTTCCCGGGTCATATTTTAAGTGCCTTCCAACTTGAGGGGTTCATTTCCCAGAACTCTATCAAACAATGTTCTGCTGCTATTCAGAAGAAATTCACGGGCCCATTTTTCCTGAGGTAGATGGCCAGGTCAATCTTCCTAGTCGATTTCAGTCTGGAAGCTGCCCTGAAAGCTACCGGCACGGGTGACCCTGCGTCTGTTTAATACTGGCATAGGTCTCAGCACTACAGCAACATACAAGACATCGCAGTCTGACAAGCTGGCATGTTAAGTCATGGGAAACTTATCATAAGACCAAGCAATTTCTCTACCTCAATAAATCTGTTAAAGAAAAACAAACAAACAAACTTCGCCCAGTGACCAGAACTAATTAAGTTGGTACCCAGCAAATACTTTCAGCTGGGAAAGGGGGAAAAACAACTTCACCCAGTTTGGGGTGGGGTGGGGCGTGCAGCTAGAGAAGACTAAAGTGTGGTTGTGACAGAGGCCTGAATTAGAGGACCAATAAGCCTCAGGTTAACCTGTGGTCATCAAGTCTCCGAGGACGCATGGCAGCCCACAGGCAGCCCACAGGACAGTGCAGAACTGCCCCGTAGTGTTTCCGAGGCTGCAGTCTTCATGGAAGCAGGCTGACACACCTTTCTCCCTAATTGCAGCTGATGGGTTTGAAACACTAGCCCAGGGCTCCTCAAACTTTTTAGACAGGGGGCCAGTTCACTGTCCCTCAGACCCGTGGGAGGGCCAGACTATAGTTTTTTTTAAAAAACTATGAACAATTTCCTATGCACACTGCACACATCTTATTTTGAAGTAAAGAAACAAATGGGGAAAAAACATATATTTCAATAGTTGAATCACATCCAGGAGCTGTGTAACCATCACTACAATCAATTTCAGTCCATCTCTTCTTCCCCGTACGCGTTGTTAGCTCCCTGTTTCCTGGCAGCCTCCCTTGCCAGGTCCCTTTGAATCTACTGATCCACTTGTTGTCTCTACAGGTTTACCAAATCTGGTTTCATTGCCAGAATTTCACACAAAACCAAGACAGAAAGCAAACGGCTCAACAACGACAGGATCACAGGGTTTCCAATGGCTGCTTTTTCCGAAGCAGAACCCAAGCCTTTCTGCCAAGGTCCCCCTGGGCAGCCGCAAACTGCCAACTATTCCGTTAGCAGCCAAGTGTGGTAAACATAGGAAACCCAAGGATTCAGAGAAAGGACTAGCTTTTGGGAAACCACAATTCCAAAAGAATTACTAGCCTGGACAGGAGAATGCAACTATTTAATTCTTAAAATGATGCCTGGGACCCTCGACTTGTTAATGGAAGGAAGGAGGCTGAAGAGCTGCTCTTGAGGAGGGCGCATGCTCCGACATCCTCTTCAGATGTAAGCAATAATAAGGAGAGGACCCACCAGAGTGTGGCTCAGGCCACAGAGGAGATGAAATCAGGACCTAATCAAATCCAGAACATTCTCCATCTGAGAGGCCCCTCCCACATGTTCAATCTCATTTCAGAATTTTGATGGATTTGTGAATGAGTAACTCTGTCATTCTTCTTTTATCTCAATGAAGGTGATTTGCTACAGTTAACCTGTCCTTCCTCCACTGTGTGTTAAGTAGATATGTGAGGAAGGAGGTATACATATATAGAAGGAGGTACATATACATATATGAAGAGGAGTCACATCCTAGTTCTACACAGAGACTTTCACAAGATCCTTGACTTTATGCCAGGTGCCATAACTGGGCAGGACTTTGGGGATCTCCTTTGGGGAGGGAGAGCAAGGAAAGCAAATATCAGCAGTCCCGGGGTTACAAACGCCCAACTTATGTACCGCCCATTGTTACAAACCAACCCCCGGAAAGCCTATTGTATTAAAATCTCAAGGCATATTCTACAAATGGGCACAACAAAATATGATTATTGCTGCTATTAAGTTCAGGAGCCCCGGCAGTGTTATAGGTTATGCACTGTGGCTCACCTCAGCTGCTCCTCCAGAACAAAACGAGGCTGTCTGATCTTTCAGAGATTTGTTTTAGGTCTCAGAAACATGCAGGAGTCCCACTCTGTCCTAGAGGGTCATTACAAGTTAGAATCAACTTAAGGACAGTGAGGTTACGATTATATTCTTTAATGTTTTAGCTAATGTTGTGTAGGGACCATTACCTAACTCTTCCACCTTATGCATAAATCGGACTTAAAGACAGACTTCAGAACGGAACTTGTTCATAAGCAGGTGATCCTGTACACCTGTGACCAGAGGGAGGAGATCTATTGTTTCCATTGCTCTTCTCTAGGCAACAGGAACCCTGGGGGCTCGGCTGTAAACAAACGGTCGGAAGCTCAGAGCCACCAGCCACTGCACAGGAGGCAGATATGGCAGTCTGCTTCTGTAACGATTGCCGCGTGACCCCATGGGTCAGTCCTGCTCTGTCCTATCAGGTTGCTCTGAGCTGGAACCCACTCAGCGACAGTAGGCTTTGTGATCCCTAGGTAAGAATCACACTTCACTCATGCCGTGTCGATCTGCTGCACAAGACCTCTTTAAAGTGCTGACGAGCCAGGGTGTTACTTTGAGGACTAAGGTGCACCTGACCCAAGCCATGGTCTTTTCAGTGACCTGTGCATGTGAAAGTTGGGCAGTGAATAAGGAAGACTGAAGAAGAATGCATTTGGATTCTGGTGCTGGTGAAGAATGCAGAAAGTACCGTGGACTGCCAAAAGAATCAACCAATCTGTCTCGGAAGAAGGACGGCCAGGATGCTCCTTAGAAGCAAAGATGGGTAGACTTGGCCTCACCTACATTGGACACGTTACCAGGGGAGACCGGTCAAGTCGAGGGGCGGTGCGGATGAAGAACAGCTTCTACAAGGACAGACGCAGTGGCTGCATTGATGGCCTCAAACATAACAAGGGTGAGGCTGGCCCAGCACCGGGCAGGGGTCTGTTCTGTTGTACACAGGGTCGCCATGGGTCAGAACCAACTTGACAGTACCTAACGACACACCAGGCTTAGTAATGTAGTTTTCCCCAGCCAATGAGAGTCAGCGGAAGTACAGTGTGTCACTTCCAAGCAGGAGTCTGAAGATCCAGGACGCGGTTCTCCATATTCTCTTCCCTTAACCACCAGGCTGGGGCACAGAGTGAAGATGAGCTGACCTAGGATAAACCTGTGGCATGAAAAATAACCCTTTGTCTGAGTCCTCTTGGCCACGCACTTTTCCTCTTGGGAATTCTGCCCAAGGAGCTTGAGAGTTTTCTGCAAACGCTCATCTCTGATAACAGCAGCTACTTGGTTTTCTCCTCCATCCATTCCAACAGAGTTGTAACCCATTCCCTGTATTCAATCTCCTTCCAAAATACCTTGAGTGGTTTCCATTTTCTTGACAGGATGCTGATTGATTTTAACTTCTGAATTTTAAGAAGGATCACAGAGAATATTTAGGATACAGATAGAATAATGATAAGGAAACCCCAAGTAAATAATCTATATATACGTTACCAAAAAATTCCTCCGAAAGAGATAATGCTAATGTCACTTAAAGAATCTGTCTCATGAAAAAATATATATGTGTGTGTATGTATATATATGTGTGTGTGTGTGTATATATATATATATATATATATATATATATATATACCATAGTGAATGAAGGGGGGAGTGCAGAGTGGAGACCCGAGGCCCAAATGTCGACCACTGGAGATCCCCTCATAGAGGGGTTCAGGCGAGGAGATGGGTCAGTCAGGGTGCGATGTAGTACCGATGAAGAACACAGCTTTCCCCCAGATCCTGGATGCTTTCTCCCCGCAACTACCATGATCCGAATTCTACCTTGCAGGACTGGATAGGGCAGAGGTTGTACACTGGTGCATATGGGAGCTGGAGGCACAGGGAATCCAGGGTGGATGGTGCCTTCAGGACCAGGGGTGTGAGGGGCGATGCTTGGAGAGTGGAGGGTGAGTGGGTTGGAAAGGGGGAACTGATTACAAGGATCCACACGTGACCTCCTCCCTGGGAGATGGACAGCAGAGAAGGGGAGCAAAGGAGACTCCGGATAGGGCAAGATATGACAAAATAACAATCTATAAATTATCAAGGGCTCATGAGGGAGGGGGGAACGGGAGGGAGGGGGAAAAAAAGAGGACCTGATGCAGAGGCAAGTGCTTTGAGAGTGATTAGGGCAAAGAATGTGCGGATGTGCTTTATACAATTGATGTATGTATATGTGTGGATGTGATAAGAGTTGTATGAGCCCCTAATAAAATGTAAAAAAAAAAGAAAAAAAAGAATCTGTCTCATGAAAAAACAAAATAAGTAAATCTTTGTGATGATAAGCCACTGAGACTTGGGGGTTATCTGTTATCGCAGCATGATCTAGACTGTACTGGCAGAGACATAGAGGCTTTGAGGGCTTATCGGAGTTCACATTCTGCCCCTCAAGCTCGCTAACTCTGTAACCCCATTGAGTGGCCAAGGATTCATCTGTAGACAGAAATAATCTGCCTATTCTAGAAGCTTTACAAGAAAACCAAATGAGATCCTATGTACACTCCACATACACACAAATACCATGACCTTTTATATGTATGCTCTTTGAGGAAAAGGGCTGCAGTTTGTGGAATGATAAAGAATGATAAAGAACACCTGACATATAACTATGGTGCTTTACAGCAGAAATCAAATACAACTTTGGCAGATTTGAGACCCGTGTTAACAGGGGCATGCAGTGAGGCCAGGCTGGAATGAATGTGTTTAAGAGTAGGACCCCACGTGGATTCCGGCCAGCACTGCTTGGAATGCCCAGGGAAATCACATGGTCTACAAGGGCTTCTACGCCACCTCCAAGCTCAAAGAGGTCCCTCTCACAGCCAGTCCGGTATCCCAACCTATGGCCCTAGCAGCTTCCAGTATTAAGGTCTGGATCTCAAATTCCGTCTCACTGTCCTACACTCAGGAACTCTGGTGGCACAGAGCTTACATGTTGGGCTGCGATCTGAAAGGTTAGCAGTTCAAAACCACCAGATTCTCTGAAGGAGAAAGATGGAGCTTCTGCTCATGTAAAGAGTTAAAGTCTCGGAAACTCACAGTGGCAGTTTTTATTCAGTCCTATAGGGCTGCTATGAGTAGCGGAGACTCGGTGGCAGTGAGTTTGGTTTGGTTTGTGGTCCTACACCCAGCCTGGCTTCCGAGATCCCAGACTTGGAAGTCTCCTTCAATGACACAGACCATGAGGGCTACCCAGTCCATTACTCAGAGAAGACACCTGGCACTGAACGATTCCTCAGGCCTGGCACTTCCTGGGCCCTGGAAGCCCCCGACTTCAGACTTGGGGACCCCTGGAATCAGAATGTCATCTAGAGTCTGGTCCTCTCATGAACATGCCGTGCAGGGAAGGGGGAGGTTCCTCAAGGTCACACACAGCTCACTGAACAGAGCCAAGGCTCAAGTCGAGAGTGATTCTCATTGCACTTTGGCCTAAACTAGCAGGGCAAAATCTGCCCACTGCACCTGGGAGCTGGAAGAGAAAAGCCCTACACATGGGGGCAGGAAGTGGCATTTGACGATCTAAGGAAACCTAAGGCAAGTGTGGATAGCTGGTACCTGGACTCTAGCTACCATGTTGTTCAAAGCAAGTCCCTTCCTTCAGCGGCCTGCACACACTGCAGAAAAAGGCACAAACACTCAGGAGCCTGCTTGCACGTAGATGGTACGATCCAAGGAACCAGGGGTACCCCGGATGTCATCTCGTCATGTCAAGGCAGCACCTACTGTGGTTTTAAGGTCCCTCCTGCGGGGCAAGGTGCCATACATGGCCAGCGGAGAAAGCAAGGCAATGAGTGAAGCATTTAGTGAACCAGGCTCACAGCCCAGGCTTTGTTTGGCTCCCAAGAGATGGCAGCAGAGACTCTGGCTTGGCTTGTGGCCCGAGTCTCTCTGAAGGGAGCATCGCGCTAGGAGGGGAGCCACTTCTGAAACGGTTTTTCCCTCCATCAGACGGTGCACAGTCTCTTTTCCTTTCGAAGAGATTTCACATCAGCCTCTCCTGAATGGCCTGGGGGCCTCCATTGTTCCAGAAGGTTCTTCCACACCCGAGCAGTCCCGAGCTGAGCCAGCACTACACTCCAACAGAACCATTCTACCTTGAACTTCTCCTTTGTGGTATCATCACCACTGCAGTTCGTTAATGTTCAAGTTCACTTCTATCATTCCAGTTCCGTGAAGGCAAGGACAGGAGCTGCTGGTGCGCTGTTTCCTCTTCAGCACAGGGCACAGGGCAGGGACAGGGGCACGGGAACGAGGTACTGAATGGATGCATGAGAACATCGGAGATCTTGCCGAGCTTCTTGGCCAACGGACACTACAAGCAACCCCATCAGCCCAAGTCCTCCAGGACTCAGCATCATCTCCTTGGGGGACAAAGGCATGTGTATGTGGGGTGGTCAGGTCCTACAGGAAGATCTTGTCTGACGGTGATGGAATAGATACAACAAATTATTTGCCATTTTTATAAAAACGTTCCCCATGTTTTCTTCTGCCCCCATCATTTTTTTCCCTAACCTCCCTCTAATTGTGTATTGCCTTCCCCTTGACCCAAGTTACCACCTGTCTACCTTCTAGCCAGTGACTTCTCTCCCTCCCTGCCCTTCCTATCCTAGACAACCTTCCAAGAAAGCTGCTTTTTGTGTGAAAACCGATCCTTGACTTTTTATAAGGTCCCATCTAATATCCGTCTCCCTGTGTTTGATAATTTCACTCAGCACAAAGCCCTCCAGGTTCGTTTACGTTGTGTGGTGTTTCACAGTCACGCTATCCCTTTAGGTTGTGTGTACACGTATAGGTCCACTGTGTATACAGACCTGTGTGTACGGACCAGAGCTTGTCCTTTCTTCAGCTGCTGGGTGCCTACGTTATTCTTGTCTTCTTGCTCGTGTGGGTAGTGCTGAGACGAACATGGGTGTGCGCACATCTGTTTGTGTCATGGCTCTTATTTCTCCAGGGCATGTGCCTAGGAGAGGGATTGCTGAGTCATATGGTATTTCTATTCCCAACTTTTCAAAAAGGCTCCATACAGTGTTCAATAGTGTCTGCACTCTTTTATAGTCCCATGAGCAGTGTAAGAGAGTTCTTTTCCGTCTGCACCCTCGCCAGCAGTTGGTATTTGGTTGGGGTTTTTCTGTTTATGTTTTTTTTTAACTCTGCTTTTAATGCTGGGGTTGCGATGGTATCTCACTGTTGTTTCAATTCGTATCATTCAAATGGCTAATGATCTTGAACATTGTTAGCCACCTGAATGTCAGTCATCTTCAGTGAAGTGTCTGTTTGTGTCTACTGCCCATTTTTTAAAAAATAGATTTCTCTCCGTTGAAATATTTAAGTTTTCTCTAATTTCTAGAGATTAGTCCCTTGTCTGATATGTCATTGCCAAAAATCGTTTTCCAGTCTGTGGGTTCTCCTTACACTTTTGGTTAAATCTTTTGACGCACATATCTAATTTGTAGGAGGTCCCAGCCATCCACTATCATCTTTTGTTGTTTGTATGGTTTTCATTATGTTTAATAATATATTTACACCATGTATCAGGGCCCCTAAGTTTGTCCCTAGTTTTCACTGATGATTTTTATAGCTCTAGATTTGACACTTAGATCTTGATCCATCTTGAGTGCATTTGTGTATATGGTGTGACTCTACTGCAAACGGATATCTAGTTTTGCCAGCACCATCTGAAGGAGATATTTCCCTTCATTTAATGTGTTTTATTTTAGCCTTTTGTTAAAGATCAACTCTCTGCAGGTGGATGATTTACTTGTGAACTCTCAGTTCTGTTGCACCGGATCACTTTTCTAACATTGGACTAAGCTCTTTTGTCTCCTGTGGCTGTTTTGAGACAGGAAAATGAGAGGCCTCTTATTTTATTCTTCTTCTTTACCAGAGCTTTGCTTATCCAGGTCTCTTTCCTTTCCAGATAAAATTGGTAGTTAATTTTTCCATATCTTTAAAAAATGATCTTGGAATCAGGATCGTGATTGCTTTATAATTGTAGATAACTCTAGGAAGTATTGACATTTAATAGTGTTAAGTCTTCCTATCTATGAGCATGGTATAGTCTTCCATTTTTGTAAATCCCTTTTGGTTTCTTGCAGTAGTGCTTTGTAATTTCCTTTATACAGATCTTCTGTTTCCCTGGTTAGTTTTATCTCTCAGTATTTAATCTTTAGGCTGGTTTTTGTAAATGGCATTCATTTCCTGGTTTCCTTTTCAGAGGCATTTGTAAGTGTAAAGGAATCCCACAGACTTCTGTATAGTTATCCTGTACCCGGATGCTTGCTGAATCTTTCAATTCGTTCCAATACTTTTCTTGCTGAGTCACTGCAAATTTTCTATGTATAGGATCATGTCATCTGTGAATAGAAAGAGTCTTACTACGTTGCCAATTTGAATGGTTTTAACTTTCCTTTCTTGTCCAATAGCTCTGGCTAAGACTTCCAGCACAATATTGAGTAGGGATGGTGATAAAGGGCATCCCTGTCTGGCTCCTGTTCACAAGGGGACTGCTTTCCGTTTCTTTAATGTTGACTATTGGTTTTGTATATATGGCCTTTATTATGTTGAGCAATTCTCCTCCTGTCCCTGATTTGTTGAGACCTTGAATGTGAATCAGTATGATATTTTGCCAAATGTCTTTACTGCATCATTTGATATAATCATGTGGTTCTTTCCCTTCATTTCATTTATGTGATAGAATACATTGTTTTTCTAATGTTGAATCAGCTTAGGTATTTGGCATGAGTCCCACTTAGTCCAAATTTGCTTTGTTTGTTTTTTTATATTATGGGTTCTATTGTCTAGAATTTTGTTGAGAATCTTTGCATCTCTCTTCACGGGGGCCAAGGGTCTGTAATTTGCCTTTTCGTAATGCCTCTGCCGGTTGAGGTATCAAGGTAATGATTGCTTCGTAAAATGAATTTGAGAGTTCCCATCTTTGTCTAGACTCTGGAACAGCTGGAGGAGAACTGGTGTCTGCTCTTCCTTGAATGTTTGATAGACTGTGGATTCTCCCAAGGGGCTGTCCGGGCCCAGAGTTTTCCTTTGTTGGGAGTTTTAAATGAGTTTAAGCTGTTCTACTTCAGTTCCTGTTAGTTTACATAGGCTTAGCATGTTTCTGGGAATTTGGCGATTTCTTATAAGTTTGCAAATTTGTTGGAGTAGAGTTCAATTTTTTTTAGGGGTTCATACAACTCTTATCACAATCCATACATATATATACATCAATTGTATAAAGCACATCTGTACATTCTTTGCCCTCATCACTTTCGAAGCATTTGCTCTCCACTTAATCCCTTTGCATCAGATCCTCTTTTTTCCCCTCCCTCCCCGCTCCCCCCTCCCTCATGAGCCCTTGATAATTTATAAATTATTATTTTGTCATATCTTGCCCTGTCCGACGTCTCCCTTCACCCACTTTTCTGTTGTCCATCCCCCAGGGAGGAGGTCACATATAGATCCTTGTAATCGGTTCCCCCTTTCCAACCCACTCACCCTCTACTCTCCCAGTATCACCCCTCACACCCCTGGTCCTGAAGGTATCATCCACCCTGGATTCCCTGTGCCTCCAGTTCCTATCTGCATCAGTGTACAACCTCTGCTTTATCCAGACTGGCAAGGTAGAATTTGGATCATGGTAGTGGGGTGGGGGGGGGATATTTAGAAACTGGAGGAAAGCTGTATTCTTCATCGGTGCTACATCGCACACTGACTGACTCATCTCCCCTAGACCCCTCTGTGAGGGGATCTCCAGTGGCCGATAAATGGGCTTTGAATCTCCACTCTGCACTTCCCCCTTCATTCACTATGGTAAGTTTTTTTTTTTATGATGTCTTATACCTGATCCCTTTGACACCTCGTGATCGCACAGGCTGGTGTGTTTCTTCCATGTGGGCTTTGCTGCTTCTGAGCTAGATGGCTGCTTGTTCACCTTCAAACCTTTAAGACCCCAGACACTATCTCTTTTGATAGCCGGGCACCATCAGCTTTCTTCGCCACATTTGCTTATGCACCTGTTTGTCCTCCGCAATCGTATCATGGAGGTGTTCAGCCAATGATATGATTTTTTTGTTCTTTGATGCCTGATAACTGATCCTTCAGAACCACGTGATCACACAGACTGGTGTGTTCTTCCATGTGTGCTTTGTTGCTTCTGAGCTAGATGGCCGCTTGTTTATCTTCAAGTCTTTAAGACCCCAGACACTATCTCTTTTGATAGTCAGGCACCATCAGCTTTCTTCACCACATTTACTTGTTCACCCGCTTTGGCTTCAGCAGTTGTGTCAGGAGGGTGAGCATCATAGAATGCCAATTTAATAGAAGAAAGTATTCATGCAAAAAAAAAAAAAAAGAAAGTATTCATGAATTGAGGGAGTGCTTGAGTAACCCAAGGTCCTTCCGCCACCTTAATACTAAACCTATAAATATAGACACATAGATCTATTTCCCCATCCTCATATATATATTTTTGCATGTACATGTCTTTATCTAGACCTCTGTAAATGCCCTTTGACTCCTAGCTCTTTCCTCCATTTCCCTTGACTTTCCTACTGCTCCACTATCATGCTCCGTCCCCACCTGGGTTATAGCTATACCTCTTCTCTACGTAACCTCACCTTTGATCATTCCCCACCAGGTCTGCCACTCCCCCCTCACCACCAATTTGGATCCCATGTTGTTCCCTTGTTGGAGCAGAGTTCTTCACAGTATTCTGTAATTATCCATTTTATTTGCTTGTTCTGTTGTGATGTCACCCATTTCCTTTCATATTCAGGATATTTAAATTGTCTTCTTTTCCTTTGTTAGATTTGCCAGTTGTCTGTCGATTTTGTTCAACAGTTCAAAGAACTCTTGCCTTGTTGATGCTTTCTATTGCTTGTCTGTGTTCAGTCTCATCTAGGTCTGCTGCAATCTTTATGAGCCTTCATGCTGCAGTGATTACAGGTTGGGCTATTCAAAATCACCCTCTTCTCCTTGGGAGAAAGACAAGACTTTCTACTCGTGCAGAGTGACAGTCTCGGAAACCCACAGATTGACTAGGAGTCGACATCAACTCCATGGCAGTGAGGTTTTTCCTCTGGTGTTAGTTATTTCTTTTCTTCTCAAGGCTGATGGCTTCTTTTTGCTGCTCTTTTTCTAAATGTTGGACGTTTCGAGCTACAGGGCTGATTCTGGGTCTTCCTTCTTTTCCGAAGTGCATTTATTGCTGTAAACGGATCTCTGAGAACTACTTTGGCTGTGTCCCACCGGTGTTGTTATGGTTTTTTTTTTATTCCTGTTTGAGTCAGAAAAATTCTTAATTTCATTTTTTAAAATGTGTCCTATTACCCAGTTGTTTCTAAGCAGGATGTTAGTCAGTTTCCATGTGTTTGACTTCCCCGCCTTGATCTTCCAAATGGTATAGCATTGTGACATAGGACGATGCTTTGCAATATTTTTAATTTTTTGAGGCTCTGTGGCCGATTGTGGTCTCTTGTGCGGAATATTCCATGAATGTATATTGGGCTGTTGCTGGGCGGGGTGCTCAGTACAACCGGTTGATTGTATTGTTGGGTTCTTCTAGGTTTTTGTTATGTTTCATTCTAGCTACTCTATCCTCTATCAGAAGTAGTGTACTAAAGCCTCTAGTGTTATGTTATAGAGTTGTCTGTTTCTCTCTTGAATTCTGTAAGCGTGTGATTACTGCATCTTGAGGGTCTTTCAGTGTGTGCACACATATTTATTATAGTGATGTCCTCTTATTCAACTGACCCCTTACTCATCCCATGATGTCCTTCTTTGTCTTGTACACTGGATGTTGCCTTAAACTTGCTACTCCTGCTCTGTTTTGATTGCCATTAAATTGCTATATTTTTCTACCCTTTGATTTTCAGTCAATTTTTGGTTTGCGTCTAACATGTGTCACTTGCATCCCATTAAGGTGTGTCTCTTCTGTGCCCTTTTCACAATTTTTAAATGTATGATTCGAATCCTAGTGCTGCCGTAACAAAATGCCACCAAGTGGGTAGCGTTAAGGAACAGAAATTTATTTCTCACTAATTTGGAGGCTAAAAATCCAAACCACGATCATCACTGACTAAGTTCCTCCTTTGGGTTTCCCTCCTAGTTTCTGGTGATTGCTGGCAATCCTGGGAGTCTCTCTACTGCTTATGGATGCATCTGCCTCCATCCTGTGTCCTTGCTCCCTGCTACAAGAAACCACTCAGAGGTGTTAACAAACCCAGGGACAAGGGAAAAACATGGGACCCCAAAGGGTAGAGAAGGGGGAGAGGCAGGCCTGGTGGGAAATGATCAAGGGTAAGGTTGCTTAGAGAAGAGGTGTACTCTAGCCCAGGTGGCGACGAAGCATGGTAGTAGGGCAGGAGGAAAGTCAAGGGAGATGGAGGAAAGAGCTAGGAGTCAAAGGGCATTTATGGAGGTCTAGACAAAGACATGCACATGCAAATATATATAGGAGGATGGGGAAATAGATCTATGTGTCTATATTTATAGGTCAAGTATTAAGGTGGCAGAAGGACCTTGGGCCTCTACTCAAACACTCCCTCAATGCATGAATACCTTCTTTTATTAAATTGGAACTCTATGATGCTCACTCTCCCGACACAACGGCTGGAGCCAAAGTGGGTGAACAAGTAAATGTGGTGAAGAAAGCTGATGGTGCCCGGCTATCAAAAGAGATAGTGACTGGGGTCTTAAAGGCTTGAAGATAAACAAGCGGCCATCTAGCTCAGAAGCAACAAAGTCCACATGGAAGAACACACCAGCCTGTGTGATCAAGTGGTCCCAAAGGGATCAGTTACCAGGCATCAAAGAACAAAAAATCATATCATTGACTGCACATCTCCATGATAGGATCGCTGAAGACAAATGGGTGCATAAGCAAATGTGGCAAAGAAAGCTGATGGTGCCCGGCTATCAAAAGAGATAGTGTCTGGGGTCTTAAAGGCTTGAAGGTGAACAAGCGGCCATCTAGCACAGAAGCAAAAAAGCCCACATGGAAGAAGCACATCGGCCAGTGCGATCACGAGGTGCCAAGGGACCAGGTATAAGGCATCATGCAAAAAAAAAGATGTGTGTGTATGTATGTGTATATATGTGTATATGTATATATGTATGTGTATACATGTATATATATACCATATTAAATGAAGGGGGAAGTGCAGAGTGGAGACCCAAGGCCCAAGTGTCGGCCAATGGAGATCCCCTCATAGAGGGGTTTAGGAGAGGAGAGGGGTTAATTAGGGTGTGAGGTAGTATCAATGAAGAACACAGCTTTCCCCCGGATCCTGGATGCTTCCTCCCCCCAACTACCATGATCCGAATTCTACCTTGCAGGGCTGGATAGGACAGAGGCTGTACACTGGTGCATATGAGGGTTGGAGGTACAGGGAATCCAGGGTGGATGATACCTTCAGGACCAAGGGTGTGAGGGACGATGCTGGGAGAGTGGAGGGTGAGTGGGTTGGAAAGGGGGAACTGATTACAAGGATCCACATGTGACCTCTTCCCTGGGAGAGGGACAGCAGAGAAGGGGGGAAGGGAGACTCCGGATAGGGCAAGATATGACAAAATAACAATGTATAAATTACCAAGGGCACATGAGGGAGGGGGAAAAGGGAGGGAGGGGAAAAAAAAGAGGACCTGATGCAAGGGGCTTAAGTGGAGAGCAAATGCTTTGAGAATGACTGGGGCAGGGAATGTATGGATGTGCTTTATACAATTGATGTATGTATATGTATGGATGGTGATAAGAGTTGTATGAGTCCCTAATAAAATGTAAAAAAAGAAAAGAGGAGAAAAAAATGATTAGGGCAGACTGTACAGATGTGCTTTATACAATTGATGTATGTATATGTATGAACTGTGATAAGAATTGTATGAGCCCCAATAAATTGTTAAAAAAAAAAAGAAACCACTCAGAAAGGATTAGGTTTAGGACCCAGCCTATTCTAGTATGACCTCTTCAATGTAACAAAAGAAAACCTGTATTGCTGGACAGGAACAGGGGTGACGGCTTCAACATACATTTTAGGGGGATACAACTCAATCCATAGCAGTCATGTTATACAATCCCTACTACTGATACCTAAAAGTTCTCTTTTGGAAGACTGTTTGATCACACTGGCTGATACCGAGTATTTGGAGGCAATTCCCCTCCAAAAGCACATTGGCCTTGTGCTACTGAATTAATTTTCATGCCTAATGGGTGTAATTTAATCGACTCTCTGGAGTTTTATAGGGTCTTTTCCTGCCAAATGCTCTTGGGGCTTGTCCACATTTGCATTACAGCTCTAGCTCTAGGCTCGCTTTGGTGCAATCCCCTGCTCGTGTGTGTCTGCCCGTTACACTGTTAACGCCGTAAGGGGCAAGAACTAAGTCTGGTTCCTCTTTGCCCTCTTCCTTCACTACAGCTCTGAGAAAGATGCCAAAATCAAAATGGTGTTAAGTGAATGAATGAGTGAAAGATTGGATGGGTGGATTTTCGTGAATAATAGCAACTGTCAGACACTTATGAAGGCCCAGGGATTAGGCAAGACTTTACACACATTAGTTTATATAATCTTCACAAAATCCAACTACTTAAGCATTTTGATTTTCATAAACCAAGGGTTGAATAGCTTGCTTGCCTCCCCCCGGCCCCTCCTTGCCCCGTCACCGCAAGTGTAGATATGGAATGCAGGTCCTGATGAGACTGTTTTGGTCATCTTAACCACACACTCAGGAAAAGACATGAAAGACGTCTAGAATTCCGTCAGATGTCGTTTTGATACTGAGCAGACTTGTGGCCTACACATGGGGGAGTAGGAAAGCCCCTCGGACACTGCAATCCTGTCTGAAAGTCTTTGGAGATACTTAGGAAGCCATGAAATCTTTCAGAACAGAGGAGATACAACGGAGATGAAATGGCCCGGCAGCCCAACAGAGTGAGTAGACCGAAGAATGAGGTGATGTGTAACCTGAATCGGGGACCCCAAGCTGTGAAGCCACCCCAACGGAGACGATGACCGTACAACTTGTAAGTCCCCCTGCCGTGTTCCTACAAGCAGGTCAAATGCCATCCATGAAAACGTGCTCCGTCCAGTCCTGTCTTCCCCCATTGGAACTCCACCTACAATTTAGGGAGTTGCCACCAGGTGGTGGTGGTGTTTTGCTATGAAGCTCTGGCTACTAAATGTTCTTTTGGGGATAAATTATGAAATAGAAGAGGGACAAATGCTTTGCAGAAGTAAAAATAGGACTTTTTAATATAATTTTAAAGCTGTTCTATAATGGAGTTGGAAAGAGATGTACCCAACAGACTCATGAGCTGGTAAGAGCAAGCTCCCAAATGTTACTGTCATCGTGAAATATTACCAAGAAAGGAGGCCTGCTGGCCCTGGGGATAGGCACAGGGCCACTAACCACAAGGCTGGCAAGTCAAACCCACCAGTCCTTCTGGGTGACGAGGGGGAGGCTGTCGAAAGACTCAGGAACCCTTGAGAGGGTGGCTGAGTCAGAATCAGCTCGTGGCAGTGGGTTTGGGGTAGTGGTGGTTGTTTTCATCTGTAAAGTACCCCATCGTTTCTAAAGCTACGGATGTGACCCATCTAATCCAATGAGTGTGCCTGACCCTCAAGGCCACAGAGGGTGACGGTGGTCTGAGCCACAGGGAAAAGTGACCCAGCCCTGCAGTCCCAGCCCAGGACTTCCATGACACAGACTCCTGTCACATTGGTCTTTTCTCCGCCCACAGCAGAAGTGTCCAGGGCTCCCCACGACCCAGGGACTGAGCCAAATGCCTTCTACGCATGCCCTCAATACATCCGATTACCAACTCTGTGAGGAAATCTTTCTGGAACCCCTTTTTAAGAGAAGAGGTCAGCCTTGGGTGGGGTCGAATGGTGAAGAAGAGGCTGCCCAGGGACTCTGTCAGGCCACGTCGCCATGATTTCAAACTCATTTCCCTTGCCCACTTGGCTCTTGCTGTTTCATATTCTAAGGCAGTGGTTCTCAACCTTCCCCATGCCTGACCTTTTCATACCATTCCTCATGGGGTAGTGACCTGTCCCAACCATGAAATTATTTTCATTGCTACTTCATCACTGTCATTTTGCTACTGTTATGAATCGGGCGACCCCTGTGAAAGGATCATTTGACCCCTAAGGGGGCCGCGACCCACAGGTTGAGAAGCGGTGTTAAGGCATTAGTGGTCATGTTGTGCCGAGCCACTGTCTGTACTGCAGACCTTGTTCGCGATGCCAACGCCCACTATGGGTCGCAAAGAGAGAGGCAGAGGGGGCAGCCTTCCCAACATGGCTGCCCTTAGAGTCTCTTCCTCCTGAGCATTCACGAGTTCTTTGTCCGAGGAACACATTCTGGAGACTGAAGCGTTCCCCAAGGACTGCAGAATCCCAGATGAGGAGAGAGCACCCTTATAGCACAAATGGACCAAAGGCTAGTTTAGTGGTTGAAGTCCAGCCGAGGCTTCTAAAGAGGCAGGTGTGGTGATCCGGCTCCAAAACACGCCAGCAGGAAAGGCATCTGAGCAGTTCTCCTCTGCACACGGCGGGTGGGGATGCTCTCCATGACTCGATAACCAACCACAACGGGAAAACAGAAGGGGCCTCCAGCCACCGGGTCCAACCCTCACTCTCAGACGCCGAATCCACGATCTTGCATGCCTCCAGGACCAGGACACTCACGCCCTCCCAACACACCCCACCGGTGACGAGATCTTGGTTTCTCTTTGATTTGGGACCAAAACATGGCAGAGAAAGGGACGGCCCATTGTTGAGCAGGTGTGATGCTCCTTACACTCGTCACACCCCACAAACAACCACCACCCCGTGCCACACGTACCGTCCGACCCACTTTCCCAGATGAGGAACGTAGGCTCAGGGCAAACAAGTAACTTGCTCCAGGCGCCCTCTCAACTCTAGGGCTTAGTTGCTAGTTTATCTCTGTCTCATACAGATTCACGCTGCGCAGTACGGAATAGAAGCACAACCAGGAAGAACACTGGGGGGGGGGGGTGCGGGGGGGTGATCAAAGAGATCCTGACAGAGGGTGACACATGGGCAGAGCATGACCGGCGGCCAGAAGTCTGGCAGACAGACCAAGAGGAAAGAGCAGGATGGCTTTGGAGGCAACATGTGCCAATGCTCCAAGATAAGAAACTGCAAGACTTTGTCAGGGCCATAGGGGTGGGGCCAGCTGAGGTGGAGGGACCCGGGAAGAGCGCAGGGAGCAGGGCAGGATGTGAGGCTGCGGGAAGACCTACTCACGACACACGGAATCCAGGAACAGGACTGGGAACAGCGATATCAGAAGCTTAGGGACAAGGTGGGGGAGAGGAAGGGAGAAAGGGGGAACTGATCACAATGATCGATACATAACCATACACCCCTCTCCAGGGGCAAGAACAACCGAAAACACAGGGGAAGGGAGACAGCGGTTGGTGTAAGATATGAAAATAATAATTTATAATCTACCAAGGGGGTGTGGGGTGGGGGGAATGAGGAGCTGATACCAAGGGCTTAATAGAAAGCAAATGTCTCCGTATAGGGCAAGATATGACAAAATAACGATGTATAAATTACCAAGGGCATATGAGGGAGGGGGGAATGGGGAGGGAGGGGGGAAAAAAAAGAGGACCTGATGCAAGGGGCTTAAGTGGAGAGCAAATGCCTTGAGAATGATTGGGGCAGGGAATGTATGGATGTGCTTTATACAATTGATGTATGTATATGTATGGATTGTGGTAAGAGTTGTATGAGCCCCTAATGAAATGTAAAAGAAGAAAAGAGAAAAAAATGATTAGGGCAAAGACTGTACAGATGTGCTTTATACAATTGATGTATGTATATGTATGAACTGTGAAAAGAATTGTATGAGCCCCAATAAATTGTTAAAATTAAAAAAATTTTAAAAAAAAGAAAGCAAATGTCTAGAAATGAATGAAGGCAACATATGTACAAACATGCCTGAGGCAATCAATGTATGGATTGTAACAAGAGTTGTAAGAGTCCCCAAAAAATGATTAAAAAAGAAGAAGAAGAAGAAAGCACTAGACATGAACTTGGTCACAAGGAGTCATTCACTCTGGTACAGCCCTTCCCAGTTTGCACACACACATTCTCCCTCCCAGCACCCGACACGGTTCTTTCTGAGAACATTCCTGAAAAAAGAACAAGTGCACAAATGCGTGCTCTTCAGCAAAGTCCCCGGGAAAGGCCATGTAAGAACCATAATCCTCATTTTGTGGGGAAATCGAGGCTTAGGGAAGTTAATGATGAGCCCAAGTTTACAATCAATAAGACCGGAAAGGGGAGGGGGCATGGGGAAGGGCGGCAAGGCTTGAACTCGTGACTCAGTTCATGGCCTGACACAAGGGTCCAGTTTTTAGACCTGGGATTTCAGATGGCAGCTCACCTCCTGTAAGAGCTCTGCTACCTGTGAGCTGCCGGCCTGGCCGGGGCTGGATGGTCCTTCACACCCTACCTCCCCTGGATTCCGAGGATCCGATGGGCAAATCCGGAGGGATACGGCGCCCCCTGCCTCGGAGCTTGCAGAACAGGAGAGTCCATGTAGCAGGCGGGAGGGACCATCTATCACCACCTCAAGCAGGCAGCCTAAGGCGGGCGGGCAGGGTCTCAAGGACGCTCCTCCGGTCCTCCCTGCCTGCTGGGGATTCAGGAACACAACAGACCCTAGCCACACACCCTGTTCCACCCTGAGGCTCCAAACCAATGGTCGCCTGGATCTTATCCCCCAGAGTCATCTCCAGCAGGTCTCCAGTGGGCCTCACCTCCCTCCACCAATCAGGTCCACTTCCTGACCGCGGTGCCTGTACTTATAGCTTGGGAGGCCCTGAGAAGTTGTTTCCCCATCAGCTTCCCATCTGGCGACCCGCTCTCCGCTGGACAGCAGAGTTCCATCTCTTGCCGCCAGAGACCCCGTGTGTAGGGTGGAGCTATGGGTAGGTTCTATATTGGGTAGGAGGGTCCTGGACCTGGTCCTCCGGTGTGATCTCTGACAGATAACTGCTTCCATGACTCCTTCTTCACCTCACAATGAAACGATGGAGCTGGATTGTGTTTCTCAGCCCACAAACTGCTTGCATAAGGAGTGTCAGAGCAGAATTTGGGGATACAGGTCCCCAAGCCCCAGCCCAGATCGATGGAATCAGAATCTCCCAGAAGATGGATTTTGTGTAGCACAATGAGATTTAGACAGTGCTTGATAAAGGAAGTGGCCGATAAATGGCTTCTAAGGTCCTGCCAGTGCTAACGTTTTATCTCATTGTCCTTTAGTGGCAGGGCATTGGTTGAAATCCACCCAGAGGGTCTGCAGAAGAAAAGGCCTGTCGATCTGCTTCCGTCACCATTTACAATCCAGGGGCAGTTCTACTCGGCCCTAAAGAGCCGCTAAGAGCCGGGACCAACGCAATGGTACGGAGTAGCAACACTCACAGGGACCCTCCACTCTGGACCTGCTGTGCGCCATCCCAGTGGCAAGTCGTTCAGGAAGGACCTCGCTACTCTATCCCAGGAGTCACCCGGAGATCAAGCCAGTGTATGGGAGGAACTCAACATTCAGCGAAGAATATTGAAAGGACCATGGACCGCCTGAAAAACAAACAGATCTGTCTAGGAAGAAGGGCCGCCAACATGCTCCATCGAAGCAAGGACGGAGCGCCTTCGTGTCTCACAAGCTGTGGACGGGTTGTCAGGAGAGGCCAGTCTCTGGAGGAGGACCTCAGGCTGGGTAAAACAGGAGGTCGGTGTTCAAGAGAAAGACCGGCACAGAGATGGATCAGCACCACAGTTCTGAACACATGTAGGACCTGGCAGCGTTCTGTTCTGCTGGACTGAGGGTCACTACAGCGTCAGAACGGACGGGGCGACACCTACCAGCAGCACCAAGTATGGAGCACTGGAATTCTTCCCAGGGAACAAGCTGAGGTGGGGACGGGGGGTGGGTGAGGGGGGGCAGAGGCGATGAGTTACAGGGAGATCCCACCCAGAGGCACATCGCATTCACGACAAGTCTCCAGCAGAGGAATGTATCAGGTCTGCTGCGAATCTCCACCGGGGGAGTGTATGTACAAACAAACAGGGAGGGTTTTTTTGTTTTGTTTTGTTTTAAGCAAAAAGTTAATTGGCTTAAAGTGTGCAACTAAATAAGCAAAGCTTATATTAAAGTGACCCACCGAGAAAGGATCCCGTGGAAAGAAAGTTCTAGGAAATACAATATGGCCTCTATGTCCTTTTGTCGTTGCACGCTATAAATATTCATGGGGCGGTGTTAATGGGGTCCACAGCTCTCGGCAACCACAATAGTTTTTTTGTTTATTCTCAGGACCATGAACTTTGAAACCATGAACCTAAATTTCAGGACTCTGCATTCAGGCAAATCTGCAGAGCAGGAGGGGAGAGGTTCAGGCTCGCTGCGGACAGAGGAGAAGAAAGAGGCAGAATGTGAATCACGCCTCCTGCCTCTTTGGGTAGAGATGAAAGGGCAAGATCTGTGTAATATGGGCAGCCTTCTGTCTCTAGGGTCTCCAGCTGCTCCGGCCTGCGGAAATGGCCTTCGAGGGGGCGGGTGGTTTAGCTACCCACGCATACAGCAGAGAGGGGTTAAGAGTTGGGAATCTTTCCATTGCATCAAATGGGACTTCCTGCGTGCTTTACACTGGGGACTTGAGAAAACTCCTTTGAATCACGGGTTATCTAAGATAGAGAGAGTTGAAGGGTCATCTGAGAAATCTTGCTTTCCCTGGGAAGAAACCCAGGTCCAGGGCGGCCCATTGACTTGCTCAAGATTCACAGCTAGAAGGCATGCCTGTTGGCTCCCAGCCTATGCTCGTCCTCCACCAGCGTAAGTACAGAAGAGACGAACATGTGCCCCTCCCCTGGGGCAGATAGTTCTAATAGACTAGGGCCCACTGGACCTGGACACGTCCAAGTCCAACTCCATACGTGTTATAGAAGGCCTGCACAAACAGATAGCAAATGGGGCATGAGTTGAGATATAGCCCTGCTCTGTGTCATGCTGACCCAGTCCACAGCCCACGACCCACCTGTTCCTGGTAGAGCCTGAGCTCAGGGGTCTGAGTGTGCACACCAACAAAGCGGTGGGTCCCAAGTTCTTCTGGTTAAAGGTCCTCAGGACCTAGGAGAGCATCACACGTAGATGGGTCTTACAGGGAAACTGAAAGCTGAAAGGAGAGGTCAAGAGAATACCTAGCCATCTGCCGTGGCTGGCATCGTCCGCTTTTTCAGATACACCAAACAGGGCCTGGGCTGTCAAGACAGACAGGGGCCCTGCCTCTCACCTGTTCACCCAGCAGACTGGTGGGGACATGCGTGTCACGGCTCTAAGGAAGTTCCATCGCAAATACTATCAGCTCCCAAGGCTGCATAACGAAGTCCCACACGTGGCTTCCAACAGCGGGCATTCATGTCCTCACAGTTCTAAGGTCAAGGTGATTCCTTTCTTTGAGGGCCGGACAGGAAGGTTTCGCTGCCTCTTCTGGAAGCGCACATTCAATCTCTGCCTGTGTGGTCCTGAGGGCATCTTCTGTCTGGGTTTAAAGTCTCTTTCTGTCCATTCTCTCTCGATAAGGACACAGATCATATTGGAAGAGACGCCATTCACTACACCCTCCTATTAGCTAACATTTTCAAAGACCTTATCTCCAAACAAGTCCACATTCATGGGTGTGGGGAGTCAGGACATGGCCATCTTTGGGAAGCGGGCACACGATTCAACCAATAGCATGTGCCAGCCCCGCCCCACTGGCGGCTTTCCTTTGACCCATTCTGAGGCGAGTTCTCGGGCCCATAGGAAGGAGAGCCACGAGCAAGTGGCAGAAGGGAGGGATGGCATCCTGTGTGTCATATATTGCCACACGGGATGTTTTGAAGACACAAAAAATAGTTCAGCCTGTGTAAATAAATAAACACCGGTGGCAAGGTCTGCGTTAGAGTGAAGGTTGTTTCTTTACATACTCAGTCTCTGCCCTCCCTCTGTCCGCTCTGTGCCTTGGAAGACGGATCCTGCCAACTGCATTCTCCTCTGCTTCTTGGCTTCACGTGGTGCTCGGCCAGGAGACCCGGCAGACCAGAGGGAAAGGGAGAGAGTTCCAGGCATTTCTTGCCTGGCTCCTCCCTGCTTTGGTGCTGCAGCTCCAGCAGAAGGTGCAGCCCTCAGCAACTTATATTCCTGTGGTTCCAGCCTGTCACATCATCCCCTCCCATTCCTTGGACCACAGAGAGAACAATGGCTTCCCATGCTTGCTAGTACCCCGCCCTCCCTTCTTTGTACTCGTAACTCCGCCTCTGGGTGAAGGCTCTTCATTAAGATCTCTTCACTCAAAATCTGTGGGGTAAGTTCTACTTCTTGACTCACCTATAGTTGATCTAAGAAAACCTTTCTATTATTTCTGTCGCTAAATAGGAGACCTCGGCTTCTAACCGGTAAAGGACACGACAGCCTAGGCTTACCATGGCTTAATTCTAGCAGAATACGACTTACTCCTGACCCACACCAGCTGGCTCTCAAAGCCTGAGCTCACCAGGACGCCCCTGAGCAATAGAGCAAATGGTGCAGTTGCTGTCATGACACAACTCGTGTGCTTGGTTCGGAGATCGGGTTCTCATCCGCACTGACTACTCCTCTGGCAAACGAGGTCTCGGAGAGTCACCAAGTTACCAAGACTGTGACGCCCAACTCATTTGAAAAGATCTGCTCCTGGACACCCTAGGAGTGCAGAGTGGACGGATGGACCAAGCCCAGAGGAAAGGACGTCTAGAAGCTACCTCCAGCTATCCACATGACCTTGAGCAAGTTACTGCCCTTCCAGGTAGGAGCCCCTCCATTGTAGGGGCCCTGGTGATGTACTGGCTATGTGTTGAGCTGCTAACCACAAGGTCAGTAGTTCAAAATCACCAGCCGATCCATGTAAAGACTAGGAGGCTTTCTACTTCCGTGAAGAGTTACAGTCTCAGAAACCCACGGGGGCAGCCCTCCCTATCCTGTAGGGTTGATGTGAGTCGGAGTTAACTCAGTGGCAGTGGTCTGGCTTTCTGGTTGGACAGTGGTGTACTCCCCGCTGAAGGCTGTAGACTTTGATTCCCCTTGTTGAGGGCTTCCAGGCTTCTTTCAACAAGCACGGTGTGTTCTCTGCATGCAGCTGGTGGTTAATAAAGTCCCTCTCATCCTGATGCCATGTTCTTCATAAAGTGCAGTTCCGTGGAGTCTATGCTCACATACAAATCGAGTCAGTGCCGTGAAAGGCGCCAACCCTAACAGCCTTTCCTGATTTTAAGCCACGCCATATGACTTCGTTCCCGCTCTACGTATGGCGCTGCCTGAGCCAAATCAGCACAATTCATGCTCTGGAATTCCCATGCTTGGCAATGTCCTCTACGGCGCATTACGATCCACGCCGTCGAGTGCCTCCACAAAGCCAGCAAAACACAGGTAAACGTCTTGGTTGGTGCTCTCTGCTTTCAGCCAAGGTCCATCTGACGTCAGTCACGGTATCTCTTGTTCTAGGTCCTCTTCTGAATCTGGCTGGAATTTCTAGCAGCTCCCGGTCAATAGGCGGCTGACAGTTTTCTTGATACTCTTCAGCATATGTTTGCATGCACGTGATATTCATTGTATCGTTCAATGATTTCTTTAGAAAAGGGGTCCTCAAACTACGGCCCACGGGCCACATGCGGCCTGCCAAGGACATTTAACCAGCCCGCTGGGTCTTTTTGCCCCATTTTGTTTTTTTACTTCAAAATAAGATATGTGTAGTGTGCATAGGAATTTGTTCATAGTTTTTTGTTTTTAACTACAGCCCAGCCATCCAATGGGTGTGAGGGACAGTGAACTGGCCCCCTGTTTAGAAAGTTCGAGGACCCCTGCTCTAGAATGCGGAACTCTTCCCGTCACTTGGTCAAGTAACCACCTCCTAAAAATCATGCTATTGCTAAACCCGTGCTTCCGGCATGGCATCCACTTTGGATACATTTTATTGGTTCCACACTCAATGCCCACAGAAGCAGGTCAAGAAATGTTTAAAATAAAAATGTATTACATCGGACAAATCTGCTGCAAAAGACCTCTTTTAAAGTCTTCAAAAACAAAGACGTCACTCTGAGGACTAAGGTGTGCCCAATCATGGGGTTTTCCATCCCTTAATATGCATGCAGAAGATGACAACGAAGAAGAGAGACGCCAGGAGAACTGGGGCCTTCGACTTACGGCCTTGGCAGAGAATAGCAGATGGCGTGGGCTGCCAGAAGAATACACAGATCTGCCCCAACAAGCAAAGCAGAATGCTGTGCAGACGGGAGGACGGGAAGAGCGCAGCCTACGTGCCTTGGGCGTGCTTTCAGGAGGGAGAAGCACGTCGTGCTTGGTAAAGCCGAGGGGCAGCACGAAAGAGGCAGGCCCGGGAGGAGATGGAGTGACACCGCAACCGCAACAATGGGCCCAAACGGAACGGCAATTGGGGACGGCCCAGGCCCGGGCAGAGGCTCTCTCTGTTGTATATGCGTCAGCAGTGGCTCAGCAGCTGCTGGCAGCAACAACTAGACAATGATGTACGAAACAACACCTTCTCAACAACACAAAATCGATGCCGTACACGTATGGGTATTAAATCAGCATCTTGATAGCCATAGAGAAGTTCGTGGTACTGATAGCAAAACACAAGCAAGTTCAAAGCCACATGTCACAGCCTTGTCAGGGGGAAATGTCGGGGGGAAAGCTGGGCGAATATACAACAAAGTGCTAACAATAATCACTTCTAGCATGACCAGGAACATTTGTTCTTATATGCTCTCTCTATGCCTCTGTGAATGTCTTTCACTATGACTATGTCCTTAAGGAAAATGCATTTAACTTAAAAAATGTCCCTTCCCCACCCAACTCAAAGACACCTCAATGCTTGCTAAGCCTGTCTAGATGAACGCTCTCACCCTTCATCCTTGACCCTGCAGCCCACCTTGGGATCTCTCCCCTTCCTTCCTTTCTAGTCCCAAGGCCACAGCCCAAGTCTGGGCCTCATGCTCCCAACCAGGCCCTAGACATTCACGGGAGTCTCTCTCCTAGCGGTGCCCCTGCCTCCTGCTTCTACAGATCCTAAGAATATCTTGTCCTTAAAGAAACGTCATTTCTCAAAGGGCACATTTCAAATGCTTCAGCGTGAGAGTCGCTGCTCTGAGTATGAGTCCATCTTCTTGCAACTACTTGCAAAGTAACCCTCAGCTCTAGAAGCAGAAACCTCCTCACCAGCCCTGATGCCTCACCTGCACACACAGCATTTCTGTTACCTGTTACTCTTGTATCCCAGCCTTTCCAAATTCCACCCATCCTTCCAGGTGAGGCTCAAGACTGCTCAGTTCCCTTCTCAACAGGAATCCTTTCTTGGTTCTTGCTTGATTCCTACTTTTCTAAGGAGCCGTGATGGAGTAGTGCAAACTGCTTATGAATTCAGTTACCATCCAAAAGGTTTGAGGTTCAAGTCCACCCAGAGGTGCCTCAGAAGAGAGGTGTAGCCATCTACTGCCACCACCACCAACAAGCCCCCCCCCCAAAAAAAAGACCGCCATTGGTAACCCTGTGGAGCACGGTGTTGCCCTGACATACGTGGGGCCGCCATGAGTCCATATCGACTTAAAGACAACTAGTTTTACAGGAAGGAAAACAAAAAAACCCCACAAACTCACTGCCATCAAGTTGACGCCAACTCACACAGACCCTATAGAATAGGGGAAAACTGCCCCTGTGGGTTTCCAAGACTGTCATTCCTTATGGGAGCTGAAAGTCCCGTCTTACTCCCACAGGGTGACTGGTGGCTTTGAACTGCTGACCCTGACGATGGCAGCCCCACCTGTACCCCCGATGCCACTAGGGCTCCTACAGGAAAGACACGAGCTCACAAGAGACCAGACCGGTTGCAATGTGGAAAACAAGACAGCCGTCAGGATGATGGTCCCGGTGCCCTTGCAGGGGTCAGGGGGGACGGAGTAGGGCATGGGACCAAGTGGTGGCAGGTGGACAGGGAGGATTTCAGAAGTGAAATGGGCAGGACATGAGTTGCACCCTGAGAGAGGGGAGATGGAGAGACAGGTGCCCAGGATGGCAGCCAAGGTTCTGGCTTTGGCACCTATGCCACCTCTGGTACCAACTGGGCTCCCATACCCTGGGGGTCCGGCAATGAGTGACCGGTGCCTGGGGAAGCGGATGGAAAACAGGCTCTGGCTCAGCAGGGAGGGAAATTGACCTGCAGGGGGGCCGTGGGGGGCAGCTCCTATGGGAAGGCGGCGCCAGCAGGCTTCACAGCAGCTCAAGGCCAGCCTCCCAGGTGGGAGGAAGGGAAGAGGCTCTGTGCAAATTTCAGGATGAGCTGCCGAGATAAGTGGCCCAGCTGGCGGAGCAGGCAAGGACTCGGGGCTGAAAAATCAACACTCCAGCGCGCAGGCAGGCGAGCTCGCGAATATTTATTGGTAATTGACAGAAGTGGTTAGAGGGTGGCGTGATCACAGACAGGTCTGTAACCAATCAGCAGGGAAGCGCGGCTCCTGTTGCTATGTCTGCATCCAGGCAGAACTGTATTAGAAGCAGGCTAAGAGGCCGCTTCTGTGCATTCGGCTTATCTGCCGTCACCTCCCTGCTTCGTGCATGAGAGACGGTGAGCTGTGGAGCAATAAATTGTCATTTGCCACATGCTATGTCCCCCTGGGAAACCCTGCATAGCCTGAAACAGAGAGAGAGATCCACAGGCTACTGCAACTAAGAGGGCAACTCCTAAGAGGGGAACAAGACTCAGCGTAAAATTCATCATGATGGCTATCAACAGCCGAGCTGACAATGGCTGTTTGCTGCACAGTCCTATTTGCTGCCTTGTTGGGCCCAACAACATACTGTGTGCCCAAGCTGCCACTCGCTCCTAGCCCAGACTCTCTCCCCCGTCAGCGCGCGCGCACACACTCACACACGTGCACGCGCGCTGCATTCCTTGAAACATAGGGTCACTGTGACTTGGAGCCCCCAGGATGGCAACTCACAACAAGAAGTAACCATATGGTACAAACGGATCTTCTGAACACGGAGGGACTTGCTCAAGGTCCACTGGTGAGTGACAGAGCTGGCAGGGAAATGAAAGACTGTCTGCTTCCAGGTTGGTTCTGAATAACCATGTCTAGGCCAAGCACATGCTCTGAGTTTCTTGCAGAGGAGCCAGGCGCTCTGCCAGCCTTGGCATAAGCCAGGGAGTCTCTTCAGTGGCTGGACGCAGGGACCCACGGGAGGACCCGCGCTTCCCTGGGGGATGCTGCTGAATGGAATGGCCTGCTGACCTGTCTGCACTCGGGCTCCACCAGCCAGCACCTCCCTCGAGCTGGAAGCTCCCAGAAGATAAAGATGAGGTCTGGTGGGCAATCTGATGCCCGGCATGCAGTGCAGAGTCTAGCATGTGCCTGCTACCCGGCAAACTTGGGTCACTGTCCTGACCCTCCCCTTCTCTCTCTGTGCTGGGCAGAAATTTAAAAGGCGTTCTCCTGACATATCTGCCTCCCCCAGTAAAGGGTGCAACACATGGATCACATTTCCAGACTGCACTTGAGAACGGGATTAACAAACAAGCAGGTCCCATCGCCGCCTGATGCAGAAGTCGGAGGAGAACTTGTTCTGTTTAGCAGGAAAGGCAAAGGCACTTCTGCAGTGTGTGTGTGTGTCCTGTGAGTGTACTCCGTGTGTGTGTGTGTCTCCTATGAGTGTACTCCGTGTGTGTGTGTCTCCTATGAGTGTACTCCGTGTGTGTGTGTGTGTCCTATGAGTATACTCCGTGTGTGTGTGTCTCCTATGAGTGTACTCCGTGTGTGTGTGTGTCTCCTATGAGTGTACTCCGTGTGTGTGTGTGTGTGTCTCCTATGAGTGTACTCCGTCCTCTCCCCTCCCCCCCACCAGCCCGCCTGTCCACCTGAACCTCTCCCGGAATAGCTCGCCCCGACTGCAGGATGATTTGTAGAGCAGAGACACTGCTGTCCCTTGTCACACTCACTCCCCGCCCGGTATCTTCTCCTGCCTCCACCATTGTTTTCCCAACCTCCCTTTCGTTCCACATGCCCTTCGCCATTGCCCAAGTCCACACCTGTCAGCCCTCTGGCCAGGAACCTCCCACCCCTGTCAATGACCAAAGCCGGCTTCTCCCTGTGTGCAAGCCCTTTCCGTGGGCGCCTGTGTGGAGCCCTTGGCACAACATCGTCCAGGCTCATCCATGCTGCGAGGGGTTCTCGGACTCGCCCTTACTGTGTACCATTGTGTACGGTGCCGTTGTGTGTACGCGCACCTTCGTTTGTTTAGCCTTCCTTCCAGTGGGCACTGGGGTGGTTTCCGTCTTCTTGCAACTGGGAACCGTGCTGCCATGAACATGGGTGTGCCGTGGCTAGACTACATACCGAGCAGGATTGCAGGCTCCTACAGAATTTCTGGTTCTGACTTTTTAAGCCAAGGCCATCCTGTCTTCCACCGTGGGTCTGCCATTGGGCGGGCCCAGCAGTGGCGTATGGGGGCTCCAGTCTCTGTGACCTCACCAGCATTTGTGTTCTGGGGCTGGCTTCAGCTTTACTCGGTGTGTAGGATGGGCCAGCTACCCGCCGTTGCTTTGGTTTGCCACTCTCAAATGGCTAAGGGTCTCCGGCATTTGTTCAGATGTTTGTTGACTGCCTGACGCCTTCTAGAGTGAAAGGCTGCTTGTGTGCTCTGTCCATATTTCTATTGAATTGTCTTTTTCTCATTGACATGATGTTTTCTATAAATTAGTCCCTTGTTCAATATGTCATGGCTGATTTTTTCCCAGTCTCTGTTGATTTTTTGGTGAAATATTTGGATATATATGTATATATATCTATATATAGATATAGATAATTTTTAAGAGATCTCAGCCATTGAGTTTGTCTTCTGCTGTTTTTTTTGTTTTTGTTTTTCTTCTGCTGTGTTTTCAGTTACATTTGAGAGTGGCATGTAGCAGTCCCTTGGAGACCTCACTTGAATGCTACTATTCTGGAATTTTCTACTGTATTCTCTACAACATGGGCTCTGTCTACACAGATGGGGGAGAAAAGGCAGTTTCCCCATATGCAAAATGGGAACCAGAGCAGCTGCTTGTCTGCCCTTGGAGCTGTGTTGAGGTTACTTGGGCTGGTGTACATGTTACCATTCAGCTCTTGGGGCAGCGTCCTCCAAAAGGAGCCTAAAGCCATCCCCTGCCTGATCTCCCCTTTCCCAGGCACTGCCCACTCCGCTAGGTCCTGGCTGCTGTGGGAACCTCCGGGCTCAGTGGCATCTGGTGAGTCCTGTCCCTGTATTCTCGGCACAGGCAGCCCGTGACTCATCCCACTGATACTCAGAAGCTGAGACAGTGAGTTTCCTTCCCCAATGGGCCTCATCTTGTCATCTTCACTTAGCTGAAAAAGACAATTATTATTTATTTTACTAAGAAATTATTCTTTTTTTTTTTATCCTCATTGAGATTTAGGAACCCTGGTGGCATAGTGGTTTTACAGTGGGCTTGCTCCCCCCAAGGTCGGCAGTTTGAAACTACCAGCCGCTCTTCTGGATAAAGACGAAGCTTTCTACTCTCCTAAAGAGTTAGGCTCTCAGAAACCCACAGGGACAGCGCTACCCTTCCATCGGGTCCCTATGAGTCAGAAGCGACTTTATGGCAATGAGTTTAGTTTTCTGTTGATTTTTTTTTGAGAGCTAACTCCTCTACCATAAAAATGTATCCTTCCTTCCGTTAGCAACTTATCAGGTCTGAATTTTAAAACCTGTAACTCCAACTACATGCTACCAAACCAGGCATGCATATGTTCCACATACTCAGACTCCTCATCAGCATTTCAACAAAAGAATTCAAGAAGTCCTGGAGTGGAAAGGCAGGGGGGATGGAAACAGGAAACTGAGGGAGGAAGCGGGGATAAGCGATGTTGCTTTGTGGGGATTGCAGTCAATGAGATGAAACAAAACGCATATGAATAGCAGCATGGAAAACTGATCTGCTCTGTAAACCTTCACCCAATTCACAATAGAAAGTGTTAAATAAATTAAAAGAAATGATACCAAAGGGGGGAGGGGGAGAGGAAAGAAGGCATTCTGAGCATCCATTCTGTGCTTTGACCGTGCACTTGTCAATCACAGAGCCCTTGTCTTGTGCCAGAAACTCTACAAGGTACGTGGCATACGTTATAGCCTCGATCTTTGGTGCCACCCTGAGACGTGAGCATTAGTCGCTGAAGCTCTGAGGAGATAAGCAGTGGACTCAAGGTAACTCAGCCAGGCATGACTCGCACCATTGTGCTCTGTGGATGGGAGCGTGGGCTAAGAAGCAAATGAGAAGCGCTGGCACCAGGATAACACAACAAGCAGGGACACAAATAGGTGTGCTCATGGAGCCGTGCCTACATGGGTGCAGCCTAGGGGATAGCTGAGGAGAGGACAGTGCCGCGTAACCACCAGCCAGCAGCCATCTGTCGCCATCTGAAAGGATGGCAATCCCCAGGGAGCAGTGGCCCAGAACCTCCTCCACCCCCGACTCCCGTCTGAGGACTCTCGGGGGGTGTCTAACTGTAGACCCTGCCCCAGCTGGGCTTCACTCCTGCGGCCTTCAGCCTGGGGCCAAGACCACACCATGCCCACATCCTCACCATTCCCTCTTTAGGAAAGATGGAGGCAAGCCTGCAGCATGGGGGCAGTTGTGGGTCCATGGTAGAATTCTTGCCTTCCATGCAGGAGACCCCACCACTTGTCTGTCAGCTTGTGGTACTGAGGTGGCGTGTGTGTTGCTGTGATGCTGGAGGCTGTCCCTGGTACTTCAGCAAGTGCTCTTGCAGAACCTGGACCTGGATCAAGTGGCAGTTGGGCAGACAGAACGAAGGAAGACAGCCTTCCTGGTTTAAAATCAGGAAAGGGGGTTTACCTGGATTGCATTCTCTCACCATCCTTATTCCAACTGCATGCCAAGCAAATAATTAGGGAAGCAGGATTGTATAAAGAGGAATGGGGCATCGGGATTGGAGGAAGGCTTATTAGTCACCTTTGATAGACAGATGACACAATCTTGCTTGCTGAAAGGAAGGAGGACTTGAAGCACTTGCGGATGAAGATCAAAGACTGCAGCCTCCGATGTGGACTGCAACTCAATGTCAAGGAGACCCAAATCTGCACAGCTGGACCAACGGGTAACAGCAGGACACATGGAGAAAGGATTGCATTTGTCAAGGATTTTGTTTGCTTAGATCCAAAATGATTGCTCATGGGGGCAGCAGTAAAGAAATCAAACAACGCATTGCCCTGGGCGAATCTGCCGCACAAGGCCTCTTCAAAGTGCCGAAAAACAAGGTGGTGGCTTTGAGGAATGAGGTGCACCTGACCCGAGCCACGGCATTTCCCATCGCCTCCGATGTAAGTGAAAGGTGGACGACGAATCAGGAAGGCCGCAGAAGAATTAATGTGTGTGAATGATGTGCTGACAAAGAAGATTGAAAGCACCAGGGACTGCGAAAAGAACCAAACTCTCTGTCTTGGAAGAAGTACAGCCAGAATGCTCCTCCAAAGCAGGG
Source organism: Tenrec ecaudatus (assembly GCF_050624435.1). NCBI lineage: Eukaryota > Metazoa > Chordata > Mammalia > Afrosoricida > Tenrecidae > Tenrec > Tenrec ecaudatus. Next base: position 81,130,022 of record NC_134545.1, read on the forward strand.
CTGGACACACTCTGCCTCACGTATTTTGGGCACCTTATCTGGAGAAGACATGTCCCTGGAGAAGGGCATCAGGCTTGGTCAAGTAGAGAAGCGCCTCGAGGAGAGGGGCGGACACGGTGGCTGCAACAAGGGGCTCAAAGAGAAGGACGATGGTGAGGATGACGCAGGACAGACTGTCTTGTGTCCTGTTGTCATTGTGAGTTAGACCTGACCCATCAGCACCGAACAACAACGTGCGGGAGACCCGGCTTCTCTCCCTGGCCAGTGCATCCCATGTCGTCTCTGTCAGTGGAAGTTTGTGTAGAAGCTTGATTGATGATGTGATGCTGACTACGCTTCAGTGGAGCTTCCAGAGTAAGATGGACTAGGAAGAAAGGCCAGGTGACCGGCTTCTGAAAGCCAGCCAGTGAAGAGCCCGTGTATCACCATGGTCCAGTGTGCCGTGGGAATTTTGGGATGGCTGAGGACTGGGCAGCATTGGGGCCATTGTGCATGATGTCACCACAAATTGGACAGTGACTGGAAACAATGTGCCAGGCACTGCTGGGGCACAGGGCAGGGACTGGCACTCCAGCCTGGTGTCAGCAATGTGACGTCACCGCCCAAGGAGCCACCGGTGGCGTCCATTCCTTTCGGTCAGCAGGTGAGCACTCAACCACTGTGCGCCGGTGGTCCTCACACCAGAACCTGACTGGAGGCATGGTGATTAAGAGGAAGGGCAAGCTGGGTGGGAGTTCAAAGTCCAGTCAGAACGAAGATCTGGGCACATGCGGAAGGAATCCCACCTTGTCTCTGAGAGAGAGCAGTTCCCGGGTTACCACCCTCAGCACCTGTGGTACTTACATAATCTGTTGTCAATTTAAGACTTAAGAGTGAAGGGGTGGAGTTCAGCCTGTCAATCAAGTCGCAGCTTGATGACCTCATTTGGAGACACTAAGGAAATAAATAGCTCGCTGGAGGCAGGACACAGTCACTCCCTGGGAGACACTGCAGCTGACAAACACGTGGCGCTCCACTAGAGCCCTGGAGCTGGAGGAGCCACGTGGAGACCCCTGCCAGCATTGAGATGTTTCCACTGCCACTGGATCCACAAGACTTCCCACCCACTGGCCTGTGATCTTCCTTCATTCGGTGTCATTGCATGTGCTGTGTGAGTCTGAAGAGGACTTTATAGATTGGTATTGGACATATGGGCTAATGTCGGACTTAAGAACTTGATCTGGACGGGGCTGGGATGTTTTCTCAATATTCAATTGCTCTTGTATGTAAAGCTCTTTCTTATGCACATGAGTGTTTCTCTAGTCTTACCCAGACTAACACACCACCGAGGCCCCACTGACTCGGCTCATCTAATACACACACAGGCCCTACCAGGAGAAAGGACTGGGCATGTATCAAGCTACCAGCTGAGCAGTCAAGCTGGCTGCCAGCCCACTCCCTTGTGGGTAACAGATCCCCAGGGCTCTCCAGCACTGCACGGTTTACAGAGCACTTTCATACGCTTTAAAGCCCCTGCTTACAATTTTGGCTCCGTTTTCAGGAGTTCCATGTGTCCACCCCATGCCCCCTGCTTGTGTGCTTGAGAACTCGTTTTGAAGCCTGGAGCCTATTCATTGGGTCTGCGCATCCAGGAACAGCCTGAGCCTGTGGGGACGACAATGGCTAGGGACATGAGCAGACTGTCATCTGGGAAACCCAGCACCGCGTTCAATCTCATTCCACAGGCTTATTTAACAACAGGACTTCGCCATTCCTCTCGTTTCCCACCTCTGTCTCCTGCCACAGCGAAGAGGAAGGCTTGTGGCCTTGGTGGAAATGACAGTATGTGGTCTTCAAGTCAATACAGCTCCCGCCTGGCTCTCTTGGGCTGCCGGCACTAAGGACCCAGCTTCCATGATGTGAGGAAGCCCAACTGACCCGGGGGTTGAGAAGAGGCCACGGGCAGATGTTCGAGGTCCCAGCCAACAGCCAGCCTCCACGGCCAGACATGTGGCAGGACAAACCTTCAGATGGTTCGAACCTGGAACCGTCCAATCATCCCCAGCCTGTGAAGTCTTTCCAGCAAGGCCTCAGCCACCGTGGAGCACAGGCAAGCCAACCCTGCCCAGCCTCTTCCGAATTCCTGATCCATGGAATCAGGACCATAAGAAAAGGGTTGTTTTGTTCTGTATCACGTGACTCAGTGAGTCCCGCGGTGGTGCAGTTAAGCACTCAACGAGCCCAAGGAAGCCCTGGTGACACAGCAGTTAATGCTCAGTTACTAACAGAAAGGTCAGCAGTTCAAGCCCACCGGACACCCTTTGGGAGAAAAGACCTGGCAGCTTGCTCCCATAAAGATGACGTTCTACCCTGGCCCATTGGGCCACTAGGAGTCTGGATGGCCAGCAGGGCATGCTACAGCAACAGCAACATCGAGCTGCAAGGTGGGTGGTTCAAGCCCTCCAGAGGTGCCTCAGAAGACAGGGCTGGCGATCTGTGTCTGAACACTCTCAGCTTTGAAAAGCCTGTGAAGCCGTTCTACCTGCAAGCTGGGGCTGGCACCAGTGGGTATGGGCTGGATGGCCCCTCACAGGAAGTACAACTCTGACACCGCCAGGCCGGGCGGGACTTGTTCCTTACATGGGAAGAGGAAGAGGAAGAGGAAGAGGAAGAGGGGGGGCAAGCAATGGAGGAAACTGAGCTTTGCTAAAGGTTCTCCCCTATTTTTGTTTTTGAAAACAAACTCACTGCCATCGAGTGGCTTCCGACTCCTATCTATCCCACCGGACCAGGGAGAACCACCCCTTTGGGTTTCCAAAGCTGTAGAAAGCCTCGTCTTTCTCCTTGGGAGCAGCTGGTGGTTTCGAACTGCTGACCTTGGGGTTAACAGCCCCACATGTAACCACTATGCCTCCAGGGCTCCTATTTGGGGGATGTTGAATTCTGGGAGGCATTCTATAAGTCTCTCCAAGTTCCTTGCTTTGAGATCAAGACCCCATTGCTTCCAGGAGCTCCCTCAAACCCAGTCCTCTCAACAGCTGCCCTCCGTCCTTGTCTCATTCTCCCTTTCCCTCACCCTCGCTTTCTGGGACCACCTCCCAGAGAAACCATCTCCCCACAGTCTTTGTCCAGGCTCCAATATAAAGGACCTTGAACTGAAACAGCCTCACGACCCCGAGACAAGGCAAGCATTTTCATTCCCAGGTCCTTGTTGCAGCGAGGAGACTGTGATTTGGAGCGAGAAGTACTTTCTCAAGACCTCAGAGCCCCAGGCTTTGAATCCAATTGAAGAACTGTGGACGGGCAAGGCAGCCCTCTGAGGGTTTGTAAAGGCCGTTCTCAGAAGCCTGGTGGGTGGAGTGATAGCTTGTGATTTATTATCTGTTATACTCTAGGCTGTACTTGCGCAATCAGATGAAAAACAAAATGGCAGCATTACAGCCGCCGGACAGAAACCATGGCCGGGAAGCCCGAAATTCACTCCCACTGACTCAACGGCATCGATGTTATGACATCGTCTCAGCTCAGACCCTGCTTCACGGTCAGCATGAAGGGGGTTTTGTCAGCAAGTTTCGAGGGGAAAAAAATCTGCTTATAAAACACCTATACGTCAGCCAAGGCTCAAGCACTTCCGTCTGCCAGGCATCATCCCCATGAACAAACAAGGAAACAAAGGCACGGAGAAACTAAGTGCTTTGCTGAAGGTCATGCAGTGTGCGTGGGAGGGCTGGGAGGGGCTCAGAGGCCGGGCTGCAGCCTGGGGTCGCAGCAGCACTGGGCACAGAGCGGAAACAAGCCAGAGGGTACATATCCAACTTACCCGTAGGACCAAGCAAGTATGCAAAAGTGTGAAGTGGACCCGGGTCAAGAGGGTACAGGAGGGTGGGACCTGGACTCTGGCCAGGTGGCAGACGTGGATGCGAGGGCAAAATGGGACCGGGGGGCGTGAAGGGGAAGAGAGGCGGGATGGTACTGGAGGGTGGGAAATGAACCACCCCCAAGCAAGATGGACCAGGAGAATGAGGTCCACACTCTCCATTTGCAAGTCGAACAAGTCCGAGATCTCGATACTGCAGCGATGGAGCCCAGGGTCCCCAGGGGAGGACAGTCGTGGCTGCCGGGAGGCTAGGCATCGTTTTAGGGCTTTCTCCTCTGCGCTCTGTATCTGCGACAGAATGCAGACCGAGACCCATCGTCCAAAAGAAGGGGCAGGTGGGGTGAAGAGTGGGGCGTTTCCATGTATAGCCTTGTGGCTGGTCCTAGGAGGTCAGAGGTCCTCTGGCTAAAACCTAGGGAGTTAGGATTTCACTGAGGTAGGATGAGAGGTGGCCAATCCCTCTTAAGCATGCGGCCAGAAATGCAGTGGCTTCAGCGAGGCTTTCACTGAGCCTGCACTGGTGAGCGGCACCTTGGCCTCCCTGGGTCTGGGAATTTCCAGGGACAGGGAGTGACTGGGAGGTGCTTTCCCGGGTCTCCCTTGCCACTGCCCTCTTCTGGTCACTCTCAGCATCAACACGACCCAGGGAGAGACCCATGGTTGGGAAGAGACCTATGAGGAGGTAGGGGAGATTCTTAGAAACCACAGTCAGATCCTTGCCTGCCAAGCGCATCCCGTGCCCAGAACAGACATGCCCTGGTTATCCAGCACGGAATGGTCTCCTGGCCAGCATCACCCCCGAAGCTGGAGATGCTGAAGCCTGACAGCAAACCTGCCTCGAGACATGCGTGTAAGGCAGGGAAGAAGCCAGGGCACCTGGGCAGGCACACTGGGACTTCACTCACTTTGGATTCTCAGCACGCTGGAGGAGCTGGCCACCTTCCTAAACAAATGACGCCAGCTAAGCTGCCATGTGCGCCACCCCACCCCCACTCAGCGCCAGCAGAGCCCCCACCCCACGTCCCCAGCCATGGCTCCTTTATTCACAAGGCAACGCCACTATTCCAGGTCTCATGGAGACGCTGCCTCTCGGTGGTAACTTAGGTGTGTGAGGAGCCAGAATGCCTGCTGAGCATCTCTCGGATTACTCAGGGACCCCACCTCTCCTGCCATCCTCTTAACTACGAAGTTCCACGTGGCTCGGCAACAGGTGGCTGTTCTGGGGAGATCTTACCCTGATGGCTAAGACCTCACACCTGGCCGGATGTGAGACCTTCAGGAGATTCTCAGGTCTCACAAAGCCCCAAGGTCTTCCTAGCAATCTGTCTCCGCCTCCCACCCCCGCTCCTGACCTGCCAGTCCCTAGCTCAGACCGGCCTCACTGCAGTGGCAATAAAAAAAATCACCATGAGATCATCATTCTATGTGTCGGGAAATTTTCCACCATGCACCCAAGCCCCCCTATAGTGACTAGGTCTGCCTAGTTCTGCGCTAACGAGGCCTCGTGACGCCGTGGTTAGGTTGTTCACGCCAAGGTCAGAGATTCAAGCCCACCGGACGCTCCGCGGGAGAACGCGGTGGTACTTCGGTAAAGACGACAGTCCTGGAAACCCTATGGGCCACTCCGTCCTCCTGGGTCATTATGAGTTGGACGCGTGACAGCCAGAAAAACCCCAAATGCCCTACCAACGAGCCGCTCCCCCCACACCCTGCCACGGAGCTACCAGTGGTTTTGAACTAAGGACCTTAGAGTCTGCAGCCCCAACACGTAACCACAACTCCACGAGGGCCGGCGGCTGTCATTTAGAGAGGAGCACATGGAGGCTAGCAGCTGGCTCCGGGGGTGCGGACCGGGGACCGCGGACCCCTGACGTTCGGACACGGCACGAACGCGAGGGGGAGGGCTGCGTCCTCTGCTGTGTGCGCCGCCTGCAGAAACGCGACCGGACAAAACTCGGGGACGAACGCGACGCCCCGCGGGGCCCGGGCAAAGGCCAGGGGGGACTTGCGTCGGACCCGCGGGCTCCCTCTGGAAGACGCGCTTGCACCTTTTGGGGCTGAGGCCTCCAGGATCCCAGCTTCGAGACCGCCCCCTCCGGACGCGCGCCGCTCGGCGGTTCGCGGAAAGCAGCGCCCGGGCGGCGACTTGCGCCAGAAATCCCCGCGCGCCCCGGGACGCCGCCTCCGGGCGGGAGAGAGCCCCTGCCCACCCCCTCTCTGGCCTCCCAGGGCGACCCCCGGACGCGGCGGGACGGCCACCGGCACACGCACCCACACACGCCCCTCGCCGCCACCCCTTTCTTCTGGCCGGCGGCGAAGCTTGGCTTCCCGGGAGTCACCGCCAGACCTTGGGAAAGTTTGCACAAAACTTTCCAACCCCACCGAGTCCGAGTCCGCCGCTCCCGCGGAGCCCGGCAGCGCCGGGCCCGGCCCGCTCGGGCTCCAGCCCCGGACGACCGGCCAGCGCTGGCCGCGACACCTGGCTGTCAGACGGGCCGCGGGACCCCGCGCAGCCAGCCGCCACCCGGCGCGCGCCGCAGTCCCCGGCCGGCGGGCATTGTGTGCCCGGGGGGCCCGGGGACCCGCCCCACGGACGGCCGCGCCCGCTCGCCCACCACCTCATTTGCATTTCAAAGGCAAACTTCGGCCGGACTTCTCGGGCCACGGCGGCGGCACCTACCGGCCTTGCACGGGTCGTGGTAGTGCTCCAGCTGCTGCTCCGCGCCCTCCTCGCCCTCCGGCGCCCAGTACTCGGGGGCGGCGTCCGAGGGGCCCCCGATCCCCCCGGCGCCGCGGGGCAGCAGCAGCAGCAGCAGGGGCGGCAGCAGCAGTGGCCCCGGGGCCCGGAGCGCAGTGGCCCGAGGCATGGTGGCGAGGGACCGGCGGGGGCGAGGCAGTGGCGCGCGCGGAGGGCTCGGCTCGGTTCGGGGCGCGCACAGGCACCGGTACCGGCACCGGCTCCGGCTGCGCTCGGCGCCTACACGAGCGCGCCGGGCATGGCGCGGGCTCGGGCGCGGGCCAGTCAAGCGCGCCGCCCCGTCCGCGTCGGACCGGGGAAGAAGCCGCCGCGCGGAGCTACTGGCCAGGCGGCCCGGGCTGCGGCTGCGGCTGCTGTGACTGTGGCGGTGGCGGAGGTGGTTGGACAGTGGCCGCTCCGCCCCTCGCCGCCCGCGCTGGACCACACAGCCCTCGCCAGGGGCCCCAGGCAGCCAATCACTCGGGCGCCCGAGGCGAGGCCCCTCCTCTTCCCGGCACCTCCGCAACTTCGGAGGAAGGGGAGCGAGGTGAAGATGCTGACGGCCAGGGCCCGGGGTCCCCTGAGCTCCTTCCGGGCCCGGGGACGCCCCAATCCGGCCGAGTGCCCGGCCTCGAGGCCCGCGGACCATGCGCTTCCCCAAGGCGAAGGAAGCTCGACTGACCCACGTGCCTTATTCTCATAACTCACTTTTACAACTCCCGGTGCGCACATGCACCGGGGCTGCCAGAGAGCGCGGGGTGTGTCCCGCAGCGCCACCGACTCGCCACGGGCGCCAGGACAACCGCTGCTCAGCCTGCAGGAAGCAGGTCCCTTTCAGCGCCAAGAAACCCAGGATTGTGATCTGCTCAGCTGTCGCAACAGGCAGTTGTGGTCGGCCCAGTGGGGCTCGGCCCCTCCTGCAGCCATGCATGGCGCCTGCTGCTGCACCCACCAAGGGTGGTTGGTGAGGGGTGAGGAAGAATGACTTAAACGATGCGTGTGTCCTCCAATACTATCCTTTAGTGAGACAGCAAGGCGCTGCTTCTAGGTGAACAGCTGCGTGTGCCACTGGGGTTAAGGTACAGGCATGTCTTATTAATAAGCTACTCGCCATTCACTTGATGGGATAATTTCTGAAGTCTATGGTTTTTGTCATTAAAAGCAAGCCCCCCCTAACAAAACAAAAACCCACGTTGTTTAGGAAAACCACCAAGATATTTGAAACCCATGAGGTTGTACCATAAATATTAAAAATATTCCGTATGGAACCCTTTTGATTTACAGACATGGAAAAAATTACTGCCGCAAGGCTTTCCAAGGGCCTATCTATGCAAGCATACGTGCCCCAATCATAGAGGAGATAAAGCACACCAATGTAGATTTCCAGGACGACATGCCGTGGGCTCTTCTATCATTTAAAGCACAAACAGAAAAATGGTCTTAACTTCAAGAGTTTCTACACAGGAGAGGGAAGGGGGCAAATGAGAAGCTGATACCAAGGGCTCAGGTAGAAAGATGGTAGCAACAAATGTACACATGTGCATGACACAATGGATGGATGGATGGATGGATGGATGGATGGATGGATGGATGGATGGTGCTGAATTGTGAGCCCCCAATAAAGTGATTTTTTAAAGTTTCTACACAGCTCCACAACTAAAACAGTAGATGGGGACCCGGGAGCAGGGCTCCAGTCTGAGTTTTCGCATTATAATCGTCAACTTCTCACCCATTGACTAGGATAACACATCATTAAAACCCAGAAAGGCTGGAAAGTTAACCACTGGAAGGATGCCACCGGGTATTGTCCCAATTCCAAAAAAGAAATGCAAGGTGTTGGCCCCTGCTTCAGTCTGGTCATCAAAGGGGCACGTACAAGACAGAGCCAGATGGGGCAAGAAGAACTAGCAGGTGAGAAGGAATTTGGGGGGAATGTGTCCCACCAAATGGCAGGGAAGGCCAAGTGGCCAGCAAAATAAGTGTAGAAAGGGGTTGAATGGTGCAAGGAGTCAAATCCAACGCCATCGGTGGTTGTGTGCATTCACCCCAGTGAAGGCCACCACCTGTCAGTAGTCAAGTGCGCAAAGTCAACATCTAAACGCCCTGACAAACCTCTGTGACACCTCCAGGTCTCCAGATGGCACTAGGCAAACAGCCAACTGGCTTCCTCGTGAGCGCAGAATTCCTCTGGGCAAGAGGCATTAGACCTGGCGTCTTGGGAAGGCGTAGAAACTGTCTTGACTCATTGCATTGGGTACATCTGCTCCACCAGACCTCCTAAGCGTGCTGAGAAGCAAGGATGGTACTTAAGAGAACTACACTAAGGTGCTCGTGCCGCAAGCCATGGGACTTTCAGTCCCCTCAGACGCATGTGGAAGCTGGGCACTGGATAAGGATGACTGCAGATTCGATTCACTTGAATTAAGGGGCTGGTGAGGTATATTGAAAGAACCAAGGATTGCCAAAAGAATAAACCCATTTGCCTTAGAACAAGTTCCTCAGAGGCAAGGATGGAGAGATGATGTCTCATTTACTTCAGACTTGGTAAAGTGGAGGGCAGTGAAAATGAGGTTGATCTGGACAAGATGGACTGACGCCATGGCTACAATAGCTCATCCAGGAGAACAATTCTATGGCGGCTCTGAACCAGGTGGTGCTTAGTTGTTGGAACTGACTCAACTAGCACCCCCACCTGGTGACTTGCTGCCAGGTCTACTTAAGAGCAGAGCTCCAGTTGAGGTGTTACTTTGGACTGTCAAGCAACAACAAAATTTAATTGGCTTACAAGAATAGAAGGAAAGATGGAAAAGATTTTTCTTTTTTCATAGTTCCGTTTCCCTCATCAGTTTTCTATATTAAAACTGTAAATATTTTTTAAATATTTAAAAATTTTAAATCCCACAAAAGATACTGGTGGAAAACATAGACTTGGCTGTTCAACTTGGCGTAATTACAATGTAGTTACTTGCAGGTTCCTCTCCACAGGATCTCGTGCTCCTGTGTTAAACCTGACCTCCTCCTCCAGCCAGATGTCTTCTCCTCACCCAATTCACTGCATGGAGCAGCCAGGTTCTGCTGCAGCCAGCCGCTCTCGAGCCCGTTTGTAAGCTGTGGTTTATCCTGTTACTCCAGCTCGGCAGCTTTCTCTCCCCTTCGGCCTCTTCTAGCTACCAACCTCCTCACCATCCCAAGACAAGGCAGACCCCGCGTGAAAGCAGCCTTTGCATCTCTGCACTGCGGTATTTAAAACACTCATACAGTTTAGCCCTCTGGGGCTCTTCAAAATCCTCACGTCAAGTCCTTAGTGTAACATACATGACTCTCCCACCACCCCCTCCCATCTCCCAGCCGTCCATACTGCACAGCATTCCAGGGGGGCCGGACTGCTTCACCTGGGACACCCAGTGCACCGCCTCCTGCCAACAGCTACTCCAGCAGCTTTCGCACGTGTCTCTTCCCTACTTAGGCTGGCTCTACCGCACTGGTTAATAACCTGGAGCCAACCTTGGCATGACCTGCTGGGAACCAACTGCCAGGCCTCAGTCTGTAGCACCACCCTACCATTTGCTCTCCCATTTAAAAACTGTCCTTTAAGCAAGTAGCGATTTTATATATACTTGTAGACTACATATGTCCCAATTCAGGTCTACTTCTCTCTTCCAATATTGTCAGTTAATAAGTTAGTGACATCCCATTGAAGCCGGGGAATTGGCTAATTTAAGATTCCCTTTATGCCGTTAGCTTGTCACACAGGTTGTGTTCACTGCCGAGTTCGGAAGTAATCTGCACGGATGCCAACATCAGATACTTGACCGAGAGAAATGAACAAGGACAGGTGTCAGATGATAAAAGCGAGGCCACAAAAGCACCAAGGAAGCTGGCAAGGGTTTTAAGAGCGAGATCAAAAGTATAAATTGATCTGGAAAAAATAACCATCGATTTTGGCGTAACACATCAATTCCTTACCCTTCAGTGTCACGCTGATTTCCAATGCCTTTCCACATTTATCATCTGCCCCTGAAGCTGGAAAGGTGACACCAGCTACAGTATCTAGGCAACAGGGTCCTAACTTGAAGACTTCCAGGCTAAAATAAGGAGACCCTGGCTCAGCCCTAGGTGGGTGCTCACCTCTAAAACGCAGTTCTGCAGCCTGTCAGCTTCCTGGCTTGCTGTTAAGGACATCCGTACAAGTGCTTTGAAAAAGAACTCCATGCGGGGCAAAGGCCGTGGGCTCATAGGCACTACTGGGCAGTGGGGTTCTGAGTGTAGTGATAAAAAACAAAATACAAATGTTTTAAATAGACAAACCATTGTACGTGGTTTCAACTTTTTGCACATTTGAGGGTTTTTTTTCCTTCTTCAAAATAAGAGTCAAGAGAAACCCGACCTTAATTTTAAAATTCATTTCAGGGATTGCCAAGCGCAGCCCACTGCTGTTCTAGTGACTAGAGCTGTAGAGGAAGCCAGCCCTGCAGGTACTAGTTATGCCTGAGCCACTCTGGCTGTTAGGTGCTACTACGGGTGAGCTGAGTTGTGGCAATGGGATTCACATGGCCAACACAGCCTAAGATCCTTTCCCATCGGCTCTCGACAGTTTGCTGGTCCCTGCCTTAGACAATGTGGAACATTTGCTAGCCATCTTGTCACATACATGCCTGTGATAACGGGTTGTCTCTTAGGCTTCATACACCTGTCTCAAAAATGAAAGAAAGCGAGCACCCAAGGGAAGTACATTGAATTTTTTATTACTTTTTAAAAATCCAATTTCAGTTAGGTAACAGACTAGATTAGAACCTGAATGGTGTCTGATACAGTGCACACTGAATTTCTATGACTAAAGGCCGGTGGAGATGGCCTGCTCAGACCAGGGGCGAGTACACAGCGAAGTCACCACTGAGCCGTAATTGTTTCCTTCCAACTGTGCCAACGATTGTCCGTGCTCGGTGGAGATGGAGAGGCAAGTCTGACACAACTGAAAAGCCCACGTGAGACAGTGCGAGTGCTTTTCCCAGGATGCAATGGTATCTTTCAAACAAAACTCCTGTTTCTTCCTTGCCTAAATGTCTTTCTTTCAAGGGACCTGAATTGATCATTCGGAACATGTGCAACAAGCGGCTGTTATCAAGCAGCAGGCTGCTGGCTTTGTTTTGAAGCAACCCTACTACTCCAGTGCTTTAACACAGGCAGAACTTCATTTTACTTTGTCTACAGTCACATCAAGTGGCTTAGGAAATGGTCGTATGGCTCCAGAGGTATTCCTCATACCGACTGAAAACCTGATCATAATTTTGGTGACTCACGTTCTGATCTATCCTACTTCTAACTAGTCTAATCTATATGAACACATGTCCAAACTGAGCAGTTTTAATAAATTTTCATATCTCTGGCCCTTTTTAAACACCTTGGTTGCTAAAATATAGTTTAAAAACTGTAGAATATAAAATAAAAAAACTATAGAATATAAGAAACATCAAAGAATATGTTTTCATGTCACCATTCCTATTTAATTACACATTGCAGTACATCAAGAGGATGAAGTACTAAGCCACACTGCAACCGAAACTTAAACCCTGATGGATTACATATAGGCCTTCATCTCCCTGGAATTAATGTACAAAAGCCATTTGGTACTTATTTTCCTGAACAAATTACATGAATACACTTATTTCTTTCTGACATTTGTTAAGAATTCAAAATGTTCTTTTTAATAACATTTATTTGCAATGACATTTGGCATATGGTGGTTAGTAAACATTTAGAAAATGAAAGCTTTATCGAAAGGAACACAATTTGTGGACAACCCCTAAATAAAGCGGCTTTTGGAAGAACTGGTATTTGCAGCAGCCGCCTTCATAAAGAGGGCCATCGCCTGCATGGAAACACCCGTGCATACCATGCACCAGGTGCAGCTGTGAACACCACAGAATGAAGTCTATGACTACGGGGAGGGAGCGGAGGGCGGGGGAGGTGGTGGGTGCATGATTTACGGGCAAAACCCAGTACAATCGAGGCACCCAACATGATAGACTAAAGATTGCTTTACCATCTGTCCAGGCTCAGTTCCTATCAACCTCCTCTGGTACCAGGATCATGGACAGTGTCGCCAACTACCAGTGCAGTTGCGTTTCCGGGAAACGTGCTCACAGACATCGGAGGGAAATTCACCCTTTCGTTAGTTGTGGATAGTGTTCATAACGTCAGTTGGAACACTGAATGAATGATGTTAGCAAATAAATGACATACACAAAATGAATGGGGTGGAAAAAGCCCACCTTTTAATAACTTTAAATCATACTCTAGTTCACTCAGCAGCTCAGTGCTACGAAGCCAAACCCTTTGTGAAGTGCTTTCTTCAAAGCACACACGTGCAGGCACACACACACACACACATTCACCCAACACCTGTATGAAACCATAAGTCAAAACGTTATTTTTTAAAGGACTTTCTAGGATGATTTGTATCTATTTTAATGGAATTCTATGAATGTATTTAAAAATCAAAGTGATTTTTTTCACTACAGATTTCAAAGAATTTCAGTGGTCACTTTTGTAGAGAACTGGTGCGCCTGAAAGCAGCTAAACCACACATTCATTAATGACCCTACATCTTACCTGTAAGATTCCTACCATGAGAAACAAGTTTCACTTTATTAAGACAAAAGCTGGCCGTCTAATTTACAATCCATCAGACAATGTGTTTATGTGACAAGTACCTTACGTGAAGTAAAAAGTTATGTAAGCAACTCAATGTTGACTGCGGTTTCTTACAAGATCTTGAAGGCAGGTAAAGGGAAGAACTAGCACGTTACACTTCACAGAACATCTGGCTTAGGAAGAGGATTTACCTCCAGCTTCTGATCCCACTGCTGTTTCTTCTCTCCAACCACACTTGGGTAGTTAAGAAAGCAAGCTTTCCACTCTCACGTGCCACGTGGAAGATAGAGCCCATCGATTCATAGAAACATTTTACAATGAAAATACTGTTTTAACTATTAAGTGGCATGAGTTGCACGTTAAGGTTTAAATACAGCTGTTTGGAGTCTTTCTAAAAATATCAATGTAGAGCATCGTTTCAGGGGGTCATTTGCATAGCAAACTGCTAAACTAGAAGCTCAGCGTTCCTAGGAAAGCTTCACATTACGAATAGTTCTAGAAAGATGTATTCAAAACTAAAATACTGCTCCTCAGAAAACTGCAGCCTTGAGTGGTTGCCCACTTGGAGCCTCATCCACACTTTCACACAGCACACCAACCTGAACAAGTTTTGTGCCACACTTTAACTCAAGACGGGCTTGACACTGAATTCCTAGACAGCATCTCGATGTAAGCGCAAGCAAGCAAGCTTGGGGATGGCAAAGTGTGGGTCCCCGTATTAGGAAAGCACAGTTTATCTTTGTAAAAAGGGCATTCTGTAGATTGCCTTTCAAACAGGTATTTTCAAATTGCAAACACATCTCTTCTCACAAAACAATTTGGTCAGGAAACTTTATTTTAACAGTCTAGAGCAGTAATGCTTCAGACGTTACTTAAGTGTCCCAGACAGGATTAACAAAATCAAATCTTTCTAAATTACAAATTTAACTCCTGGGGAGTCTCCAGGGAGGGAAAAAGGAAGAAGAAAAAACAAGCTCCCATCCCAAAATAAGTATGACACACACATTTTGAAGAGACCCCAATGTTTCATGCAATGGTAGGCAAGATGTCAGTCAAAAGCCACCGAGATTCACCCATTTCTACACCAATCATCATCAGACTACATCATCATCTGTAGTCGACCTGTACAACCAAATGCATTTGGGAATCTACACCTACGTTACATTATTTAATGTTATTTACACATTATTACCCACCCCTCGTGTTTTTAATATATTTTTTAAAAATGTAAAGCCTTCATTCAAAGCCAAAAAAGATGTAGACCACCTTGGGGGAGAAAAAAGATAATCACTTTAGACATTCAGTTAAAATGTTGTTCAATCTAAATCTGAAAATGTTTAATAAAACAAATATCTGCTCCATTAACACTTTGCTTTCTAACTGTACAGTAAACTGCATGGCAGAGAGTACACCTCTTGTCTTCAGACCGTATCTTCTTTGGATGGAACTAAGATGCAACTGGATAGTTTTAAGTAAGCGGGGAGTTGGTCCAACTAAGATTGACAGCAGATATATTACATGCAGGGATTAATATGTTTTAATTCTCTCTTTTGAATGGCAGGGGGAAAAGTCAAAAAAGAACCCAGATTCAATATATAAAAATGTCCCACATTGGTTGGTGATGGCAGCAAAAAGAGGAGACAAAGGAACTCTTTCTGGAACATCACTTTTCACTAACATAACGACACTAAGTGCCAGGAAGATTGCTAGTCGTGTAATCTTAGCATCCAAGTTTCCCTCTATTTATTTTATCGGAACAAATGCTGTAAATAAACTATTTGTCCTCTTCACTGAAGAGAGCTGGTCTATTTCATCTTTTAAGAGCTAGCTTTTGGGAAGATTAGCCATGTACTGTAGTGACGCCTACTGCATCAATCCAAGCGTTTGCCGTGAACAGTTGAAGAAAGCAGTCAGTAAGAACCTAGGATCAATGGGAATAGATGTTACTTTAAGCCGTCCGCGAAACAGACCCACAAAGCACCCAGTGGTACAGCCCACATCTCTTCTTGCGCTTTTTTTTTTTTTTTTGCTGTGCAAGTTCCACCCCTGCAAAAGAAAAATTGATCCGAAGTTCCAGGTTTTTTCTTGGGTCTCTAGTCAATTTTCACATTAGTATAGATTTTTCGGACAAAGGCACTTGTTCCCATGTAACCAATCGCTCCTGCAAAGATAAAAATAAGGGATTTTGAAACAAACACATACAGAGAGAGCGCTATGGTCCTTTTACAGCTCGGGAAAGTCACTCTTGTTTCAAGACAGCAGGTGTGTGTGAATAGTCTCACGGAAGCTATTCAAACGGAACTGCGTGCTAAGTCACCTGTTAAATCATATAACAAGTTTGATCTGATTTTTTTGGACTTATCAGTAACATGAAAATAAAAATGAACCTTTAACAAAACCCAACCCACTGCCCCCGTTGATTTTCCCAGACTACAAACCTGTACAGGAGCAGATGACCTCCTCGTCCTCTTGCAGTGACTGGTGGGTCTGAGCTGCTAACCTTGTGGTTAGCAAGATAACACCATCAGTGTTCTTTCTGCCACACCTGTCTCACCCCAAACTCATTGCAGTGGGTCAATTCTGACTCCATGTGGGTTTCCTATGTTCCTGAAGCTATAATCTTGAGGGAGTAGAAAGCCTCATGTTTCTCCCCCAGAGTGGCTGGTGGTTTCAAACTGCTCACCTTGCACTCAGCAGCTCAACTCCTAACTACTACACCACCTTTAGGGCCTCCTAGCTTTTCACAAGATTATTCCATTCCTGCTTCCCCTGCCCACCTTTAATTAAGGACTCGGTAAATAACAGAAAAAGTAGCAGGGTTTGAATTATTCAGTATTAGAAAATTTGTTTCCACAATGGTTAATCCTTTACCTTTATATCATTCTGATGGGCTAACTAGGAAAAAGCCCTACTTATTGAGGGAAAAACAGCAACAACAAAAAAGTAAGTTATTATATATGTAATCAGTGTCATGAAAGCACTGAGGTGAAAATCCGGAATCTGCAGAAACAGACACCCCAGCCTGGCTGGGACAGAAGGTGGCACAGCCACAGCCTGGCCACTCACTGAGCTGCTTCCTTGCTTCCCGTCACAGAGGTTCCCTCGCATGCCAAGTCCTTCGCACAGCCTGGGGGCTGGGGAATGCTCGCCCAAGGCAGAGAGCAGACACCAGTGAGCGTGCTGCCTCCGGGACAAGGCTGCCTCCCGGGGTATTTGGAGAAATTTCCTCACATAAACTATTCAGCCAACGCCTTAACCTGACTACATCACACTCTTTTCAGAGAAAGCTACACTTGAAAAACACTTAATTCCCAATATGAATGAGAAAACGAATTGTGGTACTGAAAATGGTGTAATCCAAGTTTTAGGCACAGAGAGTGAAAGTATGAGAGGGGCGTCGGGAAGGACGTCGGGCTCTCGAGACTGTCTCTGCAGCTGCTTCATGTCCAGCTGGAGTCTGAGACACTCAAGATTTCCTCAGGGGGTGCCAAGAGTTCCAGAACTTACCGCACATGATCCCCAAAGCTGTGCTAAACACCGCCATGTATCCAAAGTAAAATGACGTCTGAAACAAGCCGTACATCCTGAAACAAAGCCAACAGTCACAGCATGGCCAGCTTTGCCTCCACGTGGGCCTTACAATGTAGCACTTTAAAGGAGCAAATTCCATTTAATAAATGCACTACTGGAAAAGTGCCACAACTTACTTTGTTTTGAAAAAATAGTAGTAAAAGGAGTACATGTAAACATAGATTGCAGTCGATGCAGCAGAGAGAAAGCTGGTCCACTGCCTGGAAGGGAAACAAGCAACTCTTAGGGTGAATGCTGCCGAGACAGAGACCTAACAAGTAGTAGTTAAGAAATCAGCCCTCAGAAGTTGACCCGTTTACAAACAGGTGACTGACAGATACAGATCGGGAGTGCGCATAAGGCCTGGAAGGAGACACGGAATTCCCTCCAATGTCCTGCGACAGGGGACCTTTTCTGTAACCACTTCCCCATGCAGAGCGGCTTCCCTCGCACCGTGACTGGGACTCACTCTTCACCGAGGCTCCAGCCTCAAAACCGGTTTCTAGCGCAGGGTTCATCTCCCGTCAAAATAGGAACACACACAGAACCTGCCTGCTTTATTTGCCTCCCAAATGAGATCATGTCTATAATTGGGGGAGGAGAATAAATCATGCCCATCTGAAGTAGCAAGGCTTCTATACAGATGGTTCACGCTGCTTAGAACCCTTCAAAGGAGCTCCTTCTTCTCAGGGGCTCTGTGGAGCTGGCGAGCACTCACCACCGATAATCCTCTGCGTTGAGCAGGAAGTAGGTGCACACGATGGTCACGCAGACGGTCACAATGCACAGGATGACCAGCACCAGCATCATGAAGCCATAGACATAGTAGATCTTATATGCCCAGAAGGATGTGAAGATAAAATACCTAAATAAAGTGCGATACACAAAGCTTACGCTGTCGTTCGCTGTACTCTGTGGCATCTCTCTGCCAGCGTCCTCCCCACCTGGTCCTCGCCTCGGGGTTTCTCCCCACCTTTCCCTGACAACCGCCTCATCTAGGACAGGCTCGCAAATTCTCCCGGGGACATTTCCTGAGGCGATCATTCAGAGACGGGTCCTTCAATAGGGCTCGTGTAGGACTAAATTCAATCTGAATACACTGAATAAATTAGAAGTTTAAAAGGATAAAACGTGGGAAAGAATGCATGCATCAAAACAGCTACGATTCCTGTTTTGAAAAGAAAGTCGATTCCTTCACTCACTTTCTCTAGGCTCAACACTATCCAAGCAATGTTTAGGAGGGCTTCCAGAAAAGAGCGAGCTTCAAAGAAAGCTCATGGAAAAATGGAATTAAAATGGACTTTTACCATGACCTTTTGGAAGCCCCCTCATATTTCTCATTTCAAAAAGTACCCTGTTAAATATAAAACAATTCTGATACAAGTAATAAACACATCAGATCAGGAGAGGACACTAATATAAAAAGAAAGCTCACGAAGAACCACACTGTGAGACAGCAGCGAGGGAGAGGGCATTAAGGACCCTTTGCACTAAGATGGTAGTTAAAGCAGCCATCCAGCAGGGAAGCAGCAAAGCCCGCATGGAAAAAGCACACCAGCCTGTGTGTTCACGAGGTGTCAACGGGAAGAGGTATCAGAAGTTCAAAAACAAGCAATCAAATCAAGGTGAAGCCCCCACACCCACGTGTAAGATAACTGGGCAGTCCCTCTCAGAAGGGGCACAGAGAAGGATGAAAAACGTAGGGTGTGGCTGGCACTGAGGAGCCACACTCTCTCCTTTAGCTCTTTACTGTTACGGCGTTTACCTCATTCATCCTGTTCGACGTATGTCCACTTGTATATGTGAGATCGTTTGGTACATGAAAGTCAAGACAGACGCCCAATTAAAAACAGTAACAGGAGCATGGGGTCCCTGCGGGTACAGGGAGGGAGGACTGGCAGCCGACAGCACTGATGACTGTATAGCCCCACGCGCTGGGACTGAACAACAGAACTGTATGTGAATGGAGACACTGGATTGTGTAAGATATGGCCACACACACAAAATACCATTCTAGGGGGAAAAAGGGATAGGGTTCCTAGGGAATATGGGAGGGGAGGGAGGGAGGGGGTAGGGGAGTTGATATCAAGGAGTTCAAGAAGAAAGAAGATATTTTGAAACTGATGGTGGTAGCAATTGTATAACACTGCTTGATGTAACTGAACTATGGAATGCTATGATACCTGTAAGAGGTCCCAATAAGAACCCTTTTCATCAAGAAAATACTCTGCACTCTAAAGCCTAGCTCATCATTAAATTAGAACGTGGCCTCCTACCCTTGTTTCTCCTCGTTTTCTTATTCTCTTCTCTGTGCTTTTTCATTGATTCCTTATTCATTCTCTCAACAGGTACTGACAGCATTTCCACCCCACGCAGCGTGCTGTCTGTGGGCAGCACCAGGGAAGGAGCCCTGTGATACGTATTAGAGCAGGGCGCACTGAAAGCGCATCTTACCAGCTGGGCTGGACAGAGCTGGGGGTAATGGGAAGAATCAGTAAGTCGCATTTCAAACAACAACAACAAAACCCCCTCTCAATGCCAAAGGGGTGATTCTGATTTATAGCAACTCCAAAAGACAGAGTAGAACTGCCCCTGCAAATCTCCAAGGCCGCAAATCTTCATGGAAGCAGAAAGCCAAGCTTCATCTTTCTCCCTCAGAGGTGCTAGTGGCCCTGCAGCCCGACACGTAGCCCACTGGACCACCAGGGCTCCCTGATGAGGCATGCAGGAGGCGGAAACTGGAAGAGCAGTCCAGACACAAGCACAAAGGCAAACGTTCACAGTGAAGGGAGCTCACTGTAATTTGAAAAACAAAATAATTCAGGGTGCTGGCACTTGACATGAAGGAGCAAGAGCTAAGCAATGAACTTGGAGAGGTGAATGGGGGCCAGGAGGGAAGGTCTTTATTCGCCATGTTACAAAGTTTGGACCTGAGCCAGATGAAAGTGAGAGATCTTTAGCCAAGAAGTGACCTGATCCAACAGGTACCTCAGAAAGATCACTTTACCTACCAAGAGGAGAAGGGGTTTGAAGGTGGAGATGCCAAGAGACAGCAAGTTAATGACAGCTGAGGGACGGGCTAATGGAATGGAATACCTGAAAAAGCAGGAAGAAACGTGATTCACAAGGGACTGGGAACGGCAGAGAGAGAAATTAGTCAGGGCTCAAGTCAGAGTGAGGAAACAGAACGAACAGCCTCGGTTTAGAGGACGCTCCTGAACCAGTTTCATTAAAGCAGGAGCTAAAGTGGCTCCTGACCCAGTGTCCACAAGCGCTGGCAGATGAGCACCGAGAGTTGTTGCCAAGCCTGCTTGTGTCAGTTGTACTTCTTAGAGGAATGAAACAATTTAATCAAACATCACATGTATCAGACAAGATAAACGCCAAGAGGAGCTGTAGTTCACATGAAAATTATGTTGGATATTTTAGAAAGATTTCATCAGGTGAGTTGCCTAAAAAAAAATCTAAAATTAGTTATAGGTAGGACAACTACTAAAGACTAGGGCTCAATGAACACAGAAGAATTTTGCACTTTGAACACAACAGAAAGCCCCGTAAGTTCTTGTTCCATTTACATAGACTGGAAAACAGAGGATGGATTACGAATGTAAAAATAAAAATGATGGCAATTCTAATCAGACAAATATTCCAGACATAAAGACTTTGACTTTATGGTAAAAGAAAGGGCTGATGAAGGATATACATTTAGTAGTTTTAAGTTTAAAATGTTATGATACATGCATTCATTGCGTGTGGACTAACGCTTTCACTGGACCCGCTGCGGATCTAATCGTGTCTGTCATGAGCGTTGTCACTGTGCAGAGGAGGATTAGCCGTGGAGCGCTGTCACAATGGCTGGCATTTCATGGGAGTCAGGACTGTGCATGACTGCCTTCTCTTGATGGACTGGCTGGTGTAAAGTGCTCGTAGAGGACTAACAGGGCAGTCTGAGGGAAAACGGTGGTTACTCTATGATGCTCAAGGAGGCTGAGTTGATACACACGGTCTCCTCTCTCACCCCCCCCCCCCCAGCAAGTCCACACTTCCGGCACTTCTGCAGGCCACGATGGAAGGAGAGCGGGAATAACTACGTGTCAGAAGATGTCCTCCTTGACCCTGCCTAGTTTACCCAGTTTCCTGGACGCCCAAAAATATATTTTTTAAACGCAGCAAAGGCAAGTACTTCCTTTTTTTCCCCTCCATTTAAAAAAAATCATTTTATTGGGGCTCATACAACTCTTATCACAATCCATACATACATCAATTGTATAAAGCACATTTGTACATTCGTTGCCCTCATCATCCTCAAAACATTTGCTCTCCAATTAAGCCCCTGGCATCAGCTCCTCATTTTCCCCTCCCTCCCTGCTCCCCACTCCCAAAGGCAAGTACTTCTTATCACGCGCATGGCGGAAGGCTGGTCTACCATCCTCTAGGGTGCTTGCTGTCATTTCTAAGATCTCCCATTAGGTCTGGAATGCTATTACCTCTGCCCCCCCCCCCAAAAAAAGTAAGTATAAACTTCATCTGAATATTTGAGACTAGAGATCCTGCAGAGTTCTTTCTGGAAACTGTGGAATTACAACTGACTCCATTAGCTGTCTTTCCACCTGATAATTCTATAACCATCCTACAATCTCTCATTAAAATCAAACTCCTCGATTACCCAAACTTACATTTCAATAAAGATTGAACCAAAAGGTAAAATTCCTCCTAGGCAAACAATAACTGCAGGCTCCATGAACCTGGAAAATATGAAAATGAGCAGTAAAAATTTCTAATACAATTTTCGCAGGATATTAAACCCTCACAGCAGAAAACAAATGCTTGATACTTAAAATTGTCCTGATAAAAACCAACCAGTAAAATGAAAAATCAGAATCATTTGGTATCTATTCATACTTTTACACAAACAACATAATCATTACACTTCCAGCATAGACTCTGCATCTGCAGGGACACATGTTTATGTGGGCGTGTTTGTGATATGTGAAAATAACAGACTTCTGAAAAAGGCCGCATCTGGGAGCCTGAGGGAGCACAGTCCCTCCGACACCCTCGTGGTCACCGAGGTAAGAGCCGACCTGCCGTGTGTGCGAACTCAGGATGGAGAGAAAATGTCTAAGCCTGCCCATTAGGGTTGGACTCAATCCTCACTCAGCTCTCAATTTGCAGGGTGGATAAAACTATAAATGTCTGTCAGTATGGCTTAGAATAGTAAGATACTAGAAAAGAAAATGGAATTTTAAGAGCAACGATGGCCAACGTTTTGGGTAAGGATTCAGATAGTAAATATTTAGGCTTGTCAGTGATGAGTCTCTGCCACAATGACTCAACTTGGACGCCGCCGTGCAAACGTAGACATGGACACTATGTAAGCACAGGTCCCCCAGCAGGCAGTTGGTCAGATTTGGCCTGTGCATTATACTCATGAACTTGAAGCTTTCGTTCCCACCATCCTTGCATCCTAGTCTACTTCAATTCAGAAAGTGAAGTTATGCCATCATTTATTACAAAGACAAGCAGTGCAGGTTCAAGGAGAAAATGAAAACAAAGTCTAAGAATAACCTCGGGTAGTCATGCCAATTCTAGAGTCATACAGAGTTACATGTAGATGCGTACAACAGCCTTAAGAACTTAAATCGGATGAGAGAGCAACTGGGTAAAATTCAGCATTCTCTTTACCATTTTTTCTCCGGGATAGGACGAGGCACAGCATTGACACGACAGGGAAAGTTGGGCTGACCTGACAGATTTCGGCCAAGTATTGTGCCAACAAGATTCAGAGGAAGAATAACAAAAAAACAGATGCAACAAACAGCCACCTGTAAGTTAAAGAAAAATGGTGTGATTAATCAGGAAACAATCGTATTCGTAAAAACAAAATGTACACAAAATGCTTATGTAATTAAATTGTAGAAGAATGTGTTTAAGCTCAGTATGGGCTAAAATTGTACAATACATCTGAATAGGAAGGAGTAGCAAATGCTTTAAATTACAGTTGTTGCTGCTGGTAAGTGCTGCCAAGTCACTTCCAACTCACTGCGACCCTATCTGTGCACACCAGAACAAAACACTGCGCGGCCGTGCGCCATCCCCCATGAGACCATTGCTGCAGCCACTGCCGATCCATCTCTCCTTGAGGGTCTCCTTTGGCCTGACCCTCTACTTAAGCAAGCACGAAGCCCTTCTCCAGAGTGGTTCCTCCAAAGTGCATGAGAAGAAGGCTCTCCATCTTTGTTTCTCACAAGAAGAGAACTCTGGCTATGCTTATAGATTGGTTTGTTAGCTAACTAAATACAAATGGAACTACCGTAAACACTCAAGAATAAACCACCCCGAATATCAGTCAAGGCACCTAAGTTTACCACAAAACTTGCATTAAAAATATGCTGAAAAACTCAGCTTATACCTGAGTATAAACGGTATTTCCTATCTGTTCCCTGCCCCTTTTCATCCCATTCTTCCAAGCAATCTCTGCGATAGTCCTTGTTTCTCTTCTTTTGCTTTCAGCTGTCACGCTTTAAACAGATCTGCCCTTGCCTTTATCGCTGTAACGGATTTACTTGGCTAGCTGTTGTTAAGTTCCTACTACTCACAAGGGGCTCTGCAGTCTATCTCCCTGTTCACAGGCTCAGAGCGGGTAAGCACCTTCCCATGATCATACAGCTAATAGGTTGCAAGACTGAAACTCAACTCAGATCTGCTAGCCTCGGGAGCCAAGCTTTTTTTATCTGTCTCGTCTACACTGCATCAGGCCTTCCTTCATAATTAAAGCCTATCTCTATCTATGTATATACGGGTCATTACTGAAATAGACAAGTATTTCTCTGCCCCTTACTAGTTCTAAGTTTAGAGTCGGCCTGGAACATATTTAGACTGGGAACTGTCTCCCTTTATGAAAACCTGTGTAACCGAAGACACATGCTCAAGTTCGCTTCTCAGCCAGCAACTGATGAAGGTCACGTCGCTCTCAACGTCCACACAATACAGCAGGGCTGAATGCCCAATTAGGATTGCTTTCAAATCACACATTTTGTGGTCCTAATAAATGGAAAGTGAAGGTGACAGGAGAGCAGAATAACAACTGTGAAGAAATTGATTGAGAGAACTGAGAGGCTGGTGCAGAAAACCCGCACAGGATTGTGGGGAGAGGAGAATCGATCTGGAAGCCACGCGGAGTGAGACTTCCCCATCTTCATTACTTCCTTTTGTGTTCTTCCCACAGCCCAAAGGCATCATCATCTTCCTCTCGGATCAAACTTGCCGAAATGTGAGCAAGCTAACAGAGCTCTGTGAGCCCATCACAAAGACATGACTTAGGACTTACTTTATTGCGGTCTCAATTAGTATTAATAACATAAATTTATACTCCCATCTTATAGCAAGATAATATTCAGGTGAAAAACAAATCAAGCAGATGGCTTTTAGAAATTTTAAACCTGATTGTGAATTAGACCTCTGTCTCATATATATTCTGAGGGTGAATTCCGTCTCTCAGTGTTTATCACTGACTGCTGATTGCTGTCATTGTCATGTAAGTATAATGCACTGCAAAAGAGAATACATGCTTTCTCCTTCAAGCAGGTACAGAGAGGAAATGAAGAGAAAAGAATCAGCCCTACGTGGGATGACAGTCTATGCTGGGGATTTTAAACCGTCGCCCAGGTATGTGGGTCCGTCCAACAGAAGAGCTTCCACCATTCACAAGCACTTTTTAAAATAGATAAATCACTTTATTGGGGACTCTTACAGCTCTTTTAACAATCCATACATGGTATCAAGCACATTTGTTCATTTATTGCCATCAACATTTTCAAAACATTTTCTTTCTACTTAAACCCTTGATATCAGCTCGTTTTTCCTGCTCTCCCCCACCCTCCCATGCTTGTGACCCCTTGAAAAATTAAAATGATTATTATTTTCATATCTTATATGGTCCACAGTCTCCCTTCACCCACGTTTCTGTTTCTGTTGTGTCCCCCTAAGGGGTGTGGGGGCTTACATGGCGATCATTGCAATCAGTCCCCACTTTCTCCACCCACCTTCCCCTACTCCCATTATTGCTGCTGAGGGGTTGATCGAGAGCTCTTATCTATGCCAGTGCACATGCTCTGGTCTGCCGGATATACAAGGCAGAACTGGGGTCATGATGGGGGGGGGGGCATTAAAGGACTAGAGGGCTGTCGGATGTTCCATTGGTGCTATACTGCACCCTGGCTGGCTCGTCTCTTCCCATGACCGTGCTGTGCGGGGCTGTCCCATGGTCTACAGATGGGCTTTGCGTTTCCACTGACCCTCCTCTTTTGCATCAACATGATTGCTCTGGGTCCTCTACTGCTTGATGCCTGATTCCATCGACACCTTGTGATCACCTGGTGTGCTAGTTCATAAGCATTTGATTTCAATATTCTTTTGAAAACAGTTTAGAAATACTTTAAACTGTAAATAAAAATCAAACACTCAAGTGAATTCTAAGCCAGACATTAATACACTGGCTACAACCACTAATTTCCCTGTAAATCTCAGAGCGGCATTTGTACTGCTGTCTGGGTAGATATGTGAAGCTCAAGTCCAGGCGTCATTGATTAGGAAGGTTCATAATGCAACACCTGTCTTTTGCTCCCGCCTCCCGACTTCTGCACCTGGAGTCAGGCCTTCTGTTCACTAAAGTTCAACAAGGAAATGCACAGTCACAGCACATGGGTGTCACAAGCAATTGAATAAAACGAGGACTCACCGTGTGTGTTCATTCAAAGCTTAACAGTAAACAAACCTATAAGCAGCCTCATCAATATAATATCAAATGGTTTAGCATTTTAAAAAATTTTCATCTGATCTTTTAGTGTATAATTTTTAAAATGTATGTAATTTGTTAGAAACCGTGATTAAAATGTGAAATCAATTTCTTAACTCCTTTATGGTCGAGTCCTAGAGGCATTTAAAGACTACCCCTATGAAGCACAAGGACATTGGGCCTCCACTCAAGCACTCCCTCAATGCAAGAATACTTTCTTCTATTAAACTGGCATTCTATGATGCTCACCTTCCCTACACAACCACTGAAGATAAAGCAGGTGAATAAGCAAATGTGGTGAAGAAAGCTGATGGTACCCGGCTATCAAAAGATATAGCGTTTGGGGTCTTAAAGGCTTGAAGATAAACAAGTGGCCATCTAGCTCAGAAACAACAAAGCCCACATGGAAGAAGCACACCAGCTTGTGCGATCACGAGGTGTCGAAGGGATCAGGTATCAGGCATCATCAGAACAAAAAATCTTATCATAGAGAATGAGGCGGGGAATGTGGAGTGGAGACCCAAAGCTCACTTGTAAGCCACTGGACATCCCCTTACAGAAGGGTCCCAGGGAGGAGACGAGCCAGTCAGGGTGTGAAGTAGCAACAATGAAACAAACAATATTCCTCTAGTTCCTAAATGCTTTCTCCTCCCCCACTATCATGATCCCAATTCTACCCTACAAATCTGGTTAGACCAGAGGATGTACACTGGTACAGATAGGAACTAGAAACACAGGGAATCCAGGGTGGTCGATCCCTTCAGGACCAGTGGTGTGAGTGGTGATACAGGGAGGGTAGAGGGAGGGTGGGTTGGAAACGGGTAACCGATCTCAAGGATCTCTATGTGACCTCCTCCCTGGGGGATGGACAACAGAAAAGTGGGTGAAGGGCGACGTCAGATAGGGCAAGATATGACAAAATAATAATTTACAAATTATCAAAGGTTCATGAAGAAGGGGGTAACAGGGAGGAAGGGGGAAAATGAGGAGCTGATGCCAGGTACTTAGGTGGAGAGCAAATGTTTTGAGAATGATGAGGGCAATGAATGCATAAATGTGCCTTATACAATTGATGTATGGATTGTGACGAGTTATATGAGCCCCTAATAAAACAAATGTTAAAAAAAGATTACCCTTATAATGCAAGACAAGTTGTGCAAAAAAGGAAGAAAGAAAAGTCACATGGAATTAACTCATCCATGTTGTTGGGAATTTGCCATCTGAGATTCAATCCAATAAATTGGTTGCTGAGGAAAATAATGACTGAATTGTTACTCATGCCCCTTGATATTAGGTTAGAATTTATCACAATTTTACTGGATCATTACATATTGTTAAAATTTTGAATTTTCAAAATATACTTTTTTCACTAAGAAAATCATGCTTCTGTTCCCAATATTGGTCTTCTACATTAAAGTTGTAGTGTACAGTGAAATAAACCAGCTAAGCGTTTAAAAACACAAAAACACTAGTACACTACACTGGTAAAAACACTGGAACTCTTAGCAGTAAAAGCCTTTTCCAGCCTCCTAGCTCCGGGCCAGGGACCATAAGAGCGTGAGAGCAGGTGATGGGAAAATGAAAGACCTACGCTGAGGCAAGGGCTTCCCCCGTCAACCCCAAGAAGGGCAGTGAGAAGCCGCTGGCAGGTACACTTCACACGCCAAGGATGCTGCTACACAAGTGATGGTCTCTTTTCGATCTCAGTCACGAGCCAGGAATGTGGCTACTGCTTGTTCCAGACTGGCCTTGTAGGCTATCTGTACAGGCGAGGCTGGACCATACTGGCATGTGAGAGAGAAACTCGTTTAAGGTAATAGTAATTGCTTATAGGTAGCGTCGCCTGTCAGTCGTTAGGTTTAAGCATTTCTTTGACATCTCTCAGAGTAGGAAATTGCCACCATCCCTTTCCCAGCGCAGGGCCGGCCCAGGCCCAGGAGCAGGAGCAGGCCCAGGAGCAGGCATGCTTCATTCTGCTGTGCTCGGATTTGCTGTGATTCAGAACCAGTCGATGGCACCTCACAACAACAACATGTCTATGCAAACTCATGTAGCCTCAATTCAAGCATTCCAACAATTGACCCTACCTACTAAGTAGGACCGTTCCAGTTCAAACACAAATGCTCTTAAGGAGTTTCATCCACGTATTTTCAGCATGCCCTATTTCATTTTGGGAGTCACTTCAGTACTACAGTGGATGAAACACTGAATATAAAGTTGAAAACTTTCTATGAAGCCTGATACCCAAATCAGTAGAAGAACAAAAGACCTTATAAGAACATTACAGACCAGCATCTCTCATGAGTAAGATGCAAAAACAAACAAAATACAATCAATCCAATTCACCATATTGTCAAGCTAAGACAATAAAATCGTAGCTCATCTCAGCAGATGCAAGGAGGATAGGGGCCCCAGGTGCCAGATCCAACACTGATACATACTGAAAGCGTCCAGCCAACGAGCACAAAGTCCGCCATCTGATGAAAGACAGCCAGAACAAACTTCCAGCTAGCGCTGCGCCAGGCCACCTTTCCCTGGCGCGGGCGCACACGCATCTCTCAGTCACTGGCTAGGGTCACCGTTGCCTTCCAGACTGCTTGGCATGAGGAATGAGTGTTTACAACATTAAACCAGTTTATTCAACTGGCATTTGGTCAATTCCTGGAGCCTTGCTTTTCATACTTCAGTGAAGCTAGAACTTCTTTCTTTCATATTATTGGTTCCTTTTTGTTTTGATTTTTAGTTAAAGGACATTTTTTAATTAGCTAATAGATTAAAAACTGTAACACCCAGACAGTGCAAAATGCACCATTGACCCCAATTAAAAAAAACTAGTGTTAATCAACAATGGTTAAGCAATGCTATACTTATTTTGGCAAAGGGCTGTACTGTTCAGTCTACATCTAGAACTGACCATCTATAAACCAATCAGCATTTACAAATGTCTATGAAACGTGTGAACTGCTGAAGCTCTTAAGCTGGACGGCCCTACATGTCTGGGGGGCAGTGTGAATCCATCATAGACTCGGTGGTTCCACATATGACTCTTTTCTTTTCTTACCTTCACGTTGAAACCAGAGTTCTGCCCAATGACGGAGAAAAGGTGTGAGTCTCCATTACAATGCACTACACTAAAATGCAATTATGAAACACAGACCTCACACCCCGAAGTATAATTCAAACCCAAACGAGAGGGAAATCCTGGACGTAAAGCAGGGTCTGGCTGCAGCACTGCCATGACTAACCGAAAGACGGGACCAAGTTCCTTTGCTTCTCTGAAAAGCAGTAAGCACCCTGCACCTCGCAGACAAGGATACGCACACGCGAGCACAAGGGAACCTTAAGACTACAATCTACACAGGGTCTAAAACTCCGTGGCTAGCGTAAAATGAATCATGTGGAGACGGTGATTTAAGTCAGTAAGGCACCAATATAACAGTTTAAAACTGTATTTACAGTTAAGAAATCTGAAAGGATCTTATTATCTATAGTAACATAAACAACCCTGCCACTGAGTTGATCTGGCTCACAGCTACCCTAGAGTTTCCGAGGCTGCAAGTCTTTACAGGTGCAGAGAACCTCGTCACCAGCTCCTGTGCAGCAGCTGCTGGGTTTGAACCACCAACCTGGTAGCTAGCAGTTCAATGCTTATGGGACACCCTCTTAGGGCTCCTTAAAGTATCGATGTTAATATAAACGCTTAGTTAAGTTCTAAATATAGGGTGAGCATTTTTCCTGCCAGTGTGCCCAGCTTCTACCTGAAATCACGCACATTTCTTGACATGTCATTTTTCTTTCTCTGAAATATACGTACCAGTTTCTCTCCTCTCTAGGAAAAAAGCTACAGTGCACTTTGGTCAGACTCAAAAGCAGCCTTTACTGGCTCAGAGAATCAAGAAAGGATAAAGAGCAACTATGAAGGTTCAATATAACCAAAATTACACGAAGGAGAACACGTTTTTTTCCTCATCAACTTTCCAGGGCTGAGTGGGGACGGGCTGGAACGCTCCAATCCCAGGGGCAAGGGCAGGACTTTTATCAGCGTGCTTACCCGTGTTAGCTTTAATGTGCAATCCAAGAAACTTACCATTGTTCCAAAAGGAATGGCTCTTGAGGCATGGTAGTAAATGGCTATAAAATTGATGAAGAAGGCAGTGCCACACACCATCGCTGGAATTAGGAATGCCCCAATAAACATCTGCTTTATCCATCTCCGTCCTGAAAGAGAAGGGACGCAATGAAAATCAGAGACAGGCCTGCCCCGCCCAGTGCCGGTGGGTCCATTGCAGCTCAGGTGAGCCGACACAGGTTTGACTGAGGCTGCAAACCTTTACAGGCCCACATGGCCTCACCTTTCGTGACCAAAAAGGGAGAAATGCAAAACAGATACATAAATTCTCACGAGCACTAGACTTTCTGGAGTCGGGGAGGGTAGATGAACCCCTAAAAGTATTGCCCTAGGATAATCTGTAAACCTTATAAGAGAAGTATCCTTTGAAGTCTCTTAAAAACCACTCACCAGTTTAGTTTAACTATAGAAAAGGTATACATCTTGAACATAATGCTCTTTCTAAGAATTATCGGATCAAAATTGGTAACAGCAAATTGAAAGATTAGACAGGAGCTTTGGGGCAGTGGGTTTATGCTAACAAGGGAAGAATAACCCTGAGAAGGAGAGAAAATGTTATCAACACAGCCAAACTAACTTACGTTTTCTTCCAGAGAAAGTTCTTTATCTCAGAGTTCTACCCCAATCTCCCAGAGTGAACTCGCCTCTATTTAATTCGCTTTATGGGGAGAGTTTTAAGAACCTCTTCATTCCAAGTGACTTCAGGCACTGAGCAGCTCTGACGGGTTGGCAACATTCTCGTTAGTACAGGGTGCGCTCCCCCGCCACGGAGAGAACCTAGGCTCGACTCCCCCAGGGGAGGCAGATGCCCTTTGGATCTCTGGTGGTACTGGCTGGTCATCACAAGGTCAGCACGGTGAACCGCCGGTACTCGGAGAAGAAGGAGGTGGCTTTCCACTTCCTTCAAGAGCAGCAACCTCAGACAGAGGCGGGAGCAAGTTCGACCCTGCCCCACAGAATCACGTTGAATCAACTTGATGGCACCAAGTTTGGGGATCATGCCCACGTGGAGCTTACCTCCAGAGGTAGGTAGCCCAAGCAAAATAAACCAGTAACTTAAAATGCACTTTCTTACATGTTCCTTAGGGCTAACTTCA
Organism: Tenrec ecaudatus; assembly: GCF_050624435.1. Lineage (NCBI taxonomy): Eukaryota > Metazoa > Chordata > Mammalia > Afrosoricida > Tenrecidae > Tenrec > Tenrec ecaudatus. The sequence goes on from NC_134545.1 coordinate 81,160,862, forward strand.
CAAAAGACAGTGGAGATAATCTACTGAGTATTCATAATCATCAAAAGTTCAAGGATTCCATAAGAAAAAGACAGAACACACAATACATAGATTTGGTTGTAATACAAAAATGGGATAACAAGGAATTTTATCATCATTGTACTGTCTGCTATAAGTTGCAAACATTTTAGTGTAAAATGTTAGCATCTATAATCACACACACACAAACGGATAACTTATAAATTACCTCCTTGTCTAGCATAAAGACTTCCTCCAAAATAGCCATTCACTGGAGATGTAGCAGCATAAACAAATATGGCTGTGCTGAGCATGGATCCCCTCCTGAAACCAAAAAACAAAAACACCACACAGCAGTAATTAAAACCAGCAGACCCAAGAACAAATCATGTATTCAGTTATTTAGCAATAACTTAATTTCAAAGATAAATTTAACAGAAATACAAAATTATTATCTCCCAGGCCACAAAGGATCTAAAATGATTGCCTACTGATTATCTTCCAGTCAAAACCACACTTGAATGAAACCATGCAGATTCTAATTTTTTTAATCTGAAGTTAAATTTCCCAATCTAGTCTTTGCCAGTATTTTAATTTTTTTAAATTTATTTCATATTTTTTTGGACAAAAGTCTTAGAAGCTGACACTAAGCCTGGTTTGCCATCCTCCCCATGAGCCAATCACATCATATGGCACAGGACAATCATCTGTTAAGAAAAATAGCGGGATTATTCCACTTCAAAACTTGATTCCCCTGCTCTAGACTCTTGTCTGTTGACAGGAATGAAATGGAAGTATTATCACTTGCATTCATTACCATTACTTCAAATATTAGGACACTGAGATTTCCCTACTCAGTGTGCCTTATCCTGTGAAAAAGAGTGACAAGGCAACACTGACACAGATGGGCAACTCTGAATGTCCTTCCAGGAATTCCGATCAACCCTCCTCCCACCTGCTGAATCAAACAGAAACAATCTCCTCAAAGAAACAAGCCAAAAATCCCTACTGCAAAAAGAGACTGATTTACTCTGACCAGAACATGCACAGCCCACGACGTATGCAGGCTGTCCGTAAGCAGGAAGGCAGTACAGTCTGGATGGGCTATAAGTCCAAAAGCACAGCTACAAAACCAGACAAACCTTTAACAACAAATTATACAAAGTGACACTGTTGTTTCTCAGCATCCCTTCCACCTCGTCTATCTAGTCGCACAACCTTCTGAAAGTGGTTTTCCACTCCTCAAACCCTTCCCTAAAGAATTCTCCTCTCTTCAGTTTACACCACGTCAAAACAGACATCCTCAAGGGACTCAGATCATGTTCCCTTTAAATGTTCTTTGAGTTGGGAGAACAAAAGAAGTCTGAAGAGGCACGATCGGGGCTACAGGGTGCATGGGGGTAAGGTTTCCCAGGAAAATGCCCATAAGACAACGCTTGCAACCCTCAAAGAAAGAGCAGGTGTATTGTTCTGATGGGGAGAAGTCCTTAGTACAACTCTCCTGTCCTTTTTCTCACTGATGGGATACAGCTTTCAGTTTCTGTAAAACTTCTTAGTGAGCCTCCATGGTCATCTCGGTCCTTCGAGAAAATCTACCACGATTGCCCCTTCAAAGTCCTCCCCTAAAATAGCCACACAACCTTCTGCGTTGACCATTCTGTCTTCAATTATTTATGTATGATATAAAATAGTTTGCTTTGATTGGATTTTGCATCTTGTTTAAAGATGAAAACTCTCATTCTGTTTGGGTCTTCTGAGAAACCTACGTGCTAGAAAAAAATCCATTTCCTGAATAGATACAGTGTGGCTACAGCCATGTGCAGACAGACCCCTTTGGGATCTAAAGCTGCCTGTTTTTTACCTTTTAGCTAACACTTGCATTTATTTCCTTCCATGAGATGACCAAAAACGCAAACGGGCTGACTTAGATGCTGTCGTCTATTCAAGTCGTAACCACCAGCAAGCGCCCAGGCATTTCTCATTCACAAGAAGACGCTTCCGGAGTGCTGCCAATCTGTATTTCTTAACTCTCTGGGGTTTGGGTAGGTCATTAAGCAGTGTCTATCGACCCAGCCTTGTGCTTTAACAGGCTTTCCAGGGCCAGAAAAAGCCACTGTTTTGATTTTTTTTGGAGGCACCCTAAACGGGACTAGAACAAGTGCACTGCTGAGAAGTGGTCTGAGATCGCCCCTGGGTTGCAGACACAGGTTTAAACACGTCTGGTTTGCAGTGAACCCAAGCAAGTGTGAACTGGAACCCCAGTAGCATTGCTCCTTGACGTATCCTCATACAACCCCTCTTCGCTTGAGCTCAAGAATACCCTGTTAGAGAAAATGTACTTAAAATGCAGCACTACTATGTGCCCAAGTAGGCCAGACCATGTTCAAAAATGAAGGATCTTCTGGCTAATGATTAAAGTCCACCCTGGTGGGATGCCGCACTCCTCTGTCCAGACACCTACTCACTTTCCTCAAGTGGATGCAAACTTGTGGGGGGGAAAAAGCTATATTTCACTCCCATTACTATACGAGGAAGTACAAAAGTGGTAGGTAATATCAGAATTTGTCATTCCCACGTTTTGAAAAGACTACAGGTATTCAAGTTAATCATATTTACAAAAACCAACATTGTTTTTTTTAAAGAACCCAATTAAACATCGCAAGCACTAATTTATTCTTCTAGACTATCACTAACTAACCAATGGGACCCAGGTCTGTTTCTAAGTGTGTGGGTGAAGGCTGGCAGTCTGAAGCATGCTGAAAACAGAGAGGCTACTCTCAGTAAGGCCATAAGGCCAGTTAGATGCTGTTCAGAAGTTCCTCACATACTCGCAGTATCGGGTTGAGGGTCGGAACTGACTGCTAGGTGTCTCCGTTTGCCGTCCTGAAACACGGCCATGCAACGGGAGAGCGCAACGATCAGAGCTGTCAATGTCAGGCAGGCCCTTCCCTTCTTGGTCCACGGATATCCTATGAACATGTGCTCCCCCAAAGAGACCACTGCCATCTACCCTGAAAAATCCGCTGGGGCAGGGGGCTGTCCACAAGAGTGGGGGGCGAACACCTGGGAGCGGCTTCCCCTCCCCTGGCCATCCCCCTTCCACGGCCCAGTCAGAGCAGAGGCACTGTCCTCACCAGGCTCACCCTTCCCTTTCTGGAGTGTCACAGTAGAGTAAGACTCCAGCTCACGGCCAGCCCCTCCGCCTCCTAGCTGCAGCGTGCTGGGTTTGTTTCTTCCCTGACTGCTCTGGTGATCATGGGAGGCACAGAAAAAGGAGTCACAGCTGGGTTAGCTGCTCTTTACCCTTTGGAATCACTCTTACTCTGGAGTGAGTCAACCCAATTTTATGTGCAAACGCTTTCATTTCCTTACCACATTGTAGAAACACGTTTTTAGTTAGCTGGGTTTTTTCCCCCATAGCACAACCAAGCGAGAGAGGCGTTCTGGAGTAAGTGGCTAGGTTCACATCTCAGCTCTACCCCTTACTAAGCCGTGTGGTCTCAATCCAGCCACTTAACCTCTTGATAAAGCTAGCCATGTTTGTACTACAATAATCATATAGACTAAATCAGTCCCTAACCAAACAGGTAACTGACTTCAAGAAAGCACAGCCTAGAACAACAATTAATAGTACTGACAGACTGAAATGAAACGATGCATGATTTTTCCTGTGAATTCCACCTATTAGAAAACTGAGTTTTTAACGAGTTTATAAAAGTGAACACTTGTTAAAAAGAACAGCCTCAACTGCGACACTAGCATTTTGGGGATGGAACAAGGCCAAACGTGGATTCAAGGAGTGGCTACACTCTCCTAAGCCTCTGCCAGGACTGTCAGTGTGAGCGTGGTGGGGATGAAGTTAAGACACTATTTCTTGGCAGATTTGAAAGGTTTTTCTTATACTGGGGATCTAGGTAGTCCCAAATATACCTTAATAGAAATTATTCACCAGAACTGTGATGGTTATCAATTTGGACTATCGTTTTAACACTTGTGGTATATACACTGTTAATGATTGTATCTGAAAAACCTGCGAAAATAGGCACTACAGAGAACTAGCTTTGTCCTCTGATTCATGGTCCATGTGGTCCAACAAGCGCTGGTAGGGTATCTTTCCTGCACAAGACTTAGAGGTTCTAAATACACTAAGACATAGTCTGGGCTCTGAAGGAATCCATTGTCTAGTGGCGGAAGGCAATTTTGTGGACAGCTGGTTATTTAATACAAAATTAAAGAGGCATTTTTTTCCAACAAGAGTGTATTGTTTATCCACCAAATGCCGTGCATACTTAGGGAAGAATGCATTATGAACTACAATGACTGGAAGAAAACCGTGTCTTTAGGATTGAGGGTTCATGAGGTGGCATCCACAGTGCCGGTGCCACCTTGGCTCAATGGCTCCGCTCTCCCAGAGGGCACAAGCTCGGTGCCTAGAAGGACCACTCAGCGGGGTGGGGCCTTCACAAGTACATTACTTTGTCTTACAATCAGAGACATGAAGGATGGCTGGCAAATGAATTTGCCGCATAGGCAAAAAAAAAAGTGTACCCAAAGCCACATACAGAAGTTTATGAGATCAGAATGTTTCCCCCCATAAATCATCCAGTTAATTTTTGAACTTCCTATGACTTGTCTATCACTTTCATTTTTAAAAATCAGTGTCTTGGGGAATTTTTTGTTTTCCTTCTACTGTGTACAGTCTCCTACTTTGGGAGGTCAATGTGAAGTCCTGCTTCAGTAATCGTTCAACCCTTGGACTTCGTATGGACACCTAATTAAACTTTTAAGCTTTCCAAAATAAACCAAACAGTGCCCATTCACCGGTGAACAGCTCCAGGATGCAAGTAACCTCTGCCACTCCTCTAATGGAATACAATCTTTCTAATCAACCCAAACCGCCAGTAACTTGTAGCACCTAACAGATACACATCATCACAGGCAAAGCATTATTGTCCATTATTTATGAGAAGTGATAATAGTCATGCTATTTAAATTCTAAGGTAACTGAAGTCAACACAAACCTAATTATGATTGAAGAGCAAAGGTCTTCAAAAATAAACAAAGAAAAAACGTAGTAAATTAAAAACAAGTACTTACTCTGTGTACAAATCTTCTATCATTGCAACAATAATAACAATGAGAGACACCGCAAATATCTGGCATCCAGAACCAATGAGAGAGGAAAATATCAGCGGGTGACTTGATGGTCTAAATACATCTCCATGCACCTGCTTCCATCCATACTCATCTCCTAGGTCTCTATCCTGTAGCGGTAGGCAACAAAGAAGACAATCGGTCAGAACCAAAGTCAGAATAAATGTAGACAGCCGAAAAATTACGACAATTAGAAGTTCCTTCCCTTTGATTTTGTTTCTGTACTTCAATTAACAAGAAACATTTCAAATTTAAAACACGTATCGTGATATTTACTAAGGACAGGAAGGTGGCTCCTGGTTTAGAGTGCCTATGAATTTCAGAGACCGGAAAGAAAACAGGGTTAAGAGCAAGAAGAACTAGTCAGAGTGGAAGAATTTTCTCTTTAAAAAACATTTTTTTGAGGCGGAGAGAATTTTCCTAATCCCACTTTCAGGCATCCCTGCTTCTCACCACTTATATCCTGACTGTAACTTCTCTGACCAGAAAAGTAGTGATACCAGTACTAGACGCCTTTCATAATACAGAAACTCCCTGTCTCAGAATCTAAGAAAACACCAGGAAAATAATTCAAATGGAATGTCTACATTTAACTGTCTATGGCAATTTAGAAAAAGGATTCAATATTTACTTCTCAACCTAACTTCGTAAATAAGTATCACCAACACTGTTCCTTCAGGGAGTCAGATATGCTTGTGAAACACCAAATATTTTACCCAGCTTTCTGATGCTTTACAATACACATTGGTATGTCAAGATTGGTTCATTCTGTTTCCCAACAGAATGACAATTTTTAAAAACATAAGTAGAATGTGAACCATGGCTCACCATGTCATCCATTTCTTCTTCTTTACTGTACCGCGCATAATCTTTCCGTAGCGTTCTCATTAAAATCATTGACACTAAGCCCACCAAGAAGATGACCATCATGAAGGAGTTGAAAATGGAAAACCAATGAATCTAAAATAACAAATAATAAAAATAAAGGCTTTAGGCTGGCAATTGTAAGGTTAATGTACAAGTCTTTTAAGATGTTTCACTAAAAAATTCAAACCAAAAGACTAACAGGGTGAGCAGTCCCCATGCAGAGGGGCTGCCTTACTTGACAGTAAGCTTCAGATTCACTGAGAACAGCAACTTTAGAGAGATTTTCAGAATCACGTTTACTACATATATTTTCAAAACACAGGTTGGCCATGAGGCATATACGACTCTGCACTACTACTAGGGAAGGTACGTGAGTTTGGAGCCAGGGAGGCCTGGCTTTCACTTAGGCTCTGCTACCTGATCGCAACTTGTAGCTATTGGATCTCAGTGTTATCCTCCGAAAAATGGAGGATATATTTACTCCCTTGTTTGTGCGGTCAAATGCACACAAAGCATGGCATGGTGCCTGGCAGAGCAGCAGACACTCCACAACACCGCTTTCAAATAGCAGGACCATCTCATCATAGCTGGCTGCCGCATGGACGGACCTACGCCGCCTCCCTGAGTGATTTGTTGCATGTGCTTTCAGTGACTCCTTTCCACCCACCCTGTCACCGTCATGATTCACTCCTCATGGTCCATGGGACTCCAAGGGCCTCCCCAGCTCTGCGATGTTCCTGAGGCTCCAGCTCTCATTTGTTCACACACTAGTTGTAAAAGTACACCGATTCTAGTTCATAATCACACGTAATACTGAATCCCTGAAGTCTTGAACTCAGTGCACCTTCCTGACTTGAACTAGGTCTGTGACACTACCCAGTTATGCCTTTGTTTATATTTCTTTCCCAAAGGCTCCTTAAAGATAACTCCAAAATGCCCCCTCTAGAAGTGATTCACAACCTTCCTCATGTCACAACCCTTTCATACAGTTCCTCATGTGGTGGTGACCCCCCAACCATAACATTATTTTCGTTGCTACTTCATCACTGTAATTTTGCAACTGTTGTGAACTGGGCAACCCTTGTGAAAGGGGACGCGGGACCCACAGGGTGAGAACTGCTGCTCTAGAGGCTCTTCAAGGTCTGGGTCCTATTCTCTCCCCTGCCTGCACTTGCAGATGATCCTGTCTGTCTGCTCCTAGCCAGCCACGCCTTTCCCATTTCTCCCATCAGCTACTCTCTTCCTGGTAAACAAGTGGCTTCCCCTTTGAAAGCAATCTTTCTCTTTCTCATTAAATCCTCAAGTTATTTCTCTTCCTCTCATTCTTATACCCCTTAATTCCTACCTTTCTCAGCACCAGGAACCTCCAAAGGTCCCTGTCTATAATGGTCCTACTTCCTGGGGTTGTGTTAAAGTCTAAACAAGATTTAAAGGAAGCGCACATACAGCACAGCACCTGGTACATCATAAACTCAAAATAAAATGTAGAAGTCACTGCCGCCATTACCATTATCTTTTAAAGCTGGTGTTTCATCTACTGGCGCCTCGTTTTCCCCCATCTTCTCCCCTCCCCTCTTCAGTCCCAATACTTTTCATATGAAGGGAGAACTCATATTCCACCTGCCCGCTCTCACTTACATCAGAGTTCAGTGCAGTATCACTTTTGCCCCATGTAATTTCTCTAGAAGCCTGCCATCAACTCCTAAATTAACTCAGTACTCTCCGCTACATTTGACTGCTCCTCCTGACAGGTCATCATCGGCTTTACTGACTGGGCTGCATCTCTTTCGTCATCTTCCATGTCTGCTCTCCCCACCCCCTCATGAGCTTTTCCAAAAGCTTCAGTCTGGTAAGCTGCTGTGACTTCCTTCAGTTCTTTGAACTTTAACCAGCATTCCAATGATGGTATGAGGTGCCTCCACCCCCACCCTCTTCTTCTCTCATGTTTCAGACTTTTGCTTACTATAATTTCCACTCAAATGTCTTTCTGGAATTTCAAACGCAGCCTGCCCTAAAGTAAATCCTATCTTCCCTGTTGTGTACAACACACACTTCTAATTCTCTTGTTTCTTCTAATGGTACTTACATTCGGCTTTAATTAGCATTTTCTCTAGTGATTCCTGCTCTTTAATCTTTTATAGGTAATAATTACTAAGCCCTTTTAAAAAAAAACATTTTATTAGGGGCTCATGCAACTCTTATCACCATCCATGCATACACCAGTTGTGTAAAGCACATCTGTACATTCACTGCCCACTAAGCCTTTACTTGTCTTCAAAACATCTCTTGCACCTCTCTGCCTTTCTTTCTGCTCCCATGCTGACACCGCACACCTAGAAGGCTCGTATGGCCTCTCGCCCTTTCCTGCCGCTCCAGCTGTAAATGCTTTCAAAACAAACATTGCCGAAGCAGCATGCTCAATCAGGACCTAATACGTGCCGTGAAACCCACTGTTCCTCTTACATCAAATCTGCTCTCTCTACTCGCCTGGAGCCCCGAAATCTACCACCTCGCCCTGCCTGCCATCATTTTTTCTCATGTCTCCTACATTCCAATCATGCCTGTCTCCCTCGCTACCTCCAGGGCCAGCCTGTTATTTACTCTACCGCTGTCCCTTTGTCCCAATGCTTCTGTAAAACATCTACTTGGCTCACTTCTGTATATTCTACCCACTTTTTAAAGGAGCCTCTCCTCTAGCAAACCCCTCGTCTACAAACTCCAAGTCTCCTTAAATGTCCCTCTGCTCCACGCAAGGCTGTGCTGTCCTGTTCGGTTTGGACGTGCTGTGTCTATGCACTAAGGTGGAGCGCAGTTCCGGATCGGCCGAGCAAGGGGCAAACACTAAAAGAGCACAAGGGGCTCTTACTAAAGACCACCTTCCTCTGCCTCTGTACACAACCGTTCCTTCCTTCACCTAGCCCTTCTTTAATTGAGCATTTACTGAAATTATAAAGGAAACAGAGAACACATTACATTTTGAAATCTTTGCAAATATGTTATAGAAATTTAAGGCGATCCTAAAAGTATCATTCAAGATTTATTAAGCCTTTCCAAGGACTAGATTTTGCTCCTCCTCTTGAAAATTAATAACTCAGAATAGGTCACTGGAGAAAAAGAGAAAAATAAACAATGACTAATATGTTCCTATCTTTCACGGAACCTTGGTGGCACCGTGGGAGAAACAATGGGTTGTAAATTGCAAGCTTAGTGGTTTAAACCCAGCAGCAGCTCTGAGAAGAAAACTGAGGCTGTTCACACCCATAAAGATTTACAATCTTGAAAATCCCACAGAGGGAGTTCCTCTGTATGAACTGGAATCACTTAGTTGGCAGTGGGTTCATATCTTCGTTTAGTCCTTTATCAATTTTTTAGAGAGAATGCACATTTCATACAGTTATTAATTAGTAAGGAGAAAGGCAGTCCTAAAATGCTCAAAGTTCTCTGATTTTTTTTCTAATTGAAGACAAACAACTATCCAAAATTTAAACTTAAATCAATAGTATCATGATGCACTACTAATAATTTGGTACTTTACAATATACACTTATTCAAAATAAACAGCTACACGATTCTAAAATATCAGGAGAAGTTGTTCTGAAAAATAATACGGAACCAAATGTCGCCCAGGGTAATCCCTCTATTGTCTGCTACACTCCGGCACCCCCTAGTGCTGCTCATGAGAGAGCTGCCTGCATGAGAACTAGGGGGCTAGCGCCGGGGCTGAAACTCAAATAGCCTGATTTTGAGGGCTGTTTATTTCAATCCTAGGACCCTAGGGAAGACAAGAAGTAGTGATGTAATCTAAGGGTAGAGCCCACCAGCAAAGAGACACCTCTGAGACCACTAAAATGTATGGGCCATCTGAAAACCATGTCATAATCAAAGTCGACAAAGCAGAATCAAAGTCGACAGAGCATGCTCACATCCCTTTATGTCCCAACTTCTTTTGAGATCTGCTCTGGGAGAGGGTCACCGTAAAAAAGTATACTTTTGTTGCAGAGAAGCAAAGTGACCTGTCTAAAAGCAGCAGCAATGCCCCTGCTGAGGCTCTTCCATCTACTGGTTAGAGGCCAGAAGCACTGCTCTCTGCTCCTGATGTCCCTTTCTAAGTGGAAGGAGCTCCACTAGCTAAATTCTCTCCATGTACTCGCTGCTTCCCAAAGGACGCATACGTCCTGCGCTGGTTTACCACACCATCAAGTGTACAAGGGACGGCGTCCATGCAGGGACACTGTCTGAGGGGCTTAAGTCTGTCTGCGTTTCGTATTCAGAATCCACTTGACCACAGAGACAGGCCACATCTTCCTACTCGTCTCGTCAGTTATCACAGAACTCTAGCTTCCAGTATGCTGGGATTTCTGCTTGCATTATCCCCCCAATGAGTCTAAACCACAAGTGTGAAGGAGAGAGCTTTCGACTGCTCCTCCATGTGTCCCCAGTACATGTCTGAAGTCCCACTAGCTACATGTTTGAAATATGTGTCCATTAGCATCTGGCAGGTGGTGAACGGACTGGTGTACGTATTGAATATTTTAAGATACACAAACTATTTACCTACCCTGTGTTGAAAAAAGGATGGATCAAGATATTTGTCAAATCGATCTTCGAATTTAACATCTGACTTTTTCCATTTGACCTAGGAAAAATAAAAATGCTTCAAATTCATAATCTGATGACGAAACTTCCAACAAAATTTAGACAGATCGTTAAAAATTATGATCTGCTCTGTAGACCTTCATTTCATTTACATAATTCATTTTTAAAACCCTAACATTTACACATATTTAAAACTAACCAATTTTATTATTTATAAAACTTCTAAGAGGGCTTCAAGAGTCATGGGAAAATTCCATTTTCATTCCATCTTATCATGAACCTTCAGCAGCTCCCTCACACAACTTTACTTAATTTCCATTTTAAACCAGTGCTGACTTACACACTCTGACCTGATAAACGTGCTAAGAAATAAATCAACATGTGCTTATGAGCTAATTAGTTTATTGTGCCACCCTGGCCGATAAACAGATGCGGGGTCAATTGAAGGGCAGCAGGATAAATGGCTCGGTGAGCCTCGCCTTTCTAGTTCTCGGGTCTCTTGCTTTGTGATGGTCGCACAAGGGTGCAGCTGCCTTAGCCAGTTCCCTGCTTCAGCTGGCAAGACTTACTTCCTGCAAGACATCTCCGAGGAGAAGCCGCATGGACCTACCCCGATGCAGCCCTGGGTGATGGAGCAGCCGTGTGGAGACCCCTGCCAGCGCTGAGATGCTTACACATACACTGAGTCAGCTTTCCTCCTGCAGTCGGCCTCACTGAGTGTGTTTTGTGAGATGGAGGAGGACTTTGTGGGTTGATGTCGGACATATGGGTTAATGTTGGACTTGTGGGCTTGGGCAGCACTGGTTGGGATGTTTTCTTGAAGTGCACTTAACCTTTTTATACAAGTCTCTCTCATACATGACTTTCTGTGGTTTTGTTTCTCTAAAGGACCCAGACTAACACAGCTTATATCACAAGTACTCAAGCCAATACAATGAAGAATCTTTTCACCTCTATCTTTTGGCTGTATTAATTTTATTACAATTTTTGTAAGTTCATTTATACATGTTATTTCAATGGGTTATGTATGCACGAAGCTTAAAAGATAACTAAAACCAACTCCTAGCAATAGATTTCAATTCTCAAGAAAGCTGGCAAAGAGAGAGGCTTTCCTTTCTATACCTGTTAACCCTAGTGGTGCAGAATTAACACAGTGTTTGGCCGAAGGCCTCTGACAAGCTCTCACCTGTGGTAATACATTATTATTTCAAAACCCACAGAGCAAAACATGGTAGACTATCCCCATCTGGAGAGGTCTGGCATAGCATCTGCTCTACCTGCCACAGTAGAAGGGACACAGAAAATACTACAATCTAAAAATGTGACCCTTACAACAGAAGGCTTGGTTCGCTAACAGGCCAGTGTTCATGATGAATTCTGCTGTAGCAAATAGTAGCTTCTGCAAATATTTAACTGGTATCTAGTACTACAGGCTTCAGTAAATCTCCCGGATCTTAGGAGGCTCACTTAAATATACTGAGGAGATACAGTTTTACTAATACTCCGTTAGGTCCCTTTTCAACCTACACTTTCATTTACTAGCTCACATACACATTTAAGTGTTGATAATAAGATCCAGGGGTGCCCTGGTGGTACAGTGGGGTAGGCACTGGGCTGCTCACTACAAGGTCTGCAGTTCAAACCCACCAGGGCCTCCATGGGAGAAAGATGGGTTTTCTGCTCCGGTGAATATTCACCATCTCAGAAACCCCACAAAGCAGTCCTACTTTGTCCACTAGGGTCACATGAGTTGGAATCCACTCGAAGGCAGTTGGTTTGATTTTTATTAGGATTCAAAGACCTGTTTCTATAACAAATTACTTTGTCACTTACTGAATACGACATCTGGATTTTGGTATTTGGAACCAGCTTCACCTTTCCTTCACTTGTCAGATTGACATCAACAATTCGATTTCCATTAAAACCTATTTCAAGTTTTTTGTAGGTCCAAAGATAGTAATCTTCTCCATTTTCATCTGCTTCACCAACGATACCTATAAATCAAATGACACTTTATACAAGGTACTGCCATTTAATATTTAAAATAGCCTGGATACTCCAAGTTTGCGAAATTTTAAAAATAAAGAGAGCTCAATAGTACCATTGCTCTTCATGGTTAGAACAAGGCATGAGCCGAGCCATGGACTGCTCCCACCTACACTACTTGGCGAGCACACACACCATGTCCATACCATGGGGGAAAGGTGCTAAGTGGCTCAACATCCTCAATGCCTAATTTGGTCCTCAGAGATCATGCTCTTTCAACAGAATCCCCTTCGTTGGAATAGTTATCACCTTACATGAGCAGACGCTTTAATGTCTGAAAGGCTCAGGGAAGTGCTAGCTCTCCGTCTGGCTACGTAAGTCAGCAAATGTCAAACTAAAATAAAAACCAGGCTCCCCTTTGTGGCTGAACTCCACATAGACAATGCTACCAAAACTCAAAATGCTTCCCCTTGTACCTCAAATCTTAGATCGGTCCCTGGAAAGCCATCAACATGAAAGAAGAGATGAAAAGAGTCACAGGAAAAAATGTGAAATTCTTATTTTGATCATGATTTGCAAAATTGGCAGGAAAATATCCAAAGTAAAACTGAGGGGGCATTAGGTGGTAGCTAAGGATATACATCTTTTGCCCCCACACCATCAGCTCTTTGCCCAGTGTCCCCCCCACTGAAGTCTCTGCACTTCCCCAGAGGCTCCAAAAGTTACTCAGTAGGGCCTTCATTGGAGGGCCAATGAATCTCACTAAAGTATATGGGAAATCTATTATTCCTTATTAAGGATACGTGCTTTTTAACCAAAGGATTCTTTAAGTGGTAGAGATTAACGAAGCATCCTTTGTTTTGTTGGGGACTGTATGGGAATAATTAAATCCTTCTAATAATTTCACTAAGGTTTATTTACCTACCTCTCTGGAAACCAGACTTTGGGGATGGGGATACAATCATAACAAATTGGAAGCTATCCTTTAGGGCCCTTTCAGATCTGTAAACGTTACCCCAAGAAAACGTAAGACGATTTTTTTCCTGGCAGGAATCCCTTGTGATGCAGCCATCTGACAATGCTCAGGAAGGCTCCCAAACGAAGGCACGGCCTAGAGGCCAAGTGCTTTCAGAGATTTGCTTTACGACAGGAGACACAGTTAACCACTGCTGCTACACCCATGCTTTAAAAACAAGTAAGGGGCCAGACCAAAGAAGCCAGCACGCAAGGGAAAAGGACAGCGAAGAAGGCTGGCTCCGCAAAGGCCCCACCGGCTTCTTACTTATAAAGGAGCGCGCGCTGATGGGGTCTCCTACATACAGCTCACAAGTCTACGGGGACCGTTCAGCACATTTCCCTGCTGTTCTCATAGCTCATCACAGTAAGGTCTCTGTTAACATAATACTAATTAAGGTCATTTCTGTGAATGGCTCATTATTTATACCTAATTAACATGACTCACAAAAGCAGGGATGCATACAATTATCTCTTGAAGTGAACTTTCTTGTGAATTTCAACTTAGAATAACACTTAACACATATCTTACAGGGTTAGTATTCTTTCATAATGTGCAACTCATTAACAACATCAGCTAACCATTTTAAAAACTAGAAGAAACAGAGATTTCATACAAGAGGAAATGTCCAGTTTTGCCTTAATGAATGAGCACTATTTAACTAACCCTCGTGGTTTTTATACACAGGGCTCAGTCACGTTTTGTAATCTACATAAATGAACATTCCACAAATTTTAGTCTAAAAAGATTTCCTATATATGCATGTTTTTTCTTACCTCAATAGTATTTTAAAATATACTATTGGCGTATTGATACTATAACTAGAATGACCAGAAGTCCCATGAAAGCTACTTATACTCTCTCCCAAGAAGCTGTCAATAACGCCTCCAAAGTGGCCCAGAATAAACTGTGCGTAGAGGAGCAGACTCTGAGCTTGAACTTAATAGAAAGCCTTAATCTAGGAAGAGTTCGTTTGCTCCATACTTGCCCTCACGAAGTGGTCAATGATGCTATGGGTGCTACAGCAACATACGGTGAAGAAATCAAATGGTGTCCAGCCATCAGAAACAACAGTGTCGGGGGAATTCAAGGAGTGTCTTAAAACAAGCAGCCGTCTAAGTACAGTGACACCTAATTCCACACAGAAAAGGAGCACAGCAGCCTGTGTGATCCAAGGATTGTAAGTAATAAAATCCAAGACTGTAGGAGGGAACAGTATTAGAGCTTAAATCTGAGCACTAGGTGTGCAGAAGGCTATGAATGGATGGCAGTGAAATCCCAAAATCCATCTGCAGAGTCCCCGGGTGGATTAAGCCTCCACTGAATTCCCTCTGAATATTGATCAGAGATTGAGCAATCTTGCCCTCAAACAGAGTGCACTGAAAGGCCATTACCTTCATCCGCCTACCAGCCGAGGGAGGGCAGTCTCCCTTACGGGCCTGCCTGGGCGTGTCCTTGATGGAGACCACCATACAGGGGGTGGCAAAGACACGAATCATGCCCTCACTGTCTTGGGGTGGCCCCTAGACAGATCTTGTAAGCTCCTGTCTATTACAACATACATATCCCGATCAGGCCTGCTCTTGATCTGGCAATTCTACCACTAACTATGATGTACTGAAATAATACCAATCGTGCACTTGTGACAGTTTTCCCTGACTCTCGTGGCCTTTTCTAAGCTCCGTACGTCAGCAAACTCTTGATCACCATTATCACCCAGTACTAATGGCCTTCTTTAACTGGATAACGTCTTCGTCTTGTCCTTGTCCCAATTAAGACTTTAATAAATGTTCTCTTTTAAAACAATAAGAGGGAATGTCCAGAGGCCCCACCTGCCCACAGTGGTGGGGGTAGGGAAACTTATGAGAAAAATGTGATCAGGTAAGATGACTCTGTAGCTGGTGTGCTCTGCATTTAAAATAACCTAATCAAGTCCAACACAACATGCTTTGGGGATTATGTATAAACTTGTAGTCACTGTACCCTAATGTGTATGTCAAAACAGATAAGCAAGAGCTAAAACATAAAAAATTAAAATATAAACAATTTTGGAAAATAACAGGAACGAGGCAAAACAAGTCATTCAAATATCTATCATCTTTATAAAAGACACAACTATCACAGAAGCATGTCGGAGCGGACACTTCAAATCATTTTTCTTACATTTTATTAGGGACTCAAACAACTCTTATCACAGTCCATACATATACATGCATCAATTGTATAAAGTACATCTGTACATTCTTTGCCCTCATCATTTTCAAAGCATTTGCTCTGCACTTAAGCCCTTTGCATCAGGTCCTCTTTTTTCCCCCTCCCTCCCCGTTCCCTCCTCCTTCATGAGCCCTTGATAATTATTAATTATTATTTTGTCATATCATTTCAAATCATTCCAAGCACTTTTATAGCCCTTGAATCAGGAAAATTATGTATATTATATATACCCATTATATTGGGAGAACTTTTTTGGGGGGCGTGGGCACTTTCATATGAAATTTGGTGATCTAAGAAACAGGGAAGAGGCCCACAAAATTGGTATTGTACTCATTCTGTGGAACTCGGTGAAAACACATTTACTGACCCAGTGCACCACACCGGAGCAGAGCCATAGCATAAATCTTGCTTATTATTCAAATATTCCCAAACCTCAAGTGTGGTTCACAATACTTACCCCATATTGGTAAGTCATCTATATACATCTGGTACCAGTAGTGATTTTTTATCGCATACACAAATGCATCTCTCTTTTCTTTATCTAAGTCAATTTCACAGTAAGTACCTGGCATCACATCATCTGCATAAAATAAAAACTGCACATTAGTCCACTTGCAAATCAATATGGGTAAAATAACACACGAAGCCAGTCTTTCCTGAAGTTAAAATTTCTACTCAGGATAGTGGGACCTGGGTTGGAAGAGATACATAGAGCTTCAGCATACTTTTTTTAAATTTTTGGTTTTCGTTTTAAAGTTTTTCATAATAAAATCATTTTTATTATCAACTCTGAAGACATCTCTTACATCCCGAAAATTATACAGGTTTACAAAGTCGCTTTAAAAGGTAATTTTATTTTTAAAATAAAATTAGAAAACTAAAAACATATAACATTGTCATTTAAAACATACAGAAGCACCAAAAAGTGATCCTAATAGAGATGAACAGTTTCTAGCTATAAGATTGCTGGGCCAACGCCTCATTCTAGCTTTCTTGGTAAATCCAGTTGCTATGGGCCACAGAGTCTAAAAAGAGACCCAGCGAATCTTCATCACTAGGTAAGTTTAAAAAGTAAATCTCTATCCAGCGGGATCAGTGTTTGCAGGGTCCTCACAAGTCCCGAGAGTCGAGTCATTCCCATTCCTGCCTGCCTGGGAAACTACTGCCACTACACGCACTTCAGCTCACATGACCTCCAACGTGCACCCCTAGCGCTGCCAGACGTGCCTGTGCTCATTCGTGTCTGCCACAAACAAAGCCAGCCCCCAATGCTGCAAACACATCGAACGTCCCCCAGGGGTAACACAACAACAAAAAGAAAGCACAGTTGTGTTTGCAAGTTCTCCTGCACTACATTAGAACAAAGGAATAATGTTCACCCCTTAAATATTCATGAAAATTCTGGATTCGTAAGCTGAATCCATGCAGTATGAATGTTATAGTTACCTGTATGACTATTTCTACAAGAAATAGTCATCTGAGTTCTACTTCAAAATATCACCAGCAGATTGAACTGTTATGTGAATATGGGATGTGAATTATAAGCCAACCAAACTGTTTAAAAAAAGATAGCAGCGTATCTCCCCAGCCCTCGACAGAACTGATTTCTCTTATTAATACTCAGCCCAGAATGAATAATCCAAACCTGCACTAGCAATGATGGCTGGAAACACTGAAATTCCAAGGAATCGGGGTAAGGATTAACTAACTCACTGTCACCCACAAAGCAGAAGAAGGCAATTACTAGGCCTCCAATAAAAAGGCTTTCCACCAGGCCCTTCAAGGCAGCAAGGCATTAAGGATGTGCTGGTAAAAACTGAGGCTGAGCAGTGGAGGGAGGAGGGGGATGAGGGATGAGACTGCCATCAAGGGTGGCAACCCAGCAGAGGTTGGGAAAACTGGCAGCAGGAGACCCCCAGTGGGTCTCCTGAGTCTGAGCAAAGGGGTAGCAGACAACTACAGAGGACGTGGCACCAAAGGAAGGTTGCTGCTTGAGGGCAAGAAATGGCCGCAGGGGAGCTCGCACTGTTACCTCAGCACAGCCACTGCATTCCTCACTATTACAGGAAACCAAACAGAAATGTACTGATAATGAACATAAACAATGCAGTGGTCTTATGTACGGGGCTCAGTTGTAGACATTCAGACACTGAAAGCTTATAAAGGGTTAGTGATTCTTCCAAGTCCGACTTTACATCAACCCTCTCTCGATCACCCCACCCTCCAGCCAAACTCAAGCGTCTGCCATTCCCATTCAGTTTGCCTTCCGGAGACTTCTCTGCCCGGGCGGTCACCTCTACCTGGAGTGTCCATCCTCACATCTCCTCTTCCCCTCCACCTAAGACTCCATCCTCCTCCTCCACCCTGCCTCCATACGACTCTCACAGGGCTCCTTCAATCCTGACCCCAATGCAGAATTCCTGAGGCTGCAAACAATTCTGTGGGAGTGGAGTGCTTCATCCTTCCCCAGAAGAGCCACTGGTGGGTTTGAACTGCCAATCTGGCAGCTAGCAGTCCAACAAGTACCCAGAAGCACCCCCAGGGCTCCTTCTTTTACCTTTTAGTGCTTCAAAATAGACCCTCAGGCCCTGAGAGCTCTGCCTTAACTGCCTCCTTTACGCAGTGGGTGAGGCCTGCCTGCACAAAGTTCTAAGAGCACGGTTTATTGAGCATTGGGAGTCACTAGGTCGTTTAGCAAATGCACACATCTATTTATCAGTGTGTGAGCCCTGTGTTTGCTGTGCGCGCACAACCTATAGGCGAAAATGTCAAGATAAACAAATTAAACTTTTAAGCACAGAATCTTGGGGGGTTGACAGAGGCCTTAAAGCAGCGGTTCTCAACCTGTGGACCACGGCCCCTTTGGGGGGTGGAATGACCCTACCTCAGGGGTCGCCCAACTCATAATAGTAGCATTATAGTTATGAAATAGCAATTAAAACAATTTTATGGCTTGGGGGGGATGTTCACCACAACATGAGGAACTGTATTAAAGGGTCGCGGCTTTAGGAAGGTTGAGAACCACTGCCTCTTAAATATTAGCATTCACTGATGGGAAATCTGCACTCAAAGGAAAAGCCTGTCATCACTGGCAGGCTGTAAAATGGGCCTGGATGGTCACATTCTAGTGGAATTCCTTTGCTAGGCGCGAGAGTGGAATACTGACATCACAGACAATCCATGAGCCTGGGTGGTCAACTGAAGCAGCACTGCTCGCAGGACCAGACGCGGCAATCTACTCCACCTCACTCAGCAACCCTTGGCAGTCTCTCGGGTAATCACTGTGGGCAAAGTCACACAGAATCAAACAGAAGCCCTGACGAGCTGGTGCCAGCTAGGGGAACCAAAGCAAGCCACGGAAGCTCACCTGCCCCTCAGAGATACCATCCGCGCTACCTCCTTCCCAGAGCTGTCAGAAGGAGGGAAAGTGCTGATGTGCCCCTACACGCAGTGCACTTATGTCCCCTTGGTCCACATCTCCCTTTAAGAATCTGAGGAGACCGGCGTCTGTCCCACAAAATGCACACGCACGTAAAACAAAGAGTCTGCTTCAAGAGGGCTCGTGCCCCCTAAATCCAGAGTTATCAGTGCAATTCTGTCTACCCAGAGCCCATCACAGCTTTGCTGTACAGAAAAGCACTCAGTAACTGCCAAATGAATTAAAACATACACTAGGGGAAAATACAGGCATTCATTTAATTGAACAATTACAGATATAGTTACTGATTAACGGACCCATCTGACTGGCAATATAACTTCATAGGACTTTTTTAGATGTTTGTTTGACAGCATATATAAAAAACTGCCATTAAAATGTTTAAGGCCTATGATTTAATAAGCCTACATCTGGAATCTATCCTAATGAAAGACTCAGAAGTGTATCAACTTGTGTGCGAGGATCGTCAGAGGCATTGTCCTTCTAGTAGCACAAACAAAGGTCAAGAGAATCAGATCATCTCACCCCTAGGAAACGAGAGGAAATTGCAGTATACAGATTAGAGAAACCATAGTACACACTTAAACAGTACTACATAGTTATAGTTTTAAAGAATACTTGATATTGAGGATAAGCTCAAAAAATGTAAAGGAAAAAAGTACAATAAAAATTTACACAGTGAACACTATTATTAAAATTTAGAAGTGTGAGTGGGGAGAAGGGGCCTGGGCGATGTGAGCCTCGCTGATAAAAAATGTCTTAAGTGCTTGCACACAATTTGGAGAAAAATACGTAACTTCGAGGAGAGCATTATCCAGGGTTGGAACAGGACTCAGGAACAACCTATGCTTAACTAATTTTATTGGCAATCAGCACGGGTTTAAGGAGTGACTAATGCCAAGAATTGGCGAATTTAGGATTCAAATGATCTGATCTGCCTAAAACAATTTAGTGGAAGCCAGACAAGATATGTCAAATTCTGAAACTTCAAATTAAACAAAGCAGATCAGCAATTCAAGCATGTCTCTTCCATCTACTGAAACCCCATTGAAATGTCAGTATAAGAAGAAAAGGATTGTAAATTCACAAGGACAAAAGAGAGACAGTAGACCAACGATTCCAACACAATTTTGGAAAATGGAAAAGAAATGGAAGATGCCGAACGAGTAAAAGAGCAGAGCAAACACAGAGGAAGGATTGGTGGACAGCACTTGGCTCCACTGTGCAAGAGGAAGGATTTCCCAAGAGACAAAGAGGACTTGGAAGCATCAAGGGCCTAGAAAGGTGGGGGATAGATTTCAGGATGAGGAAACTCTGTCTATGGACGGTAGGTGATCTGCTACCTCCTCCTTCCACCCACAGCCAGATGAATACCTCAAACTCCTTCCCTGCAGTAGGCCAGAAGTGCTTTACGCTAGCGAACTTATACCAGAGAGGCTCCAAATTCACGGATGTGAACAGCGTGTGTCTGTGTGTGTGTGGGGTGGGGGTGGGGTGGTTATTACCTTAAAGAGACTCTTCGGTAGGAATGGTTAGGACCCATCTCTCTCCACCCACGCCCAAGCCACCTCCCCACCCTTTGACATTTGGGCCTACACCACTGAGTCAGACACCTGGAAGGAACTACTGCCTAATGGTTACAAGCTTGAACTCTGGAGCTCAACTGCCCAGGTTAGAATTCTCATGCTGTCACTTCCCAGCAGGGGTTTCTTGAATAAATTGCACCAAAATTCGTAAATGATGGCAATGAGCAAGTGGTGCCCATCTCTGGCCGAGAATTTCTACTCCAGGTTATATGCAATGATCACCCAGATACCCACCAATCACAAGAACACGGAGGGTTAGACCGTTTACTAGGAGCGGAAGGACCAGTCCCTGGAGAAAGACATCCTGCAGACTAAAGCAGAGGGTCTGGAAAAGGGTGGAAGCCCCTCAACTAGATGGAACACCACAGGGGCTGCAGCGAAGGGCTCTGACACTGGGCAGATTATGAAGGTGTCACGGGACCAGGATGGGCTTGGTTCTGTTCTATGACTCAGAACCAAGCTGATGGCATCTAGCAACATGTCTTAACTGGGCCATTGGTGGTTTAATGGTAAAAGCCTCACCTTCCATGCAAATCTCGGCTCAATTCCCACCCAGCACACTCACTGGCTATAGCTGGGAGCTTGAGTATTGCTAGGATGCTTAACAGGTTTAAGCAGAGCTTCCAAACTTAAGTGAGGCCAATTTAAGATTGAGAAAATTAGGATTCAAATTGTTTGGTCTAAAACAATCTGGTTGAAAACAGGTCGAGAAAGAACGGTCTGGTGATGCAGCCCTAAAATCTCAGCTGATGACATCTGTATGGATCACAAGGCGACAATCCACACGCAACCAGAACAAGGGCACTGGACAGGGCAGCACGTGGCTCTACTGTGCAAGGGCTTCTGTAACAGCAGCTAACCCGCTCCCACCACAGCGCAACAGCTACAAAGTTACGCCCCAGGAGAACCGACAGGCTAGTGTAACAGGTTGGGGATAAATCAGACCCTGTAATCAATAAACTCATTTAACATTTCCGAATTGCTAATACAAAATCAAGTTGGAACCACAAGCCTACACGCTATGCTATCAGTATTCCTAACAATGACTGCTTCGGGAATGAAAACCAGGTATGTGGTACATGTTCTCCTTTTACCTAACGAGGAGTCTGGCACATGGCTATTATCTGCTACACTTCACAGGGGAGGGAAATGAAGCGCAGAAAAGTGGAATAACTTGCCCTGGATCACACAGGCAGGCCAAGGCAGAGCTGGGAGGCAGCAATCCTCTCGGACCCAAAAGCATAGAGTTCTTTTCACTCTGGGTGGGCAAGGTGCCAGGAGGTAGCCTCTACTCGACAGTAACGAATTCAGGCTGGTGAAAGGGCACTTCATTCAAATCTGCTCTTGCTTTGCTGATCGTTCCTTTATTTTTAAATCATTTTACTGGGGGCTCGTACAACTCTTATAACAATCCATGCATCAGTTGAATCAGGCATGTTTGTACATATGTTGCCCTCATTCTTTTTTAGACATTACTTTCTATTGAGTCCTTGGCATCAGCTTCCCCCACCCCAACCCACGCCCACCTTTCCTTTTAAATTCACTGTGGTAAAGTATATATGTAAGAAACATTACCATGTGAACCATTTCTACGTGGGCAAGTCAATGACATGAATTACATGCCCGTGCAGTGCAAACATCACCACTATCTATGGGGCTCTGCAAACTTTGTGGGACGAGTCCCTGGCCTTTTAATTCTGCTTTCCACAAACTTTCTGAAGCCCTATTTCCAAAAGGTCCCCATTGGCCCCAGACAGACAGACAGACAGACATGCAGCACTCTGGGCAGTAACCCCTCAGCCCGTGACTGCTGACAACTTTCGTCTCTGTGCACTTGCCGAGCCCAGATATTACACACACGTGACATCATACACTGTCCTCCTGTGCCTGACTTCTTTCCCAGGGTAATATATTTTTAAAATCATTTTATTGGGGGCTTGTTCAACTCATCACAGTCCACTGTGTCGAACACATTTGTAGCCATCATCATTCTCAACGTTTGCTTTCTACTTGAGCCCTTGGTATCAGCTCCTCAATTTTCTGCCCTCCCTCCATGCTCCCCCTCCCCCATGACCTCTTGATCATTTATAAGTTATTATTTTTGTCATGTCTTACACTGTCCGCCATGTCTCCCTTCACCCACTTTTCTGTTGTCTGTCCCCAGGGAGGGAGTTCTATGTAGATCCTTGTAGTCAGTTCCCCCTTCTCTCCACCCTCCTGGTATCTCCACTCTCACCACTGGTCCTGAAGGGATCATCTGTCCTGGATTCCCTGTGTTTCTAGTTCCTATCTGTACCAGTGTACGTCCTCTGGTCTAGCCAGATTTGTAAGGCAGAATTGGGATCATGATAGTGGGGGGTTGGAAGCATTTAAGAGCTAGAGGAAAGTTGTATGTTTCATCATTCACAGCGTAATATTGTCAGGGTTCATCCACATCACAGGAAACCTCTATCAGAATGTCATTTCTCTTTAGGGATGAATAATAGTCCATTTTATGTATTTATCCATCTGATGACTACTTCGGTTGTTCTGCCCTCTTTAATCTATTTCCTCTAAATGGTGTCAATTTAGCATTTTTCCATTTGAGCAAATAAAGAAAGCTGTACATAAAATGTTAAGTGAGAGATATCCTACATTAAATTCAGATTATTATTCTTATAAAACAACAACAACCTCACTGCCACTGAGTTGATTTTGACCCATAGCAACCCTACCGGCTGGAGTGAAACGGTTCCTGTGGGTCTCTGAGGCTGTAAATCTTTACTGGCTTTCAACACGGCCTTGCGGTTACCAGTCCCCCACAGTGTAACCCACTGTGCCACCAGATGATCATTGGTTCCCTGAAACAGCCTATTTATGACTCTCATATAACAAGACGATCCCTAGCCCATTAGCCTGACAGAACTTACTAGATTATATAGTTTTTAAAATTATTTCACAGTATTTCTAAAATGTTTCTTATCCAAATATGCCTTCAGAAAAACTTGCAAAAGTAAACATTTAAGGAATGAAGGACCAACAATATACACATTTCTAAACTTCTATAGTTCACATGGAGGAAGAATGCTCTTGCGTTTACACTCTTTATTACATTCCCATACTGTCTAAACCTGGGATATCTCGCTGCATCTCTGGGCCCCAGCTGCAGTTAATCTCAGAAATTCTAAGTTCCTATAAGTAACAACCAGGACACCCCCTCAAATACTTTTTTCAAAGCATGACCAGCTTGATTGCTGACCCCGGTGAATAAGAGGGACTACAGTGGAGGGGGAAGAGAACATGAACTTCACTTAAATTTCTTCTGGACTATTAGATTTAGCAGCATCTGTGTTGCCAACTTCTGTAAGAATTGCTGAAGAACAAAGAGTTAAGAAAGCAGGAGTTACCTGTTGAGAAAATAAGAGTTAGGATTTCAAACACTGATGACAGGGGTCTCTAACAGCAAAGGACTCTGGGCCCTTGTCTCTTCTCTCTCTGTCTCTAAAATTTAAAAACTGGAATAGGTACCAGATAAGGAAAAGAGTAAATTAAGTGAACAAAGGTAGTACTGAGGTTCTCAAACAACACATATTCTAGTTTAAACTATTTTCCTTGTTTGTGATCAAGTATTTGAATTACTTGATTGATTAAAACATAACCTCCAGGCATATTTATAATGATTCATAAAATTATAGGCCAGGCCTCTGTAGTTTAGATTTATAACTTAATTTTATAATTAATCTCCAAGGAATAGGGGGGAGGTAGATTACAAATGTTTACAGCTATTTCCATCAACAAAAATTCTAAAAATAAGAAAAACACTGAACTAAATCAAAGTTAAAGCTACATTATCTTGTAAGTATCTTATGTCACACTCCCTCCTCCAACGTGCTAAAAACACCAGGAGTCGCTCACTAGTCACCTTATACACGGAGACAATCAAGCAAAAATGCAGTAAATGACTTTACTAAAATCAATACAGTAAAGATTACAATTCAAAGCTCCTGATTAGGAAATCTAGGCTCTATTCAAGCCAAGACACCTAATCAGCGATCCCGCAGAAATGCAATTACTCCAGCTTCTGCTGGCCAGGTGAAAATGCCTGTGCAGGAAATGCGCTCCCTGGGAAACCTCAAAGAGGGCGAGCAAAGTACAAGCACACTCAGAGAACCCGATAAAACAGGTACTTGCATAATAAAATGATAAACAGAATTTTTCTCCTCCAGTCTAACACATCTTTGCTTAAAATTGAAAACCCCAACCCTCAAGTATTAGGAAGGTAAATTAAGAAAACACTACGTATGCTGGGCCAATGGTACAAGTTTGAAACTGAGGTTCAATAAAAAATTTTTAAGTGTCCACACAACAGTTATAGCCTTCTGACAAAACCCAAACCCACTGCCACTCAGTCCACTTCCACTCAGAACTGCCCCTGGGGGTTATGAGACGGTCGCTGAGTAGAAAGCCTCATCTTTCTCCCTCAGAGTGGCTGGTGGTTTTGAACTGCTGATCTTGCAGTTAGTAGCCCAACACATTAACCATTACACCACTAGCTCCACTAGAGCCTTACACTCCCAGAAATCACTAAGAATCCACATGGGCTGTACTGGGTCATGCATACCCAAGTGTGGAGGGTTTACTAAGAAAAAAAACATATGGTACGGAGGTATAATTATACTCACAATTATTTATGGCTTTACAATTACTCAATATAAATTTGATAGTGGCCAATAGTCATTTCTGACCCCACTATACTTAACTCACAACTTAAAAGAGTGTTTGGGCTTCTGGGAGCATCTGGAGCAGTGTGTCTCACTGGGAGCCATCAGCAGTGTCTGAAGACATTTTGGTGCCGCCCCTCGGGAGGACGGACAGGAACCACTGATTTCTCAAGGGAAGAGCCCGGGGATGCTGCTGTACAAACTCTGCCGGACAGACAACCCCCTCCACTCAAGCTTCACCCAGCTCCAGATGTCAGTAGGGTTGAAGTTGAGAAACCCGGGGCCTACAGTCTATTTAATTGTTGGGACTATTAGATTTACTTACCTTTGAATTTAATATCCAGGCCACTAAACTCCAGTTCAACACCTTGAAGTGCTTCTCCCAGAGTTTCATGATAATGACTAATACTTTTTTTTGACCCTACACAGAAGGGAAGCGAGAAGTACTTGTATGTCTCTTGTCGATTATGGTAGGGTCCAACAGTATTCATCCACAAGACAACTTCCTCTTTATCTTGGTACTGAAACAAGAGAAGTAAATCAGGATAGTTAGAAAAATAAGTCACACAAAAGCCTAATGCAAGTGAATAGACCCCTTAGTTGCTCTAGACAAAAGTGGACACACTATCTCTGCCTGGGAAGCTATGAAAGAAAATATTAGAGGCTTCCTTTAATCTAGTGATCAAAGTTCACATATCAAAAATGAAACTTGGTAAATTTTAAAACTATGTTCCATAATTGTTGCCTCTGGAAGATTCATCTTTCCCCACTGATAAAAGAGATTTATAGAAGTTAGTGTTGAAACAACGCATAATACACTCATAAGCGGAAGTTTAAAACGTAATGTTTACACTATCAAATAAAGTATATCTAGACCCAACATGATTCATCATGCTAATATGGACAAGGAAAGAGGAAGTAAAATCAATAGATTAGCCAGAACTCATTTTAAACATCCAGTAAGCCAATATTGCCAAACAAAAGGGAAAATGATAATTTTCATCTCCTTTCTGATCTCTTGGACAGCCCTGGTCAAAGAATTGAACAGGAGAGAATTTCCCAAATCAGAGAAAAGCGGTAGGAAAACCTCCAGTCCATTCAAATCAACTATCACCTTCCCCTCCTCAGACTGAAAGGCATGTATCATATGCATATTTTGGAATAAATTATGTTTTTACCCAAGTGTGACTGCTACACAACTAAATCTGGAATTTGATCCATGACTGTGTGACTTCATACCTCCACGAGAGTCTAGCTGGGGGATCTACCAGCATTTCTCAAATCCCCGTAAGTTTAATGTCTCAATGAGTCTACGAAAACTAAGTACCTGGGTAAACTAATTTTCCTAATTAGCAATATAAAATAAGATAACATAGTACGAGTTCAAGTCAAATAAGAGTACAGAAGTCAGTTAATTCATTGAATTTAATGAGTGCCTACCATGAACCACAGTTTTGTCATGAGCAATCAGCCCTGAACAGACATGAGAAGATGGGCATTCGATAGATAATTATAAGGTAAGGTAATGTGGAGCACACAAAAGAAAAAACTATCTCACCACGCACAGCCTTCTTTCCACCTTCAATTTATCAATATACATTCACAATCGAAACTCCAAACCACAAATCAATCCCACTCAAATCTGTTCTTCCCCACCCAACTTTGTCGAATAGTGTTACCATTCTTGGAGGCACCAAGACCCAAACCCTGAGGCACCGCTGTGTTCCAGAGGACAAAAAGCTGACTTGTCTGGCCCGATCTAAAACACGCCTTCCTCTGCCTACTGATTCACGTCACCAGCACCCTAGGACTTACACCTGTCACTTTGTCTTCAAACATAACTGCCCCGATGTTCAGACATACAAGGGGCTTCAAAAAGCTTATGGAAAAATGCAATGAAGAATAATATAATTTTTTAACAAACTTTTTGTAGCCCCTTATATATCATCTAGAATTCAGGCGTCCTCAAACTTTTTTAAAAGGGGGCCAGTTCACTGTCCCTCAGACCGTTGGAGGGCTGGACTACAGTTTTTAAAAAAAAAACGATGAACAAATTCCTATGCACACTGCACGTATCTTATTTTGAAGTAAAACAAAAACGGGGTGCGGGCCCCTGATCTAGATCAACAAGGAATTAACAAAGTATCTCATTTTTCAAACATGTAGGAGACCATGTACCAAACCAGTACTGAGGGTGACGGACATCCACGCCCACTCTATTCACTGTCATGAAGGCTCTGAGACTGTAACTCTTCCCGGGAGTAGGAAGCCTGTCCTTCCCTCTCTAAGTGGAGGCAGAAAAAACCAACACCTCAAGGAACAAGAAATGGCAGCAGAGAGGTAAATGAGCAACAATTAAGAAAGAAGTGTTACAGTTAAGGTGATAAAGGGCTATCATGGCAAATAAAGGCAGGGTTAATTCTGCATGATGAACAATGCAAGAACATCATCATCTATCTAATCAGAAAAGCAAACTAGACAACCTTCCTCTATGAAGGTATAAATCCAAGGTCTGAATGACCTACCCCCATATACCCATTTGTAACTATTCATTGTCAGTTAGGGGCCCAGCTTCATCAATCACAGCATTCCTTTCTGCTTAATTTAGACACAGTCTAGGAATTCTCAAACCCCCAGCCCATTGCCATTGAGCCAATCCTGGATTAGGATTGAGCCAATCCTCAATTAGGATTCAAAGTGATCCTAATACAGGGTTTCCGAGGCTGTAAATCTTCCATGGAGCAGAAGAGCTCCATCTTTCACCATGAGTGGACTGGAACTGCCGACCTTCATGGTAGCAGTCCAATGTCTACCCCAGAGCACATCCAGGGCTCCTTGGTCCTCCAAACCAGCCACTCCTAATAGTCCGGAGTCGGTATCAGCAGAAAACCTGTTCACCATCCCTTCCTAGGCGGAAGGCTCTCTGTACGATGTAATGCATCGAATCCTCATGAGGTACTGAATCAATGAGAGCACAATGCATAAATACTGATGTCGTTTATTAACCACCTACTAAGAGACGTTTGAAGTCCGTGAGCTGACTGCAACCAGACTAGTAGAAGAAAGTAACAATATGCATTTAGAGAAAATTGGAACCTTGAAGAAAAGGGCCTATGAGCGAGGCTATTGCCATTAATCCTGTTGAGAGAGGCAACAGAAATGCTCTATCTGTAACTCGGGAAAATGAGCACAAAAATTTATTTTTTGTAAGTCTAATATATAGTGTATATATTCAAGTATAAGCCAACCCGAATGTCAGCCGGGGCACCTAATTTTACCACAAAAACTGCATTAAAAATGGGCTGAAAAACTCGACTTGTACTCGAGCATATACAGTATATCCCTTTAAAAACTGACCCAAAAGGTGAACCAGACGCTTACTCAAATAGGACGCTTTCGTAAAGGATGCTAAACCTCTCATTGCATAGAGTGAGTTTCAACTCGTAGCAACCCTACAGGTCTGGTCCCAACTGCCACTGCTGGTTTCCAAGACTATAGTTTTTTACAGGAAGAGAAAGCCTTGTCTTTCTCCCATGGAATGTCCGATGGTTTTGAAATGCTGACCTTGCAGTTAGCAGCTGAAATAGACTAAAATAATTTCAGGGTTACAATGTGGGCTAAATCAAACAATCTGAAGTGACTAACTCGAAACATTCTTCAACAAGACAGAACAGTGATGACAAGATGTCAACTGAACTGTAACTAACTTTATAGTCTAAGATGTCTTCTGAAATACTGAAATAATCATTAGAAGTACACACACAGAGAAAGCTCAGGGTGAAGACTAAATGATTGTCTCTTTTCTTTTAAACCACTCTTAATGCAGACCAGGCCAGATACAATGAACTTGAGCCCTACACGGAGCAACACTTAAAATGTTTACTTTTCATCAGTCCTTGATTATCCTTGAGAACAGTCACCCCACCAAACAAGGTCAACAAGAGTTCTCCCTTATGAGAGAGAATGTATTTTAAAATACCTCGAAATTAGAGAAGGCCAAAAGGATGGCTTAAAGCAACGGTTTAAAAACAATACTCTATTTCTCTAAACATGCTGACAAAAGCCTTTGAGGGGAGCTGGGAAACTAGGGGAGAGAGCGCCAGTTACCAGTCTTCCTTCAGAAACAGAGGAAAGGACTAGGAGGTAAAGGACATTTACAAAGGTCTAAATTTAGGCATGGACATAACAATAAAGATATAGACCTATTTACATATACTAATTTAAGTATTAAGGCAGCAGACGGACATTGGGCCTCCACTCAAGTACTCCCTCAACACAAGAACACTTTGTTCTAGTAACCCGGCATTCTGTGATGCTCACCTTCCCGACATGATCACTGAAGACAAAGTGGGTGCATAAGTAAATGTGGTGAAGAAAACTGATGGCGCCCAGCCATCAAAAGATATAGTGTCTGGGGTCTTAAAGACTTGGAAGATATCCAGCTATCAAAAAGATATAGCATCTGAGGTCTTAAAGGCTTGAAGGCAAACAAGCGGCCATCTAGCTCGGAAGCAACAAAGCCCACAGAGAAGAAGCACACAGCCTAAGCGAATACAAGGTGTTGAATGGACCAGGTAGCAGACAACAATGAACAAAAACCATCATTGTGTGATCACCTTCCTCACATAAACGCTGAAGACAAATGTGTGCATAAGCAAGTGTGGTGAAGAAGGCTGATGGTGCCCGGCTATTGAGAGATATAGCGTCTGGGGACTTAAAGGCTTGAAAGCAAACAAGCGGCCATCTAGCCCAGAAGCAACAAAGCCCACACGGAAGCAGCACACCAACATGTGTGATCGTGAAGGGCAGAGGAGACCAGGTCTCAAACAACAAAGGCGGGGAGTGGAGGGGGAGATCACATCACCGTGAATGACGGGGAGTGCGTGATGGGGACCCAATGCCCATCTGTAGACAGCTGGACATCCCTTCCAGAGGGGTAGTGGGGAGGAGATGAGTCACTCAGGGCTCAGTGTAGCATCAATGAAACTCAAAACCTTCCTCTAGTTCCTGAAAGCTTCCTCCCCTCCCAATTATCATGACCCCAATTCTACCTTGCGGACCTGGTTAGACCAGAGGATGTACAGCGGTGCAGTAGGGATCTGGAAACACAGGGAATCTATGACGGATGAACCCCTCAGGACCAGCGGTGGGAGTGGCGACACCGGGAGGGAAGGGGGTGTAGAAAGGGAGAACCAATCTTGGGGATCTATGTGTAACCTCCTCTCTGGGAGATGGGCAATGGGAAGGTGGGTGAGGGGAGACGCCGGGCAGTGTAAGAGAAGATAAAATAATTATTTATAAACTATTAAGGGTGCAGAGAGAAGGGGGGAGCGGGGAGGGAGGGGGAGGAAAAAAAGAAACTGAGCTGATTCCAGGAACCCAAGTGGAAGGCGAATTTCGAGAATGTCGAGAGCAACGAATGTATAAGGGTGCTTTGCTCAGTTGATATATGTATGGATTGTGACAAGAGTTGTATGAGCCCCAATAAAAAGATTAATATAAAAAAAAGACTTGGAAGATATACAAGTAGCCATCTAGCGGAAACAAATAAGCCCATATGGAAGAAGGACACCAGCCCGTGTCATCATGAGGTGTCAATGGGATAAGATATCAGGCATCAAAGACCCAGAACAAAAAATCATATCCATGTGAATGAGGGGGAGGGTGG
Organism: Tenrec ecaudatus; assembly: GCF_050624435.1. Classification (NCBI taxonomy): domain Eukaryota; kingdom Metazoa; phylum Chordata; class Mammalia; order Afrosoricida; family Tenrecidae; genus Tenrec; species Tenrec ecaudatus. Next base: position 81,192,081 of record NC_134545.1, read on the forward strand.
AGTGGAGACCCAAAGCCTATCTGTAGACAACTGGACACCCCCTTACAGAAGAGTCACAAGGAAGAGATGAGCCAGTCAGGGTGCAGTATAGCACCGATGAAACACACAACTTTCCTGCAGTTCTTTAATGCTTGCCCCCCTCCCCCACTATCATGACCTCAATTCTACCTTACAAATCTGGCTAGACCAGAGCATGTACACAGGTACAGATAAGCTCTGGAAACACAGGAAATCCAGGACAGATAAACCCCTCAGGATCAATAATGAGAGTAGCGATACTAGGAGGGTAAGGGGAAAGGCAGGGGACAAAGTGGGAACTGATCACAAGGATCTACATATAACCCCCTCCCAGGGGGATGGACAATAGAAAAATGGGCCAAGGGAGACAGCGATTGGTTAAGACATGAAAAAAAAATTATGTATGGATTGTGATGAAAGTTATATAAGACCCCAATAAAATTATTTTTTTTAATTTATAAATTATGAAGGGTTTGGGAGGGAGGGAGGGAGGGAGGGAGGAGCAGGGGGAAATGAGCTGATATCAAGGGCTCAAGCAGAAAGAAAATGTTTTGAAAATTATAATGGCAACCCTTGTAAAAAAGTGCTTGACACAATGGATGGATGTATGGATTGTGATAGAGTTGTAAGAGCCCCAATAAAATGATTTTTTTTTTAAAGTCTTCCTTCCACCAATCTAGTACTTAGAAACCCTTAGGTAAAAGGCTGTCTACCTCACTTTCCAAACAGTACAGGAAATCCTAAAACAAAACAACAAGACTAAGACTCAGCCATAGCTCTTGAAATGCCTCTGGTTCATCTGCCAAACTCCAGTTAGTAAGCAGCAACCAAGGAATTTGCACCAAGCAGTTCTCTCTTAAAATGTGCACTTTAGGGAAGAGTAGGCCAAACCCAAATCCCGAGAAAGGTGTTTTATAAAGTAGCTACATTTTAACAAGAAGGCAGGCAGGGAAGGCAGGAAAGCACGGCAGGGGATCAGGAGAGTCCCAAATGTGGCAGGAATTCCTTCCATCAGCACATCAAACCCCTCCCCTCCCCATCATCCTGTAGAAAGTGACCAACTAAGAGAAGCCAAATGCAGGCTCCCTATATTCATCTTATCGGCCCCATCTTTCTCCGACTCTCAGAACAGTTTCCCTGTTAGCATTCAACTTCTGAGCCGTTCACTCCAGCGTGTAACATTGTCTTCCTATCCTTGCCAGCTTCACCTATTTCTTACATCATTCCCCCAATCTATGATGCCCCACTTCTCTCCACCCAAACTTATTCTTCAAAATTGCTCAAATCTTCCTTTTTGTGTGAACTCTTCAGACCAATTGTCAACATGGCATGATCTTACCATCTTTTGTAGTAGTAACATTACCCAGACCAAGCCCACAGTCTCTCAAAACGACCCTACAGAACATAGTGCACATGCCCCTATGTTTGCAAGGCTGCACATTTTTATAGGAACGGGAAGCCTCATCTCAATCCCCTAGAGCAAATGATGGGTTCTAATTGCTTAACTGGTGGGTTCAAACTACTCACCTTAAAACTGGCAGCCCAATACGGAGCCTATTATGAGACCAGGGCTCCTTGGCTGATGCTAAATAAGCATAACCACCGCTCCTTACACGGCATTTAATCCTCTCAAAACGCTTATGAAGCGGATCCTAGTACTTGCCCATTTTACAGAATAAGAGTACGAGACAAAGGAACAGAGGAGTTAAATAAGTGGCCTAAGATCACATAACTAATAAGTATTGCATTTGTAAAATCTGGACTATACTTTTGTGAATACCAAACCAGCTTCATGTCACGGGAGGCAAGGTTGCTATGAAGCTGAATTAGGTTTCAACACAGCTTCCAGACTGAGACAGACAAGGAAGAAAGGCCTGGCAATGTGCTTGAACATCAGCCAGTGAAAATCCTATGGGTCACAACAAACCGTGAGAAGGGCAACGGAGCGAGACCAGGCAGCATTCCATTCCACTGTGCTCAGGGTTGTCATGCCAGGCAGCTAACAACAAAGTCAGCTTCATCAACTAAAGAACAACAATGAAATCAGGAAAATAGGAAACAATGCAATTGTGAAGTATCTAAAAACAGCTCTACCAAACAAGAATCCAAGGTCATGGCCTTCAGGTCGATTCTGACTCATAGCAATCTTCACAGGAGGAGAAAGCCTCATCTTTCGCCCAGAGCCACTGGGGGGTATGACCCGCTCACCTTGCAGTTTGCAGTGCAACATTTAGCCGACAATGCCACTAGGGCTCACAAAAACAAAACAAAACTTTCCTGTTTTGTTCTCTGAGTCATTTAGTCTGCCCAAGAATCTGACCCTTCCTGAGAAGCTACCAGCACGCTATCTCCAAGAGGAATGGCATTCTGCACCCTCTTGTGTTAGGCCTGCATCATGTACACATTCTGCATGTGTGCTGGGACAAGAGGGCAGGAGAGCTCCCCACCTGGACCACAGTCATGAATGAACTTTCCTCTAGAGGAGCCCTTCCAGACGTGTCATTACTGACCCTACTCCCTTAGCGTTTGTATGAAACAAGCAGAACTTTCACAGGCAGACAGAAGACTGGGCGTGGAACAAGCACCTAAATGTCATCTTTCATTTTCATGGGTGGGAGGGGGTGAGGATATCCACTGACTTTCAAATACGTATCAAAAACCAAAATGCCTATCAAAGAGCAAAACTCAGCTCTGAAGGTATTCTAAAACCCTCGTGCAAAACCTTGTAATTATTTAAAACATACATGGGTGGGTCAAAAAGCATTACTATAAATTCATAGATGCCGTCATTAAAACAAAAACATCAAAATGTTAAGCTGTTGTTTCTTGACACCTTCTTCAGGCAGATCTTCTGCCTGCTGAAGAAGTGTTTCCAGAACTCTGCAGTCTTCAACGTGCAACGGCCCAAGTGGCAGTCTGAGCATCCCGAGGGACTCAAAGCGTGGTTTTAAATGTTCTTTCCGTTGGGGAACAGACAGAATCTAGAGCCAAGATCAGGGCTATAGGGTGGATGGGGTAAGATTTCCCAACACAATTCTTGCAGGACAGTCTTCGCTACCCCAAGAATACGCAGTCTTCGCTACCCCAAGAATACGCAGGTGCAATACTGATGATGATGGTGGGGGGGGATTCCGTGGTATTTCCCCGGCAATTTTCTCACCAATGCAGGTTTCAATTTTCCTACAACTTTTTCCTAATAACCCTCTGTGATCACCCTGTGTCCTTTGAGAAGATCTGTCAAGATGCCCCTCTAGAATCCCCCAGTCACCATCACCTGAGGTGACCCAGGAGATTCCCTCAGAAGCCACTGTGTTGACTGGACCTGTTGGAAGGCACCCTATAAAGAGTGAGACACAGGTGTTGCTGAGAGAACCTGTCTGCTGCCCCCTACTGGTCACAGAGACGTGCTTGAACCTCTTTTGTTAGGTATAAACCTATCATCGATGGACTGGAACCCTAGTAGCGTTATTTTTCTTTTTTAATCACTTTATTGGGGCTCTTACAGTTCTTAGAACATTCCATACATCCATTGTGTCAAGCATACTTGTACATATGTTGCCACCATCATTTCCAAAGTATTTTCTACTTGAGCCCTTGGTATAAGCTTTTTTCCCCTCCCTACCTCACCCTCCCACTCTCATGAATCCTTGAATAAATTACATATTGTTATTATTATTTCATATTTTACATTGTCTCCCTTCACCCACATTTCTGTTATTCATCCCCTTTGGGGGTAAGGGCTATATATCCAACCTTATGATGGGTTCTCCCTTTCTCCCCCTTCCCACTCCCCAGCCATCCCCCTACCCTCATATCAATACTCCCACTACTGTTCCTGAGGGGTTTATCGGTCCTGAATTCCATGTGTTGAGAGCTCTTATCTGTACCAATGTGTGTTCTCAGGCCTAGCCACCAGATTTGTAAGGTAGAACTGGATCGTGGTAGTGGGGGCGGGAGTGGGGGGAGCATTCAGGAACTAGAGGAATGATGTATGTTTCGTCAGTGCTATAGTGCACTTTGGTTGGATCATCCCTTCCTTATAACCCCCCTTCTGTGGGGGGATGTCCAATAGTCTAAAGATAGGCTTTGGGTCTCCACTCCAAATCCCCTCATTTGCATTAAAAAAGTTGTATTTTGGATCTTTAGATATCTGATCCTGTCGACACCTCATGATCGCACAGGCTGGTGTGCTTCTTCCATGGGGGCTTATTTGCTTCCCTGATGGATGGCTGCTTGTTTACCTTCAAGTCTCTAAGATCCCAGACACTACAACTTTTGATAGCCAGGCACCATCTGCTTCTTCACATTTGCTTATGCACCCGCTTTGTCTTCAAGGAACTGTGTCAGGAAGGTATCAAAGAGTGTCAGGTTATTAGAACAAAGTGTTAAGGGAACCCTTTGAGTAGAGGCCCAAAGTCCATCTTCTATTGTAATACTTAACGTTATGTACATTGGCCTCTTTCCTTATAAATTAATATACTTACATATATACATGCCTATAGCTATATCTCTAAAAATAGCTTTTGCCTATTTCCTTCCTCCATTTCCTTTCCCCTCCCTCCTATCCCACGATCCTCACTCCTCCATTGGCTCTCAATAATTCCTCTCAGATACATTGTACTTGATTAAACCCCTCCAGGCATTATAAGCCCTCCTCACCATCAATTTTAGATCTCTTGTTGTTCCCTTACCCCTGAGTTCGTTGGCTCCACACTCCCCTTCCCCTCTCACGTCTCCCTGAAACCACCGGTCCCATTGTTTTCTCCTTGGGATTGTTCATCCTGCCTATCTTATACAGACATAGGAAGAAACAAAAACAAACCAGAAAAACAAAACAAGAAAAAACCCAATAGATAGTTCGAGGTCTGTCTGCTAGTTGCAATACTTTTGGACTTATGTGCATATATCAAAATTCTAGAATTCCAAACTTCAAATAAATTAGAAGTCTATTTTTGAGTAGAATCTCTTTTTGTTACTGCCTATCTCAAAATAACTTGGAGCCTAAATAAACTTGTAGTCTGCCATAGAGCATGGCCAAAAATAGAGTGATGAATTCAGTATTTATTTCCTAAAACCAGATATGTATGACAGAATCTAGAAACTATAATAAACAGCTTATAATCTTTGGAAACTTTCAATGACAAAAGATGAGCTCTTTGAGTTCCTATACTCTCAAAGGTTTCTACTCCTGCCAACCATCTCGGAAGCCTAAAGCAGCATCTCTAATCTGTCCTATTTGGTCACTATGAGTCAGAATTGATTCTGCAGTAGTGATATTCTCAGCAAAGACAGGATCTCATTTGCCAAAATAAAGCAAACAAAAAAACATTTCTGGAGTACCAGTGCTGAGATACAAAGTGTTCATAGCTGCGGCTGAGAGGCGGCCAGGCACAGGTACCGGGTCACAAGAAGGGGCATCTTGAATGAGTGATGGTCTAGGTCAAGCTTGGCGCCTTAATCCCTCAAGTTACTCAACAAGCACTGATCCTAGCACTCTGTGCTGAACATAGAGCCTGGGTATGCACAACAGAAAAACTGACTCTGTGACCCCGTGGAAGAAGCAGAACACATGCAAATCCAAGATGACAGTGTAAGCCAAAAAATGCTTACATGATTCCTGTACCCTGGGAATCATTCTTTTTTTGAGGCCGACATCTTCGTACAGTGCTGAGGAAATTCTACAAGAAAGATGGGTAGAAAAAGCAAGGTCTTGTGGCTTTGGTCCAACCACTGGGCCCTTGCTGGCCATTAGGAAAATGACAGAGTTTGGTTAAAGGATCTCATAAATCCTTTCCAGTCCTGAAACTATGGAGGCTCAATCTGAAGCCATTTTGAAATTCGTTCTTTGGGTTTTTAAGGAGCCCTGGTGGTGTTAGCTGTTAGCTGCAGGTTAGCTGTTGGGCTGCACCAATCTGCATGGTCGGCAGATTTGAAACCAGCAGCAGCCCCTGGGGAGAAAGACGGCCCATGTCTCCGAGGCTCACAGGGGGGCACTCACTACGTGTCAGCATTCACTCGATGGCAGTGACTTCTGAGAGGGAGTTTGGGGTTTTAGGAGAGGTGGTACTCTTAACACTAGATGCTTCAGGGTACTTCTAGTTTCAGAAAACCAAATATGCGCACTACACCCTACGTACCTTTTCCCCACCGAGAAGCCCTCTGCACGGCCCTCCGGTCACCTACTGCGAACCCGTCCTTTGTGCACTTGTCCCGTTAATATTTTTTTGCAAACATGATGTCCTGTCATCTATGCCTGTTTGGTTAACAAACACTGATAGCAATGCAAGTGTATATGGTCGAGAATTCAACCTCACATCCGTCCACATCACTCTTCTGAAAATAGCACAAGACCTTAGGATAAACAAGCACACTAACAGATGTATCACATGGGTCACCTGGATGCTAACTCACAAGGTAAAGTAAGAGAAGGCAGTTTTTTTGAAATTACTTAAAGTACCTGCCCCTTCTCTCAAGACCAGCTGAATAATTTGCAGAGCCTTTGTTTAAAATGGTTGAGTAAGTACTATGGTAGCAGACAGGGACATTGGGCCTCTACTCAAGTTCTCGCTCAACGAAAGAACACTTTGTTCTAATAACTTAGCATTCTGAGGTGCTCACTTTCCCGACATGATCACTGAAGACAAACTGGGTGCTTAGTGAATGTGGTGAAGAAAGCTGATGGTGTCTGGCTTCAAAAGATATAGCGTCTGGGGTCTTAAAGAATTAACTATAAACAAGCGGCCATCTAGTTAAGAAGCAATAAAGTCCAAATGGAAGAAGCACACCAGCCTGTGTCATCATGAGGTGTCAATGAGATCAGGTATAAGGCATCAAAGAAGACTCAGAACAAACAATCATATCTATGCGAATGGGGGAGAGTGGGAGGGGTGGAGAGCCAAAGTCCATCTGTAGACAATTGGATATCCCCTCACAGAAGGGTCACAAGGAAGAGATGAGCCAGTCAGGGTGAAGTATAGTACCTAGGAAATATACAACTTTCCTCTAGTTCTTTAATGTTTTCTCCCTCCCACTATCACGACCCCAATTCTACCTTACAAATCCAGCTAGACCAGAGCATGTACCTGGGTACAGGTAAGAGCTGGAAACACAGGGAATCCAGGACAGATAAACCCCAGTTCCAATAATGAGAGTAGCAAAATTAGTAATATAGGGAGGTGGGGGAAGAAAGGGGGAACTGATCACAGTGATGGACTTTTAACTCCCCCTCAGGGAGTCAAATAACAGAAAAGTGGGTGAAGGGAGACAGTAGTTGGTACAAGACATATAAAAATAATAATTTATAAATTATCAAGGGTTCATGAGGGAGGGTAAAGGGAGGGGGGGGGAAATGAGGTGTGATACCAAGGACTCAAATAAAAATGTTTTGAAAATGATGGTTGAAACGTATCTAAAAATGTGCTTGACACAATGGATGTATGGATGGATTGTTGTAAGAGCCCCCAATAAAATGATTTTTTTAAACCTACTGTATTTTCACTTTCATATGCATGTGAAAGTTGGCCAATGAATAAAGAAGACCCAAGGGGGAGGGGGGACTAAGACTGTCAAGACAGTGGCAGCAGAGAGCAGCAAACCAAGCACTGGGCCCTTCCTTCTGAGAGCAGGCGGCAGCGTGACTGCCCAGGTGGCATGTCATGAAGGCCACCCCACCCGGCCCTAATGCAAACCTAACATCTCCTCAGGGACAGCCCACGAATGAAGCACTAAAAATGCTATCAAGATGGAGAACCATTCCATTTAATCTACTTCTGGGATAGAGGGTTACACAGAGCATGAGCTGAGCCCAGGACTTAAATCCCACCTCTACAGCTCCTGATTGGTGGCCCCAGGAAGTTACCTAAGAACTCTGCCCTATTTTCCTCATTCCACCCACCTAACAGCTATTAGTAATATTAAGATATAAGGAAAAATGACTGTTGTTGTTAGGGGCCACTGAGTCCATTCCAGCTCACAGCAACCCCAAAAACCAAAACCCAACTCAATGGTATAGAGACCATTCTGACTCACGGCTACCCTAGAGGACAGGGTAGAACTGGCCCTGTGGGTTTCTGAGGCTTTAAGTCTTTTAATAGAGTAGAAAGCTTCATCCTTCCCCCACAGAGCGGCTGGTGGTTTTGAACTGCTAACCTCGTGGTTAGCAGCCCAACATACATATAACCCATTATGTCACCAGTGCTTCTATAAATGCTACAAGAACTGTTATTACAGCTGCCATCGAGTCAATTCTGGTTCATGTTCATTTTTACCTGGAAAGGTCTCACAGAAAGTTAATACAAAAGGCAACAAACCTTAACTTTGGAAACCTGCCCTTTAATTAATAATCCAGTTCCACAGTATTTATTAAACACGTTAACTCAGCAACTGGCGCTTGGCAAGTCTGGCCCCTCCCCCTCCACTGACTATTCACACATTTGGGGCCTGTGGGGGGTGCGGGGAAGGGGGGGGAATGTAAGGGAAGTAGGGAATACATGACCTTCCAGAGAGACAAATGAAACGTCATGGATTCAAAACCACTTTTGTCCAGGAGCCATTCCATACATGCAGCTTTCCCTGTGGCATTGAACAAAAACCTTTTAATAAATACTTTAAATTATTGGCATAAAAATGTACTGTGCCTGTCAACAAAACTTCATTCAAATTGGTATTTATGCTTTAAGTTTACAAAGTATTCCCGAGTCTATGCCTCTAATGTATTGTATTTTACTTGTTTTCTACGTTTTTATAGCAGTATAAAACATAAAATGCCACGCAAGCTGGCATGCCTGGATGGTGAAACTGGTTAGGAGGAAGGTCTGCACTTTAGATGCTAACTTTTCTCAAGTGTTCAAAAAGGTGAAGATAGAAATAACAATTCTATGGAACAACAGATGCCCACCAGAAATTCAAACACAAGCGGGCAGCCCAACTTACAGCTGGTCCCTGTGTACTTCAGAAAACAAGCATTGCTCTTACACTTTTGAGACATGTGACCTCATAAAAGAGACACAAGTATTTTTAACTATTTAACCTCTGGACAAAATTGCTTTAAGAGTAAAAAGTAACAATACAGCACCAAAATTGGTCACAGATTCGGGGTTTGTTTCTAAAAGTAATACAGGTAAGACGTTTTGATGGTAAAATGGCCAAAAGCTTAAAGCTTTTTTATTATTTTTCTTTCCTAAGCCCAAAGGAGAGCCCAGGTAACCCAGGGACTAGTGGAAAAAAGCTTTATCTATATCAAAATCTCCAGTGGAGTCCACTTGGCTGAGAATGATGGCTTCATTCTCATCGGGTATAACAGGAGGCTCCCCACTCTTCAGGGTTTCAGGCATATGCAATAGAGAAACTGAACAAAATGATACAGAAACAACTACTTGCCAAACGGCCTCTCGATTAACGTGACTTCCGGGCCCAGTTCACATCCACCATTCGGTCCACCAAGAAACAGGCCAGCGGGAAAGTCACTAGGAGAGTCGTTACCATCATGCTTTGATGTAAAGATGCCAATTAAACAAACCGCCAATCGCTTTGAAGCCGATGCCAACAGGGCTGCTGGACCCTCCGGGAAGCCTGGGGAACAGGGGGCCCTTCAGGGTCCGAAGCGGCCCGGTGGGGGTGCGCTGGGGTGAAAGTTAGAGGCGGGCGCGGCCTCGGGGCGAGTACGTGCAGGTTGAGTGCGTGCGCGCGTGTCAACTGCTCTGCTTCACCCCAAGTTTAGGAACGCCGCTAAAAGCACGCCAGGGCTCGGATCCGGTTTGGGCGGCCGCGGGAGTCCGCGAGCACCACACCGCGCAAGATCTCCTGGTCAGGGTACGAGTATTCGGGTGCGTCCGCGCTCGCCGTGTCGCAGCCCCCCGGAGTCCCCCGCGCAGCCCCCTCCCCGGGGCTGGGGGGCCCTAGCCCGGGCCTGGCCCGCCCGCCGGGGACCCCTCGGCGCGCAGCGCAGGGAGCCCCGGGCCCGGGCGCCATCGGAGTCCAGGAGTGGGGCGGGAGGCCCGGGGAGTGGGGAGCCGGGCCCGTCCCGCGAGCGCACGGAAAAGCCGCCTCCCTCCCTGCGCCCGGGTTCCTGCTCGGCCAGGCCCAACCGGAAGCAGGTCCGGGCGGCCCCGGGCTCGCCGCGCCGACGGGCCGTCCAGGCCGCGGCGGGGCCTGCAGGGCGGCGAGCCCGGGCGGCCGCCGCGGCGTCTCACCGTGTGCTCGTGCTCGTCCGCCTGCGCCCGGGGCAGCAGCAGCAGCAGCAGCAGCGCGGTGGCCGCCGCCGCGCCCGGCAGCGGCCTCATCCTCCGCGCTCGCAGCGGCCCGGCGCCGGCCCAGCGACTCCTCCGCGGCCGCGGCGGCCGATTCGCATCCACGGGGCGCAGAGAGACGCACGGGCCCGGGGCCCAGCCGCAGCCCGCTCCGCGCCGCCGCCGCCGCCGTCACCGCCCGCTCCGAGCCTCCCCCGCCCCCCGCCGCCGCCGCTTCCTCTGACTCCGCCACGTCATCCGGCCACCCCGGCCCACGCCGGAAGTGCCTCGCGACGCGCGCCGCAACCGCCGTCGGGCGCCGGGCCGGGAGGGCGCCGGCTGCCCGCTGCCCGCGGCCGCCAGGGCCCGCGCTCGCGCCCCCCGCCCCCGCCCGGCAGCCTCGCCTGCTCCGCGTGCTGAGCGTGTGGCCGTGGCCCAAACGCCTGACCTTCCGGGGCCTCCGATGCCGCGCGTGGACCGTGGGGCCGCCTGTCCAGCGCGATCGGAGGGAGTCGGCCTTCCCGGGCCCTCGTCTCCCGCGGGGGATCCATCCCGCGCTCTCACGGCCGGCCGTCGCGATGGGAGACCCACCGTGTGCGGGAGGGGAGCCGTGTTTTCCAGTCGCTGGCCGACCGGCGCACCCGGAGGGGCAGCGGTTACGCAACTGGGGTGCTGCTACCTGGGTGGTCGGGGGTTCTAGCTCACCGGAGGCTCCTGAGGGGAACGGATAGACTGCCCGCGTGTGCATTTCAAGATCACAACCTTGGAAACCCTGCGACTGGGCGGCGGCGAGATGAGTTTGTTTATTACCATTCCATCAAATGCTGGGCTACGTTCAATTGCCTGTTCATTTATTTGCTTACACTTGTTATTTATTGGTCCCCCGGCCTCGGACATAAATAAACCCATGGTAGGATGGAAGCTCTTGAGCAGGGATCTCGAGTCCTAAAACAGCGCCAGTCCGAGCAACCATGACCGCGGCCAGATTCTGCCTCACAGTGGTCCTATGCAGAGGCCAGACTAGAACTGCCCCACAGGGACCCACGGCTGTAATCTCCAGCAGCCAACTGCCACGTCTTTCTCCCGGGGAGCATCACACCACTGAGCCCTAACCGCGGTCTCACTAGAACTACTTGTCCCTGTACAAGGCTCTCGAAATATCTTTGTTGATTAGCATTACCATCTACACTCCTTTTAAACCCCACATCTGGGACTTGTCCTTAGATTCCCTTTTGCTGTCAGCCATCAGCATTTGGTCTCCCCAAAATGTCACTGTGTTTCTTTTTCCTCTCCTTCCTCTGCTAGCCAGCCTTCCGCATCTCACCATCTCTTCATAGGATCCCTGCCACCAATCCGCCTCTCCTCCCAAAGAGATCTTTCTAAAATGACAGTTACCCCTCCTGCTAATAACTCCTTGAATGCTGATTGATTAAATCAAGCATGGACTCACAGGTAAGGTCTATTGAGCACTTGTCATTGGCCAGGAACTCCTGGAGCCCTTTCCTTGTATTGACTCATTTACCCTTATCACGTTGCTGAGCGGCAATGAGTCAGTTCTGACTGTGCGATCCCATGTTTCCCAGAATGAAACGCTGCCCAGGCCTGCACCATCCTCACGTTCACTGCTGTGCCTGGAGTCCATTGCCGCAGCCACTGGGTCAACCCATCTCATTCAGTCTTCCTCTTTGTCACTGGCCCTCCTCGCCAAGCATGGGGACTGGTCCCTCCTCAGGCCTAAAGGATGTGAGACGAGTCTCTTCAGCTCACTTCTAAGGAGCCACACTCAAAATTCTATTGCCATTGAGTGGATTCCAACTCAGTGACCCTCCAGAACAGCGGTTCTCAACCTGTGGGCCGTGACCCCTGTGGGGGTCAAATGACCCTTTCACAGGGGGTCGCCCAATTCCTAACAGTAGCAAAATCACAGTGATGAAGTAACAACAAAAATGACATTATGGTTGGGGGGAGGGGGCTCACCATGACATTAAGAACTGTATTAAAGGGTCACAGCATTAGGAACATGGAGAACCACTGCTGTAGAATGAAGTAGAACCTGCGCCTCCGGGTTTCTGAGACTAAATCTTCACAGGGAAGAAAGCCTCCTCTTTTTCCCTCGGAGCAGGTGGTGGTTTCAAACTGCTGACCTTGTGGTTAGCAGGCCACTGTAGCTCACTATGTCACCAGGGCCCGTAAGGTGCCATCACTCAACTCGCTGCCATCGAGGCGATTCCAACTCATAGTGACCCTGTAAGATAGACTGTCCCTGTGGGTTTTGAGCCTGACAAGTGTAGGAAGCCTTGTCTCTCTCTCTCTAAGGAGACATAATCCTGTGCAAACAGGCACTATTAATACGCTCAGTTTATAGGTGAGGTGCTCACTGAAGCAGGGTGGCTAAGCAGCCTCCTGAAAGATTAACTCAGGTAGTCTGGTTACAGAAGTGTCTCTACTGCTAATGGACCACCAGCCATGCAGCCATTTTTTAATATAAGGATGTGTCTATACTGGCATATATGATGCCCCGGAGATATGTTTAAACGGTACCCCAGAGAAGGAAAAGGGTTGGGAAGAATTAGCGTGCAAATCCATTTTGAATGGCAATGTCAGTCTTCTAGAAAATTTGTAAAAAGATGACGGCTCACACCATTCAGTGGTTCACTTTCAACTTTGTCCGTCTTTCTAAGTGTCTGAATAGGGTTCCAAGTGTTGTACTGTGAGCCCCGCATGTGTAGCCTGAAGGGGAAAAACATACTTTCTTTGCTAAAGGATTTAGTCCAAATTCTTCAGCTCTGCGCTATGGGCGCCTGCTCACTCAGACCCCCAGCTTTCTCACTGCCACTGAGGGGAGAACAGCCCCTGGAGATTCTGAGCTCTTGATGAAAGTAAAGCCCCATCTCTTACCGCTCACCAATCCCCGTGCTCTAGCTTCGTCCGTAATTTCCCAAATACACGACGCTGGCTTGCATCTCCGTGTCGTTGCACTTGGCCTCGGCTGCCCTGCTTCTCCTGGAGCACTAGATAACCACCCAGTCAGGCCGAGCTGAATCATCACGTCATCAGGGAAACCTTTGCGGGATTCTCTTGGACAGCTGGGCTCCCACCCGCTTCTTTGGGGTTCCAGTAGCATTTGGATCATTATGTCATAATTGTCTTTATATCTATCCCAGCTGTTGAGCTAGCGCTTCTCACATCATAGACATTCAGTAACTGTTTAAAGAATGACATCGCAGGATTTGAATAAACCCCTATTAGCCAGCGTACGAGACATTGCAAAGCGGAGCATGGCGAATGGCTGGATGAGTCGTGTAGGCAGACATCGCTGTGGACATCAGAGGCAGTGTCTTCTACGTCTTTGTCTGTTCCCAGAGCACCTCGCGTGGTGACCTATGCAGAGGGGAAGCTCAGTAACCGTTCCCTGGGTGAGTAACCACTGCTCTTGAACGAAGTGGCGATGGGACTGAAGCAGCAGGTGGGGTAGTTTCTTGCGTACACGTTCATCAGATTTGAAGCAGTAAACATTTTGTGGTTGTGTTGTGGACACCACAGGGCTGACAACCGCTTGGGGTTGTCAAGTAAAACGTATTCTCCTGAGAAAGACTAGACTTACCGCCAGGAATCATGACTCACCCAGCGGAGAACTAAAGACCTGACAGCACTAAAAAGAACTGCACGGAATGTGACCAACGGACCAAGTAGCCGACAGACAGTAAGACTGAACAGTCAGAAGAGGGAAAGCTCAGTTTGTCTGATGGGGCGTTTGGGAAACTTTAATGGAGGCAAGAGGATTTCAGGTCATTAAGTCAACAGTTATTAAGCGTCTACTATGTCAGGAACTCTGCCAGGTGTTAGGAGTACCAGAGTAAATAGTATTAGGTTTAAAAAGAGTAAAGGGGAAGCACACGTGGATTAGGCCTCTGGTAAATCCCCAGGGCTGTAAATAGATTTGCTGTCATGCAGAGGGCATTGAAAAGTGGATCATTGCGATGAAGTCAGGTTAGAATGTAACACCTTATCATTCAATCTCCCTTTGACCCACTTTAATTTTCTGATAGTTTTTAATAGTTCCTGCTTTCTTTTCTGCTGCGGTTTTTATGTTTCACTTTGTTATTGTTCGGTTTTTAAAGAAGTGTTTTCCTGTATATGAAATCCAGGATATGTAAATCTAAAAACAGTAACTAGATTAATGGTTTCTCGGGGGCATGGTCGAGGAGGTGGCGGGTAAATGGGGAGAGGCTCATAGCAATGAGCATTAGAAGAAAATATTCGAAAACTGGTGATGGGCCACTCTTTAATGTGATTGACCTATTGGATTGAATGATACGTGAATTACGTGCTAATAAAACTGTCAAAATCAATGAATAAATGGTGTTCGGCCATCAGAGTCTAAGCTTCCTCATCTCCACACAGAGATCTTGGATGTACTCTGCTCTCATGACTATGCACGGTGGTCTTAACATTTTCCTCTCCTGGTTCTGAGATGGCTCACCAGTTATACCCAGCACAGTGGTAAAACTGACCAGTCCCCGAGGTCGAGTCCTCTACACCTTATTCGCATGCCTCCACCTACTCTTTTGGTGGGGTTACAAATGTTATGGATTGAACAACCATATAAAATAATTTACCGTATTCTAAAGGAATTGATTAACAGATGCTATGTAGCTTCAAAGATTCTTGGAAATTAACAACCCCCAAGGCTATAAAACAGAACTCAAAAAAATTAGAGTTCCAACAAACCGAGAAGTGGATCACAATGACATGATTTTACCATTTTCTTCATCTAGAATCATAACCTCATTCCCTGGTGGCAAAAAGTGTCAGAAACAAATAGCAGTGAAAGAAGAGTGGATCCCATGACCAGTAAGTGACCCAGAAAACCAACAATTTTAGTCTTGTATTTTCAGTCTCAATAAACACAGTCATTAGATGTCTTGATCAAAGGATGACAGCATATCTTCTCATTTCCATCTTTAGCAACCCTTTGAAATTCAGTTATTTACTTCCTGTGGGTGGGAAGTAAGTCCTTTATTGTTATTTAATCCCTACCACACCCACCTGCTCCGTTCTACCTGAAATGTTCTACACACCCAACTTTATGATTGCCTTGAGTTCTTTCTTTAGAAAGCCATCACTGAACACATTTGGTTCTTAGGCTGAAAAGCGATTAAGGTCATTAATTTATTTGTGCATTTCCCATTTCATAGTCTCCCTCTGTTTTTAATTGATCTGGTAAAGCAGTGGTATAGGAAAAGGTCCCTTATTTGAAACAGCACATAATAAAAAGATCCTTTGTCAGTCAGTAGTGACTCCAGTCAGGTTGTCTCCGTGTCTTCAGGGTGAGATTCCCTGCACCTTGCTTAGGCTTATCGAGAGTCAAAGGGACCTTGTGATCATTAGGGGTTTTTTTTGGTGCCAACGTGACTCCTGTAGGAACATGTGGGCCGAGTGTAGCCTGTCAACCAGGTTACAGCTTGACTGGAAGGCAACTGAGATAAATGGCTTGCTGGAGGCGGGCCACTGTCTGTTTTCACCTTCCTGTTGAAAAGCCATGCTGAGACCTGCGAGAGCCCTCGAGATGCTTCCACCACCACTGGATCCACAAGACTGTTCCCACTGGCTTGTGATCTTCTTGCATTTTACATCATTGCATGTGCTGCATGAGTCTGAAGAGGGATTTATAGGCTAGGACCATACTTAGGGGCTGATATCGGACTTATGGACTTGATCTGGACTGGGCTGGGATGTTTTCTTAATAAACAATTACTCTTTGATATAAATCTCTTTCTTATACATATATGATGCCTCTGGATTTGTTTCTCTAGTCAGCCTGGTCAGACCTGTAGTATGATTGATTATAAATGTGCCTATTTTACAGATGATGAAACTCAGGTCTAGTAAGTGGTCAAGTTACACAGACTAGGCTGGTGGCAGACCAGCATAAAGGCCAGGTTTAACAAGCCAATGTTCTCTTTCGTATATCTTGCTAATTCTTACTGAGCAGCCCGCGAAGGCATTTCTCCTACAATGGGGGTTACATAGGGTTTGGTGGGGTGGGAGCCTAACTACTATTTATTACAGTTTCTATAAGAGGCACATTCTGGTACAGGTGTGCTTTATACAATTGATATATGTATGGATTGTGATAAGAGTTATAAGAGTCCCTAATAAAATATTTTAAAAGAATTTTTTAAAAAAGGAAGCACATTCTGAGTTGTGCCTCAAACTTCTGAATACATATTTCAACCTCCTGTTCATTCTCCCCAACACTGCTGAACATAGTACCCTGGCCAGTGGGCAGGAATATAGGGCTTGTTTTGATTATCTTTAGTAACTGGCTTAGAAATGAACAGAATACAACTTATCAAACAAGAGCAATAGCTACCCACAGAGACACCTCAAAAAGAGAAGTTGATCTTATATTCTAGGATGACAGACTATCCAAATTAACCACCTGTCTTTCTTAGAAGTAATCTGGTACCAATGCTTCCTTAGCCAACCAACTGCAGAGCGACTACTGGGCTCTGAAAGAGTAAAGATAACCGGCGTACTTCTGGGACATATGGGAGCGTACTCACTGAAGCTTTTTACATCCTCTAACTCTGCCTAGAGATGGCCAAGCATCATGAACTATGTCGAGTTAAATGATCAGATTGCTTTCCCAATTCTTGCAGCCTTCATACTTTGTTATCTGTTCCCAGGTCTTAATATGCAATGCAGCAACAGGTCTGGCCTACAAAGCAGTGACCAGTGTATCTGGTAAGAGTTCGGAGGAAAGGCAAATTCATATGATCGCTGGTCTCACTGCCTATTGAGCCAATTGTCAAGTTGTAGAGTAAGACGGTGGCCACAAGTTATCTCCAAAATTCTCACATACAAAACCTTTTAACCTTTGCAAACCTTAGTCTCAGATCATGGAAGTTCATGGCTTTGTTACAAACTATACTCCTGAAGACAAATGCACAAATTGTGTCTTGGGAAATTGAATAAATTGGTGCTATAAATAACTGGTAATGTTCCAAGAGAGTAAAAAAATTACACTCAGTCACACCTCACCATTAGAGATGTTCTTTCATAGCACAGGTCCTGTTTCATCGAAGCGATTACACCTTCTTTTTCTTAATGCGTGGGCTCACAACAAGCCGGCGTCAGTGAGCATCCAATGAGGCTCTCAGGTTTGCCACTTCGAACTTGGCTTTCATAACCATTTCCATGTCGCAAATATGTTGTGTTCATAAAACTCACCAGCATTTTTCATTATGCTTCCTGTTTATTTTCATATAAGAATAAAATGCAGTAGTATACTAAAATATTGCACCATGTTGCACAAATAAAATGGGAAGCCCTTTTGCCAGCAGTAGGTTCTACCATGTTACTGAGCTAAATGCTTGTTTATTTGTGATTGTACAAAAATCTGTATTTGCATCCAGAAGGGATCTTGGAGGCACTGAATATACAAAAACTGGTCTGCCAAGTCAAAAGTGCTGGAAATGGAGATTACATAAATAACAGGAAGGACAGCCAAACAATCATCATTTCTTGTTCCCCTTTTCCCTTCTATTATCCTATTTCTCCCACATAAGTGCCAAGAGGAGTTAAGGGGCTCCTTACAGGAGCACTTACAGAATGGCTACTAAGTCCCAGGCATGAGGCTAGCTCCCTGGCACAAACACTGTCAATGTGGATATACCTGAAGGACATAGTGTATCTTATGTCAGAAAGGAGACCAGGACTCCAGAGGCTGTTCACCTCAATAGGAGTCCTTGCGTGCTAAGTCACAAAAGTCCTAAAGTGGATTGAGAAATGAGAAGGAAAGAGAACTTAAAATCACTCGGAAAAGACCCAGTGAAACTGCACTTAAGTGAATCTTGGGTCGTATGGTTTTTAATCTATCTGGATGGATGGAGAATAATATTTTTTAAGTGTAAGGGAAATGACCATTTAAGAACATGGGTCTGGTATTAATCTTACTGTAGGTTCAGGCTTCATGTGTGCTTTCAAGATAGAATTATGTGCCCGGGCCTCAAAACTAATGCCACATTTAAGGCTCTCCAAGAAGACTGTCCAAGCCTAGGGCAATATTCAGTGTGTACAGAAACAGAGAACTAATTCTACTTTAGGATTTTTCCCTCCTCTTCTGGCCTTATAATGGAGTGGGGAAAAGTCAAGGGTCCTCTCCTGTGGCGAGAGCTACGACTTATAATGGCCACAGACCAATAAATGGCCACAGAGCTGTAATGCCCCAGGCTTCTGAATGCCAACATGCTTAGCTGGTTCCTCACGTTACTGTGTTACAGTACAAATACCCCAAATGAGAAAAATGCACGAGAGTCCCACGTGTGGCAGCCGTGGAAGAAGGAAACTTCTGGAAGGCCAATGATCAGCCATGAACTAAACTTCTACATCTGGACTATTTCTTAAGGGGGAGGGACTGGCTGTCTGGGGTTGGAAGTAAAAAGCATGATGAACCCAGGGTCAGTGGCCCAGAGTCTACACCCGCCTCTTCCTCTACCCGACTGTGCACCCTTGGATCTAAGAGGGTTAGAACTAATCCCGCTCCAAATTATTTCAGTCTGTTGTCGGTGACCGGCCCTGCCAGTTAAGCACTCACTTGAATCCAGAGAACGTGGAAGACTGTTTTACAATTAGGACATTTGCCATCTTTCTTGATACTGAGGATCTTATAACCACTTCTATAAATTAGGCTGGGACTACCTAATAGTAAGAAGTAATAAAAGTACATAACGCAGAGTTGATAGTCTAAAATATAAACCTCCCACCTAATTCACAATTTAAGAAAATAATTATAAAAATTGTTTTAGTATGTAAGTGAAACCACTTGTAAAGTACACTTCCGATCAATCTCTTTAGGCTTCTGACACACCAAATTAGAGGGCCGTATCCCAATAAAGTCTTCATCCTTTTGGCGAATCAAGAATAATAAGAGGCCACGGTGAATAAAGTCCTTAGCTTCTCACTTCATGAAGCCATGCTATGGTTTTCTTCTACAGCGTGACAGTCCCAATGAGCAGGGCTGTAATAGTTCCCGGCCAAGAGAGTGAGTCACAAGGTCAACAGTCCTGTCCATAAAACTCCACGGGAAGACATCTTAACGGGCTGAAAATCACCAGTCTCAAAGTCGTGGATAAGCTGAGTAGTAGGAGGTGGCATCAGCGACCTCGGGGGGGAACTGGTGGAGGTGGAGGATGATGGAAGTTCTCCCTGGTTGGAGGCCTGAAAGAAAAGATAGAGTAACGTCACTTAAAACTGAATTTCTTTTATATATGCAATTTTATTAGGGGCTCATACAACTCTTATCACAATCCATACACACATCAATTGTGTAAAGCACATTTGTACATTCATTGCCCTCATCATTCTCAAAACCTTTGCTCTCCACTTAAGCCCCTGACATTAGCTCCTCATTTTTCCCCCTCCCTCCCTGCTCCCCCCTTCTTCATGAACCCTTGATAATTTATAAATTATTATTTTGTCATATCTTACACAGTCCAACGTCTCCCTTCACCCACTTTTCTGTTGTCTGTCCCCCAAGGAGGAGGTTATATGTAGATCCTTGTAATCGGTTCCCCCTTTCCACCCCACTCTCCCTCCACTTTCCTGGTATTGCCACTCTCACCACTGGTCCTGAAGGGACCATCTGTCCTGGATTCCCTGTGTTTCCAATTCCTATCGGTACCAGTGTACATCCCCTGGTCTGGCCAGATTTGTAAGGTAGAATTAGGATCATGATAGTGGGGGGGGGGGGACATTTAGGAACTAGAGGAAAGTTGTATGTTTCATTGTTGCTACTCTGCACCCTGACTGGCTCATCTCCTCCCTATAACCCTTCTGTAAGGGAATATCCAATTGCCTACAGCTGGGCTTTGGGTCTCCAATCCATACTCCCCCTTATTCACAATGATATGATTTTTAGTTCTGATGATGCCTGATACCCGATCCCTTCAAAACTTCGTGATTTCACAAGCTGGTGTGCTTCTTCCATGTGGTCTTTGTTGCTTCTGAGCTAGATGGCCACTTGTTTACCTTGAAGCCTTTAAGACCCCAGACACTATATCTTTTGATAGGTGGGCACCATGAGCTTTCTTCACCACATTTGCTTATGTACCAGCTTTGTCTTCAGCAATTGTATCAGGAAGGTGAGCATCATGGAATGCCAGTCCAATAGAACAAAGTACTCTTGCATTGAGGGAGCACTTGAATAAAGGCCCAATGTCCATCTGCTACCTTAATACTAAACCTATAAATATATGCACATACATCTATTTCCCCATCCTTATATATAAATATATTTACACATGTACACGGCTATATTTAGACCTGTATAAATGCCCTTTGCCTCCTAGTTCTTTCCTCTATTTCCTTTGACTTTCCTTTTGTCCCACCATCATGTTCAGCCTTCATTTGGGTTTCAGTAATTCCTCTGGGTTACATTACCCTTGGTCTCGCCCAACCAGGCCGCCTACACCCCTCCTTACCACTGATTTGGATCACTTGTTGTTCCCTTGTCCCTGGGTTTGTTAACACCACTTCCTTTTACCCCCCTCCCTTCACCCATGTCCCCCCTGGAACTGTTGATCCTGTTGTTTTCTCCTCCAGATTGTTCATCCAGCCTATCTTATTTAGGCAGACCTGAAGAGATAATAACATGCATAAAAACAAGACAGAGCAAAACAAAGCAACAAAAGAAAACAAAGCAACAACAACAAGCCAATGACAAAAAACAAAATAACAACAAGAAAGAAAAGCTTGTAGTTAGTTCAAGGACTGTTTGTTGGCCGTTAGGAGTGTTTTCCAATCGAGTCTGACTAAGCGCCAAACTGTGACACCAAAATCTATTTTTGGCATTCCCAGGGGACTTTAACACTGAAGTTCATGAAGGTTGTCCAACCAGGTGAACTCAATTCAGGCCACTGAGATGCACACTTGAAAATGGCTAAAATGGCAAATGTCTTCATTATCTACCTCCATAAGAGAACATTTTTAAATAATTTAATAGTTCTCCGGCATCCAGAACTTGGTAGAGTCTACATAGTCCTCAGTCAAGGAGACCAGATACCCATGCAGACCTCTGATCAATACGTGATAACTGGAGCCCTCGTGTCTGAGTGCATGCTAGTCACATGGAACCCGCTGCCAATGAGTCAGCTCCAATCCAAGACAATCTTGTGTGTTTCAAAGTAGAACTGCACTCTGTAGTGTCTTCAGTGTCAGTGACCTTTAGGAAGGAGGTCTCCCAGCTACCCAGTCCAGGATGGCTCTGAGCAGATCCAAACCATCCCCCTTTAGATTAGTAGCTACCTGCATAATGGTGTGCCCCAGCCAGGGACTCCTGGATTACCTATGGAGCTTTTAAAAATACCAAGTCCTAGGCTCCATCCCAGGACCATTCCATCATCATCTCCACAGGAAAGACCTCAAGCATCAAAACTTTTTAAAAGTGAAAACAAAACACTTTTCACAGTGTTCCTCCACCGGAACCCCCAGGACCAGTGGGGAGACAGTCATAAAGGTCAGCAGACAGACCTGGAATTATGTCTGCTTCTGGGGGGTTTTGTTTTGTTTTTCTAGTTATTTCTTTTTTTTCTCTCCCTCTCCTTTTAGTCAATCTTTTGTTTGTCTCCATTTTTGTTTATTTTCCTACCTATATGAAATAGGCATGGGAAGCATGCTCGAGGAGAAAACAAGGGGCCGATGGTTCCAGAAGGATGTGGGGGTAGGAGGTGGCAGGGGAAGGGAGCAGTGAACAAACAATGCCATGGACGGGAATAACTAGGGAATTAAAATCAATCACGAGGAGGATGTAGAGATCCTGGGGGTGTTGGAGCAACAGCACTCTAGCTGAGAATAATTACTAAGAGGCAGAAGAAGGGTGAACGTGACGGTGGGAAAGGAGGACGATAAAAGAAAATAGAGGAAAGATCTAGGCAGCAAAGCTATGGCTAGAGGTACAAACAGCTGTGTACGTATGTAAATACATTAATTCATACAGAGGAATTGGTGTATGCACATATATTTACATGGCAATACACCGAGGAAGTGGATGGACTTTGAGCCTCTGCTCAAGCCCTGCCTCAACGCAAGAACACTGTTCTAATAATCCAGCATTCTGGATTATTCCCAACACAGTTGCTGAAGAAAAAAATGGGTACATAAGCACATGTGGTGAACAAAGCTGATGGTGCCTGGCTATCAAAAGATATAGCTTCTAGGGTCTTAAAGGCTTGAAGACGAACAAGCGGCCATCTAGCTGAGAAGCAACAAAGCCCACATGGAAGAAGCACACAAGCCTGTGTGATCATGAGGTGTTGATGGGATCAGGTATCAGAAATTAAAAACATGCAATCAGATTGACAAGAAGGAGCACAGACAAGTTGAGACCCCAAAAACCCACCTGTAAGGTAATTGGACAGCCCCTCACAGAAGGGATGCAGTATAGAGCAGATGAAACACGTAAGTATCCTCTAGTTCTTTAATCTTCCTTCCCCTTATTATTATGGTCATGGTTTCACCCCATTAATCTTTTAAGACCTGTGTGTGTTCATTTGTTTAATTAAGGTCAGTGGATACAAGAAATCCAAGAGAGATAACCCCTCAGCAATAGTAATGGGAGCAATGACTCCCTGAGGCCATGGGAAGTGGGGAGCAGTAGCAATGAGGACTGTTTAGCCTCATTGGAGGGGAACAAGTAACAGAATTGTAGGAGAATGGATACACTGGATGGTTTAAGATATGGCAAAATCATAATAATATGGGTTTCCGGGGGGTGGAGGTGCTCGGTTGGGAAAGGGAGGGGATAAAGAGTTGCTGACATCAAAGAGTTCAAGAAGAAAGAAAATGTTTTGAAAATGATGGTGGCAGCAACTGTACAATCATGCTTGATCTAATTGAATTATGGATTGTTATAATATCTGTAAGAGCTCCCAATAAAGTGATTATTAAATAAATAAATAAAGTGTTTCACAATGAAAAGAAAAAGAGTTTTGTCAGGGGGCTGTAATTGAAGTGTTTAAGAGTTTCCCACTGAAGGATTTAATCAACCCATGAGTAAATATTTACTAAATGTCTCCTGGATGCACATTTGCATAGGTCAAGGAAATGACTAAAGAGTTGCTGAAAGAGGAGCTGAGAGGTGGGGTGGGGGCAGAAGCAGAGGCATGCCACCAGGAGCATGCGCAGGAAGCCCTGCTGGCTCTGGTAGATACATGGCTTTCTGTGGCTGTCACTGAGTGATGGAACTTTGTCCAATAAAAACAAATGGACACTCCCCTTCCGTCTCCTTGGCTTGCCCTCGCCACTGTGGTCCTACGACAGAAAGCTGAAGCGCAGTAGGTTGATGCCACCTATTATGGAGGCAAGGGTTTAAGAGCTGCCAAGTAGTCAATTCTGATTCCTGAGACCCCACGTGTGTCAGAGTAGACCTGCATACCAAAGACTCTCCAAGGCTGTGAGCTTCCCAAAGCAGATAACCAAGCCTGGATTTCAAGATGCCTCTAGGCAGGCTCAAACCATCACTCTCTCCATTTGTAACTGAGTGCTTAACTCCTGACCATGTGTGGGCATCCATTTCTTTTTTTTTTTTTTAAACGTTTTATTAGGGGCTCATACAACTCTTATCACAGTCCATACATATACATACATCAATTGTACAAAGCACATCTGTACATTCTTTGCCCTAATCATTTTCTTTTCTTTCTTTCTTTTCCCTTTTCTTTTTTTACATTTTATTAGGGACTCATACAACTCTTATCACAATCCATACATATACATACATCAATTGTATAAAGCACATCCATACATTCCCCGCCCCAATCATTCTCAAAGCATTTGCTCTCCACTTAAGCCCTTTGCATCAGGTCCTCTTTTTTCCCCCCTCCCTCCCCGCTCCCCC
This sequence comes from Tenrec ecaudatus, assembly GCF_050624435.1. Classification (NCBI taxonomy): domain Eukaryota; kingdom Metazoa; phylum Chordata; class Mammalia; order Afrosoricida; family Tenrecidae; genus Tenrec; species Tenrec ecaudatus. Next base: position 81,216,225 of record NC_134545.1, read on the forward strand.
CTCCCTCATGTGCCCTTTGTAATTTATACATCGTTATTTTGTCATATCTTGCTCTATCCAGAGTCTCCCTTCCCCCCCTTCTCTGTCGTCCCTCTCCCAGGGAGGAGGTCACAAGTGGATCCCTGTAATCAGTTCCCCCTTTCCAACCCACTCACCCTACGCTCTCCCAGCATCGCCCCTCACACCCTTGGTCCTGAAGGTATCGTCCACCCTGGGTTCCCTGGGGCATCCATTTCTTATACCATTCTTTCTCATGACAAATATTGATCTACTGTGTGTGTCAGACACTGGGTGTAGGACACAACAGCAAGCAAGATGGGTATATCCAGGCTCAAGGTGCTTAGGATGTAGTGCATGTGGCAATCAGTCAACTGTAAAATTCATCAACTGTGATGAGTATTTTGATAGAACCTATCAAAATATCAGAACCTATGGGGACAAGTTCAACTTCTCTGAGCCTCGCTTCTTGGCTGCCAAACAGAGGCAATGATGCTTAAATTGGAGGTTACATGAGCCTTGGAGAAGACAACTGGAAAGCAGGGTCTAGGTTTTAGAGTTGGTGCTTGTGAAGCTATTATCAGTATCATTATGCTTAACAATCTATTCTTCTATCTCTTTTCCCCATGTTGGCCCCCTCAGCCTTACCTCTTATCTCCTACTACAAGGATGGCCCTGCTTCTTTTCTGCTGCCCCAACCCTGCAGGTGGGAGTGGGCCTAAAAACACACCATCTATTTTGTTCTGAGGAGCAAGTCCTGCTGGAGATTGGAAGCTCATCTCAGAGAAATGTGCTTATGATTGTAGATGTATCAAAACCAGAGGCACAACGGCTTTTTTAGATCAGCATCAAGGGCTGGTCTGTGAGTAGATGGGCTCTCCGGGCTACTGGGAAGCCAGAGCTGGGGATACGCCTGTCCAGACATAGCTGGCGGGTGAGGTCTCACTACTGATGGGTTTGGTTCACTAACAGCATTCCCATGGGTCAATGTCCTTTTTTACAGGGCTGTTCCCTAGCTGGTATGCTCTTGTGTCATCTATATACTGTGTGTTAAAAGTGTTTCTAACCTTCTTCTAGCCTCGGTCTCAAGTCTTCCAAGAATCCCCCAACTCCCTGATGACTCCAGCCTCTCCAAAGGACCCTGTCATCCTCCCTATAAGTGAGCAACTAAAAGATTACCTCCTGGTGCCATCAGGAGCCTCAGCTGTGTTCTGATTAGATGAGATCAGGCTCAGGCCCTGGCTTAAAAGAGAACTGCATAGTTCATTAGTGGCTGCTCTAGGACGGCAAAGCAAATGCAAAACCAAAGAGCCAATGGCTCACCACTTATTTGTTCTTTTTCTTTTTCTCCCTGTCCATGGTGGCAGGGTCCAACCTATGCAGAGAATGACACTGCCAGCTGCCCGGCCTGGACACCAAGGAGTGAGCTCTCGAAGATATACTGCATCTGTGGCTGTTCTTGTCACCGCCTGCCTGCCAGTGTTCTATCACGTACTGTGAGAAACCCCATCAGGTGGAAGCAAGCAGTCTCTCTCCACTGACCTACACCTAACCTGCAACGCAGCATACGCGTGGGAGGTGGCTTGGTGCTCAGCTGCTGAGCAGCTTTGACAGGTCCATGTCAGCAGTCCCAAGCTCTCCACTCACACACACAGTACGTATGGAAGGGTGCAAGGTTCCTCCATCACAACCTTGTATATGCTCCTTCTCCACGGGTAGCAAAGACCGTCCTATGAGAACTTCATTGGGAAACTTTACCCCCTCCATCCTTCAGCCTTGAGCTTGCCCCCTTCAGACTATTTTTATTCCCCAAAATCAAGCAAATGAAAGGAATATTATCTGAGTTCCTCCAAGTTCAAGAGATGGAAACCCAGCCTTCAGAAATGTATGGGCCTAGATGTATAAATCTCAAGAAACAACAGCTTCACAAATATTTTTGTTTGATAATAAAGGTTTCTATGATTTTTTATTAATCATTTTATTGGGGGGTTCTTACAAGTCTTGTGACAATCCGTCATTCGGTTGTATTGAGCACACGTGGTGTCCTTATGTTGACATCAACATTTCCAAAACATTTTCTTTCTACTTGAGCCCTTGGTATCAGCTCCTCTTTTTTCCCCTCCCACCCTCGTGAATCCTTGATCAATCACATATTAGTGTTATTTTGTGTCTTACACTGCCCCTTCACCCACATTTCTGTTATTTTTTATCCTCATACCACTTAATGTGCTAGGCACCCGGGATAACAGAAACAGACAAATGGCAACATACAATGGAATGTTACCTCTATTCTCAAAAGTTGACCAACTTGGAGACAGATATAAACAAGGACATGGGATGTATTATAATAAAGGTGTTTGGGGACCCAAAAGGAGATTCACCTGAACACCAGGAAAGGCTCCATTCCACCAGGGATATATATGTCTGGACTGAGTCCTAAAAGGTGAGTAAGAATTCTCTCAGCAGATACTGGAGGGGGGCAGGAAGACAGCATTCCAAGCAAAAGACTGGGCACAGACAGACACAGTGGTAAAACATGGGTATTACCCATGGGAACTTGTAGCAGGGAAATACAGGTGGGACTAAGGCTAGATGGGGGTCAGAGCAAGCTAAAAAAAATTTTTTTAGAATTGAATGTTAAGGTTTCTCTGCCAGGAAGTTACATCCTCAGCTGTTTTATGCTTTGGCGAGTGCCCTCTGGTTACAATGTGGAGGAAGGATGGACGGGAGGCGGGGAGATACAGGTGGGCCTCCGATGATAAACGTCACACTGACAGATGGAGTGGAGGGGGTGGATCTGAGAACTGAAGGGGCAGTAGGACAGGCAGAGGCTGAGGATACGGTGGACGTGGGAGCTGTGAGCGAGGCAGGAATCAGGACCATTCTCTCAGGTTGGGAATGCAAGAGAAGAAGGCAACTTGGTGAGGGCAATGATAGGTAGTTTGGGGTTTGAGATTATGGATGGATGGGTGGATGGATAGATGGGTAGGTGGGTGGCATCAATTGACCCTGACAACCTTACACATAATAACACAGTGTTGCCTGGTTCTGTGTTTTCCTTGTGATTGACAGCATATTCTAGTCCACCAGTGTAGCTAGTATGCCAATTCATCTCAGAGGGTCTCCCTCACTCCCATTGGCTCTCTATGGCACCAAACACCATGCCCTCTGCCGGCATCCACGCAGAGATGGAGATCTGGAGTCTTCGTCTGCTGGTGGAGATTAAAGCTGTGGGGGGGGGGCATGCAGAGTGGGCAGAGACACTAGTGACATAGAGGCCACATCTACCAGTGCTCCTCGGGTGGGGGTGGGGGGTCGGGGAAGGGAGGCATGTGGTCCATCCAGCCACGCTCACATTGATGACCACAGCCCCTCTCCAGGAGCTCCTCTCCCTCGTCCCCAGCTATGTGATCGTTTTCTTAAAAATCATTTTACAGTTCTTAGAACAATCCATAGATGAATTGAAACAAGCACATTTGTACATGTGTTGCCAGCATCATTCTCTAGACATTTACTTTCTATTGAGCCCTTGGTGTCAGCTCCTCTTCCTCCCCCCGCCCACCTCACCCTCGTGATAAACTATAACTTATTATTATTTTCATATCTCATACCAACTGCTATCTCCTTTACCCCACGGTTTCTGTTGGTCCCCCTGGTTGGGGGCGGGGGGCGGAAGGATGTGATGATTTCCAAGCACTGCAATGTCATGTGAATTCAGAGGACAGGACTCGATTCTGGCTAAGGTACCTTCTCAGGCTAATATTTCAACGTCAGACCCAGTTAGCACCAAGCCTGGTGAATAGGCCAGAGCTTGGAACGTAGGATGGGGATGTGGCCAGGACATGAAACTGGCTGGAGGCACACAGAAAAGTGAGACATAGCAACAACAACAACAACAAAAAAACCCAAAACAAAAAAAAAACACAAGAAAAGGAAACATCTTAGCAGAGTTAGCTTCTCTTCCCAGAAAACAGGAAGGAAGGCTGCCCCGCACTTTGTGAACACACTCAGCTGATGAGGAGATTCGTTTGAGTTACACACTTCAACCTGCAAAACCCTCTCCCTAGAAAAAGCTTTACTCTTTCCTAATCTCCTCCCATCGACACCAAACAATCATCAGAGAATAAAAATCCTCCGATTTTGTGCTTCCTAGCTGCTGCTTGCTCCGTTGGCAGGCACACTTTTTTCTTGTAACTCTCTGAAGCCTTTAAAAGGGGCCAGCAGACCCCAAAATGTACAAGGCCCAACCAGCCAGCCAGTTTGTTGTCGAAAGAAACCCAAACCCAATGCACTGCCATTGAGTCGATGCCAGCTCATGGTGAACTGTAGGGCAGGGCAGAACTGCCTCCGGGAGTTACCGAGACTGGAACTGTTTACAGGAGTAGAGAGCCCCGTTTTTCTCCCTCAGAGCAGCTGGTGGCTGATGGTCTGCAAGTGCTGGCTCTGAGGTGACCGGCCCAACACACAAACACGACCCCAGCAGGACTCTGTTGTCTAAAACACCTCTCCGAATCCCCAAGTGTTTGCTCTTCTACAGAAACCCGTGCTGCTGAGTTCTTAGGAGAGGCCAGGAACTCAATTCGTACAATGTGGTGAGGAGGCTCTATTCCAATCCCTACTTCACAGTCAAGGAAATGGAGGCTCATGAAGGTTCCCACGTGGCTGCCTGAGACTGGGGGTCCTCAGAATCTGGCTCCAGAGCCACGCTCTCCACCACCCACCACCCAGCCCCTCGCCTGTAGCTTCCTTCCCGAGCCCTCCGTATCTCCTGGTCCTCAGGAGCATGTGCTGGCTGCAACACCGCAGCAGACGGTGTCTGCTATTCGGGAGCTGAGTCCTGGCCGAACCCATCAAAACTACGCAATAAGCTAACAGTTATCCAATATTTCATTTCCACGCTATTGCTTTTGGTATTTAAAATATTTACATCTGACGAAAGCATCGCTTAAGTGACCCAGGAGCCTGCGTTACCAGATGGCAGCAAGCGTGCAGCGTTTCGGAAAGCTCGGCTTTGATTCTGAGGTCACCTCCGCTATCCCCAGACCCCCTCTGCCCTGGAACTCGGCGTGTACAGGGCCCTTTCAGCGTTACCTCTGTGATGCTGCTCTCGGAGGCACCCGGGGGGGCCTTTCTAGGGGGACCGTGAGCGCTCCGTCTACTTGCTGGGGGCCTGGACTGCGGCTCCTGGTCACCTCGGGAACTTCATTATCCTGCGGCAGAAAAGAGAAAATGACACTCGGCATGGCTGGCCACCAGGTCTCCAAGCCCCTCAGGTCTCCTCAGGTCTGGATGGAGGTCACGCAGATGCCGAAAAGCAGTCAAAGCAAGTGAATCCCCAGGGAGCTTTCCGTTTCTCCCCAGAATCACCGAGGAAGGCCACCTCATCCAAGTGACCCCTGGACCCTCAGTCACCCCTCTGCAGAGCAGCAGCAGCAGCCCCCGGGGGCCGATGCGCAGGCTCCTCCCAGACCTGCCGAATCAGAATCCACATGGTAATATGCTCTGCGGGTCACGTGAACACATGTTAACATTTGAGAGGTCCTGCTCCATCTAACCGGGATCAGTAGCCACAGAGTCAGTCCTGCCTCCTGGCGACCCTGGGCATCAGCATAGGACTCTGCTCCTCAGTGTCTCCAAGGGCTCATTTCTCAGAACTCCACCTTCCAGTCTTTCTTCCAAGGCACCTGTGGGTGGGCTTGATCCTCCAACCTTTCGGTCAGCAGCTAAGCACGTTAGCCACTTGCACATGACCATCTCTTACCCATAGCAGAGCTGGGGAAGACTGAGTGGTCCTCAGACACAGGGTAATGCAAGTTATGCACTAATGAGTGGTTGCCTGCCCTTAGATCCTTTCTCAGGGAGTCTGCTGGGAGGGCAGTGGACCTTCCTGCTCACCGGATCAGGGAAACAACCTGACCCAAAGTGAGCTAACTTGGACTGGGGTCTCAGCCCACGGGAGCATCTGATGCTTGCTCACGGGCCTTGTGTATAAAGAGAAACAGAGCAGCCAATCTGCAGGGAGAGGAGGCAAGCATGTTTGAAGCAGCAGAGCTGAAGGTGTGCACAGCCTGGACACACGGGGGCAGTGGCCTGAAAGCTCCTGATCCAATCCCTGGGCTTTCCCCAGACTCCCCCAGCTCCTCCCAGCAGATCACAGGTACCTGGCTTGGCTTAATTAGTCAGAATGGGTTTCTGGAATGAGGCCCCTGTGTAAGATGAGGTAGATAAGAGTGGGGGTCCCCGGCTCTCACCTCATTGTCCCCCTCCATCCCGCTGCTCACACTGAGGAGGCTCCTCGTACTGGATCGGTTACTGGCGCTGCCTGGTGGGGAGAAACAAAATCAGTCACAGACGACCCTGCACACTCGCTAGGGATAAAACAAAACGCAGAACTTTAGGAATAATACATGAGCTGAGGCTGTGGGATTTTAGAATAAGAGTTCACCTTTTCTTTTAGCATTAAATGAAATGGCTCCATTTTTAAAACGTATAGTTCTTGCAATATAAAAAACCTAACCTAAACGCATTGCCATAGAGTGGATCCTGGCCTACATCATCCCTTTAGAACTGCACCCTGTAGGTTTCTGAAGATGTCAGTCTTTACGTGGGCAGAAAGCCTCATCTTCCTCCTGTGTGGTGGCTGGTGGTTTCAAGCTGCTGACCTTGTGGTTAGCGGCCCAACTTATAACCCACTATGAACCAGGGCTCCTGGCTTCCATTACCCCTTCCCTGGCACCCTTAAATCGTTCACCTCCAATGTCTGGCTCTTAACCTTGCCTCCCCGGGGCCATCTGGCCTGCCCTCTGGTGACCAGCTTGACGTTTGGGACTAGCCTGGCCCTGGCTCCCAGCAGCTTCCTGCCGTGTGACATCCTGACACAGTGCATTCCCTCTTGGGTTACAAATATCTCACCTATAAAACAGGGAGACGACGAGTTCAGACATTCTTGGCTTAAGGTCAGAGTGTGTGTGTGTGTGTGTGTGTGTGTGTACGCGCACACGCGCTCACCTGCTGTCATTCATGTCCTGTGGTGTGTGGTACAGTAAGTAAACTGTGGTATGCACACACATGCACGTGCATTTTCTTTTGTGGTGGGTTTATCGTAAAAATCACATTATCAAAGGGATTTGTGATATAAAATAAGAAGCCCTGGGTCGGATGACCCTGAAATTCAGCTTCTCTCCTGAGCTTGTGTTGCTTTCTCTGTTGTTTTGACAATGACAATGAAGGGAACTCCACCCGCTTGCCCTGTGAAGCTCCTCTGTCTGGAGCCAGCCAACCCCGCCCTGGACATCAGGAAGAAGCCCAAGATTCCGCCGATTCCTCCCTTCGCTGCAGCCATCGGACGTCCAAAGGGAGACATTTCCTACCTAGACCCTCAACTCACCTGGGATGTCAGGATTCTCAAAAGGGGCTCCTTGTTTGCCAACTTTGCAGGACCCCCTGCTTAGATTTGGCATTTCCATGCCAGGTATATACAATCAGAATATGATTTTAATAAGATTCCCCCACGTGATTATGGGGGTTGTGGGGTGGGGTTTGAACCAGAAATGCACCTGTTTCAGAGTCCAAGTTGTGCCACAGTTAGGGAGGCAACATGAACAGTGTTTAAGTGACTGCCCAAGGTCAAATCCCTTTTCTACCACTGACCTAGCCATGAAATGAGGGCATGGAACTAAGACTCCAGGTCCCTCAAGGGCAAACAGACCATAGCGCATCTCTCAGAGTTCTCATGAGAATTGATCTATAGAGGAGGCAGAGCAAACAGTAGCTGCTCAATAAACAGTAACTACTACGATTAATGGATTTTGCTGTTTGTAAAAGAGACAGAGAAACAGCGATCTTGCCATCTCACTTTGGCGGTCTCTGTGAGCCCTGGTGGCGTAGTGGTGATGCAATGAGCTGCTAGCTAGCAAGGGCAGCAGTTCAAATCCACCAGCCATTCCAAGGGAGAAAGATGAGGCTTCCTGTTCCCATAAAGAATTAGTCTCAAATACCCACAGGGGCGGTGGTTCTGCTCTGAGTCAGAATGGACTCAATGGCAGTGAATTTGGGGCAGGGGTGGGGTTGTGAAGAAACTCTGGCCCCATGGAAATTAAACCTTACAGGTAGAAGGGTCCTGGTTTCTCACACCTCTCACACCTATACCAGGCACGGATGGAAACCTCTCAGCTTGTCAGTGAACACTTCCCCGGCCCAAGGCCCCGGCTAGCCGCCCTGCTCACTCGCTGTGCTGGACGTGCTGTCTGTTTTCCAGTCCCCTCGTCTCAGCTCCGTCCTCGGGGGGAAGACGCTTTTCCTGGGCCCGCTCTCATACACCCCAAACTCCACTTTGCCAGGCAGGTGCTGGGAGTGCCGGATTGGGACGGTGATCTCCAAGTCTGGAATTAGAGGAAAGAGGGGTGAGCTTCAAGACACCAGACTGCCATTCACCCAACTCCCTCTCTGCCTGCAGCCCTCGCCTGAACCTGCAGGCCGCGGTGAAAGAGGGGTGCGGGGGAGATGGGGAAGGGAGAGGAGGCTGACAGGCTAGGGCAGGGACTCCAGGACTTGCGCAGAGGGCAGGACCTGTGCCCTACTCAGTCCTGTGTGCCAGTCAGGAACAGAGAGTAATGGAGAGAGCCTGTCATTAGTAAAAGGTGTGGACCTGGTGTTGTCATGGAAGCTGGGCGCCTCCGCCCCTCAGAAGTACTGCCCTGATTGGAAGAGACAAATTGCTTCACGATTGGTCATCATTGTGGCCTGAGTCCACGTGGCAGTTGGCTCCTAGAAACCCTATGCTTCCTTGGGAACTCTGGGACATTTCTACATCGTCCTACAGGGACCCAGGAGTTAGAATTTGACTGGTGGTGGGGAGGGGCGGGAGGGGGTGCTGGGTTGGTTTCCAGGCATCAGGCACAGCTAAGTGTGTTCACATTTTAAGCCCACAAAACTCATTGACCTAGAAGTACTATCACTATTTCCATTCACACAGATGGGGGTGGGGGGTGGATCTGAACCCAAACCCCAGAGTCCAGGTTCTTAATCACTACTCCAAACAGCTTCATAGAACGACAGGTGAAATTCTGCCTCACGAATGCGGCTAGGCCCAGAACATGCACACAGTACAGAGAAGAGTTGAAGCACAGGGAGTCCAGGACAGGTAAACCCCTCAGGACCAACACTGAGAGTAGCCATGCCAGGAGGGGAAGAGGGAAATAGGGAGAGAAAGGGGGAACTGATCACAAGGATCTACATAGAACCCCCTCCCAGGAGGATGGACAACCGAAAAGTGGGTGAAGGAAGATATTGGTCAATGTAAGCCATGAAAAAATAATAATTTCTAAATTATCAAGGGTTCGTGAGGGAGGGAGGGTGGAGAAGGGAGAGGAAAAAACGAGGAGCTGATGATACCAAGGGCTCAAGCAGAAAGCAAATGTTTTGAGAATGATGATGGCAACAAATGTACAAATGTGCTCGACACAATGGATGGATGTCAGGATTGTGTTAAGAGCTGTATGAGCCCCCAATAAAATGATTAAATAAATAAATAAAACGCCGGGTGAGGGGTGGGTGGTCTACGGTGGGCAGCAATGACTCGGAGACAACCGCTCATGGCAGGTTCATCAGGCACCTGAATGAACCTAAGACTGGCTAATGGGGTCAGCCCTCACCGCACAGAAGGACACGTCTGCCTTTGGCCCACAGAGCACTGAGCAAGCCTCCTCCCTTGATCGGCCCCGCCCAGTGGCTGATCTTGATTCCTCCCTAGGTTTGCCCCGCCGCGTGCGGTGAGCAGACACTCCTGTTGGTGAAAAGACACCAGGGCGGGTGACGCCGAGCTCCAGTCACAGGCTCAGCTTGCTGTACGAGGGTGCTGTACACCCAGCGGCAGAGCCTCAAGAAAACGTGGACTTGGGGGACCTGTGCTTTTAGGGCCACAGTGCCACTTCCTCCTCCACCTTTCTACAGGCAAGGTGTGGCAGGAAGTTCGGGGAGTCCAGAGCACCAAAGGCAGAAGTCTGCCAAGACAGGTAGCTGTATCAACACGGCAGGTGCCAGCACTGGGTAGACCAAGTCACACTGTCAGCGTGCCACAGAGAGAACGGGAAAGGGGCAGGTGGCTGGTTTGCATTGGCATACGCCTTCCTCAAGCGGGAGCCCTCATTGCAGGTCTCCTGGGTGGTCCCAGTCTAAGCCAGCTGCCAGGGCCTGGTGCCATGCACAGTTCCCAAGTCCTTGGCCCCTCTGGGTTACGGCTGTGTACTGAAGTCCCCCTCAAGCACAGGGCTCCTTAGGCAGAGAGGACCAGCCTGGTTCTCTCTCTCTCTCTCTCTCTCTCTCTCTCTCTCTCTCTCTCTCTCTCTCTCTCTCTCTCTTTCTCTCTCTCTCTCACCCCCCCCCTCTCTCTCCCTCTCTCTCTCACTTGGGTGCAAACCGGGCCCAGCAGTATTCTAAGACTCTTTGTAAGGCAGGCACTTAATCTGCTTGGTTGACTTGAGTGCGGTCATGTTTGCCCTCAGCCAGTTCTATGAGGAAGCACAGTAAAATAAGCTTGTAAGGGCAGCCCCTGGATACAAACAAGACCGTTCCCTGTACGTGTCTTACAGCTCTTATTCAGACTACTTCAGGGCAAAAAAAAAAAAAAGGCTTCACGCCTTTTCGATGATTTAAAATGTGCAAATAAATAAAATCTACACCTACTGCCAGGGAAGATAATCATGATGAAGGATCTGTTTGACGGGTCACTTCGATTGCTTCGAAACAAAGGGAAACACACCCATCTCGGCGGGCAAGCGTGTCAGCAAGTCAGACGTTCGTTTGTAACCCAGGGGCTGCTTCACGAAGAGGGGGTCAGCGGTTTTAAAACCACCACGTCTGAAGGTCTCCAAAACCCTGCTATTCTTTGATAATGGGCCGTGACAAGCATCAGGATTTTCTCCACATCGCCCCCCACCCCCCCGGTGTTTTTCTAACAAACTGACCATTACATGGCCAGAGCACTGGCCCTGTAAGACAAAGCCCTGAAGACATTTCTTTCCGTCCTGCTTGGACCCCACCAGTGCCGGCAAACTGTTGGCCCTGATCCAGGGCCATTGCCATGACTCCATCGGAGAGCTCTATTCCCATTAGCCTATCTTAGGTGAGCGTCCAGTGAGGGAGCCACAGAGGGACTAACTGACCCACCCAAGGTCATAAAGGGACGCAGTGACAGAACAGGGACCAGAACCCCAGGGCTCTGGGGGCCAGGCTGCCCCTCTCTGTCCTGCCCAGAACTGCCCACGAACACCCGGACACACCCCAAATGCAAGTAGGAGGATCTCTTCCTTAGGGACACACCCCAAATGCAAGTAGGATCTCTTCCTTAGGGACGTGGCATTCAAAAGCAAACAAACATCTCACGTCACCAGTCTTGCCAGAAATGGAGCCTTCCTCAGTTTCCGGGGTCATCCCAGCTCCGCACCCTTCCGGGAAGGCACAAGTCCCTCAGCAAATGATCATGAGCACATGCCTGGATTTTCATTCTCCTTGGTGCGCTGACCCAAATGAGAGAATCGCGGTTGCAGTTTTCTTCTCTCTTTCCCATGGCAAATGAAGCTTCCAAACGAAGAGCATCGGTCCTTGTGTCTTGTGCGGGGTATGCGCCTAGATACGGTCCTTCGGCAGAAATGCCCCTCATCCCCCCTCACGTCCCCACTGCTCAGTGCTGCGCCTGTCACCCGCTCTCAAAGGCTCTGTTTCCAGTGAAGCAGAATTCTTTCCCAGAACGTAGCAGCTCAATATGGAGTGCGGATTTTCACAAGGAACTTCGATGGGAGAATCAGTCCCCAAGTACTTGGCACTTACCCGCTCACCTAACGCGCACGTTGGGGTGAACCTCCCCCGTGGCACCATGAGCGGACCTGATAGCAGTGAGCGTTGGTCAGTTACCCGGACCCTGACTTCCAGGGGTGTGCCTGATCCAAACCCATGCCTCTCCTCTACCCAACGTCCCTGCCCACCACCCCACTCTCAACCCCCCTTTTAGCAAACACACACACAGCAACCCGAAGGCACCTCAAGGAATTCAGTGTGAGCACCCCTGGACCACCCACTGCTGACAGTCAATTCTGATTCCCAGCGACCTTGCGGGACAGAGAACTGTGTCTGAGGCTGTGAATCTTTACGGGAGCAGACGGCCTCCCCACTCTCTCTTGGTGGGTTCAGACTGTTACCCTTCAGTTCGCAGCCCAGCGCTCAGCCCACTGTGTCAGGAGGGCTCCTCACCCCTAGCATCTCACACCCTGCTGTAGTCGATTCAGACTCATCCTGACCCTGGAGGGCAGAGTAGATCAGCCCCTTTGGGTTTCTGAGGCTGTAAATCTTTTACAATTTTTAATTAATTACTTTATTTACTTTAAATAGATCATCTTTCTCCAGAGGCATGGTTGGTGGTTCCAAACTCCAGAACTCATGGTGTTTGGCCCAATTCCTAACCCACTATGCCACCAGCATCTCTCATCCCTAGAATAGCTCAACTCACTCCCATCGAGTCGAAGCCAACGCATAGCGACCCAAAGGACGGGGTAGACGGTCCCCTGAGAGTTTCCAAGACTGTAACAGGAGTAGAAAGCCCCGCCTTTCTCCCGAGGAGCTGCTGGTGGTTTTGAACTGCTGAGCTGGAGGATCACAGCCCAACGACGCATCACCGGGACACCACCACGGCTCCTACCCTGGGAATGGATCGTGATAAAGTATCAAGTAACTAAGTACACAGATTTTTGTTAACGGTCACCAAACTTGTCAGCTTTACTCAGCCATCAGGGAGGGCCCTCTGCTCTGGTGCCCTTGGGCCTCCCTCTGACAGGGCTGGGCTGTCACGGTCAGCAGCTGGGGGTTTTCTGTGGCGGCGTGTGCTCCTCCCCCAGCAGGCCTCCACCCACAGTGCTGGAACGTGGTGTGCAAACGCCTCGGGTGTGAAGACTGACTCCCAGAGTCCCCGGTGAGCTGGAGGCCCAGCTGCCACAGGAGTTACTGCACTTGGTGGCTCACCTTCGCCTCCCTGTCTCACTCCCCCCACTGGATCCCCCGGGATCCCTTCCCACATAAGCGACTTGCTCTCACATAGCTGTGGGGCGGGGTGGAGAGAAAGGGGTACAAACGAAGTCATGCTTCTTTGGAAAGAGTTAAGACACTGACCATTCTGATTAGACTACAGCCAGAGGGATGTACAAAGCACTCAGGGCCTGGTTAACTGTGGATCTGATTGACTCTTATGTTTCAAAACACAGGACTCCAGGAAGGTGAGACCCTACCCCACGCATTGACCTTAGATGCCCAGCCTGAGAGGGCGCCAGCCGGGGAGTGAGTCTGTATATCACCGTGAGAGTAGATGCTTTCACAGTGCTCCTGTGTGCCAGGCACTGGGCTCAGCCCCATGGACACCCCAGCTCATTCCATCCTCACGGCAATCTTCATGGACTGCACGTTCATTTGTGTCTTTGTGCTGGTGCGGATGGAGGTACGGAGGGGTGAAGCGCATTGCTCGTGGTTTCCACTTAGTCAGATGGGAACAGTGACTTGGAATTTGATGCCAGTCTGCTGACCCCAGGGCCCGTGCCCTCTCCCCTCTACCTCACTGTATCCATGTTGGCTGGCTTCATGATGGCCAGTGGCATCCAGCAGAGCCTGTCAGATGGGCAGGTGGAGGGCGTGGAGGGCACCTGATCAGCCCAACTCTCGAGCCCTGCAGGCTAAGAACCTGCGCCTCCGGCACTACGATGGCCCGTCCTTCAAGCACCGGGGGCACCACGAAATCACAGGCCTCTCGACGCTGCCTGCACCTTACCCCCTGCATCTTACAGCCTGCATCTTACCCCCTGCATCTTACAGCCTGCGCCTTACAGCCTGCAGCTTACAGCCTGCAGCACTTCATCTACTCAAGGCTTCTCTCCTTGGGGTCACGTGTTCTGGCTTTTAAAAAAGCACTTCCGCCATCCTCCCATTTAAAGCCCCCCTGTCGGACCCAGGGCTGGCTGTGCGGAGCTTGGACCGGATTCTCAGCCTTCTCCACATCCTCCTCCTCCCAACTAGGAGGCCAGACAAGCGTGGGCTTGGTGGGGGCAGCTGCAATGTGAAATCTGACACCCAAGCTGGTCTTAGGACAACCTCTCTGATGGTCTGTGGTGGTGACAGCCTTCTCCTGGCTCTTCCCCAAACATGTAAAGTCATTAACATTCACTTGTTACTGCCAGCGTTGACCCAAACTCGAGGGGACCGTGCCTGACAGAACAAAGCATGGCCAGCTCTGCAGCCTCCCCACCATCTGCTGTGGATGGAGCACCTTCTGTGCGAGGCATCCTGGGACAGGGCGACGGAAGCAAGCCACAGCTGCCCCATGCAGGGAAACCAGACCTCGACAGGTAACACGACTGCCCCCTCGCGCACTGCTCCAGGGCTAGGATGGGGCCTGACAGGTCTGCACCGGGGAGGGAGGGTGCCCAGCACTTTGGATGTCGTTCTGGACTGACTGAAGGCACACTACGCCTGTCATGGAAAGCATGTATCCCACAAGGAGTGCCTGAGCTCCGTCAAGGTCCTGGGCTTTCCCTGGAGATGAGCTGGGCGCGTTCAGACAACTTCTTGTCCTCGTGGAGCTTACGGTCCAGGAGGGAGGAGTCACTGGGCCAAAGGGACAGAAAGGGAAGACAATCCCAGAGCACGAGGAGGACGCCGCAAAGAGGGGCCACCATGGAATGCGATAGAATGGCGGAGGAGGCCTCGCCGAGAGCTGAGCTCCGAAGGGTGAAGTCCTGGGCAGATGAAGGGAAAGGCAGGGGAGAAACAGCACCTGGCACGGGAGGGCCGAGGGAGACAAGTGCTCAGCTTGTTTGAGCCCCAAAGAAGCGCGTTGTGGTGGGAGCCCGGGGCGGCGGGGGAGACTGGGGGTAAGCTCGGATCACATCGCGAGGGCTCCACAGGCCAAGGTGAGGCGTTAGGTTTGATACTGGGTGGGCCCAGGGCTCCTAGCGAGTTTGGAGTAAGGGAGTGGTGCCAACTGATTCTTATTTTTATGTATTTTTTTTCTGATTCTTATTTTTAAAAGGTCATTGGAAGCCCTACATTTCAATGACAGAGACGGAGCACCCCAAGACTTGAAGAGTCATTTCTCCAAAGCAGAGGGACCAATAAGCACAGGAAAGGATACTCCAGTTCATGGAAAGAAGGAATCAAAAGATATCTGATAATTTCCACAAACGTTTTGAAGCCCCGTCGTGTGTATGGGGGGAGGGATGGCGGGGAGTGACTTACTGGCCTATTTCTATAGAGAACTCTGACTAAGGCAAAATCAATGAATCCGTGGAAGAGGGCTTGAGGGAGAAGCGGCCGCCCCCTTGCCTCTTACAGCCCAGTTATTTGCATACAGGTGGGAAGGGAGAAACAGGAGCGAGGGTGAGGGTCCACAAGCAGGAAGCAGGCCTGTCTGGGGATCAGCGTGTTGCCATGGTATCAGCCTACCGTATGATACCGTATGAACGGCAGCCTGAGGCCATGGGATTATGCAGAGGCAGGACGAGCTGTGGACGAAGTTTTTGGCACAGTGGGGAAAGCCCTGCTTGGTGGCTCCTCTTGCTACAAATGATTGCCTGGGTAAAGCCCAGAGCCCACCATGCCAGAGGGTCTCGGCAGGCAGAGCAGCATGGGCAAACACCACCCCCTTATGCTCAAGGATGGGGGTGCCACATGGGTGGCAGCCAGGGGAGGGTGGGCCTCAGGGAGAAGTGGGTTTGGCTTACAGTAGCCCTGCCAATATATCCCCTCAGCCCCGAGGCTCAGGGTCCTGGGTGCCAGCAGCCCTGTGATGGGCAGCCCCCTTTGATGTGATTCTCAAGCAAAGTAGATCCAGACACTGAGTAAAAGACATTGCCCCATTCTCTACTCAGGTAACACATCCGCCTAGATGCCAAGGGAACAGTCAGATGCTTAGGGAGAAAGCATCCTCCGCCTCTCTGAGCGGGTGGCGGTGGAGTGTGGCAGGGTCCCAAACATCACTCACTCACTCACTAGTTCTTTCATGGGCATGGCAGGGTCCGGGTACTTGACATTCAGAAGACACAAAAGACAAAAGCGCTGCTCCAAAGGTCCCCACAGTCCAGTGGGGCGCAGACTGCACGCAGAGTGACAGGTGCTGGGCAGGCAGGCTGCCCACTCAGGTCACAGCAAAAGGGTCGTCAGGGGCAACAGAAAGAATAAAAGGTCCACAGTATAGCCCTGTTGCCCCCCCCCCTCCACCCAAGCACATACCTGTCTGCTTTCCTGATTTCTGCTTCTCTCGCTGTCTCCGCGTGATGCTATCTCTTAGCCGCTTAAGGTTTTCCTGGGGGAGAGGGGGGAAACACCGCTCATTTTGAAAGTGAACATCAGCATTATACCCCAAGGGCCCTTGGGTTTCTTTCTGATTTCAAGCCTTTTGCAAGACCCGTCACATTGCAATCCCATCTTCAACCTGGGCAGGAGGTGCCATGCAGGATCAGTTCCCCCTGACACGCCCCCGCCCCTGAGATCCAAGCACAGGATCTCTGCTTTCCCAGAGTGTGCCCCCACCCCCCTGCTTTGCCTACATTACCTGTGTTTGCGAACCAAAAGAAATTCAAAGGAGATTTTCCAGGGAAATGGCACAAAGTAAACTCGCACTCCCCATTTATTTTGCAGGAAGCCCTGAGGGCCTCCCCACCCTTTGCCAGAAGAGAGTGGCGCCACCTAGCCCTTGCCCCCAGAATTACACTTGGCATCTGAGCCAAGTGTGTGTTATTTCAGATTTTCTGCATTGCCTGGTAGGATCCGGTGGTGATTTCTTCAATCTGGGAACACTCAAAAGAATTCCTCGTTTAAATGAATGACAATTGCTTCTTCGCTTGGTGTCGCTCCAGCTTTCCAAAGGGTTCACAGGAATGCTCTACTTTCAGATGCGGGGACAGGTGTGTCTTAGGCTTGATGCCAGGAGAAAAGACATCTTTTTTGCACAATTAAGTGCCTCCACTCCCCTATGGCTCCCAGTCCCATCCACAGGCTTCTTGCTGTCTTCTTCAAGGTCGCCCCTCTGCTGAACAGGTCTCTCTTCCCTGCTCACAGGCCCCTGTGTCCCACCCTACACACACACACACACACACACACACACACACACACACACACACGTCTCTCTCTCTCTCACTCACTCACTCACTCACAACCACCAGGCACTGGGATCATCCTGTCTTGTTTGTATAAACAAGAGGGGATGGAAAAGTTAGCCCTGCTGTTAATCAAAATACTAAAAATATAATTTAAGATTTAGTTTGTTGGCAATTGAGACCCTAACAGCCCCTCCCCCTTTGTAGTTTAAATATATATTCTTTTAAGGGACAGTCTACCTCTGGAAGGTGGTAGCAAGGCTCATAAGATAAGCAAGGGGACTAGGGGACCGAAAACCCCGGGACCAATGCAGGTATTGACCAAGGCTTCCCAAGACCACTGCAAAGCGTGCTGGGTTGGGCCCCATTGTGCGGAGCATTAATTGTTTCCTGTGATTATTGCCGAGATGGTTTTAAGTCACATCGTTGGGATGTATAACTTACTTGATATTTAGCGGCTTTGTGAAGCAGTTTAGAGGTAGCAAATCCTACTGGTTCCTTCTGTCTCGTGTTTACAGAACAAACTAGAGTTCCTCTAATCAACCTGGTCTCTTTCCTCTGCAGAAACAGTGACAGGCAACCCTGGACCCTTGGTGTGTGTGTGTGTGTGTGTGTGTGTACACGCACGCACGCACGCGCTGCGTCTTCACAGCTACTGTAAGCCCTCCAAGGGCAAGACACCATGACCTGTCCTTTGTGTAATCTCGCAGGCTAGTCCATTGTAGTCACTCAATAAATGTTAACTAGATATGGAAAAGGAGGCTTGTTCCCATCGGGGGCTAGAACTTGGGTTCCCAAGTTGGGCTGCGAGCTTCACTGTCAGCAGTTCGAAATCACCAGCTGCTTCTCAGGGGAAGGATGAGGCTCTGGCTCTCATCAAGATGTATGGCCTGGTTAACCCATAGGGTGCAGTTCTAGTCTCCCTTTCAGATTGGGTCACTATGAATCAGGATTGACTCGATGACAGTGAGTCTGAGTGAGAGGTGTAAGGGTCAAGATCTGTTGTTCTTTTAACTAATAAGCAACGATAACCTCCGAGACAAGTGTCTGGGTCATCTAGGGACAAGGCCTCCGAGAATAATGACCAGACAACTGGTTGGAATAGAAGGACCAGGTGAGGCGAGTCTCAGATGGCTGGAAAGATTTGTCAGTTTGTCACTGCCAGGCTGAGAGGGACTGAGTTTTGTCCAAGAAATAGGAGGGAAACACTCAAAAGTTGTGAGTTGTTTGTAGCTTGGACACGCACTGGAGGAGACAGACTGCAGACAAAGAGACCCACCTGCAGACTGCGAGGCAAGCTGCCCAGATGTAAGTGCTAATGCCAGATAGGGGTGTCACACAAAACACCGAATCAAACTCACTGCCAGCAAGTCCATGATGACTCATAGCGACCCTAGAGGGCAGCGGAGAACTGCCCTCTGTGAGGTTCCAGGACTGCAACTCTTTACAGGAGTAGAAAGCCCCATCTTTCTCCCAAGGAGTGGCTGGTGGTTTCAAACTGGTGACCTTGCAGTTAGCAGCCCAACACATACATACGAGGCCACCCAGGGCTCCTTTGGAATGTGGCTAGAGGACTGGAATGAAAGGAGATGCAAGAGGGGGGATGCCATAGGGCAAGACATGCACCTAACTGGACACTGAGGCAGCTGGGGAGCCAAAGTCATTCTGAAGGCAGAAGCTGTCCCTGGAGGGTAATGGAGGCAAAGAGAAACAGAGTCAGAGGGGGCAGAGCCTGGAGTGCTGCTCTGTTTGTTGTTGGACTTGCTGCAGGGTCAAGGGCACCTAGGGGTGGCTGGTGGCTGGAGACATGCATCCAGGAGTCATCTTCACAGAGAAGTGGCTGAGGGGAGCCTGAGCCCTGTCCATCTTGGCAGGGGGTGGAGGTGACAGGAGTGAGCAGAGAGACCACTCCACGAAGAGTCCCCAGCTCCCCTGCCCCTGGATGCGGTGGTGATGGTAGTGGTGGTGGGGCGCTCGGGAGCCACTAAGAGGCAGCCAGGCACACAACATTGCCAGTCAGCTCCCAGGGGCTGAGCCATGTTGTATATGATCCCCAGCTGGTAGATACACTCACCAGTTCTGAGCACAGAGAAGGAGGATGCCTCCTGGATATAGTTCCAGAAAGACACGGCTACCTATAGTTAACCTTGATAATGTCCTTACAGGGGGGCCAGATTGGCTCCTCCAGTGCCCTCCCTTCACGTTTCAAAGCCGAGAACGCAGAAGCACCAAGAGCCCAAGGTCATGTTGCTGGCAAAGGAGGGAACAGAGTTTGAACTCAGGCAGTCTGGGGCCACAACCCTTGGCTACGCTTTGCTGTCCCACATGGTCACACAACTCAGGAGGGAGCGAGAAGAAAAACAAAACTCAACAGGATGGCCACCTGCAGGGCCTCCTAAGTGTGCAGGGTCCTGAATGTCTGCTTTCCTCCTACAGTGTGCCTCCCCTCCCCCGAGGGCTCGGGCTGGGTGACTCCGTGTGAAGGAGCACTAAGCAGGCAGCGGGGATCTGGGGTGAGAAAGAACTGGTTCAAATCCTGACTCTGCCTTTTCACCGCCCTGAGCCACGGTTCTCTGCAAAACGGGATCGAGAACATGTATTTCACACACGTGCTCTAAGGAACAAAAGCCATGGAATCTATTCTGCACTTGGCCCAGTGCCCAGCACCCTGCAGGCAAACCCCTACAAAGACCATGAGTAGCCGCTTCCTTGATCTACCTGCCTCACCCACCCAAGGAAACCCAGCTCCCATCTCCCATCCTGCCTCTCCATAAGTGTGTGCTGTCCCCCACCTTCCAAAACTGCAAAGCCAAGTTCTCCTGTAAGGGAAGACAGAACATGCCCTGCTGGGGATGGGGGGGGGGAGGGGGGCAGCACTGAGGAGGTGGAGGGAAAAGCAAGAGCCCCTGACCCGACTGTTATCGGCAGACTGAGTGAGTTGGGACATGTCCCTTAACTCTCTGGGGCCAAGGGCCTGTGTTTCCATGGGAAGGAGTTGCACTGGGGATGTGCTTTGTAAGGCTCCTTGGAGCTACTGTGGCTGTTTTTAATTATGCATGCAGTGCATGAATACATGCTCATAAACAAAACAACCACCACCACCCTTAAATGTACAGATACGGCCAGATGTCCTCTGATACTCAGCACTCAAGCCCCAGGCTCTCCCAAGGGGTAACCTAACCTGGGGTGGTTGGGCGTGGCCCCATCCAGAGCTTTGCCTTGGTATTTACACACCTGCTCACTCCCGTCCAGTGTCCAGTGGAGCGGGCCTAGCGGATGGGCTAGTACTGATCTCTAGGGTTTCTGAGACTAGAAAGCTTTATGGGAGCAGACTCCCCCTGTCGTGTTTTAATTGGGGTGTGCTTTTTTGATCTACAACCTACTGTGCTTCCTTAGCATTTCCTGGGAGCGTTTCAAGTTGTCTTTGAGGTGTACAGAGCGATGTTTCTGTGGGAGACTTGCCCTGGAGCAGAGAGCTGGACTCTGCACAGAGAAAACCTGGGAGGTGGAACGTGTAGGGCCAGCCACGGGCATCACGGGGCAGCCTGCATTGACAGCTCAGTCTGTGCCTGGTCCCCCGCCTCATGGCAACCAGAAATTCTCCAGCTGTTGGCCAGGGAGCTGTGCTGGTACAGACTACAAGGGACACACACTCACTCACTCACAATGACAAGCAAACGTTCCCAGGCACGGCCACAGGTGCTTGGTTCCAGCAGTAAACAAGACCAGCGCCCCCAGGGGCTGACTGTCTAGGGGAGAAACAGCCGTGTATCAAATGCCACCTAGAGTTGGCTACCTGCTGGAAGCGAAAGGACTCGGAGCGCTTCTTCTGGTTGAGCTGCCACTCTTTGAAGTGGAGCACGGCCTCGTCCACGTTGACGATGCCCAGCTTCACCTGCTCCTGGAGGGTGATGAGTTGCCGCTGGCCTGGCGTTTTCATCCCAGCAAAAGGGTCATATATACTCGACTGGGGCCGGTCCCGCCACGGTCTGACAGGTGGCTCTAGAAGAGGGAGAGAGAGAGAGAAGCAAAGCTCAGCAGAGCTGATGGGGCAGAGGGCGACGAGGCTGGCCGTGGGTTCAAGGGGCCATGCCTCAGATGGACAGTTACAAGGGGCAGATGGCACAGAGTCAGGGGAGAGGAGAGGACCTAACCATTTCACAGTCTATCACACTAGAAGGAGTCCTGGTGGCCCAGTGGGTTAAGCTTTGGGCTGCTAACCTAAAGGTCGGTGGTTTGACCCCACCAGTCCGTGGAAGAAAGATAAAGCCTCCCAGGGCAGTTCAACAACACCGCTGTGTTCCAGAACCTACTAGATGGTGGCGGTTTATTACACACTAAAAGGGAGCCCTAGGGGCACAAGGACACATACCCAGCTGTCAGTCAAAAGGCTGCCCATTGAGACCTGCCGGGCTGATTCGGTCAACACTCTTGTTGCTGTGTGCGGTGAAGTTCATTTTCAACTCATAGCAACCCAATGTGACGGAGCAGAACGCCCCTCCATGGGTTTTCTAGGCTGCGGTCTTCACAGGAACGGATTACCAGGGCTCCCCCTAAACCTGCTGGGTGGGTTCTGAACCAGCAGTCTTTGGCTGAGCACTGGCACACTTCTCCATGTGCCTACCACCAAGAAAGCCCCACGAAGCCGTCCTACTCCATCACGTGGGCTTGCGATGAGTCGGCGCCAACGCGATGGCACCCAAGGATGACATCACACCCCAGCAGACCGGCCACGGCTCAGGGAAGCAGCCAATCCACCAGAATCCTCTGAGCTAGCGTTTCCCAAAGTAGTGAGGCCACCTTCCGGGGGCGAGCACTGGAATGATGGGGGTCAAAAGCAGATACCTGTACTTTATCCTGAATTGTGGGCAAGAATACAAAGGTTTTAATGGCCAGTAAGGGGGGGCACTGAATAAATTTTTTGCTGAAAAGGGGGCAATAGGCCATATAAGTTTGGGAACTTTTGCCCTACGCTTGAACTACTGAGCAGCCTTTAAGCCTGCATTTCTTAGTCTCGGTGCTACTGACAGTGCGGGCCAGGTAATCCACTGTTGCAGGCGCCTTCCTTTGCATTATGAGATGGTTAGCGGCATCCCTGGCTTTTACCCAGCTGTGTCTCCAGACATTGCCTAATGTCCCCTGAGGGGCAGTCACTGCCAGCTGAGAGTCTAAAGTCCCCTCCCAGAAGAGCTGACAGGGAAAGGAGGAGGCTAACCGGGATCCTTCTCCCAGCAGGACTTTCCGCCCTCACTGTCTCCAAGCACACGGTGCAGTGACTACAGGCTGATGGGCATGGTGTGCCCATGGAGCCTGGGACGCCAACTGACTCAGGACTCAGCGCCATTTCCATCAGGTATAAACCGGGTCCTGAGTCATCTCCTTGGATTGTTCCAGGACCAACATTGGTCAAGTCTTCCACTTGACAAATTCATGGTACTCTGGAGATTCCAGAAAAAGTGTGACATGAACCCCCACCCCTAGGCTGAGACTCGGCTGTAATAAAGCCCCTGAGGGGAGGGAGCTATGATGGGACGGGTGTCATTTGGGCCTGGGAGGGCAGTTTGGCATTTTACTGCCCACTGCAAGCAGGGCTATTTTGTGATTCTAAGTTTCGCCAGCAGACCTCATTTGAGCACTGTATTCAGGAAACTAGCAGGAAGGAAAGAAAGAGATGGTTTTCCTATGGGGACGGAAAACCAGCCTCAAAGAAGCAGAGCTACCATTCAGCCCAACCACTTTCTCCTCTGGTCTCACACACACACACACACACACACACACACACACACACACACACACGCACACACACGCACGCACTTGCACGCACACTTTTGTAGGTTTACCCCTTTCAAGGCAGTCTATAACAATGTTGGGCGATCAGGCTGTTGGGACATAAAATAATGCAAAACCAACCGATTCCAATCCACCACGACCAAAGGCTTTGGTCACTGTTAGGTACCACCCAGTCAGTCCAGCTGACAGTGAGCGTGTATGCACAATGGAACAAAGACAGCTCTACCCTGCACCTTCCCCCCAGCCCTCACTGCTCAGAAGTGCATGTCTCCCAAGACAGATTGTTCCTGTGTTTGTCTGCCAACACCATCATGCAGATGCACCGGTCTGCCTGTGGCCTTCCTTATTCACTGTCCAGCTTCCACAAGCATCTAAGGCCGCTGAAAATAACCCGGGTTGGGGCCACTGACACCTTTGCCCCTGAGTACTTCTCAGTGGGCTTGTGCAGCAGGTCTGCCCAACGCAATAACGCTTCTTATCTGGACTGTGGCTTCCAGGGGCATCGCCTTAGGATGTCTTGAAATGCTTACATAATGTCACGACTACTTTTCAAAAGAATCACCCAGCGATGTTGTGAAATGCCTCTGTTTAAAACTCAACACACTGCCAGCGGTCCATTCTGACTCACAGAGACACTGCAGAGCTGGCCCCATGGGCTTCTGAGACTACCTCTTCACAGGAGTAGGAAGCTTCATCTGCCTCCCCGGGAACAGCTGGCAGGTTTGAACCACTGGCCTTGCAGGTAGCGGTCCAACTCTGCTATTTAGCACTCGGGAATTAACCAAGAGGGGGAAGGACAAAAACAAAAGCACTGTTGTCTTTTTTTTTTAAAGTCTTTTGAAGAAAGAGAAAAATGGGGCATCTGTAGGGTTCCCTGGTGACCAATAAACTGTTTGTTAAATAAAGGTTGAGTTCAAGTTTGGGTTAGCTAGCACAGCGAGTTCGTCCACAACAGAGAGGGCAGGACAGCGAGGGAAAGCTCCCCACTTCCATCCTGTTGGCATCCATCTGTGTACATGGCCCTCTGTGGGCTGTGCTGACACCTTCTTCTCGTGTGAGAGCGTCATTTGTCTGACCAGCTGACACGATACTCTGTTGGTATTGTCAGCGGCCCCGGAGCTGGGCCCCGACTCATGGCGAGCCCAGACACGAGCGCCACGAGGCCTGCTCCCCGCCATCCCCACGCCCAGTTGCAGACCGCATCTTCGTGATCGAATAAGGGGCGAGCTGGGTGATTTTGAGAAGCAGTCTCTGGGTCTTTCCACCGAGTCCATCTTTGTCTGGAGGCTCTGCTGAGAACGTTCCACTTCAGAGGGACACAGTCTCGACTGGCAGACAGATGGTACCCGCAGGTGAGGTTTATGGGAATTGAACCCTCATTGCAGACATGGAAGGTGGGGACTCCACCACCCAACCACCACGGTCCCCCTGAAATGCAGGTGTCACTGGATCGACTCCGACTCCTGACAACCTCTTTAGGGTCCCAAGACTGCTGTGCACTAAGGATTTTCAATGGCTCATTTCTTCCGAAGTAGATGACCAGGCCTTTCTTCTGCGGTACCTCTGGGTAGACCTGAACCTTATGGCTAGCAACCTAGCATGATGCCCATTTGTACCCTCCAGGGGCATATTCTAGGGTGCCCTAAACTCCTGCTCCCCCCCCTTTACCATTAGGCTCAGCGGAGAGTCCGCCTTCTCCGGCAGTTCTACGTGGTGTGTCAGTGGGCGGTAGTCTTCACCGATGGACCATCGCCTACCTCTTCCACACAGCAGATGGAACCTAAGAAAGCGGTGTGGGGACCAGACACCTGGCTTACCTTTCCGGATGCTCTCCGAGGAAACATATACATTCCCAGGCCGCTCTTGGCTCTTGTCTGAAAACACTGTAAGATAAAGGATATTCTGAGTAAATTCAAATCAGGCCTCTTTCTAACTGGCCCTTTTGTATTTTGTACATTGAAAGTCAAAATAATGTTCAAACAATATAACAGTGAATCTATGCTAGGAGTCCAGCAAGAGAACAAAAAAAGGGAAAAACGGGAAACAAATGGTAAACAAACAGAAGGGGAAAGAGTGGGATTAAAATCCATGTCACAAAACAAAACGTGTATGAATTGTTGAACAGAAAACCAGTTTGCTCTTTCAACGTTTGTCTCACATCACAATGAAATGTTTTCTTAAGAAGAGGAGAGAGAGAGAGATAACTAACGAGAAGGAAAAGCAAACCAACAACAAAAAGGCCCCACTCACTGCCACCGAGTCGGCTCCAACTCCTAGCGACCCTGCAGGGCAGGGTAGGACTGCCCTGTGAGTTTCCAAAACGAGCTGTTCAAAGGAGTAGAAAGCCCTGTCTTTCTCTCATGGAGTGGCTGGTGGTTTCAAACTGTCAACCTTGAGGATCGCAGCCCAACACATAACCACTACACCACCAGGACTCCTGAGAAAGAAGTGTGGGGATTATCCAATGAAGAGGAACCAAATAGCCAGTCTACCAAACCTAGAAAGTCAAGGCCAGCGGAAGTCCTGATCAGTGTATGGGACAAGTGTCCTCAAATTACGGCCCACGGGCCACATGCGGCCCGCCAAGGACATTTATCCAGCTCGCCGGGTGTTTTCACCCTGTTTGCTTTTTTACTTCAAAATAAGATATGTGCAGTGTGCATAGGAATTTGTTCATAGTTTTTTTTTTAAATAAACCATAGTCCAGCTCACCAACGGTCTGAGGGACAGTGAACTGGGCCCCTGTTTAAGAAGTTTGAGGACCCCTGGTATGGGAGATCATCAAAGAAAAGGATAATGTGACTGAGGACATGTGCTCAGAATATCCAAACACCCAAGCCTAGCCGAGGCGACCCGAGTGCTGGAGAATTAAAGGAAGAGCCACTTAACATGACAACCAAGTGTCATAAGACAGAACTCTGGGCGGTGGAACAAGTGAAATGAGCGCACTGCTCCAGTGGGACTTAAACGGACGGTCACCCAGTAGAGGGCGGAAGGGTGACTGAGATGTCCTGGGGTCACGTCTTGGCTCTGCTTTGGGGATAGGGGAAATCTCTTTGGCCTTTGCTACTGTGTGTCAATCCCTCTGGAAAGGCCGGAGCTCAGTGGGATCACTGCCCTCATCTAGCTACTACAGAATCTTCCCTGAGCCAAGGCCATTGCCTCCTGGGGCTCCTTAGAGACTGTTCGGGACCATAAAGCTAAGGGATGTAGGGAACTCAGCCTGAGTAGCTCGGAAGACCCTGCTGGGCATTAGTCCAGCCACACTTGCCTTTAGAAATGTACGGCTCATTGTCGGGAAGCTGGTGAGCACCGGGAGGACCCATCTCGGGCCTGGGTACTGGAACGGGGGGCCTGCTGGCCACATCCACAGAAAAGGTGTCATCCTCATCCACCGTGTGGTAAATATCTTGATCCCGACCAAGCTGGGGCGGCTCTTTCTCCAAACGGGCCATTCCTACACTGTTGCCTAGGAGACCGAGGGGAAGTCAAATGAAAGTGGTGGTCAAAAGAACAGGTGGCTGCTGGGATTCCTCCCACCCCCCCGCCCCCACCTCCTGAATGATCTCATCAGAAGTCCATGCAGCTGCGGAGGTACCTCCTTGATTCACCACCGCTCTGCTGCAGAGGACAGCGAACACGAGGTTCTGAAATATTGGTTTTCCTGCTGGGATTCTGTTATTCATGTTAGCACCACGCGGGATGCAAATGGCATTGCCCCAAAGGCCTAAGGGTGGTTAAGACTACCCTCATCCCCATCCCTTTTGTGCCACTCTTGCCCGCGGTGCTTGGGCAGTAGTGCACGGATGTCCCGGAGTCCTCACCACCAACAGGTCCAGCATCTTCTTCCCCATTCCAGATGACAACAGCAAATAGTTACAGAGGACTTCCTCGCTACCAAGCACTGTTCTAACTAGATTATCCCCATTGATCTCCTAACAATGCTGTGGAGTCAGCCAGCACAACCAACACTCTCGGGTTGGGGTCTTGAGGGTTAAAATGCCTTACCCCGACTTACTATCTTCTTTGGACACCAGTGCCACTGACTAGTGATCTGGTAATAAGTGCTGATTAAGTGATGTGGCCAGAGATGATACAAGGCTGCCACGCGGTTCCTTTGGGAAGGAGGCAGGGCATCGAGCTGTATTTCCGCTACCCGGTGAGTGACGCAGACACGACTACAGGCTCTCTGACGGTGGCACATCACTGTAGCTCTCCAAGCCAGTTCCCTCATTGCAACATGAAAGCAGGTACCCAGCTCCCAGGGTCACAAAAAGGATGACATGGAGGTGGTTTTATTTCTCTTTCTCAGTCCTACACTTACCTTCCAAAAACTGTCGGATCATAGAGTCCTTGGTGGTCCACGAGAAACTGTCTCCAGCCCTTTGCGTGGAGGCACTGGCTTGTAGCATTTCCACATCTAGGAAGAAGCGGAGACTAAGAATTGATATGCTGCTCTTCCATGCAGACAACTTGCGAAGAGGTTTCCATGGATGGAGATAACCAGATTTGGGAGCTTGCTTGCTTTCTTCCTTTTTTTAATGTTTCATTGCAAATTGGGTAAAGGTTTACAGAGCAGATAAACAGTTTTGCATTCAATAATTCATACACATTTTGTTTCCAATCATCCACTGCAATCCCCTCACTGTGCCATCACATTTCCGAGTCCTCCCCGTGTTTCCTGTTTGTGCTCCTCCTCCATCCCTGCACCTCTGTATTCTGTCCCGGGGAAGAGCTGCCCTTTTATCTCAATGGTTGGTTATGCTGACGTGGGGAAAGGTGACTAGGGGTTCCAGCCGTAGGGGCGCTCTCCAAACAGCCTGGTCTCTCCTAGGATTTTAACTTTGTTCCACATTTTCCTTCCATTCCATACGGGGCCTCCTAGTGTGATTCCTTTCCGAGAAGGTGACAGGGGCAGCAGGGCACTACCTAGTTCTTTGGGTCTCAGGGCTGTAGAGACGGATGTTTGCAAGGTCCATCAGTCTATTGGATTAAATGTTTCCGTTTTCATCACTCGCCTTTCCTCCAGGCAGGGAAAGACCAAACGCCGCACCTTAGATGGTTTGGCTTCACCTTCCTCACGCCGCGACCCTTTCATACAGTTCCTCCTGTGGTGGTGACCCCCCCAACCATAAGATTATTTTCGTTGCTCCTTCATCACTGTCATTTTGCTACTGTGATGAATCAGGACGACCCCTGTGAAAGGGTCGTTTGAGCCCCAAAAGGTCTAGACCCACAGGTTGAAAACCACTGTATTACATGTTTACATCATTTCGCTTTTGTTTACCTTTTAACTCAATCTCTTAACCATATTAAATTTTTATATGACTGATACTTTATTTTTAAGTTTATGTAGATTAAATTGATTTAGAAACTTAGTTCCCAATTTATCTCAACCTGTAGACATTCATGGCCTTTGAGCTGAAATAGTGTGTGTATGTACCAAATTTAGCTGAAACACTATATATTGTCTTTCTCTTTAAACTTGACTGTGAAGGGCTGACATATCAGATCATGTATACATTAAGGAAAGGTTGCCATATCAGATCATCACTTCTACATTCTACAACTTTAACCATGTATCAGCCCTGCTGTTAGCGTGCCCTGTACCCCCAGGCTTGTCTCCCCCCTTTGTGGGCTATTTCCTTCCTCTTTGCCAGGCTGGCACCCGCCTTCCCCTCTGCCCGACCCCTTTCCCCTCCTCTCATCCCATCGCCTGCCCAAGAGTCCTCAAAGTGTCTTTCTTTTAGTATAACTTTTATGTTCATATTTTTAAAACAGTGGCCTCCTACAAGATGTGTCCTTTTGTGTCTCACTAACTTCACTAAGCGTAATAATGTCTTCCACAACCATCCATCCATGTCATGACAAGTTTCAGGTTCATCGTTATTCGGCAGGGATGCGTAATATTCCATTTTACGTAGGTATCAACGTCTAAGTGTCCCTTTTTCCCCTTGCTGTCATGGCTGGTGCTGGCATGGAGATGGGTGTGCGTGTATCTGCTCATGCTGTGTTCCTTTATGGTATTACACTGAGCAAAGGGATTGCTGGGTCAGATGGTTGATTCCCAGTTGTTTCAGGAAGCACCACACTGCCCATGCACAGTGTGCAGTTCAATTGTACGGTCGCCCAGGTTTGGCAACTTTCCTGAAAGAAATTCAAGCATCCATCCACCCATCGATACATTCAGCAAGGACACGTGGAAAGTGTGAGGCATAACGGGAAGCAACCTGCACAACCCACAGACCCTCATAAGCTCAGCCCAATCATAGGAAATAGCAGAGACATTCTATGAAATGACTAACTAGTGCTCTTAAAAGTATCTGCAGCGTAGTCTGTAATGTTGTACAAACGTCATTCCCAGACTTTGACTGTTGTGTTAAGGCTCAGTGCTCACTTTAGGCACTGTCAGGGAAGCACTGGGCAAGGTCAGAGATTCAAAACGATGAGCTGCTCCCCAAGAGAGGTGCGTCTGTGTGGTCTCGGGGAGATTCACAATGCCTCAGAAACCCGCTGTGAGCTGGAGACGACTCCATGGCAGTGGCGTGAGTGAAAGGTAAGCAGAAATTCTAATATTCTTGCAACTCTTGCCTTACTCTAAAAGTAGCTCAAAGTGAAAAGTTAAAAGGGAAGGAAAAGAGATGCAATCACAAACTAAAGTATTATTTGATGTGGGTTTTAAACCCACCAGGCGAACTGAGCTTTACCTCGAACCCACTTAGAGAAGATTTATGGAACTGACATCCTCCCTGGGCTTACGGTTGACACGCTAGTGTCATGATATTGGTGGTGATGGGACTGGTTCAGGTCCTGTGTTTTGTGGTCACTCAATGAATTTGCTTTTAACGCCCTCCTTGCTTTCTGCTGACATGTATTAATCTCGTAGGCATGGCTCTGCTTCTGTGACTAAGTGTTACAGAAAGTTTTACCCTATCACCAGCGCCTACTGTTTGTGTAAAAAGTGTTCAATCACTGAAAGAGTTCAATCTGTATAAGTCAACAACTCCTGGATTGCAGTCTAAAGCTGGCCTATATTTGTACAGTTCCCTTTTCTCAACAGTGTTTTAAATTCTGTGCCATTGACTAAATTAAGGACACTATAGCTTATGTCCCAGGGGGATGATCTATAATGTTCTCTATCACGAAATGGCAATGATGTCTCTAAAATGAACCAGAGACATATATAAACCATAAATACATGAGTAGATTTGGAACTCACACTTAATGCTAGCCCCAACCTAAAAACAATTCGTTCTTGTAACATGGCTCTGTTCAGTGCTTGCCCTCAGGAAGAGAGCGCTGAAGATTTGGGTGCCATAGAAAAGTGTGGTGATGCCCCTCCCCCAGAAGAATTTATTTGATGGCATTGAATCTGCAGCTCCGGGAGAGGGACATATCTGATCGTAGCACACGGGAGCAGATGAAGGAGGAGGAGGAGAAAGTAGAGTACATCCTGGCCCACAAGGTCTTGAGGATGATGTTCCCAATTAGAGCAGCCAGTTCCCAGAGAGGACCACTATGAGACATGACGTCCCTCAATGACCCATAGCCCTACAGGGGACAACGCTGGAGACACAGTGTGGGAATTGTGCCTGGTCTGATCCCGCCACACTGAGGCAAAACACTAAGGGGGTGCAACAAAACAGCAAGGGAATGGGAGCGGCGAGGTCCCCAGGGAATGCTGAAGGTTGACTTTGGGGCCAAGGCTGGACTGGAAACACTCCTAAAGACCAACAAACAGTCCTTGAACTAACTACAAGCTGTTCTTTCTTGTTGTGTGGGTTTTTTGTGTGTGTCATTGGTTTGTTGGTGCTGCTGTTTTGTTGTATATTATTGCTTGGTTTTGCTGTCTTCTTTTTCTGCATGTTATGATCTCCGCAGGTCTGTCAACATAAGACAGGCTGCATGAACAATCTGGAGGAGAAACAACGGGACCGACAGGGGACCTGGGACAGGGGGAGGTGGGGAGAAAGGTAGTGGTGTTAACAAACCCAGGGACAAGGGAACAACAAGTGATCCAAATTGGTGGTGAGGAGGGTGTAGGAGACCTGGTAGGGCATGACTAAGGGTAATGTAACCAAGAGGAATTACTGAAACCCAAATGAAGGCTGAGCATGATAGTGGGACAAGAGGAAAGTCAAAAGAAATAGAGGAGTTAGGAGGCAAAGGGCATTTATAGAGGTCTAAATAGAGGCATGTACATATGCAAATATATTTATATATAAGGATGGGGAAATAGAACTATGTGCATATATTTATAGGTTTAGTATTAAGGTAGCAGATGGACATTGGGCCTCAACTCAAGTACTCCTTCAATGCAAGAATACGTTCTTCTATTAAATTGGCATTCTATGATGCTCACCTTCCCGACACAACCACTGAAGACAAAGAGGGTGAATAAGCAAATGTAGTGAAGAAAGCTGATGGTGCCCGGCTATTAAAAGATATAGCATCTGGGGTCTTAAAGGCTTGAAGGTAAACAAGTGACTATCTAGCTCAGAACCAACAAAGCCCACATGGAAGAAGCACAAAAGCCTGTGTGATCACGAGGTGCCGAAGGGATCAGTTATCAGGCATCAAAGAACAAAAAAATCCTATCATTGTGTGCTCACCTACCTGATATGATCGCTGAAGACAAATGGGTACATAAACAAGTATGGCAAAGAAAGCTGATGGTGCCCGGCTATCAAAAAATATAGCGTCTGGGGTCTTAAAAGCTTGAAGGTAAACAAACAGCCATCTAGCTCAGAAGCATCTGTTTTGTGAGATGGAGGAGGACTTTGTGGATTGGTGTCAGACATATGAGTTAATGTTGGACTTGTGGGTTTGGGCAGCACTGGGTTGGGATGTTTTCTTGATGTGCACTTACCCTTTATATAAAAGTCTCTCTTATACATGAGTCTTTGTGGATAGGTTTCTCTAAAGTACCCAGAGTAGCACAGCAAGGGAGGATGGGGAGAAATGGGGAATAAGAACACGTATGAGGGGCCACCAGGGTTGGGGGGTGGGTTGTGGAGGAGGGAAAAAGAGGGAGGAGCTGATCCCAAGCGCACAGTGGAAAGCAAATGTCTAGAAAAGAACGATGGCATATATGTACGCATGTCGGACACAACTGATGTATGGATTGTAACAAGAGTTGTAAGATCCCCCAGTAAAATGATCTTTAAAGAAACAAGAGAGAGAGAGAGAGAGAGAAAAGAATCAAGCACTAGAGGGAAAAAAAAGTATGGGAGGAAATTGTTCTGAAATCGATTGTGCTGATGAACTGCACAAATCTTCACAGGACTGAAAGATCAAATTGGACGGTATGTGAAGGATATGCCAATGAAACTATTTTTAAAAACCCTAAAACTGAAGTTTAACCTAAGCGATGACCTGTGCTGACATGGTCCACCCACACTAGCGAGACAAACACCTTCCAGGGACACTTGCAGAGCACAGACACTAGTCACCACGCTCAGAGGAGGCCAATCCCTGGGCTTTCCAGTATTTACAATCCATGTCTAGCTCCTTCCAGTTTCCGATGCAATTTACCAGTCAGAGGTCATTTTTCTCATAAGCAGTGTTGCCTGGAAACATAAATTTGCAAATCTGACCTTCGGTTAACTTCCCAGTTCGGTTACCCTGGTAATCTGATAAGGAAGTCAACTGGCGTCTAAATTCTCACGCAGGAAGGGAAACGTGGCTGCTTCCCTTAACTGTAAGAGTTGCTCGCAATGCCGGGCACTTGTCTGGGCTTGTTCCGGCTACAAACTGGTGACTGCAGGCTGCCTCGGCAAGGTCACGCGGACTCAGCGAGGGGCTTGCCGGAATGCTCGGCCCGGTGCCTGGCACCGACAGCCGGATGCTTTCAAATGGACTTCGTTCACAGAGACGCTGCTGTGTTAGACTGTGCTCCGCAGGTCTTTCAAAGCTGTGTCTGAGAATGATGAGGGTAACGAATGTACAAATGTGCTTTATATGATTGATGCATGTATGGATTGCAATAAGAGTTGTATAAGCCCCCAATAAAATGATTTTTTTTAAAAAGCTGTGCCTTTTGGAAGCCGACCGCCTGGTGGACTGCTTCGAAGGGCCTACTGGATGGGCTTAAACCACGGACCTTTCGGTTCAGTCAGGCACTTGTCTGTTTGCCACCACCGCTGCCCCAGGACCCCTTTGGGTACCTCCAAAGCCGTGTAGCCATTGCCCTTGAGTTGTTGTGCCACCCTGCTTCCAGTGGCCCTGAAGAGCGGGGAGCGCTTCTCCCCTGCACTGCCAGGACTCCTTTCTACACACCTGGGAAAGTCGGAGTGAATGGCTAGCTGCGAGTTTTGTTATGAAATGCGATCCCCATGAGGATTTGCTGCTTGCAAAGTGAGGAGGGAAAGACTTCTCATGTTCTTTGGACGTGTGATCTGGAGAGACCCGTCCACGGAAAAGGATATGATGCTTGCAAGGGGATCAGCCAAAAAACCCAGGAAGATCCTTAACAGGGTGGGCTGACACAGTGGCTTCCACAGAACTCCCGTTGTGAGGATGGCGCGGGACGACACGGTGTCTGCTTACGCGGTTTCTATGAGTCGGAGCTGACGCGGGCACCCAACAGCAGCATGTCCAGCTTCAGCATGGCCCTTGATGAGGCCATGGCTGAGGACTTGGCTGCTAACGGAAAGCGCTCTGGTTCTAACCCATCAGCCACTTAACAGCAGAAATGACCGGGGAGCTCCCACAAAGGCTGTGCTGAATTGGAAATGACCTGCCGGCACAGACCTCGGCTAATGACCCAAGTGGGGAACCGTTTAAAAGAGGAGACCCTACACAAGGGGACGCCAAAAAAATAAATTGAGAAACGGGGAGCTGCACTGGGCGGAGTGGAACTTTCATAGCCCACATCACCCTGCCCCCAGCCCGGACCCAGCCAACTCGCTCTGAGTCCCAGTGGTGTTGCCTGGAAGGTTCTCTCTGGTCACAGTGAATTTTTTCATGAAAGCAGTCTTGCTCAAACCTCTTTTTGTGTGATGGCCGATTTAAGAGAACAACATGCAGCTATGAAATTTTGTTTCCTGCTCAGAAATAATGACGCAGAAACTATTGTGATGTTAAACAGCTTATAAGGTAAGCACTACGGGAAACTCAAGCATACAAGTGGTTTTCTGGACATCCATCATTTTCCCAAACCAATGAAAATGTCGACTCCTCGAGCATCTGGAGTTCGTTCCACCAGGTCAGACTGTTAATCCAGCTTTCTATTCAGAGGCTCTGGAAAGACTGCCCAACAGCGTGTGACCAAAAGGTCTGGTTTGTGGCAGACGGGACTGGTTTTGCCACCACGACAATGCACCTGCTCACACAGCCATCTCGGTGTGCCAGTTTTAGGCAATAAACAGCCTGCCTCTCCTGCACCATGCGCCTTACTCACCTGACCGCGTTCTGCAAGGCTTTTTTGTTTCCGTGAATGTACAGGAACATGAAAGGACAGTAGAAGAGGTGAGGAAAAAAATGAGGGCGGTGCTGTCAATCATCCAAACAGATGAGTTTGAAACATCTTTCCAAGAATGGCACTGAAGATTTGACACATGTATTAAGTGTCATGGAGAGTACCCTGAAGGTGATAACGTTGTTTGTATAACTATTTAAATACAGTTTGAACAGTCACCATATCTGTTTGAGCCCAAGCCTTTCACCTCCGAAGTAATGAATGCTTATGGGTTAATTCTAATGTTTGAATTTCTATGCCTAGTCTCAAATGTTACACACACGAGCTTCCCAAGTAAGAGCTTAAACCCAGTCGTCACGTTTTACATTTGGGGGGAAAGAGGCGCAAATGACAACCCTTTATATAGAGAATTCCGTAATGGGACTCTGCATCACGAACAAGGCGTGCCTGGCAAGCTCTTTCCGAGGCTCCGGAACACCAAGTGCTGTGCGGACAGAGCCCACGAGCTTCCCGCTCAACAGCCGAGCTTCTGCTGCTGCAGTCAGGAATAAAGACCCAACTGGAAGGTCCCGTGTCCACGGCCTGCACTTTCCTCAAGCCTGCCACGCTCTTATTAGTGTGTGTGTGTGTGTGTGTGTGTGTGTGTGTATGTATATGTGTGTGTGTGAGAGACAAGGAACCCTGGTGGCACTGTGGACTAAGCACTGGACTGCTAACCTCAAGGTTGGCAGTTCGAACCTGCTAGCCACTCAGTGGAAGAAAGCTATCTGCTTCTGTCAAACGCACTGTCTCAGAGATGTTACTGAGCTGGTCACCACAGAACAAAGCACCGCCCGGTCCTCAGCCAGCCCCACAAGTGTTATGTTTGAGCCCAAGGGTGCAGCCACCGTGTCCAACCATCTTATGAAGGACCCCTTCTTTTTCCTGCCCCTCTCCTTTACCATGCATAATGTCCTTCTCCAGGGACTGGCCTCTCCTGATGTGTCCAAAGTACAGGAGACAAAGTCTCACCATCCTTGCCTCTAAGGAGGACTCTGGCTGTGCTTCTAAGACGGGTCTGTTGGTTCTTTGGGCAGTCCATGGTACTTCCCGTATTCTTCACCGGCCTCATCATTCAAACGCATCAGTTCTTCTATCTTCTGGAATGTCAAACTTTCATATGCATATGAGGCAATGAAAAATGTGACGGTTTGGGTCAGGTGCACCTTAGTTCTCAACGCTCTAAACAGCGCAATGCGTCACTTGATCTCTCGACTGCTGCCTCCATGAGATTTGACTGTGGGTCCACGCCGAGACAATATCCTTGGCAGCTCCACTCTTTGCTCCATGTCTCGGGGGTACACTGACTGACACGAGGTGGCGGCGAGCCTCTGTACCCGAGTCGATAGGAGTTGGAACTGACCAGTGAGTGACCCAGGGCTTGTTTCCCGTTTTCCTGGCACAATGGACACACAGAGAGTGCCCATCGGACACAGTACGGACCAGGTGAGTGGCTGAACTACACAGAGAATTCTGGGGTTGGAGGGCAGGGCGTCTGCTGCCACAGCCCAAGGGCATTTTGTAAAGTCAACCAGAACAACAAATCCTGCCTTCCGGCTCCGGGCTTATAGCTTCACATTCCAGGCACTTACTAACCTCCACCACTTGTTGGTTAAAGATCAGGGGAAAGGCACTGGAACCTGCCCGTCTAAGGAGAAAGCAGAGTTCTCTCATCATTTCAGCAGGGCAGAGGGAGAGACGCTGAGGCTACATTGTCCTGGGGAAAGCCAGCGACCTGGCCCTTGATTTACCTAAGTACCCATCCTGGGAAGAGGGCTGCTTGAACAGAGGAGGGGGCCTCGGCAGGCCCCTAATTAAGGAATGAGTCAAGGGCACTGGTGAATTTCACAGGAGGCCCACATGATAATCCTCATGGGACACAAGTCTAGACCATTTCACGCTGCGGTGGAATTACACTCAGATTATATGTTGCACATTTAACATACAGCCAAGGCTGAGTACATAATAGAGTAACGTAACGACCGTGAGTCTGATTCCTCCAGAAAGGCTCTCAAATCTTGAAACGGACACCCGCCCGCCTCCCAAAATGTTTTCAGCAAGTATCTTTTGTGGCCAAAGAAAGCGCGCAGGGCAGGGAGCAGCAGGGCGGCGAACATGTGACAGCAGTCACCCGCTTCCGTCGGCACCTGGTGGCATGGATTGCCCTGATGGCTTTTGGCACGACACAGCCCAGCCTCTGCAGGCCCTCGTGGAGAAGGAGCGGGAAGAAGAGAGAGGAGGAGAAACAAGAGAGGGAGGGAGGGCGAGAAAGAAGAGACGGGAACTCTGAGACTACAAGAGTCAAGGAAAAAGCAGCAGTTCAGTGGGAAGGGCCCAGTGTTTTCTGGTCTTCTTGGGCCTCGGCGCAGGACTTCTCCCAAACACAAAGTCCCTCGCTGTGCAGCAGTCAGTCTGCGGCTGCACATCTGGTGGGGGCCATGGGTACAGTGACGCACTAATGACCCCTGCCGCCCTACTCTACACATCCACACCGGCAGCGACTTGCATGCACACCCGAGACTCACAGAATCACCACAGTCAAGGTAAACAGTGTCATAAACATACAGGGGAGCTGTGCGTTGGCATCAACTCGACGGCAGTGACAGGGAGACCTTATACGTATGTTTAAACTGGTTGTGCAACTTGTTGCAGATGGTGCGGGGGCCCTGACCATGTCCCCTCAGCCATCACTACGTCAGTGCTGACAGCTCTGCGTCTCAGCCTAAGAGTTGGCCCGTCTGCAGGGGCAGCACGCCGGAAGTGAACATTTCCCTCCAGCAATGACTGACAGGGCTGGGCAGAAAAACGCCGGGGCTCCCTCATCCCTTGGGTAGAACGACTTTGGAGCATGCTCCACACCATCTCCCAGCATTCCCCAGCGGGTAATGTGCTTTATTAAGAGCCTCTAATTGGCGTCCTTCCTTCTCCTGTCTTCCCTCCCTATTCCCCTTCCAGGTTTTCCTTGGGCCACCTCCCAAATACATTATTTGCACCTGATGCAAATCCAATCGCAGGCTGGGTTCCATCAGCATCGGTGATGCTCAAACCTTGCCCATGGGGCAGAGGAGCCCATGTCATCGGAGCTTACACACAGCGTGCCCGTGCATCTGTTTAACTGAGCCATGCTGTGCTGGGCACTGGAGAGCGGAGGATGAATAGCTCTAGACGCTCAGCCTAGAGCGGGGGTGGGGAACGTCCAGCCAGCGGGCCGTATGAGGCCTGGGAAATTGTCCACACCAGCTAACATCGCACATGGCACCAAAAGGAAGCCGGTCCAGCCCTCACAGTAGCGGTGGGCTCATTCAAGGTTGGACCAGGATGGCCCACAGATCATGTCCTCAATACCCACAGGGCCCTTGGCATAAAGGGTTCCCCAGCCCTAAGCCAGGATGGCTTGTAGCCTAACACACCGCCAGGGAGATCCACTATCTTCTCCTTCCACTCTCCCCAGGAACTTTCCAATGCCCCAAAGTGAAGCTCAATCCAGAGCAAGACCGCACATCATGAGGTGGAGGAAATCAGCAGGTGTTCAAATGCTCCCTCCCTCGCTTCCCGGTCATCGCCTCCCTCCCTGTGGGGAGCTCCCGCAGGAAGCCAGGACTTCTCCAGTGAGAATTGCCCCAGGAGCTGGACACATCCCGGAGAAGCAAGATTTGAGAACATTTCAGGCCTCAATTTTGTATTCTCTTGTCCTGTTCCCGAATCCATTCCCAACAGATTCTAAAGTGATGGGCCCAGGCTTTAAATTTTAGTCTATTACCCTATCTTTCCAAGGAGCCTGGTGGTGTAATTGGTAAGTGGGCTGCTAACCATGACGTCAGCAGTTCAAACCCACCAGCAGCTCGGCAGGCGAGAAATGAGGCTTTCTGTTCCCATAAAGAATTACAGCCTCGGAAAGCCACAAGGACAAATCCACTCTGTCTGATAGGATCACTCTGAGTGGGAATTGAGCCAGTAGCAGGGAGCGTGAATGCCCCATCTTTCCTAAACCCAGACCCATTGCTGTTGAGTCCACTGTAGCTCAGAACAACCCGCCAGCCCTACAGGGCAGGATCTGTTCCACAGCATTTCTAAGGGTGATCTGTCTGGAAGGAGACCTCTACATCGGTCTTCCACAGAGTGACTGGAGGGTTTGAACCAGTGACCTTTCTGTTGGCAGTCAAGCTCCTGACACTCTGCCATCAGGGGCCCTACGCCTTTCCAACTGTTACCTAATGCGATGCTGGCCTCTTAAGAAAGGCTGGGCACTGGAGCTTGGTGGACACCTGCCGCTTCGCTGCCAGAACTGGATTGACTTGAGCCTTTGTAGCCTGTGTACAGACTCCACTTCTGGTGGAGCACTCAGAATACAGGTACGGAGTCCTCCCAGGCCCGGCCCCCCTGTTCCTCCCCCTCCCCCAGGCACTTGGGGCTTATCAAAGCCCCATTGTCTGAGCAAGGATTGTCAGCAATGGGCTTTTATACAAAGACTTCTCTATGCCACCCCAGGGCTTTCAACCTCTTTACTCCTTCACTTTTTATTTACTTGGGGGAGGAACAAGAAGATTGCCATCCAGAAGGGTAACTAGAAACCGGATGTGCAAACCGTGTGGCAACTTAAATTAAATCAACCAGCAAATTGCAATTAAGCACCTAGACCAGTGGTTCTCAACCTTCCTTATGCCGTGGCCCTTTCATAGTTTCTCATGTTGTGGTGAACCCCCAACCATAAAACTATTTTTGTTGCTACTTCATAACTCTAATTTTGCTACTGTTATGAATCGGGCAATCCCTGTGAAAGAGTCGTTTGACCCCCCCCCAAAGGGTCACGACCCACAGGCAGAGAACCGCTGATCTAGACATTGCATCGAGTCTGGGCTGGACGCCATGGGCACACCAAGGAACAGAACACCCGGTTTTTATGGTTCTGACGCTTACAAGCAACACACGCCTTCCAGAGAAGCTCTTCTCAGGGAGGGACCAGATGATGGGGCAAGACAGCTGGGGCTTTCACACCAGCCCGTGTGATCATGCAGTGTCGATGGGAGCAGGTCTCAGGCATCAAAGACCCAGAACGAAAAAGCATGAGGGTGAGTGTGGGTACTCACCTAAAGCCCATTTGTAGACAATTGGACATCACCTTATAGAAGGGACACAAGGAAGAGACGAGCCAGTCAGGGTGCAGTAGAACATCCATTAAACATACAACTTTCCTCTAGTTTAGCGGTTCTCAACCTGCGGGGGTGCAGTCCTTTGGGGGTCGAACCCCTTTCACAGGGGTCGCCTGATTCACAACAGTAGCAAAATTACAGTGACGAAGTAGCAAGGAAAATGATTTTATGGTTGGGGGGTCACCACCACATGAGGAACTGTATGAAAGGGTCGCGGCATGAGGAAGGTTGAGAACCTCTGCTGCAGTTCTTGAATGCTTCCTCTCCCGCCCACTATCATGACCCCAATTCTACCTTACAAATCCAGCTAGACTAGAGCATGCACATGGGTACAGGTAAGAGCTGGAAACACAGGGGATTCAGGACAAATAACTCCCTCAGGACTAACAACGAATGTAGCAGTAACAGGAGGGTAAGGGGAAGGTGGGGGGAGAAAGGGGAAACCGATCACAATGATCTACATATAATCCCCTCCCAGGGGGATGAACAACAGAAAAGTGGGTAAAGGGAGACATCAGTCCCACAGTGTAAGACATGGAAAAAATAATACTTTTTAAATTATCAAGTGTTTAGGAGGGTGGGAGAGGGAGGAGCAGAAATGAGGAGCTGGTACCAAGGGCTCACGCAGAAAGAAAATGTTTTGAGAATGATGATGGCAACAAGCGTACAAATGTGCTTGACAAAGGGGATGGATGTATAGATTGTGATAAGAGTTGTACAAGCCCCCAATAAAGTGATTTTAAAAAGAAAAAGAGAGAGTTGGGGCTTCAAGGGGAAAGGAAATTCAGAAACTGGAACACTGATGGAATGACGGTGATCACAGATGTTATTTATAAATGGATGCTCAGCTACTAACCAAAAGGCTGGAATCCACTCAGAAGTGCCTCAGAAGAAAGGCCTGGTGATCGCTGCTCTACTGGACAGCGAACACGAGGTCGTTGCGAGTCAGAATCAACAGCAACTGGCTTTTTTTTGGGGGGGAGGAGTGGTTTCTTTGGCTCTGGGGGAATTGTATGGACCCAGCCCTGAGCAAAACTAGAGAAACTGGCTTGAATAAGATGTGGTCTCTGACCCCAGGGAGCTCTGGGTCTACAGGGAGGAGAGAGTGAGAAGCAGAAAGTCAGATGGGTCCCATCCTCCCAGTGAATGCCCTCCCACCCCTTCTATGAAAGGGCCTCTCCAGGTGTGGAAATCAGGCCTTCCAATTTACTCATTTGCATAGCCCTGGTGGGGAAGTGGTTAGAGCACTTGACTGGAAACCAAAAGAGGTCACAGTTCAAACCTACCGGAGGTCCCCTGCAGGAGAAAGACGTGCTGTCAGATTGAGCGCCTGGGAAACCTGATGGGGCCGCTTCGCTCTGCTCCTGGGCGTCTTTCTGAGTCAGAACTGACGCGAGAGCTGTTCTGAGGGGCCCTCTAGTCTGCTCTGCCTCCCAGGGGCCTATGTGCAACCGGACAAACCACTGCCTGGGCCTGGGCCGTGCTCAGAAGTCCTCCCATGTTTGAGCCCATTGTTGCAGCCCCTGTGTCTCCCTGAGTCTTCCTCTTGAGCCTCTACTTGACCCAGCACAAGGCCCGTCTCCAGGGCTCGCTCCCTCTTGCTGACACAGGACAGGCTCCGTTCGAAGGACCCTTCTGGCTGCTCTGGCTGCCCTTCTTCCGACACAGATGTGTTCACGCTTCTCAGAGTTCATGCTCTGTTTAATGTTCTTCCCCAAGACCGCAGTTCAAAGGCACGACCACTTCCTCCGCGTGCCTTATGCACCGTGCAGCTCCCGCACGCCTGTGAGGTCATTGATAACACCAGGGCGCACGACGACGTCTCCAGCACGAGACCTTGCTTTGGAACGTTTTAACAACAAGGCTCCCTCCCTCCACGGCACTGTCACGAGATAGCAGTTTGGTTTCACAGCCAGCTCTCCCACTGGAATGTGCGCTCTTGAAGGCAGGGCCGTGTCCCCTGTCCACCGGCAACTCCTCGCCTGGGACACTGATGGAGACCGACGAAGGATCCAGGAAGCATGTGTGGGATGAGCGAGTAGAGGCGTGAACCACCACACGCATGGAGGTGGAAACTGGCGAGCCCGAGAACGTGGTGGCGTGTGGTTCTGTGAAGAAGCTGTGCGCTACTTTGCAGGCCAAGGAAAGAGAAGGGCGACTCGAGCGGCGGGAACTCAGAGCCAATGACTCTATGGAGACATGGCAGGACAGGGCGTTCCTGCCACCCCGTGATGTCCCGCGCATGACATAGGAACGAGAACATGAGAATGCCGGCAAACCACTCTGCATGCAACCGGGGATTACCTGTGACGCTCTGGCATTCGAGACACACTGTTGGGTGTCGGCTGCATGCAGCCCCGAGCGAGGCCCTGGAGATGACAGCTCTCTGTAAGACGAGCTGCGAAGTTGGGGTGGGGTGGCCATTGAGAGACGCATGTAAGCCAGTCGAGCCCAGCGTGAATGACGTGCAGGGCTGGGACGAGCAGAGCCCAAGGCTGCGCAGGTTCAGCTGGAGCAGAGCGCTGGTGGGGGTCGGGTGGGGGTGGTGCTGGTCATGGGGTACCTTACAGCAAAGCAGAGAACAATGCCACTCAGTCCCACCCATAGGCCCCCTACCGGACAGAGCACAGCTGCCCATTGGGTTTCCAAGCCTGTGGTGACCCTTACAGGAGCAGACTGTTCATCTCCTCCCTCTTGCTGGTGGATTTCAAGCACTGCTCTTTGGGTTGGCAGCTAAGCGTTAACCACTGTGTCACCAGGGTATAGTAACTTTAAAACCACTCTTCCTGGACAGCTGATATCAACGAGTTCAAGAAGAAAGAAAACGTTTGAAAATGATGGTGGCAGCAATTGTACAATTACGCTTGATCTAATTGAATTATGGGTTGTGTTAACATCTGTCAGAGCACCCAGTAAAATGATAAACAACAAAACCGATCTTCCAAGTTGATCCTTAGCTAAGAATTTATATTTCCTGCCCAGAATCAGAAGCTACCTTTTTTTAAAAAAAATCATTTAAAAACACTTCATTCCATCTGGGGGCCCTTACCACTCTTATAACAATCCATCCATCCATTGTGTGAAGCACATTTGTACATCTGTTGTCATCATCCTTTTCAAAACATTTTCTATCTACTTGAGCCCTTGGTATCAGCTCCAGAACCTACTGTTCCCAAGTGATACTTTCTTTTTTATTCTTTTTTAAGAGAGAACGGTGCTTTATTGCACAGAGCCAGGAGAATGGGTGCTCAGATCTGACTCCCGGAATAGTTGGGGGTTGACACCTTGAAGGCTTAGGTAAAGGGAAGCAATACCCACACATAAGGATGTTTACAAACATTTGGTGTTTATGCATTTTCAAGTGCATCAGGCTGAGCATAGCAGCCACCGTCCCACGTCCAGAAAATGGTGTCCTGGGCAGATGACCAGTGGGAAGTGGTCTTCACAGGGGATGCATCGTGTCTCCAGTTCTTCAGGACATGGCCAGTAGCACTAAGCCTGCTTCAAGGGTCAGAACAGAACAGATCCAGTTTGGGCTGGTCCTTACAGCTGCATTTCCGGGTTTTTTTAGGGTTTCCTGAGTCAATACTTTCCACCACTTCTCCAATCTGGAACCAACTTGATCGGGAAATGTGCCTTTTTTTCAAGAGTATGTCTGACATCTTAACCC
Source organism: Tenrec ecaudatus (assembly GCF_050624435.1). Lineage (NCBI taxonomy): Eukaryota > Metazoa > Chordata > Mammalia > Afrosoricida > Tenrecidae > Tenrec > Tenrec ecaudatus. The sequence continues at coordinate 81,259,419 of NC_134545.1, forward strand.
TCATCCAGCAAAGGAGACACTCAGGGGATTCCTATTGATCCCCAGGTGATTTTTTTCCCCATAGACGGGCTGAATGAGAATCTACATTTTACAAGATCCAAGGTGACCAGGATGGAATCATCAGGGAGTCCGGCTGGAATGAAATGGCCGGAAGGCCTGGTTTAAAATACTTCATTCCACAGACTTCCACGAAGCACTTCAGGGGGGAGTGCACGGCAGCAGAGAGCCAGGCCCTTCCTCTGTGATGCTCTGGGCGTGACTAGAACAGCCCTGCCCCTAACCCTTGGTTCTACTGGTGGGCGGTGGACAGCAAACCAACAAGGACAGTCTCTGAAGCTGCCGGGAAAGGGGTCAGGTAAGCACGCAGCAGCTAATCAGTCACCTGGTGACCTAGTCGACAAATGGCCCACAGCCCTCGGGCTGGACCAGATGAGGCTGGGCCTTGCCTCCAGCTCAGGGGGAGCCCAGCTTGCAGGGAGCAGCTGTGCTGAGAGGACACAGGTAAAGAAACCGATGGCTCCAGATAAAGTTACAGCGATGGCTGTTGCCAAGGAGGTTGCTAAGGGGAGCCAGCAAGTTAGCTCGGGCTAAATCAGCCCTCTGCTCTACACAAAGCCGGCCTCGGAACTGCAAGGGGAGACTCAGGGGTTCAAAAGAAAAGGGGTCCAACCCACGGATAACAAGGGGCAGAACAGCCCTGTGGGGTTGATTTGAGAGTTTATTGTTGCCTGTGGCAAACAAGACACTACGCCTGGCTCCTTTTCCTTCCTGCCTTCTCCTGCAGAGGAAAGATGAGCCTTTGAGAAATCTGAGCAGAGCTACAATCTACCAAGCGATTACCCTGGAAACAGACTGGACAAAGGGCTCCCAGACGTGCCTGTGGCGGCTGGAGTACTCAGAGCCTTGGGGAAGTGACCAGTCACTGGGTGAGGCTTTCAACACGAAGCTAATTACATATCCCACAGGATGATCGGACCCCTGCATGGGTCTCTGACCGTGGCAAGGTTCGGCACAAAAGAACCAAGCGGGAACAGACTTGGAGGCAGCATAAACCCTTCAAAAGGAGATTTGCTGTAATCTTTGCATAAGCTCTCATGAAGGCATTTGTTCCTTAAATGTTAAGGTGTGGGGATGGATGGTTTAAATCTGTGGCGGCTCACCTACAAAATCCTCAGCAAACAGACAGCAAAGCTCAAGGTCTGATAAAAAAGGCATGTCATGGCATTACCACCTGGTGGCAGCATATCGAAGGTAAAGACGGTGAGGAGGGAGTGTGTGTACACACGTGCAGGCTTCAGGGGCAGCAGACACTGGAGCAGACTCAAAATCTCAGGCCAGAACCCAGCATTAATCCCACACACTGCATTTCATGCGGGGAAACTTCCCTGACGGATTTCCCACAGAGGGACTGTTTGGGATTCCTTCTGAAGAAAGGGGGGCCCATGAAACTCACTGCCATGGAGTAGACTCCGACCCATAAGCAGCCTCTCCACAGGGCAGTGTGCACCTGCCTCTGCGGGTTTCTGAGACTGTAGCTCTTGATGGGAGTTGAAAGCCTCATCTTTCTCCCATCACCCCTTTCCCAAACGCCAGGTGGAAACAGGCAGAGTTAGCCAGCATGGTCAGGTGACCTCTGAGCAGGCTGGAGAGGGGTGGTTTGAGCTGGATGGGTGAAGCGCTGGCAGCTGGCCCAGTGCCTGGCCCTAGGTAATACTTGTCTGGTGAGGGAGCGAGCGAGCGAGCGAGCTAGTGTGCGAGTGAATGAGTGAGTGAACTAACCTCTTTAACAAGGTCAGCAGTTGGAAACCACCAGCCACTGTCCTCTAGCGGGTGTTTTGAAAATCTACGTGCTGTTTGGGTTGTCCCACTGGTACAGGAACACAAGTGGCATTTAGGACTGGGAGAAGGGGAAGGGCTAGGTCTGCAGAACCATATGCTTTACATCCCTGACTTAAGAAATAGGTTTAAAAGGCTTTTTAAAAGTTGCTTACATAACATAATTAGGCATGTATATCTACACAGCTATGTGTATAAATAATTTGTTTGGGATCGGAGGAGTCATGAGAAGATTTGGACAAATAAGCCCACCAAACTGTTACTGATGCTGTATTGGTTGGTGGGGCGGAGTCATATGGAGTCTCATCAACTACATTATCCATTTCTATGTGACTGCCAAGTTTTTTGATAAATGTACGCAAGGGCTTCAAAAAGTTTGTGGGAAAGCAGCATGAAACGATCGTGGGATCTGTCTCACGAGCACGCTGGGGTCCCCTCATATGACGTCTGCACTTGGAAAAAAGACTATGCGCCAAAATGGACAAAAGCTGCTAAGCTATGTGTAAGAAAAACGAGGCCACCAGGGAGGAGGGCACGCTAGACACCAAAGTACTTCGGATTAGCCCAGTAAATGCAGGCCCCCCGAACAAACAGGCCTTGCCATCAGAGCCGGAGCCTAGAATCTACCCTGCTTCTCACAGGGACTCAGTTGCTATTTTTGCCTTGCCTCAGGACACACTCCATTTCCCAGGAACTCCATCACTATGAAGACGGCGAGCAGGCTACGAACAGCGGCTTGCTCGCTAGAAACATCCAGGCACCGACACCAACACTGCTGGTGGCACCGAGTCACTGAGGCCTTCGATGCGCTGGTCACAGCTGAGACCATGACCCGGGCGGGCAGTGACTCTGCTAAGTGTCTGCATCTGCACGATGTCGTCACGTGGGGGCATGCCTGAGCACTCCCTCCACCCCGCTTCTCGTTCAGGCTTCCATTAGGGCGGCGTATCTGGTGGCTGAACACGGTAGATGGAGATGCTTACAGGGAGTATGAGCCTCCCGGCAGGGTCTTAAAGGAGATCTTACAAAATGCTTGTCACAAAAGGGGGACGTGGGGACTGGTGGGATTGAAAGCCACCGATGTGGAGTCTCAGGCCACAAGGCGATGCTACCTCCATCCATTCTGGTGTCCAGACCACGGCGTCAGGACTCACGTAAGCACAGCGCGTGACTACAGATGTCTTTGTGTCAAACAGGATCCTCATCCGTCTGAGGCAGGGCGGGAGTAAGCAGGGACTTCCCCCAACCACAAAGAATGAAGCCAGTCGCTTGCTGGCACAAGGACAGGCACAGGGCTGGGCTGAGCTACTTACAGAGGTCTTCTGAGGCAGCGGGGGCAAAGGTGGCCATGGACTCATAGAGGTCCTCGTCACAGCCCGGGTTCAGGGAGCATTTCATGAGCAGGTCTGTGGAGAGGTGGGCCATGCTCTCGTATACGTCGTCGGCTTCCTCCCCTTGCATCAGTTCCTCCTTGATGTGGCTCTTCAGCATGTCCACCGTTTCCTGAAAGAGGAGGCAGGGCCTTCAGGCACATTCACAGGCTGGATTTCTGGGCACAGCCAGGCCGGCAAGCAGCGTTGGTGGCGAGCAGAAGACAGCGGGGCAGGATGGAAATCGTGTGTGCCTGCAGGGAGGTCCCAGAGACTGGGACCTCCCGAGGCTGCTTCTGTTTCAGGAGTGTGTGTGTGTGTGTGTGTGTGTGTGTGTGTGTGTGTGTGTGGTCTGTGTATATCGATGTATGTATACATGGTGCGTGTGTACACAGGTGTGTGTGTGTCTATGTAACAATGCACTGAATAAGGAAGACCGTGGAAGAACTGGTGTGTGTGAACGGTGGGTCTGGAGAATACTGGAAGTACCATGCGCTGCTAAAACGACAGACCCAGCTCTCTCGGAAGAAGTAAGGCCAGCGTGCTCCTTAGAGACAAGGATGGCCAGACTCTGTCTTACAAACTTTGGACATTGCTGTCAGGAGAGACCAGCGCCTGGAGAAGGACATCCTGTTTGGCAAAACGGAGGGGCCGTGAAAAAGAGCAAGGGCCTCAAGGAAATGGACTGGCGCGGGGGCTGCATCGTCAGCTCAGGCATGGGAACCACCGTGAGGACGGCGCAGGACCGCGTCGCTATGACCGGGGCCGACCCAGGGGCACCTAGCAGCCACATGTGTAACAAGACTCTTGCCATTTCCACACGTTTCACATGCACAACTCAGGGGCCTGGGTTATGTTCGTGATGTGTTGCAACCATCAACGAGCTTCAGGTGGCAATGGTGGAACACTCTGGAAATGACTTTTGGTTTTAATCTCCTTATGACTAAACTTTTTAATTAACTTCCATAAGCACAGACTTACCCACTCAAGAGACATTCATTAGAAGGTCAGTGACCCCAGGTGGCGAGTCGTACCATCCTCTCGGGCGCGTCCCATGTGCCTGGGGTCACGCGAGACATTAGCTCCTCCATCACCTCATGTCTACCCTCCCACCACTGCTGAGAAAGACAAACTGCCTTAGTTGACACGTGAGAACACGAAGGCTAAAAAAACCCAAGTCCCTAGCTTACGGGCGCACACCTGTGTTCTGACTTTGCACTACCCGTGGCTCAGGTAGTGGTGCAGCAGTTAAAGCTGCCCGGTGGGGAAAAAGGCATGGCAGTCTGCTCTGTAAAGATGTTTCATCTCGGAAACCCGATGGGGCAGTTCTGCGCAGTCCTCCAGGGTCACTGTGAGTCAGAAGGGACTTGATTCGCAGTGGGTTTGATTTGTGGTGTGATCATACTCTACTGCAGCGGTTCTCAACCTGTGGGTCGCAACCCCTTTAGGGGCCGAACGACCCTTTCACAGGGGTCGCCCAATTCATAACAGTAGCAAAATTACAGTGATGAAGTAGCAACAAAAATAATTTTATGGCTAGGGGGTCACCAACATGAGGAAGTGTATGAAAAGGTTGCAGCAGTAGGAAGGTCGAGAGCCACTGCCCTAGTGGTTTCTCAACGAGGAAATGGCACCAGAGAATGTGCCGCTTACTGATGGGTCACAGCAGAAGTCAAACGGGCTCCACAGGGCTGCAGTTCAGTGGTCTTGCACTTGTGGGCGCACAGAGGCCCCCCAGGAACTCAATACACTAGTCTCGCACTCCCCCCAGCAGGCCTTTCCAGTGTTCCTCCCTCCCTTCACTCGGTGCCTGTTTGGGGATGGCGTGCCCTGAAGTCAAGACTGCCCCTCTGTCCTAGTGCCTCGGGTGTTGGAGCGTAAGGCTGGCGTCTCCGAAGCATCCATACAACCTTTCCTGGTAAGAAACGCTGATATTTCACAACCCTTATTTCAGCATGAACCCACAATTTTTTTCCTGCCCTCCTCACCCTCAAAGAGCTCGCCTGCTAACGACACTCTGTGTCGGTTTCCTGGAGGGGACCAGGGGGCAGCAAGGAAAGGCAGAGCCTCGGGGCGTAGGATTTACTGGTTAGGAAGTCGTGGAAAGAAGCAACAGGACAGCTGGTTGAGGTGGTAAAGGCACATGTCGGGCCAATCGTTTGGCACCAAGGCTAAACATGCATGGCTGAAGGTGATGACTGTCCCAGGCCAAAGACGGCATGAGTACAGGTGAGATCCAGTGAGGACTGAACACACATCTCTATCCTTCCGTTACATGCAGCAAGATACACACGTCCCAGCTTTCGCAACAAACTAGGTTCCAATCTCAACCGACTCCGCCCGCCCTTACTCACGTGGTTACATTCCTATGTGCAGATGGCAAAGGACCGCGAGGAGGAACACGTGAGGTCATGCGTGTGCCCAGCAAGTCAACTCTAAGAGTAGCAGTTATTGCGACGAACACAATCTACCCTCCATACCAAAGACTGGCATGGGAATGAAATGCTGTGTCCTACACGTGTGCGACTCCACAGCACAGCCAAGTAAATATTCCCCACTGTAAGCACTGTGGAGCCCCTTTTCTGCCAGTCATGTGCCATGCAGGGACGCCTGCTATTCTATTCGTTCAAAACACTGGTATGCGCCAGGCTCTGAGAAGGAACCCACGAGAAAGGGTGGCGAGGAGCTACTGGCTTGGGGGTTTTCAAATACAGAGCAGAGAACTAAGTTCCTGGGGAAGTGTGGGTCTCACCCCTGTTCCGAGAGCACAAGACTGGGTGGCACTCATTTCTCTTTTGGGGGACCGGTGGTAGCGACAGAGTCATTCTTACACACCCTCTGTGTACTGTGAAGACAGTAAATCGGGCGGGGGGGGGGGTGCGGCTAGGAAACGCAGCTGCCGCAAAGACAGTGGTGCCAGTACTGGGCACGGCGTCAGAACTAAGCCTGGGGTGAGAGCTGGCTCAGAGAAGGATATCGAAGTCAGGAACCATGGAGGACCTGGGGTCCCAAACTGGATGTGCAAGCATGCTGGGATATCCAAGGTCAGACCCAGCAGAGGGGCTGAAAGAGGCCGAGCCTCACATCCAGCCTCCTTGATGCCTCATATACTGAGCATGATAGTATCATCCGCTTTGGAAGGAATCGATCCTAACACAGCCCAGCGGTGTTCGAGATACCCGGAGCCCCTGGCCACGGGGTCTTGACGGTGGATGGAGACAAGATGAAGAAATCAGCGTGGACCTTTAGCAGAATCACTCTAGCGAGGTCTCTGTAAATCAGTGGTCCTCAACCTTCCTAATGCGGCGACCCTTTCATACATTTCATGTTATGGTGACCTCCCAAACCAAAAAATTATTTTCGTTGCTACTTCATCACTGTCATTTTGTTGCTGTTATGAATTGGGACCATCCCTGTGAAAGGGTCCTTCGACCCCTAAGGGTTGAGAACCGCTGCTGCAAATGCTTTGAGAGTAACCCTCAGTACTTTCCCCAATGATTAGGTTTTACCCTCAAGCCAACCCTATGAGTAAAACCAGCATGATCTTCCCTGCAGGTTAGGAAACAGTAGCTTAGCGAGTTTCCGAAAGTCATGTAACTAACGTGTTGGTGCAGAGAGATTCGAACCCAGGTCCATCTGGCTCCTATGTGAACCTCATGTGTACAGTAGGCAGCCACAAGAGGCACCTGAGGACATCCTGGACATGAAATCTGGCCACATCCTTGGTGAAAAGGTAGCCCGAGGGACGCCCTGCACACTCCCCAGGGTGGGGCCATTCCCACCTTGACCTTACCACATACTCGTCGATGAACTGCCGCAGGTCCCTGAAGCCATGCTTCTCAGCGATGGTGTTGGGGTAGTGCCCATGCTTGTTGGCCACACTGTATGCCTGGAGGGCTCCCGGGCAGGTGAGCAGCAAGGCGGTGAGGTTCTTCAAGCCATACTTGGCAGCAAAATGCAACAAGGTGGGAAGCTCCTCATCCCTCTGATCTGAAAAAAAATGTCAAGGAAAGTGAAATGGATGGGCAACCCTCTCACTCGTTTTTGTTTGCAGAGACAAAGCTGTCAAGCCAGCATAGCACCTGGTAGACAATCAATCGCTGCTTGTTGGTTGGCTGACCAGCCATTAGACAGTTTCCATGGAGGCACTGCTGAAGATCACATCCTCGATGGCAAAGGAGATGGTATTTTAATTAATTAGCAAATCTAAGCATTGACATCCTACCTTCTTCCTCCAAAAGGATCCAGGAATCCTGAGAATATATTATTAATAGAAAATGTGCTGACGTTCTAAGCTCTTAAGTGAAAACCACAATGTCCAACAAGAGTCTTGCTTTGACGGTCCCTGCAGAGGTCAGAGCACGCAAACATTCTTGCTCCATGCTTATGAAAAGAAACAAGTTCATCTCGTAGCTCCTCTCTCCAATGTCAAAAAGATATGCTAAATGATCCTACGTATGTTAATCTTTCTGAAGCCTTTAGATTTGAACCAAAAATATTTACAGACAAATCTCAAGAGACCTGGGAGGATCAAACAAGGCAGTGTCACTGAAGTCCTTTGCTGGGAGAGGTGTTGAATGCTCTGGGAAGCAAAGAACTCCTGAGAATCATGGGATACCTAGTGCTGGCCAGGTAAACTTGACCAAGAAAACACACCTGTGCTATAAAGGTGGCGGAAAAATCTCCCAAGTCCCATAAAGGTTTATTTCTAAGACCAATAATGATAGATAGATTGATTGATTGACTGATTTGTTTGACAAGGCCAGTTTCCTAGATAGGGTCACCAAGACAAAGGATCTAAGGCAGTGGTTCTCAACCTTCCTAACGTTGCGACCCTTTAATATAGTTAGTTCCTCATGTTGTGGTGACCCCAACCATAACATTATTTTCATTGCTACTTCATGACTGTCATTTTGCTACTGTTATGAATCAGGCAACCCCAGTGAAAGGGTCATTCAACCCGAAAAGGTGGCGCGACCCACAGGTTGAGAACCGCTGCTCTAAAGGTGTCCCCTGGGCCCTTGGATGTCAGGCTATGACATGCTTTCTCCTGAATCCCAAGCTTAAGAATAGAGATTATCATCTTCTGCGATGATGCACGGGCATTCCACAGCAGGAAAACGGAGTGCAGCGACCAGAAAGTCCCCAGGGAAGGGTTAGAAGGGAAGGAAGCTTCTTTGTCATGTTTGCCTTAGGTTATGAATGCAGGCACAGAGGCGGACGGTCACCAGAGCCTTGGGAAGCGTCCGTGCAGTGTAGCCACAGCACAAAGGGCAGCATGTCCACGGAAGCCCCATGACAGGCATCTTGTCCAGAGAACCAGGCCTCTCCCCGTTCCCAGCATGCCCTGTTTCCACAAGGGGAAGTGCTCTCAAACAAGCATCTGTTCAGAGCCCACAGTGAGCCTGACACACCCCGGCATTGTCTCAGTCTTCAAGTGAGCTCACAGCCAACCAGCCAGACCGACAATGCCGAGGACTGGGGACACCAAAGAGCCTGCGGCTGGAGGCCTACGAGAGGAGGATGAACCCTACCAAAGACTTCGAGAAAGCCTCCCGGAAAAAGCACTGCCTACGCTGAGACGAGAGCCGGATGAAGGTGACCAGGGAGGGGGACAGATACTGCACTTCCATGAGTGGGGCAGCAGGAGGCAGGGCAGCATTTCCCTGAGGCCCTTTCCATGGAAGATAGAAAGACTAGAGAGAGGGACTAGGGAGGGGTGAGGCCCACCGGGAAGGGCTTTTCAACAGGTTTAGCGAGGTGGACTGACTAGAGAGCAAGTGGGAACCAAGAGGCTTTCCGGCTAAGAGGTCAAATACTGAGATTTGCATTTGAGACGCTTCTCTGGCTACAGGAGACCAGCAGAAGCTAAGTGTGTGGGATGACGAGATGCTGCAGCCAACAGGCTGCCACCAGCCCCCTGGGGGTTCCTGAGGTTTGGCTGTCAGCTCACTTGTCATCACGTCCTCCTCTTCCAATTGGCTGATTCCAAAGAGGTGCAGCCCGCTGGCAGGGATGTTGTTCTTCAGGGACTCGGTGAGCAGTTTATCGAGCGTCTCCGTGTTGTAGGGCACAATTTTGAAGGCCTGAATGAAAAAGCCAAGATGGTCGGCTGTGAAGTCCACAGAGCTGCCCCCACTGACATTAGAGGGAGACGCTCCCACCGGCGAGCACCCAGCAATCCGGGTGTCCGCTCCTTGCCCTTACCTGGCACATGAACTCCACGGGGTTTGCGGCACTGGACAACAAATTGCCAATTTCTTCCATGTCAGTATAATAGCTGACAGTGGCTTCACACACCACGAAGTCCCGGGAATATACCTTCAGAGAAACCTTCCCTGACGAAAAGTCTGAACAGAAGAGGAAAAATAAATACCATTAAAATGAGGTACACGGTGAGCTGGGGGCCAGGAAGCTGCTGACATGGTTTACAAACAACGAATACCTAAGCAAGCAGAGCAGTGGCAAGAGGAGGAGCATACAGAGTTATCTCTGAGGCCAGATCACCTGGATGTGGACAACGACTATATACTGAGAGCCCAGCGGGTGGCTGAGGCAGAGAGGGGGCAACAGACTTGGAAACACAGCTCTGATCCCTTAGCTCCATTCTCCGCCATCTTTCCCTAAGTGTGTGATGGGCTGACTGCGCTGGACCCTGAGCAGGACGTAGGTGGGACAACCATCCATCAGATCCATGCTTTTTCTACATAGTACTGCTTAGGATAAGACTGAAAAAAAAAGTTCTGGAGGACATCGGAAGTACCATGAACTTCCAAAAGAGCAAACAAATATGTCTTGGAACAAGTGCCGCCAGAATGCTCCTTAGGAGCAAGGATGTCTTTGGCACTTGGCACGTATCACCAGGAGAGGCGGGTTTCTGGAAGTAAACAGAGGAGCAGTGAAAAAGAGGAAGGTCTTCAAGGGGGATCGACACAGCGGCTGCAGCAATGGGCCCGAGTCACAGAACCTTGTGAGGATGACGCAGGCCCAGGCGGCATTTCCTTCTCTTGTGCATTGTTTCAAGTTGGAACCAACTTGACAGCACCTAAAAACAACAGCCCAACTCCTGAAATAAACTGTTGTCAAAAAAAGACTCAAAAAAGTTAAGCTCATCAATTAAAAAAATTTTTTAATTGAGCAAATGATGACACACAGGGAACATGAAAAGAAAGTCATAAAGGTGGAAAGAAATAAAGCTTAGAAAACATGGCTTCAACTACAAAGCCCACGTGGAAGCAGCACACCAGTCTGTGTGATCACAAGGTGTCGATAGGATCAGGTATCAGGCATCAAAGAATAAAACAGCATGCCATTGTGAAGGAGGAGGAGTACGGATTGGGAACCAAAGCCCATCTGTAAGCAACTGGACATCCCCTTACAGAAGGGTCATGGGGAGGAGATGGGCCAGTCAGGGTGCAGTGTAGCAACCATGAAACATACAACTTTCCTCTAGTTCCTAAATGCTTCCTCCCCGCCACCCCCACTATCATGATGCCAATTCTACCTTACAAATCTGACTAGACCAGAGGATGTACACTGGTACAGATAGGAACTGGAAACAGGGAATCAAGGACGGATGATCCCTTCAGGACCAGTGGTGAGAGTGGTGGTATCGGGAGGGTGACGGAGGATGGGGTAGAGAGGGGGAACTGATTATAAGGATCTACATATAACCTCCTCCCTGGGGGACTAACAGCAGAAAAGTAGGTGCAGGGAGATGTCATACAGTGTAAGAAATGACAAAATAATAATTTATAAATTATCAAAAGTTCATGAGGGAGAGGGGAGCAGGAAGGGAGGGGGGATATGAGGAGCTGATGCCAGGGACTTACGTGGAGAGCAGATGTTTTGAGAATGATGAGGGCAATGAATGTACAAATGTGCTTTACACAATTGATGTACGGATTGTGATAAGAGTTGGATGAGCCCCCAATAAAATGATTTTTAAAAATGGCTTCAAGAAGAGAAGGGAGAGATGCTTAAGAATGGGTGGGGGGGACACAAGAACCATGTCTGTGGATCTACACACGTGTGTTCCATCCTAATGCTAAAGAAGTTCATTGGGTTGTGAGGAGCAGGTGATTAACCAAGGAGGTGGCTTGGGGTTTGGGGGGAAGGGAGAGGTAAGTAGGCCAGTACATGGAGTTCGCCGAGGTCATGGGGCCTGCGATTTCATTTTCAAAGGCATTTCATCAGTTCTATGCACTACTGTACTTTAGAGCCTCCTCGCTACCCAGGAAGGAAAGTTCCGTGGGGCCAGAAGGTGGGAGGGATCCTAGATGGTGGGCGTGGTGTTTCGGCCTCGGTGGGCCAGTGGAACAGATCCACTCGCTCCGCTGCTCTCCCGACTACGTGCTCAGCCTGAGGCAGGATTGTACACCACCACAGGAAGGGGTTTTGTGGGGGAAAGAGAAGAAATTAAAAATACACCAACCACAAAGATTCAATTCACAAAAGAGGAAATGCGGCAAGTTGAGAACATGGGGGGAAAAAAACATTCAACCTCACTAGTAATCAAAGAAATGCAAATTAGAACAATGAACTACTTTTTTTTTTAATTGTCAAATTAGCAAAAAATAAAATACTTAACATCATCACCATCCCAAGCACTGGTGACGACAGAGGAGAGACGTTTGATGAGAGTATTGTTTCAGAAAGCCATGGAGCCCTATTTTCCAAGAACTTTGCCAGTGATTCCCCCTTTCAAGGTTTCCATCCCAAGGGAAGAAGACCAAATGCAAAAGGAAACTGAACATTCCCCCACACCCCACCCCACTATCACGACCCCAGCAACACCTTAAAAATCTGGCTAGACTGGAGCATGTACACCAGTACAGATCAGAGCTGGAAACACAGGGGATCCAGGACAGATAGACCCCTCAGGAACACTATTAGGAGTAGCAATACCAGGAGCGTAGGGGGAAGTTGTGGGGAGAAAGGGGGAACGGATCACAATGACTGACATATAACCGCCCCTCCCACTGACCCCGCCAAAGGAGATGAACAGTAACATGGGTGAAGGAAGACAGGGTCAGTCCAAGATATGAAAATAATAATAATTTATAAATTATCAAGGATTCATGACAGAGGGAGGGAGGGTTGGTGGGGAAGGGATGGACAAAATGAGGAGCTGCCACCAAGGGCTGAATTAGAAAGAAGATGTTTTGAAAAGGATGATGGCAACATATGTACAAATGTGCTTGACACAATGGATGCATGGATTGTTATGAGAGCTATAAGAGCCCCCAATAGAATGATTTTTAAAATAAATAGAAAACCAAACTTTATGCAGAGAGAGATGCTCATTATTACCATCATCGGAATGGATAAGAACACCAGAAATTACACACAGACACATACTGAAGAAATGAAAAATGGCAAACGGCTACTTCTAAGCAATGGAGGCTTTAGAGTGTAAGACACAGGTGGCACCATTGGGGAGGAGCTCGGTCCTTTATGGCACGTCCACAAAATGGGTTACCCCACAACCACGAAGCATCTCCTCGTAAAAGAAACCAGCCCTGATGGAACCGTGCACTGTGAATTGGGCTGCGAGGTCAGCCCTCTAACTCTGCAGCCACTCCTCACGAGAAAGATGGAGGTACTCTGATCCCATAAAGACTGGCCTTCTCAGAAACCCGGAGGAGCGGTGGTACCCCACCCTGTAAAGGTCCCCGTGAGTCAGAGCGGACTTGAAGGCAGCGAGCTGGAAAAGAGTATTTACGAAAGGGAAAATTCTCACCATGTACCACCAGGTAACAAACGAGGTCAACCAGAAAGTCTGCAGCCGTCCACAGAGATGGAAACAGACAGGAAACCATTGATTTCCTTTGCAGGGAGGGGGGATGTGAGGAATTTTCTGTTTACTGCTTACTTTCCAGCTACTGTGTTATTCAAATTTTCTGCATTGAGCTTACATTAGTTCTGAAATTTTTGTTAAAATTATGTATGGACTGGAAAGTTGTAGGTCCTTATGATGACGTGAATGCTGACGTGGCGGGGAAGGAATCAGCAACGCCTAGACTATACACAGAAAAACAGAATACAACGGAGCAGATAACGTAACCACCTGACCAAGGCAGGTAGGCCCCTGTAAAATGACTCGTCCGCCACGTCTCTCATTTCAAAAGCATTTTAGTATATTGACTTTATCATCGGAAACACGTGCATCTGCCAAGTCCTTGACCATCCTACACGAATGCTTCTGCAACTTCCCTTTGATCTCCATAGAACGTGAGAGCCAAGCCCCAAGGCAGGTGTTGCTGTGTTCTCAGGGCTGGGGGGGGGGGGCCACGGGAAAGGAAAGAGCAAGCGAGAGGGAGCAGCTTTGTCAACACCAAGGCTGATCTCCAGAGATCAACAGAGCCACTCACTGGGTGCCTTCAACGAGACGGTGTACTCATTCTCCAGCTTGGCTTCCACCCATGTCGACGGAGAACCCTCGCGAGAAAATTCTGCTTCCGTCGTCACTCTCTCGTCCAACTTACATCTCACGATTATGTAGAGCGTGGTTTCTGCCTGGAACGGGAGAGCAGTCAGTGTCCCCTCCGCTCCCGGATTCCCTCTGAGGGTGCTGGGCCTGGGGCCCGAGACCCACGTGTGGGTTCCACCGTCCAGGGGTCTTCTACCCTTCCCACCGAGACACTTTCCCATCCTCACCTCACCCCACTCCCGGTCTCGAGAGGGAACATTTATAAACCTCTCGACACCCGAATGGAGTCTTTTTTAATCTGCTGAATCTACTAAGAAGAAAACACGGAGGCTTGTATTTTGCATGGCTCTGTATTAAGTTTTTATAGCAATTCTACAGGGCTTCCTGATAATATTAAAGTATTTTATAAAGGCATTGATCCATGGCAGAATGTGGGGGGGGGGGAAGAAAGCACTTGACTCCTGCTAGGAGCACTATTCGAGACTAACGAGTCTTGCACCTCCAAGAGCAATCTAGGCAGCTCCTTGCCACGGAGCAGCCAGCGTGTCAGAAATGCAGAAGGTCAGGCCCCGCCCAGGCCTGCTGAGAACAAGCTCGGGTCCCAGGTCTGCCCCTGAACAAGGTCCCCAGGTTATCTTTACAATACAGTGCACTGTGGTTTGGAAGCAAGTTTACAGAGCAAATTCGTTTCCCATCCGACCGTTTACACATTACTGGCGATCCGCTCCAACATAGCAATGCTTGCCCCGCTTCCTCCCTGTGTCACCCATTTCCATTTGTCCCCTTTCCCTCCCCTGCCTGCCTGCCTTCGAATGCTGTCTCTGCCTTTGGTCGTTAGCAGGCAGACGCTCCTCCCAAGCTAACTCTGAGCGCACCCTGGGGGTGTGCGGGGGAAGGTCAGAGACGCTCTCTTGGCCTGGCCCTTTCCATTCTTTTTGGCTGAACAAAAAGAACTTCCTGCAGAATTCGTTTTCGCCAGGACTTGAAGACACCAGGCCACTGGACTGCTTTCCCTTGCTTTGGGCTTCTCTGGCCGGGTCTGCCAAATGGATTGTTTTTGCTTTCTTGTGCTGCCTCAGCTCCAAACGGTCTTCTCCATTCTGCACGGCACACCTTCCTCCCTCCCTGGAGCAGTGGGGGTTCAAAGCACTCACCTTTGGTTGTCAGGCAAGTGCTTAACCACAGCACCGCCAGCGCTCCTGGTAAGGAGGGACAGACCGCCCCCCCCTTGCGCTGCCATCTAGTTGACTGTACGTAACTCATTAGCAACCCCATAGGGTTTCTGAGACTGGAGCTCTGCACCGAGGCAGACAGCTACCTCAACTTTCTTCCAGGGAGCGGCAGGTGGGTTTGCACTACCGGTCCTGCAGGCAGTGGCCCCAGTGCCTGACTCGCAGCTGCACAGGAAAGCGGGGCGCTTTCTGGCCCTCGCTGACCTCCAGATGGTCATCCTAAGATTCTGCCCTCATACCCTCACAGTCGTCCTTCCTGACAGGCACGGGAGGAAGGGCTGGCCAGCGGGGACTTGACTCCAGGTGGAGGGAGGCTGGTGAGGCTGGGAGTGGGCAGGTCTGTGGCGTCACCACTCCGGATGCAGGTCAAGCCGGGATCCGCCTGCCGCTTCTCCCAGGAATCTTAGGAGGCCAGACAGGAGTGGCTCTCCTCTCCTGGCAGTCTGGACCCGGTTCTAGAGCTTCAGTTCGCAGGCACTTGGTTTGTGGAAGGCTGCGTGGTTCGTGGTGGGAGTCCTAACTCCATGAAGCGTCCACCATAAACCCAGGCCCCGTTTCAGTGGGTTCTGACCATCAACCAGCGATGTGGCAGCCTTTGCCTTGGGCACGGTGTGCGCATTATTACAGGAGATGACAGACCGGGGAAGGGCAGCCTTACTCTCAGGTTTACAGGGCAAATTGGGAACCAACCTACGGGCTAGGCCTCAGGGCCACATGGTCATGAGACAAGCCCAACCACCATGTAGACAGATGGATGAGGGCCCAGAATCAATCCTGCAAACCTTCCTAACCGGCTTGTTTACAAATTCCAATCACGTTTGCCACTTCTGTCCCTCCACCTTCAATAGCAACGAGCTGTCACCAAAGCATGCTTTCGTGGTGAGTCCCTTCATTTCCCAGAGTCCATAATTTTAAAAATTCTCTTCAGCCCAAACCAACCCAGTCTATGCATCAAGCCCAGCCCAAAGCATTCATTTGTAAACCCATGTAGGAAGGCCTTGTCTGCACCCCGTGCCTTCACGCTGAAGAAAACTGCTCCCAACTACAGGGAGGGAGGCCAGCATTTCCAGGGTCCACCGCTCCACTCCCTGCTCGGATTTAAGTTTGCCACGTGCAGTGGGCAGTCTACGTCTGCTCTGAACTGGTCGAAGCACCACACCATTCTCCTCAGGCGAGGAAGGACAACGGAAAAAACTAGGAACACTCCAGTGGGAGTGAAGGGACAGTCGTGGCATTAGCTGATCCGTCGCATTCAAGTCATCTGCTAGGCCACAGTCCTCCCTGAAAGTTTCAGTGGCACGAGACCGATGCCTCTATCTGACCCCTGTAACGGGTAACACTGGCCATCAAGTCTCACCCATCAGGCTGCAGGGCACTCAGCAATGGCTGGTTCATGGGAAGCAATCGCTTAGGGTCCCCGCATCTCCTTCCTTACAGAGCTAGGGAAGCCGGGATGGCTACCAGGAATCCAGCGTGGAAAGGCTAGCAGGGACAGATCCAGGCCTCCAACTCCAGAGTTGGTACAAGTGTCTAGTCGTGCTTTGGACCTGCTGGTCTCCCACCTATATTCTTTGCTCCATGAAGGGGGTGCGGGGAACCTCTCAGTTAAATGACAGGGGGAACCTCTCAGTTAAAGGACAGCAACCCTCCTGGTCCCATCTCTCTCTGACTGGAAGGAGCTGAATATGTCCCAGGTCCAGGTGATGGGGTTCCAGGCAAGTAGCACACAGGTGAGGCCTCAAGGGAAGGCTGCGTGCAACCTGAAAACCCCACTCCTTGTGCTTAAAGACCCTGTGTGGTCAAAAGCCTCCCGCTCGGATGGGTCTCTGCCAGGGCCCCAGAATGCCTACCCCACAGCGGATGCGGTCTGGCTGCACCACCATCAGGTTCCCAGACGGATTCTCCAGCCGCAGGTTCTGCTGCTTCGGGCAGGGAAGGACCTTGTCGTCCTCAGTCTCAGTGTCGGTCACTGAGTCACAGCCAGAATCTGTGAAAGAAAGGACGCTCCAATTGAGAACAGAAGAGAAGAATGGGCACGCGTGTTTCGTCCCAGAAGAGGCCCAAGCATCACCCAACAGGAAGTGGGCTGGAACGGCAATCAACTGGAAGTGGAAGAGAGTGACTCGGGAATTCATTAAAGGGGACCTAATGAGGAAATAGGAGCCCTGGCGGAGTGGTTACACACTGGGCTGCTAACTGCAGGGTCAGCAGTTTGAAACCACCAGCTGCTCCAAGGGAGAAAGACGGGGCTTTCGACTGCCAGAAAGAGTTGCAGTCTTGGCATGACCAAATAATAATAATGCATAAATTATCAAGGGTTCAAGAGGAAGGGGAGAGTGGGGAGGGAGGGGAAAAACGAGGAGCTGATACCAAGGGCTCAAGTAGAAAGCAAATGTTTTGAGAATGATGATGGCAACAAATGTACAAATGTGCTTGACACAATGGATGGATGGATTATGATAAGAGTTGTAAGAGCCCCCAATAAAATGATTTTTTTTAAAAGAAAGGAGTTCCACAAAAAAACCATCTCATTGTAAATGAGAGTGAGTGCAGAGTGGAGACCCAAAGCCCATCTGTAGGCAACTGGACAGCCCTTACTGAAGGGTCCAAGGAAAGAGACAAGCCAGTCAGGTTACAGGGTAGCAACGATGAAACATACAACTTTCCTCTAGTTCTTAATTGCTTCCCCCCCCCATCATGATCCCAATTCTACCTTATAAGTCTGGCTAGACCAGAGGATGTACACTGGTACAGATAGGAAATGGAAACACAGGGAATCCAGGACGGATGATCCCTTCAGGACCAGTGGTAAGAGTGGCGATACCAGGAGGGTGAAGGAAAGGTGGGATAGAAAGGGGGAACCGATTACAAGGATCTACATATAACCTCCTCTCTGCGGGATGGACAAAAGAAAAGTGGGTGAAGAGAGATGTTGGACAGTGTAAGATATGACAAAATAATAATTTATAAATTATCGAGGGTTCATGAGGGAGGGGGGAACGGGAAGGGAGTGGGAAAATGAGGAGCTGCTATCAAGGACTCAAGTAGAAAGAAAATGTTTTGAGAATATGATACATGTACAAATGCTTGACACAATGGATGGATGGGTGGATGGATGGATGGATTTATGGATGGATGGATGGATGGATGGATGGATGGATGGATAGATGGATGGATGGATGGTGATAAGAATTGTATGAGCCCCCAATAAAATGATTTTAAAAAAATAAAGGCGTTCCAGTCTTGGAAACTCATGAGAACAGCTCTACCCTGCCCTACAGGGCTGCTGAGTCAGCAGTGAATCAGTGGCAGTGTTTGAGGAAAACTCAACTGCTGTATAGGCTGTAAGACAGGGTGATAGCAAGACTGACTGGTGGGGAGGAAGGCCAAGAACTGAGGCAGGCGGCTGTCTCAGGCTAACAAGCCATCGCCAATTAATAAACTTCTGGAAGCCTGGCCTCCAGGTTTTC
This sequence comes from Tenrec ecaudatus, assembly GCF_050624435.1. Classification (NCBI taxonomy): domain Eukaryota; kingdom Metazoa; phylum Chordata; class Mammalia; order Afrosoricida; family Tenrecidae; genus Tenrec; species Tenrec ecaudatus. The sequence goes on from NC_134545.1 coordinate 81,277,759, forward strand.
CCGACTGGTGATTGTACACACAGGAGACCCTTTTCCACATTGGAGCTGTGGTAGTCAGGTTTTCTGTGCCAACATGGCTCCCATAGGAACATGTGGGCGGAATTTAGACTGTCAGTCAGGTTGCAGCTTGATTGGCGGGTGAATGACATAAATGGCTTTCTGAGTCCTTCTGAGATGGGCCTCTCTCTTTCTCTGTCTCCCTGGGGTCGGGCCATACACACTCTCTCCCTCTGCTTTCACCTTCCCGTTGACAAGCCACGTGGAACCACGCCGAGACCTGCTAGAGCCCTGGAAGTGCTTCCACTGCCACTGGATCCACAAGACGTTGCACCCACTGGCTGTGATCTTCCTGAGTGTTACATCATTGCAGGTGCTGCATTAGTCTAAAGGGGAATTTATGGACTAGTATCGGACTTATGGGTTACGGACTTGATCTGGACTGGGCGGGGATGTTTTCTTAATACGCAATTGCTCTTTGACATAGAGCTCTTACACACACGAGTGCCTCTGGATTTGTTACTCTAGTCAACCCAGCCTAACCCAGGAGCTGGCTAGATTTTGAGTATGTAGTTTTCAAATGGCTCCGATTTATAGTGAAAGCCATAAATCCATTTTGAGTCGCCACATAAATTGAGTTCTGCCTGACCACTGACCAGCAGTGTCAAAGCTTTGCCCTCAGACAGTATATTTTCTCTGACTGCCCCAGCCAGCCCTGGGAGCAGCAGTCTCACTCTCATGGACTTGCCTAGGCCTGCCCTTGATGGAAAGTGGGCATCCAGGCCACAGGGTTGGAGTTATATCCCTACCAAGATGGTCGGATGGCCCCAGAACCAATTCTGTAAACTTTTCTAATCTGCAATCATGTATATTATCTCAGTCATGGTCTCCTTCCGGTTTCTGTAGGCCCCCTTATAACCGTGATGAGTTGATCTGCCCCCCAAGCATGATGTTACAATTCCCTTTGTTTTCCACGTTCTACATAAGTAGCCAGGTGGCTGTGAACGCTTCAGATGCCATGGTTACCTCATTTGATGGTGTCCCTCTTCCAGTTGACTTCCGTTTCTGTCTCTGTCCTGTTTAAGACTTACTAAAGAGGTCTTGATAGAATGCATCTGAAGTCCATCTAGTTAAAGGTCATCCCCTGAACATTAAATAAAACCTGTGCTGTGCAGGAAGCCATGAGACCCTGAGGTCATGACTGGCCAATGCATTCCTGCTGGGAGCGACAATGAACAGAAACCATTTCCAACAACCCTGAGATCAGCTCAGCGGAGTCCCACATGTCACTGAGGGAGCAGAAAGCCTCTAGTGGGTTTCAACCGCCAGCCTAGTAGCTAGCAACCCACTACACAACCCACTATGCCACTAGAGCCCCTTCCCCCTAAGGTCCCTTCGAAAGTGATAGGCAAAGGCTAGCACCTAGAACCCAGGGCGTGCCAGGGGAGAGGTGGAGTTCCCATAATCATGAATGCGGAGGTAGGAAGCAGGGCTGAAGGCCACCTACTGCTGTCGCTGTGAATCCTGAACCTCCCCGTATCTTGTTCAGGCCAGAGGAGGGGATGGTGTTTCTTTCCTCAGTCACACAGTTTAGAAGCCAACCGCTTCAGGCGGGGTCTTGTCCTCAGCCTGGCACCTGGCTCTGACAAGAGTGTCGGAGTGTGAAGGGCCCCGGGGCACATACTGCTGCTGCACTTGCTTGACCTTTCCGTGGTTTCTCTCAAGACACACCGTCCCAGAAAGCCTGGCGGAGTACAGGCAGGTCCTGACATTGTTGGCTGGACAGGAACCCAGCAGAATCCGGTGCTGGGAGAGAGGACAAGGACTGGGAGTTGCAGGGACGGTGCGAGTTCTGAGCCGGGCACCCGAGCTATCAGTGTCCTCACCGTCTCCCTCCTCCCCAGTTCTTCAGGCTCGCTACAGTAGTCTCCCCATCACCTGCGTCTCGAAGGTAAGTGAACTCACCTGCCGCTTTCCTTGCCTCCGCTGCCTTGCCCACTCGCTTCCCTCTCTGAGATCACTGCTAAAACGGTCAGTCCATTCGTACAGAGATGGACGTGCCACCCAAGCAACTGCTCCCCAACACGGGCGTCCCAAAGGGACCCCCAAAGCCAAAAAGACCAGGAATAATGAATATTCCTCTTATCCTTCCTGATTACAGAATGTTACATCAAGTTTCAATGTCTTCATATCAGATGGCTGGCTATCCCTTTTTGTTTGTTTGTGTGTTTGTTTGTTTCTAAAGCTCATCCTAGAACAGAAAATAACCTCAACAGCTCAAAACTTTCCATCAGAAAAACAACAACTTTCAATCAGTTAGTGTGTTAGTCTGGGTTAAACAAATCAAGAAAGAGCTTTATATAACGGGTAATTGTATATTTGAGAAAGCATCCCAGCCTAGTCCAGATCAAGTCCATAAGTTCGACACTAGCCCTTATGCTCGATACCAGTCTGTAAATTCCACTACAGACTCACACAACATATGCAGTGATGACGCTGAATGCAGGAAGCTCAGAGGCCGGCAGGTGGAAAGTCTCGTGAATCCAGTGGTGGTAGAAGCATCTCAGGGCTGGCAGGGGTCTCCACGTGTCTCCTCCATCTCCAAGGCTCTGGCTCTATCAGCGTAGCTCCATGTGGCTTGTCAACAGGAATGACTCCTAGGGAGAGTGTGTGTGTGTCCCGCCTCCAGTGAGCAATTTATCTCCGTAGGGCCTTCAAATTGCGACCTGAGTGACAGGTTAAACTCCACCCCTTCACTCTTAATCTTCTTAAATTGACACCTGACTGTGTCACAGCCAGTTACTTAAAACAAAAATGCCCTTTCCTGGCAACTCCTCCATGCTCCCGAGTTAAAGATTATCCAGAATGAAAGAAGTAACAATAACCAATTCCTAGTAATTGTCCATTTTATTACACAAATGTGATTTTCTTGGGATTGGCCCAAAGAGCTGTCTTCCATTGCTTCAAAAGATAAAAACCCTTTATTTCTCCCAAATCACTGACCCACTAGTCCACTGGCCAAAGGGTCAACGCTCTAGAGAAAATAACCAAGAACAGAGAAAACGGAAATGAACCAAGTGAGACAGGAAGGATAGCTACAGCCCTGACACAGAATTTTATAAATGGATTGTTGTTGTTTTTTAATTTCCATATAACTTTTATAGAAAAATATAAATGTTCTTCAAATAAGTAGAAACCTGATTAAACCAACAGCCATGAAGGGAAGCGGGGGGGGGGGTCGCTCCTCAGTTTTCAAATGAAATTTAGAAGTCGTACAGCACCCATTCTGTAATGAAGTCTCTGTAATACTCTCTCTCTTTCTGCCTAGGAAAGCTCCATTGTGCAAGTATTCTGTGTAGTGAACTTTAAATAAGGACTTGTAGTCCTGTTTATATCAAGGTTAGAAAAAAGGATAAACAAGGGACAGAGCGGTGACTGTAACAGAGAGTCCAAACGGAAACTTTCGTTTCCATAAAGACTTGCTATGGGAGGATATAACATTAAAAATACGTACAAAATGAAAGATGGTTTGGCAAGAGAGACCACTCAGCAGATGGTGCTGGAAAAACCTCACCTATGGGGGCGGGGGAACAATCTTGACACTTCCCAACTGCACACCCAAAAAATAACAGACCAAAAATAATCCTACTACTTTAGGTGGATTAAAAATGAAAAAATAAAAACAGTTAAAAATTAAAGACATTAAATAAATAAATAAGTTTAAAAAATTAAAGACATGAAGATATGAGTGAACATTTTATCATTTGGGAGGAGATTTGTCCGTCTTCAACAACCTAAAAGACCTGTTCTCCTTCAAGCACAATCTAGACAATCAATAGACTAGACAGCCAGAATGTACAACTTTCATAGAGAACAACAAACTTAAATGAAATTATTCAGAATCCCCAAAAGATGGAAATAAGCACAATGTCTGTCAACTGACGAACAGGTAAGTTAAATGTGTTATGTCCATAGAATGGACTATTATTTAGGGAGAAAAAGAGAACTGGAGAGCTGGTATATGCTACAATACAGCATGTAGAAAACATGCTCAGTGGGGAAAAACCATGGAGATATATTACAGGGTTCCACTTATATGAAGTGGCTAGAGTAGACAGTCGGCTCGTGGCATCTCAGGGCTGGGGCTAAGTGGGGCGCAACCAGCAGAAGGGGCAATGACTTAAAGGATGGGGTCTCTCTTTTGAGGTTAAAATACAAGGGAGCTTAGAAAATTCATGGAAAATAGAATTAAAGGAATGGAATTTTTCCCAAAAGTTTCTGAAGCCTCCTCATATTCTAAAATTTGTTGTGGGGATGGCTACATACATTTGTAAATATACAAAGTCTTTGAAGTATGTGCTTTGCATGAGTGAATTATGAGACATGAATTGTATCTTAATAAAGCTGTTACTCAATATAATCAATAACAACTCATAAATGGTTAAAACTTAGGAATAAGTAGGACAAAGGATTAATCTCAATCATATATGTACAGATCACGGAACCTTCTAAGAATACACACAAAGTCTGTTAAGTAGACATTTCAAAAAAAATACAAATTAATTTCCCTCCAAAATGGCTTGATCATGCCATCTCACTAATCATCAGAGACAAGTGGACAAAAATAACATGGCTCGTGGGCGTTGCCCCTCTCCGGTGTGCTGCTGGACGGGACGGGAGGGAGGGGAGGGAAGGGGAGGCAGGCACGTTCAGTCAACAGCGGATAAAGGACAAGCTGTCAAGATGCTTCTGGAAAGCTGTGTGGCCACATGGAGAGCATAAGGAAGCCATTAAAATCTTCATACATTTTGCCATGGACTTCTACTTCCAAAACTCTCTCACACCAAGGAGAATGAATGTGTGAAATGCAGACAAACATAATAAATCTGCATGTCGACTGAGTCGCTGTTTAATAAGTAAAGAAGCAACCTAAACATCTGATAAGAATTTTAAAGGGTCCTTTTCAGAGGTTTTTGAGTAAAAGACTGGAAAGCTTGTCATAGCAGGTTAAGCTAGAAAAGCAAGACGTAACATGGTATTGTTTGCACTACCTCAATTATGTACAGATCTTTCTACTCTACATATATATTTGCTCTCCTCTCCTCCTCGCCCCCTTCCTCGTGCTCTCTCCGGCTCTTGGATGTTCTGGCATACTTTGCACAGCGAGGAAGCAGTCCTTTTGATAATGAAGGTGATTGTGAAGAGGGTAGCACCAACTTCATCTCCGGGCTCATCGTTTGACCAGCGAGCACAGATGCCGTGCGAGAGACAGATCCCAACAGCGCAGTAATTGGCACCATTCCAGATACAAACCATTCCTCCCAGCAAGCCCATTTGTTTAGTCACCTTTGATAGCCACCGGCAGGAAGTCAGGACATCTCTCCTAATGCAGCACAATTCTACTGATGCGGATTGTGGCAAAAAAGCCACCACAGTCTCGCCCACTGGGAGAATCCAACCACTGCAGCAGCTTCAGAGTTGCCGTGGAAGGAAATGCCAAAGCAGAAGTAAAGCGGGGCTGGCTACACAGCCCACATGGAAGAAGCCCACCAGCCTGTGTGACCACGAGGTGTCGAAGAGATCAGGCATCAAAAAACAAAAAAACCATATCATTGTGAATGAGGGGGAGTGCAGAGTGGAGACCCAAAGCCCATCTGTACGCAACTGGACACCCCCTTACAGAAGGGTCATGGGGAGGAGCTGAGCCAGTCAGGGTGCAGAGTAGCAACCATGAAACATACAACTTTCCTCTAGTTCTTAAATGCTTCCTCCTACCCCACCCCCCACTATCATGATCCCAATTCTACCTTACAAATCTGGCTAGACCAGAGGATGTACACTGGTACAGATCGGAACTGGAAACACAGGGAATCCAGGACAGAAGATCCCTTCAGGACCAGTGGTGTGAGTGGTAATACTGGGACAGTAGAGGGATGGTGGGGTAGAAAGGGGGAGCTGATTACAAGGATCTACATATAGGGGATGGACAACAGAAAAGTGGGTGAAGGGAGATGTCGGACAGTGTAATATATGACAAAATAGTAATAATTTATAAATTAACAAGGGTTCATGAGGGAGGGAAAGGCAGGGAGGGGAGGAATGAGCTAATATCAAGGGCTCAAGTAGAAAGCAAATGCTTTGACAATGATGATGGCAGCAAATGTATAAATGTGCTTGACACGATGGATGGATGGATGGATGGATGGATGGATGGATGGATGGATGGATGGATTGTGATAAGAGTTGTACGAGCCCCCAATAAAAAGGTTTTTTTTTAAGGCAAAAATCCCATGAGCTTTTTTCTTATTTTTCCACTAACACTCTGAAGTCCCCTGTAAGCTCATTGAAACTGACCTGACAAAGTGGGATGACCTCCCAAACGTGATCACCCGAATACTTGGACCCATCCCTCAAACCCTGCCCCCCACACCCAAATCCACCTACCCTGCAGTCTTCTGCAGGGGCTGCGAGCCGCACGGTGGGCAGTTACCCCGAGGTGGGGCTTTTCACTCCCATAAAGAACCACAGTCCTGCGAACCCACAGGGGCAGGTCCCCCTGTCCGATGGGCTGAGCCAGTGCCAGGGGTTTGGGTGTCTGAGTTTGCCCCCTAAGGACCGCATGCTGGGCAGCGAAACGGACAGTCAACAGCTGGAAACCACCCGCTGCTCCTAAGGGGAAGGACAGGGCTTTCTTCTATCATAAAGAGTACAGGCTGGGAACCTCAGGGGCAGCTCTACTCAGCCTTGGACAGTCACGATGAAGCAAACTGACTTGATGGCAGTGAGCTTTGTGGCCCCCAGGAACCCTGGTGGGTCAGTGCCGGGCTGCTCACCGCAAGGTCAGCAGTTCAAACCCACCAGCCACTCTGCGGAAACTCTCTGTAGAGTCTCTATGAGAAAACAATCAACAAGTGGGTTTGGTTTGGGTTTGGGTTTTGCTGCATCTAGACTGCAGTAATTCAAGTTGGAGTGAAGGTCCTCGGAAACCCCGCGTAAAGTCTTATGAAGATACTAATCGAACGCTCAGCGCTTTACAGCAACATCCTGCTGGCTTTGACGAGCTATCGAGAAACTGGAGAAAATCTAGTGACATACTCTCCGTGCAGCTGGTTTCCTCAAATTCTAATCGGCAGAGGGCCCACGTGCAAATCGTTCCTTGAATTCTGTGAATCTTCAGGGAATTTGCTAGCTTTCTCTTGGGCATGGAGAGCAGGCTAGCACAGCACGTTCCACCTTTGCCTTGCCGCCAGGCAGTGCAGCGAGCAGCAGACTGTCACCACTGTCACCACTCTGGCCCAGGTTCTTGGTTTTGCTTATTCCTCTTGCTTTCTATTCTTTGAGAATTGTGAGCGCAGCTGGAAATATTTGGGGGATCTACATAGGACAGAAGCCAATGACTCTCAAACCAGTATCTAACAGAAGTCCTCAAATATATTTTTTATGAGTGCCTGGTTTCGTTTTGTTGTTGTTGTTGTTGTTTTCATTTAAATGGTTATGTCTTGAAAAGATGATACAGCCTTGCTGGGGAGGAGAGGGATGCAGAGTTGGGATACAGGGCATTTTTAGGGCACGGAAATTATTCTGTAGGATACTGTCATGGTGAGCACCTGACATCAAATTTGCCTAAAACCCATAGGACTGTGGAGGGAAAGAATGCTTTAGAGACCAGATGCCGATTATTTCTGGTGATGAGAAAAGTGGCCTTGAATATGGGTGCAGGGCGCACAGCAGGCTCCAAGTGAGTGATGAGTCTGAGAAACGCTCAAGGAAAGGATGGCTGCTCTAAGGAATTGGACACAGAGCAGATGGCAACAACTGTACCACACAGACTAAACAACTAGTGTACGTCACCTACGGACACACCTTCCATTCTGCTGTGCATGAGCTGGCACCCGGCAACAGCGATACCAACAAGCCACACAGGTACATGAGTAGGGACAGGTGGATACATAATGTGAGACCAGCTAGGCCTATCTACAGTCTAGCAACATGGAAATACAGATACGTGTGTGCAGGCACACCGTCACTGAAGATACAACTAACGGTACTCCTCAGACATACCCAAACAACTTGCAAGACGGTTCTCTGGGTTTGAAGGCACAGGGCGAAATGCTCCTGGTGATGTGAGAAGCACTTGAAGCCTTAGAGCAGTGGTTCTCAACCTTCCTCAGGCCGCAACCCTTGAATACAGTTCCTCGTGTGGTGCTGACCCCCCAACCATAAAATAATCTTCGTTGCTACTTCATCACTGTCATTTTGCTACTGTGATGAATTGGGCCACCGCTGTGAAAGGGTCGCTTGGCCCCCAAAGGGGTCGCGACCCACGGGCTGAGAACCACTGTCTTAAAGGCTTGTAAGGAGCCCTCTGAGATAGATCTGCTGCTCTCTACTTGTCGAGAAGGTCAGCAAAATTCCAGTGAAGAACAAGTCTACAGGGTTGATGGTCTACTAGAACCACAGCCTCAATCATTCTGAAGCCAAAAGCACCGGTGCTCAGTCACCATCACTGGCCTTTCTGACCAGGGTCACACTAGATGGTCACAGACAGAATGGAGAAAAACAGAGAACAGATTCTTTTTTTTCTTTTTATTTAAAGACCAGATGAATTGACCTGAATCAGGCCAGAAGACTTCAAGACTATTGGCAAGAGATGCTCTTTGCATCCTGAACGGAAACTATTCCCTAAGCTCACTGTTGAGTGAGCTAGCAGAGCTGCACACAATATCACTGCGCTACTCAGGAAGAAAGGTGCAGAATGCGTGTGGAGACGATCTCCTGGCTTCACAGGGGAGAGAGAATCACCATCATTATCGTCAGCTGCTCAAGACTAATCCCTGTGATGCAAAGATCCGACATCTCCACCCTCCAATCTTCCTTACCACGTTTGACAACAGCCACCCCCACTATCTACTTCTCAGTTGGGTTCGATAATCCATTGCAGCGGCCATGCAGAACTCACAGACCATGCTCATGATTACGGGGTTTCTGAGGGACGTTAAAAGGTTACAGTTAAGAATCAAAGATTCAATTGCTGTTTGGATTGTGATCGGAGTTCTATGAGCCCCCAATAAAATGATTTTTAAAAACACACAAGAATCAGAAATGCTGAAGGGACAGTTCTTCAGTCAGGGCAGCCTCTTCCCATCCAGGGCCCTCACCCTAACCCAACATCTAACCATGTCCGGAGACAACACATGATCAAGGACACTGGTACTGGAGGAAGGAGTCCAAGCTGAACGGAAAGCATTGTGAAACACAAGTCTCCGGAAGTGGATGGAGGAGCAGGTTACCGAGGCTGTCCTGGTGTGGTCGCCATGCTCCTAACTGCGTCTCTTCTGCAGGAGCACATCAAAACCATCCTGGTGAAAATGAGGAGCCGAGCTGGAATAGGGGACACCTTCAACACCGAGAGAGCCGGCTTCAGGGGAAACTGACCCTCTTGTGTTGTGATCCCATTGGGCAGAAAAGGCCTCTCTGTGGAACAGAAAAAAATACGCTCCCTCTAAGCAATGGATGGGAGATGAATTTGATGCATAAATGAGAAGCCCGGAGGGGGGAACTCTGATTCAGAAATCCTGCTGCAGGTGCTAAAAGAAGAGGAAACGGCCTGGCATCACTGCCTCCTGTGGTTTGAAGGCCATTGGGAAGGGAAACAATCCAACGAAAGAAAGTCCTTCCTATTAGGGCACAGGTAACTGTAGCACATTTACTTATCTTCCTAGATATTTTTATGCCTCCTAATAAAAATATTAAAATAGCAACACAAAGGACAAAGAAATTGATGGAATACCAGTTGAGATGTTTGCTGGAAGTACTTACTCATCTATGCCAAGAAATTTAGAAGACAGTACCTGATTGGAAGGGATCCTTTAATGTGCCTATTCCAAGCAAAGTTGGTTCAATTAAAAATCCCAGATAGAAAGGGAAGAAAATGTGGAATAAAACCCCAGATCAAAATAGAGACCAGGATTACAGTTGGATAGAGACTGGTGGGACCCTAAAGACTATGGCTCTTAGTTACCTTTTAGCTGTGAAACTGAACTCACTCACTCCTGAGTTAAGACCACCATTTACGATCAAAAAACCAAACTCACTGCCCTGAGTCAATACTGCCTCATAGTGACCCTGTAAGACAGGCTAGCACTGTCCCTGTGAATTTCTGAGACTGCAATGTTTGTCTTTCTCCCTAAGAGCTGCTGCTGGTGGTTTTAAACTGCTGACCTTGAGGTTCACAGTCCAGCGTGTAGCCACTACACCAGCTGAGCTCCTAAGATCCAAAGGGCGGCATTGATCCAAGGGCCCTGCATGGAGGGTTCGGGAAGGAGGGGGAGTAAAAGAGGAAACACGGGGTGTGTGATGGTACACTGGGGCACTGCAATGGAGGAGTTCGAGCAAAATGGGCCTGAAGTGTTCAATGGAAAACTGATATCTGCTCAGTAAACCTTCACCTAACCTGCAGTAAAACGTGTAATAAAATGAGAACTAAAAAAAAAAAGAGAGAGAGAGAGAGAGAGATTGTGAGTTTAAAAAGCAGATACAGAGCACAAGGGGCAGCAAAAAGAAAGTTGATCCAACAGAATGTGGAAACGATTTCTTAAACATCATTAATACCACATGTAAGTAAAATTAGGCTGAACACAGTTCAGGAACACTCACAGCACTAGACTGACAAGAAAACCACCAGGAATTCAAGCCAGATTCTGAAGAAATCGTGGAATTAGGGATACATTCCTGATGCTGGGTGCATCTTCGCCGAAAGCAGGGAATATCAGAAGCATGTTTGCCTGTGTTTTACTGGTTTTTCGAGGCACTGGGCTGTGTGGCTCCTAACAAATTGTGGGTCACATTGTGAATCATGGGACCCAGGACACGGCGTGGTTTGTGCTCAAGTGGAACCTGCACATAAGCCGAGAGGCGATTGTTAGAACGAAACAAAGGGCGCCGGCAGTGGCTAAAAACAGGTAATTCTGTGCACATCAGGTTTGTGTGTTTGCCCCACTTTTACTCCATTCCATCGGTATGCTGAGCAAATCAGCCAGACTGCAGAGGAACGGACGCAGCACTGGGTTAGGAGGAAGGCTCGTTGACAGCCTGCGAAGTGCTCCTTAGGCGCGAAGATGATGAGACTTGGTCTCAGTTCCTGTGGACATGTTATCAGGAGAGACCACCCCCACCCCGACTCCCACGTGTCCCCGGTGTGTCTCCAGGACTGTAACTCTTTACCGGAGTACAAAACCTCATCTTTCTCCCTTGAAGCGGTTCGTGGTTTCAAACAGCTGAGCTTGTGGTTAGACACCCAACACATAACCACTGGGCTACCAAGGCTGTGGGATCAGGAGCGACCAGTCCCTGGAAAAACACAAGTTTGGTAAAGTAGAGGGTCATTAAAAAGAGGAAGACCTCCCATGAGCTGCACCAATGAGCTCAATCACGGAAAAAAGTGTGAGGGCGAGCAGAACAGGAAGTGGTTTTGTTCGGTTGTACACAGGGTCGCTGTAAGTTGGAACCAACTTGAAGGCATCCAACCACCACCAGCAAGCTAGGGATACTGTGCCTGTAGGGATGCAAGGGGCTCGGTCAAGGTTGCACAGCAATTAAGAGGCTGCGCTGCGTGCGTGCACTGCCTCCTTCATGGGTGGAGTCCAAGCCAGCGGAAAGAAAGGCAGCACGACTTGCTCTCCCAGGTCTGGAATTGTGACTGTGCTCTCATGAAATCCCTTTCGTTTTTGTTGGCACCGGTACCCGGTAGCAGGACCTAGTTGTTCTCGGCAGTGACACTTTTGCTGGGTACACCGTGACCTCGCCTGACCTCACCACCAGGGCACATTAGCGCATTCCAACACATGCCTGGGTGCCTCTGGCCGCACTCTCTTATTTTCAATTCTTGAGATCCCAGAGCACCATACTTGGCACCAATCCGCACTATCTATTTTTCATAGGCTGGGGAAGACCAGGGCAAAGTTTACGAATGATGTATGTCGCCCGTGGAAAAAGTTTGCAGAGTGTAGACAGCCAACTTCCCTTACAAAGTGATGGTACACCGTGGGAAAAGTATAAGGATTGTTCTCAAAAACAAACAAAACAACTGTCATCTCCTGAGCCTTTTCTACTATATGCCAGGAACCACACAAAACATTTAGCACAGATGGTTCCACTCAATCACAGCCACATACGGTAGACATGTCGTCAGGAGAGACCAGTCCCTGGAGAAGGACATCATGTTTGGTACAGTGGAGGGGCAGCAAAAAAAGGGGGGGGGAGACGCCCTCAACAAGATGGATGGACACGGTGGCTGCAACAGTGGGCTCGGGCACACGAATAATGGTGAGGCTGGCAAGGACCGGGCACTGTGTTCTGTTGTGCAGAGCATCACTGGGGGTCAGAGCTGACTCGAGGGCACCTGACAACACTCACATAATATGGGTAAGATTATGCCCCATTGTACAGATGGGGAAATACCGCAGACATTTAAGTATGCTTTCCAAGTCGATGTGTGGGAATTTAACACCCCCAAACCCAATGCTCATCCAATTTGCCAAGGTTTTCTACACTGTGTGCCACACACACAGAAAACCTTCAAGACAGGGATCACCATTCCTCCACCTTCAATATCAAGAAGAAAGACCAAACTTGGTGAGAGGCTGTCTTTAACACCTACAAAGCCACCAGGTCAGCAGTTCAAAGCCCATCGGCTGTTCCATGGAGAATGAAGCTAGCTGTTGCCATAACGAGTCACAGTCCTGGAAACCCTACACAAGGTCACGAAAAGAAGTCGAAGCATGTCTTCGCCAGTCATAGTCTTGACCCTTTGACCCTTGACCACCTAATAGGAAACACGAGGCTCCACATGAAAAGAACTGATGGAGATGATACGCATCGCTCAACTGAGTGCGCTCAAGTGTCTGAGCGATCCGAAAACGCCGCCACGTGCCACACAGCAGACCTTGAGCAAAGCTGAGAAGAACTTTCTGCAGGATGAAGACAAGCTCATTTAAATAAATCAAAACAGATTTGGATGCTGGGCTCCCCCTCTGTTAAAAAAAAAAAGTACACTCTGTGCTAGTTAAGGTTTATTGTGCCAGCCTGGCCGATAAACACATGTGGGATTACTTGAAAGGCAGAGAGATAAATGGCTCGGTGAGCCTCGCCTTTCTTGTTCTCTGGTCTCGTGCTCTCTGATGGTTGGATCAGGGTCAGCTGCCTTAGCCAGTTCTTTTGCCTCAGCTGGCAAGGCTCAATTCCTGCGAGACATCCCTGAGGAGAAACCATAAGGATTTACCCCGATGCAGCCCTGGGTGCTGGAGCAGCCGCGTGGAGACCCCTGCCAGCAGCGCTGAGCTGCTTACACACTCACTGATTCGGCTTTCCTCCTGCAGTCAGTGTCATTGTGAGTGTTTTGTGAGTTTGAAGAGGACTTTGTAGATCGGTGTCGGACATAGGGGTTAATGTCAGACTTATGGGCTTGGACTGGACTGGGTTGGGATGCTTTCTTAATGTACACCTACCATTTATATCAAACTCTCTCTTGTACACATACGACTTTCTGTGGATTTGTTTCTCTAGTCTACGCAGACGAACATACTATCTTTATTTCAATTAATAAGGTAACTCCTAACTCATTCACTTCTTCAGAAGGTATTCACTGGGTGCAAGCCCCAGGAACCGAGGGTGAATGTACACTGTCACGTCCATTGAGGGGTCCACACAGAGAGAAACTACCTCTTCCCAACCTGCAGTGTCAGGTGAGAACGGCTATAGCTTTACAGCAAAGCATCCCATGGGATAAAGCGAGGTTGATAAGACACAGACTCTGGTGACCAGAAAGATTGAAGGCAGTGACAAGCAGGGCCTTGAAAGGCGCAGAGGAGCCTGACATGGGGCTTTCCTGGCAGATGTAAAGGTCTGACCGAGGGCACTGTGACGGGGGAGCATGTGGGGCACCTTCTGTTTGAAGGAGGGAAGAGAAGGAAGCCTGGGTCCCTGGGAGCATCTTGAACGCCATACAAAGATGGTTGGTCCTGCCATGAGAGCTGTGGCCGCAGAAAACCTCAGGAGGGGTGACTGCTTCACGGCAGAGTTTTTGTTCAAGGTACTGGAAAAGGCTGGAGGGGACAGTGGTGATGGTTGAAAAACAAAACGGGGGGCTGGGGGGCATTCCTCGGAGCAGGAAATTCTGAGCTAGAAAATATGGTTCTATCTTTCTAAAAGTTAGCAGAATTTTATCTGTTTAAAAAAATAACTGCAGACATACGAGTTGAGTATGCCCCTGCTTGTGTAAAGCCTGGTGTGAATTACGAAGGGGCGTGGCTGGCCGCGCCATGAGCAAGCACTGCCCTTACTCTCTAAAGTAGCACAACCCAGAGGCTGACCCAGTGTCGTCGGCTGACATCCTGCTCTCTGCACAGCCACAAAGAAATACAGTGTATAATTAGCCTGAAAGTCCACCACACTTGGTTTCCACGGTGCTCAAAAGCATGCTTAAGTACACCAGCCATTCTTCCTACAGTGTGTTTTACTTCTACTCGTTATTAGCTCAGAAAACCAGTGCTGCTTCTGCTGGCGGTCTTCAGAAATCACCCAGGGAAGGCTCGGGGCAGCCCTTGTCCCCAGATTCCAAACTCACAGATTCACAGGAAGGCGCTTTTGCTCCCCTGCAATGCCTGTGGGTTTCACAGGGTGGAGGGTGAGAGGTTTGCAATGGTGGGACTGGCAGCCTGAGTTTCAATAGACCCCCCTTCTCCCCAACTTCCTGGAAAACAAGAAGGCTGCTTTTTCATCTTAAGTCATCGCCCATGGGTCCTGCTCACACATTCTGGTTAATGGGTACCAGATTTCCTGTCCAATTAGCCACGACCACTTATAAAGCTCCCCACAACGACTGCATAATATGCCCAGCCTGGAAGTCACTCACTAGCCTCAGAGTCATATACAGTCATCAAATGATGAGGTGTATAGAATGCTAGATGTTCTTTACCCCTTCTCCTCCCTTCTCTGTGAATGCCAGTGAGATGTCTTACTGGCAATAAAGTCAGTAAGGGAAGGGAGGAGGTGACCATCACTTAATAGCTGATATGTGAGTTAATTAAATTGGCACTAATCCAACCAATGCCCTTATGGTCATCATCATCATCCTCATGAAGCCAAAAGGTAAGAGAGACCCTCTGCGCACACACCCAACACAGACTTTACATATGTTTGTGGGGGGGAGGGAGTGAAGGGTTTCCGGTAAACCACTCGTGGTAAACAACGACAAGGGGGTCAAGAGGAAAACGGATTCATCTGAAGCACCCAACACCACCTCCGGTGCAATCAATGCCGCGGGCTTTCAGAACACAGGCTGGCTCATCTGCCACGTCCCCCTTGCCCTGCCGTCCAGGTGTCTAGTGCCAGCTGTGGATTCCTGAGGCCACTCGCTGACTGCACATCAGTGGATTTGTCCTGCTGAGTGGGAGGCTGGGGGTGAAGGGGCTACTGTACATCCGCCCCAGTCTATTTGAAGCTCCTGTGGGCAAGGAATAGTTTTTGTCTTCATTCACCAGACAACGGACCTGGGCCTCATCAGGGTGGAGGGGAGAAGAGGGAGCAGAGAGGAGACCAGAGGTCTCCAACACCGTTAGCCCCCCAGGTCCTCTACGCGAACTACTCAGAGGCCGGCTTTTTTGTTTTGTTTTTAAGCAAAACAATGACTTGTCTTCCCTTCCCCACCCCAACCCAACCTACCTGCTCTTCAGCTCGAGCAAAAATAGCATCTGGTGCAGGCTGCCATGACAACCAAAGAGAGCCTGCGCTCACCCTTGTCCACTGATGAGATAAAATAGGCTCCAGCCCCTCCCATCTCCTCCCAGTCATGCCATCCCTCCCCGCAAGGGTCGCCTCCTAGACCAGATCCTGTCCAAGCCTTAGCAATGTTTATTATCAACCTTAGTCACAAATGCTATGTGATAGTTATACATTTCTTAAACATACTGTTCTATAGATTAGATGAATACTAACAACAAAATTGTTTTATAAAATCTTTCTTCTTTGAATTACATTATTGGTAACTGAGGGGGAGTTCTTTTTAAAAAAAATGTTTCCGCCATCTTTTCTTTCAATTACTATCTCATCTCAAAAAAGTTACTGATACATATTGGCAAATTGATTTAGGTTGTCTAATTACCACCAGATAATGAGATAAAATTGACTCTAAAAACACCACCAATAACAAAACAACACTGCTCACTCATGGCCTGAAGATGAAACCACGTGATTCGAAGCGCCATATATTTGGGTAACAGAGACTGTAAACTAGAAGGTTTAAAAAGTAAATTAGCACAGTCTTAGCCTCTATAAGTCTATTGATACATTTGAAAGCTGAGCTGTCATGAAAACTGTTTCTCTTGTTATAACTAACTACAGGGATGCTCTGATTAAAGATACATTCCTACAGAAGCACTACACCAAAACTTCATAGTCACTCATTATAGTCACCCCCCTCTGTCATCGACCCCTGGTGGTGTGCACCCCCTCCACCCCAGTAACACCACTGGGCCGCGAATCCTCTTCCAAAGCCAACCACGAGGAAGCCCTCCCGGTTCATGGAGCCAAGCTGCTTTATTCTCATCCACGAAGCAGAGAACTGGGACGCCTGTGTCGGTGGTTCTCCCTCTGTGTCGGTGGTCTCCCTCCTCTGTTGAGAGGTCTGTGTCTTTGGGTGCGCTTTCTCTCTTTTAAGACTTAATAAATGTTCTCTTAAAAAATAAAAAACACCAATATAATAAAAAGCAACGCGTGAAAGTGGAGCTCGCTCACCACCTGGCACCTTAGAACTTTCTCATTTGCTTGCTTGCTCTCTCTCTCTCTCTCTCTCTCTCTCTCTCTCTCTCTCTCTCTCTCTCTCTCTCTCCCTCCCTCCCCCCCTCCCTCCCAGGTGACCACCCCCATATTGCAGGTGGGTAAACAAAGGCCAGGGGAAAGTAACAGATTGGTTCGAAGCCAGAAGCAGCCGGGTTGACGGCAAAACCCCACTCAGAACTCAAGGGTCCTAGTTACAAGTAGATGCCTGAAGGGAGAAACGATGGCTCCCAGGAAACATGACCAAATGGGAAATGACGTCCGTTAGTCCATCGAGCTGCTTCCAGGCCACCGAACACAGTTCCCTTCCCACAGTCGCTGGGCGAAACCTATGAAAGGTTGTGACAAACGGGCCTCCTCCCCACCGCGGTGAATGAGTTCCAAATGAGGCCACTTCCATCCAAGCCCAGACAGTAAGCACAAGAAAGGGATTCTCTGCTGAGCCCAGGAAAGCTCCTTTCCATGGTCCTTTGGGAAGCAGCTCCAAATCAGCACCTCAAAGGCCCCAGTAGGGAAAGGCTCCCCACCCCAGGCCCCCACTCTAGAGACCTTCAGGCCACTGTTTCGTTGTTCAGGAAATCCCTATGTTGCTAAAGGCAGCAGGGACCACAGGCCCTGTGAAAGGCTTCCTCTTTCTTCATTTCTTTCCGACACTTAGAACTGCGCTTCCTCTCTCGATGTAAATGTGGTTCAAATGGCACAGTGCAGGCTTGTGATGAGGCCGCTAATAACTGGTCTTTTAGAGGCTCCTCTTGGTCCTGGGTCAGAAATCAATTCTAATCTAAACAGACAGTGATGTCTGGATTTACCGGTGGGAGGACAAACAGCAGATGGGCTTTGTTCAGGGCAGGCCTAGGAAAAATGGCTTCTTTTCACCCAGCCAAGAACTGAGAGGCCTAAGGAAAATGTTGGTAAAAAACACCCAGCTTAGCAAACTGGGGAGAGACCCTGTCCTGTCTCTCTACACACCAGTGAAGGTCATAGTGGTAGTTATTTGCCCCTGCCTTTGCTGACCCTTAGCATTCGGGCCAAGGGGAGCTATGACATGGGACTGGTTGATTTCACTTTCTATTTCTAAGAAGGGTAACTTTCAATCTCACACTCCTGACCGAACTGCCCCGCTTCGCACAGTGTGGTCAGGATGACTGAGAGGTAACACATTTCTCCTCGAAAAGAAACATGTTGTCTGCTTAAGTGATGTGAGCGAAAGACAACCAAGCAAAACTCAAAACAGCAAAACAAAATTCCTTTGACCTGGGAATTGCCAAGTGCCCAGACAACTAAAGCGTGGACTGCCAGGGCAAGGTTCCAGAGAGGTTTTCTGTTTGTTAGGGAGGTAAACGCAGCTACTGAAGGGTTCCAGAAACGGACATGCCACCGAGCCTCAGAAGGCTGCTCTGGGAAGCTCGTCGCTGCCGTCACTTACCCGGCCATCTCGAGACACCTAGGTTTCAACTTCCTCTCGTCAAATGGGAATGCTTGTCCCTGCCTGGCCTGCTGCACAGGCTTAATGGGATTACATTATAGCAACACAGAAGTACTTTGGAAATGGAAAAGCACGAGGCAGAGTACTTGTGATTTTTTTTACCAGTTTTATTGGCACATAATGCGCCTGCCATACAATTCAGTGGTTTACATATATTGGAGAGAATTGTGCAGTCATCACCACATCAATTTTAGAATATTTTCTTCACTTGTACCCATTAATATGAGCTCCCTATTGCCCCTGCCATATGTTAAGAAACTATTAATCTAGTTATTATCCCTATGGATTACTTATCCTGGATTTCATGTACAGGAAATCACACACACACACACACACAGAGTGACAAGAAAATAAAACAGAAAAACCTCAATCCAAAAGACAGCAGAAGATAATAGAAACTAGAACAAATTAAAAATGGGTCCAAAGGGAAAACAAATTACCGTGTGTTCAATTTCAATTTTACCTGCAGGATTCACTTTCCAGTGCCTTCTATTTGAGGGCAAGGCCTTTCATAAAGGTCCACCGTTTAAAACGACCAGTCAGTTGCTCCTCGGGAGAAAGGAGGGGCTTTCTATTACTGTAGTAAAGAGTTACAGTCTAGGAAACTCACTCAGAGTGTTATCCGGTCCTGAAGGGGGCTTGCCTATGAGTCAGTATCCACTTGGTGGCAGTGAATGAGAATCAACAGCCTGGGGGAATTCAATTGAGGCTAACTGGCATCCGTTGCCTTCAGCAATCTGAGTGCTCAGATTTTAAAATCTAATGCAGTCCCTCTTCTGCTTTGGGTTTTATTACTTACAATCGTTGCATCACACAGGCGGGTGTGCTCCTTCCATGCGGGTTTAGTGCACGTATTTGTGATTTTCTTAATTATCCTTTTTGTTCTCCATTTACCAAATGATTCTACCCACAAGAAATGGGCAGGCATCTATCTCTGCTTTGGGTGGCCCAGAGTTAGCCAATCAAATGTGGCCCCAGAAAGGTGTGTCCAGCTTTCCAGGGACATCCCACCTAGCCAAAGACACGGGAAAGAGCAATAGCTCCAGCAGAGAACAGGGCTACTTCCAGGTTGGATCACTGAGTGGTGAGTCCTTCATATGAAGCAGGTGTCCTGTGCCTATCAGACTGCCCCAGGCAACTGTCCTCACTGTGGCAAAGGATGGGGATTTTAAAAGCAGGAACCACGTTGCTTTCGACTCAAGAGTTTCAACTGAAACGGAAGCATGAACTTCCTGGGCAGCAGTAGGGGTGCTGCCTCTAGTCTCAGCCACACACCCTAAGACCAGATATCATGGCGCGGGGGCAGCCTGCCTGCATACAAACCAGCTGTCCCTTCGTGCCTCAGTTTCCCCAGATACAAATTAGCAGCACTAATGCCACCTACCTCGAACAAGAGTTGGAAGCGTAAGATGAGTTAATTCACAGAAAATGCTTAGAAGAGGGGCAAAGAGTAACCACTCAATAGACATTAGCAATTAGTGTTGTTTTCCTTTGGACCGAATTGTTTCCCCCCAGACCATGGTTTCTTTCACGGCAGAGTCCCTGACATTCATCTTTGTATCCCCAGAGCCTAGCCCATAGTAGGAAATCAATACGTGCTTCTTGAATGAATGTACGAATCAATGACTGAGATAAGGCAAACTACCTAAACTACTAGCTCCTGGGGAGGGGAGCGAGTGGAAGGACCGGGAGGACCTGCAAGCCTTTGCGCCTTGAGGCTTTTAGTGTGTGAATCAGAGGTAAACAGGAAATTGTCTCACCCCCCAATTTATCTAGCAGGCCGATCCAAAGCGGCTGGAGGAGTCTTGCATGGTATACCGTGTTACCCAGGTCTGCTGAGCAGCAAATGCTAAAAGCGTGATTAAACTGGCAAAGGATTTTATTGGGGAGAAATGCCTGGGAGAGAAAATGGGAAGGAGACGGCTGGGAGAGCCATCGGACTGCTGACTGATGAAGAAGAGGGAGAAGGCTAAGCAGCAGAGTCCTGGGCCAGTGCGGTCAAAGGCCGAGTTGGCCAGTCTGTCAGGAGTCATGGTGCTGAAGCCAGCCCCTGGAGAAGTCTCCTGTCTTTGTCTGCCGTCGTCGTCGTGCCCTACCAGGCTCGGACAATTTCTGGGAGCAGCCACGGGGAGCATGGTCAATTGCCATGGTGGATTGCGGAGGGTTGCACTGAGGCCTTCTCGGGACTTCCAAATACATGGCAGTACAGCCACCAACCCCAAAGTCACCTGTTCCAATCCACTAAGCCACGCGGTGGGAGAAAAGACCGAGTAATTTGCCCCATAAAGAGTTCATCATTAGGAAGCCCTATGGGGCAGGTCTACTCTGTGCAATTGGTCACTCCGAGTTAAAATCAACTCAATGGCGTACAACAATGTTTAACGGCCTGGGGTTTGGAAGTCAGGTCATCTGGGTTGCAGTCCAGCTCCACCACCCACTTGCTTGGACAAGTTGCACAAGCCCTCAAAGGCTAATTGCCCTCACTTGTAAAGATCGATTGTAAAACGGTGTCAAACACGACGTCTTACAAATATTTGGTGCCCCAAATAGTAAAGGCAACTGCCATCTCCAGGGCACTTATTATTACGAAAAGCACAGCATTTCTGCAAGTAATTAGGACATGAGAGCAGCGCACACTGCTCACTTGCGTACGTGTTCCGTCGGGTGTGGAGCATGAGTTTGGCAACAGCGCAATGCAATTCAAACAAGCAAACCCATTGTCTACAAATGAAGACACGGGACTTTCCCAGTGGGGTTAGTTCCTGGAGGAGCACCCAGGGTGGCTTGTTTGTGTCGGCATCCACCTACAGGCACAGTCCCTTGGCCCGCTGCTGCTGGCTGTGGTCCATCTGCAGAGCTCTCTAGGTGAGAGACCGCTGCTTGCCGTGAAGGAAGCCGTTGCCAAGAACCCCCCCTCCCCCCCACCCCCATCCCTGGGCTCTGAGGGACTTGGCTCTCTGCTGCAATATATACATTCTGGGCACCTATTTAGAGTTGGGTTTTTTTTTCTGGCCTCTGTGGCTCTGTACCTTTAACCCTTTCTCCCCTAAAACACTGAAAAACATTGCCTAGATACCTTCTAAACTCTGGCCCCAGCATCT
Source organism: Tenrec ecaudatus (assembly GCF_050624435.1). Taxonomy (NCBI): domain Eukaryota; kingdom Metazoa; phylum Chordata; class Mammalia; order Afrosoricida; family Tenrecidae; genus Tenrec; species Tenrec ecaudatus. The sequence continues at coordinate 81,299,176 of NC_134545.1, forward strand.
TCCTGGAGACACTGCACACCCATTGCTGGCTGTGACCTCAGGTAATTACAGGTCTCCTAGCTGTGACTCAATGGCAGTGAGTTGTTATTGTTTTTTTTCAAGGCCCCAGTTGATCTGGCTCAGGTCTCTCCTAACCTTGTGGAAGCATTAATGAGCAGAAGCAAGAAGAAAAGGCGCCCCAGACAGACTAGTCAGCATGCTTTCCCTCTAACTTCTCAGAAGCCCTTCCCTCCCACCCACCCCTTTCCCAGAGCATCACCAACTGGGATTTCTGTATTTTTGTCTTTGGATAAATGACCTTCAATTTGCCTCACTGAAAAAGAGTCAAATATAAATGGGAAAAGTATTGATTTTCATTTATAATTAACAGCTTCACAGAGTTGTGCAAACTGACTCTCCCAGTGAGTTCCATTCCAGGGCATGTTAACTTTCTGCCTGAGAACTGAAATCCAACAGTTGAGTTGCCCTATCTCAGCCTGAGGTTAAACAGTAAAAGACTTGGTTGAACCCAAAGCTGGGCCTTTCCGTCTGAGGCAAGATCCAAGGTGCTTTGGAAGAGAAAATAAATTCTCAAAGCAGTCCAACAGTCCAGCTCCTTGCTCTGTGTCCTCAACACGAGCACTGAACAATCTCTGGATTCGGCTGCTGCTGCTTTTTATTTATTTATTTATTTTTGGCCACTGGTTCTCCAAGCCAGAAGAAGGTACATACTGGACCAACCTGGCACCAGATATGCCCAGTGGACAGGGCGGAGGATTCCCGTCTCTGGTGAGAAATGCTGGTTGAGTCATCTTCTGCCTCCATTACACAGAAAATGTTCATCACCTTAGTAATGAGCCTCTTCTCGCCACTCTTGTTTGGCTCTTGTTTACTCATGCATTTAAAAACAAATCACGATTACTCTTACAGATCCAAATTATCCAAAAGGCTGTGCCCGTAAGTCAAAGCTGGGCATCCTCACACTCCTACCACTCAACCTCAGGTGAGTCGCTTCCCTTCCCAGGCCCCAGGTAATCCTCTTCCCAGAGCTTCTGCAGTCTCTGAATTAAGAACAGTGGGATTTGAGCTGTGGGATGCTGTCTAGTCCTGATAGTCCGGGAGCCCCCTGACCTTGACAATTCAATGCTAACGTGGAAATCCTTAAGGCGCCCTGGTGGTGTAATGGGTTACACATTGAACGACCTACTGCTTAAGGTCAGATGTTCAAACTCACCAATGACTCCTAGGGAGAAAAAGGAGACCACCTGTTCCCATAAAGATTTACAGTCTCAGAAATCAAAAGGGTCAGCCGTGTTCTGTCCACCAAGGTCGCTGTGAGTCAGAATCAACTTGATGGCAAAGGGCTTGGCTTGGGTAGAAGTCCTGGTGGGACAATAGTTGAGCACTCAGCTGCTAACCAAAAGGCCAGTGGTGAGAACTGTCACCAGTGCTCCACAGAGAGGGACCGGCACTCTGCTCCGGTAGAGATCGCGGCCCAGGAAACCCGATGGAACAGTTCAACTCCGCCATCAGGAGTTGCTAGCTGTCAAAACTGACTCGGGGGACGTCAACATAACAAGCACAAATACACAGTCCCTTTTATCTCCCCCCCCCCAACATTTTTATTGGCACATCATTTTCATATCACACAATTCAATCGTTCACTTAGTCAATCATATCAAGAAGAATCGATCCATCATTACCCCATCAATTTTAGAACATCCCCACCACCACCATGGTTAAATCACCTTTAAAATGAGTTGTGCAAATAAACAAATTAATTAATATGAGAGAGAGATAAAATGAGGTGTGCAATCACGGCCGGAGCTAGTGCTTCCTTCCCCCTCCCACCTTCATTGTTTACTCCTGAAGACCCCTTTCCCTCCCTATCACCGCTCCCTAGTCCCCTGAACCGTGTGCAAACATGGCTCTCCAAGTCTCCATGTGGCTATTTGTAATATGGGATAACGGCACGAGGGCACACTTTCTGAATGAGCCGTGCATGTGAGGACAAAATAGCACTCTCGCCATTGCTTTATTTAACATTAAGGAAACCACGAAAACCCTCGTGAACCCTAGAATCGGGAGAAAGAAGATCCATCCCAACGAGTCCCGGCAGCGCAGCCGGGAGACTGGGAGTGTTGGTCAGCACCTGCTGCAGTGACGAGTCAGAATGCAGGGACTACGTGTGCAGCTTTCACCAACAGAGCGAGAGCAGTGACCTTTTATAACAGGAACCATGGAACGGGGGGCGGGTGGGGGGGTGGCTGCCGAAAAGGAGCATGGCTAAAAGGCTTTCAAGCAGCCAAGCAGCGTACAACAAATGGTCTCTGTTTGCCTGGAGCGAGAGAAAGAGGGAGAGCCGGAATCGGAGGAGGAGATGCAAGGTGGGGTTAATTGCCTCTTTTGCCCTGAGACCAAAAGAACTGGATGGTGCCCAGCTACCATTACTAAGCATGAGGATCAATGCTTCTCTACAAGTATCCTGATCAAAAGGAGAAATCCAAAGCAGAAACGGAAATTCCCAAAGACTTCAGACTTTCTGGAGCCAAGGGAGCGATGAACCCTTTGGAACTCCTACCCTGAAATAGTCCTGAAACCTTAAACCAAAGCCATCCCCTGAAGTCTTAAAACCAAGCAACACGAACCATCTACATGGGACCACAGAGCCTGGTGGCATAGTGGTTACAAACTGGGCTGCTAACTGCAGGGTCAGTAGTTTGAACCCACCAGCTGCTCCAAGGGAGAAAGATGGGGCTTTCAGCTCCCGTAAAGTCACAGGCTCACCAGAAGGGCTTCACATAGAGGCCTGGCAGAATGAATTGAGCCTTGCCTCAAAGGTGCCTGCACCCTTGGCCTGAGGGCCGGAGTACTCAGATGGGAGGAGAAGGGCAGAGTGGCAATCCCAGGCCTGTGGAAGTGGTCACTGAACCTCAGGGGGAACCCACGGTTTGATGGGAGTTCAATCGAAAGGGATCACCATATATTTAGTACACCGATGCTGCCCCTGTGCAGCAATAGGACAGGTTCTGATCTTTTGGGCAAGGATTTGAACTTGGAAGAACTGATCCAGGAGTTTCCAGAGCTGAACTGTGTGGGGCAACAACTTACCGGTTGCAGCTCAGAGTGGAACTGTGCTGGCCTCGACTCCCTAACTGCAGTGTCCAGGGTGATGTGTCGTGGGAAGCGCTGTCGATGTTACAAGTGCAAGGGCCTTATACCCCCGGGGGTATATTATTCTTTTCTGTTTATATGGGTTTTTGTTTTCCTGCCTTTAGGTTGCTTGTTATTGTTTGCGTGTTTGTCTTTCATTGTCCGCTAGTTGGTCATATGGGGTTTTGAAGTTGCCATATGACCACCGATGTAACCCTGAGTCGTGCGCATCCAGGGACAAGCAGATGGACTGTGGGGCCCCACTGAACTCTAACCCCAATCCAAGAACAGTTAGTTCTGATAACATGTCCCTGCTTATGAGAACTCACCCTCATGTAACCACCACTGAAGATAAGGGTGCTACAGCAAAGTGTGGTGAAGAAAGCAGATGGTGCCCGTTATCAGTCGGAACAGTGTCTGGGGTCTTAAAGGCTTGTATTCAAACAAGCAGCCATCGAAGCGAGGAGACAAGCACCCACAGACAAAGCACACCCGCTTATGTGATTCAAAGACAACAGGAACGAAATTCAGTATGACAAAAGGAAAAGTATCACGGCCCAAATATTGACCACCCAATCAACCTGTAGAAGGCCATGGAGGACAGTGGGGGCCCCAACCCCATCTACAGCGTCTCCGGTCAGATTAGCGGCTGGCAGATGCCCTCTAGCCACAGGAAGGGTCTGTTGCTGTCAGACGGAGCTCGCTGTCATGTGAGTCTTCTGGGCAGAGCTGGGTACTTGGGTCAGTTGACCGCTCACTAGACCCAACTTGAAATTGTACTAAATGCAAGTGACAAAATTGCTTGCTTGCTTCATGACAAAAACGCCCCCCCTCTCTGGCTTCTTAGTCGTGGTGGCTTTTTCTTTCTTATTCATTATTTGCAATGTTTATCTCTGTTATTGTTATTATTACTTTGTTTGGTTTCTGTTTTTCACTGTTTCTGTTGGGTTTTCCAGTTTATGAAGCACAGTGGAGGCACTGAGATAAGAACTGATCCAAGGATTTATAGCGGATGTAGGGGTGGGGAGTAGGAGATAGGGAGGGAGCGGGGGAGCAAGCAATGTGGGGCGGTGGGAGGAAGCAATATAACTGATATTGATTACACAACTCATTTTAAAAGCAATCTAACCATGGTGGAAGGGGGAATTTACTAAAACTGATTGTAGTGATGATTGTACAACCCTTCTTGATATGACTAAATATTGAATTGTGTGATATGTGGATTAAGTGCCAAGAAAATTATTTGGGGAAAAAAAATTTTTTTTACAGTCTCAGAAACTCACAGGGGCAGTTCCACCCTGTCCTGCAGAGTTGCTAGGGGTCAGCATCGACTCAATGGCAAAGAGGGGTTTTTGATGTTTTTAAATACAGGACCAAGTGGTAACAACAACTTGAAAGATTCGACAGAAACCTTCGGCAGCAGTGCATTTACGTCAGGAGGAAGTACAACTGCGAAAAGTAAGGGGGAAATGGATGCGTCTTCACACATTTGAAGACCGAAATCAATGTACATGATTATCTACATAGAAATAGTTGAATCAGTTCCACGCTTTTCAAAGGAGCAAAGGTTAAAAGAGGCCCAACACTGCTTCTCCTCAGCTCAGCAACCTGACGTCCATTCCTACCACCAGCCACCTGCCCACCCGCCTCCGTCCCCTGCTCATGAAGAGTCCCCAAGACCCTGTTTGTTTTCTGTTGTCCTCTCCCTGACTACAGTCTCCATGTTGGGTCTTGTAAGTCCAGAAATCACAAGTCTATTTCCATTGTGGTCAACGTCCAACAGCCTTGCCAACCTGGAGACAGCTAGATAAAGATGCCTGTCGAGGATGAAAAGAGAGGCCCCTTGGGCATATAAACCGGGCACCGAGTAGCTGGTAGCTGCCATGCCCAAACCCTCAGGACCTCCACATCCTGCTAATAAAAGTTTCCTCTGAGCTCTCGCATTATGGATACTGCAAACGCTCTGAGGCAAGGGTCAACTTCAGTCCTATGTACTTTAGTGAGAACGATTTTGAATCGTAAGATTACCAGGGCCTTCAGAATCATTTGAAGCAAAATTCCAATCTGGAAAGGAATTTTATTGTTATTAAATACTAGTCAACTCTATTGGAATACTTTGTTCTCTTCCTTAACACGTTCATTCTGCTGGTGGGCATTTCAAGTGATCTGTGAATGCCCACCCTTTCAGTCTTCCGGAGCTAGCTAAAATGTGTTCCGCTGCCAAAGAAACCCAGCTCGCCACGCTTTCAATAATAAAGATGTAGCACCTCCTGAAACCGGGAAAATCTGTAAAGGTTTGGGAAGTCATCAAGACCCAAGTTCTTTCCACTCGCATCATCAGCATGACCTTCGTTCTCAGGTTAGTGGCACGGTGGTTGTGGCAGCTTCAAACACAGTGCAGACACAACAAGGTCCAGAGAAGACAGAGGAAAATATCCCCCCGCCAAGCAAGGACCATAAACGCTTTCCTTCACTCAATGCCGCGCACTCATTGGCTGCCGCTAATCACTTGGGATGGAAAAGATGCAGAACTTCACTGGCATGCCCACCACCCCTGCCCACCCAGGAACCTGCACAACAGACAGAGTTCTCCCTGTTGCTGCAATCCAGAACCCGCACAGTCGGGTACAAAATGGCTCACACCCTATGTCCTCCCGACACCCTGGTGAGACCTTCTCTGGATATAATCTGGTGGTTGTTTTCTCCTTAAAAATAAATAAATGTCGAGGGAGATGGAGGAAGGAGCTGGGAGACAAAGGGCATTCATGGAGGTCTAGACAAAGACATGTACATGCAAATATATATAGGAGGATGGGGAACTAGATCTATGTGTCTATATTTATAGGTTTAGTATTAAGGTGGCGGAAGGACCTTGGGCCTCTACTCAAACACTCCCTCAATGCATGAATACTTTTTTCTATTAAATTGGAACTCTATGAAGCTCACCCTCCCGACACAACGGCTGAAGCCAAAGCAGGTGAACAAGTAAATGTGGTGAAGAAAGCTGATGGTGCCCGGCTGTCAAAAGAGATAGCGTCTGGGGTCTTAAAGGCTTGAAGATAAACAAGCGGCCATCTAGCTCAGAAGCAACAAAGCCCACATGGAAGAACACACCAACCTGTGTGATCGAGTGATCCCGAAGGGATCAGTTATCAGGCATCAAAGAACAAAAAATCATATCATTGGCTGCACACCTCCATGATACAATTGCCGAGAACAAACGGGTGCATAAGCAAATGTGGCGAAGAAAGCTGATGGTGCCCGGCTATCAAAAGAGAGTGTCTGGGGTCTTAAAGGCTTGAAGGTGAACAAGCGGCCATCTAGCTCAGAAGCAACAAAGCCCACATGGAAGAAGCACACCAGCCTGTGTGATCACGAGGTGCCAAAGGGATCAGGTATAAGGCATCATAAAAAAAAAATACCATAGTGAATGAAGGGGGAAGTGCAGAGTGGAGACCCAAAGCCCATTCGTCAGCCACTGGAGATCACCTCACAGAGGGGTCTAGGGAAGGAGATGAGTCAGTCAGGGTGCGATGTAGCACTGATGAAAAATACAGCTTGCTCCCAGATTCTGGATGCTTCCTCCACCCCCACCCCCCAACTACCATGATCCAAATTCTACCTTGCAGGACTGGATAGAGCAGAGGTTGTACACTGGTGCAGATAGGAGCTGGAGGCACAGGGAATCCAGGGCGGATGATACCTTCAGGACCAGGGGTGTGAGGGGCGATACTTGGAGAGTAGAGGGTGAGTGGGTTGGAAAGGGGGAACCGATTACAAGGATCTACATGTGACCTCCTCCCTGGGGGACGGACAACAGAAAAGTGGGAGAAGGGAGACATCGGTCAGTGTAAGACATGAAAAAAAAATTTTAATAAATTATCAAGGGTTCATGCAGGGGGATTAAGGGAGAGGAAAAAAATAAAGAAGCTGATACCAAGGGCTCAAGTAGATAGAAAATGTTTTGAGAATGATGATGGCAACGTATGTACAAATGTGCTTGACACGGATGGATGGATGGATGGATGGATGGGTGGATGGGTGGATGGATGGATGATGATAAGGAGTTGTATGAGCGCCCAATAAAGAGATTTTTTAATGTTATCTATCTACAGTTTGATATATGAGTGCTGTATCCCACAAAGCCAGAGAATAAGTAAACAGAAAGGTGCAAGACCATAGCCTGTGGTGCCCCCGTAGACACGTTTTCAAGGATGACCATTAATGAATGACCAGGAATCCAATTACTTCTGAGGTTCTGCTGATAACAGCCATTTCAAAGGGAGGATTTTGGCTAAGTCAGGGAAGGCCTTGGGGAGGACGGTGATGGGGACTGACACACAGCTGAGTACAAAGAGGGCTCTGTGAGGGTGAACGACAAGGCATGAAGGTGCTGGACCGGAAGGCAGCCACGCAGATGGCGAAAGGAAAAAGCTAGAAGTTCATCCAAAGACAAATTCAGTTCCTTCCAAATTTTACTCAGTACATAGGTAGCAGTAACTGTATCTGGGATACTGAAAATCGTGCCCTGCTCCCAAATCATACACTGACTGTATCCATCTTCATTATTTTGATCTGTAATTAGCCAGGGGAACAGAGACAGCTTGAGATTTTGCCCAGAGACCAAAGATCCAGGCTTCTATAAATGCGGTTAGCGAAAAGCTAATGATGTCCTTACCACTTACGTGTGTGTTTGCATTTTAATTGAGTAAGATAGATACTCGGCTATAGCCATACAGGTGCGGGATCAGCAGTGTTTCATTCCGTGTACAAAGGTGAGTCAGAATCCACTCCCTGGCAGCTAACAACAGCACCAGAGAGATGGAGTATAGAGCAATATCGAGATAGAAACACATAGACAGATACTGGAGGGTACTTTAAAAAGGACATATGCATACATGCACACAGACAGGAGGATGCGCTAACAGAGCAACAACACAAACACCAGAGAACTAAGTAGGTAGTGTGAAAGAGTTAAGAGCCAGGTAAACACCTGTTCATTATCACATCTAGTGTGAAAGAGTTAAGAGCCAGGTAAACACCTGTTCATTATCACATCGGCTACTCCTTAACTCTTCCATCTTTAATAAGAAGTCATTTATCTGTAAGAGGCCTATTCTCCAGGAGGATTTTCTGTGCAAGTGCTGGAAGCGTTAGAGTAACTTGATATTATAACCCCCTCTACAGTTGGCTTCCAGATCTGGAGGCACAGTTCTTAAGCACTCAGCTGTGAAGCAGAGTCCACCTGTGGCCCCCACCCCCCAGGCTACGGGAGAAAGAGGCGGCAGAGTGACAGCCTTGGGAACCCGCTGGACAGAGCTGCTCTGCTCTGCCCCTGAGGGTCCCTGTGCGTCAGACTCAGGTGACCCGCACTGGGGTTTGCAGCTTGCTTCCCCTTCCCCACTCTTGCTGGTAAGACCAAAGGAGTCCAGGTTCGAACCGTGGCTGAAGGTGCTCGAAGTCTTCACAGCTCCTGCCTCCTACCCGAACGCCTTTCCCTTAAACCTAAAACCTCCCCAACTACCCAGTGACAACGGCTCGTGGCTGTTGACCTTGGCTGGCGCCACATCGCGGCCAGGAAGAAATGGTCTGGAAGGATTCCAGATCCTTTCTTTCGCCTCCTGTGTGACTCGGGGCGGCAGCAGCCTCCAGATCAGTCTGTGTTGGCATGGCCCTGGGGAGGGGTGCAGTGTGCCCCACCATCCTCTTTCCCCCCATTAAGAGAGGCTTTTGTAGCCACTTCACCAGCTGACACCAGGTCTTTCCTGGCTCTCTAATCAAAACCTTGGCAGGGTTTTACATAAACTGAAATTTACATTCAATCATCACCATAGCAACCATCACCCAGAATTAGATACAACTCCCCCCACCCCTCTGATATAATCTACCTTAAAAAAAAAAAACTGCTTTCCTCTTCAGCTGTAAATCCAAGTTATTCAGAGAAGCATTAAAAGCCTACTTTGAAAAACCACATTTAAACAGGCGGTAACGAGGTTCTAAAACAAGCGTGTGGAGTCGTTTTTAAGACACTTAGCACCGAGCTCTCATTCCCTGGACTGGTTGCAACAACACGGCTGAAGCCTCCAGGACTGAGCCCGGAGCAAGGATCCATTACATCAGAACAAGGCTTTACGCATAAAAACCGGCCTGGGAAGTTGCCCGCCTCTAAGAAACCCTGACCCAGGCCAGAGAACGATGAACGTTTTCAAAAGCAGACGTTGCATCAATTTAGAAGTCCATACACCCAGGTTCTGTTTGATGCTGCTGCATGTAACTGACAAATCTCTAATTCGCTGCAGAGAAATGGTTCCACTGTGAATGTGACACAAGGCTGCATGGTAAGGGAGAGTAAAGCAGAGATCAGAAATGTATCTACACACCGCCCCCCAAGAGCCTCGCTGTGTTTGTTTGGTTATTTTTAACTGATCCAAGAGTCTGGGTGTTTGAAAATGACACAAGCGTATCACAGATTTATGAAATGCTCAGAAAAGACACCATTTAGAAACTTTACCAAAGGAAACAACAACAAAAAACCTACTCTGACAGTGGCCCCCCTGCCTAGTCGAGAGTTACCTTCCCATCCTGCCATTTCAACCAGGCCTTTGTCTGAGGCACCTCTGGGTGGGCTGGAACCACCAACCTTCTAGCTAGCAGTGGAGGGCTGACCCGTCTGAGCCACCCAGGAAGAACAAAAGCTTCATTGCCATGGAGTGCATGTCAGCTCACATCAACTCTCTAGGGCAGGGTAGAATGACGTGCATTTCTGAGACTATAACTCTTCCGGCGGGGATTAGAAAGCCCCATCTTTCTCCCTCAGAGTGGCTGGCAGTTTCAAGCCTCAGACCTTGCGGTAAGCAACCTAAGCCTAACCACCATGGCCCCAGGGCTCCTGTGCCACCGGCGGTTGTGGGGTGCTAAATGCCCCTAAGCGCCGGGAGTTGTGAAAGCAAAGGAGATACCGTTCGTACAGTCTCGGTCAGTCCTCCCCATGGCATTGGTCCAGCAAGTTAGCCAAGGGGATGAGGAGGTGATAGTCCCGAATATTGCCAAGTTACCTCATGTGCCTGAAAGTGAGACGTGTTACATAAGAAGTGCAATAATAAGAGCTAGACCAGGACTGATATGCTGGATTCTTCTCAAGCGCCAACTCCAGGGGAATGGGAGGGGCTGCCGCCAAGCCTGAGAGAGACTGATGCTGAGGCTAAGCTCCAGCCCAGTGTGGGAAGGTGCCCTGGGCCCATTAACAAACTCGAATCTAGCAGAAGGGAGGCCTGCATTGTACAGTCTGTACCACTGTCCAAAGGGGTGTGTGAGTGTGTGTGTGTGTGTGTGTGTGTGCACACTTAAACTGCCAATCTTTCACTTAGCAGCTGATCACTAAACGATTTGCTCCGCCCAGACAGAATGAGTTCCTTCCAAATAACTGGCAAAGACAAAGGCCAAATACTATATACAAATACATTCTATATTGAAAAAAATGGTGGTGGGCGGGGGAGAACAGGCGTGCCTTAAGAAAAAAAATTATGACCTGACATATGACCGCTATCAGCTAGGAGAGTATTTGAGTTGACGTCTCTGATATTGACAACGAACAAGAAGACAACCATAGGAAAAGGTTGGTACCCTCCAGTAAACAGCTGGAGAATCTAATCAATATATGCATGGCAACCGACACCTGACTCCTTGGTTTTTTGCTTGTTTGTTTCTTGATACAACCTCCCAACACAGCCTCCTCGTAATGATGCAGACGTGTGTGTGCGTGTGGCTTCTGTGGTCAAAAGAAGCAAAGAATATCTTTTTGAGCACGTAAGGGCTGGCGACTTTTGAAAATTGGAAATAAATATATCCACAAGAGCCACAAAATTCAGCGTGTGAGTTATTCACGTCTAGCCTTTATTTTTTTTTTTTACTTTTTTTTTTTACTTTATTTTCTTAGCTGACCAGTGTCAAATCTAAAAAAACCCCACTATGGTTTTGCGGTGATCATTTCAGCAGCCACCACACCTGACAAGCAGAAATCTATCTACCAGTGTCATGAGCTTCAGCAGAAGAGAACTCCCTAATCCTGTCTCCCCCAGCACTCCCCGCGTCTGGCTCTTCACTCTTCTGGTTCATGCAGCGGAACAGAAAGGACACTGACCATCCTCATCTGCCTCCTGCCTGGTACCACTTTCATGGCTGGGATCACAGCAAAGGGTGGGCCTCCTCCGTCCTCCTTGCTCCCATTTCAAAGGGAATTGCTAGGCTGCCCACCCGCAGTGTCAGTGCACTGCTTAGAGGTTCCTGGCATCCAACTGCCGGGACAGCCCAGTCCTTAAGGCCCTCCCCGTTGTTCAGGGTCATGAGGACCTAAATGTACTAATCACCCCCAAGCACAGAGAAAAGATCAACGGTAGGAGAATCTTGGGGTGTTCATCAGGAAGACGGCAGAACAGCAAACGTGAGCCAAATCCAGTTCTCCAATCTCCTCGTTTAAGAGCAGCCCCTTAGGACATGAGAGGGGCCCCTTCCAGAGGCTTTCTGATCACCAAAAAGCTCGTAAAATGGACAAAACTCGCTTCCTCTCAGCAGGAAAGAGGCAAACAGTTCCAATAGTCTGGAAAAAAAAATGTATTGGGTTGTAGGGCCCTTGTGAATAGAGAGAGCGAGAAGGCTGGTATGCATCTTGGACACTGAGGCTGGTCTTAAGAAAGGCCAGCATGCTCTACAACCACCTACAGAGTAGGACAGCCAAGGGGCTGGGAGGAGGGGACAGGGAGAGGCAGTGCCTGGGCAGCCTTCACCAAGGCGTGTGCACCTAGGAGCCCCACCTCGATCCATTTCACACGTGGTGAGCAGACACGGTTCAAGGCATGTACTGCTCCCCAAAACACACAAATATATACCTCGCATAAAATTGAAGACATCACCAGGGGCCAGAGAGAGGTGGGGGGGGGGGGCTGTGACATGTCATATTAAGGGGAAAAAGAAATGTGATGTTTAGGTTGCTATATTTTATCCAATGGCCCACCGTTCCACGTGCGGCCTTTAGGACAAGCCACGTGGGCAGTCTGAGGGAGGACGGCCCGGAGAAGTCGGCAGAATAAACAAGAAGGTCGAGCAGAAAGCAGTTGGTTGTGAACTATAACATTCGAAGCAAATGGCAAAACAGAATGCCTACAATCATTCCCTTGACCAAAAACAACCGAAAAGGAGAATGTATGAGTTTATAAATTCAACTAATTGAAAACAATCAAGTTGCAGGATATGTTCGCAAGGCTCCGATTCACTTTAATGCCTGTGTGTTTCATAAATATACCAAAAGGGTCCAGAGAGAGATGCCAATTGTGAATCTATGTGACTCTACCTCTAAGGAAGAGAATATGAAATCTGGGGGGCTGTTGAACGTTTTCTTCTATCAATCACCTTGTATTACCTTGATAATGTTTTTAAAGAGATTTCTAGAATGATAAATAAATAAATGACTAAATTATAAAATTTCATGAGAGTCCTGTGAGGCACGCACTGTCACCTCCTTGTCCAGACAATAAAAGGAGCTTGGATGGTGTTGTGACCTAAGTATAAGTACTGGACTGTTAAGCACAAGGTTGGCAGTTCAAGCCCACTATGGGAGAATTCCTATAAAAATGTGTACTCCTATACAAGTGTACAGTCTCTGAAACCCTATATAGGGGCACCATGAGTCCGAATCAGCTTGATGGCAGTGGTTATAGATATTGAAATGGAGCCTCGCCAGATACAGACAGTCTTGTCCCAGAAAACACGGTGGTAGGCTAGACCCCTCCCTGTCTGCCGGCCTGCTTCCCAAGCATGGACTTCCTACATCAACAAGCTACATTTCCCTCTCTTACTTATAAACCATTTTACTGGGGGCTCTTAGAGCTCTTAAAACAATCCATACATCAATCGTATCAAGCACATTTGTACATATTACCATCATTTCCAAAACCTTTTCTACTTGAACCCTTGAGATCTGCTCCTATTTTTCCCCTCCCTCCCCACATCCCACTCTGGTGAACCCTTTATAAATTATATTTATTTACATATCTTACATCATCCTCTTTCTCCTTTCACCCATGTTTCTGTTATTTGTCCCACGGGGGGGGGGTGTTATACAATCATTGCATTTGGTTCCCCCTTCCTCCCCCATGTCCCCTTACTTTTCCCCCATCCTCATGGAATCACTACTCCCATTATTGTTCCTAAGGGGCTTAGCTGTCCTGGATTCTGTCTGGCGAGAGCGCCTAATCTGTAACAGTGTTCATACTCTGGTCTAGCCAGCTTTGTAAGGTAGAATTGGGGTCATGATAGTTGGGGGGAGGGGAGCATTACAGAACTAGAGGAATTTTGTGTTTCGTCGGGGCTACACTGCACCTTGGCTAGCTTGTCCCTTCCTTGTGACCCTTTTGTGAGGGGATGTCCAATTGCCTACAGATGAACTTGGCATTGGAATGGTTGTTTGTTTGGGATCAGATGCCTGATCCCTGATCCCGTCGATACCTCATGATCAAACGGGTTGGCAAGCTTCTTCCATGTGGGCTCTGTTGCTTCCCTGCTAGATAGCCGCTTATTTAACTTCAAGCCTTTAAGATCCCAGACACTGTATCTTCGAATGGCAGGGCACCATCAGCTTTCTTTACCACAGTTGCTTATGAACCCATTTTGTCTCTAGCAGTCATGTCGGGAAGGCGAGCATCACGGAAAGCCAGGTTATTAGAACAAAGTGTTCTTGCATTGAGCAAGAACTTGAGGCCCAATGTCCATGTGCCACCTTAAGACTTAACCTATAAATATATGTACATACGCCTATATCCCTATCGTTACATATTAATATATTCACACATGTGCATGCCTATGTTATACTCTATCAATGTCTTGCCTCCTAGATCTTTCCTGTTTCCTTTTTCTATTCTTCCTAGGCCTTCTCACTCCGCTCTCTGCACCAGCACCCTGATCCCTGATCCAATGAATGCAGCAGCAGGGAATTGGTGGGACGGCGGGGGGAGGGACCTGGACCTGACAACACAAGGCAGGCCATGGGGGCGCCAGCAGGAGTGAAATGAGTGCCCATCCGGGCTTCCAAAAGTGCAAGGGAAAATTCCATTTTCTAGTCATTCCATTTCCCCAAGAATATATGAAGCCCCTTCCTAAGTCCCAGCGACCTTTAGAGGGTGCTAAGACTGGGCTGGGGAGCTCAGGAGGATTCCTGATGGCAGGTCTTAGGTCCCCTGCAGAATCCATAATCCCTCTGCAGCATGTGATACAGCATCGCACCTCACTCAACTCACTGAGTGGGTGTTTAATAAATATATATTCATGGAAGGGCGGCAGGATCACCTGAAGCGAATGTGAAACTGCATTTGATTCCTTATTTAGATTGTGGGTGCTCTGAAGGCAGTTTTTTCCCCTTGACATCTCGGGATGTAGGCAGTCAAAGCACCCTTGTGACAGACCATGACGGTGACCCTAACAAGAGAGTCGTGTAAATGAATCGCTCCGTTCTAAAGCGGCTTCAGCGGAAAACAACAGCCTTGGTGCTCCAGGAATCCAGCCCAACAGGATTTCTCATAGCTGTGTGCCCGCACTGCACTGGGCACGGGATTTCTCATAGCTGTGTGCCCGCACTGCACTGGGCACGGGATTTCTCATAGGTGTGTGCTCGCACTGTACTGGGCACGGGATTTCTCATAGGTGTACCCGCACTGCTCTGGGCACGGAATTTCTCATAGCTGTGTGCCCACACTGCTCTGGGCACGAGGGGGCATGGAGTCCTGGAAGAAGCCGGTGGGGGGAGACAGCTGAACATTCATACTAAGATGCCGTGATCTTCAGGTGATGGCAATGATACAACCCAAATTAGATGGAGTGAATATTTGGAGGTGTGGGGTTGGCACTCAGGGGCTGAACCTGCACGGATAGGGCTATCCCTTATCATATTCATTTCAGACGTCTGCCACGGACCACAGGCCACAGGTCATGCATCCCAGCAACTCTGGCTCGTGGTTCACAGGAGGGGATCTTCATTCGAGTCCTCTGGTGAAGATAAGAGAGCCAGTGACAAGGAGTAAGACCGTCCCTAAAACGGGCAGACACAGTGGTTACAACACGGAGCTCAAGCGGAACAATTGTGAGGAGGGTGGGGCTGGGCTGTGGTACACTCTGTTGTACAAAGGGTCGCTAGGAGTCGGCACCTAAACAGCGCTAGGAGAAAATGGATCCGTTTCAAAGCACAGAGGGACAGAGGAGCAGGACGTGCCAGTCATATCCTCCTCTGACTGGGCCAGCTTGGGATCCTGGTGTACCTTTAATTTTTACTATAGATGCTTACGATCCAATTGGTTGTGGCTTGTGCCGTCGGTGCTGTGTGGAAGATGCTTAAAGCACAGCCACAGACCATGTTTTCTGGACCCGTGACAATGCTGTCTGGCATTTAAAGGAAGACAGCATGTTAAACAGTGCTGGTCAAGCAGTCACACACACAGGCTGACAGCGCTGAGATGGACTAGTGACCAGTGAATCGCTTGGAAACTGCGGTTGCTTTGGTGGATGTGCTGAAATGCTATTGTGCTTTTCAGAGGCTGGTGGGGTGGGGGAGCCCTGTGTATTGTTGTCCCTCCCTATCCTTTATCACATGGCCCAAGCCATTTGGCATTAAATCCTCTCAGGATTCCTGACGGCTTGTTTGCAGGACTGCCGAGGTAACATTCATTTGTATAAGTGTTTCATGCCTTCAATGTAGTTCCCAGCTAGAGTGGCTTCTTCCTGTGACAGAATCCTTTCAGCCACTCACACTCAGGACTGTATTATCGTGTTCTCTCTGCTGAGTCTCCTTTCTTTTTTTTTTTTTTTTTTTCAGGGAGTGAGAGGCCAGCGCCTCTGGTTTTATTCTGAGAACACGGTGTAGCAGCTCCGACTCCACTCCAGGGCCCACGCTGGCCTCTTCGGGTTTGGAGAAGGCTGTCTGCACCCAGAGGAAGGGAAACCCACCCACCTACTGCTGTGCAGGGATCCACCTGGGCTGCTCTACACATGGGACCACGCTGTATGCAGGAACTTGGGGAGGGGTGTCCCACAACTACATCCCAAAATCAAAAACAGTAAGATGGGTGCAATTTGCATTGCTGCTTGGAAAATAAAAAAAGGGCTTTTCTGACGAGGGTCTGGAAGGAAACACCGACAGGGCAGCTCCAGCCCCCTGCCACCTCTGCTTTCTGGTCAGATTTGCACGCAGGCAGAGATGCCACCTCGGGATGGGCTGTACCCCCTCCCCCGCCAAGTCCCAGGATGTGGCAGATGCAGCTCACTGCTTGCCTGCCTGTCGGCCTGGCTTCTTCTCCTGTTGGCCCCTGCCTGTGCCTGGGATCCCGCCACGGCCACGACCACCAAACACACCTCGGCCAGTGCCTCCCATGCCGCGACCTTTCTGCTGCTTCTGCTGCTGCAGGCCACCCCGGCCGCGGCCCTTGGCCACCACCTCGTCCTTGACCATGTCGATGATCTCGTCGGGGATGCGCAGGTACTTGATGGTGCTACCACGGATATAGCACTCTGGCATTCGCCAGAACTTGTCGCCATCCCGGGACGTGCAGATGACCTCCCGCAGGTTGATGTTCATCCAGTTGTCACAGCTCACCAGGTGGCCGTTGTACGTCTCACCATTCTTTAGCTCCACCAGCATGGGGTGATTCTGGGCCGTCTTCAGCAGCGACAAGGGGAGCATACTGCCGGCAAGGACCGGACTCGCCGGTCACTTCCGCCGCCGCCGCCGCTCGCGCCGTTAGCAGGGCCGCCCGAGTCTCCTTTCTAAATGGATTACACATACCCCCTTGCTTTCCACTGGCCAAGCTAACCACCCTAACACGCGCATTAGAATAAAAGACTTTGAGCACCAACGCCCTCTACAACTTAGAGAAGGAGGTGAAAAAACAGACCCAACCTTCCTTAACTCTGTGAGGCACCCCTGCTCATCCTTCCTCTCCTTAACCTACACTTCCAGTCTACCCCATCCTCATCCTGCTTCATCCTAATGCCCAAGCCTAGAGGGGTATCTGAACATGCAGTGGTTGGAAAGGTGGTAGGAGATGATTTATTCTCAAGACTGTACTGGAATTAATCTGACGGGCGGAAGAGGAGGAGTGAGGACACGGATTTCATCTTGAACATGCCTTTGCAGACCAAGTGCTCTGCTCGCCTAGGCTGCACACTGATGTGGTGGGGACAAACAACCTAAGGACAGACAACCCTGCCCCAGATCATTCAATGGGCAACACTGCATGATGGTGTTGTGACTCCTGCCAACCAGCACTCCTTACCCACACCCGAGAGGAAGCTTTGCACAAACACCTGCCCTGCGACTCGCACGGTACACAGTGCTGACAGTAAGGGGGTACGCGTGATAAGAATCAAAGGGCCAGGGTAGGTTGGCAGAGCAACTCCGCAGCTGATGCTATCTCAGTAAAATACTCACAAGCCTGTGGAAATTTACTATAACATTTCATCAGAAAATCTTCTGTAAGGGAGGGAGGGGGAAAAACGAGGAGCTGATACCAAGGGCTCAAATAGAAAGCAAATATTTTTTTTAGAAAGCAAGTATTTTGAGAATGATGATGGCAACAAATACAAATGTGTTTGACACAATGGATGTGTGTATGGATTGTGATAAGAGTTGTATAAACCCCCAATAAAATGATTTTTAAAAAAAGAAAGAAAATCAAATAAATAAATAAAAGAAAGAAAATCTTCTGTAATATAGGCTCCATTTCTCATCTAAGTAGGATCTACATGAGTTTATCTCTATCTCAGACTGACAGTTTGAGCAAAGATTCCATAGACGAATCCTAATCGAAAGTCAGGGAATGCAGAACACAAAGTCAAAATCTTATTAACTCCAGACATTATGTAATCATGGAAGCTGGACCAACTCCTGAAATTATTGTCCTGAGATCATCTTTAAACTATAAACAAACAAAAAAACACAAAGAAAATCTTCTAAAATCCAACACTAGTCTCGCTTCACTAGTAAAGAAAGTCTGCTTTGCGCATTCTTTTTGAAGATCTTTCTATGGGGGATGAGACTGATACCAGCAACTAGAGAGGTTAGATGGGAGCCTCAGGCCGGGCGAGAGAGTTTTGTTAATGAGGGCAGAATCTTTGGTTGCATAACCTGAAGAAAGTAACCAACACCAATGAACTGCACATGTAGAAATTTTCTAATCGATGCATTTTCTGCTATGTATATTTTCAATAACAAAGACAATATAAGTTTTCTGAAGAAGACCTGGAGAAAACCCTTGAAAATCCAGTTGCTGTTGAGTCGACTCTGGCCCAGAGCGACCCCCTGTGTGTCTGAGTAGAATTGTGTTCCATGGGGTCCCTAAGGGCTGATTTGGGGGAGTGTGTCTCCAGGACATTCTTTGGTGATACTTCAGCGTTGACTGAAATAACAGCAGACCACACTGATGGCGTGCAGGGACTCCTGAGAAGGCTCCTTAGCTGGGCTGGAAACAAGGCAAGGGCTCTACCATTACCATGGAAACAGCCACACAAATGTCATTTTGGGCCAATCAACAAAAAGCCCTCAAGAGGAGATGAACAAGATTCCTTAACTTAGTGCTAATAGCCCTTCTGCTGCAGACACAAATTTCCCTTTATAATACCCCCCTCCCCTCACTATTCCTCTCTGCCAAAACTGAAATTCATCTGGTCTGGTCCTTTCCTGCCTTGCCCATGGATTTCTCTCATCCTGGGATCTCCTCCTTGCTCTGCCCAAGTCAAAACCTCACCTTTCTTCCATGGAGGGGCTGGTGATTTTGAACTGCTGACCTTGAGGTTGAGAGCCCAACTTGTAACCACTATGCCCCAGTGCTTCAATGCTTCTTAAAATCCACCCACTAATTCAGCATCATCTTCTTCATGAAGCTCCCCATTGGCCATCCGGTTGGAAGTGCTTTCTTATGTTCTGAATTCTAGGAGGCATTCCAAGATCCCATGGTGAGTGACCAAATGGTTGGCACATGGCTACTGACTGAACAGTTGGCATTTGACTCCAACCAGCGGTGACACACGGAAGAAAGGCCTGGTGAGCTGCTTCCATGAATTACAGTCCTTGGGCACTCTAGGGAGCAGTTACACTCTGGAACACAGGGCTGTCATGGGTTGGAATCGACTTGACAGCAACAGGTCCGTGGGTGCCAGTCCCCCAGCAGGAGCCCTCGCTGTCATGGAGGTACCTCATTTAGTATGCAGCTCCCTCCTCCTCCACCCCACAGCCAAGTAGCGAGTCCTGCTGATTCTGCCTGCTTTTCGCCCATCGACACTCCTACTACCTCTGCTCCGGGCAAGGCCACATCACCTCTCCCCTGAGAAAACAAGAGCCTCCTGCCCAGACTTCAGCCTCCAGTCCTGCCTCTCCACAGCCCCCAGACTGGACTGATTAAGATACAATTCTGGTTATGCCATATCTCAACATGACATCCTTCTCCGTCTCTCCAGGGTCTCAAAAACACAGTCTAAGTCTAGATGTACTGGCCCCATAGAGACAAGGACTACCCAAGACTGCTGCCCTGAGATATTCTTTAACCTGTGAGCTGAACTCCGCCCTGCAGTCACCTTTCAGCTTAACAACAGGTTAGCTAAATGTCACAGAGTATTACCCTCAAGCCAAAATTGAAATTCATCTGCTTTCCTTTACAAAAATATAATTTAGTCTTTCAAAAAATAATTTTTAAAGTTTGAAATCCTATACAGAAGGCCTGTTGGTGGTGAGGTGGGTTGCAATCCGAAAGGTCAGGAATTCGAAACCACCAGCAGCTCCTTGGGAGCAAGATTGAACTTTCTACTCCAGTAACCAGTTACAGTCTCAGAAACCTATAGGGGATCACTGTGAATCAGCACTGACTCGATGGCAGCGAGTTTGGGTTTTTTGGGTCTATATGAAACCAGAATTGCAGGGCTTGTAGTGAATACTTTAATGTGGCTCTTCCAAGCAAAGTCTCTAATTCCCACCACATGACCTTTCCCTGCATGGGTCTGGATAGAAGAAGGGAAAGCTACTGACAGGCCTCACCTGTAAGAATTGTGAACAAGCTTCCCCGGAATACCATCCTGCAGTGTATAAAAGGGGCCCTCTGAGAAGCAGGAGAAGGGATTTCACTCCTGACCAGCAAGAGCCGCACATGGAACCCAGCCTCCGAGCCCGAGCTCCAGAGTCAAAACGATTTGGATAAACAGGGGTTTTTCACCATCTGATCCTCCTCCCTCCCACCCTCTTCTGGAAAGCTCTGGTCCAGCTGCTCTTAAATTCAGGGCCCATCAGAACCATCCAAGGGGCCGTTTAAAAGGCAGAGTCCCAGTACCTTTCACAGACATTCCAGCTCACGATAATCAGTCGGGCCCGGGAACAGGAATATTTACAAAATGATAAGGCTCCTAATAGTTGATTCTGCATCAAAACCCAAAATATGCTTCTGATGCAGACATCCTGGGGCTTGTGCTCTGCGAACACTTGATACAGATATGGCACTAGAAACGCAAAGTTTCGAGAAGTCACTGGTGGTGAAGATTATGAGAAAGTAGCTTATTATTTCCGTGAGAAGATTATGAGAAAGTAGCTTATTATTTCCGTACCGCGTCCACAAAATGGAAACAAAAATAGTGTTTGTCTTGCAGGTTAAGATGCAGTGAGACCATCACTGCTGTACACCTCCAGCCAGTGCCACTGCTGCTGCTGCAACTGCCATTTCTGGGAAAGCGGCAGAAGGCACACATGACTGGGTCTTTTCATTTACAGGGTCCAGGCCACATCCCAGTAAGCTGTGGGCTATTAACCACAAGGTCAGCAGTTCAAAGCTACCAGCCGCCAAGCAGAACAAATGTGAGGCTATTTACTCTCATAAAGATTTAAAGTCTCAGAAACCAAAAGGGGCAGTTCTATCCTGTCTGATGGCGTTGCTAGGAGTTGGAGAGTCACAACCCTAATGCTAACGGAAAAGTCAGAGGTTCAAATCCAGCTACTTCTCTACGGGAAAAAGATGCAGCAGTCTGCGTCTGTAAAGAGTTACAGTCTTGGAAACGCTGTGGCCCGATACTCACTGCCATAGAGTTGATTCCAGACTCACAACCACCCTGTGGGACAGGCAGAACTGCCCCAGTGAGTTTCCAAGATGGTAACTATGGGAGTAGAAAGCCTCATGCTTTCTCCCACTAGTGGCTTTGAATCGCTGACCCTATGGTCAGTCACCCAGACTTCCCATGAGACAGGGGAGTTCTACTGTGTTCCATGCAGCCACTGTGAGTCAGAATCAACACTGTGACAGAGAGGTGATTTGTTTTTGCTTTACGTTAGAATCCCAACTTTTAGAATCAAAACTAGCTCCATTAACCATTCCTCACAACTGAATCTTAGACTCCATCAGCATCTTTCCCCACCTTCTCTTCCACGAACAGGGCTCTAGGCACCATGCCCTGAGACAGTCTGCTCCAAGACATGCCAGGGGGCAATACTCTGCCTTAGAGCCCTGCTTGCCAGTCCTGGCGGCCCTTGATCTTACATGCCCTATGGCATCACCTCTAACCAGTGGTCCTCAACCTTCCTCAGGCTGCGACCCTTGAACACAGTTCCTCATGAGGTCGTGACCCCCAACTATAAAATGATTTTCATCAGAGGATGGAGTCCCTGCTGGGAGCTATGGGACACAGAGGGGACTGGGCAAATGGCAACAACACGTGTCATGCTGTCCCCTTACTGGCTCAGACTGCGACAGACGGCATTTCTGGGGTCACATGGTGGAGAAGCAGCCTGGTTTGAACCCCTCAAAATGGAGCGCATCAAGAAGGGAGCGTACCTCGATACACAATCTGGAGAAGAAAATAACCGGGCTGACAGGGGGGACAAGGGAGAGGGGGAGTGGTGGGGAGGGTGAGGAACTGGTTATAACAAACTCAGGAACAAGGGAACAACAAGTGGTCCAAAATCGGAGGCGAGGGGGGTGTAGGGAGTCTGGTAGGGCGTAATCAAGGACAATGTAACTGAGAGGAATTACTGAAACCCAAATCAAGGCTGAGCATGATAGTGGAACAAGAGGAAAGTAAAAGGAAATAGAGGAAAGAACTAGGGGGTAAATGGCATTTATAGAGGTCTAAACACAGTCGTGTACATTGTAAATATATTTATTTATGATGAGGAAGAAACAAGTCTATGTGCATATATGTATAGGTTTAATACTAAGATACCAGAAGGGCATTGAGCCTCTACTCAAGTATTTCCTTAATGCAAGAACACTTTGTTCTATTAAACTGGCATTCCATGATGCTCATCTTCCCGAAATGATCGCTGAAGACACATGGGTGCATAAGCAAATGTGGTAAAGAAAGCTGAGGGTGCCCAGCTATTAAAAGATATAGTGTCTGGGGTCTTAAAGGCATGAAGATAAACAGTGGCCATCTAGCTAAGAAGCAACCAAGCCAACACGGAAGAAGCACACCAGCCTGTGTGATCACAAGGTGTCGAAGGAATCAGGTTTCAGGCATCAAAGAAGGAAAAAATCGTATCATTGTGTGCTCGCCTTCCCGATGCAATCACTGAGGACAAATGGTGACATAAGCAAGTGTGGCGAAGAAAGCTGATGGTTCCCGGCTATCAAAAGCCGGGGGTCTTAAAGGCTTGAGGGTAAACAAGCAGCCATCTAGCACAGAAGCATCAAAGTCCACATAGAAGAAGCACACCAGCCTGTGTGATCACCAGATAGCGAATGGATCAGGCATCAAGTATCAAGGAACAGAAATCACATCACTGTGAATGAGGTGGAATGCAGAGTGGAGACTCAAAGCCCATCTGTGGGCAACTGGACATCCCCTTACAGAAGGGTCTCCGGGAGGAGACTAGCCAGTCAGGGGGCAGTATAGCAACAATGAAACATACAAGTTTCCTCTGGTTCTTAAATGCTCCCTCCCCCCAACTATCATGATCTCAATTCTACCTTACAAATCAAGCTGTACCAGAGGATGTACACTGGTACAAATAGAAACTGGAAACACAGGGAATCCAGGACAGATGAACCCCTCAGGTCCAGTGGTGAGAGTGGTGATACCAGGAGGGTGGAGGGAAGGTGGGGTGGAAAGGGGGAACTGATTACAAGGATCTACATATAACCTCCTCTCTGGAGGTCAGTCAACAGAAAAGTGGGTGAAGGGAGACGTTGGATAGTGTAAGATATGACAAAATAATAATGACTTATAAATTATAAAGGTGAATAAGGGAGGGAGAGGAAAAAATGAGCTGATGCCAGGGGCTCAAGTGGAAAGCAGCTGTTTTGAGAATGATGATGGCAACAAATGTGCTTGACACACTGGATGGATGGAAGGATGGATTGTGATAAGAGTTGTACGAGCCCCCAATAAAATGATTTAAATAAATAAATACCATTCCCTAAATTTACCACTTGATTCTTTTACTGAACTGCAAAGAAAAATCATAATTTCTTTATTTTATTTTTCAAACAAATGTATTAAATAACATTTATTAAAATTAATCTCTAATAAAATAAATAAAATATTTTCATTGCTACTTCATCACTGTCATTTTGCTACTATTATGAATCGGGTGACCCCTGTGAAAGGGTCGTTCCACCCCCATGAAAGAGTTGTTCGACTCCCAAAGCCAGTTTCTTATCCCTTGACAAGTCCAGAGCCTCGATTTTCACGACAGCTCAAAAGTCGTATCATTCTACGATTTCCAAAACCAAATCAAACTCACCGCCATCAAGCCGATGCCAACTCATGACACTCTTTAACCAAAGTTGAACCAAAGGACATTACACAGTGCGGGCATCAAATTCTGTTGGGAAAACATAACGGACCCTTCTCCAGGAAGCCACGCAAGAGCAGATGCGGGCCTTTGCCTGCCCCCCCCCACCCCTGTTCTCTAGCATCCGTACTCTCCTGCCCTCACTCGACCCCTCGGTCCCTGGGACCCCACCACCACCAGTTCCGCACGTGTGGGTGCTCTTTCCAACGAGGCTGCTCGTGTCTAGTTGTGGACCCCTTTGAGAGTGGACAACCTGCAGCGCGTCCTTTATCAAAAACCCTCTTGGCGCACAAAAGGGGCTTCAGCGTGACTTCTTTCATCGAGCAAAGCCCAGAACCGAGGTCTGACCCACTCGAGAAACCTTACACTGACAGCGTCCCCTAAACTGGTATCGTGCCCATAAATTGCAGGCTTCACCCATGGCTCCTTGACACAGTCACAACAGAAACACAGGACAGGGCTGGGCCACCTTCCACTGGTGGGGGACAGGCAAAATGAGAGAGTGGAGGGGTGGCGGGTGGGAAGCTGTAGGTAGTCTGCCAGCCACCCCGAAATGGCGACCAGCTCTCCAAGAGCCGGCCAACGCAAGGTAGGGGGAAGCATTTTCTCTGACACCAATACTCTGTTCGTAAATCCTCAGGTGTAGCTTTGTTTTGTGGCGTCGTCGCTGTTGTTCATGCTTAGCTTGCCTTCAACTAAACCTATCATGTCTTCTTACGGAGGCTACTCTTAAATTATATACATGCAGAGAGATAAATATACCTTGATCCTGCTTTGAAGGAGCAAGGAGCTCTTGTGGTGCTGCCAGGTAAGCTCTGGGCTGCAATCCTCAAGGTTGCTGGTTCAAACCCAGCAGCCACTCTGAGGGAGCAAGATAAGGCTGTCTGCTCCCGTAAGGACATTCACCAGCAGGCAGTGGGCTGGATTATTGCAGCAGGTGTTGTTTAGTATGAGAGTTTTCAACTCTGTTTGCAATCTTCACATCAACTCAGCTTCTCTTTGAATTCTGACTTTTAACTTTGACTCATGCAGAGTGTATTTAAATGTGCATTGCTGCAACTCGCCTCGCCAGCCCAAGAAGGGGCACTTCAGGGGACTTGCCTGGGCCTGTCCTTAATGGGAATTGGGGTACCCAAGGCCCCCAATCTTGAATCACAACACTGGCTAGAGGGCCCCAGCACCAATTCTGTGATCCTTTCTGGTCTTCCATTGTGCTTATGTCCCCCCGACAGTCCTCCCCCCGTGTCTGTCGTCCTTCCTGGTCTGTAATCTTTCCAATGACGGTCTGTGCCGGTTTCATTAGATGTGTGTCTGTGAATCCTCTAGACACCATTTTGGCCTTGTGATGGTCTCCTTCATCCAGATGCTTGGTCTTTGGACCAGCTAAGACTTAATAAAGGGGTCTCTATAAAACAGACTCAAATTTGGTGTCTGTTTTCTCCTAGAACAATGGATTTAATTATTTTCTTGGATCTCTGAGCAGAATTTTAGAAAAAACAAAACAAAAACCTTTTATTATGAATTGGGTGAAAGCTTACAGAGCAAATCAGTTTTCCATTCAAACAGTTCATACACATTTAGCTTCACCTCATTGATTGCAATCCCCACAGAGCGACATGACTCATCCTCCTTCTTCCCTAACCTTTCCTGACTTTGTCCTTGCGGACGTGGACGGGCTGCCCTTTTGATCTCAAATGGTTGATCACTCTAAAGCTTGTGTACCTCCCTAGAGTTATTTTTCCCCTCACAGACATGCCTATTGTTTGGCTGAAAACTAAGCCATGGCAGAGTTTATTTCTACACCTGAAGGGTGACAAGAAGCCATTGTCTCAGTGTGAGGTAGTTTATTGTGGCAACCTGGCCAATAAACACATGTGGGGTTAATTGAAGGGTGGAGGGATAAATGGCTCAGTGAGCCTCGCCTTTCAAGTTCTCTCTTGCTTTCTGATGGTCAGACCAGGGTGCAGCTCCCTTAGCCAGTTCCGTACTTTAGCTGGCAAGGCTCACTTCCTGCAAGACATCCCTGAGAAGCCACATGGACCTACCCCGATGCAGCCCTGGGTGCTGGAGCAGCCGTGTGGAGACCCCTGCCAACGCTGAAATGCTCACACATTCACTGATTCGGCTTTCCTCCTGCAGTCGGCATCATAGTGTTTTGTGAGACGGAGGATGATTTTGTGGATTGGTGTTGGACATATGGGTTAATGTTGGACTTGTATGCTTGGACAGCACTGGGTTGGGATGTTTTCTTGATGTGCACTTAACCTTTATATAAAATTCTCTCTTATACATGATTTTCTGTGGATTTGTTTCTCTAAAATATGGAGACTAACACACAGAGATTCCATCAGCCTCTACATAGCACCAGTAAACCTGGTCTGAGTTTTGTTCCACATTTTTCTTCCAGTCTACCAAGGACCTTTTGATATTCCTTTTAGAGCAGTTGTCCGTGGTAGCTGGGCACCACCTACTTCTTCTGGTCTCAGGATCATGGAGGCTGAAGTTTACATGATCTATTAATCCACGGGACTGATTGTTTCCCTGAGTTTCCAATTATTTCCACTCGTTTTCCCTCTGGTCAGGAAGAGACCAATAGCTGCATTTCAAAGGCTACTAGAAAGTGTTCAAGACACCAGTTATTACTGTGTTTTGCCAGCTGATCTGCTACCCCACAGTTAATGAGTGGTCCTGAGCCACCAGGCCCCGCCACTTATTCCCTCAAGGTGTCTGGTTATAACTGACAAGTTTAATAACTTTGCCACCAGTATCCCTGAGAAAGGTTTTATGTTGATCCTTAATCATTTTTAAATAGGCAAAGAAAGCTGATGGTACTCAGCTATCAAAAGATAGAGTGTCTGGGGTCTTAAAGGCTGGAAGGTAAACAAATGGCCATCTAGCTCAGAAGCAACAAAGCCCACATCGAAGAAGAACACCAGCCTGTGCGATCACGAGGTGTCGAGGGGATCAAGTATCAGGCATCATCAAAAAAACTAATCTTATCATAGTGAATGAGGGTGGTAGTGCAGAGTGGAGACCCAAGGCCCATTTGTCGGCCACTGGACATCCCTTTACAGAAGGGTCTCAGGGAGGAGACAAGCCAGTAAGGGTGCGATGTAGCAACAATGAAAAATACAACTTTACTCTAGTTCCTAAATGCTTACTTTCCCCCATCATGATTCCAATTCTACCTTGCAAGTCTAGTTAGACCAGAGGATGTACACTGGTACAGATAGGAACTGGAAACAAAGGGAATCCAGGGCAGATGATCCCTTCAGGACCAGTGGTGTGAATGGTGATACCGGGAGGAGGAGTTGGAAAGGGGGAACCGATTACAAGGATCTA
Organism: Tenrec ecaudatus; assembly: GCF_050624435.1. Classification (NCBI taxonomy): domain Eukaryota; kingdom Metazoa; phylum Chordata; class Mammalia; order Afrosoricida; family Tenrecidae; genus Tenrec; species Tenrec ecaudatus. The sequence goes on from NC_134545.1 coordinate 81,326,453, forward strand.
CATGTGACCTCCTCCCTGGGGGATGGACAACAGAAAGTGGGTAAAGGTAGACGTCAGATAGGGCAAGATAAGACAAAATAATAATTTATAAATTATCAAGGGAAAGCGGAGAGGGAGGGGAAAAAATGAGGACCTGATGCCTGGGGCTTAAGTGGAGAGCAAATGTTTTGAGAATGATGAGGGCAATGAATGCACAAATGTTCTTTACACAATTGATGTATGTATGGATTGTGATAAGAGTAGTATGAGTCCCTAATAAAACAATTAAAACAAAAAATAATTCTTAAATAATTTTATTGGGGGCTTTTACAGTTCTTATACATCAATTGTTTCAAGCATATTTGTACATATGTTGCCATCATTTCCAAAACATTTTCTACTTGAGCCCTTGATCAATTACATAATGTTATTATTAGTTCATATCTTACATTGTCCATTGTCTCCTTTCACCCACAGTTTTGTTATTTGTCCCCCGGGGGGGGGCTATATATCCAATGTTGCAATGGATCCTTAGTAATTTTTAACTTATCCTTAATCATCCTTCCTTCTAATAATACACAGACAGACAGGTTAGAACTTGAAACTTTCAAACTGTCGTTACATATCAATACATGCATAGCTGCACTACTGCTATCTAAATTTTTATTATAATTTTTAAAAATTAATTATGAGTGCTTTCATCAAGCGTCTCTAAATTACTTTTCCTAAAATTTTTTAAAGTCTTAATCATCATTCTAAGAAGATGACTGTCCAATCTGGAAGTCACTGTGAACTTGATGTATGAACTCCATTAAATAGCTGTCTGCAGTCTTTGATATAATTACAAACTATGTCTTTTTTTCTTTTCTAGGATGAATGTCCAGAAAAATCACATTTTCCTTAATGGAAGCTATCAAAAGGGCCCCCTAGCTGTCTCGGATCTCTTTATTATTTAAAGGGAACTCCTTCATCCTTACTCATCCTTCAAAATACCAAGTAATAAAGATATTATCAGATCAGCTAGGATACAGATGAACTAAGGGAAGGCCAGGAAGGAGCTTTCCCAAGGCCAGTGTAGTGCCAAACCCATGCCAGGCACTCAGTAGGGTGCAATAAATATTTGTTCAATATAAACATAAATCAACATCACTGTCATCGCCTATGCAACACTAAGCAAGTCACCGAACCCCTCTAGGACCTACTGTGTCCATTTTAAACTAAAGGGTCTGTGTCAGATGATCCTGCAGGTGCCTTTTTCAATGTTAACACTACGTAGTTCCAGCTTGTTGTTTTGCTGTGTGACTCAGACGCTTCCCAACTCAGTTTGCCCAATAGAGACTCTCCAACTAGATTTTGCTTCCAGGCAAATCTTAATCACACTAACTTAGCTGACCGCAGACATGAAACCATGTTTAAAACTTCTATAACCTATGGGACTCTGAATTCCAAATAAAACACTTAGGCTACCAAATAACAATATAATTGTGGAGGGAAGGTGAGGTGGATAGGAGGAACCAATTATAAGGATCTACATATAACCTCCTCCCTGACGGATGGATAACAGAAAAGTGGGTGAAGGGAGACGTTGGATAGTGTAAGATATGACAAAATAATAATAATTTATAAATTATCAAGGGTTCATGAGGGAGGGGGTAGTGGGCTGGGAGGGGGAAAATGAAGAGCTGATACCAAGGGCTCAAACAGAAAGCAAATGTTTTGAGAATGATGATGGCAACAAATGTACAAAGGTGCTTGACACACACTGAATGGATGTATGGATTGTGATAAGAGTTGTACGAGCCCCCAATAAAATGATTGGGGAAAAAAAACACATCAGCGTCAAAGATCTTCTCTAGCCAGGAACCACATTTGCAAACTGGTATTCAGTTTTAGAAAATATCAAGCAGGCTGGCCCAGTTTGAAATGTTAAATATCATATCCTGCAAAGGAAACGTTTTCTCACTTTTACATGCTCATTAGTCAATAGCTAATAATGCTATTTCCTAATGCTAGTTTTGCTCCCTGTCCTATCTTACTGCAAGCTTTCAGTAAAGTGACAGCCTCAAACATCAGCTGAATGTGTAAAAGGAAACTTATTTTAGTACAAGTTAAGTCTAGAGTATTTTCATTTCATCAGCTTTCCCCACTATTTCCTGTGTTATCAGATGTCAGTTTGTGAAAAATAGAAACTTAAACACAAAATAAGCATTCTTTTAAAATAAGACCCTAGTATGGAGCTAGCCTTGTATGGGTGATGCATAAGATGCACATATTTTTAAAACATACACCCAAGGGGTGGGAGGTGAAAATTATCCAAGAATTTCTAAAGTAACTAAACCAAAATTCTACGGGTCTGCCCCAAGCTCTACAGAAATTACTGCTTTTGTTCAGTTCTCTGCATCTTGGAAAACTGTCTATTTAAGTCTAAATTTCACCAAACTGGCTAAATGAGGAAGCGTTCTGCCCAGAAGTCCACAGGACAAGCCTGCTGTGGTTTTAGTCATTTCTGCAACGGGTGGATCACGAGTCATTGATTGCTTTATCAATGGTATCCTTCGACACCGGGCATGCATGAATCTGTGCTCCTTGAACATACACACAATACCAATGATCAACTAGCTCCAGGAATGGCTTATCTGACCCTTTGTGCCCAAGAAGGCATATCCGGTACACTTTTTTTCCCCCCGGTACACTTTTAAATGCAGACATAGAGAAAAGAGGGTTCTCTGTAATGCTTGTCCTACTTTAAATAAGAATTTTCTGTTTATACACACTGATTACATGTGCCACGGAAATGGGCAACAATCCAAATGTCCCTAAGAGAGATGTTCATGACAGGGATATCTTGTTCCCCAATTGATATATTCAAAATGGAGCTGAGAATAAGGAAATGGGGATAACAACCCATAGATGTACTCATCCATCCATCCATCCATCCATCCATAAATCTATCCATCTAGCCATCCATCCATCATCCATCCATCATCTATCCATTCATCCACCCACCCATCATTTACTGACTACATATCATACACACAACATTGTCAGTAGAGACCAACTTTTTTTTAGAAAACATGAACCCTGTAAAGATAAAAATTGTCACCAAATGTTTTTTCCCTATAGAAAAGGTGATTTTTTTGAAAATCAATGATTGATTTTGTTCAGTCCTCTGCATCATGGAAAACTGTCTGAAGTCTAAATTTTACCAAACTGGCTAAATTAGGAAGTGTTCTTCCCAGAATTCCATGGGACAAGTCTGCTGTGATTTTAATCATTTCTTCAACGGGGGGATCAAGAGTCATTTGCAGTATAAATCATCATACTTCCCATACTATTTTAGACACACTCTCAGTCATGTGAATGGCTAGTGGAAACTAACTGAAGAACTGTCAAAACATCCTGTAACAAAAGAGAAATTAACAGGCCCATTCTGTCATGCATATTTGCCCCTCGCTTCCCCTTCCCCCATCATCTTCCTATGGGCCCACATCCATAAATGAACGATAGACCAAAATGAGGTAAAATGTTAAATAGATGCATTCTTCCATTCCCACACAGGTAATGGTATAATGGTACACTCTCCTAAGCCTGAGTTGGACTAATAGTCACAAACAGAAAACCATTATTAAGATGTCATTTACAGTTATGTTTAAAATTTCTTGTGAAAGATAATTTATCAGCTGGGACTTGAGACGCCTTCAAAAAGTTCATAGAAAAATGAAATTCAATGCTAATGGAATTCTTCCACAAACTTTTTGAAGCCCCTTTGTAAGCTGTTTTTTAGAAAGAGATGAAATACAAGGCATGGAAAATCACATGTAGCTGCAGTTATATAGTCATATAGTGGCTATGAGAGTCTGGGCTGTCATCTCGTATCCCCACCCCCCACCCCAGCATTTTAAAAAGAAAAACAGACCCAAGGTGCCCAAATGATGTGCCCAGGGTGGAAATATAAACCCAAATTCTCCAACTGACTGTCACAAAAATCACAGTAAGCTGAGACGACATCATTCCCAATTTGACATGAGGAGTCAAAATATGCCTCAGTGATAAGTAAACGGCTCCCTCTTCATCTGGCCGTTAGCCATCCTGGGTGAGTTATGGTGCAGGCCTAATGGCAGTATCGTAAACCAATACCACGGTGCTTCCCCGCACCCGAAAGTCAACCTAACAAAGCCAAGGAACAGGCCAAGCTTCTTGGAGTAGGTAAACAGAGACCAGTGCCTTCTGCCAGAACCCCGTCACCACACCTTTCATCATTCCCTCCTTTTAAATCTTTTAAATCTCCCAACTGAAAGCAAAGCACGAACACAGAAAAGAATGAAGACACTGGGGAAATCTCTAAAGCAAAGTTCAGAATGACCCTCCATCTTCCCAATGTAACCACTATCAACAGTTTCTTATGCATTCTCCTGGAGGTGAGGGTGGGAGGGTAGTCATGCGCATACCAGTATTTTCAAGTGCAGACATAAGGGAAAAAGATGGACTCTTGCCATGGATTAACTTGTAGCCTCCCCCCTCCCACCCCCCACTAATACATGTCAACTTGACTAGGCCCCAATTCTTAGTGTTTGGTGGCTATAGAATGATACGGCTCGGCAGTTATGTGATGGTGTGATCTGGCAGATGTAGTAATGATATGATCCCCCATAATGTAATCTGATGCGATTCTCCTCCATTTTGTCACGTGTTACAGACCCTAATCTCTGCCTGTGGTTAATGGGCAGGATTAGGTTCTGTTACATAGGATCAGGCCATGTTCACGATAATTAGGTCACATTAATAAGAACCAGGTTATAGTAGCGAGGATTTGGTTGTTTATTATGCTGATGGAGCAGGATCAGAGTGGGACTCAGTACCCTTACTCAGCCAGGTCTGATGCAAGGGAAATTTCTCTGGGGTGTGACCTTTTATAAGAGATAAAAGGAGAAAGAAGAAAGCAGATAGAAAAGGACCTATTGCCATCAAGAAAAAAGAGCCAGAAGCAGGGGAAGAAGGATGTCAAGACACAGGGAGATCACAAGGGACACTGACCCCCAGATGCTGCAACGGGACAAGGACCTACCCTCAGAACCAACAGATGGATAAAGCCTTCTTCTAGAACAGTGGTTCCCAAAGTGGACAGTACCACCCCCTGGGGGTACAAAATGGTGGGGGGAATGGGAGGAGGGTGTGCTGAGTAACTTAGTTTTCTGAAAAGGATGCAGTCGGCTAAATGAATCTGGGACCCTATATGACCTCAGGAAAGTTAAAAAAAAACAAACATGCCTGAGCCTCCTTTTCTAAGGCAGTCATTACCGGCCAAAGGAACAGACGTGAAAACGCTTCGTTCCAAAGGGCTTTGAAACGGTCCAGCAGCTGTCACAGGGACCTGCCCAGCTCTGGTATTCTCTGCTCACCACAGTCCCAGCGGAAGCGAGAAGAAAAATGAACCAATGAATGCCTACCTCCAGTGTTTCCACTCTGGCACAGACTGGGAAACTTAGACAAAGACAGGTGCCAGCCAGCGAGTGTCCCACGAACGGACACTTGCGTATTCATCCCTCCCTTTCCGCTGCATCTCACCAATCTCTGTGGACTACAGACATGCAGGTACTTTCCGTGGGGGCCCCGAAAGTCTCGTCTGGTCTGGCAGAAGAAGGCCATCTGTGGGTAACCAATGAAGCCACAGCAGTGGCCAGGTTCACGGTCGCACCTCGGGCGCTCAGCTCTATGGGAAATGTGTCATCCGGAGGAGCCTGAGACCTTGTGGGAGGAGCGAGCCGTGCCGGGGTACCAAAACCGACCATGGCATTCAAACCCAATCAAATTTTGACCGCGGCAATTTCAACCACCGCAGCGACTCTGAAAGACAGAGTAGAACTGCTGTTCCGCAGGACTCCCGAGGCTGTAAATCTTCCAGAAGCAGCTGCCACATCTTCCTCCCATGGGGCAGAGGACCCATCTAAGCCTCCGGCCCTGAAATCATCTGGCGGACGGCTGAACATTCAACCACTACACCACCAGGGCACGCAAACAACAAAAACCGAACAGCCAATGCCGACTAGGTGATTCTGCCTCCGAGTAGAACGGCTGCATGGGTTCCTGTAAACCTTTATGGGAACAGGCAGCCTCCTCTTTGCCCTCAGGGGCAACTGGTGGGTTGGAACCGCTGAGCTTACGGACTAGTAGCCCAATTCTTAGCCCCCTGTAGCACCGGTGATGCCCCGTGGGCATCAGCCCTTGTTACCTGCTCTGAGTGCAGCTGGTAGGGAGCAGTGCAGTTGGGAGAGTGGACCATCTTGTTCTCCGCAGGGCACAGGGGGGCAGGCAGGGGAACCCCAGTGGCCCCTGGAGAGGCTGTAGCTTGGGGGCAGCACAGGGAAGGAGTTCATTCTTCACATCAAGGAGCATTTCAAACCTTGATGAGGCCAGCCTCCTTCAGCAGGGGCCTTTCAGGAGTGGCAGTGAGCCACAGAGGAGTCCACTACAGCCAAGACGAACCCACAGTGCCAAAATAGCAACCCCAACAACCCACCGCCACGAGGCAGGAGGACAACAGAACAGAAATAGCTGACTTCGAGAGGCCCAAGGTCAGATGCTCTGCTTGGCCTCTGCAAGCCGCCACAGAGGCCCCAGACGCTGCTGAAGACTTACCATCCGCAAGGCCACCACACCGGGGAGAGTGCACTGACTTCCCCTCTGCTGCGAGGTTCTCACTGCCTTCTCCTCGCTAAGGGCTGCCGCCTGTGACGTACACCCAAGTCATGTCATGGCTACGCTCTGAGCCGCTGGGACCACTGTCCCGTGACAGCTGCCAGCCCCCAGCGCCTGAGCTACTTCCAGTTTCTCCAACCACAGGCCCAAGGGCAGAGCACCAGCACGGGGCAGCACCTCCTGAGCCTGGCTGGGCAGCAGAGCCAACTCGGGCTGTTTGAAATTCTTATTCCTGGGCCTCTGCTCCAAGAACCTGGCTCTGTTGGTCTGGGGAAGAGGGGGTTCCCCTGCCAGGCCCTCTGTGCCCTGGGTAGAACCAGACTGTTCACTCTCCCAACTGCACAGCTTTGTAAACCTTTGGACCAGGGAACTAGGGGGAAGCTAGGTTTCCCCTGAGCTTCTCTCTTCTTCATATCCCATGTCTCAGGGCAGAAGAGGAAAATGGGGAGAGACGACTGGAGGAAAGGGAAGGCAGAGTGAAGATCATCTGCGGCCGAGGGGCCTAGGTTCCAGAGGGATCGCTCCCAATGCTGGCCTAACTCAGAGGACCCTTCTAAGCCTCCAGCCCTGAAATCATCTACTCCCTCGGGCTTCTGGGAGACCAATAGCACACAGCCTGCCCAACACATTAAACACAGTCACTACAATACGTGTTCTCCACCCTCCACCCCCAAGGGGGACGAATAACAGAAATGCGGGTGAAGGAAGACAACGGACGATGGACGATACGGAATAACAATAATAATATAGAATTGATCGAGGACTCACGGGGGTGGGGGAAGGAGGAGGAAAAAGAGGAGCTGACACCAACGGTTCAAGCAGAAAGCAAAAATGGTTTGGAAATGTTGATGGCAACAAGTGTGCTTAATACAGTTGAATGATGGCTTGTTATAAGTTTTGTAAGAGCCCCCCAATAAAATGATTAATAAACATTAATGATTAAAAAAAAAGTATTTGTCTTATTATTAGATCTTTCCATGTGGGGGAGGAGAGGGCATGGGGCAGTTCTCCATATGACTGTTCCTCTATTTATTGTGGTAAAAGCACATGCCAACTGAACCGTTTCCACATGCACAAGTCTAAGATGCGGACTAGCTTTATCAGCTTGGACTGCAACCATGCCCACTACCCTTTCCCAAGGGAATCCACCACCACTATCAGAAGCCCGGTGCTCTGTACTCAGGGACACAGCCTCCCCAGCCCCCGGCATGCACCACCACCACCCCTCCTAGTGCTCTTGGTAACCGCCACGAGGCTTTGATCTCTACTGCCAATTTCCCATATGAGCATTTTTGCCAGGGAAATCACAGATGTCGACAGTGGCTTTAACGAGGCAGATAGGGAAGAAGATAAAAAACTAGGATGACAAGAACATGCAGTAAGGAAGGCGAAGGATTCGGGTCACATGGGGAGAAAAGGGAATTCACAGGGCAGGCCTGCCACTCCCATCGCAGGGGCCACCACAGAGATGTCATGGGTTTGAAATCAACAGACATTGGCCAAGATTTAAGCACCAGCCTACAGGAAGATTGGCTGTAGCATCGTTTCTAAAAAGTAAAAACTCGAAATAATCTACGGGCTTATCTTGAAGACTACAATGAACATACAGTACTTTATTTCAGGAAAACAGTTCCTTTTCAAAGGTCGCGAAAGCTCCAATGGATGGGATGAAGGCATTTTTAATAGCCTGATTCCCCCTCCCCACTCTGGAACATTACTATAGGAGCCTGGTAGCGAAGTAGGATGTGCATTGGGCTGCTAACTACAAGGGTCAAAGCCACCAGCCACTCTGCAGGAGGAAGGTGAAGCTTTCTCCTCCCATGAAGATTCTGTCGTGGAAACCCACAGGGGCGGTTCTACTCTGGCCTAGAGGGTCAGTAGGCGTCCAAATCGACTCAGTGGCAGTGAGTGAGTATATGTTAGTATAATATTCAGATTAAACCCAATGCCATCAACTCTATTGACTTCTAGGGACCAAGGCTTCCAAGGCTGTAAATCCTGACAGAAGCAGACCGCCTCATCACCCTCCCTCCAAGCAGTTGGTGGGACTTGAGCCACCAACCTTGTGGTTAGCAGTCCAATGCTCATCCACCAGGGCTACCAGGGCTCCTGAATAGTCAGAGCATCAATGGCAATGAAGAAAAGTCACAAACAGGTCTGTCCTTCCCCAGTTGTCCTCACGCATCATAATTTTGGGGGTAACACCAGAACATCTAAAGAGTAAGAGGATGGCTAGAGGTGGGGGGCGACAGAAAGACAAGAAAGAATCTAAAGAAGCAGACGTGACCTCTAAGGCAATGCTGATTAATAGGTGTATTGGGAAACGCAGTGTCTTCGTGCTAGTGCTACTACAGAAAAACCCACAAAGCGGGTGACTTCCACAAATAGAAAATTATTTTCTCACGGTTTGGGAGCTGAAGGTGCATTCAGAACGCCAGCTGAGGGCGAGGCTGTCCCTCGGGTGGAAAGACCTCTGCTTCCTGCTTCTTGGAGATCTCCCTTCGTCTGAGCTGCTGTCTCACCCCATCCCGGCTTCTCACTCAACTGACATGTGGCATTAGGTAAACCCGCCGCACACGGCCTCTTTTGAGTCTTGAAAAGCAAGGATGTTACTTTGAGGACTACAGTGTCCCTGACCCAAGCCATGGTCTGTTCCATTCCGCCCCTCTGCATGTGAAAGGACAGCGAATCAGGAAGCCGGGAGAAGAATCGATGCATTTGCATTGTGGTGCTGGGCAAGAATAGCGGAAGTACTATGGACTGCTAAAAGGACAAACACCTCTGGGAAGAAATGGAGCCACGGTGCTCCTTAGAGGCAAAGATGGCAAGACTTGATCTCACATCCTTTGGACATGTCAGGAGAGACCACTCCCTGGAGAAGGACCTCGGGCTGGGTCAAGTGCAGGGGCGGGTAAGAAGAGGAGAAGCGTCCAGGAGAGGGGCTGACCCAGCAGCTGCAATAGTGGACGCAAGCACAGGGGCACTCTGAGTGGGGCGCAGGATCAGGCTGTGTCTCGCTGTTGTGTGTAGGGTCACTGTGGATCGGAGCCAACAAGAGGGCTGGCACCTAACAACAATGACAGCCCCCCACTTGTTGAGTCTCTTTGATATGGCAAAAGGAAATGGCCCCAAGATACACCCTGCACTGATGCGGCCTCATTAACATAACAAAGGCAACCCACTTCCAAATAGGATCAGAACCGTAGGCACTGAGATTAGGGTTTACAAGAAGGATTTTTTTTCCGGGAAGGGGGGGTGGAGGTGGGAGGACATGATTCAATCCATAGCCCTTAGTTTAAAGCCCCCCACTCAATACACAACCCGGAAGGAGGAGCCCCTTTGAAATACAACTTCAGTATCAGTCGCCAGAGCCCCACCATCTATTTTTATATCCCAGTGAGATTTACAGCAAAGAATCGAGCTCCAGTAGAAAGAGGAAATGATTTCTGTGCTGTACCTGGGTTCTTCTCACTTCCTTATTTTAAAACAGTCATCCAAAAAATAAAGAAGAAAAAAATCACAAAATAATAGTCTTCTACATCCCAACAGGGACTTTGGAGTGCGGCGGAGTCAGTGAAGAGGTGCCGGATAATTCGCCACCTTCTCCTTAGAAAACGCAGAATGACACAGGACAGCCCGGGGCTGGAAGAAGCCCTCAGAACCACCTGGCCGAACCCCAGCAGTTTGCAGACGAAGGCCCTGGGAAACGAAGTGGTGGCTTCAGCAGAGAGAAGACTCAAGAAGACATCTGCTCAATGGCACGTCGGCTGACAGATGTGGAGAAGGAGATGAGGTATAAAAACTCCAAGCTGGTTTCAGGTTGTTTTTTTCAGCGGACTCATAATCGTAATGAGCAGGCCTATTAAATGAAGCAGCAGGACTACCGCCAGCCCCACGGTCCGGAAAATGGAGAGGTTCACATTTGCCGAGGCTGGAGGGAGAGCCGCTGCCTGCGTGCAGGGCGCAGGATGGGGACTGAGTCTCAGTTAGGGAAATGGACAGTGGTGAGGGCATGAGGCATGAGGAGTGTCAATCACATCACTGGGTGTATCTACAGATGGTCGAAATGGCAGGCTGTTTTGGTTGATAGATACTCTAGCTTACTACTGAAAACAAAACCAAAAGAACACAGTGACTGCCAGTAGAGGCAGGGGAAGAGAACACAGGAGCTCTCCACGGAAGCCTGGGTTTACACACTAGACAAAGGCCTGACTTTGCTCCGACCCTAGTGGGTGTCCAGGAATTGCCAATGGGTGTCCAGTACGGCTGCCTCCACATCCAGACAAGTGGAGCTGTATAAAAATGGCCCCTGCAGGGCTGGGGGACACATGGTCACTAAGCTGACAAAGGAGGAATGGCTTTGTGATTCTGATCCTGGGCCAACAGGCTGCATGAGCAATAGAGTCATCTCGGAGGCCTACCAGAAACACAGAGCCTTGGGCCCCCTCAACACACCACAGAGTCAGAATATGCGCATCGATAAGACCAACACCCACCCCCACCCCCAGGTCTTCCTGGGCATCCTGAAGCATGAGCAGCACTAGTTTGGTAACGCAGCAAGGCAGCAAGACAGGAAAGTATAATTGTCTACCTGGAACCATCATTACCACCACCCGCCAGTCAGTGGATCATAACATGATGGCTGTGTGATGCCAAGGTAGCTGTGTGCTACCAAGGTTTCAGATACCATCAGGGTCACCAGGGTGGATGGGTGTGTTAGTCTGGGTTGACTAGAGAAACAAATTCATAGACACTCATATGTGTGTAAGAGAGTTTTATGTAAAAGAGCAATTGTGTATTGAGAAAACATCCAGCCCAATCCAGATCAAGTCCATAAGTCCAATATTAGCCCATATATCCAATACCAGTCTCTAAATTCCTCTTCAGACTCACGCAACACATGCAATGACACAGACTGCAGAAAGATCACAGGCCAGTGGGTGGAAAGTCTTGTGGATCCAGTTGTAGTGGAAACATCTCAACACTGGCAGGGGTCTCCACGTGGCTCCTCCAGCTCCAGGGCCCTAGTGTAGCTCCATGTGTCTTGCCTTGTCTCCCAGGGAGTGTGTGTCCCACCTCCATCCAGCAAGCTATTTATCTCTTTAGTGCCTCCAAATGAGGTCATCAAGCTGCGACCTGATTGACAGGCTAAACTCCACCTCCCGCACCCGCCACTTCCCCTTCGCTCTTAATAGTCTTGAGCTGACAACCGATTACGTAGCTGCCACAGTGGATTTCCACGGAGATTCCAGGCCAGAAAGAAAGGTCTGATAGACGGCTTCCAAAAAGTAATTGATGGAAACCCTACAGATTACTACAGAACATGGTTCACTGCAGCGCTGGAAGACAAGCCCCTCATTTGCTGCGACAGTGGGCTCAGACACACATCCAGGCAAGGCGTCAGCCTGTTGCAGGCAAAGGGACAGAGCCCGGGCCATGCCACAACAATCACTGCCGTCGCCAGCGCCTTTCATCTCCATCTCTGGGATGGAGAAGGATCTCTACTCCTGTGTGCTCTCCACGGCTCAGGGACGATCCTCAACAGGAACACCAAGCTCGCTGCTATCGAGTGGATACCGACTCATAGCGACCCTACAGGGCAGGGTCTGGACCTCTTTAGGGAATAGAGCAGCTGGTGGTCGCAAACTGCCTGACTTTGCGGTTGCCAGCCTAATGCGTAACCTCTGCGCCACCAGGGCTCCAAAAATCCTAAAGAGTAGTGTTTTTTTCCAAAAGGTATCTCAATGTTAAGAGAGTGTGGTGGGAGGGAGTGTGTCTGTACATACACCTTCCAGGTCATCAATTTTGTCTTGAGCATTTTAAAGACACGGATATGCCGGTAGGAGTCCCCTTTTAGAGGGTTACAGGAATGATGATTGAGATCTTTGTTCCCACTATGACTCTAACTGATCTTTCTTCAATGGGGGATTAGAAGCCTGGGGAGACAGGGGAAAAGGGGAAACCCAGTCAAAAGACCAATGTGTTTCTGCTTCAGAAAAAGAACATCCTGTAAGGGAATTTCATGATTTAAAAAAAAAATTGGATTTAGTCACGGTTCCAAAGCTGAAGTTCTTCATGCACAGCCACAGTCTCTGCTGACCCACTTCCAGTGATGTGCCCTCACCATCTCCGAAGGCAGGTCATTCCATGCGAGCACAGCTCTCAGTGTTAGAATGCTTGTCCTGACATTCTGTCCCTGTGGCTTTCCATAACTCCCACAGCCGCTGCTGCTCTGGGTAACTCCTCCTCCTCGATCTTCCATCACATTTCTCAAAGGGGTGTTCGTCTTTGTTTTATACAGAAACATGCAAATGTACAAACTCTGGATGCTTATTTCGTGTAAGAATGAAGTTGTTTGTGGTAACTCGGTGTGTGAAAATTCTATTAGTTTAGTTTAGTTTAGTTTGAGGTGTCTTAGGAAGCACTCCTCTGTGCAAGAGGAAAATGAAGATAAAGATGGCCACCAGCCCGCCCTCAGGTAATAGCAAAGGACACTAAGGATGGGGTCAGGGGTTAGACTGTGTGGCCCCCCAAAACATGGGTTGGCATCCCAGCCCTTGCCAAGGGGGATGAAATCGTGTTCTTTGTCATGTTGATGAGGCCAAGTTCACATAGGACGTGCCCTAAACCTCATTACCTCTGGGTCCCAGAAAGAGTGGATTAGATGTAGACACAAGGTGGAAGACAGCTCCCATGTGAGGATCAACAAGAACAAAGGAATGCCTGGGGCTACCAACAAGGAAGGCATCACTGGGTCGTGACCCTGCGAGGGTCTTCCAGAACTGTGACAGCACTAATTTCTGCTCTTTCCAGTCTCCCCTGGTGGTATTTGTATGACATCAGCACTAGTATTACATCAGCGACATCAAACCAGAAACCTAGCTTAGGGGTGGGACTATGAAGAGTGTGATTGTGAAATGACACAGGAGGTGATTCTTTCACATGTCTGAGAAGGTCTGGCCTGGGGGACTCACTGGTGAGGACAGCACGGGAAGGTATCTGAAATGAAGCCCAATTCCTCTTCTCAGAGAAGAAAACTGGAACCCAGAGAAACTAAGTGCCTGTCATGAATTAGCATCTAGTTCATCGCAAAGACAGGCCATGGGGCATCCCCACTCCTGTTCAATGCTGTCTTCGCCACACGCAGTGTTGGGTTTGCTGACAGCCTGTCTACCATCACATCACTGGACCGATCATGTGCAATGGCTACGGGACACCCCAAAGCAAACCCAAGCCATCCTGAGTTTAAATAGATTTGACTCCAGATATCTGAATAACCCAATCATTCAGATAACTCAGATCCCAAAATTCACCAGTGCAAGACCAAACAAGAAAGCTAAAACCATCTTACGTCAAAGTTATCACCCTGCCTTCTCCCCCTCTCTGTCCGCTCGCTCCCACCTATCCGCTGGTTCTGAACTGCAGGGGTTCCTCACCAAGCGGTTCCTTTTAATCTCCCATTAAGATTATGTCTTTCTGAAAAGTCATTTGCTCTCAGAGCAGAAATATCTGTGAAATAGTTCATTCTTTCTGAAACAGAGAAGCTGACGCCTCAGCATACTAAGCCAGTCTCCAATAACAAGTAAAAATCAAATTGATCAGGAACCGAAAGACAAAAAAAACCCACTGCCACGGAGTCAATTTCAACTCATAGCAACTCTGTACATCAGCTGCAGCCAAACAGGGAGGAATCTTCTAAAAGTCACGACACTGCAGTATTTTAAAGAATCATCTCTTACAGTGTATACTGCGAGATGCTGGTCTACCCCCAATACAGCAGGGAGCTCTGAATGACTGGTTGTGGGGACTACAGTGGCCTGGGCAGGCATTGCAGTAGCATACACTCATCTTTAGTGATGTCGCCATACTTTTGTAAGTTTGGACAACATCAACAAAATGTAACCCTGCAAATATGAATTCTGTACCAGTGTGTTCTTCTGAAGAAAAAGGTAAGTAAACCCTACAAAAAGACTATTCCTTGTCTCAAAGGCACTTTAGGGAAGGCATCTTTTACATGAGTCATTTATATGGCACCATGATGAAGGGCTTCTTAACTGAGTAAAAGAGATCTGGTAACAGTCACTGGTTTTAAAGCAACTTATTTTATTCCTTTATTCCTGGGATATGAGTTATCTGGGAACCTAGGTTAGCTTTTTCGTTTTTTAATTGTGAATTAGGTGGAGATTGGCATTTCAGGTCATGGATTTTGTATTCAACATTTCAGTCTACTAACCAACCTCCCCACCCCAGCCCCCAGCAGCCTATCCCACTACGTCAGCATTTTAAAGCCACCGAGAATGAGTGCTGGCAGAGGGGCCGTGGAAAGGAGGCGGATCCTGACAGAATGGACTGGCAGCGTGGCTCCAACGACAGCTCAACTATGACAACACGCGAGCGAGCATGGTGCGGGAATGGGCAGTGCTGCCTTCAGTGCCACACAGTCGCCAGGAGTCGATGGCACTGACTCAATGGCACCTAACTAGTACGGTCTTAGTTCAGTTAAGGATGGACCACGGACGGGTGGGCACAGCAGTGCCCACGTCACATCAGGCATGGGTAGACGGAGCACGTACATTCCCAGGGTCTGAGCTGACTGCAGGTGGGTAAGCTCGCGAGTGCACGAGAACAGAAAATGAAAGCCTGGCTCACTGAGGACCCCAAAACTCAAACCCAAACCCAAACTCACTGCCATGAATTGATGCTGACTCATAGCAATCTTAGAGGACAGGGTGGAGCTGCCCCTGTGGGTTTCCCAGACTGTCACTCTTTACAAGATTAGAAAGCCCCCTCTTTCTTCCGATAAGCAGCTGGTGATTTCGAACTGCTGACCTTTTGGTTTGCAGCCCAACACGTAGCCATTATGCCACCAGGGCCCTGGTCCCATAGCCCACAGTAAGGCAAAATATTAAATGATAACAATAATTTTTAAAAATCGGGAGAAAAGCTGTAACGCACATCCATCCCAGAGTCCACCTTCCATTAACTCTTTCCTCATGGATGCCACACTTCCCGAGGCCACTGAAGTCATCCACCCTGGCAGAGAAGATCAGACATTTCCGACTTTGAAAAAAGAGAGAGGGCAAGAAGACAGACATGAGGCTGGTGGGAAACGGAGAAGAATATTTCTCTATTAACATATTGCACAGGGGTGAATAATGCCCACCCAAAGTTGGTGTCTTTTCCAGAACTTCAGAAATAAGGTGTTTGCAAGTGTAATTAGTTAAGGTAAAGTTGAACTGAATTTGCATAGACCCGAAATCTAACGCGATTCCAACTCACAGCAACCCAAGGGAGGGCTCTGAGGCTGGAGACCTTAACAGGAACAGATGGTCTCATTTTTCTCCTGAGGAATGGCTGGTGGATTTGAACTGCCAACCTTGCGGTGAGCAGTCCAACACTTACCAGATAACACCACCCAAGCCCACTGCCCCTGAGCCAATTCCATGTCAAACCTCAGACCTGGCAGCTAGTAGCTTGCTCAACCTGTAAGCATGACGCCACCAAAACTCACACCATACTGAACTTGCAGCCATTCCGCTGATTCTGAGTCATAGCACACCTTGGTGACAGAGTAGACCTGCCCCTTTGGATTTCTCAAACTTTAAACCATACGGGAGGCGGGCAATCTCATGTTTCTCCCAGGGAGCAACAGGTGGGGCCCGAATGCTGACCCTACCGTCAGGAGCCCAACCTCACGTGGCCCTGAACTCCAGCATGCCTAGCATCCTTCTAAGAAAAGGAGATGTCACAGAAACGCACCTGGGGAGAAGACCCCGCAGAGAGGAAGGTGGAAGCTGGAGGGATGGATCTAGACACCAAAGACGCCAAAGATTGCCAGCAACTTCTAGAAGCTGCGGGAGGTAAGAAGAACCCTTCCCTAGAGGCTCAGCGGGGCCATGGTCCTGCTGACACCTTCATTTTCAACTTCTGGTCTCCAGAAGAGGGAGAGGAGATGTTTTCGTGCTGTTTGAAGCCACCCGGTTTGTGACTATTTTGTGGCAGCAGCCTTAGGGACGGATGGACATTTGGTCCAAACGTGAAGCCTGAACACATGTTTAGGGTCGAGTCTTGATCAGCTGGGAGCAGCCTGGAAGCAAGGTCTGTTGGCAGTCCTCATGCCCCAACAATCAACTTCTCCGCCCATACCCACTGCTCTCTCTCTTTTGCCTCTGGCCAAAAAGAGGGTGGGGGATGAGTTTAATTTGTTCTGTGCCTTTCCAGGGTGTAGAAAATTCTGGGAAGAAGGCTTTCACCCTCTCACAGACCTCAAACAAAGCATCACTTTGCTCCCCGGCACCCCTACCTTCAGAAACGGCCTTCCGGACGGCTGCCACGTAAATCTCCGGCTCATCGTCACACGTGAGCTCCTGCCAGTGCGCCCAGTCCGGAAAGAAGTCCAGGAACTCCTCGCTGTCCTGCACCCCGCAGAGCAGCCGCACCATGCGGTGCGGGGGGTGGAAGGCTCGCTGCAGAAGGGGCCGAGCGGCCGGCTGGTAGAAGTGCTGCACCAGCTCCGCAGACAGCAGGACCATGATGCACCGGGGGCTGAGGAACAGGCTCAGGTCCTTGGCAGACAAGGAGGCCCGGGGGTCCAGCCTGTGAGTCAGCATCTTCTGCGTGCGGACCTGCCGGCTGGACAGGAAAAGGTCCTGCAGGTACTGACACCAGTCTTCGGCATCTGGGCTGTAGACGAGGAGGATGTCGCACCCTCCAAGCACCCCTGGGAAATAACAAAGTACAGAACACGTTAATATCCCCTTCTCCTCCATGGGCTCCCCAAGACCATCCAGATGAGGGGCCTAATCCCCACCATCTTTCACGGTCAGCCTCCAGCATACCTGCCTAATCTCCTTTCTCACTGACAGTCTACATTCCGACCACCCAACTCTCCATCTTTGCTGAAAGTACACACCATTTCCAATCTCTGCATAAGCTATTGCTTCTCTCTGGTATGTTTTCCATAGCTGATGTAGAATAGGATGATGAGGATGGTGATGATGATGATGATGATGATGATAGCAACCAGAACGATTCCAAACATGCTGCCTAGTTAGCTCATTTCATCCGCACAGCAACCCAGTAAAGTAGGGACTATTTATTATCAGTTCCATTTTACAGATGAGAAAACTCAGGCAGGCTCCTTTGCCCTAAGACCAGAAGAACTAGATAGTGCCTACCTACTCAGGAGCAGAGCAAGGATACAAGCACCGGAGGCAATCTCTAAATCGTGTCCCCTATCCCCAATTTCAAAATGAATTCTCACACACACACACACACAAACCGCAAATCCAGGGAGTCAATTCTGACTCATACTGACCTAATAGGTCTATAGGACAGGGTAGAACTTCCCTGTGGGTTTCTGAGACCATACTTTTTAAAGGCATGGAAAGACTCATCTTCCTCCGAGGAGCAACTGATGGTTTTGAACTGCTGACCTTGGGGTTAGCAGCCCACTGTGTAACCCACCATGCCACCAGGGTTCCATCCAGATGGACCGGCGATGAATAAATAGTATGAGGTGATGCATCAGCAGAAACACCTTCTCTCCTCTGGCCTTGCTGCCTAAGTCAGACCCCTGCCATGTCCGTGGTTCCCGGGAATGTCATTCCATAGCTCCTCTGGTGCCTCCTAGGACCTGCAGACGGGACGAGAGCTCCCTTCTGCTCCCCTTCCCCAGTACACCTCTGGCCACCAATAATGCTTCCAGTCAAAGATTCCACAGAAAAATCCTGATCAAAAGTGGGGGAATTTAGGGCAGAATTTCAATTTCTCATAGAATCCGGATTTCCTGCAGCCATGGAGGGTGAATGAGACCTTACAACTCTTGCCCCGAGATCATCTTTAAGCCTTAAACCAAAAATACCCTCAGAAGTCTTCTTTAAACTGAACAATAGCTTAACTAAGTGACGAATGTTTGTCTCGAGCCTTGTGCTCTATTTTAGAACTATCTCTAGGGGGGTAAAACTATTCATAGCAACTCCAAAGGTCACATGGGAAATTCAGGGGCAGTGAGTGTATTCATGAGGGACAAGCTACCCAGGAAAGGGGGGCGGGGCGATTACACAACTTACAGAATGTAATCAATGTCACTGAAATATACACGTAGATAAGACTGCATCGGTGTGAAAAAATAAATAAATTAAAACACAAAAACAAGAAACCCTGGAGCAGGCTAGTGACTGGCCCAGGGCCCAGAGTGGCAGAGTCAGGTTTTGAAATGAGACAGTGTGGTCCCCAACCCCTTGCCCTCGCCCAGAGGCAGCGGCCACGAACACAGGTCACGAATCAGATGCATCACCTCTACAACCTTGGGCAAGTGACTTAAATCCTCTGAGCCTCAGTTTGCACATCTGTCAGTGGAAACTGACCAGCAATATTTCCAGTACTTGATGTGAATTAAACTAGATATTCTTTTAATAGGCAAAATGCAGTGCTTGGTGCATAACAAACCCTCAAAAACCGGAACCTAGGGCAATTTAGCCCCAGATTCATATCAATAATGCATTTCATGTAAGTGGTAGTCAGGTGGAATTAAAGCTCCGGTCTACACAACAGGGGGTCCCTCTCCCTCCCCCACCTCGTTAAGACCCAGGCTTGCTTCTTCCTTCAGTAAGTGCAACTGGTCAGGACAGAGTAAAAAGACTCAGAGTAGCATTGAGATGAAAGGGGCTTTTGAGGATCACTTGACCTACACTCTTCGATTACAAATAAAAGAAACACCTTGTAAGGAGATTAAGGGGCTTGCTTAAATTTACACTCTGCAAATGAGCAGCACCACCAGGGCTGAAACGCCAACTGTTCCTCCACTCCCGGGCAGTTCTTTTTCCAATCCCAGCACGAGGTCTGATGAGAATCGGTAACAGTTATCTTCCAATCATCCAAGTTTAAGGAAACGTGGCCCTTAAGGTAACAGTTACCAGCGTTTGGGTCTTTATCGCTCCACGAATTCACCAAACCATTCTCTGCGAGATCGGAAGCATGCACGCAGAAGTCTCCAGGCCACAACACAATGCAAGAAGGTTGCTTCCTTCTACTCGGCGGCACAGACAGTTGGTCAGTTTGTGAAGCTTGGGCCTCTGGGAGGCCGTGGACTGCGGCCATGATAAACGAGCTCTCGTGTTTCAGAACTGATCAGAGGCAGGGCTGGGGCGAGCGCTGGAAGTTCGAAGCTCTGGAAAAAGTCCACAGAAAGAATCTTCTCTCCTGCCCCCACCCTTCACCGTATTTGACGTGAAAAGCAAAACAAACACTGCACTGTGAAAGGAAACCCAAGACAGTTCTGCTTTCCCCAAGATATTACTTTAAAAAAAAAGCATACATAATGAGTTGTAGTGGGGTCCTCAAGAGACGTGCCCCCGTACATATCAGACTGTGGACTAAGGGTCTCTGCTGTTCTGATGAAAGTCAGGGTTGCAAAGTGTGATCATGCAGGATGAGGGTGAGTTCTAAACCAATCCAATCACGAGTGTCCTTAAAGAGACAGAGACAGGAGGGCTGAGGAGACAACAACAGAGACTGGGAGTTGGTAGCCCCACGTCAAGGGACGCCAAGGCTGCCACCACCAGAAGCTAGGTGGGATATGTGGATGGGGTGGGTTCTCCCTCGGTTGCCTCCAGAGGGAACCAACTCTGACAGCACCCTGCTTGGGGACCTCTGGCCTCCAGAACTGTGGCAGAATAAAGTTCTATTGTTTTTAAGAAGCCAAACAAGAAGTTAAAAATATATGTATTTGGAATTTCATTCTTGGACGCCCCGCTTTCTTGGGGCCAAATCTAAAAGAAAACTCAACAAGGTTGATAGAAAACCATGCTGATCTGCCTCGGGCGCTTTAAAGAGAAGGTGTGTCCATTTTGAAGGAAGTCATTATGAGAAGGCAAGATGAAACTGGAAGGGAAAAAATCCTACAATTCACAACCGTGCCAAAGGTGTGCGGAGAACTCAATTCTCTGCTTGACCTATCTCCTCAGTTATGAATAAAATGCTCCTGTTCTAGAAATATGTCTCCTGACCCCAGCATTGAAGAGGGTCAAGAGCAAACGTTCCACGTGTCAACGTTGTGGCCTTCCATATAATAATATCCTGGCTAATTGGATTTCTTTTTTCTTCCTGCTTGCAACATTATTTTTGTACCTCAATTGAAAAATAATTTCAGGCTGACAGGAAATTGCCAGATCTACATAGCTAAGGAGCCTTACGGTGAGAACAGCAGAGTTAAGGTATCAGGACAGGCGGCCTCCAACTGCGGCCCGCGGGCCACATGCGGCCCGCCGAGGACATTTATCCGGCCCGCCGGGTGTTTTCACCCTGTTTGTTTTTTAACTTCAAAATAAGATATGTGCAGTGTGCATAGGAATTTGTCCATAGCTTTTTTTTAACTACAGCCCAGCCCTCCAACAGGTCTGAGGGACAGTGAATTGGCCCCCAGTTTACAAAGTTTGAGGAGACTGTATTAGAAGATAATTACCTTCTTTTCCAAAGAGGCAAATGTTTTTTGAATGTGAAGTGTTATCGCAGAAGAGTGTTCATGAACGTGACCCATCAAGTAGAAAGTATTAAGGAATTTAAGTTGCAGCATAATCCTAAGAATGCCATGTGCTCCGAATTCGGAGAAAAGTGCAAAAGTAAGACACAGTAGCCACCATCAGACACTCCAAATATACCAACATATTTGGTCGTCAACAGTCCGGGCAAACGGCCAGCAGGGTAAGATCTCAAGGGGGCAAGCCTGTGGCCTTCTGCATCAGCGCTGAAGAAACCACAGGGGATGTTTCTCAACAGGGCTGACCAGCGATGGTCAGGAAGTGCAGGAGCGGAAAGGTGGCAATTTCTTGGAGCAGAGAAAACACTTCTTAAAGGTCTTTGACAAACCTCAGAAGGTTAGGAAAGAAGAGGAATGAAAATAGGAAACTGGGAAGAAGCAGCAAATGCGGCGGCTTGGCATGAGGGGATTGGCAGGGATGCGCTGAAGCAAACTGCTTGAAATGTTGACCGAAAGACTGGACGAGCTGCTCTGTAAGCCATCGCCTAACTAACTATCAAAAGCTATAAAATAAAGATCACGGGACATTTTTCAGGAACAACAATTTATAAAGCATCCCGACAGCCCTTTTGCTTCTCCTTCCAACTCCCTGAAATAGTTATATACCAATATCCTCACGGAACTCAAACCCATTGACATCAAGTCAAGTCCAACTTCATGACAACCCTATAGGTCAGAGTGGAACGGCCCCATAGGATTTCCAGGACTGTGGATCTTTGTGGAAGGGGCCGGCCACATCATTCTCCCATGAGGGGGGGGGGGTTGAGCTGCTAGTCTTTCGGTGAGTAACCTGGCACCACCAGGGCTCCTTCGTCCAGGTATGCCAAAATCTCTAGTCAGTCTTTACATTTGATGGTCAGGAGCTAGTGGTTAAGCACTTGGCTGCTGGAGGGAGGGCTACCAGTTCAAACCCACGGAATATTCCACAGGGAAAAGAGGGGGCCTGTTGGTTTGCAAGGAGATCTGCAGAAATGACAAGAGAGCAGTGACAGTCTCTCTCGTGGTCAATGCACAGCATATTTTTCAGATCGTTAGGCAGCCCATGCACAAAGAAGGGCCTTGAAGCCCTACGTGATCTGCACTGACATCACACTGTCCCGGAGACCATTTGACCATGAGCAGCTGAGTCCACCGTTAGGTGAGGAGGCAGTGGCCCAGAGACAAAATGACAAGGTCCTTAGTCACGGAGGGTCTGAGCACTTGTTTCACCATGGAGGCTATCTCACCATTTCCTGTTCCTCTCAAATGAACATCACAGTACCAGCTGTCCACTGAAGACCCTGAATCATCAGAGAAAGTCTACATAGATACGTGTCCTACGGGCGGGCCCAGGTCAGTCTCTCTGCTAAGTGTCTCCCATGCATGCTCCCATTTGGCTCTAAGGATAACCCTGGAAAGTATAAGCCACCTTATAGACAGAGGCATGGGCACTCTAAGTGACCAGCTGCTGCCCGGTATCACACAGTACTGGGACATGAATCAGGTCCGCCTGATTCCAAAGCCCATATTGTTAATGTTTTTTATTCATTGGGATTAATACTTATCTCTAATCGTTCCACAGTTCAATCACATCCAGCAGAATTATACATTTGCTACCACAATCAGTTTCCAAACAATTTTTTTTTCTATACGGACTCCTGACATCATCACCCTTTCACCCTGCTTCCCCCTCTAATCCCTCCTCCCCGAACCCTCAGTCCACTTGCTGACTCTGTAGGTTCATCAGTCCTGTTCTTCATACCCTGAAAAATGCAAAAACATGTACCACAGCTTCAAGACGGTGCCCCCCCCCCCAATGGCATAACACTCCAGAGATATCCTCTAATGTACACAACAAAAGAGAACAACCCCCCAATACTTAAGATTTTGGAAACCAGATCAGGTCTAGCATGCATCGTGGGCAGAATCTGTTGACAAGTTTTACCACTTCAAGTCAAGCTTCTGCCTTTGACCTTCTATACTCAACTTACCGATGCGCTCCACTGCCCTCCTTTCCCTCACTTGGGGATACAGGGAGTTCGCTGGAGGTTTATTTCCTGAATGGCGCCACCAGTGAATCCTGGGCGCCCAATGTCATCCACAGCCTTCGGTAAACCAGATTCCCAGACTTAAAGCTCGGATATCAACCCCTCCCTTCAACTTCACATGATATGCTTCACAGTCCTCGGTGACTGATGATGGTGTGCTTCTTCCATGTCGACTTAGTTGACATCTCACATAAATGGCTGCTAGTTCAGAGACAAGCTTTAAGACCCCAGGAGCTATTTTATCTGATAGCCATTTACCATCTAATTTCTTCACTACATTTTGCTATAGCACCCTGCTCCTCTGCGTTCCCTTCATGGAGGCTGGTATGGAGCAGGGCCATGATGTAATTATTCATAAGTTGGAACTGGGATTTAGTGAGCCCCCAAACTATTCCTGGACCTATATTTGTTTGTGTCTTTCCGTTTCTTCTTACTTGGGAATTAACCCAATGTCATGTCAACACATCGTTCAATCTCGTCAAGCAGATCTGTTCCACTGCTTCCATAATCAGTTCCCAAACATCCTATTTCTTCCTGAGAACCTTGACATATTGCCCCACCCGCCTCCCCTGCACTCCCTCTCCGACCCCCTGTTCTACTTGCTATTCCTATAGGTTCATCAATCCTGGGTTCCATTTACTGAAAAACAAACATTTATTTCACAACTTCAAGAGGGTAATCCCCCACTCTACAGCACCTCTGAGATATACCCTGGTATGAACAAACAAAAAAGCCAATACATCAGAACGATCATCACAGGTCTGCCATAATAAGACGTATCTTTTTTTAATAATACATATCTTAATACAACATGCAGGGCATTGCTGTAGCAAGACCTTATTTGTCCGCCTACCAACAGCTCTCCAAAATTGGTACAGCCATCTTCTGCTTCCTCAGACACCTTGTATTTTCAGGCTTAAGCTAAATCCTATTTAAAAATTCAAGGAAATGCAGAATCTAGTTTTAAAAGCATCATAAAAACCCATATAGTGGTTTTTGTTGTTGTTTTATTTTCTTTTGTTGCTTTGTTTTGCTCTGTCTTGTTTTTAATGTCTCTGCATTTCTATCTAGTTAAGATAGGCAGGATAAACAATCCGGAGGAGAAAACAACGGGATCGACAGTTGGGGTGGGGGGCATGGGAAATGGGGAGACAGGGGAAAGTGGGTGTTAACAAACCCAGGGACAAGGGAACAACAAGTGATCTAAAATCAATGGTGAGGAAGGTGTAGGAGGCTTGGTAGGGCTTGATCAAGGGCAATGTAGCTGAGAGGAATTACTGAAACCCAAATGAAGGCTGAACATGATAGTGGGACAAGAGGAAAGTAAAAGGAAATAGAGGAAAGAAGAGGGAAGCAAAGGGCATGTATAGAGGTCTAAATACAGACATGTACATATGTAAATATATTTATATATGAGAATGGGGAGCTAGATCAATGTGCATATATTTATAGGCTTAGTACTAAGGTAGGAGATGGACATTGGGCCTCTATTCAAGTACCCCCTCAATGCAAGAACACTTTGTTCTATTAACCTGGCATTCCATGATGCTCATCTTCCTGACATGATCACTGAACACAAAGTGGGTGCATAAGCAAATGTGAAGAAAGCTGATGGTGCCTGGCTATCAAAAGATATAATGTCTGGGGTCTTAAAGGCTTGAAGATAAACAAGTGGCCACCTAGCTGAAAACAACAAAGCCCACATGGAAGGACACGAGCCTGTGTGATCATGAGGTGTCAATAGGATCAGGTATCCTACATCAAAGACCCAGAACAAAAAATCTTATCATTGTGAATGAGGGGGAGAGCAGAGTGGTGACCCAAACTCCATTTGTAGGCAACTGGACAGCCCCTTACAGAAGGGTCTCCGTCAGGGTGCAGTATAGCACCAAGGAAACATACAACTTTCCTCTAGTTCTTTAATGCTTCCTTCCCCCCACCCCACTATCATGACCCCAATTCTACCTTACAAATCTGGCTAGACCAGAGCATGTACACTGGTACAGATAAGAGCTGGAAACATAGGGAATCCAAGATGGATAAACCCCTCAGGACCAATAATGAGAGTAGCCAGACCAGGAGGGAAAGGGAAAGGTGGGGGGAGAAAGGAGAAACTGATAATAATGATCTACCTATAACCCCCTCCCTGGGGGACAGACAACAGAAAAGTGGGTGAAGGGAGACTTTGGTCAATGTAATACATGAAAACATAATAATAATTTATACATTACCAAGGGTTCATAAGGGAAGGAGGGTAGGGGCAGGAAGGAAAAAAATGAGAAGCTGATACCAAGGGCTCAAGCAGAAAGCAAATGTTTTGAGAATGATGATGGCAACAAATGTACAAATGTGCTGGACACAATGGATGGATGTCTGGATTGTGATAAGAGTTATACAAGCCCACATAAAATGATTTTAAAAAAATAAAGAACCCATATAGTGCCCTTGGCTTCCAGCAGCATTCTCTTATAAAATAAACCAGTGCTCACTGGCGAAATGGCTAATTCTTGGACAAAACAAAAGACTTAGCCATTGAGTCAATTCCAACTCAAGGCAAGCCCAATTGTTAGACGGGTACTGTCCATGCCAAGCAGATCCTCAGCCCTTTCTTCGACGGGGCAAGTGAGGGAGCTTGCTTCCCTCTAGCACTTGAGAAGGAAGTGGTAACGCTCAGGGCAGTTACTACCATAACCTATTGGTCACCAGCTTGTGGTGTAACTTCGGAACCATATGCAAATTCGGCCTTAATGTAAATGTGGACAATGAGCTCTGCCTTCTTCCCGAATTCTTCTGTCTTGATGAGACTGAAAGCAGAGGAAGTTGTACAGAAAAAGTCCAACGTGGAAGTTAAAGTCCCTCCACTTAATGCTGGGTAACAGCCGAGGGCTGTTTTGCCGGCAAATCCCCACTTACGGGGCTGTCCCTTGCTTCCACAAGTCCCTTCCTCTAGGACATGTCTCCGTGGGAGCCAAATCACTTCTCTCATTTTGTTGTGTTTACTAAGAGAAACTGAATACCTGGGCCAAGTGAAAACCCATCTTTTTCCTTGGAGGACCTCAAGAACAGAAGAGGAGCCCCGGGGTGTCGTGGTGCCACGCTGGGCTGCGATCTACAATCGCCAAAACTCCAGGGGAGAGAGAGTCGGCTCTCTACTCCCAGAGCCAGTGACAGTCTCGGAAACCCACAGGAGGTCACTGTGAGTCGGCACTGACTCGATGGCAGTGAGTTGGTTTGGAAAGAACAGAAGGTTTGAAGCACGGGCAAAGGACTGAGCAACCAGAGAAAGGAGCTGGCTAGTGGCATCAGAGTGACAGTAGGAAACTCCGTGACTGAAAGAAAGGTTCTTACGGGGGGAAAACCCAACAACCCAGAATCCATCTATAAAAGGAACAGAGGAAACGTTCCAAGGAGCTTCTCTAACCAGCCGGCCCAAACCTTCCTTTAATCTGTAGTGACTCTGGCAGCCACGCATCCGAGGGGGCACACATGACGGAGTCTGGGCATGTGTTTGAAGGGGGAGGTGAGAGAGGGAACGTGACTGGGACAGGGAGAGAGCTGGTAATGATTTGTGTGAGAAGCTACCTATCCCTGACGGGGTTCAGGTGTAGAAGCACTGACACTGAGGGACCTGAAGGATTCAATGGAAGTTAATATCAGTTAAAAAGTTAATCGAGCACTATTGTTCTATACGTCCTAGATGGGTAGAAGAAGCTGAAGACCAGGGAGCCCTTGGAAAGAGGGGACAGCTGTGACCAGGTCTGTGGGCTTTCTTTCAACGTCTAGAGGACGACAGATGCAAAAGGGAGGCCTGGGTTCTAGCGTCTGCCCAGTCACAGCCATGGTGGTCTCGCTGTCTCTCTCTCATGTGTATACAAGACTCCATCAGGGTCACAGAGAATATTCCAGAAGAGGCCGATGTAATTTCAATTCAAGGCTCTCTCAAAAACAGGAAGCCAAGATCCTTCTCCAGTGTAACTGGCAAACAAAACTTCTGAAAAATAAAAGGCTGATGCTTACCCTCCGGTGGAAGGGATTTCAGCAACACCACATGAGTCAGCATTGAAAAAGGAATGAAGTTGTGCGTGAAACTTTAACACATCGTGCTCTGTGAAAGGCACCCCTCGTTCATGAAAGACCGCACACTGTACGGCTCCATCCATCAGAAAGCCTGTAATAGGGAAATCTACGGAAACGAAAACCAGGTCAGTGGCAGCTCAGGACTGATGGGCGAGGGGAAAATGAAGAAGTGACAACTTAAAAGCAAGGAGTTTCTTTTTGAGATGGTGACAATGGGGTGACACACACCTGACCCGCAGGAAGGTGAGAAACCATTGAATGGCACCCTTTCACAGTGAATTGTGGGGTGAGGGAAGTACCCACCTTAAAGTGGTTGTGGAGGAGACCACCACACAGAAGGGTGGTCTGGGGATGACTCCTGAGCATCTTGGCAAGAAGAGTCACTCTTGCCGCTGTGACATGCACCCATGGGTGCATGTACCTCCAGACCTCAGGGGGCCCCAGGGGCCTCCGAGATCCAATTCCCCCATGCCAGCACCTGAAACGGTGTCTCGCCACAGAGAATGCTGACAACAAGAGGGCCTGACATTCTAACCGCCACAGATGTCTACAGAAGCCACGACAGAACCCAAAAATAGCCCCAGTCTTCCCACTGAGCTAGCGACCACATCTGAACAGGAGCACACGTCCTAGCCCCGTTGGTCATGTCCACTGGATCAACGTGTGAGACCCTGGACAAGGTGGTCACCTCTGCTTCCTCTGCTCCAAGGTGCTCCTGATTTCTCCAGACTCACTCAGAAGGACAGGGCCTATTCCCAGTCATGGAAGGAGGGGGAATCTTAACTGATTCACCCTCTGACCTTATCTACTTCACCCCACTCATTCATCTCCACCGGACACTCTGGCCAGCTCACTGGTCCCTGAAACCCACCCACGCAAACACCCAGGATCCTCTGCCTGGAACCCTTGTCCCTCACAGACCTCCTTTCCTCTCCTTTGCACATCTCTCCTTAAATGTTGCCAACGGCACAAGCCCTCACTGGCCACCTGACCCTGGCCTCCTGTTTCCCCCCCTCATTTCTCAGACCACGTACTCTCCTGGCTCCATGCCACCGATGGCTCCATGCAAACGTGACTTTCCACCGGTTTTGTTTACCCAATGTTGGCAAATATCCTAGAGAAATCAGAGCCGTGACGCAATAGATCGATGCACGCCTATGCTCACTGCAACACTAGTCATAACAGCAAATGATGAAAACAACAACCTAAGTGCCCATGGGGTGAGGGATGCATCGATCAGTTTGGGTGCATCCACACCACAGAACATTGCTCCATGTTAAGAACAATGAGGGGCCGGTGAAACACCTCATAACGTCCATGGACCTGCAGCAGGAGGGCACTGTGCTGAGTGAAATGAGTCCGTCCCAAAAGACAAATATTTCATGAGACCACTCCTTTTAAAAGGCAAGAAAAGAGTATCCAAAAAGAAAAGGTTTTCACCCTATAAGAAGCATCCTTTGATGAAGCCCATGGTTGGGAGAATAATGGAGGGAGGGGAAGTCGCTGGCTAGAAGGTCTGACTTCAGTGGCAGGGAGGCAACACACAGTGGGGGGTGGGGGGCTTCCATGAAACATGATGGAAGAAGGGGCAGGCCAATGGCAGGTGTGCAAGAGTTCAAGGACACAGAGGCAAGAACTATTGCAGGTTCTGTAACACAATCCCACAATAGTGGGGATGGATCGACACTAGATGCTTGGGTAGACACACAGGCTAAACAGGTATGGGATGGATGGTGGGAGTAAGCCCACAAATCCATAGATATTTGACAGAGGGTCTTCGTCCCTGGATATTTACATATCCATGAGTGGGGGGGAACACACAGGGGGCAAAGTTTTGAAAACTTCTTAGACAGAACCAAACACCTTCCACGGGAATCAGGACCACAGTCTGAGGGGACACCAACAGGCATAACATAACCCACAAAGATAATGGTCTACATCCCACTTTGGTGAGCAGCAATTGGGGTCTTCAAAGCTCACGAGCAGCTAGATAAAGCCCAACTATTGGTCTCTCCCCGTCCGGAGGGAAGAAGAGTGGTGAACACAGAACGACCTACAGAAACATTTAGCCCAGTGGAGCGTGAACCAGGCCGACACCCATCTCCTCAACCCTGACACCAGGAGAACTAGATGGTGCCTGGCTTATCAGCAATTGCTCAGAAAAGGCCCACATGAGAAGGTCCTACAAAAAGTAGGAAATACAAACAAAATCCCAAGATCATACAAGGGACCAAGCTTGCTGATTGAATAGACAGGTGGACCCCCTTAGAACATGACCCTTAGTCACCTCGTTAGCATAACCAACTATTTGAGATCAAAAGGACGCGGCACTGAGGGTGAAGACAGGAGGGTGGAAACAGGCAACACTCAGAGGAAGGGGCTAAGTGATGGTCCACTGAGGAAGTTGCCACAGAGGAGTGGAAACAAAATGTGCAATGTAAAACTAGTGATGATCTGCAGGAAAATAATAATCATGTATCATTTAGCAAGGAGTCACCAGAGTGAGAAGTTGGGGGAGGGAAGGGAA
This sequence comes from Tenrec ecaudatus, assembly GCF_050624435.1. Lineage (NCBI taxonomy): Eukaryota > Metazoa > Chordata > Mammalia > Afrosoricida > Tenrecidae > Tenrec > Tenrec ecaudatus. The sequence goes on from NC_134545.1 coordinate 81,356,298, forward strand.
AAAAGAGGAGCTGATACCACGGGCTCAAGTAAAAAGAAAATGTTTTGAAAAGGATGATGGCAACATATGTACCAATATGCTTGATACAATGGATGCATGGCTTGTTATAAGAGCTTTAAAAGCCCCCAATAAAATGATTTATTTAAAAAAATAGTAATCTGCTCTTTACACCTTCACCTAATGCACAATAAGTTTTATTTTTAATTTTAAAAAAGAAGCCCCTTTTATGAACAAAGTAACTCTCTCTATATAGAACTGTCCCTTAGGATTCCCAAGGCTTGAAGTCTTTATTGAGGGAGACGGACTTTGGCATCTTTTGCCCATCGAGTCAACTGCTGGGTTCATCAGCAGTCAGATGCTTTACCCATTGCACAAGTAGGCTCCTTAAGTACTCATTAACTCACCACCAGTCAATTCCGACACAGGCACCTGACAGGTCAAAGTCGACCTGCCCCTGGGTCTCGGAGACTATAAATGTTTGCCTTTGGGGTTCGAACTGCTAATCTTGTGGTAGGCTCCTGCTAAGTAAGTGCTCCTCGAGTGCTTCTCAGTATCATTCTCCTTTGCTTGGCCCTGGACCTCAGTGAATACGCGACTCGCCAGCTGAATGTCCCCATGGCCAGGAAGCTATTCAAGACTAACCAGAAAATGTCCCTGGCACCATTCCATCCGTCCACTTCCCAGCGGCGTCCAACTCTCCCCATTCCCCTCGAGCTCAAGTTCACTGCCATCGAGTCAATTCCAACTCATGGCGACCCTGCCGGGCAGGGTAGAGCTGCTCCGTGTGTTTCTTCACAGAAGTAGAAAGCCCCGTCCCGTCTCTTTCTCGCGTGGTTTCGAACTGCTGGCCTGGACTGCTATCAGCCCAATTTGGAGCCACTACCCCACCTGGGCTAGCCCAGAGTTGTGCAGAGAGCCCCGGGAAGCGCGCTCCTGGGTTTCCTCACAAAGTGCTGGTCCCAGAGACTCGGGCTGGGATGGGCAGGCTCAGGGGAGCATGGGAAGGCCAGTGTGCGCGTCCCCTGGTTGGTCTGGGGGGGCCCCCTCGATGCCTTTCCGCCAGATCGTCGCCCCGCCGCCTCCGGAGAGCGCAGCGCTGGAGGATCGACGGGAGCCGCCTACCCACGCTCGGCCAGGGGGAGAAGGGGGACTGGGCGGGCGGGCGGCGAGGAAGGGTCGCGCCCCCAGCCGGGAGCGGGGAAGGGAGAGGCGCAAAGTGAGCGCCCAGAAACGGGGGCGCAGAGCCGGGCGCTGGGGCGCGCGGGCGGAGGACCCACCTGAGGCCGCCATGCCGCGCGGGCGCAGCTCACATCCCCGGCTCGCGACGTGCCCGGTGCGGGGCCGGCGGCGTCCGTCCGTCCGTCCGTCCGTCCGTCCGTCCGTGCGCCCGGCTCGGCGCTGTATCAGCCGCCGCTCTGGCGCTTCCTCCCGCGGGGCCGCGGGCTCCGGCCCCGAGGGCGTGTCCTCAGGGCCCGCCCCGCCTGCGGGGCTCGGCCGCGGCACCTGCACGCGCAGCCGTTGGGGAGGGGAAGTGAGAGCCCCACGCGGGCCCCTCTCCCCGCACGGGCCCGGCCCCGCCGTGCGCCCCGCTCCTAGGGAAGCCCCGGCGACCCGTCCACCGCCAAGCGGGCAGCCCGAGGAGAGGCTTGGGAGAAGGGGGGTCAGAGGGGGGGGGAGGTTGAACTGCCCAGCCTTTGTGACTTGCGGGGGTGGGGGTAGAGGGGGTGTCGAAGCACCAGCTGGCCAGGCCACCTCTTTGCCCCCTAGGGCTTTGTTCCTTTGCCCCCTAGGGCTTTGTTCCTGGCTGCTGCCCCGACAGGAAAGGGGAGGGGGCAGGAAGGGGAAGGGGAGGAAGGCTGGCCAGCTGGTGCTCATATGGAGTGGGGGGAGGGGGGACTCATACCATGGAGTCCCCTCCAGTGACTTTTCTGCTACTCCTCGGACTTGGTCTCTCGTGTGCACGTTAATTAGAATCTAATAAAAATATAGAATTATTTTTAAACTTTTATTGGCACATAATCCACATATCACACAATCCAATGGTTCAATCATATCAAGAAGACTTGTACAGTCATTGGATAATATAATTCTTATTCCATTTATTGTGTCACTCCTGGCCGGCCAGTCTTAAAGACCTTACACACATTCTTGCATCGCACCTCATAGTAACTCTTAGCAGTACGGTCTGACCGGCCTTCATGTTAGAGCAGAAGAAATAAAATGAATATCTTGTTTAGACGTCCAAAAGGAAGTCTTAGGCTGAGGTTCAGTACCAGGCAGGAGTTGACTAGGCCTGTCTGATTCTGGAGGCCAAGCTTTAGAATGTGCGATCACCTGACCCTTCCTGACTGCCCCCTCCTATGTATCTGCATAGTGTGAGCGCTTGGGGTCCTCAACAACCCCAAGATGGGTCCAGAAGGCAGAGGTACGGGAGAGACGTGTGGAAGCAAATGGCCTGGAAGTCAGAACGGAAAGACCAGAGATGAGGCCCAGTGTCAGCTCCCATTGCTGCTTAAGCAGATCGCAAGCATCTCGGGGACTTCAGAGGCCACATCTTAGTTTTCTTCCAATTCTGTCATTCAGGGGAAACACAGTTCTCACGAGACTTAAGTAAAATTCAGTTATCAACAGAGCTGTCTTCCTTTCTGGAGACTAGGAAATAATTTGTTCCCTTGGCTTTTTCAGCTTGTAGAGGTCACCCACCTTCCTTGACTCCTGGTCCCTTCCCTCCATCCTCAAAGCCAACTACATGACATCTCCTCAACCCTGCTTCCTTTTGTTGCTGGGTTTGTTCGTTTTACTCGTTATTGATTTATCTGTCTACCTATTGCCTCTGTTTCATTTCTGCAGAATGAAGGGCATCTTCACTGCCCCTGTGCTTGGTTCTCTGGGTGGGTTCTCTAGCGATGAGCAGCCCAAGAGGGATGTATTGGCACATCATGGTGGAGAGAGCTTGGCTTTGGCTGCTGACCTGGAATCTGGTTTACCATGGAGTCCAGGAGAGATGAACACGCACCCAGGAAATAGACTTCCTCCAGCTTCAGGAAATACTTTAATCATTGTTCTGCCATGGGGCCAAATTGTTTTTCTTTTTTTTTTAATTTTACATTTTTTAGGGGCTCATACAACTCTTATCACAATCCATACATATACATACATCAATTGTATAAAGTACATCCGTACATTCCTTGCCCTGTGTTTTTCTTGGTCATTATGTCAGTTGCCAGGACGAGAGGTGGAGGTGAAGGAACATACCATACTGACTGCCGGCTTCTATGAGTGTGGACATGAATGCTTTACCCACACGCGACATGCAAATATGTAAGACTAACTGTAAAGGCGAACATTTACATTCAAGGGGGAGAAAGATGAGGCTTTCTACTCCCGTAAAGAGGTCGTTTCCAAAACCCACGGCAGCAGCTCTCCCCTGCCCTGTAGGGTCGCCATGAGTCAGAATGCATTAGATGAAGTGCGTTTGGTTTTGATTGTTACTCTTCTATGTGTTTTACAAATATTAATTGATCCTAGTTCTCTTCCTTATGAGGAAGTCAGTAGTAGTAGGATATCCATTGTACAGATAAAGACGCTGTGTTACCTTACCCCCCGGGTAGACAGCTAGTCAATGGCAGAGCTGTTTTGAATCTACTGCTAGATTAAGTGGCAGGTGGCTTAAAGTAGGCCCTCCTGAGACCAAAGGGGTCCCAGCCATCTCCACTGTGTTGGCCTTACCTCCCACTGTGGGTGTGTAATAGCAACTATGAGCTTCCCTGCCAGGGTACTTTACTGTCCTGAAACAGGAGCCGGAGCAAAGGCCATCCTCTGGAGCTCCCCTAGCACCCTTTCCTGCCCACTGCCCTGCCTGTGTCTCACAAACTACCAGCCTCTTAGAGGCTGATTGTATCTCATTCCACACAGCATCTCCAACTAACATGGGGTCCAGCACATAGTCGATGTTCACCAAGCACTGCTGCTGCTGTGATTGTCGCTAGGACCACCGAGCCAATGTTTGACTCGTGGGGACCCCGTGTGACAGAGTAGAGCTGCCCAACTGGGTTTCCTTGGCTGCATTCCTTATGGAAGAGATCACCAGGCCATTCTACCCCAGAGACACTAGATGGGTTGAAACGGTCAACCTTTTGGTTAGCAGCCAAGCACTTCCCCATTGCTCCATTAGGGTTTCATCAACATGCATGGTCACGGAATCCCAAACCAACCCCCCTGCCATCGAGTCAATCTGGACAGAGAGCAACCTTATAGAACAGAGTAGAACTGCCTCTGGGTTTCCCAGGCTGTAAACCTTTGTGGAAACAGAAAGCCTCATCTTTCTCCCCCTGAGTAGCTGGTGGGTTCAAACTATTGACCTTGCAGTTGGCAGCCCAACACATAACCTACTATGCCACTTAGGCTCCTTCAACAAGCATTGTTTTTAAAGACTCAAGTCCAGCCTACTCATTTCACAGATCAGGATCTCCACACGCAGACTACGTGACCTGCCCAAGATCTCAAAACTTTCCATGATGTCCCTTGCTCTACGCTTTTATCAAGAGATGGAGGAGGCTCTGGCAAGTTCATGTGGATGAGGAGAAGGTGTCCCTCCTGGACTCTAAGGGGCATCTCCAGAAGAGCAGGCAGCATGGGACACCACAGGTTGGGGCAGGGGAACAGAAGTTCCAGGCCACCAGATGCTGCGGACTTTTGCCTGGGAAATGCCCTGATTGTATAATGGCTGCCCTTTCTGAGGGCCTTCATGATGCCGTGGTTACATGGTGGGCTGCTAACCACAAGGTCAGCAGGTTGAAACCACCAGTTGTTCCATGGAAAAAAGTCGAGGTTTTCTACTCCCATGAAGAGTTACAGTCTCAGGAGCCAGTCAGGGAGCAGTGTAGCCACAAGGAAACATACAACTTTCCTCTAGTTCTTAAATGCTTCCTCCCCCCCACCACCCACACACACACACACACACACTATCAGGATCCCAATTGTACACCAGATTTGTACAGATAGGAACTGGAAACACAGGGAATCCAGAACAGATGATTCCTGGGGGATGGACAACAGACAAGTGGGTGAAGGGAGATTTCGGGTAGTGTAAGATATGACAAAATAATAATAATTTATAAATTATCGAGGGTTCATGAGGGAGGAGGAGCAAGGAGGGAGGGGGGAAATGAGGAGCTGATATCCAGGGCTCAAGTAGAAAGCAAATGTTTTGAGAATGATGATGGCAACAAATGTATAAATGTGCTTGACACAATGGATGGATGTATGGATTGTGATGAGTTGTATGAGCCCCCAATAAAATGATTAAGAAAAAAAAGAAGAGTTTCAGCCTAGAAACCCACAGGGGCAGATCTGCCTGTCCTATAAGGTTGCTATGGGCAGAATAGACATGATGGCAAGGAATGGGAGCGATGCCTTTTCTGAAACCAGCTTTAACCCAACCCAGTGCAGTGTCACACGGGGGTCTTTGTAGCTTTGCAGAGATATCCATCTTTCGATGAAGCCTACAAGCTTAGCTCTCTTGCAAAAGGAAGGCCTCCTTCCATTCTCACCAAAATGCCCTCTTTCCAGGAAAGTTCTGCTAAAGCCCACGGAGCCTTCCGTGGGCCGTTTGAGCAAACGCAGTGTCCAAGACCAGGCTCTGGATCTCACATCCCAAGAAACAAAATGTTTTCCAATAGCCACCTTGTGCCCAGCTCTGCTCTGAATGCTGTCACTCATTTAACTTTCACAATTCTTAACCTCAGATCTGTGAGGTAGGAATATTATTATCATCCCATTTATAGGTGAAGAAACTGAAATAGGTAATTCCCCTGACTGATGGGCGCGTGGTTAGTATCAAAGCTGGGTTTCGTATCCACATCTCCTGGCCCCAAACCTATTATTCATTACTCCAGAACTGCATTGTGACCCAGAAGGCAGGCCAGTCGTTCTGAGTTCATGCATGGTTCTCAACTCAAAGGGAACCTTAAGGAAAAAGAGGAATGCTACAGACACCTGATATTCAGCCTTCCCTATTTCTTAGTAACACAGTACCAATTTTATTTGGGGACACCCATATTCCCTGCTGAAGGATCTATTCCCTAGTCTCTCCTGAAACTTCCAAAAAACAAAACAAAACACAACAACCGCCATTGAGTCGATTCAAGAGGAGGGGGTAGAACTGCCCCTATGGGTTTCCAAGAATCCAGCTCTTTACAGGAGTCAAAAACCTCATCTTTCTCCCTTGGAGCAGCAGTGGGGTTCAAACTGCCAACCTTGCACTTAACAGCCCAACTTGTAACTACCGGGGCTCTTCCTGCAATTCAGAGGAGGTCATTGGATAAGAGTCATTGGATGGGCCATCAAGAAAGGTTCTTTACAGGAGGCATAGCTCCCCTGGAAACTTGTTGCTGTTGTTGTTGGTACCTTTCTCCTTTTCTTTCAGTTCCTGCCTGGAATGTGAATGGATAACTGGAGATCCAACAGCCTGCTTAGACAAGGAGGAAGCCTTGTAGATAGAAGCCCCATATTACAATGAAAAGAACCTAGTTCCCTACTGTTCATGCATTTCCAAACAACTCCAGGCTCCCCAACCTCTGGCTTTGTTTATATGAGAGAGAAATAAGCACATCTTTTTCTGGTTTAAGTCCCTTTTATTTGAGTGTCTTGCTATAAGTAAGTAGCTATAAGTGGCTACGAGTTGGGCTGCTAACCCAAAGGTCAGCAGTTCAAAACCACCAGCCACTCTGAGGGAGAAAGATGAGTCTTTCTACTCTGGTAAAGATTTTTTTTATTTTTAAATCATTTTATTGGGGTTCTTACAGCTATCTTATCACAATCCATCCATACACCCATTGTGTCAAGCACATTTGTACATATGTTGCCATCATCATTTTCAAAACATTTTCTTTCTACTTGAGCCTTTAGTTTCAGCTCATTTCCCCCTCCCTCATAAACCCTTAATAATGTATAAATTATTATTTTTTTCATGTCTTACATCAACCACTGTCTCCCTTCACCCACTTTTCCTTTGTGTGTCCCCTTAGGAGGGGATGATATATGGATCATTGTGATCAGTTCCTCCTTTCTCCCCCCCCCCCCCACCTCCCCCTCCTGGTTTCACTGCTGTCATTATTCATCCTGAGGGGTTTTTCTGTCCTGGATTCCCTGTGTTGCGAGCTCATATCTGTACCAATGTACATGCTCTTGTCTAGCCGGATTTGTAAGGTAGAATTGGGGTTATGAGAATGGGGAGGGGCCGAGGAAGCATTAAAGAACTTGAGGAAAGTTGTATGTTTCGTCATTGCTATACTGCACCCTGACTGGCTCATCTCCTTCCTGTGACCACTCTGTAAGAGGATGTCCAAATGTCTACAGATGGGCTTTGGGTCTCCATTCTCCCTTCCCCCTTGTTTACATTAATATGATTTTTTTGTTTTCACACAGACTGGTGTGCTTCTAAACTTGTGGACTTTGTTGCTTCTCAACTAGATTGTCACTTGTTTACACTCAAGCCTTTAAGACCACAGATGCTATATCTTTTGATAGCTGGGCACCATCAGCTTTCTTCACCACATTTGCTTATGCACCCATTTTTTCTTCAGTGATCATGTCAGGGAAGGTGAGCATCACAGAATGATGGGTTATTAGAACAAAACAAAAAAAGTGTTCTTGCGTTGAGGGAGTACTTGAGTAGAGGCCCAGTGTCTGTCTAACAAGGCTTTATAGTCTCAGAAACCCCAGAGGGCAGTGTCTTACAGGTGTGCTATGAGTCGGAATAGATGCAATGGCAGTGAGTCTGGTTTTGAGCTTCTGCTAGAGGTAGCCGATTCTTTCCTGACACGGGCATGGAATCCAGCATGAGATGACAGACACATGACTGACAACACATGAACCTTGGCTAACAGCAGAGAATACCTTTGCATATTAACTCCGTGGAGACAGTCCTCTGCTTGTGTAGTGCAATAAATTGGAGATAACATTGCGAAGAATGGGAATCCCAGAATATTTCACTGTTTTCATGAGTCATTCTAACAGAACAAGAGAATGCTGTGTGGTTTAAAATCAGGAGAGGTGTACATCAGGGTTGTAGCCTTTCAAAACACTTATTCAATCTGCATAGTCCAAAAGCCAAACTCACTGCCACTGAGTGAATGCCGACTCATAGTGACCCTATAGGACAGGGTAGAACTGCCCCCTGTGGACTTCCTAGACTGTAACTCTGTGTGGGAGTACAACGCCCTTTCTTTCTCTCATTCCTGGTGGAGTCCTGGAGGCACAGTGGTTACACCCAGGGCTTCTACTAACCACAAGGTCAGCAGTTTGAACCCACCAGCTACTCAGCAGGAGAAAGACTTGGGTGGTTCTACTCTGTCCTATCAAAACTGACTGCATAGCAGTGAGTTTCAATCTGTTTGCTGAACAAATAGCCCAAGAAGCTGGACTACAAAGGAGAACCGGGCACCAGGACTGAAAGACTTGCTAATGACCCACAATATGCAGGTGATACAGCCTTGCTTGCGGAAAGGGAAGAGGACACGAAGCACTTATTGATGGAGCTCAAAGATCAGGATGGATTAGACCCCGGTATGAAGAAAAGAAAAATCCTCACAACTAGACCAATAAACATCACGGATAAACAGAAAAGATGAGTTGTCGAGGATTTCATTTTACTTGGATCCATAATCAAGAAATCAAATGACATGTTGTATTAGAAAAATCTACTACCAAAACACTCTAAAGAGTTCAGCTAAATAGAGGTGTCACCTTGACGACTCTGGTGTGCCTGGCCCTCGCCATGATGACTTTAATTACCTTGTATGCCTGCAAAAGCTGGGCGATGAATAAGGAAGGACAAAGAAGAATGGTGGGTGTGAATGGTGGGTCGGCAAAGAATATGAAGTACACCGTGTGCTACCAGGAAAACAAGCAACTCTGTATCGGAAACAGTGCAGCCCGGGTGCCCTTTAAAGTTGAGGATGTGTGACGTTATCGCATGTACCTTGAACATGGTATCGGGAGGGATCCGTCCCTGTAGAAAGACATTATTATGCTCAAGCCAGTAGAGGCTCAGCAAAAAAAGAGGGAGACTCTCAAGGACTGGCACAGTGGGTACAACAAAGGGCTCACAGTCAGGAACGATCGTGAGGCCATAGCAGGACCTGGCAGCGTGTCATTCTGTCACACAGAAGGTCACTGAGTCAAAACCAACGACGGCACCTCCCAGCAACAATGACCCGCCAGCCTCTTCATGGAAGAGAGTTTTGATAGTCTGCTTCTGGAAACCTCTGGGGGGCAACTCTGTTCTGCTATCTTTAAAAATTGACTTGATGGGGAGGAGACGAGCCAGTCAGGGTGCAGAGTAGCAACCATGAACCATACAACTTTCCTCTAGTTCCTAAATGCTTCCTCCAACCCATTATCATGATCCCAATTCTACCTTGCAAGTCTGGCTAGATACACTGGTACAGATAGGAACCGGAAACACAGGGAATCCAGGGCGGATGATCCCTTCAGGACCAGTGGTGTGAATGACGATATGGGGATGGTAGAGGGAGCGTGGGTTGGAAAGGGGGAACCAATTACAAGGATCTACATGTGACCTCCTCTCTGGAGGACGGACAACAGAAAAGTGGGTGAAGGGAGACGTCGGACAGGGCAAGATATGACAAAATAATAATTTATAAATTATCAAGGGCTCATGAGGGAGGGGAGAGCGGGCAGGGAGGGGGAAAAATAAGGACCTGATGCCAGGAGCTTAAGTGGAGAGCAGATGTTTTGAGAATGATGAGGGCAATGAATGTACAAATGTGCTTGACACAATTGATATATGTATGGATTGTGATAAGAGTTGTATGAGCCCCTAATAAAACGATTTTTAAAACAGAGAAGTTGACTTGATGGAAACAACAGGCTTGGTTTGGTTTGGGTTTAACGATATAATACATGAAATTTTGTTCTTTCTATTTTCGCTTCTGTGTTTCAACAATTGATTTGTCTATGTGTAAGAATATCGAACTGGGTTTCCAGTCGTGAGGATCTAATTTTGTCTCTCTCGGGATCGGTCAAAAGGTTCCTTTTCAGTCCTCCTACTAGACACACGGCAGAGAGACACATGGAGAGAGGGAGCGGTGCTGGCTGGCCACAGGTCCTACGGTCCTAGTACGTACGGCAAGCGCTGAGAGCAGCGGGGAGGCAGCAGTACCGAGGAGTCTGTGTGGACATACTGACCTCTGCTTGCCTGGCTGTTAGCCAGGCCCACTTCATAAAGGCCCTCTGGGTGGCCTACTTGTTGGCAACCTTGCCATTCCAAGCAGCAAGTGCATGGCGCCCAGAGGGGCCATCCATACCTTGAATGGTGGTTTCTTTGCTCCTGCAGGAGGAGCAGCTCCTTGGTCTAGCGTGATTCCCACAACAATCCCCTTTCCCCCCAGGATACCTTTGAACAGCTTTCCCCCTGGCTGTCCTGGCAGGGCGTCTCATGGAAAAGGATCACACCCGCAAAGCTCTGGTTGGCGGATTTGTCCACAGTGAAGAGGCTTTTTTGGAAGTGCCAGCGATTCTCCTCCGTGTTCTCCTCCTTGGTGACTCTGCAGGCAGTTTCCCATGGTGCCTACAGACTCGTCTGCAGTCAGGAGCTTCAAACCTCCAACTGAGGACCCATGTCTGAGAGCTCCTTCTTCTGTTCTGGGCTGAGGCCTGGGAATTGGTGGGCCATGGTGCTGGGTAGTTTGGGAGAGAAGCGTCTTCACAGCTGCTAGATGACCCATGGCCGTGACATTTCTTAGACCAGCGGTTCTCAACCCGTGAGTCTCGACCCCTTTGGGGGTCTAACAACCCTTTTACAAGGGCTGTCTGATTTATAACAGTAGCAAAATTACAGTTATGAAGTAGCAATGAAAATAATTTTATGGCTGGAGGGTCCACAATCTGAGGAACTGTATTAAAGGGTCGCGGCATTAGGAAGGTTCAGAACCACTGTCTTAGATTGTTTCAGAGATCTTCCCAATCATAGACAAAGAAACTGAAATTTAGAGGCATGAGATAATTTTCCAGTAAGTAGCAGAACTGGGATTCAAGCTCAGACCCGAATGACCCCTAAGTCACTGATCCTTTATAGCACATTGGCATATGGGATGCCTTCCAGAAAATTAATTTAAAAGTACTTCCTGAGGACACATGGTGCCTTCAATTGGGGTCACCCTTGAATCCTCAACACTTGAAGTCACCTGCAGATGGCAGCTTCATTTGTGCATCGTTGGAGCATGTCTTGCACTTTTTCTCCTGCTTCTGCCTGCTGAGGTGCTGAAGCAGAAATGCTCAGCTGCTGTGACAAAATCTTACCACACATGGCCTTACAGGTTCTAAGCCTGTTAGCGAATCGGGAAGCGTATCATTCAGCCAAGTTGGACTCGTACTGTCAGACTAAAATGGTCCCATGCGGTTGTAAGTAGGAGTCCTAATGGTGTGGTGCTTATGTATGGGCTGATGCATGGGCTGATGCATGGGGCTTATGCATGGGGCTTATGTATGGGCTGATGCATGGGGCTGATGCATGGGGCTTATGTATGGGCTGATGCATGGGGCTGATGCATGGGCTGATGCATGGGGCTGATGCATGGGCTGATGCATGAGGCTGATGCATGGGGCTTATGTATGGGGGTTGCAGTTCGAAACCACAAAGCACTCCTCGTGAGAAAGGTGGGATTTTCTACTCCCTTAAAAAGTTAAAATCTCCGAATCTCACAGCGGCAGTTCGACCCTGTCCTGTAGGGTCACTATGAGTCTGCTTCTACTCAATAGTAATGACTTTAGTTGACCGGGATGTATGGGCTGTATCTCTAGGAAGCAAAGGTCTTACTCCTGCAGAACCGCCCACTGCTTTCAGTTAGCAGTGGGGTTCTCAATGGTCGTACCGTCAGAGCTCCCTGAAGAGGACCTTAAGAAGTCACTAATGACATTGAAACCAAGACCAAGAGAGACAAGGTTTTCTAAGGTTATACGCTGAGTTGGAGACAGTACCAGAACTAGAACCATAGTCTTGGTGCCCAGTCAGTGCTTTCTGCTAGATCTGACCACCTAGTCTTCTCTCCCTAATAACAAATTCCAACTGAAACAGTAGAAATCGATTTTTTGCTCTGATGCTTTAACTTCACATTTCTTTACTGCCACTATTCTACCACTAGCTCTTTGAGGGTTAAACCAACCTTGGTTCTTTGAGATGAATCGCAGTCCTGATCTTATATTTGCTGGTTTGCTAATATTCTTTTAATGATTTTTGCATAGTGTCTGACAGTGTTATCTTCATGAACGATATTGCCAATAGCTATATTTTTGCAATATCTTTTGTGACTTTTTTGGTATTAAGGTTCATCTGATTTCATAAAATGAATCCGGAAGTATTTCCTTCTCTTGTATTTTCTAATGCATGAAACGCTTGATATAATTATCTAGCAAAACCATCCAGGCCTAAGTTTTTCTTCATGGAAAGGGTTTGCTAGCGATTTCAATTTCCTCAATAGATATATGATTATTCAGATATTATATTTCATCTTGGGCCAGTTGGGGTAAATTATATTTTCCAAAGAATTAGTTCATTTAATCTAATTCCTAAAAATGTGTTGGCACAAAATGATTAATACTATTTCATGATTATCTTTTCAATATCTTTAGGGTATTTTTTTTAATCAATCTTGAATTTCTGGTGTCCTCTCTCTATCTGCCTAGACACATCTTTATCAATTTTATTTATCTTTGCAAAGAACCAATTTTGAAGTTGTTACTTTTTCTATCACCTACTTTTTTTCTATCTTTGATTTTCACTTTTTAAAATTTCCTTCTTTCTACCTACTTTGAGTTCACTTTGTAAAGGTTGAACCTTGGGTCGTTGAAATCCATTCCTGCTTTTCCATGTAGACATTAAAGCTATAAATGTCCCCTAAATCAATATTGTGCCTGCATCTCACAGGTTTTGATATGTTGTCTTTTCATTATAATTTAGTTCAAAATATTTTCTAATCTCTCTTGTGATTTCATCTTTTAGCCCTGGGAAACTTAAAAGTTAATTAACTTCCAAATATTTGGGTTTTGGGCGGTTTTGTTGTTGTTGTTTTTTAAGGTAACTGTGTAATTGATTTCTAATTTAATTTCATGTAATGTAGTCAGAAAGCAGACACTAAAGATTTCAAAATTTTAAATTTGGTGAGATGAGTTTCACGGCCCACCTTACAGTGTGTCTTCATGAATGTGTAATGTGTCTTTGAAAAGAATGTGACTGGCTCTTTCGGACCCGGCTGAGCAGGAGGCGTCATCATGGGAGTTGACATCCGCCACAACAAGGACCGAAGGGTTCGTCGCAAGGAACCCAAGAGCCAGGACATCTACCTGCGCCTCCTGGTCAAGCTATACAGGTTTCTGGCCCGACAGACCAATACACCTTCAACCAGGTTGTACTGAAGAGACTGTTCATGAGTTGCACCAACCGGCCGCCCCTATCGCTCTCTCAGATGATCCGGAAGATGAAGCTTCCTGGCGGAGAAAACAAGACCGCTGTGGTCGTGAGGACCATCACGGATGACGTGCGGGTGCAAGAGGTGCCCAAGTTGAAGGTGTGTGCCCTGCGAGTGAGCAGCCGGGTCCGCAGCCGCATCCTCAAGGCCGGGGGCAAGATCCTCACCTTCGACCAGCTGGCCCTGGACTCTCCCAAGGGAGGTGGCACTGTCCTGCTGCCTGGTCCACGCACGGGCCGCGAGGTATACAGGCATTTCGGCAAGGCGCCAGGGACCCCCCACAGTCACAGCAAACCCTATGTTCGCTCAAGGGCCGGAAGTTCGAGCGGGCCAGAGGCCGACGTGCCAGCCGAGGCTACAAAAACTAACCCCAGATCCGGTCCTGCTATTAAAACATTTTGGATGTTCAAAAAAAAAAGAAAAGAAATGTGACTGATAGTGTTGTTTTGATCTTCTGTGCCTTTATAACTCCCTAACTTCAACCTCTGCCTCAGACACCCCGTTTGGTTCTTCACTTCTAGCCCCAAGGTAGAGAGCACAAAGCAGGATCGGTCTTTTTCATCCATCTTGACGATCTCTGCTTTTCAAATGGAGTGTCTTTTCATATTCAATGTAATTAGTGATATGGACAGATTTACATAGATCCCTGTAATACGTATTTGCGTTGTCCCCTCTACTGTTGACTCTTTGGTTCCTCTTTTCCCGATTGCTTTTGAGTTAATTGGATATGCTAAAGAATTCCATTTTAAAGTCATCATTAGCTATTTAGTTATTGCCCTTCCAGTGAAGTTGTGATGATTGTTCTAGAAATTAAAGTACCTTAATTTTTTTTACAGGCCACTTACCGTTAACAGGTGACACAAGAAATCTGCAACCATTTAGACCCATTTATTCTCCCCCAATTCCTTGCTCTCTTGTACAGCTCTTTCAAGACGATGGCTCTGCCAGCACTCCGACTCAAATGTGCAGCCTTCGGAACTATAAAAGAAAATGTGTTTTTGTGTTTCAAGGCACCCACTTTGCAGGTAATTTGTTGCAGCAGCTCAAGGAAGCTATTTAGATGCAAAAGACCTTCAAAAGGTTAATGGGAAATGGAATTCAAAGATAATGGATTCCTTCCATGATTTTTAGGAAGCCCCCTTGAATATAACAACTACCATATAAGCAGCCACAAAACCATGCTACAGTTTTTATTTCAAACATTACCTTAATACATACGAAGGGAGGCGAAAAGGGAAAATGGTATTTTATATATTTACCCATACACAAGTATTTCCCACTTCTAGTGCTCTTTTGACCTTCTTCTTATTCTTTTATTAAAGATCATTTTATCGGAGGCTCTTAGAGTGCTTATAAAAGTTCATCAGCTCTTATAACAATCCACATACATCAATTGTATCAAGCATATTTGTACATATGTTTCCATCATCATTTTCTAAACATTTTCTTTCTATTTGAGCCCTTGGTGTCAGCTCTTCTTTTTTCCCTCCTTTCCCCGCCCTTGTGAACACTTGATATATTATAAATTATTATTATTTTCATATCTTACTCCATCTGCTCTTCCTTCACCCATGTTT
Source organism: Tenrec ecaudatus (assembly GCF_050624435.1). NCBI lineage: Eukaryota > Metazoa > Chordata > Mammalia > Afrosoricida > Tenrecidae > Tenrec > Tenrec ecaudatus. The sequence goes on from NC_134545.1 coordinate 81,371,365, forward strand.
CTGCTGTTCCTCCACCTTGGGGTGGGAGGGGTGCCTTTGACCTTCTTGAAGAACTGAGTTCTCATCTAGTATCATTTCCCTTGAGCTTGATGAACTTCCTCAACATTTCTTGCAGTATATGCAGCTGGCAAACATTCTCGTAATTTTTGTCTAACCAAAAATATCTATGTTTCTTCTTCATTTTTGAAAGATGTTTTTACTGAATATAAAAATTGAGCTTGCCCCCCCCCACCCTCCCCAAGAACAATGTATTTGTTTGAAAGGACAGCACTGAATCTGCAGCTCTGGGAGAGGGACATATCTGATTGGAGCACACGGGAGCAGATGAAGGGGGAGGAAGAGAGAGTGGAGCACATCCTGGTCCACCAGGCCTTGAGGATGATGCTCCCAAGTAGAGCAGCCAGTTCACAGAGAAGACCACATGGCCGGCCCCACTATGAGACATGATGCCCCTCACTGACCCATGGCCCTGCAGGGGATAGCACCAGAGACACAGTGTGGGAATTGCGCTGAATCTGATCCTGCCACACTGAGGCAAAACATTAAGGAGGTGCAACAGAACAGCAAGGGAACGGAGCAGCAAGGTCCCCAGGGAATGCTGAAGGTGGATTTTGGGGCAGGGTATGGTGCCCCAACAGACTGGACTGGAAAACACTCCTAAAGGCCAACAAACAGTCCTTGAACTAACTACAAGCTTGCTTTCTTGTGTTTTGTTTTGTTTTGTTGTCATTGGTTTGTGGTGGTGGTAGTTTTGTTGTATATTGTTGCTTGGTTTTGCTCTGTCTTGTTTTTGTGCTTGTTGTTATCTTCACAGGTCTGTGTTAATAAGATAGGCTGGATGAACAATCTGGAGGAGAAAACAACGGGACCGACAGTTCCAGGGGCACATGGGAGAGGGGCAGTGGGAGGAAAGGTAGTGGTGTTAACAAACCCAGGGCCAAGGGAAAAGCAAGTGACCGAAACCGGTGGTGAGGAAGTTGTAGGAAGCCTGGTAGGGCATGATAAAGATAATGTAACCAAGAGGAATTACTGAAACCCTAATGAAGACTGACCATGAAAGTGGACCAAGAGGAAAGTCAAAGGAAATAGAGGAAAGAACTAGGAGGCAAAGGGCATTTATAGAGATCTAAATAAAGGCATGTACATATGCAAATTTTAAAAAACATTTTATTAGGGACTCATACAACTCTTATCACAATCCATACATACATCAATTGTATAAAGCACATCTGTACATTTTTTGCCCTAATAATTTTTCAGTGCATTTGCTCTCCACTTAAACCCTTTGCATCAAGTCCTCTTTTTCCCCCTCCCTCCCCGCTCTCCCCTCCCTCTTGAGCCCTTGATAATTTATAAATTATTATTTTGTCATATCTTGTCCTGTCTGGCGTCTCCCTTCACCCCCTTTTCTGTTGTCCATCCCCCAGGGAGGAGGTCACATGTAGATCCTTGTATGCAAATATATTTATATATGAGGATGGGGCAATAGATCTTTGTGCATATATTTATAGGTTTAGTATTAAGGTAGCAGAAGGACATTGGGCCTCCACTCAAGTCCTCCCTCAATGCAAGAATACTTTCTTCTATTAAGTTGGCATTCTATGATGCTCACCTTCCCAACACAACCGCTGAAGACAAAGTGGGTGAATAAACAAATGTGGTGAAGAAAGCTGATAGTGCCCGGCTATCAAAAGATATAATGTCTTGAAAAAAAAAAAGATATAATGTCTGGGGTCTTAAAGGTTAAAAGGTAAACAAGCGGCCATCTAGCTGAGAAGCTACAAAGCCCCATAGAAGAAGCACACCAGCCTGTTTGATCACGAGATGCCGAAGGGATCAGTTATCAGGCATCAAAGAATAAAAAATTATATCATTGTGTGCTCACCTCCCTGATATGATCTCTGAAGACAATTGGGTGCATAAGCATGTGTGGTAAAGAAAGCTGATGGTATCCAGCTATCAAAAGATATAGCGTCTGGGGTTTTAAAGGCTAGAATGTAAACAAGCGGCCATCTAGCTCAGAAGCAACAAAGCCCACATCGAAGAAGCACACCAGCCTGTGTGATCATGAGGTATCGAAGGGATCAGGTATCAGGTATCATCAGAACAAAAAAATCTTACCATAGTGAATGAGGGTAGTAGTGTGAAGTGGAGACCCAAAGCCCACTTATAGGCCACTGGACACCCCTTTACAGAAGGGTTTCAGGGAGGAGATGAACCAGTCAAGGTGCGATGTAGCAACAATGAAAAATACAACTTTCGGGGGGAAAAAAGGGAAACCGAGCTGATTTCAGGAACCCAAGTGGAAGGTGAATTATGAGAGTGACGAGTGCAATGAATGTATAAGGGTGCTTTGCTCAATTGATGTATGTACAGATTGTGATAGGAGCCTTATGAGCCCCAATAAAAAGATTTTTTTAAAAAGACAGGAAAGAAAGAAATGGTCAAAGTGGATGTCAGAAGAGACTCTGAAACGTACTTTTAATTGTAGAGTATCTGAAAGAAATGAGTGAACAGAAAATTAATAGAAAAGAAAAAGATGAATAGAAAATATCAAAGGGCAGCTCCAGAAGAAAAAGTCAAATATTAAAATGAAATGTGCAAAGACCTAAAATTAGAAAGCCCCCCAGGGGTGTGAGTGGCGATACTGGGAGGGTAGAGGGAGAGGGGGTTGGAAAGAGGGAACCAATTACAAGGATATACATGTAACCTCCTTTCTGGGGGATGGACAACAGAAAATGGGGGTGAAGGGAGACATCGGACAGGGCAAGATATGACAAAATAAAAATTTATAAATTATCAAGGGCTCATGAGGGAGGGGGGAGCGGGGAGGGAGGGGGAAAAAAGAGGACCTGATGCAAAGGGCTTAAGTGGAGAGCAAATGCTTTGAAAATGATGAGGGCAATAAATGTACAGATGTGCTTTACACAATTGATGTATGTATATATTGTGATAAGAGTTCTATGAGCCTCTAATAAAATGCTTTAAAAAGAAAAATACAACTTTCCTCTAGTTCCTAAATGCTTCCTCCCCCCCAACCCCACAATCATGATCCCAATTCTACCTTAAAAATCTGGCTAGACTAGAAGATGTACACTGGTACAGATAGGAACTGGAAACACAGGGAATCCAGGGCGGATGATCCCTTCAGGACCAGTGGTGTGAATGGTGATACGGGGAGGGTGGAGGGAGGGTGGGTTGCAAAGGGGGGAACCGATTACATGGATCTGCATGTGACCTCTTCCCTAGGGGACAGTCAACAGAAAAGTGGTGAAGGGAGACGTCTGACAGGACAAGATATGACAAAATAATAATTTATAAATTATCAAGGGTTCATGAGGGAGGGGGAGTGGGGAGGGAGGGGGGGAAATAAGGAGCTGAATGCCAGGGGCTTAGGTGGAGAGCAAATGTTTTGAGAATGATGAGGGCAATGAATGTACAAATGTGCTTTACACAATTGATGTATGTGTGGATTGTGATAAGAGTTGTATGAGTCTCTAATAAAAAAAATCAGGGCTCTCACTCTCTCTTGCTCAGCTCCTCCTCTCTCCTCTTCCATCCTCACTCCCTTGTTCCCTTGCCCTCCTTCCCTTCCCCCTCTCTCCACGTGGACCATCTAGTGGGACTGAGGTGAGCATGCTACCATGAAATGTGTCTGACTCTATTATTGCAATATCTCTTTTATCTCTCATGGTCTCGATGACTTTAATATAATATACCTATATATTTCAAAAAATCAGGAAAAAATCAAATGTAAAAATAAGAGTTGTATGAGCCCCTAATAAAACGAGTAAAAAGTTTAGCTTGACAGTTGTTTTTTTCTTTTAGAACAGAAAAGTTACCATTCCACTTAGCCTCCATTGCCTTTAATGGCCAGCGGACATTCCAAATGTTGTTTTCTATTTTTCATTTTCATTTATTCATTTATTTATTTTAACATTTTATTAGGGGCTCATACAACTCTTATCACAACTCTTATATGTAAAGATACATATACATACATCAATTGTATAAAGCACATCTGTATATTCTTTGCCCTCATCATTTTCGAAGCATTTGCTCTCCACTTAAGCCCTTTGCAACAGGTCCTCCTTTTTCCCCTCCGTCCCTGCTCCCCCCTCCCTCATGAGCCCTCGATAATTTATAAATTATTATTTTGTCATATCTTTCCCTATCCGGTGTCTCCCTTTACCCCCTTTTCTGTTGTCTGTCCCCCAGGGAGGGGGTCACATGTAGATCCTTGTAATCGGTCCCCTCTTTCCAACCCACTCACCCTCTACTCTCCCAGTATCGCCCCTCACACCCCTGGATTCCCTGTGCCTCCAGCTCCTATATGCACCAGTGTACAACCTCTGATCTATCCAGACTTGCAAGGTAGAATTCGGATCATGATACTGGGGGGTAGGGGGAGGAAGCATTTAGGAACTGGGGGAAAGCTGTATTCTTCATTGGTGCTACATCGCACCCTGACTGACTCATCTGCTCCCCTAGACCCCTCTGTGAGGGGATCTCCAGTGGCCGACAAATGGGCCTTGGGTCTCCACTCTGTACTTTCCCCTTCATTCACTATGGTAAGATTTATTATTTTTTTGATGATGCCTTATGCCCGGCTATCAAAAGAGATAGTGTCTGGGGTCTTAAAGGATTGAAGGTGAACAAGCAGCCATCTAGCTCAGAAGCAACAAAGCCCACATGAAAGAAGCACACCAACCTGTGTGATCACGAGGTGTCAAAGGGATCAGGTATCAGGCATCATCAAATGTTGTTTTCTTACATGTAAACATGTAACTTTTCACTGACTGCTGGCGATAGTGTCTCTTTATCCTACGGGTTTCGGAAGTTTGATTATAATGCACCCAGCTGTGGTTTCCTTTATATTTATCTGGCTTGGGATGAACTGACCTTCTTGAATCTATAATTTCATGTTCTTTATCCAATTTGTGAAGTTTTCACCCAGAATTCCTTTTTCTGCCCTTTCTCTCCCGCTTCAGAAGTTCCATACTCACACATGAGGGTAAGGCAAAAAGAATTGCTACAAAATTATAGAAACCTTTGTTAAACTAACACATCAAAATGTGAAGCTAATGCTTCTCTACATATCCCTCATCTAGATCTATATACTTCTGCATGAACAGCTTTATTAATTAATTGCTAATTAAATTAAGAACTTTTCAGAGATCTTCTGGCAAGACGTTCATTTTCATCTGAAAATGTTTTGTCTCTTCAGTGAAGTCATCTTTGGAGTTAGTCATTACTCATTGTTTGTCACCATGCCTCCAACTGAATATTCCTCTTCTTTTTGGCCCTGATTCTCAGGTTTTTCAAAGTAGCTTCTGGTTAAGGAAAGGTCATATTTATTTACAACGTTCAGTTCTCTGAAACACTTCCGTCTCCCACTGAAAGTCAGTGCAGGAATGAACGATCACATGCTAGAACCTCAGGGCCAATTGGAATGCTCTTGTGAACACTTCCAGGGGCTTGTCTCCCTTATCTCACAAGCCTCAAAATGCACAGTCCTGGACACAGAGGCCTCTCTGTGCACACTTGTAATTTTTAAAAAATAAATCATTTTATTGGGGGCTCTTATAACAAATCATACATCAATTGCATCAAGTGCTTTTGTACATATGTTGCCATCATCATTTCCAAAACATTTTCTTTCTACTTGAGCCTTTGGTATTAGCTCCTCTTTTTCCCCTCCTTTTCCCACCCTCTCACCCTTGATAATTTATAAATTACATTTATTTTCATATTTTACACCATCTGCTATCTCCCTTCACCCACATTTCTGTTTGTTCCCTGGGAGAGGAGGTTAACGTTGATTATTGCAATCAGTTCCCCCTTCTTCCCACATCTTCCTACTCTCATGGTCTTGTTACTTTCAATATTAGTCCTGAAAGGTCTATCTGTCCTGGAGTCCCTGCGTTTCCAGCTCTTATCTGTACCCATGTACATGCTCTGGTCTAGCCAGATTTGTAAGATAGAACTGGCGTCATGATAGTGGCAGAGGGGAGGAAGCATTAAAGAACTAGAGAAATGTTATGTTTCATCAGTGCTATACTGCACCCTAGCTGGCTCATCCCTTCCTGTGACTCTTCTGTGAGGGGATGTCCAATTGTCTACAGATGGTCTTTGGGTCTCCATTCTGACCACCCCCTAGTTCGCATCAAAATCGTTGCTTGTTTGGGGTCTTCTGATGCCTGATACCTGATCCCATTAACACCTCATGATACACAGATTGGTGTGCTTCTTCCATGTGGGCTTTGTTGCTTCTCTGCTAGATGGCTGCTTGTTTAACTAACTTTAAGCCTTTAAAACCCCGATGCTATAGCTTGTAATAGCCGAGCACCATCAGCTTTCTTCACCACATTTACTTTTATGCATCCATTTTGTCTTCAACAATCGTGTCAGGAAGATGAGCATCACAAAATGCCAGGTTATTAGAACAAAGTGTTCTTGCATTGAGAGAGGACTTGAATAGAGGTCCAGTGTCCATCTGCTACCTTAATACTAAACCTATAAATATATGCACATAGATCTATTTCCCCATCATCATATATAAATATATTTACATATGTACATGCCTGTATTTAGACCTCTATAAATGTCCTTTGCCTCCTAGCTCTTTCCTCTATTTCCTTTGACTTTCCTCCTGTCCTACGCTCATGTTGAACTTTAATTCGGCTCTCTGTACTTCCTCTCGGCTACATTGCACTTGACTGAAGTCCACCAGGCATTCTCTGCCCTCCTCACCATTGATTTTAGATCTCTTGTTGTTCCCTCGTCCCTGGGGTTGTTGGCTCTCCCCACTCCCTTCCCCCCACCTCCTTTCCCCTGTCCCCCTACAATTATCAGTCCCACTGTTTCACCTCAGGATTGTTTATCCTGCCTATCTTATATAGATAGACATGAAAAAAATTACCCATAAATAGTTCCAGTTCTGTCTGCTGACCCTTATGAATGTTTTCTGATTGGGTTTGATGCAGTGCCAAGCCCTGCCCCCTAAGTCCAAAGTCTATTTCAGAATTTTTGGGGGACCCAGAGGGACATGGGAAAGGGGGAGGCAGGGGAAAGGAATTGGGTATTAACAAATTCAGGGACAAGGGAACAATAAGTGATCCAAAATTTATGGCAAGGAGGGTGTAGGAGGCCTGGTAGGAATTAATCAAGGACTATGTAACCGAGAGGAATTATTGAAACCCAAATGAAGGTCCAACATGATAGTGGGACAGGAGGAAAGTCAAAGGAAATAGAGGAAAGAACTAGGAGACAAAGGGCATCAATAGAGGTCCAACTACAAGCATGAACATATGTAAACATGCTTATATATGATGATGGGGAAATATATCTGTGTACATATATTTATAAGTTTAGTACTAAGGTAGCAGATGGACATTGGGCCGCTACTCAAGTACTCTCTCAATGGAAAGAACACTGTTCTATTAAACTGGCATTCCATGATGCTCACCTTCCCCACGTGATCGCTGAAGACAAAACAGATACATAAATAAGCAAATGTGGTGAAGAAAGCTGATGGTGCCTGGCTATCAAAAGGTATAGTGTCCAGGGTCTTAAAGTTTGCTCCCGTGTGCTCTGGGCAGACCTGCCGCACTACTGGGGCTGTATCTTCAGTGCTGTCCACTGTAGTGCCTTCTTCTGGAGAGGCCCCCGCCCTGCAGACCTCTGTTAGTTCGCTGCTACATGCCGGTGTATTGCTCTCAAGGCTTGGCGCACCGAGTTGAGGTCTGGTCCCTCTCTCCCTTCCTGTGGAGACATAAACAGTACCCTTCTCGTGACTTCATCTTCCCCTCCCTTTTTTTCTTACCACCCCCAGCCCCTCTTTCCCCCTCATTTATGTTGTTAAGTTGTGCTGCATTATTGGGCTTGGTCTGTCCCCTGTCTGTTGCCTGTCTCGCAACATGTAAATTATGTATTAAATAGTTTTCCTTCTGATCCCACTGTATTGATTGGACCTACCTCAGTGGACTCATCTTGTACTTATCCTTTAGTGCTTGGCTAACTTCACTTAGTATAATTTCCTCCAACTCTTTCCATGAGACCATGTGCTTCATATGTTCATCACTGTAATTTAGGGATGTGTAGTACTCCACTGTGTGTATGTGCCAGAATTTTCTAATCCACTCATCTATTGATGGAAATTTAGGTTGTTTCCAGATCCTTGCGATTGTGAATTGTGTCGCAATAAACATTGGAGTGCAGATTATTGGTCGTGGTCTGTTTCTTACTTCTACTGGGTATATACCCAAAGGGGGGTTGCTGGGTCATAAGGTAGCTCAATTTCCATTTGCTTTAGATATTGTCAGATTGCTTTCAACAGTGGCTGTATGTATCTACACGACCACCAGCAGTGGAGGAGAGTTCCTATCTCACCACATCCTCTCCAACATTTGTTGCTCTCTTATTTTTTGAACTGGGCTATCCTCAGGGGTGTTAAGTTGTATCTCACAGTTGTTTTAATTTGCATTTCTCTGATGGCTAGTGATCGCGAACATTTTCTAACATGTTTATTGGCCATTTGGGTTGGGTTGCCTCCCTGGTGAAACTTCTGTTCAGGTACTTTACCCACCTCCTCATAGGGCTCTCTGCTTTTTTTTCTTGTTGCAGACTATTAGGGTATTATATATTTTAGTAATAAGTCCTTTGTGTGATGTGTCATTGCTAAAGATCTTCTCCCAGCCTGTGAGTTATTTTGTTACTCTCTTGGTGAAGTCTTTCCATGCCCACAGGTGTTTTATCCTTAGTGTATCACATTTGTCAGTTTCAGTTTCCTCTATGTGTGTGTCCTTCCCTGTTTCAGTTAGCCTATGTATGCCCTGTGCCAAGATTCTCTCGTTTGTTCCTATTCCTTCCATGATGGCCCTAATAGTCTGGGGTTTTACTTCAAGGTCTGTGATCCATCTTGAATTTGCTCTTGTGCATGGGGTGAGATAAGGATCTTGCTTCATTTTTCTGCACATAGATATCCATTTTTTTTCCAGCACCACTTGTTGGAGAGGGCATCTGCTTCCCGTTTGATGTTTTTTGGGCCCTTTATCGAAGATCAGTTGTCTATATGCTGCTGATTTTATTTCTGGGTTTTCTGTTCTTTCCATTGGTCTGAGTGTCTGTCATTATACCAGTACCACACTGTTTTGACCACTGTGGCTGTTTTAAAGTCAGGTAAAGCAAGCCCTTCCACTTTGTCTTTCTTCTTGAGGAGTTCTCTGCTGATTCTGAGCTTCTTCCTTCTCCATATGTAGTTGGTAGTCAGTTTTCCTTTTTCTTTGAAGGTTGTTGGTATTTGTATTGTTATAGAGTTAAATTTTTATAGTGCCTTGGGTAGGATTGACGTCTTTACTATAGTAAGTCTTCCAATCCAGGAGCATGGGCTATTCTTCCACTTATGGACATCACTTTTAGGTTCTTGTAGTAGGGTTCTGTAGTTTTCCTCATACAAATCTCTGTGTTTTTGTTCAGGTGTATCTGTAGGTATTTCAATTTCTGCTTGGCTATTGTGAAGGACACTTCCTCCTTGATCTCCTCTTCCATGGTCTTGTCTGGTGTATATAGCAATCCAATGATTTCACTCTTGTAATTTTGAAGATAAGGAGGGCATTTCGAAGGGGCCTGAGCCTTGATCACCAAAAGTCAGCACCATGAGAACAAATACTATGAACAGGGAGCAGTAGGGTTCAAAGCGCCAGATGTTTAAAAGAGAGGCCCTGGTTTTCTGTTCCCTTTAGAATACCACATTACAAAGAACCATTTTTTTTAAAGGGAGGGAGGGGAATTAAGAAAAATAAAAATAATTAAAAGAATATCTAAATTGACATAACCCCTTGTGTGGTCCTGATATGTTTCCATCGCACCTTCTCCATTCCCAGTTCTACGGAGTGAGATTGCCAGCAGTTCTCTGATCTTCAAAGGGAAACCAGGTGAACTCACTGGAGCTCCTGTCTTTGACAATATGAGCCTTTGAGTTTCACCTTGAAGTGGATCCAATCACTGCTACCCTGTCCAAAGACCTTGAGCTTGAGGTGTTCTCCTTTCTTCTTCTTCTCCACACCTTTGGTTGAAGATTTTGCCTCCTGGTCAGACACAGTGATGGTGGCTTCACCCTGGGGGGTCTGCACTACAGCGACCTCCCCCAGGCAGAATCTCGGTGTTTTCCTCTCTCTAACCTTCCCCAAAGAAATTTGTGCCTTTTGGTGTACATCATGTCAAAGCAATGTTTTGGGCATCCTCAGGAGACTCAAATTACATATCTTTGAAATATTTCCTGGGTTTTAGAAACAAAAAGAAGCTTAAAGGGGCAAGACTTGGGCTGTGGAGTGGATAGGCTAAGATTTCTCAATGAAATGCTCCTAGGACAGCCCTGACTACCCTCCAAAAATGAATGAGTACACTGTCGTCCTGCCAAACAAATTCTGTAGTCCAACCTTCCTGGCTTTCCCTCACAACTCAGTTTTCAACTTTCTTAAAGCATTTTCATAATAAGCCCTTCAAAAAAAACCTATCAAGATCATAAAAAAAAACCACAGTCCCCATAACCTTATGAGCTGACCTCTCTACCTTGAATTTAATCGGCTTACCAGATCCCCGTAGAAGCCACTGTTGTGATTGGGCTTTATTTGCAGGCATCCTAATAAAACCGCAAGTGTGTTACTGAGAGAATGGTCCACGACCACGCGCTGATTCCAGAGAGATGTTTACATATGTTTGGGGGAAAATAAACCCACACACCTGTGAAATGGAATCCAAGTAATAACATTTATAACTTACCTTCAGGTTTTTCAGCTCACTGTGAGCATATTTTCCTCTGCCTCCTTGAATGTAGTTACACGAGTTGCTCTAAAATGCATGTCTGCTAATCCCTATGTACAGTCAGGCTTCATAACTGCTTTTCCTTTTCCTATGGACCCCATTTTTTCTGTCTTCAGAGGCCGAGTAACATTAGATTGTACCCTGGGTCTTGTAAACAGTACTTACAGAGACTCAGAATTCTGTTACGTTCTTTTGAAGAGGCCGTTGTTCTTGCTGGTGGTTATCTTGGCTGGGCTCAGCCTGCAAACTCAGTCTTCTTCACCCGCCGAGACAGCAGCAAGGATCTCTGTCTAGCTCTTTTTGCCTCAGCTGTGTATTGTTCCCAGTCTGCTCTCCACGGAAACAGGTTAGAAGTCAGTCAGGGTTTTCGGCAGCGTTTTTATACACTATATTTGGAGGCCCCTTCACCGTCTCTGCTTTCTGAGAGAACCCCTCTTATTTTCTGACTACTGAATCCTGTTGGCTAAGGCAGCTAGGCTGCATATCATCTCTCTGAATCTTACCTCCCCACAGGGCAAGGAAGAGGTCTGTCCTTTGACAAAATCCTGCAAGGGTGGGAAACCAATCAGTGCTGGTCCCTTTTTCTAAGTGCTGGCCCCCTCCAGTTGTCATTAGCATCTCAAGTGGCCAGCTAGACACTTACCTGAGATTCCAATCTATAAGAAGTGCTAAAAAGCCACAGGAAGGAATCAGATATCTGCTGCATTAGCACCATCTTCAAGTAAACATTTTAAAACAGAAATCCATTGACCCAGATCTGCCTCGAGGTTACTACATAGGTTTCATTCTTTTAAAAAATCTGCATAATACTCCATAGTGTAGATGTACCATAATTTATCACCTCTCCTTGATTGATGGAATCCAGGCTAAATTCTTCATTGTCTTCAGATTAAGTTCATTTTTTTTACCCCTGCAAACCTATGCAACTATAAATTCCCTTCAATGTATTTCATCATGTATTAGTGTTATTCTTTTTATAAGATCATTACAAAATGTGATATTGCTGGATTCAGGGATGTGTGGTGTGCATTTTTAAACAGATATTATCATAATCTTTTTCAGAAAGGATGTCAAAATTCACATCCCACAGCCATATCAATCAATCAATCAATCAATCGTTTTGGCAACCCAATGGGTCAAAAATGCTTCAGCCCTTCTTATGTTTGTTTGTATTTCCACGAATATCAGAGAGGTTGAACTTCTTTTTATAGCTTTGATGATTTGCTTCCCCCACCCCAACCCACCACCCCAGGAAGGTCTTGTTGCTGTGCTTTGCTTTAGCATACTTGTTTGTAGGCGCTAGTGTATAAAAACAACATTCACCCCTTTGTCATTATATTCAGTCTAACACTTGTCTTGTGATTTTGATTTGGGGATATGTTGCCATAAAAAAATTAAAAAACACCAAACTCACTGCTAGCAAGTCTATTCTGACTCATAGCAACCCTATAGGGCTGTGTGGTCATTGCATAATCTGGTATCAATTTGAGGATTAAGAGTGAAGGAGTAGAGTCTAGCCTGTCAATCATTGTATAGCCAATGAGGCCTCTGTGTGGGCATGACCTTCCCCCTGAGAATTCTTGGAGTTCCTATATTTCCTCATTGGAGGCAGGAGACACTTTCTTTCCCTCGGCTCTCTCCCTGAGAGATGCTCTACTGACAAGACACATGGTGCTACGCTGATAGAGTCCCCTTCCGTCCCCCCATGCCTTGGGAACTGTAGGTGCTATGTGGTGACCCCTACTAACGCTGAGATGGTTCCGCTGCCACTGAATCCACAAGACCTTGCACCCACTGACCTGTGATTGTCCTGCATTCAGCGTCATTGCTTGTGTTTTGTGAATCTGAAGAGAACTTTCTAGATTGGTATTGGATATATGGGCTAATATCGGACTTAAAAAAGGACTTGATCAGGATTGGGCTGGGCTGTTTCCTCAGTATTCAACTGCTCTTACTGCTCTTGAATAGAAAGCTCTGTCCTATATATCTGAGAGTGTCCATAAATTTGTTTCTCTAGTCTACCCAGACCAACACCGACTGGGTCGGACTACGCTGTGGGTTTCTGAAACTGTAACTCTTTCCACAACTAGCAAGCCCATCTTTTTCCAGAGAAGTGGTTCATGGTTTTGAACTATGGACCTTGAGGTTAGCAGCCTAACTCGTAACCACATCCCCACTTACAGGCCAATTTTTAAGAGATGATATGCAACCGTCATTTTAAGGTGGTGACCCGTAGGGCTCTGGGACATTTTTGTTTCAGAAGATTTTTCCTATATTAAGATTTTATAAATAGCTCCTTAGATTTACTTCTAATATTTAATTTTTTCACATTTAGATTTTTAATCCATCTGGAGTTTATTTTTGCATATGATGTGGAATAGAAGTGTAACTATGTTACCTTCCAGATGGAGACTCAGTTGGTTCTGCCAGCACCAATTATTAAGCATACCATCTTTCCCCCCTCTAAATCAAATGTCATCTTTATTTAAATTGAGCCCCCATTTGAAATTAGTCCTGCACTGTTTATCTGATCCTATTTATGTGGCTTGGTTTGGTGTTCTATGTAATGGTTTTATTATAATGGCATTAGAGGTCCAACTAAGGCCTTGGAGTCAGTTCTGACCTGCAGCGACCTTACAGGACAGAGCAGAACTGCTCCTGTGGGCTTCCAAGATTTCATATCTTGAAAGGAATAGACAGTCTCATCTTTCTCTTGCAGAGCCGCTGGTGGGTTTGAACCATTGACTTTGTGGTTAGCAGCTCAAGCCATAGCACACTACAGTCAGTTTTATTGCCTTGTATAGAACAATTAATTGTGTTTAGCCAAGAAGAGTGCAGATGCGAATAACAGAGACTTTAACAAGAAGCAGGTTTCTTTCACGTAAAGTAAGTCTGGTAGCGTATGTTCAAGGGCAGCACGGCCACCTCCATGTTCACTAGGATGCCGGGCTCTTTCTCTCACTTGGCTCAGCAATTCTTAAGGAGCGGTTTTTCACTCTCGAGATCTCCCTGTGCTCCAAAATAGCTGAAGAGGCACCAGGCAAATAGCTTATTCCAGGCAGGAATAAAAAGAAATGGGAAAAAGCCCAAAGGACAAATACCAGCTGTCTAATCTTGTTAGGAAATTTTCTGGAAGGTTCACCTAATTGGTTTATTTCTGCCCCGATATGTAAGGGAAGCTGGGACATGAAGTCTTGCAGCTGTGAGCTGTTGGGTTTTGAGTAGGCTCCTATTTTGCCTCAGCTACATCTACTGAGATGAGCATCCTGTCCACGTTCTTTGTTTGTGAATTGATCATTCTCAGACACAAAAAAATTAATGGACTTCATTGTTTAGCATGGCTTCAGATTTACAGAAAATATGAGCAGATAGTACAGAATCCCCAGGTACCTTACACACACACACACACGCACACGCACACACACGTACACACACAAATGCGCGCATGCACGGCACTCGTATAGTACATTTGCTAGAATTAATGAACCCACACATTTCTGTTAACTAAAGTGCATCCTTCACTGTTTATGGATTTTAACAGAAGCATGATGTCATGTCTCCACCATGACCATATTGTACAACAGTTTTCACCGCACTAAAAGCCTCTGGCAACCAATTTATCATGTTATCGTTTCTATAGTTTTGCCTTTTCCAGAATGCCCTCTGGTTAGACTCATGCAGATTGACTTATTTTACTCAGCAAATGTATCCCAGGTTGTTTCCGGTCTTCAGGACTCATTAGCACGTTTCTTCTCATCATTAAATAATATTTCATTTATCCAATCACCTTGTCAGGAACATCTTGGTTGCTTCCACTTTTCAGCTATTTTGAATAGTCAAAATAAACATTTTGTGGTGTGGTCCTGAGTTTGCAACCTAATTGGGTAAATGCTTAGGAGCATGGTTGCTGGGGTTTATGGTAAGATGACAGTTAGCCTTGTAAGAAACTGTCAGGTGACCAAACTTTGTAAGACATGCCCAAAGTTGCTCGAACATTTTGCAGTTTCACCAGAAGGGAATGAGTTCTTGTTGCTCTGCACCCTTGCCAGCATCTGGTCTAGCCAGTCAGTGTTTAATCATTCCAATGCACTCACAAAGGAGCCCTGCTGGTGTAGTGGGTTACACACTGGACTGCTAACTCAAGGTTAGTGGTTCAAACTCACCAGCCACTCTGAAGGAGAAAGATGAGACTTTCTGCATCAGTAAAGATTTATAGCCTCAGAAACCCATGGGGTTAGCTCTATCCTGTCCTATAGGGACTGTGACGGGTGCTATGAGTCAAAATCAACCTAATGGCAGTGAATTTGGCTTGGCTTTGGTTTAATGGGTGTATAAGAAGTTCTCCTGTTATAGTGGGTAAGTGCTCACCTGTTAACAAAAAGATTGGTGGTTCTAGTCCTCCCGGCTACCCTTTAGGAGGAATAACCTATCTGTTTCTGTAAGATTGCAGGCAGTAAAATGGGACAGTTAACCTCTGTCACCTGAGGTCACTATTAGTTAGAACTGAATCAATAACACCCAGCAAAAATAATAAAGGTTGTGTAGTAGTGTTTCATAGTTGTTTTAGTGGGCAAATTCCCAATAACATATGATGTTGAGTATCTTTTTTTTGTAATCTAAGTAACTTTAAAAAAATCATTTTATTGGGGGCTCTTACACCTTTTATCACAATCCATCCATCCATTGTGTCATGTACATTTGTTGCCATCAACATTTTCAAAACATTTTCTTTCTATTTGAGCCCTTGGTATCAGCTCATTTTCCCCCTCCACCACTCACCCTCCCTCTTAATGAAAACAATTTTATTTTCATGTCTTACACCAACCACTGTCTTCCTTCACCCACTTTTCTATTGTCTGTCCCCCTGGCGGGGATTAAATGTCCACCATTGTAATCAGTACCCCTTTTCTCCCCCCACGTTCCCCTTACCCTCCTCGTATCGCTGCTCTCATGATTGGTCCTGAGGGTTTATCTGTCCTGGATTCCCTGTGGGATTCCTGTGTCGCAAGCTCCTATCTGTACCAGTGTACATGTCTGATCTAGCCAAATTTGTAAGGCAGAATTGCGGTCATGATGATGGGGGGGAGGAAGCGTTAAAGAACTACATCAGGGGTTCTCAACCTTCCTAATGCCACAACCCTTTCACACAGCTCCTCATGTGGTGGTGACCCTGCAACATAACATTACTTTTGTTGCTATTTTATCACTCTAATTTTGCTACTGTTATGCATCGGGTGACCTGTGTGAAAGGGTTGTTCGACCTCCAAACGGGTCGCTATCCACAGGTTGAGACCCGCTAGACTAGAGGAAAGTTGTGTTTCATCGGTGCCATACTGCACCCTGACTGGCTCCTCTCTTCCTTGTGACCCTTCGGTAAGGGGATGTCCAATTGTCTACAGATGGGCTTTGGGTCTCCACTCCACCCTCCCCCTCATTCACATCAATCTGATTTTTTGGTTGGGGTTTTGATGCCTGATATTTGATCTTATTGACACCTCATGATCACACAGGCTGGTGTGCTTCTTCCATGTGGAATTTGTTGCTTCTCAGCGAGATGGGAGTATCTTTTTATATACTTAACTGCCATCTGTATTGTGAAATGCTGTCTAGATCTCTTGCCCATTTGTCAATTGGGTTGTTTGTTTTTATATTGTTGACGTTTTAGGACTCTCTTCAATTTCCCATGTATATCCTTTATCATCTCTGTACTACACAAATATTTTTGTCCAGTCTGTAACTTGTTTTCATTCTTTTGCAGAGCAGAGATTTTAAATTTTAATGAAGTCCAATTTCTCAATTGTTTTTCTTTCATGGATCATTATTTTTAGTGTCATAATGAAAAATTCATCACCAAACCCAAGCCTATCTAGCCTTTGTCCTATGCTATTTTCTAGAAGTTTTATAGTTTTGCATTTAGCGATGATTCATTTTTCGTATTTGTTGTCCAGTTTTCAAAAACATTTTTTGGTGAAACAAGACTGACAGAATGTTGATATTTATTAAAGCTATGTGATAACCCCATGCAAGTTCATGATCTCATCTCTCTACTTTTGTGTATATGTGAATATTTCCATGATAAAAGCCTACTCTAGAGAGAGGGGCAGATAGCTATGTATAGGCATGGCATGCTGTGTGACACGGAGAGGGCTCAATGCATATGACCATCGTCATCAAAAACGCCAACACACCAGTTATGGAACTTTGTGTCTCCTTCAGCATCTTCTTCAGACCCTTGGACCCAATATCACTTCCATGCACGCAAGTCTCCCTCCAGCCGCCTCCCAACTCTGTCCCCTGGACTCTGTTGGGGTGCTACTTCTTGCATACCTCTTTCCTGACTCCCAGGTCACCATCTCTCCTAGGACCCCTCCGTGGAGACTTCCTCTGCATGTGTTGTAGGCTCCCCAGGGATCATCGGAGCCCTTCATCTCCCTCACTCAATACACTGGCATTGCAGGGTCTCTTCCAGACGGTCCAGGTCCAGTTACCATCCAGAGGCCGTTGACTCCAAAGTCTACTATCATCCCTTTTAATGTCCCGTCTCTTGGATCATTCTACGAAACCCCCAGCCACATAGCTAACTGCAAAGTTATCGCTATCTGGAATTTCGCTTTGGACTTATCATTTCGCTCCCTCGGTTCTTCACTCAACCGACTGAACCGAAAAGGTCTCTCTTGTCCCACCTTTGCAGCCCAGCCTCGCAGCCACAGACCTTTCGACACTTCCCCTTCTGGGGCCCTGCACAACGCCTGCTTGCAACGTTGGCCGCCCTGCCACCAAAGCCCCCTGCTTCCCTTGACCACAGCTTTGCCCAACAATGTCTGCTTCCTTGCTCACGAAATAGCCCTTGCTCCTCTTCTCCGTCACTGCCCCCACGCTTTTCCTCAGGGATCCCCCACCTGCTCCTTCCCTCTTCAAGAAGAGGGCTTTGCTCAAAATGTTCATTCTCGATCCCATGGACACTCTCACCACTTCATTGTCGGTTTCTTAGTTATTGCTTTACGTTTTGAAAGAAAAGCAATGCAGCCTCTCGTAGACGAGGCTCGACTGTCTGAGGAAGAATGTGCCATTGGAATTGGAGGAGAACTTATTAACAACCCATGATATGCAGATATGGCAATCTTTCTTGCGGAAAGCAAAGAGGACTTGAAGCACTTGTAGATGAAAATCAATGACTACAGCCTTCAGTGTGGATTTCACTTCCATGAGAAAGAAATCCTAACAACAGAACCATTAAACAACTTCATGATAAAGGGAGAAATGATTGAAGTTGTCCAAAATTTCAGTTTACTTTGATCCATGATCGACACTTCTAGAAGCAGCTGTCAAGAAATTTTTTTAAAATGTGTTTCATTGGGAAGATCGACTGCAAAAGATCTCTTTGAAGTAATAAAAGGCAAAGATGTCCCTTTAAGGACTAACAGATATTTAATCCAATCATCTCACATGCATATAACAGATGAATGATGAATAAGGAAGACCAAAGTAGAATTGATGTATCTGAATTATGGTGGCGGTGAAGAAAATTGAATGTACCATTGTGTCAGTCTGGGTACTTTGGAGAAACTCATATATAAGAGGGAGCTTTATATAAAGGGTAAGTGCACATCAAGAAAACATCCCAACCCAGTGCTGCCCAAGCCCACAAGTCCAACATTAACCCACATGCCCAACACCAATCCACAAAGTCCCCCTCCATCTCACAAACACACACAATGACACCGACTGCAGGAGGAAAGCCGAGTCAGTGAATGTGTAAGCATCTCAGCACTGGCAGGGTCTCCACATGGCTGCTCCAGCACCCAGGGCTGCATCGGGGTAGGTCCATGCGGCTTCTCCTCAGGGATGTCTTGCAGGAAGTGAGCCTTACCAGCTGAAGCAGGGAACTGTCTAAGGCAGCTGCACCCTGGTCCAACCATGACAAAGCAAGAGACCGGAGAGCTAGAAAGGCGAGGCTCACTGAGCCTTTTATCTCTCCGTCCTTCAATTAACCCCACATGTGCTTATTGGGCAGGTTGGCACAATAAACTCACTACCTCAACCATGAACTTCCACAATAGCAAACAAATCTGTCTTGAAGGAAGTACAACCAGAGTACTCCTTAGAAGTGAGAATGATAATATTTCATCTTACATATCTTGGACGTGTTGTCGGGAGAGACCAGTCCCTGGAGAAGGGCAGCACACTTGGCAGAGTAGAGAGGCAAGGAAACAGAGGAAGACCCTCGCTCGACGAGATGGATTGACAGAGGCTGCAGTGATGGCTCAAACTTCAGGATGAGTGAACCTGGCCATGTTGCATGAGGTTGTTATGAGTTAGAATCCACTTAGCACCACCGCCATCACTAAAGATTGCTAAAGATTTCGGAAAAAAGTAAAAAAGATGTCATTCCTTCTTCCAAGAAGGTCGCCATCCCCCTGTGGAAGCTGGTTTGTCCCTCCCAATCTTTGCTCTTCAATAGATAGGCAAATGTCTGGTTTTGAGGAAGAGGGAAAAGAGACGGTGGTGTGGGGGCACTTAAGTATGAGGAGTGACACAGTAGCCCCATTGACAGCAAAGCCTGGGCAAGATGGTGGCATCTGTTCTTACAGGGCAGGGGCAACGCTCCAAGTTCTTACTCTGGAATTTAATTCCACAAGTGCTGAACGATGAAAATTACTGAAAGCGTATTGAAAATGGAAATGGATGGGGAAGAGCTCATTGTCACGCGTGTGAATGACCCTTCGTCCTTGTCTTTTACAGATGGGATCCTCACTTTCGGTTTTCAGTCTTTGTGCCTTGAGACTTTCTCCCCTCCCCCAGCCCTTCCCCACACATCCCAGCCAAAGAGGAACCAGAAGTTCTGCTGTTCAAAAGGGGAAGACAAGAGAATGGTCTCTGGACAGTGAAACTCATATAAAACTAACTTAACAGTCACATCATAAAAACAGCTGATGAAATAACAGCAAGTGAAACGGAACACAGGTTTGTATGTACGTGCATCATGTGCACAACACTACATATATGGAGCTGAGAGAGAAAATAAATTGTTCATTTGAAAACCTGGAAACAGAAATCTTCAGCGAGGGAGTTAGGTTTGCGTTGCCAAACACGTGACTAGATCGATCCGTGTGACTGCACCAATGTGGTCTAGGGCTGCTGAGGACAGAGTGTGTCTGACTGTCTTAGGGCTGCCATCACAGAAATGCCACAGCCTGCCTTCCACAAACAGGAATGCCTTTTCCCCAGGGTTAGGAGTCTACACTATGGAATCTGGCTCTAGGGGAAAGTCTCTCTCTGTCTCAGGTCTGGAGGGAAGATCCTTATCTCGTTCGAGCTTCCAAACATCTGTACTGACTCACTTCTGGGCCAAATCTACTTTCTTACATCTCAAACATGGAGTGACTTTCTGCATACCCTGTGGTTACATGTCCTCAATAACACAGGGCGAGACCAGGAATGCAGCCCTGCTGTCCAAAATAAAGGCTCGTTTGTAATTTAGGTAGAAAGGTAGGCCTTGAGACAAGCTGGTGGAAATGGAGGTGAGACCAGAGACAGAAATAGAGATAAGAAGGTGGAAAACTGGAGAAGGAAAATATTCTAAGACCAGCCAGTGAGGTAGAAGTGCAGGACAGAGCTAGGAAGAGAGAGCCTTCTTTAAAATAAAATAAAATTGGAAAATCCGACCAAAAGCTAGTGGATTTAGGATACCCAGCAGACTGACCTTTGAGTTATCCACAGACTGGAAGAGAAAGAACAAAAATAGCTATAATAAAAGTATTAGAATGGAGTTTGATTTTAAAAACCTTTAAATTTTAATTTATACTCATTTAGTCATGTTTCTGCATCAGTACCACACTATTTTCATTAGAACAGCTTTACAGAAAATGTTAACATCTAATATAACTAGTAAAGAGCCCTGAGGGCATAGTGGGTTAATAGCTGGGCTGGTAACAAGAAGGTCAGCAGTTCAAATCCACCAGCTGTTCCGGGGGAGAAAAAATGAGGCTGTCTGCTCCCATAAAGATTTAAATTGTCAGAAACTCAGAGGGGCAGGTCTATTCTGTCCCATAGGCTCACTGTGAGTCAGAATTGACACAATGCCAGTGAGGATTTTTTGGTTTGCTATACCTTGTCTCTTCTCACAGTTAAAATGTTTTTTTGCTTAAGAACTTTTGGGGAATTCTCTGTCTTCTCAAACTTTGATTCTTCCAAATAGATGTTTAAATGATTTTATACAGTTCCCTCCAGTGGATCCTCCATCTAAAATCATAGAGTACAGCAATCTCAGAAATAAATCCAAATATATAAACTTATAAAACAAAGTGGTATTTTACTTCGGCAGAGAAGGTATGATTTACATGTCTGGTATAATTAGTTCTACATGTGGAAGAAAACAAAGCTGAACTCCCTGGCTTGTGCTCTGTACAAAAAGAAATCCAAATGGACTCAAGATGCAAACATTATTAAAAATAAAACTATTTGGAAAAAAATGTAGATGCCTTCCTATAACCTAGTTGTGGAGAAGAAGATTATCTTAAACAAGGTAGGAAATACAAAACTCACAAAATGTTCATGTTTAAACAAACAAAAAAGAATGGAAAATAAGACATATAAAAGATTAAGTACTAGGGAATAAATTTAACAAAGTCCAAAAGTTATATTGTGAAATTTACAAGACTTGATTGAAAGAAATTTAAGACCCATATAAATGGAGACACATCCCATGTTCATGGAATGGAAAACGTAATATAGTTCGTAGCTATTGTTGTTAGGTGCATTTGAGTTAATTCTGACTCAGCGTGACCTTACAACGGGACAAACTCTGCCAGGGCTGCACCCCTCACAGTGCTCCCCTTGTTTGAACCTGCTGTTGCAGTCACGGAGACAATCTGTCTTGCTGAAGGTCTTCCTCTTGTCTTTGACCCTTTTCTTTAAAAAATTTTTTTAATTTAATTTTTGTTTGTTTTTTGGGTGTTTTTTTTTTTACCCTTTTCTTGATCAAGAATGATATCCTTCTCCAGGGACGGATCCCTCCTGATCACATGTCCTAAGTACAGAAGAAGCTGTCTGAGCATTGTGCTTTCTGTGTGTGTGTGTGTGTGTGTTGTGCTGTGTGTGTTGTGCTGTGTGTGTGTGTTGTGCTGTGTGTGTGTGTTGTGCTGTGTGTGTGTTGTGCTGTGTGTGTGTTGTGCTGTGTGTGTTGTGCAGTGTGTGTGTGTGTTGTGCTGTGTGTGTGTGTGTTGTGCTGTGTGTGTGTGTGTTGTGCTGTGTGTGTTGTGCAGTGTGTGTGTGTGTTGTGCTGTGTGTGTGTGTGCTGTGTGTGTGTGCAGTGTGTGTGCATGCGTGTGTGTGTGTGTTGTGCTGTGTGTGTGTGTGTTGTGCTGTGTGTGTGTGTTGTGCTGTGTGTGTGTGTTGTGCTGTGTGTGTGTGTGTGTGTTGTGCTGTGTGTGTGTGTTGTGCTGTGTGTGTGTTGTGTGTGTGTGTGTTGTGCAGTGTGTGTGTGTTGTGCTGTGTGTGTGTGTTGTGCTGTGTGTGTGTGTTGTGCTGTGTGTGTGTGCTGTGTGTTGTGCTGTGTGTTGTGCTGTGTGTGTGTGTGTGTTGTGCTGTGTGTGTGTTGTGCTGTGTGTGTGTGTGTGTTGTGCTGTGTGTGTGTGTTGTGCTGTGTGTGTGTTGTGTGTGTGTGTGTTGTGCAGTGTGTGTGTGTGTTGTGCTGTGTGTGTGTGTTGTGCTGTGTGTGTGTGTGTTGTGCTGTGTGTGTGTGCGCGTGTGTGTTGTGCAGTGTGCTTTCTCAGGAGCATTCTTCCAGGGCAGATTGCTTTATCCTCGTGGCTGTACACAGTCTATTCATTATTCTTCCCCAGCACTCTGACTCGAAGTCATAAATCCTTCCGTTTCCCTTATAGAATGTTGAGCTTTTGCATGTTAGATGAAGCAATGAAAATATTATGACTTGGGTCAGGCACCTCCTAATCCCAAAAGGGATTATACTTGAGAGAGGTCTTTGATAGCAGATTGACCCAATAAAATATGTCACTTGATTTCTTGACAGTTACTTCCATGGGTGTTATTGTAGATCCAAGTCAAATGAACTCTTTGCCACAGTCCGCCTTTCCTCCTCTGTGTGATCCTGTTTATCAGTTTCCTGGTGAGGATTTTGCTTTCTCTTCATGGCGGTGTAGTCCATGGGGGGGTGGGGGGTGGCTGGAGTCTGTCTTCTTCATCAGCAGGTACTCTAAGTCCTTCCTCTTTGCTTTCATGAAGTCAAGTTGTATCATATGCATATGGCAGCTTGTTGATGAGTTTTGCTCCAATCCTGATGCCACATTCTTCTTCATATACTCCAACTCCTCCTATAGATTGCTCAGCACACAGGCTGAATAAGTATGGTGGATAGACACAACTCTGAGGCATGCCTTTCTCGATTTTAAACCACCGTATTCTGTGTTCTTTTACAGTGACTGCCTCTGTGCAGTCTCCGCATGGACACAAGTAAGTGTTCTGAAATTCCCTTTCTTTGCGATGTTATTCATAGCTTTTTATACTTCGCACGGTTGAAGACCTTGGCACAGTCAGTAAATTACAGGCAAACATCTTTCTGGTAGTCTCTGATTTCAGCCAAGATCCATCTGATGTGAACAACAATGTCCCTCATTCTGTCCTCTTCTGAAAGTGAACGAAATATCTGGCAGCTCCCTATCAATGCACTGCTGCAACCATTTCCCCATTCTCTTTAGCATACTTTCATTTGCATGCAATATTAACGCTATTATTTGATCATTTTTGAATGACTCTGAGTCATCGTTTTTGAAACGGGCACAAAGGAGGATTTCTCCAAGTGGGTTGGTCAAGTAGTTGTCTTCCAAGTTTCTGGGCATAGATGAGTGAGCGCCTGTAGGGCGGCAGCAGTTTGTGGAAACATTTCAATTGTATCTCTCCGTCGCTAAACCCACTGCCATCTTGTTCAATTGGACCCATCGCAACCCTATACAGAGTAGGATAAAACAATTCATTCAGGTTCGCGACTCTATACATTGTTGTAGGCACAAACAGCCTGATTTTTCTCCTGTAGAAATTCTGACAGCCTTGTTTTTCCATCAATGTCTTCAGTGAAACTTAGACCTCTTCCTTCAGTATCAATGGTTCTTGATCACGTGCTATATAGTTGAACCTTGACCAGTTTGAAACAGTTGAACATTGAACAGTTGAACAATTATTTTGGGCCTAGTGACTCTATGTTTTCCTTTCATCTTCTTTGTAGCCCAACGAATAACCCACTACACCACCAAGGCACCTTCTTTCATCTTCTGTTGATGGCTCCTGCATCAGTCAACATCTTGCCCATAGGATCCTTCAATACTGCAACTCATGGCTTGAGTTTTCCTTCCATTCTTTCCGCTTGAGAAATGGTGAGCATGCTCTAATTCCAGGTGACTCAGCAACTCCCCGCCGAGACAAATCTTGTATACCTAATGGATTTGAAAGCACGCAGCCACACAAAACTTGCATATGGATGTTCATAATAGCAACAAAATTCCTTATAGCCCCAAAGTGGAAACAGCCAAAGTATCATCTAATTTGACAGTTTCTGACAAAATTGACCACATGTAAACATTACTAATATATAAACAACTCCTTCAAAACAATAAGAAAAATAAAAATAACTTCATAGAAAACAATGGGCAGAGAGAGGGTATAAAATACAAAGGAGAAACGGCCAATACATTGTATGAAATATTCATCGTTAGAGGCAGTACAAGAAATGCACTGGGAAAATAAATAAATAAATGCACACTCAATGAGCTATTTACCCGTGAGATGGGCAAAGATACACACTTTCACTAACAAGCAGCGCTATGAGTAAGGGCCACTCGAGCACCCTCGCAAAGGAGCCAGGTTCAGCAATCAACTCGTCAACCCCACGTTCACACCTGACTTTCTTGCTTGATTGGCTGCATTTCCAAGAAAGTGTTGTTTTATCACCAGTGGCAGAAGCTAACACCTGGCTCGAGTGTGAAATAGCAGGAATCTGAAGCTGCAGCGTGTGGGTCGGATCACAGCACTGGGCGATCACGGTGATGCTCCTGCGTTTTCCAAATCCGCAGACATGGTTTTCAGAATCCCAGGACAAAGGAAGCAGAAACAAGCAGCAGGCGCATCCATGTTCCCAAGCGGGTTGCTTCTTTCAGAACGTCATGGTGCAGAACGTCACGTTTCATGCCTGTCACGTGAATCTCAAGTCTGAGCGCTCTGCGACAGCCCGAGCTAAGGCCTCGTTTCATAAGAAAGAGCAAAGTTCTCACTTTGTAAGGGAGCCTTTGTTTCATTTTCTCCTTTACTTGCCATCAAAGAGGAAGTGTCGAAGGAAGTTCGAGGGGGAAGATTTGGGTTCTTTAAAAGAAACAAGTCCAGAAAGGGAAGTTCAAGTTCACTTGGTGCCACTAGTGTATGGAAGTGGGAACGTTAAGCCAAGAGAGGTCTCAGAAGCCACAGAGGATGTAAATGTGTGCTAATTGCTACTGAACTTAGCTTCTGAACAGCCCAAGGGGTTGTTTTGAGTGATTCGGCCCTTTCTCTGCGGCCACACACTTTCCCAAGGAAGGCCCTTTGGCGCAAGCTGGGCGCTAGGTGGCACTGTGCACTGCAGGGCTCTGCTAGTTCCCTTGGTAAAGGGCCCCA
Organism: Tenrec ecaudatus; assembly: GCF_050624435.1. Taxonomy (NCBI): domain Eukaryota; kingdom Metazoa; phylum Chordata; class Mammalia; order Afrosoricida; family Tenrecidae; genus Tenrec; species Tenrec ecaudatus. The sequence continues at coordinate 81,396,847 of NC_134545.1, forward strand.
GCCCAATCCAGTGGGTTTAAATTTCTCAGACCTGCAAAATCCTCATTCTTCGCGCCCCCCTCCCCGCCCAATCCATAACCTCACACAAGTTAAAGTGCAAAGAAATGTTTTTCATAAAGGAAACCTTGTTTTGTTTTGTTGGGATTTAAATCTTTCCTGGACCGAGTCCACACCCGTTTTGTCATAATAAAAGTCACCGAGCTTGTAGGGAGACCTGGTGGCAGAGCGGCTACGCATTGGGATGCTCACTGCAAGGTCAGTGCTTCAAAACCACCAGCCGCTCCTCAGGAGAAAGACAAGGCTGTCGACTCCTGTAAAGAGGGACAGATTTGGAAACCCACCTGGGCGGTTCTGCCCTGCCCTGTCGGGTTGCTATGGGTCAGAACTGACCGGGCGGCAGTGAGTTTGGTTTGGGGTTTTGTCTTGAGCCTCTAGGAGCAAGATACCTAGCACCCGGCACTGTAGAGTGTGAAGAGCTCACAGAATGCGTCATACGGGGCGCACACACACACACACACACACACACACACACACAATGAAAACCTTCTTAATAAACGCTGGCGTTTTGAAACTGATTGTGGTAGCAATTGTACAATACTGTTTGACATGATTGAACTATGGAATGATAGGATACATGTATTAGCTCCCAATAAAAAGATTTTGGAAAAAAATGAAATTAACCATGCCAAACACTTGACCCATTGCGGGACTTGTTTCCCCTTGACAACCTGGTCTTGAGCAAGCAAGAGCAATCGGAAGAGTAGAATCCCCAGACATAACCCACCAGAGGCATGTCTTCAAGACTATAAGAAACATCAATTAAGTTTCAAACCAGAGCTTCTGACCCAGGTTCCAAGCAGCCCTCAGCTAGCGATCCCTTCGGGTCGCCCACAGCCGACCCTCACCTCCCACCTAGCTTCCCCAAGGAGTGACATCAGCCGTGTTTTCACCAATGATGGTACCATTCTGAAAAAAGTCTTCCCATTCAGGAAATGAAGACTAGAGTAAATGGGGAACCCGGGCACACCGGTTCGCATGACCTACAAACTGCAGGGAGGATACTGTCTTTTCCCCAGAATTCCCTCCGGGAGAAGAAGTTCCTTGACCATGGGTCAGACAGAAGAGGCCTGGCCCTGGAGCGCGAGGGTGAACTGCATGGTGATTCCATGGAGCGCATTGTGTTTCCTGGTGCACTCTCCGCCGTCACTAGATTCCTTGGCTACATCTCCAGTAGGCTGAGCTTCTGTAAAGCTTCTGGGTGGTTCTGCCAGCCTTCGCCCCTGGCAGCAGGGATCTAGCTGCATCTCTCACCCGGTGAGGTCACCAAGGGCTTCTGAAAGCTAGATATTGACCTGAAAAAAGTCCCTAACTTATAGTTTGGGAGATGACTACGTGTATATCAACATGGAAAAACAGCACAGGTGGCGACCTCGAGCTGCTTCCTGTACCTAACATGCTCTGGGCCACGTGAGCACCGAGCCACAGTTCACGAGAGACACTGAGCCAAGTGCCCAGCTTCCCCAATATTCTTGGTGTTGTCACCTACCCTTCTCTTCTAGGTTTATACCTTTATTTTCCCACCATAATCTCTTAGTGGAATTAGAAGAAAAGCAGACCCCAAATGAATATTCAGCCAACACTCAGCTCCTAACTAAAGGTCATTAGTTCAAACCAACCCAGAGGCTCCCAGGGAGAGAGAAAGAGCTGAGTCTTCTTTCCTAAAGAGGACAGCTAAGAAGGCTATGAGGCAGCCCCACTCTCTGACCCCGGCCACCCGACAACCTCCACCACAGGGCTCAGGAAGCCCTTGCCAAGCAAATGAGCCAGAAGGGCTGCCCAGACCGATCACACACGATCTGCAGTCCACAGTGACAGAGTCAACATAAAAACAATGAAAGAAAAAGTGGGTCATAAGACGTGGAAAAATAATGATTTATAAATTATCCGGGGGAGGGAGGATAAAAAGTGAGGAGCTGATACCAAGGGCTCAAGTAGAAGGTAAATGTTTTGAGAACGACGATGGCAACAAATGTACAGATGTGCTTGACACAATGGATGGATGCATTTTAATAAGAGTTGTACAAATCCCCAATAAAATTGTTTTAAAGAGAACAATGAAAGATAAATATACGCGCATGAAAATAACTTCCAACAATGTGAGGTGGAAATATGTGAAACCCACTCAAATGAGAACTGCTTGTTGCTGTCATTGGGTGCTGTCCCGTTGAACTTTGACTCAACGTAACCCATGTGAACTGGAGCCCGATAGTGTAATGTTTATGATCTGTAAGGTTGGCAGTTCAAAACCATCAGCAGCTTTGAGGGAGAAAGACTGGGTTTTCTACTCCTGTAGACAGTTACAGTCTGAAACACCCACAGAGATCACTGTGAGTCAGCACTGACTTGATGGCGCTGGAAGAGAGAGAGAGAAAGAACCCAATGTGACAGCACAGAACTACGCCAGAGGGCTTTCTGACCTGTGATCTTTATGAAAGCAGATCACAGGTCTTTTCTCCTGCAAAGCCCCCCTCGATGGGTTCGAATTGCTGAACCTGTTGTTAGTTGCAACAGAGAGCTTAACGACTGAGCAAATCCTTCAAATAGATTCCCAAGCATAGCTACTGTGCCGGACAGAGTAGATCTGCCCCACAGGGTTTTCAAGGCTGTAATCTTTTAATCTTTTTTTATTATTCATTTTATTGGGGGCTCATATGACTCATCACAATCCATCCATCCATCCATTGTGTCAAGCACATTTGTACATTTGTTGCCATCGTCATTCTCAAAACATTTGCTTTCTACTTGAGCCCCTGGTATCAGCTCCACATTTTTACCCTCCCTCCCCGCCTCCCCCCACACATGAACTCTTGATAACTTATAAATTATTATTGTTTTGTCATATCTTACTCTGTTCACCATCTTCCTTCACCCACTTCCCTGTTGTCCGTCCCCCAGGGAGGGGGTTATATGTAGATCCTTATAATTGGTTCCCCCTCTCTACCCCAATCCCCTCCACCCTCCCAGTATCTCCACTCTCACCACTGGTCCTGAGGGGTTCATCTGTCCTGGATTCCCTGTGTTTCCAGTTCCTATCTGTGCCTGTTTACATCATCTGATCTAGCCAGATTTGTAAGGTAGAATTGGGATCATGATAGTGGGGGGGGCATTAAAGACCTAGAGGAAAGCTGCATGTTTCATCGTTGCTATACTACACCCTGACTGGCTCGTCTCCTCCCTGAGCCCCTTCTGTAAGGGGGTGTCCGGTTATTAAGGCTGTAATCTTTATGGAAGCAAACTGCCATATTTTCTCCCATGGAGTAGCTGGTAGGTTGGAATAGTCAACCTTTTCGGTTAGCAGCCAGAGTCCTTAACTACTGCACCGTCACGGCTGCTTCAACAAAACCCCAAACCAAACTCACTGCCAGTGAATCGAGGCCAACTCCTCTGAGAACTACCCTGTGCGTTTCAGAGACTGGAACGCTTTTGTTGTTGTCGTTGTTTTAAGTCATTTTCCTGGGGACTCGTACAACTCTTGTCACAATCCATCCATCCACTGTGTCAAGCACATTTGTACATATGTTGCCATCATTACTTTCAAAACACTTTCTACCTGAGCCCTTGGTATCAGCTCATTTTTTTACCCTCCCTCCTCTACCCTGGCTCTCATGAACCCTCGATAATTTATTTTTTTTTTCATGTCTTACACCGACCACTGCCTCCTTTCACCCACTTTTCTGTTGTTCATCCCCCTGTTGTGATCAGTTCCCCCTTACTTCCCCCACCTTCCCCGTACCCTCCTGGTATTGCTACTCTCATTATTGGTCCTGAGGGATTTATCTGTCCTGGATTCCCTGTGTTGCAAGCTCTTATCTGTACCATTGTACATGCCCTGGTCTAGCCAGATTTGTAAGGTAGAATTGGGGTCACGATGGTGGTTGGGAGGAGGAAACATTAAAAAACTAGAGGAAAAGTTGTATATTTCATCAGTGCTATACTGCACCCTGACTAGCTCATTTCTTCCTTGGGACACTTTGGTAAGGGAATGCCCAATTGAGACTGTAAATCTTTTTCTTTTTATCATTTTATTTGGGGTTCATACAGCTCTTATCACAATCCATTCATCCATCCATTGTGTCAAGCACATTTGTACATTTGTTGCCATCATTTTCAAAACATTTTCTTTCTACTTGACCCCTTGGGAGAGTGTAACTCATAATGGGAATAGAAGGCCCTGTCTTTCTCCCGAGAAGCGACTGATGGTTTTGAACTGCCAACCTTGCAGTTAGAACCCAACACACAGCCACTACGTCACCAGGGCTAATTAAATGAGGACAGAGGCTACCTCTACAGAGATAAAGAAGGCACCAAGGTTGTCAAGGAAATGGGGAGATCCAGTAGTGGGGAAAAGAGGAAGTTCCAGGTGAGCTCTGACTGGAGGGTGTTAGCATGGGGAAGCTGGAGATGGACATGTCACTAGAACCAGGACGTCTTACATGATCGGTTGGGGAACACAGTTGGCTTTCTTGGGCTGGCCCTGAGTAGAAGTTACGGAGTAAGGGGGAGAGCTGCAAAAGACAGGGAAGCTGGCAGTCATTGACCAAGTCCCGACCGCTGTGCAGAGATTGCGATTCGGCTTCCGAGACTGGTAGCAACAGAGGTTGTGGCACAAACTTCTATTGTCAAATAAGCTCTGATCGTTGTCCGTTTCCATATCACTCTTCCGTCTCTGGTGTAATAAAGTATGTACGACATGAACCTTGTACAAAAGGGTCAGAAAAATGTAGGATCTCCCCCCTGAGACTAAATCGTCAAAGGATATAAACTATACAGCCATCGAATTCAGAAGATTCAAATCATAACTCAGTTAGATTATGCAAAGTCAAGTGCCAATGCGCAAGAGGAAAAGCGCGTCGAGGGTTTGTTTCAGCTCGGTCATCCTTCCCGCCTGTGAGTGTGCCTCACAAGCAGCGAGGGCCGTTGTTCAGACAGCCTGGTAGAGAAAGATGGTCCTTCTTTTCAAGGAACAGAACGCATTTCGACTCACAGGGAAGTGCTGAGAGAAATAAAGCTGACATGTCAGCTACCCACGGTAGTATTAATATTTCATGGATGATTTTAAGTCAGTGTTTTCAAACTACAGTTTATGATCCATTAGGGGCCTGTGAGATCGATTTACAGAGTAAGCAGCATTTAAAAAAACATCAAATAGCGTAGAATAGAACATTGCCTTTTTTTCTTTTTATTTAGCTTTTCAAAAGAAAATCCAAACTCACTGCTCACAAGTCAATTCTGACTCATAGCGACCCTACAGGACAGGGTAGAATTGTCCCTGTGGATTTTCGAGACTGTAGCTCTTTATGGAAGTAGAGACTTGCCTTTCTCCCTTGGTGGAGGGGTGAAGGTGGGGGGTGTCCTTTCAAAGTGTTGACCTGGAGGGTAGCAGCCCAATGTCTAACCACTAAAAGGGAGAGGTACTTAGCCTCCTGTCACTCACAAGGGACAAGGAGGGTGCCCATCAGCATCAACAGCCCAAGGCTAATTCCTAGGAAGCAAAATCAGACTGGCCACCTTTCTCTAAGGTTTCACCAGCACTGCCAACATGTGTTCCTTCCAGAGCCCTCCTTACCTCTCTGCTGGGTTCATGGCATAATGGTTTCGAGTTCGGCTGCTAACCACAAAGTCAGAAATACAAATCCAGCAGCCTCTCTTGGGAAAAATATCAGGCTTTCTACTCCCCTTAAGGGTTAACAATCTAGGGAGGTTGAAAAATGAAGAGCTGATATCAAGGGCTCAAGTGGAAAGAAAATATTTTGACAATGATGATGGCAACATATGTACAAATGTGCCTGACACAATGGATCGATGGATGGATTGTGATAAGAGCTGTAAGAGCCCCCAATAAAATTACCTTTTTTCCAAAAAAGAGTTAACAATCTTGGAAATTAACTGGGGCAGTTCAACCAGGCCCAATAGAGTGGCAATGAGTTGGCATCAACTCAGTGGCAGTGAGTTTTGTTTTTGATTTATTCTTGTTGCTGTCTTAGGTTGGATAATCCATTGGTGAGGATTTTGTTTTGCTTGGATCCACAATCAATGCTCATGGAAGCAGCAGTCAGGAGATCCAGGGACACGCTGGATTAGGTAAATCTGCTGTACAAAGCCTCCTTAGAGTATTGAAAAGCGAGGCTGTCACTGTGAAGACGACGGTGTGCCTGACTCGAGCCATGGTACCTTGAGTGAAGAAGAATGGATGCATTTCAATTGTGGTGCTAGAGAAGGATACTGAAAGGACGATAGGCTGCAAAAAGGACAAACAGACCTGTCTTGGAAAAAGTACAGCCTCCTGAGAGGCAAGAATGACCAGGCCTCGTCCTACATACTTTGGACCTGTTGTCAGGAGAGACCAGTCCCTGGAGAAGGACAACCTGCTTGGTCAAGTGGGGGGAGCAGTGAAAAAGAGGAAGGCCCACATGGAGATGGACTGACATTGTGGTTGTAACCAGGGGCTCAAGCAGCAGGATAATTGTGAGGATGGCATGGGTCCGGGCAGTGTCCCAACCGACCAGATGGCACCTAATAAGAGCAACAATGCATGGCAATGGCCGCACAGAACGCACAGAGGTGTGAAGCTTATTGGGGAAGAAAAAAGGTACAACTGAGGCTCAGAAATGACTCAACAGGGTTCTTTGTTCAGGACAGCTTCATCTGAGCTATGCTCACACATTGGCCTCTTTCTGGCTCTTGGTTTGGCCTCTACCTTGCTCAGGCAAGTTTTATAAAGCTCTTTAGCCTTGGTGGGAGCCCTGGTGGTGCTGTTGAGTAAGTGCTGGACTGCCAAGTGCAAAGGTCAGGGGTTTGATGCCAACAATCACTCCTCAGTAGAAAGAGGAGGCTGTTTCCATAAATATTTACATCCCGAGAACCCTATGCAGGGTCAATATTAGTCAGAATCAACTCCTTGCGGTGGGCTTGACTCCACCAGTAATTGTTTAGAGGTGGTACCCATACTGCCAGCCAGCTTCCTTCCCCCTTTCTTGCTCCATGGGCCAGGAAGACCTTCAGTTATCCCCTGCAGGTTTCCTGTTTCTACTGCAGCCATTTCTCTGCCACTGCCTGCTTCCTACCACCTTTTCCATCCCCAGTGCTCTACTTCTCTTTTTTCTGGGTCTAGATTTCCCAGCACTAGAACACTCCATGCAAAGAGTTCACTCGCTCTCATCTCTTCTTGGTAGTAGTCAGGTGTCCACTGAACTCTGGGATTTTCCCCGTTTAAGCTTAGCAGGACAGCCAAACTGACCAATCCCTCATTAGTGTCCCATAAACCTAATTTTCATGGTCCCACACAAGAAGTACCAAAGTAGATGGAAGGAATCCATAGTCACCGTCTCAGAAAGAATCAGTCAACATTTAACCATTTTAGGAGATGGCATACGATCAAGAACTGATATTATTAAGATGTCCAAGCTACACCAAAGGTGTTGGGGGAAAAAACCAAGGGTCTAGGAATTGATGCAATATCAACCGAGATGCTTCAACAAACATCTATCTCTGGAAGCACACAGATGTCTATGCCAAGAAATTTGGAAGACGGTCCTTAGGCAACTGACGGGAAGAACTCTGTGTCTGTGGCTATTCCAAAGAAAGATGCTCCAACGACTACAGAAACTGTCAGACAGTATCACGTGCAACATCTTACTGACGGTAATTAGAAAACACTAGTACGTCATCAGAAATGACGATCAGAGAATGGCCTGGAATTCAAGCCATTTTCAGAAGAGGATGTGGACCAAGGGATATGGTTGCTGAGTCAGATGATATTGTCTAAAACCAGAAAATACCAGACAGCTGTTTACCTTTGCTTTACTGACTATGTGAAGACATTTGATTGTGTGAATCAAACGAATTACAGACAAGATGGGGGAAAATGGAAATTCCAGAACTCTTTTGTGTTTGTGCAGAACCTGTACAAGGACCAGGCGGCAGTGATGGGAATGGCGGTTTAAAATCAAGACTGGGTCAGGATTGTATCCTGTCTCATTCACTGTGTATGCAGAACAAACAGTCCGGGAAGCTATGCTAAATGAAGAACATAACTTACTTATTAATGTGTACTGCACAATCGCACATGGGTTTCACTACCCCTTCTCGGGGGCTTTCCACTCTGGCAACGCAGTAAGACCACCAGGGGAGCTTTTAAAAACTCACAGCCTCGGGGTTGGGGAGAGATAAAATTTCATTTTGAATAAAGTTAACCCTTTTCTGACCAGATTATTTTTGCTTGGATTTTTTTGTTGATCCAATACGTTTTCAGTAATGGAAGGCACACTGAAGCCAAAGAAAGACATTTTTTAAGGTAATACAGATTTTGATATAATTATGTGGGACACATATGTCCTAGGTGGAATCTGGTGGTAGGATTGGGGAGGTCAGGTCCACTGCTTCAAATTCACATCGCTAATCTCACCCCCAGCAATAGCTTGTACTACCACCGGGAGAGCAGCTTCCCAAGAAATCTCAGAGGCTGAACATGATGAGTGATAATGTCCCATGGGTCATGAAAGAGTTAAACTCATTCAAATCCAAAACTATTTCTCCACTTCATCCCCCTCTAATTGAGAAATATGGGGGGGGGGCGAACGAGATGGAGGTAGGAAAACCCTTTTCCTATTTATCTTGCTGAATCCAAGTCGGATTTTGTTTGTTGGTTTTTAATTTTCTCTAGACAAGAATAAGGTAAATAACAACACAGCACCCTACATATAAGGAAGAAATGGGTTGATAGTGGCCATGTTTCTTGTTTTTCTTTTTCTAAATCATTTTTATTGGGGGCTTGTACAACTCTTATCACAATCCATACAGTACATCTATTGCGTCAAGCACATTTGTGCATTTGTTGCCATCATCATTCTTAAAACATTTTCTTTCTCCTTGAGCCCTTGGTACCAGCTCCTCATTCCCGCCCCCTCCCCCTCTCCAATGTCCCTGTTTCTGACGGTGCTGTCAGGTAAGGATTGTACTGTTAGCCACAAAGTCACTGGCTCAGACACACCTGAGGAGCTGAAGGAAAAAGATGAGGTTGAGTGAGTCCACCTTAGTCTGAAGCAACTCCGTGACAGTGGTCTAGTTTGGTGTAATATATCTGATGCTATATTAATAAAAGTCAGCCAAAAAGAGGAAGGTCCTTAATGAGATGGACTGACACAATGACTGCATATTAGTAACATGGGATTAGTTAGCATAGGAGTGGCAGTGATCCGAGGAGGCCACAGGGCTGGGCAGCACTTTGTTCTGTTGTACATAGGGGTTGCCAGGAGGTCACAATTTAAATGAGGAAGTTCCTGACTGCCTATTATTTGTTGAGTCTTATTCTTAATCTCTACTTAGTTTCCTTTTCCTGGTTAATTTGCCCAAAATATATCTTTGGGATTTGATAGGAATAGCTTCCTTCAGAGAAACTTGGCTACCAGATATGAACGTGCAGTCTAGTAAGCAGGGAGAAACAAGTTTCCTATGCTACGTGGCCACTTGTTGTAACTGCCAGGATTGGAGAGGGACTAGTTGGTTGAATCTATGTATAAAAACCACAAACCCAGGGAGATGGCGGACTTGTTAGGTTTCTGGAGTGGGTGATATCTCGGTTCTTTGCTTCACACACTGAAAGAATTCGCACCGAAGCACGTTTTGTCATCCAAGAGAGTTTTTATGGAGGACAGGGTAAGTTCCAGGTGTCACAGTCTCACAGGGGCACGCGCTATTTCTGGAAAGTGTGCCAAGCCACGTGGAAGCTGCGCCGGAGTTCACAACTGGGCACGAAAATCGCGTGGAAGAGAGTAGCTGCACACGTGCAACTGGAGGGGGGTCAGAAGCCCAAGAGCCCTAGAGGCTAAGAGCATGTGGGTCAGGAGGCTGTGGACCCTGAGTAGGCCCAGAGAGGGCGTATGTGCGCCTGTGTGGTGGAGGGAGACCCTCCCCCTGCACCTGTCACTGGCCAGGACCAGGATAAAAGAGAGGCAGGCCTTCCCTCAGCCAGGATTGGGTTGGATGGTATCGGCTGACTCCATTGGCACAGTTAGGCCCACCTGTGTGATGTTATTTGCTGGTACTGTCAGGGAGCTAGAGGCAGAAACCAGGCGTTGTCCCACTATATGCCAAGACATCCTTTCCCTGTTACAGGGATTTGGAAGCCCATAAAGGCTTCCTCAAAAGCACAAATTCAGGCCTTTGAGACAGGAAGCCATTACACCTGGGTGGGCCCCAGTGGAGGCCAGGTGAGCTTAATTCAGCCAATGAGGTCAACCAGTACAGTCAACCACATCTCCCAGCAGAGGGCCCTGAAAAGCCATAAACTTCGACCACCGCCCTCTTTTCCAGGAGCTCCTCTGCCGGTAAGGTTTTCTCTGGCCTCAGGCGTCCACGTGGGTGTGAAGTGCGCTGAGGGCGCTTGTGTAAAACCTGAAACTGCTTCTATCCGCTATAAAACTCACTGGGATCACAAACCAGGTTTTCAGAGTGAATGCTTTCTCCTGAGATACCAAGGACAGAGATAGTTCCACCTGAGGACCTAACAGTACCCAAGGTGGGCGTGTCCAAGATGTTGGTTTGACCTTGGCCTACGGGGTTTGTGTCTGTGCGTGCTCAGGTCTGGGCTCCTCTTAGGGGTTCAGTGGCTGCCTGATTTATTTCCAGCCTCTTCTATGGGGATAGGCATGGGAGGGACCACCGCCTGTCCCTTAACAGACTCTGCTGACCAACATCCCTGGGGACAACTGTTAGGATTTCTAATAGATTACATGTGCACAAGACTTACAATTCTAGTGGAAACCATTACACGAGAGACCAAATCACAGATAAAAATTTGGTTGCTAAAGATAGGGTGAGAATTGCATTGGAGATTAAATTCTGAGCTCTCGGTTTGCAGAAGGCTCTGGGTGGCCGTGGCAGCTGAGAATCTTTTTGCAGATTAAGCCTCCTGTGAATCCTTCTGGCGACTGACCAGCGATGTAACCAATCTTGTCCTCCGGCAGAGTGCATTGCAAAGTGGATTACGTCTGTTAGATTTCTCTCTCGTGGGAGAGAGATACCTCGGTCCTTGGCTTCTCGAGAGAAAGAATGCATGCCGAAGCCTGGTTCGTGATTCAAGTGAGTTTTATAAAGGATAGAAGCAGTTTTAGGTTTTATGGTTGCGTGGGATCACGGCACCAAGGACCACAGCCCGGCTGCGCTGCACTGTGTAACAACCGCTGGGAGAGGGCGCTGCAGCAAACTTCTGGCTTTTCACTCCACCCCTGCTTGGGAGGCGTGGTCAACGATACTGGTCGACCCGTTGCCTGAATCAAATTCACCTGGCCCAGGTGTACCACCCTAACACCTCCACCCCTCTCCAGCCAGGTCAAAGCCGGGAAGTCTCCTTGAGGCTTGCCTGGGTGTGCCCTGGGGGAATCCGCAGGCTAATCTCCCTCACCCAGATCATGTCTTTATGTTGTCTTTGGCCCTGTTAAGATTTGATAAATGTTCTCCTTTAATTATATCTGAGATCGGGGTCTCTTTCGGACCCTAAAACAGAACAAAAAGCATTGAGTCTCTTTTTTTTTTTACAGAGGTATTTATTTTAAACTACTCAAAAAGAAAAAAAAAGGATTGTTTCCTGCTTAAGAAGTGGAATTGGAGGAGCAGGGAGCTGGGAGATGGGGGAAAATGAGGAGCTGATGCCAGGGGCTTAAGTGGAGAGCAAATGTTTTGAGAATGATGAGGGCAATGAATGTACAAATGCGCTTTACACAATTGATGTATGTATGGATTGTGATAGGAGTTGTATGAGCCCCTAATAAAACGATTTTTTAAAAAGTGGTTTAAAATGGCGCTGCCCACCAGAAGGTCAGAGGTTTGAATCTGCAAGGCCCTCTGAGAGAAAGGCGACACAATCGGATTTGATAAGATTTGCATCCTTGTAAACCCCAAGGGGCTACTCCGCCCTATAGGGGCGTGATGAGTCAGAATCAAGCCGAAGACAGTGGGGTTGGAATTTTTTTATTTACTCTGTTTTAGGGGGGGGAATACCCCCAAACTCCAATATAAATTATAGAGACTTCTTTATTGACTCTTCAACAGGACAAAGACAAAATCAGCTTGAAGCCATAATGGTGTCAAAAGGAGTCACAGTTACGAGATTCCGAGTACATTATGTTGTTGTTGTTGTTAGGTGTTATCGAGTTAGATCTGACCCATAGCAACCCTAGACGCAAACAAAACGCTGCCTGGCCCTGCACCATCCGCACAATTGTTCCCATGCCTCAGTTCATTGTGCAGCCACTGTATCCGGCCGCCTGTTAGGTAGCCAGAAGAGGGACTAAGTGGGCTGTCTCCCCAGATGCCTGCATAGGGTCAAGCAAAGGAGTGGGAAAGAAAGAGAAAGGAGTTGGAAAGTTGGAGTTAGAATCTAATGGGTGCCTGATTTCTTTCCAACTCCTAGGGAAAGATACAAACCGAGCATGCTCAGCAGACACAAGGCCCCTAGGCCCGTGGGAAGTGCACCTGGGTGCACAGACCAGGCCCAGCCACATGATATCACCCAGGTGCCCTTAAACTCAGGCAAAGAGGTTGGCCAATACCTTCAACCATGTGCCCCAGCCGAGGAGACAAGAGCTTGCCGCTGGAAGGCCAAGCCTCTTCGACTTCTGTTCCACTCCTCTCTTGTTTGGGTAACTATTGCAGGTTGGAGGGTGGAGGCGCACACCTGCCTCCAGGCCCCAGAGACCCAAGCTCCCTCTCAGGGCATTCTTTTGGAACTTCCTGCTCTCCTACCCTGGTATTTCCTGTGAAAACGTGAAGCTTTCCTTTTCCTCATAAAAGTCACTTGGAATGCAAACGTGCTTCTGCCGCCCGAATTCTTTCAGCATTGCAAAGCAAGAACCGAGGTATATGGCACCCCAGAAACTGAACACATCTTGATGGCCTTCCTCTTTTTCATTGCCAGGAAAGATGTCCTCTGCCAGGGACTGGTCTAGCCTGACAATATATCCCAAAGTAGGGAAGACGAAGTCTTGCCATCATTGCCTCGAAGGAGGACTCTTTTGTGGCCATACTTCCTCGAGACAAATCGATTTGTCCTTTTAGCAGTCCATGGTATTTTCACGATTCTTCTCCAGCACCACGGTTCAGATGCATCAGTTCTTCTGCGGTCTTCCTTATTCAGTGCCCAACTTTCACATGCATATGAGGCATTTGAAGATACCATGCATGGCCTGGATCAGGTAGGCGCGCTTTAATCCTCAGATTACCATCCTTGCTTGTCAATAGTCTAACGAGGTCTTGGGCAGCAGAATTACCTAATGCGATGTGTCTTTTGCTCTCAAAATGTAGAGTATGAAAAAGCAAAAGAAACTCATCACTCCATGATCGAGAGTAGATCAACGCATCGCAGTTGCAGGTAGAACTACAGAATTAGGAAGGGATCCTGATTAGAATATATACACTACTAAAAACTGGAAACGTGTACAAGATGGTTCAGGGCCCTCAAAAAGCCTTGAGGATGGGGGGTGGGGGGGTTGGTGGTGGTGATGTTAAGTTTCAGGAATGGATATGTTAGTACCTCAATTCCCATCAAGGCACACCCAGCCAAGTTCCTGAGAGGTAGTAACCCACTTTTAAACACCATCTGCCAGAGGCTAAAATCTTTTTACACAGCTGGTCAAAGGTCTGAAACAATTCAAGGGAGGCTGGGTGTTATGTAGAGACTGACAGTGGAGTCAGGGCTCCGCTGTAAAGCACAGCCTTCTGTTAACCTAGCGCTCACAATTTAAATCCACGTATAAGCTCTGATGTAACTTTAAAAATATTCTGTTGACATGTAAGTGACTAGCTAACTCAAACCAATATAACTATTCTGAGACTACTGAGGAAACATTGGCAAGTTGCTTAGTTGCTGTGGTGGGTTACACAGTGGACTACTAACCCACTGTTCAAGTCCCCTTCCCCCCAGCAGCAACATGGGAGACAGATCAGGCTTTTTCCTTCCTTTTATCTTTAATCTGTCCTACTGTAAGAAAAATCCTAATAGGGAGTTTTTACCTTTGGAAAGAAATCCAAAGCACTGCTACTGCCTCGCCCCGCGGACTTCCTCATTCCTGGAAGGACCCATCCCAGCACCCCTGCCTCCTGTCTAACCGCAGCATCTGCACCCTGCCTATTCCCGTTCGGTGATCTTGCTTGTGCAGATAAAATGTAAAAGCCCACCATTTGAGGCCCAGATCTTCTGGAACCCAAGTTCCTCTGGGAAGCCAGCTAATATATATTTTCCTCTTTCAAGTTCTCCCGGAGTGCGGCCTGGTCATTTCTGAGTCACAATTTTGCAGTTACACCATAGTGTTGCTTCTGAATCTGAATTGACTCGATGGTGGTGAGTCAAAGTTGCTGTTTGTAGGAGACAAGAAGATATCAATAATGACACCCCTAAAATCCAGCAGTAAGCCGGCGAACATACCTAGAAATCAAAAGTTAAGAGATTCGATGTAAAATGCTTGGAATTACTTATTTGTGGAAATCCTCCTGGAAAACCACCTCTTCCTGAGTGAATTTGATCGTGCTAAGGCAACCCGTGTTCTCAAATTCCTTCCGGAAATCGCCATTTAGGCTGAAAATGAAAACAAAGAAAGATAAAGTGTGCAGCATGGATTATAGTGGGGCTGAGAACTGATAAAAGTAGGTTTAGGTCGGCATGGAGGAGGGGTTGGGGATTTTACAAATAGATTTTACTGGTAGTGATAAAACTCACAGTCATCAAGTCATGCTGACTCATAGAGGGACAGAGTAGAACTGCCCCTGTCGGTTTCAGAGGTTAAACTGTTAGGGAAGCAGACAGTCTCATCTTCCGCCTGAGTGGCCGGTCGGTCGATTTGAACCACTAACCTGGTTAGCAGCTCACTGTGTTACTGCTAACTAGGCTCCCAGTGCTCAGTCTACAGTAATAGCTTTAACAAAATCACCGCTTTTTATTCTTCTAAGAGAACTAGATTCTTTTTTTTTTAGAACTAGATTCTTATCAGAGAATGATAGGAAAATTAGGGAAGAAACTAAACCATTAAATCCTACATTTAGCCAAAAATCACACTTTGTATTTTGGACATATTTTCTCACTTTTCTTTTCCTGCCTTAATTGAAAAAATGCTATTTAATTTTATATGCTGTTATTTGTATTCAGAAAATATAGTGAGAATCAAAGGGTAGTTTTAAAAATTTCTTTACACCCTCATGCTACTCCTCTCTGAGAACTCAGAGGGCACAGTGGTCAGGAGTCAGTCGGACGGACTGCCAACCACAAGGTCAGCCAGTCCAAACCACCAGCCCCTCCAAGGGAGCAAGAGGAGGCTTTCTGCTCCTGTGAAGATTTCCAGTCTCAGAAACCCACAAGACCGGTTCTACTCTGTCCTCTAGAGTCAATGAGTCAGAACCTTTGTGATGGGGAGGTTGAGTTTTGAGTTTGGCCACTGAATCGGCAATTCCATGACAAGCCCAGGGAAAGCAGGAGGCAATGACCACGTTACCTCTGGGAATGTGAGGAGAGGCAGTTGACCCCAAAGAAGGGCAGGTTAACTAGTGCTCACTAGGGAACTTGGTCCTATTGGGTCTCTCTCTCCTGGCTAGATTTCAGCCTCGGTCCTTGGCTCCACACGAGAAAGAATTCACGCTGGAGCCGGGCTCATGATCCAAGTGAATTTAATGAGAGTTAAAAGAAGCTTCAGATTTTACGTGGCACCCATCGGATTCCTTTGACCATATGGCATGGCAGAGACTGCTCAGGGTCACGCAAGGATCTCTTTCCCAAGTTTCCTCCCACGAAGACAACCAGACAAGACCCCTCTCCCTCCCCGTCCCTGCCTTTTCAAGGGTTCCCGGGGGAGGCATGGTGAACGACCCCAGGTCGCTCCCATTGGCTGAATTGCAGTCATCTGGCCCAGGTGGGCTGCTCCAGGTGTAACGCCCATTCGTGCCCACCGGCGGGAAAATCCGGCTTTGTCCTATGGTGGCTCTCCTGGGCATGCGTCAATGGACTTCCCAATCCCTAGGCTAAGCTACCTAACAGTCCAACCCATGACATAAATTGTTGTCTACATGTCTAATATTTTTAAAATCTCTTTTATGTATTTTTATTTTTAATTATAAATCTCTTGCAAGCGAGTGCTGCAGTCAAGCTTAAATTGTAAGCACTAGACTTTTGGAAGACTGCAGTTGACACCGGGACCCCCAGGCCTGCGGTCTCCCGCTTCAGCCCCATGGAGTTCTTACTGAACACTGAGAGGCCTTGTGCAAAGCTTCGTTCTCAGGCAGAGTGTTTGAAAGGAGATGCCTATCACTGTCCAGCCAGCCCCAGGGAGGCGCGCCTCGCCTCACCCTCACCCTCAGGGACTTGCCTGGGTCTGTCCTTGGTGAAAATTGGGGTGCTGGGTTGCACAGTCATGGTGCCTCTCTGTACCCTAACTGCCTTGGTTGGAGGATCCTGAACCAATCGTTGAAGAACACTCACTAATAGCAACCTTGTCAGTGTGTGTGTGTGTGTGTGTGTGTGTGTGTGTGTGTGTGTGTCTTTCTGCTCCTGTAAAGGTTTTACAGCCTCTGAAACCCCACAGAAGCAGTTCTACTCTGTGCTAAAAGTTTATGGTTAGTGGGATTCGACTTGATGGCGGTGAGGTTTGGGGTTACCTTGTTTATTGGGTAATCTGATGCTGCCCTGGGTGCACAGGGCGTAATAGCTTTTTTTTTTTAAGCTTCTATGAATCTATATGCCTTCCTTATGAGCATTATCAGTAGTCCCTCTGCCTCTCTAAAACAAGGCTCCTGTTTGAACAGGCCAGGCTAACCAAACCAGCTCCTCTGCGGGAGAAACAGTGGGCCCTCTGCTTCTGTAAAGATGACAGAAAACCCTGGGGCCCTTCTGTTTGGCCCCCTGGGGTCACTATGAGTTGAAAATGACCTACAAGGCCATTGACCATAATGACCCTCAAGCAGTCTGAGTGTCCACACGGGGCTCAAATGCAGCCAGTCATGCTCAGCCTGGCGCTTTGAGGGGATGGCTGCTAAGCCTAATCAAGGAGCAGTCACTCACGACACTGTGGTAGAGTGGGGTGCCTAGGCCTATGGCATTTGGTGGTATCCAAAGCAGGCCTTTCCGGTAGGGAATCTGCCCTGTGTCTTTTCTCCCTTAGCTCTGACTAACCAAAGGCAAATCACCAGTCTTTCCGGTGAGTCCATACCATAAACTCATTCTATACTTAAGTAGTTTCTGGTGTTTGCAACCCAGACCCCTGACTGGTGCAATGAGGTAGGTTTTCTTGTATCAGATGAAGAACCCAAGTCTAAGAGACTTCCTCACTTGTCAGAGGCCATTCAGTAAGCGACAAGGTCCAGGCACAAATCTAAGTCTTTCTTGTTCGTTGTCCTTACCATCACAATATGGGTTGGATAAACATGGAATGCCCATAGTACTCCTTGACCATCAAAACAAGGAAACGAAGAAATGAATCCATGTTTGGGGTTCTGAACCTTCGTTGTATATTAGAAATCCCTGATAAGATGGCCAATTTGTTTGCTGAGAACATTCATGGTTTTAGCACTTAAATGAGTAAAGTGCCATAGGGCTCCTTATCATTGGCTAACCTGGGACACTTGGTCACCCCACCTGGGGGAGGGAAGGCTTACAAACAAACAAACACCTAGCAGGTTCATCTTCAAAGATTCTGATTAAATATTTTGACTGGACTCCAGAGACTGACACTGTTTAAAGTACCCTTGTTAATTATAATGAGCAACAAGAGTTGCGAGACATTGGCTTCAATGAAATCTTTCAGAACTTATCACACTTTTCATCAGTTTTTCATTTGTCCCTGAAAACTTTGTCTCAATTGCAAGCCTGCATTTGATAAAGAAACAGAGGAAAGAACTAGGAGGAAAAGGACATTTATAGAGGTCTAAATACAGGCATGTACATATGTAAATACATTTATATATAATGATAAGGGTATAGATCTATGTGTAATTATATATTAAGTATTAAGGTATCAGATGGACATTGAGCCTCTACTCAAGTATTCCCTCAATGCAAGAACACTTTGTTCTAAAAACCCGGCATTCTGTCATGTTCACCTCCCCGACAAGATCACTGAAGACAAAATGGGTGCATGAGCAAATGTGGTGAAGAAAGCTGATGGTGCCTGGCTATCAAAAGATACAGCATCTGGGGTCTTAAAGGCTTGAAAATAAGCAAGCAGCCGTCTAGCTGAGAAGCAATAAGTCCACATGGAATCAGGTATCAGGCACCAAAGACTCAGAACCAAAAATCATATCAATGTGAATGTAGGGGAGTGCGAAGTGGAAACCCAAAAACCATCTGTAGACAATTGGATATTGCCTTAAAGAAGGGTCACAAGGAAGAGATGAGCCAGTTAGGGTGCAGTATAGCACCAATAAAACATACAGCTTTCCTCTAGTTGTTTAATGCTTTCTCCCCTCCCCCAACACTGTCATAACCCCAATTCTACCTTACAAATCCGGTTAGACCAGAGCATGTACAGGGGCACAGATAAGAGCTGGAAGCACAAGGAATCCAGGACAGATAAGCCCCTCAGGACCAATAATGAGAGTCGTGATACCAGGAGGGTAAGGGGAAGGTTGGGGAAGAAAGGGGGAACTGATCACAATGATCGACATATATTCCCCTCCCATGGGGACCCAGCAGAAAAGCGGGTGAAGGGAGAAATTGGTCAGTATAAGACACACACACACACACACAATTATCAAGGATTCATGAGGGAGGGTGGGGGAAGGAAGAAGTGAGCTGATGCCAAGGGCTCAAGTAGAAAGAAAATGTTTTGAAAATGATGCTGGCAACATGTACAAATGCGCTTGACACAATGGATGGATGCATGGATTGTGATAAGAGCTGCATGAGCCCCCAATAAAATTGTTTTTTAAAAATAGAGAAATGTCAGAAAGTACTTGAATGGCCCTAAAAGAGATCATGATTGCCTCTGGGGTTAATCTTGGTAATCCATTGGTCTGTGGGAGGGTAATGGTTATGAGTAGTGGGGTTTGGGCAGTGGGAATTGTGAAGAGGATGTGTAAGATTAAATGAGGCTGGATTATGACAAGGTTATTGTCCAAACTACTCGGGTCATTTGGTGGCTGATGTCTGGTTAGCCTATCGCCAGTTCTGCAGCTTTCATTCTTATCTTTGTCCCATGAGCTTGTCACTAAGGAGCAAGGAAAAATCCAGAAGATCGGGTCTTTCCTCCAGTCATCTGCTCTTTCTGCTGACTCTGAAAGAAAAGCCTTCCCTTCGGAAATGCATTTCTTCACTTGTTCACCAAGCATGTGCTAAGCAGATGCCAAGATGAGGAGTAAAACACCGACAAGACAATCACGGAATCGCCCTCATGCGATGTGTTGGGGAAAAGGATGCATAAATGAGCCATTTCCGACCGAGTGATTACTAGAAAGAGGGCGGCAGTACTGAAGAAATAGGGAGACAAAATCCAGGAAAGCTTCCCAGGGCAAGTGCCACCTGGATTGCTCCTGAAGACTGACCTGGATTTAGGCAGGCCCAGGAAAGGCTGTCTCAGCTAAAGCTCGTCAAGCTCACTGTCAACACCCACTCATCGTGAGCCTAGAGCCTGGAGAACGGCCTCTGGACTTTCCAAGGCTGTAAATCTTGAGGGTAGCAGAAAGCTCCATCGTTCTCCTGAGGGGTCCCCACTGCTGACCTTGTGGTTAGCAGCCCAACCTATGTCACCAGGGCTCTTCTGTCAGAGAGATAACATAGCAAATTCAGAGACTCCCAACCAGACAGAGTGAAGCAGCCTGGTCAACAGCATACTGGCGCCATAAAGATCTCCACACCCTAGTCCCCAACCCCACTGGCATCCTGTCAATCCTGATTCACCACGGAGCGACTGGCAGGTTTGCATGGCTGACCTGGGGCCAGCAGGGAGCCCCGGTGGCATAGTGGTGTTGTGTTGGGCTGCTATCTGGAAGGTCAGCAGTCTAAATCACCAGTCACTCCAAGGGAGAAAGAGTTACAGTCTCGAAAACTCGCAGGGGCCCTGTCCCATAGGGTGGCTATGAGTCAGCATCAACTCCGTGGCAGTGAAATTGGTTTGGTTTTCTTGGTGTTAAGAACCCAATGTTTAATCCACTAGGCCACCAGGGGTCCTTCCCTAATCCCCAGGAACTTTCTTATCTGACACGGCAAGGGGGGCTTTGCACGTCTGGTTAAATTAAGGATCTTGAGATGGAAAGAGCATCTGGATTACCAGGTGAGTCCCAGGGCTCTTGCAAATTCAAGAGGCCACAGCAGGGTCAGAGTCTCAGAGGAAGTTGCAGCTACCCCAGTGGCCTTGAACATAAGCAGCCGCTAGAACCTGGAAAAGACGCGGGAGCAGATGATCTCCTAGTGCCTTTAGAAGGAATGGTCTGTGGAGACACTTTGGTTTCAGCAGAGTGAAAACTCACTCGCACTTCTGTTCTCCGGAACTGTAAGATGATGAATTGGTGCTGTTTTAAACCACTGTCATGGTGGTGGGTTTTACCGCAGCAATAAGGGATCACTATAGACACATTCCGTAGAAATGAAATTAGGCCAAGCCAGCACAGTCAGGCAGAGCCTCAAAGGATTTATAAGGGCAAGGCTAATATCTCCTCTGGCCTATCCTAAAACAGTCTAGATTTTTCTACTGGAATACTCCGAAGGATTTAGAGCAGGGGTCCTCCAACCTTTTAAACAGGGGGCCAGTTCACTGTCCCTCAGACCCGTTGGAGGGCTGGACCATAGTTAAAAAAAAAAAACTATGAACAAATTCCTATGCACACTGCACATATCTTATTATAAAGTTAAAAAACAAACGGGGCAAAAACACCCAGCAGGCCGGATAAATGTCCTCAGCGGGCCGCATGTGGCCCGGGGGCCGTAGTTTGAGGACGCCTGATTTAGAAGCTGGGGAATGATATGATGCTATCTGCATTCCAGAAAATTATATTTTATCTAATCCAGAGATGAGCAAACTTTTCCTGTGAGAATCAGGTAACAAATGCTTCCATTTTGCAGGCCTTCTGGTTTTTACTGGTTATTTTTGTTGTTTGCTTGCTGTTCTTAGGTGCCTCCAATGTGCACTCATAGCCCCCTACGCACAGAGAAAGAACACTGCCCGGCCAAGCACCATCCTGACAAATGTTGTTCCCTTTGAGCCCATTGTGGCAGTCACCCTGTCGGTGCATCCTGCTGAGGAGCTGTTTCTTTTTCGATGCCCTTCTGCTTTATCTAGCTTAAAGTTTTTTTTTCCAGGAGTTGGTCTCTTCTGACAACATGTCCAAGGCACGTGAGGCAAAGCCTCGGCCTCCTGGCTTCTAAGGAGCACTCTGGCTGCACTTCTCCCAAGACAGATGGATTTGTCCTTCTGGCAGTCCATGGTATTTTCAAGAGGCTTTGTCAGCACAATCGTTGAAAAGCACTAATTCTTCTTTGGTCCTCCTTATTCAATGTCTAACTTTCACATGCTCAAGAAGCAGTGGGAAATACCAGGGCTTGTATCCGGTGCATCTGAGTCTTCAGAGTGACATTTCTTCTTCGGTACTTGAAAGAGATCTGGTGCAATCGCTTCTGGGCCTTTTGGCTGAGGTCAAGTGTAGAGCTCTGGTGCAGCAGATTTTTCCCAGACAATATGTTGTTTGATTCCTTGCCTGCTACTTTCATGACAATTGACTCTGGATCCAAACAAGACGAAATCCTTGACAACTTCAACTTTCTACTTATCATGATGCCACCTATTTGTGCAGTTGTGAGGATTTTTTGCTTTCTTTTTTAAAAAAATCAAATTTTCATTGTAAATTAGATAGGGGTTTGCATGTCTGCTTTCTTTACATTGATTTGCAATCCACACCGAAGGCTACATCCCTGGTCTTCATCCACAAGTACTTCAAATCTTCTTTGCTTTCAACAAGCAAGGTTGCTCATCTGTAAACCGCAGGTTGTTAATATGCCTTTTCTCCAATCCTGAAGCAGCATTGTTCTTCACAAAGTCCAAGCTTCTCAGGTTATTTGTTCAGCTGACAGAGTGAACGGGCACGGTGAAAGAATACAGCCCTGGCATCCACCTCTCCTGATTGTAAGCCATTCACGATTCCCTGGTTCTGCTCAAATGACCACTTGGTTCACGCGCAGTTCCACATGAGCACAATGAAATGTTGTGGAATTTTCATTCTTCTCAATGCTATCCGTAGCTTGTTATGCTCCACATAATTAAATGCCTTCCACCATCAATAAAACACAAGTAAACATCTTTCTAGCTTGAATATCTGGCAACCCCCCCCCCCCGTCAATGTATCTTGCAATTGTTAATGAATGATCTTCAGCAAAACTTTAGTGATAGGCTAATATTCAAATGCTTACAATGAAGATCTTTTAGTATGACTAATACTCAAATGTATACACTAATAACTAATGCCAAGATAAAATTAAATATTTTACCACCGTCTGTGGTCTAAAATGGACCAAACATGCAATCAAGTAGAATTGATAATTACTGGTGATTGCAATGTGAAAGTTAGATGCAAGAAGGATTGATAGCTGGAAAATATGGCCTTGGTGATAGAAACAATGCTGGAGGTCATGTTAGAATTGTGCGAGACCAATGGTTTATCAATTTCAAGTACCCTCTTTTAAACAATACAAATTATCGCCATGTATATGGACCTTATAAGATGAAAAACACAGGAATCAAATTGACTCTATTTGTAGAAAGGATGATGGAGAAGTTCAATATCACCTGTCAGAACAAAGCCACAAGCCTATTATGGAACAGACCATCATTTGCTTGCTTATATGCGAGTTCAAAATGTTGCTGAAGGCAATCTAAACAAGGCCATGAGAGCTGAAGTATGACCTTGAACATATCACCCCCAGAATTTCAAAACTATCTCAAGAATAAATTTGGCGATAATGCTTGAAGACAATAAGCTCAGGCAATATTCCTGAAGACCAGGTGAGCTTGGGCATGACATCAAAGACGTTGTACAGGAAGAAAGCAAAAGACACTAAAAAGACATTCGTACGAACTAAACTCCATTTTAGATATCACTAGTTTTAACAAGTATGGACTAAACTCCAGAGTCAATCTCCTTAGTTTTTTCCACTAATGCCTGCTTTATGTTCCAAGATCCGCTCTAAGGTGCTGTTATTAGGTGCCATCATAGCAAACCTTTGGACAACAGAACAAAACGTGGTCTGATCCTGCTTGGTCCATTCTCCAAGTTATTGTTATCTTTGACCCTATTGTCGCGGCCACTGCATCAATCTATTTCATCAAGGGCCTTCCTCGTTTTCTCTGCCCCTCCATTTCAGCGAGCATGATGTCCTTCTCTAGGAACTGGACTCTCCTCATATCGTGTCCTGATAAAGTACTTGAGACAAAGTCTCGACATCCTCATTTCCAAATAACACCCTGGCCTTCCTTTTTCCAAAGCAGAGTTTTTGTTCTTCTTGTACTCCAAAGTGCTTTCCATATTTTCCACCAGCGCCAGGATTCAAATGTATAAATTCTTACTCGGCCTTCCTTACTCAATGTTCAACGTTCACACGCATCTGAGGCAATTGAACGTACCCTTCTGCAGGCTGCAGTCCTTGACCTTCATCAGCAAGTGCTTCAAGGTCTCCTTGCTTTCACAAGGTTGTGTCATTTGCATGCCACAGATGAATAAACCTTCCTTCGACCCTTAGACAGCAATCATCTTATAGGCCAAGACTCTCAGAGCATCTGCACAGAATGCAGATTGAATAGGCACGGTGAGAGGATGCCACCCTGATATTCTCTTCAAATTACTGCCTCCTGGTCATGTAAAGGCTTCACACGAGCACAATGAAGTGTTTGGGAATTATGCTTCTCAATGCTATCCATTGTTTGTTAGGATCCACACAGTAGAATGTTTTTCCACAATCAATAAAACACACGGAAACATCTTTTTTGGCATTCTCTAATTTGAGTCAAGATCTGTCTGACGTCGGTGATGTCACTCCCCAGTCCAGGTCCTCTTCTGAATATGGCTTCAATTTCCGCTAGTTTTTGTCAATGTACTGCTGCAACTGTTACTGAATGAGCTTCAGCGAAACGTAACTTGTGTGTGTGATGTTGAAGATGGTGCTCTATGATTTCAGCTTTTGCTGCGTCACCTTTCTTTGGAATGGATACAAATAAGGATTTCTTCTAGTCGGTTGGCCAAGTAGATGTATGGCAAATTTCTTGCTGTCAGCTCATGAGTACTTCCCGTGCTTCCTCACCTTGCTGAATCATTTCATTCAGTATTGAATCAATTCCTAGAGCCGTGTTCTTCACGAATGCATTCAGGGGGCTTTGGGCTTCCCTTAATACCACAGATAGTATTGTGACTACGTGCATTCCTTTCATCTTCTTTGACGCTCAGTGATCCCTAGAATCTTCCATTATTGCAACTCTGGCTTAAGGTTTTTCTATAGTACTTTCTGCTTGAGATATGCTGTGTGTTCTTTGTTGCTATTCTAATTTCAGGTCTTTATACATTTCATTATAATACTTTACTTAGCCCTTTGACATTTCCTGTTCAGCTCTTTTACCTTATCTTTTTTTCGTTCATTTCCTTTAAAAACTCTATAATTAAGAGCAAGTTTCAGCGTCTCTTCTGACGTCTGCTTTGATCTTTTCTTTCTCTCCTAGATCTGTTTAATGACCTTTTGCTTTCTCTGTGTATGATCCTCGTGGTTACCATTAATATTCAGTGTGTCAAACCTGTTCTTAAGATTTTGTGATTCTGGTGGGATATGCTTAAAATTGTATTTTAGCTTTTGTGGATTTGTTTATATTTGCTTCAATTTCAACCTGAACTTACATATGAGCAATTGGAGGCTTGTTCCACAGTTCGATCCTGGCCTTGTTTGGGCTGCTGATATATATGGAGCTTCTCCATTGTCTCTTCCCACAGATGCAGTCAGTTTGATTCCTGTGTACCAGCTGGCCAAGTCCACATATATAGTTGCTATTAATGTTGTTGAAAAAAAGGAAAAATCTTAGATTTATCATAACAGGGCATTTTATTTTATTTTAAAAATCATTTTATTGAACCAATTACAAGGATCCCTGGGGGACGGACAACAGAAGAGTGGGTGAGGGGAGACGTCGGACAGGGCAAGATATGACAAAATAATAATTTATAAATTATCAAGGGTTTAAGAGGGAGGAGGGAGCTGGGAGGGAAGGGAAAAATGAGGACCTGATGCCAGGGGCTTAGGTGGAGAGCAAAGGTTTTGAGAATGATGAGGGCAATGAATGTACAAATGTGCTTTACACAATTGACGTCTGTATGGATTGTGATAAGAGTTGTATGAGCCCCTAAAAATGATTAAAAAAATAAATACATGCATACATAAAATTAAAAAATTCATTTTATTGGGGACTCTTACAGCTCTTATAATATTCCATACCTCAATTGTATCAAACATATTTGTACATATGTTGCCATCATTTCCAAAACATTTTTTTAAACATATTATTAGGGGCTCATACAACTCTTATCACAATCCATGCATATACATACATCAATTATATAAAGCACACCTGTACATTCTTTGCCCTAATCATTTTCTTTATTCTTCCCCTTTTTTTACATTTTATTAGGGGCTCATACAACTGTAAAAACATTTTTTACTTGATATCATTTTTAAAATTTTTATCTATTTATTTATTTATCTATCTATTTATTTTAATCTTTTTATTGGGGCTCATACAACTCTTATTACAATCCATATATACATCAATTGAGCAAAGCACCCTTATACATTCGTTGCACTCGTCATTCTCAAAATTCGCCTTCCACTTGGGTTCCTGGAATCATCTCGGTTTTCTTTTTTCCCCCTCCCCCTCCCTCCCTGATATCATTTTCTACTGGGTATCAGCTCCCCTTTTTTCCCTTCCCTCCCACTAACAGGGCATTTTAGATGATTATTTTAAGTGGAAGAGTAGATTAATCTACTGTAATTCATTTAAAAATAAATTGAAAATTAAGATTTTAACCAAGAACCACCTAGTTTATATATAGTGATTTAGAGAGAAACTGGTTGAAGAAATCTGTTTTTCTTAATTCCTATTAATATGTTGGAAGACCTGGGAAATATTGATCCATTTAGTCTATTTCTGAGACCCATAAATTGACACACATGTCCAGATCCCAAAGGGAGCTGTTGGCAAAAACAAAAATAAAATGGAGGGACACTACCTTTCTCTCTAGTGTTCTTCCCATAGTCCTACTCAGTTTTAGGTTTTTAGACATTGCCTGGACATGGTTGAGAGAGGATTCATGAGTGCCAGGGGCTGAAAAAAAATTCAGATCTCATGTAACCAAGTTTTGATGCCAAGTTTGGGGTTTCCACGCATGTTCTTACACCCAACACAGAAGACTGTCCTTCTCTTTCTCTATTCCAGGGAAGAACATGAATCGAATGACTGGTCAAAATAAACAGGTACAAAGTGTTTCTGATACCAACTCTCATTGCTGCCTCCACCCCATCAGCCTCCACCCACAGACCAGGTACCTGTACTTTGTACAGTTCTTCCCAAAGTCAAGTTATTTTAAAATTTAATTATGTTTGAGCATGAGGGTGTAGCAGAAGGGCACCCACAGTTAATCAGTAACAGAGTACATTAGATAAACCAAGTTTTCCCAGTTGGGCTGGGCACTATTAGGTCCTCAAAAAAACCAAAAAAGAAACTAGTTGCCACCTATTGATTCTGGCTTAGCATGAGTCTACAGGACAGAACAGAACTTCCCTAGAGGGTTTCCAAGACTGTAGTGTTTATGGAAGCGAAAGCTACGTGTTTCTTCCAGGTTTGAACCACTAATTGATGGGTTACCAGCTTAATGTTCACCAGACTGCACTTTCAGGGCTACTTATCTGGCCCTCAATTCTCCCTGAAATGCCCTCTGAAATGTGAGTCCTCACAATTCTATTTTTTTTTAAGGAGTTTATGTGAAAGTGGTATTTCTCTATTAAAGATTCAAATGTTTTAATTTATAAATTAGGGTAATTTAAACTTTAAAAATTAAGGGTCAGTGTTACAGCTCTTTTAGAATTTGTCTAGCAGGTTTTCTGTTTTTTTCCGGAAAACCCCCAGAAAAAAAAAAATGAAGGGTCAACTCTGTGACTTCCCCAAACTCCAAACGGGCTGCCATCTCATCAGTGCTGACTCTTAGTGACCCCTGTGGATTTCCAAACGGTAACTGTTTTTCTCCACGGAGCTGCTGGTGGTTTCGAACTGCCACCCGTGCTGATTGCAGCCCCGCACCACTCCACTGGTGTCACTTACATATCTTGTAACAGCGAAATTGTGACTTGGGAATGACCAGGCAGCCTTCTTGGAGAACTTGAAAGTCAAAACTAGCATTCTAGAAGCTCTGGGCCGCTGAATGCTAGCTGAGCATAGCTTTTATATTTTATCACAGAAGCTAGAAAGGTCACAGAAGCCGAATAAACAGGGATTTCTAGGCAGACAGGGTCATTAGCAAAGGAAGGAGCTGTCCTGGGATGGGAGGAAGTACAAGGGGTGAGGCAGTGTTTTTGGGTTTCTTGTGCAATAGTTAAAAT
This sequence comes from Tenrec ecaudatus, assembly GCF_050624435.1. Taxonomy (NCBI): domain Eukaryota; kingdom Metazoa; phylum Chordata; class Mammalia; order Afrosoricida; family Tenrecidae; genus Tenrec; species Tenrec ecaudatus. Next base: position 81,424,496 of record NC_134545.1, read on the forward strand.
TCTTTTTGTTGGCAATAGTTAAAATTCTTTATTAGAATTTTCATTACAATCTAAAATAAACAATTATTTAATTTATTGGCACAAAGTTGTTCAAAATGTTTTTTAAGATAGGAAAATAACAATAATTTATTATTTATCAAAGGTTCACGGGGTGGGGGAGGGGAAAGGGGAGCTGATAGCAAGGGCTCAATACACACACACAATAGAGTATACAAATATATACTTGCTCCACAGATACATAATACATATATCATACTTGCTTTAATGATGGGAAATTAATCTTTTCCAGAAAAAATTATAATATTTTATAATTTCTGTGTAGGAAAGTATATGATTCTGCAGGAGCATGGCTTACCTAGAGAGGGTGATTGATTTCAGGCTCCTCTGCTTCCTTAGTTAGCTGCCCCTATGGAGGAGCAATGTATTCACCCTAGAGCGCCACACATGCAACTCAGATTGTTTGCTGTGGATACACTTAGAACATTTCTCTCTAGATTGACTTGTGATGTAAGGTGGCCTTAAATATCTCTGAATCTTGGTCTTGTTGTTGGAGATAAATGAAAAATTAGACATAATGTTTATATTAAGTATTCTTGTTCAAAGTGTTGGTTCTTCCAAATGAAACAGAGCTTCTTATAACAAAGTTTTATAACTTGTTTGATATCAGGTAACAGGAAGAGTTCATTTATATTATTGAACTATGATGTTTAAGTGTAATGTTTCTACCGCCAATTATAATGTAGACATTAGAGATTTGTTTTTTGTTTGTTTTAATTGTTTTATTAGGGACTCATATAACTCTTATCACAATCCATACATATATCAATTGTATAAAGCACATCTGTACATTCATTGCCCTCATCATTCTCAAAGCATTTGCTCTCCACTTAAGCCCCTGGCATCAGGTCCTAATTTTTTTCCCCTCCCTCCCCGCTCCTCCCTCCCTCATGAGCCCTTGATAATTTATAAATTATTGTTTTGTCATATCTTGCCCTGTTAGATGTCTCCCTTCACCCATTTTTCTGTTGGCGGTCCCCCAGGGAGGAGGTCACATGTAGATCCTTGTAATTGGTTCCCCCTTTCCAACCTACCCTCCGTCTACATTCCCAGTATTGCCACTCTCACCACTGGTCCTGAGGGGGTTATCTGTCCTGGATTTCCTGTGTTTCCAGTTCCTATCTGTACCAGTATATATCCTCTGGTCTAGCCAGATTTGCAAGGTAGAATTGGGGTCATGATAATAGCGGGGTGGGGTGGGGTAGGGAGCATTTAGGAACTAGAGGAAAGTTGTACTTTTCTTTTTTAAACATTTTATTAGGGACTCATACAACTCTTATCACAATCCATACATACATCAATTGTATAAAGCACATCTGTACATTCTTTGCCCTCATCATTTTCAAAGCATTTGCTCTCCACTTAAGCCCTTTGCATCAGGTCCTCTTTTTTCCCCCCTCCCTCCCCGCTCCTCCCTCCCTCATGAGCCCTTGGTAATTTATAAATGATTAATTTGTCATATCTTGCCCTGTCTGAGGGGAGAGTTGTATTTTTCATCGTTGTTACATGGCACCCTATCTGTCTCATCTCCAAAATGTTTTTATTATCTTTTTAATATCTGTTGTACACATCATGAGCTTCTCGTTCTCATTCTTGATAGTAATAATGTGTGCTTAATTATTTTAAAAACTAGATCAGTCTAATTATGGATTTGTTTTTTACTTTTTAAAAATTAATCATTTTACTGGGGGCTCTTACAAATCTTATAACAATCCATTATTAATATTAAGCATAGGGGCCCACGAGGGTTGGAGGGGAGTGAAAAAATGAGGAGCTGATCCCAAGGGCTCAACGGAAAGTAAATGTCTAGCAAAGAACCATGGAATATATGCATGAATATGTCGGATACAATTGATGAATGGTTTGTAACAAGAGTTGTAAGAGCCCCCAATCAAATATTAATTTTTTTTCCTAAAGAAAAGTAAATAACATTTCCAAAACAATTTCTTTCTACTTGAGCCCTTGGTATCAGCTCCTCTTTTTTTCCCCCTCCCTCCCCTCCTCTCCCACCCTTGTGAATCCTTGATCAATTATATATTATTATTGTTATTTCATTACTTTTTAAAAAAAGAAGCAACTCTTGACCGAATTGAGTTTTTTCTAGTGCTTGCCCATTTTCTGTTTTATTAATTTCTAATTTTAAAAACTTTTTATTGTGAATTAGGTGTGGGTTTACAGAGCAGGTCATCAATTTACATTCAGCAATTCGTACACATTCTGATTCAAGCCATCCATTGCAATCCCTCAATGTGTTATTGCTTAGTCTACTTCCCCTTAATGCTTCCTCTTTCCATTCCCCCTTCTTTCCTAACTCTGAACTTTGGCCTTGGATATACGCTGCCCTTTTCACTTTAAATGGTTGATTATTATTCTGATGCGGAAGCGAGTTTAATTCCAGACTTGATAGGCAAGAGCCATAGCCTAGGGTCCCACCAATCTCAATCTGACCAGTAAGCTTTGGCTTTTATGATTTTTTCCCCACATTTTCTTCCACTCTGTCCTGGACCTTCAATGTGACCCTTTTCAGAGTAGTCGGTAGTGGTAGCCAGCACCCATTAGTTCTCCTTGGCCTCAGAGTTGGGAAGACTGGTATTTGCGTGGCACTTTATCCCATCGGCTCCTTCTTTCCTAGCCCGCTGGAGCTTGCTCTGTCTAAAGGTTGCCCTGGTGATTGGAGACGGTTGATTCCCCTAAGGAAGGGTGAGTTCAGCTCCAGACCTGAAGGGGAAGGACCACACTCTTAGGGTTTCCCCAGTTCCTGGTTGACTCGGAAACCTGAGCTCTCTGAATTCTTTCCCACATTTTCTCCCACTAGGTCTAACTGAGACCTTCTAATGCAGTGGTCCTCCACCTTCCTCATGCCGCGACCCTTTAATACAGTTCCCCAACCATAAAATCATTCTCATTGCTACCTCATAACTGTCGTTTTGCTACTGTTATGATTCATGATGTCAATATCTGATATACAGGATATATTTTCATTGTTACAAATGTAACATAATTAAAGCACAGTGATTAATCACAAGAACAATATGTAATTATATATTGTGAAATATTTATTTCTAATGACAAATCAATGAAATTTTGTCTTGAAGCATGATGTAGCCTGGGTAACAGTCTTCACGCCGGGTACTCATATGTGGACGTATCTGCATGTGGGCGGACCCGCCTGGAGACAGATAGAGGAGCAGTGTCTTGGTTCCTAAGACCATTAGAAATATGTGTTTTCTGATGGTCTTAGGCGACCCCTGTGAAAAGGTCCTTTGACCCCCCCAAGGGGGTCACGACCCACAGGTTGAGAACCACTGTTCTAATGTGATCCTTCTTGGAGCAATTGATAACTAGCTGAGCACCATGTAGTTCTGGTCTCAGGGTTGTGGTCCATTAACCCATCAAGTGTTTCCATGTATCCCTCAATTTTCATCATTCTTCTGGGGACAAAGAGAGACCAGTAGTGGTTGGATCTTAGGGGTTACTTACTTGATATTAACCTCTCAGTTGCTACTCCCCAAATTAAGATATAGAACCCTGTCTTTGTTAAGTATGTTATGCCAATTGGAATTGGTGTCCCTGGGGACTATGGTCCTGATCGTCCTTGGTCTAGCTACTTCTGGACAGAACTTGGAATACCTTCTAGACGTCCACGGGTCCCAGGTGTCAGCGTTCTCACAGCTCACCAGTAGGTGTTCGCTACCAACCTGCGTGGGTAATTCCCTTTGTACGCGTCACCGAGGCTTTAGAACTGGTTCATTCCCTTGCTGAGAATTTGTATTTTCACTCTCGGTATATTGAATCAGAACTTAGAACTTAACAAGATTCCATCATTCTGTTTTGTTTGTTTGTTTCCTTTTAATTCTTTAAAAATAATTTTATTGGAGGGTGGGGGGGCTCATGCAACTCTTATTGCAAACCATACATACATCCATTGTGTGTCAATCACATTTGTACATTCGTTGCCCTCATCATTCTCAAAACATTTGCTCTCCACTGAAGCCCTTGGCATCAGCTCTTCATTTTCCCCCCTCCCTCCCTACTCCCTCTTCCCTCAGGAACCCTTGATAATTTATAAATTATTATTTTGCCATATCTTACACTGTTCGACATCTCCCTTCACCTACTTTTCTGTTCTTCATCCCCCAGGGAGGAGGTTATATGTAGAACCCTGTAATTGGTTCCCCCTTTCCTCACCACCCTCCCTCCACGAAGTTTCTTCTTATAGATGACACACACTAAGTTCTACATAGAGAAAGCAACATGGATCTTATTACTTATCTTCAGGCATTTGCAATCACAGATGGGGTTTTATGAATATTTCAATTCTTTATAACTTAATAAACTGCCATTATTCTTCAAAATAGAGCAATGACAGTGAATGTGGACTTAAAAAAGAAAAAAATCACTTGATTAATATTTTAATAAAGATCCTGAAATTTTTGGACATTGTTCAATGAAGAGAACAGAATTACATAATTCTGAATAAATATATGCAAGGGGGTAACCCTCCCCAAAACGGATGTTTTCCCCAAAGGTATATATTTACATTTTTTTACAAAACAACCTTATCACCTTCAAAGTTCTTTCCATTACACTCAATACATTTGTCAAACCTGCAATTCCATTCTCAGAAACGTTTTTCCAGCTCATCTGTGTGGATGACTGACAGCACCTCCCTCATTTTTTTTCTTCACCTCTTCTATGTCCTCAAATCGCTGTCCTTTTACATCTCTATTTACAGAAACAAATAGAAATCTCACAGAGCGACGTCAGGTAGATAATGTGTGGGGGGGGAAAGCATGCTGGGTTTTTTGCCAAAAACTGGCATGCTGAGATGGCTGTGTGAGCAAGTGCATTGTCGTGGTGGCAAAACCAGTCTGCCACAATTCAGGCCTTTTTTTTTCGCCCACTGTTATGCAATCTTTTCAGAACCTCTAAATAGAAAGCTTGATTAACAGTCTGACCTGGTGGAATGCACTCCAAGTGCACTATGAGCTGACAGTTTCATCTGTTAGGGAAGTTGACTGATGTCCAGAATGAGGTTTGTCAATCGACATTTCATTTTTTTTTGAACGAGAAAATCATTGTACACTTGATTTTTTCCCCATAGCACTGTCTTTGTAAGCTGTGTTCAACATCACAACAGTTGCCACGGCATTTTTCCTGAGCAGGAAACAAAATTTTATAGTCACACACTGTTCTCTTAATTTCTGTCACATAAAAGAGAGTTAAGCAAAACTGCTTTTAGGAAAAAATTCACTGTGACTAGAGAACCTTCCTAGGAGAGGTCACTGGGTGCACTAACTGAGAGCGAGTTGCTAGGTGCTCTCCTAACAGGAAAAATGCATACTATGAAAGCTCTGCTCTGCCCAGCGCAATTCCATTTATTTTGGGGGGGTTGGTACCCTGTCGTATGTGCGTTTATTTAGTTTTCTGTCCATCGTACTTTAGCAGTTCTGGTAGCATAGTGGTTGTATGTTGGGCTGCTACCTGCAAGGTCAGTAGAAAACACCAGCCACTCTGCAGGGAAAGATAGGGCTTTCTACTCCTGTAAGAGTTACAGTATTGGAAATTCGCAGGGGCAGTTCTGCCCTGTTGTATAGTGCGCTATTGTTAGGTAGCTAGGATAGGGATCGAGGGGGTCGTCTCTCCCTATGCCTGCACAAGGCCCCTATAGGAGGTTGGGAAGAGAATCTCTCTCTCTCTCTCCCCTCAGGTCACCACGTGTGGGCAAGCATTCTCACAAGGTGTTCAGTTGTGGGCACCAGCGTGGTTTTCCGAGAAACCTAGCACGATGAGTCAACATTGACTCAATGACAGTGAGTTTCAGGTTTTGAGTCCATACTTTAAGATCCTGCTGTCACTGTACTCAAAGAACCTACCCCAAAGATTGATTGTTCAAACCGACCAACTGCTCCAGCAATAAGGTGTGGCAGTCTGCTTCTTCTACACGTTCCAGCTTTGGAAATGCTATGAAGCAGTTCTGCTCTGTCCCATAGGGTCCAAATGAATTGCAATCCACTCGAAGGGAGGGAGTTTTTTGTGTATCATATTTTGTATATCTTATATGGGTATTACATGTACTCTGTAATAATTGTGGTTGAGTTTATGTTTTGGGTTGAATGGTAAATATTTTAAGTATCGGAGATCCCTTGCACTCACATTCAGATTTCCATGATTTTTCCCAAGTGGACTAGTCTCTTTGTTCTTTTGATGAGCTCTTCCATTTTAAGGTGATGAGATGCTTAAGGGCCCACTTCAGATGCTGGCACCGCTAAGAACATGGTCTCTCCCTTCATCTAAACCCAACATGGAGTCTTTGGACTCCTGTCTACTCTCTTGGCTCCCTGTAGCTTGGCTGCAGCAGGCCTCTGGAGTCAGCCTCACACTGCAGCGGTCCACATGTGGCTCTGGCTTCTCCAGGAGCACTAGAGGGTGAATTTAGTTTACTGATCGTCCACCAGGAGGCATCCTCAAGTGAGGTTAAATGCATTTTATTTTTAGACAACCTACACGACATGCTTGTTGTTTTTTATTTTATTTTATAAGATAATTCTTTATTCTTTATCATCTCAGTCAGAAATACTCATTCTTTCTCAGGGTTGGTCCATCTGCCTCTGTTTGGGGAGTTCTTAAATACACCAAAATTGTGAGCACTGGTATTTAAAAGCACATTGAAATTGTTGAATGGTGAGCAAGACGGGAATTGCCAACAACAGGACAAAGGCTCTGGAAGCTTGGTTTTGTTTTTCCTTTAAAAAAAATGCCTCCGCGCCAAAGAAATCAAGGTCAAAGTAAATGAAGAGTTCTTAATGACATCACGTCTGTTTGTCTCAGTCCTGGTGTCGCGTGGATGAACAGCGGCCTGTTAGGATGAGAGGCAATGGTCATGAGTTGCCCACCGTGTCAACATTTCTCCATCCCTAAGCCATCCTTAAAGAAGATCATATCCGGGGTCACACCGTCTTCATGGTCGGTCACACCATCTTCACGGTAGTCCAGCAGAGCAACCATGCCATCGGGATTCATGTTCTCACCAATAAAGAACTGGTAGCTTTTGAAATTTGCAAGGATTTTCTTGATTTGTTCTGCAGCCCCCGTCATAAAAGGCTTTTCTCTTTCTCGTTTCTGCTCTTCAAGTTTGCCTTTGATTGATTGCATGTAGTCTTTGATGTACTTCTTGTAGGCTTGTTTTGTGAAGCTGGTTTCCTGCAAGTGATGGTTCATGACCATGTCAACACCAGTGACCACGGTGCTTTCTGCTGCATCACCATCGGGGCCTTCAGCTGAGGCGTTACCCCCAATGAGGGAGTCATCGATGGCACCTTCGGTCCTACGGACCATCTTCCCCACCATTTCCAGACACAGGCCCTCTGCAATCTCCCGGATCTTGTAGGTGTTGGGGAATAGCTCAGCATGGCTGATGAGGTCCCGGTAGATGATCATGAGGGTGGCTAGAGGGAGACAGTGGCAGTGCTGGCTTAGCAGGAGCCCAGAGCTCTGAGCGAGTGGGGTGCTGCCGGAGCGGTGCTCGTGGGGAGGGGGGAGCAGGCAGAAAGGGCCAGATTTCCATTACTGTAAGACTAGCCATTGCTCACACTGTATGTTCAGTGAAGGGTGAGTGGTTCAGGTCATTAGAGTAATTTAGTGCCATACCTCAAATGGTTTATTTGTAATCTGAGAGACAAGAGGGCTCAGGAGCATGTTGTATCAGCACTTTAAATAACCTGGCCACTCATACGCGTCTCTTCTGTTCACAATGTTTCACCCGCCATTACAAGTCAGAGTCCCACCCAACTGAAGAGGGCCAGGGAAGTGCAATGCTGTCAAGTCCACACACGGAGAGGACACAGGTGAACAATACGTTGTGCCCTCATGTCCACCAATAATATTCTTCCAGAATGTACTTACCAGTGTCTAGATGAAAATCTTTCGATGGAGTTCTGCCCTTTGGGGCACATTGTGAGCATCCAGCAAAAGGCTTCTCTGCACTGGTGCTTTAACACTTGCTAACGGGACACAAAATGCGTCTTTTACAATTCCTTTGTTTTGCATCTTATTTTGCTATATTTTGTAGCTTTTGACTGTTATTTTGGGCTCTACTTGTGGTGTTATTGGTCTCGGTGGCACTAGCCCAGAGGTGGCCCTGGTGTGTGATGGTTTATGCACTGGACTGCTAATTCCAACGTCAGCAGTTTGACTCTATCGGCTACTCCTTGGGAGAAAGATGAGGCTTTCTGCTCCCTTGAAGATTTATCACCTCAGAAACCCAGAGAGTCAGGCAGGCCTACTCTTTCGTATGTGCTTGCTATGAGTCAGGATAGACTCAATCATAGTTTGGAGAGGTTTTTTGTTTTATGTTTTTGGAGGTGTTTTTATTTTAAGCAACGAAACAGGCATATATTTCCTTCATATGATGCTATGTTATCTTCTTTTTTTTAAAAAACAGTTTTATTGGCACTTCATCCACACATCATGCAATTCAGTAACTTAATTACATCATGACAAATTGTACAATCATTTTGGCAATCAATTTTGAACATTTTCTTCTTCCTTCTACTTGTTAGTGTAATTATTTTTAATAATGGCAGAAATATGCACAACAAAATCTCCAATTCACCAGTAACTTCTACATGTCTATTCAGTGTCACTGATTAGACTCTTCCTGTTGTGCAACCATTAGTGATATGCATTTCCAAATTAGTCCACTGCCCTTAACATAAAAATACCCCTGAGCAGAAACTCTTCCTCCTTCACCCATGGTAACCATTGTTAACTTTGGTTTCTTTCTCTTTTTTTAAGTGATTTTCTTGATATAAAATTCACATATCACACACTTCCATAGTCAGGTCGCTTTAGAAAGAGTTGTAGATCCATCATCACAATCAGCTCAGGTGCTCCCTCTCCCCTTTATCTTCTGATCTCATCTACCGCCCTGCCACAGACTCCAGGCCAGTTCACGGCGACCATACAGGTGCGTGGCAAGTCCTGTCTTTCCTTGGGCTGGAGGTTTTAAACTGCTGACCTTATGGCACCGGGCCCCTCCAGGAGCAGGGAAAAGATGGGACTTTCTGCTTCCATAAAGAATTACAGTCTAGGAAACCAGAGGCAGTGCTACCCTGCTCTATAGGGTTGCTATGGAACAGAATTGCCTTGATGGCAGTGAGGCAGATGAGATAAAAAGAAGACAGCAGCATTATCTGCAGAAAATGGATGCCCAAATGTGTAGCCACTCCACCACCAGGGTTCCTTATTAGGAAACTTTTAATGCCTTGAAGTTTGAAAATGTCACAGGATAACATGGAAAAGAAAGATCAAAGAATATGTCAAATATATCAAATTAAAATGTATCATTCATTCAAAGTTGAGTCTACTTATTTTACTTTATATACCATTATATATATGATTTGCAATTCTATTCACATTCGGACATTTCATTTAAATACGAGGATAAAAGTATTTATTTGAATCTTTAAGGCCTATTATAATCAGGAATCCTAATGTCTTGGATAAATGGATAGGCTAATGAAGCTGTCAGGGCTCCCTTTGACTTGGATTCACAATCGGTGCCCATGAAGTGGCAGTCAATAAATCAAACGATATAATACATGGGGTAAATCCACTGCAAAAGATCTTTAAAAGTGTTAAGAAGCAAAGATTTCACGTTGAGGACTAAGGTGCACCTGATTTATTTTCAACTCTCTCAATATGCTTTGGAAAGGTGGACAATGAATAAGGGAAATCAGACAAGAATCGATACATTTAAATTGTGATGTTGGGAAGCATATTGGTTATACCATGTATTGGCAGAAGCATAAACACAATCTCCCTGGACAAAGTACAGCCAGGATGCTCCTTAGAAGGGACGATAGTGAGACCCCGTCTTATGCTTTAGACATCTTATCAGAAGGGACCAGTCTATGGAGGAGGGCATGATACTTGAAACAGGAGAAGTCAGGGGAAAACAGAAAGATCCTTAATAAGATGAACTGATACAACGGCTGCAACAATCGGCTCAGACATGTGAGACGGCACCGGATTCTTTCACCTAGGATTATTGAGCCAGAATACACTCAGGGGCTTGTGACAGCAATTACAGTGACTTAGACAACTCAAGTGATAGCTAGTCCAACCTTCTCCTTTGAGAGAAGCAAAAAATAAATCCCAGAGAAGTTCAGTGATTAGTCAAAGGCTATAAAGCAAACAGACAACTAAAGGAGGCGATGTAAACAAATCCCAGTAAAATGATGTTTACGGTCCTCAACTTTCTGAAAGTGTGAGAGCTCAAAGAACCGTCCGATAGAGATGAGCAGAATTAATAGTGTCGGGGAGTTTGGAAGAGCAATTGTGCAGCAACATCATTATTTGTTTGGACAGCCTGAAGCTCAGTGGAGTCATTAGCACTACGTCTAGGAGCGTGTCTATCAAGAAGAATCTGACTGAGGCAAAAAAGGTTATCAGACATATGTATCAAGTAATTTTCAAGAATGATTGTAAGGGGAATTTTTTTTTTGCTATGGTGACATCGAGTGTAAAAAAACTTGCAGAGATTATGTTTTCTTTTATAAAGTACATAAATATGTAGAAAAGAGTGAGATGTCACTCATCACTAGAGTGTACTTAATCTCTTTCATTTTGAATATGAAATGCCAATCATTCCATCAATAATGAGCCGTGCTTCAGCTTATGCTGTTGGTCTTCTGCGTTTCAAGTCTTTCACACGTTTACTTTGGACTTCGTTATTTCTGCGGTGGAATTGATTTGAAAAGGAATTGTTTTTAGATCAATAAAGCAAATTAGATCTAATGTGAGAAGCAAATTAAATCACACAAAAAATTTTTTTTTAATTATAAACCAGTGCCTCAGGTAACGTAAGAATCATAGTCTATGTCATTATGCATGACATTGAGCATAACATAGCTTGGTGACAGGGGAGTGTTTGAACTTTTGAAGAAACATCCCAATGAGCTTTAACAAATAAAAGATATCACCAAGAATTATCTTATAAAAGAATGTTGCTTGGTTAATATAATTACTGAATGTATTATAGTGCTTCTATCATCTTCTAAAGATAAGTATGTAGTTACTCAATCTTTAAGTTTATTATTCTCTGAAGATACAAATATTTCAATGAAGTGATATAAAGCATTAAGGATTTACTGGTCAAGCATTAGAATGTCAATAATATAGGGCTTCATTTGTATACAAGAAGAAAATCACTTCCACTGAGTCTATGCCAACTCATAGTGACCCTGTGAAACAGAGTAGAATGCCCTTGTGGGTTTCTGAGGCTGTAAGTGTTTACAGGAGCAGACACCAGCTTCTTTCTCCCTCCGAGGAACTGCTGCTGGGTTTAAACCACTGACCTGCGGCTAGCAGCCCAGCTTGTACTTCATAATTCCACCAGGGCTCCCTAATTTGTACAGATTAAATAAAATGGGAATTGCTCAGTATCTTTTAATAATGTACTGAGGCAAGGTAGCATTGCCCTTGATTTGAGAGGTATTACAGTAAAAGAGGAAAAAACTCCAAGTTACCAGAATGTCCCGAATTCAAATTGTTTAACTTACCTGTTATGTGACGTTGAATAAGGGACTTAAACTTTATTTTCCCTACCTCTAGAATGAGATTTAAAAAATACTGTTTACCTTGTAGAATTGTTTTAAGCATGAAATGTATTAAGTGGAATAAAACAACTTAAAGTACCTAGCTCATCATTAACTTAGAGCTTTTACTCAATAAATAGCTCCTATCATTATTCACCCACCAATTGTCTTTCCGTTTGTCCTACTGTAGTTGCTCGTGTGATCCTGGAAGCTCTGTCACTGGTATTTCAAATACCAGCAGGGTCACCCACAGTGAACAGGTTTCAGCAGGACTTCCAGATGAAGAACAGACTACGAAGAAGGAAAAGGCTGTCCACTTCTGATAAAGTAGCCACTGAAAAGCTGATGAACAGCATTGAAACAGTGTGAGATCCTGAAGGACTAATAAATAGAAGCAGAATTTTGTCGGGGACAGTGCCAGATGAGCCCCCAGGTCAGACGGCTCCCAGCATGTGACCGAGGATGAGCTGCCTTCTCAAAGTAGAGATGAGTTTAATGCTGGGAATGGAATAAAGCCTACGGGAAGAAAGCCTTTGTGACCCTCATTCGCTGATAGGGCACACTTCAAAATGTAAAGAAACATCTGCAAAAATCTACTAAGAATCAGAACTTGGAATGTATGAACTATGTAGGAAGTTTGGAAGTAATAAAAAGAAATATTAATATAATGTATAATATTAATATGCAATATTAAGATTTGAGGCATTGGTGGGGAACCAGCCTCCACTACTAAATGGGTCCAAGGGGGTATTGTGTAATTGAAGGGTAAATTAAAAAAAACACAGACAAAATGCAAGTGTTTGCCTCTCCCACGGTGACTGGAACCAGAGTGAGGGGCGAATATATTCTCTCACAGGCTTATATAATCTCGGGTATGCAGGCCACGCCACACACATGTAACAGGAAGGGGGTGTACTGGAGAGGCATACACATAACAGGAGGTGGACGAGCTAGGGGTATACATGTAATAGGAAGGGGAGGTACCAAAGGCATACATGCAACAGGAAAAGAGATGATGGAAAAGTTCAATATCAGCAGCTAAAACAAGACCAGGGGCTGGCTGTGGAACAGACCACCAATTACTCATATGTATGTACAGGTGGAAGATGAAGAAAACTGAAACAAGTCCATGAAGCCAAAATATGACTTTGTGAGTCTATCTCTCCTGAAGTTTGAGAATATCTTAAGAACAGATATGCTGCGTCGACACTAAAGACATAAGACCTAATGAGCTGTAGGATGACATTAAGAGCATTATTCATGAAGAAAGAAAGGGTCATTAACAAGATAGGAAGGAAAGGAAATATCAAAGTGGATGTCAGAATCGACTCTGAAGCTTGCTATTAGTCATAGAGTAGGTAAGGCACAGGGAAGAAATGGTGAAGTCAAAGAGCTGAACAGAAAACTTCAAAGGGAAGCTTGAGAAGATAAAGTAAAATATTAAAATGAAATGTTCAAAGTCGTACAGTTAGAAAATGAGAAAGGAAGAGCACACTTGGCATATCTTAAATGGAAAGAACTCAAGAAAAAAAAAAAACAAGCTTTGAGTTACAATACTGAAAGATTCTATAGGCAAAAGTTTGAATGACATATAGCATCAAAAGAAAATGGAAAGAATAAACAGAGTCACTGTACCAAAAAGAACAAGTCCATATTCAACTATTTCAGGAGATAGTATATACGCAAGAACCAAGGGTACGGAAGGAAGAAGTTCAAGCCGCACTGAAAGCATCAGCCAAAAGCAAGGCCCCAGGACTTGATGGAGTACCAATTGAGATGTTTTAACAAGCTGACGAAGAATGGAAATCACTCACTCTTCTATACCAAGAAATTAAGAAGACAACTACTTGGTCAAATGACCGGAATCCATTCTTGAACTTATTCCAAAGATAGATGACTCAACTGAATGCTCAAACTATAGAACAATATCACTGATATCACATGCAAGTAAAATTTTGCTGACAATCATCCAACAACAGTTGCAGCAGTACATTGACAGTTAGCTAGCAGAAGTTCAGGACAGATTCAGAAGAGGACATGGAACAAAGGATATCATTGCTGTTGTCAGATGGATCTTGGCTGAGAGCAGAATACAAGACAGCTGTTTACTTGTGTTTCATTGTGCAAAGGCTCATAACAAATCATGAGTAGCCTTGAGAAGAATGGAAATTCCAGAACACTTCTTTGTGCTCATGCAGAACTTGTGCATGGATCAAGAGGCAGTTGTGCAAACCAAGCAAGGGTTTAAAATCAAGAAAGCTGTGTGTCAGGGTTGTATCCTCTCACCATAATCATTCAGTCTGTCTGCTGAGCAGATCATCAGAGGAGCTGGTTGATATGAAGACTGTGGCATCAGGATTAGAGGAAGGCTTATTAACAACCTGCAGTATGCAGATGAAATGACCTTGTTTGCTGAGGACGACTTGAAACAATTGCTGATGAAGATCAAGGATAGTAGCCTTCAGTATGGATTAAAATTCACTATGAAGAAAACTAAAATTCTCACAACTGTACTAATAGGTAGCATCATAATACATGGAGAAAAGATTGAAGTTGTCAAGGATTTTGTCTTGCTTGGATCTACAATCAATGCTCATGGAAGCAGTGGTCAAGAGATCAAACTACATGTTGCATTGGGTAAATCTGCTGTACAACCTCTTCAGGAATGTTACTTTGAGGACTAAGATGAGCCTGACCCAAGCCATGGTATTTTCAAGTGTCTTAAATGTATGTGAAAGTTGAATGTTGACTAAAGAAGATTGGAGAATAATCAATACACTTGAATTATGGTGCTGGAGAGAATACTGAAAGTACCATGGACTGCTAAAAGAATCAACAAATCTCTCTTGCAAGACTTATAGCCAGATTGTTTCCTAGCAAAGATGGTGTGTCAATTTGAGAGGATTAAGAGTGAAGGGATGGAGTCTAGCCTGTCAATCAGTTCATAGTCAATGAGGCCTCTGTGTGGGCATAGCTTTCTCCTGAGGATTCTGGGAACTCCTGTATTCCTCCTTGGAGGCAGGAAACACACTTTCTCTCAGCTCAGTCCCTGTGAGACATTCTTGTTGACAAGCCACATTGAGACAGGCTGATGGCAGCCAGAGCCTCAGAGTTGGAGAAGCCATGTAGAGACCAGCGCCGAGATGCTTACAACACCACTAGATTCACAACGCCACTGCATCCACAAGACTTCCCAGCCCCGACCTGTGATCTTCCTACATTCGGCATCATTGTATATGTTTTGTGATTCTGAAGAGGACTTTCTAGATAACTATTGGACATATGGGTTAATATTGGACTTATGGACTTGATCTGGACTGGGCTGGGATGTTTTCTTAATGTACAATTACTTTCTGATATAAAACTCTTATACCCATATGAGTGTCTATGAATTTTTTTCTCTAGTCACTCCAGACCAACACAGATGGTGAGCCTTCATCTAGTGTCCTTGGGCACACTACCAGAGAGACCAACCTGTGGAGAATGACGTGCCTGGTAAAGCAGAGGCGAAGTGAAAAAGAGGCAGGCCCTCAAGGAGATGGACTGACTCTGCGGCTGCATCAATGGGCTCAAAGCTAAGAACAATTGTGGGGATGGTGCACGATAGGCAGTGTTTGCTTCTGTTGTTAATAGGGTTGATGTAAGTCAGAACCCACTCAAAGGCACCTAACAAAACGAAGCCATTTCCCCGCCACCTGTCAGATTGTCCTACTGTGGTGGAGGGCAAACCGCGGGGAGGCCATGTCTGACCTCCTCCAGCTACACAAGGGAGCAGGAGAATCCAGTTCCACACAAATCCATGGCCAACTGCCACAAGGCAGAGGTCAGACATGTTTCCACCCTCTTTCTTTTAGCCTACTCTTATGCCAATCCTTCCTCCGATGGCATGCCGCTTCTCTGCAGGCTTTGATCCACTGAAGTGGCAACCCAGAACTCACTGACAAGACCCACGAGTAAGGTTTATTAGGGAAGTTACCAGGTCAACACAGGTCAGGATCACAAACTGTTAAAGATACAATCATTAGTCCATAGCAGCATCTCTACCCAGCCAACAGCCAAATCTCACTGGTCCTCAGCCTGTCAAACATGTGGTCCTCTGGCTTCTGTGACGTGGGCCAGAAGCCAGTCTCCTGGTCTACTTCACAGCCTCAGACTCTGCACTGTTCTTTCGCTTTGTCACTTTGCCACAACTTCTGGTGCCTCTGGCTTTGGCTTCTGCTGCAAAGGTCTTTTTTTTTTTTTTTTAAACCTGTTCATCTCAGTTTATTGCCTAGAATACATAGGTGTATAATCATTTTATTGGGGGCCTTGCACAGTTCTTATAAAATTCCATACATCAATTGTATCAAGCATACTTGTCCATGTGTTGCCATCATCATTTCCAAAACGTTTTCTACTTGAGCCCTTGCTTTAAGCTCCTCACTTTCCCCTCCAACCCGTGTGAATCCTTGATCAGTTTGCAGACATCAATACCCATGAGTCCAGATCAGCACGAAGGAAACTAGGAGCAGCAGCAGGTCACAGATAGTGAAGATGATGCAGAATCGGGCACTCACGGTGCCTTGCAGTCAGCTCCACAACACCGAAGACAGCAACAGTCATGGTTTCACAAATGCATGGACTCCAGTATTTGCCTTAAACTGATGAATACTTATTGTCTTTTTTTGCAGCAATAAGGACTGTGTTACATGCAAGCAGCATCATGAATACTCACCATGATGATGAACTAAGGACCGGGGTGGCACTGCGCTGCCAACTGCAAGGGGGGTTCCAGGGGACGCAAGAGGCTCTCTGCTCCTGCAAAGATGTAGTCTGGGAAGCTCCAAATAGAGTCATGATGAGTCCGAACAAACTCAATAGCAGCGGGTTTTATGATGACAGAACTACTCTTTATAATAACTAATTATAAAGGCCAAAGTTGCAAGAACATTGTACAAGGGGTGAGCGGATGTAAATTCTATGTTCTGATTCCATCCTTGATGATGAAATACTGCCAAAGACTCCGTGGAATCCTGGTTGGCGCTATCAGTTTGATATGGACCACGAGGTTGATGGTTCAAATCCAGTTGTTCCTCAGGAGAATGAAGAAGTTATCAGCTCCTGTAAAGATGTATAGCCTTGTAAACCCCAGAGTCTCTAAGAGGAGGCCTGGTGGTGGTGTAATTACAAGTTGGGGTGCTAACTCCAAGGTCCGCAGTTCACAACCACCAGCTGCTCCGTGGGAGAAATATGGGGCTTTCTATTGCTGTAAAACGTCACAGGCTAGGAAACTCGGGTCGCTATTAGTTGGCATCAACTTGATGCCAGTGAGAGGGTCTCTGAGTTAGAATCAACCCGAAGGTCATTAGGTAGTTTTTTTTTAAAGGTTGGGACTCCGTACCTTGCATCTTCAGACCCCTGAGAACCTTCTTGTCTGTCGAAATGGGGCTAGAATAGAGGCTAAGGGGGGGTTGCCGCCCCAATTCCTACATAGAGCCACAACAAAAGGGTTGGAAAGAAATCGGCACATTAGACACCCATAGAAAGATCCAAACTGAGCATGCTCAGGCACAAACCCGTCGGTCCAGCTGGGAGGCTCTCCTCGGTGCACAGACCAGGCCCAGGCTCATGACATCACTCAAGTGCGCTTAAACTCAGCCAATGAGGTCGGCCAGTCCCTTCCACCGTGCTCCCCAGCCGCAGAAGATAAGAGCCGGCCACGTGGAGGGCCCAGCCTCTTCACTCCCTTTGGCTCCCTCTCGAGCCTCTGGGCGCTCCGTTGGCATTTCCTGCTCTTGGGCCCTGGGATTTCCTGTGAGTACCTGAAACTTCCCTTTTCCTCAGAAAAGTCACTTGGATTTATAAAAGTCCTCTGCCACGTGAATTCGTTCAGCGTTACGAAGCAAGAATGGAGGTATAAACCACTCCAGAAACCTAACAAAACCAGTCTGTTTAAAGAATGAAGTGAAGTCAAGTTAGAGAGATTGCTCAGCAGTGAATTATTTTTGTTACATAGGACGACAGTCAGAGGTAAACTTTGAAATACACATTTGGCTAAATCTCAGCTACAATCTTTAAATGCTTTCTGTGATAAAAACAAAACACCTTTCTTACTTAAACTAAAATTTTCTTTGAGGACAACGTTTGGCTGTAGACCCATTTTTTTATCCACCTTGGATGCATTCTCAAAAAGCTTTTTATTGTGAATTAGGTAAAGGAAATCTTAGTTTCAGATGAAACAATTCATATACATTCGGATTGACCGCATCCCTCCTGATCCTCTCCATGTACGTCACTTGTTCCACTTCCTCCTGCTTTTTGGTTTCCATTCCTTCTAACATTCTGAGCTGTAGCCTCGGGGAAGGGCCACTCCTTTGATCTAAGTAGTTGATTATTGTAATGAGGAGGTGAGTTCCCTTCGGAAGGATGGGGAGTTTTGCCAGGCTGTCTGACCAGTATCTGTGGCTTTGAGCTTTACTCCACGTTTTTCTCCCACTCCTTCATGACGTTGTAATGTGATCCTTCTCAGAGCAGTTGGGTGGTGGTAGCTGAGCACCACCTAGTTCTTCTGGTCTCAGGGCTGTGGAAACTGATGTTGACTCGGTCCATCATTCCGTAGCACCGATGGTGTCTGTGTGTCTTTCCCTTCTCATCACTCTTCGTTCCTCTGGATGGCGAGAGACCACTTGGTGCATCTTAGGTAGCTGCTCACGAGCTTTTAAGACCGCGGTTGCTACTCATGTTAGGAAGTAAAACATTGTTTTAGTGAACTATGTTATGGCAGTTGACCTTGATGTTCTTCCTTGAATGCATTTTACGTCTTTTCAGGCATCAAAAAGTGTAAGAGAAATTTTCCATGGAAACCGCTTTTGTTTGTACCTATAAATACCTCCTTTCTGGGTGCTTTTGAAAATGAATTTTTATAGTCACCCAACATAGACAATAGTAAATTGTGTGCTTGCTTTTTCCTGAAAACCAGAGGAAGAGAATTGCATTGTGTGGAGATACACATGGGTCAATGTAAAATATATTCAGGTCTCATGGAAAAAGAGATTCATTCACTGCGTTAAAAACGGAAAATAATGTCACAGACATGTTACCCTTTCATTCTCTTGAGGCCACATACATCTTAGCTAGCCAATTCTCTCATAATTAGGAAAAGGAGCTCATAAACTTAAGACTTCACCTATTTACATCATTGTGTGCACAGTTGGACTCTTCAAAAGCCTATTTATACATCTTCCTGGCAATATGATCTTCGGAATGTGCTGCACTCCTTTGCTTTGTGTTAGTATTACATTAAATGTGAATAACCAGATCTCATGTATTTATCATTCTAATTGGCTAGGTCATTAGTCTGTGATATTGATTTAACTTTTGAATAGCTAAGATTAAGTTCAAATTAACATTTACTTACTGAAGTTCAAACTGAAGGTTACCAATTTTTAACATGAACTTATTAAGCTTCTCATTATTTTTCCTGTGCTATATTATAATTTTTCCACATAAGTGAGGGTATTATTAACACTTTATAAGAAAGTTATCTTTTAAAAAATATTTAAATTTGAGCTTTTCAAGTATACTGCTGCATTACTGCCTTATCTATGTTCATTTTGATATCATATTTCTTCCCAATTGATTAATTTTTGTTATAAAATATGAAAATATATAAAGTAAGAAAGATAAAGACTCCATAATTCAACTCTCACAAAGAGACCCAATCTAAACAGTTTGTGGATTATGTTTCTGTATTTTTCCCCCAAATATACCTATACAGATTCATTCATTCATGTAATAAACATTTATTGAGTACCTACTATGTATTAGGTTATACCTTTAACATGAACTGTGTAATGCTATACTTACATTTTTGGAATTTATTTTGGAATTTAAAATGCATTATGGATCTTATTTTACATCTGTGTACAAACTCAAACTCAAACCAAAAACCAAACCTCAGGGCTATCTAGTCAATTCTTACTCATGGCAACCTTATAGGTCATGTTCGAACTGCTCCTGTGAGTTTTGGAGATTGTAATTCTTTCTGAGAATAGAAAGCCTCACCTTCCATGGAGTGCCTGGTAGTTAACCACTAGAGCTATTTTATTCTTGCTGCCTAGTAATACATTGAATGAGTACATGAGGGCTTGTTAAACTATTTTCATTTTTTCACCATTAAAGTAAGATTTCCCTGAACCTATAGCTTATATACTTGCTAAAATTCTTTTATAGGATAAATTCCTAAAAGTGCAAAGTGGGATGTGGGCATGCATATTTTACGATAAGATTATCAAGATTTCAGCACGATCTGCTGGGGCTGAATCTAGGAAGGTTTTAGTAGTATCTCTTTGTGTGTCTGTGTATAGAAGCCATGGTGGTGTAGTGGTGAAAAACTCAGATGTTTAGCCAAAAGGTCAGCCATCAAACCCATCACGGGCCCCACAGGAATAAGAGGTGGCCGTCAACCGACAGCCTTTATGAAGTAGATGGCCTCATCTACTCTATGGGGTCATCCTGCACAGTCCAAGAGGGTCATGGTCACTTGGAATTAGCTCAAGGACAATGAGTTCGGTGAGTTTGTGGGTAAATGTGTTTGTCTGATATTAATAATTCACAGATTTATTTAGTGAAATTATATTCAGTAACATGTGCCAGAGAGAGACGATTCTTGCATACCTTAACTCATTTAACCCTTATAACAACACCCTTATGATATAGGAATTAGTATTAGTAACGTTTTAATAATGAGCAAACTGTAGTTCCAAGGGATTAAGTACATGCCGACTCTAGGATTCAAACCCACGGAGTGAAGGAAGAGTTTAGATTGCACGTCTGAAGGATTAGGGAGGGGAACAGTGGGAGGAGGAGAAGCCAGATGGGTGGCTGAGAAAAGCATATGAGAAACATAAGCCTTATGTTGTAAAGTGTGTTGTTGTTAGGTGCTGTTGGAGTAGGGTTGCTTTTACCGCTTGAATATTTTTAATTTGATGTACAAATAGTTGGGTGGTGTTTGTTCTGTTGAGTAACTGTCTTGAATGATCCATTCAAGGATCACGTGGTCTGGCCGGTATACTCTGCACTGACTGAATCACTGGCGGCACACATTGAGGCTGTATTTCCAGATCAAACAGTGCCTGTTTGACCATATACCATGATTTTCGCGGGTGGCTCCAGTAGAGCTACTGGTGACCCATCTGGCTTTCAGGGACACTCCAATGCCAAAGGCTTGAGTAGGCTCTCCCTCACAGCCACCCTGTGTACAGTCGAAGGACACCCTATCCAGTCCTGCGCCCTAACAATTCCTGCTGCATTTGAGCCCATGGGGGGAGCCACTGTGTCCATCCATCTCCCCGAGGGGCTTCCTCCTTTTGGCTGATCTACTCGACCAAGCATGATGCCCTTTTCCAGGCTGTACTTCTTCTATGACAGATTTGTGTATGCTTCTGGCAGTCCATGGTACTTTTAATTCTCCACCAGCATCATAATGCAAATGCATCGACTCTTCTTTGGTCATCTTTATTCATAGTTCAACTTTCACATCCATATGAGGTGATTGAAAATATAATAATTGGATCAGATGCACTCTAGTCTCAAAAGTGACATCCTTGTTTTTCCACATTTTAAAAAGATCTGTAGAGCGGATTTTCCCAGTGAAATGAGTGGTCTGATTTCTTGACTGCTGTTCTATAAATACTGATTGTAAGTCTAAGCAACATGAAATCGCCGATAACTTTAGCTTTTGCTCCGTTTATCATGTCATATAGTTGTGAAGATCTGGATTTTCTTTACATTGAGTCATGATCCATATTGAAGGTTGTAGTCTTTGATTTTTATCAGCAAGTACTTAAAGTCTTCCTTGCTTTCAGCAAGCCAAATCGTGTCATGTACACACTGCAGGTCGTTCATAAGCCTTCCTGCAAGATGGATGCGGCGCTCTGCTTTCCCTAGTCCAGCTTCTTGGATTAGTTGCTCAGTATACAGATGGAATAGTATGGTGATAGGACACAGCCCTGATCCACACCCCTCCTGATTTTAAACCATGCAGTCTTCCCCTGTTCTCTTCAAATTCCTGCCTCTTGATCCAGGCATAGGTTCCCAATGAGCATTTTGGGAATTCCATTCCATAAATTCCAGTGTTATCCACAATGAGTCATGATTCATACAGCAGATTGCCTTTGCATAGCCAATAAAATCCAACTTACTCTTATCTCTGCTTTCAGCCAAGACTCATCTGACATTAACAAGGAGATACCTTGTACAGTGTTCTCTTCTGACCCCAGTTTGAATTTATGGCTTCTCCCTTTCAGTGATGGCTGTAGGATAGGTAGTGATCAATGTATCATTATTTCACGTATGATCATTTTCAAACAAGAAGTTGGTCAGAAATAATTTTCTTCATTTTTGACATTAGTGGTTGGTGAGTAAATTTGAATAATAGTCATATTAACTGGTCTCATTTGTAGGTGGATGGATATTATCCTTTCACTGGAAACATTGTCCTGCAGAATTCTTTTGAAATGTTCTTTTTGACAGTGAATGTGACATCATTCCTTTTCAGTTTGTCATCCTTGGCACAGCAGACCACACGACTGCCCATTTCAGACTGGCCAACCGCAGGCCGTTTCAGCTCCTGAATTCTTAGGATCTCAGGCTTACTATGTTCACTTAATTTTTGATGGCTTCCAATAGTCCTCGATTTGTACTTTTTCGTTGTACTCGATTAATAGATGTGTCTACAGTTGTTTCTTCTTATTTTGAGTTGTCTTACAATCGCAAAAGAAGGTCCTGAAAGTTTTAATCCAGTCCATGTTATTAGGGTCAACTCAATTCAGAGGTGACATCTCTCTCCCAGATGTATTTATTTATTATTATTGTGAATTGAGTCGGGGGTTACATGGCAGACCATTAACTCTGCCCTCAGCCGTGTAAACCACTCATCAACCCTGCTGCCCGAGTCATCTTTTGAGAGACTTCCAGCCTGAGATGTTCCCTAACGTTTTTTCCTGCGCTTCTTTTTTCTTCCCCAGAAGTAAGATCATTGGGTGCTCCGTGTCTTCTTACTCTGGAACCTGTGCACCATGGGTAGCTTCGCTGCTATTGGAAATATCAGTGCATAGCTGCCAGCATCGCAGCATCCTACAAGATACTGTAAACATCATACAAGATACTGTAAACATCCTACAAGATACTGTAAACATCCTACAAGATACTGTAAACATCATACAAGATAGTGTAAACATCATACAAGATAGTGTAAACTCACAGATCAGTGGTGGATAGTTTTATATTACTGGTAGATAGGTGGATACTGGTGGTAGATAGTTACATTGACAATTTCTTGTGGGGACCACCTCCACAACTGAATGGGTCCAAGGGGGTGGTTGTATAATTGAGGGGTACATTAAAGAGACTTCAGACAAGAAAAAGCATGCAAGGGCTCACTTCTTCCATGGCAACCAGAAGCAGAATGAGGGAGTAGAGTAATGGATTCTTTCACAGGTTTAAATAATTTGGGGGCAGGCAAGCCATGGTAAGCGTGTACATAACAGGAAGGGGTTCTATTAGAGGTAGGGGTGCACATGCAATAGGAAGGGGAGGTATTAGAGGCGGACACATGACAAGAAGGTACACATCTAAGAAGAGTTCTAGAGTCAAGATGACAGCCTAGCCTTTGTCTCTTCTGAACTGGCTTGACCTTAAGGCTTAGGTGTCTCTGAGCTCTTCTCCAGGGGAACAATCTATGATCTTTATCAGAAAGGAGTGGCCCTACTGAGGGTGGGACAGACAATAGGGTCTGATTGCTCTGGATGGCAGACAACCTTCAGGCATGCATAGCCTTCAAGCAGTTGACCTTCAAGCATACATAGTAGCAACCATGTGCTTGCAAGTAGCACCTTAAAATTGCCATTATTACTGTGGGCATCGTGGGGAATCACTTTTTCTTAGGAGAATGTGACAGGAATGCATCTCCAACTTATAAACATGAAAGTCTCCCTCCACAGGAGCCTTGGCCTCCTGGTCTCCTCGACGTATGAACATAGAGAATTTGCCCACATACACTCTGTTCCTGGTTCTCCTTCCCACAATTATTGGTGGTTGGAATTAGAAAGTTGGAAACGGGATGAATAACAGAAAGGCGGGTGAAGGGAGATGGTGGTCTGAGTGATATCTAAAAATAATCATTTATAATTTGTCAAGGGTTCATGAGGGTGGGAGGGTCAAAGGGAGGGAAAAATGAACTGACACCAAGGGCTCAAGTAGAAAGAAAATGTTTAGAAAATGATGATGGCAACATACGTACAAATGTACTTGATATGATTGATGTATGGATTGTATAAGAGCTGTAAGAGCCCTCAATAAAATGATTTATAAATAAACAAATAAAGAAAAAAATGTTGGAAACAGTGAGACATCAACTAATTCCGCATGGAAGCACACCAACATCCATGACCCAAGAATTGTAAATTACAGCATCCAAATACAAAGGAGAGAATAGTACCAGAGCTTCAAGTGTGAGATTCTGGTTTGCAGAAGGCTAGGGAAGTAGTGGAAACCCAAAATACATTTGCAGGACCTACACAGGGATAAACCTGGTAATTTCCTTCTAACCATAAATGAGGGATGGGAGCAAACTGGTTACCAGAAAGAGAGTATTGGAGAGAGGACTATAATAGATTAAAATGATAAATCTGACTTTCATGGGGTTAAAAACCTTGTTACTTCATCTCCCCTCTGATATACTTTGGACTTGATCTAGTTAATATTTCCTGTGTTTTTTTCATATTGGGGTGTATCTCTGTTGTAATTTGTTATTGTGGATAGCCTTCTTGAATCTTTGTTATGTGTTTTTTGGTACATGAAACCCAGAATAGATGAACCTATAGGGAAAACAACGAGAATAAGGGTTCCTGAGAGGTATGGTGCGGGGAGGGGTCAGGGAGAGCTGATATCAAGGAGTTCAAGAAGGAAGAAAATATTTTGAAGCTGAGTTTGGAAGCAATTGCACAAGACTACTTGACGTGATTGAACTGTGGATGGTATGATGTCTGGATTAGCTCCTATTAAAATGGTTCGGTGGATAAAAAAGGTTGGAAACAAATAAAATGCTTCAGTAGCTGCAGAGTCTGGCCTTGGTGCTAGAGGTCACATGATATAATTTTAAAAAGTTTATTGGCATATAATTAACATGTTATACAATTCAATAGTTCAATCACATCAAGAAGAGTTGTACAGTCATCACTACAACCAGTTTTAGAACTATATGGCAAAATCAATGCTTTTTTCAGTACAAATGCCTTTTCCAACAACATGTATGGTGACTATACATGTCGACCTCACTGGACATAATACAGAGGAGTCAAATCCCAGACATCTATGGAATGAGATGAAGGAGAAGCTCAGTATCATCATTAAGAACAAGGCCAGGGGGTCAACTGTGAAACAGACCATCAATTACTCATCTGCAAGTTCAACACTTTAAAGAGTTCTTGCACTGCAGATTTACCCAATGCAGTGCATCTTTTGGTCCTTGACTGCTTCTTCCTTGAGCACTGATTGTGGATTCAAGCAAGACAAAATCCGATCATTTGCTCAGCATACAGATTGAATAAGTATTTTCTTGATTGAAGGATTGTATGGACAAAATCTTGAGTGATGGAAGAAGCATAAAAAATTCACTATATAAAAATAATTGATCAATAGCCAAAAAGTTCAAGAGGTAGCATATGATCAAGAATCGATGATATTAAAGGAAGAAGTCCAAGATTCACTGATGGGAAGGGCAAAACACAGGCTCCAGGCATTGGTGGAATACTAGTTGAGAAGTTTCAACAAACAAATGCTGCATAGAAAGTGCTTGCTTGTCAATAGTAAGAAATTTGGAAGATGGGCTACCTGGCCAATGACTCAGAGACCCATGCTTGTATCCATTCTAAGTAAAGATAATCCAGCAGAATGCAGACATTATTGTACAATATCATTAATATCACAAGTAAGTAAAATTTTGCTAAACATAATTGACAGGGAACTGCTAGAAATTAAAAAGAGGATGTGGAATGAGTATTATAATTTCTTCTGTCAAATTGATCTTGGCTGAGAGCAGAGAATACCTGAAAGATGTTTATGTTTTGACCATACAAAAGCACTGGACTGTGCGGATCATAACACTATAAGAATGGGGATCTAGGATACTTAATTTTGCGTATGTGGCACTTGCATCGAGCCTTGGTGGTGTAGTGGCTGTTAACTGCAAGGTCAGGAGTTTGAAACCACCAATGGCTCCAAGGGAGAAAGATGAGACTTTTTACTCCCATAAAAAATTACAGTCTTGGAAACCCATAGGTAGTGGTTCACAACCTTCCTAATGCTGTGACCCTCTCATACAGTTCCTCCTGTTGTGGTGACTCCCAAACAATAAAATTATTTTTGTTGCTACTTCATAACTGTCATTTTGCTACTGTTATGAATCGGGTGACCCCTGTGAAAGGATTGTTCGCCCTCCAAAGGGGTCACGACCCACAGGTTGAGAAGCATAGGGCAGTTCTACTTTGTCCTACGGGGTTGGTATGAGTCAGAAAACACTTGATGGAAGTGAGTCTGGGTTTTTGGAATATAGATCAAAATGCAGTCATTTGGACAGAACAAAGGGGTAAGGCAGGTTATAACTCAATGTAAAGAAAACCCAAATCCCTACAACTGGACCAAGAGACAAAATAATGATAAACGGAGAAAAGATTGCAATTACCAATGATTGCATATTTCTTGGATCCACAATGAACACCCACAAAAGCAACAGTAACACAAAGGACATATTGCACTGGGCAAATAGGTTGCAAAAGACCTCTACAAAGTGTTAAAAAGCAAAAATGTCACTGAGGACTACAGTAAGTCTGACCCAACCTTTTTTTAAAAAAAAACATTTTATTAGGGGCTTATCATAATCCATTTATCTTTGCTATTTTTAATCACCTCATAGGCATGCGAAAGCTAGACAATGCATAAAGTAAACTGAAGAACTTTTGCCTTTGAATTATGGCGTTGGTGAAGACTCTTGAAAGTACCACGGGCTGTCAGAATATGCACAAGTATGTCTTGGAAGAAGCTCTTTAGGAGCAAGGAAGATGAGATTTCATCTCATGCACGTTGGATATGTCCCTGGAGAAGGACATCTTGTTTGGAAGTGATTCACTGAGAAAGAGGAAGATCCTCCAGGAGATGGATTCAAACACAGCAACAATGGTCAGGATTGTGCAGGTGCACACAGTCATTCCTTCTGCCCTACATAATCACGTAGCTGTGAGTTGGACTGACTGTTAAGTATCTAAGCACAGTAACCACCCACCAGCTATGTGACCTTGGCCAAGTCAAGGGCTTCCAATCTCAAATCTCAAATCGGGTATTCTGAAATGTACGATCCTCCAAACCTACGTATCCAAGACACGTTGAGGAAGTGCTATCCTTAGTTTGTGTTTAAAAATATGCCCGACTATTGACTGGAAAATATATTCATATCAATTCATTGCATGGTTGCATGCTGTCGATTTATTTTGAAACTTTGAGACATACTTGCTCCAATTGCCATACAAATTTGGTTAATATCTACAAAAGACCCGTACACACCATCTAGTGGTGACAAAACGAAATTTCAGGGTGTCAATCTAAGCTGCCCTGCCGTTAAATGTAAAGAATGGTTATTAAAAACATCCAGTGTGTCCTTTCCCTTCGTCACTCAGCATAGCATTATGTATACAGAAAAGCAATACTTTCTGACTCGTTCATTTGGCAGTACTCTTAAAAGCCATGGAGAATATTGGAATTTGGTATAGCTCATTTGCTTTAGGACTCGGGAGAGAAAAGGTACCTTTTAATCTCAAACCATTCCAACTTGAGGGGGAACCAAAGGTTGGACAGCCAAATGGCACATGGATGGATTTTTTTTGCCATTCAAAGAATTCAGACGCTACCTTTGAAAACACAAAGATCAGTGCATCAGTGAGATCCTTTGATGTCATCCTTACCGACTTTGTTTTACTGAAGTCATCGAATTGAAATTTAAATATGTAAAATCGGGAATGCATTGTCCTAAGCTTAGACCCCCAGGGCTGGGGGGCAGGGGGGAAAAGCGGAGACGGGGAACTTAGAGCTCAGAAATAGAGCCCCTTGGTAAAGAAGTCTCTTGGTTTTGTATTGTATCTTCGCCCCGTCTTTCCCTTTCCCTCCATTTCCTTCTCTCTTCATTTCTTCCCCTAACAGTAGTTAATCTTACAAAAAAGATCAGTATTATGTTTAAAAAGACAATTGTGTAGGGTGATTTCAGGAGCTACGCTCAAAACCCCCTCCTCCGCGGAAGCATTTTAGTCTTTTTCTACAACCTGAAATGTTGCAATTTTTCAGGATTACGCTTTACGTATTCTTAAAAGCCGCCTTTTGAAATGCCATTCTCCAACGTCCTTCCGCACGATATAGGAAGTGTTCTGAATGTCAACCTGAGAAATTCGCTTTACGATTAATACCTTGCTTGTGATAACCTAGTGCTTTCTTTTTTAAAAAAAATTTCATAATGTCTTCAGCTTTCATTGGGTTTCCGAATGTTGGCTAGCTTTTCCAACAGGAGTTGCTAGGCATCCGCTTCACCTCTCAAACCTGAGGGCTCGGGCGGCTTCCACGCCATCCGGGTATTTATTCTTTATTTCGTTTCGGAACCTGGCTCCCGGGAGGAGCGGTTTCGATGCAGAAGTTCCGAAAAGCAGTTACCAGTACGGAACTTGCAACAGTTGGCGTGGTGCGAGGTGCAGGCTGGAAATGATAAGCGGGGCGGCATTCAAAACAAAACCACCCGGGAAAGGAGGAGGCAGCCGTGGGCTTCGGGCGGTGGGACGGCGTGGGGCCGGAGCGGACGAGCTCGGGCCGTGGGATGGCGCCTCCCGGGGCGGTCGCAGGGCCGGCGCGCGTGGCCCGCACCCGCGGGACCGAGGCGCGGCGGCGGCGGCGGCGGCGGGGTGCGTGCGGCGCGGGCGCGCAGGCCCAGGTCGCCCCCGGGGCCACGCCGGGGCCGCCGCGAGGTGAGGCTGGCCCTGCCCCCGCACCGCCCCCGGCGGGAGGCGCGACGCCCAGGCCGCGGGTGCGTGCGCGGCCCCGGGCGACGCGGCTGGGCGTGCGCGGGGCCGCGGCGGAGGCAGGGCCGGGCGGGCGGCAGAAGATGGCGAGGGTGTGTAGGCGGCAGCAATGCTCCGTTGAGAGACGCGGCTTTCGGCAGGAACTGGATTCGTGGCGCCACAAGCTCCTTCACTGTGTAGGTGAGACCGTCCTCCGGCCGCCTCCGGCCCTCGGGTCGCCGCGCCGCGGGCCGCCCCGGACCAGGGAGGGAGCCGGGGCGGAGGGATTTACTCCTCCGGCCCGCACGCCCTCTGGGGCTCGGCGTCCCCCTCCCCCACCCCCTGGAGTGCGAGCGGCGCGCGACCTCCCGGGGGCTCCCCCCCCCCTCGGCGCCCGGGCGCGCGCCGGCCCCTCCTCTCCGCGCGCCCTCCCCTCGACGAGCTCGGGCGGGAGCGCCGGCCCCTCCTCCCCGGCCGGCGTCCCGGCGGCGCCGCAGGTTTATTGTGGAGACCCGCGCGAGCGCCGCCAGTTCCGCCGAGCCCTGCGCTGCACCCGGGGTGGCGCGAGGGGCGGGGGCGCCGGGGGCCGCCCCCACCTGGTCTCCCGCCGCCGTCTCCTCTCTGTCCCCCCCCCCACCCCTCTCCCGTCCCGCGCCGCCCCTCCCCCACGCGCGGCGGCACGCGCGCGCCCTTCCCCGCGTGCACGCGCCGCGGCTGTGGGCGGGCGTCCGGCGCTCCGGCGTGTGCGAGGCGTGAGGTGGAGATGGGGGCGGAGGGAGCGGGAGCTGTCACAGGCCCCGGGTCCGCCTGAGCGAGCCAAGTGGGGTGTCATGGCCGCGGGGGGCAGCGGCTGCACTTCCTCAGCGGGCGGCGGCGGCGGCGGGGGAGTGCCTCCTGGACGCACGGGTTGGTGTGTGTGTGTATCGGAGTGCGCGGAGTGCGCTGCGGGGCGGACGGGAAGCCGGGGGTTCGGGGCCGTCCGCGGAGTCGGAGCGGGGGTCGCTCTTGTCTTCTCCGGGGGGGCTTGCCGGAGCCGCGGCCTCCGAGATCCTCGCCTGCCCCCCGCCGCCTGGGCCGCTCTCGGGTGGCTTCCCCCCTCGCCCCCGGGGGGGCAGGAGGGAGTGCGGACAGGGGCGCCCCGGGAGGGGCCCGGCGGCCGGGCTGCGCCTCTCACACTGTGTGTTTTGTCTGTTTTTCTCTCCCAAGGTCCCGTTTCCCTCTGTGCGGCGGCCGGCGGGACCATAAGGGCTTAACTCATATATTTAACCCCCCTCCGAAAAGTAAGTGGCCCGTGTGGTGTCTCCGCTCCGCCCGCCGCCCCCCCCCCCAGCCCCGATCCCCCCTTGTGTCTGACTCGCCTGTCCTCCAGCATTGTTATTCCCCACTCTTTGCTTCCGTGCTGCGGATGTGGGGCACACGCTCCCTCGGCGCCCTCCGTTCCCCCACGCCCAGTCCTCGGGGAGGCCCCGAATTCCAGTGCCCTCCGCCCCGTGGGCCTTCAGCTCGGGAACCAGGTCTTCCCCAGCAGAATGTGGGAGATTCTAGCCGGTCGCTTGGGGCCCTCATCCCCTCCTTCCCGACCGGGTTTCGTTGGAAGGAATTATGCAAATCCTGCTTTCTGGTGTCCATTCAGCGGCAATTTCATGCGGTGAGAAGTTCTCTTTGTTGTGCGAGGGGGAGAACAGACACTGATTTAATAGACATATCTGTTGGGGGGAAGGGTGGAGGGGGTGTGGAGGCTCAGTTTGGAAGAATTACAGCACTTGGTTAGCTCAGTGTCTTTGTGTTTGAGCCTTCTGGCTTGACAGGAGGGCCTGCCCTTTACAACGTCCCACAAGGGATGTTTTCTGTAATAGACGAAAAGCTAAACCGAAACTTTAAACAAGTGAGAAATAAGGTAAGCTTTACTTAGAGAAGGGAAGCCTTTCCATTTTTGCAGCGGTTCATTAGGAAAAGGTATAGTGTGAATTATGTTCGGGGTTTAAACTGTAGCATCAACACAAACACAGGCAGCAATGCTGTAAGGTAGGTAGCTTTGGTTGTCCAAAGGTTAAAAGTACCTTTTCAAACATGCCCTTGTAAATGTTAAAGGCACCGATCCGATTTAAGGCATCATTTGTCTTGGGGATCCCTAAAAATTTCCCTCCTGCCAATCCCAGCCCAGTCCTACCCTCCCTGCACAGAACAGCTTTTTGGTTATCAGTTTTCATTTACTGTGCTGCGCCTCTGCTTGTTTTATTCTTTCATTCCTGTCATATGTTCGGTAAAATGTTACATCAGCTTAAGCACTCTTTGAATTATGCATTATTTGTAACCATCACGGAAGGGAATTTATAAGAAGCATATAAACGGTTTTGAGAAGCATGAAATTAATGCGTTTTCAGAATGTGATTTTAAATTGTAAAATCTTGAAAGAATTTGGAAGAGTTTTTGGTACTTGTATATTTGTTCCACTCTTTAGTCATTGGTATTGAGCTCATTTGGTTTTTAAAAGGAATTGAAATTGACAACTGCAGGCTTGTAGATTTAAAAAATCATTTTATTGGGGACTCAGCTCTTATGACAATCCATACATCCATTGTGTCAAGCACACTTGTATATATGTTGCCCATTATCCTTTTGCTTGTAGATTTCTTAAGTGAATGTTGCTATAGGTTAGCAGACCTTGCTGACTTGCTTATCATATTTTAATTGTTTTGAGATCTTGCCTTCCTCTCAAGTCCCCTCTTCATCAGTCATTGCTGGTTTTAGTGGTTAGTTAACCGCTGCATTATGACAAGGCGTTTTTTGGTGTAATATAGTTTAAACCTTTCTGTTAATATCTGAAGTGAATGTCAAAGTTTAGAATATTATTTGCTTGTTTTGAAGGACCGTTTCAATTTGGATTTCTGCAGCATACTTTTATCTCCAAATTTCCACATTCAAGGTGGTAAAGTTCAAGAGATATTTAGAGTCCAGAGTACAGAAGTAGTATTTTAATCTGAGCAGTTAATTTATGGTTGGTTGTCTTCCCCAACTAAGATCAATCCAAACTCCTATTTTCTCCATTATATGTAATCATGTTCCTTAAGAGGCACGTTCTATGTAAATTAACTGTTGTTTTAAGAACTTATTTAAAAGAGCTAGCCGTGAGTTTACACAAACCAGAAGGAAATTAACTGTTACTAACAACTGTAATTTCTTTTACCTTACGGAGATTTATACTAAACAATTTACCTATTTGATTATGTTAATTTTTTTATCTGACTACTTTAGAGTTAGTTGGTTTCCAACTGACATTTAATTTATAGCAATCTTTGGATTAAAAATGAATTGTTACTCATTTATAAATCTAATTTTCCCTTAAGCTTTTGGGTATGGGGGCAGAGGGTCGGTGATGGGGATGATGGTGACTTCATTATTAGGTTTAGCTGAAGTGGAGTATGGAGGTTTAGACAGTGATTATGATCAAGATGGATATTTGGTAACCAGGTGGTTGTTGAGGGGTTCTCTGGGGCTACCATGATCAGTTCAGGTTCCAGTGGGGTCTAGGTGCTGATGCTGCCTGCTGTTAGAGAACCTATTTCGTAGAGGTTCGTCACCCTTGCTCTGCTCCGAATCTTCTCAGCCTGAGGGAGAGTGCAGTGTCAGAAGTGCCAGTTTCTTTCGAGCTTGCCTGGAAAAGGGCAGCAGGATGATTTTCCTTGACTTAGAAAGTTCTGTCAAATTGCCCCAATTCTCTCAAATGTGCTTGTAGCTGGAGCAGTTCTAGGAAGCATTTGAATAATGTCATTTTTTTCCTTTACATCCTAGTGACTGTACAGCATGGCCAGAATTTCTTCCAGAGTTAGAATTGGTTATTCAATGTCTATGGGAGCCTACACTTCTGAGATCTGCCTACTTATTACAGTTCTGTTTTTAGAAGTGAAAGGCAATTGGCTAAGTACATAATTTCTTTTGAATATTAAGTATCTGCCTTGTACCAGGCAATGTGGGGAACCAATGATGTTGGGGAATCTGCCCTAACCTCCAGGAGCTTGTAGTCAACAGAAAATATAATGCTTTCAGATGGAGTACAAAGTAAAATGTGCTAGTCAATGGTGCAAGCAAGTGCTAGGCGTTTATAGTAGTGAAAGAAATCTCTTCTCAGATGAAGGCAGGTTTCATGAAGAAGTGACTTTTTTTTTGCTTTTTAATGAATATGGACGAGGCATTCAGTTATGAAACAGCATGAGCAAGTGACTACGAAAAGGACACAGACTGATTAGTGTAGGGACAAATCGATCATAGGGGTTTGCTAAGCTAGGTTGCGAGATTTCAAGTGCAGGATAAAAAGTGGAGCCTTCTTGCTAATAAGCAGCTTGGGCTTTGCAACACATTCCTTTTGCTCAAGGAAAAATGTTTCCTCTATTTGCACGTTTTGGAATTTTATAATGACACAGACTTAAAAGAAATCAGGTTAAAGGGACAATTGTCATGCACAATAGTGTTTTTTGCAAATTAAGTTCTTTTGGAGTTTATTCTTTATTCCATTGTGCGCACACCCTTTTAAATTCTAAAACCAGTGTCACACTTAATCTTTTGAAAATTCTTAATATTGACAGGTTTTTATCATTAAAGGTTATATTTGATATTTGGAAACAGTTTTTGCTGTGAAGTATGGCAAATAAAGGCACATGTGAAATGATGGGGTTGATTTTCATCCTTGGCTTGAAAAGTTGCTTTGAAAGCTCAGTAAAGGGGAGCCCTCTGAAGGTCGCTCTCCATATTTCCTTTGCGCCCATACCTTTGTATATGGAATCTGAGTTTGTTGTACAGTCTTGTTGTTTCAATTTGAAAGCTTACTATCACTATCCTCCAAAAGGATCTTCTATTTGGAAGTATTAAAAAAACCTTTTTGACTATTGTATATCCCTGCACATCGCTTTTGGGATAATTACAATGTAAACTAATTATCTCCTTTTGTTGACCATATCTTGTATATAGGAAGTATTTCAAGTGCAATAGTCTATTCCTAAATATTTTATCTTTTATTGAGATATACACATATTAAATCAAATCCTTTTAAAGTAGCTGAGTGGTTTTTAGTAAAGTCACAAGGTTTTGCAAACCTCACTATCTAATTTCAAATAGTTGCATCACTCCCAAAAGAAACCCCATACCCATTAAGCAGTCACTCTCCACCTCCCCACTCCCAGCCCCTTGACAACCACTAATCTACTTTGTGCCTCTGTGGATTTGCTGGTTGTGGACTTTTCATATAAATGGAATCATAGAATACTGAATGTGTTACCTTTTGTGTGTGGATTCCTCTATGTTGTAGCATTTATTCCTTTTTTTAAGAAGCTCTGGTGGTGCCATTGGATAAGCAATGGCCTGTTAACTACAAGATCTGCAGTGCAAACGCAGCCCTCAGAAAGATGTACCACCTCAGAAACCCTAAAGAGGGGTCACTGCGAGTCAGCATTGACTTGATGGCAATGGGTTATTGTTTAATAGAAATAGATGAAATGATTCTAAAATTTATGTGTAGATGCAAAGATCTAAACTGGCAAAAAGTCTTCAAAGAAGAAAAGTATTACAAGCTTCCAATTCCAGAATATTTAAAGAACTCCCACATATCAAAAATAAAGAGATAAATCTCTTTGTTCCCTTTGATTGAGCAAAAGGTCTAAGCAGACACTTCAGTAGCAATGTATATAAGGGGGCTTCAAAAAGTTCACAGAAAAATAAAATTAAAAGATGGTAATGCCATTTTCCAGAAACTTTTGGAAGCCTCTTGTGAATTCCTAGGAGACATGAAAATTCGTCCAACATCGTTAGTCATTAGTGAAATTAAATTAAAACCAACTTATAACCACTAAAATAGTCAAAGCGGGAAAGCCTGACAAACCTAATTTTTAGAGAACGTGGAGTAACTAATCGCTTGAACGTTTGAGGAGGACACATAAAATAATCACAATCTCTTTGGAGAATAATGGTTTTACACTTATTATAAAGTTAAACACATCTCTCACCTGTCACCCATCAGTTCAACTATAGGTATTTACCTACGAGAATGAAAATGTTTCTAGGTGCCTTATTCATATTAGCTCCAAACTGGAAACAATACATGTGTCTATCAGCAATAGAATAGATAAAATACTGTAGTATGTTCATTATTCATCAATATAAAATGACTTACATACAGAATTGGTAATCTAGTTGGCAGATACAGAGAATAAAATTAGTGTTTGTCCTGTAAGCATTGGGTTGCTAATCACAGGATGGACGGTTCAAACCCACTGGCCACTCAGAGAAAGATGAGGCTGTCTGCACTTGTAAAGATTTGCAAAGCCTTGGAAATTCTATATAGGGTCACTGTGAATCAAAATCTTCTTGATGGCAATGGACTTTTGGTTATTCCTTTTTATGGTTGAATACTGTTCCATTGTGTGGACACACCCACATTTTGTGTTTATGGACATTTGAGTTGCTACACTCCCAAAGTGACTGCATCATTTTTATATTCCCCCAAAAGTTAAAAAAAAAAACAAAAAACTACCATATGCCCCTGTAACTCCCAAGCCTAGATATATATACCTAGGAAAATGAAAAACATGTCCACACAAAGTTGGCATAGCATTATTTATAATGATAAAAAATGTGAGTGTATCTTCCTTGGTAAATAAAAATTCCATGTTAAAAATTTGATGTTTCCTTTTACAACACAATTTACATTTGATTTAATATAAAAATAGCTTCACTAGTATATAATTATTGGCTTATGAAAGTTTTCTTTAAAAAAGTATAATATGTTTAGAGGAAGGACTGGTTGAATTTGTTAAATCAGATTACGACATAATAGCGTTTCAAAAATTTTTTGTGGAAAAATTCCTTTCAATAGCATTTTCCACGAATTTAAAAACTATTGCTGAAATTAACATATATGAATAGATATATTATCCATTCTATTGCTAAAAGACACTTCCCCCTACCAGTTCCTAGTTGTCTCTTCAAACTTATCAACTAAGTAAAAGGAATTTCAAGCATTTCATTATGGAAAACGGCAAAGATAATAAAAGTTAGAATATTTCAGTGAACACATAGCCCCACTGATTATTTTAAGCAAATTCTAGGCATCATATTTAATACTGAATATTTTAAAAAAACCTTTTGTGTAATGCCATTTCTCTCTTTCCATACCACTCTCATTAAGTAGTTAATAAATTTAAAGAAATAAGCCATAATATAAATATGAGGGTGAGTAAAACATAATTGCTACAAAGCATAGGAATGTAAGATGTTAAAAAAAATTAAGCACAAATGTCACAATCTGAAACTTGTTTCTCAACATATCCTCCATTGGGTTTACGTATTTCTGAAGGTGTTGCTTCCACCTATCTCTTTCCCCCCAAAATTCTGCAATATTTGATTTACACCCTGTCAAAACCTTAAGGCACTCAAAGTGTGCTCCTTTCATGTTCTTTGATTTTGAGATTTGAGCACAAAGAAGGCTGAAAGGGCAAGATAAGGCTGTATAGTTTCTCAGTGAAGTTCGGCTATGATGATTCCTTTGCTACCCTCAAAGAGTGAGCAGGTGCCTTGTGATAGAAACAAATTCCTCAGCCCAGCTTTCTTTTCTTTTTTAAAGAAAGGCAGACTGCCACATGCATCGCCTCATTTGGATGTGTCTGGAGTCTTGGAAGCTTGACTACCCTGCGTTCTCCTACAAATGGTCCTTGAGACTTGTTTGGAGGTTCTAGCAGGGGAGCGCAGCTACTCGTGTACCCTTGACCGAAGGACGGTCTTCCTTCTATCGGGGAAGGTCGTTCTCTTCAACCGAGAGGGAGGCACCTGGAGCGGTGAGGGAGGAAGGGTACACCTGCCTAGCCAGCCAGATCAGCCGAATCAACCCTGGCGATCAATGGGGTGACAGATCGTTGCAGCCAGATCCCCCTCACATCCCTCAGCCCAACTTTCCTAACCTTTTTCTTTCCATTGGAGTTTTTAAATTTCTTAAAACTACTTCATAATAGCACCTGTAGTCATCCTGTGTCCTAGCAAATCTACCAAGATGGCACTTTGGATCTTCTTGGAAGCCTCTGTTTTGATGGATTCTTCTGTGTTTTAAAGGCATCCTATGATGCTAAGAGAAGTGTATTGTTGAGAGAACCTCTTGGTAGTCACCCACTGATTGCAGAGACATTTTTAAACATGCTTCATTTGGAATAAACCTGTGCATGTGTGAGCTGGAACCTGAAGCAATACTTTTTAATTTACTGTTGTGTGGAGTAAAGGCTTTTTTATTAATATTGTTTCTTATGAGTGCTCCTTAAAAGTTACTCTATGCTAATAGTTAATATGTACTAGACAAAAAAGCTTTAATGTAGATCTATATACATTATACTATGCATCTACTAAACAGGTAGGGAAACAGATTAAGAGATGAAGGATTTCATTCATTATTACTCAAAGGGGGGGGGGGTGGTAGAGCTGAGATTGGATTTACAAAACCTGTGCTCTTCTATCTCAAGTCTAATGCACATGCTCTTTTTGACTTTATGAATTTGGTTTGAGTTCCCTGGTGGCACATTGAGAAAAAGTGTTTAATGTGCTGTTTGTTAGTGCTATTAGCCAAGAAATAAATTGGTGGTGGTAGTTTGAATGCACCAGATGCTTCAGGGAAGAAAGTTGTGGCAGTCTGCCTCCTGTTAAGTATTGGCGGCCTTGGAGCCCGCAGGGTGCAGTTTTACTGCATCCCATAGGGTCGTTTACTGCATCCCATAGGGTTGTGATCCCATAGGACTATACTGGATAGCCAGGGGTTGTTTTGATTTCATCAAGTTGCCTACCCATTTTCTTTCCCAATTACTAATTACTTCAAGTTGAGTTTACCTGCTTTATGTTACACGAAAGAATTGTTTTTTTCCTACCCATCATCTTGCCATACAATATATTTCTTAGCCTGAATGCCTTCCACCCTACTCTTCAGCTTGTCTTTTTCTTCTCATTTTTAGTTTTGTTAGTAGTATTTATGTATGGTTTCTGAGCTCAGTATTTCCACGGATTTAGCTTTTCTTCACTTGGTTTTAGACAGATATTTCTTCACCATTGAACCTAGATTAGGGAAAAGATAGTAAGGAAATGAATTAAATGATACTGATTCTAGTTTGGTGAGTCTTCTGTGTGGACTGCTTAGTTCAAGGGACATTAATGTTCAAGATTGATAGTAACATTTTGTATATAGCATATGGTCTTTTATTTATATCCTTCCCAGAGAGTCAGGATTCCTAGATTTTAGCTACATACCTCCTGATTTCTGACCTACTAACTATGACTTAAATATGGTGCAGTTAGTAATAAATGCTTTGAAATGGAATAGTAAAGGAAGTAATTTAGTAATGTATAATTGCTGTTAAAAGGAGATTTCACAAATTTAAAAATGAGATAGACAGAAACCCCGCTAGCATAATGATTATGCACTGGACTGCTAACTCTACAGCCAGCAGTTTATAACTACTAGCTGCTTCGTGGGAGAAAGATGAGGTTCCTACTCTCATATAGGGTTAGTTTGGGAAGCCCAATGGGCAGTTCTACCTTGTCCTCAGGATCCACTCAGGGACAGTTAATTTGATTTTGGAGTTTAGGTCCTCTATTTACTGGCAGCTCTTATTTGCGCTTTAATGTTCTGTAAATTACCCCTCGGTTTGAAATGACTGAACCAATTTCCTATTCACAACAAATTCTTCATCGCAATCTACTTCACTTGCTGCCTTATCTAGCATTAAAATAAGGCAAATTAAGAACCGCATGTACTAGGTCTTCAAAATGGAAACTCAAGCCATGGAGTCTATCCTGACCCAGAGCTGCCCTGTTGGACCAGAGTGCAACTGTTCCTGTGGTTTCCAAGACTGTAAGGAGAGTAGAAAGCCTGTGTTTGCCCTGACCTGGGTCTCACATACTCTCTGGGAGCAAATCGTGTTTGTAACTGTACTACATTCAATTCAAACGTCTCCAGTCATAGGTAGAATAATGCTTCATTATTAGACATAGGAGGATGTTTAGACAAAGGTGATACTTTTTCATCACAATTACCATATATACTCATGTATATTTTTAATGCAGTTTTTGTGGTAAAATTAGATACCTTGGCTGATACTTGGGTGGGCTTATACTCGAGTATATACAGTAAGTGAAAAACACCTTACCTTCATTAAGAATAAAAAGTGAAAGAAACAAATGCTTGGGATACTTGTCTGTGTTGAAGTGTTGACCTAAAAAAAAAAGTGTTGACCTTTTTTTTGTGGTTTCATAATTGATTTAAAAATTTAATATTTTCTCAATAATTGGCAACTTAGATTTCCATATACTTGCTATTTTAATATTTTCTATGCTTTTTGTGACATGTCTTAGTCCTGCAGACACATTTTTACCTTAGTGTAACGGTGGTTGAAATTTTTGTCTGGTCTAACCTTCATTGCTTTCTTCATCAGTATTCAGTTAAGTTTTTTTCATCTGTGTAAGTGAACATCCCATGTATTTTATTTTAAAAAGCTTTCCTATATATTATCTTTATCTTTTATTAATAGTACTTTAAAATCTATACCACTGGTTAGATGAATTATACCGTTAGAATTACCAAATTATGGAGATTACTTAAATTATTTCTCAAAAACCTGATGTTTGCACCTAAAGTGGACCAGGGATGAATGAATGGATTTTGAGCTTGCATTAATCACAAGCCTGTGACTAAGAACAATTAGTTCTTATGATATGCCATGCTCAATACCTACCTTCATGAAGTGATCACTGAAGATATGAGTGATATAGCAAAGTGTGGTGAAGAAATCAGATGGTACCTGGCTATCAGGAGTAATTAGTATGGAGTCTTAATGGTTTGTCTTTAAACAAGCAGCCATCGAAGTGAGTTGTTAGCTAAGTCCACATGTAAAGAGCACATGAACCTTTGTGATCCAAGGATTATAAATAATAAAATTCAAGATCAGAAGAGGGCATTAATTGTATTAGAGCCTAAATTCTGAACATTGTTTGCACAAGGCTATGGATGACAGTGAAAGTCCAAAATCCATTTTCATAGTTCAGTCCAGATATGGATTAAGCCTTCATTGAGTTCCCTCAGACCATTGAGTGGGGATGTGAATAATCTTGGTCTCAGACAATGAGTTTGAGTGGAGTACTGCAGCTATAGTTTGGTTAAAATTTAACATACAATAGTTTGCTTTCATCTTTGACCCATTTTTAATTTTAGTGTCTCCTTTCTTTTGGATTGGAGTTTTCTGTGCATTTGTTGTCATATTTTGTATATATTTTTTCTATTTTATTTTAAAAATAATTTTATTGGGGGCTCATACAACTCTTTATCACAATCTGTATATTCATCCATTGTGTCAAGCACATTTGTACATTTGTTGCCATCATTCTCAAAACATTTGCTTTCTACTTAAGTGTTTGGTTGTATGGTTTTCTTTATGTGAAACCCATGATAGGTAATTCAGAAAAAGTAACTAGATTAATAATTCCTTATGATTTTGGAAGAGGATGTTCGTGGCTAATGGGGAACTAATGATAATGGGTACAAGATGAAGAAACGGTTCTACAATTGATTGTGGTGCTGATTATACAACTCTAAATACATTTTAACTATTGGATTGTATGGTATGTGAATTATTTGCCAATAAAACTTTCACGTGTTTTAATTTATTTGAATTCTTTAACGTGTATAAACACATCCATGTTTATTATTTCTATCTCATAATATTTTTAAGTATGAAAGTATTAATATGGTTGGCTTTAATACCAGCTTAATGCACACACACGAGTTAAACAAAATAGAATTTAAATAATATGTTAAAAAAAAAAAAGAAAGACACCTATTCCCAAGGCCATCCCTTGGACATTTTTATTAGAAATGTTGACATTTTGAGTTCCAACATACCATTGCTTTTGTTAGCACATGTAATTTAATTTTTATAATATTGTCACAAAACAACCCATTGGTACCAAGTCCATTGCAACTCATAGTGACTATATAGTGACCTTGTATAGGTTTTCTGGGGCTATAAATCTTTACAGGAGCAGATAACCTCATCTTTCTCTTATAGGTGGCTTTGAACTGATGACTTTGTGTGTGTTTAGTAGTGCAGCACTTACTGACAGCGCCACCAGGGCTCCATGATAACCTTACTAGGTAGGCACGGTTTACCTTTTATAGATAGAGTAGATGGAGAAGTAACTGTCCATTGATGCTACTGCAAATTGATGATGGAATCTCAATACTGGGAATTTCTTTTGTATATTGTTGATCAGTCCCCTGTAGTTTCCATAGTGGCTTTCTTTTAAACATCCATTTTCTCCTACTTCTCAGCTGGTGATCTTGAGCTCAATGAAAATGGAGCTCTGATGGAGGTGAATATTTCCCAAGTGCTCCCTTTACTTAAAAAACCACCTAAACCATTGTTTCAAATTATTGAGCCCCTGAAGAAAACCACTGAAACTATATGTATAAAATGCAGATTTCTGGAACCTAATCCAGATTTCAGGAGCCCTGGTGTCACAGTGG
This sequence comes from Tenrec ecaudatus, assembly GCF_050624435.1. Taxonomy (NCBI): domain Eukaryota; kingdom Metazoa; phylum Chordata; class Mammalia; order Afrosoricida; family Tenrecidae; genus Tenrec; species Tenrec ecaudatus. The sequence continues at coordinate 81,465,766 of NC_134545.1, forward strand.
TTAAGTAGCCAGCAATTCAAACTACTTGATCCATAAATTATCAGTGGTTCATGAGGGATGGGGGAGCAGGGAAGGAGGTGAAAAAATGAGGACCTGATGCCAGGGGCTTAAGCGGAGAGCAAATGTTTTGACAATGATGAGGGTAATGAATGTACAAAAGTGCTTTACACAATTGATATATGTATGGATTGCGATAGGAGTTGTATGAGCCCCTAATAAAATGATTTTAAAAAAACAATGTTTGTATGGATTGCGATAAGAATTGTTATGAGCCCCCAATAAAATGATTTTTTAAAACCCTTTTTAAAAAACTCAGCTGAAATCACTAAATATCTGCTTATTCCAGAGCAACTATACATGAACATCCTTCGATTCTAATTCTGAAACAAACCAGTGCTTATTCTTGTATGAGCCATTAGCTTGTAATCTCTATCACCACCATAATTATATTGTCAGAATTTTATGCTAACTTGGGTCCTTTGAGTTAATTTTCCTTCTTCATTTCATTACCACTGTACCTTGCTAAAAAACCTTTGCTCAGTTTGTTTGCTCCAATTCTTTGGTCACTCTACAATTTCTTAATAGCAATGGCTAACCTACATTGCTCTGCTCAGCTGCTGAGACTTGCAGGGTCACTACTTTTCACTGACACTGTGGGAATGACATGAGCTCCATGTGCTCTTAACAGTGAAGTTTACAGCGATATAGGTTATCAGACATGGCTACTTAATTGCATGTGAGTTAGCAACAGACTGAAGGACAACTTCAGAAGGACAAAGCTAGCTAGTGTAAGGGAAATCCGTACTTTATTTTTTTTTAACAATTTATTAGGGGCTCATACAACTCTTATCACAGTCCATACATATACATACATCAATTGTATAAAGCACATCTGTACATTCTTTGCCCTAATCATTTTTTTTCTCATTCCGTACTTCATACAAGGTGATTCTATGTGTTATAGATAACTTCAATCTGATTTGGCACCTTTAGTTGAGGAGGATGTGATGAGGCAGTAACCCTAATTCTATCTAGATTTCTATGGGGTGGCAGTGCTGACTTAAGAAAATTACTGTATTTTTAAGAAACTTAGAAGCTGCTCTTTCTTGAATTATCATTTCATTACCCAATAACAAATCCCTGAAAAGTCTTCAGAAAACATGTAACTAAAGGGATATTTCTCTCTTTTGAAACGCTTTAAAGACTGAAAACAGTTTCTCAACAGAAATGTTTCTGAGGAGCAAACATCACGCCTTAAAGATGGTAAATTAGTGCTCTTATTTGAGGTCATTCATTTTTGTGGCGAGCACATGTTTGTATTTCTTAATATGTACATTTCATATAACTTCTTGACTCCCTGCACATTATCATATACCCCCTGCCACACCCCCAAGAATGAGGCCTCATTTTGAAAAGTACAGTTTTCCATCATTCTTCCTATGTTCTTGATTGGTTCCACTTGCGTTTGGGTCGCTGCACACTTTTCAGATCTTGGTCCAGAGTAGCCATGGTCTTTTTTTTTTTTTTTAAATCCATTTTCTTGGGGGCTCATACAACCCACACATACATCACTTGTGTAAAGCACATTTATAAATTTGTTGCCATCCTCCTCAAAATACTCACTTTCCACTTAAGCCTTTGGCATCAGCTCCTCATTTCCCCCTCCCTCCCTCCCTCGTGAACCCTTGATATAACTTATAATTATTATTTTGTCGTATTTTATACTGCCCGACGTCTTCCTTAACCCACTTTTCTGTTGTCCATCCCCCAGGAAGGTTGTTATATGTAGATCCTTCTTTCCCCCACCTCCCCCTCTCCCTTGTCCCCCCAGAACTGTCAGTCCTGCTGTTTTCTCCTGATTGTTTCTCCAACCTATCTTATTTACAGATCTGCAGAGATAATAACATGCACAAAAACATGACAGGGCAAAACCAAGCAATAAAAGTAACCAAAACAAACAATAAACAAGAAAAAGTTGTAGGTAGTTCCAGGACTGTTTGTTGGTCTTATCCAGACGAGTCTGATGGGGTGCCAAGCCCTGGCCCCAAAGTCTGTTTGGTATTCCCTGGGGACTTTGTTGCTCTGTTCCCCTTGCTGTTCTGTTCCATGCCCTTAGTATTTTGCCTTGCTGTGGTGAGATCATACTGTGTTTCCAGTGTTCTCCCCTTTAGGGCTATGAGTCAGTGAGGGATGTCGCCTCTCATAGTGGCGCCAACCATATAGTCTTCTCTGGATTGGCTGCTCTGAGCAGGGATATCGTCCTCAAGGCTTGGTGGACCAGGAGGTGCTCCATTCTCTCCCACCCCCACTCCCTTCATTTGTTCCCATGTCGTGTCCTCTGATCAGACATGCCCCTCTCCTGGAGCTGCAGCTTCAGTGCTGTCCTCTGAAATAAATTCTTTTGTAGAGAGGGGCAGCTATGCAGGTAGTTGGGATTTGAGGGGGGTCCTCAGACCTACTGGTTCCCTACTGCATGCCGGCATGCTGCATTCACATCTTGGAGCACTGGGTTGATGAAAAGGGGTTTTTGTTAAAACAATAAATACATCTTTAAAAGTACGAGATGGAAGTGTTCGGTGAGCAAAAAGTCTTCCCAAATCCCAACATACAAAAATGACTATAATTAACACTCTAGACATCTTAGTACATAGATTCAGATAAATGGGTAGCAGAATTGTAAGAGTGATGTGTGTAGGTGGTGAGTAGATGGGTGGAAATCCTTTTAATAAAAATGTAGTTATTAGTCATTGTCTAGTTTTATTTTTCATTGTGTAGTTTTTACATGCTTATGAGGTGATTGGAACTACTGTGGCTTGAGTTAGGCACACCTTAAGCCTCAAAAACAATGTTCTACTTTTTAACAAGTTATAGAGATCTTTTGCAGCAGATTTGTTCAATACAGTACATATTTCTTTTTTTCACTGTTGCTTCAGGAGCATTGATTGTGACTTGGACGACTGAGATCATTCCTCTGCCAATGACGATGTTTATTGGTCCAGTTGTGATGATTTTTGTTTGTATACTCTGTACTGAAGGCTATAGTTTTTGTTCATCAGTAAGTGCTTTAAGTTCTCTTCACAGCCTTTTTGGTTGTGTCATCTGCATTTCACAGGTTGTTAATGAGGTATCTTCCAATCCTGATAGTTTAGCTGCTTAGAAATTTGCTCAGCATATAAATTGAATAAATTTGGTGAAAGGAAACAACCCTGACATACATTTTTGCTGATTTTAAAACACACATTACCTTGTTCTGTTAAAATGAAGCAGCTTGTTCTGTGTACAGACACTGCATGAGCACGAAAGTATTGTGGAAGTCCCACTCTTTGTAATGTTAGCCATAGGTGTGGTGATCCACACAGTTGAATTATTTTACTTAGTCAATGAAACTTAGATATTCATTCTCGCTCTGTTACAGCAAAATGTAAATCATTTATCTGGTCTTTTACCTGCCAGCTGTGTTGCAGAGTAATCAAGTAGTGGATTATAGAATGCTTTTTCTTTATTGAAGAATTCCAAATTATAAAGGAAGAAGTGATAAAAGTAGAACATCACCACTTTATGTCCTTAATAAAATGATAGGTTTAGGCAGATTATTGATGTTTGGTAAAATTATTAGGTAAAAGGTGATGGAAGCAAGTTAACACCCTGAATTTACTGGGGGGCCAGCAGGCTTTATGTGCCTCTTGATTTGAAGAAAGGCACTATACCACCATGAAATACTCTTTTTTAAATATCATTTTATTGGGGCTCGTACAACTCTTTAACAGAATTCATGCGTACATCCATTGTGTCAAGCACATTTGTACATTTGTTGCCATCATCATTCTCAAAACATTTGCCTTCTACTTGAGCCCTTGGTATCAGCTCATTTTTCCCCTCTCTCCCTGGTGTCCCCCTCCCTCATGAACCCTTGATAATTTATAAATTATTAGCATTTTGTCATATCCGACACATCCCTTCACCCACTTTTCTGTTGTCCGTCCCCCAGGAGGAGGTTATATATAGATCCTTGTAATTGGTTCCCCCATAATACTCCACCTTCCCTCCACCCTTTGGATTCCCTGTGTTTCCAGTTCCATTCTGTATCAGTGTACATCCTCTGTTCTAGCCGGATTTGTACCACTTTGAAATATTCTATACGAAAATATATCAATGAAAGAATTTGTGTGACTAACCATATAATGTTATCAGCGAGCAGATCATGTAAGGTCAGCAGGCCATTTTAAAGACTTAAAACTGAGTAAAATGGAGGGCTGTGTAGGCTTTTGAGGAGAGTGGAACCATAATTTGGCTTAGTTTCAAAACACTCATGTTGCTATATTTTGAACAGACTTGTGGGGTGGGGCAGCAGGAGTAGTGACAAAAGTACTAAGTTTGAAGGTACTGCAGCAGTTCAAGTCAGAGAAGATAATTGTGAAAAATGGAGAAATGATAGGATTGTGAATTTATTGGATTGGTAGAGGGTAGGTTAGAATTGGTAGAGCCAGTAGACTTTCCTGATGGATTACATGAAGGGAATGAGAAAAAAAGCCAAGGAGGATTACAAAAAATTTGGTTTAAGCAATTTAAATTATAGGAGATCCAGGATGGTAAATCCATAGAGATAGTAATCCATAGATTAATGATTCCTTAGGGTTATGGCTGGGAGGTTGTGGGGTGATGGCGGGAGCTAATACTGATAGGTACAAGAATGAGGAAATTGTTCTAAAATTGATTGTGATCATGATAGCACAATTTTTTGATATATTAAACCATTGAAGTGTGTGATATACATACTAATAAAACTTTAAAAGTACAGGGGAGACTGGGCAAAGCAGGCATGGAGAATTGTTGGAGTTTTTTTAGTATCTAGATGCCGTCAATTGGGCTCAGACTTAATTAACCCTATACATAACAGAATGCAAGCACTGCCCAGCCGCACTCCGTCCTCACAATTGTTATGTTTGAGCCCATTGTTTTAGGCCCTGTGCCAATTCTCGTCAAAGATCTACTTTTTCTTTTTAAAATAATTTTGAGAGTTCTGACAGATATCATAACACTCCATAGTTAATCACATCAAACAGTATTGTTTAATTGTTACCACATTCTGTTAAAAAATCATTTTCTTTTTTCTTGAACTCCTTGATAAAAATTCCCTTTTATCCTCTACCCTGTAGGAACTCCTGCCCCCCTTTAAATTATTTTATTGGGGGCTCCTACAACTTTTATCACAATCCATACATCCATGCATTGTATCAAGCACATTTATACATTTGTTGCCATCATTCTCAAAATATTTGCTTTCTGCTTGAGCCCTTGGTATCAGCTCTTTTTTCCCCCTTCCTCCCCTACTCTATCTCCTTCTCTCACCCTTGATAATTTCTAAATTATTATTTTCTCATGTCTTATACTGCCTGATGTCTCCCTTCACCCACTTTTCTGTTGTCTACCCCCCAGGGAGGGGAGGGGGTTATATGTAGATCCTGTGATCGGTTCTCGCTTTCTACCCCATCTTTCCTCCATATCCCGGTATCACCACTCTCACCACTGGCCCTGGGGGGTTCATCTGACCTTGGTTCCCTGGGTTTCCAGTTCCTATCTGTACCAGTGTACACACTCTGGTCTAGCTGGATTTGTAAGGTGGAATTGGGATCATGATAGTGGGGGGAAGGAAGCATTAAAGAACTAGAAGAAAGTTGTATGTTTCATTGTTGCTACACTGCACCTTGACTGACTCCTCTCCTTCCTTCAACCCTTCTGTAAGAGGATGTCCAGTTGCCTACAGATGGGCTTTGGGTCCCCACTCCCCCCATTCACAATTAGATGATTTTTTTTCCTTTGATGCCTGATACCTGATCCCATCAACACCTTGTGATCATACAGGTTGGTGTGCTTTTTCCATGTGGACTTTGTTGCTTCTCAGCTAGATGGCTACCTTTTTATCTTCAAACCTTTATGACCCCAGACGCTATTTCTTTTGTTAGCCAGGTACCATCAGCTTTCTTTGCCACATTTGCTCATGCACCCATTTTTGTCTTCAGTGATCTTGTTGGGAAGGTGAGCATGACAGAATACCAGGTTATTAGAACAAAGTGTTCTTGCGCTGAGGGAATACTTGAATTGAGGCCGTGTCTGTCTGCTACCCTAATACTTAACATATAAGTATATGTATATAAATCTATTTCCCTATCATCATATATAAATATATTTACACAAGTACATGCCTGTATTTAGATCTCTATAAATGTCCTTTGCCTCCTAGTTCTTTACTGTATTTCATTTTACTTTCCTCTTGTCCCACTGTCATGTTCGGCTTTCATTCTGGTTTCTGTAATTCCTCTTGGTTACATTGCCCTTGATTAAGCCCCATGAGGCATCCTATACTTTCCTCGCCATCAATTTAAGATCAGTTGTTCCCCTGTCTCTGGGTTGGTTGACACCCCCATCCTTTCTCCTGCCTCCCCCCTCCTGTGACCTCCCGGAATCGTAGGCCCCCTTGTTTTTTCCTCCCGATTGCTTATCCCATTTATCTTAACTAGATATACATGCAGAGACAACAAGTGCCAAAATAGGACAAAGCCAAGACAAAATGAAAAAAACAAAAAGCCAACCAAAAAAGAAGAAAAGCCTATAAATAGTTTCACGTCTGTTTATTGACCTTAAGGAGTGTTTTCTGTTTGAGTCTGATGGGGTGCCAATCCCTGGCCCCAAAGTCCTTTTTGGTATTCTCCGGGGACTAATTGCTTTGCTCCCCTTGCTGCTCTGTTGCATGCCCTTAGTGTTTTGCCCCAGTGCGATAGGGTCAGATCAGGCACAATTTCCGCACTGTGTCTCCAGTGTTTTTCCTCGTAGTGCTATGGGTCAGTGAGGGATGTCATGTCTGTGTCTCGGTTTGGCATAGGTGTTTGTAATTATTTATGTAAGTTTTTATAGTCTATTCTCTGTAAATTAGGCCATCTTAACTCTCTAACGGTTAAAAAACTCAAGTGAATTTTCTTTTAAATTAAAATTTTAAACTTCTTACTATGGTTTATATAATCTTGCCTTCGGGTCTGTGATCACATTTCCCACTTCCTTTCTTACTCAATTTGCTCAACCATTCTAGCATTATTGCAATTTTCTAAGAATCTCATACATTCTCCTACTTCACTGCTGTTTCTTCTGCCTAGAATGTTCCTATCTTGGGTATTTGCATGGTTTGTTCTTTCATTCCATTCACTGTTCACAATGTGTCTCCTTAGAGGTATAGCCACCCTCTACCATTATTTTTACTTAGAGTAGTAGTTGTGTGACATTGAATCCATTCTGACTCATTTACACCTTGGTCTCCCCTACGAGAATAAAAAACTCTAAGAGGATAGGGACTTTTGTCTCTTTTTCATGGCTACATCTCTATTTTCTGGCTCATAGTTGGCCTTCCGTCCATTAGGGAAAGGAAGTCTAGAAACAGATCAGTGAAGTGCTGGAGAGATATTCAAGGGAATGGAAGTAGCTTAAAAAGGGCTGTGGAGGGCTTAAGCAGAAAGCAAATGTTTTGAGAATGATGAGGGCAACAAATGTACAAATGGGCTCAACACAATGGATGTATGTATGGATTGTGATAAGAGTTGTATGAGCCCCCAATAAAATGATTTTTTTTTTAAATGAAAAAAGAAGGGCTGTGGAAAGTTTTCTAGCATCAGTGATGCCGAAAGGTGAGTCTTGGAGCATGAGTACAAAAGAAATAATCAGGTCAAAAGAGTGAGAGGAAGAATGTTTGGCAGAGTGTAGATATTTTAGGGGTAGAACAGCATGGTATGTAAGATATTATCATTTGATTATCAAAAACATTGTTTAAAATACCCAATAGGTTAGATATTTAGAGGGGGTATGTGGGCATAGGCTAGGAGTACGATGATTTTTTAAACAGGAATCTTTGAAATTAAAATTATATGAAACTTCCAATATATGAAACCAACAAGTAGTCAGAAGTATAGTGGGCTTGGAATTCTTGATAATGTACCCCTGTTCCTTCCCTGACTCTTTGAGGCCCTTGTGGCATCAGCTTGGAGTGGGGGTGGGGAGGCAGGACTTTGAATACTGGAGTACAGTTGGTAAAAATTCCTACTACAGTAAGAATAGTAAGTTGAGTCTTTGAAGTTCTTTAAAGTAGTAAATAGTCAGTTGTAGGACCATGAGAGAAAGTGGGTAAAAGAAAATTCTCAAGTGTAGGAGTTTGGATGCTGAATAACAGCTGGTTGAGAAAATGGGTTGGCGTCGAGGTTGGGGGGATTCAGTCACAATGAAGGGAAAGAGGATGGGTTTTAGGACTTAACTGAATTTGAAGTGCCTAAAGAGTCCTTTATGACACATTGATTTAAGAATTGGATTGTTAACAGCAAGTTTGTGCTTTGAAACCCATCAGCCATCCTCAGGAGAAAGACGAGACTGTCCCATAAAGGTTTAATGTCTCAGATCTCCAAGGAACAAGCCTACTCTGCTGTGCAGGGGCTATAAGTTCAATCAAAATCAACTTGATGGCATTGGATTTGGTTTTGAGCTTTTAAAAAGGGGTAGCCAACAAAAACATCAAGTATGCATATGACTATAAAAGATGATATAATAGGGATAAGAGCTAGCCAAATTAGACATCAGTGGAAAGAGATTCTTTATTCCTAGTAACTGAAGGGAAAGACGAACATGGATGGAGAGAAGCCTATAAAACAAAATCAGGAAAAAAATCTAGAAGTTGGAGTACATCTTTGTTTATCTCAGTCTTCTCCACAGCATATCTGGGAGAAATTAAGGATTTTTCCCCCAAATTCAAAGTCATCACTATTATTTAATAGATATCCTTTCATCAATAATAGGACAAAACCACAGGCGAAGTAAAATAAAGGCTTAAAGAGTTATCCTGCTAGTTTGTAACAGAATGGGGGTTATTTTTGGAACTCTGGTTTTGGATCAGTCCCTGGAAAATGATATCAAGCCTGTTAAAGGAAAAGGTCAGCAAATAAAGACGATAGTTCTTTGGGATTGACACTGTGGCTGCAACAATAGACTCAAACGTAAGGATCAATTATGAGGATGGTGCAGGACCAGACAGTGTTCTTTCTTTTGTGCACGGGGCTCCAGTGAGTCAGAACCTACAGATGACACCTAAGAAGACAACAGCTTTTAAATCAATCATGAATGGAAGTTGTATGTTTTGTGTATCCCTTGTAGTTATTTCTGTAAAGGAGGACTTGTATCTTTGAAATAGCCAAGTATTATTTCTAATTTCATGTTTTTGGCGAGTAAGGATATGATCAGGTCAGTTCTTTCTAGCTGTAGCCAAAGTGTGATACAGCTTGAAGTAAGATTTTTTTAAAAGTATCATTAAAGAAGCACCCAAAAGATTCCAGATAGTTTGAATAATGTAAAAGTTCTTAGGAAAATATGTAACACATTGTAGGTGATAAGTGTCAAAACTGAAAACCCATGGCTATTGAGTCCATTTTAGCTCAAAATGATCCTATATAAGATTTTCAAGGTTGTAAATCTTTACAGGAACAGATAGTCTCATTTTCCACTGAGTGGCTGGTGGGTTTGAACCAGTGACCTTAGAAAACTTTTGTTTATTTAACTTAATTGCTCAAACTTTCTAGGCTTGGAGACACTTTCAATTGGGGATGTTGTTGAAGAAGATAAAATACGCTTTCCTTAAAACCACTACCATTGGGTTCATAGTGACCCTATGGGACACCACAGTAGAACTGCCCCCTGTGGGTTTCTAAGGCTGTAAATAATAATAATAACAATAATAATCTTCTCTCCTCCTTCTTCCTCCTCCTCTTCCTCCTTCTCCCCACTCCCCCACCCCCAGGCCCCAAGGCTGTAAATCTTTATGAGAGTAGAAAGCTTTCTCTTTCTTTAATGGAGCAGCTGGTGGTTTCTAACTGCTGAGCTTGTGGTTAGTAGCCTAATGCATTAGCACCAGGCTCCTTACCCTACCCATGCTATGCTATTTTATTCTCCCCTACATATAAACCCTGTCCTAAAGGTGACTATTTGGATATTACCTTTGTTGGCATTTGTGGAAAGGGTGTATCAACATTTATTATAGCTATAACAGTGTCATCCATAGGTTTATTGTTTTTCACATAATTTCATTAAGGCCCATAGTTTTTGTTGTTCAGAAATGTTTTGCATGGAAATACCCATTTTCAGTCTAATCGTGTACTTTCTTAGAGGAAGTGGAAAGAAATACAAGTAAAAAAGAATGCAGCCCTAGTGAAAGGCAGCAAAGCCAGGTGTTTGAGCATTTAACTGAGTTTGAAGCTCCCAGAGAAGCCTGGGAGGTGCAGGGTTAAGCATTGGGTCCCTAACAGCCACCAGAAACACCACTGAAGTCCACACTGAAAATATGTAGATCTCATTGTTATCCAAGAATGCTAGGTGCAGCCTGGGATGAATCCTCAAAATCGAAAACCAAGTCAACAGGGATAGAAGATGAGGATGGGTAGAACTACCAAAAAACCAAACTCACTGTCATTAAGTCAATGCTGATTCAGGCAACCCCTATGGGTTTCTGAGACTAATTTCACAGGAGTACAACGCCCAGTCTTTCTCTACAGAACTGCTGGTGGTTTCAAACTTTGGACCATCTGGATTTGTAGCCCTATGCATAACCACTGCAGAGGATGGGTAGAAAGGATCCGATGTTCCCTAAGAACCTTTACGGTTTAGTTTTTCTCTCATAGAATTTTGCATTTTCAACTCCATGGCTCCCAAAGAGTATGAGGCCTCATCTTTCTAGCATCTGTCATTAAAAAACAAACAAAAACCTGCCAGCATTTCTCACATTATATTGTATCCTTAATATCTTTGAGAAAAAATGAGGTGACAAGACTTGTTGAATTCACTGATCTTAAAATACTTATTACTTGAAAGCACACTTCAATTTATAAACATGACTCATGGATTTACTGGCCTTGTAATGACTGAAGTTCTCCAAGGAATTGTGGCCCAACAGATTGTGAACTCCTGATGTAGCTGACTCATTCCTAATCAACTTTAGATTTGCATTTAAATGGCATAGTTATTCTGTACAAAACAGTTTCATAACACACAAAAACTATTTTATTTACAAATAGTTAAATTCATCTACCTTTGTGATCTTACTTAGCATCTGTTTTATGGCATTATGTTTATATATTGCAGGAATTATTTTGGTATTGTACGAGCTACACAGTGTCAATTCCTATACCCTCATTGCATTAATACCATTATTTTTCAGCACTTAATCTCTCAGTTTGTCTTTGCTATGATCACATCTTTTCATTACACACACACACACGTACATGTTTTCTATTAGGTTACAAAATAGAGTGCATGGTTTTAATTCCTGTATGTACAAAACGTAATTGAGTTGAGGCCAAAAGTAATCCATTTTTCATTAAGGAGCTAGTATCCTTTTATTTTTTTTATTTCTTTACACCTTCAACATGCCAGGCTCACGAAATGGAGTCATCATACATCTAAAACCACTTTAGTAAACATATGAGAATTAAGAAAATACATTTATAAAATCTGGATAAAATGCTTTAAGATGTATATAGTTTATAAATAGTACAACCTTAACCCTGGCAAAGATTTTTCCAGTTTAACTTGTACAGTGAGAAATACATTGGAATTAATTAGTTTGAGAGCTGCGGAAGGAGCTTTCTAGGCAAAAAGCATTCTGTGCTCAGAAATATAGAAGCTCTGGCATGTGTGTGGTCAGAGAATAATGTGTGTAGGCAGAAAAAGGTAGGAGGGGAGACTACTAGGTAGTTTCAGCCAAGACCCTAAATGATCTTTCATGTTTGCCAAGAATTATTTTTAAATCATTTTATTGGGGGCTCCTACAGCTCTTTTCACAATCCATATGTACATCCATTGTGTAAAGCACATTTGTACATTTGTTGCCATCATCATTCTCAAAACATTTGCTTTCTGCTTGAGTCCTTGATATCAGCTCCTCAGTTTTTTCCCCTATTTCCCACTCCCTCATTGACCCTTGATAATTTATAAATTATTATTAATTTGTCCTATCTTAAACTGTCCAATGTCTCCCTTCACCCACCTTTCTGTTGTCCATCCCCCAGGGAGGAGGTTATATGTAGATCCTTATAATTTGTTCCCCCTTCCCACCCCACCCTCCCTCCACTGTTTTCCAAGAATTTGAGTCTTCAATATTGTTAATGGAAAGGCATCAAAGATTTTTTAATTCAGAAAGAATAGGATAATTTTGGCATCCATGTAAAGGATGAATTCTGATGGAGAAAGTAGTGAAACAGGATGACAAACTAGATCAGTTCTTAAAAATTTGAGTTGTTGATTGATATAGAGTAGTGGTTTTCAACCTTCCTAATGCCGTGACCCTTTAATACAGTTCCTCGTGTTGTGGTGACTCCCCAATCAGAATTATTTTTGAATCACAAGCCTGAGTTTGGATCTAGGCTCTGCCTCTTTGTAGCTATGTGACCTTGAACAAATGAGCTGCCCTGATTTCTCAGTGTTCTATATGTAGTTGATTAATAACTTTTACAGTGTCCCTATGGAGATCAATTATAAAGTACTTGACATAATGCTTTGCTGATACCACATAAAGGTTCAGTTAATGTTAACTACTATTAGTGATGCAAATTGAATTTACTGCTTAGGTAAGAAATGGTGAAGACTCTCATTTAGGGATAGAAAGACAGGTTTGGAAGGATCTTTCTGAAGTAGTATAAGTAGGACTCAAGTGACAGAGGTAGACCTAGTGATTTAACCCCAATTCCATAGAGTTAATTCCAACTCAGTGCTCCTATATAAGGTTTCTGAGACTAAACTTTAACAGGAGCAAATCTTTCTTCCTTGGAGCAACTGGTGGGCTTGAACCATGGACCTTTGGGCTAGCAGTCCAACACTTGATAGTGCTCCCAGGGTTCCTTATAATTTACGGAAGGAGTGGAATTATGTCTGACCAAGATTTCTAACGTGAATGACTTGGAAGAGGAAGTTAGTGGTGCTATTTACTTGGTTAGGAACACAGGAGTCTCGCTGAGATGTAGGAAAGGAGTTGTATGATTGTGATTTTGATTTCTTGGTATGTTTTAGGGAATATATGAAATTACTGCTACTGTTTGGTGCCTTTGAGTCAGTTCCAACTGATAGTGATCCTGTGCACAACAAAAAACACTACCCAGTCCTTTGCCATCCTCACAATTGTTATGATGTTTGAGCCCTTTATAGCAGCCACTGTGTCAATACATCTTAGCAAGCCTTTCTTTTTTGCAAACCCTACTTTACCAAGTATAATGTCTATTTCCTGGGACAGAGCTCTCCTGATAATGTCCAAAGTTCTTGAGACAAAGCTTACTTCTTTGTTTTATTTATTTATTTTAATCATTTTATTAGGGGCTCATACAACTCATCAGAAGCCATACATGTATCAGTTGTGTAAAGTACATTTGTACATTCATTGCCCTCATCATTCTTAAAACATTTGCTCTCCACTTAAGCCCTGGCATCTGCTCCTCATTTTCCCCCTCCCTCCCCGCTACACCCTCCCTTATGAACCCTTGATAATTTGTAAATTATTATTATTTTGTCATATCTTGCACTGTCCCATGGCTCCCTTCACCCACTTTTCTGTTGTTTGTCCCCCAGGGAGGAGGTTATATGTAGATCCTTGTAATCGGTTCCCCCTGTCCAACCCATCCTCCCTCTACCCTCCTGGTATCGCCACCCGCACCACTGGTCCTGAAGGGATCATCTGTCCTGGATTCCCTGTGTTTCCTGTTCCTATCTGTACCAGTGTACATCCTCTGGTCTAGCCAGATTTGTAAGGTAGGATTAGGATCATGATAGTGGGGGTGGGGGGGGGAGAAAGCATTTAGGAACTAGAGAAAAGTTGTATATTTCATCGTTGCTACATGTCATTCTGACTGGCTTGATTCCTCCCCGAGACCTCTGTAAGGGAATGTCCAGTGGCCTACAAATGGGCTTTGGGTCTCCACTCCGCACTCCCCCCCTCATTCACAATGATATGACTTTTTGTTCTTTGATGCCTGATAACTGATCTCTTCAGCACCTCGCGATCACGTGATCTTCCATGTGGGCTTTGTTGCTTCTGAGCTAGATGGCAGCTTGTTTACCTTCAAGCCTTTAAGACCCCAGACGCTATATCTTTTGATAGCCAGGCATCATCAGCTTTCTTCACCACATTTATATGCACCCGCTTTGTTTTCAGCCATTGTGTCGGGAAAGGTGAGTAGCATAGAACGCCAGTTTAATAGAACAAAGTATTCTTGCATTGAGGGAGTACTTGAGTGGAGGCCCAAGAGACAAAGCTTCTAAGGACAATTCTAGCAGTGCTTCTTTCGAGACAAATTTCTTCTTGCAATATTTTTTCAGTATTTTTCACTGACGCCATAATTCAAACATCAATTCTTCAGTTTTCCTTATTCATTGTCAAACTTGCAGTTTATTGTCTTCGTGTGGAACCTGTACATGGACTAAGAGGCAGTTGTGTGAACAAACAAGGGATTGCTGCATGATTAAAAATGAGGCAAGCTGATTTGTATTAAGACTGTTGTATTAGAATTCGAGAAAGGCTTATTAACAACCCACAATGTGTAGATGACACAATCTTGCTTGCTGAAAGCAAGGAGGATTTGAAGTACTTGTTGATGAAAACCAAGGACTGCAGCTTCAGTGTGGCACAACTCAGTATTAAGAAAGCCAAAATCTTCACACTGCACCAGTAGACAATATAGTTACAAACGGAGAAAAGGTTGATGTTGTCAAGGAGTTCATTTTTCTTGAATACATCATCAGTGCTGGTGGAAGCAGCATTCAAGAAATCAACTGATGTATTGTACTGGACAAATCCACAGGGGGGACCCCTTTAAAGTGTTGAAAAGCAAGGTGTGCCTCACCCAAACCATGGTATTTCATTTGCCTCATCTGCATGTGAAAGTTGTACAGTGAATACATTATTCTCTATTTTCTCTTTTATTTTCAGAATATTTCATATTAAATGGAAACATACAATATGTGGTCTTTTGTTTTTGGTGTTCTCTCAGCATAGTATTTTTGAGGTTTGCTACATATTGTAATAGTGGTTAAATATGGCTATAATACCATATTTTACTTATACAAGATCGCTTTAAAACTATTAATTTTATTGAAAATATACATAGCATAACATGGACCTATTCAGCAATATTTATGTGTATACTTTAGTAACATTGGTTATATTCACTGTCAGCATTCTTGCTATTTCTACTCATTGTTTTTACCCCTTTTGACTTAAATGTATTGCTTCCCTAGTTTTTTCTATGATTCATCTATGCTGTAGATTTATTGTTGTTAATTTGGTCGTCCAATCTTTTAAGAGAGTGCAATGCTGAAGGCTTGCATTCTTTACTAATTTTACTAATTTAGTTGAAATGTTCTTTAGTCCAAAGTTAACTTCAGAGGATAGTTTTGGTTAGAGATGTAAAGATTTTCTCAGGGCAGGTATTGCTTGATTTGCTCCAGTCTCAGTGGGTCAAGAAAGTCTGGAATCATTAAGAGTTTGAAGTTCTGCTCTTTATGTTTCTCCCTTTTAATCAGGGTATATGAATCGTGGCCGTGATAAAAATGTTTGGGCACCAGTTCTGGTCTCATGCCAAAGTAACTAGTAATTTATGAATGCAATTAATGCTGTAGTTCATTTACTTCTCTGCTTCCTGAGTTTCTTCCTCCTCCTGTGTCCTGGATTACTTTTTTTTACCTCATGGACAGTTCCCTTTATTTTGCATGCCAACATGTTCCATTACTAATAAATGGCTTTTAAAGAAAATCTCAGATCCTGGGTTACTTTTAAATACAAAATAACTAAAGGTGGAGTTGACCTAACTCATTACTGTACTTATTTCTCTGTGAGGAGGTGGAGGGAGAGAGGAAAGCTTGAAAATGAATGAACTAAATTTCTCACAGAAATGAAAACACCAGAGAGCAAAACGAACCCAGAGAAAATAGATAAGGAAAAATTGGTGAAATGGAAAGCAAAAACGTGAAAGAGAAGATTAACAAAGTAAAAAATGGATTCCTGGCATGGGACCTAACAAAATCAATCAACAAATAAAACCAAACAAAATTAAACTCCCTACCATTGAGTCGATTCTGCTGCTATTCTGACTCCTAGTGACCCTACAGGACAAGGTAAAACTGTTGCTGTGCAAGGGCAGTCTCATCTTTCTCCCGTAGAGCAACTGGTCGTTTCAAACTGTTGACCTCAGCAACCCAAAGAGTAAATCTGCCACTCTACCAAGGCTCCTTTTCAAGAAATAAAAGACATAAGAAGGGTAAGTATGTTATGAAAGTAAACATTACAGGTAACGGAGTCAAAGGAGTAGGGAGAATATAATCAAACAACACAAGCCGATAATTTGAAATTTAGCTTAAAGAAAAATATAATTTGCCACAATTGACTAAAGAACAAAAAGTGTGTTTCGGTGATTGCTTAAATGAATTGAACCAATTAACATATTTTAAAAAAGAAAATACAAGCCTGTGATCTCTACACGTAAGTTCTTCCCAACTTTTAAGGAAGAATCTCAATGTTTTTTCACCTCCTGCAGAGATTAGATAGGGAAGAAAAGCAATTCTCACTCACTAGTCACTAGGATTCAATTCTGACTTTCATAGGGACCCTACAGGATAGGATGGAGAACCACCCGCCAGGGTTTACCAAGTTTTTATAGGGGCAGAAAGCCTCATTATTCTCCCTCAGCTGGAGGAATCAAACTGCAGACTTTATGGTTAGCAGTCCACCGAGGAGCCCACGACACCACCAGGGCTCTTGAACACCCAAAATAGGTGGAGCTATTGAAAAAAACATGCTCATTCACGTAGTAAACTGTTTAGTAATAAGAAAGTTATTTTGCTTGATGATTTTATCATTGAAAAATTCTTTACTATGATTATTTTACCACATCTAAGTATTTCCTTGTTTGCGGTTTTATTCTCCTTTTTAAAAATGCTTTTCTCATATCCCTGTCTTTTAATTTTTCAACTTAAGTATGTTGTTTTGAGTCACTTATAAACAGCATATGACTGTCTAATGTCTCTTTTTTTCCTACCCGTTAATTTTTAATCTGTCAGCAGTAATTGTAATATGTAATTGGTATTATTACCAAATTTTTTTTTGAAATTGTGTTAAGAATATATAGCAAACATTTTCCATTTTAACTTTTTTTTTTTAGCGGCTCTGTTGGCATATAATCCACATCATACAATTCAATAGTTCAATCAGATTGAGAATTAAACAATCAATTTTAGAGCATTTTCCCTTTTTTATGCTTAATTTGCATTAAAAATGAGTCATTTTATTGAGGCTCTCACAGCTCAGTTAAATCACTTTTAAAATGAGTTCTGTTTTTCAACATCTTTTTCAGGGACAGTTCAGTGACATTTGTCATGCTGTGCATCCATCATTATCCATATTTAAAAAAAACAACAACACCCTTAAAACTCATTGCCCCACAGAAAATTACTTATCACTTCCCCTTGTTCCTTGTAACCATCAATCAATAAACTTTGGTTTCTTTATGTTTACCTATTTAGTTACTGAAAATAGTTTTTTTTAAATTATAGTACAGACTTTTGTTTACCTTTTAATTTTATTTGCTTTTCCTAGTTTATCTTTTGTTGTTTTTCTTCATTCTTTCCCTATGGTAATTTGAACATTTTCATTTTATTTCTATATTTCACATATATATATTAACATATACATTTCAAACAAATATATTTTAAACCTAGATTTCCTTACAGGTGACTATTACAAGTCCCTCCGTCACCCCACACGCACAGTCTTGGTCTTGGATGCACTTTATATAGCATATTTTACTTTGGCTCCTTGACATTAGATTTTGTTTTAATAATTTGTGATGTTATTTTTAATTATTTAAAATAGTTTGTTCATCTAGTTAAATCATTCTTATCAGTTCTTTTAAACTGTATTAGTAGTAAATATAGCTATTCGTTTCTTTGCTGTATTTCCATTATTTCTTGTATATAGAGCATTTTCTCTTTAGGGGGGGACTTTTGTTCTGAATCGTTTTTTATGTAGATGAACTATTCTGAGCTTCACCCTCACCTTAAGGCTGCCTAGTGTCCTCCTCTCCAAATGAGCACATATTCTAAGTGCTTTTCATGTACCGTTATCTGTGAATAATAGATTGCCTACATGAAGTGTTTTCTTTCCTCAGAATTTTATAAGCATGGCACCGTAGACCTTTTAGCATTTATATTACTAGTGAGATGGCTAGTGGTGTTTTTCTTATTTTAAGTAACTAGGTATGGAAGTAGTTCTATTTTGTTGCTCATTGTGGTGTGATAGTAAGTTATAACATAACTCTCATTCTCTTTATTAAAATGTTAGTGATTTTTACCAGATGTCCTTTAGAATTATGTAAAATTATCATACTTTATCGACAAAGTAGCCATTTTTATACCTAGCAGCAAGGTTTGCAAGATAATCATGAACCTCAGTGTAGAAATTGGTAATTTTCTGATGTACTTCTACTATTTTTGTTTTTTTTCCCATTCCTCCTTAGTCTTTCAGACTTTTGGAGAAGCTCCCAAGAACCATGAATGAATTTTTCCCATCCCATCCATAATATTTTTCTTTCAAAAGTACAGATCATATTGCTAATTTAAAAGGCTTATGCATTTGGTATCTTCCTATCATGTTTTCATAATGGACTGTTATTTTGGGTGACTATAGAATGTGTAGAGAATATGATTCAAATTCAAAGAGGAAATGTGGGACATTTTATTAATCTTTCAGAATCTAAAAGAACATATAGAGACCTCCTATAAGGTAAACACTTCAGGAAATGGAAAGACTTCTTACTCTTCCCCTCTCTTTAAATCATGACGCAAACATGGAAAGAAAATTTTAAACATAGGATTTAGATAGACTTGGAGTTTTGGTGGTGGTATGGTTACATATTGAGCTGCTAAATTTAGGTCAGCAGTTCAAAACCATCAGCCGCACTGTTGGAGAAAGATGAGGTTTGCTACTCCTGTAAAGAGTTACTGTCTTGGAAACCCAAAGAAACATTTCCGCTCCACCTTAACCCTATATGGTTGCTGTGAGTCAGAATTAACGTGATGACCGTGAGTTTTTTTTTTTTTTTGTATTACAGACTTTCTTTTATGAAATAATTGGTTGGCAGTGCTTTACACATGGCAGAAAGCAAGAGGACTTTAGGCAACTGAGTTATTTAAAAGCAGGGAATAATGGGAATTTTAAGGTCAGAAAATGGAAAATCAAATTTTGTCTGACAAGTGTCTGCATGGGAGCACCACAGTCGCTGGTGGTAGGCTATCACTTAATATATATGAATAAGCATATGTATTTGTTGAGCAAGTTTAATGGGAAGAGGGCCGTGATGGAGATTATTTGGATGAAGGTGAGATACTTAGCTTGAGGAAATAGAGGTGGTAAGAATGTCTGCTGAATACTGAAGCACTGTGAACCGATCAACCTGTAAGGAGCTCTCAGAACCAGTAGGAAAGATCTAGGAAATAAGGCTGCTAACCGTAAATTGAGGTCAAATTATAAGCAGTTTTGATTGCTGGATTTAGAAATTTGGGATTTGTTTTAAAGCAGTCTGCAATTTTTCTCAACAGACACTGTCGTTTTCAAAGGAGTGTTATATTAAAGGTATTGTAGGCTGGAATAAGGAAGAGGCTAGAGACTATCTTTGAAAACTAATGTAATTTTGGACAAGAATTCTTTGCATAGTAATCGTATCCAATAAGGTATTTTAATGTGAATTTTTATGTAAAAATACCTTAAAATTTTAATATCGTTTTATTAGGAGCTCATACAATTCATCACAATCCATAAGTACATCAATTGTGTAAAGCGCATTTGTACATTCATTGCCCTCATCATTCTCAAAACATTTGCTCTCCACCTAAGCCCCTGGCATCAGCTTCTCATTTTTTCCCCTACCTCCATGTTCCCCCCAATAAAAATATCTTTTAAGTCCTAATGATTAAACATGACATGGCTGTCTTTTTCAGAATTTAAGTTTCCCATGGCATTTTGATATTAAGCTGAGCTTCATGACTTTTCTGTGAGACCTTGGTATAAATTTTGAATACATTTGTTCTTCTGTTATTTGCTGTTTGTTAATGTCAGGCATAGCACATGAGATTCACTGTTGCTATGCAACTGTTAAATCCAATATTTAATATTAATAAAACTGAATGGCATTAACATTTAGTGAACAGGGTAGCAAAACAAAGCTTTACAATATTCAATACATAAAATTTATAAGATTTAATCTGTTGTAAGTATGAGCAAAAGAAGAATAACGTATCAACAGTTAATATTTGGATCAAAATTAGCTGTGGTTAAATCTTTGAGTTTATGATCAGATTTTTGTGGTGTTTGATTCATTTTGGTTTTCCTTTATTTTGTTACTTTGATTAGATTTTTGCTAGTTGTCATGTGTTACTAATTTCTTACTCTATTTTCTTTTTCAGATTCTATTCTTTGTAGTTAAAAAAAAAAGATATCTCCCAAGACCTTTATGCTTTTCTAGTGTTATGCTAAGCATGTAGGTTTGGAATATAATTTCTTGTAAATACAGGTGAAAATACTTAGTTTGCTTTTCAGAATAAGAACTGCTTTTAATTTTAATCTCTTACAACTATTTGCAGTGTGTCTGGTACTTTTAAATTATTAAAATATTTTCATTAATAATTATGAAATCAGAACAATACTCTTTAAAAAAGAATTCATTTTGGGGAGAGATAGTGCAGCTTTATACAGAGTTGGAGACTCTGTCAGGAATGTGTCCCCCGCCATTGGTCCTCCACTCAGGTCCTCCCTCACTGCAAGAACACTTTGTTCTAATAACAAAGTGGCATTATCTAACGCTCACCTTCCCGACATGATCACTGAAGTCAAAATGGGTACATAAGCAAATGTGGTGAAGAAAGCTGATGGATGGTGCCCGCTTATTAGAAGATAGAGCATCTGGGGTCGTAAAGGATTGAAATTAAAAATAAGCGGCCATCTAGCAGGAAGCAACAAAGCCCACATGGAAGAAACACCAGCTTCAGCCTATGTGATCACAAGGTAGCTAAAGGATCAGGTGTCAGGCACCAGAAGACCCCAAACAAACAAGCATATCAATGCTAATGAGAGAGTTGGCGAGGAGACCCAAGCCCCATCTGTAAACAATTTGACATTACCTCACAGAAGGGTCACAAGGAAGAGATGAGCCTGCGAAGGTACCGTATAGCACTGAGGAAACACACAACATCCCTCTAGTTCTTTAATGCTTACTCTCCCCATTATCATGACTCCAAATTCTACCTTACAAATCCAGCTAGACTGGAGCATGTACACTTGTACAGATAAGAGCTCTCAACACACGGAATCCAGGACAGATAACCCCCTGAGCAACGTTAATGGGAGTAGTGATCCCATCCAGTGATCACATGTAACACCCCCCCCAACAGGAACGTGGGTGAAGAGACAGCAGAGAGATGTAATATATGAAAATAATAATTATAATTTGTCAGTGGTTCTTGAGGGTGGGGGAAGGAGAAAAATAAAGGAGCTGATATCAAGATGTCAAGTTGAAAGACAATTTAGAAAATGAAAAAAAAAATGATGAAGGCAACATGTACAAATGTGCTTGATACAATTGATGTATGGATTGTTAGAAGAGCTGTAAAAGTCCCCAATAAAATGATTTATTAAGAAAGAAAGTCCTGGGGACACAGTTTTACTCTGCTCCCATGGGGTCACCATGAGTTAGAAGTGACTTGGCAGTAAATGGTTTCCCTTTTTGGTAGAGCTGTATTTTAAAAGTCAGTAACAAATAACCTTCGAATTGTACAAAATGATAATGCTCACACAATTTTTAAAAGTGTGTTCTCAAGAAAAAAAGTCTGGTGTTGAGACTATCAAATTTTGAGGGTCAAGATAAGAATATTTAGTAATTCTTTACGTCCCACACCTCCACACTTTGTCCTGCCTTGTGGAAAAAAGAGGATATTGTATGGATTAGTCAGAAACACTTTAATTACAAAAGGTAAATAATGAACACACAAAAATCTCCCATTTGCTTGAGTGGATGGTTTGATAGTGCTAATATCCTTGGCATAATTATGAGGAGAGGATATAGATGAAGAATAAGCGAATGTCAAAAATGTCAACTCTCCAAATGACTACAGTGCAGATAACAAAAGTGAGATTTCTTTACCGCATATGACAGGTTTAACACTACAGACTAGAGACATTCCTTATGTGTTGTTGCAGTCACATAAAATACTCTTTCCAGAGGCCATTTTTACTGTCCACTTAGCTGCCAAATCTTTAGCTCTACATATATGTGGGGCTTCAAAAAAAATTCATGAGGAGATGGAAACACAATGTGGGAATTACGCCTGATCTGACCCCACCACCCCAAGGCTACACAGTAAGGGCACACAACAGAACAGCAAGGGGAACAGAGCAATGAAGTGTCCCAAGGGAATGTTAAAAATAAACTTTGGGGCCCGGGCGTGGCATCCCATCAGACTCAACTGGAAAACACTCCTAAAGGTCAACAAACAGCCCTTGAACTAAAAATAAAAATGGGAATATAGGACTAAATGGACGCCCCCCCCCCCCCCCAAGTCCTTGTTTCTAAGGAGCGTTCTGGTCATACTTTTTTTCCGGAGAGAGATTTTTTTCTGGAATTCAATGTTATATTCAGTATTTTCCAACAATGACGTGATGTAATTCAAAGACATCAGGGTTTCAGTTTTCCTTATTCACTGCATATCCTTTGCATACAGATGAGGTGATTGAAGTAAAATACCATAACTTGGATCAGGCATACCTCCAATGACGTCATTGCTGTTTAACATGTTAAAGAGAGAGGTCTGTTGTAGGTGTCCACAATGCCATTTAATTTCTTGACTGCTGCTCCCATAGATGTTAGTTATCAATCCAAATAAAAGGAAATCTCTGACAACTATAGTCTGTATTCAGTGTATCATGTCACTTATTCGTCCAGTTGTGAGAATTTTTATTTTATTGATGTTGAAGTATAATTTGTACCAAAGACTGTAGCTGTTGATCTCTGTCTATATCTCAAGTCTTCTTCCCTTTTGGTAAGCAAGCTTGAGTCAGGTACGTATTGCAGGTTTTAAATGAGTCTTCCAATCCTGATAAGGCATTCTTCATGTAGTTCACATTTTGGGATTATTTACTCAGCATAAAGATCAATTAAGTATGGTGAAAGAATACAACCCTGGCATACTTTTCTTATATGCTGTTCAAACAATTGCCTTTTGAACTATTTACTGGTTCAGTATGAGCACATTTCCTCTATATACTTGAGTATAAGCTGGCCTGAATGTCAGCGGAGGCACCTCATTTTACCTCAAAAACTGCTTTAAAAATGTGCTGAAAACTCGTTTATACTCGTATATACGGTAGTGTTCTGTAATACCCATTCTTCATAGTGTTTTCCATAATTTGTCTTGGTCCATAGTGAGTAAAACACAGGTACATATCTTTTTGGTGCTATTCTCTGCTATTAGCACAGATCCATCTGACATCACAATGCAGTGTTCTGTTCCATGTTTTCTTGTGCATCTGGCTTGTATTGCTGGCACTTCCATGTTAATGTACTGCTATAACCATTTTAAATTATCTTTATAATTTTACATGTAGTATTGATGTTTTGCTTGATAATTTATGTGTTCGTATGGGTCACTTTTCTTTTAAATGAGCATGTATCCATACATCTTTCCAATTGGCTGACCAGACATGTCTTCCAAATATCTTAGGATAGATTAGTGTATGCTTCATTTATTGAAATATCTCCATCGGTATTTGGTCAATACTTGGAGGTTTGTTTTTCACCATTGATTTTAGTGCAACTTGGACTTTTTTCTTCAGTGCCATTGGCTCTTCATCATAAGCTACCTCCTGAAATGGTTGAACATAGGCCAGTTCACTTTGGTACAGGGACTCTATTCCTTGCGTCGTCTTTTTTTTAATAGTTTTATTAGGGGCTTATACATCTCTTTATCACAATCCATACATATATCAGTTGTGTAAAGCACATTTGTACATTCATTGCCCTCATCATTCTCAAAACATTTGCTCTCCACTTAACCCCCTGGCATCAGCTCCTCATTTTTTCCCCTCCTTCCCCACTTACCTCCCTCATGAATTATTTTGTCATATCTTGCACTGTCCCATGTCTCCCTTCACCTACTTTTCTGTGGTCCGTCCCCCAGGGAGGAGGTCACATGTAGATACTTGTAATTGGTTTCCCCTTTCCAACCCACCTTCCCTTCACCCTCCGAGTATCACCACTAGCACCACTGGCCCTGAAGGGATCATCTGCCCTGGATTCTCTGTGTTTCCGGTTCCTATCTATACCAGTGTACATCCTCTGGTCTAGCCAGACTTCCAAGGTAGAATTGGGATCATGATGGGGCTGGCAGGGGTAGGCTGGGAAGAGGAAGCATTTAGGAACTAGAGTAAAGTTGTATTTTTCATTGTTGCTACATCACACCGTGACTGGCTTGTCTCCTCCCGGATACTCCTGGAAGGGGATGTCCAGTGGCCTACAAATGGGCTTTGGCTCTCCACCCCGCATTTCCCCCTCATTCACTATGATAAGATTTTTTGTTCTGATGATGCCTGATACCTGATCCCTTGACACCTCGTGATTGCGCAGGCTGGTGTGCTTATTCGATGTGGGCTTTGTTGCTTCTGAGCTAGATGGCCGCTTGTTTACCTTCAAGTCTTTATGACCCCAGATGCTATATCTTTTGATAGCCAGATACCATTAGCTTGCTTCACCACATTTGCTTATTCATCTGCCCTTGCGTTGTCTTTTGATGCCTCCTTTATGATTTAATGTTTTGTTCATAGAATCATTCAGTATTAGGGCTCAAGTAGAAAGTAAATGTTTAGAAAATGTTGATGGAAATGCCTAAATATGCTTGATACGATTAATTTATGGAATGTTTTAAGAGCTGTAAGAGTCCCAAATAAAATTATTTTTTAAAAGAATAAACTTTAAACCAAGGTGGGTGGGAGGGATTATTTAGTATTGCAACTGGTACTTGAATATTTTTCAAGCCTGAGAAATGCCAAGTGTTTTCCTACCTTCTGGTTTTCTTACACAGATCTACACACAGTTCATTATAATAATTTACTTTTTCTCTTCTCAAGCTATCTGTTGAAATCTGCTATCTCTTTCATGTCATCATTTCTTCCTTTCATTTTAGTAATTCTGTATTTTATAGCAAGCTTCAAAGTCTCTTCCATTTTGGGCTCTTCTTTTTTAAACCATCTTTTAGTGACCTTTCCATAATTATGATATCCTTAATGCATCATCCAACAACTCATTTAGTCTTTGCTTATTAACACTCAGTGCATCAAACCTGTTCTTGATATGGTTTCATATGAGATTTACTCAAGATACTGTGGTTTGGCTCATGTGAACTTGTTTTAAGGTTTCTCACTTGCAACTTGAACTAGCTTATAAGAAATTGCTGGTCTGTTCTGAAGTTGACCCTTAGCCTTGTTCCTAGGGATGACATTGAACTCCTTCATTATCACCACAGATGTGGTAATTTGATTTCTATGTGTTCTATCAGATGAGGCTCATGTGTAGTCAACAGTTTATATTAATGAAAAAAATATTTGCAATGAATAAATCATCGATCTTATAAAACGTTATTTCCTTTTGTATACTATTGCACTATCAGTTGTTGATTTTTAACTCATCTCCAACTTCTTTCCAATCACTATTATCAATGCATTTTGATTTCATGTTTGATCAATTTCAGACTGCACATACACATTGGTAAAATTTGCCAATTACACACATAGTTTTTGGCATTAACAATTGGTGCGTAAATTTGAAATAGTTTTCACGGATCTTTCTTGTAGGAGCATAGTATTTCAAGACTAATTGCATTATGTTTCAGGATATTTCTAGGATTTTTTTGGTGGGTGGGGGAGACAATGAAAGTGACTTCAATTTATCATTCCCAGCACAGCCAATCATTTGTCCAATTCAGAATGACCAATATCAGCTAATCAGCTCATTAGTTTTTAGTTTCTTTTATGTGATGGTTTTATTTTTTATTCCAGTTTTCTTAGGTTCATACTTGTACATTCCATGTACTGATTATCAATAGATGTTTGCAGCTCCCCCTTTCCATTTTGAGGTTTTTTTTTTAAGCTAAAATGTTTATTTAAAGTATAGTCTGCCACGGCTAAAGTTTGATAGGTCAATGTATGAGATTTTTATTTAGAGTGTTGGTATCAAGAAATTACATTTCTTTCTGTTAAAGTGACAAAACATTCTCTCTTTTTTTGACAATGTTCTCCCCCACCCCTTTATTGGGGGCTTTTACATCTTTTATCACAATCCATACACAATCCAGCGTGTCAAGCACATTTGCACATACGCCGCCATCATCATTTTCAAAGCATTCTCTTCCCACTTGAACCCCTGATGTCAGTTCCCATTTCTTCTCCCCCCCCCCCCCCACCCGCTCCTGAGTTGTTTTATACCAGTAAATGAAGGTCTCTCAGCTTTAAACCATGCCATGTCATTAAGGTAGTTTCAACATTGAGGAGGAAACTCTTACCCAGTCATATTTTGTGTGCCTTCAGCCGGAAGGGCTCATTTTTCTTACACTATCAGACAATATTCCACTTTTCCCCTCAGAAGTGGACCACAAGATTCTTCTCTTCAATTTGTCTTAGTCTAGAAACTCCACTGAAACCATAGTCATGCTGGGTGACCCTGTTCATATTTGAAATACTGGCAGCCCACTTTCTGACTATAGTGGGCTTTGTCTTGATGAAAGTAGTATTGTGGAACTAAAATAACTACAAAACCTCCTCTAATATGATAGTGTTGTGGCATTTTTGCTTAGTGGTATTGAAGTTGTTTTTGGTGATTGATGTCTTTCCTTCCTCAAGAAATATAGCTTGAAAAGGTATATGATCTTGATCTATACTTAGAAAAACACTATAGTCCCAGAAAGCTGTAAAAATTTTGAGGCAGATTAAACCTCTTGGGGGATAGATACTATTGAAGACAGAGTTTGTGAACCACTTGGGTGAGGGCTAAGCCCCCCCAACATATTAATACTAAGTTACATGTATATATTGTGATAATGGATTTTTTTTTATTCTTTCAGGATTTGAAAGTATTTTTGAAGGGCTATTTGGACCTGGATTATTAAAAGATCTCAGTTTATTTAAAGGTATTAAAGTTATTTTTGGCATTTCACCTCCTTCCTATGGACACATATAGGTAGTCCCTAGCTAACAGGGTTACATTCTAATGATGCCATAAGTTGGTCCTGATATATGTTAAATATCTTTTTTCTTCCAATTTTCAATCATTACCTTTTATTATCGGTATCATTAAAAATAAAAACATTGAACATCGAATGATAAAGCAAATAAAATGCTGCAGTAGTAATTAATGTATGTAGTACATATTACTGATAGTATGAACTATTTGCCCACTAAAACAAAAACACAGCTTGTAAGAGCTGATTAGTCATAACTCGAGTAAGTCCAAAACTTAGGAGACCATCTGTATGATTAATGGTGATTGAAGTTCCATTCTTTTTTTTTTTTGGCTCCTACTTTCATGTAGCTTAAAGCTGTATTTATGAAAACTAGCAAGATGTACAGAACTAAGAATTTTAAGGCAATTAAAGAACTGGTCTACAATTCGTGGGATACAAATATTTTTGGTTACAACAAGCAATATATATTTTTTTAATTTGGGGCTCATACAACTTTTTTTGTTGAAGGATACATGTATTTATCTATTTATTTATTTATTTTTAAAACAATTTATTGGGGCTCATACAACTCTTAGCACAGTTCATACATATACCTACATCAATCGTATAAAGCACATCTGTACAGTCTTTGCCCTAATCATTTTTTTCTCTTCTTTTTTTACATTTTATTAGGGACTCATACAACTCTTATCACAATCCATACATATACATACATCAATTGTATAAAGCACATCCATACATTCCCTGCCCCAATCATTCTCAAGGCATTTGCTCTCCACTTAAGCCCCTTGCATCAGGTCCTCGTTTTTTTTTTCCCCCCTCCCTCCCCTTTCCCCCCTCTCTCATGTGCCCTTGGTAATTTATACATCGTTATTTTGTCATATCTTGCCCTATCCAGAGTCTCCCTTCCCCCCCTTCTCTGCTGTCCCTCTCCCAGGGAAGAGGTCACATGTGGATCCTTGTAATCAGTTCCCCCTTTCCAACTCACTCACCCTCCACTCTCCCAGCATTGCCCCTCACACCCTTGGTCCTGAAGGTATCATCCACCCTGGATTCCCTGTACCTCCAGCCCTCATATGTACCAGTGTACAGCCTCTGTCCTATCCAGCCCTGCAAGGTAGAATTCGGATCATGGTAGTTGGGAGGAGGAAGCATCCAGGATCTGGGGGAAAGCTGTGTTCTTCATCGGTACTACCTCGCACCCTAATTAACCCATCTCCTCTCCTAAACCCCTCTATGAGTGGATCTCCATTGGCCGACACTTGGGCCTTGGGTCTCCACTCTGCACTTCCCCCTTCATTTAATATGGTATATACATATACATATATACATAAATATACACACATGTACACATACACACACATATACATACATACACACATATCTTTTTTTTTTTTTTTGCATGATGCCTTATACTTGGTCCCTTGGCACCTCGTGATCACACTGGCCGGTGTGCTTCTTCCATGTGGGCTTTTTTGCTTCTGAACAAGCTATATTTTTGAAGATGTTTTTGATTTTCTGAAATGGTGTTTTTGGCAACTAATTTGTTATTTATTTTACTTTGCAGACTGTGAACCTGAAAGCATTTCTGATTGGACTTTTGATGAAAACTGTCTATTCTGTTGCTTGAGAAGAGATAAAGTAAAGGTAACCAAGAGACTTTAAAAAACTTTTTATGATTTTAAGGGATTTGCTGGTAGGATTTGGAAGATGTGATTCCATATTTGCTTAAATTGAGCATGATAGTTTTACAATTTAAGCTTTTCTTTTTATTGATTATTTCTATTGAGTAATGTAAATCCCAGCATGCATTGGTTTATTGATACAGTTCACAAGGCAGATTAATTAACTAGGTTTCAAACTGATAGTAATTCATGTAGGTGTACGATGAACTGTGGTTATATTTTAGAATAAGATGCTTCTGTTATTACCTGGGCAGAAAATGTCAGTGTAATGTTTTCATACATTGAATGAACGCTGCTTATATTCACCTAAGAAAGTGGTAGTGCCTTATGATTTCTATTTTACTGCTTTGTGTTAATCATTAAGAACAAAATAACTGGTTTTGAAACCTTGTTGGAAACACCAATAGTTTTTACTGTTTTATGTTTCTGTTCACGGTACTTACTTCTGTCCTAGTTTTAAGCTTTGGAAACATTGCGATTCTTCCTTTATCCCTTGCACTCTTAACAATTTCAAATCATTGACCTCATCTTGTCAGTTCATTTCTCATAGTTAATTTCATTCTTTTCATAGTCATCAACATAGTTCAGGTGTTGCATTATCCCTGGACTGCCAAAATAAACTCAATTCAATTTAATTCAGAAAGAAAGAGAGAGAGATTTTTAAACACTTCTACTGGGTTAAGCCCTCTTCTCCTCAGATTGTGTAGCAATGTTGTACAGTACTTGGTTGTCAGTGACTTTTTTAACTATCTAGATTTTGTAGCCCCGCTCTCAGCGTTAGTGTCTCCTTATAATTCAGTTCACTTTCACTTTCCAGTGGTGTCTCCTGTACAATTTCTTTTGTTAAATTGTTCTTGTACACATGTATTAAACATGATTTTACTACTCGTTGGCCTACCCAATGGTATATTTACTGTTCCTCATAACTTGAAAGACCCTTGCTCTTGTTCCAGTCTTAGACCTACCTTTCCTATTAATGGGAAAACTATATATTTATAATTTCTGTAAGCTCTTTTCCATAACTGTTTCAACTCTAAATACTTCTGTGAAAGTCTAATAAGCTTGACCAGTTTTTTGTCCATTAATATTTTACTTATTTCATTCATCCTTTTCTGTGTTTAAATCTTATATTCTCTACATAAATGGCCAACTTCTGAAAGTTGTGGACCATGCAATTTCTTTTCTTTGTAGCCCTGAATGTAGCTAGTATATGATTATTTACCAAGTTGTCAAGTTACTCTAAAAACTGAGTGTCAATGTGTAACCAATGTCCAGAGCTTTGTAATGCTTTTATTTTGTGGCTTCTTTTTCTTTTTCAAATATGAAGTATCTGTTTCAACAGCTATATTCAGGGGTGATCTGTTTTCATTGCATTAATGAGAAAAGCATCTTCAAATTTAATTCAGTATGATTTCAAAAATGAAGCCTTAAAATTGGTTAGACTAGATGAATGACTTCCTAGTCCCCATTAGAATTGGGTAGCTATTTATATTTGCTATTTTGGTACAATACATTCTTATGGTTAAAAGTTTCCCCATTGCTGTATTATGAGGTAAATCATGGTACCTTGTAATGTTTAAAAATAACTTTTTGCCATTTTAAGTTATAAGTTTATTTGATCTACTTAGTTATACAGAATATTCCTATTTCACAAATCAGCTAATTCTAGCAAAATGGATTTTCTCCATTGTACACTGTACTACCTGCCAGTCAATAGAGACTGCTTGTTATTGCTTTTAGGTGATATGGAGTTGTGTCTTTATACCCTTTAACCAATAGAATATGAAATACTGCCCATCCAGCACCATCATTTGTTGTTGCTATACTTGAGCCCGTTGTTGTAGCCACTGTGTCAATCCATCTTGTTGAGGTTCTTCCTCTTTTTTGATACTGTAAACTTTAGCAAACATGATTTCCTTGAAGTACTGGTCTCTCCTGAGAACATCATGGCCAAAATAATGTGAGAAGAAATCTCATCATCAACCCTTTAAAGGAGCATTTTGTCTATACTTTTTCCAAAAAGAATTGTTCATTCTCTTGACAGCCCATTGTTTAATATTTTTCTGCCACACCATAGTTCAAAGGCTTCTTCATCTTCCTTACTCATTTGCCCAGCTTTCCTATGCATAGGAGGTGATTGAAAAATCCCATGGCTTGAATAGGAACACCTTAGTCCTGAAAGTAACAGCTTTGCTTTTTAAATTTTACAGAGATCTTTTGCAGCAGGTTTTCCTAATGCAAGATGTCATTTGGTTTTCTGTACATGTTGATTGTGAATCCTTGACAACTAATATACCACCTATAATGGAAAATAGGAAAAGAGAGATCCTAGTTAATGTACATAGTCAAATGGATATTTTAAATCATGTTGGATAAAAAAGTTCTTCAGTTCTGTAGATATTTGGCCATCTCATCCAAGGAGGATAAGAATCCGGACATTAAATAAATCCAATAGATTGAAGCTTGTTTTTTAAGTCTTACTTAAGTTTTTAAAATAGAAGGATATATCCAAAGTATATGGTAATAGGCAATAGATGGCAGCATAGAGCAAGATAATGGCTCTTGACTTTGATTTTAACCTGGTGGCAATATTTAAGTATTTGGAAAAATTGTTAAATAATAATCTGATTGTTGGAAAAGATGAGAGTTAATGTATGTTCTCTGCAAGCAGTTAGAATGAATATAGTATAATTATTATGCATATTTATTTTGAAAACTAGATAAAATTGTGAAACATAAATAGCTTCTATGGGAAATGTAACAGATTAGTAAAACAGTTGTTGAGCTACACATAGGAAGGATCCTACAAAAGTTAGAGAATATAATTTGTAAGGGGAAGGTAACTAATACTTTTCAGCAACTGCTGTTACAATTTTATGCACTCTGGTGTAATCTTTACAACTCGATACATTGGTAAACTAGCCAGTTTTTACAAATAAATGGTGCAAGCATATTTTAAGTACCTAATCTTAGTTTTGTAAAGAATCTGTTAGTAAATGAATAATTAATGGGCTTGTTCACTTGTTTTTCTTGTTTCTTCCATCCTTTTCTGCTTGTTGGGTCATAGTAGGCACACTGTAAACATTTATTAAATAAATGCTTCAGAAATACATTAATGCTAAATTATTTGAGTGCTTGTATGTTCCAAGTATATATTTACAATTTTCTTTGTAATATTCAGCCAACAGTCAAGTTTCCAGCCTCTTTTTTACTTCTAGAGTATTCATAAAAATAATACATACCCCTCAGCTAAATTCTTCTAATGTTAGCATCTTTAACAGTAGAGGTATAAAATCCATGTTATTAACACTGATAGAACATTATTATCTAGTGTTACAGTCCTTTTAGAATTTGTCTAGCAGGTTTTCTGTTTGTTTTTTTCTCGGAACCTTCCTCCCCCTGAAGACTTAAAACTTGTTTCCCCCCTGGTTTCTTCACTGATGATGTCCTTTTACTGGTTTGGCACCCAATCTTGGACTACACATTTTATTTAGTTGTCATATCTTTATCTTCTTTAATTTAAGACCACTAACCTGTTGATTGTCCCTCAATTTAGGTTTATGTGATGTTTCCTTATGATTGAATTCACATTGTACTTTTTGGGGGCAAGAATTTCACAAAATTGATGTATATCCCCCCTACTGGTTCATATCAAAAAGCATATGGTCACTTGCTTAAGGTGGTATCTGCCAAATTTCTCTAGCTATACCTTTCTACTAGGCATCTTTTGGAGAGCATACACTCAGTTTTTGTGAATAGCCTCTTCATCATCGGTGTTTTTCATCATACATTAATTTTAATGTCCATTTATGATTCTTGCCTGCCCCCACAAAAAATTCTTATACTGAATGTTAGCTTTTCTGTTTTCATTATTTCTTTTGTATGTATTGAAATTGATGTATATTGCTGTAAAAAAGAACTTTATCTTTTTTCAAATCAGATATTTATATTTTGTTTACTTAACAATATGGATACATGTATTTTTGTTTCATTCTCATAATTATAATTCATTGCATTATATTTCTTTTCCACTTCAAATTGTCCTAGGATTGGTCATTCTTTCTTAACTGCTATTGAGCTGATGCCGACGCTTAGAAACTTTGGGTTAGCAGTCTGATGTGTGGCCACTGTGTCAACAGGGCTACAGATTTGACCATCGAGAACTCAAGTTAACTAAGTTAGCTCATGTGCACTCTGCCACATCTCTACTTTTGTAGGTGCTTTTTCCACCAAAAAAGTGTTTCAGGCTCAACTTGCATTTCAGTGCCTAAGCCTTAGAGAACTAAGGAACACTAGATCTCTTTAACTGGAAAGTATAAGCAATTAAGGTTAGGGTATTAAGTATAATCATTGGTCCCAGAGTACTAATATTTCTAGGCTGTCTCTGTTGTCTGAGCTGAAAAATTAAGCTTACTAAAGCACATAAATTTATAATTTTCTATAATCTGTGTATAAACATTTCATAAGGTACATTTATTAGCTGCCAATCCCCTTGCTAGGACAAAGAGCTTTTTTAGTAGTAGTGAAAGGATGTTTGACAGGTAGGAAGAAATTATTCTTAGTGTTTAAAGTCCCTGAAGATGACCAGTTTCAAAAGACTATTAGTTTGACTGTGGTATGGTTATTCTTGTATGTGACTGAGTTAGACCAGAGATTTTTGAATACCAAGTGAACTTGGTGATACTCAATTTCATTTTTACCATTTGTTTACTCTGAGCATTTTGTATCTCGTGTTTTGATTATACGTTAATTGAAAGTTTAGGTATATGTTTTCACTTCCTGAATTGCTGTTTTATATTTGTTATTCAACGTTGATTAATAGGACTTGTTTGCTTGTCACAGTGTTCACAGTAATTTGTTTAAAATAAAAGGAACAGAGAGGAAAATATATCACTATAGTTGATATTGATAAAGTTATATGGAATGGGAGGAGGTAAATATGGGATGTTCAAAAGTTGTAGTTATTTATAAGATTTAAATAGATAAAGGTAAAGTTAAACCAGTACCACAAGGGAGGACCTGATTAATTGCTTGGGGAATGGTACAAATCTAAAATGCGGGGCCCTAACCTTGTACTATTTTCATAGGCCTTTTATGTAGCAGATAACTGCAAAAATCAGTGGTTCAAACCCACCGGCTTCTTGTAGGAGAAAGATGAAATTGTTCTCATAAAAATTTAAGACTAAACCCCATATGAGTTAGAATCAAGTCTGTATAGTGAGTTTTTTTTTGATAGAGTCATTGATTATTTGGAATAATTAAGGAAAATCACTTGAAAAGTGAATCAATTTTCTGTTCAGTTTGACATTAAATATCAAAGGATATTGATGGCATTTAAAATTTTTAATAAATCATTTTTGGGGGGCTCTTACAAAGTCTTGGTATTTTTATCTTATTAGAAATGAATAATCTTGAACCAAAACAAAAACCCCGGCCATATGAGGCTGGTTTCAAAATGAAGGTTGTGTCAAGAGCAGAAGAGAGCAATAACAGTATTGCAAGTAGGGAATTCTGTGTTGACGAAAAGCAAGTGAGAGAGTGGCGGAAAATGAAGGCTGACTTGGAACAGATTCCAAAGCTAAAAAAGCTCGTCGTGGTTTAATGTCTTTTTATGGGGCTCTAGAGAGTGAATTGCATAAATGGGTTATGGAGTGTCGTCAAAATAGTTACTGCGTAACACACATGGGAATCTGCATATATGCTCTACAGATGGTTAAAGATGATAAATATAAAGCACCAGGCATTGAAAAATATGCTCCCTCAGCAGGATGGTGTGCCCGCTTCATGAATAGGTTTGCCATACTATGTTTGAGACAAAGAACAAAGATTTCCCAGAAATTGCCACAAGACCTTGAAGGAAAAAATTATGTCATTCTAGTAAAATAAAGAGGAATTTACAATTATGACCTGGCAGATATTGGGAATATGGATGAAACTGCCATAACTTTCGATCTTCCAAGCAACAGAACTGTGGCAAGTTTAGGAGAAAAAAACATTTTTCTCAAAACCACAGTAAATGAAAAAAAACAAAGCAAAAACACACTACAGTTGTTCTATCATGTTTGGCTAATGGAACAGCTGCGTCCTGTCATCATTTTTAAAAGAAAGACCTTGCCTAAAGAGATCAATTTTGCACCAAGAATTACTGTGCGTATACACGTTAAAAGCTGGATGGATGAAGACGGAACCAAAAAGTGGCTGGAAGAAATGTGGAACCAACGACCATCGACTAGTGCTTCAAAGAAAAAGTCATCGCTACTTTTTTGGGATATGTTCAGAGCCCATCTATCGGATGACATAAAAAATTGACAAAATCTAGTAAAGTTACTTTAGCCGTTATTCCAGATGGACTTAGAACTGTACTGCAGCCTCTGGATGTATCTTTGAATAAGCTTTTTAAAGACCGTGTGCGAAGGATGTGGCATGAATGGATGTCGTCTGATTAAGCCCGACTAATAAAAGGAGGAAATCTCATGAAGCCTGACATAGCGTTAATAGCAAAGTGGGTTCAAGATGCATGGGAAGACCTTCCAGAAGACACGGTGAGACGTGACTTCCAGAAATGTAGTATTAGTAATGCTGTGGATGGCAGTGAAGATTGTGCTTCGTATGAAAATGACAGCAGTGATGGTGATGATGGTGATCTCAGCAAGGACAGCGTCTATGATGACCTCACACCAGCTGAAGCTCTGCATTGGGATACGGATGATGATGAGGAATCCAGTTTTGAAGGATTTCAACTCTTTACATTTTAGCTTGGTTGCTGATTGAGCTCAGGGAATAGTACTCTTAAGGTATCATTGTTGATACCTTCTTGTTTTTGTTAAACCTATTTTCCACTTACTGTGCTGGTTTACTAATATTAAATGACTTGTCCTTTTATTTATGTTTTCTATTTAAAATAAATATTTAAATACATTAGCCCACTGATGCCTCTAATTTTAGTAATTTTATTTTGATTATTGAAACTCACCAATAGCTTCCTCATTTCCACCCTAGGCTTATACTCAAGTCAATCAGTTTTCCTGGTTTCCCAGGTAATAGTTAGGTACTTCGGCTTATACTCGAGTCAGCTTCTGTTTGAATATATCCAGTATATGTATAAGCACAATATTGATTATAAAATGCATGCTGTCAAAATAGTA
Organism: Tenrec ecaudatus; assembly: GCF_050624435.1. Taxonomy (NCBI): domain Eukaryota; kingdom Metazoa; phylum Chordata; class Mammalia; order Afrosoricida; family Tenrecidae; genus Tenrec; species Tenrec ecaudatus. The sequence continues at coordinate 81,501,932 of NC_134545.1, forward strand.
CAGATAAAGTGCTATAGCTGTTTAGAAGAGAGCAAAATTAACCTCATCCAGGCTTTACTATAATGCAGTTGCCTCAAATATACAGCGAGTTAAACTTGTATTTATTATAGCTGTGGACATATAGGGACAGCCATTTCCATCTGATGGAGAGCAGATAGAAATCCAGGAATTGCATTGCGAGTAAAACTTCAAAGGAGTATACAACAAGTTAAATATAAGAAACCCTTGATATTAACTGTTTTGCTAATTTTTAAATGTTTTTAGAAATTTTTAATAGTAATTTTTTGCATTTTATTTCTCTATTTAAACAGATTATTGGGGGCTCTTAACAGCTCTTGTAACAATCCATACATCATTTGTGTCAAGCACATTTGTACATAGCATTCTGTAGACATTTATTTTCTATTGAGCTCTTGGTGTCAACTCCTCTTCCCCTCTCCTTCCCCCAAAAGAATTTTGACACATAAGAAAAGTAACAGAAAATTTTGGTTATAGATATTGAAAATTAACAAGCATAATAAGTTACTTGTCTAGTGGTCAGGCTTACTTTATATATGCTTACTAGAGTCATGTTAAATTTTTTGTTGTATTTTGAGTACCATATTCCATACTTGAAGTGTGCTCAGACTTTAATTTTGTGTCCCCCCCCTCCAATTCATTAACTCGATTGTCTGCTTAAGAAAATAGAAGTCACATTTTGTTAATGTAAAAGGTAATTTAGATGAAGTACGATTTTCTTCTTTTAGATTAGTGACCTTAAAAAGTATAGGCATTTAAAATGGTGGAGCCATTTTCCCAAGACTTGCTGGCATTTAAAATAATTAGATGAGGGAAAGTGGCATTTAAATCAGTGAGTTGCAACTTGTCAGCTTATTTTAAGCGCATTACTTGAAATATCAGTAAGCCATGGGTCGCAGACATGACTGTAGCTATTGGCCCGTGATCTACTGGAGTATTAGTCCTTCAGTATAATCATCTGCTTATATACGGGAACCCAAGTGGCTCATTAGTTAACTGAAAGTTTGGTGGTTCAAACCCAACACCAGCTGTGTAGGAAAAAGAGGTAGCAGTCTACTTCTGTAATGATTCCTACCTTTAGAAACTCGTAAGGGATAGTTCTGCGTTTTCCTATGCATTCAGAATTGATGGGTCAGCAGTGGATTTCGTTTGGCATCCTTTTAATTTTCATAGTTTCTGTACCTGTGCACACATATAGTGTGTGTGTGTGTGTGTGTGTGTGTGTGTGTGTGTGTGTGTGTGTGTATGCATATCCGAGATCTCTATGTGGCCTGCAAAGCCTAAGATACTATTTGGCTCATAACAGAAATTTCTTTAATTCTGTGTTAGAGAAACCTGAATGTTGTTAATTCCATACCCTAGCTATTTTTCTCTTTGCCTTTTCCCTTTAAATTGTGTACCAGAGCTTAGCAACCCCAACCACAGCAAATACACCTTAATGTCAAGTCAGCTGGGATTATGGACGAGGGGGTGGGGTTGGGAGAGAGACAAAGGGAGAGCCTGATTTATGACAGTAGGATTCCGCAACTGTTCATCCTATTTTAACTTATTTCACACTTAGAGAAGAGGACTAGTACAAAGCTTTATATCCTTTTCCTAGAGTTTGCAATTGTGTTAACATTTTGCTACATTTTGCCTTATTTATGCTCATATAAGTGTATATTTCCTAAGAATAAAGACATCCACTTTTCCAATTTAGTATAGTTTTCAAAACCATGATACTTAATCTTGATAATAGTATCTAATATGTGGACCTTCAGATTTTACAAAATCCAAGATTTTTATAAGCTTTTCATTTTTCTCATCTTAGCCCAAATTCCCACTGAGCGTTGTTCTTTGAATTTGATTTGTCATACTATTTAGTCTCCTTTAATCTGCAGTGACTCCTCAACATTTTTGTTTTGCTGGCTGACCATTTTGAATAGGATATGCCATTTGCTTTGTACAGTGCTCGTCACTGTAGACTTGTCTGATACTTCCCTGTGATTAAATGCAGATCCTGCTCTTTTGTAAGGAAAAATTAATGTTATGTTGATGCAGTGGGTTAAGTATTGGGCTGCTAACCACAAGGTAGGTGGTTCAAACGTAACATCTGTTGTATCGGAGAAAGATGTAAAGATTTTACAGACAATTTTTAAAATAATAATTTATAAATTATCAAGGGTTCATGAGGGAAGGGGGTGGTAACCATGGAGGGAGGGAGGGGAAAAATGAGCTGATACCAAGGGCTGAAGTAGAAAGTCCATGTTTTGAGAATGATGATGGCAGCAAATGTACAAATGTGCTGGACACATGTATATATGAATGGATTGTGACAAGGGTTATATGAGCTCCCAAATAAATAAATAAATACATAAAAGATTTACAGAAACTCCAAGAAGCAGTTTATTCTATGCGCTTGGGTTATTGTAAGTTGGAATCATTTCGATGGCAGTGGTTTGATTTGGTATCACCAGTAACAACATGATAACATATGCAGCGTTGCTTAGCAAGTGATACTAACTTTTATTATTTGGTTAGGTGCTGCTATCTGTCAGGTTCTCTGCTACAAACTTAAGCTTTCCCAATAATAATTCTTAAGTAATTTGTGGGAAAATACTTAGAATGTTGTGAATGTCCCCTGCTTGTCAGATTTTCATGTTTTTGTTTTATTATTAAATGTACATTTTTGCCAGATTCAAGGTTTTGTTTTGTTTTTGATAATTTTAAAATTACTTTTTTTCCTATTCTGTTATTCAATGCTATTTTTTGGGGGGGGGGGTTGCTTTATACTTTTGTGTATCTTCTTCTCCAATCATTTGAGTCAATTTTTATTCTGTTCCATACATTATAATTCCTTGCCCCAAATTTGATTAGTGAGGGCTTTTTAAGCCCAACTCTAGGTGTGTTTTGCATGTTCTGGTTTTCTTTTTAAAGGTTTTCCTTATTTTCTGATACAAAAAATGGTCCCTGCTCATGTTGTATTCTCTAAGCTCTAGTACTAGAATCATTCATTTTTTAAAGAAGATCTGGTTCCATTGGTGAGGAATTGTTGCCACTATTTGACCTTCTTTTCTGGCCAATCCACGTACCTGCTTATTCACAAAGATCAGCTGTCAAGGAAAGGCTTCCCTTCCTAGCTTGATTCGTGTGAAAAGATACCGCAAACACTATAAAGTGATATTGATTCATTTTTATTGACGGTGTAGTTTTAGAATACTATGCAAATAAATCGGCTGAAAGTAAATCACTGTTTATCAACCTAAAAAATACTTACTCTTGAGAAAATATATTTATATAGGTTCTGAAAGTAAGCATCCCATTTCCTTTGTGAAACTGAAAAGGCTAGTAAAGGTTATTTTTTTGAGTTCAAGAGTTGTAAGTTGGGACATGTTCAGTATCTAATATCTTTAATTGCACATTACTAAATGATCTTTTTAAAAGCAAAAGCATTTCATTTCTGGCATCTATTTTTATCAATTTTCTTTAATAATTTTTGTTTTTAATGTCAAGATATCTTTGCCTAATTCAATATCACCTCCAGATACAAAGCCATATATTTTATTCTAGATGTTTAATAGTGTTCTCCTATTTTACTTTGCGATCCATATTGAGTTCATTTTTCTATATGATGTGGATAAGTGTTATAAGTTCTAGCACCAATTGTTGAAAAGACTTTTTTTCCCCTTATTGAATTCCTGTGGCATTGAGTTGCATCGACCAAGTACATGTGAGTGGGTTTTTGTACTCTTTCTGTGTGCCATTTTCTTAAATAATACTTTCTTAGTTACTATTATCTTCATTGCTGGAAGCCAGGTTATGTAAATCTGGTAACTTTTGCAAAATTGTTTTGTTAATATGAGGCCTTTTCTATAAAATTGTCAGTTTTCTTAGAAAACCTATCATAATTGCATTGACTCGCTAGATTATTTTGGAGAGGGTTCTCCACATTAACAGTATTGTCTTTCAATTTATGATCATGATATAACTCACCTTGGTTTATGCCTTCTTTAGTCTCAACAGTCTTTTCTATGACATCATTTCCTTTTATCCTAAAGACCTTCTTTTAGCATTTCTTGTAGTGCAAATAGATAGTTACACACTATGGAGAAAAATACACAACAAAACCCCTTATTTTAAAACTTCTTTTGGCCACTTGTTTTATTACCATTATCAAACAGTAGTAATTTGATGATAAAGGGCATATCACATGGATAGTGTAGTTCGAGATTACTGGCAGCTTAATTAAAAACGGGAGATTTTTCCTATTGGAAACTTAACAACTTATTCAGTATTTTCTTCCCCACTTTCAGTGATGATCATCAGTGTTGGAAGCTTCTGCAGCTCTCCTTTACCTATTTAACACCCCCAGGAGTACTCATGAAATAAATTGCCTTAAAAGGATATAGGATCACACAGACTGGTGTGCTTCTTCCATGTGGGCTTTGTTGCTTCTGAGCTAGATGGCTGCTTATTTACCTTCAAGCTTTTAAGACCCCAAATGCTGTATCTTGATATCCGGGCACCATCAGCTTTCTTCACCACATTTGCTTATGCACACATTAGTCTTCAGCAATAGTATTGGGAAAGTGGGCACACTTTCATATCTGATCCCTTCGACACCTTGTGATCACACAGGCTGGGGTGTTTCTTCCATGTGGGCTTTGTTGCTTCTGAGATAGATGGCCGCTTGTTCACCTTCAAGCCTTTAAGACCCCAGGTGCTATATCTTTTGATAGCCGGGCACCATCAGCTTTCTTCGCCATATTTACTTATATATACCTTTGTCTTCAGTGATCATGTCGAGAAGGTGAGCATCATGAAATGCCAATTTAATAGAACAAAGTGTTCTTGCATTGAGGGAGTACTTGAGTGGAGGCCCAATGTCCATCTGCTACTTTAATACTAAACCTATAAATATATGCACATAGATCTATTTCCCTAATATATATAAATATAGTTACATATGTACATGCCTGTATTTAGACCTCTGTAAATGCCCTTGGCTTCCCAGTTCTTTCCTCTATATTCTTTTACTGTCGAAGCGATCAGGTATCAGGCACCAAAGAATATAGAAACCATACCATTGTGATGGAGGGGAAGTGCAGATTAGGGACCCTTACAGAAGGGTGGTGGGAGGAGATGCACTAGTCAGGAAGCAATGTAGCAACGCTGAAACCTACAACTTTCCTCTAGTTTTTAAATCTCCCCCTCCTCCCCCCCAATCATGATCCCAATTCTACCTTGCAAGTCTGGCTAGACCAGAGCATGTACACTGGTACAGGTAGGAACTGGAAACACAGGGAATCCAGGACAGATGATCCCTTCAGGACCATTTGTAAAAGTGGTGATACCTGGAGGGTGGAGGGAAGGTGGGGTAGAAATGGGGAACCTATTATAAGGATTACGTATAACCTCCTCCTTGGGGGACTGACAACAGAAAAGTGGGTAAAGAGAGACATCAGACAGTGTAAGATGACAAAATAATTGATAAATTATCACAGGTTCATGAGGGAGAGGGGAGCGAGGAGAAAGGGAAAAAATGAGCTGATACCAAGTTCTCAAGTAGAAAGCAAATGTCTTGAGAATGATGACGGCAACAAATGTACAAATGTGCTTGACATAAAATGGATGTACGTAAGGATTGTGATAAGAGATGTAGGAGTCCCCAATAAAATTATTTTAAAAAAAGATATAGGAAAATTGACACAAACTACCGAGGTACCAGAGAACAGAAAAACTAAAGATATATATCCCTTGCTTTACCCAGAAAGCAGTATACAAAATTAAATTACTCACACACATCTATATCAGCAATCACAGAAAACCAAAGGAAAATTTTTTTCATAATGTCAGTGAAAGTACAAAATGACTATTAGGTAGTAGCTATGTGAATAGACTACAGATTTTTAATTGAGGACCATGAAAGAATAAGTGACATAAGTGGAATTTCTTAGAAGGGTGACTATTTTATGTCATTGACGGTTAAACAAACACAAAAATTTTTTAAAGTGTCTAAGGTGAAAGTATACACACAGCAAGTTTCCCATTTAACAATTTTTAAATTATTTGGGGGCATTTGTTAAAATTTTAAAAATTCATATTGAATCATTATTATTTTCAATCTCTTGTTTATGTCCATTGATCTAGCATTCCTTCCCCTCCTTGTCCTCTCGCCTTTGCTCTTGGACACATAGTATCTATGTGTTTTTTTCCATTCCTTCTAGTCTTCACTTACAGTGATCCAGTGTGTAAAAGAGCAAAACATTGCTAGGTCCTGAGCCGTCCTCCTAATACTGTGCACACACTCGACTCTATTATTGTGACCACTGTGTCAGGCCACGTCATTGAGAGTGACCTCTTTTCATTGACCCTCTACTTTACCAAGCATGATCTTTGTCACCAAGGGTTGGCCTCATCTGATAACAAGTCTAAAGTAAGCTAATGAAGTCTTGCCCTCCTCTAGTCTAAGGAACGTTTTACTACAGATTTATTTGTTCCTCTGGACAAAAACCAACCAGTCTAGGTGAACCAAATTGTATGATTTTTTGTATGTGTGGAATCCCAGCTAGTTTCATTTCTATATAGTTGTGGGCCAACAAGTTGTGTTTTATAAATAAGTACATTAAATGCAAGGAACAAAGCTGTTGAGTTAGTAAGGGTAAAACCGGTTATTTTGTTTTTCTTTGCCATACAGCAATGCCTCTGAATTCAGAGCTAGAGGAAGGGGTATGAGGAATTATTTCACTTTCTATTTATTGTCTGTTATTGTCTATTAGTTATATATTACATGAACATTTTGCTGTTTATCAGTGTATTTGTGTACAATCGGAATAAATTATAATTTGTTAATACGCCATTGTTTAAAATTCTTCACTTGGCTAATATGGATGCAGCTGGGGAAAAAGATAGGTTATACAATTTTTCATCTTTGGTTTTTGTTCTGAAGGGGGGGAAGCAAACCATTTAACTGGTGAAATTTATTTTTTAAAATGACTTAAATGTTTCTGGAGTCATTGTCTTAGGCGCGTACAGCAAATAGAAAAAAAATGTATTCAAGAAAATCTAATTCTCAGAACTGCAAAATCTGGTATACTCCTCCCACTGAGTATGGTGGAGCTCCTCACTGAGGGGGAGGGGCAAGCTGCTGGCATCTTTCATACTCTAGCTCATAGATCCCCAATTTTTTTGAAAAATCATTTTATCGGTGAATCGTACAGTTCTTATCACTCTCCATCCATCCATCCATTGTTCTGAGTACATTTGTACATTTGCTGCCATCATCATTCTGAAAACATTTGCTTTCTCCTTGAGCCCTTGGTACCAGCTTCTCATTTTTCCCCTCCTTCCCCCAGGAACTCTTGATAATTTATAAATTATTCTTATTTTATGTTCTATACTATCCACTGTCTCCCTTCACCCACTTTTCTGTCTGTCCCCCAGGGAAGGTTTTATATGTAGATCATTGTGATAGGTTCCCTCTTTCTCCCCCACCTTCCCCTTACCCTCCCAATATCTCTACTCATTACTGGTCCCCAGGGGTTTGTCTGTCCTGGATTCCCTGTGTTTCCAGTTTGTATCTGTACCAGTGTACATCCTCTGGTCTAGCCAGATTTGTAAGGTAGAATTGGGCATACATCCCAAATTTACTTAGCTTCCTATCCCCTTTTCAGAAAGAAAAAAAATACTCAGTTCCCCTGGCAATGAAAATCTCTTTTACTATATAGCTCATAACCCAGGTTAAAGTGTAGATATATGCCTCCCTTGATCATTCAGCACCTCCCTCCCCAGGAGAGGCAGTATCGCCCACTTTGGGAAGCAGTGATGAAGATAGTCAACACAGAAAACCAGGAAAAGACAGCTGAGAAGAATCTCCTGGGGTTGGATGAAACTATAGAATGGAAGCACTCTGTAAAAGAGACCCAAGTTTTATTGGACCAGACTCAGGAGCATTCATTCCTGGAGTGTTGCATAAACAGTAAGGCAGTCAGTTGACAGTCATGGAGGCAGACTGCAAGTAAAGAGCCCCAGTGCAGCAAAAAGGTTTGCAAATTGAGTCTACCTAGCAGTTCCATGGGAGGAAGAATTAGCAATATGCTCCTATAAAAATAAAAGCAAAATCCAAACTTACTGCCATTGAGTTGATGCCAGTCTATCGGGTTTCTGAGACTGTCACGCTTTACCATAGCTGACAGACTCATCTTTCTCCCATGGCGTGACTAATAAGTTTGAACTGTTATCTCCTGGTTAGCAACCCAGTACGAGCCCACAGTATCACCAGTGTTCCTTCCTGTACAAATTACAGCCTAGAACCCTTTAGGGGAAGATAAACTCTGTCACAAGGTATGTGATACCAGTAGAGGCAGATCAGCCAGAACCTTAGTGGAAATTAGAGAGAAAATGAAAAAGACAATCAGAGAAAGTCCAGAAAAACCTGGTGGACAGGAAGAATAGCATATACTCAAGGTGGTGATCAAATTCCAGAGAAAAATTTCCTTAAATCTCTTCTTTTTAGCCTAAATAAGACCCATGCCAGGGATGAGAGTGGTGTGCAGTCATAGCAGGCAATTAAACACTGCCTTTGAGGGAGTCTAGATGTTGATCCTAGCAGACTTAAAGGATGTTTTTTTTAAAGCAAATTAAATGAAAGTGTGCTGATGATAGCCTTTAAGAAGAGATCAGCTGAGAAATAATAGTAATCACTTTAAAATTGAAAGTAGAATAGTTGAAATAGTTTTCTAGAGAATTCCATAATAGTTTTGAGCTAGCAGAACAGCCACATCGAAGTGTTTTAGAAAAAAAAAAAAAGAAATTAGGCAATCTGAACAACACAGAAAAATAAACATCCTCAAAGAAATGTGCACAGTTCACACCATGGTATACATCGTGATTGAATCAAAAAGCAGGAAGGGGTAAAATAGTTTCTAAGAAAGTATAGACGAAATTTTCAAAATGCTATGAAAAACATTACACCTCCAAGAAAAAACTCACAAAATGGGATAAACTAAATGACTCACGTCAGACAAATCATAGTCAAAATGTTGAAATTCAAGGCAAAATTTTTTTAAAAGCAACAAGAAATAGAAAATCTTGGGGGAACCTGGGACTGTGCATTTCTAACAAGCTCCAAAGTGTTAAGCAGTTGCTCTGGGGATCAGGTGTTGAGAATCACTGATGCGATTCCTGCCTATGCTCTTGGGATTTCCTGTGGCCCCCTCCATTGCTCATGTGTGGTTTGAATAGGGCTCCTATGCTCGGTGAGGAAGGTTTTACCTCCTGAATTTTCTAAGTCCTTCGCTGTTCCTTTTACTACCATATTGGCTGTGACTAGAATACTAGGGGCTGGGCAGGGAGAAGCCATACCTAATTTGGTCAAGCCAACAAGCTGTATTTTATCCAACTCTGTGCCTTGTGGCCTACTTGCAGTTTATCTGCAGATTACAATCATCGTGGCTCAGGGGACCTTAGTACAAGTAGTTCAGGAACCAAAATATAGTGATGAAAAGCTGCTATAGTAAAACAATAGGGAGTGGTAGAATATGTGGAAAAGAGGAAAACACATTTAAGCCTAAATTAATTCAAATATGTTCAACATTGTGAGGCCCAAGTTCAAGGTCTCAAGCCATCAGTTTGCCATCCCTAACTGACTTCTCAATTCTCCCGTACTTCAGGAACAAGAGAAAGAAGGAGGAGTTATTAAACATATGCCTTATTAATCACTTTGCACTGCTTAACAAAATCCTTTAAGTCTGCTAAGATCACCATCTAGACTCTCTCAAAGGTGGTTTGTAATTGCCTGCTATAACTGCCCACCACCCCCATCCCTGGTATGGGTCTTTTATTTAGGCCAGAAAAAAAAAGAGGAAAGAAATAGAAAATCAAGACAAATCTTGTAAATGGAAACCTCAATAAGAATAATAGCTAACTTCTCATCAGTAGCAAAGGGACCTAGAAGCATTGGTATGACATTTAAAGCACTGCAAGAACAAAAATTACCAACAAAAAATAGCAGGTCCAGGGAAAACCATCTTTTCATAATGAAATGGCATAAAGGGGAAAACATCCAAATGGTAATTGGAATTCGTAGAAAGGAACAAAGAGAAACAGACTCTGAAAGTAATGTTAATACACGTATGTTCATAACCCACCCTCCTAAAACAAACAAACCCAAAAACAATGTCATTGAGTTAGTTCCATCTTACAATCAACCCTGTATAGTGTTTCTGAGACTGAATTTTACAGGAGCAGCAACCCAACAATAACAGATACACTGAGACCCACTTTCAGTAATGGAGAGAATAACTAGGCAAAAGATGAACAAGGATATGAAAGCCTTAAATAATGCTGAGTCCACTAGACCTGGCAGACATCTATAGGACCCTACCCAACTAAAACAGAACATGCATGGATCATATGCTGCACCAGTAAGTAACTTTCAAAAGGATTATAATCATGCCAAGTATATTCACTGACCACAATGAATGAAATTAGAAACCAGTAACGCAGGAAATTTGAGAAATACACAACTAAAAATGTATCTTTCTCTTCTATTCCATTATCTTTCGATTCTATTTTGCATGAATTTTTGAATCCCTCTCAAGTGAGGAAATTAAGCAGCATATTGCTAAATAATCAGTTAAACTTGAGAGAAATCTCAGAAAAGTAGAAAGTATGTTGAAAGAAATGAAAGCAAATAAAAAAAACCTCCAGTATACAGGGAGTAATAGATAAGCTGCAAATAAACAAAAATCCAAACTTGATGATAATGTGTCAGTTTCAACTCATAGTGACTATCTAGAGCAGTGATTCTCTACCTTGCTAATGCTGCGACTTTTTAATACAGTTCCTCATGTTCTGGTGACCCTTCAACCATAAAATTAATGTTCGTTGCTACTTCTTAACTGTAATTTTGCTATTGTTATAAATTGGGTGACCCCTGTGAAAAGAGGGGTTTGACTCCTAAAGGGGTCCGTGCCCTACAGATTTGAGAACCGCTGCTCAGGCATCCTCAAACTACGGCCACATGTAGCCCGCCAAGGACATTTATCCAGCCCGCCAGGTGTTTTACCCTGTTTGCTTTTTTACTTCAAAATAAGATATGTGCAGTGTGTCTAGGAATTTGTTCATAGTTTTTTTAAAATTATAGTCCGACCCTCCAATGGGTCTGAGGAACAGTGAACTGGCCCCCAGTTTTAAAAGTTTGAGGACCCCTGTCCTAGGTTGCAGTGCAGTATAGAGATGCTATGGGATAGAGTATACCACTGTCTTTGCGAGAGCATGACTGGTGAGTCAAACTGTCAGCCTTACAGTTATCAATTGAACGCTTAGGTACTGCACCACCAGGGCTTCTGTAAGCTGTAAATTCTTTTTTCTTTCTTTTATTGGGGGACCTTACATCTCCTATCAGAATCCATACATTTACCCAGTGTGTCAAGCACATTTGCACGTATGCCACCATCATCATTTTCAAAACATTCTCTTTCCGCTTAAGCTCTCCATTTCTCCTCCTTGCTCCCTGCCCCACCCTTCCTCATGAACCCTTGATATATTATAGATTATTATTTTCATATCTTACATTGTCCTCCATTACCCCTCACCCACTTTAATGTTATTCATCTCTCAGGGAGGGGGTTAAAGTTGATCTTTGTGGTCAAAGCTGTAAATTTAAAATTTTTTTTCCAAAGCTGTAAATTCTTAGGTGAAAAAAGAAAACAATATTTGTTTTTAAACATTGGCAAAGAGCATCCTGAAAACAAACTGAGACTCCCTCTAAAAATTCCATTTATAGTAGCATTAAGGTAGATAAAATGTTTTAACAAAACGTTAAATGAAAGATCTGAAGTAGATGTCATGTTCATTGATTGAATGGACTTAAGATAGCAATACACCCCCAATCTGCAAATTTAATGTAATCCCTATCAAAAGTCCAGCTGATTTCTTTGCAGAAATTAACAAGCTGGTTCTAAAATTCACAAGAAAATTCAAGCAACGTCAGGTAACCAAGTCAATTAAATCATTTTATTAGGGGCCCATACAACTCTTATCACAATACATACATACATCAATTGTGTAAATCACATTTGTACATTCATTGCCCTCATCATTCTCAAAACATTTGTTCTCCACTGAATTCCCTGGTATCAGCTCCTCATTTTTCCCCTCCCTCCCTGCTCCACTTTCCTTATAAACCCTTATTAATGTATAAATTATTATTTTGTCATTTCTTACACTGTCCGTCTCCCTTCACCTTCTTTTCTGTTGTCCATCTTCTAGGGAAGAGGTTATATGTAGATCCCTGTAATCGGTTCCCCCTTTCCTCACCACTCTCCCGCTATAACCACTCTCAGCACTGGTCCTGAAGGGATCATCTGCCCTGGATTCCCTGTGTTTCTAGTTCCTGTCTGTACCAGTGTACATCCTCTGGTCTAGCCAGGTTTGTAAGGTAGAATTGGGATCATGATGGTGGGGAGGAAACTCATACAACGAAAGTTGTCTGTTTCATCATTGCTCTACTGCACCCTGACTGGCTCATCTTCCCCCTGTGGCCCTTCTGTAAGGGGATGTACAGCAGCCTTCACATGGGCTTTGGGTCTTTACACTCCCGTCAAATCAACTTTTTGATGGAACAAATTGAAAGAACTTAACTCGCTAATTTTAAAACACCATAAAGCTACAATATTTAAGGTAATGTGGCAAAGGTATATGGATACACATAAAAAACAATGTAATCAAATTAAGTGCCTATAAATAAACCCTTAATTCTTCAGTTTTTTTTAAAAATGGGGTCCCAAGGCACTCCAAAAATGGTAGTGAAACAAACAACTGAATATTCATAAGTAAAGGAATGCACCTGGACTTTGATCATAAACCATGCAGAAAACTGACTTTAAATGTAGTAGAATTAAGCATAAGAGCAAACACGGGAATAAATCTTCATGTCCGTGGCAGTAGTTCTTTAGATTTTATATCAAGCTCCCCTGCCCCCCCCAAAAACAAACACATAAAAATAGCAACAAAAGGAAAATGAATGAATTCCACTGAAAATTTTGCACTTACTGTACTACAAATGATGCCATCAATGAAATGAGAAAACAGAATGGGAGAAAATATTTTCAGACTCTGTATATATGATAATGGATTTATATCCAGAATACCTCAAGGATTCTTTAATAACAATTATAGAAAGGAAAACAACTTGAATTTTAAATAGACAAAGGATCTTTGAATAGGCATATCTCCAAAAAAGAGACTCAAGTACCCAGTAACAATATAGAAAAATACTCTGAGTCATCTCTGGGTGGGTTGAATTGCTATGTTTGGTTAGTAGTTCAGCGCTTAACCATTTCCATTAGGTGTAGAAAATGCAAATCTAAGTCCAATATGATAACATTTAGCATCTGGTATAATGAAAAGGATATTAGCAAGAACTTTAAAAAAAACGTTTTATTAGGGGCTCATACAACTCTTTTATCACAATCCATACATACATCAATTGTGGAAAGCACATCCGTACATTCATTGCCATCATCATTTTCAAAGCATTTGCTCTCCACTTAAGCACTTGGCATCAGGTCCTCTTTTTTTCCTCTCCCTCCCCGCTGCCCCCTTGATAATTGACAAATTATTATTTTGTCATATCTTATGCTTTCCTACGTCTCCCTTCACCCCCTTTTCTGTTCGTCCCCCAGGGAAAAGGTCACATGTAGATCCTGTAGCAAGAACTCTTGACATTGCTGTTGGTGATAACATAAAATGGGGCAGCATCTTTGGAAAATAAGAGCCCTGGTGGCATGTAGTGGTTACCAGTTGGGCTGCTTGCTAATCACAAGGTCAGTTCGAAACCACCAGTGGCTCCCCAGAGAAAGGTCTTTCTACTCGGATACAGTGGTACAGCTCAGAAACCCTCAGGGACAGTTTTGCCTTGTTTTGGGTTGCTATGAGTCAGTACTGATTTGATGATGATGTGGATAATTTTGGTTTTGGTTATCTAGTTACCATATGATTCAACAGTTTCTCTCAAATTATATTCCTGGAGAAATTAAAATACACATCCACACAAAAACATGAACACAAATATTTATAATGGAATAGCTCCAAGTGGGAATAACCCAGCTGTCCCTCAACTAATGAATAGATTAACATATTGAGGTTAATCCATACAAGGTAATATTATTTAGCAGTGAAAAGAAAGTGTGAATACTGATACATGCCACAACACAAATGAACCCTGAAAACATCATACTAAATGGAAAAATTGAGTTGCAAAAAATTTGCATGACTCTACTTAAAAAGTTTAGTATAAAGAAACCTAGAGCCACAAATAGCAGTTCAGTGTTTGCTTATGGTTGGAGTAGAAGACCTGGTGGTGCAGTGGTTAAACACCGATTGCTAACCAAAGGTGCGCATGTACATCCATCAGCCACTTTGAGGGAGAAACATGGCAGTCTGCTTCCATAAAGATCTCCAGCTTTGGAAACACTCTGAGGCAGTTCTGTGGAATCAACTCACAGCAGTGGGTTTGGTTTTGACCTTTTTTTGTGTGGTAGTTGTGGAGAATGAGGGTGAACCGTTGATGGGTGCAGAATTTCTTTTTTAGAACGAAATGATCTAATTTAAATTATCTTAATCTTTCCATGGCTCCATGAGTACACCAAACTTTAAGATAGTTGAATCAAATGTCATGTCAATTATAATTTAATAAATTATTTTAAAAATCATTTTATTGGGGGCTCGTACAACTCTCTATCATATCCATACATACATCTATTGTGTCAAACACATTTGAACATTGGTTGCCATCATCATTCTCAAAACATTTGCTTTCTACTTGAGCAATCAAGTATCGGGTCATCTCCCCTCTCCCCCCCAAAAGCTTGATCATTTATAAATTATTATTTTGTCGTCTTACACCCTTCCTTCTTACACAGTTCCCTTCACCCACGTTTTTGATGTCTATCGCCCAGGGAGGGCTTCATATGTACATTCTTGTGATTGGTTCCCTCTTTCCTACCCCACTTCTCTCCTGCCACTCTCACCACTGGTCTTGAGGAGTTCATCTGTCCTGGATTCCCTGCTTTTCCAGTTCCTATCTGTACCAGTGTACATTCTCTGGTCTAGCCGGATTTGTAAAGTAGAATTGGGATCATGATAGTGTGGGAGGAAGCATTAAAGAACCAGTGGAAAGTTGTATGTTTCATCATTGTTATACTGCACCCTGACTGACTAGTCTCCTCCCCGGGACAGATAAGCTTTGGGTCCCCACTCCGCACTCTCCCCTCATTCACAATGATAGGATTTTTTGTTCTTTGATGCCTGGTGCCTGATCCCATCGACATCTCGTGATCACACAGGCTGGTGTGCTTCTTCCATTTGGGCTTTGTTGCTATTGAGATAGATGGCCACTTGCTTAGCCGGGGCACCACCTGCTTTCTTCTCCATATTTGCTTATACACCCGACAATAAATTATTAAAACAAATAAACGTGGTGCCCGTTATTGATATGAATCAATGAAAGTAATTTCTGTATATGTCCCAGTCCAGGTAGTTACTATGGGTTGATTCAAATAACTCTTACTGTGTCCTAGTTTAGTTGCTCTGCCTTTAAATTAGAAGGTAGCTAAAGAGTACATTGAAGTTTTTATTTTGTTCACAAAAGTCTGGCTCAAAGTCTCTGAAAGTAGGAGTAATATTTAGTTAATAACCATTTTGAGCCCCATAATGTATGATTTTAAAAAGCCAGTGAAATGACACCAAGAATAAACAATTGGGAATTTTATTGGACTATTTAATGCATATTATTTTATTTATGACTCATTTTAAAAATATCTGTAAACTTTCTTTACAAAAGTTGGCCAGTACTGTGGTAATAATAAAGTTTCCTGTAGTGGATGATGATTTGTAACACTTAAAATATTTTGCCTAAACATTTTAAAACAAATTTTGTGGCCAACTTAAAGTGTCATATCTGGAGAGATTCATGGATAATTATTTAAGCTAGAGTACTCAGAAGAGTTTTCCACCTTAAACTGTTTACAACATACAGAACAGTTTGAGTGCTGTAAAATCAAAAAGAAATTTGGGTCCAAGTATCTTGTATATATTTTAAATCTTCAAGCTGTTTGCTTTCTTTTTGTTGTGCTGACATTGTCCCAATTCATATGTTGGTACAATACAGGGATTTTAAGTAAATTGTATTCAGTAGAACTTAACTACCCCTAAAATATTAACTTTGTTTTACTTTTAATCTAATCTCCATTGTTAGTGACCTGATTATTGTTTAGCTGCAAGAGTGGAAGTACGTGAAAAGTGTGTTGTTATTCAGTTCTGTTGTTCAGCAGTCTGGGGACTGGTGAGGGTAGTCCTAAAATAGTCCAGTGTGGCATCTTGGAACTTCTTGATGGGGACTTAATATTCCATATTGCAAACATATACAAGCACACACATAGGTATATATAATTGGAACAAAAGATACCAACATGTTTATCTTCACTACATGAATCTTAAAAATAGACTTTCTTTTTCTGTTGTTTCTCTATCCAGTCAATCAGTTTTATACCCCACTAAACACGTGAGAGCTATGGTTTTATAAACAGTATTCTTGAAAAGGATTTTGAATTCAGATATGTTCATTCTGAGTTTCCTCTTAATGGCCTTTAAAAATGTTTGCATTTTGTATCTGGAAAAAAACAAAATCAAGAGTAGAACGAACAAATGGCTCTCAAGTATAATGAAATTTTGGATATAAAGGTTTTTTTTTTTTTTTAACTATTTTAAAATAGCCTCTGTCTGGGTCATCAGTGAAATTTGCTCAAGTATAATACAAACCAATATATTTTAATGCTCAGGTAAGTTTCCCTTTGGGAATTATAGTCTAAGTAGAGTTTACCTGCAATTAAGTAAAAAGCAAGAACTCAAAATAAAAACCACAAACTAAAAACTGTCTAAAAGATATGTATATATTCATTTTGTTTTCATGCTTTTGTGAAGATGTTTTTAATCCTTATTTGAAGTTTTAAATTATTTAAATGAAACTAGTTTTTTTATAGCTGTTTGTTTATTTATGGATCTTTGCATTTGATGTTAAATGCGGGGACATTTTTGTGCAAATATTTTACGAAATATTTTTGCAGGGACACTTAGTTGGTCTGGATGAACCAGCTTCGGGAGCTGGGCAAGAAGCTCTACTTAAACAAGAGCAAGCAAAAATCATTCGATTCGAGAGACAAGCAGAAGAGTTCCTCAATGCAGTCTTTTATAGAAAAGGTTGGTTTCAGTGAAGAATAACATTTTGCATCTGCTTGTCTTTTATTATGTTTTAAAACTTTATCTAATTATTTACTTTGTATTTCTCTAATCAAATTAAATTTAGGGTAGGGTAAGACAACCCCTGCTCCTGCCCCTTCCCTCCTTTGCTCTGAAGTGTTGGTGCCATGTAATGTTACCTATGTAGTTCAGATTATTATTAAAATGTGAAAAATATAAGGAAGTTGTATTTATGTATTTTATTAGGTAGATTGCTTTCTATATACACAAAACCAGTGCCATAATCTTGAAATTAAATTTTAAAGCAACTTTCTTTGATCTAATACTCTTGTTATGATTAATATTTTTAATTATTAAAATTAGAGAAACAGACTCATATAACTTGGCTCTACTTTATATTTGTGGTAGTGTTTTAATAATTTATTCTTTTGGCATTTTCCACATAATCTTTCACCTTGAAACTTTTGTCAGATTCTTTAATAGTTCTTTAAAAGATATAAATATGTATGAAAATAGGAAAGTTGTTCACTAATGTGTTGATAATAGAAGGTCTTTAGGAAAACATTCAGCTCTATTCCTTACCAACACATTATATTTCCCGTACGCCAAGATGACCTCTTATCAAGAGTCATTCTAGTAAATCTTTCCTTCAAAGAATTTTTCTTTAGGCACATTTCCCCTTCTAGTTCAAACATAAAGATTATCCTGATATATATTTTTAAAGTAAAAAAAGTTTTCAGCAATTTGATTCCACTTTCTTTAAATTTGTTCATTTGCTAGACTTCAGTTTGAGTTGAAGAGTCATAAAATTAAGGAGTGTATAGGAGGCTATTTTTCACTGATCCAGTTTCTTCCTTTAGAAGTTTACACTTTGACTCTTTTAATGCGCGCTTGCACACTGGCCTAAAACTCTCATCCTAGGGTCTCATCCTCAATTTAGCATTCCCATAAAGCATCTTGAATTCCAAAATACTGTCTGTAAATCTTATTTTCTTGGTTAGTTTTATGAATGTGATTGTCTTATCAAAGCAGTTCATATTTAAAGTATTAATGACTGGTAGATAGATTCTATTAATAAACCAAATAATATCATTGTAGCTCTTCTTTAGGATGTATATTAAATCATGGTCTGATATGGTCCTAACTCAAGCTTTCTTTATCTGAAAAGAACTTCTCTCCTTAAGTTACTTTTCATCCACTCTTTGAATAATAAAAAAAAAGATTA
Organism: Tenrec ecaudatus; assembly: GCF_050624435.1. NCBI lineage: Eukaryota > Metazoa > Chordata > Mammalia > Afrosoricida > Tenrecidae > Tenrec > Tenrec ecaudatus. Next base: position 81,520,416 of record NC_134545.1, read on the forward strand.
AAAAGCTGAATTACCATTGTGTTCTTTCTGATTCATAGTTACTCTGTATCGGGGTTCAGAGGCTATAAATATTTTTAGGAGTAGAAAGTTGCATCTTTCTCCTACAAAAGCTGCTGGTGGATAAGAGCTATTGACTTCAAGGTTAGCGCATGTAATCCACTGTACCACCAGGGGTCCTGTCTGAGTAGAGAGAGTTAACAATGTGCATAAGCAAGATTACCAAAGAGAAATTTTATTCAACTTCTCTTACTCCCATTGCTTTGCCAGGGAAGTATAAAGCATTCTTTGGGGTACATTCTCTTTGTAGGGTGGGGGGTTTTCTTGGAATTAGTCTCACAATAAACTTTTAAAGAGGATTGAGTCCCTTATGAAACTGTATGTGAGTTAAATGTGTATATATGTCTATAACCTGTCATCTGATGCTTGGAAAATGATCTGTTGCTTTGGAATTGAATGCTAGGAAATAATGCTGTTATTTTACAATATTTTTAAAAATCTTGGGAATAACTCAATAATGGCCATAGGTACTGTTTAGTATCTAAAAAATATTAAGGATCCAGAGGTAGGACAAGCAATTTAGTTTGAAGAGGATATTTTGGTTTTTGAAAATAAGTAAGATGCTTTGTTGTTTATAGAATTGTTATTTGTATGTCTTAATTAAGTATACAATGGTATACTTCAGAGGTAGAAGCACAGTTAAAAGTAGACTTTTGGGTTGTGCACTGTATAATAGATTCCAATTCAAAAAGCCTGCACCTTCCACAGCTGTGATGATCACATTTTCCCACCCTCCTTTGTCACTTCCATTGGAAAATTAAGCCATATTTTAAGCATTAAATTTGTATTTTAAAATATATAATGGTTGTGAAGTAGTATTTAAATGTAGTCCTAATTTTTATCAGTGGGTGTTCCCCTAGGCATAGATGTATTCATGGACATTGTGTTTTAACTAACTAAAAGAATGAACTGTTCAAGAATTTTCAGAAGACATAGAAATGCAAGTGGCAGAGATGTCACATATTCATGATTTAGTCCCTCAAAAAGAGGCAAAATGTGCTGCAAAACTCAAATTTAGTGATTTATGATCTGCACTCTTAAAAATCCATGGCTTTTACAAAGCTTTGAGTTAACTTTATTGACCTAATTTAACACATTTTGCTTCTTGTTTGGCAACTTCCCTTTTTGTATGGTATATAATCTTCAGTCTTTACAAGAGGACAAGATACTCCTAACAATAACAGTATATTAAAATATGAAATTGTATACAATCTAATAATATATACTAATGCAAACTTCTTTATTGGGGATAATATGCTGTACAGAAAGAAAACCTATCTTTTAAAAAAACATTTTATTAGGGACTCATACAACTCTTATCACAATCCATACATACGTCAATTGTGTAAACCACATCTGTACATTATTTGCCCTTATCATGAGAAAACCTATCTAACTATAAAGTTAAATGAGAAAATCCATTGAGTATGCATTTGATAAAGCCCTGTATGGCTGGACTGTTTATTAAAACATTTAAGAAACCATTGTCAACCATGGAAATGCACCTACATGAATACTTTTTATATTTACTCTTGAGAATACTCATAATGCCTATTCATACTTATAATCTCTATAGAAAGGACTAAGTTTCAATACCTACATCCTTGTTAATATAACAGAGATGACTTTATTAATAGAGCAAGCCTTGTTAAATTCCAGACAATTCCTAAGTATTTTGATTTCATGGGTATTTTGGGGCACTGAATGTTGTCTTGGGGGCAGGGGGAAGAGAGTTCTTAGGTATCCTGTGAGGTTGTGATGTTTTTGTTTGTGTGGGTGGAGATTTTTAGGTATTAATAATGTCATTCTTTAAAATCTATAAATCAAGTCCTTAAGTGCCTAACAACTCCAAAATTCTGTGGGTATTTTGCATTGTATACGTAATCTTTAAACAACCAAGGAAGCTGAGCGTCCGCAATACAAAGATGTGGCAGTCTGTGTCTATAAAGATCACAGCCTTGAAACTAGGAGGCAGTTGTTCCATCGTCTGTCCTGTATGGTTGCTATGAGTAGGGACTGACTCGATGGCAGTGAGTTCAGTGGTGTGTCTGCCACATTTGAGAAGTGTAAAAGGGAATAGAAGTCACAGAAGGAATATTAAGATCAGTTCTAACCCAAAAGTCTTAACCATGTATAAAAACCAGAACAGGTCACTTACTCTTCAGATCATATGTCCCTAGTTGATTAAAAGAATAGATGACAATCAATTTGATTCATCCATTTATTAATCAACCTAGTGTAAATGCATCCTTTATACCAAGAAAGATTAGGTGGTGAATATACACAAGAAAATCCCCACTCTTTTGAAACTTAGCTTGATTTGATTACACTGTTAAAGTGTGATAATGATAGAATTGTGATAGTAACTATATTTAGAAAACACTGCCCCTTTTATTTCATCCTTTTTGCCTTTTAAGATTTTTTAAAAAAAAAAAATTTTTTTTCCAATGCTGAGTTGTGAGTCAGTGAATTCATGTGGCCATTAAATTAAAATTAGATGGGGGTAGCTGAGGCAATGTCTTTTTTCATCTAGATGATAAACACAAGGGTGATTATTTCATAAGAGAGGCTTTGGGATTTTTATATCAGGTAAGTGATGCTTGCCCACAAGACATGCTATTTACTCTCCCTTTATTTAAGTTGGTAATCCTGGGTGGAAAATGTTTAGAAACATTTTAATGAAAATGTTTGTTTATAATGATTTGAACTCATAAACTTAGAAATTAAAATAAAATTCAAAGAAGGAATACTATTTTTAGGATATTGCATTTTGAGGGGAAAAATAAGATGAAAATTTGTTTGATTGAAAGCTGTCTTTTTTAGTAAATGTCCCACTTTAAAAGTAAATAAATCTTTGTTTACAGACAGTCCCTGGGTCTCCAACCCCAAAATCCCCCTAGTGGCCCGTGAGATCATGCAGCGAATGATCCAACAATTTGCTGCTGAATATACCTCAAAAACTAGCTCTACTCAGGACCCCAGCCAGCCCAATAGCACAAAGAACCAAAGCCTGCCGAAAGCATCTCCAGTCGCCACCTCTCCCTCGGCTGCGACTCCTCAGAACCCTGTGCTCAGCAAACTTCTCATGGCTGACCAAGACTCGCCTCTGGACCTTACTGTCAGAAAGTCTCAGTCAGATCCTAGCGGACAAGGTATGGTTTGATGTCAAGGTCTCCTCTATCTAATCACACTAATTTGGGGAGAAGGAAATTTTTGGCCAGTAGGGCAGCAGCAGCAGCAATAATACATGAAAATTAATGTGATTCTTAAATTATTCCTGACTGCAATGATGGAGAAAGTGGTTACCCTACCCACAAGCAGTTAGTTATTAGTAATGATTAATGTACAACCTGGGAAACTTAAGTAGTTACAGTTGTTACTGAACTTTAGGCTTCTTGATATTTCTGTAAGCATTTTACACTCTGCAAACAGTGTCATTTATGCTTTTAATTGAACATCTATAAACATTTTAATTTCTCCCAGATGCACCAGTAGCCTTAAAATCAACACCTTAGAAATAAGTTTGCTTTTATGTTAGAAGTTAAGCTCTGAAATGAAGGCCATACATTAAAAATGTATAAAACATTTGTGTATTATAAAAAGAAACTGACAGATATCAGAAGTCTTTAAATGAGAAGACAACAATGGAACACGCTGTAGATTGAGATACTAATTTTGGGGTATAGGCAGTTCCTAAGTTTTGAAGAAGATACTTTCCTTTTCTTGGAGTTGAATTTGTTGGTAAGTCAGACCAGGTGCTCATGATTCTTATTTAATCTTACTTAAATTGCCACAAAATGTTTGGGGCCTTTCCCATGATTTAAAAGCTGAATATTCAGCAAGTGAATGTAATTGTTAGAAGAATTTATTGTGGATTAGGGTTTGGCTCACTCATTTCACAGTGAGGCCAGATTTACATAATATTAAAGAGTAAGTTGCCCCTATGTCAGATGCTTGTACCCAGGGACTGCCTGTAGGTTGAGTAGTAATTTTGGAATTATGGAAATAATAGATTTATTCGCTATTTGATTAACACAATATACACACATATTATTAAAGAGTATTTCAAAATGACTATATGTTGGTGAAGATCTTAAGTTGAATAGCTTATTAGCAAGTGTTTTAGTTTCTGAAGTGTTTGATTAAATCAAATATTGCTTTGCTATCTCATTTTACAAGATATATCAAATATTTCAACACAGACATTGTACTATCATAAATTATAAATTGGTGGTATCTATACTGATTTATGGCTGTAGAAAATTTAAAAGTCTGGAGAAATATGTATGGATTTGTTGATGAGAAATATGTATTTTGGAAAATTAATTTTTAAAATCTAATTAAAGGAGCTTGTCTTCCTTAGCCTAGGTTATTTTGAAGAGCTTGCATTTAGTGAACTGACTTTAGTTGCTTACTTAAGGATGTATTTTTTAAGTAGTTTTCTTTTGCTATCCCCACCCCTCCCTATGTTATAAACAACAAAGATTTTTTTAATTCTGAGAGATTTCTTAGCAGGTGATTTTTTTTTTCATTGTCCAATATTTACATTGATCAGTGACCTTTGATTTTGTTGCATCTGTCTTACTTAGGGACCCATAGACATACACATTAATGATTATAAAGCTTTTGCTGCTCTGAATATGGCATTAAAATCTTCAGATTTATTGTAGGAATACAGTAATAATAGACTGAGACTATATTTAAAGGCTAATTTTAGTAATAGTTAAGGATAGCATTACAAAGAAGCCACTTAGTCAAATTTAACTCCCTATCACTAGTGTTATAACTGAGGTGTTTATTGACAATGTATTCTCACAAAGATAAATTTTAAGGAGATAGAAGATTATATAGTAACTAGCATGTAAAGGAAACATTTTAAAACTACATTTCTTTAATGAATTTTAGTATGTTTTCAGCTTTAATCAAAATGTTAGACTTAAAATATGTTGCCTATTTAATTACACTGAAAAGTCTAAATAATACTCAGATTGAGTTTTTGAAGCAGTGCATTTGTGTGTTAGATATCTACATGTGTTAGGATACTTATTTCCATAAGATTACAATTATATTTTTTGAAATGTTAATGATTCTAAGAGGTAGAGATTTAGATCTTGGTGAAAGCAAACTTTGCTTGTCTATAAACTCAGAGCATATACGCTGGGGTATCCCCCCAAAATAGGAATTTCTTCCCCAAGCTCTGTATTTAATTTTTTTTACAAAACAATTTTATCACCTTCAAAGTACTCTCCATAATTTTTCCAATCTTCGATTCCATTTTTGGAAATATTTTTTCAAACTTCAATGTTTGGATGGTTGATAGCACCTCCCTCATTTTCTTCACTTCTTCTACATCGCCAAATCGCTGTCCTTTCATGTCCCTCTTCATTCACGGAAACAAAAAGAAGTCACACACAGCGAGGTCAGTCAGGTGAGTAAGGTGTGTGGGCCAAGAGAGGCATGCTGGGTTTTTTTTTTTTTTGCCAAAAACTAGCACATGGAGATGGCTGCAAGAGTAGGTATATTGTTATGTTAGCAAAACCAGTCCCCCGTCTGCCACAAATTGGGCCTTTTTTGTTGCACACTGTTAGTCAATCTTTTCAGAACCTGTAACTCCAAATGCACTAAGAATCGACATTTTCATCTATTCAGGAAATGGATGGGCGCCTAGAATGAGTTTTGTCATCAGTCTGCATTTCACCTTTTTTGAAATGAGAAAATCACTCGTACAGGCTCTGTTCAACATCACAAGAGTTTCTGTGGCATTTTCCCCTGAGCAGGAAACAAAATTTCACAGCCACATGCTATTTTATTAAACTGGCAATCACAACAAAATGGGGTTCTAGTGAATCTGCTTTTATAAAAAATTTCACTGTGACCAGAGAGAACCTTCCAAGGCGACACAGCGAGTTGCTCTAAGCTCACCTAGCAGGAAAAATGTGTACTTCAAAAGCTCTGCTCTTTCTTCTCAGTGAAATTCCATTTTGGGGGGGAGGGGAGCGACCCCTCATATGTTTCTAATAGCCTGAAGTAGGGAGTTAGTAACCTCAGACACTCGTTATAAATTAAGTTCTATACTCATGCAATGTTTTAATGTAACTAGATAACAGTCGCTCTCTGCTGGTTGCCTGAAAATCAGATGCATTGGAAATTATTTTGCTCTGTTAATTTTGCAATGAATAGCTCTTTTTTTTTAATAGTAGTTTTAAAAGTCCAAACTATGATTTCTAAATATGTTTATAAGAGAAAAAGTCTTGGAGTGGTAAAATCTTATATATTAGTAATTAATTTTTTATGTGATCTAACATTTTAAAAATCTCACCAATTCCAAAACTGTTTCATTATCCCTTCTTTTCTTAAACTTTGTCCACCAATTTGCAATACTTATTATTGGAAAAACCTGACTTTAAAATATCTCAGGTGAATTTTGAATCTCTGTAGCTTTCTTCAAAAGACTGACTACATACATAGGATTTTTTTTTGCAATTTTATTCAAAACCCTCACCCAGATTGTAAACAACTGCATTATAGAGTATATAGATGTGACTTATTAAAAATCCAACTTTTATGATTTTGGGAGTTTTTATTTTGTAGTGTATGACATTGAATGAGGAAGAATTTAGAAAGTGAGCCTAGTAGTTCCAGTGCAGCAGCTCATATAGTATGAACTGGCATTTCTAATTCTTCACTCTCCTAAGATCTCTTATTGCCCACTATTTTTCGCCTCCATTAATAAAATACATAACCCTTGGTGGTGATACACTTTGTTAAATGTGTACAGTTTCAGGAGGAAAAACAATACAATAGATAAGGCAAATTTATTTGTACAGGTGACTAGACCCATTGCTCTGTTCATTTTAGCCTGTGCAGCAATTCACATTTGCCCTAGGGTTTAATATCTTCAGATGTTCTTTGTGTCTTTACAGACGGTGTCCTTGATCTGTCCACTAAGAAAAGTCCATGTGCTGGCAGCACTTCCCTGAGCCATTCTCCAGGCTGCTCCAGTACTCAAGGGAACGGGTAAGGGAAAATACTTGTAGCCTAACAATTTTATATTGATCATTGATCAAAGATTGATGTCAGCCTCCCTTGAATATTGTAAGAATTAACCCAGTAAAGAGACTGTGCCATGGTGGGACTTTTCTAAAATGACTTTTAGTCTATTTGGTTAGTAAAATTATAATCTGTGGAGCTTGAAGCTAACTAGAGTAGATCATGTTTCTCAATCTAGTACAAAGAGTAGGAGTATGTCAAGACTATGTCTTTGGACTTTTTGTTGTGGAGTGTTTTGGAACGTGAAACCTTAGCTAAAGAACCCTAAAGTAAAGGCAATGTGGTGTATGTTGTAGCTTTACAATGAAAATTGTACTCCAGTATTTAACTTGGCATCTCTAGTAGGGTGTTGTCTGTCTGTTTTTGCTTTGGTTTTGTTTGTTGATTTAAACTGCAATATTAACCTTGTACTGCAGTTCAGAAAATTTTTTTGTTTGTTTTCTAATAGATTAGCCTGGTTGTAGATGTTGATGGATAGCTATTTTATGGTGTCAGGACAGTGTTACATGCTCACTTTTGATATTAATATGCATAAATTAATTCTGACAACTTAATTTGAACAGTAAAAGATTTATCTAATCCTCCAACATTACGTACATTGTAACCATTTAGAAAAATCAGACCATGAAGATTGTAGCAGAAGCCATGTTGAAAAGCATTTCCTTATAATTGTATTGTGATTAAAAATGAACTTCATCTATGTATGAAAAATAACTTCAATAAGTTTAAATTAGTTAAAACAGATATATGAAACTTTTAGAATATAAATTTAAGAAGCTATATAGATATTAGAGTAACAGGTAATATCCACAGTAGACGAATTTTTTCCAACTTACTCTTGATTACCTTCAAATTGAGGGATTCTTTTACTGACTTCTAAAATACTTCCCTTTATTTTCTCTAAAATTTTATCATTTTTCTGTAACTCCCTCTTTTTTTCTCATCTAAAAATAACTATTAATCTATTTTGTATGTTGCCAATCTTTTTTCCCTTAAGCCCTTCTTTTTACTGCAGTTTACACTACATATAAGTCAACATGTTTCCAAATAATTGGGTTTCATTCATATACCTATAGATCTAGCTATATATTTTTGACTTAACGTTGTATAATTAAGGAAACATGCAGGAGAAAACCAAGTATAGTTTGCATAAATAACTCTCACAGCTTACTTTAAATTTGAGTAACAGGCCCATATATTAAATGGTTGGAAGTTGCTCTATTTAATCCCTCTGAATGGAAAGTGTTTTTCTGTTTTTTTGGAAAATATGTTCTATCTGGTTTTGTTTTATGGGAGATAAATACACCAGTATCCTTATGGTATTGCTATGACAGCACAGAGTCCCTGGAAGCCTATGGAGAAGATATGTGGTGTACCGTTAGCTGTGCAAAATTCACTTTTGTGCCTAGTTCATATAAATCATTCCCCTTGAGCACGTCTTGCTAGTTGCCATTTTTAATATTGACATCTTCATTGTGAAACTCAAAACCTAAGAATTTGTATGGAGAGCCTTATTTGAAAACTTATTGCACTTAATATTTTTCAGAATTTTTTTTTAAAACCAAAGAAAATTACTACAAAATTATATGTATTGGATGATAATTACTTTGACTCGAACGTAAGGGGGGAAGTTTTAGGGTAAATAGAGGGTAATTTAGGCCTGATATATTTTAAATGCAGAATCAGTGATACTCATGTATCTGCAACTGATAATGTTTTAAAGTGAAGAAGTATGGTAAGTTATAATACAATAGGTATCTTGGTTTTGTTATTAAATTTTGGCTGGCAGCTGAGGTTTTTTTCTAAGCAATATAAGGAATACTATTTGAAGTTGTCTGAGTTTTGATAATGGACTTCAGCTTGTTTGTTGGTTGAATGAGCAATTATCTATGGGTTCCACCAATGTAAACAGTTTCAGTTTTGTAGCTGTTCTTGTCATGAATGTTTAATCTGTTGCATTAAAATAAATGATTTGGCTTACTCTTTTATTACTGTACTTGTTTAGTGGTAACGTCACATTAGTAACACAATTCTGTGTAGGTCTATGGAGACTGATGATTACTTTGTAATTCATAATTAAGGTGCTATTTTCAGACAGTTGCGCGATACTTTTTCTCCGAAAATTTGTGAACCCAGCCAGAGAGAACCAACTGACAGGTTTAATTTTTCTTTGCCCCCAAAGCTTCTGGTTTTTTTTCTTTTGTTGTTTTTCTTTTTTTCCCTTTTTTCTTTTTTCATGAACAAGTTTTAAAACTAACTGCAGAGACCTTTTTTTTTTTAATTTTAGAAAAATAAATAAATAACAAAGTGATGTTACCCAAGCAAGGCCTTCTAATAAAGGAGTGGTCCCCTCACCCATCCCTCCCTACCTGTGCAAGTCCTGCTCACATCAGTTTCCTTCCATCCAATTAGGCGACCTGGGAGACCCAGCCAGTACCGCCCAGACGGACTTCGGAGTGGTGATGGGGTACCCCCAAGAAGCTTACAGGATGGAACCAGGGAAGGTTTTGGACACTCCACATCACTCAAAGTTCCACTGGCTCGATCTCTGCAGATTAGTGAAGAATTACTGAGCAGAAACCAATTGTCCACAGCTGCCAGCCTTGGGCCATCTGGATTACAGAATCATGGACAACACTTAATATTATCCAGGGAAGCCTCTTGGGCAAAACCACACTATGAATTCAACCTCAGCCGTATGAAATTCAGGGGGAATGGTGCACTCAGCAACATCAGTGACCTTCCTTTTCTTGCAGAAAACTCTGCCTTTCCAAAAATGGCACTTCAAGCAAAACAAGATGGAAAAAAGGATGCGAGCCATTCATCTCCTGTAGATTTAAAGATACCACAAGTTCGAGGAATGGATCTTTCTTGGGAGTCTCGCACTGGTGATCAGTACAGCTATAGCTCTTTGGTAATGGGTTCACAAACGGAGAGCGCGCTTAGTAAAAAATTAAGGGCTATTCTTCCAAAACAAAATAGAAAAAGCATGCTAGATGCTGGACCTGATTCTTGGGGCTCAGATGCTGAGCAGTCTACCTCTGGACAGCCATATCCCACATCGGATCAAGAAGGAGACCCTGGCTCCAAGCAGCCTCGGAAGAAAAGAGGGCGTTACAGACAGTACAACAGTGAGATACTGGAGGAAGCGATCTCAGTAGTTATGAGTGGAAAAATGAGTGTTTCCAAAGCTCAGAGTATTTATGGGATTCCCCACAGTACACTGGAGTACAAAGTAAAGGAGAGGCTGGGCACTTTGAAAAACCCTCCAAAGAAAAAGATGAAATTAATGAGGTCGGAGGGGCCAGATGTCTCTGTAAAGATTGAATTAGATCCCCAGGGAGAGGCAGCACAAAGTGCAAATGAATCAAAAAACGAGTAGGAATACTGTAGAGTGCCAATTACTGTACAAACTGGGTGAGCACTACTGCATTGTTGAACTATCATTGCGTGCACCTCGCTTCATTTACTGTGACACTTGTTTTGTTTTTGCAGAATTTGCATTGACTTGTGAGTACAGAAATGAAAGGTGCATTCAGAATGTGCATATTTTAAAATGTCCATGTGCAGTATGGCTCAGAATATTGTTTCGCCTTTTGCATGTTTCTCTACAAAAGAGAATTGAGTTACCTCACAGAACCCAGTTACATGGAAGTGGACTCCTTGCCTGTAGAGCCTGCATGCTTTCCTTTCATTTTTTATTGTTGTTTTTGTTTTTCCCCCCTTAAATTATATTTGCCTTTATTTAAAAAAAAAAAAAAGGAAAAAAGCGCCCCCTTGTAGAAGCCACCTCCTCGGTCACTGGGAGCTTCGTCATTACAAATTAGAAAGCCATCTTAAAAATTTACTGACACAACTATTGAAGGGATTAAACTAAAGAAATCGCACAAGAATCATGAACTCTTTGAACTTGAAGAATTTGGTTACCTAATGATAAATAATCGTTTGGGTCCATTTATATTTTATAATTTCTTCTAACTCTTAAAATTTGCTTAATAAATTAACAATTTATTCAGTGCTCACCCAAAGGGGAAGGAGGTGGGAAAGGTGGTCGACACACTACCTTCAGAAATGCTTCAGTTAATTACTTTATAACACTACCTTTGCTGTAATTTCATTTGGGATTTTAAAGGGTAGAATTTGGTCTCACCAACAGGTGAGACTATAGCCTTATCTCATGGAGGACGAGCTCCGTTCTTACTCAGGAGCAGTCAGGGTACATTGCATAAAAAGAGAGTGGATGCTTCAGTTTTAGCAAAATAGGTTTCTTTGTATTCTTTAAATCCTTTTGCAGATCGGATCTTTTGCTAACTAGCGATTGAATGTTGTTTTATGAACTAGCTTAAAATATTCAAGATCTGTGTTGGGGGATGGGAGAAACAGGGAATTAAATGTGTATAAGTCATAGAGTATTGCAAAAGCGATATCTAGGTATTACATCCTCAGTAGTCTGCCCCAACATCCACATTAGGGAAGGTTTCATGTTTCTGGTGAGAAAAAAATGCGACCCCCAGTAACCTAATATAGATTTAGGTTGTATGTCATTTCTAACAGTAATTCAATCAGGAATCAAACTCATTAGAAATTCTCTTAATCCAAATAATAGTGCAGGTTTGGGTCTTCATTTTTATTTGATTTTGTTAGGTTAATTCTTTTCTCTTTGGCATCCTACATCCATATTCACTTCTTAACTCTTTCAGATACTAACCTGGTTTTCAGGGTTGTTTAGCACACAATTTCAGATCACATTTGTACAAACATTCCTTGAAGAACATCTATCTGGGGGGTTTTGTTTGTAAAAGACAGGTGTTTATAATAGGACTAATTTTATTTGGAAATTTGATTTTATACAATTTTATTTCAAGAATAACATAAGTAAAGCCCATGGGATTTAATTTTGCACTGACCAAATTAATATTTGCGCAAAACAAAATTCACACCACATACACTCTATTCTATTCTTCTGGCAAAGCTGGCCATTGTAGTGTTCTAAATGCTTAGAAAAATCAGATCAGAGCATTGGTTAAATTGATGTTGTTGCTTTCAGATGACTACTGGCAGTTTGAGGAAAAGTAGATCCAGATAGCCCCAAGGCATAGGTTATTGTCTGGGAACTTTGAAGCAGTTATAACTAAATCACGTGGAGGACATTTTCCCTCCATAGTCTGTGTGTTCAAAGGTTAGGCACACCATTGCTGTTTTTTAAATACATGCACTGCTCATTCTTAACATAGCCTGGGCTTGCATTCTTCTTGGTTTGTTTATTTTATGTAGCAGTTCAAATGAGTGGATGACTGAGCCTGTTTCCTCTTCGCTTTCTCGTCTTTGCAACAAGAAAAGCAGGTGGAGTTCCATAGCAGTCTGTGACTGCTTTTCCAGCCTAGCTGGAAGTTGCAATAAAAACACATGAGATACGTGGTTTTCATCTGCAGTTGAAGGAAGGTGTAGAAAGTTTGCTGAAAGCAAAGGATAAGCTTATGAAGAAATGACTTTGTTCCACACCTAAGACATTGTCAGCACACAACCTGCGGCCATCTTTTTGTATGCTATTTGGGGTATTCAGTAGCCCAAGATTGCTGCAAAAAAGGTCCTCTGTGCTCACTTTTATTACCCCCCTCAGAAAGGCATCATAAAAGGCCCATTTTAAAATCTGGCCCTAAAAATCAAATTTTGTAGAGTTTTACTATTCAGAGAGGTTTAATCCTATGTAGTAGTCTATAGAAGTGATGTATGAGTTGAGTTATGTAAATTTTGTCGTAGTGTACATGGAGTGATCATTTTACTAACATAAATATTTTCTATGTGTGTTTCAGTGGATGACAATCGAGCAGCAGAAGAATGGTGTGCCTACCCTTTAATGCTGCAGTTTAAATAAGAGAACTGTATTGTGTCATTTCAGACTGTAGGCTGAGAGTTGTAAATAGTGAAAATTTGAGTACTTTTTATTATTTGTTTTGGTTAGAAAGTGAATTTAAGAAACAAACCAAACTCTAAAGTTTCTCAGATTAAAGTCCTGAGACCTGAAGATTGTAATATTCATGTCTGTGAAGCTTTTAAACATTACACTTGAGATCAGTCATGACTTGATATTCAGGTAACCTTTCCTTTCCAAGAAGCTTTTGAATAAGCATATTTCCTCCAAAGGTCTCTGTCTCTGCCTCTCTCTTTTTTTTAAATGTGTAGATTATTTTAAAGCACTAATTGCATTACACTGGTAACTGCAATATAAAATAGCCATTATTGTTTTGTGAAGCATGGTTGAAATTAGATAGTGGTCCCTTTTAAATTTCATGAGCCTCTCAAAAATAAATAAACTGAAAAAAATTAAAGCTGCTGAATATTTCAGAAGAGTTATATTTTCCCTTATTGTAGGTTTTGTAAAGTTAGTTTGTAATATTCAGGTGCACTTTTAATGTTCAATTTTGTGTTCAGAATTCCAGTATACCTTGTATTTCTCAGAGGTGGTTCATCACATGGCTGGTTGTCAGTCTTGGTGCCGCAGTGATTTTTTGATATTTGATTTATTTCTTGATTTGCCACTATCCTGTATTGGCACTTTCAGTGTAGATATTCTAATTTGGGGATGTCCCCATAAATGTGTAATAGAGATTGGCCTTTCGCATGCTTAATTTCTGCTAATCAGAGTTTTGCATGGCCCAAAATTTTTTTTGGCCATTTTTATATTATGAGAAAGTGTAGTTCACAACTGTCTTTGTCACAAAAGCCTTTTTTTGTCTCTCCTTTTCCAATTGGTAGGTGATGAAATTACTTCAACTAATAACTGGGAGATACTGTATTAAGGTCAATGATTGCATTTTTATGCGAGAACATTAATATTACAGAATAGATAGGCTATGACATTATGAAATCAGAAGCACTATAAATTCTATGGAAGGATTCTTGCTGGTATTTTGTCATTGGCTTTCTCATTTCTGAGACAATGTAGACATCAAGCTCGACAGTAGTAAAAGTGACTGGACTCTGTGATGAGCTATACACTTTTTTCCTGTTCCCCAGATACTATGAAGGACAAAGTCTCTTTCAGGAAAAATAATTTATATTTGTGTGTATAATACTTTTTAATATTAAGTTTGTTCTGAAGTTTTTAGATGTTGCTCGATAAACTTGCTGCAGCAGATCATGAGTATGAGTAAGGCTTTGTGTGATAATAGGGGTCCTTATGTGAAGTTAATTACTGTTTAGTTCTGGTGAGCAAGCTCAACAAGTGTGAAGTGTGTATTAGCTTTATTTGGTACACTTTTGCTTTCCAATATTGAAGTGCTTTTAGACTCTGGTTATCTTATATAAACCATTACCTCAACCGATTGGCATTTTCATTCCCCAACATTTTACCTGAGCTGTAACATGAATTGTATGGGATCAGTTAGTGAAAGAATAAGGCACAATGAGAAGTTTCATTCCCAATTTTCTGGAGAGAACTCTAAATTAAATGGAAAACAACTACCTGTAAAGCCCTTTATCATAACTCCCTTCTGTCATTAAGCAGTGCATGGCAACCATTGGGCTGCTGGGCACTCTGTTCCTCCTCTACTCCCAAGTAAGCACACGGTGCCAGGTCTTGTTCTAAACCTCGGTCATTTCCGTATCTTTATTAACCCATGATAGAGTGAAGTTTAGAGTCAGTTATTTTTTATAAAACAAATTAATGGCTCTTAACTCATGTCAGAACATGAAATTACTTTCAGTCATTAACAATGGATATATCACAGGTATCATTTTATGTAATAGTAACTATATACTCGAATATAAGCTGACCCCAATTATTAGTTGAGGCACCTAATTTTACCACAAAAACTGCATTAAAAATGTGCTGAAAAACTCAGCTTATACACAAGTATATACATGGTATTATCCCAATAGATTTCATTCAGAAATCATTTAATTTTGCTTTTGTAATTCTTTTTCTCTAAATGCCAGAGGTCGTTTTCATATAAATATATATTACTGCCATTGGTAAGCTAATACTGCATGCAATAGACCAAATTGTTTCATAGGAAATGGTCAAAATTACGTGTTAAAATTTGTCTTTCTGAAGATAGCAAATACAATTTTCCTTTAGAATTAGGTTTGGGTGGATACTCTGGTTATCAACAAGGACTTTAGTCAAACAACTCTCTTTCAGCTCTCTTTATCAAGCTACATAGGGATTTTAAAAAATCATTGCTTTTTAAAATATACTGAAAAGGAAAATGTATAATTTTGCTACAAGAAATGCAGACTTCTACACTCTTTCTTCTTAGTTTATTTCAGATTCATTTTATCTTTGAGCTTGAGTAAGATTTTTGAACGTGGCGACTGAAGAGAAAAGGAAGGAAAATCTGTACTAATCCTTTCTCTTTTACTCCCCAATAATCTTGTAGCCTTTTAGAGAAGCAGACACAAGCCCTGTAGCATAACACTGTATTTGTGTGCCCTAAATGTTAAAAAGGAGATTGAGGGCTGAGAAAGGAAAGGAAGGTGGGAAAGTACATAGGCTTTTGAGAAGAGGCTAAATAAAGAATCTGCCCCTAACATACTAAAAATGAGTCATAGGATTGATAATGTGGTAAAGCTGGGCTATTTTCATAAAAATCTTTTAGATTGTTTTGAAAATGAGAATCAAGGCTAATTGATGTTGATTTGACAAACAATTGATCATCAGTTCATCTTGCAACTATTTGGGGGTAATTTTAAGGTTTCCAGTTCTTTCAGAGCTGTATTATTAATAAAAGCTGAAAAGCAAGCACTTTTAGTTAATGGTAGATTTATTGGATGCAACAAATATTTTAATCATAGTATTTAATCTTTATTGTTCGAATGAGGAAATGAACTTTTTACCCTATCTTGAACTGTCATCGAACAAGTTCAAGATGATCTTTTCAACAGTGGAAATGACCCTACACACATACCAAAAAAAACCTGAAGCAGTAAGACATATTTGAAGATCCATACCTCTTAGACTTTTTAGATTTGTCTTGGGAAAGAATTTATGAACTTATAACCAGTATTAGTGCAGTCTTGGGCTCCTTGTTCTGCATACTTGCACCCTTTCTCAGGTATGTCCTGAAAACAAATTTTAAGCTAATCTCTGTAGAGATTATAGATTCTCAGTGGATAGTGTGTACTGGGGGAGGGAGTGGGGTAGTTGGACACAGGACACTGACAGAGTAGAGCAGGGATTTTTAACTGTCAATAGCCAAATAGAACTGCAATCTAGAATATATTTGCCCTACTCCCCACCCCCCAAATAAGTGAAACAACTCCTGTTTAAATTTATTGACTACATGGTGCTACACTCCGAAAAGTCATTTCTTTTGTTCATCCAGTTGACTGTTTCCTGCTTGGTTTAAAAGGTATACAGTAACTACTCTCACTAGGAAAGCACTTGTCTGAATCGCTTAAAATACTAGAAAAGGGATAATTTAGCACTTTTTCTGTTACAACACTAAAGTCTTAATTTATCTTCAGAGTCTTAGGTACTGTAAGTTTTAGGATACTTATTTAAGAAAATAAAACATAATATGGCGTCAGATCACATTTATATAAGTAATTATTATTTAATTTTAAAAACAACATTTTGTACCTTCTAAACATTTCTAGGTGTTTACCTCACTACCACCACTTCATTAAGCATTTTGAGCTTAAGAATTGGAATTTGAGAGGAGGTAAGGGGAGAGTACCCCAAATGAAAAACTGTCTCAGATCATTTTTAGAAAAATAAACCACTAGGAAAATGGGTAGGGATTCTCTCTCCCTTCAAGTCTTCAGGGAATGAGCAGTATTTAGAATCTTTGGCTGAAATTCAAGCCTTTTTACTGTGTAAATTTTTAATAATAATTCACTGACATGCTTTTTACATCAGAGGACTGAAAATGGATCTTAATGTTTTTAAGTTGTAGAAGGGTATATTTCTAAAATGAGGGGGGATAATTAAATAGGTTAGTATACCAGCATTAGTAAGTTTAAGGAATTTTAGTATGTAATAGCAAAGTGTTTGATTAAAAATCTAATCCTATATTGCTAGTCAAAATTAGTTACATTCTGATCTAGGAAAGATATAGTCATTGGATATTGATATACTGTGCTGTCAGGAAACCAGATTAAGAAACCTTTATCTGACTCCCACATGTTGCTTGTTCTGATGGGATGTACACTTTACAGCAGCTTATTGCTGCTTTGAGAAGAAATGTATAAAATACACATTTGGAGTGTTTGCATACAATTCTTTATAACCTCCACTTTAAATTATCAGATATTGGTATTTTATCAGTCCACACTGTTAAATAAAACTGATGTTCTTAGGAATCCATCTTATACACACTGTAAAAACCCTCAGGGACAGTTTACACACTATTCTCACTCAATTCAGGTACTTTAATGCTATTCTTAAACCTAACAGTGACTTGTATTTTTCTGTTTTGCTTTTATTTCAACGTGCTGGTAGCACATCTTTGATGAATGTCAACTTAAAAACTCAGTTCAGGTATCCAGGTATAACTCAGCCAAACAGATTTTAAAGCTGCATATAACTCTCCAGCACACGGTGCCTCACACTCTTATAGTGGCATTCTTTATATTCAGTTATTACTACTGAGCAGATAATATGGGGGTTCCTGTTGACAGTGTATTAAAAACAACAGTCTGCATGCCACACACATACAAAGGTTAAATTATATATATATATATTTTAAATGCCACTTACAGCCAGCACAATGAAAGTAACATTCCTTGCTGCTTCTGTAAGCGATAACAGGTGCAGCCTTTCTGCAATGTGGCTCTTGCTTCTGCACCATAACTACTACTAAATTCAAGCACTGGTCCTTGGGTATCTGACCTCTACATTCTAGTTTATGCAATGTCTTTTGAGAATTCTGTGCACTGGCCACTGTGAAGGAACCATTGGGCCAGGAGTGCTTTGAGTTTATTAGTAGTCATCCTGCCAAAGTTGGTGTTGCAACCTGTATATGTAAAATGTCAGAAATGAGCAGAGGTCTAAATCTGCTTAGCAGCAGACCATTTTTGTCAGAATTTGAATTTTTGAAGTCCTCACTGACAAGTCTCTTCTGATGTTCTTAACTCCAGGTGTTAACCCTTTTCATTTTTAATGTTAAGACTTGTCTACAAGAGGTCTTTGTCCTTACTCGCCTTGTTGTTTTCTGCAGTATTTTCTGTGGTTAACAATATGTAGATTATGCCTCTGCTTTAACATTTGATATCTTACATCTAAAAGGAATTCTCTCCACATTTAAAGCCCCATAGCCTTTGAAGATACGGAAAATGGCATTTTTCAGATTTCTACAAGTTTAAGTGTCATGCAACAAAACAGGAACCCCTTTACTCTTATGGACCTCATTTCAATATACTGTTTACAGTTTGACAGAATTGTATAATTTAATATTTCTCTTGTACTGTAGTTTATATTTATTTACAGATTTTTTGTACTGTGTGATTTGAACTTTTTGTTCCTTGCTGTGATCAATGTTTATGTAGTAGGGCACTTAAGATCACAAATTAAGTTTTTTTGTTTGATTGCACTACATTAAATTTTTAATGCAGTTCTGATTTTTGACTGGACTAAAATAAGCTGTGTCTTAATGTATGTGATGAGTACTTAAAACTTTAATCCATGTGGTTCCCCTTTTCTTTGCATTGTATGTCAGAAGCGCTAGTTCTTTCGTGCATGTGTAAGATTTAATGGTTCCATTGTATTATTTGACCAGACATTTTGGAGAAACATTCCCAGCTGTAATGTTGTGTATGGTAGTTCTCACTGGATGCTAGACTTTTCAAAACCACTATTCTTCTAATAAATTTTGTTGTGAAAAACTGTTTTTAAAGTTTGGTTTCTACATAAGGTTTTCATTCTCTTTTTAAAAATATCAAAGGGAGTAAAAGAAATGTACTCTAAATGTACCTGGCAACCAAAGTTGGTAATTGTTATAAATTTGTAGCACTTGCTACTACCGAATTCTGTCTCAATCTGTAGGTGCAGCACTGCCCGCTGACATAGTAATTGTGCTCTTGATGAGAAAGGATTCCGATAGTGCCTTTCTTAAGACAAATAAAGAGCAACCTGATGAAATGGTGGGGTATTATATCTTGTGCAGAATTTGTTTTACGTGGATCGAGGTGAAAAACGATTGTAGTGATAACAATTAGACATAGAGGTGCGTTTTCAAGGTCAAGATGTAATTATCCTTAGACAAGTTGAAATAATAGTGGGTTTTTTTAAGTATTTAAATATGGTACTGTTATTGGTAATTGATCCTTTAGTTACTATTTTTTATCTCGGATAGATGGGCTATCTAGCTACTTCTGTCTTCTGCCCTGATGTTTTTAAAATCAAAGTTTTTGTTGATACTAAAGCTGGTCTCTGACTTCGTTTTCTTGCACTCAGTTATGCCACATGCTTATAGGTGTTGTCCTAGAAACTGTATTTCCTTTTCAGATTTCAAAGCTATAACTATTTGCCTTATCATCATTTACTCTAATCAGGTGACTAGATCAGTGTTGTTAGGTGCTCTTGAGGCTGTTTGCCCAATAAAGATTTGTTCATTCCACATCACTGTAGTAGGTTTATAATCTAGCATCTCATAAATGACTTTGTTGTTTGTTTTAATGATTCTTCAAGTTGATATTTAGTGATACCGAGTGAGCTCCACTGTTGTTATGACCACATTTAAAGAAAGAACTTTGCATCTGAATTTTCTTTTGTAGTTCAGCTGCTACTTTAGAATTAATTCACCTTAGCAAGGTGTGGGAAACAGGGAAATTACATAAGGCAAGTGGGATGGAAAATTGTATCATGCGTTGTCCCCCTTAGCCCCCCTCCCTCCCAGCGCTTGTCAGTTTTTATCATGTTTTCAGACACACTTTTATTCAGATATAAAACTTGAAATAAGTGAATACCCCTTTAATATAAAGTATTTTTTAAAATTAATAACATAGTAGGTAACTCTTCTTATCTTTAGACTATTACTATTTGCTTCCAAAAGCTACACACTGTTCGTTGTGTCTTCAATTTTCTTGCAAATTGTTGGACCTTTTGTGGGTTTGAGGAGATATAGACGTTATCATACTGAAATTTTTCACAATATTCTTTTTATATCAGTGAATAAGCATGGAATTAGAACTACTTCACTGTTCTTCAGTGATGAGTGATTTCAATCTCCCCCCCCCCCCAACATCTACTCTTTTTGCTAACTTCTAATCATCAGCACGGGGTAACAAAGGATTATTTGATAACTTTAAATTGGTCTTTCAAGTTGGAATTCTAGAAAGCTATGTAAAGTGTGGGTATTGGGCTATGAATGGCCTTTTCATTTCAGCTTGGAATATATTAAAAATTAATTTTCTGCTAGGCGGGAAGTAAGATAAGAATTTGTTCAAAAATTGATAATTAGAGTCGGCAGCCTCTTTTAGACCTTTTCTTAAGTAACAGGAAATGCACTTAGAAACTTGGGGTTTTGCACCTTTGCTTAAAACAAGTTTTCATAAAGAGTTGACTATGAATGGGCCGATACTTTTATAAAAATTACCTTAAAGAAAATTTTACCCTGACCAAATTTAAGATATGTCGTTGGAATTTCTTTTTCTGTGTGTGCTATCCTTGAGTATTCTAAAACCTTCTTCCAAATCAGCTTTTTAAAAATATAAATCCCTGTACATGAGAGTACCAAGTCCCCTTCTTAGTGAGCCTCCAACAGTTTACGCTGTTTTATTTAAGTTCTTCCAGGGTGGTCGTCGAACCCTCTGCCTTAGTCACGATTGTCCTCATCCTTCTAATTTCTTCAGATGACAAACTTAGGGAATTTATTTCACACAATGAGTTGCCCTACAATACTCATGCCAAGGAAGGACCGTCACTTTGGCATGTTGATTTTATAATTTGCTTACCACATGCCCAAGTTGGTTTTGACTCATGGTGGCCCTCTGTGTGTGAGAGTAGGAATGCGCTCCACAGCGCATACCATGACTGGGTTTTCAGAAGTTGTCTTCCGAGTCACCTCCAGGTGGACTCAAACCAACAGTATGTTACCATTGACAATACCCAGAGACTCTTCCGCTCAGTCTTAGCCAACTCATCTTAACTACTCCTCTAGTTTGACTTGAGTAAATGTGTGTAACTTTTTAGGAAGAGATTGTTGAAGTACATTTTAGCTCATCATCATCTACTTACCAGTCTTTAGTCTTTCATTGTCTTTCACTGTGTTCAGTTACATTTGGTACACAGTGAGAATAAAACAAGTTTCTGATCTCCTTGAATTTTTAGTTTAGTTAACTATATAAAACTTATATGCACACAAATTACAGCACTACATTGTGCGGCTTTGTTATAAAATTATCAGTAAATGATGACCAGTTTATCAGTGTTAGAACTCACTGTTCCTTCCTCTTATAAAGCAGTGTCGCGAGGAAAGGGTGGTGACGTGCATCCCTCTGCATTGTGCATACTTAATGGTATCTTCGGTTCATTATTCGAGTCATTTCCCCCAAAGAACAACATAGATTTTAATCATACATGTGTGTGCGCACGCGTACACAAACTAAAAGGTTCACTGTCTTGCCATGAGCTCAAACATAATCCTGCCCTTCTAATTCTCATCTGTGCCTTTAATGTCTACATCTCCATTTAAGCTGGTTAAGGATTCCCTGACACATTTAAGGTTAGTGATACTCCCTTTCCATTCAGATCATCCTGTCACTTTTGTCTGTGAAGTTGTTTGTGTGTGTAGGGGGTAGGGAAGTGTCCTTGTGGGGTGTCCCTAAAATCCATTTTAAAGTTTTTTCTGATTATACATTTTTTCCAGAGTACCTTTGCCCATACAGTAAAAATACCTTAAAAATGAACATGATAATCACCGTGGTAGAATATATTCCTTATTGTAATCTAATAAATTGGACAATCTGGCCAATGTGAAGAAAAGTAAGATATACTCAACACAATATAAAAACTCACTGCCCTTGAGTTGGTGCTGACTCACGGCAACCTATAGGGCAGACTAGAACTGCCCATGAGTTTCTGAGACTGTCACTCTTTACCGGAGTAGAAAGCCTGGTTTTCTCTATTGGGGCAGCTGGTGTTTTCAGACTGCTGACTTTGGGGGTTAGCAGTCCAAGGAGTACTTTCTATCTTTTGGGAGATCTACGCTGAATAACATTTTCTACTCAGTCAGCAGTAGGAAAGGCTAGCAAACGTACCTTCGTGCCTAGTAATCTCCCTGTGAAACACCTCCCTTTCTCCTGATTTAGATCATAGTTGATAATTTTGACATTTTGCCCTCCTAGTGAAGTAGACTGAAAATTCATTAAACATACAGGGCTATTATGAAGATAGGCCTTTTGTTTTTATTGGTAGTTCTTAACTCTTTCCACTCGACCGCACTAGAAGGAGACGCCCTGCTGCCATGAGCAGCAGCAGGAGGTAAAAAAGGTGCATCCTGGACTATGCATACACATGTATAGATCCTCACGCACATGCCACCCTTTCCTGATCTCTGAGGAGGGAGAACTCTGAGAATTGTTTTCTCACAGAATTCAGCCACTTGTAAGTCAGGTAGTAAACAGCCTGAATTTTTAAAGTCACTTTTCTTTGTGTGATCTTAATTTTATTTCTCACTTTTCTGTCTCACCATTGTCCAAGTGTTTACCATTTCTCCTAGTTCCGGTCTATGAAAAGAGAATTTGGTTGTTACGTGGTTTGGATATGCAATTTATGCATGGCTTTCTAGGTGGGGGCAGAAATCTCTGTATACTTCACGGGCAGTTTTGTCATAGCCCGTGGAATATCCAAGTACCAAAAAACACGTGTAATAGACAACCCTGGCACAGAACAAGAACTTATCTGCTAATTTTTACAAGCACTACACTTAAATTTTGGTGAAAGGACTAGAACTGAGGTATTGGGAGAGCATAATTTCAGATTATTAAATGGCAAGAGATGACAACTTATTGCCTTAAAAGGGATATGAGGTGGTGTTTATGTATTCAAAATAAGAGACTATTTAAAACTGTTATTTGTCATCTAATTCAAATGTAGAACGTTGCCCCCTTACCTTTCCCTGCTTTCCTCGAATTGCCTTTTTCTTCTAAGCATAGTACACCCCCTGCTTTCCTCGAATTGCCTTTTTCTTCTAAGCATAGTACACCCCGATCCCAAAACATTTTCAATATCTGATGATCTTTTTAAGTCACAGTATCAGCAGTGACGTTGAAGTTGCCCATCAAACAATCTTACTATTAGTTGGAGAACCAGATATTGCAGAGAGAACCTAAATCTAATTCTTCCAAATTATAAATTCTTAAACTTAGCATTTCAGCTCTCTGACAAATCTGCCCTCTATTTGATCTTTCACCCTAAGGAAATATAAGTGTTGACCATCCACCATTTCTTATTACTTCCAAGAATGCTTTCCTTCAGAAATAAAAGTCTTGCATTATTCACCTAAGTAGCAAGTTCAGCTGTGTCTACCCTCTGATCTAGGAATACATCACTGAGTAAATCATTAAAGATAGGATTGAAACTTTCAAAGTTTTTATGAATATTATCTTTGTACCACACCCTGAAGAATTCAGCAGTAAGGTGGGGTCAGAAAGACAAAAGTGGTCAAGGTCATGCTGGAAATCTGGTTCCCATCTTTCTACCTACGTACCAATTCCTATGGTCTTAGCTGTTCCTTAATAGTGGTTTTTATGTATTTCTGATTGAGAAAGTCACTCATCTGTTGAAGAGTCCTCTGAGCAGAAAAGTGAAAGAGACTTTTAAGTTAGTGATGAATTGCTCTAATCTAGATGCTGGCTGCTGAGGTCTTGGATGTTAATGGAAATGCTATAAATATTTAGGCTCTATTAAAGATGTAAGACTATCAGAAAATTGAGTAGCTAGATTTAAAGGCCATGAGTAGTTTAAAATTTAGAAAAATTGGCAAACCCCCATTTTTAAAAAAATGAAAAAAAATACATTTCTGGAAGTTGGGAATAATTTCAAAATTTGAAAATTCAAGTAGTATGAAATTAAAAGTATCCAAACTTTGATCCTTTTGAGAAATGTTCTAGTGAAAATCAAACCTGGAAAGCCAGATAATCATTAGAGGCATAGTCAGGGTCAAAAGCAATTTTGTTATTGCAGTTGTAAAGTTAGCTATTACAGCTGTCTAATGTCTCCTGACCAAAGGTTCGTATTAACGTGAAGGCTGTCATGTAAAACCTTTGCCTGCAAGACATTGGAACCTCACAAGTACCTCTTTATTTTTAAAGCGTTTTATTAGGGGCTCATACAACTCTTATCACAATCCATACATACTTCAATTGTGTGAAGCACATCCGTACATTCACTGCCCTCATCATTTTCAAAGCATTTGCTCTCCACTTAAGCACCTGGCATCAGCTCCTCTTTTTTGCCCCTCCCTCATAAGCCCTTGATAATTTATAAATTATTTTGTTATATCTTGCCCTGTCTGATGTCTCCCTTTACCCCCTGTTCTGTTGTCTGTCCCCCCAGGGAGGAGGCATTTAGGAACTAGAGGAAAGCTGTATTCTTCATCAGTGGTATACCGCACCCTAGTCCAACATGTACAGACAAGTTTCAGTGACACACAGACACACACAACCCACCACCCCAACCCCCCTCCTCTGCTCTTTGCAGTCAGTATTCCGGTCTTCAGTAAATAAGACTGAGGAGGCTTCCAAAAATTAATGGGGAAATTACACGATCTCTTTTTCACTTCATTTTTTTCCACGAATGTTTTGAAGCCCCCTCATTTGCCAATAAATTGTACAGACCACCCTGGCATAGAATTTCAAGAAGGGGAGCAATCACTGCTGATGTGTGGATGGTTTTGAGCTGGCCAATAATGTGGCCAATGAGAGCAGTCTACACCTTACCTGACTGATTCACCAGGACATTGTAGACTTCCCTCACGCACTGTAGCCACTGGTAACTTCTCTGATACTGGTACTTTCCAACACCCACATGCTACGTTGCATTGTTTCACATTAAAAGCTCTCTGTGTCCTTAGTTGTAAAGGCACCACCTTCACTTGTTCTAGTGTTATGAAATAGATATCTGCCTTCCTATTTATATTTTTACTCTTTTATTATTTTTACTCTTTGTGAGCATCCCTGTGGAAGAATAGACTTCCTTGGGGTTCTTTTTTTTTTTTAAACCCCAGAGCGCTCTCACTAGGCATATGTGTGCTTGGAGTGCACTCATGTCCAAGCATAGTGTTAAGCCCAAGCACTAAAGCTTGTTTCCAGAGGGCAGCCACAGGCGTGAAACGGCCTCCGGGTGAGCTGCTCAGGCTTTGGCTGATGCTTGTCCCTTTAAATTAGAGCCAGTTATGTCTTCACTTTTTCTACAGCCCGTACGTATGCTACAAAACAGGATGCCAGGAGGTTTCTCAACAGTCTTTTCCCACAGACTTTTGTCTGCTTTTGTAGGCATTGCTAAAATGCAAGTAGAGTACATGAGGGGGCTTCGAAATTCATGGGAAAATTCTGTTATGTTTTCATTCTGTTTCTCCACCAGCGTCTGAAGCCTGCTAGGCGTATTTGATGCATTAGTAAAACGATAGCACCTTGAAAAATATCGGCAACATCTCTGAACTTTGAACTAAGAATCAATACTCTTGAGCAGCCAAAGTTGTTAGGCCCTACAGTAGTAAAACTCTTTCCATGTCCTCATTCAGAGGAGTTCCTGTGGCTGAGCGGGTATGAATTGGGCTGTGCTAACTCCAAGCTCAGCAGTTCAAAGCCATCAGCCACTCCCCGAAGAAAGACGGGGCTTGCTCCTCCTATAGTTTGTGTTGGTAACTCACAGGGACAATTCTTCTCTGTCTATAGGGTCATTATGCGTCAGCATCAACTGCATGGCACTGACTAGACCCCCATTCATATCGTTTTCCTTGGGATCTGGCTCCTTAGCTTAATGAGTAAAACTCATTATAAATATAAATAAGTATAAATCAGGTTGATGAAAACATCTGACTATTTGGAAGCCCATAAGAAGCCAGAAAAAATGTTAGTAAGATTCAGAGTATCACTAGATTTTACTTTTCATTTGGTAGTAGGATTAATAAAATGGCCCCAAATCCATCAATGAGCAATAAAAATAACCAAACTTCAAAAATAATGACTGTATTAATGACCCTCATTAATACATGTGTTGAGTGGGCAATATTTTTTAAATCCTTCTAGAATGTAAAGCAGGTTAATTACGTGGTCCTTGAAGGGTAAGCTTCGTATCCAGAAAATGCACTCAAGTGTAAGGAAGCACTAATGGTATTCTTGACCCCTTAGTTTGCTTTACACACACATGACTGATTTGATTGGCTGACTGACAAGAAACCATCCTGAAATGGCAGGTTTTCCTTTGTAGCAGTCCTAAGTGGTAGGCGTAGATGACCTACTAAGACTCAAAATCATTGTCCCAGCCAAGGGCACCCAGCTAGTAAGTGGTTGAACTACCCTCCATTGTTTCCTGCACACTATCTTATACCTACAGTTAATGCTGTTGGTATTACCTGATACATCTCCATAAACTACTTTTGAGTGGACTCCTTAAACAAGGGGCCCTACCTCTCTTCTCCTTAAGGTGGCTACCACCCTCCTAATGCCCTAGTTTCCCCAATCTCAAGTTGCTAAACCACTCCTTGGTGAAGCACTTTAGGAAGCCTACCCTGTACAAGGAGTCTGTTGGAGTCCTATATATAATCCCTTAAATTCAAGAGTTGGAATTGACTTACAGAATGGCATCGGCCTTTTGACTAAATAAAACTTACAGTATACATACAGAAAAATGCATATACGTGTATGTCAGGCTCAGTGCTTTTGTTCTTTTCAGTCTTTGGCCCCATTGCCAGCATGTGTTCTCAAGTCCAGGATAACCAGTCACCTATTGTAATGCTTCTGTAATAATACTACTTCGTTTATTCACACCTAAAGATTTCCTGGTATGTGTGAGGTAGCTAGTTCCTAGTTCCCTTTTATTCTTTACGGCCTTTTCAGATACTCATGACATCACAGACTAAGACGTGTGTATATGTGTTTACTGTTTTAAAAATCATTTCATTGGGGGTTCGTACAACTCATCACATTCCATCGTATCCATCCATTGTGTCAAGCACATTTGTACATATGTTGCCATCATCATCCTCAAAATATTTTCCTTCTACTTGAGCCCTTGGTATTAGCTCCTCATTTTCCCCTCCCTCCCTGCTCCCCTCTCCCCCATGAACCCTTGATAATTTATAAATTATTATTTTGTCATATCTTACACCATCCGATGTCTCCCTTTCTGCACTTTTCTGCTTTGTTATGAATTAGATGAAGGCTTTGTGCAGATATCTTTCCCCATGTCTGATACTTCATACATAGTTTAACTCACTTTTCTAGGAACTCTGGTGGCATAGTGGTTGTGCATTGGGTTGCAATGTGCAAGGTTAGCATTTTGAAACTACCAGTTGCTCCACAGAAGAAAGATGTGCTTTCTAATCCTGTAAAGAGTTAACAGAGACAGTCCTACCCTGTCCTATGGTTGCTATGAGGCAGTTTTGATTCAGTGACAGATTAGATTAAGATTAGATTGGTTGGATTGGATTACCTTAGTATCCGTTTATACTGAAGTGTAATCCGACTCGAATATCAGCCGAGACACCTAATTTTACCACAAAAACTGCATTAAAAGTGTGCTGAAAAAACTCAGCCTATATTCGAGTATATATGGTACTTCTACACGAGGTTTTATAATACTGTTGCATTTTTGTCTGTAGACATATAAAACAATAGTAATTTAACAGGCCTCGGCGGGCCATTGCCGTCTTCAGTCACAGCCTTTGTTGCTGTCCAGTTCCAAAAATCTGGTCAGTGAATTTGATTCAACCTAATAAACCATTACCTATCCCCCCCCAAAAAAAATTTTTTTTTAACAGGAATAGAAGGCCTAGATAAAACTTGGGTTAACCAAAATATAAGTTGGAAAAAAATTAAGTTGTTAATAGTATTTTTTCCTCTGTAAGATGAAGATCTTTTTCTGAATGATCCCTATGAATATGATGATGTTGCCAAAAATTAAAAATAAAAGAAGGTGGTTGACCTTCCTTGCATTTTAATTAGACATGCTCTATACTTGTGGAATCAAAAGTATCTGGGCAGACTGAGAAGCAGCTTGATTCAGAGTACCTACTCTTCATATGGTAGAAGTAGCATCAAGTGAATTTCGTTATGTAAAAATTGTTCTTTGGAAAATGACCACACTAATTCCTTTTTTCTCTTGTCTGTCTAGTGAGAACTCAGCAGCAGAGGCAATAGCAGTAGATTCTAACAAGCAATCGAAGTCCCCACTGGAGAAGTTTATGGTCAAATTGTGCACTCATCATCAGAAGCAGTTCATTCGTGTTCTGAACGACTTGTATACTGAAGCTCAGCCAGGCAACGAGGACCTGCCACCTTCTGATTCTGGAGCAATGGAAGCGTCCACTTGTACTACTGGCTGTGCCCAGCTGAGCAACACGCACAAAGAAAAGGATGCTATGTGTCTTGATACGAAGTCTCCTCCTTGTGAAAATTTGTTAATAGACCCATCAGGCTCACCCAGCTCTCTGCACTTGACAGACCAGACCCTTAAGGAGCCTCCTCCTGAGACAAACTCGGTAGATGGAAGAGAGAATGCCTTGACTATTGTCCAGAAAAATTTCTCTGAACTTCCAACCACTAAACCTGATTCTGGTAGTTCAGTAGATACTTCCACTCTGGGATACCTCACTGCATCTAATCCTTCCTCATTAGACTTATGCCACATCTCCAAAAGTGTGGACAGTCAAGCCATCGAACAGGAGCAAGACATAAATGCCAGCGTATCTGAGGATGATAAAGACCGGACACAGAGCTCAGCCCTAGTAGAAAGTCTAATTGCCTCTGAGAACAGTGAGGCGGGCAACAGCTGTATTGTGTCTGAAAGAAATTCAATCAAAACTTTATCAGAAGCAGCTTTGGATTCGGGTTTTCTAGGGAGCATGCCTAGAAATGCTGACAAGGAGAATAGTTTACAGTGTAGCTCGAAAACACCTTTGCGCCAAGATTTAGAGGCACATGAAGAAGACACAAGGCCAAAGCAAGAGAACCAATTTCACTCACTAGGAAAAAATAAGATGGGGTACCATATATATCCCAGTGATGAAGGCCAGTACGATCATTCCAAAGAGGGCTGGTTAGCCCCCAGCCCCATGCCAGTTGTACAAAAAGCATCTAATGGACACTCACGATCCAAGACAACGTCAAGTTCCATCAAGACTGCCCGGAAAAGTAAAAGGGCATCAGGGTTGCGGATAAACGATTACGATAACCAGTGTGATGTCGTTTATATCAGTCAGCCAATAACAGAATGCCACTTTGAGAATCAGAGATCAATCTTGTCATCTCGGAAAACTGCCAGAAAGAGTACCCGTGGATACTTTTTCAATGGTGATTGTTGTGAGCTGCCAACTGTTCGTACACTGGCCAGGAATTTGCACTCCCAGGAAAAAACAAGCTGCTCAGCGCTGGCATCAGAGGCAGTAGTTACCCCCAGGCAGACCCTCCCAGTTTCCGCTACTAGACTTAGAGCTTGTATGCACCTGTCCAGAGAAGACTCCAGTCAGGAGATGACCTCCCTCAAGGAAGGAGGCAGAACCACTTCATCTGAAAATGAATCTCAAGAGCCTGAGGTGGATGAACTGAATCAGAGCAGTTCTAGATCAAGGGAAATGATAGCTTCCAGCGTGGGGTGGCTGCCTCCTGCTCCCCTTCCTGAAAAAGACTTACCAGAAGGCCACTCCACACTGGTTGCTTCCACAAGTAGGGTATCTTTCCATGAGCAAGATCAACAACCAGTTAAACTGTTGGACACAGAGGAGCTAACTGCTTCTCAAATCTGTAACCTGGTTCCCTCTACTGAAAGCATTTCTGAGCGAAGCAGAGAAGAAGTTCTTTCCTCTCCTAAAATAGTTAGTAGAGAGGAAAGTCCTCCGTGTTCAGAAGATCAAAGTCTCCCAATGGACTTGGAACCTACTGTGAGTCTGAGCCAAGCTGAGGAAAACAAAAGGATCAGCTTTGAGGCCAAGACAAGCACCAACCCCGAGTTCCAGACAAGCTTCAGTCTTGAGGCTCAGGCAAGTGTCAGCCCGGGGGCTAAGATAATTGTCAGTCCTGACGCCCAGACAAAAGTCATTCCTGAGGCTGAAACAAGTGTTAGTCCTGAGACCAAGACAAATGTCGGTCCTGAGGCTAAGCCAAGTGTCAGCCTGGAGGCCCAGAAAATCATTCCTCTTGAGGCTGAAACAAGTGATTGTCCAGAAGCTGAGATGAGTGTCAGTCCTGAGGCCGAAATAATTGATATTCCTGAGGTGGAGAAAGGTATCAGTTTAGAAACTAAGACAAGCATCGATCCTGAGACTAAGACCAGTGATAGTCCAGAGGTTGAGACAAGCATCAGTCCTGAGCCCCAAGCAAGCATCAGCCCTGTGTCCCAGACAGGTGTCATTCCAGGGGTTGAGATAAGCCTCAGTTCTGAGGGCCAGACAAGTGATAATCCTGAGGTTGAGACCAGGGTCAGCTCTGTGGCTCACACTAGCATCAGTCCTGAGGACAAGGTTGAAGACACTCAGGAGCTCGATAGGCACCTATCCTTGAGGGAAAGCAATATTTTCACTGATGAAAATCCCGATGAAGAAAAGGAGGGAACAGCTGATACAGGAGAATTAGAAGGAGAAGAGAGTGATGTCAGACAAATCTCAGGAAAAGATAAGTGCAACCCTAACACTGAATCTCCTGAAGAGAATCTGGACAAGAAGAAAAAAGCCAAGAAATTCACCGAAGTTTCTGATAGGCGCTTAAGAAGTCAACTTTCAGACTCTTCCTCTACGGATAGGTGCCTAAGAAATCAAATTTCAGATTCTCCCTCTTCATGTCCTGAGATGAGGTCCTCAAGAAACTATCCTACAAAACGTTCCGGAAAAGAAGGAAAGTCTCGGGGGACCTCACCTGACAACTTGCTGACAAGCAGTTTCCAAGCAAAGACTCTGGAGGATACAGAAAACCCAATTCCTGATGAAAACCCCTCTGAGAAAGATTCTGAGCAGGAGAGTGATGTGGGTGGGATCATCACCAGGCAGACTTTCAAAACCATGCTGGCAAAAGAAGTCAGGGTAGAAAAAAGGGAGATGTTCCCCAGCCGTGATCCTGTAACCACAGCTGGCCAGCCCTTGCCTGCAGAGAGCCTAGAAATCTGTGTTGAGTCTAAATTAAGTATGACAAATGTTCAAGCTCCCTCTGAAAGGATTCTGGGTAAGAAGGAGCCAGAACAATCAGAAGAGAAGACAGCCCAGGAGGAGGTTGTGGAGGAGGTTGTAGGTGAGGCAGACAATGGAAACGCCCAGCCTTCAGATGATCATGATGCACCAACTAGCTCACTTGGGGTGTCAAGTAGTAGAAGTAGTGATGCTACTGGACCACCAACAGTGATGCCAAGACCTAAAAGATTGACTGCTTCAACCTACAACCTAAGATATGCACATTCCCTGGGCACCTTGGATACCACAAAAACTACTTCAGAGAAGGAAACTGTATCCATCAACCCAGTGCCGCAGGAAATTGAAGCTTCCACGAGTGGAGATCCTGTTGAAGATGATAATGTGGACACAGTAGTGGATGACCAACCCAAGTTTGTGGAGTGGTGTGCTGAGGAGGAGAATCAAGAGCTCATTGCCAACTTCAATGCCCAGTACATGAAAGTTCAGAAAGGCTGGATCCAGTTGGAGAAAGAAGCACAGACAACACCCAAAGCCAGGAACAAGGCAGATAAACTGAAGGAGATTTGGAAAAGCAAGAAAAGGTCGCGGAAATGTAAGGGTTCTTTGGAGGTACAAAAGTTCTCCCCCGTTCAGATGCTATTTATGACCAACTTTAAATTATCTAATGTTTGCAAGTGGTTCTTAGAGACGACGGAAACTCGGTCTCTAGTTATTGTGAAGAAGCTCAACACCCGTCTGCCAGGAGATTCGCCCCCTGTTAAGCACCCTCTTCAGAAATACTCTCCTTCCAGCCCGTATCCGAGTTCGCTACAGGCAGAGCGCTTGAAAAAACACTTAAAGAAATTTCCTGGAGCTACTCCTGTTAGGAATAATTGGAAAACACAGAAGCTCTGGGCTAAGTTCCGAGAGAATCCTGGTCCAGTGGAGCCAGAGGATGGCAGTGACATCAGTCTCGGCCCCAACTCAGATGACAGCTTAGAGGAGGTCAAGGAGGAGAGAAACCACCATCCTCCTACCAACTTGCCCACTCCAGCCAGTACTCGAATCCTGAGGAAATACTCTAACATTCGAGGGAAACTTAGGGCCCAACAGCGTTTGGTCAAGAATGAGAAGACGGAGGGATCACCTGGTGTGTCTGCAGAAAGCAAACAGGGCCGGAAGAGTGTGTGCATCAACCCCCTGATGTCCCCCAAGCTTGCCCTGCAAGTGGATGCTGATGGGTTTCCTGTCAAGCCCAAGAGTACTGAGGGAGGGAAGGGGAGAAAGGGGAAGCAGACCTCGGAAAGCTTGCCTCGAGCCGAGGGTCAGAATAAAAGAAAGAGAAACGAAGGTAGCGCACAGGATAAAGCTCTTCCCTGCAACAAGGACAAAGGACCAGCCTTGAAAACCAGCAAAGAAAAGCATTTTGATGGCCCTACCCAAACCCCTGTGACCAAGAAGCCAGCCGCACGAGACAAAACCAGCCCCCTGCCCAAAAAGATCTCTCTGAAAGAAAATAAAGTAAGGGTCCCCAAAAAGCCCCCTGGGAAGGGCTGCCCTCCCTCCAGGAAAGAAAAAGAGAATGCCAACAAAAAGCCTGCCCATCCCAGTGCCTCGGAGCCACTGGCCAAGCCTGCCAAGCAAAAAGGGACAGGTGAGTCCTCCGCAAGGCCGCCAAAGTCCACAGACAGGAAACAGGGCAGTGGGAAGGCCCGGGCCAGACCCCTGACCAAAAGCCCCGAGAACAGTGCCGCCCAGAGAAAGCGCAAGCTAAAGGCCAAGCTGGATTCTTTACACAGCAAACGGAGACGGCTGGATGCCAAGTGACCCGACGGCCGGCACTCAAGCGTCCCACCTTGCCGTAGAAGTGACCCTTTATTTTGCATTAACAGAATCTGCTTTTCTATAAGCTTACCAAGCCTTTCAGCCCTGCAGCTAATGGAGGCCACCAATGTAAGGTATCCTACTAAACTACGTCTCAGATGGAGAAGGGAACTTGCAGAATGCCTTTCTCTGTGGCCGAGGAAGGGAAGTTATATGTTATATTCTGGTTGTTCCTTGGGTTTTAAACTTGGAACCAAGCCGTTTTAGTTTTTAAAAGTACAGTGCCTTATTTATCCTTTTTTTGTTTATAAATTTACAGAAGCTAAAAAGCTGATCTATGTGATTAAAGGCTTGTATTTTATACTTGATGCACAAGCACTTGTACTGTAGCCCAGAAGACCACCCTCAGACAGGACAGCGGCATCCGCTCCCCAACAGATGCTGCCCTTTGCAAAGCCGGCAGTAAACTTCCCTCTCTACCTTGTCTCTGTTTCAGTGATCTTTGAAAGCTAAACCAAATCAAACTTGTGATCTGTGGAGTGTGCAGAGGAGATGGATTTATCGTTATTAGAAAAGATGAGTATTTGTTGCCCCCTTTTAACAAACATGTTCATTGTTGATCACTCCTCTTACTTGGTCTTTCGTTGTTTGAGAACATGTTTTCCAAATTAGGTGTCTGTGAGACAGCAGGTGTGAGTGTTAGCATTGGTTTATAATCTCTCAAAACCATGTTTCCTCCCAAGTGTATATCTGACTCTGACCGTTTTCTTCCACGTTTGGCCTTGCAAGCTTGCTTGCACTCTTAGCAAGGTTTTTCAGCCTACAGCCTAGAAAAGAAAAGGTGTTTAGTGATGTTTTATTTGCATCGTGTAGGTGTAATTTGATTATTCGGATAAGAATGACTATTTTTAATTTTCTAAGTACTTCTATATTCAAAGAAACCCCAAATGTTATTTACAGGAACAGATGAATCTTAACACTATGTGGCCCATGGGCATGACAGCACATTAGCAGGTGGTTAGGAGCCAAAGTAGCTCCCAATCCCAATTTTAAAGTAAAATCCTTTCTTCTCCATGCATTGTGTCAGGGTGCTTAGGAGTTGGACAATACCATGGACCAGGTGGCTTAACTGAGGCCCTGGGTTTCTGGGAGTTTTCCCATGTCCAACAACAACTCCAGGAAAGTCTAAATAAGTGTTAAAGGCAAAGCAACCCTGCAGGTGGAGGAGCAGCTCCAACATCTCCGCTGACTCTCCCTACCCTGGAGTGGATAGTCAACTGGATTTCCCAGTGTGAGTGTACTTGTTTAGAGCCACTGCCTATTCTGATGGTGCAGCACCTACCACCGCCCTGTATCGCTGTGTCCTGTGACATAAATGGAACACCTGCTGTGTTTGTCACGGGTGTTGCTTGCTTTTCCCCAGTGAACCTTAGACTGGCCTGTTGGATTTAACTGGGTGCCTGGGGCATTGCTGCATTTCTGGGCTGCTCCAAGAAAGAGCCTTGGTTGTTAAAGCCTCCACCAGCTTCTTTCACATACTTGTGTGGACAGCCCTGTTCTCTCCTTCCACTAAAAGTTGTCTTTAAAAACATACATTCATTCGTTGCACATTCCAGTAAGGATTTGCTGAAGACTAATTTGCCTGCATTGATTTGTGACTGGAGGGAACATTTGACTCACAACAAATCAAGAATTGTGTTGGATTCCAAAGAGTGAAGCAGTCGCTCTTTAGGGAAGCCCTGGCTTTCTTTTCAGTCTCACATCTCCCACGAACCCTTTCACTTTCCCTGTTAGTGTTTTTAAGAGCTACCTATGAAACTGCTGAGTGGGTGGTAGATGTGGGCAGTGCTCTCTTAGCATTAAGTTGCACACAAGCATTAGTATGTTAAGAGTAGGTTCATCTAATCGGTTTTTTTTTAAAGGTCTTTTTTTTTTTTTAGTTCAAGGATCATTTGTTGGCTTAAAAAGGCCTAAAGTTAAAACAAAACATATATATATATATACACACACACACACACATATAGTTGTTATGGGATGCTGTTTTAGTGGGGCTTAAACATCTGATGCTTGCCGATGTCAGGTGTGCTGTTTCTGGACCTTTTTTTTCCCTTTGCGGTACCCGCTGGCCCCAAATAGACTACATTATAAGGGTGCTTGGCTTGTGATACGGAGAAATGTGAGGCAGAAAGTGGGTGGAACCTTTCCAATTCGAGACTTCTAATTCATTCCATTACTTTTCTACATTCTTTAAGAAGAAGAAGAAGTGTACTCCAGGACAATAGCCTCTCTCCCACTCTGGGCTGCCTGTCGGAAAAGGGGTTTGTAGCAGTGCTTACTCTGCACACCTGAGAAGGCAGTGGTTCATCTTGAAGATCAGCTTAGACTTTAGACTCGTGATCGTGATTTGCTACATGACTTTTCTGCATAATTAGGACACTTAAAAGTTTAGGATTGTTATATTTGTTGAATCTCATTCTTACTGACTCAGATAATCTACTGTTGGCAGGACGTCCTCTGAAAGGTCTTTCTGCACCTCCAGCAGAGGCTGGCAAACCTGTCACCCAGACACCTCCAAGCCTCAGCCTTGCTTTATCTTCTTTGCATAGTTCTCCTACCTGTGCGGGCCTTTCCCCATCCCGCAAGTGTGACTTGCCAGCAGACACACAGGCTGTCCCTCACTGCGTCTTTGCCCGTGGCCATTTCCAGTGGACAGGCAGCAGCCACACAGGAAGGCTATGCCCCCCACTCTAGTTTCCAAATCCCAAGTTATGTTCTGCTCACAGGAATGTCCCAGTGTTGGAGCAAAATGGATGGCCAAGGCTATTGATCTTCTTTCTGAGCTGCTAAGGGTGTAAGCCTACTTCCTGAGACCCTTTCTTGCCCATGAGACTCCTTGGTGTGGGAGGTCAACATAGAGACAGCCTCTTGCCTCACTTCATCAGACACCTAGCAGTCTGACCGCGAAGCAGGAAGGCCATGCACCTTTGTTTTGCTCATGAAGCTTCCTTCCTACATCACAGTGTTTTTAGTGTCCAGCAATCACGGGTCCTGTTGGATTTCTTGACCAATTCTCTTGTCTGTTATTCCCTGAGAGACTTATATACACACCTTCTCTTTGGACCTTAGAGTGCATGTTTTATGCCTTGTGATCCATGTCATAGTGTGGCTAGAGGAGGGGTGACTTAAGTGTCCCCCAAACCCCTTTCTGTCTGTGGTGCTTTCTAACAGGGTCCTTTACACACCACTTCTTGCTCGGGCAAGCTGTTGCTCTCTAGGCAGGTCATCAGTAAAAGCACCACTGCTTGCAGGCACTTTGAATTGAGGTTTTTATTTACTCTTGTTACCCTCTCTCCCCCTTTTTTTCCTTGCCTGGTGATGAGTCCTATACTGGGAGTGAAAGCTGTCAATCATTTATGGTCAACATTCCTACTGATGAATGTACATAAGAGCCATATAGGAAGGGACATCAGGACAGTTGTTACAAGCTGGCAGTGACACCGTCAGCAAGTCTGGTGTGTAGTCACAACACTTGGGGCTGGGCTGGCTTGGAGACTTGGAAATATCCAAAGTGCTGGCCCCAAGCCCATGGAGCTGCCCCTCTTCTGGATTTTAGTCAGCCAGCACAGGGTGTCTTTGACCCACAGATATTCAACAAGGACTTGGTAGCTATGGGCTGGTGCTTGTTTTTGTAAACAGTGTTATGGGAGCATGTTGTTGTTAGGTGCCGTGGAGTCAGCTCCAACCCATCGCGACCTTACACACAAGAAAAGGAACCCTTGCCTGGTCCTGTGCCACCCTCAGGCCTCTTGTTGCAGCCACTGTGTCCATCTATCTTCTTGAGGGCCTTCCTCTTTTTCCTTGGCCCTCACTTTACCCAACATGATGTCATTCACCAGGGACCGACCAGTCTCTCCTGATAACAAGTCCAAAGTAGATCAGGTGAAGTCTCACCACAACCATGCCCATTTGTTCACAGGCGGTCAACGGTTGCTTTCCCATTAGAAGGGCAGCAGCAGCAGACCATACATACTGTCTGGATTTGAAGGAAAAGTTTAATGACCCATGCATGAGAAAATAATGCTTTTTCAGGAATGAATCCTCCTTGATTATCTTCTGTTTCCTCCTGCCTCTTTGTCCTCTCCTTTTCTCTCCTTCCTGATCACCACTGTGTTCTTTACACTGTGTCCTGTTTCTTTGTGTCTGCCTTCTACAAAGGAAGCCTGTTCTATTGGTAGGACACGTCAGCTACCATCCCCTTCAACATGAGCTTAGTTTTCCAGCCTGCCTTCTTAAAATCACCCATCAACGTGACCAACAGCAAGGCCACCTGTAGCCCGCAGAGTTCAAACCCTAGCCAGTCGACACTGGGATATCGAAAATACGACCAGGGCTCTCACCTCATTCACAGATGACTGGCTCATTTCTTATCCAGTACTAAAGGAGGCCAAGAATTTATGTCTTCTTAAATTAGTGTAACCTACTTTACTCCTGACACTTACTTTTAGATACAGAATCAGTATTTTCATGAGGTGGGGAGGAAAGATCACCAACCCAAAGCTTAGTTTGTTCAGATCTCTGGCCAGCTTCTAAGAGAGGAAAAATATGTCAATAACTGTTACATTTTCAGTGACATACGATTGTAAATAGTAAAATCATTTCATTAAAAGTAAAGCCAAGAATAATAATAAAAAAGAAGAAAAGGCTTGTGAGGTGCTTTAGAAAAGATGGATAAGGAAATTGGAACATTATAACTCACGTCAGCCTGAAAAGTTGTGGATTCCACATTTAGGTCAAATCAGTTTTCTCTGCGCGCGCACGCACGCACACACACACACACTGCAGAGGTAAATGCTAGGGTAATTTTTATTATGAAGTTGAATGTCATGTCTGTGGAGAGAAAAATTGTCCGTGAACCCTCAGCAAGGATTTTTCATTCTTTAGAAATAGGCAGTTCCAGTTTACAGTCCCAGCAGGGGAACTGTGTCTTCTGGCTTGGTGCACACTGAGAAGCTGGGGCTTCTGGAAGTATTCCTCCGTGGCTGCATGTGTGCCCTGAGCAAGCATTCGCACCCTAGTGGCGCTCTTCCCATGCCTGCTCCCAAATGCTGTTCAGAGGAAAAGAAGAGAGATTATTTGAAATAAGCAGAACGACAGCAAGTCTTTTGATAGAATACAGCCGTTGAAGAGTCAGAACAGACCCCCGTGTTTCACCTTGAGCTGATTTTAAGATGGCATTCCCCTCAGAAACTCAGCACCCACGGATCCCGTCCCCCACTGGGCTTTGCTGTGCTGCACCCTGGGCACTCTGCGGACCGTGGCCTGGCTCTTGCTTGTGCCCTTGGAATTGGAGGAGCACCGGGTAGTTCTTCAGTTAACCTCAGCGTGAGCTTCCTTGCCCTGGAGACTCAATGGCTTTCGCTCAGTGCGCAGGAGCCATTCTTTGCTCTGCCCTTCAGGGGAGCAGTGTAGTTACTGCACCCGGCAAACACAGAGACACAGGCTTCTCACCTGCCATGGGGAGCTCAGAGAGCTACCTGAAAGTACACTGCCGAGGGCCTCTGATTTGATAATACGCCAGGAGTTAAGGTGAACAAAATCTCTCTTTTTTTTCAAAGGGGTGTACATGCATATCCATTTTTTGTTTTTACGATGGTGCGACAGATGATCCGTAGCCCAAACCGCCTCGGATGACCCTTCACAGAAAGTCTACGGAACTCTTCAGTGTGCCATCCGGAATGAAACTGTGAGCAGCTTGGCACGTGTGACTCTTGCATGTAACTCAGCATGGCAGCTTTCCCTTCCTTCGGATCCCAGGGGCCTTTGTTCATACCAGCACACAGCTGCTGTGCTGTGGTTAGTCCTGAATAATGCTTGTGCTTAAAAAAAAAGACAACCCCATTTGCTGATTGAATATTGATGAAGTATGGATATAAGATCATACCTAGAGTATGTAGTTAAAGCTGAGTATGAAATCTTTGAAACCTGACACATAATTTACCCACAAGCCCAAGCCTACAATGTAGGGTACCTCTCCCTGTGAGCATGGAGCATGTTTGTGTTAGCCCTCGGGTTCTCCATTTCCCCCTCATATCGATCGCTCCCCAAGCTTTGGTCATGACTTGTGAACATACATGGCTGGTCTTTTCATTGAACCTCCTGCACGTCACATCTGGACCACGTGTCCTCAGTTCTCTTCAGAGGAACAGCATATAGAAGGCTGTCTGTCAGCACTCCAGAAGCTGGGGCCCGCTGGCCGCCAGGGAAGCCCGACCCTGACGGGCCGACACTTCTCATTTGAGAAGCCACCTCACATCTGGCCCTTCCTCCTGCCTCACGTTTCCAGGAGACACTTTCTCCAGTGACAAGCCACCTCCTTTCCAAGTGTGCATATAAATCTTGTCTTGGAAACATTTCTTCTCTGGCTTTGCCGTATTTGTCTTTTGGGTCCAAACTGTCAGTTTTACCCAACTTTTTAGCCTCTGCTTTCTGTGACCTTATGTGAGTTGGTAGCTGAGGCTGTAGTATTTGGGAGCTTGTCTGTGAGCAAGATGCTGTATGCATAAGACATGCAGAATTGTGTATCTACTACAGGTAGGACTTCTTAAAAGTCCCTCTAGCATAAGGCTATTGATTTCCTGGTGGTTTCTGCCTCCTTGATAGTTATAGGACACTGTGTTAGTGGTGATTGATTCAGATACGTGTATTTATAACCTATTTATACACGCCACTCTGGAATTAATTTCACTGTGTAAATAGCGGTATTTTTCTTGTTCAAATATTTCTATTAGAAAATATTTATTTTAACAACCACAACAAAAGCAACTTGTCAAAAGGTCTGTCAAAAAGCAGTCCTTTCCAACCATCCTTTCTCCTCACCTGCCCTGCTCGGCCACTGAGATGCAGTTAAGGAAGACAGGTCCCAGAAGGGGAAAAGGGCGGAGTCTTAACACCCTCACTGTATTTAGGCTAACTGCAGCTGTCTCCCTGTGCCTGGACAAAGTGGGACGCCCACAGCGAGTGGGCCAGGCCTACCATTAGGCCACCTTCAGGCAACCACTTCTTGCACACATGGGTGATACAGTCACCTGTGTGCTTCAACAGCCTGAGCAGAGAAATGAGCCTTAGTTATAGCCACAAGGAAACCCCCACCCACCTCTGCGATATGGAGAAACCACTGGCTGCCTGCTGAAAGCATGATGTAGTCCTCGTTCTCATGTTTATGAATAGTCCTCATCCACACTGTAACTGCGGGAGGGGAGCTTGTTCCCTTCTGCACCCTGACAATACTCCAGAGCCCCTCTGCCCTCCTCTCCCTTCCCCCTGTTGCAGGAAGCATCTGTTCAGGTGTGGGCCAGTCCGCCTGTAACCAGTAGTTACAGAAAGAGACCATCTGTTATAAGATGTGTTCAGTTTTACCTCTCAGGAGCCTCGGTCATGGAATCAATCCACTCTCACCTATCCTCATCCCCAGCCCCGCTCCTGCCCCCACCAGCCGAATCACCACCCATCCTGCCCGGTCGGCTGGCTGCAGATCTGCACACAGCTTTGGGACCCCGGGCACACAGGGATTTGTCCTCATCCCCTTGCACCAGAAATTGCATGTTTCCTTATGGCCTGCCTTTGTCTGTCTAAACAAATGAGGTGGCCCCTTGAACCGGAATGCTGGAGAATGTTGTTTTTTGCTCCAAAAGACTTTGTACGCAAGTCTGATTTTAAAGGTGAAATGTGAATGGATAACTAGGTGCCAGGGAACTTAGCACTGAAGAAGACAGTCAAAACTTTTTTTAAAACTTTGCAGGAAGAAATAAATTTTTGCTCTCATTTAAATATTCACCAGAAAATGTTGTAAATAGTTTTTAAAGAATATATATATATTTATTATATGTGCTGTATACAGACTCATGTTCTGAGTGATGTTGGTTTGCATTGTAGCGTAGGATCTCTTTCGAGCAGTGGACTTGCTTTCATAACAGCGTTCACACATGAAAAAGAACGAGAACCAGCAGGTTGCGAGCTGCTCAGGTGTTTGATCTGTCCTGTCACATCAATTCCAAGCTTTAACTGCCCCTCACCCCATCTGGTTAGGTTATCTACGAGATGTATATAGAGAGAGATATACACATTTGTATGGTAGGGTGGTCAGTACCCAGATCTGCAGAGCACATTCCCAGGTGTTCTTTCTGATGTGTTGCCCATAAGCAATAAGATCCTATGTAATATTTATTCTGGGATCCCCTTGGCTCTTGTCTTAGAGGACGGGCTTGGGGCAGAACAGCTCTTGCTAAAACCTCTTGCCTTTGCTGGAGAGGTTGCTGTACTTGAATTTTTGCTTCTCTGTGTCTTCACGCCATATGGATCCAGCCATGGATCAGAAATCTGCCAGTACTCAACATCAAAAATTGGGCATGTCCATGGAAAATAAATCAGCGTTCCACGAATGTGTGGGATTTCCAGAATCTAGCTGCATTAAAGCTCAGTTGTCTGTAGATGAGTGGAAGTAACCCATTAACGTAGAGGACATCCAGCCTACCTTTACAAGCTATTCCGTTTCCTATAAACTGCTCTGTGTCTGGGTTGGAAATGCCTAAAGCCCCTCAGTTTGGGGTCAAATCTTGTAGGTCAGTATAAAGTGCTTGGTCACTCCCCTCATGTCTCCACTGTGTCCCATTGCAACAGATCTCGAAGCAGTTTTGCAGCCTCTCTTTGTGACCATCCTAAACTTTGTGACAAAGAAATACCCTGCACCCAGAGAACCATTAATAGAAGTAATGTAGTTTTCTAGACCTTTGGAATATGTCTTCTCTTTTGTATTTATGATGGTGTTTGGAATTTTTCACTAGTGTTTTTTAGATTGAAGTGGATGCATTAGGGTAAACTTTCCGTTGCTAAGCCTGAAAAGCAAGCAAGAGGAGAGAGGTTGACCTATGTTGTATCATTGGGGAGGTGACTACTACTTGTGGGGGTGGGGAGGGTGGGGGGTGGGAGGGAGCATTCTAGATTCTGTGGGAGGAAAATAGAATTACGGCCTGAGGATCGCCAAGTTTTACGACCTTGTAATAAATAACACCGCCCCGCCCCCCCCCTCCCTTTAGCCTCACTTAATCCCAATAGAAGCCTGCTGTTTACCCTCAGGGAACAAGTAGTTTTCAAAATTGAGCTCCTCCAAGGTCATTGGCCAAGGCCTCTATGCTGGCATTGGCTGTCTTTGTGAACTCTCGTGGCATCGTTTCCCCGTATGCATTATGATATTAATGACCCCAACCCAACCTGTATGAAAAGCACAGCCCAGGGTCCTCGTTGAGGCTTCAGCAAACTTACGCCTCTGAAGGACCAGGGGTCACAAGAGGCCCATGCAATTGAACTTGAAGCTCAGGTGCCTGTGGGATTTGTAGTTTATTTTTTTAGGGGTGGCCCTACAGAAGGAGTTTAGGGCAAGGCTGCCAATGCAGCTGTGGATTCAGAGAGCTCTAATACGAATCTACGGTTCCTTTCAAAGTTGTTCCTGGTCCTTCCCCGTGTTGTCATTGCTGAGGTCAATCTCTGTAGTTGTTGAGGTGTGCTCCTTTTTGCTGTCTTGTGAGTGGTAGCCAGTGACCCAGGTACCCAAGGGTAGGGCCTGTTGCCCACCCCTGACTGGTGCCATGCGGGTGTTCCTGACCTAGCATTCCTGAACAGGGAAATTAGGAATTCTGCCCATTGGTGACCTGGAACATCAGCGCATGCCTCTTGGGCCTGGAGTTCCACTATGTTAGTGAGTGTAGGAAAATATGGTGTCTTTAAATGGATGAAAATTCATTGTATGCTGTGAATTTGTTGGTTTGAAACATTGAAAATTTTTCATTAGACAATGTTTACATACCTCACCTGAAGAACCTTTTGAGAGTGTATATATGATGAAATTTAAGAATATATTAAGTTGCTTTAAAACAATATGTATAGCTATAAAATTTGGAGTTATTTTAACTTTGAATATGTACCAAGTCTCTTTAAATATTGAAATCTTGTGGACTTTTTTGTGCTTCTGTGTTTTACTTTTCCTACCAGGCCCTCCAGGAAACTGTTTTCTGTATGGGCAAAGAGCCACTCGGTGAAATCCCAGGCCGGGAACGATTTCCTTTGTCCTTTCCAATTTTCGTGTTGGGTTTTGAGGGGTGGGCTACTGAGCTAGGGGACATGTGGGAGGGATTTCATCAACATTGGCATCTATTCCATGAGCTTCTTCAAGGCGCTTATCTTATTGCAGCATATTAAACTTCTTTGATATTAAAGTGTATGTGTGTGCATGTGTGTGTGCGTGCGCGCGCGCGCGCGTGTGTGTGTGTGTGTGTGTGTGTGTGGTCTCTGGAGAGGACTCAGAATGCACTAACAATCAAGTTGATAGGTTAACAAAAAATGAAAAACCCAAACTCCTTGCCATCAAGTCATTGTCCGCTCACAGTAACCCTACAGGACAAGGTCCAGCTGCTGACCCCTGTGAGTTTCTAGTCTACACATGTTGATGGCGAATGGCTGACCTCTTCATTAGCAGCCCACCTCAGAACCTTCCACTTTGCCACCAGGGCTCCTGCTAAGTTCCCAGGGGACCAAAGAGCGGGACCTCAACCATGGGGTGGAGGCTCAAGGACATTTGACCAAATCTTAGGCCACTGCATGACCTATCCCGATCTTCTGGGAAAGGGCAGTTCAGGGGATGACTCCTTGGGAATTCCCACGGCCCCGCTGGAATGATGCCGTCCTCCATCCTGGGGCCGGAGCAGTTGAGTGAGGACTCCTGAAGTGGAGGCACCGGTTCTGCATGGCCCGTCTTGGTTGTGACAGGAAGATAGGAGAAAGTCTTTCATTTGCTCAGTTCATAACCTGTTCTGGGCTGTCTGTCCACACAAAGGACCAGTGGTTTGTCTAAGGATTTCATTAAGTGCATCTGGCAGTGATGGTTACCGTGCACAACTATGGCT
Organism: Tenrec ecaudatus; assembly: GCF_050624435.1. Classification (NCBI taxonomy): domain Eukaryota; kingdom Metazoa; phylum Chordata; class Mammalia; order Afrosoricida; family Tenrecidae; genus Tenrec; species Tenrec ecaudatus. The sequence continues at coordinate 81,564,565 of NC_134545.1, forward strand.
GGTGAAACCAGCCTACCTTCTTAATTTATATCTGGAAGACAAGTTTGTAACATTTAAGATGTTTTCATGGGCACACTTAAGGTACGGCATGTGCTTCTGCAGCGACAGCACTAGGAGACCAGTCTATGGCTCTGGGGTCAGAGGGAGGCTGCCCGGGTCCCTGTAGTGGCAGAACCCCTACCCGGAATGTCTGCCAGGGCCTGACTGCACCTTCGCACACAGGTCATTGCAACCCTGCGGCCCTACAGAACCCCGGGGGTGCCGCCACCTGTGAAATGGGGGTAGGTCTGCTAGAGGAGGTTTGTCTTCTAGCCCCACTGATGCTCAAAACAAAACACCCTAAACTTGTCCAATTCTCAGAAACCCTTGGAGCCCAGGAGAAGTAAGGGTGTGTCTGTACACAAATTTAGGAAGTGTAGGTGTAAAGAGACTTAAATGAGTCACCTCCCCCAACCTTCATGTGTGCTGTGTGGGCTCACCCTGACCACTGTGGAGGCACCTGTGAGGGGGTGTCCCCCAGGCCTCCCTTTCTACTGGAGGTTTTGAGAGGTCCAGGTGTAGCTTGGAGCCATCCCTGGGGTGGTGGTGGCGGTGGGGGGTGAGTGACCTGACAGCAGGGAAACCAGGCCTGCAGCTCAGCACTCATTGTTAACTGAATAAGAGACCGGCCAGGCAGAATCTGGGTGAATCAATGTCATGTTCACAGAGAAGACGGCAGACAGTATCTAGCATGTTCTAAATGCACTAGGACAAGGACAGGCAGCTCCCTCACGGACCCATTCTAAACCAGTCTCTTTAACCCATAGATTTAAACAAGACTACAGAAACCCCCGAGCAAAGCATCACAACCACAGAGCTGCTGAAAATCAAGCCAAGACACTGGGTGTTGACCTTTAACATAGAAAAATACTATAACAAAATGAAATACAAATATATATTAGAATCTGTAAGTATTCTGTATAAAGAGATACTTTCGTGGTTAGGCTAACAGCAGGCAACGAGAAAACCAAGTCCGACCTTTTCCAGTTTCCAACACCACCACCCACCTCCCTGGGAGCCGGGCTGCCCAAAGGCCGGCTTCTGTGTCTTCACACGGAAGTTTAGTGGAAACGGCCCGTGGTGGCAACCAGGAGCCAGCTGAAGGTCTTGACCAAAGGAGGCCGTGCGATATAGAGATGGTTTCGCGGCCAGCTGCCATCCCGACTGCCAGTGAGCCAGAAGGTGACGGGCAACAGGAGTGATGGACGCTTCCTTAGCAACTTGCAGGTTCGTGGCCACATTGGAGGACAAGGTGGTGGTGGGCCCAGTGCTCTTAACTGGCCTGCGGACCTAGTGTGAAGCGCTGGGACACCGGGTGCTGCGGGTGGGGCCAGGTACGGTGGCATAAGCTCACAAGCACATTCTTTAGGAACAAACACCTCGGGGTGGGGGAGCAAGAAGTAGTTGGCACCTGCATACAGGTGCCCTTTCCATGGTGCCTCCTGGCTGTGCCCTCAGGTCTTTGGGAGTTGCTCTCAAGGGGAGTGGGGGTTGGGGTCCAGGTCTCGGTGTCGCTGGGTTCTAGAACACTAGGGAAGGGGCCTGTAATGTTTCTGCCCTGTTCAGCTCCATACTAGTTACTTTCCAAGGTCCTCCCCCCCCAGAGACTCAGAGTCAGAAAGGGAGGCTCAGGCTGCAGTCCACAGGAGGACCTACACACAGGCCCCTGGGGATAGGTAGCTCTGCCCTTGCTCAGAGTTAGAGATTAAAATCTGGCCCCATGGTGAGGACCTCTGCCAGTCACAGGGACCTAGGTACTCCATTCTCTGGTCCCAGAATGTTTAGGCCCGCGCAGTCACAGGAGTGTCACCCCACATTGCTGGGGACACAGGCATTGCGACCCCAACACTCAGCTCTTGCCAGCTGCTTGCAGAGGGAAGGATCAGGAAAGTGATGTGTACGGCCACCCCCTTGCCCATCAGGACTCTCCCAGAGGCACACCCTCCAGCCATCTCACTAGGCTCAAAAAACACCTTTTACTATGCTGCATCTGTATTCAGTGACTTCAGACACCAATTCCTTCCTTGCCAACACCTAGGGCAGTCTAGTTGGACCTCAACTCGAGCCCAAACTCCCTCTGTCTTCCTAGGTGTCCTGCCCACCATGTGCCTCCTGGTCAGTTCACTTTGGCCTATAGGGGGCGCAATACCCCAAGTACCTAGTCCTGGGCGAGGCACATAAATATTTGTCTTGGTGATCAATGAAACGATCTTGTAACTCATTCTTCTCGAGGCTTCCTCCTGGATCCACAGTGGAAGGGTCTACATATTTATACACATATACCCCACCCCCATTTTATAGCTGGGGAGGGGAAGGGGAAGGTAGAATTGCCCAAAGTGGTGGAGTAGGCTAGGTTTCCTCTGCCTGGACAGCTGCCCCTCAGGGTTCATCCTGGTTAGGCATCCTGCCCCCAGGCCTCCCCAGTGCAATGGGACAGCAGCTGGTGGCTGGAGCACTTTGGCTAGTATTGGAACCTGGTGACGTTTATTCAGCTAGAACCAGTATCTCCCTTGCCCTTTCTGGTGGGATCCAATCCCAGTGGCTGTTTCCTTTGTATACGTGGAAACTAGAAGCCTGGTCCCAAGAACAACCTCCAGGGCGTCTTGGCTAAGCAGTGGCTGCAGCACCCCACACACCGAGACGAGGGGACGCCCCTTCCTGACCAGCAGGAGAAGCCCTTCCTAGCCACAGACACCGGCAGCTGAAGAAAGAAGCCAGGGTCAGACCGGTTGTCCATCGCAGGCTTTAAGCTGCCCCCCCCCACCCGCAGCGGGTGGTGGGGAGGGGGCCAGGGACCCAGCTTCCGAAGGTCACTATGGGCCAGACCTGAGGAGCACAGGGCAGGTGTGGAGAGGGGCCGGTTCGTTTCTCCAGACCCCAGTAGCGGGCCTGGACTGGGTGCCCCCATTCCGCACGCCTTGGCCTGACCTCACGCACGCATTCAGTCAACAAATATTTATTAAGCGCCCCTTTGTGCAAGGCACTTCTCGGCAGGCAGCCCACCGCCGAGCTGTGCCCCCCACCCCTGTCCCGGGGCTACACGCAGAGGGCGCAGCCGCACTTGGTGGGCTTCTCCACCTCCTCCACAAAGGAGGTCCCGTCGCTGCACTCGAAGGTGAACTTCCTCCGCTTCAGCCGCAGGCCCTGGCAGCAGCCCTGGCCCGGGCACGCGCCCCGGCACTCTAGCCACGAGAGCGGGCGCGTGGTCTGGCAGATGGCATAGCCCCTCTGGACCTGGTGAAAGTCTCGGACAGGGTCCCCCCGGCACTCGGACTCTGGATGGGACAGACACCGAGAGAAAGGCTCAGGGCCCCTCCCCGCGGGCGGCGGCGGCGGTCCTCCATGCTCGCAGACCCCGCGCCCCTGGACATGCACGTGCGCCAGGGGGAGGAAGCGCTTTCTAGCTGCCGGCGCCAGCGGGGCTGCCGACACCGGCGGGGTGCAGGAGGCACCGCGTCCAACGGCGCTGGAACTCGGACTTGGAGAGAGTGTGGCCTAGGGGGACCGGCCAGCCGCCGCCTCTGGATTCCTGGAGATTCCCCGCGCAGCCGGCCGCAGGAGGGGCTGGGTTCCAGCCGAAGTCCCTTGGTGAAGCAGGGCCAAAGGGTGAAGGAGGGAAAGAACCCCCCAGCCCCCAGTGACTTCTGCTGCATTCCATCCCTCCAGCTTTAGGGGCCAGGAGAGACCCCAGCCTCTAGGAAGTGAGGGTGTCCCAACAAAGGGGCCCCAGGGCAAGCTGGGTCTAGGGAGGGGTGAGACTCTGTCTGAGGGGGTTCATTGTCTGGTTGGTGGGGGGAGCAGCTCGAAAGCCCAATGGTGGCCCGGGATGAAGGGGATTCGCTGAGGTTGGGAGGAAAATGCCAAGTTGCTAAGGCCAACGGGCGGGGGCGGGGGTGGACTGGAGAAGGCATGTCAGGAGGGGGGCCCCTGACCTTGCTCACACAGCTCGCCCGAAAAGCCCTGGTCACAGACACAGCGTGCCGCCTTGGTGGCCAAGGCCTGGCAGTGGCCATGCAAGCACCGCAGCCCCCCGCAGGGGTCGGCAGGAGCGCCGGCCTGGTTGCACAGGGCCCCCGAGAACCCATCCCGGCACTGGCAGCGGTAGGAAAGCGCATCGAGGGGCACGCAGTTCCCATGGACACACCTGCAGGGGTAGAGAGGAGAGGGAGAGGGCTGTGAGGCCAGGCCCAGCCCGCCCTCCTGGCCTCTCACTCAACCAGGGGGGCAAACTGTGACTTGGGGAGGTTCTTCCCTAAGCACCCATTCCTGTTAATAAAAGTTGCCACCAGAAAACACGCAATGGACACCCTGGGTCAGGACATGCGTACCCATTGGAGAGTTTAAAGCAACACTTTCCACTTGGCTCTTCTCCTGGAGCTGTTTAGTAGTGGACAGAGTGCAGCGCCCTGCTCGCCCCTCTTCCCCCACCCTCCCCACTCAGACTCACTTGTGACCATGGCAGGGGCCATCAGCTGGCTGGTCGCAGTGCACGCCTGCCCAGCCGGCTTCACAGTGGCACACAGGCCCCGGGGTGGCATTGGGCTGGCAGATGCCGTGCAAGCAGTAGAGCTTGCGGCAGGGCTCACAGCCGGGCACCACACCCGGCTTCATCTGGGTCTTGGTGAAGTCCTGGAGCTCGTTGTTGATGTACAGGTTCCGTATGCAGCCGTGGAAGCTGGTGCCGTTGGGGATCTGCCATAGGCGGAGGGCTGCCGAGTTCACGTCCACGGGCATCCCTGGGTGGGTGGGTGGGGTGGCAGGCAGACACACCCAGCACTGGTGTTCATTCTGGCCCTAGGCCTCCTGCCTTCCATCTCTGCACCCTGAGCCAAGGCCTTGCTGCTGTCCAGGGGTCTGGCTCCTTTCCCAGAAGCAATGAGAAGGCCGCTCCCTCTGTCTGCAGAGCTGAGGGGGAGGCTTTGGGGTCCCCGTGGCTAAAGTCTGGATAACCTCCCCAAGGGCAACAACATTTACCAATTAGGGACTCTGAGTGCAGCCAAGGCCCTGGGGCCTAGAACCAACGTACGCGGCACACTCTCACCCACCGGGGCCACTGGACTGCAGCCTCAGAGATATGTCGGCGTTTGTGTCGTAGGGATGCTGCATTGAGATGGAGTCCCAGGGGCCATCCCTCACACCGAGACGAGCCCACTGTACCCAGAAGCCTGCGTTGGCTCAATGGACAAGTGTTTGTGGGTGGTGGATGAGGGGAGGGAAAGGGCCATTTTGCTGGCAAAACCTGTACAGCCAGCTGGGGAGGTCCCCAGTTGGGGCAAGGACTCCTGTCTCCAAGTCTCTTGCAGCTGCTCTGGACCTCAGAGGGTCCCAAGACTGGGAATGGACCCCAACCAATTGGGAAGCCCCTTGTGGCCCAATAGGAAGAGAGCTGCCCGTGGTGGGAAGACAGCCAGGTCAGCCCTGGGCTGGACCTGTGGCCCAACCCAGACACCCACTCTTTTGGGGAGGGAAGCCACCAGAGATCTGGCGATTCATTACTACTTTTCCCCACCCCACCCGCCTTGGAATTCCCCAGAGTGCAGTGCCCTGGGGACTGACTCTCCTGACAGAGGACAAAAGAGGTCCCACCCTCCAAAGAACATCACCTCCCGCCAGGCCCGCTCACTCCTCACCTCCCACATAGAGCGGGGCCTCCCTGTTGAGCGTGTTGTGCTTGCCAAAGTTGTCCATGGTCATGGGGCTGCCACCGTCGATGGAGAGGTTCACCATCTGGTCAAAGGTGACCAGCTCGACTGTGTGGAACTGCCCGTCGTTGATTGTCTCCGCGCTGGAAGAAGGAGGGAGACACCCCCACCCCACCCAGGGAAGGGGCTTCAGTTCGGGGTGGGCTCTTCCCTAGAAAGGCCAGGTGATCCAGCAGCTGCTTCCCAAGGAGCTCAGTCTAGTGGCCTATGTGGAGATCCCTGGCGAGAACAGAAGCGTTTGGGGTAGAGGCGTCTGGAGTAGGGTGAGGATGGGCAACTGCTTGGGCCTCAGAGCCTCAGACCCAGGCAGGGGTCCCCTAGAGGGCTCCGATAATCTTTACACTCATGGAGCCCAGGTTCCAAGGGGGCCCAATAGCCACCTGCTTCTGGCCTTGGAGACCCTGACTAGTGGGCTCTTGGGCCCGAGGGCATCTGGTGGGCATGGGGACGCCAACCTGTAGATTGCAGAGCTGGGGTAGCTGCCTGGGTCATAGCTGACGCGCACGTGGCCCTGGTACAGTTCAACCGCGATGTGGTCGTTGTCCCCGTTGTAGAGCAGGATCCCGTTGTCCTCTGCCGTGGACACCTGGGGGGCCACAGCGCTTTCTCTGCCACCCGCCCCAACCAGCAGCAGCCCAAGGCTGGTAGGTGAGGCAGAGTGACCCCAAATTGGAAAAGAGGTGCTGTGGGCAGGTGCCGTGTCCCCCGCAGGCACTGACAAAGCCCTGGGAACCCCTGTTTCACATATCACCCACTGTCAGTCTAGCCAGAGCCCATGCCAGGCAGGGAGGGCAGATAGGTCCTCGGAGAAGGGGGTGGGAGTTGTGACCCAGAAGGGAGGGGTGGGGAGGAAAGGGCAGAGTGGGCAAGGGGAAAGAGAGCTATGGGGGCAGCTTTGGGAGCAGTGTGAGACCTGCAAAGGACAAGTTCAGGAAGGCTCCCTCTGCCAGCCAGAGCTGCCCACCCCGGGAAGGGCCCGCTCACGAGAGAGAGCCTGTCCTGACAGGCCTGTGCATCGAAAGACCAAATTCTGTCTTGGAGGGCTATCCTGCTAAAACCTGAAGAAGCCATGATTTTTTCCCTTCTGCCTGTCTTAGCCCTGTGCCTTCTTTCTTCTGATATAAACAAAGGCAGCGCCCTAATCTGTAGTGGGCTCATCAGCCGGGTTGAAGCAATCATAGCCACCCCATCTCCCTGGACTCAGTGGTTGGTTCAGGGAAGGCCATGTGACTAAAGTCAGACCAATCAGAGGGGTTCTCTGGGGGGGGGCATCCTATTGGAGTGGCAAGGATATTTTTTTCCTTGGATAGCTGGAGTGAGGAGCACACTGGGATAAGCGGGCCTCTCAGGGGATGGCTACAGGTTACCGAGCAGCTAGGGTGGCTGTGGGGGGCTGTCTGAACCTGTGAGCAACCAGGGGTGTGAGGCGGTGATGCCAGGGAGGGAGGAGAGCTAGGTCAGCAGGCCTGCGCTGAAGGGATCCCAGGACAAAGGGCGGAAAGGAGAGGCGGAGAGAAAGGAGAGGAGAGAGATGTGGCGTTTGTGATGGGAAATGGACTTGGGGGAAAGAGAGAAATGTCTAAAGAGTTTTAATTTTTTTTTACTATGGGAGGTGCCATAGAAGCCACTCCCTTCTGCCACCTCAAGAAATATGAGATGTCTAGCAAAATATTGATATTATTCTTTAAGGTCGTGGAAGTGGGATTTGCTTTTTTCTCCCTTTATTTTCCTCTCCACACAAGGCTGTTCTGAGGTGGACAGACTCACAGTCCTGACAAGGACAACTGACACTTGATTGCAGATAGAAACCCAGAGATGGTTACGTGCAGCCACAGTGGGGTCCTGGGAGAAAGGCAAGGCGCAAGGGGACAGGAGGGAAGTGTGTGGGGGTAGGGAAGGGGTTCGGGGACTTTGGGAGCCAATGAGCTTTCCAGGTGTGACTGTGACGCTCCACTTCCAAGAACTTTGCAGACCAGGGTCCTCAGCCCCCCCACCCCCACCCACGCACCTGCAGCGTGATGTTGGCCCGGGGCCAGTTCTGCAGGTCGGTGAACTGCAGGTAAGTGTCTCGGTCCACAAAGTTGACGCTGAGCAGCTTCTCACACTCGGGGCCCCCGAAGCCCGGGAGGCACTGGCACACGGGCCGGCTGCCCTGGTCCACACAGTGGGCCCCGTTCTGGCACTCGGTCCCCTCACAGGGGCTCCTGGGGGCGGCGGGGCGGGGCGGGATCTCACAGAGCTGTCCGCTGAGGGGAAGAGGACACACGCTGAGGGGGAGAGGTCAGGGCAGAGCAGCCACCTCCCACCGCCCTGGAGAGCAAGTCACTAAACATCCCCGGGGAATGTTTATGTCGATGCTTCTGAGACACTTTCATCGGTATCCCTGGCACCCACTGAGCCCGAATCTGCATCTTCACGCACGATCCAGGTGTCCAGCAAGTTTGAGAAGCACTCACTGCGCATGCTTAACCCCTTCCAGGCAGGATCGGCCACGCCCATTTCCAAGAAAATAGACTTAGCCTGGATACAAGCCACCCGGCATTGAGTCAAATGACTAACCTCAGAAAGGAAAGAAGGGCCATGACCAATCTCATAGCAATAAAAAGGACTGTTGGGGAGCCTGGTGGCACAGTGGTTAAGTACTCAGCTGCTACCGGAAAGGTCAGCGGTTCGAACTTACTACCTAGCCGTCCAATGGGAGAAAGATGTGGCAGTCCCTTTTCGTAAAGACTTACAAAAAACCAAACTATCAAATCCATTCTGATTCACAGCGACCCTGCAGGACAGGGTAGAACTGCCCCTGTGAGTTTCCAAGGCTGCAAATTTTACGGGAGTGGAAAGCCTTACCTTTCTCTGTAGTTTGGAACGGCTGACCTTGCATAACTCAGTCGAACACATAATCACTACACCACCAGGGTTCTAGCCTTGGAAACCCAGTGGGGCAGTTCTACCCTGTCCTATAAGGTCACTATGAGTTGGATCAGTTTGATGGGGGGGGGGGTATCTCGTAGACTTGGATGTGGGTCAGAGGAAGTCCAAGCAGCAGACGACCCGATCTTCAAATCCCCCATGAGTCTTTCCTTAAGCTGCCCTTTCCCACTGTGAACTGCACGTCAGCAAATTAGACAGCACAGATGAAATGGATGAATTCCTGAAAACCCAAACTGACTAAAACACACACACACACACACACACACACACACACACACACACGCAAACAACCCAAACCTGAGTAGACTCATAACAAGAGATTTAACTAACTAAAAAAAAAAAAAAAACCAAAAAAAGTTTCAGAACCAGAAGCTTTCTATGGTGAATTCCCTCAAATATGTAAAGAATTTAAACAGAAAAAGAATAATAATTTTAAAAAGCAACAAACCTCACTGCCATCGAGTGGATGCCGACTCATAGTGACCCTACAGAGCAGGGTAGAACTGTCTCTTTATGAGACTAACTCTTTATGGGAGTAGATAGCCCCATCTTTCTCCCATTTAAAGAATAATCAATACAAATTCTTTACAAATGCTTCTAGGAAACTGAAGAGGGACAATATTACCTAATTTAGTCTGTGAGGCCAGTATTACCTTGGCACTAAAATCAAATGACAGCACAAGGAAAGGAAACCACAGACAGCGTCCTAGTAGGAATAAAGATGCAAACATGCTCAACAACCTACTAGCCAATCAGCCTACTGATATATAAGACCTACGACAAGGTGGGAGTCTAGGATAAAAGAGAAAAAAGACAAACCAACATGATCATCCCAATAGATGCAGAAAAAGCATTTGACACAATCCAACCCCTCCTCGTGATAAAAACTCTCCAACCAGACAGAACAGATGTCACCGGACGTAATGAGGAAAGACTGGTTGCTTCCTCCTTGGGATGCTGAACAAGACAGATGCCCTCACCACTTCTATCCAGTAGTGTTCTGAGGGTACAAGCAGAGCAAGTGGACAAGAAAATAGACTAAAGGGCATTGCTCTTGGAAAATCAACACAACTGCTTCTATTTGCAGACGGTAGGCTCCTGTCTGCAGAAAATCCCAAAGCTCCCACGCCAGGCTCGGTGGGGAATCCCACTTCACCCCCCCTTCCGCCAGTAGCTCTCAGTGGACCCAGAGCCCAAAGTTAGGACCTCAAACTTCAAACTGTTAGAAGAAAACTGAAGGGTAAATGGTCATGAGCTGGGATTAGGTAACGGCAGAAACAGATAAACCAGTCTTCCTCCAAACGAAGCACCAAGCGTGAGGGGACATGTGGCAAACCATGTGTCAGGTAATGGGTTAGGTCAATAATAAGAGCTCAATAATAAGAAGTTCAATAACTGAATTTAAACGGCAAAGGAGCTGAAGCGATTTCTCTAAAGAAGATCTTCAAGTAGCCAACTGCATCTGAAGAGATGCTCAGCATCATTAGCCTGTCAGGAATTCGTCCATCGGAAGCATTTAAAAAGCCTCACATCGTGCCCACGCGGTGGCTATAATAAAAATGGCAGACGCGAACAAGTGTTGGTCAGAGGTTAGGGAAATTGGAGCCCTCACACCTCGTCGGTGGGGATGTGAAACGGCTCCCATACTTTAGTACACAGCCTGCAGTCCCTCAAAGAATTAATCACCCTCACAGTATGCCCAACAAGTCCACACCTAGGTAGATACCCAAGAGATTTGAAAAGATATCTTCACATTAAAGAAACACACACACCTGTCCACAAATGTTCATAGAAGCCTTACGGTAGTCTAATGTTAAACAATCCGGATGGATAACAGAAGTGTGATACAGCCATACACTGGAATATTATCCAGCATGAATACAAATGCATGCTATAACACGGATGAATCTCGAAAATCCCATGTAAAGTGAGAGGCCAGTCACAAGCACCGCAGGATTGTCTTTGGGGGATGTGTGAAATGTTCTAAAATTGGACTGTGGTGACGGCTGTCATTGGACTGGACGTGGGTGAGGTATGTGGCTGGTGGGGCCCATCTCAATAGGGGTGGCTGTTGATTGAAAAGCACCAGCAGACCAGGGGGAGCAAATGAATCAGAAAGAGGGCAGGGGTTCAGAGGGGAGGAACCAAGATGGGGATGTGCTGAATGACTCCTGGCGGGCTCACGGCAGCTCTGCACCTGCCCTTAGTGGATGGGTGTGGCTGCAGAGGTTCCACTGGACTGGGGAGAGATAGCCATTTGCCCAGTCATCTGTCCCTACCTCCCACCCCTCCACCCCTCCGCCTCTGCTCTGAGCTGTCAAATCACTTCTCCAAGGCCACGCAGCTAGTGACCTTGGCTGTATTCTGGCTCATGGCCAGCCCGGGGGCAGGACAGAACTGCCTGTGGCGTTTCCAAGGCTGCCACCTGGCGAGAGGAAAACACCTGGGCTTTTCTCCCGTGGGACCGCTGGGGTCGGTTCAAACTACAGACCTTTGTGTGTTCCGACAAGCCACCGTGCCACCGAGCTCCTCGGAATTGGCCTAACCATGGGGAAAACCCATCGCTAGTAAACCTTGGCATTGCCACAGCCCAGTGTGGGCATCCGGGCTCCACGCACCTGTAGCCCTTGGCACAGAGGCAAGAGTAGGTGTCGACTCCGTCCACACACTGGGCCCCATTCTGGCAGCGGTGGTCCCCACAGTCATCTCGGTTCTCAGTGCAGTTGTCGCCTGTGTAACCTGGCGGGCACTCACACCTAGGGGTGGGCAGGATAGGTGGGTGACGGCCAGCCAAATGTTCCAGGACCCAGGGCCCATACCACGGGGTGGGGGTGGGGGAGGGTAACTGCATGTGACAGAGAAGCTCCGTGCCCAGTGAGTCTGTGGGCACCCCTGGAGGGCAAGCAGAGTCCTAGATCAAATGTTCCCAGAGCCCGTGCTGGGGTGCATGGGGGACTATGTAAGCTTGGGGTGGTGCCCCTGGGCTGGGAAGGGGATCCCCATTAACCACTGCAGCACATCCAAGGCCAAGCTTCAGCCCTTCCCGGCTGTTGCTGCTCCCTCCTCTCTTCCCCATGGCCCCTAGCCCCAATGGGGTTGATCCTTGCTCTCAGAGGCACATGGATGCCAGGACTGTGCCCAGCTCCCAGCTCTCCCTGCTCTCCCCAAAGTCTACCTTGGCCCAACAACCTATCACATAAGGGGTCCACTCGACCACCCTGGCTTCAGGAATCCCATCCTGCAAGGACTCCCCCACGTTCACCACCTACCCCATCCCTCCCTGCCCCAGCAGCCTCCCCTGCGGTCTGATGAGTCCCCACTGGCAGCCAGGGTTAAAAGCAGAAACGGGCTGAGGGGAGCCCCTGTCAGTCAGCGTGGAACACCTAGGGCACCGGTGGCCGAGTGTGCACGCGGGGATTGCCAGGGCTTTCTGCTGAGGCGCTCTGGGCAGACTCAAGCTGCTAGCCAAGACCGTTTGCACCTCCCAGTTCGCTCTGGGAAAGGGGAGTAAGAGGGTGCATCTGACTGTATGCAGGTGACATGCCGCTGGGATCTGGGGCAGCCCCATCATCAAACGCGTTCCCGTGTCTGCAGCAAATCCCATGGCAGGGCTGTGTAAAAGCATCATCTCCTGTGTCCGTGCGGGTCAGCTGTCACCTTCCACCGTCCAGTGGGCTCTTGGCTTTCAGAGCTTTGTGGATCTTGTACTTGGTGGCAGAGTAGGATGATAGCTCTTTCGGAAACACTTACTAGGTATCAAACCAGGCAAACCGCACCCGCACCCCTTTCCATCTAATCCTTGTCATTGCCTGGAGGAAGTGATCCTTGTACCCCAGTTTACAGATGAGAAAACCAAGCCTCGGAGAGGTCAAATGACCCGAATCACACACACACACACCTTCCCGCCCCCATGAGCTGCACTGAGTCCCAGGATTCCTGCACCACTGCGACAGCGCCCCGTGGCAGGGAGGAGGTGCACTGCACTCTGCCCTGGCAGCCGTGCTCGGCCACTGGCCTCGGGAGCAGGCAGCACTAACCTGGGCCCATCTGGGGTGCCCACGCACTGGGCCTCGTGCTGACATGGGTTCAAATCCGGGGAGCAGAAGTCCACCAGCTGCTCACAGGCTTCTCCTGGGGGAGAAGAATGTGCGAGAGGCAGGAGAGAAACCGCCCTCCTCTGCTCGGCCAGGCAGCCAGCCAGCCAGCAGGCAGAAACGTCCTCATTCCCTGGGGCAGGGCCCCAGTGTGACCCTCCGCCCCGCCACGCTTACCCGCATACTGCAGGGGGCACCGGCAGGTATAGTTGCCCACGCCGTCCACACAGACGCCCCCGTTGGCACATGCGTGCTCCACACAGTCATCTGTGTTCGCCCCACAGGTTGGCCCCTCAAACCCAGTGGGGCAGGAGCATCTGCCGGAGGGAGGAGGGTCAGGTGACATCCTTTCCCGAGCCCCACTGTCACCACCACTTGTCCTCAAGTTATGGGCCCAGTCTAGGCCTGGCCCTGGGCTGGGGGCTTACAGGTGCACAGGGCGGGCTGTCTCAATCTTGTGCAGCAGGGGGTTGCCGACTGGAGTCAACACTGACTGGGGAGCAGGGGCAAAGGGAGAGAGGCCACCTGGGTGGGGAGTAGGCCGGAAGGCATGTGGGAAAGGTGCTGAGTTTACCAGGGACCCTGACATAGGGAGAGGGAAGCAGCTGGAAGGGTAGTCTGGAAAGAACTGTGTATAAAACCCAACTTGCAGCCCTCAGGGAGGGGCTGTGTGCCTCGGCGGGGAAGAGGAGCCAGGGGAGCAGGGCCCTGGGCACCCACTAGCGTATGCTTCCTCTGGACTCCTGGGATTTTCCTAGGGGCATGTGGCTTATGGAGAAAACTCACTGCCACCAAGTGCATTCCAACCCCCAGTGACCCTATCAGACAGGGTAGAACTTTCCCCTGTGGGTTTCCAAGACGGTCACTCTTGGTGGGAATAGAAAGCCTCCTCTTTCTTCAGAGGGGCATCTGGCGGCTTCAAACTGCTGACCTTGTGGTTAGCAGCCCAAGATCTGTGTAACCCAACCACCACGCCACCAGGGCTCCGCAGGAGAAGGAATCCAATATTATCCTCCTGTCTCACCGAGTCCGATGAAATATAACTTGTATGGGTCATCTTCACCCGTCAGATGTTGTGACACAATCATGTTGCCCGATCAGCTCCATCGTCTCACTGGCCATTGTGGCGAGAGCTCAGTGCAGTTTATTAGGATCACCCACGAGCAACCGGGGGCAATGGTTTTGAGCTTACAGCCCTCCCGTGTTGGTGGCAGAGAAACCTGACGGGGCTGCAGAACAGACCCATGGGCCCTTTAGAGATGCGGTGGGTGGATGGGGATGGAAAGACTGGTTTGAGGAGGAAAACAGAAGCTAGCATGTCTCCTGCGGCTGCAGCTTGCTCGGGGAACTGGAAAGCCGTATCAGACCATTAGAGCCCACTGGAGACCTTAGAGATAACTTCGTTTTGAGGACTGCTCTTTTCAAATGTTACCCGTATTGGCGCCTAACTGGACGTTACCCTCTGACAATGAGAAACTAAATTGCCATGGCAAGTGTCAGCGGTCGACCTGAAATTCTGGGGGAGGCTTCATCGTCCTTTATTGTATTGTTGTTGCTTTAATGCTGGGGTATGTGGACAGAAAGGTTTGAGGGGGACTGTTTGCACGGTGCATCCCCCTGAAGGCGGTGGGGCAGCAGCATAGGGGTCTTAGGCTGGGTGAGGGATCAGCTTTGCATTTCAGAAAGTCCCCTGTAGCTGGCCCTGGGAGCAGCCTGGTCAGGGGACCCCAGAGAGGTGGGAGCAGCGGGGATGGGGGATACAGAGCAATCCCCATGGGGCTCCCAGGAGCTGGTCCCCAGCCTCTCCCCTCCTCTCCTTCCCTCCCTGCAGTGACTCCGCTCCACCGGTGCTCTGCCTCCTCCATCTCCTCACCTAGGAGCCTAAGGCTACTCTGTGGCTGGTCCCTGGGGAGGTAGACAGGTCTCCCTGCGGCCCACTGAGTGCCCAACCAGGCTCTGTTGCTCCCCTCCCCAACAGGGACCCACCTGTGTCCCCTATGAGGTGGAAGGAGACAGCGCGGAGGGTTCTAGAAGGTTTCTGCCCTTCCTCTGATGGTGACACCCATCTTTGAAGGGACGGACCCCTCTACCACACCACCCACCTGGCCTGCCCTCAAAACCCCAGAACCAAACTCATTGCCATCCAGGGACTCTGTAGGGAAGGGGAGAACTGCCCTTGTGGGTTTCTGAGACTGTGATTCTTCATGGGTGCAGAAAGCCTCATCCTCCGCCCCAGCAGCGGCGCATGGTTTGGTGGTTTGGAACTGCTGAGCCTGTGGATTTCGGCCCAACACAGGCCTCCAGGAGCTCAGCAATAGCCACTCACTATGCCCACAGAAGGCTGGCTGTGAGCCAGTGGGAAGGACGCCGTTTCCATGGCGACGGCGGGATGGGGGTTGGGGAGAGGCCTGTTAGCGCTCTCTTTGTAGGGCTGGGTAATTTGGGTTCCCAGAGACCGGCTTTGGCCGTTTCTGCCAGGAGATTCAACATCATTTTCTGAAGGACCAATTTGCTCCCTCCCTGCTGGCAGCAATCTGTCAGCTACAAGGTATGGCCCAGCTGGGACAGCTTTGGCTGGGGCTCCGTGGGCGGCGGGGAGCATCTTAAGGGAGCACAGGAGGGGCAGACCAGGTTTAGCTCCGTGGTCCCTTGGCTCCAGTGACCAGGGTGACTCATTGGATGAGTGATCAGGACCTGGCCCCCAGCTCTGGGGGCTCACACTGCAGGGGGCAGGTCACACTAGGTCTCAGGGCCTGGGGGGGGGGTTGCTTCTCGCGGACTCTGCTGGGCAGTGCTGGCTTCCTAAGCACAGCTGTTGGCTTTGAGGGGGCTCCTGGAGACCCCCTTGGCTCTGCCACAGCATTTCCCTGTGGCCACCCAGATGGGTTCACAGGGCCATGGGAGGGGTCCCTGGTGCCTAGGGGGGAGGGCAGGGAGAGGGGACCAGGAGTCCACAGAGAAGGCTCCAAATCCGACTGACTCAGGCTGCTGTGCCACCTTCCGCTGGCACCTGAAGGGGTGTTTGGTGGGCAGGGAGGGCCCCCCTGCCTGGGACTCACCCACTCCACAGAGCAGAACAGCTCAGTCAGAGGCACAGGACACAGAGGTTTGCCTGCAGGACCCCACCCACCAGCCCCTTGGCCAGTAGGTGTCTGGCCCGCCTGGGAACTCACGTAAAGCCGGAGTCCTCCCCCTCCCGTGGCAGGCAGGTTCCACGGTTCTCACAGGGGCCACTGGCGCAGCCGTCAGGGGACACCTCGCAGTCTTGGCCCTGGAGGGCAGAGTCAGTGGTGGGAACCCAGAATTAAGGGAGCTGGCAGAGACAGAGACACCAGCCCAGGGTCCCAGGGAACAGCCATCCCTTCACTCATCCCTACGCGAGGTCCCTGATTCACTCCCGCAGCTCTGGGCACTGGGGACAGGGCAGGCAGGACAGACCCACTCCACCCCTGCCTGCCCCACAGCACACCCGGGAGGCCCCTCCACTCACCTTGTAACCAAGGGGACAGGTACATCTGTACCCCTCCAGGGGGTCATTGTGGCAGGTGCCTTGGTTCTGGCAAGGGCTGGACAGGCAGGGGTCACACTTGGCCTGGATGGCCAGAGCTGGGGGACCTGTAGCAAGGGTGAGGGCATGAGTGCGGGCGGGGGCAGAGGACCCAGTGAGCAAGGGAAGTACAGCCTTTCTTGTGCTGACTGACCGACCCGATCTGACCCTGTTCACCAGAGTCCAGTAAGTAAGCACAGGGAAGTCCGTGCTGGCTTTCCTGGCTGCGTCCTCCCGCGCTGTCAGGAAGGAGACATTTGAAGAGAGCCTCCATTCTGGCCAGAGCTGCTGTGGGCAAGGGAGAGAGGCTGATGCCAGCCTGACTCAAAAGCAGAATCTTTGATGCGGTGGAGAAGAAAGGGCTTGTCTTTGGGGGAGCCTGCCGGTATGTTGGGGGCGGGCGGGGCAGGGCGGCAGCACTGGGCAGAGCAGGCCTGCACTGTTAGGGCAGGTGGGCAGTCCTTTCTGTCAAGATCTGCACCCTTCCCTGTAGTTCCCCCAGACTCTGCTCATGCCCGCTCCCGTTGTTTCCAGACCCTTCTCTGTAAATGGGCCAGAGGACAGCTCCTGCCTCTCAGAGCTGTGGGGCCCAGGAGCAAAGCCAGTTCTTGCACACAGCGTGGGTGGGGCTCCAGATGCTGGGCAGGCATCCTGCTGGCCCTGCCTCCAAGTGCCACCGTCTGCAGGGTGATGGGCCCTCTTTGGCAGCTGCAGAGCCAGGGCGGTGTGCAGGGGCTGCCTGAGCTGTTGGTTCCCGCTGCACAGCAGGCTCCGTGCTGGGGTTGCGGTGGGGGTGGCGGTTCCCCGCCATCTCTCTCCAAGAAGGAAGCAGTAAGGAAGGCCTTGCCTCCTTCTCCAGACTTCCAGGCCCCACAAGTGCACCTCCCGGGACGTGGAGCCGCGGGCAAACCCTCAGGAGGAGGCACAGGAAAACCAGGCCAGTCCTCCCACACTGCAACCTTCTGAGATTCCTGTGGGTGCCGGTTGCCTTGTGGTGTTGATTCTGACCCAGGGCGACCTGAGTGTTAACGGAAGCTCAGCTGGGGGGAGGGAGGGACCCGGGTCTCTGGGCTACAGGTCTTTACAGAAGTAGACCCCCAGGCCTCTGCTTCCCGGGAGCCACGAGGTCAGTTCAAAACCCCACCTTTTGGCTGCCAGCTGGGCATGGGCTGCTTGCGCCACCCAGGACTGGTCTGCTGAGGGCCCGGAAGGTGGACAGTGAGAAGCGCCACTCCCGGCACGAGGCCCCATCAGGTGCATGTGGGGTGCTGCTTCGTGCGTGATCCGGGTGCTGGTTACGTGGGTGAACTCCGTTTGTAAAAGTTCTGCAAACCCACTCACTCAGGATCTATGTACTTTCTGGGTGTGTATTATAAATCAATTACAAGTTAAAAAAAAGCCACCTCTATTCTCACCAGCACCAACCCCACCCCCATTAAGTAAACAGTGAGCAAATGTTTAAACATAGATTGGCCAGCTACAAACAGCCACGCCACAGACGGCCCGTCAGAGCTGTTGCCCCTGTTGACAGCATCTGGCATGGGAGGTGGGGTGGCCGGGTCTCCTCATTAACCTGTGGCTGCCAGCTTCATTCCTGACAGCAGGCTAGATGCTTGTAGAGGGCCAGGGTCATGGCCACTGGCCTCCGAGTTGCCCCCTGCACACAGGATAGGCCCTGGGCTGTCCTGTTCTGCGAGGCCGGGCCTCCTGGGCTAGCAGTGCACCCTTCAGCCCATCCCTAAACGAATATCTGCAGATGCTCCAGACGAGGAGGCTCCATCACACCCAGACAGGTGTGTCTGCAAACGCCAGGACAGGAGCGGGCGGCTCCACCAGGGAGGGGCCGGAGTGGCTCTCAGTTCATTGCACGGTTCCTCCCCAGGGCAGGGCTGAGAGGCAGGCTGTTGTTTCTGTGGGGCTTACCCAGCTTTCGGGAAGGGTGCAAGCCTGAGGACCTGCGCGTGGCTGGCTGGTGCTGCCTTCCTGCCCTTCGCTTACCCTCAGGGACACAGGAAGGCCTAGCAGGCCCCCTGCCCCCCGGCTTGGGGGTGGCCCAAGCCACAGGAATGGAGATGTAGCCCAGTATTCCCAGTGCCTCCCCCGCACACCACTCACCTTGGCATTCAAACTTCTTAGCTGGCGTGGTGAGGAGCAGTTTGCCCTCCATGTCTGGGGGCCCAGCACAGCGGGCAATGCCTGGTTCCTTGTAGCCCGTCTTCACCCAGCCAGACAGCCAGCGGAGGTGGCAGTCACAGTATAGGGGGTTGGCTCCAATGGCCCTGGGACAGAGATCAGAGGACAGCAGGCACTGCACCTTCAGCAGGCGCCTTCCCTGCTGGGCACCGAAGGTGCCAGGGCCTGGAGGCCATCCTGAAAGCTCTTGGCTCATGAGCACTCACTATGCTGCCCGCGGGGTGCCCTGCTTTCTACCTGCCCAGCCAGCCCAGACCTCTGAGAATGGCCAGAGGCTGGCTCTGTGGAAGGCGAGCCTACTGTCTCTCCAGCGTGAATGGAGGCCCAGTCATGGGGAGGGGCTGCGTGTGTGTGTGTGTGTGTATCTGGGGGGGGGGAGGACTGCGCCCGCCTGATCCAGTGCATTCACATCAGCACCTTCTCAAGGTCACACGCGTGGTCTTACTGAGTCCTTGTGGCTACTACGTGTGTGGTACGGATGAGTCCGATTCACAGTGACCCTCTAAGACAGGGTAGAACTGTCCCTATGGCCTTGCTGAGCAGTCATCTTTTTGGGGATGCTTACTGGGGCAGTGGCCAAGCACGCAGCTGCCCACTGAGAGCGTGTCAGACACAGCAGTCTGTTTCCATAAAGTTTTACTATTAAAAATAAAAAACCGAGCTCACTGCCATTGAGTCGATACCAACTCATGGCGGTCCCACAGGACCAGGTAGAAGTGTCCCTGCGCGTTTCTGAGACTGTCACTTCTCACGGGGCTGGAAAGCCTCACCTCCCTCCCCTGGAGAGGCTGGCGGTTTCAAACTGCTGACCTTGTGCCTAGCATTGCCAACACATAGCCATGGCATCACCAGGCCCTCCGATAAGAATTGACAAGTGCCGGGCAGGCAGTTCACCTCTGTCCCACGGGGCAGCTACGAGTGGGGATTGACCCCTCAGCCCTGAGTTTTCGTTTCAGTGTCGTCCTGGTTGGATCTTTGTGGGAGCAGATTGCCAGGTCTTGTCTCCCGTGGGGCCCTGGAGGTATCGGTTAGCAGGTGAGCACTTAACCACGGTGCCACCGGGTTCCTGATCGAGTCCTTCCCATCACCCTGACCATCCTCATTGTCTTGGTGAGGAGGCCGAGGCTTAGCAACGCTCCCACCACACCAAGTCAGAGGGCATGTGAGAGATGAACCTGTGCTGCCGAGCTTACACATGGGGGCTGCTAACCGCAAGGCCAGCAGTTCAAAACTACCAGCCGCTACGAGAGAGAGAGAGAGAGAGAGAGAGAGAGAGAGAGAGAGAGAGAGAGAGAGAGAGCGAGCGAGCTGGGGTTTTCTACTCCCAGAAAGAGTGACAGTCTCAGAGACGCACAGAAGCTGTTCAACCCTGCCCTATGGGGTCAGGTGAGGGGGTATCGACTGGAGGGCAGTGTGTTTTGCCTTTGGCCAGAGCCCCTGAAGGCAGTGTCTCCAGAGCCGGAGTGCCGGGAGAAGAGAACAGACATTTGCAGCTGTGATGAGCCGGCTGCTCTCACCAGTCAACACAGCTCATCCCCTCTCTGTTTGCTTTCCTCCACACCGCAGAGACCCGGGAGCCATTTGCCTGGGGTCACGCGGTGGGTGGCTGAAGGGCTGCCCTTGGACCCAGACCCGGAGCTGCAGGGCCCTAAGGCCCGCGTGCTCGTGTTTTTTTCCTTCATTTTACGTGACCACGAAATTAACCGGGTGCGTTCTCAAGGTACACAAACTCCTTTCAAACAGCAGGCCGAGCAGCAGCCCCACCCGCAAGACATTGTGAATGCACTAAATGCCACGGAATGTCGCCCGTGTCCTCGCTGAGTTTCACTATCCCCTCGGGCCAAAGAAGGCGGCAGTGGCTCGTCCTTGCCAGCACCCTAAGGAGGTGTGCGATCCCTCACGTCTACACCAGCCAACACGGCGTGTCCCTCCCTCTCCCACTGGGTTCCTGAGCTGGTGGGCCAGCGCACCATCTGCTCCCCGAAACCACCGTGCGAGACGTGGATCCAGCAAGACGTGGATCCGGGGGGAAAAGGGCTAGCATGCTTGGATTCATAAACGCGAACACCGGTGCCTAGTGCCTGACAGTCTCTATCAACGTTAATTTGGAAATGTAAGGCTATATAGATATAGCCAGAGAGATGGGTATGTATACATGTGATGTGTACACATGCATTGCGGACACGCATGCATCTGTACCCATAGAGCTATATGTAATGATGTGAAGCTTTACATCCTATTAATGCGCATAGCCCTATTTATGAAACAGCCCACAAGTTCCCTTGCCCACCTGTTCCTGGGTGCACAGAGGGAGGCGTGGCTCTCCCTGAGACGTCTGCACACAGTCTAACAGAAGGGGTGGTGACTCTGAACACTAAGTCCCCAGAATGGCAGAGAATGGCAGAGCTGACCAGGTCTGTCACATACAGAGACTTGGGCTCTGGCCCCTAACACAGCTGCTGACTGCCCGGTGACCTTGAGCTCCCTCTGGGGGGGGAGGGAGGTCTCTGTGATTTGAGAAGGAGCCTATGATCTAGGGGGGATGGGAGATGAGCCCATCGAATCTAAGAGGGGCCTGAGGGGATAGTGAGGCTCGGTAAGGAGGTTTAACCTTGACACGAATGTCTTTCTTTCTGTCCTTTCTTGCCGACAGACAGAGGCGACGTCCCACCAACTAGTCCCAGGGCTCTCAGAGACTGAGGAAGGTCGGGAGTCTGGATTTATTTATTGCAGTGTGATTGTGTTTAAAACACAATGGCCTTTCAAACTGACAGCACCGTATCGTTTTCTGGTATAATGGAAACGTTTTACATGACCAGATCACCCTCTTCACGTGCAACATGCAATGTAGGGAAGCCTATGGAGCCAGCAACTAGATGAATGGATCCTGGGGGGATGGGGGTGGACCACAGGGGGGGTGGGGAGGACAGGAAACGGTAACGACCATGGAGGCAAGGATGGGGAAAATGTCCCCAAATTGTGGCAACAATCACATAACTCTTTTTGATGAATTGGAAGCACTGCTTGATATGATAAGTGAATTACGTCAATGAAAGTAAAAAACCATAAGGTTATGCAATAAAATAGAAAGGGCAGTGTACTGTAATTATGTCATAAAAGACAAATACCGACTTTCCGATCTTTTTAATCGCGCCCTGCAGGAGCATGGTCTAGGAGAGAAGGCTGATGATGAGGGGCTCCTTTGGGTCTTGGGGTTCACTTACTGGAAAGACCAAGAGCACGACATGTGAGGCTTCCACAAATGTGGGGCCTTGGGTGTCTCGGGGGTCTTCACAAGGCCCTCCCTGCTCCCATAAGCCCCTACAAAGTCCCACCTCAAATGCAAATCTCCCTCTCCCATGCACGACAATAAACAGTGCAGGGCCAGAGTCACATATAAAGCTGGTTAACAATTCTGGCTTGGCTGATGTGAGTTCATTGTTTCTGTCTAGATTGTACATTACAGCACATCTGAACCCAATATCTCAAGCTGTAATCGGACTTTGTCCCCCCCCCCCCGCTTTTGGCCTAAGTGCCCTCTTACCCTCTCCACTATACTACTAGTTCACGTTCACCTGGAGGCCGTGTTAGCCCACAGGGCACTACTGTGGATGCATGGGGAGGGTGGAGAGTCCCAGCCTACTGAAAGGAGGCAGTCTCTCTCTCTCTCTCTCTCTCTCACACACACACACGTTGCTCAATGTCACATGGGCAGGAGTGGTAATGCTCAAGGGAAGGAGATGTTCAAGATCTGATGGACACTAATCCTGCTCATTGATTACCCAAGGACTGTGGGTTGAGACCCACACCCAGCCTCAGGATGGTGTTGACCTTTGGTACCACTTGAAACTAGTTGAGACAGTCGATGTTGATCTTGGGAGCTCATGGCCACCATCTCCAAGGACACCAGTGACAGTCAGCAAAGCATTCACTAAGACAATGTCCCACGTCCTACTGTGGTGAGGAGTGACTGGGG
Organism: Tenrec ecaudatus; assembly: GCF_050624435.1. Lineage (NCBI taxonomy): Eukaryota > Metazoa > Chordata > Mammalia > Afrosoricida > Tenrecidae > Tenrec > Tenrec ecaudatus. The sequence goes on from NC_134545.1 coordinate 81,587,047, forward strand.
GCTTAAAAGCTTGTGAGAAGCCTTCTAAGGTGCAGCTACTGGTCTTTCCTTGTCCAAAGAGCAGTGCGGGGCTGGGGGGGGGGTATTTAAGACGCATAGAAACAATTAGTCCAAAGGACCCATGGACCACATGCACATCAACTTCCACGACCCTGAGACCAGAAGAACTAGATGGTGCCCGATGACCACGACTGGCGGCTCTGAAAGGGTTCACCATAGAAGGTCCTGGATAGAGTGGCAGAAAAATGGTGGGAGGGAGCCCTGAGACTGTGGCCCTCAGACCCCCTTCACGCCTGAAACGGGATTTCCCTCAGGGCTTTAGTTAGAGAAAATGAGGATGGTTGTGATGAAGGCTTGCTGGGAGTAGGGGTTGGCTCAGTCATTTCAGAGTGAGGGCAAATTTCCCTGACAGTGAAGGGCGAAGATGAGCTGTCTGGAGGGGTTCTGGTGGCACACATGGGTGCCGTGTTGGCCTACTAAGTTAAGGTGACCAAATTTTAACATTGGTAAAGTGGGACACCAGCGGGACACCATTGATAAAACTCTTATCCTGGCGAAATAGCCACATGGCAGCTGAAAACCGTCTACCCTAGCTTGTCGTGCATTCTTTCCAAACACCGGGACTTTTAAAAAATGCCGTAGGACCCAGGAAATATTGTTAAAAATCAGGACCGTCCTGCCAAAAGCAGGATGTCTGGTCACCGTATTAAGTGCAAGATCAGCAGTTCGAAACCACCAGGAGCTCCACCGGTTTTCTACTCCCATAGAGATGTTCCGTTTCCGAAACCCGCAGGGGCAGTTCTACTCTGTCCCGTAGGGGGCGCACGACTCGGAATTGACTCAAAGGCAGTGACTCTGGCGTTGGGGTGACTTGTCCTCATGTGCTACTCGGGGACTTATTGTCATGTAGTCAGAACACAGAGAACTTTCTACTGTACCGAAGCTGTTCGAGGGCAGGCACCAAGAAGCTGTGCCTGACACTAGCAGGCAGCCCGTCAGTAGCTGCCAAGCGAAAGCCTGCTTAGGACATGGTAAGGGCAAGCCGCCGCGTAAAAGCACAGGACAGTAGAAGCTGAAGGCACAGAGGTGCCTCACAGGATTCTAGCTCGTTCTCTTTCACTCTGCATACATCATCGAACGAATCATACCGGGGTCTTTCGTCTGCTTTGCACCATGTAAGAAATGGATGTGTCTTCATGATCAACAACATGCCATCACATTCTAAGGACGGGCCATTATTTGCTCAGTTATTCCATAGTCGATTAAAACCCCTAGGTCCCGATGAGTCTGGAGATGCAGCCAGCAGCAGATGATAGGCCCCCAGAGCCAGATCATCGCAAAGAACTGCAGCAGCGAATCGCCCCTCATGCAGCGTCTGCATGGAGCAGATGCCCAGTCAGAATGCATGGCTGGACGGACGGACGGACGGGGGGATGGACAGAGACTCAGAGGATGAGGAAGGAACCAACTGCAAAGAACACAGCCGCAGAGAAACACCCCGGGTACCGGGCAGCAATGATCACACAATTATCATTGTGTGTCAGGCCCTTAGGAGCCTGGAGAACTCGCCTCTGTACAGGCAAGGACAGAGGACTAAGGACAGGAATGAGTTGTCTGAGACCCCTCTGCAAGTTGAGGGCAGAACTAGGACCTGCAGCCCCGATGCCGGATTCCTGGTCTGGAGCTCCTGGGCATTCAGTGTAGCGGGGCTCACGATATGACACACACACACACACACACACACACACACACACACACACACACACCGTGACCACACTGCCAGGGAGCAAGGGAGCCAGAATCACCTTAGGGACAGGACAGAGGGCGGCTTAGGAACACCAGCACCCTCAGGAACTGGGAGCACCAGACAGGAATTCTTGGCCCATTCGAAGGCAGGGGCCTGTCCTCCTCTCAGACTGCATGTAGACTATAGCTCTGGAGGCGTAGGGGCTTATGGGTTGGGCTACTAAGTGCAAGGTCAGCAGTTCAAATCCACTCCTTGAGAGAAAGATGAGGCTTCCTGTTCTCGTCAAGATGCAATCCCTGCCATCGAGCCCATGCCGACTCACAGCGACCCTATGGGACCAGGAGGAACTGCCCCTGCAAGTGTCTAAGACTAACTGTTTATGGGAGCAGAAAGCTCTGTTTTCCCCCGAGGAGCAGCTGGAGGTTTCAAACTACTGACCTTTTGGATTGCAGCCCAACACATCACCACTAAGCCACAGCCTTGGAAAGTCGGAGGACAGTTCTGCTCCATCCTGCAGGGTCGCCATGAGTCGGCATGGACGGGGGGCAGTGCACTTTGAGGCGTGCCATTTTTTGCCAGTCCCTGACCCGGTGGAATGCTCAGGAAATTCTCTGGGGCAGCTACAGGTGCTCCGAGACTTGTGGGTCATGCACATGTATGCCAGCAATATCACACACATACCTGCAGGCACCCGAATACGGATACGCTTTCAAGGCTAATGCCCATTTCAAGCCCTGGTTTAAGAGGCAGAGCTTATTCACAAAGCTGCTGCCAGACAAGGAAAGATTCCTTCAAGCAAGTGCTCCTTGGTTGAGAAATCAGACATAGGTGCAATTAATAAACACACCTTTGGCAGTTATACTTCGTCTCCTGTCAACGTGAGTGAAGGGGTGGAGTCTAGCCTGTCAATCAGGTCATAGCCAGTGGTGCCTCTGTGTGGGCATGGCCTTCTCCTGAGATTCTGGGAACTCTGGTCTTCCTCCCTGGAGGCGGGACACACACTCTCTCTGCCTTCCCTTTCCTCCTGTTGAGACACTTGGAGAACTGGAGGAGCCACACGGAGACCGGCACCAGCATTGAGAAGCCTTCACGGCCGCTGCATCCACAAGGCTTTGCACCTACCGGCCTGTGGTCTCCCTGCATTTGGCATCACTGCATGTGCTGCGTGAGTCTGAAGAGGTATTTCTGGACGAGTATCAAGCATATGGGCTAATACCGGACTGCAGGACTTGGTCTGGACCGGGCTGGGATGTTTTCTCAATATATAATTGCTCTTGTATATAAAGCTCTTTCTTATACACATATGAGTGTCTATGAATTTGTTTCTCAAGCCCACCCAGACTAACACACCACCCTGTGAGTAATGTTCGTGCCCTGTTCTGCGATCACAGCCAAACTGATCGTTACTTATTGTACTTTATTTCCTTTTATTTGGATCTGGCTTCTGGCTGGAAGTCACCATTCTCCTAAAGAAAGTCTGAATTTCTAGACAGGCAACAGCTCAAAATGTGATGCTTTCAGCTTTGTGTTTGTACAAGATATATGCGATTCGTGCACTTCCCGTTGGTGGAGCTGGGGTGGGTCGGCTCTCTATTTTGAGCTGGAGACTAGCTCACAATGTAACAAGCCTCTCCACCTCCCTGTCAGCAAGTCAGTTCTGACTCATCGCGACCATACAGGGCAGGGAGGATTTGCCTCTCTCTTCACGGGCATGGAAAGCCTCATCTTTCTCCCATGGAGCAGCTGGTAGTTTTGAACTGCTGATCTTGCAGTTAGGGCCCAATGTGTAACCACCAGGCCTCCTGACCTAAGAATGTATAAAGGCTTATCAAAAAGCAAAGGGGAGTAAAACACTATTCAGTTCTCGGAACCAGGGGGCACTTTACAAACAATGAATAGGCTTCACGTGGAAATATTAAATATTACTCTGTTCTTATGGGAATGGAGGAAGAGCAGGCAAGCAGCCAATCACAAAAGGACAAGTCTGGCACTACTACTATACAGGGGTGGGGGCAGAGACAAGATAAAGGCTGTTATCCCCAAAGGAATAGACTTTGGGGAGTGTCAACAGGGGGTGGGGTGGGGCAATGACAAGGGAAGAGAATGGGCTAGCCCAGAGGTCGGCAAACGTTTGAGAATGAAGCGCCAACCCTGTCCCTCGCTACAATGTGAAGGTCACTTGCGAGCCCTAAGTATATTTTTACAACTGACGCAATCGCCGTTATCTAACTGATATCCTTTAGAATGTTTCAGTTTTACTCCAGAGCCACATGCACATACGGAAAGAGCTGCCTACAAAAGAGCCGCCTATGGCTCTGGAGCCAAAGTTGTACTGACCCGTGGGCTAGACTGTGGACAGGCATTCACTTGGGTGAAGTGGGAGAAGAGATTGGGAGAAGGGAAATCAAGGAGTGGGTGAAGGGTGGGGGATGTTGATTAGTAGTTTATGAACTGTTGCATATAAACTTGACTATCCAACATGTAAAACTTTGCCTGCTTCACGCTAAAAACTGTCATAAAAATAAGGGAAGCTGACTAAAGGCAAACAAACAAGCAGACAGTAGCCGGCTGCACGTTTGAACGGCAGGCACCGAGAAGAGAAGCAGGGGCTCAGTCCCTGGAAAGACACGCCTGCTCTCATGTCGTGGGGCTCAGCCCCGGATCCAGGAGGAGTCAAAGGGGGCGAACTGATCCCAGAGCAGCCACCATCCCGACACCCAGCAGAGCCTTGGGCACCTGCTCTCAGGAGAAAAGCCACTGCCACCTCGGTCCTCAGAATTCCTCAGGACGGCTGCTCACGTACTTTAAACCCACAGCCCCAGTGGCCAAGCACCCATGGAGACATCCCTGTGAACAGAGCGAGGAGCGGGAAGCAACTCAGTCCCCGCTTGGCCTTGGTCCAGAGTCACTGGTTCCAGCCGGGTGGATTCTCGCCTCCTCCCTCCCACTCAGCCTCCAGCTTTCTAGGAATTCTCTAAAACTTAATTCTCCTGGCCTCCCCTTCCACCTACAGAGTCCAAAAGCCTTCTGAACAAGGCACACCACGCCCTTCCTCAACCAAACCCTCACGTGCCTCCCCAGACTCACTGTTTGCCGGGCCACACTCGTCATCCAACCCCACACCCTATGCCCCGCAGCAGACAGCAGAGTGGTCTTCAGCACATGCTGTTCCCTCTGCCTCCAACGGCCTTCTCCACCTTCTTCAAATGGCAAACTCCCTAGGCTTCCTCAATGGCCTTGCTCTGGCACCTCTTCTGAGCTGCCCCGTCCTTTGAATGTTCCTTGGAATACCCCAGATGGCCACAGAGGGCAGAATCCTTGTGTGAGAAACTACTTTAGCACCTGACTACCTGTGGCAGGCAACTCAGGACATGCTGCTAGAGACCAAAGAGTAAAGGCCAAATGAGGAGTTTTAGGATCAGAGAGACCTAAGTTCAACCTTCTCTCTATTATTTCTTTACCTTCATGACCTCCCAAACCAGACGGAACTCACTGCCACCAAGTCCATGCCAACTTCTAGCCACCCTTAGGGCTGGATAGACCCACCCCTGTGAGTTTCTGAGATGGTTACTATTTATGGGAGTAGAAAGCCCGCTCCCACAGAGCAGCTGGTGGTTTCAGACTATGGACCTTTTGGGAGGACCTGGGGAAGCTATTTAACTTTTCAGAACCTGAGACTATAAAATGGAAATTATGAATCTGACCCCTTAGAATAGAACCCTCTCCCACTCCCAGTCCCATGACAGACATCACTAATCAATTGCTATGCTGTTCCCACGGAGTCAGTCCAGACCAGGCTTGGGGTGGTGGTCAATGAAGTTGGATGTAGGAGCCGGGGCTTTAGAGTCAGAAGGCTCTGTCACCTTCTCAAACTTCTGGGGCCTGCCTCCTCTGGTGTAGAATGAGGATAACCATACCCATGGTACCCAATTGTTCTAAGGATTGGATTCGTTCATGTAGGTGCAGTGCTTAGTGCCCAAAAACCAGTTGTCACCGCTTTCACTGCTTGGAAAGAAACATGCCCACATGCCATTGCGCGAGCTCACGGGCCACTCCCGGAGAGGGGAGGCCCCATGAGGGCGCACCAAGGAAGCTCACAGGCATCGATGCGGGAGAAAAGCAACAAGCTCTGACCGTCTCGGGAGGAGGGGGTCTCCTCCGGGATTCAAGTTCCGTCTAAATCCAAAGACACTCATAGAATTCAGCCAAAGGTACTTACAGGTGAGACAGGGAGGTCACATCGGCAAAGATGCCCTCTGGCAGGGTGGCGACATCGTTGCCGTGGAGGGACCTGAGCAGAGAAGAGGCCATTGGGGGAATCATTTCAGAGTCGGAGATGCAAGAAAAAAATGGATGTAGGGAATGCTCAGTCCACTGCTGAGAGGGGGCTAGTCCTTCCAATCGCTCAGGCAATGACAGGGGAGAGGGCCCCACTTAGAGTCCCCATCCTTCTAGCCACAGAGGAGGGAAGAAGAAAGCCGCCACAACCCAGGCAGACCAGCCTGCCCTCAGCCCTGAGGGAGAAAGGACTCTGGGTTTACAACCATGGATATTTCCAGCACTCTCTTTACAGCAAGACGGAGCGCACGTCCCTTCGTTCCTCCTCCAACCTTTCTGCTAAGGCGGTTAGTGCCACCAGCCGTCGGGTGAAGCTGAAAGAATGTCACCTTGTCTGGTTTGGGACTGAAAAAGGATTCATGCACGAATCCCTCAGGACCTTCACCACAGACATAACAGAAGGCTCTGGTCACAGGCAACCCCTTGTGATGGGGGCTCTTAGGGGGGAAAAAAAGGTTCACAAATTTCTTGCAAGCAAACATTGTCAATGTGAACAGTGTCTCAAAATGAGGAGTTAGCTTATCGTGGATGTTCCCCGCCTTCCCTGCAAATACAACGGGGGGAGACAGCCACCCCTCCTTCTTAAACACTTCTCCATCCATTACTCAGCTCCTGAGGGGTTCTCATGAGAGAGTCCAGGTCTCCCCGCTCTGGGCACCGCCTGGGCCATGATGGAGTCGCAGGAATGCGGAGGTTTCTGCCCTCCAGACAGGAGGCAGGCCCTCTGTGGGGCAGATTTCCCTGAGGAATGGCGCTCTGGGGGTACTTACAGCAGGCGCAGGGAGCGGAGCCCTTGGAAAGCCAGGGGCGGGATGCACTGGAGGGCGTTGTAGCTGAGGATCCTGTAGGAGGGGAGGAAAGGACAGGAGTCACTGCCCTGGCGCTCTGCAGGTGGGCAGCACAACACCCAGTCCCGAGATGCAGACAGCAGCCTCCTCCTGCTGCTCCTCCTTTGCTCAGCAGCCTCCTCCTGCTCTCTGAGAAGGGGCAGAGCTGTGGGTTCCATGCAGGCTGGAAGCCAACCGCCCATCCAGCCATGCCCTCTTCTTGCCAGTCAGTTCCTCCATCTGGAAGCCGTGATAGGAACAATGTCAATTATATAGGGTTCTTCTGGGGCCTGCACGGGACAATCCAGCCCTTAGCCCCATGCCTGGCCCTCAGGGAAGGGGCAGCATCCAGGAGTACTGGCAGGATCCCCTCTGAAGTCAGCCAGAGGCCATTGGGGGAGCTCACTCCCCATCCATCATTTCCAAACAGGAGGGAGGTCGGCCCTAGGCGCCCATGTCACCCTTAGGGAAGTGCAATGGTGAGGAAGCTCCCCCACCCTGATCCCCATCTTCTGGATGAGGAACTGAGCATCTGTGAGTTGAGAGAGCTGTCCTCGGGGGTCACAGTTAATGAGACGCTAAGCTGAGACTTTAATTGGGCTTCTCGGTTCCCAGGGTCCAGGCTAAACCATGCTCCTAAAACACCCCAAACTGCATCAAGGGTGGCCAGTGGCAAGAAACGATGCCGGCAGCAAGCCAGACTGGAGACAGTCCAACATCCATCCGCACAAGAAGGGGTGCACAGGCTGTGGTCAAGTCATCGCCCAGAATCCGACTCGGCTATGCCAAGGCATAAAGCACGGGCTCGCACCACCGGCATGGATGAACCCAGAAACAATGCTGCCGCAGGAAGGAGGCCGAGGGGAGGCGCGCACCCCATAGGATCCCATGACCGTAAGCGCCTAGAAAATGCCAACTCATCTACAGGGGCAGACGTGGATTGGCGGCTGCTTGGAGGTGGGGTGGGGAGGGGTGGGGAGGGGTGGGAGGGAGGATTGCCAAGGGGCACAGGAAGCCCTTGATGGAGGGGATGGCTCCAGGGTGTGCACATATGCCAGGACGTACCAAGGCGTACCCTCTAAGTGTGTGCAGCTCACTGACTGTCTGTTTTACCTCTCCTGAGACCTTTGAGACTGGATAGCCTTTTTGTTGGGGGTGGGGGGATGTCCTGGCCACGGTGGGATGTTCTCCGTACGGCGTCTCTGGCATCGACCTGCTAGATGCCAGTATACTGCCCCTGCCCCCCTAAGTTGTAACAACCCCCAATGCTTTAAGATCACCAAGTGTCTTGAGTGGGGGTGACCACCCCACCTTTCTCAGAGAAACACGACTTTAGACCAGAGAGACTTCACACATAGTTTCATTGGGACCCCAGGCATCCTTTCAAAGCCAGGTTTCATCAGGGATAAGCAACCAAGCTTGCAGACTGCCAGCGAGACTTTGGAAAGTGAACCCGTTGACTAGTATAGATCAGTGGAGTGAGCATCTCGCGGTCTTGGGCCTACACTCTGCTCCGGGGGCCTGGCTGGGGCAGGAATCTTTTCCTTTCTGGGTCACACTGCTTAGCCACATGGAAAGTCCTAGAACTTCTTGGCCCATGATCTGTTCCAGGGGATGCTGGGAAGGTGAATGAGATACATTGATAAGCATCAGGAAAATGTATAAGTTAATATGGGTAATACCTTATGACCGCTTGCTGAGACTGTCATGAACACCAGCCTTCAACTGGCTTAGGAGAATGGACGCAGACATGTTCAGAGAACCCCTGCTGATCAAGTTCAACTGGAGACAGTTCAAAGAGCCGTCAACAGTCGGAAGGCTCAGGAAAGGAGGGCTCTCCCTACAAGGGAGTCCCATGTAGTCACTGACCGGCACAGACCACAGCTGCTCAAGGCAGCATGAGTCTCACAGATGACGCGGGAAGCAAAAGAAGACAAACATGAGTATGTGGCATGACTCAATTTCTAGAAGGTATAACCAAACTACATTGTTTAGAAATGCCTAGGTCGGGAGCAACGCTGTAAGGAAAATCATGGAGCTGATCACCCAAAGGCAGAATGGGGGCCCTCTGGGGACAGTGAGAAGCTTGGGGTGGGGCACAGGGAGACACCGGGGAGGCCGGCAGTTCTCTGGCTTCTGTAGACAGGGTGCTAGTGTGAGCTTTGTGATCCTGGGTTACCCTGTGGTGTTTTACTCCTGGCCCACAGTTGCTCTGCATGTACTGCCCTCTTCGCAGTTGGAAATGCGTCCAGAAAGACGCGGAGGCGTGCAGGCTTTGGCGCACCGTGTCCACGGGACCGGCGGGGGCCACACACAGCAGCACTTACCACTTCCAATGTGTGCAGCTTGTTGACCACGGGCCACCTCCCTACTGCCCCCCACGTCCCCCCGCCCCCATGCGGGGACTTACAGGGTGGTCAGCTGGCTCATGTTGGTGAAGGAGGAATTGCTTAAGGAGCTGATCTTGTTGTTACTCAGGTCCCTGAAAAAGACAAAGGCGTCACCCTTCGGGAAAACAGACAACCTCGATCCTGCCTCCCTCAGGCATTGCTTCTACCCCTCCCCAGCTCCCATGGGCCACCAAACTCAAGGTACAGTTGTAGGCGCCACAGTTCACGTTTGGGCTGGGTGCCAAGTTGGGATGAGAAACGTTTCCCACCCACAACCCTACCCTTTTTGTCCTGGCGCCTGCTTTGCAAGGATGACCATCCTTAACAATGAGGATCAACCTCCAGGGAGCTTGGGGAGATGGTACCAGGGAAGCACACAGGAGACGAGAACAGTGCCATTCGCAAGGATGGCCACTAGGTGGCAAAACAATTCTGTGCACACATGTCCCCAGAGGCAGGAAGGCACTGCCCTGCAAGTGGGTCTGGAGCGGTGCTTAGTTAGAAGCCAGTGGCCCTCGTATCCCCTAAGGCATGCCCTGGGCCCACAGGCGGGCCGGGTACTCACACAAGCTGTAGGTACTTGAAGGTGGACAGCTGCCCCGGAACCAGTGTGAACTGGTTCCCGTCCAAATAGCTGCAAAAGAGAACAGAACGGGGTTAGCACACCCCTCTTCACCCGGGGCAGTGCCCGTGTGCCAGGAGACCCTTCCCCTGCAGTCAGGGTCTTCTCCCTCAGCCCCCTCCCCACACAAACTGCCCAGAATCACTTATCAGAAGAGGAAACAGCTAGATCTTGGGTTGGTGCTGCTCAAAGAACTTGGTAAAAGTCACTGAGCCACTCGGTCCTTCTTGACTTCCTTCCCGCCTTCCATGGGCGATGTCTGGCCCTGCCCTGCCTGCCCCCCACCCCTCTCTCTGTCTGCCCCTCTAGCTCCAAATCCACCAATCTGCCAGTCACACTTCTTAGGACCACCTGAAGGCTGATCGTCTACAAGGTTCCCTCCCACCTGTCGGGCTGGGGGTGAGGCCTGTCCAGGGGAGCCCCAGATGAGACTGAGTTCTGTTTTCACCCCAAACCAGCTCCCCTGATGCCGTCAGTACCACAGTGCTTTCCCAGCCATCAGATTCAAAGCGCCTCGGCAGTCAGTCCCAGGCCTGGTGTCTTCCTCCCACAGGTACCTCTCACATCACCCAGGTGCGCACTGTCGACCCCCACACCCCCACCCCACCATACAGTCTCCTGCAGCGAGCGGCCTTCTCAGGCCCCCCACCTGGGCCTCCCCTGGAGCCCACCATGCACATTGCCACCCAACTCATCTCCCTTCAAGCCTAGCCCACCGCAATGCCCCCAATGCTCGGTATTCCTGATGCGCTGACCCCACCCCACCAGCTATCCTTGTCTCATGACTGGAGGTTGCTAAGCTGTGACCCAAGTGCCAGGAGCTGAACCAGGATCCAGCTCCTCCCTCCCTCCCGCCAAGCAACTCACTTCCACCCCTCTCCCCAGCAAAATGGGGACAAGCACCACCAGGCTTTTTACCCACTGCTTTGCAATCCAAAGTAAGCTTCTCTGCCCCCCAACCCCTCCTGCCCCGGTCTCATGTGATCCTCTGAGAGCCTTGTCAACCGCCCAGGGCAGCCTCAATGGACCGCTGAGGAGACCAAGCCCTGGGGAAATCAAGTGATTTCCTCTGTCCCTTCCACGCCCACATACCCAGGGCTGCCCAGGCCCAGAGAAGCTCTGGCGGCCCTGTGGACGAGGCATTGGGCTGCTAATTGCAAGCTTGGTGGTTCGAACCCCCAGTCACTCCTCAGTCGCAAGAGAGGAGGCTATGGCACTGAGAGTTGGAGTCGACTTGGTGGCAGGGGGTGGGCGCTCTGGCCCTGCCAAAGTGGAAACAAGGCCACACGGGGTTTGCAGAATGCTGAGAGACCCGTGGACGGCAAGGAACAGACAGCTCTGTGCTGGAGGAAGCAGTCAGAAAGCACCTTGGAAAGATGGGCCGCGAGGCTTCCTGTCTCACGTACTCGGGACCAGTACCTAAGAGAGACCAATCCCCTGGAGAAGGAAGTCACGCTCGCTGAAAGAGTCAGCAAAAAAGAGGAAGGCTGTGGGTGAGTTGGAGGGACGCAGGGGCCACAACAGCGGGCGCTGTTGGGGGCTGACAGTGCTTTGTGCCGGTGTTCCCATGGTGGCCTTGGGCAAAGCTGATGCCACGGCAGGAGGAGGGGCCAGTGTGCACATGCTTGTGAGGACCAGGCCTCCTCATTCAGTCACCAAAGGCCTACAAACAGAACTTTCTGTGCTCCCCACTGGAAGGAGGCACTCAGCTGGAGAGGTACGCAGAGGGTTCAGGGGCCGGCGCCCCACTCGGGCATATCAATCGACAGCCACACTCCCCACGAGCCTGGTTATCGAAGCGGTCATGACTTCCACAGCACAACACTCAGCACTGACAGGAGGTGGCCAGAGGGACCTGATCACACACTGGGTGGGGGTGGGGGGTGGGGGATGGGGAGGGCAGAGGGTGTGACCTAGAAAGCGCTAGCCATTCATGCTCTCTGACCTGCTATTCCGCTCCGCCCACGTCACGGGTGACTGACAGTAGTGGAAAATGGGAAACAACTGAATGGATTACGGACGATGCACGTTGATGGACAACAGGGGACCAGGAGAGCTTTCCTGCTGGGGTGGGGTGGGGTGGGGTGGGGTGGGGTGGGGGGAGCATTGCTGTTCAGGCGATGAGGCTAACTCTAAAGGCAGCGGTGATTTGTTATCTTCGTTGAGGTGCATGTCTTTCGTACTTCCCACGCTCTATCTGGCTTTCTGCTGCTGGGCGGGCGGTCGACTTCCTCTCCAGCCCCCACGTGGCGGGGAGACCTGCCCCCCGAAGGCTTTCTTGACTGTAATCTTTATGGGAGGAGGTCTGGTGATGCAGTGTTTAAGAGGTGGCCTGCTCACCACAAGGTCAGTAGTTTGAAACCACCAGCCACTCCGTGGGAGAGAGAGGAGGCTTTCTACTCCCAGAAAGAGTGACCATCTCGGAAACTCACAGGGGCAGTTCCCCCCTGTCCTATAAGCTTGGCTGTCATTTTAAATCTTTACGGGAGCACATCCCCGGGTCTTTTTGCAGTGGTGCCTATGGGTGGATTCGAACTACCAACCTATTGGTTAATAGCCAAGGCAGAGCTTAATTTAAAAGGGTGAGCCTTGGCTGTGGGTTGCTGGGGCCTTCCAGTGTCCCTGCAGAGGAGACTCAGGGAGAAGCCTTCTTGGAACCAGGGTTTTCTGCAAAGCCTTAGCCCCCAGCTCCTGCTCAGCTACTTGTTGCTCCTGGGGACTCACTACCTTGTGCTGTTGCCAGGCCTGCCTCCCGAGGCAGTGCCCTCCCTCTCTCATGCCAGGGGAGATCTCTGTGGCTACTCACAGCTCGGTGACATTCTTGGGGACGCCCTTGGGGAGGGCCCGGAGGTGCTTGTTACTGCAGCGCACCACGGTGTCCAGGCAGGTGCACTCCTGGGGGCACTGGGGGCGGGGCAGGCAGCCTGTCTCCTCTTGGCCTAGGGAGGAAGGCAGGAAGCTGGGCATCAGTGGGGGGCTGGGGGACACACACAGGCTTTCCGGCAACCAGGGGCCCCGCCCTGGGCTGTCAGAGCAGCAGGCCCTCTCTGACCCCACCTCGGCCACCGGGTACCCCGTCCCTGCACCCCATCCCCGCTTCCCCTCTGCTGCCTTCACCTGTGATCAGGGCCAGGGCCCCCAGGACTTGTTTCCAGGTGAAAGCAGACTGGGGGGTTTCTCAGGGAGGAGGCACGCAGGGAAGGGGAAGGAGGGCAGCCTGCCATTGGGGCCCACCTGTCTGACGTAACCTCGCTAACAAAGCATTAGAAGAGCGCCAAACCACCCCCTGGAATGCAAGCACCCCGGGGACCGGGACTTTGGGGTTTTCCACCTTCTTCGGCTGTCGGTGGAGCATCTAGATCGGGGCGCCCAGCAGCCCCTAAGGCAGGTTTTGAACGACTAAAGAAATGAAACCCTCCCCATTCCCCCCCCCCCACCGTGACCTAGACCGGAAGTGAGGTCCTCGGGGTAGACACTGTCGGCTGGTGGTTACTGGAGGGATGGGGAAATGGGCGATGCCAGAGCCTGTCTCTTAGTCACACCTCTGCCACTTCGAAATGACAGGACGTGATTGTTCCAATCACCACAAGAAGGTGCCTCCAGGCAGGGGTGACCCGGAAGGAAAAGGGGTGGTCTCGCCCACCCCTGCAGGCCTCTCCACTCAGCTGCCATCAAGGGCACTGCCCATCCTGCCCCCTGACGAGCCCCACCCGGTTGACCCCGTGGTGGCCGCCAGAGAGGCCCCCAAGTTACCTTCCTCACACCTGAAGTCTGGGAAGGCCACGTCCTGCAGGGGGATCTGCCGCAGGAAGTCTGGGTGCTGGCATCGAGGGTTCCCGGTCACAATCTTCCTCTTCCGCAGCCAGTCCCCGAGCCAAGCCATCTGGCAGTTACAGTTGAAAGGGTTGGCCAGGAGGTTTCTGCAAAGGGCGGGTTGTTGGACTGTGGCCGGCACCCTGCTGGCCAGTCTCGGATGCCCCAGCCGAGCTCCTGCCTGCCCAGAATGGTACGACTGGCCACAGAGTACCCCCACACTCTTCCCAAGACAGACTTCTGGAGTCCAGCGACAAGGCTCGCTGACATCCTAAAGAGGTGACACGCAGGCTCTACTGGACACGAGACCCAAGACCCCTGAGTGAGTCCTTTATGGGAACCACCCCGGAGGAGGCCCATCCCCCCTGCCCCCTGGGGCTCCCTCCTTTCAGAGGGGCTGTCCAGATCGGGCTTCAAGAGCCACACACCAAGGTCCACCAACTGATAAAGGGCCTCGTGTACAAAACGCAGCCTGCCCACACAGCAGAATATGTTTCCTTTTCCATCATATCAAGGAATGACCTGCTAGTACTTGCTCCAGCACGGAGATACCTGGAAAGCACTGGGCGAAGGGAAAGGAGCCGGATACAGATGGACAGAGATTATCTGATGCTGTGGATATGAAATACCTCGTTAGACAGTAGATGGAAATCTGTCAGGGGATTCGGAGTGCGTGGGGTAACTACGGATAGGTCTGGGATTTCTTTCTGGAGTAAGGAAAAGGTCTGAGAAGTAGATAACAGCGACGGTGGGACAAGTCTGCGAATTCAGGAAATCCCTGGGTTGCAGAGGTCCTTCAAGGCTGTGTGCTGCTTGCCCTCCTTTTGAAGTGCGTGAGCCAGCTCCCCCTCACCACGAGCCCTTTCTCTCAGTCACCTTCACTTGCTACCCCTGCAGCTTTTACATCATTGAAAACGGTTGGAGCCGCTTCTTGCACTGAATCAAACCCACTACCCAACTCTATAAAGCTTTAATTAAAAAAAAATTTAAATCCAAACAGACCAAGGCTCTCCAATGGCAAGACCACGAACCAAGAACACACACAGTGAAGAAGAACAGAGGCCATGACAGGGACAAAGTGGTGGCAGCGTGAGGTCTGGCAGGGAGAAGCAGTCGGTCACTGTCAGCTAGCACTCACACAACCCTTGAGTCCAACTCTGGGAATATGCTGGTGGGGGCGGGGCCTGGGGCCCCCTAAATTGAAGAGGGGACTTGGAATTGGAGACCGTCAACTGTTTACCTTTACCTTATGGAGGTAACTTCGGAACCCCTGTGATCAGACCATAAACACTCAAGAAGAGCCACGGAGGGATCCAGGAGGCCTCTACCTGCCCTCCTGGACTGACTCTTGCCAAGCCTCCAGTCAGGCCCACAACTCCCCTAAGACTGAGGCAGGGCCAGGAGGATTGGGAAGCCTCTCTGTTGGCCTGAGTACCACCTGCCTCACAGGAGGGAGAGCCAAGAGAATGGGCAGTGGGGACCAAGGTGTCCCTCTGTAGGAGTTACATAAGCTGTCAATTTGAGACTTCAGAGTGAAGGGGTGGAGTTTAGTCTGCCAATCAGCTCGCAGTTTGATGACCTCATTTGGAGGAAATAAGGAGATAAATAGGTAGCTGGAGGTGGGACACATGCTCACTCCCTGCGAGACATTTCTGTGGATAAGACACATGGAGACTCCTGTCAGCCTTGACATGGTTCCACCACCACCGGATCTACAAGACTTCCCACCCACTAGCCTGTCATCTTCCTGCATTCAGTATCATTGCATGTATTGCGTGAGTCTCTAGAGGAATTTATACATTGGTATCAGACACATGGGCTAATAATGGACTCAGGGACTTGATCTCGACTGGACTGGGATGTTTTCTCAATATTCAATTGCTCTTGTATGTAAAGCTCTTTCTTACACACATGAGTATAGATGAATTTGTTTCTCTAGTCTACCTGGACTGACACCCTCTGTCTGTCCTGCCCTAAACAAGTCATGAAGGGCGGAGTCAGAGCCTTACTCCCACGCCTCTTGTTCTCCTTCCTCCTCCAGCCTGCCCTGCTGCTCTCAGGCTGTGGGGCTGCTTTCGAAATGAGACTTCCTTCGGGAGCTGAAGTTTATATCCTGGTCTCCAGCGAGCCTCCAAGGACATGATGCTTGTCGCTGCTGTCACCAACTACCACAGGCTGGGTGACTGAAAAGCAACACAGATGTGTTATCTCATAGTTCTAGTTTCCAACTCCAAAACAGGGCTTGCTGGACTAAAATCAAGGCTATGTTCCTTTCGGAGGCTCTTTGGGAGAATCTGCTCTCTGGCCTTTCCCAGCTTCTGGGGGCTGCTCCCAGTCCTTGGCTCATGCCCCCCGTCTCCATCTTCAAAGGCCGGTCACAGCCAGTAGATTCTTGCCCACTCTGTCTCCTTCTGATTCTGTGTCTTCTGCCCCTCCCACTTTTAAGGAATGGAGCATCTTTGGGAAGCTGTGGCTCTGCCTTCCACACAGCGTCACCACAAAAGCAGCGCAGAGAGTTCTGGTGCTACAGCATCGACCACTATTAATAGGAGGAGGAGGATGAGGGCAGGGACTACAGAGTAGACATGCTCTGAGCGAGGATCTGTGTGCACAGTCATGTCATTCCATGAAGAGGCCGGGAATTATTTTCAGCCTCACTTCACGGATGCAGGAAATGGGAGCTCAGAGAGGTAAAGAAGCGTGTTTGACCAACAAAACAAAACAAAAACCCAGCGTAAAAACAAGTGCTGGAGAGGGTGTGGAGAGATTGGAGCCTCCCACACTGCTGGTGGGTCCGAAGAGATGGACCACCATTGCAGAAGGCAACACAGGCATGCCTCCAACAACTGGGAACAGAAATGCCGGGTGTATGCACTGCAGAAGTAAGAGACAGAACACGAAGAGACATACATGCTCCGCCATGTTCATTGATGACTTCATCTGGAGCCTGTTCACAATAGCCCATCGGTAGAAGGATGGATAAAACAACTTCAGTGCAAACTCACAGTAGAATACTATGCATCCCCGAAATAGGATGAGGCCATGGAGCGCCGCCGGTCCAAACGACAGACCTAAGGACACTGCCAGGACAGTGGCGCAGGAGCGGCAGTGGTACACCAGGTCGTTACGAGTCGGAACGGACTGGACAGCACCGAGCACCAGCCAACCACGAGGCACCTCGTGGCCTGGAGCTCATCATGCTGAGGGAAGTGAGTCAGTCACAGGAGGGCAAGGATTGTGGGAGTCCTTGTAAGGAAAACACTAACACGGCACACAGACCAAAGGGAAGAGACTTTGGAGACTCCCGAGAAGGGAGGAGCGGGGAGGGTGGATGGGGCAACAAGACTGGAGGGCTGTCGGTGTTGACTTGGGTGGGAAGTAGGATGGACGGAGAAGAGAAATCAGGGGGAGGGAGGAGTAGACTACGGGGTGTGAGTGTTGATGACTGACAGGAACGGCTGAATGCAGGGTTTAGGGTCTGAAATGTAGAACCCTTCCATTCAAGTAATAATAACAATAAAACAATCACCCACAGTAAGTGTTGGGGATAAGTTAGTGCACTGAGACCTGGGGCCCCAACGCCGAACTCCTTCTTCATTTTCCCCGCCATGCAGAAATGGCCCCTTGTCCTCTCCGTAACCTACAACCCCCCATGGGAAACTGGCAGTACTCAGACCTCTGTGGCAGAAGGGGCCACTTCAACTGGGCTTTTTTGGTTGTTTTTTTTTTTTTTGCAAAAGAAAAATCTTCGAAAGATGCCTGTAGGGAAGTCAGCCCTCAGCTTCCTACAGACGCCAGGCCACTCTCTGAGAAGCCCCCACCTGCACGGCAGGGCCAAGACAGTCCGGTTAGCCACAGTGTGGCCCTCCCCAGACGGTGGTCATGCCAAGCACAGACGCCTTCTTCAGCAATCAGATCTGCTCCTTGCAATGAACCAACCTAACAGGCCTTCTATAGACGGAAACTGAGCCGAGGCCGCACGGCGCACAGACGCTGGAGCGCGGGACTCCCGGGTCCCACTGGCTGATGCTAGCGCCGCAGTCGCCTCCCCCGAGGGGCGGGACTTACAGTGTGGACAGGGACTGGAGGGTGTCGAAGGCTCCGGGGGAGATGGTGGAGATCTGGTTGTCGTAGAGCGAGAGCAGCCGGACGTTGCGCAGCCCCGTGAAGCTGTCGTTGTGGATGCAGCTGATGCGGTTATTCCTCAGCATTCTGTGGAGAGGAATGGGGGGGGAGACCCAGGCTGTGGCCTGAAAGCGGGAACCAACTGCGCTTGCAGAGCCGCGAGGGAGCATCATGGCCAAGCTGGACCTTGATCACCGGAAAGCTACACGGCCTTGACGAGGAAGTTCTCACCTCCAGACTGTCTCCACTGCTAACGTGCTCTGGCCCCTCCTCTATTCCGTGATCCCCCACATCAATCTGGCCCCACGGTCACTTCCTGGATGGCCACCTTTAGGCTTCACCCCACATGGGCGCCCAAGAGGTTTCCTGAGAGCCACATCCCATCATTCGTCAGCTGACAGCCCAGTGATGGCCTCGCACATGCCCAGTTTGGTGTTTAAACTCCCGGGCTTGTGAAACGCCCTCCAGCCAACCGGTGACCTCCTCAGCCCTGCGGCCCACCCCAACTCTGTTCTTCCTCCCACGCTGCCCTCGGTCACCTCACCGAGCCTGTTCCAGACTCCATCTGGAACTCCCTCATCTATCCCCGCTGACCCTCAAGCACCTGGCTCAGTTCCCCTTCTCAACCAAACCAAAGACAAAGACAGAAGCCCGCCACGGAACGCGCGGCCCACGGAAGACAGAAGCCCGCCACGGAACACGCGGCCCACTGAAGACAGAAGCCCGCCACGGAACACGCGGCCCACGGAAGACAGAAGCCCGCCACGGAGCACGCGGTCCACGGAAGACAGAAGCCCGCCACGGAACACGCGGTCCACGGAAGAGATCACGGTGGTCTGTGAACTTCCCTGAAAGTGTTCAGCTTGACTAGCAGGGCGGATATTTAAGCAGTATTGACTCTTTGCCGAATCAAAAGTCTAAAAACAAAAAGGAACTCAAAGTCTAAACATACCCCGAGGGCCAGTGGACACTGAGCCCCTGCTGGCAGGCAAAGGACTTGGGCAGCCCTTGAGCAATCTGGTTCTACACTCCAGGACCCCTGCAGTGGGCGCTACGCCTCCACCTGGCAAGTCCACTGTGAGGACTTTGTCAGTCATAAGGGGCAAACCATGGGTGGGCACAGATCGGCTTACGAAGGTACCAGCGACACCATCAAGGAGTCGTAGGTCCACGGGGAAGGGCTCAGCTGTTCGTCAAAAGGTCTGTGGGATCAAAGGCCTGGTGACCTGTCCCTGTGAAGAGTCCAGCTTTGGACGCCCTGTGGGGCCACTCCACTCTGTCCTGCAGGGCGTGCTGGGTCAGGACGTGACAGCGGCACAGAGCAACTATCACAACATTGCACTTATAATTTAAAAAAACTAACACCAGAAACAGCCTTAGCCTCTTATAATTACACAGTACAGAACCATGAAAAAGCATGTTGCAGGAGAAACTCCAATGATATTTTAAAATGTCTGTGCTAAGTTTAAAGTAAAGCAGGTTACTAAATAGAAGGTGTTTTAGGTTTTAATAAAGTGTAGTGGTTACACATTGGGTTGCTAACTTTGTGGTCAGCAGTTCGAAACCACCAGTTGCTCTGAGAGAGAAAGACAGCGCTTTCTTCTCCCTTAAAGGGTTATCGTCTTGGAAACTCGCGGGGGCCATTCTACCCTGTCCTATAGGGTCATCAGGAGCCAGGGGTCAGAAATGACTCAATGGCACTGAGTTTGGTTTGGGGATTTGGGTGTCTGTATACCTACTGTGTGTTTCATGCTACGTATCTATATACACACACACACACACACACACACACAGAGAAAATACCCAGAGAAAAAAGACAGGAAGGATAGTGTTGCTATCAACACATTGTTTCTAGATAGTGGTGGCTTTATGGGGACTTCCATTCCTGACCTTGCACCTTCGTCTGCACCTGATTGTGTTCCAGCACCTGCAAATCCCCTCTTCTATGTCCTCACCCAAGGCTTCCAGACAAGGGCAGGGGAACTGGTAAAATAGCACACGGCCCCTCATTCAAGAACATTCAGCAGGCACTAAGCAGAACGAGGCGGCCGTCAGTGAGCAGCCGGGAAAGATGGCCAGGCTACATTCACAATAGGGAAAATGCAGGCTCAAAACCAAGTGCACCACAACTCCCCCTGTTGGTGAAGCGAGCAATCAAAGCTGCCCTGGGAGTCCCATCATGCATCCATTGGCCTGACGCAAACTCCACCCACCATGCCCAGAAAAACAACCTCTAGCCCCACTGCCGGGCTCAGACTGAAACCCAGGCAGGTGGCTTCTAGAGAAAACAGTAACCGAGAGCCACCTGCAGCTATTTAAAGTTAAGCTAATTGAATGACATGAAATGTCAGTGCCCCAGTAGTGCTAGCCACATGGAGAGTTCCAGCACCTGGATTAGACAAATATAGCTCTCTGACCTCACTGTAGAAATACTGGAGGGGACGCTGCTGATTGGACACTGAAGAGCCGTCACTCCCTGGGCAGAGAGCTGGGCAGGGAGGGGGGGGCCCTGCCGCAGTCACAAAAGAATGGGATATGCCTGAGTACCTGCATGAGCTTAGATCTGCCTGGAATCAGTCACAACATCATAGAAACCTAGGGGTGGGTCCACATGGCTGCTCCCTCCTCTCGAGCCCCTCCTGCCTGCCGACGTTCCAGCAGTATCACTGCTGAGCACCCGGTGGGCGACCTCGGGGCCTCCATCCTGCCAGTCCTTCACCAGACACCGGCCCCACGTCCCAGAAAACAACACCCACAGGCCTCGCTGTGAATTGATGACAATTGCCAGCACCCTCCCCCTTTCCCTCTAACACAGACACCTCACACCTGGGATCCGGCTTCTGCCTGCCTCAGCCCAGCTGGACCACCCAGTGAGCTCCCTGAGCCCCCGCACACTCACAGGGTCCTCAAGCCGTCCAGGCCCCGAAACATGCCGCTCCGGATAGACTCCAGCTGGTTGGCGGTCAGGTGCAGCTCGTTCACCGACGCCGCCCCCTCGAAGGCCCCGTCCTCAATCTCGGATACCTTGTTGTTGCTCAGGTTGCTGGGGATGGGGCACCAGGAGATCAGGGTTCGGCCTTCCTGGCCACTCCCTCTGCCTTCACATGTGAAGCCCTGGGGGAAGTCCCCCCAACACCCCCCCCAGTATTTTCCTTCCCCATTCCGGCAGTGCCTTCCCTCCCATGGAGACTCACATTTTCTTCAGGTGTGGGAGTTTCTTGAACATCCCAGTGGCCTCCAGGATGGAGATTTCATTATTGTTCAAGCGTCTGCAAGGGGCGATGCAGGAAAGGACAGGTCCATGGGGGGGGGGGGGGAGGCAGGTGGTTTGGGGCTCCTAAGTGGATTCTGCCTCATAGTGGCCCTGCAGGTCTAAGCAGGACAGGGTAGACCTGCCCCCACGGGGTGTTCCTGGCTTGTCCTCCATATGAAGGCAGAATGCCCGGTCTTTGCTTCCAAGGAGCAGCTGGTGGATTTGAACTACCATCCTTCACTACTGTGCTACGGGGGCACCTTGCGTGCCCACATGCGATAAACCTGAATGCACTCTCCGAGAGGAGAACAGTGGGACGGGGCTCTGGGAAGAATGACCTGGGCATGCCAAACAGACCCCATTTCAAAGACAGGCTTGGCCTCTGCGCGGAGAGGGCAGAGATGGGGATTTGGGGTGTTGAAAGAATGCCGTGAAGCATCACGTACGTCAGTGACAGGCATGTGCAGGTGTTCGTGCGTATGGGACAGCCAAGGGAAGGTTTGAAGCCATGTTTGAGCTAATGGAATCAAGTTTCCCCCCAAAGGAGGCAACAGCACTGTGGAGAAAGGCCCTCGCATGCAGGCTGGTGACCTCTGGGTGCCATGTGTGGATGTGTGTGTCTGCAGGGAGGGAGTGAAGAAGGGGTCCTGCTTCCACCAAGACCAGCGACTTCTGGGGAGGAGTCTCTGGTGGGCCCCCAAACAGGCTGGAGTGGGCCTGGAAGAGCCAGGAGAGGGGATGCTCACAGCTCGGCCGTGGCCTGGGGGAGGCGCTCGGGGATCTTGGTGAGCTTCAGGCTGGAGCACTCCGCCACGCTGGCCTCGCAGCGGCACTTGTGCGGGCAGACCGCGTCGCTGTTGCACTCCCTGTTCAGCTGGTAGTCCTCTGTGCCTGGGGTGGGCGCAGGGGGCAGGCCCGGGTCTTCGTGCCTCTCCACCCTGCAGCCACTGCCAGCCTCCCACCCCCCGCCTCCCAGGCTGGCCCACGTCCCCCCACTGTCCTACCTGGAATGAAGTACTGCTCCTTCGCTGGGGGGAGAAGCAAAGACACAGTGATGGCGGGTCAGCCAGGAAAACTCAGGGACAAACTGAACCCTAGCCCCACCTCCCAGTGAAAGGGGCCCCAACCAGGGCCTGGGAGCCTCCTGCCCAGGATTTGTGTACAGAAGGCCTGGCTGTGGGGCTCGGGTTTTCTGTGTGGAATGACAGCCACGTTCACAGGAGGGACCGTCTCTGGAAGAGCAGCGGGTCAGGGTCAAGAGGAAGGCCCTCAACAAGATGGACAAGCACAGCGGGAGCCATGACAGGCTCAAACTTGACCCCAGGAGTGAGGATGGCACAGGGCTTGGCAGTACCACCTTCTCCCACACCCAGGGCAGCTGTCCGTCAGAGCTGGTGCATCAGCACCGAACAACCACACCACCTGGCTCACCCCCAAGCCCGCTTCTCAAATGGAATGTCCAACACCATCAGACTGCATGAGAGGCCGTGTAGACCTCACTGAAGGAACAGGACAGCCATGGGCCAGGCTTCAGCAGGCCCTGGGCTCAGAAGGGGCCCCTCTTCCAGCCTCAGTGAAAGGAGGGAACTTGGGCTCTCCCCGCCCTCCTGCAGAGCTGCCCCGGACGGCTGAGTCCTCCCAGGAAACACAGGGGGGTGTTGAGCAGAGGTAAGGCAGGCAGGCAGGCAGGGGGCTGGCAGCTACCTGAGCACCGGAACTTCTTGCTCTTGATCTGCCCGATGCGCTTGTTGGCGAGCCGCCGAGGACTGGCACAGCGGGCCCCGCTGGTCTCAATGGGGTTGGTGCGCAGGAAGTCCGCCAGCCACTTGAGGTTGCAGTCGCAGATGAAAGGGTTCTGGGCCAGATGCCTGTCTCAAAGGAGCCGACAGGGGTCAGGGAGTCCAACCTCCACCCGGACAGAGCCTGGCTGTCTCTGATCCTCTTACCAGCCTCCTCTGTACAAGGGGCACGCAGAGGTGACCTAGGTACTCAGTCTCTAGCCAGGCTTCCTGCATTACCAGCACGTTGAATGTGGCAGTGGTAGGGGTAGGTGACAGTTGAGAACAGCCAAGGAAACTGAGGCTACTCTGAGTGGCTACTCCGGGGAGCCACCTCAGCAGGGCTCAGACCAGCCACACTGTGCCTGCCCTGCCCTGGGCTCTCCCATCCAAAGCATCCCCTGCTGTCCCGGGTCTGGTGGCTGTCCCAGGCCGGTCGTTTACACTCGCAGGCCAGAGAGCTGATCCTCACACACAGACGTGCAGACGGACAGTGCAGAGGGCAGGTCAGAAGGACTCAAGAGCCACTGTCACTGTCCCTGCCGCTGCATGCCTTCAGCTCAAGCCATCTGATGGATTTGCCTCAGCCCAGCCCTCTCTGCCCAGGGCTGCTGGCTCCCAGAGCAGAGGTGTGAACCACAGCCTGGGGTCTGCACCTGCCTCTGCCCATCCTTAGCTGCTCTCTCTGAGGTCCATTGTCCTTGGGCTCTGCCTTCTGGGAGACCAGGATGGAACCATGCTAGGTGCCTCTCCCCTTTCCAGCTTCCCTCTGAATTTCTGGCCAGAAAGTCTGCCCCCCATAAATGCATCTGGGTGGGCCAGGCCCCCCTCACGGCTTCTGCTTCCCGCTCAACATGTGTTCCTCATTTTACACGGTCAGTTTGCACACTAAAGACGTGCTGGTTGAATACCCGAGACTACTGAAAATCTTAGCTAACTTAATACATCAGGCGTTATACACGGCTCAGGATTTGTCCCCAGCCACCCGTCCTCACTGGGCTTTAGCATCCCTACCGCTGCCAGAACGGATTGCTCCTCTCTCTCATGAGCTTCGTAGACAACTCTGCTGACAATGGATTCAGTTCTGTGGCTTTCGCGTGTCCATGCCGGGAGAGGGAGCGCCAGACAGATCCCTTTTAAGAACAGGCGATTTGTGTCCAAAAGGAATCTATAAAACTCGAACCACCCAGAGAGGCCAGAGGTTTCTGTAACACACTTAGTGACTTGATGCAAATCAGACCGCTCAGCAACTGCAAAGTGCAGGGAGATGGGAAGGCAAAGTGCTCGGGTAGGAGAAGGAGAACAAAGTCTGGAGGGAAGTAACTATGTGAACGTGACATTGAGCCGTGTGCTGTCACGTCACCTGCAGCTAGCTCCATCAATGTTTCTGACCGTGGGAGGAAAGGGAAGGGAGACCGATCTCCAGCGTCTTTGTTGGACGACTCTAAAGCCATCTAAAAATCTCTTTTGGACAGATGCTCGACCTCATTAGTTGTTTGGGGAAATGCCAATGAATGTCACAGTAAGACACCAACTACAGGCAGTAGCAGAATCTCCGTCTTTGGACTCTTAGGGAAACTATAGGCCATATCAGAACTGCCCCTGTGGGTTTCTGAGACTGTTACTCTTCAGAGGAGTAGAAGGTCTACGTTTTCTCCCATGGAGCAGCTGGTGGTTTTGAACTGCTGACCTTGTGGCTAGCAGGCCAATGCATAACCCATTATGTTACCAGAGGGGTTACGAGTCGGCATCCCTTGGTGACAGTGAATTTTGAGGATGTTTGTTTTCAGAAAGACAGACCATATCAAGCGTTGACAAGGGCGTGGAAGGACCGGAACGCTCACAGCCCACAGTCTTGGCTCCTCCTTCACTTGGCCAACCACTAGCAGCTGCTGCTGTTGCATCTGATCATTGTTAGGCTCGGTAGCCACACCGAGCAAGCCCCGAGAGACCATGCAGCCTGTCACCCGACCTGCTTAGACAGCTTCCACAGTCTTTTGAGTCAACAGCCTGTCACCTGATCTGCTCGTAAGAGTTTGTCAGCTCTTGCCACCCTGCGAGCGAGGAGAACCCTTTAGCCTGACACCTGAAGGATGCGTTCGGGACTTGCCAGCCTCCACTGCTGCACGAGCAGAAGCCTTGACAGCCCCTTAGTTCTGTGAGTTGTAGCAAATAAAAGGACCCGAAAACGTGAGGGGGAGCCCGGGGGGAGGGCGGGAGGAGTTGGTAGCAGAGACGATGGAGCCTGTGGGACATCTCTAAACTCTACCTCCCAGGAGCCAGCCTTGCTCTGGTCCTTCTAAAAATAATCATGCACATAAGCCCCAGAGTGGAGACCATCCAAATGACCCTTAACCGAAAGGTAGAAACATGGTCATGCAATGGAATGTCATTTGGAAATAAAAAGGAGAAACAATACCGATACTTACTACAGCACGGACGAACCTTCACACATGTTAAATTGTGTGTAGGGGGCGGGGCGGGGAGAGGGGGGGAAGCCACTACAGCTGACAAGTGATTCCAATTCTATGAAACGCCCAGGTAAAGCCCATCTATTAAGACAGAAAGTAGATTACTGGTTGCCTGGGGCTAGCGCTAACTGTGAGGCTGGATTGTAACTGAGCACAAGGGAGCTGGGGAAGGTGGCGACAGTGTGCTAAATTAGATGGCGGTGTACATTAGATAGTTCTATGCATTGACTAAAAAGACCTGTCACTCGGCACCAAGAGCAGGTGAATGTCCTGGTGTATAAGTGATACCTGCTAAATTTTGATTCTGATCTTCTGGGCAGCAGACTCACACTCCTACCGTACAAGGCATTCGGCCACAGATCTTGCAGCTAAAGACAAGCCAAGAAGGATTTGTAGGATGGAGTGTAACAAAACAAGAGCTAATGAAGGAGCTCCATCACGGAGGGATAATCGGAATGTCTGATTGTCCCTGGGATCTGCACTTTTCTTCTTCTTGCTCCCAATGTTGTTTTGGGTGCTGATGTGCTACACTAGCTGTTAAATAAAGTTCAAGCTTGCTTTGTAAGTCTAACAACAAGACTTCTTACAGAAAAGCACCACCAGGGGGAAGCTCCCCCAATCTCTCAGTTCTGGTCAGGAGGTGCCTGCTTCACTCGCTGTAGAGGACTTGGTGGTGTAGTGGTTCCAAGTTGGGCCACTAACCACTAAGGTCAGCAGTTTGAAACCACCAGCCACCCCGTGGGAGCAGGTGGGGCTTTCTACTCCCGTGAGGAATGACAGTCTCAAAAACCCACAGGGGCAGTTCTACCCTGTCTAGAGGGTCACTGTGAATCGGGATCGCCTCCATGGTTGGGAGTTTGGATTTTTGGCTTTTCACTAGCTGATGGGTGACCTCGGTGACTTACTCCCTCCTCCTGCTTCAGTTTCCTTAGACGTCAAGCCAAGGGTCATAAAGCCTCCATGATGTTCTTTTGAAGAATGCCTAGGAATGCCAGGTCTGGCCTCATGTGTAAGTCCCCCATAAAACCCAAATCCAAACCAGTCCATTCCAATGGAGAGTAACCCTATGGGACATGGTGGAACGGTCTGGGTCAGTTCCCCAGGCTGCAATCATTATGGAAGCTGAGTGCCACATCCGCCTCCGGCAGTCATTCACTGGTGGATCCAAACGGCTGACCTTCAGGTGGCAGCCAAGCTTAACCACTGCATGACCCCGGACTCCCATAGTGCCCCCAAACCAGGGGTGGTGGCAATAATCAGCGTGCTCCTCCACTAAACAAGAAGTTGGCTCTTCAAGTCCACCAGCAGGTGCCACAGAAGAAAGGCAGAGTGATTCCTTTCTGAGAAACCTGCCCCTAAAACCCCTCAGGAGCCCTGTTCTCGGCAGCCTCCCAGGGTGGCCATGCATGGGCTCTCCATGGAAGCGGCTTGGTCTGCAAGCACGGTCACTGCTGTATCAGTAGGCTGACTCCCACTGTCTTGCCTGCGGGAAATCTTCCTGTCCTACCATTCTGCCCCAGCTACGTGGTCACGGCTCATGCACCCGGTGGCCTGGGTGTCTAGGAGCACAGAGGTGGAATCCACCAGGGAATTAAATGGTCACAGACAGAGGCTGCAAACCCCTTCCTCGCCACATGCCTGCCTCAATGCTCCTTCCACCTTGAGAGAAAAGTTCAAGCCACAGAACTGAATCCATTGTCAGCAGAGTTGTCTATGAAGCTCATGAGAGAGGGGAGGCAATCCGTTCTGGCAGTGGCAGGGATGCTAAAGCACACAGAGGTATGGACGGGGACAGCTGGAGAGGAGTCCTGAGCAGTGTATAATGCCTGATATTTTGAGGTAGCTAAGCTTTTTAAGTAGCCTTGGGTACCCAGGCCCATTTGCTCCCCAGCCCCAAAGCTTCCCTGGGTATGGGTCTTTGGCCTTCAAGTCTCCTTAGCCCAGTTTAACTGTTTTACCACGCAAGGTTCGGCAGCTGCTTAAAATAATCTATCTTGAGATGCCACCTTGGTAACCTCCAATTTCGCATAATGGGTCAGATCCCTCCCCTGGCGCTCCAGCACCCCTTCCTGCCTGTAAGTAAATTAATTAGCCAGCCCGGGGCTGCAGGCCAGTGGGGGTGTTTCAATGAGTTTGTCTTTGTAGCTGACATCCCTGCAGAGACCCCAGGGAGCAGAGACGGCAGGCTCATCCCCACCTGTTCCGCACCTACCGCAGCACACCTGCAGATAGGATCAGCAACTAGACCAGGAGCAGGTGACAATGACCACAATCATACCCATGCCAAATGCTCATTAAGCACACATCAAAGCACACTGCAGTCCCAGGGCTAAGCCATTCAAACTGCTGTGGCCTCTGAGAGCCATGGGAGGGGAGGTGGCTCTTTTTAGGGGGCACTGAAGCTAAAAGACTCCTTCTGAGCCCAACCACACGTCACTCTCAAATGAAAAAGGGATGCTAGACTTGGGATATCCCATTTGAAGTCCCTGCCACAGAACAAGGAGCCCTGGTGCAGTTATGTTAGGCTGCCACCCTCAAGGTCAGCTGTTCAAAGCCCTCCGTGGCTCCTTGGCGGAGAGGGGAAGCTCCTGACGTCCGTGAAGTGTTACAGACTTGGGAAACAACAGGGGTTGCTCTCCCCATCCTGTAGGGTCGCTATGAGTTGGAATCGACCACCTGGCAGTGAGTTTGGGTTTTTGAGACCACAGCACAAATGCTGACATGTCTCCCTAAATATGTTGCAAGGTCACAAGGCACTGGCGAGGAAGCTTACAGATTCAGGACGCTTGAGAGCAACGTGAACCAGTATCCACCAATTATACTGCATGGGCCTTAAAGAAATCCTGATTCTAACACATGAAAAGATGAATTCTTTTCCTCTTAGACAATTGGAAATTCACACCCTAGTGAGGTATTCGATCTAACTACATATTGAATTGTTGCATTTTTAGGTCTCACAGTTGGGTTAGGGTTGTGTTTCTACAGGTTATGCGTGAAGCCTGAATGCATGACAGATAGCTTTGCTTTGAGTGGGCAGACAGAGAGCAAGGTGAAGATGAAACCAGCCGGGCCATGAATTAATAACTATGAAAGCGATCGCCATCGAGTATTGATTAATGGCCAGCAGAGTCACTGTACTGTTTTTAACATGTCTGCGTTTCTCCGTGATAAAAGCTGGAGACACCCCTACGTGGATTGGCTGCTCACTTTTAATATATAATGACTGTGCCTCCTGGTTGGTTTTACATGGTTGTGGGAAACTCACCCCGAGGAACATATGACGAGGACTCTAGTCCCTAACTTACAACAGAGGGGGTCTGGAAAGCTGGTATTCTACAGCAGGGAAGCCTCCACTCTGGTAAGTTAAGTCCAAATACATGATCCTCTTTAAAATATCATTCCCACAGACTCTCCGCTGAACAGCTATGCTGCCTTGAAGTGGGCACATGGTTGCTTATATGTCCCCTATAGAAGCAGACATCCTGTTGCTATCTTTTCCCACCGGGTCACCCAGCCCCCCTCATACCTCCCTCCAATGCAGGCATTAGGTTTCCTCACCTGTGAGCTCAGGGACATTACTGTAGACACAACCCACCTTGTGACATACGTCACTACTGAATATACATGTCTTATGGCTACCTATAAATATCCCAAGATAATAAAGCCTCTCTCTTCTCCCACTTCCATGTGGACCATCAAGAGGGGATGAGGTGAGCATGCTACCATAAAATGTGTCTGACTCCTTTATTTTATGATGCCTTTATTTTAATCTCTTTCTTACCCTTCCTATCCTCTAAGACTTTACTATAATCTTTAGCTATTATAACTGTACAATTGCACCTACAGACTCTTTGGCTGTTAGAGGCTGTTTTCCTCTAATACCTGGTATATGACATGACCGATTTCAAAATTCACTGCTATTTTCTGTATGATCAAGAAAGACCCAAACACTGCCAATTAAGTGGCCCACCTGGCAGTGACACATATCCCAGTTTCAGACAGGTGTCTGTGATTAGGGCCTTTTTATTACGTCATCAGCTGCGGCCAGCTTCACACAGCACTGCTGGGGAGTTTAGCTCTGTACAAACATCTCCTCTGGCTGAATGCCCACGGAGGTGTAGTATCCCATTCCACAGAATGAGTAAATACAAACTGAAGGAAATGAATGACTTTGTCTAGGACCACACAGCCAATATGAGGCATAGCTGGGGTTTGAACCCAGAACCCAGAGGCTTCCTGTAGAAGTCACCCCTCAGTGAGCAGTACGGCCCAGGGCATGGCCTGCTAGGACCTTCCTGCAGTGTCTTGTAGGAGGAGGGAAGGGAGGGGAGGGGGAGGGGGAGAGAGGGCACTCACAGGGTCTGGATGGCCCGTAGGGAGGTGAAGGTGCCCTTGGCCAGACTCTGGATCTTGTTGTCATACAGAGAGAGCAGTGACAGGTTCTGCAGGTCCTGGAAGGCATCTGGCCGGATGCAGTTAATCTTGTTGGCGTTCAGGAGCCTGCGGGCCGAGGTGGGTCAGGTGGTGAGGGGAGAGGCACAGAAGCAGACTCATCGGAGTGTTCTGGGCATCTTCAGGGAGGAGCCTCTGGAGAGCAGACACAGGGCCTCACCCTCTGGGTGCCCCTCCTCACACAGAGGGCCGGGGTCCTGAGCACCTTCTCTGTGCTCAGTGACACAAGACCCTGCCCTCTTGGGGCTCCAGAGAGCACACTGGCTAAGGCATCCCCCAGAGGCAATTTCTGGGGCTCCTCTCAGTTTTCTGCAGGCAGCTGAGATGGAGCATTTGGGGCCAGTGCCTCCTGGGCTCTGGGAAACTCCATGCCTGGACGCTCATGGCTCTAGAAGGCCGAGCTGGGCCTGACGGTCTCCATGCGGGAGGAACCTGTTCTCAGCCACACCAAACTCTTCAGGAATACAGGACAACTCGGGTTCAGCAGCTGCCTTCCCGCCCCAGTGACTTTCCGTCCACTCTGATCCCACTCCTTGACGGGTGGCCTCTCAAACGCCACCACGTCTGCCCTTCTTCCAGGTTCCAGTCCCAACCAAGCTCCCATACTCCAAGGAGACTGCAGGGCCCACCTGAGAGCCTAAGGAACCCTGACGCACCTCCCCAGTCCCCGCACCGCCCCCTGCCCCGCCCCCGGTCCTTACAGAAGCTGTAGGGTGTAGAGGCCTCCAAACACGCCCCGTGGGAGGTCTGTGATCTTGTTCCCATAGAGGACCCTGGAGAGAAGGCAGCAGAAAGGGAAGATCGGAGGAGAGCCAGCAGTCCAGATTTCACACCGCACGATGGTGTGTCTTTGAGCTGCTCTGTACATGAAACAGACAGCAGGCATTTCCGAAGGGCCTTCCACAAGTTTGTGGGAAAATGACAATGGCAACATGCATACAAGTTTGCTTGCTATACTTGATGTATGGATTATTATAATATTTGTAAGCGCCCCCAATAAAATGATTTAAGAACAAAAATTTGTGGGGAGAAATTCCATTCTCTTTTTGACATTTTCCATGAACCTGTTGAAGTCTCCTGGTATCTGTACTGGAGGATTCCTGGTGACCTAGTGCTTATGTGTTGGGCTGCTAACCCAAAGGTCAGCAGTTTGAAACCCCAGCAGCTCCGCAGGAGAAAAATGAGGCTTTGTAGCCCCATAAAGTTATAATCCCAGAAACGCATAGAGGCAGTTTTGCCCTATCCTATAGGGTCACTGTGAGTCACCGTTGACTGGATGGCAATGAGGGTTTTTTGGTTTGGGGTGGTTTTTTTGGGGGGGGTATATTTTGGAGGAGGCATGGTGTCACAGTGGTTATGCGTTGGCTGCTAACTGCAAAAAGCAGGCATTTCAAAACCACCAGCTTCTCCAAGGGAGAAAGACGAGGCTTTCTACTCCTGTAAATGGTTATAGTTTCAGAAACCCACTGGGGCAGTTCTACCCTGTCCTATGGGGTCCCCATGAATCGGAGTTTTTTTGGTATATGTATTATATCAAGTCGTCAGCAGGTGGCAGTAAAAGGCTCAATGTTTTCATCTGCAGCTTAAGGTACGTTACAGGGGCAGGGACTCCCTTCAGGAGGACCTCATGGAAAACTGACCTGGCCCTGGATCCAAACGTAGACAGCTCAGAGAGCAGGAAGTCTCGCAGGCAGGATGGATTAAGATCCTTTCAAAGAACTGCAGCAAAAACTAGGATACCTGTCTGCACAGGTAGCGTGGACCCCGACATGTCAAGGGAGTCTCCTGGGCGGAGACAATGCCAGCTGGAAACAGCCCCAAACGCCAGGAGTGCTAAGACCCGGAGGTGGGATTGCAAGGGGTGTGTGGGTGGTACTCCGGTGTTTTCTGCATGGAGCCTGAACTGTATGCGTCATCAGAACCAAAAACGCAAAGGTTTGAGCAAGCCCCGCAGGCAGGCTTGGGTTTTCCACTGCACCTGGCGTGATTTCCTTTGCTGGAAGGACAGGGGCGCACCAAGGGGCTCTTGGAGGTCATAATCAGTCCCCACCGGCCACCCTGAAAGCATTCAGAGGAAAAGCAGCTCATGCTGTGTCTTCAAACACAGCTGAGGAGCCAAGGCCCCAGGCTGGGTGCAGGCCACCTATGTGAACTGTGCACCCAGTGTGGTTTGAACAGAAGCAGTGATAGCTTGCACCTAGCTCGGGTTTTCCCACCAGCAGCAGGAAGCCACTGAGACCCGATCAGACACAGAGCATCCTCTGGCTGCCGGTAGGGAGAATGGGCAGGGCAGGCACTGAGGCAGGGGGCGGGGTCAGGGCCCACCCTGGGTGGGTGCTGGCGATGGGATCTATTGCATGACCTTTGCAGGAAAGTGTCTAGAGGACAGTGGGCGATGGCCATGACCAGGTACCACAAGCACCAGAGGCCCTCTCAGAGGGGTCATGACTGCCTGTTCCCTTCTCACAGGAAGAACCCCACATGCTGGCAGGCTGCCCCCGGCATCTGGTCTTGGCCAGCGGAGTAGCCCCCACCAAGCTGTGCGGCACAGCTGTATAAAGTGGTGCTCCACACAACCGAAGGGTGCCACTCACACTGAATGAGTGCCTGGACAGTGCACAGAGTGGCCTCACCCACCACCTGGGGCTCTACTGGAGGCAGGCAGGTAGGCGGTCCATCCGTCTCATCTGCAGGGCTCTGGCTCTAGGCCTAGCCTGTACCCCGGCAAACAAGGGGCAGATGAAAATATGTGTTCCTAAGAGTGATAGCCCCCTGCCCTGGACAGCTCGCTTGGCCACAGGGGGTCACGAGTGTGCCCTCTGCACAAAGGACGCTGGGACCTCGGTGAGCACAGGGGCCCGGAGCATGGCCTCCAGGGAAAGCAGAAATGGGGGACAATCCCACGAGGGAGGGGTGCAGCTACGATGGCTCTGCTGAAAGGTAGGTACCCCGTGGCATCTCCGGGGAACGACACGGGTGAGGTGGAGGAAGATCTCCAACACCCAGCACATCCTGGTCCAGGCGCAGCTGCCATGGATCCTTGTTGGTGCTGCTGGTTAAGCACCCCATGGGTGGCCCCAGGGAAGGCTCCGGGTGCGGAACGCTGGGTGTCTGGGGAGGACGGATTGCTGAGAAGGGTGGATCTGGGCTGGAAGACTGCCACAAAGAACACTGGGAAGACCCCATGAGAGGCAAGTCTTGGAGTTGCCTGGGGCAACGGCTCCCCCTAGCTTCTCAATGTGCATGCGCGGCCTGGCCTGGGTGGGTCAGCCATGGAAGGGTGAGAGCAGGTACAGCGAGAGGCAGCCTATGGAGGCCAGGGCAGGACTGAGGCAATTGCAGGGACCTGCTCCAGGCAGAGTGGGGTCCGGCTGCCCGGCATCCTTGGGGACCCCCTTGGATTGCCCAAGATCCCAGGGCCCCTACTCACAGCGAGTTCAGGGAGCGGAGGCCCTGGAAAGCGTCTGGCGCAATCTGGGCGATCTGGTTGTTGCTCAGGTCTCTGCAAATACAGTGGGGTGGCTGAGCCCCCCGACCACCACCCGGCCCTGCCCGGGCAGCTCTGCTTCCCCTACCCTCAAAAAGCCCATCTGCCATGTCCTGGGGCCCCGTTGGTTGGTCAGGGGCTCTAGTGGTCAGCTCTGCTCACAGGTGGGGGGTGGGGTGGGCTATGCACTTCATTCAGGTCTCACGCTGGGGCCACCACACTGCCCCTCCTTTACAGAGCCCTTCTAGTGTCAGAGGCAGAGTGGGCTAACACTTTGGGTCCAGTGCGGGGCGGGGTGAGGGTGGGAGTGGGGGTGGTCTGCTAGGTGGGGGCAGGGGTGTGTCTGCTGGGTGGGCGTGGCGAGGGGTGGTACACTCACATCCTCCGCAGCCTTCGATAGGGGGAAAAGGCTCCCGGGGGGATGGACTTGATCCCGTTGAGCTCCAGGCGGCTGCGAGGCAGAACACAGAGAGGCAAGAGGCTCAGGTCCCTCCAGCCCTGCTATCCCTGCTGCCCCAGCTGGGTCACCACCCTCTGCCACTCCTGTCCAGCTCCCAGCTCCCTCGGGGCCCAAGACCAGAGCAGGTGGGGTGGCTGGAGGCAGAGGAGAGAAGCATCTTGGATTGAGCACAGGACCCTGGGCCTCCAGGGCTGAGGGGGCGGGGAGACGCAGATGCAGCTGAGACTCGGGACGGATGCTGGCAGGCCCACTTGGGACCCAGCAGGGCTGGACTGAGGGACTGCAGAGGGACACCACCTCCCCCATCCTCTGGAGGGTCCCAACCCTGGGAAAATTGTGTCCCCAGCTGTCATGGAGAGGTTGGGGGTGGGAGGGGGGGTGCTCTGAGTAGTGCCTGCTTCAGCTGGACACTGGACCCACGTGCCAGGGCTCAGCCAGGCCAAAGGGGGCCCTGCCCCTGCTCTCACATCTCCGTCATGGTCTCCGGCAGGTTGGCAGGGATGGCCGTGAGGCCTTTGCCACGACAGTCCACGATGCCGTTGCTGCAGGCGCACATGGCGGGGCAGGAACCGGAGGAGAGGGTGCAGGAGGGCACCCGGCCTGCTTCCCCCTGGCCTGCGGAAACAGTGGGCTGTGATTCCGGCGGTCCCATGTCAGCACCCCCAGCCCCAGATACAGACTGGCCGCGGGGAAGAGGAAGTGAACCAGGGAGATCACTTAAAAAGCAAAACAAAACAAAATCCAACCCACAACTCACCGCCACCAGGGCGATTCTGACTCATAGTGACCCTCTAGGACAGAGAAGACCTGCCCCTATCTAGTCTCCAAATTATAACTCTTGGCAAGAGTAGAAAGTTCAGCTTTCTCCCACGGAGCAGCTGCTGGTTTCATAGGACTAATTTTGTGGTTAGCAGCCCACACTCCCACCCCCACCCCCAACAAATCAGAGATTCCAGACATGGCCCACCCAAACCCAAATTCACAGTCATCCAGTCAAATCTGACTCAGACCGACCGAAGGAAGCCAATGCATTTTCATTTGACCCTCAGGACCCTGTCACGAATTCTGGTTTTTTTTTTGGATGAGGAGACTGAGGCCTTGAGCTTAAAAGTCACTTCCCAGGTCGCGTATGCTGGGGAGGCATGGAGAACGGAAGCACCCTGCTCCACACACCACGACAGCACACTGGAGCCCTGCAGCCTGCCCAGGGCAGCGAGGGTCAGCCAGGAAGGTGGGGGCTGCAGGGCCCCTCTCTGGCTGTACCCAGAGTCACTCTGCTTGCCTGCTTGCCATTCCATGGTGGCTCGGGAGGGAAAGCAGGAGTTTCCTCACCAGGAAGAGCTCCCCAGGGATGGTGGCGGGGGGGTGGGGGGCCGGGTTGAAGGCCACAGGGTCTTCTGTGCCTGCCTGGGTCCCCTGAAGATATTTCACAAGCTCACTAGCTCTCAAGCCTGTCTCCTGACCCGGCACCTCATTGACTTTGGGGTCCTGCAGCCTGGGTACCCAGAGTCGGGTACTGTGAGGCCCATGGAGGAGGCAGCAGTGACACCTCATGTTGTGGGAAGGAGACCAAGCTTAAGAGCCAGCAGGCTCAGAGCCCATTGGTTTGAAAGCAGTGACCAGCCCCTTAGCAGCCCCAGCTGGGCACTGGGTTGATAACCACAAGGTCGTGGTTCAAGTCCACCAGCCACTCCCCAGGAGAAATAAGAGGCTGTCTGCTCTGTAAAGATTGACTCTCTCAGAAACCCGGTGTACGGTCACTATGAGTTGGAATAGACTGGATGACCTTAGGTTTGGTTTGGTAGCCTTCTTGGCCTTGCAGGTTATGGACTGGGCTGCTAATAACCAGTTCATCCGTTCAAACCCACCAGCTGTTTGGAGGGAGACGGCAGAGGCTTCCTCCACGTCTAAAGATTTACATCTGGGAAGCCCGAGGGAGCAGCTCTACCCTGTCCTGTCATCAGAACTGACTCAAAGACAGTTGGATGATGATGGTGGAGGAAGCACACAAGGCGAATCTGAGAACTTTTCAATCATTTCTTCCACAAACATTTCTTGAACACCCACGCTGTGCTGAGCACGTGCAGAGAGTGGGCAGAGAACGCAGCCAGACAAGGCAACACCATGCCCACGTCCTCCCGGAGCTCAGGCTGCGGCAGAAGGGTGCTCACGGGAGCCCTCTACAGGTGCCCGGCCCTTCCTGGCCACTGGGCCACGTGTCCCCAGGAGAGAAGGCCAGAGTTTGAAGGCTGGGACCAGGGCTGCCCTATCGGTGCTTCTCCTGAGCGTCCTGAGGGGCTGGTGCTGGTAGTGAGGGGGCACCCTGAGGAACAGAGGTGCAGGCCTCCTGGGGGGTGGGGGGCAACATGTAAGCTGGGGTCTGCATGCTGAGGCAGCGTAGCAACCAGGTACATGAGGGGCTCAGGTGAGGCTCCTGCTTCAGGGAAGGGTCGAGGGGAGGCTGGGAGGCAGTGAGTGGGAGGCAGGGCTGGACCATGGGAGCCTCATGGAACACTGGGGCATGAGTGTGAGGCGGCAGGGATTGGGTTCCTCTGATCTCGCCACGGGCGGCGTGGAGATTGGAGGGACCAGATAGAGGCAGGTGATGGCTCAGGAGCGCCTGCAAGACCCCCGTGGGAGACGGAGGGGGCACGGTAGTGGGAGTCCACCTCTGCTCCAGCGGAGGGAAGAAGGTCCTACTCAGTGTCTCTCCTGGGACCGGCTGAGCTGACAGGAGGAGGCGCAGGGTGGAACCAAGAGGAGGTAAGGAGAAGGGGAGCAGGCGGAGGGAATGGGGGAGCACTGAGCAGAGCAGGAAGAGTAAAGAGATGGGGTGAAGAGGATGCTGGATGAAGGAGACAGTGTGTCTGGGGGTGGAGTGGCAGGGAGGGACAGGCAGAGAAAAGGGAGGGGAGTGAGTTATGAGATTTATGTGGAGACAAGAGGTGGGGGTAGGAGATGATGGTGGGATAAGGGTGGTGGTGGGATAGGAGGCGATGGTGGGATAGGGGGTGATGATGGAGTTGGAGGTGACGGTGGGGATAGCAGGTAATGGGTAGGGATAGGAGGTGATGGTGGGGACAGGAGGTGATGGGTAGGGATAGGAGGTGATGGTGGGGATAACAGGTGATGGTGGAGTAGGAGGCAATGGGACAGGTGACGGTGGGGATAGCAGGTAATGGGTAGGGATAGGAGGTGATGGTGGGAGTAGGAGGTGATGGGTAGGGATAGGAGGTAATGGGTGAGATAGGAGGTGATGGTGGGGACAGGAGGTGACAGTGGTGGTGATGCGTGGGCCGGCAGTGATGGCCACAGGAGGAGCCCACACCCACCTGAACAGCTGAACTCACTCTTCTGGACCTCGGCCACATTGAGGCCCCGCAGGCCAGCGGGACCCGAGCACTGGCTGAAGAGTCCGATGGTGGGCCGCTGCCTCAGCCATTGGGAGAGCCAGGCCAGGTGGCAGTCACAGAACAGGTGGTTGGAGTGCAGGCGGCTGTAGGAGGACAGGGTGTGCCACAGCCCACTTGAGCCCTGAATCAAACAGTAGCAACCCCTTGGCCTCCGCAGGGGGCTGAGACCCCAGGTGCTCCATCTGCACACAGATAACCCCTGCTCTGTCAGCTGCCCCACTTTCCTGGGCTCACGGGGGTCCACCGCCCCAATCACACAACTCATCTCCAAATGCAAGCCTGATGTCAGGGATAGTTCAATGCCCTATCATTTCAGATCATCTCCCCCAGCCCAGGGGAGTGACCCAGAAGTTCCCCACCTGGGCAGCACACAAGGGGGTACAGAGGGCAGTGAGGTCCAGCCCATCCCTGGGAGCTGGCACCGCCTCGTCCCACCCCTGAGCACTGGCCCCCCACTGCTTGGCTCCCAGCAGCCTCTGGACTTGACTCACAAGGTCCGGAGCTTGGGCATGTGGTTGAAGCTGGACACAGGGATAGTGGTGATGTTGTTGTTGTTCAGGGTCCTAGAGGGGAGAAACCAGAGTCATTTTGTGGCTGCCGAGCTGGAAGGGATCCGGGAGGCCAGTGTGCCTGCTCAGAGATGGCAAGACCCTCCTGCCACAGTCCAATGACGCTCTCAATGTTTATCTTTACCAGGCCCAGAAGTGGGCGGTGCCCTGGAGTGAGAGTCACAGCCACCCCTCCTCCATGGGACATGTCCAGAGCTGGACAGGGACCACAGGCCAACTGCACTAGGACTCCCTCTCTGATGGGATCGGGGAGAAGGAGAAA
Organism: Tenrec ecaudatus; assembly: GCF_050624435.1. Classification (NCBI taxonomy): domain Eukaryota; kingdom Metazoa; phylum Chordata; class Mammalia; order Afrosoricida; family Tenrecidae; genus Tenrec; species Tenrec ecaudatus. The sequence continues at coordinate 81,625,054 of NC_134545.1, forward strand.
TGAGTCAGAGGACGTGTCCCAGGCTCAGCTTAGTTTTGAACAAATGGGGCTTATGCTGGGGAGCAAGGGGAGGTGACGGCATTCGGGTCTCATGTGTCAGAGGGCCCTGGAAGATAGCCTCTTGCCTGGGGCTTCATGTAAAGCCGGATATTGTGGGGCAAACATGACGCCATGAGCACGGCCCTCTAACCGTGGCAGAGATGCCAGGCGAGTGGAGAACACCTCTCTCGCAGCACCAGAGCTGGGACACCCCCCCCCCACCTCTCTCCCAGTACCAGAGCTGAGACCCCCCTCCCCCGCCCCTTCCACATCTCCTGTCTTCTGTGCTGCATCAGCCCCTGATTCCAGCAGCCAGGTGCGCCCTCCCCCCTGACCCTAAGCTTCACCCTCCTTCCTGCATGCTTTACTTACAGCACCTCCAGCCCCCGCAGAGCCCGGAAAGCCCCCTCCTCAATGCAGTTGATCTGGTTCTTGTCCAGCTGTCTGTGAAGCAGAAAAAAGGCTAGAGAGAGGGGTGCACACTGCCCAGAACAGGGATCTTCCCACGTTTGGATCAAGTATTCCATGAGGAAAACAATAAAGGCAGGCATGCCCCAGTCATTTGCAATGATATATGTCAATCCAAATAGTAATAAAGGCTTAGATTATTTCCTATGCCCAGTAACGACACAGACACACACACACACACATACACACAGTTGGAGGCCATCCAGAGGATGCTGGCCGTCAGACAAACAGACGGCAGTTGGATGTCACACTGACTGACAGTGGCTGCCTACAGCACTGCTCTTAGAATAAGTCAGAAGCTGTGATATGGGCTCTGTGAGAAAGAATGCTGTGATCGATTACCAATGTCTGCCACAGGTATGGGAAAGGAGGAAAATGACAAGCATGTCAAGCACCTGCCATCCCTGCTGCTGTCAGATCTTAGGCAGATTAATGAGATCTGTGGGAATGGTGAACCTGGCCCAGAGCAGATTTAAATAATCAGAATAAACCAGTATGATGAAAACAGCCCTTTACAAACTGTACTTCTTTCTATCTGTTAGCATACTTAAAGTAAGATAACATTGTCTCCAATGCCCTGAGGTAGATGTTATTAGCCCCACTTTAGAGGACAATGTATCAAGGCTCCAGGAAGTTGACTGGCTCGCAGCACATTAAACACCAGGATTGAGAGCCAGCTCTCCTATAAGGGCAAGGGCAAGGGCATGAAGACTGCGCCCTTAAATGGGCTGAGAGCAGCCCCCCATGGCCCACAGTTCACGACACTCCCTTCAGTCTGGTTTTCACACGGAAGCATGCCAGAGGGAGAGGCTTCAGATTGTTCCGGAAGATCCAGTTGATGCCAGCGTCTCCTGAGCTGCGCAGACGAAAGGCTGGGGCAGACACACAGAGGCGTTTGCAGCCTGCCCCTCGCTCCCCGGCTGGGACTCACAGGTTTTTGAGGTCCGTGGCTCCTCGGAAGGCTTTTCTGGGGATGGCCTGGATGGTGTTCTCACTCAGGTCCCTGTGGGGATAAAGGCAGAGGGAGAACCAACGGTCAGAAGAGAGATGCCCCCAGACAACGTGTAAGGCAGGCAGGCCAGCACGCAGGCTGGTCAACGCTATGTTCCAGCACCGGCAGAGCGGCCACTCGACAAGCTTTGGCGAATGCGGGATGGAAGTAACAACCCCAAGCCTGAACCAGGGTGCTGCAGACCCAGGTGGTCTCTACACCCATGGAGCCGGAGGGTTCTGACAGCCCCTGCCCCTCTCCCACCCCATGGTGTGCTCTCCCCAGAGCCATGGGGGCCCCCTCCCTGCCTAGAGATCCCCATTGAGACACCAGGACAAGGACAAGAGTCACAGCTAGCACCCTGGGGCCCTGAGGTCAAACCCCAAGACCAAACTCACAGCCATCAAGTCCATGCTGACTCCCAGTGACCCTGTAGGACGGGGTGGAACTGCCCTGCGGGTCTCGGAGACTGTCACTCTTTGCGGAAGTAGAAAGCCCCATCTCTCTCCCTTGGAGTGGCTGGCGGTTTCAAACTGCTGACCTTGCAGTTAGCAGCCCGGCTCACAAACACTCCGCCACCAGGTCAGAAAGGCTGGGTTCAAATGCCAGCCCCCTCACCTCCGGGCTGTGTGCTGTGCCCCCCCACCTCAGCCTCTTCACTTATAAATGAGAAAAGCAAGACCCTGGCGTGGGAACCCCAACCCTGAGGGGGGCCAACCTATGTGAGGCCCTCTCCCCCAGCCCAGCCCCCACCCCCTCCAGCCTTCAGAAACCCAGCCCACAGGACCTTTCAGCCGGGCGAGCCCTGGAAAGACGACAGTCTAGCCCGCCATGCAGACACTTCTCACTTGCTCACCAGCGGCCTCCCTTCACTGTGGAGGGCCTGACTCTGTCCCCAGCACAGCACCAGCATCTCCCCTCCGCCTTCCGCAGGCAGGGAGCTCGGGCACTCCGCAGCCCCTCACCCCATCCCCTCTAGATGCTGCGCCCCATCTGCACACTGTGCTCTCCAGTCTGTCACTGGTCAATGTACCCAGCCTCTCAGTTCTTTCTTTTCAGTGGTTCCCACCAACCCCTTTTATCTTTTTTTTTGGGGGGGGGGTAGTTGGGGCATTGCTGCCTTGAATTGTCTGCCTGATCCCATGGTCCCCTCTTCCTCCCCGAGAAAGAGCTCGCCCCCTGAGTACTACCTCCTCTTCCCTATGTCTTCGCTCTAAACAGAGCACCAAAGTGGTGGATCCCCTCCAGGCACCGGTGGGCCTTTGTTTGTGGACCCCCTCCCTTTTTCTTGAGCAGGATGAGGGCACTGGGCAGGGCGGGATGGCGGGGTAAATGGCTGCCCTTAGAGTAAGGGTTGTGTAGACCATACAGGTCAATAAGAGGCCCCCACACTCAGGAGGCTCTGGGGCACACAAGCCCCTAGTAAGTGAGGAGCTGACCTGTTCACACCAGCACCACAGACACGGCTGGCTCCCAGTGGCACCTGCAGGGACAGTTGTACAGTTCTGGGGGAGCCCGGCTGGAGAGGGTGGCTCTGCCCAGCAGCCTTTACTGAGGGGAAGGGACTCTAGCCAGTGGGCTGCAGTGTGTCAGTGCAGTTGGTATGCCACTGCCCGGTCAGTTCCCTCAGCTGTCCTAAGCATGGTCTTTATCCAAGTGGGGACCCTGCAAATGGATTCGGGCCGGCTGCCACTGCCATCCATCGCCTCTGTGAACTGGGCGCTCGCAACGGAAGCTGGGATACCCTTCCCTTCTCCGCGTGTGGCGACATTGTAACTAGCATGCTCTCTGTCGCGATAGTGTGGGTGGGTAAGGACAGAGGCTCGGCAGAGGTCACCTCTTGGGTTATACTGTAGGTTTTTTAAAAGATCGTTTGGTTGGCATGCACTTCATAGATCATATCATTTAATCGTGCAAGCATGTTCAACCATCACCCCAATTCCAGAACATGCTCTTCTCATGACAACATTGTTAGCTCTCCATTCCCCCTACCCCGCACCCCTCCCCCCTATCGCCATAGATCTACCTCCCCTGGATTTCATATACAGAAAATCATACAAAACAAAACACGTCATACAAAGTCATAGGAAGCAAGCAAAACAACAAAAAACCCACAAACCCAACAATGACTAGACAAAACAGACACCTCGATCAAAGAGAAAGCAGAAAATACTAAAAACTGAAGCAACTTTATTTATTTTATTAATCATTTTATTGAGGGGCTCTTACAAGTCTTATGACAATCCAATATTCAATTGTACTAAGCACACTTGTACATATGTTGCCATGAACATTTCCAAAAAATTTCTATTTGAGCTCTTGGTATAGCTCCTCTTTTTTCCCTCCCTCTCTCATCCTCATGAATCCTTGTTATTTCATGTCATACACTGTCGGTTGTCTCCCTTCACACACATTTCTGTTATTCATCTCCCTGGGAGGTGGGCTATATATCTAACCTTGTGATGGGTTCCCCCTTCCTGCCCCCTCCCAATGCCCACCATCTCCCTACATTCATGATATTGATACTCCCTCTACTGTTCCTAAGGGGTTTATCTGTCCTGAACTCCAGGTGTCAAGAGCGCTTATCTGTACCAATGTATAGATTGGTCTAGCTGGATTTGTAAGGTAGAACTGGGTCATGGAAGTGGGGGGAGGAAGCAATCAGGAACTGGAGGAATGATGTGTGAAAAACCGAAACAAGTTTAAATAGGTCCAAAGGGACATCAAATGACAGGGTGTTACATTGTAATCTAACTACGTCTTCCATAATCAGTTTTACATGCTCTCTGTGGTAGCCAGGACACTCACATCCCTGGACAACGTGGTCAGAGGGGCTTCACTGGGACAGTCCATGGAGCTGGAGCCTCCACTCTCCTCCACAGCCTTCTGCAGGCAGGTTGTTCACAATTTAAGCTCTGATAATGTTCCCTCTTTCTGATTTGGGTTTTATTATCGACAATCCTTGGATCACACAGGCTGGTGTACTTCCATGTGAACTTAGTTGACACCTTCCTTAGATGGCTGCTTGTTTTAGGACAAGCCTCTAAGGCCCCAGATGCTATTCTTTCTTGTAACTGGGCCTAGGTGGTTCCTTCACCACCCTTTGCACCGAGCAGGGCCCAGGGATGCCGGTGGTCAAGGACAGGCATTGTCAAGTCCATGCTGGCAGATGCAGTTCGTTTAAAATGTAACACCTTACCCTTTGATCTCCCTTTTGATCCATTTTAAAGTTGTTTCCGTTTTTAATATTTTCTGCTTTCTTTTTGATTGAGGTGTGTCTATGTTTTGTCTAGTCATTGGTGTTTGTGTGATTTCTCTTATATGATTTTCTGCACATTCAATCCAGGATACGTAGATCTGTAGAGACAGTAAGTGGATAGGGACAGGGGAGGATATGGGGCCTCTACTGGTGACCATCCTCCAACCAGAAGTCTGGGAACCAGAAGCTTGAGGAACCAGATCATTGGCAGGAACTCTGCACCGACAACTTGCCTCCATTGTTCCATTTAATCCTCACCACTACTCTTTAAGGACGGTGGCTTATTTTTATTGCTTCGTTTATTGATTTTTACCCAACCTTGTTCCAGACAGGCTTTAAGGTGGCTTACAGGAATTGATACACCAGCAAGAGAGCAGGGAGAATGAAAAGGGACAGGTCAGTGGGGACACAGAGATGCACCCATGATGGGGGACCCCCATCCTCACCACCTCCAGGTTGCATGGAGGGCGGCCAGCTCTCAGAGAGCCCACGTGCACTAGGAACCAGGCCAGCTAACAGAGGGCCCCAATGTATGGGGACATTTGAAAGGCCCTCTTCCTCAGGAGTGCAGCTATGAGGGGCACTGAACTGAGACAAGAATCTTCCCAGGGGTCTCTATGAAAATGACGGTGCCACCCAGTCAAGGACCCCACAGCCTTGACGGGTTGCAGGCGTCTGCTTCTAGGCACGAGCCAGGCAAAGCAATTCTAGAAGAGGTCACACCAGGGACTAGGGAGGCAAAGAGGGCCAGTCTGGGCAGGACATGAGAGACCTGTACAGGACAGGGCTGATGGCAAAAAGTTGGGTGTGCTGGGAGCCAAAGGCTTCAGGAAAGAGGTCACCGCTGGCGGCCTGGGGTCAGGGGAGTGGATGGGATATCACACAGAGGCATCTTGCCGAGGAAAGGTATTCCTGGGTGGTGACCAAAGGGTTGGCGGCCATCTAGAGGTGCTTTGAGAGAAAGAGCTGGCAATTTGCTGAGAAACCAGCCCATGAGAACCCTGTGTGTGCTCTGACCCTCACGACACAGGACATCATGGGTCAGAGCTGGCTCAACAGCTGCTGGTACCCGGTATGGAGAAGGACAATGCCTGAGGCCGGCAGACAAGAGATGCTTGGTACCAAGAGCCCAGAGGCCAGGGCTCGGGCAGAGCTGACTTGGCCAGGATCACAGAACTGGACTGACCGGGGAACCTCAGCCAGCCCACAGCAGTGAACAGTAAGCGCTGCTTCAGTGAAGAAAGCAAAGGGATAGAATCTGAGACCCAGGAGAGGCCAGCTTGCCAGCCAATAGAAAACACTAAGTCCTGGAAGTCTGAGGAAAATGCAGCATGCTGGCGCCCAAGGCGATGCTGGAAAGAGCCCACACTTGGCAATGAAAAGGGTCTGGGTTCGATTCCTGCTGCTATCGCAAACCACCCATGGGGGCTGGTGGGGTGCTGAGACCTTCAGTCAAATGGGAATGAAAGTTCCTGCCTCGCAGGGGCAGCTGCTTCTGCTGTGGTAAATCCACTTAGCAAGAATCAAGAGACACTGGCTTTTGTCCACCCCTCAACACAGCAGAGGAGCCTGGTGGGACAGGGGCCAAGCACTCAGCCAATGGAGAGGTTGGGGGTTCAAACTTGCTACTCGCTCAGTGGGAAAGAAAGTAGCAATCTGCTCCCATAAAGGCTCCAGCCGAGGAACGCCCTTGGGACAGTTCTCTCTGCCCTTGGCATTGACTCGATGGCAGTGGGTTTACACACAGCCAGCAGCTGTCTGCTCCTGTAAAGATTTACAGTCCCAGAAACCACTGACAGGGTCACTTAGTGGTGCTACTGGGTAAGCATTGGTAGCTAACCAGGCTTAAGGAGCCCTGGTGGCGTAGTGGTTACACATTCAGCTGAAATCTGTGGGGTCAGTAGTTTGAAACCACCAGCCACTCTGTAGGAGAAAGACAGGACTTTCTAATCCCATTGAGAGTCACAGTCTCAGAAACTCACAGGGGCAGTTATACTCTACCCAATGAGTTTATTTTTGTTTTGAGCTAGGTATAAGGTCAACAGTTCAAAACCACCAGTGGTCCTATAGGAGAAAGATGAGACGATCTTTTCCCATCAAGATGTACACGCTATGGGGGGAAAATAAGATTTACACCCTAGGAAACCCTTTGCAGGGTCACGATGAATCAGAACCAACCCCAAGGCAGTGGGTAGCATTAGTAGATCTCTTTCCCAGCGGTTCTGATTGATTCCTGGTGGCCTAATGGGCTACACGGTCAACTCCACCAGCTCTTCCGCAAGGGAAAGATGAGACTTTCTGCTCCCATAAAGACTTACAGCCTTGGAAACCCACTAAAAACCAAAATGAAACCTCCCCAAATCCTGTCATCAAGTTGATTCCAATTCACAGGGTAGAACTGCCCCTGTGGGTTTCTGAGACTGTCACTCGGTGGGAGTAGAAAGCCTCATCTTGCTCCCAAGGAGCAGCTGGTGATTTCAAACTGCTGACCTTGTAGTTGGCAGTCCAATGCACACCCACTCTACCACCAGGGCTCACGGGGGCAGTTAGGGTGTTGCTTAAGATTCTGATAGCTCTTTTCAGGTTTCCCACTAGGTGGTGCTAGAAGCTGTCCTTGAACTTGGATGCCTTCCCTGTCACATCCAAACAGAAACAAAGGTATCCATCCGTTTTTATCTATCTTTGTTCCAACTTGGCATCCTACCTGATCCACAGTTGTCTTTCCCAGCCCCCTATGAGATAAAGTTTCTCCCAAAGCGCAGCGAAACCGACCGGGCCACGTGCGCTCCCCCCACGGTGTCTCCCAGGATCCCAAGCCTTGGCTTTGCCTGCTGCTGGGTCATCTGTGCATGTTCTCCCAGGCTGGCTTCAGGGAGGCACATGGCTGGGTGCACCAGGCAAAGTGAGACATCTTGAGAGAGGCCCACAGGAAGGGCCAGCTCAAGCCGGGGAGAGCTTTGACCCTGAGGGCAGGGGGGCAACCAGAGCTATAGGGGGGGGGGTCAAGGGAGACAAAGTCCTGACTCATGTGGCCTCTCTGCCACAGTGCCTTTGCACCTGCCCCCTCATCAACCTGCCCATCTCCACCTATGGACACCTCACCTCCACCTGTGACCAGGCCACTGTCACCCGTCCCGGGAAAAAATGGTTTGTAATGAAATTCTGCTGTGCGTACTGGCTGAGGTCCATCCCCCTTCTAGACCACAATCGCCCCGGGGGCAGATGCCGTCCCTTTAGCTCCCCATCGAACCACTAGAGCCGGGTGCACTCAGGGGCTTGGGAACTGTGAGTTGAGTGAAAATAACTGAAGGAAAACCTGGACCTGCCCTGGTTCCTCTGTCCTGATCCCGCTGCACCTTTCCGACCTCAGCAAGGAGTTTGGCAGCAAGAGGAAAGCCAGGCTTGGAGCCGCCAAGGCGTCTGTGTGTCAGAGAGCCCTCGGCCTCCTGCCTATGCACGAGGACACTGAGGCCTGCTCTGCCCGGCATAGCCGGACCCCCATGAGAGGAGGGCTCTGAAGGGGGCAGGAGCCGAACAAGCACTTGCTAGAGATCTGCTTGTGCTGATGCTGTTAGGGTGGGCCTCCTCTTCCCTCGCACGCACTCATGGAAACAAGAATCCTCAGACACTCTCAGGGGACTGTGTGGGCACCCAGGGCATCAGCAAGGGGCTCTGGGCAGCCACAGAGGAAGGCGAGTGACTGTCCTGGGACCCGGCACAGAAGGTAAGAGTCCTGCAGACACAGGCCCGGCCACCACCCCCCCACTCCACCCCCACCAAGCCAGCATGAATGCATGCATCACCCTGGGTCCCAGCTTCCTGGTGTCCCTGCTGGCCCCTGCCCCTAAGTAGGGACACCCCCTGATTTGAGCACTACCCCCAAGTGACCCCACCCTGCTGTCCCTTCTCCATGCACTCTGCCAAACCCCCCAGCTTCTGCTCAGGCATCAGGGCACTGGCTGGAGAAGCCGAGGTCAGGACCCCATGTTCTCGCTGCTAATCTCCCTTCACGCTCTAACCAGATTGTGCTCTGCTGCCAGACCAACCTCCAAGGTGATCACCGGGGCCCAGCAGGGCCCTGGGGACTGGCATTCAGCCAAGGTCAGCTGGTTCTCAGGCCTGCTGCCCGCAGAGCCCAGGTCCTCTTCTGCCTGCTTCAAGCTCTGGGCAGTCTGGCTGAGGCCATCCAACCTGGGCGCAGCCAGGAACCAGCCTGGCTGCTCCAGGACACCTCAGCGGGGGCTTCCTGGCCAAGAAATGACTAGGATAAGGGCTTCGGGCTCTCAGACAGACTGAGACCCAAGTTTTCTTTTTTAAAATAATTTTATTGGGGGCCCATATACCTTTTATCACAATCCATCCATCCATCCATTGTGTCAAGCACATTTGTAAATTTGTTGCCATCATCATTCTCAAAACATTTGCTTTCTGCTTGAGCCCTTGGTATCAACTCCTCATTTTTCCCTTCTCTCCCCACTCCCCACTCCCTCATGAACCCTTGATAATTTATAAATTATTATTATTTTGTCGTGTCTTACACTGTCTGATGTCTCCCTTCACCTACTTTTCTGTTGTCCGTCCCCCAGGGAGTAGGTTATATGTAGATCCTTGTAATCGGTTCCCCCTGTCTATCCCACCTTCCCTCCACCCTCCTGTTATCATCACTCTCACCACTAGTTCTGAAGGGATCATCTGACCTGGATTCCCTGTGTTTCTGGGTCCTATCAGTACCAGTGCACATCCTCTGGTCTAGCCAGATTTGTAAGGTAGAATTGGGATCATGATAGTGGGGGAGGAAACATTAAAGAACTAGAGGAAAGCAGACCGAGTTCTCTAACTGCTCTGTAAAGTGTAGCTAATCATACAGTCGCAGGGGCCCCGCTGGACAGGGCCACCATGAATACCTTCAGAATGGTCTTTACCAGGCTCTGTCGATGGGGCATGGAGGCGGCCCAGGCTGAAAATGCTGGGTGGGAGTCAGCAGGCTGAGTTGAGGCGGGGTCTGCACCAACTCTAGACAGCACTGGCCCCTGGTGGCTGAGAGGGTCCAAGGGCACTGTGCTGCCCACATGGAGCCGGGGCACGTGGCTGGCACTGAGCATGGTGTGGCCAGGCGCCCTTGAGGAAGAGAACCCACACTGTAGTCGTCCAGCACTGAGACGAGCAGCTCCAGCATCACCAGAGACTTGGTTAGAAAAAGAAATAGACACTTTCCAGGCCTGACCCATTGAATCAGGAGGCCCAGGTGGACTGCTTGTCAAAAGACTGATGATTTGAGACCACGCAGAGGTCCCTGATCCAAGCTATGGTATTGTTAATGACCTTATATGCATGTGAAAGTTGGGTATTGAGCCTTCCTCTCCACTCGGGGTTCTGAGGTGCTGGGTTGTGGAGTCTTAGCATGGAGTCTCAAGCAGTTTCTCTGTGTCCTCCTCAGAGCAAGGACTGTATTGGCGGCACTGCGAGGCTAGAGGACGTCATTTTCAAAATGCAGAATGGTGCCTCAGCCTTATAAAGTCTCTAGGAAGACTGCCACCCCTAGGCTAACGTTTACCAGTCACCACTACTATTCCTGCGAAAGTCCCGTGGCATTGAGCACATGTGTAAAGTGCGAGCCATGGAGAGGTATGTTCAACGACACAAGATCAGAGAAGGTTCCTTCGGAAAAGCCATTCCTGTTCAATAAAGAAGATGGAAGATAGTGTGTTATCAAGAATGCCCAGTCAAGAAAAGGAAGCATCGAGGAGAGAAGTTTCAGTCTTGGCAAACGTGAAGCATCCAATAGTGTCCAGCACGGAGAAGCATCTGAAGCAAACAGCCCGCCCTACCAGTAATGGGTGACTGGGAACGAGAGCGGTTTAAGCGAATCAATGCTCAGAAAGGCATTTGTTTCAAGAGGAGCAGATTTCGGACTGGTTTGCACAGGCGTGTTTGGCCGTGAATGTTGGATATTGACGCGGAAGCCTGCGAAGCGATGCGTCTGAACGGTGGTGCTGGAGACAAACATGGCCAGTCCCATGGACTGCTCAGAGGACAAACCGATCCGTCCCGGGAGCAGGGCAGCCAGTGCTCCTGAGAGGCACAGATGGGAAGGCTTTGTCTCACGCACTTTGGACACGTTGTCAGGAGAGACCAGTCCGCGGAGGACAGCATGGTAAAGTAGAGGGGCAGCGACAAAGAGGAGGAGCCTTGATGAGATGGATTGACAGTGGCTACCACCATGGGAACAATTGCGAGGATGGGGCAGGACGGGTGTTGTTCCGTTCTGCTGTGCCAGGATCCCTGTGGGTCAAAGCCGACTGGATGACCCCAACCAACAAGAATCAGGCAGACTCGAGCAGAGCCAGCAGTGGGTACATCCTTTGGACTCAGGGAACCTCCTCACTCCAGTGGGCAGAGCTGCAGTACCCGAAGCAGAGGGAGACGTTGGAAAGCAGTGGGCAGAACCAGGAGACCCAGTAGACCGGCCTGAGTGAGGATCTTCCTGGCCCGTGAGTGAGAAGGCTGTGTTTGCTGGCAGAGTGGTGCCTTTGCCAACCCAGGAAGCTAGAGCTGAGGGCCTTTGGTGCCAAGGCTTCCTGGCAGAGTAGGGTGCCACTGAGCACTTCCTGGTAGAGCTAATGGGGGTGTTGTCATGCTTTCCCACACTGGGCAGGGACTAGGAAGCTGAGGGCCAGAGAGAGGCCTGCCTGTGGGCGTGACTGAGAAGAGGTTATCCTGATTGAGGAACTACTTCCGGAGTATTCCTGAACCTGAATGCTGCTCATTTCTCTAAGAAAGGGGTATTGGTGGTGTAACAGGTTATGTCCTGGTAACCAGAAGAGAGGCAGTTCAAACCCCCCAGCCTCTCCGCAGACTAAAGAGGAGGCTTTCTGCTCCTGTAAAGATGTATACCTCCGAAATCCAGAGGAACAGTTCCACTCTGTCTTTTAGGGTTGCCATGAGTCAGAATCAACTCGATAGCACAGGGTGTGATTTCCCTAAAAATAACCCCAAATCCCATCAGCGGAAGAGACCAAAGTCCCCCTCTCGCTGGTTCCTGGAGCCGCTGGTTGTCGATGCAGGCTGCTTAGTTCAGCCGTACGTAAATCAAGACGGCCACTGGCCTTGGTCTCTGCCTGCAGCAGCAGTCTGTTCTTCAGCAGGACAACGATGACTTTGACCTCAGACCCCAGGCTCAGGCTCATGTAGACACAGAACGCATTTAAAGATGGGAGGAAAGGAAGGAGCAAGGCCTGGAGAGCCGTGTCGTCGGATCAGACACCAACAACCCTATGGCGCCCAGCGCTCCTGGGGCACTCATGGAATCGCTGGGAGCCAGAGTCGGCTTGATGGCAACTGGCTCTGGCTCTGGTCCCCGCTGAACTCACTGCCATCGAGTCGATGCCCACTCATAGCCACCCTACAGGACAGGGGAGAACTGTCCCTGTGAGTCTCTAAGGCTGTAACTCGACGGGAGTAGAAAGCTCATCTTGCTCCTTTAGAGCGGCTGATGGTTTCGAACCTCTGACTTTGCGGTTAGTGACCCAACCACACCCCCAGGGCTTCTCGCTTATGGAACAGAACTTGCCTTTTACCAAGCTCCCCAGGCAGTCGGCCTGTGTATCACAGCAGCGCAAGGCCTCTGCTTCGGGCAGAAGGTGCCCTTCACATGGTTTAATGACCCCGAGACTCGGCCGCATTTCAAAGCATGACTCTCACTCTCTGCAGCTCCTGACTCTGGAGGTGACCTGGACACAGGCACCTGTTCTGGCAGAGGGGAAGTGGACCACAGCCTACCACCTGTGAGATGCCACTGCCCACCTTCACCGGGCGACGGGAAGAGAGGCTTCCTGGAGGGGGAGTGGAGACCCACTGTCCATTTGCCCCGGGGGTCCTTCCTGCATTCCTATTGGGGCTGGAGTGGCTGGGAGGAGGAGCCGGCTGTCTTTGCCCCTTGCCAAGCGCAGCCAGAGGCCCCGCCATCTCCCTCCTCTTTTTTCAGCAGCAGCACCTCAGTCTCCATGTCAGAGACCAGAAGCAGGTAAGGGCAGAGCCCCAGGGGCTGCTTCTGTACCCCAGGCAAGTTCCTTGCTTTGGGTCCCTCTCCTCAGGGGAAGAGCTGGCAGCACCCCACACCCTCCCCCTTAGGAGACCCCGAGGTGGGGCTGGCCCTCTCTTCACTGTCTCCGATTTCAACTTTCACCTCAATCCCACCGCTGCACCCAGGAAGGAAGTTCATTCTTCCATGACTTGCCCTGCCCTAGCCCTGGGGACCATATGGAAGTGCCCCAAGTCAACATGGGCGGGCTGCATGTGCACACCTGTCCCCTGGCAGGGGCTGGGGCTAAGTCACCTGTGGGGTGGGTTCTAAACGGCTGTGCTGTCTCTGGTGAAGACCTCAAGGTACGGCCCATGCTCTGTCCTCCGGGCCGTCCCAGGGCCCCCTGTGAGGCGCTTTCCTGGTGGCCAAGAGGAGTGGCATGTGAGGGAGCATGCTTCTGGATTCAGGCTTGGGGGAGTGGGCAAGACAGAGGGTGCAGAATATGGAAGAGACCAGGGGGTCGTGCCAAAGGGATGGAAGCTAGTGGGGTGATAGGAGCTGGTCCCATGACCACAGCCTAAGGTCCTTTCCCCTTGGCCCTGGCTCCCCTGTCTGCTGTGGTCAGAACCTTGGTCACTTTCCCTCTGGGCCTGGCTGCTGCCCTGAGGTGGCCAATCTCCCTCTCCGACACTCTCCCACCCTGTCCCCTGCCCACCCTGAGCCAGGCCAGCTCGACTGAGTGATAGGGACAAGAGGAGAAGCTAGCCTACCAGCGGAGCCTCCGGGAGGGAGCCAGGAAGCCTGGTTTCAAAGCCAGACTCCACGTCTGCTGGCTGCCTCTCTGAGCCCCAGTTCCCTTGTTGGAGTATCAGCCTCTGGAAGGGTGATCCACGGCCAGGGAAGTGTGCGGAAGACCCAGAAGGTGACACTGGGCCAAGCCTTCAATTGGGGTTAGGGGTTCAAATGAGCACCCACCAATTACTGAGCAGCCCAGCTCTGCGCCCCAAGGAAAGAGCTGTCTTCACCTCTCTGAGAGTCACTGGGTTAAAGCACATGTGTGTCTGAGGTGGGCCATGTGGAAGAAATGTGGATCAGACAGTATTTTCCCCACCCCCACCCCCAGAATTCCTGATACCCCACTTCTGCAGGTTGTGGGGGTGGGGCGGCCAATGCCACGGATGGAGGGGCACACTTTCTCCGTACCCGGCACCTTGTGCCAGGCGCCATCAGCTGGCGAGGCGCCCTCCTTGCCCGCCCACAGCCACGAGTCCTCAGGAGCAGCTGCCTCCCTCCAGCCCCCCCCAGAGTTAATGTTGCAGAAACTTCATTAGGCAGAGAAATGAAGCAGCCTGGATGGCCGGCCCTAAAACGACCCTGGTGACACTGCTTTGCACGAAGCTGTTTGTGATTCTGCTTTGGGTGCAGCCAATTCCCACCTCAGAGACATCGGAGGAGAGGCAGACACACACCACCAGAAACACCGCTCCCCACACACCCATACCCCCAGCTCAGGAGCAGCTGCTGTCTGGAAGCGAAGGCTTGGCCCAGTCAAGGCTGAAGCCGCTCCAAGGCTGGAGTCCTGCTTGGGAATGGGTGGCTGGGGGACACGCAGGAATGGCAGGCGGCTCGATGGCGAGAACATGTGTGGGGGGGCGAAGCAGGCAGAGTACCCGCGTGTACTTTGGCATGTTGTCAGGAGAGACCCGTCGCTGGCAAAGGCCATCTTGGTCCAGTGGAGGGGCAGCCAAAGGGAGGGGCAGGATAGACACCAGGCTACAGCCGGAGCTCAGAAGTAAGAACGCTGTGAAGACGGCGCAGGACGCTGGTGTACACCGGATGACAGCACCCAATCATAACAGCAACCATGTGCTGATCCCCTATCCCCCACCCCCACCCCGCAAGACCCAGGAGTTCTGCCGAGCCCCAAGCAGGGGTGAAGTGGGGGAGACCAGATGCCTACTACTTGTGGGCAGGAGCAGTGACCTCCGAGGTGTGCAGAGGACAGCAAAGGAGAGGGGAGACTATAACTCTGAAGTGCGATGGCTTCATCCTTTACTACCTGGGCAAGTTACCTTTACTGAGTCGCTTGCTCACCTGTAAAGGAGGGTTACTCGACCCTTCAGGGAGTGGTGGTGAGGATTAAGCAACACAAACACCTCTGCCGAAGCACCCTAAGGGCAGGACCAATCTATGCTGTTAGATGGTGAGTGGAGGGGCTGGCAGGATGACCTGATTGTTACCAGGGCTCATTGTGAGAGCAAAAACTTGGCAATCTAACAAGGGGGGTGGTCGATTAGCACACTCTGCTGGGAATAAATAAGAGGAGCCATCTCAGAAGCAGAAAGGGGGTTCTCACTACCATCAAAAAAGAAGGGAACGTGTCCTCCAGGCCCCCAAATACAGAGACAAGAAGCTGCGGCACCCCAGGAGTGGCAGGAGACAGAGGTGGGCAGAGTTGAGCGCCTGTGAGCAGGAGGCTTGCCTGTAGAGCAGGGTGTCTCTAGGCACCATACTGGGGCACTAGGTTTGCTGACCCCCCGCCCCCCCGAGCTATTCCTCAGTGCCTCTGCGCTGAAGCTTTTGACAGAGGGGCCTATGCGATGGGCATTTTCAGCAGCTATACAAGAGCGTTGTCATGAGCAGGGCCAAGGCATGGAGAGCTGAGAGGCTGAGAACCAGAGAGAGCAGCCTGCCTGCAGGCATGACAGGGAAGATGCTGTCCTGACCAAAGAACTGTGTCCTAAGCCTTTCGAATCCTGAATTGTATGATCTGAGAGTCCCAGTGGCCACCACCATGAACCAAACCCAGCTGAGAAGTCGAGTGCTGTGGAAGAGAGGGGTGGGGTCAGAATTGATGGAGAAGGTGGGAGGGTGGATGTGGCATTGGATTCTCCTGCACTGTTGGCAGTCAGAGGAACTCAGGTGCTGTCTCCATGGAACTTGTTTATTTACTTGCACATCTGCTATAAGTGAGCGCTGAGATCTTCTCATACCCAAGGGGACCATGTGAACGGATCTATGACACAATTGACCCTATACACAGGTCAGAGCGAGCGTGGGGCCACAGGGCCCATCCTGGTTCTGCAGCCTAGAATGGAGGCCTCCCAAGAGCCCCTGTAAAGTCATCCCACAGCCAGTCCCCCTCCAGAACACAAGCCACAGATTGGTCAGTTCTCCAAAGATCGATTTGCTAAGCGCCTTCGTTTTCCTTCACAGCCGGTCTTAGTTGAGTGATTCCTGTCCCTCTCCTCACTGGCCTTTGGAGGTTGGCTGGCTTGTCCCTGCAGCCACAGGGAGAGGCTGGGGGCTGGCTCACCCACCATACCCCAAACACCAGGAGCTGCGGCAGAGACAAAAGGCACAGTGCTTTAAAACGCTATAATAGAGACAAAGTGCAAACCAGTCAACTCACACCAAATAGTTCAGAGAAGTGAGTCTATTTGACGAATCAGTCATTTGACAGATTGGCCATTCAGCGAATTGGCTTTTAGCAAAATGACATTTGGTAAATTGGTCTGCTTCTGATGCAGCTACGGGGCAATTACTTACACATCCCCAGCAAGGGCTCACAACGGCCTGGCCTCAGTGCTCGAAGTACTTGCACGGGCCAACCCCACCCACCTGGACCCTGCTCTTGGCTGGGCTGGCTGGAGGTGGTAGATTCTGGAATATTCTGAATCCCAACGAGGAGACAAACCGCACAGTATGACAGCCACCCCTTGTACACTTTGATCCTCTCAGCTGAGTTCCTCTAGCCTCCGAGAGCAGACTCTGTGGGGTTTCTCCCTCAGGTGAGGAGCAGCAGGGCTGGAGTAAATGCCCGGCTGGACCTGAGTGCGCGCGTGGGTGGGGGCGTGGGGGGGCGGTCTGTGGGGTAAGATGGCAGCTGAGCACAGCGAATGTGTGGCACCACCCTGCAACTCCCCACCACCTCCCAGGCAGGCACAAAGACCAAGCAAGACCCCACAACCTGGGAACCGATCACAACGATAAACCCCTACCCCCCAACCCCTCCAAGAGGGTGAAAAACAGAAACGTGGGTGAAGGGAGACAGCGGGCGGTATAAAATATGAACATCGTAATAATTTATAACTTACCAAGGGGTCATGAGGATGGGAGGGTGGGGGGAGGAGAGGGAAAAGAGGAGCTGATACCAGGGGCTCAAGTAGAAAGAAAATGGTTTGAAAATGATGATGGCAACATATGTACAGATGTGCTTGATACAATTAACGTATGGATTATTATAAGAGTTGTAAGAACCCCCAATAAAATGACTTATAAGGGAAAACAAGCGCCCCACAACCTCTGAGCTGATTCAGACTCATAGTGGGTGGAGAGACAGTGCCCAAGACTGTAGATCATGACAGAGGCCAGCGTGGGCCACCTCTTTCTCCCATAGAGTGGCTGGCGGGCTCAAAACGCTGACCTTTGGGTTTACTAGTGCTTTAACTACTGAGCCACCAGGGACCCTAGGAAAAAGGCCAAGCCCTGCGCCCTAAAAGGGCAAAGGAGGCTTCCAGGTGGCGGAGAGTGACCAAGCAGCCACAGCAAAGCAGCTGTCCGTGGAGCTGTCCACGGTGCTGAACCTGCTCGGCCAGTTCTAAGTCAACATCAAAAAACCAAACTCACAGCTATCCAGTTAATGCTGACTCATAGTCCCCCACCCCCGTGAGTTTCCAAGACTGTAACTGTTTACAGGAGTAGAAAGCCCGTGGGGGTTTCGAACTGTCCACCGTAGTCCAGCTTGCAGCCACTACACTATCAGGGCTCTGACTCTGGTCTGCTACATGAACAGTGTCCCAGCCATGTCAGTCTTGCTCCTCCAACTCACACATCAGATCCATCTACTCAGCCCATTGTCCACCCTCACGAGGGTGTCTGCTCAATAACAGCCACACAGAGGGCCGAGAGAGCACCGCGGTGAGCCTACAAGGACACACTCTTAGACTCCAGTCCACATCACTAACAATTCAACAGAAGGCAAAACCTGGCCCTACCCCACGTCTTCAGATAGCAAGCCTCCCACTGACCTGAATGCGCAAGGGCTCTGAGGAAGCATCCAGGTAGGCCCCACGTGAAGCCCCAGAGCAGGACACTGTAGCCCTTAAGGACTTTAACTTTACCACTGACTCACATCACACAGGATCCCTAGCAGTTTAGTTCTACACATGGGTCTCTGATCTTCAAGGTCAGCAGCTTGAAACCAGCAGCCGCTCCAGGGGAGAAAGATGAGGCCTTCTACTCCTGTGAAGAGTTAGAGTCTTGGGAACTCACATGGGCTGTTCTGCCCTGTCCTATCGGGTGGCTAGGACCTGGCAGCAACTCAATGACAATGAGTTTGTTTTTCTTTCTTGTATAGTGCACAACTGATCATGATAAGGAGGATGCTAACATCAAGGGGCACTTACTACCTGGCTACCACTGTTCTGGGTGCATATATAGTACACAGCCTATGTGTACTATATATATATATATATTACAGCCATTATCTCAATTCAACCTCACAGCCATCTTAGGAGATCAATACTTCCATCATACTTATTTTCCAGGTAGCATAGCTGTCAGACTGCAGAGCCCACCTGCTAACACACACACACACACACACACACACACACACACACCGCCCAGGCTGCACTGGCTCAGCACATGAGAACCATCACAGAGATGGAGAGGCGGACGGGGCGTCTTCTAGAAGCAGATGTAATGTCAGCAGAGACGCTTGATAGCTGAGCTGGGAGGGGGGGACGCGGTGAAAAAGCTAAAACGCAGACAAGAGCTCCGTTGCTGCACAGTGTGGTGATGAACAGTCATAATGTTGACACTGAGTTGTCAGGGAAAGGTTACAATATGTTCAGGACCTTCTGTTTTAGATCTTAGATAATTGTACAGTGATTTGCAGGCAACTTCTCGTCAAAAATGGCAGAAGCTCTGGATGTTTTCGCTGCGTGGGCCACAGCTGAGATGAGCATTGCCGGCGGGGGTGGGGTGGGGAGCTCCTTGTCCACCCCCGGCTCTACCACGTATCACAGAACTGCCACACCTCCCAGGCCCCCGTGGGTCAGAAAGATGGGAAAGCCTTGGAATCATGGCACGAGGGGCTTCAATCAAAGCAAGTGCAGACAGGTGACTGTATTTGAGTTTTTGTCCTGTAGTTCTCTGAGAAGGAACAGAGTCAGGGAGGGGGCGTGTGGTCCAGAGAAGGGACTACAAGACCATCAGCCTTCCTGCAGCCCCTCCAAGGGTTTCTCAGAGAGTCTTGGACACACCCAAGGGGCTACCTGCAGAGCCTCCAGCTGAATAAGTGACCACCAGGGCTCCTGCCCCCGCCCTTGCTTGGGTTGGGGGAATGACAGCCAACTATTGCATGCCAACCGCTGTCGGGCACTCACACTGGCCTCCAGGGGTGGTTTTGTGGCCAGCTCCCTCCCACCCCTCCAGATCAGGGGTCCCACTTGGGGCTGCAGGGCCCAAGGACCACCCACAGGCTAGATGTGTGGGATGCGTAGTCTGAAGACCGAACGGGAGTTCTATATAACTGTAGATTTCACTTTTCTATTTTCCAGGTATGTAAATAGAAGCAATTAAAGAGTTCTTAGCCCAGGGAGGTTCACAGGGAGGAGGCGAGTGGGTTGCCTTTAAGGCTGAATGATGAGCTAACCTGCTAAGGTAGGAGCTGCAAGTCTACCCAGAAGCACCTTGTAAGAGAGGCCTGGTGTTCCATTTCCCCCAAAATCAGCCACTGAAAACCGCACAGAGCACCATGCTACTCTGACATGCACAGGACCACCATGAGTCACTGTCAACTTTATGGCCATTGGTTTATTATGTTGCTGTTTTCATCCTCAAAGCATGCTGTTGGAAAGACGTGGAGTCCAAGGGAGGAAAAAGACGGGGGCGGCGTCATGTGCCAGAGGGTCAGAGGAAGCCTCGTGTTAACCTGGGCTCTGAGGGACCTGGGCGCTCTTGGGCTGTCCCTGGAGGAACTGCAGGAAAGCTGCAGGCGGCACCTCACTCCCAGGTGCACTTCACACGGGGAGCCATCTGTGCCAGGGCCGGGGAGACGGACAGGGAGGAGCGTGAGGAGCCAGCTGACTAATAGAGAAAAGGACAAGAGACAAAAAAGAGGAAGAGGGAAAATATGTATTAGGAGAAAAGAAAAAGGAGAAAGAAAAGAGGGGATTAAGACAGAGTGTCAACTCCCTCAATGCATGAATACCTTCTTTTATTAAATTGGAACTCTATGATGCTCACTCTCCCGACACAACGGCTGGAGCCAAAGTGGGTGAACAAGTAAATGTGGTGAAGAAAGCTGATGGTGCCCGGCTATCAAAAGAGATAGTGACTGGGGTCTTAAAGGCTTGAAGATAAACAAGCGGCCATCTAGCTCAGAAGCAACAAAGTCCACATGGAAGAACACACCAGCCTGTGTGATCGAGTGGTCCCAAAGGGATCAGTTACCAGGCATCAAAGAACAAAAAATCATATCATTGACTGCACACCTCCATGATAGGATCGCTGAAGACAAATGGGTGCATAAGCAAATGTGGTGAAGAAAGCTGATGGTGCCCGGCTATCAAAAGAGATAGTGTCTGGGGTCTTAAAGGCTTGAAGGTGAACAAGCGGCCATCTAGCTCAGAAGCAAATAAGCCCACATGGAAGAAGCACACCGGCCAGTGCGATCACGAGGTGCCCAAGGGACCAGGTATAAGGCATCATGCAAAAAAAAAAAGATATAAGTGTGTGTATGTATGTGTATATATGTGTATATGTATATATGTATGTATATATATGTATATATATATCATATTAAATGAAGGGAGAAGTGCAGAGTGGAGACCCAAGGCCCAAGTGTCGGCCAATGGAGTTCCCCTCATAGAGGGGTTTAGGAGAGGAGATGGGTTAATTAGGGTGTGAGGTAGTACCGATGAAGAACACAGCTTTCCCCCAGATCCTGGATGCTTCCTCCCCCCAACTACCATGATCCGAATTCTACCTTGCAGGGCTGGATAGGACAGAGGCTGTACACTGGTACATATGAGGGTTGGAGGTACAGGGAATCCAGGGTGGATGATACCTTCAGGACCAAGGGTGTGAGGGACGATGCTGGGAGAGTGGAGGGTGAGTGGGTTGGAAAGGGGGAACTGATTACAAGGATCCACATGTGACCTCTTCCTTGGGAGAGGGACAGCAGAGAAGTGGGGAAGGGAGACTCCGGATAGGGCAAGATATGACAAAATAACGATGTATAAATTACCAAGGGCATATGAGGGAGGGGGGAATGGGGAGGGAGGGGGGGAAAAAAGAGGACCTGATGCAAGGGGCTTAAGTGGAGAGCAAATGCCTTGAGAATGATTGGGGCAGGGAATGTATGGATGTGCTTTATACAATTGATGTATGTATATGTATGGATTGTGGTAAGAGTTGTTTGAGTCCCTAATAAAATGTAAAAGAAGAAAAGAGAAAAAAATGATTAGGGCAAAGACTGTACAGATGTGCTTTATACAATTGATGTATGAAGGGAGACTCCGGATAGGGCAAGATATGACAAAATAACGATGTATAAATTACCAAGGGCATATGAGTGAGGGGGGAATGGGGAGGGAGGGGGGGAAAAAAGAGGACCTGATGCAAGGGGCTTAAGTGGAGAGCAAATGCCTTGAGAATGATTGGGGCAGGGAATGTATGGATGTGCTTTATACAATTGATGTATGTATATGTATGGATTGTGGTAAGAGTTGTTTGAGTCCCTAATAAAATGTAAAAGAAGAAAAGAGAAAAAAATGATTAGGGCAAAGACTGTACAGATGTGCTTTATACAATTGATGTATGTATATGTATGAACTGTGAAAAGAATTGTATCAGCCCCAATAAATTGTTAAAAAAAAAAAAAAGACAGAGTGTCAAATAAAGAGGGACAAAATAAGGCCAAGCCCGTGTGGTTGGGACGAGCCTCTGGGGCGGAACCGAGGGCCCTGAGCAGCGAAGGTGTCAATGAGCGAGAGGCAGTGTGTGATGCTTATTCTCTTCTCGCCTCTGGTCATCTGCCAGGGCTGGAGGTGCCAGACTCAGGAGTGTGAAGCCAGCAGGTGACCTGCCCTCAGGAGCCAGGGATTCATCCTCCATCACACATCACCTGGCGGAAGTGAGAATGAAGTTCCATCCCAGCAGAAGTCGGTCACGGTGGGTCTTCCGAGGGAGGGGGCCCGTCCTCACTCTCCGCTGGGGAAGACTGGTTGCTTGGCTGGCTACGGGATGGGACTAAAGAGCTTGAGGGACCGAGTGTCGTCCCAGCTTGGAATGAAGGCCCTCTGCTTTACCGAGGGGCCGGGCCCACGGGGGGACAGGCAGGTGCCGAACCCCTGGTTCCTGTTCCCACACGAACACCACAAGCCCAGCGAGTGTTTCACATATGAGTGAATCACAGGGACTGTAGAGCCAGCCTGTCTGGGCTTCATACTACCTGCAGGGTGACTTTGAGCTAGCTGCCCAGCCACTCTGTGCTTCATTTTCTTCTTCCGTGACATGAGAATGATGCGAAAGAGCAGAATCTAGCTCTCAGGATGCGCTGCAGCTGCGGTGGGTGGACGTGAGCCAGGCCCTTGGGTCAGCACACAGAAAGCACCATCGCCACACTGCTAACCCGCCGCTGCCGCTGCCAATTTCAGCCCAGAGTGACCCCAGGGGACAAAGCACAATGGCCCCTCATGTTCCCCAGGCTGTCATCTTGAGGGGCACATATGACCAGGTCTCTCCTCCCACCGAGCCACAGGTGGCTTCAAACTCTTCAAGCTGTTGCTTAGCAGCCAGGCCATTGTGCCACCAGCGCTCCTTTCTAATGCTGGACCAGTCCCCCTAAAAGGAGCCAGGTGGCATAGTGGGTTACACGGTGGACTGCTAACTGCAAGGTCAGCAGTTTGAAACCTCCAGCTGCACCTTCAGAGAAAGATGGGGCTTTCTACTGCCGTAAAGAGTGACAGTCTCAGAAATCCACAGGGGCAGTTTTTCCCTTCCTAGAAGGCAGCGATTCTCAACCTGTGGGTCTCGACCCCTTTGGGGGTCAAACAACCCTTTCACAGGGGTCGCCCGATTCCTAAAAGTAGCAAAACGACAGTGATAAAGTAGCCATGAAAATAATTGTATGGTTGGGAGGGGTCACCACCACATGAGGACATGTATTCAAGGGGCACGGTGTTAGGAAGGTTGAGAACCACTGCTATAGGGTCACCGTAAGCCAGATTCAACTCCTCGGCAGGAAGTTTGTTGGGAGCCACTCCAAATGCTGGGCTAGGGACTCGGGAGAGCACACACCAAGGCAACGAGGCTCAGGTTTCCACGGGTTTCCAATCTGCTTAAAGCGGAGGGACAGTTAATAAGAGAACCAAACCCCCCCCTCGTGGTGATGTCAGAAATGGAGGGGTGCTGTGAAGGAAACAGAATGGAGCAGTGTGGTGGAGGCAGAGGGGAGCCCCATACTGAGATGTAGGCAGCCAGGCAGAGTTTTGGGGAAGCATCTTCGGCAGAGGAAACAGCGAGTGAAAGACTGAGGTAGGGATGAGTTTGATGTGGCAGGGCCCACAGGAAGGCCAGGATGGATGGTCACTATGCTATGAATGAGGGAAGGCCAGGGCTGGAGATGGCTGCTCTGCACCAGGCTCAGGGTCTCAACCAGCCCTGGGAGACAGGGACTATCGCTGTCCTCATTTGAACCAGGAATTGATCCAGACGCTGCAGCCGGCTCTTTCCCCCTGTGCTCTGGGAGCCCTGAGGCTGGCCCTACTGGTGCTGGGGACAGGCAGGGAGGCTTGGCCTTGAGGGGGAGACTCCCAGCTCTGAACACGTTTGCAGGGCTCCAGCCTGCCCCAATCCTAGCACATCTGCCTCCTTCCTGGTGGAAGTTCCCAACGGCACGGGAGGCTTGTCCCACGCTAGAGGAGGTGCCGGAGGAAGAACCATTGCCTGTATTTGAAACCTTTCACCCAAGGTGAGAAGACAGTTTGTTGCCCCATCGCAGTTCCCCCTGGGTGATTAACTCTACGGCCCATCCCTGTAAAGCGAGGCTTTGTCTTTAGCAGAAGCCAGAGCACTAGACTGAAACTACAGAGCCGAAGCACAGATTGACTTTCCTGGGCCACTCCAGATGAAATTGTGCAGCTGCGGCTGCAATGGTCCTGCTCAGACACGTTCCATGCACTGACCCTGCCCTCCTCTCTCCTAGAAAAGAACCCCCTTTGGGGTCTTCCCACAGAGCCAGCCAGGATCCAGGGGTCTTACTTACTCGATGAACTTTCCACTCACAGCTGCTTACGGCGACTCGGACTGGCTTGTCTCCCCCGACAGAGCTGCCGCTGGGCTCGAGCGCCCGAAGGGAGGCTGCAACTGGAAATCCGTTGGACATCAGAGATTTCTGCTATTTACCACTTTCAAGCACCTTACTGTGCTCCAGACACGGAAGCAAGTGGGACACAGGTGCTGTCAAGAAGCATGACCCGACACCTGGAAGTCAGGCAGAAAGAAGACACTCCACACACACCCACACCTGCGCCAAATCCTCTAAGTGGCCCAACTGACACCTGTCCTACCAAACACGGGCATGTACCTGTTCACCCTATTTACTCCTTTTGAGTGGCAGAGCTGCCGATTGTCACCCTCTAGTACGGAAGATAACCTCCCAGGGCCCATGGCATTGCCCTGCAAGACGGGAACCAGCTTGGCCTCTGGCTGTCATTTACTGCAGCGTGTGCCTTTCATGGCCGATAAGCTCTCGCTCAGTTCCTAACTGCCCCGTGCCAGCACTTCCACCGCCCTGCGGCGGGCGCCCTCCTCCAGGAGGCAAGTAAACGCCGAGCACATGATCACTTTTCATTTGTCTGAGAGTCATGGCTTTGACTCTTGTTGACAGCAATGCTCTGAAGCTATTTTTATTTCTCTTCTGCAGACGAGAGAGCGGGGCCGAAGAGAAGCCAATTAGCAGGCGAAACTCGCGGAAGCAGCAGGTGGGATCCCAGGACCAGGGCCCCCGTGAGGCCAATGCCCGTGCTCTCCTGCCCTCGTGAGCGAGTGAGCCATTGTGGGTCATCCGAGTTGAAAAGGGTACCTGAGAAGTTGTCTCATCAAACTCAGACTTCTAGAGGTGAGACCCCACCCCCACCGCTCACAATTGCACCCCAAGAAGGGACAAAGGGCAATCTTGGCTGAGAACCATCTCCTTTAACACCACCTCATCATCTTGCCGTGACCCATGTCTTTGCCCGTGTGGGCCACCCACAAGGAGCAGGCGAGAGGACCTGTGCAGTGGGCCCGACCGACCAGAAGCTTGAGTCGCTGCTGACAGCATGAGGGGGGGCTCTCTGCTGACACCCAAGGAGACCCTGGAGCTCTGAGACTGTCAAATTTCCCTCACTGGACACGTGCTCTGGGGTTCCCAAAGAGGTCTGTGACCCCAGGAAGGCCACGTGTGTGCCCCTGCTTTGGGAGGCTGTCGCTACAAGGCTCCTGCCAGGCGTCAACGTCCTTCCCGAGACATATGACCCTCCAGCCCTTGTCCAGATGCGCCCACTGAAATGGACCCCAAACAACAAATCCCCCAAACTCACTGCCATCGGATCCATGGGGACTCACAGGGACGCGGGTAGGACAGGGTGGAACTGCCCCCATGGGTTTCCGATACTGTCACTCCGTTCAGGAGCAGAAAGCCCCATCTTCCACCCAAAACAAGGTCAGGGGTTTGTGAGTATGATAAACGGGGCAACTCAAAGATCCGCCTCTAAGCACCTTCTCACCCACCAGATGCCCCAAAGGCCCAGAGTCCAGAAGGGCATGTGGGAGAGGCTCTGGCCTGGGGATGAATAGCTCCCATAGGGGTTCTACTTCAGGCCCTAGGAGAGTGGCCCGGGGGCTGAGGGTCTCCACCAGCATGGCAGGCTTCTCTCCACAGAACGTCAGCTGCCCAGGGCAGGAATGTTTGTCTGTTTTGTTGGCCAAGTCCCCCAAGCACCTCAAGTAGTGCGTGGCACATAGGTGGTGGTTCCAGAGATACTTGACTATGTGACAATCGTCTAGGAAGAGAGAGGGCGACCCTGGCTGATGACCCCTATAAAACCCGGCGCAGGGACAGGACCTGAAAGGAAATGATGGCAGCTAGTGCCTCGCCCCTGGACGTGTGCCGGGCTCGGGGCTAAGTGTTCCAGCGTGTTCTCTCTCATTCCCCGCCACTCATCTTACAAACGAAGAAACTGTGTTCAGCGAGGGCCCGTGACTGCCCAGGCTCGGTCCACCTCCCCATTGTCTGTCTTACTGCACATGTAGCCGTTCTACCCACGACGCTGCCCTCACCGCCCTTCTGCGGGAAGCCAAAGCAGAGAAGCGGGTACTCAGAGTGGGAGGAGGGCAGGGCAGCAGCCAGTGGACATCACCCGTGCCGGGAAACTCCGCTGGGACACGTCCCCTTCACAGTGAGTGGAAACTGTGGGAGGAGAATATGTGGCAGACGCTGTATCGCTGCCCCCCCAAAAGCCACCCCCTTCTTCCCCCTTATTAACTGAAGACCATTTTATTTGGCCAGTGATGCACCCGGATGCAGCTGGGAGGCCTGGCAAATGTCCCCAGGTGCCGCTGCATGAAAGAGCTTCCAGGGACTCTCTGTCAAGGAGGCTGACACCGCTGGGAGAGGTGTCCTTTCCCCATCCCTCCCCACTTTGCTGCTTCTTCCTGCCTGGAACCTCATGAGACGGCTGGGCTCCAGCAGCCTATATTGGATCATGAGGTCATTTGAGCCTTGCGGACACAAGTTAAGGATGTGGGGGTCTAGTTGATTCTGGGGCTGCCATACGTTTGTATAGGGTCGAAGCAAAGTCCCTTATCGCACCAAGCCCCTTTCCTGTCTTTTTCGTTTGATGGAGCCAAACCAGATCCCTCGGCGACACCGATCTCAGCTTCGAGGAGGAGACCAGCCGGGTGGGGCAGCACCGGGTGCCACCTGTGCAGAATGATCTCAGAATCCGCAGGTTTTGACGCTGGGCCACCACAGAGACGCAAAGCCAGCAGATGAGGGGGCAGTGCCCCCTCCCCTCACACACCCCCGGACTCTCAGGGCAAATGGCGCAGGAGGGGGAGAGTTAATGCCAGAGAAGAAGGAACTTGTCAGAGGGTGACACAAGGACACTGGGAGGGCCCTGACTGCACGACTGTTGCAGAATGGCAGCTGGGTTGCAAGTGTGCCCAGAGCAGCCCTGCAGAAGCGGCATCCAGAAGAAAGACAGGGAGACGTGTGAGTCTCTGGGGGAAATCCCAGCGCCTCCAGGAGACCTTTGTGAGAATTAAGGACAGGCATGTCCTTCCTCCAAGGCACTTGCATTTTCTTTGGAAACGGTCAAAGGAAACGTACGACCCTGTGTCTCTGATGCAGATGGTGCCCCTCCGAGATGGCACCCGTGAGCCCGCACAACCTTCGCAACTGTGCACAGCCCGGCACAGCTATCTGTTCCCCGACGGCGCAGCTCCCAAACGGGACTGGATGCCAGGCTCCCACAGACGCCCCAGCCTTCCGTGAGAGCCCATGCACTCTGGGTAAGGAAGAAGGGGATAGTTCCACCCTAGGAACAGACGTGGTGGCAAGCGGGGCATCTGGGCGAGGTGCCATCCCCTGGGGAAAACGCAGCTGTGTGGAGCAGCTGACGGCTTCTCTGGGACCCGATGGGCCGTCTCCCCTCCAGGAGTCCGATGAGCGCTAAGCATGGTCCCCAGGGGGAGGGGGTGGGGGCGGGTCTAACTTGTGAAATGCTTCAACACCTGGCTAAATGGGGAGAGAATGTCCTGGAATGTCATTACGGACTCATCACAGAGAGCTTAGGGCATGTTATAGGCGTCCCTGACCCCACCGCCAGCCCTTTGGGAGGAAGGAAAGCTTTTATGGTTCATGGAATTATTTTAAACAAATAAAATCCACCTGAGCTCCCATTTGCTGCCCCGCTTCCCCACAACCAACAGCCTCTCAGTAAACGAAAGTGCACCCTGGCCGCAGACGCCACTGTGTCTCGACGCTGCTCTCAAGACCAGCTGCCAGTTGAGTCCAAGTTAAATCATACACTGCAAGGTGTGGGGGGATTTGTTTTAATGACTCCAATGATACAGATTTGATGACTCAGTTTGAATCGTTAGCTGTCTGACCGTGTTAGACCGTGGCTCTCTGCTTGGACTGGTTTGTTTCTGCTCTGACTCCGACGCGACACTAGTTTGCCACGTAGCGATTGCATTGTGCCCTACGACGGTAACGGCTGGGGCAACGCTTTGTGGGTGGCATGTCTCGTATGGTTTGCGAGGTATTTCTCTCTAGGCCTCAGTGATTGAAATGTGACCGCGCTGTTTGTACTTTGTCACAAAAAGCAGGTTTTCCAGGTGACTCTTTTGGTTAGTATCAAAATAAGAATCTATGGTGCATGACTGTTGATTCACTTTCAATTAAAATATAAATAGGCAGCAAAAACCAAAAAAAGACCAGATATCACTCCCCAGGCAAGGTGCCTGCTTCCTGTGTGACTCCTAGACCCTAACCTGGGCTTCCCAGGCCTCTCACATCCCGGCCCACCCAGCCCCTGGCCCCTGCTACCTGGTTCATCTCACACCTTCAGATGCCAACTCAGGAGCCAAAAGAGGAGACACCAGTGGGTGTCAAGTGAAAGGCAGGTGGGGCTGGATCAGTGCCATGGGTGGTTTCTTCATGAGACAAACTGGAGCTGATCTGCCGGTGGGCCCTGACCAACAGTCCTGAGGCCGGGAGAGGCACCTGCCGGTGGGCCCTGACCAACAGTCCTGAGGCCGGGAGAGGCACCTGCCGGTGGGCCCTGACCAACATTCCTTGGCCAGGAGAGGCACTGCGAGACTTGTCGAGCCCCTACTTGTGTCAGGCAAGATGATGGACCCCGGACCCTGACTCGGAGACCACTGTTTCCTGCAACAGCCATGTGGGCACCTACATGTCCTACAAGCTGCCAGGGGCCAGTGGCACTGAGGGACACAGTCTGAGGGTTCTGCCGAATGCCCAAAGGCTGGGCGGAGGAAAACAGCAAGCCATTCCCATCCCAACTCATGCTGAGTAAGGCGGGCACCTGCTGTCTGTTGGCAGGCCCCAGCCCTGCAGGACAGACAGCCAGCTGTGGCCCGAGCCCAGGGACCTAGCCAGTTGTCCTGTTTTCCCCTTTCCAAACAAAATTGGGGGGTTCGCTTAAAAAAAATCAAAGAAAAGCTGAGAACACAAAAACAAATGAGCATCTCTCTCCCCCAGGTGGATCACCGCCTCCCACCCCCACTCCCTGGGAGCGAGCCTTGTGTCTTCCTGGCAACTCCCCCCACACCCACGCCCCTGCGGCCCAGGTCGCCTTGAGCTGTCAGCATCCTGGCTCCTCCAGCCCGCCCTGCCACTCTCCTCAGAGCGGAGCTCACCTCGGGCAGCGGGCAGCGCCCGCCCGCCAGCCAGGCTTATTTTTAACAGCTCTGATTGAAGCCGGGGCCCCGCTGACATTTCACTCCCTCATCATTATCAGCTCCAAGCTTCCAGCAGCCAAGCTGAAAAGGCTTCTGTGGCTGGCTCCTGGCTCGGGAGGGGCTGGATGAAATGTCAGGAGCTTACCCTCGCCCTGCCTGGTTCCCCACCCTCTTTCAGAGATGTCCTCCAAGTGCCCACCCACCCTCCCCAGCTCCACCTCAAGACAGGCCAGTGGAGACCCCCACCCGCACGCCAGCCCCAGCATGGAGGGGGTCAACGGGTTCCCTGTTCCAAGTGACATTGTCTCCCCTAAGAGGCAGGCACGTGGTGTGATTTAGAAACGCAGAGATGTGAAAAGACTCGTAGAGGCAGAAAAATTAAATCCCATTTACTTTGTCATTTAATGAGGGCCACCAACAAGCCTTCTCCCGTGGCTTGATCCTCATGGAGACAAACTTAAACCACACCCCACTCCCCACATCCCCTGGCTAGCTTACGCAGGCCCACTCCTGCTTGACTTCTGTCCTGTCCCGTGATGTGATGGCCCGCTCTCTTCTCCAAGAGGGGTCACAATCACCCTCCTCTGGGGTGCTGGTAGAGGTGAGGGAGAAAGTGCGGGGCCACGCGGTCCTTCTCCAGAGACGGCCCCTCCCTGCCCCGCTCAGTGTGGCCCCAACAGGCACAAGCACCTGCCCCACCCCAGCCCTGCCTCTACCTCTGTCCCCTCCCATGTGCCCACTCCACCCCTGCCTCTGCCTCTACCCCTATCCCCGACCCTACCTCTGCCCCTACCCTTGCCCCTGTGCCCAACCCATCCCTGGCCCTACTTCTACCCCACTCCTGCTCCTGTGTTCACCCCATCCCTACCTCTGCCCCTACCCCTGCCCCTGTGCCCACCCCATCCCTGGCCCTACTTCTACCCCCACTCCTGCTCCTGTGTTCACTCCATCCCTACCTCTGCCACTACCCCTACCACTGTGCCCACACTACCCCTGCCCCTACCTCTATCCCTACCCTTACTCTCGCCCCTGTATCCACCCAACCCCACCTCATCCCAGTCCCTACCTCTACCCCTACTGCTCTACCTCTGGTTCTGCCCCTACCCCTCCTTCTACCCTGCCCCTGCCCCACACCTATCCTTACCCCATGCCCCTGCTCCAACCCTGTCCCCACATCTGCCCTCTACTCTTGTTTCCAGCCCTACCAGCCCTGCCCCTGCCCCATCCCCCAGACTGTGTCCTCACTGTCTTTACCTTGCCCTGCCTGCACCTACCCCTGCCTCTACCCCGGCCCCGCCTCTGCCCTTATCTCTGTCCCATTCTTGTCCCCGTCCCCATACCTGCTCCCCACTGTTGCCTCTACCCCCACTGTCCACTCTCCAGGTGCCTCCTGCATTCTGTGGACCAGGCTCACGGCTCAGTCGCCACACCCACACCTCACCCATCAGACTGGAGCTGCTGGGCCCGAGACAGAGGGGCCTTGACACCTGGCTGTGTCTGCTCAGCAAGGTCACGGGAACCACTAGATCGTTTACTCCGAGTCACCGGGGCCCTCGTTTCGAACTCAGTGCTCGAGCGCCAGGTCATTAAGGTGAGGGCAGGCGAGGGGTGGGGGTGATCATGACGGACACATCTGAGGGGAGGGAAAATGAGTGATTAAAACAATGTAAAGGACCCCACCCCGCACCTCCACCCTGCCTCCCCGCCCAGACCCAGTTAGATCTCTGTCGAAGCTGTCTTGCCCGGCCCAGGTGGGTACTACACCAGGAATGAGCCATCTAGGTACTGGGGACAACACCAAAATGATAAAAGACTTTCCTTATCCATTCCTTGGGTGTCCCTTCAGGAAGTGGCCCGTCGTGCCTGCTCTGACCTCTCCCTTCTTTGGCCTTCCTGCAGTGCCGCCAGGCCTGGCAGAACAGTGCCCTTCCTTGGCTTCCACCGACAGAGGCTGGCCTCCCCCCAGCGCGCACTGCCCTCGGCTGTCATCCCCTGTGCAGAGGTGGCCACAGGGCTGGTTCAGCGCGCCCCCTCTGGCCTCACACAGCTTCAACCACCAGCCAGGTTCCCTTCGCAGGTGACGGGGAAGCCCGGGATTCACACGGTCCCATCACACTGCTGGTTGTAAAAAAACCTGTGCCTTGGACTGCCATGCCCCGAGTGGCTCCCCTCACCAAGGCTGAGGCTCGACTGGGTACAGGATGCGCCCCTGCGCATGGGCTCAGGCCAAGTTCTCTCAAAGACCCAGGAGTGGCGCGCTCTGGGCGCGTGGCTGTGCTAAGCACTGGAGTGCAGCGTCACATCGAGTCCTCGCCAGGCGCTGCCACTCCTTCCACGTGGGAGCTGGGAAGGGAGCTCAGGGCGTTGACACCACCCACAAAGCCACATTGCAAGCGGGGAGGAGGCTGAGGCTGGGTTTCCATCTCAGACAGTCTGACTCCAGCACCTGGATCTTGGCGGTGATGCCAACTGTCCCACCAGGACCCCGCACCAGACAGACCCCACAGACAGAACAGCCACTCTGCGCCCATGGACAAGTGGCCCAGGAGTGGCCACAGAGGGAGAGCCCCGTTGGGTGGGGAAAGAGCGCCAGAGGGTGAGGGAGGGTGAGGCGAGGCAGAGGGGACGTGGCAAGGCTGAACCGCTGCCACAGTGCTGGGGAGGGAAGCCCACTGCTGAACAGCCCGCTGCTCCTGAGAAGGCTTCCACAGAGGGTTACCAGAGGACCCAGCATCCCTTCCTGAGGATGCACCCAAGAGGCGTGAAGGCAGCAACACGGGCAGAAACGTGTGCTCCTCCGCTCACGACAGCCCAGAGGTAGGACAATTCAGGGGGCCATCCACAGAGGACCGGACGGCAAGGTGTGGTGAAGCTGTGTCATGAAGAGGACAAGGACCCAGGTCTGGACGTATGCTGTGGCCGGGGTGAGCCTGGCCAGCGTTAGGCTGAATGTGGAGGAAGTGGGCCACAGAGGGGCGCATATAGTCCAGCCCCGCAAGTCAGTTCCAACTCACAGTGACCCTGTAGGACAGGGCAGGACTGCCCGGCCCAGTTTCTGAGGCTGTAACTTTTTACAGGAGCAGAGAGCCTCCTCTTCCTCCTGAGAAGCAGCAGGTGGTTTTGAACTGCTGACCTTGCAGTCAGTGACCCAACACGTAACCCAGCCGAGACGGAGCACAGCCTAGCCGTTACCGAGGGCTGGGAGGAGGAGTGGACTGAGTGCACAACAGCAAGATTGCTGAGTGCTGCCCAGCTGGCGCTGTGCATCGACAGAAACCCAGAGGGGCCGGGAGGGGCCCTGGTGACCAGAGGTCCTTGAGAGCTGCATTTAAGGAATGGGGGACTTGAGCTGACAGCAAGGGGGACGGACCACTGAAGAGTTCTCAAGACAAGAATGGCCAGATCTGAAACACATGGCTCCGAAAGGGGAGAGGGCAGAGAAGGGGAGCTCCGGGAAGCCACGGGGCTCCTTGAGGAGCCTGGTGTCCTACTGGGCTAAGGGCATCACAAGGTCAGTGGTTCAAAGACACCAGGTGCACTGCGGGAGAAGAATGAGGCCATATGCTCCTGCAAAGCTGTAAAGTCTTGGAAATCCGAAAGGGCAGGTCCACTCTGTCCTAGAGGGTCACTGAGTCAGAATCGACTCGATGGCAGCGAGTTTGGCTTGATTGGGATGGGCTTCCAGAGCCTGGTTTCTCCCTGATAGGAACACACCGGGGTGACAAAGTGGTCTCTGTGTGGGCTGTGCAGTAAGCTTGGCTGAGTGACCCTGGGCAGGACACTTGGATCCGGTCTCGTAAGCCAGAAAGTGGGCATAACACTAGGGCCACGCAAAGGGGTACTGAAGGCCGGAGTGCCCCAGCTAAGTGTGTACAGGGCTCCCTTAGCCCAGGGCCTGGCTGGCAGAAAGCACAAGGCTCCCCTAGCTGGCAGAACGAATGTTACCAGAAACGGGAGGGAGACCATGCCGAGGATGGGGGTGTCTCGAGTTAGGCTGCAAATCGGCACCTCTAAGTCACACTGACCACATGGGAGCAGGGGACATAGCAGTCAGTCGCTCATCCTCAGTTGGGGGTTAGCAGGAGAAAGGGCACAAGCTGGGGAAGGGACAGGATGTCTGGCAAGGATGTAGCGGAGTGCCTTGTGGCCCACAAAGGACCAGGCTGGGGCTGAGGACAGATGGAGACTCTAATGGGGACCCCCACACCCCAGCCCAGTCAGCCCCGCTTCTCCTCACCACCCACAGAGCAGGATCAGCAACTGCAGGATGGGCTGCTGGCCCGTGGGCCTTCCCCACAGCAAATCTGCACCAGGTCTTAAAAGATAAGCTGCCCCAGATGGGCAGAGGCCAGGATACACAGGTCTGGAGGGGCTGTGCACCTGCCCAGGGACCTGTCTGTCTCTCTGGCTGCTCCCACCTCCACCAGAGGGCTGGCCCTCGCATACACCAGCTTCGTGGGTAGGCGTGGGAGGGTAGGGAGGGGGTGCGTTCATTCTTGCCCGTTCCCTCTGCCCTCCAGAGCTGGACTCCAAGTCCTGGGCCGCTGCCCCTGACCCAGCAGGAGACCAGGTGGCCCCAGAAGGAAGACAGACGTGCTGGCAACGCTGTCTGAGGGAAGCAGTCAGCCTGGCCGCGCCCCCTCAGCTCTGGGTGCAGGGAATGTAATTTTTACATGAGCATCGGGAGAGAAACTCCCCTCCCCTGGCCCCGAGTCACACGCTCACAGAACTGACAGCTAATTAGAAAGCTCCATTTGAGCCTCACTCAAAAAGCCATTTAATAATTAAATGTCGTATCTGTATTTAAATTTCTCTGACAATGTATACTTAGAGCCTGGCCAGAGAACCAATTTCCTCTCTTCCATCATCCTGAGAGACACAATATTTGAGGCTCCCGTTGATGAAAAACGACACCACGACTCACGATTGGAATCTGAAAGCGTACAGGCATCAAGAGGCCCCTTCCTGTCGCTTCTGAACCGACTGACTCAGAGGCAAGCCCAGCACCAGGCTGGCTGTCCCTCCACACGGCGCTGAGCGGGACCAGGGCCAGGGAGTGGGTGCCGTCGGGGGCCCTCGGACCCATGGGAGCAGGTTGCCTGAGTGTCCCTAACAAGAGGCATTCCGTCTGAGCTCTTGTTGTCGAGTGACACCGACTGGGTTCTACCCACAGGGACCCTGCGCACAGCAGAACGCAACACCGCACAGGCCGGTACCACCCTTGCAGGTGCCCGGAGCCCCCAGTTCATGGTTGCAGCCTTGGTGTCAAGCCGTCTCGTGGAGGGCCTTCCTGGAGAACTGGGAAACAGGGAGAAGCTGGCCTGCTAGGTCTTAGGGCCACTCCCTGGCCGTGCTACAGAATGCCAGGGATACACCTCCGTGCCAGACTGCTCACGGCAAGGCCAGCGGTTTGAAACCGCCAGCCACTCCTCAGGAGAAAGACAGGCTTTCTACTCAGCAGGCAGTCACAGCCTGGGACACCCACAGAGGGGCAGCTGTACCCCGTCCTAGAGGGTCATTGTGAGTTGGCATTGACTCAATCACAGTCAGTTTGAGCATCTGACTTTGCCTGGGTCTCAGGTCCTTCCTAGGCTCCCTGGTCCTCGGAGAGGCAAGCAGGGACCCCGAGGAGTACTAGGCTTAGTGAGAGGGCGGACAGATGGTGCTTGTTGCTGAAGGGATGGCATGGACACGGGCTGGCCCTGATACCAGGAGCACACGCAGCCCCCCCAGGAGGAAGTGACCCCTGCCCAGGGCAACCAGGCTGCACTCCACCCTGCTGGAGGCACTCGTGTCCCCAGCCCCCTGTGGGGGCTGCGGAATGAGAGCTATGGAGGAGGGACGCTGGGAAGCCTTGGACACCGAGTCCAGGAGCAAGAGAGTCGGGATGCAGACGGGCCTTCGGAGCAAGTGACGGAGACAGAGCGGCCCTAAGTTTGCCTCCCCACACCCTCTCCTTCCCCCTCAGGACACCCCAAATACCACATTCTCCTCTGCTCTCATGATACCCTAGATACGTCTCTCTCCTACCCAGGGACACCCCAGACACCACTTTCCCCCAGAACACCCCAAGTACTACTCTCCCCCAGGATGCCCCAAATACCATGTTCCCTCCCTCAGGACAACCCATACACCACTATCCCCGACACCCCAAATACCACCCACCCTCCGCCAGGACAGCCCCAAACATCACTCTCCCCCTCCCACACAGCACATCCCAGACGCCAGCTTCCCCACCCCACCTAGAACAGCGTCTCAGAGAAGCCGCACTGCCTGCTCTTCTAGAAGGTCAACAGCCCAGCTTCTCATCCATCCAAAGAAGCTTGTGACACTGCAGGAAG
Organism: Tenrec ecaudatus; assembly: GCF_050624435.1. Taxonomy (NCBI): domain Eukaryota; kingdom Metazoa; phylum Chordata; class Mammalia; order Afrosoricida; family Tenrecidae; genus Tenrec; species Tenrec ecaudatus. Next base: position 81,660,654 of record NC_134545.1, read on the forward strand.
GAATCACACGCTCAAAGAATAAGCCCTGGGTGGGTATTTAAACATGGCCCACCCCGCCCACCCAACGTGCTCTTTTAACAGATGAGAACAACCCAAAGGCACTAAGGAACCTTTCTAGCATCGCCTCACTAATAGCCAGGCCCTCATCCATTCTGACCGCACCCTACACTGCTGGCAGGCAAAATGTGATCCCAGGGGCTTTGAGGGCAGAGCTTTGTGGTTCCAACTCCTGCTCTCCACCTCCAGCTGCAGGCCGGTGGAGGTGGAGGTGGAGGTGGTGGTGGAGGTGGAGGTGGAGGTGGTGGTGGTGGTGGTGCTAGTGAAGGTGGAGGTGGTGGAGGTGGAGGTGGAGGTGGAGGAGGTGGAGGTGGAGGTGGTGGAGGTGGAGGTGGTGGTGGTGGTGGAGGTGGAGGTGGAGGTGGATGTGGAGGTGGAGGTGGAGGTGGTGGTGGTGGTGGTGGTGGTGGTGGTGGTGGAGGTGGAGGTGGAGGTCGAGGTGGTGGTGGTGGTGGTGGAGGTGGAGGTGGAGGTGGAGGCGGTGGAGGTGGAGGCAGTGGAGGTGGAGGCGGTGGAGGTGGAGGTGGTGGTGCAAGTGGAGGTGGAGGTAGAGGAGGAGGTAGAGGAGTAGGTAGAGGTGGAGGAGAAAGTGGAAGTGGTGGTGGTGGTGGTGGTGGGCCAGCTCCACTTCTTGGCCAGGTTCAGGAGCCTGGATAGTCTCTGAATCAACCACGAGCCAGCTATGGGGTTCCCAGCAGCAGTTCTGCTCTGTAGATGGGTGTGATCTTGCATTTCTTGGGTGCTAGTGACATGACTCCCCTCAAGTCAGGGACCAGGTATCTCTGTGGACTGCAGTGGGGTCCCAGTCTGAATGGGCTGGACCTTCTTGACATTCATTAGTATCCAGGGCCTCGGCAAACATCAAGGGGCACCGCTGTGACCCTGGCCTCACTGGGCTCACTGTTCTGCTGTGTCAGCTGTAGACTTGCTGTGGGTTCGGCTACTGCCAAGTGGAGCAGCAGGGGAACATCCCCTGGGAGCTCATGGGAGAAGCTGACTCCCCTGGCCCTCTCCATTGTTATTGTCAGGAGCTGTAGCGTGAGTCAATCCTGACCCGACAGGTCAGATTAGAACTGACCGACAGAACTTTCTTTCTAGGCTATAATCCTTATGGGAAAAGATGACCATGTCTTTGCTTATCCCGAAGTGGCTGATGGGTTGAAATCATCAACCTTCGGATTCGCGGGTGAGCGCTTAACCACTGCACCACTAGGGTTCCTTAGACCCCCCTCCTCTATTTAGGGGCGGGAGTCCACATTGACATGAGACACCCTGCCCACCCCCCAGGGGACTGGGTGCATGTTAAAAGTTGAGAGACTGGGCCAGGCCATTGTGGAGGTCCAAAAGAGATGACCTTGGAGATGGGGCCCACATCCTGGAACCACCGGGGACGACTGCAGCTTGCCCATCACAGGACATGTGACAGGACCCCACCATCAGTCCATGCTGACCCAGGAGGCCAGCATTCCAGTGGGGCAGGCTGGGGGAGGCCGGGCTTAGCCAAAGGTCAGGTGGAGAAGGTCCGAGGTTTACCTGACGTCCACCACAATGGAAACGCCCGGGGAGGGAGATCCCCTGATGCAGCCACCAGGTTGGAACCCTGCTTCATAGCCCGACATCGTTGGGATCCTAAGTGTCTGAGGCGGGCAGGCTGGGTGGAGGTGGGGGGGGGCGGTTCCAGTCTGGGTCTGCAGCCCCCACCGCCCCATCAGCTTGGGGGCCTCCGATCTCAATGTCCCTTCGTCATCCCCAGGACCCCACCTCTCCACTGAAGGACTCGAGGTCCTGAACTGGGAATTGCCCAGCCCTGTGGACAGGGGCCAGTGTGATTGTGACCCTAAGCGGAGGGGGCTTGACTGCTTCCCAAGTCGCCCAGAGCTCCTGGGTGCAGGTCCCAGGACAGCAGGGGGGCTTAGAACCTCCCAGCAGCTTCAGTTCTCTGAAAAAGATGGCTTCTCAGCGGGCTTCCCAGCAACAGACGTTCCAGAAGGAGAGTGTGAAAACTGGGGGTTTGGGAAGAGCGGTTCCTGCCTCGGTAGGAGAGGAACTGAGATGGAGTGAGGTATTTCTTCACCCTGTTCATTCGACTGCCTTCAGGTAGGACCGCCAACTTCCTCCCAGACCCCAGAGCTCTCTCCTCTCCTCTCTCCATACCCCAGGACAGCCAGGAAGACACTGTGCGGCAGTGGGTGCCGCCGGCCTGCCCTATATCCCAACCCCCTTTTCCCAGCAGCTTCTGAGCCCCTCCTGCCGTCCACCCACCAGGTAACCGAAAAGGAGCGCCCCTTGGTATCCTTAGTAACCGCTTCCAAGACCTCCCAGTAAGGATGTGGACAAGCTCCCAGCTTTCCCCCAAAGGCTCCATGTTCACGACTCCCAGACTCTCTTCCCTCCTCTGAACTCAGAACAGAGCACACTGTGATGGCCAAACCACCAGACACAGCGACTGCTTCGCCAAGTTCAACGCCTGGGTCACCAAAACCTCCGGGGATGCAGCACCTCCTGTCAAGACCCTGAACAGCCACCTGACCCGGGATGGGGGCGCGTCACCCACCACACAGGATGAGGGGGCTCCTCGCTGGGTGACCCTGCCCAGCAGCTTGACCTCTGACATCAGTTTCTTTGTCTGCAAAATGAGCAAACTCCTAGGGGACGCGAGGATGCTTCACTGCTAGGCAAAAAGTCAGCCGTTGAAATCCACTAGCGTTCTGCGGGAGGGAGCTTGCGTGGAGGACTGACTTGATTCTAATTCCCAGGGACCCGGTGGGACAGAGAAGGACTTCCCTGGGGGATTCCAAGGCTGTGAGTCTTCACGGAAGCAGACTGTCACATCTTTCTATCGAAGAGCTCCTGGGGGATCGAACCATCAACTTTCAGTGCTCAGCACCCCCAAGGCTCCCCTGTGGGGCAGCTCTACTTGGTGCTGTAGGGTCACGGCGAGCCGGGACGGGTCCAACCACAACCGCCAGTGAGCATGATGATTGCCAGAAGCCACCCATTCCACAAGGCCATAAATCCGTGTTGAGCACCCTCTGTGTACCAGACCCTGCTCCAGGTGGTGGGGCGACAGCAAGGAACGAGACCCTGCCCTCCCGGAGCATATATTAGTGCCGGCGGCAGAGAGGCAGATAACAGGAAGAAGAATCAAATACAGGGAGGGGATTGACTGTGTGGGGTCACTTTTTCTGGAGTGGTCAGAACATGTGGGGATGTGGGGAGCGCCGATTCTAGGCAGAGGAACAGCCAGTGCAAAGGTGCTGAGGCAGCGGCAGTCTTAGGGCTCAATTAGAAAGGAGGAGGCCAGGTGGCTGGAGCAGAGAAGCAAGGTAAGGGGAGGAGAGGAGGAACGTGGAGGCCAGCAGAGGGCTCTGGGCAGAATGACAGCTCCCCTTTAGAAGACCACGTCCTCGAGGGGCTCGGGACAGGGCCTGGTGTGGGCACGCCGTGCTCTTTTGCGCGGGGCTTTCCTGCACTCTGGTGGTCTGTGTCAACATCGTGTCATCCCTCTGCTCAGGCCAGTTTTCCAATAACGTGCTCCTCTGGTGTGTCCGGATCATGCTTTTTTTTTTTTTTTTTTTGGTGATTCTTATTGCAAATATGGTGATACGCTATTGAACCTTTAATAGACTACCTTAGGGTTCAAACATGACTCTGATATGCAGAGGGAAACCCAGAAGCATTTGTGTGACTTGCTATCCTACGGTTTTCTCTTTGCTGTAGTGGATAGAACCAATCCCACAGGGCACCAGTGTAGCCCCAGGAGCGTGTAATCAACACGAGCTATTATCATACATCTGACCTCTACATTTCTATCCAGTTCCCCCATACCTGTGCACAGGGACCTACTCTAAACCCGTCAACCGTGCCCTTTTGCCAGCTGAGTGACCCTAGGCTCTCCGGGATCGGCCCCCATCCTCCATAACAACGCCCTGATCCAGTCACCGCTCTGTCAATGTGCCCTGGCTACAGACTCACTCTCCTGCGGCCCACAGAGCTTCCCTCTCCCGTACTTGTGTCCGGGAAACTTCCTTGTCTTCCCAAGACCTCCTAGACTCCTGCCCACTGTCACCTCCTCTCGGAAGGCTTCCCTCGGGGCTCCTCGGGAAATGGCACAGCGCCAGAAGCCAAGTGTGTGGTGCCACGCAGGGAACATCTTATACTTGGTCGGGGCTCAATCCTTCTACCAACTCCCGCCCCACACCCCTCTCTGCCGCGTGACCCACCAAGCTCGTCCACTGAACAAAGCTTTAGGAGTTCATCTGAAAAATAAACAAGAAGCCCAGCTGCCAGCTGTCCTCATCCACTTGACAACACACCAGAAGTCTGAAACTGAGCAGTGAAGGGGGGGAGTTCCCCTCTTGTGACCTGTATGAGGCACGAGTATAATTATAAACGGGGTGGTGGGAGGGAGTGGGGTGTGTGTGTGTCATTCTTCCTTAAAAGACAAAACCTCAAGCAACAACAGGAGATCCAACAGCTGCTGCTAACTTCTATCCACCACCTAAACTCTTAGGCTTGGAGCCCCCGCGACCATGACTGCAGGTGACTATTTCACAAGATGAAGGGAGACCCTAATAAAGAGGAGATTTAAAACCCCAGCCCACCACGAGCTCATGAAGCTGTCTGCGCACACCCATCTAGGGAAAGGGTCTCTTTCTGACATAAAGGAGGCCCCTGGAGCAATGCACCAGCCAAGAACCAGGTGAGAAAGGACCTGAGGCTCTTGGACAAAGCCAGTGCTTTGGCTACCTCGTGGGGGCCTCCGATGACCACGGTGTCGTGAGGGCAGGCACCATAAATCAGCGCCTCTCTCTTTACAGAAAACCTATGAACGAGAGCCAAACTCCCACATGGATTCTGAAGGCAGGCAGAAGAGAGACCAGATCCATCAGGGGTCAGGACCTTCTAAGTGCCTGCCTAACCGGATGCAGATAGTCGCAGCTGCTGCAGCGTCTGAATGAAGGAATCCAGGGTGGAAATGGGACCAGAACACATCAGCTATTGCTGTCCATGGCCTTGGGGACAGAATCGGGCTGCTCTCCCTCAAGCCATTTGACCAGGCTAGTCCCGGCTCAGTTCCTGCCCAGGGCCAGGAACCCAAAAGACAAGCAGCCAGAGAGCACGGTGCGCCAGCACCCATCATCAGCTCAAAAGGGCTTTAGAAGCCAAGGACGAGTCAGACCGGAAGTTGGGATGAAGAATCAGAACCTCCAATGGTACCTCAAACAAGCACTTGGTGATTTTATTTTGCTGTGTTTCCAGCATTGCCTGCCCTACTTCCAAGTGATCATACACACACACCCTTTTTGTGGTTGTTGCTGGCCATCTGCCCCTCTTCCACTTGATGCCCTTGGTCAGGCAGAATGTCTTCTCTCAAGATGGACACAGAACCCCATTCAAGCCAGTACAATGGCAATGATGCCGGTGGACCAGAGGCCGGCTCTCTCCTGGCAGAGTTGCCGCTACAGGGATGCCAGGGAGGGAGCTGCTAACGCCAGCTTGGAACGGGAAGGGAGGAAGTGGCCAACGTAGAAGAGACTAGGGAAGGGAAGAAAAGAAGAAAGGAAACTGAGGGAGAATGAGAGAGAGAGAGAGAGAGAGAGAGAGAGAGAGAGAGAGAGAGAGAGAGAGAGAGAGAGAGAGAATGACCTCTGGATCCCCGCATCATGGTTGGGCCCCTGATCAGACCACTCTAATGTCATCTCAGATCTGACTCCGAATGGAAGGAGGCTGGTGGGCATTGAGTGTGTATTGCTGGGTAGAGGACAAATTACATCTTATTTAACCCTTGTCATAGAGAGCCCTGGGTGGTACCATGGTTACTTGCTCGGCTGCTAACAGGAAGATTTGTGGTTCTAGCCCACCTCGCCACTCCCTGGGAGAAAAAGCGGGCAGTTGGCTTCCATCAAGACACGGCCCAGCAAGCCCTATGCGGCCGTCACGGGTGTCACCTGGGTGGGTAAGAGTCAAGAACTGGCCCCACAGTTCCAACCAGGATCACCCTGTGCGGTTGGCTGTCTCCTCCTTATCTTCGTGCGTCCCTGAGGAAGCTGAACTCCAAGAGGGGCTGTCGATGTATCCAGATAAGGCCATTCCCAGGTGGTGGAGACGCCAAGCTCCCCCACAGGCGATGGTTCTGGCTGTTCTTCCTCCCATCTGGCCCCTTCAGACAGGGAGGCGGGTGGATTGCACGTTCTGAGACCTGCACCGGAGGAGGCCCAGCTGCCAGCGGCGCAGCTGAGGAGCTGACGGTGTAAGTGCTCTTTGGGGAGAGAAATGTCACATCGGCTGCCACGTGCTTCAGAAAGTAGCCCCGGGAGATGGGGAACTGATAAAGGTCAGTGCTCACAGCCCTGGCGAGTCCACCGGAGCTGGAAGTGATCCCGATGTTGTGAAGAGCGAGGCCTCTGAGCTACCAGTCAACACGCAGCGGGAGCCCCGAGAGTCCTCCCAGGTATTTGTCGCGGGCACAGGCTCGAAGCCAAGAAAGGGCACCAGGTGTTGGTTCCATCCCAGGTGGCGGAGGCGGCACCCCTCCCACTGGGGCTGGGCTGGGCGCCCTGTCCTGCTCCCTCTGCTGAATGGCAGCGTGCTTCTGAGTCCACAGGGATGGGCTGTAAGCGCCAAGCAGCGCTGTGGTTTCCACTCTACCTGTGGTCTCTGCCCCAGGCAGAGCAGGACAGGACAGACTGCCAAGGGACTCCACCCTTTCCCCCTGGTCTTGACCTTCTCTCTGGGTGTCTCCTATCCGATCCTGTGCGCCACAAGCCTCCAAAGAAAGAGCTTCTGAAATCCACCCCCACCCTTGGCATTTGGTCCACCTAGTCCTGAACCGATCTCCATCCTCGAAGGCCTCACTTTCTATTCCTTGTCCAGAGAGCACTGGTCAAACTCGCAGCCCAAGAGTAACGAAGAAAGGCCGGGGGGAATAATAACATACCCCACCGGTGTCTGGCTGGAAGAGGTGAGCTCCCTCCCACAAGGTCTGGCTCAAGGCTCAAAGACTTGCTGCCAACTTGACAACTCCTGGAGAGCTGAGGGCAGGGCTGGTGCGGGTGGGCGGGGAGAGCACTCAGAGGGGCCAGCAGGAACCGGGCCAGGCCATGCACACAGGAGGAGACCCGGGCCTGCTGGGGACGGCGACGGAAGAAGCGGAGGATCTGGTCTGGAGAAAACAGGGACCCTAATGAAGAGAGCACACGGGCTTCTTTCGTGCTGCCACCCTGTGCCCAGGCCTGTGCCGCCACCCGGCCGTCTGAGCTGGCCCTTCCGTCCCACCTGCCCAGGGGGTCCTCCTTTGTAAGCCCTACAGGACTCCCGCCCGGGGCACCCTCCTCCGGGGCTCCATCAGCACCCAGGACAAAGCCTAGAGAAACACTTGGCCAGGCAGGGTAAGAAGCAGGCAGTCTACAGGTAGGCGGTGGACCCTCCTTGGCTGCCTGGGTTCACAGTCTAACTCTGCCCTGGGTTTGTCACTTCAGCCAAGTCCCTTCACCTCTCGAAGTCTCCGTCTCCTTGGCTGGGCCATGGGAAGATGCTGGTGCTGAGGGGTTTTTGTGTTGCCAACTTGTGGTTTTTCCTCTGTCCAATCACGAGCAGCTTGGAGCTGAGGTACCAGGCCACCCTGTCTGTGTCCCCAGCAGACAACCAAACCCGCCTCTGCTTTGCAGTGCAGGGTTCTTGTAGAGTGTGGACACGAACACGCTTCTCAAGACCTTCAACACTGCCCTGGCAGGAGGTCAGTCCCGGTCAGTGCCCTCTCTGGGTTTTGAGCCCTAGCGAGCCGAGCAGCGAGCTTAAAAACGAGATGACAGTGCTTGTCCGACTCAGATCCTCTCCTCAACGTCCCCAAGCTGTCCACGCACATCTCGTCCCAGCGGTGTGAGCATTTCCAGCCACACTGCTCACTCAATAAAAGAAATTTCTAGAAGCAGTGGGTTTGAGTTGCCTGCTCCTAACCCTGAGGAGGAGAGAGTACCCGGGCAGCCCTGTCTCTCTCGGAAGATGCTCTGGGGAAGAAGGCAGCGCAGACGGAGGCCGGCCTCCACACTGCTCAGGGCCCTCCCTGCACTGCACTGATCAGAAGAAGGTTCTGGAAACAGCCTGGCAGGGGAATCTTTCCAGGGAGAAGCTGCGGGCCAACTGCCACTCTGTGAGTCCCTGGCTCCCTCCAGCTCTGCCGTCTCCCAGCCTCACCCCGTGTGTGAGCCTTGTCAAGCGGAGAAGAAGTGATGAAAGGGTGGAATCTGGAAGAGTGTGTTTTGTGCTGGCTGAGTGGCATGTGTGGAACCCCCTACCCCCCAACCCCCCATCCCCTGACCCGCACAGAGGAGGGCTCCGGGGGCGGGTCTGGCATGTGTGATCCCCACAGCCTTTGTGCCTGATCAGCCGTCTCTCATTTCCCGTCTGTAGCAAATTAAAGAAAAACATCACAGACAAACCTCTCAGTCTGCTCCAGCGTGAGGCTGGAGCCAAGTTCGCTCCAGCGGCCAGACAGCCCCTCGCTTGCTTCTCTGTTCACAACGAGAGGGAGGGAGCGCCTGCCCACGCCTCATTCAGACCTCAGCCTCATGGGCAGGTCAGCAGGCGAGAACCTGGTGTCCGGCTCGGTTTACTTAGATGGCCCTGCCCTCCGGGAGGGGACAAGCAGTCACAAGGCTCCACGGTGATCTGCAAACAGCTCCCCCGCCCTCCCAGACGGACTCAAACAGCACAGACAAGCCTGGAGGACTTCATTCATTGACTCGCCCACCCTCCCGACAGTCACCGAAATTCCTTTGCAGGTTTAGTTTTGTTTTGAAGCCATCAGCACTCTCCATCTATCTATCCATCTATCTATCTATCTATCTATCTATCTATCTATCTATCTATCTATCTATCTATCTATCTATCTATCTATCTATCTATCCATCCATCCATCCATCCATCCATCCATCCATCCATCTATCTATCTATCTCTCTATCTATCTATCTATCTATTCAGACGTCCATCCGTCTGAAACAGTAACATCACCCTCTAAGCCGGGGGTTCTCAACCTGTGGGTCGCAACCCCTTTGGGGGTGAATGACTCTTTCACAGGGGTCGCCTAAAACCGTCGGAAAGCACATATTTCCAATGGTCTTAGGAACCGAGACACTGCTCCTCTATCTGTCTCCAGGCGGGTCCACCCACATGCAGATACGTCCACATAGGAGTACCTGGTGTGAAGACTGTTACCCACGCTTCCAGACAAAATTTCATTTATTTGTCATTAGAAATAAATATTTCGCAATCTATAATGACATCTTGTTTTGTGATTAATCACTATGCTTTAATGATGTTTAATTTGTAGCAATGAAAATGCATACTACATATCAGATATGAACATGATGATTCATAACAGTAGCAAAATGACAGTGATGAAGTAGCAACGAAATAATTTTATGGTTGGGGTCACCACACATGAGAAACTGTGTGAAAGGGTCACGGCCTTAGGAAGGCAGAAAACCACTGCGAGTCTAAGTAGTAAAACAAGGAGCCATTGGGCTGCGATCTGCAAGGTCGGCAGTTCAAAACCACCAGCTGCTCCTCAGGAGAGAGATGGGGCTTTCTACTCCCATAAACAGTGACGGTCTTGGAAACCAGCGAGGGTCGTTCCTCCCTGCGAGTTGGCATCGGTTTGATGCCAGTGAGTTGGTGAGTTGGGAAGCAATAAAACAACTCTCCATTTTCCACCCCCAACCCTCCAGCAGTCCCTGGGAATCACCAATCTACTTTCTGCCTCTAAGCATGTCCCCGTTCCAGATATAAAATTAGAATTTACTTCCAAAATATCTGTTGGTTCATTCTGGGGAGAAGGTAGAGAGACCAGTCTCCTCGCCTTGCAGTCAAGATAGTGTCGGTGACACAGTGATTCACTAGATGCCCTCAGAATGGCGAGTGGGCACTATCGGGGTGACTGCCATCGCAAGGTTCCAACCAGAGGCCACAGGGTCAGCAGCCGGGAGCTGTAGCTACGGACCACCAGGGTTCCTTTGTATCCTGATGCAAATGCACGATCGAGGCACCCGCGCCAGCCCGGATCAATGTCAGAAGCATGACACTGTGTCCTAAGAGACGTATGTCATGGAAGAGTGTACATTGCTCGAGCCTTCGTATTTAAAAGGTTAGGGTAAACGGCTTATGACTCTATACGCATATAGTCCTTGTAGTGGTTACATAATCTTGGGTCAACTTGAGGATATTAAGAGTGAAGGGGTGGAGTCTAATCAGGTCACGGCCTGATGATGCCTTCTTGTGAGTGTGGCTTTCTCATGAGGGTTCTGGGAACTTCCTCCTTTCCTCCCTGGAGGCGGTGACACACTCTCTCTCTCTGCTTCACCTTCCTGTTGATAAGCCACATGGAGCCATGCCGATGGCAGCCAGAGCCCTGGAGATGCATCCTCTGCCACTAGATCCACAAGATTTTCCACACCCCGGCCTGTGATCTTCCTGTATTTGGCATCATTGCATGTAGCTACGTAAGTCTGAAGAAGAATTTATGGACTAGTGTTGGACTGATGGGCTAATATTGGACTCGTGCACTTGATCTGGCCTGGAATGGGATGTTTTCTTAATATACAGTTACTCTGATATAAAGCTCTCTCCTGTACACGAGTCTCTCTGGATTTGTTTCTCTAGGCAACTGGGACTAACACAGTCCTCCTACAAACATAAAACTTACAGATCGATCTCTATGTAGTAAGACTAGGAAGAAAAGCAAGGGACTTCCGAGCACAGAGATGAGGACGTGGCTCCATACGGGGCTGAGGTGGTAGGATGGGGACCTGTACCAGCACTGGAATGTTCTTTGACTTAACTCTGGTGATGAATTTAGGAACACTTAAAATTGTTTATCCTCTGTCAAGAACATACGAACGAGCACACCCTCTAAGTGTCTTTTTGTATGACCTCAAAGCTCACATTTAAAAAATCATTATTTTTTAAGCCCAGCAGGCCTACTTGATGGGGTGCTAGAATGATGTTGGCAAAGGCTCCGGAACGTTCTGTGGACTGCCAGGAGAAAGACTAAATCTGTCTTGGAGGAAGGACAAACAGAATGCTCTTTAGGAGCCAGCATGGAGAGACTCCGTCCCAGGTGCTCCAGGCATTATCAGGAGGGTCAGTTGCAGGGGAAGGGCAGCATGCTTGAAAATAGGTCATGACAAAAGGGGGAGACACAAGATGGACCGACCGGCGGCCACAACAGCGAGCTCAAGCGCAGCAGCGATGGTGAGGGGGTGTCGTACTAAGCAGTGTTTCTTTCTGCACGGGGCCTCCAAGGATCGGAACCATGTACCCAACACCTACCTGACAGCAGCACCTACCGCCTACCAACAAAGTTGGACACGTGACGCGAAGCACTCATTAAAACCCAAAGACTACGCACAAGGAGTCCTGGGGACACGATGGTTAAGCACCAACTATTCTCCGAAAGACGGGCAGTTCGAACCCACCAGCTAATCTGCGGGAGGACGGCGTGGCGGTCTGCGTCTGTAAGGACTGTGGCCTTGAAATCCCGTGGGGGGCAGCTCTCCTCTGTCCTACAGGGTCACTCAGTTGGAATCAATTTGATGGCCATGACGGTGCAGACAATACACAGCCCAAAGAGGGAAGCCGGAGGTGCATGAGGTTAATGATAGTGTATCAGTTGTCTAATAACAATTCATTAACACTGGCCCCTCCGCTGCCATGCGGGCAGGAGTGAACCAGAGAACTAACCCCGGGGGAGGAGAGTATCTGGCTAGCCTCTGGTCTCAGGGCATCATTTCTCTCTACGCCTAAAACTGCTCTTTGAAAATAAAGTCCTAAGGATAAAATAACATTTTCAGGTGGGCTGACAGGAATTTTATTGGTTGGGGTGGTGAAGGCAGAAAGGGCTGGCATTGTGAGCAGCAAGGGCCAGCACCAGTGACCACTCACATCTCTGCCACTGGGAGCCCGTGTTATTAACAACCACAGAGGCAAATGAAGAATCGGTTGGTAGCATTACTCTACACCCCCCATGTCCTTGGCCCATGCCAGACTCTTTCCATAGTTTAGTCTCATTCTCACAACCCAGATGCAGGGTTGGGGGCCTTCATCTCCATGGAAACAACAAGGCCAAGGGATGAATGACAAGGCCGAGGTCATCACGCCGGTCCCACCGCTGAGCCAAAGCCAGACCCATAGCCGTGTGGCCCTGCCTGCAAATGCCGCCGCGTCTTTCCACAATGCCAAACAGCCTCTCAAATATTTAGAGACATAAATGGCGAATGTACCAAAGCGTAATTCAATCCAACACATATTTATAAATATTTATAACCAAATGTTTTGCTTTGATAAGGCCTATTCTCTGAAGTGCCTGGCGTCAGACAAACAGGGCTCTTTTTCTGGGGAGCAGGCTGCGGCTCACCTGGGAATGTTCCCTCATTTGCATGAACAGACACACACACATCCGTACCCAGATGGCCCCGCTCCTCACCGTCGTTGGTTTCACACACCATGGAAATCAGCCTCGGCACCCAGGGACCGCGGGATGTTAGATTTGTTTGGGAATGTGGGCCTCTCCGCTGCCTAAAATCTGCCAGAGGCCGCCTGTGGCAGCCAGGCTGAAATCAAAATCCTCTTCCCAGTGGGACTGCAGGCTCCTCTCTCTCCCTGCCCACAGCCCTCGCGCCGCCCTCCCCCCCGCCCTGCCCCCCCCGCCCCGCCCCCCCCGCCCCGCCCCAGAGCCCAACAGCTGGGTTTGCAGCTTCTCTGTGCAAACCCACTGTGCGCTCTCCACTGTCTGACCGGCACAGGCTATTCCCTTTGCCTCCTCTGTCCTTGCCCTTCTCTCTCCTGGCCTGGCTCACACCTACCCGGGCCTCTTCCTCCAGGAAGCCTCAGCTCCGGGGCTCCCATCCCTCCGTGGAAACCTCTACAGTGTCCTTGGACACTCTTTCTCTTGGTTTGCAAAATTGTTGTTGTTGTTGTTGCTTTGCTTTGCTTTGGTTTCTTCTCTTGGTCTGCGGCAGGGGTACAATGTGTCTCAGCTGGGTGGACATGAACGCTGAGCTTGCTAACAGAAATGATCTGTCCTCAAGGCCACAAACCGCGTGCACTCGCCGCCAGCGCCAAGGTTGAGCACTTGCCCACCTTATCGGATGTGTCCTCAGAGCCACGAAAAGGGACTCGCGTGCCCATTTCTCAGACGAGGAAAGTGAGGTTGAGAAAAGCTGTGGATGGAAGAGGATGCAGCCCACCGCCCGGGCCTGTCACTCGCCGAGCCCATGGCCCGTCATCAAGGTTTGGAGCGAGTCACGGAGGCCCTCGGGATCGTGAAATCAGAGAGCCTTAGAGCTGAAAAGCATCATGGGAAGCACTGCCCCCTTTCAGTGGGCCCTGGTGTGTCCTGGATGACCTGTTTTGAAGGAGCCCTGGTGAGGGAGTGGGCTCCGTGCTGGGCTGTAACCTCAAGGCGCAGGTTCTAATCTGCCCGTCTCTGTGAGGAAGAGCAACGGACCTGCCAGCTCCTTCAGGATTTAGTCTCGAAAACTCTGCTCTGACCGGAGGGCTCCCCACGTGTCAGAAGGGGCTCCATGGCCGGGGTTTGGGTTTGGTTCATGATTTTCTTATGCTCCTAACCGTTTGCAATGAAACTTCCACAACCCTTGGTGTTTTAGATGCACGTTGCCCTTTCACGGGAAAGAGAGGCGGCTTTCAACTCCTGCAAAGAGTTACAGGCTCCAAAGTCCCACCGGGCAGCTCTCTCCCGTCCCTAAGGTCGCGAGGAGTGAGGAGCAACTCAGTGGCAGTCGGTGTGGGTTTTGTTGGTTTGGGTTGAGTATTTCCGTTTCTAAGGCTTTCTATCTTAATCAGCCGTTCTGGAAAACCTCGCCTGCAGTACTTCCCAGGCGAATTCTAATGACTTCACCTATGATAGAGTGATCTGGAACGAAGAGTTGCCTCTGGGGAGGCTCCCCCAGGCCGGCTGGATGAGCGGGGCATGGGCGTGGTGGACAGCCCTCCATCTACAGTTCTTGTCCAGAATCCCAAATGTAGCCACATGCTGCCCAGGGCCATGTCCACCCTGAAGCTGGGACTGCAGGATGCCCCCGGGTCCCTCTGGCATCATCTGCCTAGTTTCTGAGCCCTTCTGCGCGGTGTGGTTGTCCGTGGTGGCAGTGTTACAAGCCAGGGGGCCAATGGGACAATTGAGGAATGCACCGAGACCCCAACAAGGGGATGGCTAATAGACCCCCTGTGCCACGAAACGAATGGGGCTGAACACAGGGAGGTGACCAGGCACTTACCTTTGGGGACCCATCCAAGGAGGCCCCTCAACCTCCAATGAGCCCAGTGACCGCAGGGACTCATTACTGCACCTCCATACCTCTGTCCCCCAGGGCAGCTCATGGGCAAGGCGGGCCCTGGGAGGACACACTGAGTGCCCAGGCATCTTTGAAAGTCTCATCTCCCCAGCCTTTTGGAACCAGATGAGAAAATCCCCCATTAGCTATGTGATCTCGGGCAAATCTCTGACGAGCCTGAGTTTTCTCTTCTATAACATGGAAATCGTAATTCAAACCTGATAACGCTGTTGAGGAGCCCGGGGGGTGGGAGTGGGGTGGTGCCCAGCGGTCGGTGGTTAAAGTGCTCAGCTGTTAACCAGAAGGTCAGCAAACCAGAAGGTCGGCAGTTCAAACTCAACAGCTGCTGGAAGGGGAGCAAGGCAGCGGGCTGCTTGTGTCAAGACCACGACTGGACATTCCACCGGACAGCTCCACTCTGCATGGGAACTGACTCTCCAGCAGCTTTGGCAAGAGAAGAGGTTACGGCAGAGAGATCAAATGAGACAGCGCGTGCAAAAGCCTGTGCACGTAGTAACTGAGAAACTCAGAGCTATCGAGTGGATGCTGATTCATAGCAAGCCCATCAGACAGGGAAGGACTGTCCCTGTGGGTTTCTGAGACTGTCACTCCTAAAGGGAGTCTCTTCTCCCTTGGAGCCGGTTGGTGATTTCAAACTGCTGATCTTGTAGTTAGCAGCCCAATGCATGACCCCCTACCCCCCAGGGCTCCCTAGCACATAGGAGATGCTCATAAATGCCTTCTCATTTGTTTGCAGTGGTTCTTGGTGTCACATGGTAGCTGCACGCTGCATGAGCTCGGGGACCGCGTGTGTCTAGCTCCTTCCTCCTCAGATGCCTGGCCGCTGGCACACAGTAGTCCATCGGCCGTGGGTGACATGGAGGATCCATATCCTCAAGGCAGCCGAGGCCATTTGAACCGGGAGGACATGCATGGATCGCAGAGTCTGAGGGTGGCCCAGCCCAAAAGTCTTTGCCCTGCATTTCCTTGGGGTCAACTTATGGGCTGCCCCCACCCCCAGGCTCGGTTTGAACACACTTGGGCCAGAGAGCTCACAATGGCTGAAGGCCCAGTGTCTGCTTTCTGAACTTGGTTGTTGCTGCTGTTAGGTGTCATCGACTTGACTCCACTCATCAACTCCACGTGCAGAGGCAGGCCCTGAGCCCAGTCCCGGGAGAGCCGTCTTCACTACGGTTATGTTGAGACCACCGTGCCAGTCTATCTTAAAGAGAGTCCTCCCTGTTTTCTTGGATTCTCTACTTTACTGAAGATGATGTCCTTTTCCAGGGACTGATCTCTCCTGGTGTGGCAGTTACATAATCTCCTGTCAACTTTTAAAGGGGCGGAGTTTAGTCTGTCAATCAGGTCGCAGCCTGATGACTTTGTTTGGAAGCACCACCAAGGCCAGATACACACAGACACTCTGCTTGTCTTCCTGCTGACAAGCCACATGGAGACCCCTGATGGAACCAGAGCCTTGGAGCTGGAGACCCACACCAGTGCTGAGATGTTTCCACCGCCACTGGAACCACAAGACTTTCTACCACAGGCCTGTGATTTTCCTGCATTCAGCCGCATTGCATGTGTTGCATGAATCTGAAGAGGAAATTATAGACTGGTCTTGAACATAGGGGCTAATATCTGACTTATGGACTTGGTCTAGACTGGACTGGGGTGTTTTCTTAATACGCAGTTGTTCTTTGATATAAAGTCCTCTGCTAGAGACATATGAGGGTCTATGAATTTGTTTCTCTGGTCAACCCGGACTCACACGCCTGGTAACACGTCCAGAGTCCACAGGGAAAGCCTTGTCATCCTCACTTCGAAGGAGCGGTCCTGTGCCTCCTCTGAGAGGGCTGGTTTTTCCGGCAGTCCGTGAGGTCTTCAGCATTTCCCCCCAGCACCACAAGACAAATGCACCCTTTCTTCTGTGGTCTTCCAGCTTTCTCGCGCACCCAAGGGGACTCCCTGAACATTGAGTGAGTCCTACCTGCCAGCACTTCTCTGGAGAGCTGAGATGTCCTCTCCCGAGCCCGGCGCTCACCCCTTCTACTGCTCCCAGCATCTCTCAGAACAGCCCTCCCAACCATCTCTTCTTTCACCCACTGGCTTCTCACCCACCTGAGAGCAGATGCTGGTGTTCGCTGGACGTTCCGAGGTTTGACAAACTTACTCCCACAATGAAGTGGTCAGCTTGCCAGCCCTCTCGCTCTGTTCTAGCTCTCGCCTCCCGCCCTCCACCCCCAGGCCTAGAAGACCCTTGGGAATCTGAGCCTCTGAGTGCCCCCCACCCCTCTAAGCCTTGGAGTCGAAGGGCATCTAAAGACAGTGTCTCTGTCACTCAGGTCATTGCTGCAGGAAAGACTGCCCAACTGCCCACCACACTGTAGGAACCGTTTTCTCTGCCCCTTCTTTCTAAGGTACTGGGAGCAAACCTATGTCAGACTTCAACTCCTTTGAAAACAGAAGACAGTGTATATTCCTCCCACAAGAGACTAGGGGTAGCCAGGCACTGGGAGCCTTCCTATAAAGCCAGAGTTCAGGAGCCAGGGGGCCAAGTGGACAGAGCACAGGCTGTGGCTCCACTCGCTTGCTGTGTGAACTTGGACCGGTTGCCCGGCTGCTCTGAGTTTGGACAGAAAGGGGGCATTCACCACACATGTGCAGTGAAATAGTGTGTGGTGAGCCATTAGGCCAGCCTGAGCCAGAGAAGGTACTCAGTAGTGGTCTTCCAGGATGATGATGATGGTGGTGGCAAGGACAAAATCATGTATCCCCCCACACCGTCCCATCTCCTCCTCCCCTCTGCTGGAGAAGCCTTCTCTGCAGGCAGCCTGCTCTGAGGCCTCTGGTGAGGTTCTTTTCCTCTTGGGTGGTCCTGAGGACGTAGGGCCAGCACCCCCTTCCTGGCCCCCTGGGTCCTCCACCCAGTGCCACTCACCAAGAGCCTGTCCCATCTCCCCTCCACCTGGTGGGCAACGCAGTTTCTCTCCCTGGCCTCCGGATGGGCGCCCTGCCCAATTAACACTCATGCATGCCAGCTGAGCAGCTGTGGTGGCAGTCAGCCTCCCCGGGGAGAGGGACCCAGGTGTTCCTCCCTTCTCTGCAGTGCAGGCTGGGGGAAGAGCTAGGGGGTGGGGGGCTGGGAGACCCCACTGAGACCCAGCCACCAGGGTTAGTCCTGGCATTGGGGCAACAGCTGTCTCTCTGGGGACGGGGCCGTCAATGTCCCTCTGTGACACCATGGAGCCAGCAGAGGGGTGGGCTGCGGAACTGGGACTCACTCCTAGCCCCACAGTTTACTTGTCTGCAAAATGACACCCTTCTCTGCTCCATACACCTCAAGGTCACAGGAAGTGTTTGATGAGCAACCTGAGCTACAACCCCCTGGCCACCCCTAGGTTGTGTCTGCCAGGACTCTTTACAATGCCTCTCTTCCTATGCAGAAATGAGCGTCAGCAGAATCTCTCTCTCTCTCTCTCTCTCTCTCTCTCTCTCTCTCTCTCTCTCTCTCTCTCTCTCTCTCTCCTGTTTCTCTCTGCAGTCGCTGAAAGAGAGCCTTAAAAATAAGATGGTAAAGGGGATCTGACTTTGAGGGGCCCAACACCCCAGAACAGCTGAAGGCAAAACACTGGGTCAGGTTTGGTAGGTGAGTACCAGGTGACTGCTTATAGCCATAAAGGGAGATACAGCTTCTTGCATCGAATGATTTATTTGCCTGGAAAACTTTGCTCTGAACAAACTTTTCAGTATGTGTTTGACGTCTGTTGGCATTTAGCACGTTTAATAAAGAGGTTTATCTTCAGTGGGTTTTTTAAATAGATAAATAAGAATATGGCTACTCCCGTTTATACATCCATGGAGCGTGGATGTCCAGGAACTTAACCCTTGAGGGGAAGTCCTGCAGCGGTGCAAACAGTTCATGCGTTTTCCTGCTAACTGAAAGGTTAGAGAAGCAGGTCAGCCCAGAGGTCCCTCGGAAGAGAGGACGAGGACAGATGGCCCACTTCTGGGGGAAAAACACTTGCCCTGGGACGCTCTCCAGAGCACAATTCTGTGGAGAAACAAAGGCAGCACCCAGAGTGGGAAAGGCAGCTGGTGACTGGTTTTAACCCTTTAGGTTCTGAGGCACACTACTGCCACCTGGTGCTGGCATGCCTCAATACAGGTTCAAAATCGCCTTCAAATCCTTGCACATCCTATTCGAGACGTGGTTTCCTTAAATCTAGGAGGTGCCCAGCGAGGCGGGAAGCTTCACCTGTAGACAACCTGCCAACTTCCTGAAGGATTTGCAGTCCCCTGGGACTCTGACCAAGCAGCGGTGTCTGGGCAGGGCACAGCTCTCCGACTTTCCCCGGCCTCAGCTCACGCTGCGGGCTCAGCCTCACCTCGGGTCCCTGGGAAACTGTGTGATCCCTCAAATGTGCTCCTCTTACTGCCAAAGGGCCACCCAGCACGCGTGGGGTTTGACACTCGCCAAAGCGTTTATGGTCAAAACCTGTCCTCACCTCTTATGCCCAGGAGACCACACCGCTCTCTCCCCCAAACCATCATTAATGAGCACTGAAATATTTTCTTTTATGGACCTTAAGACATGGTTTATTTCCATGTAGAGCCGCGTGCCCGCACATGTCTCAAGGGGGAGAGAATTAGTCTTTCCTGCGGCCGTTGCTTGTACTGACAAGAGGGAAGGGACACACTGAAGGATCCTGATCCAGTCCGGTCACACACCTGCTGTGCCACCTGAGACAGGTGACTCGCCCTCCCTGAGCCACAGTCGTCTCCTCACCAGGAAGTGGGGAGAGGGGGCGGGATAAGAATTTCTCAGCTTGTAAGGTTTGGGCCAGGAGCAAGGCCACGGGAGGGCGGGCATGGCACCTGCCTCAGAGAGAAAAGCAAGTAAGAATCTCATCCAACCCAAGGGCTTCTGGCTCAGAGCAACCCCGGTCATATGTGGACTCACGTGGAAGGGAGAAGGTCCCCCCCTCCAGGCCAACAGCAACCCTCAGGGAGGAGGGTGAGGGGCAGGCAGTGTGCGGGTCACAGTACATCTCCTCCTGGCAGAGCTGGGGGAGGTGTCCAACTGAGGTTAAAATCAGAAAGTGATCCCCTTCCCCATGCCCCACCAGCCTGCTTACAAGCTCCGGGAAACTCTTCTCCGGAAGCTGGCCTCCCACAGGGGGATCTGCCAGGTCTTTCAGCTCCTCACCAGCTGTGTGTTATCATGTGGGATGGCAGGCCAATCTGCCCCCCCCTCTGTCCCTGGAGGCGGGGTGGGTTTATTTAGCTCCTGCTTGGGGGTTGGGGGTGGGGGGGTGAGTTGTTCCTGACCAGCCTGGCTGCTGCCTCTGTGTTCTTCAATTACGGGTACAAAATGATTTGATGAGGGGACCCAAGTTGGCATCTGGGTTTCAGTTAGCATCTGACACGGGGCCTCGCTAATTAATCTGGAGACACGCGCTGACAGCGCCCCCAGCCCCGGCGCAGTCAGGGAGAAAGACGACTGACGGGCCGTGAACAGAAGGTGGTGTGTGGTGGGGCGGCACCCGGAGGTCACCAGTGGTGTCCTGGAGGACTCGGGAGACGGCGCCTTGGCTTCACCCAGCCTCCTGCCTTTGTCACCGGATCCCCAGAGGACAGGCGGGAGGTGGCCCAGCAGCAGCTGGAGGGGCCTGCCTGATGCCCGCTCTGTGTTGGCAGCCAGCTCGGAAGACAAAGGGACCCAAACATTTCCACCCCATCAGCCAAATCAGTCACTGGGTCCCCACCTGGCCCCATGCTGGCACAATGTCACATCCTCCCAGGGCTTCCCATTCTGCCTCGCGTGGCCTGCAAGCGCGTCTCTGTCGCCTCACATACATGCGCGTGTGTGTGTATGTGTGTGTGTGTCAGGGAAGCATGTGCCACACATGCCATAGATCCTCCCCGGCCCCTCCCGCTGCCCCCAGCACACACTCGAGTCCCGCTGTTTGCTGGCACTTTCCTGGCCTCACGCTGTGTGTAAAGGGCGGAGAAAGGGCCCGGAGGAGGTGGAGGTCCTAGTCCCACGTCCACTCCGCACTCCCCCACAAGTCCCCCACCAGCCCAGCCCTTCCTTGGTGCCAGGCTTGGGATGAACAGCATCGGACCCATCACAGTGCCCCAAGGGGCTTCAAAGAGTTGGTGGGAAAATACAAGGAGAAGACCCCAGACTTTTCCCATGAGCTTCTGGAAGCCCCTCATATGGAGCCCCCGACCAAGCCGGTGAGGCTCTGTCTCCGTCCTGTTGTGGCGTCAAAGGAGGCTTGGAGAGGTTATGTACGGGGCCTCGGATGGCACCACTAGGAACCGCGAAGTGAGACTCCCACCCGGGGCTGGGGCTGCACAGACAGGGCAGCGTGCCCCTGTGGGCCTCCACCCCCTATCTTCACTTAGTCACACCCAGACACACACCCGTGCGCACACACACACGTGCAGAAACATCACTGGGTCAGGATCCGAGTCACAGGGGTTCGAACGACCAGAGCGGAGGATGCCCGGGAGATGGTCCGTGGCTCTGTGTCCATCCCACAGGACTGCAGGGCTGTGAAGAAGGAGGTGGAGGGGCAGCCAGCGAGGGAACAGGGCCCCACTCACCTCTCCACAGGGAAACCCCTCTGGACCTGCTTGATGTCACCTGGGGTTTCCTTGGAGGCTTATTTCAAATAAGCCTGAGTGTATGTACCACTGACTCAAATCCCCTGCTCCCATATCACAGCTAAAGAAGTTCGGCCACTGGTCTCCCAGAAAACAAAAATAAACCACATCACGCCCCTCAAGGTGATGCCGACCCATAGCGACCCTGTACGGCAGGGTAGAACCGGCCCATTATGACCCTGTATGGCAGGGTAGAACCAGCCCATTATGACCCTGTACAGCAGGGTAGAACTGGCCCATTATGACCCTGTACGGCAGGGTAGAACCGGCCCATTATGACCCTGTACAGCAGGGTAGAACCAGCCCATTATGACCCTGTACGGCAGGGTAGAACAAGCCCACAGTGACTCTGTATAGCAGGGTAGAACCGGACCATAGCGACCCTGTACTGCGGGTAGAACTGGCCCGGAGGTTTCTGAGACTGTAACTCTTGACGAAAGTAAGAAAACCGACTATCTCCTGGTGGTGTCACACTGCCAACCTGCGTTTAGCAGCCCAATGTGTAACCCACGACACCACCAGGGCTCCCCAGGGGGAGCTACAACCCCCGCTTCCTGAGTCCGGTGTCCAAGGTGGGCAGCTCTGCACAGAGAAGGGGTGCTTCCTCGGCACTCTTGCTATATGCACAGACCCTGGGCTGAGGCTGCCCAGTCCTTAGGCCCTCTCTGTGCCCTCCTTGGGTTTGGTGATGGGAAGTAGGCTCGCCCGTAGACGTACTCAGTTTCGGTCCTGGCACAGAGCAACCATTCAGTAGATATTAACTACCCTCACCATCCGGCTTCAAGGCATCCTCCTTCCCCCGACCCAGGTGGGGATGCCAGTCTGAGTACAGCGGTCAGTGTTGTTCCAGGCCCACTCCTGGTAGCTTACCTACACGGCCTCGCCTGGCCCTCTCTCTCTCCCTGGCACCAAGGCACCCAGAACCGTCTCCCTGGCCTGGAAGTGCCAGCATCTCACACCTTCCTCTGGGCTGACAGTTGGCACTACTTTGCATTCTCTCCTTCTGCGGACCTATTCATTGCTCCCCAGTTTCCTTTGGCTTTTGGAAATTAATTATCAGTGATTTGTTAAGTTCATTAGCTCTGCCTCGCAACAGCATGGAAGGCCTGCCATCTGGACCCGTGTTCTCCTCTTCATGGGAGCTATTCCATAATTACACGATAACCAGCATCACCTGCTGAGCACACACGCGCGCGCTCACACACACGGCCCACCCCTCCTTCCTCCAGACCAACAAAACCTACCTGTCACCAGGACGAGCTGGTCTGGCCGCCCTGGCCTTGGGGCAGCCAGGCCTCCCGCCTTCTCTCTTTGGCCTTGGCGGAGCCCATGCTGAGTGCAAGCTCCTGCCTTGTACAGGTGCTATTTCCACATCATTTTACTTAGGCCTGTGGGGCTTCACAGTGATTCATCTGAGGTTACTGTCCCATGAGCTTGCTCTTCTTAACCCCATTTGCAGAGAGAGCCAAGGCTCGGAGATGAAGGAACTTGCCCAAAAGAACGCGCCACTTTCGAGCAGAGCTGAGATTCGAACCAGTCCTCAGTCCACACCAGAGAATCCTCAGTCTAAGTATGGCAGGACCCTGGAACCCCGGACCAAAGTCAACTTCCCTCCGACATTCTGCTAAACACCTCTCGGATATGGAGTCCTGGCCAGAGTTTTGTCCATTCCGGCCGGGCTGGCTGCCTCCGTCCATCTCTGCCTGGTCAGTTTCACCCAGCACAAGCCCTTGCTCTTCCAAACCAGCTTCTCCACCGGAAGACAGATGTGGCACAGCACGAAGAACGCATACCGCTTAGCGGGCACTCACAAGTGACCCCAGCTCAATGCCTGGATCGTCTCATGTCACCTGCACAGCAACCTTCTAAGGTAGATACGATTGGAGGTGTCACACCCATTTTACAGAAGAGTAACGGAGCCACTTCCAAGGGCACCCAGGTAATACGTTGTAGATCCCAGACTTGGCCCAGGCACTGAGTCCACCCCACCCTCCTCCCTCACAAGGAAAGTCACCTCCGTGTCAAAGAGGAAGCACTCAAAGGAGTCTGAGCCCCTGACAGGAGGAAGATGGGGCCTGGCAAGTCGTGAGAAGGAGGCAGACAGACCCCCCACGACTCCACAGTAGGAGTAAAGAGCGTTTGGGAGGAAAGATATTCTTGTAATAGGTCACTCAACAAATATTTACCCAACACCCTCTAGGTAGCAAGGAGCCAGCAGGTGTTGGAGACAAGGACAA
Source organism: Tenrec ecaudatus (assembly GCF_050624435.1). Taxonomy (NCBI): domain Eukaryota; kingdom Metazoa; phylum Chordata; class Mammalia; order Afrosoricida; family Tenrecidae; genus Tenrec; species Tenrec ecaudatus. The sequence goes on from NC_134545.1 coordinate 81,683,975, forward strand.
CCCAGTAGATGCGGGCTCCATCCTCCAAGGGCCACCGATTCCAAAGAAAGGATTACAAGTGCCCACGAGCCTCTTGTGTGTCACAGAGGGCTGTGGTGGGAGCCTGTGGCAGAGGGCTCCAAACGAAGCTGAGAGGGAAGGAGAGGCAGCTTTGCCAAGGAAGCCATGCCTCAGTGGAAGCCCAGAGGAGGATATGAACTCCGTGAGTGTTTGTGTGTGTGTTTGTGTGTGTGTGTGTGTGTGTGTGTGTGTGTAAGTATGCATCTGTCTGGGGAAGTCTCCGCCATGCCAAGTGTGATAGGAAGGTTTGTTGTGCCAACCTGGCCAATGGACATATGTGGGATTAATTGAAGGGCTGTTTAATTGAAGGGTGGAGAGAGAAATGGCTCGGCAAGCCTTGCCTTTCTTGTTGGGTTCTCTGCCTCAATTTATGAGCTACACTACCTATGGGACATCCAACTGGTGGACTGTGTCGCTGTAACTTGAGGTTCCTTCAAGACCTGCTTTGCCACACTACTGCCAACGCTTGAGCTGGGGACTGTTGGACCTTATCATCTGGCTGACTGTTGGTGACCTGCCTTGCTGTTTGCTGCCTGTGGCCGGATTGTCTGAATTGCTCTACAGAGGACCCAGCTGTCTGCTTCCTGGACTTGCACCCAGCGGCCCTCGTGACTTAAAGGACTACCAGTGTATCAACTGTCTCGTGGAACTGACTTGCACTGAGCCATTTGTACTGCTCTATAGACTAATTAGCTGTTTATTTCTTATGCTGTGTATATCTATCTAAATAAATATATATAAAATCATAAGTGTCCTGGTCTTGTTTCTCTAGAGAACCCTGTCTAACAGACCAAGAAAGCAGCCTGTGCCAGCCCCGAACCAAGCATATGACTGGCACACCTGGGGAAATCACCTGGAGAGCAGCAGGGGGCACTCATTCACTCAGCAAACGTTTACCAAGTGCACTGCTGCTCTGTGGGACACCCTTATCTGGCTCTATGGGGGGCACATGAAAACCTGGAGCACTAAAGAAGCCAGTGCTGGAGCTGCTTCTGCTCTGGGTCCCTCTGAAGGCTCTGAATCCATCCTCCCCTCTTATCATCTCTCCTCCAAGGCTCTCATGGGCCAGGCTCAGCCCTGGCTCTTTCTTGCCCCCTCCAGCACCGCCTGGCTTTTCAACACCGATTCCCACCCACAGACACAAGCCGTTGTTTAACCCCGGGAGGGCACAGCCCACACCAGCAGCTCTCACACTTCACACACAGCTTTCATCACATCCAGGCTACAGCTCTCTCTGTGCGGGGAAGCCAAAAACAAGTCGTTCTACAAAATCGTCAAAGCCTGGATCGAACAAGAAATATCAAAACCGTGTCAGGCACTGCCCCCCACCCCCTCTCCCCTGAAGTCTACTTTCAGGGTCCCTCAGGGACTTTGTGGCTTTGCTTCCATTGCTGATCTGGTGTGCTCCCCTCTTGCTTTGCCCCATGCAGGGAGCTCGGACCCTGCGCTGAATCTTCAGTGCTGACCTTTATGGGAGTCTGGTTCCCTGAGGGTACAGGAAGAGGGAGCAGAAAGGGGGAGAGGGAAACTGATAGCAACGATAACTTCATAACCCACTCAAGGGGAACAAACATCAGAAGTTTAGGTGGATGGATTCATTGGATGGCGTGAGTTATGGCAAACAATGATGATGATCTGTATTAAGGGCACAAGGGGGTGATGGCGTGGGGGGAAGGGGATAAAGGGGAGCTGATCTCAAGGAGTTCAAGAAAAAGGAAAACGACTTGTAAATGATGATGACAACAATTGTACAACTGTGCCTGATCTGATGGAACTATGGATTGTAATAATATCTGTAAGAGTTCCCAACTGCGCCCCTATTACCAGAGGCTCATAGACAAGTACTGCCCCAGAGTCCTCAGTGGGTGACCACCCTGCATGCCCAAGCTGACCTTGGAGACAGGCCTGGCCCACCCCATCTCCCTGATGGACCCCAGCCACCTGGCTGTGCTCAGCCTTGCACCAATAAAGACCTTGAAGTGACAAAAAAAAAAAAAAAAAACGTTTAAAAAAGTACATATACATCTATCTCAAAACAGGAAGTCCTTCTTATCTTGGTGTGTCCTCCAGCTAGAGGTACGCACTTCCAAAGGCGGCGCTTCCATCTCTAACCCTCCCTGAAGAATCCGGCTCTCGTCGGCTGACACCGCGTCAGAAGGGCAGTTTGGGCAGCCTCGGGGGCTCAGATCATGTCCCTTTTCCACGTTCCCAGCACAGGAAGAAGTCTGAAGGGCACGCTCAGGCTGCACAGTAGGTGGGGTGGGGTTCCCACTGAAATGCTCACAGGACAGGGCAGCCCTGGCTACCCTCCCACGAGCGAGCGGCTGGGTGCGGTGCCCTGACGGGGCACTACTTGGTGCAGCTTCCTGGCCTCCTTCCCATCGACGGAGTTTTCCATGTCCTTAACCCGCCGTCATAAGCCAGCCCACAGTCTCCTGTGTCTGTGGAGAAGAGGGACCAAGAGCTCCCTTTGGCGCCCTAAAGAGAATAGTCCTCACCAGGGCTTGCCGCTGCTTTGAATATGACCGACCCTCCTGCCCCCACCCCCGGTCCCCTGCCCCCACCCCAGCAAGACGCCACTGTTTCAGACGCCACTGCTTCCGACGCCACTGTTTCCGACGCCACTGTTTCCGGCGCCACTGTTTCAGACGCCACTGCTTCCGACGCCACTGTTTCAGACACCACTGTTTCAGACGCCACTGCTTCCGACGCCACTGTTTCCGACGCCACTATTTCCGACGCCACTGTTTCAGACGCCACTGTTTCAGACGCCACTGCTTCCAACACCACTGTTTCAGAAGCCACTGATTCCGACGCCACTGTTTCAGACGCCACTGTTTCAGACGCCACTGCTTCCAACACCACTGTTTCAGAAGCCACTGATTCAGACGCCACTGTTTCAGAAGCCACTGTTTCCGACGCCACTGTTTCAGAAGCCACTGTTTCCGACGCCACTGTTTCGATTAGACTGTATTTTTTAAGGGAAGCTGACAAGACTAAGAGAACTTACCTGCAGCCACTCACTGAGAGCAGAACAGCGCATGTACTTTACACGTGTTGTGTCAAGAAGCCTGTGCGTGCATGAACGGCGGCCCTAACCGCAGTGCTTTTGTCTTTATCCCGCGTAGTGCAAGGTCTAGGACGGTCCCCGTGTGACATGAAGAGGCCGATGCTCACAGAGCCGACAATGCTCTGCCCAGCTTCCCTTGGTCCCTCTCTGCCAAAGACTACAGAGAGCATCCTCCCTGAAGGGTTGGTAGAAAAGTCAAGCGCACCACGCTGCATTTACCAAGACAGACCGACTCCTTCCTTCCAGAGGCCCCATGGACCATCAAAGTATGAGCCTCCCAGCAAAGGGGACATGGGATGGCTTGCCTTCGGGTGGCAAAATCGGTGACCCATGGGAGCCTGGGAGTCTAGATGTCTCTGGAACCTCTGAGTGTCCTCGGACGATTCGGAACGCACATCTACTCTGCACCAAGACCAGCTCCAGGCACTTTGGGAGACAGAGAAGACTCTTGGGGCGGCTCTGCTTGCTTGACATCACCCCACCATCGCCATCCTCAAGGACACCGTGAGTATCTGGACCAGGAAGTTCATGGCCAACCGACTCCCTCAGCAAAAACAAATGGTCATCGACGTCCTTCATCCGGGGAAAGTGACAGCGTCTGAGACAGAAACTCGTGAAAAACTCACCGGAAAGGTACAAGTCCACGCCCGATGCCATCTTTTGTGTTTGGACTCGGAACCCATCTGGTGGTGGCGAGACAGGGTCTGTGATTTTTGGATCAGGCAAAGAACAACGAGCCCACGCACAGAGAAGAACAAGACCTCAAGGAAACAGTGCAAGGGACGCAAGATCAGAAGGAGGAAAGTCGGGACTGCCAAGGCCAACGTCGGTGCCGGCAAAACGTGAGCTGGAGACTGGATGTCAGAAAGAATACCGATTCTACAGGGACTGGAACTGCAAAGGTTCTGTGGATTTTTCACCAGCGGATTAATAAACTATAAGATCTTTGGGGAGGCAGGGGGCGGGGAGGTGGGGAGAATCCTAATGGAGGGTCCCTGTTCACCAGGAATAAAAAGTTTATAATTGAAACACGAGAAACAGTTAAGGGCTAACGCCTAGAATTAGCGCCTTGATTCTCCACAGAGCTCCGTGGGCCTCGGGCCGCATACGCTGTCTTCCAAAGAGCCTTCCAATCCCTCCATCAGACACTGGGGCCTGAGAACACAGCTCACTCTCACACCTACGGAGAAGCAGGAGGGGCGGGCGCAGACCACAGTACCACAGTGGGCGCCTCCGGGGACAGGACCCCACAGGTCCCAATTTCTACTTAACACTGTTCTGGGATATCTGGGTTTTTATAACGATAACCTTTATAAATGTTTAAATACCATAAATAAAAAATGAAGTGAAATTCCTGGTAGCTTTGTCCCTGCCTATTTTTTAAAATGATAGCTACTCAAAGTAGGGCCACGGGGAGCGGGAGGGCGGGCAGATCTAGAAATCTTTTGACATTTAAGAAGAATAGTTGGCCTTGGGAAGGTTGGGTCTCAGGGGTGGGGGCCTTTCAGCCCCATGCTCCCCGGCCCCCAACACTGTGGTTACCCTCCCGTGAGCCTTGCTGTTGCCAGGCAAAGGCCATTTCATGCCTTATCAATAATTCACAGGTACAAACAATACTGCCAGCTGGATAGACTGTGAGGGTGGGGGGGACAAGCGGGGAGGGGCAGCTTCTGAGGAGGCTGGTGGGAGAAACCTCTAATTGGCTAACAGCCCATGTCTGCACACGTGCCCACCCAGCAGCCAGAGAGCGAAAAGACCCAGAAGCGCTTTTCTAATCAAAGTTCAGCCTGAAATTCACCCAGCATCCCCACATCCCCCTTAGGGCCTCCTGGGTCCCATAGGGGAAAACCCAGTGTGAGGCCAATGCCCCTCCCAGGAGCACCAGGGATGCCAGCCCAGACTGTGCAGGGGGACAGCTTGTGGCAAGGTGCATAGATCCAGGAAGATCCCTAGAACAGGAGTCAAAACTGTGGGTGTAGTCCCAGCTCCCCATGGATCTGCTGTGTGACATACGATCTGTTGCTAAACCTCTCTGGTCTTCAGTGCATTCTGTCTAAAATGAGGTTCCCTCAAAACTCACTGCCATTAAGTCGGTTCCAACTCACAGCGACCCCATAGGGCAGAGCAGAACTGTCCCTGTGGGTTTCCAAGACTAACTCTCTTTATGGGAACAGATAGCTTCCTCTTTCTCCCTTAGAGCAGCTGGTGGTTTCGAACTCCTGACATTGCAGTTCGCAGCCCAATGCATAACATTCTACCCAATGGGATAGAAAATCAGGTCAAGAACTTGGCTGGGCCCCTTACAGAAAAGAGAACTCAAATGGCCTAAACCCAGGGTGGGGAAATGATCAACCACACCCATCATTAAACAACATGTCCTCCCCTGTGTTTAACTCTCAAATTTGCAACCATGAAAAAAGTGAAAAGTGCCAATACTGAGGGGGAAAAAAGTGGGAAAAAGAGGGACTATGGTTGTGGCAATTACATCATCTCCTTGAGGAAGGGGTGGAGTTCAGCCTGTCAATCAGGTCATAGCCAATGGTGCCTCTGTGTGACCATGGCCTTCCACTGAGGATTCTGGGAACTCCTGTCTTCCTCCCTAGAGGCAAGACACACGCTCTGCTGGACATTCCTGTTGACAAGCCACATGGAGTTACTCTGATGGAGCCAGAGCCCTGGAGCTAGAGGAGCCATGTGGAGACCCACCAGCACTGAGATGCTTCCACCAGCGCTGGATCGACAAGACTTTTCACCCATTGGCCTGTGATCGTCCTGCATTTGGTGTCACTGCATGTGTTGCATGAGTCTGAAGAGGACTTTATAGATTGGTATCGAACATATGGGCTAATATCAGACTTACAGACTTGATCTGGACTGGGCTGGGATGTTTTCTTAAAGTACGATTGCTCGTTTATAGAAAGCTCCTTCTTATACACATATGTGTGTCTATGAATTTGTTTCTCTAGTCTACCTAGCCTAACACAATCATGTAATGTGAAACTAGTGCAGCAGCTTCAGACAGCAACTTGGCAGTGACCTTCAGATAAAAAATGCATCTTCCCGTTGACTTAATCCTTCGACTTCTAGGAGATCATCCCTCAGATCTGTCCAGGCAAGAGCAGAGAATCACACAGACAGGGCTCTTCTGATGCTTGTAAGAGCAAAATGACTAAAAGCAAAGAAATGTCCAAGATGAAATCCAGGCCATGGATAACCGCAATGTGGCGTCAACAGCACCTAACTTCAGAGGGAGCAGACAAGATCGCCAACAGCCCCAGCCCGACTCCTAAGAGGTGGTTGACTAGCACACCTCCACCCTCCGAGTCTTGAGCACTCCTGACACTAGCGGGCTCTCCCGTGGCTCTCTCTACTTACCTCTCTGCTGGGCTTGATTACTCAAGGCAACAGCCACACAGAACTCATGGCACATTCACGTGTGTAGGAAGTGACCGGTTCCAATTCAGGATTAGGATACAGTTCTTCCATCAGGGCAGCTTCTCCCTCGACTGCTCAGGCCTGGCTTGTTAGCTCTCAGCCTCGGCCCTGGGATCCTGCAAGGGGTGCCAAGCCCAGAGGCACCCCACTCCTCCTGGGGGCCTGCCATGTGATGGTGCTCAGCTCCCTTGCTCCAGGGACCAGCAAGCTCATTGCATGCACCTCCTTGTAGGGCAGTGGTTCTCAACCTTCCTAATGCCGCAACCCTTCCATACAGTTCCTCATGTGGCGGTGACCCCCCATCATAAAATTATTTTCGTTGCTACTTCATCACTGTCATTTGCTACTGTTATGAATCAGGCGACCCCTGTCAAAAGGTCATTCGACCCCCAAAGAGGTCTCAACCCACAGGTTGAGAACCGCTGTTCTATGGGCTGGGAAAGACACCGTGCCTTCTCACGCCGGTCTCCTGGTTCTGCTGTCACCATTTCTCTGCTACTGCACTGCTTTTTGTTGAGTTTGTGTTACATCTCTTTTAATCAATCCCCTGGGTCTCGGAGGTTCTCAGCACAATGACCTTGGGTCCAAAGGATTTTCTGCACACCCAGCTCTTCTTCATGATGGTCATACAGTTTCTTCCCCCTTAGAAGCCTCCGGGATTGGGTCCTTTTAAATTTAGCACAATAGTCAAAGGGTACAATCCCCCACCAGTGTTCCATGCACCTTATTTGCATAGTCTAACCCAGTGAAGTTTGCATACATCTCATTTGCATGAGCAGACCAGCTAATCCCATTGGTGAGCCTCAAGAACCTTCTCGGTGTGGTCCCACCTAATCAGCGTGGGGGGTGTTACGAGTCCTTGGCTAGAGAAACCATATTCACGCAGTCCACTGCCCCACACAATGAGAGCACCCGTTAGTGAGGAAAGAAAGCGGGGCAACTCTGCAAAATCTCAGAGCCCCCTTGGGGTGAACAGAACAAGGCAGGTACGCATGCTCCTGCTTTTGAAAAGAGAGAGAGAGAGAGAGAGAGAGACATGGAAACGGAAAACATCTATGGTTGATTGGTTCTGCTTTTTTAACTTCCCACTCTCCCATCCTATTATCCTCTAGTAACCTACTGATCTTCTTTGGCCACAATGGATTTACCTAATCTCGCTATTTCGTTTAAATGGGATTGGACCATGTTTGTCCTTTTGTGTCTGACTTCCTTCACGTGGCTCATCCATGTCAGGGCGTGTAGCAGAGCTGCCTTTCTCTGTGGCTGAAAAGCAGTCCATGGTATGGAGACGGCACGTCTGCTTCAGCCAGTCCTCTGTTGGCAGACACGCGGCTTGTTCCCACCACCTTTGGGCTACTGTGAATCGCCCTGGACGCAGCCGTGTGGGTCTCGGCAGACGCTGTGTCTGGAAGTCTCCCCGTGACGCTGCCGTCGTGGCTGCGTCTGGAAGAGGTGCAGGAGATCTGGAGCGGGGCAGGGACTTCTTTTTACTCCACGCAATTTTGGTCTATTTCAATCTTCAAACCACACACCACATTTTCAGTAACTTTTCCAAATGAGGGCCTGTTTGCTTCCTCGGGGAACACCTGAGTCTGTAAAGATTGAACGCGGTCGATATGAAAGTGTTGCCTAAACTACGGAGGATCCTGCACATGCCGAGTGCTATTAGTTTCACATGAGAGGTGAAAGTCTTTAAGGAAAAACCCCAAACTCTGGAAGGGCTGCTGGTGGAGCATGTGGCTGCTAACCGAGTGGGTGATGATTTGAACCCAATAGCCAGGCCTTAGGGAAAGCTGTGACAGTCTGTGTCCATGAAGGCTTGTTGTTGTGTCTAAAACGCTTGAGCCAATTGATGTATGGAATGTTATAAGAACTGTAAGAGCCTCCAGTAAAATGATTTAAAGAAAAAACATTTTTAATTAATTAATTAAAACAAGAAAGAGTTGTGTCTTTCCAATTGGTAGATCCCAACCCCAGTCCCAGGGCTCCAACTTGCAATGGTTAGGGGCAGGTTCCCTACAGTCTCATTGGCACCTAGTATGGAGCCTGGCTCTCTGTGAACTTTTGCAGGATGGACGAGTGAGCCATGCATGGTCAGCAAGCCTGAGACCTCACAGACAGACCTGGGGTGAAATACACAAGGCATATACACGGGACCTTCGTGAGGAAACCCCTCAGCCCCACGGACAAAGATGACCGGCTCGAGCCCACAGCAAGTTGGGTCAGAGCCAAGATTTAAAGTGGAACCTGGGCCCCTTACCTCATCACTCCCTACCCTCCTCGTCTTTAGGCACAAGAACAGAAGTTACACTTTCCTGATGCCATTTATCTGCCAAACACTCCTCCCACCCGAGCCTTTCTTGGGCTTGAAAGATTTTGAGATGAGTGTTCAGTTTGACATTTGTGTCAAGTCTTCCGACCGACTGAACTCATCAACTAGCTTCGTGAGTTAGAAAGGGCCGGGGCCCCTGCCAGAAGCCGGGCATCTGTGTGTTCGATGCCCATCGAGTTCCTCCAAGAGGCAGGAAGACCAGCCCATTGTGCCCTTAGGAGATGGGCTTAGGATGTCTCCTCTGGGGCCAGATCCCTCCAGCCGTGCAGAAACAGCCTCGTCGATGAGGGTTGCATCGAAAAGCAGATGCGCTGGGTGCAAAGTGAGCCCCCAGCAAGCTCCTTCAGCTCATGCCTCCCGCTGGACGCTCTGCTTTACAAAGAGCCGTGCGCTCTAGAGCTTCACACCCGGGGAGCAGGTGCCTCCTGGCTCTCAGCGCTTCCCTGTGTGCAGGTGTAATTCCTTTCCTAGACTGGCTGTGACAAAGCCCCACGGACTGGGCGGCTTATAGAAGTGACACTCATTGTTCACATCTCAGGAATCTAGAGATCCAGATCAATATGTTGATTGGCCCATTAAAGAAGAAGAGGAATGAAGCTCATTACCACTGAGTCAAGGTTGACTCATGGCGACCCTATCGGACAGGGTAGAACTGCCCTTGTAGGTTTCCGTCACTCTTTACAGGAGCCAAAGGCCCTGTCTTTCTCCACCAGCTGTTGGTTTCGAACTGCTGACCTAGCAGTTAGCAGCCCAACATGTAACCACTACACCACCAGGTCTCCTGGTGACCCACACCCCCTCCAAAGTCTCTGGAGGAACGTCCTTTCTGTCCCCCAGCTTCAGCTAGCCCTAGGCTTCCCTGGGCCTCTTCATAGGCCATTCTTCCTCCATCTGTCTTTCTGTCTGCCAGGACACCTCCAGATTGGGCTATTCCAATATGACATGCTAACCGGTGACATCTCAAAGATTCTGTTTTTAAACAAAGTCATTACCACAGAGGACAGGAGTTAGAACTTCAGCATCTCTTTTTGCGGGGAGGGGGGGGGGGATGTTTGATCCATCACAGCAGGATGGAGCCTCGGCCGAATGAGAAAAGCTCTCAAGTGGCCCCAGACAAGGACACTGACTCTGCACCCAGCTGTGTGATGCTGGGTAAGGCCTGTCACCTCTCTGACCTCCTTTCCTCATCTTTAGAATCGGGCTGTGGGGGAGACTCTCTCTACGGTCCTTCCCAGCTCCGAGGCTACAGCAGGGGTTCTTGGGAAATGAGAGATAAAAGCCCCAAAGGCAACGATCATGAACTTGACAAGCCCAAGCCAGCCCAGCCAGGGCCCTTTGGAAAAAGCAGTATGCTGCCAGAGAGCACCCAGGGGCCCTTCCTGTCCCCCTCCACCTGCTCAGGCCCCTCTGCTGTACCGCCTCCCCTGAGGGAGGCCCGCCTCGCCTTGGCCCTTCCTATCAATCCTCCAGCCCCACTTGCTGGCTCGTCAGGCTTCTGTGCACTCGGTTCCCCGTCCCTCCCTTTTCCACGCAAAGCCTGAGCCAGAGCATCCCAGGGGGCTCTTCATCGCATTTGAGAAACAAACCTTCTGAACAAACATGTGTAATCATAACGATGAGCCCAGCAGGGTAATCAGACGTGTTCATCTCTCACCTGGCAAGTTGCCCGCCTTAGGTTGCCTGTGCCCACTAAGGCTTCACATACACACACACGCACACGTACACACACGCCCTCCCCAAATCCTTCTCTTTGCAACGAGCCTTGGAGTCAGGACTCGCCAAGAGAGACCGCACAAGCCCCCCCCTTACCCAAGAGCTCTTCCTACCTAACTTCCCAGAGTGGGCCTCTCCACCACCCCCTCTGACGCAGGGATCTCGGGTTAAGCTGCCCCCCTCCTCCCCAGTGCCCACAATCTGCATTGTGTGTGTAGGAGCCAAAGAAAATATTGCAGTCAAGAAAGGCATGCCTGGAGCCCAGAGCCCCGGCCCGAGGCTGGCGGCGGTTGCTAAGAGACAGAGGATGCCCAGCTGGAATCGTGACTGCCTTTTCTCGTTTGTGCAAGAGCAAGATGAAGAGGAAGCGAGGGGACGTGTTTGCTGTGATGAATTTCAGCCTCCACCCGCTCCCGCCGGAGGGAGAAAGGCTCTCACTTAGGATTATACCAGCGATGCTCTGTCTCTCCTGCCTTCTGGCAACGGAAAAAGCTGGAACCTCCACTCTGCCCTACTCCTTAAATACATGCCCCGGAAAACTAAGCCAAAAAAAACAAATCAGAACAGAATTCTGAAGCAGGGATAAAAGTTCGTCATCCTGTGTTGTCCAGCGCCATGCTGCAGGGGAACCATTTCAAGCCCAAGGCATGGCTGGGCTGCCTCTGTTCCATCCTACCTTGTGTCCGTGGGCAAACTGTTACCCTATTGAGCAATGAACCACACGGTCAATGGTTTGAACCCACCAGTGTCTCCATGGGAGGAAGATGGGGCTTTTGATGCCTGTAAAAACTTAAAGTGTCAGAAACTCAAAGGTGCTATTCAACTCTGCCCTCCAGGCTCCACAGAATCAGCTCAATGGCAGGTAGGGTTTGCTGGTTTGGTTTCTAATCTGTGCCTCAGTGTTTCCATGAGTAACACGGGCATACGTTCCTCACGGGGTGCTGTGAGCATGAAGCCCTATAAACCGGGTGAAGCACTCAGCACACCTGGTTTAAAACTTAGATACCTCCTCACCTGTCCCCAGGTACAGCCCACTCCTCACTCTTGCTAACTTTGTCATCTGAGGTGCACGGTCCAAGGACTTCCGAGAGGAGAGATTCGAACCTCAGGACCATCTGAACCAGGAGTCCTGTGACCGGCTCAATTTGACCGGCTTCATGGCCGGACACAGTCTCTCTCCGTCCCCCGCGGTCAGCACTCAGGAGGACAGGCCCCCGTCCTCTGAAGAACTGTTCTGGAGAGATGATTCTGGTCTTTTATCCCTGTCCACCCAGGGCCCGTGAGGCAGCCCCTCGTGTCCTCCTCCTACCCTGCTGTCAAACCTCAGCCCACACGCTCTCGTCACAAACAGGGCCGGTCAAGCAGCTAATTCAAACAAATTCCTCCCGGGCGGGCGCTGGCAGCCTCTTGGGGATGTAAAACTGCCAGCAAGGCCTTTCTGCAGGCTCTGCCCCTCCCTCAGCACCCCCCTCCAGGACCGGGGCCAAGCGGGGAGGGGAGGCAGCAGTGCGACTGCCATTCCTGCCCCGGCTTCTGCTTCTGCAGTGGGCCGCACACTCAGTCACACTCAGCAGGCACGGCTCACCCCCACCTGCGAGCCCAGCACCGGAGACCCCTGTGGACAAGGGGTGACATTTCTGTCCTCTGTGGGCTGTGGTCCTCAAAGCAGCGGATCAGGGCCCAGAGCTTCCTGGGGGTCACTTGTTGGTCCTGTTTCTACTCCGTGCAACATCCTTTTGTCATTGTCATCGCTCTCTCTGCCGTCGTCATGGTGATCAAAGCTGCTGATACCTAACGCGAAATCGCTTTGTTTTGGACACGGTTCTAAGGCAGCCATAGGAGCCCTAGTAGTAGAGTGGGCGATGTGCTGAGCTGCTGACCACAAGGTTAGTGGTTTGCACCCACCAAATGCTCCCCAGGAGAACAGCGAGGCTTTCTGCACCCATCGCGGGTTACAGTCTTGGAAACCCACAGGGGCAGTTCTACCCTGGCCATAGGGCCCGTGTGTCAGCATTGGGTCCATGGCAGTGGGTTTGGTGGCATATAATGTCCCGGCGACCCAGCCGACAGCACCAGCGGCGTAGATGCCAGCATCACCTCATCTGATTGAACACCCCTGGGAGGGAGGGACTCTCAGCGTCCTCTGGTTGCAGATGAGAGAGCAGAGGTGACAAAGGTCAGCGAGGGTACGTTGCTTGGGTTACCTGTCTCACAAGTGGCAGAGCTAGTTCTGGCCCCAGCCTGGCCCCCAAGGAGGCTCCCTTTCCCGCTGTCTGAATGTTAATAGGAAAAACTGCTTTAATCCACTTACCTGCCTGCTTCCCCATGGGTTAAAATAGCTCCAGCAGGCTAGGTTTCAGGTTGGGCTGCATGCCCAGGTTGGCTCACTGGCCTGGTCCTCAGGGTACCTCAAATCTTGCTGGGCCCAGCCCTCAAACCCAGGTTCCCTGCAGGATGAACTGAAGTGCTTCTCTGCTAGTCACAGCACCTCGGTCTGAAGGCACCTCTCATGCCAGCCCTCAGACAAAGCCCATCTGAGCAGTCCCCCCCTGCCCCCACCCCCACACCCCATTGCAGCATGCTTTGTTTGGAAGTCCTCTGAGCCTAACCTCTCCCAGGCTGCCCCAACCTGGCCCTGACCCTGAGACTTCCCTTGGTTCCCTGAGCGTCACACCTGACTCCTTACAACAGGTGCTGTGGGCTCACAGCTAAGACCCTGTACTCTAGCTGTCCAACTGAACGCCCCCTTGGCCCCATGCCAATCCATCAGCCCAGCGGCCAGCCTGCCTTCCCCATCCTTGCCCGTGTCTCAGGGGCTCGTGCTCAGAGGCCAGATGATGGCTGGGCAGACTCTTAGACGCCAAGCGCTTCCTCGCTGCATTTCCAAAGGCCACCCATCCTTATCCTCCACTGGGCTGGCTGCACCATCAGCCTACAGCCTGCTGGAGTTTCCCAGGCCTCGGGGATGGTGCTGCACCCCAGCACGCCGCCCCTATCCTACCTCACTTCCCAGCCCAGGTGAAGGTTTGTTTACAGGACTAGAACTTCAACCTTGTAGGACAGAAGGAAGAGGTCCAGGGGTTGGCAGGGGGTTGGGGGTGCGGCAACGCAATGAATCACGGGTAGCCTGGAGGTGAACGCTTGGATAAGGGTGAAGGAAAACCACCACCAGCTCAGGTCCCCAGACCCAGCGGGGTCACCGAGGGGATGCAGACCACAGTGGTGACCCTGTCAGACGGGGGGACCACAAAATGATGGTCTGTAAACTTCCTGTGTGGTGTTTCGGCAGACACGTATTATTGTTTTTTCTGAAAAACTATCCCCGTGGTGGGTTACAGAAGCAGAAGCATTGTGTTCATATGCCCGGGGTATGGGTATCAGCACACCCACAAGGCCAAGATGCTACGCATTTAGTTTTGGAAACTTCTGATGCACTCAGCCAGAGCTGCCGTCATTTCCGGGTCACAGTGATGCTTGGTTTCGTCCGTCCAGGTGACAGGCTTGTGCTGTAATTTTCATTGCTGCCAGAGTGTCTACAGCGTCCAATTTGGTCGAATTTTCTGGGGCTTTTGCGGCAACCCTGTGGGAATTCCTATGGAGGCGTCCATCTCAGTGGCTTATTTAAGAATTTAGTTGAAATGAAAGGAAAAGGAGGGGGAAAATGTTTTCAAGGGTCCCCTCACAGGTACTAAAAGCACAGGTAATCGTGCTGGGATTCCGCATAGCAAGACTTTGGCCAACAATGTTTACATGAGTGTTCATCTCATCTAAGAAACCTTGACGGCTCAGCAGCTCCCCACTGTTTGGCCCTCCGCTGTTCCGTTGATGACTGTGGTGTCTGTGCGGTATGGGGGGAGGTGCGTGGAGGGCGAGGACAGTGTGAGTTACTGTGCTGGGTGACACCAACTCTGGTGTGGCCATGGTCCGGGTCGTGAAGTCAACCCGAGGGGGCCAGCAGAGAGGAGGCGACTGGCTACCCTACAAGTGGTTCCTGTCAGCTGGGCCTCTACCATCCATCATCGTGACGTTGCTACGTTGGAGTCCGATGCTATGGCCCCTGTGTCCACCCACACTGGGTCCCCCCCACCCTGGCTGGCTCTCCACGGTACCAAACGGTGCGCTTCTTCAGCACACAGTGCCTCCTCTTGACGGCTCCAAAGCAAGCGAGGTGAAGTCCCAGACGAACAATCTTCCAGGAGCCACAGGGTTGTCCATGGCTCGTTTTAACACATCGGACCTTGCTTCCTAGTTGGTCTTAGCCGGGAAGCTCCACTTGTACCCAGGTAACCCTGATAAGATTTTAAATAGTAGATCCTTGCAACATGCAAGCCACCACAGGATGAAAATCTGAGCAGACCGGTGGCAGGTCCTAGAGTAGCTTACACATCTAACCCATCTCCTTTCTAGTCACCTCGAGCTGCATTTGTGAGAAGTTGTGTGTAAGGCTTTGGAAAGGATGTGAGTGAACTTGACCAGCGGGCACCCCCCAGCACCACTCCCAGGCTTCCGGCCCCTGCTCGTTGCTGGGTGCCCTGGTCCCTCTGATCCACCATCGTTTTGAGGCAGCCTGATGTCCTGGCTCTATTCGATTTGGACAGTGTCTTTGCTGTGGCTGTGTCCTGAGAGCTCTCTGGCCAAGGGGCAAACACTATTCAGTCACTGAGTCCTTCCTGAAGCATATCAGGCTGGAGGTCTGGCCAGCCCCCAGCTCCCAGCAGGCGGTCCTAAACCTGAATCAGATCCCTCCCGGCCTTCCTTCTCACGTCTGGGAAGGCTGGGGTGGCCTCACTTCCTCTCCCTAAGGAGATGTGTTTGCTCTCGGGGGAGGGGGGGCTCATTAGCTGCCCCATCTCATGACCCTCGCCCTCCTCTACCCCGCCCACCTCCTCCCTCCCCAGCCCCCTGTGTCTCTGAAGTTGCGTGACAAATGGCTGCAGAGGTCCTGGGGACACCATCTCATTCTGCAGGCGC
The DNA here is from genome assembly GCF_050624435.1 of Tenrec ecaudatus. Classification (NCBI taxonomy): domain Eukaryota; kingdom Metazoa; phylum Chordata; class Mammalia; order Afrosoricida; family Tenrecidae; genus Tenrec; species Tenrec ecaudatus. Next base: position 81,699,556 of record NC_134545.1, read on the forward strand.
CATTGTGCCTTCCCTGAACCCGAATACCCGGGCCCTAGTCTCCCGGGTGACACCTGAAGGCCTGGGTCTCCTGGCAACCGAGCACAATGGCCCCTGGGAAAAGCACACACAGTTTGGGCAAGGGGGTCTTTCTTCGCTGCACCCCTGGGCAGGGTGGGAGCGCGCCTCCTGCAAGCAGTCTGGAGGGAAATCCCAGCCCTGAGGATAGCTGAGCCTCCTCGCCCACCTCCCCACCCAATCCTAGGGCAAGAGCTCTGCAGGGCCCCAAGGTGCTCATCCGCCCATGGGCTACAACTGCCACCCTTATTGGGACAAAGGGACATTGTAGCAGACTCAACTCTCCCCGTCCCTCCTTAGCACCTCTCCTCCCCAGAGCTGACTCCAGGTGGGCCTTCCATGCCACCTGTGGCTTCAGAAGGGACCATCTCTTCCCCTTTCCTCTTCGGGGGTGACTTCCCACTTGATGCTTGATCCTGGGGGAGAGAGGGCATGTCTCCAGTTTCACAGCCACCGGGCCTGCGATCAACAATCAACATCCCTCCCCACCACTCACTGCGAAGCCTGGGAAAGTGACCAAGCTGGGAGCCTCCAAGTCCTCTGTGTGGAGAGATGGCAAAGCCCCCAGAGTGCACTGCAGAGATGAGCCCGAGCGTATATACTCGGGCGAGGCGATTAGCCACCCCAGGGGGAGGGGGCCAGTGTGGCTCAGTGGGGACTCTCGTCTTCCATGACCGGGACAGGCATGTCTGCCAGCGGAGGCTTGCACATGGCTATGGTGCTGAGCAGGTTTCAGCAGAACTTCCAGACCGAGACAGACTGAGAAAGAAGACCTAGCAGCCTAGTTCCCAACACGGATCGATGTAGCGCAATGTACGACCATCATGGGGGTGGTACCTAGATGAGACAGTGTCTGTGCATGGGGTTGCCATGACTCAGGGCCAACTCCATCGCTCATACTGGCCCCTGCCCTGCCAGGTCTGGAACTAGAAGCGGAGAACGCTGAAGAGAGGATCCTACAATCTACAACTTTCAAATGGCAGGCACCCAGGGAAGGCTGCCCTGCACTGGGGTCTAGCCATGGCCCCAGACGCAAAACCAAACTCCATGCCAACTCACAGCATCCCGCGCGGCCAGGGTCACACTGCCCTGTGACTCTTTACAAGAGCTTCCTCCTCGGAAAGGCTGGCGGTCTCAAACTGCAGGCCTTCAGACCGCAGGCCAACGTGTAACTACTGCACCACTGCGGGCCCAGGCTCCTGCAGATGCAAGGGGCTCTACGGAGGGCTTCAGAGCCCACCCCCACCCCGACCATCCCCATCCCAACCCCCGAAGTCCAGGAAACCCATGGACTCAACTCCCTCGGGAAGGTTTCTGTTTGTGAAAAAGCTCTCACCTCCACGCTAGAAAAAGGAATTGCCCTTTTAAAACGTCAAATCCTATGAAGCATCTCAAAAGAACCCTCCTTGCTGAAACCCACATGGTTTTCTGTCCACGTTTGTTCATTTTACAGATGGGCGATTGGGGTTCAAGGGGGCTTGAAGTCAACAGGTCAACGCAAGTTCATGCCACAGCCCTGATGGAAGGCAGCCTTGCACACACAGCCTGGCCAACCTGTTGCCAGAGGAGCCAGGAGCAGTAGCTACAGGGGAGAGGACACAGGGTCCAGAGAGCAGGAGCAACGCGGAGTCACAGACACGTGGGGAAAATGGGCGGCAAGAACTCGAGAGCCTGGCTGCTCAGGATCACCGTCTCAGGGACCCAAGGGGCAGTGAGGCCACGTGGCACAGCCATAGTTCAAAAGACGCCCTACATCCTGCTCTGGTAAGTGGCTGGTAAGCAGCCATCTCAGGTGTAACCATTGGTCTCTCCTTGTCTGAAAGAAGGAAGAGTGATTAAAATTCAAGACATATGGGAATAATTCACACGATGGACTGGCAGACCACAAAAATGCCAGCCTCCAGCAACCCTGAAGCCAGAAGAACTAGATGATGCCTGGCCACCACTGCCCACTACCCTGAAAGCGACGGGAGGCCCTGGATAAAGGGGGAGAAAATGTGGAACGAAATTCAAGATCATCAAGAAGAACAGGCTTACTGGTCACTTAGAGGCCACGGAGCCCCTTGGTCACCCTTTAGGTCTAGAAATGAAGTCACCCCTATGCTCAATTTTCATCCAAGCAAGAGAAAGGTCTCCGGGGAAATAAGAATCTCTCGTGGTCCTGAGCTAGGAGAAAGATGAGGCTGTCTGCCCCTGTAACGATTTACAGCCTCCAGAACACACAGCTTTCCTCTCGTTCGTTAATGCTTCCTCCCCGCCCCCACTCTCATGACCCAGTTCTACCTTACAAATCCAGCTAGCCCTTACAAATCCAGCTAGCCCAGAGCATGTACACTTGTACACGTAAGAATTCTTGACACACGGAATCCAGGACAGGTATACCTCTCAGGAACAGTAATGGGAGTTGGTGATATAATGAGGTTAGGGGGAAGGTGGGGGAAGGGTGAGAAATGGGGAACCAACTATAATGATCAACATATAACTCCCCCCCCCAGGGGGGACCATCAACAGAAACATGGGTGAAGGGAAACAGCAGACATAAGATATGAAAGATATGAAAACAATAATAATTTATAATTTATCAAGGGTTCACGAGGGTGGGAGGGTGGGAGAGGGAGGGACAAAAGAGCTGAGACCAAGGGCCCAAGCAGAAGGAAAATGTCTTGAAAATGATAATGGAAACATATGTACAAATGTGTTTGATACAACTGATGTATGGATTGTGATATGAACTGTAAGAGACCACAATAAAATGATTTATTAATATAAATAAATAAATAATGAAGCCCAATGATCACAAGGGTTGAAGAATAAGTAGATTAAAAAGTTCTCTAGGGGGAGGGAAAGATTTACAGTCTCAGAAACCCTATATTGGTCACCAGTGGGTCAGAATTGGCTCTATGGCAGTGATTGGTGATAGAACTGAGAAGGTATGCACACTTTAGAGTAATCCATCATTGAGATCAAAGGGGGCGGGGGTGGGTGGGTGGTGGTGGCCACTGACCCAAGGACAGAGTTCAGAAGGGCTAGGGAAGGAGGAGGGCTGGAAACAAGATCCACAGGTAGGGAGGGAGCTCAGAGAGGTTGCATTGTGGGGACCGTAGCTAAGGAGATGATGCAATATGTGTGTGAACTGTTCACCAGAAAACCGATCTGCTCTGTCGACCTACACCCAGGGCACACTTAAAGAAGAGAAAAACTGCTAGCGCCAGCAGCCACCCAGGTCAGGGCTGCAGTTGAGCAAGAGGGCTCTCTCTGCCGGAAACGAGGGGCTGGTGACAGTGGACACAGACCGCAGGTGTCTCCGCCCCAACCGCTCAATGCTGGCTGGGAGGGCCCAGAGTCAGACTGAGCTTCAGGCCTGGCTGCCCACAGTGCTGCCCCCGCCCGCCCCGGCCCCAGGGGCCTCCAGCACCTCCTTAACCGCACTCATCCCTCCTTCCTTATTGATTAGCGTGATGGAGCGATTGCCTCTGGCTCCCTTTCCCAGGATGCCCCATCAGCCAGCTGAGGGTTTGGATAAAACCATTCTCTAGCCTCTTTTTAATCCTTGGGACTCAGTGTCAAGTTCCATTGGCTCCCCTCCTCAAGAAGACAACTGGAGACCAGAACAAGGTGGGCACAGAAATATTGATTGGGTACAAGAGTGGGGATCAGAACCAGGAAAAGCCAGAGCCCTGCAGGCCCAGGTGGAGGCAGACCCTGTGCCCACAGACAGACAGCATGGGGCCTGCAGGTGTGCTCAGGTCTCGTTTCTGATGGTAACAGGACAAACAACTAATGCACGGTTCTGAAATACTGAGGCCCACCCTCAGAACAATCCCACCAGTGAATGTCTCCTTGGAGCGGGTGGGAGGTACCCCCACAGGAAGGTAGCCCCTCCTGAAAGAGCCGCTGCTGCGCACAGAGCTGATGTTGGTGGGGACCCAGGCAAGGCCTCCCACAGTCCACGCCCCAACAGGAAATGGGATGGTCCTCATTCCACAGATGAGGAAGCGACCTGGAGGCATTCCACTGACGGTTCAAGGTCAGGTGTCTAGAGGAGCCAGCCCACAGGACTTGAACCCTCAATACTCTCACTCGTAAACCTACTCCACTGGGATTGAATGCAGGATTCCCTTGGGAGGTGGTATGGGAAGCAGAAACCCCAGGGAAAGCTAGTCTCAGCAAGGGGAGAGAGATCCAATGAGCTTAATCCTCGGGAACTGAGGTTCTGCCTGGCAGCCAGGCTGCCTGAAGGTAGCAGTTGCTTTGACGGCAGTAGTAAGACCCTGGAGGCAAAGGGCCCCAGCCCCCAAAAGAGGTAAAATGAGTCATGCAGTCAGTACCCATAGCCAAGTGCACTGACCCTCCAGGCCCTAGGCAGCTCCCACGGGGGCTGCACTAGCCTCACCCTAAGGGGCTCCTTCCTTAAGAAGAAGCTATGAAAAAGGGAGGGAGAGCCGCTGAAGCACTGGGGTGTCCTGAGCTCCCTGCGGGGTCAGTGGTTGAGTACTAAGCCTCTAGCCCAAAGGTCAGTCATTCAAACCCACTGGGGGAAAGATGTGGCAGTCTGCTTCCCTGAAGATTCAAAAACAAACCCCCAAAACCCACAGCTCTCTGCCAGCCAGTTGAATCTGAATCCTACCCTAGAGGATGGAGCAGAACTGCCCGCATTAAGTTTCTGAGCCTGTAAATCTTTATCAGATCCAAAAGTTTCATCTTTCTCCCCTGGAGTGGCTAGAGGATTCAAACTGCTGACCTCACAGATGGCAGACCAAATCAGAAGCCACCATGCCACCAGGACTCCAGGGCTCCTTTCTCCAAAGACTGCAATGTTGGAAGCCCTATGGGGCAGTTCCCTCTGACCTCTAAGCTTGCTCAGAGTCAGAATCGACTCGATGGCAGTGGGTTTAGGGGTTTTGCTTTGCTTTGGTGCACTCCTCTTTCTGAGAAATGGAGACTAGGTTGGGAGGAGGGTCTCCAGTTAAAAACAGTTGCCTTGGGCCCAGTTAAAGATAACCCCACTTGGTCTGCCCTTAAGACAAACACCTCCCACTGGGGAAAGGATGAAGGGAAATCGGGGGGGGGGGGGGGGGGAGGCTGATGAGCCACTGCAGACCCCAGGGTGGGCTCCTGGATTTCCATGTGTCTTGGAATTTAAGGTTGGGATGGGGCTTTGGACTGGACTGCTACCCCAAGGGTCAGCCTTGGGCACTGGTGATAAAGAATGGGGACCCACTAAGAAGACATTATTCTGAAACACCAGGCGCTCTCCTAAGAAAACCAGAACAAAACTGCCCCTGCGAGGCTTTTTGAAGAGCACCAACAAGAAGGGATTTGACCCATGTGGCGTTGTGGCTCCAGCCAAGGAAACAAGCAGAAAGGCGTGTTCCTGCCATGCTTAACAAAGCCTCTGATTTCCGGCCGTACAAGACTTGGAGGCCCGTGTCTCTTTGATGGGGAACACGGTGCCCTCGGGGCAGGAGACTGGGGTGCTGGCAGGCTGGGTCTGCAGCAGAAGTGGCCTCTTGCCCTCCTTCCTTTCGGGGGATGAGCTGCCATTAACAATGGGGACTGGGAATTGGAGCTGACTGAGCAGGGCCAACTCGTCCATGTTACAGTCAAAACGGATAACTGTCAAGGCGTAACTCTGAACAAAGACGGATGGTCCCAGAGTTAAATGAGCTGTAAGGAAACCCAGCATCAAGAAAAGAAAAGAAAGACAGAAAACCCAGCATCCTTCCAACCTGGACTTGACACCCACCAAGTGAATCTGCAGGGGAATCACATAAGACAAGAAGGAAGGCATCTGTCTCCGGGCTTAGCCCCGGCTTCTTCATCGGCATTTATGAAAAAGAAACAGCCTTTTTATTTTATTTATTTTTTAATGTGGTCCTCCTCCCGCACGATCAAAGCACTTCCCCCTGGATCCTCTGCAGCCAGGGAATACCCATTAGCTGTGAGGTGAAGCACTGTGAAGAAAGGACTCTGGCTTCGGGTCTCCCCTGTCACTTGCTGGAAGGAAGCCCAGCGTGTCCAGGGTCTACACCGAGTTTCCAGAATCTCAGCCTCGTTGGTTGCCCAGCGACCAGAACCACACCTTTGGGAAAGTGTGCTCTAATAGAGTCTAAGTCCAGAATGAAGATGATGATGCTTAGTGCCTGGGCCGGATAAGCATACACGTGACCATCTACGGTACGATGGCTCGGAATCCACCAGCGAAGAAAGAGTATCCGGAATGCCACTGCCGTTGAGCGTATTTCAACTCCCAGAGACCCTACAGGACCGAGCAGAACTGCTCCACGGAGTCTCTGAGACTGTCGATCAGTCAGTCTTGTCTTTCTCCCACAGAGCAGCTTGTGGGCATGAACCATAGGGTGACCTTTGGATTAGAGGTCAAATGCCTCTAAAAACCCTCTGAGCTACCAGGGCTCCCTTGGAGTCAGGAACAGGAGCAGGAGCTGGACTGTAAGGCTAACTGCCTCCGTGAACAGCGGACACATTGAGGCTGGAAGAACCAGATGGTGCCCCACTACCATTACTGAGAGTTCTCATCAAAGACTCTACAGAAGAATCCTGACCAAAAGGGAGAAAATGTCGAACAGAATTTCAAATTCCCATGGAATTCAGATAGGAAATGAACCCATGAAACGAGTGCCCTAAGATCACCTTTACACCTTCAACCAAAACATCTTAAGCCAAACATATCTTCCAAAGGCTTCTCAACACCAAGCAATAGTTTAGCTTAACTGGTTGTTTTGTCTCATTTTTTAAGTATACTTCAAACACTGAGCTCTTTTGAGATCGGTCTAAGTGGGATCAAAGTGACACCAGGAAGTCAAAAGATTAGATAGGAACCTTGGGGGGTGGGGGGGGTGGGCAGTAAGTTTATGCTGCTGGAGGAGAAGTAACTCAGAAAAGCTGAGTAAGATTGGTGCCCACTGAAAAATGTCATCAGAGCCACTGAATGCTACAGGTGGAAATTGTGAAATTGGTGGGTGTTCTGCTGCGTATAGTCTCAAAAACAAAAATAAGATGATCTCTTAAATAAATAACAAGATGCTGGTTAGCGAGGAATGAAAATGCAATTGTTTTCTGGCCCCAGTCCACCCTCACCCATAACTTCTACTGTGGAAGGGACCATCAAGCAACACATAAATGTAACATTTCTGATGGTTTCTTCCCAAGCCAGGGCCAGGCTGGGTGTGCTGCTGGAATCATCTCATTTAATCTGTGCTAAACAATTTTTTTTGTTTTGGGATTCACAAATTAATGAGTATTTTTAATCATTTTGTACAGATGTTATAACAATCCATAAATCAATTATATCAAGCACATGTGTACATATGTTGCCATCGCCATTTTCAAAACACTGTCTTTCTACTTGAGCCCTTATAATCAGCTCCTCTTTTCCCTCCCTCCCTAGTGAACCCTTGATAACTTATATATATATTTTTTCATATCTTACACAATCCTCTATACCCATCCCTTCACCCACATTTGTTACTCATCCCCCTCGTGTAAGTGTGTGATACATCCTTCATTGATATGGCTCTCTTCTTCCCCTTCCCTACCCCCATGCCATCCTTACTCCCATTACTGTCTCTGAGGGGTTTATCTGTCCTGGCTTCCAGGTGTCGAAAGCATGTATCTGTGCCAATGGACATGCTCCGGTCTGGCAGGATTTGGTTATGCTCAACGATGTGAGACCAGTCCTTGCTATACCCTTTTTCCAGACGGCAACACTGAGGCTGAGCAAGGTTACCCAACTTGCCCAAAGTTCCCCAGCCAGTCCGTAGCAGAGCTGTTGCAGTCCGAGTCCAAAGTCCTTGTTCGGCCGGCCCCGGGCCCAGCTGTTTCAGTAGCATCGGAAAATGCAGAGTACAAATGGAAGCACCTGTGCCTTCAGAGATGCACAATCAACACCTGCATTCACCTCCACCACCAATAGGTGGTGCTTATTAGCAAGGGGCATGCTCCTGCAGGGACAACTCAAGGGACAAGAGCCAATGGCAGCATGTGGTCAATGCTGACATGGCCCGTAGTCCACAGGCTTCCTCTGGGACAACTGAGGTCTCCTGTCATGTCCGGCTGGCTGTGAAAGGTGCTATTCAGAATCATCAATAAATGCGTTCAGGCCTCAGCTGACGCTGTTGATGCCAGGGTCCCCTCAGGATGGCCTGTCCTCTGTTTCTATCAGTGACTTGGAGGAGCAGACTCGTCCTTTCCAGTTGTCTTTGGGAGGAGAAGACCATCAGATGCCCAGGTTTAGTGACTACATTTCAACATACGGGGAGTCCCCCCAGGTATGGCCAAGATCCAGTCCAAAGTGTGTCTTTTCCTTCTGTTTGTGGTAAGTCAGGATGAGTGGAAGCAGTTCTACCTATGTAGCCTCACTTTAGTGCAAGAAACAGGCCTGGTGGCACTGTGGGTAATGTGCTGCCTGCTCACCACAAGGTCAGCAGTTCTAACACACCAGCCTCTCTGAGGGGGAGGGAGGTGAGACTTCCTGCCATGGGGCAGCTTGACTCTGTCCCACAGACTCACTTTGAGTTGGAATCGACTCAATGGCAGTGAGTTTGGCTCCAGTGTTGTTAATACAAAATAATACCTTTTCAATGACTCGACATGAAGCTATGACTTTCAATGAGCAAGGGAGGGTGCTTATGTTTGTTGTGAGTAGCGCTGGGCTGGCCATCAGGTTTTCAGGGGGCCAATTCTTCTGCAGTGGACAGCCCGTTCCTTCTTCCGAGTCTGCTCTTTGTCGGGAGGCTCTCGCTTACTTAGGGTGACCCTTCTGGGATCTGAAAATGCCAGTGACATCACGCGTGGTAAAGCAGAGGGACGTGAAGAAGAGGAAGACTCTCAACACCATGGAATGACACAGTGGCTGCCACAACAGTTCAAGCATGGGGACAATTGTGAGGACGGCACAGGACCGGGCAGTGCTTTGGTCTACCGTCCATGGGGTCGCCATGGTTTGACACCAACTCGATGGCACCTAACCACCATGGCAGGGGTTAGCTCAATCAGGGCAAAGCAAGGACAGATTCACGTAATATTAATGAGCCAGTGTGTGTCTGTAAGTCGAAAGCTTGCAACCCACAGGCCTGCCTGGATCTGCCGCAGAAGATGAATGAGGAATTGCTATGGGATTAATACATGTGTATTTGCACCTGTGAAATATGATCTTTCACTTCTCGGTTGGATTTTATTTTTCATATTCCGTTTTTCTCCCTCCACTTTTCATTTCATGGGCACAAGGCACCAGCCTACAATCAGGCCATCGCAATCTCACACCTTACCCACCCACTTGAGAAATCAGCTCTCAGACCCTGACTCTAAGGGAAGCCACCAGTCAGCACTTTGCCCCAGGCAGAGACCATAGCTAATGCAACCTGATAGGACCTGTCCCTTAACAAATGACCAGGCACCACTGACTTGTAATAAGCTGGTTGAGTGAATGAATCCATCCGTGGAAAGGGGGCAGCTGAAGTGGGGAGGGCCGCGGAAGGCCACATTAAGAAAGAGGTTTGCATCTCAACAAGACAGCAAGGCAGGGGCTAGCTGGCCCCAGAATTCCCGATGTTCTCTCACCAAGGGAGATGGGAAGGACGCAGGCATTTCAGGCAGCCGCTGCTTTTCAAACAAGAAGGAATCACGTTAAGGTGACCGCCCACACCAGGCAGGCTTAGAGAAGCCGCCGGCATTCCCAGAAGGCATGGTGCACCCCTAAAAAAGAGCCTGACACCAGAGGGCGGCTGCACCCCTCTCTCAAACCTGCCCTCCGCCTTTCTAAAGCTTGTGAGGAGGGCAGTTAGTCACCCACACAATAACCCCCCGAAGGTTTTTGTCTTGTTTGTCGTGATTATCTTCTGGGATGGAGAGATTCAAAGGCCCGCCAACACAACACTGTTCTGAACACTCAGAAGCCCCGGGACTTGGAAATTCCATGGGAGCCACAGAAGCCCACATAGACGGGGCTAATGACTTCCTCCACATGCCCCCCAGGTGGTAAATCCTGCCGCTTGGGGCACTGGTGACCCAAAGGCACCTCCAGGACATAGCATGCAGCAGCCCTGGGGGTCTCAGGGCACCCCCTCGCGCAGAGCAGCATGGGGTCCCCTGCGCACCTCGAACTTCTGGCTCTGGCGGGACTGGCTGGGGATCCCGAAGGACCCGCTGGCACGCAAAGCCGCTTGCAAGCAGAGTGCCCCAGGGTGGCACCAACCACGGGGCCTCAGCAAGTGTCCACAGCACCCGTGGGCCACGGTGGAGACACGTCTGTTCCCGCTCTGGCACTCGGCCAGGCTTCTCCTCTTCCTCTCTGCCCCTTCCCTGGGACCTGCAGGGCAACGGGGACGCCCGCGTGGCCTCTCGGCTTGCAGCCATTCCTGGCAGCACTAGGGTGGGGGTGCATCCCTGGGAGCGAGGCTGGCCTCTGACTGCAGGCGGGGGTGGGGGGGTGAGGGGGGGGAAGAGTGGCCCCTGTCCCCCTGCCAAGGGAGGTGTCACGCCACCAGAATTTATGTGCTGGCTTTCCTTGTCGCCGCTTTTCCCAGGTCACCTCCCCACCCATTACTAGCCCATTAGTTGCTTGCGTCCCCCCTCCTGTCACCAGCCCACACTGCCTCTTTGTTACTGGTGGCTCTTGGCCTGCCCCTCCCCAACAAGGCGCTAAGCGTAAACTTGGCTTTGTGAAATATTTCCTCCCTCTCTGCTGTCCCTGTTTCCCCCCCACCCCCGCTCCAGCCCAGAGCCTTTAGTAAAACAAACCGCCAGGGTGTAGGGGGGTGGGGGGGGGAATTCTCGGCTCTGTTTGCACAGCACGAGTCCCCCCCCCCCCCCCCGCCCCAGTTGCCTGGATCCCCTCATCCACCATAAACTCACTTCCCCTCCTGATTGCTACTCTGTCAATACCTTCCTTTGCTGACCCTTCCCAGCTTTGGCCTCCGGAGATCTGCAGGCCGACAGAAGGGCCTTTGTTGTGGAGCAGAGGGGTGCGAGCAGCAGGGCTCCGAAGAAAACCGTGTCCACTTCAAAGTGGTGAATGAGTCACGGTTCCCCGGCCAGGCTCCGGGTAGGGGCAGCTCTGGGGACAGTGGGCACCTCCAGGACCTGGCTCATCCAGACCAGACCAGACGCCATTTCCGAAGCTCTTGGTGGAGTTTTCATTGTCCCAAATGTGACTCCAAAGCCGAGGCCAACATCCGGGGCCTGGGACATACTGTGTAGATTCCAGCAGCCAGCTCCCACCATCCACCAGGTTCAAGGGCCGGCAGGCAGATGAAGCGACCCTGACGCAGTCGGGATTGATCTCCTCTCCTGCGCTGTTGGACCACTGAACATCTGAAAGCACCCCGAGGTCATGGGACCCCAGCTTCCCCCAGGGTCTCCAGCACACCTATCCCACCTGCCTACCGGGCAACGTACTCAGTTGTGCTTTCTGGATCACACTCCTGACAGCGCTTCACCAGAGGTGGAAAGGGCTCTAAGTTCCTCTGCATTCCCAGGTCCCTTGACCCCATCTCCTATGAAACAGCTCCCAGAGGACTCCGAGAAGCTGCCCTCCGGCAGGGCATGTTAAGGGTCTCCCTACAATCCCCCACAGTAAAATCCAGCCCCTCATACCCAACACTGTCCCCCGGGTGTGCTCACATGAGCACAGACTAGGATAGAGAACAGGGACATCCCCTCCCCCGGAGAGGATGCCAGGCCTCTGTTAACTCAGCCTGGTGATGTGGTGGTGTGATGGGCAGTGCATTGGGTTGCTAACTACACGGTTAGTTGTTCGAAACCACTAGCCACTCTGAGAGAGAAAAAATTAGGCTGTCTATCTGATGCACCGCACCCCCCCTCCGAAAAAAAAAGTTACAATCAAAGAGAGAGAGAGAGTTACAGTTTCAGAAACCCACAGAGGCATTTCTACCCCATCCTAAAGGGTCCCTATGAATCAACCTCATAGCAGTGAGTTTGCTTTTGGTTCCAGAAGACGCATCCTCAGTGGCCCGTTCATAGCAAATGCTGCCAAGCCAGGTCTCTTCCATTCAGCACTGTTAAAGCCATTTCATATGAATCCGTGTTTTATTTCCCCCCACTGATCGTAACAGAGTCCACAGAGAGTCCCTTCAGTCTTGCTTCTCACCATCCCTCTGGAACGTTGTGCCATCTGCAAACCTGCTAAGCACCCCCTCTGTAGAGTCTTTCAATTCAGAGATAAAAGTGATACAGGACTCAGAGATGCTGAGTGACTTGTCCACAGTCACCCGGCCAGATGGAGACAGATCTAGACCAAGAACAGAGATCTAGACCTCAGTCCATTGCTCCTTTATACATTATACACTTCCTACGAAGTCCCAAGGCTGCCCTGAGATTTCTCACTCCCTCGGCGCCTACCCCCTTCAGCTGGTCCATCCTAAGCTGTCCAGCGCACACACTGGAAGGTCCAATAAAGGCTGCCATCCAGTTGCTCAGCTGCACCAGCAGCTTCCTGGCGACACAACCCTATGCTTCTCAAGAGGAGGCTCTGGAGAAGCCCAACCAACAGACCAAACCAAACAGGGCTGAGAGGGTGAAGAGGCTTTGAGATATAAAGGGGCGATTGGGCTAAAACAAGGGAGACTACTGAGATTTCAGGGAGACCCGGGACCTTGGAAATAAACTGCCCACCAACAAAGACGGTAGCTTCAAACTGGTTTCAGCTCCCCTGCTCAGAAGTCCTTTCTAACCAAGGCCTATCCCAAAGGCTTCTCAACAGCTCTGTCTTAGAGCTGTATGGTCTGGAGGGAATCTGCCAGTGACAATTGGTAGTTGAAAGACTCACCCTTGGGAGCACACCCTGGCCCCGCGTTTAGCTCTAGAAGCCAGTCTAAGATCACGTGGCCAACAGCATGCCAGGGAGACACGTTTGCGTTAATATGAGGCTTTCGAATGGTCAGAGCTCTTGGCCAATAAGGCCTGCTGCCTTAGGAGGTAGTGAGCTCCACATTATCAACTGTGAGCTGGAGGCTGATTGAGGCAGATGGCCTCTGTCCCATTCGCAGGCAAAGATCTAAACTCCTGCACCTTTCCTTCTGCTTGAGACAGGTCCCTTGTGCAGCCAAGTCAAAGGCCGCCACGGATGAAAGGTGCCTAGAACAGAGGCGGGATGGATGGGACCAAGCTGCAGGTGAGAGCCAATGGGGCCCTTTGGAATATTCAACACCAACCCGGTGGCTGCTTTGGACTTCTGATGCCAAGGTAAACCGCAAAAAGCACACGGTAATAAAACCATGCATACTGAGTTCAAGAAGCGGGGTTAATACTAAGAGACCCAACATTAAACCTAAGATTAGATTAATCAGCGATCACTACCAGTTAAGGATTAATGGTGAAGGTGATGCATTGTATCCAGGTGTTACTTCTTTAACACATCCACTACTATGATTCATGAATTTAAGTTAGGAGTCCTGTTCCTCTTCATGCCGTGCTAATCGAATGAAGAGCGCTCCATCATAGTTAACGCCTGGAGAACCCAGGCAAAGGAAGAACCAACCCACTGGAATTCTTCTCCCGTTTATTAGCAGCCACTAGCTCACTCTCAGCCCGTGAAAGTAAAGAAGAAAGAGGCTGTGTGAGTCAAACTTCCCGGCGGCAGGCTAAGTCACCCTCAATCCTCACAAAGCCCTCACCCTACCCACTCCTAGTCAACAGGTGAGGAAATGTGTGCACAGAGGTGAAGTAATTTACTAGTCAGTACCTGTAGTGCTGGAGGAAAATGGAGACCTTTCTGCAGAGGAGCCCGCCTAGAAACTGGAAAAGCCAGAAGAGCGAGCCAGAAGCCCTTTCTTTGTGGGCTCCCAGAGCTAGGACGAGGTGTGCAGCCCAGGCCATGCTCCAGTCACCGAGGACCACTGTCCTCCACAGGGAAGAAACAGTGTGGTCGACAGGATAATGACACCACTGTAATGGTGAAGGTCTGTGTCAACTTGTCTGGGCCAGGGGTTCTCAGTGGCTTGACAGTTAAGACCAGTAGTGCCCCTATAACAAAATCTCTGGGGGGGGGGGGGAGGCCCGTTTCCAAGATAAGTGGATGCTATGGAAAAGCTTGCTTGCTCTTTGCTGGATGTGGATTCTGTATCTGGTTCATCATCTGACCTCCGCTTCTTTGAACTTGAGCCAGCAGCCTGCTGACTTTAGATCCTTTTACTTCTGCAGTCAGAAGCCTGCTGTCTGACGTGCCAATCTGGGGTTCACTGGGCCCCGTAGGTAGGAATCAGGGGAAGTCTCTAGATTGTTTCTTGAATGTAAACCTCTTCGTGTCTATACAAAGATAAGATCCACTGGTTTTACTTCTCTAGCGGACCCAGCCTAAGTCACCCACAGATGCCCACACCCTAACTTCCTGATGTGACAAAGGGAGCTTTGGGGTTAAATTTGGGGTCTTGAGGGGAGGAAATGACCCTGGATTTTCCTGTGGAATCAATGTAATCACAATGGTCCTTATAAGGGAAAGAGGGAATAAGCGTAAGAGGTGTCCATAGAAGCTAAGGTCAAAGGGATGCAGCCACAAGCCAAAGAATGTGGGCAGGAAGCAAAAGCTGGACAAGGAACAACTTCTCCCTTGGAGCCTCCAGAAGAAACCCGGCTCAGACGATATTTTAACTTCGCCCAGACCACTCAGCTTGGACTTCTGACCGCCAAACTACAAGGTCATCAGCCTGTGTTGTAGATTGTTTTAAGCCACTACATTTGTAAGCCGTTAACGGCAGCAACAGGAAACTCATACAGACAAGGGCAAACCTGCCTGCAATTAGGACCACATCCCAGGTGCAGGCTCCAGAGTGTCAATATGCTTGATGTCAAAACTGGTTCCCGACCCATTAAACTGTGACAAGGCAGAATGGGAAATGGGGTCGGGTTCTTTATCAGCTTGGACAGGTCAGCGAACATGGACAATCTCAAGCTGCCTCATTGAGGAGTGGAAGAAAGTGTGCTGTTGGTGACTGAGGAGTCTGTGCCAGCTCAGGACAAGCTTACCTATAACCCTGTGCCAGGAGCACTGGCATCACTTGGCCGAAAGTCAAGGGCTGGTAGAGCAGGGGTCTGGTGTGAGCGCTGAGACTAGATCCAGGAAGCCAACCAGCAGAGCCCAGAAGAACTCAGAGATGCAAGGGAGGGTTGAGTGAGTCCCACTTGACCAGCAGAACCGTGTGTTCTCCTTCCACAGCTGCTTGTGCTGGGGCAATCAAGAGGTGAAAGCCGGAGTCCTGCCCAGTCTGGTAGAGGGGACAGGGCAAAGGGCTATAAGGAAAGTTGTGGGGGCTCTGACAGAAATACAAGCCACGCTAGGAGGGTCCTGGGGAAGGGCCATCGGTTAATTCTGCCTGAGGACGAGGACATGGGGACCAGTGGCAAGGGAAGTGGCATTTCAGGACAGCTGGAGAAAGACGCATTTGAGGTAGATGGGATCACATCTAGGGTGCAGAGAGCTGGGAGGAGCTGGATGAAACCTTTTGGGTGGGGAGGTGCAGGAAGGACACCCCTCTTTCCCGGCTCTAATGCCCCTTCTGGGGTGTCCCCTACCACCCTTCCAGATGCCTCACACAGCGCCCACAGACACCACCTTCCCTGCTGACTGGCACACGTGGCCCCTGCCTTGAAACAATCCACCCCAAGGCCCACCCCCATGTCCGGATCTGCCGCTCCGTCCACCAGGAATTTCCCCCCTGGCCTTCAACTCCTGCCTTAAAACCCAGTTGCCCAAAGGTTCATGGGTGACCTCTTTCTTGTCTGAAATTGTTTGTGATGAAGGGACCGCAGAGCACGTGGAGGGGCAAACACCCCCTCCGGAGTCACCATCCCTGGGTTCAAATCTTGCCTCTGCCACTAATTAGCTGGGCAGCCGATTCACGTGACCATTCAGAGCTGCGCCTCTCCCAAGGGTTGAGGGGTGCGGTGGAGGGGAGGCAGGAGCAGCCACTTGACGGGACTCCAGTGAGGAAAGCCCCACAATCCACCACACCAGATGGGGGTCTTCAATGTTCATTTCAAAAACAGACTCGAAAGGTCTTATTTGACTGAAAAGAAGCCACTTTCTCCCACCCTCTCTATTTTCCACACGGTCGCTATCAGACTGTTTGGGAGTGGTTTTTGTTTTGTTTTGCCTTCTAATGCCTCGACTCCCAAGCTACTGGCGACAGTCCCCTCCGGCAAGCCCTCTCACCAGAAAGAACCCTCTGGAAGCTGTGAAGGCCTTGAGCCCCAGACCCATTTTTGTCAGGCTGAGCCAGCTCCTTCCAGCTCCTCACAAAGAGCCCCAGCAGGGTGCTCTGTGGTGCCTGGCACCGGGGAGGCTGACCCGATGAGATGAGCATGCTCCCCCCGCCCCATACACACACCCCCAGGCCTCCCTCAGCCCAGGCAGCCAGAGAAGGGCCAGGCTCCGAGTCACCCCTGGGCTGGCAGCCCAGGCTAGGGCATGCCTCCATGCTGGGCCCATTCACCCCTGCCACAGCTGTCAATCTCGACAGCCAGCAGGCCTCCTCTGAGGGAGGATGCTCTCGTGCGACCCAGTGGGACGCTTGCCTTGTTCCTGGGCCTTGACAGCCTGAGCAGATTTAATGATTGGAAAGCACTTTCAGAGTCCAAAGTGCTCAGTAATTGCCAACTCATAATCCCCAAATTGTGCTCTGCGCGGCGGCGGGAGATGGAGTGCGCGCTCCTGGGGTCTTTGCTTGGTGTGGCTCTCAGCCGGGAGCAAAGCCAGGCAGGAGCGTGAGCGGGCAAGGGAGGGGGCTCTACCCCAAATAGGGGTCCCCATCTCAGACTCCAGGAGCGTGCCGGGGAACACGGCTTCTCAACTGACCATGTTAAAAGCACGTCGATTCTCGGGCTCTGCAGGAACTGATGGAGTCGGACTCTCAGATGCCTTGGCCCTGGGAATCTGCATTTAATAAACTCCTCCCGGGGGGCCAATGGGACGGTCGGCGGCAGAACATTGGGGCGACGGGCAGCGATGCGTCGAATCAGAATGTGTATGAATTGTCAGATGTAAAACTAGGATCTGCTCTGTCAACTTCAGATGAAGACCCGCTTCCCACTAAAAGGCTGACCAAAGCAAAGTTCAAAAGCTAAATGACGCCTGCAGCCAGCAACAGTACGGGTCCTGTTTTGTGGACATACAAGCAACCCCGTAAGTAAAAGAGCAGAAGGAGAAGAAATGAGTCAACCCCTGTACATTACTGTCACTCATGCCAGAGTTGAGTAGCCATGATGGTGAGCTAAGTGCAGAGGGTTCAGGATCAAGTGCGTGGGATCGAATCCCACCCCTGCCGCCCAGGCATGTTCCTTAACCCTCGCTCCCTCCTCACTCGATCTTTGGACAGGACCCCCTGAAAACAAACGTGTCTCAGGACTTTACAGTCAAAGCGTCTTTTGATCGTGAAAGCCAAGAGCATCCCCCCAGGCGTGACGTGACGTCTCACAGGATGAAGTTGGTGAAATTGCTTTCCGGGAGCGGGGAAAGGGGGTCAAAAGAGGGATTGGGGGGCAGTCCCGGCAGGAAGCGGGCTGCAGCCGCAAACCACTCCTCAGGAACTGCGGCCAGGCTGGTTCTGTTCCGCTGCTCTGGGCCTGGAGGGGACCTGTCACCATCGGAGGTCACCTTCCTGCTTCGGGTAATTTCCCTCGCAGGCGATCAGATCCCGTTTGAACGGCTCTTCATTTCAGCGGAGAATGCCCTCCTGCCTCTGGTGGGGGCTGGGGACCGGGACAGGCGGGGGAGCTTTGTTCTTCTGACCGGTGCTGACAGTTTAATTAAACCCAGCTTCAGACAGGGTCGATAGGGTCAGGCATTCTTCAACAGGGCTTCTGCAGACTATCACAGGCGCACCTTCCGAGCCGCCAGGGCGCTGTTAATGAGTTATCCTGGTCCTTACAGCAGGGATATAAGTAAGGGGAAATAAATGCCCGGGGCTGCCCTTAATCCGCCCCCCTCCTGCCCCTTCCAGGCCCAGCAGAGACACAAAGGTTGATCTTGTCAGGATGCATATTGGTTTTACAGCTAAAAGGACGCCCAGAGGAGCTGCTTTCCCGGTGCAGCTGCTGCATAAACCAGCGGCCAGAGGGGTCCCTCTGCTCCCGAGTGCTGTTGGAGCAGAGGGACCCCAAATGGGGAGGCTTTAACAAATAGAAGAATTTTTTTCTCATAGTTTAGGGGGCTCGGCGTCCCCATTCAGGGTCCTAGCCAGGGGAAGGCTCTCTGTCCCCATCTGGAGAAAGGCCCCGGTCTCTTTTGAGCTTCCGTCCCAGGTTCCTTCCTGACTATAGGGCCTGTATCTTCCTCTCTGCTTGCTTGATGATTGGGGGGAAGGGGCATTCAGGGGGGGCTTCAAAAAGTTCATGGAAAAGTGGAACTCAAAGATAATCAAATTTTTCCAAGAGTTTTTTAACACACACATCACCACAACCACCCCGTACTTAATCTGTTGTGTTTGATCAAGAGAGACTGGTTTCTGACCTAGCCTACACTGACATTACCTTATCAGAATCACAGAGAACACCCATCCCCAGCCCTTATTAAAAACAGCAGGCCCTCACAGCCATGGATTTGGACTCCGGTCCACCCTACAGGATAGAGTAGAACTGCCCCGTGAGTTTCTGAGGCTGCACCTATACGGGAGTAGAAAGCCCCAGCTTTCTCCTGCACTGATCCAGAGCGCTCCTTAGAGGCAAGGATGGCATTAGGTACAAGACCTCTTTAGAGTACTGAGAGCAAGGATGTTACTTTGAGGACTAAGGTGCGCCTGACCCCGGCCATGGTCTTTCCCAGTGCCTCACATGCCTGTGGAAGCTGGACACTGAGTAAGGAAAGCTGAGGAAGATCCGGTGCATTTGCCCCGCGGTGCAGGGAGAATCCTGAAAGCGCCATGGACTGCCGAAAGGATGAACTCATCTGTCTGGGCAGAAGGACGGCCAGAGAGCTCCTGAGAGGCAAGGACGGCGAGACTTCGTTCGTCCTACATACTTTGGACATGTTGTCAGGAGAGACCAGTCCCTGGAGAAGGACATCCTGCTTGGTCAAGTGGAGGGGCAGCGAGAAAGAGCAAGGTCCCTCCGGGAGGGGGACTGACACCGAGGCTGCAGGAGGGAATGGGCGCAGCACGGGAACCATGGCAAGGCTGGTGCAGGATGGGGTGTGCTTCCTTCTGGTGAGCATAAGGCCGCTATGGGTCGGAATCGACGCGACGGCACCTGACCACAAGCAAACCCAGCTCACTGCCGAGTAGTCGGCGACGGCCCCTCCAAGACAGGGTAGCCTCTGCCCATGTGAGTTTCTAAGACCATCACTCTTCGGGGGGTAGAAAGCCCCGTCTTCCTCCTGACAATTTAATCCGTAACAGCAAGGGGAGAAACCTCTCCCCAGACCTGGGAGAACAGAGGTGTGGAGGGGCTGGTGCTCACCCTGTTCCCCACCCCCACCCCTGTTTAGCTGCTGCAAGAGAATGGTCAGGTTTCAAACGTATCCTGTTAACCCTACACCCATGAAACCAGCCCCACAGCCTCTGTGGTTGACACTCAAGTTACAGAACTGACCCCAAATCCAGGTTAACCTGTCACCAGGCTCTCACCAGCCCATGGAACATCTGCCCTCTCCCCCTCCAGCCTGTGAGTCTGGCAGAGGATGGAAGATGCCTCCCTGACAGCATTGGAGATCGAGATGAGCCCTCTCCCCGAACAGAGAGAGTGCTACACCAGTCTGCCTGACACACCCAGGCCACGGCTGTTTTCAGCACCTAGAACAGTGGCGGGCCCACAGCAGGCACTTAACCTAAAAACGGACTGCCATCAGGTTGATTCAGACTCATGCCACAGGGTGTGAACTGCCCTGTGGGTTTCCAAGACCAGCGGTAGGAAGAATGCCTCATCTCTCTCCCATGACTGCTGATGGTTTCTCACGGCGATCTTGCAATGAGCAAGCACTGCCACCAGGCCTCCTCCCCTGAACAGGAAGATGGATGGTGATTGGATGGTGCACCGAGAGGGAAAGGATGGGGACGTGGGAGGGTGAGTGAGGAGTTGGGGCATAGATTAGATATGTGATCGGTGGGTCGAAAAATGGGCAAGTAGGAGGGTGGGTGAGTGGGTGGGGGTGAATGGGTGGAATAGTAGGGTAGAAGAGAAAAAGGGTAGATAAGGGAATAGTTGGGTAGGAGGTAAATGGATGGGGGTAGGTGTCGGATGAGGGTGTAGATGGGTGGTGTATTAAAAATACACCATTATATATCCATGTTTGTCAAACCAAGGTTCAGATTTGGCTCCGCCCGTTGGGCATGTCACAAGCTCTCTGAGCTCCTGCCTCCTCACGTGTGAAATGGGAGAAAGGAACAGCTGCTCGGAGGATAGAATGAGATCCTGTCTGCACACTGTTCAGCATGGACCCAGCGCCGAGTAACCATCGGCCATTGCTGTCACCGCTGCAATTCCTGAGACCTCTCCTGGCAGCTCCAGGGAAAGGTACCGGGACGCTCCAACCTCCCCCCACCCATACCAGCTTTAGATAAAGTGTGTTAAGAGTTCTACAGCTAGCCACAAGGTCAGAGGTTCAAACCTGTCCTCCACTCCTTAGGACCAAGATGAGGCCCTCTGGTTCTCTCAGGATTCACTGATCCCCTAGGGAGCAGTTCCATTCAGCGTTGGGATGGATTTGACCCTGTGTTTGGTTTGAGTTAGACAAAGAACGGGTGGGGGTTTGCCTCGAAGGAGGCCCCCTGAGGGGGACAATGCTGAGCAGGAACTCCAGCTCACTCTAGGGTGGGGGTGGGAGGGCATCACAGGGAAGCAGAGAATATACAGGAAACTCCAGGAAATAAGAAACATTTCCAGGGGCAACCTTACCTACTGGCTTCATGTTGGCACAAGAAATTACCAAGAATACAAATCAGATTCCCCTCGTCTACCTCCTGAGCCTGTGCCATGAGCGCCGCAGCCAAGCCCAACCTGCTGCCTGCGGGCTCTCCTGCTGGCTGGCATGCCCAGCCTGCTCCCACAGCCTCCTCTGGCTGCCTCCCCAGGTGCACCCCCATGAGGGCTGGAATCTGTTGGTGAACAGTACCTGGCAGATTTGGCATTAACGATGAGGCTGAACCACCCCAGTGGGTGAGGAGCTGGTGCTGACAAGGGGCAAAGCTTGGGCTCGGGGGTAGCCGAGGGGCTGTGGTGCAGCCGCTGGGAGGCAGGAGACTGCACTTACCTAGTATGCACCACAATGTGGACCCCTGCCACGAGAGACATCCACGCCTCTCTGGCCCTCAGAACAACTCCTGAGGCAGGCGTGGCTATCTTCGTCTTACAGAGAACACACAGGGCTCCCAGGAGTTCGGGGAGGTGGCCCCGCATCACACAGGCAGCATGTATATGAGCTGAGACGACAGAGACTTCCCATTCCTTCTAAAAGCGGGAGGCTTCCCGTGCAAAACAATAGGTGCCAAGACCAGGCGTACTGGTCGGACTTAGCCTGGTGGAATACTGGAGTCCCCGGGCCGGAGTCAACCTTCGGGCCTAGAACTGAACTCCACCTTCGTGGCTCAGCTCTCAGCCCAAACAAGAGGCAAGCCTATCGGGTGAGCAAGGCACCAAGGACGTCCGCCCGCAGAACAGGAGACCAGAGGGGCCGCACTAGCCCAAGGGATAAAGCTCAGCGACAGGAAGGATGCAGGAGGATGGAGGAGGAGGAATGGAAATGGGAAACTCGGGGAGGAATGCTGTGACATTTGGGGACATGTCAAAGGTCATAGAGCCAACCGTGCCTGATGGTTGCACAGAAAAACAGCTTGCTCCCTCGGGTCCCAACCAGAGGGACGGTGAAGTGAGAGGTGCATCTTATAAGACAGCTGGCAAACAGACCACTCAAAGGGCCCTCAGAGACCAGCTCGCTGGGCGCTGGCCGCCATTGGGCTACACTTTGGTCAGTGTAGTGGGGATCAGAATATCATCAATGCAATTTATTTTTCCTCCTAACTCTAACCCTTAATCCTTAACACGTGTGTTAACACTAACCCTAACCCTTACCCTCTCTATAACCCTACCCCTAACTCTCACCCTAACCCCGGCCCTACCAGCAATACAATTGTGCACCTGGCTTTTGACGCTGTGATTACTCACCTGCATGACTTGACATCTTTCCTAAAGGCTTTGCATGTGCACTTCTTCGAAGTACATGACACCATGCATCACCCAGCCATTCTCCTCTCGCTGGCCCTGGACTGATGTCCAGTTTCCCATTGTGCTAGACAACACTGCGATGGGTAGTTGTGTGCTCATGTTTTATTCTTTCCTGAGCGGGAGGTTCCCAAGTCAGTCCCAGCCCATGTTCAGGTTCTTGAAGGACCCTCCAGGGCCTGTTGTCTGATTGCTCTCACCAAACCTCTCCGTCGTGGTCCAAGACCACTCTCCTCTCCCCTCTCACAGGTCACTCCCCAACCAGATCTCACGGATGGAAAGAAATAGGAAGACGAACCCACCACCAAAGGAAATAAAGAATCGCCACGTACAAGATTTCCCCTCTGGAAGCTGTGCAGACAAAAGACAGCTGATCCATGGACCACCTGACAGGTTTGTGCCCTGCTCTTACTCAGTACAGGGGTCTCTCCCTATTTGCATACTGACTGAGCAGAACGGCCACTGCCTGGAAGGCCGTCCTTGGCTCCCGATGGAAGGATGAGTCATGAACCCCTCCAAAGGTCAACAGGAGAGGGTCCAGAAATGCTCTTGCTGAGAGGAAATGACACCTCCCGTTTCTGAAGGGGGGTGTCCCACAGTCAGACTGAACCACGTGATCCCCACAAGCCCCTCTGCCCCACACAAACCCACTGGCACAGAGGGAATCTCCTGGCCCGAGATGAGCCGATCTGATTCTACCTCCCAGAAACCTGAATTGAGAACACTGAGATTAGCCTGCTGTGATGTTCTGCTCTCCAAGGTCACAGGAAGTGGGAGGGGGGTCAGCACTGTGGCGAACCAAAGTAGAAGAGACTTATTGGCTAACCAGCACTGGACGCTGGTCTGCAGAGGAGGAAGGACAATGGGGTGGAGACCCAGAAAGAACTCCAGACACCTCTGACATCTCCTGTCCAGTTCCTGTGAGGGTCAGGGAGCCCGGGGGCTGGTAGGTTGTGTCTTTACAATGCCCACCTCCACCTGTACCATCACCAGCTGCAGGGCTTCTGTTCCTGGAGCCCCAAGCGTTTGAGAATGTCTGCCCACTCCAGATGCAGGGGTGGGGGGGCTCACAGAGGGGTTTGGAATGCCAGATGGCCAGGTCAATGGAAGGTGGGGGGGGCGCAAATAATATTCACCAACAAATCTTTAAACTCGTATGCCTATATTCTTCTCTACAATCATCTCCCAGGTGAAAAAGTCTATGTGTCCAGGCATCCGGGACCACCAACTAGATCAATAGAAATGTTCATGAAACCATTGTTCCCCGTCTGTGCCCTTTGAAAGACGGCCTGAATTGGAGGGCACCAGGGCACACTGGCTGCTGCGGCGAACCCGGGTCCTGGGCCGACCTCAGCCGGTACAAGAGTGCATCCCAAAGAGCACCGGCTCCAACTCCTGCCTTACAGATGAAGACTATCAACAAGGGGCTAAAGGAAAGACCACTAGGGTCCTGGATAAGAACTGCCTCTTGCCAGGAAATGGGACCAGATGGGAGAAGGAAAGGGAGCAAGTGCTGGCTCCTGAGCCTGGAAATACTCCCCCAAAGACACCAAGCTCCATGCCCCTCCCTGAGCTAGCCCCAAGACCATGTGATGAGAACCCCAGGAGCACATGCAGAGAGTCAGAGTCCCATAGACCCCTAAAAGTCCTCCGATGACTTTTCCACTCTTTGAATAGATGGACTTGTACCAACCATTGGCTACAAGTCCAGCAAATAAATATCTGCCACAGCATAGACGTCCTCTTTTCCAGGGCTGCTGGTGCAATGTGCAGCCACCAAGCCCTGGACTAGGGGTCCAGTGCTGGACTGGTCCTGTACACACTCTGTGGAAGGCATTTCGCCTTTCCAACCTCGGCTACCACCCCTCTGCCCAAGTCCCCGGCAGTAACCCTCAGCAGGGACGAAGGAGACTCGGTGCCCGGGAGGAGCCAGTGAAGCACCACCCGCTGCAGGCCAGGACACGACACGTGAGGATCTCCATGCAGCCAGTCCCAGCCCAACAAGGCAGAGCCAAGCCAAGGAGGTTCCCCTTGGAATTCCCTCCGCCCGTTGACCAGGGAGGTGAGCAGCCCTCCCCTCAGACAGCGTGCCCCGACAGGCAATTCCCAGAGCCGGGGTTTGGTGACAATTCCCCAGTCTGCCATTTCTAACTTGTTCTAGTTTTTATTCTTTTTGGCATTCTTGTGAATGACGATTTTTCAGTGTTTTATTATTTGTTGTTGGTGTTTGTTTTGGGGTTCATGATTTTTTAAAGATCATTTTATTGGGGGCTCTTACAGCTCTTATAACAATCCGTACATCAATTGTATCAAACATCTTTGTACATATGTTACCCTCATCATTTTCTAAACATTTACTTTCTACTTAAGCCCTTGGTATCAGCTCCTCTTTTTCTCCCTCCCTCTCCCCCACACCCCTTTGTGACCACTTGATAAATTATTATTATTATTTTTATATGTTACACCAACCGCTGTCTCCCTTCACCCACGTTTCTGTTATTCGTCCATTAGGGGGGGGGGGTGTTAAGCATCGATCATTGCGATCAGTTTCCCCTTCCTCCCCTCCTCCCCTGATCTTCCCCCTACCCTCCTGGTATCACTACTCCCATTTCTGTTCCTGAGTATGAATTTCTTTATATGAATTCCAGAATAGGACAATCTATAGAGAGTCACTAGATTAACAGTTTCTTAAGGTGATGGCAGGGTAGGTTGGGGGAAGCTAGGGAGCTAATAATAATGGACTTAAGAACGAAGAAAGTGTTCTATAATCGATTGTAGTGATGACTGCACCACTCTTGTTACTCTATTTAAATGATTGAACTGGATGGCACTTAAATGACATGTCAATAAGATGGTTTGAAAAAGACAGTCTGCGCTGGTATGAGCTCATTAACATAAAAAATAAAACCCTGCCCCCAAGTGGGATCTCATCCACAGGTATCGGGGTCAGAACTCACCCCTATCTACGTGGAAACATGGGGGACACAGATCAGAACATAACCAACACATGGACGATGGGAACCTCTCCCACCACAGGGAAACTATCCCCTGGGTTGGAGGACTCACCAGGAATAGCACCCACTGCTTCTTGAAGGTGGACTGGAAATGGGATTTCGAGAAGGCAGAAAGAGTGCTGCTACGTTGTGGGAACTGTGATCAAGGCCATGTTCGAGCTGTTGCATGGAAAACGAACTTTCTTATAAACCGTCACCCAAATCATCATAAAAAGTGTGAGGAAAAAGGAAGAATGAGCTCCAAGAGTTCAGCCATCCGGAGTTAAACAACGAGGCCGAGCATGACGAGGGACAAGGGGAAGTCAAAGGAAACAGAGGAAGGAACTAGGAGGCAAAGGGCATTTATAGAGGTCTAAATACAGGCATGTACATATGTGAATATATTTATACATGAGGATGGGGAAATAGATCTACGTACCTATATGTACAGGTTTAGTATTAAGGTAGCAGATGGACATTGGGCCTCCACTCAAGTACTCCCTCAGTGCAAGAACACTTTGTTCTTTTACCCTGGCATTCTGTGATGCTCACCTTCTCGATACAATCGCTGAAGACAAAGCATATGCATAAACAAATGTGGTGAAGAAAGCTGATGGTGCCCGGCTATCAAAAGATATAGTGTCTGGGGTCTTAAAGGCTTGAAGAGAAACAAGCAGCCATCTAGCTGAGCAGCAACAAAGCCCACATGGAAGAAGCACACGCCAGCCTGTGTGATCACAAGGTGTTGAAGGAATCAGGTATCAGGCATCAAAGAACAAAAAATCATATCATTGTGAATGAGGGGTAGTGCAGAGTGGAATGGAGACCCAAAGCGGATCTGTAGGCAGTTGGACATCCCCTTACAGAAGGGTCTCAGGAAGAGAGGAGTCAGTCAGGGTGCAATATAGCAATGATGAAACAGAGAACTTTCCTCTAGTTCTTTAATGCTTCCTCCTCCCCCACTATCATGATCCCAATTCTACCTTACAAATCCAGCTAGACCAGAGGATGTACACTGGTACAGATAAGAGATGGAAACACAGGGAATCCAGGACAGATAAACCCCTCAGGACCAATAATGAGAGCAGAGATATCAGGAGGTTAAGGGAAAGGTGGGGGGAGAAAGGGGGAACCAATCACAATGATCTACATATAACCCCCCACCCTGGGTGACATACAACAGAAAAGTAGGTGAAGGGAGACATTGGTCAGGATAAGACATGAAAATATATTAATAATTTATAAAGGTTCGTGAGGGAGGGAGGGTGGGAGAGGGAGGGGGAAAATGAGTTTCTGATACCAAGGGCTCAAATAGAAAGAAAATGCTTTGAAAACGATGATGGTAACAAATGTACAAATGTGCTTGACACAATGGATGGATGGATGGTGATAAGAGTTGTACGCGCCTCCAATAAAATTATTTTTTTTATTTAAACAATGAAAAACCCAGCACTGTCTGACTAGCTCGCATTCCACTAAGAACTGGAAGTCTCCATACACGGGCCAAGAACGCAGCTGCCCCTCGGTAGCCACATCCCATCCCTCCTCCCAAGAGGGCCCAGGTGGAAGGTGATGGACTCACATGCCAGAGGCAGCAGCTCCCGCAGAGGTGCCTAACCTTTCAGCCCCAAGAGCTAAGGCAAAAACGTCACCACCAGCCCCACCCTGAGCCCCCACGTGCTCAAAAAAGAATATGGTCATAAGTGATACCAGTGGACCCAGATTCACACAAGAGGTCTTAGACAATTTAAAATAAGCCAGAGAATGTCAGAGCTCGATAGCAACCATCTGACCTGCTGAGTCCTGTCGGGAAAATATTGGGGGGCTGGGGGGATAGACCATGTATTTGACTGGCTCAGGGGGGAGGGGATCCAAATAACGCTAGCTGACGGCAAATGCGTGGAAGGCTTCAGAGAAAAGAAAACTCACAGAAAGAGAAAATATGCCCAGGTTGCTTCCCCACCCCCACCCCGAGACCCAGAACTGTGATCATCCTGGTAAGAGTCAGCTAGCTGAGAGAGAAAGAGGGCAGGGGACAGAAAACACTCTCATGCAGCCATGTCAGGGGAGGCCCATTGCCTGCAGGTGACAGAGTAGCAGGGGCCAGGAGCTAAATAGATTTTTTAATTATCGTGTCTTCTAGGAAGGACCTTGTGCCTCCAGCAACCCAGGACAGAAAAAAATCAAGCACTAACTCAATAGGCCAAATTGCCAATGAAGGGGCCAGGAGGAAAAGGCCCAACTAAGTCCACGAGTGGCAATGACCAGGCAAAGGATTCCGTCTAAGGGTCCCTGTGGAATGGCCTCCAGTCCAGGGGGAAGAAGAGACAAAACTGGTCAGAGGGTCCATTTGGGCAGACTGAAAATTAGAGTTCCTTTGTAAAGACAAATATTTTGAAGGCGGGACACACATCAAATTCTGGAAATAGCTGGACACCACCAGGCTTAGCAAGAAGCTGGGGGATGATGGCAGGGGCGGGAAGAATGAGCTGTGTCCACTCAAAGGAGAGGGAATCTAAGGCTCGGCCCTAGGAGCCCAGAGTCCCTCCCCCATCAGCCCCAGCACTCAGGTGGCCACCTTGCCTCACCCAGGCTTGCCTGTGCTGATTAACCCCACTCCCTCCACCTAGGTGCTATTGAATGAGTTCCTCCGGAGAAGAACGGAGCCCCATCACTCCCTGGGCATTCCTTAGACACACAGGAGGTCATGAGCGGCAACTAAGAAGACTCAAGCATCCTTCCAATCAGATACGGGAGCTACAGCAAAGTGTGGTGAAGAAACCAGATGGTGCCCGGCTCTCAGAAAGAAAAGCATCTGAGATCTTAAAGGCTTGTTTTAAAACAAGCAGCCATCTGAGTGAGGCGTCTACTGAATCCGCATGGAGGAAGCACACCAGGCTGGATGATCCTAGGATTGTAAATAATAAAATCCAAGTCCAAAGGAGGGACCAGTTTCTGAGCTTAAATTCTGAACACTCTGTTTGCAGACGGCTATGGATGGCAGTGGAAGCCCAGAGGCCATGGGCAGGGTCCTACCTGGATCAAGCCCTCTGACCATAGTCCATGGATGGGAATGCCCTTGCGGTCAGACAAAGCCCACCGTCAAGTTGATTACGGCAGATGTAGTTAGATTAAAATGAAGCACCTCATCATTTGATCTCCCTTTGACCCATTGTAAATTTGTTTCAGCTTTTAATAATTTCTGCTTTCTGTTGAATTGAAGTTTTTTCTGTTGTTTTGTTGCGGGGGGGATTGTTTGTTTGGGTTTTTTTTTTTGAGGGGGGCGATGCTTCCTGTTTGTATTTTGTCTGATTTTCTGTATATGAAATCCGGGAAAGATAAATCTATAGAGGCAGCAGCTGGATTAAGAATTACCTAAGGCAAGACAGGGCAATTGGGGGGAAGGGAAAACTAACAAGAACAAGAAGAAGTGTTCTAAAATTGATTGTGGGGATAATAAGACAACTCTTCTTAGTATGACTTAGCAAGTACTGTGTATGGTGAGAAGTGAAGTACATGCCAAGAAAACTATTTAGTAAAAATAGGAATAATAAAAAATTTAAACTCAAAACTCAGGAACCTGACAGCCCTTCCAGCGCCTGACAAGAATATACGGTTGTTCAATGCAGTAAAAGAAGTAGAGCAGAGAAAGCACACGTTGTGGGAAATCAGACCTCAGGGTTAAGATGAGTTTTCCAGTAAGCAGATGTGACAATAGCAGAAGTGGTTGCCGGGGAAGACAGTGGATGTCCCCTTTCTAGAACTGGTCAAGCAAAGACCGCATCGTAAGGGGCTACAGGAGAGCTTCCTTAGACAATCTCTAAAGGTCTGATCATCTCTATAAAGTCCCGCCCTGTCTTATCAGAGATTACAAGACATGAAATCTAGGGTGGGACCATTACAGACGCACTTGGAAATTTTGGAAGCATCTGAATTCCCTTTAAGATTCAGAGAAATACATTTTGGGAAAGTAAGAAAGGACATGACGCTCTGGTTATGAAGCTTCATTGCCCTCAGTGGCGGAATAAGCCAAACATAGAAAGGGCTTAGTTGAATGGATAAATATTCCACCGAGATAGGTTGGTCGCCAAGGGCAGTGAGAGGTGGCCCGTGGGAATGGCCCTCCCAGTGAACGCTGGCATCCCCCGATGGCCATCCGGGCCCTGAGCATCTTTGCACCAGCTGTCCCAGGCATGGCATGGCATGGATAAACTGCACACAGGGCTGACTTCTTGCAGATGTTTACCACAAAACCCAGGCCCACACAGCTCCACCCTTCTTACACAGAGACCTGGCCTTCGACACCACAATTTCTTCCAGGTGGGGAGCATGCTGGTCCAGCCCCCACTGACCAAATACTGCCCCTCCCCCAGGGTGGGGGAGGAGAGCCCTGAAAGAACTTTCCGGCCGCGGCGCATCACTCACAGTCTCGACAGAGCCTGGTTGTTCTGGAACAGCAATTCTGGTAACGTGTGCAGTTGGTTCCGGTTGAGTCGTCTGCAAAAGAGACCCGAGAGAAGAGTTAGAAGTCACCTAGACACTCAGGCAATCCCAAGGGCTTTTCAAAAGGCCCTGGAGGCCGTCAGAAAGCCCAGGTTCAGAACCCAACGGCATCACTGTCGGGTCTTAGGGAAATAGTTTCCATCTTCACCTATGAAGTGGGCATCCCGCCGTCAGCACTCGAGTGGGTCAGAACAGAGTATCAGCAAAAGCCCCCAGGGCCTGCTGGGAAGTGTTTGCTCCCTGGACAACTCCACTTCCTGCCTGTAAGAACCTTGGCAGCCCTGACTTCCGTTTGTGACTCTCACACCTGACGGCACTGGAAAAGAGATGTGCTCTGAAGAGAGAGCATCATTGGCTGCACGGTTCTGGTTCTTCATTTCTTTCGTTCGCATTTGGCTCCAAGGCTGAGCGCTAGTTTCATTTTCCTATTGTTAGCTCTGGGACGTTTATAAAGATACAAGCAGCTCTGTTGAGTTTATCATTATGGAAATGCATGCTTACTTTTTTTAAAAAAGAGGAGAAAAATGCTTCCAAGAATCTAATCGAAAGTATTTGCAGCCTGAGTTTTTCCCACTCGACAGGTTGTGAGCATCGTTGTAAGCCAATCAGCAGAGAAGCAACTACTCTTTCCCACTTTTGAAGCAAGATCTTACTTGGCCAAGCTATTTTTCAGAGCGAGCTAGTTTCTACACAATATGAAGACAATGGCTTCTTACTAAAAATGAAGGACTCTGGGTTCCTTTAGCAGGCCTAGTTTGCTTATAAAGATTCCACATTTAGGGTGTGAGGGGCGATGCTGGGAGAGTGGAGGGTGAGTGGGTTGGAAAAGGGGAACTGATTACAAGGATCCACATGTGACCTCTTCCCTGGGAGAGGGACAGCAGAGAAGGGGGGGAGGGGAGACTCCGGATAGGGCAAGATATGACAAAATAACAATGTATAAATTACCAAGGGCACATGAGGGAGGGGGGAGAGGGGAGGGAGGGGAAAAAAAAAAGAGGACCTGATGCAAAGGGCCTAAGTGGAGAGTAAATGCTTTGAGAATGATTGGGGCAGGGAATGTATGGATGTGCTTTATACAATTGATGTATGTATATGTATGGACTGAGATAAGAGTTGTATGAGCCCCTAATAAATTGTTTTTAAAAAATTAATTTAAAAAAATATTCCACATTTACATTTTATATCCATTCCCACACCATTTCATCCTTTCCCACTGAGGTGGCCATGCAGTCGCGGCTCCCATATAGTCCCGTCCCTGTCCATGAAGATTGGTAAAATCGCAAATAAGCTTGACAATCAGAAGTCACAGAAAGTAGGTTAAATGACTAATTCTGAAGAGGACACCAGAATCGGTCTTGGATACAGGTCTCATTTTTTTAAAATACAAGTCCAGCCTCACATTTTTCCGTGTGTTCCTGTGCCCATAAAATGGGCATAAAGTAGAGGTCGTTGTGTGTGCGCTGAAGTCTGTTCTGATCCACAGTGACCCCCATGTACAACTGAGGGAAACACTGCCCGGTCCTGCGTCCTCCTCGTGAGTATGACATTGGAACCCCTTGTTGCAGTTACTGTGTCCATCCATCTCGTTGCCCACTGGCCTTTCCCAGCGACTGGTCTCTCTGGACAACATGTCCAGGAGACAAAGGTTCGCCGTACTCGCCTCTAAGGAGCATCCTGACTGGACAGACTGGCAGTCCGGGACCCGTTCGATCATTTTAACAAGACCAGAATGCAAATGTGTCCGTTCTTCTTGTTCGTCCTTATTCATCGCCCGGCTTTTAAATGCGTCTGAGGCATGACTGGCCTGTGGTGACAGCCTAGGAGATCACCCTTCGTCCAGTTTGGGTGAGAAAGACCAGTGTCCCCACACGGGAGACTGCCATGTTCCAGCATGGGGACAGACAATTAGATCTGCAATTTTAGGAGGCCAGCTGGGAGAAGTTTCATCTGGGGAAAGACATCATTTGCCTTGAGAAAAAGAGGCCACCAATGTAACCCTTAAAGCAACAGGAGGAGACATCAGATCATTGCACATTCCCTACCCTCAAGCCCATAAATCAATCCTGTATTTACGTGGCCTGGCAAAAACTGGTTTCTGCTTTGTTTTGTTTTCCCCCCAGACTGTTCTCATTTTTCAGGTTTCAATTTCTGATAAACATTTAGGAGGAAAGGAGAATTGATACCTATTTCAAAGTTACATGTAAACAACCACCACCGCCACCACAGGACACTAAAAGAGGAGCCAGCAGGGTTAGGAATATGCAGGCATCCAGAACAGGTTAGAGAAATCCTGGTGGTGTAATGGCTTAGATGTTGGGCTGCTAACCACAAGGTCAGCAGTTCAAAACCACCAGTCCTTCTCCTTGGGAGAAAGATGGAGCGCCCTGATCCCGTACAGATTTAGTCTCCAGAGCCCACGGAGGCAGTTCTACTCTGTGCTGTTGCCTCACTGTGAGTTGGGGTTGAGTGGATAGCAGTGGAGTGGGTTTGGTGACGCCAAGCCAGGTCATAACAGCAGTCATGGCTACCAGGCATCCCATCACAGCGGCCACGGTCAGAGCTCTGTGGGCACACCCCTCGCCATGAAAGCGTGGGCTTCTTTTGCTCCACTCTGACAAGGATGCTTACACACCTGCTCATACCGCTCCCTGCAGCCCCGGCCCCACCGGACGGACGTGTCTCGGCCACCATCATCCCTCCACATTGCTTGGTGCTCAAGGTAAGTTTGCCGACTTTGTTGAGTTGTGTCTCTTGGTAGATGAGGAAACTGGGAAGCCAACAGGTGAGTGAGTGGCCCGTGGCATCCCTCGGCTGCTGACTGGTACAGGGGGGATGGCAAAGCCTTCCTGGCTACCTTCACAGCTTCACACCTGCCTCCCTCCACCCAGCAGCCTGAGTGAGGACCAGCACACTGACCCATCACGGCCGTTTTATGGCCGGCAGGACCCCGTCTTCTCCTTCAGCACCAGTGTTGTGCTGACAAGCCCCAGCCGTGTCTGCTCCTGTTTATGACAGGGGTTATTTATCATCACACTCAGATGGCTGCATTCACTGTCCCGTCAATGCAGGAGATGCTCGTGTGAAAAGAAAGAACTTCTCTTTGAAAAAACAAGTAGACTGTTTGGGGAAGATCCAATCAAAGAAAGCTGCTCATTAAAGAGATGTTGAATTTAGACAAGGGGTAGAAGCGGGTCTCCCCAGGACTGCTTTCAAGGGCCCTTTAAAAACCTTCCTTTAAAGTTACTGAAACCAAACACCGAAACCAAGGTGAACATGTGTGGGTTCGGAACCGCCCAGTAGTGTTTTGCACATAAAAGGAAGATTTCAGGGAGCAGATCGGGAAGGGGTATAAAGGCACATACATGTGTTTTAACTTGAATGAACTGCCTGAGGCGTGCATTGGCTTTCCCGCTCCTCACTTTATCCCAATTTAATTAGTCACCAATCCGCCACTGGTGCCTGGCAAGTCAGGTGGGAGGGTGGCCAAGAGATGGGCCCTCACAAAGGTGGCATGCCATTTTCAACATGCACCCACAGGTAAAGAGGAGTCACCTCCACCCCACCCCCCAAGAATCCCAGCCCAGTGTGAAACCCCTGGAGAGGGAACAGGGACAAGACAGGGGGCACAGAGTCTGTGGCGGCAGCAACAACAGCAAGCAGTTGTCAGCGGGTCCACCCCGACCCGTGGTGACCCCATGCCACATCAGAGTCCAGCTGTGTCCCTGGGGCCTCTCAATGGCTGGGTCTCCGGAAGCCGACCCCAGGCTTTCCTCTGAGGGGGCTCTCAGTGGGCTTGAGCCTCCAACCTTTCATACGCGGCCAAGAGCATTAACCATCTGCACCTCCCGGGGACTCTGTGGTGACACCGGAGACACTCCAAAGAGAGGCCCCTGACAAGCGCTGGGTGGCAGCAGCAGCATGACAAAGACCACCACCATCAGTCAGGGCCAGGCCCCTGGCCCCTGCCCACCAGAGCTGGAGCGAGAATGGGTCGCGTCCAAGTCAGCCCCCCACAGCTAAGTCATTTTGTTCTAAGTCATTTGAAGGAAATCAAGCCCAGGATGAAACATCTCTTCTCGCCATAAGCTCCTTCTCTTTCTCTTTCTCTCTCGCTCTCTTTCTCGCTCTCGCTCTGTCCATCTTGGAGGCAGAAAGATGGCCTTGGTTCCTGTCAGGGTGGCAGGAAGGCCATCAGACAGCATCGGATTTGTCTTTCCTTAATCCCTTCTCTTCCTTTCCTAGCAGGGAGCCCTGACGCTGCAGTGGACTCGTGTTGGGCTGCTCACAGCCAAGGTCAGCGACTCAAATCCACCAGCCGCTCCTCAGGGAAAGGCCTGCACTGTGTGCGCTCCTGACGACACACCATCTCAGAGACCCTGCGTCGGCTGCCTGGGAGTGGGAATCAGCTCGATTGATTGGCAGGGAGTTTGCTTTCTTTTGTCTTTTGTTGTTCTTCTCCTACAAAAATAGAAAGGGGGGACGTCTGTCATCATTGTTCAAAGATCAGGCTCTGGAGGAGGCAGGATCCGGTTTGAATCCCCTCTGCCAAGTAGCTGCTGCAAGTGGTTTAACCTCAATGAGCCTCCATTTCTCGTCTGCAAAATACCACTTCACTCAGGGTGGTCTTCAGGACTCAGTGAGATACGATGGGGCACGGGGCTTCTCTGGTGCCTGGCGTCGAGTAGGCAATCATAATGGTAGTTACAGACTCCTCGCAAGAAATCAGATCCACACCGGAGGGGAGTCCTCGCCTGTGCACACGGCCCGCCTTCCTGCCAGAGGCTCTGTCCCCACAGCACCACACCCCACCCACCCCCAGCCGTGCCCCACAGCTACTTACAGTCTCTCCAGCTCCTTCATGTCATCGAAAGCCCCCCGCTCCACCACTCCGATCTGGTTCTCCATCAGCTGCCTGCAGAAAGAAGACGGTGTTGGGCCGGCACTGCTAGAGAGAGCTGGCCCGCGGGGAGCAGAGGAGCAGACGTTCATTCTAGGGCCCCAGTGTTTGGGGATAAAGCTGGGAACAAAGGGTCCACACAGAGTCCTGTGCCCCAGTTTGAAAGAACATCTCCTCATCACTTTGCCGATTCCTCAGCGCCAGCTCCTCAGCACCCAGCCTTGACACCAAAATGCTCTTGAGGGCCCAGGACTCCCTCAAGACCCCCATCAGGCCCAATGCCAGGCAGAAGGGGCACTAGAGTTCCCAGCTGGCTCCCAAGGCATGCCCCAGGTAGCTTGCACGCAGGTGCAGGCAGCATCGGCCAGCTCAGGGTGAGGGTGCATGAGCCTTGTCCAGTCCAGGAGGCTCACATCCAAGGGGCAGAGCTAGGAGACATAGGTCAGGACATTGGAGAGGAAAACAGGCGCCAACAGGGCAGAGCCCACCTGCACAGCAAATCCACTCTGAAGTCAGCGAACACACCCTTTCTGCCCGCACCCCCCACCCTCCACCTGGATCTGCCTGCCTCAGAAACAAGTGGGGCGTCACATCACCCCAACGGGCTCCCCGTCTCTTCACAGCAGTGAGACCTCAAACCCAGTGCCGGCGGCTGCTGAGGAGTGACCGGGGAGGGACTCTGTAATTGCCGATGTTAAACTTCCTGGCGAGGCAGGTGCTACGGGTGGCTTCTTCGCTGCCAAGCAGTCAAGACCAACGGAACTGCACCCAGCGCCCTTCATCTCGGCCACTCTCAGACACCCAAGGAGAGTCAACTTTGTCCGCCACTGCCCCACCCGCCTCCCTCCCAAGCCAGGGTGGCTCTCGCCTTACTGTTGAGTCTTTCTGAGGGCCCTGTTCAAATAATCTATGAAGACCCCGTGATTCCTAGGGGCTACCTGAGCTTACTTTGGCCCCAGGAGCTAGTCAATGAGGCCTGGATCAGGGCTCACCGAACCCCTGCCTCACTCCCACTACGTGTGCTTAGGTCTGACTCCACGATGGCCTTGGAACCCAGGAAGCCCACACTCCCCACGCAGGACTCTGCCTAGGACCCAAGGAGGTGGATAAAGTAAAAGAGAGGTTATGGGTCCGGGAAGCACCCAATACTCACAGCACCCGCAGCTGCTTGAGCCCCGCGAAGTCATTCTTGTGGATCCGAGTGATGTTGTTGCCATTGAGCTCGCTGGTGGAGGAAGCAGAGAAGGGCCGAGTGAGATGACCAGGATGGCTCCAGGCCAAGGACCTAGCTTCGGGGTCCCTCTGCAGCCGACCTAAGCCAAGTATCTCACCAGCAAGACTGGAAATCTCCCAGACAAGCTCTAGAGCCCTGGCTCTCCTGGCAGCCACCAACACGGATGCTGGGCCTGGACTCATTGGTGGGAGTGATGTGGATTCCATCTGAAAGAACTCAGCGGAGTTTGAAAAGGAGCCACTGAGAGGCTGTTTCAGTGGAAGTCACTTGGAACTGTGGCCACTTTGTAGTGTTAGCAGGAAGCTTAAACCAGTTAAGAAAGGCAAGACCGTGGCCTGAGATTGAAAAGGCTCCCTGTGACACCCATGACATCATCTGGGTGGATCAGGAGCCGGAGAGCTGCCTGTTTTCTGAGCAGGAGAAAGTAGAGAGGGCCCTACAACGGAAGAAGGCTGAGAAAGTGGGACTCATGCTGAACCTCAAAAGACCATGAAAAATCTGCACAGTGAGAGGGATGGGGCAGACAGTCGAGGAAGAGGAGTGGGGCTGGAGTACTCATGGAGGGAGGGATAGACTGTGCCTGACGTCATGGGAAGAAGGTCTGGGAGAGGGGGCTCAAGCAAAAGAGAAGTAGAGCCAGTGAAGGGTCCAAGCCGGAGCCTGTCATGGAGCCCGTCCTTCAGGAGTGGCCAGAGGGGCAGGGCTGAGGAAGGGAGGATGTGGGGCCAGGGGTCACAGCTGCTGGAGCTTGTCCCCTCCAACAACCAGAGGCCCTCTGGTCCTTCCATTCTCTTTCTCTCATCCAAGATCACAGCTGCTTCTTTCTCAAACACACTGCCATCGAGTTGATTCCCTGGGGTACTGTGGCAGTTACATAACCTGATGTCAACTTGAGACTGTGAAGAGTGAAGGGGTGGGGTTTGGCCTGTCCATCAGGTCATAGCTTAATGACCTCATTTGGAGGCGCTACAGAGATCAACAGCTCACTGGCGACCAGACCCACTCTCTCCCTGAGACATTCCTACAGAAAAGCCACATGGAGTTATGCTGATGGAGCCAGAGCTCAGGAGCTGGAGGAGCCAAGTGGAGACCCACTGCCAGCACTGAGATGCTTTCACCGCCACTGGATCCACAAGACTTTCCACCCACTGGCCTGTGATCTTCCTGCATTCAGTGTCATTGCATGTGTTGTGTAAAGTCTGAAGAGGAATTTATAGACTGGTATCAGCATATGGGTTAATAGACTTATGGACTTGATCTGGACTAGGCTGGGTTGCTTTCTTACTATACAATTGCTCTTATATATAAAGCTCTTTCTTATACACAAATGAGTATCTCTGAATTTGTTTCTCTGGTCTACCCTGACTAACAAAGATACCTTGGGCATGAACTTCTCGTTAGAAGCCATCTGGTACACATCCCAGCCCAGCCCACTCAGAGAAGGCAGCCTCTGCTGCACCACGGTTCTTCACAGGGACCTCACTCAGTCTCACACAAGGCAGCCCACTCTATGAGTCAGGGACTTGACTTCTTCCTAAATTCTCCCACTGAAGGCACAGCAAAGGGACTCTCCCAGGTCCAGCTCCATCCCCAGCTCTTCGCCTCCGACATCCACTCTGTCTCCATGGAAGCTTCAAGTTCACACCAAGCCACGACCTCTTCTTTCTCACCACTGTGTGCTGTACCACTTACCCCCATCCCAACACACAAGCACGCACGCACACACACACCTCGTGAACCTGCAGCCCAGTCTTCTCATAACAATCAGAACCTGGAATATACAAAGTATGAATCTAGGAAAACTGGAAGTTGTCAAAAATTGAAATGGAACACATGAAGATCAGTCTAGGCCTTCGTGAGGTGCAATAGATGGGTTTGGGCCACTTGGAATCAGAAATCGTCTGATTTGCCATGCCAGGAATAAGAGTTTCACACGGCATGGCATCCCTTTCACCATCAAAGAGGATATGTGAAGATCTGTCTTGAAGCGCAGTGCTGTCTATGATACAACAATCACTATTCACATACAAGGAAATAAGTTGGTACAATTTCTATTCAAACAGACAATGAGATGCTAAATATAGGCACCAGCCACTAGAGCTAGTGTTGAAGAAACTGAAGAATTCTACCTATGTCTCAGTCTGCAATAGATTAAACATGCGATCCAGGTGCATCGACAACAGCTGGTGATGAGAATGCAAACGCTAGAAACAAAACGGGAAAAACCGTGCTTGGATAGGATGGCCTGGGTAATAGAAAAGAAACTGAAGACCACATGATGCAGTCTTGCAAGACCAATGACCTCTTCATCGAAAATACCTTTTCAACAACACACACAGACTTTCCCAGATAGAATACACACACATTCAACTGACTGCATCTCTGGGAAGAGACAGTGGAGATGCTCAATATCAGCAGCTAAAACCAGGCCAAGGGCCAACTGTGTAACAGACTATCAATTGCTCATATGTGAGTCCAGGTTGAAACTGAAGAAAATTAAAACAAGTCCACAAGAGCCAAAGTGTGACCTTGAGTATATCCTGCCTGAATTTTGAGAACATCTTAAGAACATTGAACACTAAAGACATAAGCTCCGATGAGCTGTGGGATGACATCAAGAACATCATCCATGAAGAAATCATCAGGTCATTAAAAAGCCGGGAGAGAAAGAAAGGCTCAAAGCGGATGTCAGAAGAGACTCCGGAACTTGCTCCTAATCACAGAGTAGGGAAGGTAAATGGGAAATGAGGACGCTAAATCCTGAGCAGCCAACTTCAAAGGGAAGTTCCAGAAAACAAGGTAAAATAGCATAACGAAGTGTGCATCGACCTAGAAAACCACAGAGGAAGACCGCGCTTAGCATATCTTAAATGGAAAGAACTCAAGAAAAAATTCAAAGCCTGGAGTTTCAATACTAAAAGACTCTGTGGGCAAAATATTGAATGATGCAGGAAGCGCCTAAAGAAGATGAGAAAGATACACAGAGTACTCTCACTGTACTGGTTGACATTCCAAAAAGAACTGGTTGGTTATATGTATTAAATTCCAACAAAAAGAAGAAGAAGAAGAAGAGGAGGAGGAGGAGGAGGAGAAGGAGAAGAGGAGGAGGAGGAGGAGGAGGAGGAGGAAGAAGAAGAAGAAGAAGAAGAAGAAGAAGAAGAAGAAGAAGAAGAAGAAGAAGAAGAAGAAGAAGATGATGATGATGATGATGATGATGATGATCTGGTTGACAGTCCACCATTTCAAGAGGTAACAAGGGAGCAAGAACCAATGGCACTGAAGGGAGGCATCCAAGCTGCACTGAAAGCATTAGATAAAAACCAGCCTCCCCTCTACTTGAAATCTTATCTCAGTACAAGAGCAGTTTGTGACACTGTATGATACTCACCTTCCCCACACAATCTCTGGACACAAAATTGGTTCTAGAGCAAAGGTGGTGAAGAAAGCTGATGGTGCCTAGCTGTTAAAAGATATAGCATCTGGGGTCTTAAAGGCTTGAAGATAAACAAGTGGCCATCTATCTGGGAGCAACAAAGCCCACATGGAAGAAGCACACCACCTCGTGTGATCAGGAGGTGTTGACGGGAATAGGTATCAGAAATTCAAAAACAAGCAATCAAATTGATGTGAAGGAGCATGGACAAAGTGAAGACCCAAAGCCCACCTGTAAGATAATTTGACAGTCCCTCACAGAAGGGCCACATGAAGGGATGATATACTCAGGATGCAGTATAACATTGATGGAACACATAACTAACCTCTAGTTCTTGAATATTCCCTCCCCTTGCTATTATGGTTTTGTTTACCTCATTAATCTTGTGAGAGGTATATGTTCATTTGTATAATTAAGATCCTTCGATGCATAAAAGCCTAGATAACCCTTCAGAAACAATAACAAGAGTAATGATTCCCTGAGTGTACGAGAAGTGGGGCGGGGAGCTGATAGCAACGATAACTGTGTAACCCCACTCGAGGGAAACGAATAAAGGAATTGCAGGCGAATGGATACACTGGATGGTGTAA
The DNA here is from genome assembly GCF_050624435.1 of Tenrec ecaudatus. Lineage (NCBI taxonomy): Eukaryota > Metazoa > Chordata > Mammalia > Afrosoricida > Tenrecidae > Tenrec > Tenrec ecaudatus. Next base: position 81,739,448 of record NC_134545.1, read on the forward strand.
GATACCGCGAATACACATATACACAATCATAATGTATACTATAATAATAAGGGTTCCTGGGGGTAAGGTGGGGTGAGAGGGGATAACCGGGAGATGATATCAAAGTTCAAGAAGACAGACAATGTTTTGAAACTGATGGTGATAGCAATTGTGCAATTGTCCTTGATCTAATTGAATTATGGACTGACATAAATATCTGTAATAGCTCCCAATAAAATGATTTTTTTAAATCCTAAATAATAAGGCCCCCATCTCAGGAACATTAATGAATGAACAAAATCTAGAGTTTTAAACAAGAAAAAGCCCCAGGACTAGCTAGAACACCAACTGAAGTGCTCCAACAAGCTCGTGAAGCACTGGAGACACTCGCTCATCTAGGCCAGGACATTTGGAAGACAGCTACAGGGACCACTGACTGGAAAAGATCCATCTTTGTACCCATTCCAAAGAAAGGTGACCCAACGAATTGTGCAAATGATAGAACAATATCATGAATATCACATGCAAGTAAAATTTTGCTGAAGATCATCCAACAACGGTTGCAGCAGCACATTGACAGGGAGCTGCCAGAGGTTCAGGCTGGACTCAGAAGAGGACAGGGAACAAGGGACAGCATTGCTGATGTCAGATGGATCTTGGCTCAAAGCAGAGAATATCAGAAAGATGTTTACTTGTGTTTTATTGACTATGCCAAAGCATTCGACTGGTGAACCATAACAAACTATCAATAACTTTGAAAATGGAGATTCCAGAACACGTGGTAGTGCTCATGTGGAACCTGTACATGGATCAAGAGGCAGTTGTGCAAACTGGTTTAAAATCAAGAAAGGTGTGTGTCGGTGCTGGACCCTCTTATCACACTTATTCAATCTATTTACTGAGCATGTAATCAGAGGCTGGATTATATGAAGAAGACTTCGACATCAGGACTGAAGGAAGGCTTAATAACAGGCTGCGATATGCCAATGACACAACCTTGCGTGCTGAAATAAGGAGGAATTGAAGCAATTGCTGATGAAGATCAGGGATTGCAGCCTTCAGTGTGGACTACAGCTCACTACGAAGAACCGGAGAACAAGAATTTCCTCTTGCTTAGATTCACGGTCACCACTCCTGGAAGCAGCTGTCAGGAGATCAAATGACACCTTGCATTAGGTTAAAATGCAGCACAAGAGCGCTGTGAGCGTTGAGAAGCAAGCATCTCACTTTGAGGACTGCAGTGTGCCTATCACGAGCCACGGTATTTTCACTCACCTCGTGCCTGTGAAATTTGAACACTGCATAAGGAAAATCTTCAAAGAAGATTCATTTGAATTATGGTGCTGGACACATGGGGGTGCAGCTCAGTGGTAGAGTGCGTGCTTCGCCGGAATTATGGCGCAGGCAACGACTATTGAAGATTACCCAAAGAACAAACAAAACTGTCTTGGAAGAAGCACAGTCAGGGTACTGCCTAGAGGCCAGGACGGTGCCCATGTTGTCAGAGAGGCCAGTCCTCGGAGAAGGGCCTCATGCTTGGTAAAACGGGGCAGTCAAGAAGAGGACGCTCTGGGATTCCATGGTTGACCCCGTGGGTGTAACAATGAGCTACAACAGGGGCACAGTGGTGAAGCTGGCACAGGACCAGGCGGTGTTTCATTCTGTTGTGCAGAGAGGGGATCACTAAGGGTTGGGACCGACTTCAAAGGCAACTCACAACAACGTGGTATCTACAAAGCCGGTTTCAGGTCTGCATGTGTGAAGATGGATAAAACAGAAATGCTTTCCCTCCGTCTACAACTCTCTAGCCTGCCTTTCCCCCACCCCCACCCCCATTGCTTTCCCGTTGCCTGCTGAATGGCCATGAAGTATCCATCAGTTACTGGGCCATTCCTCCACTGTGAGCACCGGGCTGTTTTGATGGTGATAGAGTTCATTTGCCAACAATCGTGCAACATTGCGCAACATGCCTCCAAATGGAATCACTTGGTCCGAGGGCATGAAGAATCCAGGGGGCTTTACAGGAATTCACTCGCTCCTCCTCGTCGCCGTCATCATGGATAAGCCATCACCTTTGATCACTACTCCCAATTCACAGAGGGCAAAACGGAAGTGAAGACCAGCTCTGAGCTTTGTCTGACCAAGGGAGGGCCTGCAGGGACTCGGGAAACCCTCAGATGGAATTCCCACTACGCAGGAAGTGTGGGGACCCTCACAGGATGCCCTGACGACCTCACATGTTTGCACTGCTCTCTTCCCACTGCCAAGTGCCTGGGTGGTATGAAGGGTTAACCAAAAAAGTAGGCAGTTCAAGTCCACCCACAGCACCTCAGAAGAAAGGCCTGGCGTTCGTCTTCTAAGAAAACAGTCCATGAAAACCCTAGGGGCCCGGTCCTGCTCTGTCACACATGGGCTCACTGGTTTTTCCTGTCACTGCTCTTTGGCTCGGTCTCTGGGCAGCACAGCCCCAACTTGGACCCCCTTGAAAGTATGTTCCTTCATCTGCCATCGGTGGACGTCAACTCCTGCACCTCAAATCCTACCCCTGCACCCACCACCACCCAAGAAAAGCTCAGAGACTGGCCGTGTGGCGCGGGGAGGAGACACCACTCAGACAGCAAAGTAAAGCATGCTTCCTTTCCTCCCAGGAGGCCCTGCTCGGCCTTCCCAGCAAGAATGTCAATGGCAGCCAGGCCCACCCCTGCCTGCCCCATCCTCTCAAACTTGCTCCTCTGACCCCAGAGCTAAGTGCCTCCCCCTCAGGGAAAGGCTGCCTGTAAGGCGGAACCCCTCCCCCACCTCCCCCACCACCAAGCCCCCAGTGTGGGGTTGCTGGGGGGCGGGGGGGGGCTCTTTCAGCACTTAGCTGAGAAACTGACCTCCGCTGTGCCTGCCCTCTTTCCCTCCAGGATCACATTTCCTAGGCCAGCCACTTCTCAAACCCTCAGCCCTGGCTGCTGGAATGAGGGAGCGGGGTCAGTTTTCCACCAGCGCCTGATTCCTCCAACAGGTGGTCCTTGGGCATTACCATGGAAACACACACATACACACGCACACTCACTCGCGTGCGCGAGTACACACACAAACTGCCTGGGGACACCGAGGAAAGCTGCAGGGCCTTAGGACTGCTCCAGCCAGAGTGACCAAGTGAGCTGGGCCTTCCGGGAGAAGCCCCAGCCTACTTTCTTAGGGGATCTGAGCTCACCTAGGCTCCGTGAGGTTCTGGTGAGCAGAGCACACAGTCAGTACCTGTCCTTCCTGGACACCTATTGTGCACAGGCCCTGCACACATGCCCAAGCATGCATCATCTTATTTCACCCTCACAGCAACCCATGAGATGAGTCATGTCCCCTCCATTCTGCTATGGATTGGGAAATGGAGGCCTGGATTAGTGAGGCAGCTTCCCTCGGGCACACAGCAGTGGGGCCAGGATCAGCCCGGGTCTATGGGATTCCACATTTGTTCTCCTTATATCCTGGTGCCTCGGCTGCTGGACTTTGTCAAGACCACCCTTCATCATCCCCGCCGAGCCAACTAGCCGTGCCTCGGACAGAGATGGGGCCTCTCTTAGAGGCTACAGGTCAGGAACACTTGCCCTGGGGCTCTGTAATAAGATCACACATTCTCTGCCTGGACAACAAAATCAGGGACCCAACCCCCCAGGCTGAGATCAATGTGTTCTTAGTTGAGTAGGAGCTTGGGTTCACATGGAAGAAGCACACCAGCCTGTGTGATCACGAGGTACTAAAGGGATCCGTTATCAGGCATCAAAGAACAAAAAATCATATAATTGCGTGTTCACCTTCCCTATATGATCACTGAAGACAAATGGGTGCATAAGCAAAAGTGATGAAGAAAGCTGATGGTGCCTGGCTATCAAAAGATAAAGCGTCTGGGGTCTTAAAGACTTGAAGGTAAACAAGCAGCCATCTAGCTCAGAAGCCACAAAGCCCACATGGAAGAAACACACCAGCCTGTGCGATCATGAGGTGTCAAAGGGATCAGGTATCAGGCATCAAAGAACAAAAAATCAAATCATTGTTAATGAGGGGGGAGTGCAGATTGGGGACCCAAGACTCATCTGTAGGCAACTGGACATCCCCTTACAGAGGGCTGTGGGGAGGAGACAAGCCAGTCACGGTTCAGGGTAGCAACGATGAAACATACAACTTTCCTCTAGATCTTTAATGCTTCCTCCACCCCCACTATCACGATCCCAATTCTGCCTTACAAATCTGGCTAGACCAGAAGATGTACATTGGTACAGATAGGAACTGTAAACACAGGGAATCCAGGAGAGATGCCCCCTTCAGGACCAGTGTTGAGAGTGTCGATACTGGGAAGGTGGAGGAGGGTGAGGCAGAAAGGGGGAACCAATTACAGGGATCTACATATAAACCCCTCCCTGAGGTACCGACAAAAGAAAAGTGGGTGAAGGGAGATGTTGGACAGTGTAAGCTATGACAAAATAATAATAATTTATAAATTATCAAGGGTTCATGACGGAGTGGGGAGCTGGGAGGGAGGGGAAAAAATGAGGAGCTGATACCAAGGGTTCAAGCAGAAAGCAAATGTTTTGAGAATGATGGTGGCAACAAGTGTGCAAATGTGCTTGACACAATGGATCTATGTATGGATTGTGATAAGCGTTGTATGAGCCCCCAATAAAATAAATTTTTAAAAGAGCTTGGGCTCTGGAGTCAGATTGCCCAGCTTCAAATTCCTGTTCCACCATTACTAGCGGTGTGACCTTGGGCACGTCTTTGTGCTTCGGTTTCCCCATCTGTGAAGTGAGGACCACGATAGGGTGAGGTGTACATGACCTATTATCTGTGAAGGACCAAGAGTGTGCCTCGTCCGCAGCACGTGTTCTCTGCCTCAGAATCGGGGCCCCGGGTGGCACAGGAGGCCAAGTGTTTGGCTGTTAAAGGGAAGAATGGTATTTGGAACCCACTGCCCAGCTCATGGGAGAAAGACCTGGCATTCCGCTTCCACAAAGACCACAGACATTCTGCGACGCTCACCCTCCCGGCGCAGTCACAAAAGACAAAGCGGGTTCATAAGCAAATGTGGTGGAGAAAGCAGATGGTGCCCAGCTATTAAAAGATACAGGTGTCTGGGGTCTTAGAGGCTTGAAGGTTAATCACCGGTCATCTAACAGAGAAGCAACAAGCCCAGATAGAAGAAGCACACCAGCCAGTGCGATCATAAGGTGTCTACAGGATCAGGTAACAGGAATCAGAAGACCCACAACAAATAACAAATAAAACATATTGATTAGAACTAGAAGAGCCAGAGCAGAGAACCAAAGTCCATCTGTAGACAATGGGAATCCCCTCACAGAAGAGTCACAAGGAAGGGATGAGTCAATGTAACACACAGTATTTCCCTGGTTCCTTGAGGTTTCCTTGCCCCCCCACTATCATGACCCCAGTGTTGCCTCTCACTTCAGACTCACATGTACACAGGTACTGATAAGAGATAAGGGCTCACGACACATGGAATCCAGGAACAAGAATGGGAATAGCTATACCAGAAGGGTAGGGAGAAGGTGGGGAGAGGAGGAGAGAAAGGGGGAACCGATCACAATGACTGACACATAACCACACGCACACCCCTTCAGGGGGATGAACAACAGAAACCATGGGGGAAGGGATACATCGGTCTGTGTGAGATATGAAAATAACAATTTATGATTTATCGAGGAGTCTTGAGGACCGTGGGGGAGAGCAGGGAAGAAAGAGGAGCTGATACCAAAGGCTCAATAGAAAGTAAATGTCTAGAAAAGAATGATGGCAACATATATACAACTATGCTTGATACAATTGATATATGGGTTGTTAAAAAAAACTGTAAGAGCCCCCAATAAAATGATCTTTTAATTAAAAAGAAAGACTACAGTCAAGAAAACCCTGTGGACAATGCTTCTTTGTCCCGTGGGTCAGAGTCAAGGCCATGAAACCATCAGTATGGGAGGCTGCGATGGTTTCGACTGTCACGCTTGCTGTTGTTACTGTTGTTCTTCATAAGGACCAGGCCTCCATCATGTGTCCCCAGACCCCACTCAGGCTGGCCCTGGACTGCGAGTCCAAACTGGGCAGGGAGGAACCCACGGCTCACGTCCCAGCAGGCCCAGGATGCTACATTGTGGGAAGATGCCCTGAAGCCGCTCTCTGTCTCTCCCCACAGCCATGCCTCCACACCCAGGTGGCTCCCCAGGGAGGAAAAATACTCCGGTGGCACGGGGCCCTGACTTCCATCAGCACCTGTGTGGCCCAGGCCTGAAAGACAACCCTCCTTGGTCAGAGACTTTGGGCAAAATCCTCCAAAACCAAGTTCCCCAAGGAAAACACAAAAACACACAAGGATTTCCTCAATACTTGCAGGAAACACGCATCAGATCCCAGACATCTGCGTGTTTGGGATAATCCCGAAGAAACCCTCGGATAACCAGCCTGAGTCCCGGTACAGGAGTTGAGGGCTGTCCTTGCACCACACAAGCATTTCTTACCTGGAGCTCCAGCCACTCCCCTGCTTCCCTTGGGGACTCCTGTGCAAACTGGCAGCGGAGAGGGGACAGGGGTTGGGCCCCAGAACCCATCCCTGCGGACCTCCCTCCAAAAAATCAACACAGCCGCTCTCCACATGGATGACACTGTCCTCCTGGGCTCCAGAATCGTGTCCTCTATTATTTGAAACTGTCCCCTGGTGAGCCCACGGAGCTGGCTGTCTCCAATCCAGCAGGAGGAGTGGAGGGAAGAGAGCATCTCCCCGCCAGGACTCAGGGAGACAGAGGAAAGGAGGCCCACAAATGCCCACACCCCAACCTGCAGGCCAGTCCCTGTGCATCACCACCACCACCACATCCAACCCCACACCTCTGTCTTGGCACCGGGGACCCTGAAGAGCCACCTAACCAGCGTCCCTGCTTCTCTCGGGCTCCCCTTCAACCTGTCTGTCCTACAAGGCCACAAGACACAAGTGTGCGTGGGTCACTGCCTGCTTAGACACTTCGGTGGCACCCCATTATTATTGGAATAAAGATAAGAATCTCTTCTAGCTGACGGATGGTCTGCCTCCTCCCTGTCAATCTAGCCCTGGCATCCCTCATGCTCTCCTGTTCTGGTCCCACAAGCTAGTTCAAATCCAGATCCTCTCTCCCGTCACAGGGCCTTCGCACCGGCCACTCCCTGTACTTAGAATGTACTTCCCCTCTTCTCTGCCAACTAGCTCCAACTTCTCTACCACGGCCCACAGAACGCCCCACCTTCGCTTCCTCTGTCGCTCGGTGTGGTGGCGGTTTTATATTCATTTGGGAGAATTGCTTGGCCTCACTCCTGTGTGAGATCATGAAGTCTTTGAGCGCACAGACTACCCCCCCCTCCCATCCGTCATTATTTTAATCCCTAAGGCATGGCACAGAACAAGATGCTTCACTGAGTAGTTCTTGACCGTATGGATGACTTGGCATTAAGACTGACCGATTTCACCAGACTAAGAGAAGGATGTGAAATGTATAGCTCATGGTCTCCACAGCAGCTGCTTCCTTTGCCAAGAGACCAGAAGAACTAGATGGTGCCCCGCTACTATTACTGCATGCTTTGATCAAAGATTCTGTGGTAGTTACATAATTTCAACTTGATAAGTACAGTTGTATCAAGTTGTAGGGGGGGAGTCTAGCTTGTCAATCAGGTCGCATCCTGGTGATGCCTCCTTATGGACGTGCCCTTCTCATGAGGATTCTGGGAACTTCCTCTTTCTCCCTGGAGGCAAGCCACACTCTCTCTCTGCTCTCCCTTCCTGCTGAAGAGCCATGTTGAGCCACACTGAGACATGAGTGAGCCAGGTGGCAGCAGAGACCCACGTCAGCCCTGTGATGCTTCCAATGCCATTGGGTCCACAAGACTTTTCACCCACCGACCTGTGATCGTCCTGCATTCTGCATCACTGCATGTGGCTGTGTGAGTCTGAAGAGAGATTTGTGGACTCGTATTGGACTTACGGGCTAATATAGGACTCATGGACTTGATCTGGACTGCGCTGAGATGTTTTCCTTGGGGAGGGGGATGTTTTCTTAATATACAATTACTCTTTGATATAAAGCTCCCTCACTCATACATATATGAGTGGCCTTGGATTTGTTTCTCTAGTCAACCTGGACTAACACATTCTATAGAAGGATCGTGATCAAAAGGGGGAAAATGCAGAAAAGTTTTCAAATTTTCACAGAATCCAGACTTCTTAGAGTCACAGAGTGTGGAACTATTGTCCTGAGACCATCTTTAAACCTTAAACCAAAATTCCCTCTGAAGTCTTCCTGAAACCAATCAGAGTTTAGCTTTGACTAGTAAGGAATTCTTTGTGCTCTTTGACTACCTATCTAAGGGAGCTAATTGGCAACAGCAACACAAAGAGTAGATGAGAAACTTTGGGGGCAGTAAATTTATGTTAAAGCAACAGCTCAGAGAAGGGGGTGGTGAGAAGGATCAGACAACTCAGAGGATGTAATCAATGTCACTGAACTGAGGGTGTAGGAATTGTTGAATTGGTTTATGCTTTACTGTGCCTACATTCAAGGACCAAGACAAAATAAATACAAGGGGTGTTTTTTTTCATAACTGGCATATTCCAAACAGCATAGGATCAAGTGGGTTTTATACGTTTCTCTTCCCTGCTCCCCTAACGACATCGCACAAGAACTCCACACACAGAGAATGCTCCCAAGTTACCAGAAATCTCCACTTCTTCCCGCCCTCCCATTCTCCTAAGTGAGTCCAACATTGTGGGGAACTAACACTGAGGGAAATATGACTGGGACTTCTTACCTAACTTCTGCGGAGGGAATCTGGAAAGCAAGTATTCCACGATAGGAAAGCCACTTTGGAAAGTTAGAGATAAAGTCCAAGTACATTATCCTGCGTTAAATTTCACTTCCACAGATTCTCCCCCTACAGCTGTGCTGCCTTAAAGTGAGCACGAGGCTGACTCTGCCTCCCTGTAGAAACAGACCTTCCTATTCGCTCTATCGCTTCCTGCCGCAGCAGCCAGCCCCTCACACCTTCCCCCAAGAGTAGATGGGCGTAGGGGGGCTTTATGCCCCAACACTGGATTCAAAATGCTTGTCATAAGCTTGAATTTGGGGCTTGGCTACATTAATGTTGTCAGTAATTTTGCCTTGGCAGCTTTCAATGTATAGAAAACAACCATGTTGCCCCTGTAGCTCTTTTGAATTTAATACATAAAAAGGGGGAATTGTGGGATATAGAAGGGCTTTTCCCCAAGTTGTCCCCCAAATATATGCCAAACCTAGGACACTGCTTGCATCACATGTTAAATGACTGTGCACTTGGAGGTCAATGCAAGCTGCTTAGAGGTCAATCTCCCTGAGCGTTATCAGCCATCTAGAGCAATCAGACTATAGTCTGTCCCACCCTAAGTAGAGCCCACTCCCTTCTGATAAGGACAGTGAATTGCTTCCCTGAAGGAGAGCCCAGAGACAAGGTTGAACCCACTCAAGGAGGACCAAGGTTAGGCTGCCATCTTGAGTCTAAGGTCCACCCATCTTGTCACATGTGCACCCCTAATCCCTCCCCTTCCTATTGCATGTATACCCCTAGATTGTCCCCCTCCCATTGCTCGTGATGCCTACGGTACAACCCCTTTCTGTTACGTATGTGATTACCTGTAATCAGGGGGCTTGTATGCTCCCTAAAGTTATATAAGCCTTAGTTAGAAATATACATCTCCCCTTCTCTTGTCTCCCACTTCCACAAAAAGGGCTGAGGTGAGCGTGCTACCATAAAATATGTCTGACTCCTGTATTTTATCTTCTCTCCTATCTCCTATGACTTTACTATGATCTTTCTCTATTATAACCCTGCAATTGCTCTTACAGACCCCACCCCATGGTTGTCAGAGGCTGGTTATGCTAACACAGTGGTCCTCAGCCTTCCTAAAGCCTGACCCTTTAATACAGTTCCTCATGTGGTGGTGACCCCCAACCATAACATTATTTTTTTTCCTACTTCATAACTGTAATTTTGCTACTGTTATGAATCGGTCGACCCCTGTGAACGGGTCGTTCCACTCGCAAAGGGGTCGAGACCCACAGGTTGAGAACCACTGCTTGTAAGACTCAAGCTACCAAACAAAAAACTGGGTCCTTCCAGCACTTTCCGTAGCAAAGAAGAGAGGGAAGCTATCTCCCTCCAGCTCAGGGTCTTTCTGGGGCGTCAAGAAGCAGGGTAGCAAGTGGCGCACGAGCAGGTGCGCACGGGCCAGACGCTGCCTTCACTAATTCACAAACAACATGAGCTCCGGGTAGTTCCCACAGCTCCAGCACGTGTGGGGGAGGGGTCATTACTACCACCCTGTAGACAAAGACGTTGCGGTTCCATGTGTTTAGTGGAAGAGTTGGGAAGGCAGCCCAGCTCGGGCAATGACTCCATCTAATAGCTTAGCCCTCGTCGTCCTAGTCCCAGCCCCCTCTTTAGGGGTCTGTGGCCTCGGGCAGATCGCCTCGTGTTGTGAGATCCGCTTCCCTATCCAGACTCAGAGGTACAACATTATGGATCCATGAAATACAAGAGGCTGGTGGTGGCTTAGTGAGAGTAACAATGAGAATCTGCCTAAAGTCACAAGTTCAAGCAGGAGTTACAGAGGGTCTTGAAGGTACATCGAGCATGGGGATTGAGATGTGAGGGTAGGTGGGAAAGGGGTTGATACTAAGAGGGTCCTCAGTTCAAGAGGAAACTCTAATTGAAAATATTACACTAAGTTAAAGAAGTCCATCACAAATGACGACTGCATATTACATGATTGCATTTACATGAAATGCCCATAAGGGAAATCCACAGAATCAGAAAGTCGGTTTGTGGTTTCCTGGGGCTAATGGGGAGGAGGGGACATGGGGCTAGTAGCTCGAGCACGAGGTTTCTATGTGAGATGATAATAATGTGATGTTTTTACAGGTCTTACAACTGAGGTGGTGGTGGTTGCATACATCTGTGCGCACATCGAAAACCATTTGATTGAATGCTTAAGATAGGAAAATTGTGTGAATTTTCTCAATAAAGCTATAGTTTGAAGATTAAAAACACTTTTTCACAACAGGAGGGCAGTTTCCTCCAGGCAATCCTGCCAACTAGGCCAATTGTATCAAACCAGCCCAGATGAGATTGACACTTACATCTCCAACACAAAGCCATCCTGGATGAGAGGCTGGCATCTTGTCACCCACTCGGGCTGCCAAATGTGTGCAGATACTGAATCCCACTCGACATGCCACATGCATCCTGTAGACATCTCCATGTCCCTTTCTTGGTCAGTTCAGACCCCAGGGGTCATCCCCACTCCCCAAGGACGAGGTCAGTGGCTACAGGCCCTTTCACGCCTTCATCTCTCTGCACTTCGGGTTAGTCAGTGGGCATTGATCCCTTCTCTGTCTCTCAGGCTTGATAGTCCATGGAACAGTTCACAAACTCCAAGGAAAGGGCTAACTTTAATCTAGAAGAAAAAGGACACAAACGCACAGGGCGAGGTCCAGGAAGAGTTTGGTGCAGAGTTTCCATGTCCCCAGAATATCCCAAGCCTCCATCCACCTCACTACTGGTTTCCATGTTCCTACCCCAGGCTCCCGAAAGACCGCTCACTAGCTAACTCTCTGGTGTTGCCTCTGCTTGCTGTACTGCCTTCCTGCCACCCAACTCTGCTCCACTGCCTCCCTGCACCCCTAGAGTGGCCACCCCATGCCAGCCTGCATCGTGGGTACACCCCCAAACACACGCAGGCTAGAACTAAACCCACTGCCATCAAGTCGATGCTGACTGATAGTGACCCTATGGGACATAGCAGTACTGCCCTGCAGGGTGTTTCCAAGGCTGTAAATCTTGACAGAAGCAGACTGCCACGTCTCTCTCTCTCTCTAGAGAAGTCAGTGAGTTTGAGCTGCCAACCTTGGGTTAGCAGCTGAGTGCTTTAACCACTGTGTCACCAGGGCCCTGCTCTTTAGGCGAGGGCTCATTTGCATTTATGACGCCGTTGCTGAGCCCTGACAGATGTTTAGCAGGTACTGAATGAATGTCTAATAAATAAAATCATGAGGGAAGAAATCAGTTGAAAAGTTAGGTAAGGCAGCAGTCAAACTTAAAAACTAAGCACAAACTGACCACCGGGTCCTAAGACCCTGGGGACACTCTCTTCCCAGCCAGCTGTTTGGCCCACCCCGCGGAAGCCCTTCCTCGTCTGCAAGCCCAAGCTCACGGCCATCGAGTCAACAGCAACCGCACAGGGCAGCACAGAACGACCCCTGCGGGCTCCCAAGACTCTTACTCTTTCGTGTGAAAGAAAGCCTCATCTTTTTCTCCGGAGCAGCTGGTGGCTTCAAACTGCCGACCTTACCCCCGGGGCAGGGCTGCGCTGGTGTGTAAAGTGGAAGTAAAGAAGGCCTTCCCGACAAGTCCGTGGACCGAGCCTGGGTAAAACAGCTCACTCCGTCAGCAGTGTCACTAGCACCTCCTGCCCGTGGCTTGCACGCTGCTGTGACAGGGGAAGCCACGTGGGCATTTAAACACTAGCAGAGGCCCGCCTAGCCGGCTGTTTCTGCAGAGCCGCCAGACTAAGACTGACAGCCATGGAAGAAAGGCTGGGTGCAGTTCCCCAAACTAGCCAGTGTTCTAACAAGCAAACATTGCCCGATCTCCTGCAGGCAGGTGAGCGCCCGAGGTCAGAAGGCACTCGAATCACACGGTGGTCACGACAACGGATGAACTCAAGCAGACCGTGCAGAGGGAGCAGGAGTCGGCGGCGGCATTGAGTTCTGTGCACGTGGGGTCGCCATGAATCCAGTTGACTCAACAGGGCCCTCTCTCCACCTGGACTCCCCTCCAACTCATCCCCAGTTGTGTTAGGTCAGGTTGACTAGAGAAACTGATCGAGAGACACTCATGTGTGTGTGTGTGTGTGTGTGTGTGTGTGTAAGAGAGAGCTTTCTATCAAAGAGCAATTGTATATTTGTATATTGAGAAACTATCCCAGGTCAGTCCACATCAAGTCCATAAGTCTGATATTAGCCCATATGCCCATAAATTCCTCTTGAGACTCACACAGCACATGCAGTGATGCCAAATGAAGGAAGATCACAGGTGCTGGGTGCAAAGTTTTGGGGATCCAGTGCCGGTAGAAGCATCTCGGCGCTGGCACAGGCCTCTACAGGGCTCCTCCCACTCCCGAGTGTGGCTCTTCAACGGAAAGGTGAAGAGCATGTGGCTCGTCTCCAGGGAAAAAGAGAGGAAATTCCCAGAACCCACATGTAGAAGGTCATGTCCACAAGGAGGCATCATCAGGCTGTGACCTGACTGACAGGCTAGACTCCACCCCTTCATTCTTACTACCCTCAAGTTGACACCAGATTATATAAGTACCACACCACTCCTTCCCGTTCAGAGTCCTCTGCCTCCCTCCTTTGAACACTCTGTCCCCGTCCCCCCCACCCCCAGTGAGATTCCAGGCCGACTGCCCCCACACTGCCAACTCTCCCTTGGAGCTCCGGTGCTTGTTCTCACTTGCTACAAACTTCTTTGCCACCTACTCACCCCATCCCCTCCCTCCCCTCATCCATCTGCCTCTCGTCTTCAACCTCCCCCAGGAAACTGCTCCCCCAGTCACCAGCTCCAGAAGCTCCCCTCAGACCGCATCCTGAGCCAGACTCACTTCTCCACACTGCTAACCCTTCCACCCCTCTCCAAAGGCCTTCTTTGGCTTTTGCAAGAGCCTCTCCATCCTGGTTGGAATCTGCAAATGTTTAGCCAGTGCTCCTCCACCCCCCACCACCCCCACCACCTCCACCATCCCCTGCAGCACAGCCTTCCCCTTGGATGTCTCACCTCGGCACCTGCCTCTCCAGGGACTGCCTCAACTGCTCCCCGGGAGGCTCCCCAACACTCTCTCCAGCCCCCATGAGAGCTGACCCCATGGTTTCTCCTGCAAGGCTGGCTTCCTTGGGGTCCTCATGGCATCACCACTTGCTCTCTCTGCCCAGATCCACACCCGCTTCCTCCCAGATCCAGCCTCCACAGTAGCCTCCTCACTTTACGGTGAGTGTGTCCTTCTCCTGTGGCTGCTGGAACAAGTTCCTGCGCGCTTGCACCCAAGTCCACTGCTGTCAGTCAGTGCTGGCTCAGCGCAACCCTGGAGGACAGCTGGGAACTGCTGCCAACAGCTCCCGGAGCTACGAATCCTGGGAGATGCAGGTGCCTCATCTTTCTATCCGCAGAGCAGCCGTTGGGTTCAAATGGTTCCTTGGGGTTTAGTGGCTCCACACTGAACTAGGGCTTCTGGACCACAAGCTTGGTGGTTTAAAATGACACATATTCTTGTCTTAATACTTCTAGAAGTCAGCAGTTCAAGATCAGTCTCCCTGGGTCAAAGTGAAGGTGTCGGCAGGGGTGGTTCCTCTGGAGGAGAGAATCAAGCCACTTACACTCTTTGGCTCGTGGCTTCTTCCATGCCTCACTCCAACCTCCCACTGATTCCAGTCCTCCTGTCTCCCTCCTCTCAGGACCAGTCCATTCACATAACCCAGGATAGACCGCTCCATCTCACGATCCTTAACCATATCTGCCAAATCCCTGCTATCGTGTGAAGTAACATATCCACAGGTTCCAGGTTTTGCGATGGGGGTACCTTTGGGGTCCTTGATTCAGCCTAATATGAGGACCATATTCTTTAAAGGACAGATCAGAACCCATGAAATATCTGACCAAAGGTTAAGAAGAAACCAAAACTTACACGATACACATTTTTTGAGCACCTACTGTATGCAGCAACCAATAGGATACAGGATGTTTTGACACCAACTATGCACCAATCAGGCAGGAGCCCTGGTGGTGTAGTGGTTATGAGTGAGGCTGCTAACTGCAAGGTCAGCAGTCAAAACCACCAGCCACTCCATGGAAGAAAGACAGAGCTTTATACTCCCACTAAGAGTTACAGCCAAGAAGGAATGTGTCAACCAGGGTGCAGTAGAGCACCTATGAAACACACAATATTCCTCTGGCTCTTTGAGGCTTCCTCACCCGCCACTATCATGACCTCGGTCCTGCCTTTCAGTTCTGGCTACTAGACCGAAGCATGTACACTGGTACAGATACGAGCTTAGGACACATGGAATCCAGGTCACATAAACCCCTCAGGAACAGACATGGGAGTAGCCATACCATGAGGGTAGAGTGAAGGTGGGGCGAGGAGGGGAAGAAGGGGGAACCGATAACAATGATCTATGTTTAACCCACCCCACCCCCACCAGGGGGATGAACAACAGAAACGTGGGTGAGGGGAGACCACTGTCAGTGTAAGATATGAAAACAATAATAATTTATCATTTATCAAGGGGTCACAAAGGTGGGAGGAGGGAAGGAGGGAAAAAAGAGGAGCTGATACCAAGGACTCAAACAGAAAGTAACTATTTAGAAAATGATGATGGCAACATATGTACAACTGTGTATGGGTTGATGTATGGATTGTTATAGGAGCTGTAAGAGCGCCCAATAAAGTGATTTAAAAAAAAAAAAAGTTACAGTCACGGAAACTCACAGAGGCAGTCCTCCTCGTCCTTCACGGTCACTAAGAGTCAACGTCCACTGGATGGCAGTCGACATCAACTAGTTTGGTCTATGCATCAGGCAGGGGGACACAGAGATACAGGAGACAAATACCCTGCCCTCAAGCAGCTCAGAGCCTAAACCCATCTTACATTCTCTTCCTTCCAAAGGTGGAAGGAATGAGGAAAGTGGAAACCCACCATTGCATAACAACAGCTGCCGGCAGAATAAGTGAGATCTGAGGGCAAAGCCAATATTCCTAGAGTCTCAAACAATCTCCCCCTGAGATAGTTAAGGCTTATTGTGCCAACCAGGCCGATAAACACGTGTGGGGTTAACTGAAGGGCGGAGGGATAAATGGCTCGGCAAGCCTCACCTTTCAAATACTCTGGTCTCTTGCTGATGGTCGGACCAGGGTGCAGCTGCCTTAGCTAGTTCCCTGCCTCAGCTGGCAAGGCTCACTCCCTGTGAGACATCCCTGAGGAGAAGCCACTTGGACCTACTCCGATGCAGCCCTGGGTGCTGGAGCAGCCGTGTGGAGACCCCTGCCAGCGCTGAGATGCTGACACACTCACTGATTTGGCTTTCCTCCTGCAGTCGGCATCATTGCGTGTGTTTTGCGAGTTTGAGGAAGACTTTGTGGATCAGTGTGGGACATATGAGCTTATGTCGGATTTAGGGGCTTGGACTGGACTGGGTTGGGATGCTTTCTTAATGTACACTTACCTTTTATATAAAACTCTCTCTTTGTTTCTCTAGTCTACCCAAACTAACACCACCCCCAACTATGTATTCATTACCAAGCGGGCCTCGGAGAAACCTAACAAATGCCATCTTGACCACAAGATCAAAGCTAACATCACCAGTAATAAGACATAGCGACACACCATGTGGTCATTGGGTGCAATCAAGTTAATTTCCATTCACAGCTGCGTGGCGGACAGAGGGACTTCTTTCCTAAAATCTTTGTGCAAGAGGATTGCCAGGTCTTTGTCCCGCAGTGCCACTTGGTGGGCCCACATGGCCAACCTTTCAATTCGCAAATGAGTGCTTAACCGCTGCACAACCAGTGCTGCCTATGGTCACCCTACACTCCCTGACAGCATGCACTGAGAAGGGACATCACTCTTCAGCGTCCTTCCCAAAAAAACGCATATGGCAGTTACATAATCTGTCGACTTGCAAAGGGGTGGAGTCTGGTCTGTCAATCAGGTCATAGCCAATGGTGCCTCTGTATAGGAATGGACTTCTGCAGAGGATTCTGAGAACTCCGGTCTTCCTCCCTGGAGGGGGCACACAGATACTTGCTATGATATATTCCTGTCAACAAGCTACATGGAGCTACACAGATGGAGCCAGAGCCCTGGAGCTGGAGGAGCCACATGGAGACCCATGCCAGTGCTGAGATGTTTCCACTGCCACTGGATCCCCAGGATTTTCCCACTGGTCTGTGATCTTCCTGACTTAGGCACCATTGCATGTGTGGCAAGAGTCTGAAGAGGAATGTATAGACTAATGGGCTAGTGGGCTAAAGGATATATGGTCTAATATTGGACCTAGGGACTTGAGCTGGACTTAGCTGGGATGTTTTCTCAATATACAATAGCTCTTTTATATACAGCTCTTTCTCATACATGTGAGTGTCTATGAATTTGTTTCTCTAGTCACCCCAGACTAACACAATGCATAACCTCAATCTAATCATAAAAAACCCCAGACACAGCCAAATGAAGACACAACGTGACCCAAGGACAGATGAAAGAATAATCAGTCCCAGGCTGAAGGAGACTAAGGAGGAATGAAGACTGAATGCAATGTGTTTTCCTGGATTGGGTCCTAGGATTTGAAGGGGAAAAAAAAGAACATTCATGGAGGTTTTGGCAAGATCCTAATAAAGCCTGTGGCTTGGTGAATCATATTGTACTGATGTGCTCATGGCTAGGTTTGACCCCTGAACCGTATGAAATACATGCACGTTGTGTGGAGTTTGTGAAGGGCATAGGAGCACTCTGTACATTGCTTCTGAGAGTCTGAAAATGCTTTAAATGATAGGGGTTTCAATGCTCTAAGTGTCTAGAAGGACATTACAGCAAAACTGAGAGTACAGTCACCATAAATGAATTACTGTCCCCGCTGCCGCTCAGCCTCTTGATTTATTCTCCACACCAAGCCAGCCGACGGAACTTCTCCAAACGCCATTCTGCGGCTGTCACTCTCCACTCAAAGCCCCAGGGAGTCAGTGTTCAAAGGGGCTTGTCAACAGGACACAAGGGCCAGCTTGCAGGGGCTCCCCCTGGCCAAATCTGGGGTATTATGACCACCCAGAGTCCTAAAAAGGGAAATGGTTTCAAACTCGGCTGCTAACAAAAAAAAAAAATAGAAGGTTGGCAGTTTGGACCCACCAGACTCCATGAGAGAAGGAGTAATTGGCTCGTATAAAGATTTCCCCGCCCGGGAGGACAGTCCACTCTGTCCTATGAGGTCGCCAGGAGCCGGCATCTGCCCGATGGCACACAACAGTGACAGCAGCATGATCACCAGAAAAATGCTACTGATGACGACGGTCACAGATGACAACCCCGTGAGTCCCGGCAAGCTTTCCTAAAATAGCGTGCCCACTGAGGAACACAGACGTAGCGCTCAATTTTTAGCAAACCTTCAGCGGATGCGAAAACTAGTTGGTAAAAGTTAAAACAAGGCAAACAGCCTCAGAGAACTCTCTCTCCCTCTCTCTCTCTCTCTCTCTCTCTCTCACTCCTAACCAAGAGGGAAATAGTCACTTTCGAACGGAGAAGCCTGGCAGACCACAAATTACCAAATGATCACACTGAAATTGCCAATTCCGGGACACGCCAGCGAGTGCCTTCTAGCACGACGTCCCCGTAAGGACCCACACCACTTACTGCCAAACGTTCCTGCCACACGTGTACAACCCGGATGAGACCTTGAGGAAGGACCCCACGGAGCCAGGGGCAGGGCCATTCTGCACAATGACTGGCCTGAGCTCTTAAAAACCTCAAGGCCAAGACAAACAAGGAACTTCTCCAAATTAGAGCCGTGACAGCTACATACTTCGTGTGATCCTGGGTAGGATTCTGATCTGGGGCGCCCTGGCCAGTCCATCCTGGCTCATGGCAACTCCACGTGTGCAGACAAGAGCTGCTCCATTCAGCTTCCAGGAGGTGGACAGATTGCCAGGCCTCTCTTCTGAGGTACTTCAGTGTAGGTCTGAACTGCCAACCTCTTGGCACTTAACTGTCTCACCCAAGGTCTCCTAAGTCTCCATAGAGAGCGTGATTGAGATGATTGAAAAAGCTGGAAAACGATCTTTGAATTGGTCAGCGCCTGAAAAGATTCAGTGTCCACTCCGTCCTAGAGAGTTGCTTTGAGTCACCATGGACTGGACATCCGCATCAATCATAACTAGCTTCACTGTGCTCGGAAAGTACACACTGGACTCTTGAGGTGGGGGGGGGGGAGTTTAATGTCTCCAACCTGCACTTGAATGGTTCAGCAACGGGACGGCGTGTTAGGTGGAGGCTTCCACCCGGAGCGTGATGGCTCTGGGCGGGGGCAGGGGTGGGAAGAGGAGATCACGGGCAGACAAGTGTCTTCTGGGTAAAGGGGACAACACTGTCCCACAAGAGGGGGATGAGGGGAAAATGATGGAAACAGGGCAAGACCATGGGAGGTTTGGCGAGTTGTTGAATATAAAACTGATGATCGGAACCGATCACAAGGATCTACATACAACCTCCTCCCTGGGGGACGGACATCAGAAAAGTGGGTGAAGGGAGATGCAGACAGTGTAAGACATGACAAAATAATAATAATTTATATATTATCAAGTGTTCATGAGGGAGGGGAGAGCAGGGAGGGAGGGGGAACAGGGAGGGAGGCGGGAGCAGGGAGGGAGGGGGGAAATGAGCTGATGCCCGGGGCTCAAGTGGAGAGCAAATGTTTTGAAAATGATGATGGCAACAAATGTACAAATGTGCTTGACACAATGGATGGATGTATGGATTGTGATAAGAGTTGTATGAGCCCCCAATAAAATGATTTTTTTAAACCCTGATGATGTGCTCCGTAAATCTGCACCTAATTCACAATTTAAATTTTTAAAAATTTTGAGTTTATGGAAGATGGAATGAAAAGATAATGGAATATTTCCGCACACTTGTTGAAATAATGCTGTAGATGTGTGTCGAGAGGGAGGGGGAGGAAAGAGGGAGGGGAAGAAGGAGGGAAAACACCAGAGGGATGGGGAGAGAGAGGAGAGTTGAAAAGAATCAAGCAAATAGGGCAAATTAGAAACAAATGTAGCAAGATAGAGGATACCCAAGGGTCTCTTGTGTTTTTTCTCAGTAAATTTGAAATTATGTCAAAGTGAAACATAAAGCTCCAATGGGCACCCGGACTTGACTCGGGTGATAGATTCTAAAATGGGCTTGAAGTTATGTGTCTGTGGATGTAGTAGAACTCAGAAAACTATAAAGCAAGGAAATAAAAAACAATGTATACACCCAATCTCTCATCATTTCTTAAATCTCCCCACCCCCAACTCACCGACTCAAATCCTCAACCCGCCCCCCCCCACCGCCTTGCTCCTCACCTCCTTCCTAAAGGATACACCCACTCCCGATGCCCCCAAATTCCCTTGACCTACACTGTCCTCGGACCCCTGGTGGGATAGCTGGTTACAAGTTGGGCTGCCAGACTCAAGGTCATCAGTTCGAACCCACCAGGCACCCCTCAGAAGAAAGAGGAGGCTTTCTGCTCCTGTGGGGATGTACAGGCTCAGAAACCCACAGGATCAGTTCCACTCTCTCGGACAGGAGTGCCAGGAGTTGGGAATCAGCTCCATAGCAGTGAGTTTGGAGTGAGTTCGTCTTACCCTCATGCCACCTCTGTCCTTAACCAAGGTCTGGCCCAAATTTTGAGGCCCAGTTTAAATCCCACTCCTCCATCAGAGCAGTGACCCTTCCCTGACCATCCTCCCCGTCCCCTTCATTACTAAGGTTGATGAAGCACCTGGCCAGTCGATACTGCAAGCTCTCGGCGTAGATTTTCTCCCTGAACTTCAGCGGCCCCCAAGGTAGGTGGTGTCCTTGGGCCCCATTGTATGGATGCAGACATCAAGTCTGGAGCAGCCAGCCCACAATCTCTCAGATGGCAGCTGACGAAGCTGAGACTCCACCTGGGCCTTGCTCACTCGAAAGCC
Source organism: Tenrec ecaudatus (assembly GCF_050624435.1). Lineage (NCBI taxonomy): Eukaryota > Metazoa > Chordata > Mammalia > Afrosoricida > Tenrecidae > Tenrec > Tenrec ecaudatus. Next base: position 81,760,248 of record NC_134545.1, read on the forward strand.
GGTCCACTCTGGGCCCAGCTGTGCACAGCATCCTCCGGCCTCCATGCACACTTGTTCTTTCATGGGCAGACCCCACCAGCTCCCCGAGAGGGCCCACACCCCAGCCCCTCTGACACTGTGCTCACGGCAGGTGCCCGCCAGCTGTTTGTCGGCCACAGGCCGGGTTCCAGAAAGGAGCGGAGGGGGTCGCAGGCTCCGTCAAAAAGAGAAGCCAATTCTCCAACCCCCCTGAGCACAGCCCAGCTCCCTGGCTACTACCCAAGGCCCGGCCGTCATCTGCTCTGGGTAATAAGTATTTGTATGGCGATAATTACAGCATTTGGGAAGAAAATCCCATTAAGCAAGAGCCCTGCCGAGCTGCTAATGCCGGCACAGAACTGGAGGCGGTAATTCCGCCAAGGGCCCGTCTGCTCCCAATAACACAGGAGCAGCCTGGCCCAGCCGGCCGTCACCAGGCCCCCAAAGAGGACGGCCGCCCCTGCTGGCAGCCTCGGGCAGCCTGGCCACCGACCGACCGACCAACCGATGGCAGCCCCTGCCTTGAAGAAGGGACATGGAGGAAGGGCAGCCAGGGCTTCTCTGAGGGAAGGAAAGAGTGTGTCCAGGCTGGGATTCAGCATTGAGTGGCACCCAAGTTCCTCTCATGTCTCTGCAATTTGTTCTCTGTCACCTTAATAATAACGCCACCAGTGAGTGGGCTCTTGCCAGGCCTGGAGCAAAGCACCCCTTCACACTCGGCTGGGCGCTGTACCCCGGGCACCCTTCAAAACACATCCTCTCCCCACCCCCACTGCCAGGCCACAGAAGTGGGGTTCTGCGTTTGTCCCCATTGACCATGCTACGTTTCTTCTCTTGTGCTGCCTGCCTTGTTGCTGGGCACCTCTGAGCCATATCCAACCCACAGTGACCCCATGTGACAGAGAAGGACTGCCCCAGCCCCACTCCACCCCGCACACCCCAACAGTTTTCTTGGCTGTAATTTTTTAAATCATTTTATTGGGAGCTCGTCTAGCTCTTATCACAACCCATACATACATACATCGTGGCAAGCACATTTGTACGTATGTTGCCATCATCATTTTCAAAACATTTCCTTTCTACTTGAGCCCTTGGTATCAGCTCATTTTTCCCTCCCTCCCTCATGAACCCTTGATGATTTATAAATTATTTTTATTTTTTCATGTCTCACACTGACCAATGTCTACCCTTCACCCACTTTTCTGTTGTCCGTCCCCCTGGGAGGGGGTTATATATAGAACATTGTGATCAGTTCCCTTTTTCTCCCCCCACCATCCCCTTATCCTCCTGGTATCGCTACTCTCTTTATTGGTCCTGAGGGGTGTATGTGCCCTGGATTCCCTGTTTTCAGCTCTTATCTGTACCCATGTGCATTCTCTGGTCTAGCCGGATTTGTAAAGTAGAATTGGGGTCATGATAGTGGGGGGGAGGAAGCATTAAAGAACTAGAAGAAAGTTGTCTGTTTCATCATTGCTATACTGCACCCTGACTGGCTCCTCTCTTCCTGAGACCCTTCTGTGAGAGGATGTCCAATTGTTTACAGATGGGTTTTGGGTCTGCACTCTGCACTCCCCCTCATTCACAGTAACAGGATTTTTTGTTCTGGGTTGACTGTAATTTTTAAGGCGGCGGATTGACTAGATCTTTCTGCCAAGGAGCTTCTGGGTAGGTTCAAATTGCCAAACTTTCAGTTAGCAGCTGGGTGCTTTAACTGTAGCGCCGCCAAGACTCCTTTCTGTGCGGGTCTGAAACCCCGAGGGCAAGGGATGGTGCTTGTTTCTGCCCAACACAACACAGGCCTCCAAGAGGTGTCTGGAATGAGTGTATTACACCCATACATGCCCAAGAGCCCTGCTGACATGTAGCAGAGCAGAGCTAAAACTCAGGCCACCAATATGTCCAGGGCCATCACCACTGTCGGCCCACCGCCTCCCTCTATGACACCTCCCAGGGAATCAGGCAAAGGCACCCAGGGACAGCGGAGGGCGCGGGGTGTTGGGGCGGACGGAGCGGAACTCGGGGTGAAGCAAAAGCCTGCTGGGAAACTGAACAGACAGGCACTGGGGTGCAGAGGAATAAAGGGAGTCGGGGCAGCTTACAACACAGACAACCCTCCCAACCTGACCCCCAAGCTCGCTGGGGCCCCTCCTGCACCCTCAAAGCTGCCACTGCAGCCCTCCACTAACGGAAGTCATCATCACATCACTTGCGATTGGAATCGCTCTCTACCCTGTGTTTTCACAAAGCTAAAACCACGAGAAAATAAAACAGTTGTCACCAAATCGGCTCCGACATGGGTGACCCCACCGAGAGCTGAACTGTGTGCCCCAGGGCTGGCGGTGGCTGATTGTTTTAGAAGGAGACCACGAGGCTCTTCTTCCCAGGGACCCTGGCTGGGCGCAAGGCTCCAAACTTTGGCTGCTAGCCCGGCACAGGACCGTCCTGGAATGCCGTCACAAACACAAACTAGGCAAAGGCCTCGTCAGTGAGCCTATGTTACCATGCCCAGGAGTGGAAGGAAAGCAGAACATCATTCGTGGACTCCCCACTCCACCAGGCCCTCTGAATGCATTCATTTCCTCACACCATCCTCGCCATTAACCTGCAAAGCTGCTCTTGGCCCCTCAGACACGTGGAGTAGGCGCCTGAGTGACACAGTTTGCCCGTGGCTGGCAACTAAAAGGTTTACAGTTCAAAAACCAGCACCCCTCGGAAGTAAAGGCCTGGCGATCTGCTTCCATGAAGATCAGCTGAGCAAGCCCTGTGGCGCCTCTACTCTATAACACACAGGGTGGCCCTGAATCGGAGCCGGCGCATCAGACAGCACAAAATGATGCAGATGGAGAATGGGGTCCCCGGAGCAGGCAGAGTGACCGGACTGGGGTCCGTACACCAGCCATTGGAAGCCACGGCTCTACTCTCCCCAGCCCCAGCTCCAGCCGGGTGCACCCGCTACAGAGCAAGTTACGTGACCTCTCCGAGCCTTGCTGCTTCCCATCAGGAGAACGGGCCTGCAGATACCCGACAGCCCTGGCTCTCAGAGGACTGAAGCTGATGAGTGGGAAGTGCCTGGGACGGATGCTGCTTGCAAATCAGTGTATGATGATGACGGCACTGAGGGAGTCTCAATCGTTACATGAGCGGATGTCCCGGGGCCTGGGTGCTGAGACTCAGTTCCGCCTTCCAGGGGAACACAGCCTAGAGATCACAAGGAGACAGGAGCCTGAGAGCAGGGCGCAGAGCTGCACCAGGAGACCAGGCTGGACATCCGGCGGCAAAGCCCACAGACAGACCTGTTCAACGGACCCCACGCCCCAGGGCTGCCATCCATCACTGTTTGGATCTCTAAACAGGCTTCGCTGACCATCAGCCTCAGGGTGCCCTGTGCCATCTTCCCAGAGCATGATTCTTCATCCCCATCCTGGTGAACAAGATACTCAGAGGGGCCCCCACCGGGCCTCTCTAGCATCCCCATGCCCAGCTAGGGCAGGGTGGACACACTGGCCCGAAGGCAGACGGGGCAGGAAAGGAAAGAGAGCCAGCCCTCTGACCTGAGAACATCTGACTGTGGTACACCCCAGTGGGTGGGAGGTGGGGGATGCAGACGGAAGCCAGCCACCCTCCTTTCCTGCTTTCCATCCTCACCACCTGCCAGCGGGCCCGGAGGATGCGCTCCCCTGTCCCCCAGGGGAACCCGGGGTGCTAGAGTCCAGGGTAGAGAGGGGAAACCGTTTCCACACCCGTCTCACCCTCATCTCACACACTCCTGGACATGTGGGCCCAAAGAGGTGGTGGTGGCTTCCATGGCCTATTGTGGTGGGCAGGTGCATAGCCAAATGCAGCCGTTCCACAATCCCGCAGGCTCACTGCAGAGGCCTGTCAGACGCCCTGGGAAGTCGCCAGTCATGCTCACCCGTTTTCTCCCCACTGAGCCTCCCCTCAGTGTAAACGCGCCACCCCCCGCCCCGCCAACCTGACCTTTCAGGCTGGTTTTAGCCCTCTAGCCCTCATCTTGATCAACAGCGAGGGACATGTGAATCGAATTTCAAATCCTTGTGGAATCCAGACTTTGTGGAGCCGTAGAGGCTGAGCAAACCCCCAAAACTATAGCCCTACGATAATCATCAAAATGTAAGCCCAAAAATAGCCCCTGAAGTATTTTCTTCTTCTTTGTTTGTTTGTTTTTTTAAGTTTTTCTTTCATACAAAAGATTTTCTTCTCTCATACAAAAAATATTTTAATTAAAAACAAAATTCACCTGGAAGTTACGGACCTGGCAAGGGAGGGGAGGGAGGGAGGGAGGGGAATAGAGGCCAGAGCTGGAACTCTGAGTCCAGCCCTACAAAGAGCTACCGCGCCCCCGTCTCCCACCACGGGCACTGTATTTCAATTGTTCATTACAGTGAATTATTTAGTACCTTCCCATCCGGCCCACGCAGCCCTGAAGCCCCTCTGGCTGAACCAATTTCCTCGGCAGCTCTGAGGCCCTGCACTGCCTCTTTCCAGAAGTCCCCGAAACTAGCCGACAGTTCTTGCCCTCTTGCCGGGGATAGAGTCTGGTCTGGGAGCTATGGAATATATGATCATAAACTCACAGGCTGCCGTAGAAACTGCCCAGAGGACAAAAGGCACACACACACAAAAAAAAGCACAGCTGCAGTCTATAAAAATTTCACAGTCTGAAGAAGCCGCTGCTCCAGGCTGGGATAGTGCACGTCCGTATTGATTAGCGAGCGCATTTGCCAGTTATTGTAAGTCCTCCCGGGTGCTCACCAGAGCCTCCTTCTGCATCCAGACCTGAGGCTCTGTGCTCACAGCAAAGCCCAAACCTCCTCCCACCCACCCCTCCCCAGAGGGGTTCCCAAATCCAAATAAAGGAGAAAAGCCCCCCAGGTCCCTCCTAGCCTCTCTTTGCAGCCCACTGCGCATGGCATGCTCAGCCACAGGGAAACGCTGGCCAGGTCACCCATCGGGCCCAGTACCTTCCCACCCACGGGCTTCTCCACGCCTGCCTTTCCCTCCATCAGGAGAGCCTGCCCTCTCTGCATGGCCAAATCCAACTCCACCACCCGTGTCCTGGCCAAACAGCCCGACCTCTGAGAAGCATCTTCATCCCAGAAAAAGGCCTTCCCATCCTAAGGAGCCCTGGCGACATGGTAGGTTCAACTTCAAGGTCAGAGGTTTAAATCCATCAGTCAAAAAGATGAGGCTTTCTGCGTCTGTAAAGCTGTATAGCCCCAGAAACCCCAGGGGCAGCTCTACCCTGTCCTACAGGATTGCTATGAGAGAGAGAGAGTGAGTGAGTGATCCAATTCCCCCACGCAGCGCTACCACCAGTCTGGCCCTCTCTCTGAGCTGACAGCTAGATGTGTCCATCTGGTCCTCTAGGTCACACGCCTCTGGATGGCAGAGAAGAGTGCACTCCCTGCTGGAGCATCAGCACCCGGAGCAGGTCCTGGCCTCAGAGACATCCCTGAATCAAATAATGAGACTCTGCTCCCACTGCCATTGTCATCATCATGCGCTGATTGGAGAGCAGCATCGTCTCAGGCACGTCCCACCCATCAGCCTCAGTCCTCCGAGAGCCAGGGCTATTAGGTATCGACAGGCCCGTTCTCCTGATCGAACACAGCAAGTTACATAACTTGCCCAAGGTCACACAGCTAATCAACGGTAAAGTGGAGGCTCCACCCCAGGCAGGCAATCCCACCACCCAACTCCTTTCCTCTGAATTAGGAGACTTCATCCCATCTTACTCTGATCTCAAAGGGGTTTCAGAGTTTCTGGAAGTCTAAACAGATGTCGCCCTTAAAACGGAAGGTGGCAGGAGGGCCTGGGCCGAGGAGACAACATTTGAGATTCCACATCAAAAGAGGACAGGCACTGGTGTGTCCCAGCTCTAGGCTGCTGCCAGGGTAACAGCTCTGGGATGAATGACTCAGAGGACAGGACCTGAAGGGTGACCTTGCACCCTCAGGGGTCTAGGGGACAGGCTTCTCTGTCTTCAGTTTCTCTTAAGCCCACACAGGCCAAAGCACAGACTACCCCAGGGAACTTCTCTCAGCCTCTCACCTCTTGCCTCTCCACTGTTTCCTCCTCATCCTTCCACACAGGCTCACACACACGCGGGTGCACATACGCAGATGCCCAGACGGACACAGAAGACTGAAATTCTCCAAAGCCTCTGAGGGAAATTTTCAGACTCAGCTCAGAAGAGGCTGGGACAAATGTGTCTCGCTAATTGCTGACCTGGGCACAGAGTTTGATCCTGGAGATCAGGGTTCTGCCTCTGACTTGCTGGGAGCCTTGAAAATGTGCTGAAAAGTTATCAACATGCCTGTAAGCCACCCAGGAGTGTGGGGAAGAAGGAGCCGGCAGTCTTTGGGGAAGTCCAGTTCTAACATCTCCTGGGGCAGTCACCACACTCTGTGTGCCGCACAAAGGCCCTACATGCAGTGTGCCAGCCAGTCACAGGCTCAGCCCATGAATTGGGGAAATCTTATCTCCCAGCCTTGGACTCAGAGGGGGGCGCCACGACTCAAACCCGGGAATATTCTGCAGCTGGACCTCCCAAACCAATCATACAGATCTGTAAACACACACAGACTGGCCACACACACACACACACACACACACACACACACACACACACTAAAATAAAACTCAGCAGGCTCCGAAAGGGTTGAGGGTCCTTATGAATTCAGAAGGCAGCGAGAATAAGGAGAAGAGAAATGAGGTTTGAGGACTCCTCATGGTCAATTCCTTTACCCTGTATCTCCCAAGTCAAGCTCCAGATTTCCTGGCATGATCCAAAGGGCATCCGGCCCAGGACACATCTACCCGCTGTCTAGCAGTTGAAAGTAACCTGCCCCATGGCCCAACCCCAAAGCCCTTCAGTCCCATTGTCTTTCTGGGTTGGGGACGGCTGGATAAGAGAGAAGTGGCCAAGTGAGGGACTCACGCCTGACACCTGCCAGCGGAGAATACGGAAGGCTCTGGGGCAAACAATAGGGAGGGGGGGGAGAGGAGAAGCACTAACCCAATCCCACCCTGTCCCCCCTCACCAACCCGCAGGCCCTCAGAGAGCCAACCCCACACCACCACCCAAGGTCCCTTGGTGCCAAAGGAGACCTTGCGCCTGGTGAGTGTGGAAAGCTTCCCTCCCGGGTGCCAGAAGGGCTTTCTGGCAGGGATTCGCAGGCACCTTGTAAGGAATCAAGTGTTGGCGCAGTGGAAAGGGCCTGCCCGCTCTGAGCGCTAGTGCAGGTGTGAGGGTGGGCAGCTGACAACCCCCCACCCCACCCCCGCAAGGGTCGTCGTTGAAATCAGGGCGACAGGGAAAGAGCTGCGCCCCTGTTCCCAGCTCGGCAATGGACTCTCACAGTCAATGGTCCGTCTAGTGGCTGCGGAGTCGGCGCTCCCACGGTCCTGAATTGCGCCTGAGCAGGAGGGCAACCTGGGGGGACCGGGGTGATGGGACCGGGGTGATGGAGGGGGGGCGCGGATCGCTGCGGGCCCGGGAGTGGGCATACTCACAGGCGCTCGGTGCTCCGTGGGATGTTCTTGGGGACGGCCTGCAGCCCCGTGCCGTGACAGTCCACCGTGGTGCCGGTGCAGGTGCAGAGGGCGGGGCACGCCGTGGCACCCAGGCGCCACGCGGCTGCCCACAGCAGCAGCCAGAGCTCGGGCCGAACGAGCCCCGCCGGGGGCCCCCTCCGGGGCATCAGCACCATGGTGCCCTCGCCGCGTCCCGCTTGCGAGCCAGGCGGCGGCAGCCGCTTACCATGCCCGTCCGGGGCCGCCTCCAGGTGCAGTCCCGGGGCTGAGCCGCCGAGCAGACTGCGGGCTGGGGCGCAGCGCCCGGGCGGCGGGGGAGGCACCCTGCTCCTCCGAGCGCCGGCGCCTGGGCGCGGACCCAGGGAGGGCGCCTCGGGCGGAGGGCGCTCGGCTCCTCTCCGGGTTCTGGCTGGCTGGGCTCCCTCTCGCCCTCCCTCCAGCTCGCGACTGACTGCTGCGAGGAGGAAAATGGGCAGGCCCCGCGCGCGCGCGCGCGCGCGCGCACACACACACACTCAAACACACACACTCTCTCACACCCGCACGCTCGCCCCCACCCGGCAGTCATCCATCAATCGCAAAGCACACATCCAGGGCCAGACTCCTCCCCGCGCCTGGGGCGCCCCGGGCCCCCGCCTCCCGACCACCACTCGCTGGCCTCTTACAGTTTCAAAGGTGGAACCTCAGAGGTGCGGCGACCGGCTGGGCAAGGGAGGGAAGAGGAAGGGAGAGGAGGAGGATCCTTCCCACCCCCCCAGTGGATCTGCCCAACACACACACACAAGCACGCACACACGCCCCTCGGGATAGCCACAGCACACCCCCCACCTCTGGCCCCCACCCCACCCCCGCCCTTAGACTGTGGTGGCAGCCCGCAGGCCCCCACCAGACAGACGTACTTTGTCACTTTGGGGTGAAGGAAATCTCCTTGCCCCAGGTGACATCTCCAAACCCCCTAGGGGAGCCTTAGACTTTGGGCGGAGACTCGGAAGGAAGACACCAAGCAGTGGCTCCACCACCACAAACCCCAAACCATCAGCTGCTGTGCAAAGAAGAGAGCAACCCCAAGACACCAAGGGGAGCCCTGAGGCCAGGCTACCAAGGACCCCAGTTGGTACATCTGCACGCTGGGCAGATGACATTTCAGCTCAAATTGGGGGGGCAGGGTGGAGGGGGTGTCACTGACTGGTGCAGGGGGGCCATCAGTGAGAGCTGGAATCTAGCAAATACCTAACAGGGTCCCACCATCTGCCAACAACTGTAAACAGATCAGCACTAATATTGGGGAAACCGGGAGAGGGGCAAAGGCCTCAAAGGGCAGTAGAGAGGGGGACTGGCCAGGCCTGACCTCAAGAGAAGCACCCTGACCATGTCCGCCTTTGGGCTCTCTTCCACACAATAAGGAGCCCTGGGGGCTGGCTGCTCACTCCCAGGCGGGCAGTTCAAGCCCACCAGTGGCTCTGCAAGAGAAAGGTGTCTACTCGCCTGAAGGCTTACAGTCTCCGAAACACCGCCCTGCACTCCCTGGACCAGCCATGATGGCAACGGGGCTGTGTGCTACTGCGTGGTGTGAGGCAGGTGTGCACATGGTTGTAGATTTGGGTGTGGATGGGAAATCCAGGTGGTGGGGTGGGGATGGGGACCATTATCCTTAACTCCAGAAAAGATGAAAGACCTTCCGCAAACACCTGGGAGCTGTGGCTTGCAGCGGGTACTGTCTGTCCCCTGGACCAGCCCCTGCCGCAGCCGGCTGCCTCCAGCTGGACAATCAAGAGTCGCCCATCATTTCAGGAAGCAATTCACTCACAGGATATGGGACCTGGGTTTCTCCTTGGGAAGGCGACTGGATCCGAGGTGAGGAGCAGGGCTGGCACAGGGTGGGGAAAACTTGGGCAGAGGGTGGAGAAAATCGAGGTTCCACAAGATTAAAGCCTTTTCACCCACCAAATGCCAAAAAAGCGCTACAGCTTCCCTCAGTTTTTCTCTTCCATCTTAAGGAAGCGCGTGGTACAGACTCTCCACCGTCAGGGAGAGAACCTGTGTCCTCAGAAACCCACAAGGAGCTTGGCAGGGGCTGTGACATGGCTTCGTTTCCCTGGTGGGGATTTTTTCAAATCCTCCGGATCCCGGTTTCCATCAAAGGCCTCATTCTTTGAGCCTCCATCCAAGGGCAACTCAGGGGAGGGGACATTCTCAAGAAGTCCCATGTGTTGTGGTTCTGGTCAAGTAGGGGGGCAGTGGGATGGTGCAGGACCAGACGGTGGGTCGTCGTTCCCTTGCGCTCAGGGTTCCTTTAGGTCGGAACCGACTGGACAGTACCTGACAGCAACAACACAATGTTAGGGGACCTTCTCCCAGGTCCCTAAGGGGTAGAAATAATGGTTAACCTGCCTGGGTGCCAGCCAGAGGAGCTCCAGTGGTGTTGTGGGTTACACATGGATCTGCTCACTACAAGGTCAGAGGTTCGAATGCACTAGCTGCTCCTTGGGAGGAAGATGAGGCTACCTACTCCTGCAAAGATTTTTTAAAGTCTCAGAAACCCAAAGCAGAACCCTGTTCTACTCTGTCCTAGAGGGCCGCTGTGAGTTGTCATTGACTCAGTGGCAATAAGTTTATTTGTTTTTAATCGTTTTATTGGGGGCTCTTACAGCTCTCATCACCATCCATCCATCCATTGTGTCCAGCACATTTGTACATATATTGCTGTTAGGTAGCTTAGCCTAGGGAATTGGGAGGTCCATTACGCATGCCCAGGAGAGCCAGCAAAAGACAAAAGCTGGATTTTCCCGCCGGTGGGCTTGGATGGGCATTACACCTGGAGCAGCCCACCTGGGCCGGGTGATTGCAATTCAGCCAATGGGATCGACCTGGGGTCGTTCACCACACCTCCCCCGGGAACCCTTGAAAAGGCAGGGACCGGAAGGGAGAGCTCTCTTGGGCTCTTGGGCTTTTTGGGCTCTTGGGCGCCTGGTCTCTTGGTCTTGTCTTGCTTGGGCGGTCTGGTGGTCTTCGTGGGAGGAGAGAGATCCTTGCGTGTCCCGGAGCAGTCTCTGCCAGGCCGCATGGTCAAAGGAATCCTATGGGTGCCGCGTAAAACCTGATGCTTCTTTGAACTTTCATTAAATTCACTTGGATCACGAGCCCGGCTTCGGCGTGAAATCTTTCTCGCGCAGAGCCAAGGACCGAGGCTGAGATTTAGGCTGGAGAGAGAAACCTAACATTGCCATCCTCGTTTTCAAAATATTTTCTGCTTGAGCCCTTGGCATTGGCTCCTTGTGAGTTTGGTGTTTGGAGCTTGGTTGGCACCGCCAAAGAAAGGCTGGGCAAGTCCTTCCCTCAAACCAGTCCCTGAACACCCTGTGGGCACAGTTCCCTTCTGACTCGCAGGAGTCTGGGTTGGTTCCCACAAATTAGGCCACCAGTCTGAAGCCTGCAAGAGGGTCTCTCTCTTCCTCACCATCTCCTCCTCCCCCTCCACAGAGGCTCAGCTACCCACCCTGCAAGGCCCTTCCCAGATGCCTCGGGCTTGCACCCGGCAGCCCTCTGCTTTGCTGCTTTGTGTCTCCCATCACCACTAAGACTGAGCTCTGTTTACTTCACGGGCTTCCCGTCTCCTCCTACACCGCCTCCCCCCAGGGACAGAGACAGCCCCAGGTCACTTCCTCACTTTGGCACTGACACCAGCACCTGGCACTTAGTAGGCCTGGAACAAATGGCAATCAAACTGCTGCAGAGGCCTGGCCTCCCGCCCTCTGCTCCAGAGTGCTGCCCAACCCACCAACCTCAGGGACCCCTGCAAAGGCAGGCCTTTGAGGGATGGACAGAGTGTTGATGAACCAGGCTTCTACCCTGGGGTCCTCAGAGTGGCAGGGCGACTGGGACGTGAGGAGGAGTGGAGCAGGCAGGGGACTGTAAAAGCAGCCCTACGTGCTGCCCACAGGCTAGCCACTACCCTTGAAGCTTCCAGACGAGCTTGGACAGTGAATCCCCAAGCAGGCACGGAGCCAAGTTGTCACAGCCTGGCAAGGCCTGGCCTTCCCTTTGAAGGGGGGAAGGCAAGACGCCCCCCCTCAGGCCCAGGACAAAGACTCTCCCCACCAGCCCATCACGGGGGTCCTGCTCCAGTAGCCAGACAGCTCCCCAACTTGGCTCCAGTCCCCTATTCCTCTACCCCAGAACCTGGCCACCTCCCCAATTCGGGAGGCAGCTCGCCATGAATGAACACAGCTCATTAGCGTTCTCAGCACATTTACTCGTTAAACAACTGCCCAACCAGCCGCACACCCCTGAGCGCCCCCCCGCCCCCGCCCTTTGCTTTTTCAATTTCCTCTCCCATGGCCCTCCCTCTGTTGAAGCTCCCTCTTCCCTCCCTGCAGCTGGGCCACCTGCTCCCTCCACACGGGGGGCGGGTGGGAAGGAGGCAGGCCTGGCAGGCTGTTAGTGCCAGGAACACTCCACCACTGCAGGGCAGCCCCCAGAGGAAAGTGAGGGGTTCAGTCGCTCCAACCCCAATAGGGTGAGTCTCTTCTGAGTTCCCTCAGCTAAGCCTGCTAGCAGTGCCATGGAGGGCCTGCGACTTGGGAAGAGAGCTCCCTCCTTCCAGTCCCCCAGGGTCTTCCACCAACCCTACAGCCCCCTCCCCCTCCCCCACCCTCCCTGTCCCTCCTGGAGCACCAAGAAGGTGAAGAACCTGCAGAAGACAGGGGGGGGGGGGGCTCTGTGGTTTGCATTTCTAAACCGCCAAAGGCAGAAGGCTCGCTCATCAGATCTGTGTTACATGCCAGCTACAGAGTCTCCATCTACCATGAGCCAGGCATCGTGCCAAACCAAAACCCCTTGCTGTCGAGTCAATTCCAACTCGTAGCAACCCTCCCAGACAGAGTAGAACTGTCCCATAGGGTTTCCAAGACTATAAACCTTTAGGGAAGCTGACTACCTCAGTTTTCTCCCAAAGAGTGGCTGGTGGGCTTGAACCATTACTGTTTAGTCCACTGCACCACCGGTCATTCTACAGGGACCAGAAGACCCTGGAAGAGGTGCTCACAGAGGTCAGAGTTCAGCAGGAGGAGAGAGGACACAGGAAAGCCCGTCCTGCACGATGCAGGTCAGAGGCAATGTGGAACTGCAGAGGGAAGGACCAGGCTAGGGCAGGAAGGCTTCCTGGAAGAGAAGGTCCCTGGAATTGCGTCTTGAAGGATAAATGGGCATTGAACGTGTCATCAGGAAGGCTCAGTGCCTGGAGAAGGACACAAAGCTCAGTCGAGTAGTCCAAAACCAAACCCATCCCCTCCAGTTGCTTCCAGCTCATCGCGCCCTCTAGAGGCTTTGCACAGGCGCATCTTCATGGAGGCAGCCAGCTTCATCTTCAGGCCTCAGACGGGCTGGCAGGATTGAACTGACGACCTCAGGGCTAGCAGCCCAGTTCCCAACCCACAGCACCACGAGGGCTCTTTTGAGCCACGTAGAGGGTCGTTGATAAAGAGGAAGACCCTCTACAAGATGGATTGACACAGTGGCTGCAGTGATGGGCTCACGCTGAAGAACAATTGTGTGCATGGCACAGGACCAGACCACGCAGCGAGAACTGCATGAGACACATGGAGCAGACGTGGCTGCCCTGCAGTGAGCTCCACCCAGCCCACGAAGGCAGAGGGCGCAGGAGGTAGAGAGGAGATGGGCACAGGCTGTCTTTCTGCAGCTCTGCTGGGCTTTGAGACGCAGCCGGCCTACCCTTGTGCTCAATCACACACCTAAATACCTGTGCCCAGAAATGCACTCTCTTAGTAACCAGTGTCGATGGGCACCTGGGCAATGGCAAGGGAGAGTTGAGTGGATGCTTCGTGCTACTGCTTGAATTTTTTTCGCCCTGTGTAGCACATGACCCAAGGAGATCTGGCGGTGTCGTGGTTACGCGTTGGGCTATGATCTGCAAAGCCTGCAGTTCGAAACCCCCAGCCACTCCCTCCGTGGGAGAAACACGGGGCTTTCTACTCCCATAGAGAGTTACCGTCTCAGAAACCCACAGGGCAAGCTCTACCCTGTCCTATAGGGTCTCTCTGAGCCAGCATAGGCTCGGCGTCAGTGAGTTTGGTTTAGTTGGTTTGGTAGTATGACCTAAAGTAGCCCCAACCAAGACTTTTTTCTTTTCAGTCTGCTGGGGTGCTTATCACAAGTGCTAGTTCTGAGGACCCATCGTGTATCTCCGTCATCGGAATCTGCGCTGTTAGCAAGCTGGGGTGGAAAGTGAGGCAATGAGAATCTGAGGCCAGTGGGTCCTGAGACAGTGCTCTAGAAAATCAAGGCCTGGTGTGCTGAATTAATGAGTTTGAACTTGGACCTGAAAGCTCTGGGGAGCCATTGAAGACAGTGGCCTGGTAGGGACAAAGGGTCTGTGGCCTGCCTGCCTTCCTCCTCTCTGGTTTCCACTCACTGTGAGCAAGGATGAAGCACATCAAACGGAACAGTAGCTGCGGCAGGCTGGAAGCTGGCTAGGGAAGAGACAGCAGCCATTCGATGTGGATGGACAGTGGCTCCCATCAGATGTCAGAGCTGAACGGAGCTCAGAAATGATCAAAGCCACACATACACCGAAAGCTCTGGTCCATGGCGGAAAGAAATGAACATTTCAGTCCTGGACTGAAAGATGTACTACTATTAAGATGTCAATACTAACCAAAGTGATTGATAGATTCACCTCAATTCTACCAAAATTACTAATGACCAGGAATGGAAGAAAAATCCTCTGATTTACATAGAATTGCTAGGGGCACCCAACAGCCCAAGCAGTCTTAAAGAAGATTAAAGTAAGGAGACTCACGTGTCTTAACATACTGTAAAGCTACAGTAATCAAAAGAGCGTGGCACTGGTATGATAGACTCATAAACAAATGGAATAGAACAGCAAGTCCAGAAATGAACTCATACACCTACAAGGGGGTACCCCCCCCAAAAAAAGGAAAATAAGCACCAGTGGGCAGAGCTTTTGTAGTACACATTTTTCCCACTAGGCGAGCATCGAGCATCTCACTCTGAGTTAGTGCACCCAGTGGCATTGCTGGGGAAGTTCTCTCTGGTCACAGTGAATTTTTTCATAAAGGCAGTTTTGCTTGAACCTTTGTGACGGCTGATTGAGAGAACAGTGTGCAGCTGTGAAATTTGCTTCTTGCTCAGGAAAAATGCTGCAGAAACTGCTGTGCTGTTGAACATAGCTTACAAAGACATCACTGTGGGAAAAACTCAAGTGTATGAGTGGTTTTCTCATTTCAGGAAAGGTGAAATGTCGATTGATGACAAACCTCCTTCTGGGCATCCATCAACTTCCCAAACAGATGAAAATGTTGACGCCTACAACAGAAAAGGGGGTGAAGGGAGAGAGCAGTTGGTGTGAGACATGAAAAAAAAATTATAAATTATCAAGGGTTCTTGAGATGAGGAGCTGATACCAAGGGCTCAAGTGGAAAGAAAACATTTTGATAATGATGATGACATGTGTGCAAATGTGCTTGATGAAACAGATGTATGGATGGATTGTGATAAGAGTTGTAAGAGCAACCAATAAAATGTTTTTGTTTTTTTTTTAATGTCTTCTCCTAGTGAATTTGGAGTTAGTTCTTCCAGGTCAGACTGTTAATCAAGCTTTCTATTTAGAGGTTCTGAAAAAATTGCATAACTGTGTGACAAAAAAGGCCTGATTGTGGCAGACGGGGGACTGGCTGAGCCACCATGACAATGCACCTGCTCACACAGCCATCTCGGTGCACCAGTTTTTGGCAAAAAAGCAGCATGTTTCTCTTGCCCCACCCACCTGACTCACCTGACCTCACTCCATGCAACTTGTTTTTGTTTTCACGAATACAGAGGGACTTGAAAGGACAGCGATTTGACGACATAGAAGAGGTGAAGAAAAAAACGAGGGAGGTGCTGTCAGCCATCCAAACAGATGAGTCTGAAAAATGTTTCCAACAAGAGGATTGCAGAGTTAACAAATATATCAAGTGTAATGGAGATGATAAGGTTGTTTTGTAAAAAAATAAATACATAGGGTTTTTTTAATTCCCTTTTTTGTGGAGGGGGGGTACCCCTCATATACTTGTGTTAGTCTCATTAGAGTGACTTCCAAAAAAATAAGAAAGGACCCTTTCGCTGCCATAGGCAAAAACAATGTTGAGGTCAGGCTTGACACAATGGATGGATGTATGGATTGTGACAAGAGCTATAAGGGCCCCCAATAAAATGATTTAAAATAATAATAATTAGTGTGAAAATAATAAATAGAAAGGAAGGCCAGGAATTAGCCAGTTCGGCAGGAACAAGGGAAGGAGGCTCTGGAGAGAGGGAGCAGAGCAGGGGAAGGCCTAGAAAAACAAGCATCGTGCGTCTGGGGGTGAGTTAGGGAAGATCTCAGGAGGGAGGTGACACTGGAGTGGTGACCCAGGAGAGGCAGATCCTAACCCAAACCAAACTCACTGCCATCAAGTGGATGCCAACGCATAGCAACCCTATAGGACAGGGTAGAGCTGTCCCTTTGGGTTTCTGAGACTGTAAGTCTTTGTGGGAGTAGAACATCCCTCTTTCTCCAGAGGAGGAGCTGGTGGTTTTGAACTGCTGACCTTGCAGTTAGTGGCCGAGTCCAATCTGTGAAGCAGTTGCACTGGCGCCGGAGGAGATGGGAAGCCGTCTGGGGGCTCTAAGCCAGGAGAGCAATACAGTCAGCATCCTCTCCTGTCACTGGGCTCCAGTCTCTTCTCTCTCCTGTGGAAGCACATCAAAGTTCCCCAACCCACTTGTAAAGAGCAAGAGGCAGCCCCCTCCAGCTGAGCCAGCCTTCAGTCCCCAGATGTCCAAGAAAATGACCAAAAAAACCCACATGACATCAGGAGGACCTTTACCCCACCTGAGCTTCGGGGTCCTGGTTTATAAAGAAAACCCCTCTCCACTAACACCTCCATTCTGCTTAGCAGTTCTGGGGACATATTCACTTCCAAGTGCTTTACATGCGAAGTCGGCCCCTCCTCCCCACAAGCACATGAGTGGGGAGCGCTGTTTTAACAAATGAACTCGAAGCACAGAGCCCTTTAGTAACTAGCCCAGTGTCACACAGGATGGGGGTGGCCGGGGGTGAGACGTCAAATGGGAAGATCAGCCTCCTAAGCTGGGTGTGGTGGCTGAATGGTTGACCCACAAGAAGGTGCCTTATCCTGTGCTGGTGTGTGCAAAGTGCAGAACGAAGGGTTTCCATAAAAGCCCAAACCGGTAGCAGGGATGCTAACCAAGACCTGCCATTGAGTCAATTCCAACTCATCATGACCCTATACGACCAGGAAGAACTGCCCCTGTGGGTTTCAGAGACAGCTGGTAGTTCCAAATGGTTGACCTTGTCGTTAAAAGCCCAATGTGTAACCCCTGCGCCACTGAAGTTCCCGGCCATCGTGAAAGCACAGGGGACAGGCCTGCTAAGAGAACGTTGTTTGGAACAACAACGCATGGCTTGTCTTGGCCGATCTCCCATCTGCTTTCCCAGTGGGCTTGGAGGCGGGGTCCACACGAAGTCCAAATCGACCTCGGGCCGTGTTTGTCTTGTTAGCCTGTGATGAGAGCTTCTCATCTCCAATGTCCTCAAACTGGCAAAGGCCCAATGTCAGCAGCTCACAGCCTGAGGACAACACATGACATTGAACTATAAATGCAATTTTTATTTAAAACTCCAAAATTCATATGATAATAGTGTTTTGGCTGATGGTATGTGTTAGTCTGGATGGACTAGAGAAACAAATTCATAGACACGCAGATGTGTATGAAAAAAAGAGCTTTCTATAAAAGAGCAATTGTATATTGAGAAAACATCCCAGCCCAGTGCAGATGAAGTCCATAAGTCTGATATCAGCCCATATGTCCAATAGCAATCTATAAGTTCCTCTTCAAACTCACGCAACACATGCAATGAAGCTGAGTGCAGGAAGATCACAGGCCAGTAGGTGGAAAGTCTTGTGGATCCAGTGGCCATAGAAGCATCTCAGCACTGGTGGGTTTCCACATGGCTCCTCCAGCTCCAGGGCTCTAGCTCTATCAGTGTAGCGCCAGGTGGCGTGTCCACAGGTAGACAAAGCAGAAAGAGTATCTGGCCTCCAGTGAGCTATTTATCTCTATCACGCCTCCAAATAAGGTCATCAAGCTGCGACCTGATTGACAGGCTAGATTCCATCCCTTTGCAAGTTGACAGGGAAGTATGTAACTGCCATATGGTGGATGAATTTTAGCCCCTTGTGTTATAAGCTTAAGGAGCCCTGTTGGCATAGTGGGCTGTTAGCTACAAGGTCAGCAGTTTGAATCCATCAGACGCTTCGAGGAAGAATGATGAAGTTTTCTACTCCCGTAAAGAGTTGCTGACTCAGAGACCCACAAAGGCTGTTCTATTCTGTCGCTGTGGGTTGGAATCAACTTGATGGCAGTGAGCTTCATTTTTTTATAGGTTTTGGTAGTTTTTACATTTTCTACAAATCAAAAAAAAAATTAAAACACCATTTTGGACATGAAAACGTAGTTACTAAAGCTATTGTTGTTGTCTGAATAAAATCACCATTCAATTGAACATGCCGCCTTCATTGAATCTGTGGGCAAAGTGAAACAGTGACTCCTTTTACATGGCCACGACAGTCTGCTTGTCACTTGTGTTACCTGCTGCCCATTCTGACTCATGACCACGTGTACTGAGGAGAATTGCTCAGACGGGTTTTCCAGGTCGTAACCGGTGTGCGCAGGCCCAGCTTCCCACAGTGCCCCTTGGTGGATTCAATCCACAAACTGCAGCTAGTGGCCAAGCACTTGCCATTGGGCCACACAGATCTGCACAGGGCTTGAGAACGAGGGGTGGGGTGAAGGAGTCCCTGGGTAGCACAAAGAGATAATCATCCACTGCGAGTTTACCAGTTTAAAAACCTACCCAGAGGCACCTCGGATGATGGAGCTAGGATGAGAGAGAGAATCCAGTGTATGACGCCCCATCTCTGAGGACTGACAGACTTAGGGATCCAGGGATAGTGACCCTTGGTGGAGCCAGTTCACTGAAAGCAAGGAAACAGGGCCAGCCAAGATGCCAAGACCCCAATGAGAAGGAGGGAAGGACACCCGCGCTTACATTCTGAACCCATCGTGTGCAGGGTCCACACAGGGGTCAAGCCACCGGTCATCCCCGCTGACCATCGTCCACGGAGGCGAACAGCCCTCCTGGCATACAGAGAGCATTGTGAAGTTCCAGGACAGCAGATAGAGGGGGTCAAAATATAACACCCTGTCATTTGATGTCTCCCTTGACCCATTTTAATGTCATTTCAGGTTTTTCTTCTTTTTTAAACCATTTCATTGGGGGCTGTATGGCTCTTATCACAATCCATCCATCCATCATCCATTGTGTCAAGCACATGTGTACATAGGTTGCCATCATCATTCTCAAAACATTTTCTTTGTACTTGAGCCCCTGTTATCAGCTCATTTCTCCCTCCCCATGCTCCTTCCCTCCTTCCCTCATGAACCCTTGATCATTTCTTTCTTTCTTTTTTGGTTATTTGCTTACTTTTTGGTTATATTTATAAAAATTAAAATATTTTAATATCTTCTGCTTCTCTTTGAGTGAGATTTTTCGGTCTTTTGTCTAGTCATGGTTATTGGAGTTTGCTTTGCTTGCTTGCTGCCTTTGAACGATTGTGTTTTGTCTTGTACCAGCTTCTGTAGAGGAAATCCAGGGTGGGTAGCCCTCCCGGGACAGTGACTGGACAGCGACACAGCCGGAGCGAGGAGGGAGATGGAGAGCGAACAACCTGGGTGAGGCGAAAATGTTCTGAAGCAGATTGCGGTGGGGATGGCCCAAATCATCTTAACACAAGCGAGTGATGAAAACTGTATGCCAGGTGAAGCAGATGCCAAGAAAACTGTTTAAGACAAAAAAAGACCCCAGGCTCTGCCCACAACCCCAATCCTTTCTGTAGAAGAACAAAAGAGCAGGTCTAGCCTCCCCTCCACACGCAGAGTGGGGAAATCGCCTACAGGCTGTGCCTTAAAGCCTTAGAGACAGGCACTAGGATGGCCACGTTCTTTAAAGAAAACAGTGAGCATTGGAGGTCCTGGGGGAACCGGAACCCTGGTGCACCGCTAGTGGGAAAGTAGACTGGGCCGCTGTGCCCATAGTCGGCCAGTCCCTCCGAAGACTCGAGGGCAGGCTGTCATTGGACCCAGCAGTCCCGCTCCTCGGGGTGGCCCCAGGCTGGGGGAGAAGTGACGCACACTGACCCTCGCACGCCCAGGCTCGCTGCAGCGCTATGTCCAGAAGGGAAGAGATGGAGACACCCGAAGTGCCCATCACCAGCTGAGTGGAGAGGTAAAATGGGATACGTGCCTACAAAGGAATATTGCTTAGCTGTGAAGAAAAACAAATTCCCAAAACATTTTGGAACATGGATGAACCCGGAGGGTATTATGTTAAGCAAAATAGGTCCATTACAAAACCAGAACACAAATACTGTCTGCTCTCAAAACCCATTACCATCAGTCGAGTGGGTTCCAACTCACAGCAGAGCTGCCCCTTAGGGTTTCCCAGGCTGTAATCTTCATGTAAGCAGATGCTACATCTTCCTCCTACGGAGCAGCTGGTGGATTTGAACCAACAACCTTGTGAGTACCAGCCAAGCATAGCCACTGCACTACCAGAGTTTCTTTTTCAATACTTATGCAAAAACTGGAAGAAAAAGAAACAAACAAGCACATGTTAGAACTGGAAAGGACCTTCCATGACCTCTAATTGTATTCTATGTACGATATTCTCACATGACTTTCACTACGTTCATCTGAGAAATACTTATGATCTCTCTACCGTGCACAAAGTGCCGTCTCGCTGAAAGAAGACATGGGGCCCTTTGTGAAAACCATTCCTGTTGTTAGTGCCACGCACGGAGTCCACTCTGACCCATGACGCAACCCCATGGGTAACAGAATGAAGCAGGACATGTCTCAGCCCTGTCCACCCTCCTACTAGCAGGTATGGTCGAGCCGATTGAGTAGCCACTGTGTCAACCGTCTCCTCAAGAGTCTACCCCCTTTCACTGAGCATGACGTCCTTCTCCAGGGCTGGTCCCTTCTGAGAGCATGTCCAGACGTAAGCAACACAGCATGAGAAGCGAGTTCATCACTCAGTCAGTAGTTCCCAATAGACAGAAGTATTTCATAAGCAAATACAAACCTTCAGCACAAACTTCAAAGAGCAAATAGCTAAGGTGAAGAGAAGTCCTTTGGGAAGAATGTCTCCCCTTCTGGCTTGAAGAAAGAGCACTTCCCAGGCACTGAGGAAGGGTCCCGTGCCATGTCCTAGCAGGTACAGACAACATTACCTGCAGGAGCATTAAAGAAAGCTCCACATCTGGCAACACAAACCTACATCAGCCCCTGAAAAGTCTAAATAAGAATGGTTGCTATTAGCTGCCACTGAACTTGGCACCAATTCATAGCGACCCCATGTACTGGGGACACTAAAGAGGTTCTCAAGCCAAAGTCAATAAAAGTGCCTGGTTGACTGCTGTGTATAGGTTTGCTCTAAGTTGCTTTGTTTCTCAGAGTCAGAACTTGAATTAGATAGTACAGTGTGTTCACAGTCCAACATGGTTGTGCTAGTCTGGGTCAACTAGAGAAACAAAATTCATAAACATTCATATTTTATAAGAGAGAGTTTTATATAAAGGGTAATTGTACATTAAACATCCCAACCTAGTCCAGTCCCAGCCCATAAGCTCAACATTAGCCCATATGTCCAACACTGCTCCACAAAGTCCTCCCCAAACTCACAAAGCACACGCAATGATGCCGACTGCAGGAGGAGAGCCGAGTCAGTGAATGTGGATGCATCTCAGCGCTGGCAGGGGTCTCCACTAGGCTGCTCCAGCACCCAGGGCTGCATCAGAGAAGGTCCATGTGGCTTCTCCTCAGGGAAGTCTCGCAGGAAGTGAGCCTTGCCAGCTGAAGCAGAGAACTAGCTAAGGCAGCTGCACCCTGGTCCGACCATCAGAGAGCAAGAGACAAGAAACATGAGGCTCACCGAGCCATTTTATCTCTCCGCCCTTCAATTAAACTGCCCTTCAATGAAACCCACATGTGTTCATTGGCCAGGTTGACACAATAAACCTTAACAATCACAATGCTGTTCAACAGGTAACAATGGAGGTTCTGTTCACATTGGAGAAAATTCAGTGCTTGATGACCAGAAATCCCATAACCTGCTATCTAAGCATTTATCTAACTTAGGACTCACCAGTCCCTCTCTTGACTACACAAGAGCACTTCAAAAAATCTGAAGAAAGATGGAATTAAAAGATAATGGAATTTTTCCATCAACCTTTGGACCTTCCTTATAGAATGAACAGAAATGAGTGGTTACGTCCATAAAGAGACATGTCGGGAAGTGTTTATAGCAGCCTCAGTCATGATAGCCCAAACTTGAAACCGTTAAAAGATTCAGCAACAGGAGAATGGATGAACAAATTGTGGTACATCCATACAATGGAATCATGAGAAAGAAGATACTGCAGTACCAAGCCTCAGGAAGGACTCTCACAGGCATTGTGCTGAATGAAAGAAGTCAGATGTAAGAGTACATATTGTTTGATTAGATTTCTGTTGTTGTTGTTGTTGTTAGGTGCCAGCCAATCGGTTCTGACCCATAGCAACCCCACACACAACAGAAAATAACCCTGCCTAGTCCTGTGCCATCCTTGCGATTGTTCCTATGTCTGAGCCCACTGTTGTAGACATTGTGTCACTCCAGCTCGTGGAGGGCCTTCCTCGTTTTCACTGGCCTGCACCTGACCCAGCCTGAGGTCCTTCTCCAGGGACGGGTCTCTCCTGACAACCTGCCCAAAGGAGGTGAGCTGAAGTCTTGCCATCCTTGCCTCTGAGGAGTCCTACGGCCGTGCTTCTTCCAAGCCAGATCAGTCTGTCCTTTCAGCGGTCCCTGATACTTTCAACATTCTTCTCCAGCCCCACAGTTCAAATGCATCGATTCTCCTTCAGGCTTCCCTATTCAATGTCCAACGTTCACATGCATGTGAGGCGATGGAAAATACCACGGCTTGATCCTCAAAGTCCTGTGGACTCGTAAACAAGCTAAACTAGAAGAAAGAAAGTCAGACTCTTCGGTTGCTCTTGGAAGGGGTGCAGCAGTACATCGACAGAAAGTCAAGCTGGATCCAGAGGAGGATGTGGAAAAGGATGTCATTGTCAGGTAGATTTCACCTGAAAGCAAAGAATGCCAACAAGCTGTTTGCCTGTGTTTCGCTGACTAGGCAAAAGCATTCAGCTGTGGGTCTCATAACAGAGTTTGGATAGTGTTGTGAAGAACGGGAATTCCAGAGCACCTACTTGGGCTCATGAGGATGTAGACCAAGAGGCACTGTTGAAACAGGACAAAAGTGCACTGCATGGACTTCAAAAAGCAAAGGTGTGGGTTGGGTTGTATTCCTGAACCAGACTTGTTCCATCTGTATGCTGAGCAAATCCCCCTGAGAAGTTGGGCTCTTCATTCAGAAGCTCAATGTCCGGATTTGGCCAAGACTCATTAACCACCTGCATAGAATACAATCTTTCTTGCTGCAAGTCGGGAGAACGTGAAGCATTTCGGATAAAGATCCAGGAGTGCAGCCTTGAGAACGCATGGCACAGGTGTTCACGCCTGGACCAATCAGCGGCATCAGGTGAGCAGAAAAGCAGACCGAAGTCACTGAGAGTTTCATTCTCCTGGAGCCGCCGTCCACGTCCACGTCCACAGAGCAGCCGTCAGGACAGCCAAGAACATTCTGTGCTTTGGGCAAGTCTGCCACCAAAGGCCTGCTCAAAGAGTTGTTCCAAAGCAAAGAACACTTTACATGTTCCAAACGGTGAGCACTGTGGGGCGCCTGACCCAAGCCGTGACGTTGTTTTCCATCGTCTCATCTGTCTGTCTTCAGTTGGACGATAAGGAAGGAAGACTGCAGCCGGCCTGCCCTTGAAGCCTGGTGTTGGGGAAGAACACCGCATGCGCCACGGACTACCAGACGCGCGTACAAATCCGTCTCGGGCGAAGTACAACCAGAGGCTCTTCAAAAACAGAGGCGCTGAGACGTCACCTCCTGCACCAGGGACGTGCCATCCGGAGGGAGCAGTTATTGGAGGGCATCGGGTCTGGCAGGGCAGAAGGTGAGTAGAGAGCAGGAAGACCCTTCATCATCTGAACGCGATGAAAGCCACATACGTACGAATGTGCTTGATACACTGGATGTCGGTATTGTTATGAGCTCTAAGAGCCCCGATAAGGTGATTTATTTATAATAATTAAAATAATGAATTAATTTTTTTAAGAGGAAGACCCTTACCAAGGACTGGCATTGCTGATCTGCAGCAATGGGCTCCAACGGTGCTGCAATCGGGAAGCCGGCGCAGCGGACAATGTTGTCCCATGGATCAGGCGTCAGCGTGAGTCGGAACCGAGTCAGCCGCACTGAACAGTCTGCAAGCGTTCGTTGCGTTTGACCCTTTTTTCCTCTCCCATCATTAGACATCTTGTCCCTTCAATATTCACATATCATCTGTTTCCTGGCTTTCTAGTAGGATTTGGAGAGAATAAAGCAAAGGGCAGCCTCCATCAGCCTTCGTGACCCAGACTTCTCTGCTGTCTGTCCTTATGCATACATCTTAAAAGCAGAGAAGCCTCGAAGGCGAAGGCGCTCTGGGGGTGAGGTGGCTTTAGGAGTTTGTCTGCATTGCTCATCAAGAGATCTGCAACTCGATCCTGCGGCTGCCCCAGGGAAGGAAGTGGCCTCCGCAGTCTCCTCTTGGCTAGCCTTATCCTTTCCCGAGCACCATGTCCTTGGAACCCTGTCCTGTAACATCTCAGTGGGTTGGAATCAGCTCGACGGCAGTGGATTTGGTTGCTTGGTTGTTTGTTTGGGGGTGGGGGTGGGTTATAAGCAAGCAGCCCTTCCTGCAAACAAAATCTTATGCAAAAGAAAAATGCCTACCAAGTGATGTTGTGCTTGCTCAAGTCTGGCTCCTCTCGGTGGGCTGACAGTTTCCAAGGTCGCTGCAGTTAGTAAATGAAAAGGGCTGATCCAATTAGAACAACATCATTTTGTACCACCGATTAATTCACGGAGGACTATCAGCATGCACTATGCGCAGTAATTGTTTTTGTGCTTTTTCTTTTTAATAAATCATTTTACTGGAGGCTCTTACAGCTCCCATAACAATCCAGACATCAATTGGATCGATCACATTTGTACAAGCAATTGTTACTATCACACACACACACACACACTCACATATGAATAGCCAGATAGTAGGTGCCTTTTAAGGCGCAAACACACCACTTATCCTCCATTGAATCATAGAGTCAACTGTGATTCATGGCAGCCCTGTGTGTTTCTGAGCAGAAAGGGTTTTCTTGGCTATAGTCTTTACAGAAGCAGTCTGCCAGCCCTTTTGTGCTAGGTTTATATAATCTGGTGTCACTTTGAGAGGATTACAAGTGAAGGGGTGGAGATTACCTGTCAATCAGGTCATAGCCAATGAGGCCTCTGTGTGGGCATGGGCTTCTCCTGAGGATTCTGGGAACTCTAGTATTCCTCCTTGGAGGTGGGAGACTCTCTCTCTCTCAGCTCACTCCCTGGGAGACATTGCAGCTGATGAAACACAAGGAACCACACTAGGCTCCTGAGCTGGAGGAGCCATGTGGAGACTCCTGCCACGGCTGAGATGCCTCTACCACCACTGAGTCCACAAGACTTTACACCCACTGCCTGTGATCTTCCTGCATTTGGTTTCATTGCATGGAATGAGTCTGAAGAGGACTTTATAGATTGCTATCAGGCATATAGGCCAATATCGGACTTATGGACTTGATCTGGACTGGGCTAGGATGTTTTCTCAATAATCATTTGCTCTTTCTTATACACCTATGAGTGTCTTGAATTTTCTTCTCTAGTCAACCCAGACGAACACACCTTTCACCTGTGGCAGGACCCCCTGGGTGGGTTTGAACCTCCAGCCTTTAGGATAAGAGCTGATGGAAAGCCCTTTGTGCCACCCATGGGTCTCTACTGCCTATATTATTGTTGTTGTTGCTAGGTGCCATCAAGTCCGTTCGACACACAGCGACCCTATGTACAAAGAACAAAACACTGTCCACCCTGCACCACCTTTACCACTGTCCTTAGGTTCCAGCCCATTGTTGCAACCACTGTGTCAACCCACCTTGTTGAGGACCATTCTCATTTTGGCTGCTTTTCCACTTGACCAAGCATGATGTCCTTCTCCCAGGACTGGTCTCTCCTGACATGTCTAGAGTATGTGAGACAAAGTCTCACCATTCTTGCCTTTAAGGAGCATTCTGGCTGTACTTCTTGCAAGACAGGTTTGTTTGTTTTGGGACAGGGGCGGGAATCAAGGCTCACCTTACCTTACCAATTCACTGGAAATATGGAAGACAGAGGGACAATGCTGAACTACCACGAGGGTAGTAGGTAGCTAAGCCTAAACTAGGGAAAGTCTACAGGTTGAATCTCTTGGTCTGTAACATAGAAATTATAAAACTGATAAAAACAAAAAGGGGGAGAGGGGAATCCCAGATTGAAAGACACTTAAAAGGCATTCCAAATAAGGAAGTGGGTAAGTGTCATCTATGGGGTATAGAAAGCAGTCTTGGGGAAAAAAATTCTAAAGAAAGTCAAGGAAGAAATTCTATAAAAGTCGGAGTGCGTTATGTTCGGGGACTATTGTGTTTTAAACAGGGCACATATGAGGTCCTGGGCTCCACTGCCTGATCTAGGTGCTGAGTGACAAGGCTTAGTCATCTTATAAGAAGGCTTGGTGGCGCTGCTGGGTGAGCATTGAACTGCTAACCAAAAGGTCTCTGGTTCAAAGCCACCAGCTTCCCCATGGAAGAGAGATGAGGCTGTCTGTTCCCCTAAAGAGTTACAGCTTTGGAACCCTTTTTGTAGAATCCACGAGTTGAAATCAACTCGATGGCGGTGGGGCTGGAGTCACCTAACAATAATTCATCACATCACATCTTCATTATATGCAGTTTCCTGTCTGCGTCCTAAATGCAATTAAAAAGTAAGGAGGGAAAAAGGCAGACAGAAAGCTGCTGACCCTTCGCCAACACCTTGCGGTCAACACCAGCCTTTAGTCTGAAATCGCAGACCAGGATTTGAGAGCAGAGTAGCCTGAAGCGGGGCCTACTTCGCCTCTCTCTTGGTGGGTGCTTGGTCAAGGCCCTCGGCTGCTCCATGTGCCCCCTGCACTGAACCTCCGGTCTGGCACTGGGGCCAGCTGAGCTTTGCCCCAGGGGAGGAGGGGAAGGACGCCATAGAGTTACAACCCAGGGTCTCACCCGCATGATTGCCGGGACGGCAACGTGGAAACCAGCGCTGTCAGCTGTCACCTTCCATTTCCTGGTCCTCCCCCTTGACTGTGTCACAGGGCCAGGATGGCCATGGCGGCCTGTCAGTCTGTGGGCAGGAGCGTCCCAGCGCTGCGTCCCTGACGCTCACACCACACCACCTCTGGTAGACACAGCAGGCTTCTGGGGGCTTGTGGTTAAGAACGTGGCTTCTGGATTCAAACCTGAGAGGTACCACGTGGCCCTGGACAACAGCTTTAGTGACCTCTGCCCGTTTCCTCCATCTGTGAAGAGGGGTTTGTCAGACTACCTTTATACAGAGCTGTTTGGGGGGTAGATCAAGAGGCTGAACGATGTCAAGTCTTTAAAAGGATAAAGTAAGTAGTAGCAGTAGCCGCATTCCATGCGAAGGCACAGTCCTGGGCTCAGGAGATTGTGGCTGTTGTACTGGCTTGCTGCCAGAGCTGGTCAGCCTCACGGAGGCCCTGTGGGAACAGAGCAGAGCGTGGTTTTGAGGCTGGCTCACCAGAGGGGAAAGGGGAGGCCGGGAAGGAGGGAAGGGCTCCGTGCATCTCTCCTTAGGCCATGGACAGAGGAGAGCGTGCAAAGTCTGGCGGCTTCCAAACTTCTCATCCTGATGCCTGATGGATACCTCCCACACAAGATAGTTCAATTCCTGAGCTTCTCTGGTCACCGCCTTCCCACGCCCGTCTTCCTCTTGTCCTTCCTGGCTCTCTGAGGGACACCGCGGTCCAGCCCATCAGATGAACGAGAAGTCTGAGAAGCATCCTTTCCTCCTGCCGCCTCCCTGCCTCCCCACTTGTCCCGCATCAGGACAAACGGTTTGCACCTTATAGGTCACTCACCTTTCTCCATCTCCCCACCCTCTTCCCCCCAGGTATTATGGGCTGCCACCCGCTCATCGTCCCATCACCTCACCTTCCTGATACTCACCACGGTGATCATTGGCATTTACTTTTGTCACCGTGTTGTCTCCAGCATTCAGCTCTTGCCTGACACGGGACAGGGCGCCTGCTCAGGGAAGACGCACTGACTGGAATGAACATTGGATTGAAAGGGGGAAGTTGGTCCCGCCACCCTGGTCGCCAGGGAGCCTGCCGCCGTCTGCAGCCCTCGGAGCCTCCTCTGGAGAAGCAGCAGTGTCTCTGCCCGTGTGTCCCGTGCCCTCCTTACCTGCTCCTCAGAACACCTGGGCCAGCTGGAGTCCCACCATCGTTGTTTGTATAACAGCTGCCGTGGAAACCTGGCCCGAGCCCATTCCCACTCCCGGCTAGTGAGTGAGATTGGGTACTTCCTCAAGCCTGGAAAGTTTGTTTTTTCTTTTCCCCTTAAGAGTCCTTTTAATCCCAAGTATTCCAGGTCCTATTCCTGAAAGGGGACGTGTCAGCGTGAGCAAGCGACCAAGGGCTTGTCCACTAGGGTAGGCACAATACTGGAGCTTCCCGGGTGACCCTGGGCAGTTTTATGACTGCCTCCCTGAACCTCAGCTTTCTCTTCTAATAAAGTGGGAATGACAATAGAGCTGATTTCATAGAAGTATGAAGATTAGATACAGTAACGCAAGGGAAGCACTTTCACATCCTGTCTGGCCCATGCTGTAGCCTCCACAAAGGTTTCCAAAAACAGGTGGTTGGGGCTCATCCATGAACCAACATGCCCGGCCCAGCCCCGAGGCTATTCTTTCCCTCCTCTGGGCCAAAAAAACAATTTCGTTCGGCCCACACCCCACACTGCTCCCAGGTCCGTGGCATCTTCCTTGATGATTCTAAACTAATCCTGGAACATTGCCCCCCCCCCCATGTAAACGACTGGCTTAGGAATGAGTACATGACCAATCTGTCCAGTAAAAGTTGGGAAGTCTGCTTGGGAGCTGCTGGGAAGGTTGTCCTCACAGAGAGAAACGTGTCCTCCGCGGGCCCGTGGGGGATGCCTAGCTGTGGGGGCGCCATCTGGGCACCTAGAGGGAAATGAACGTCACTCCGAGAAGGGAGAGCATCAACAACAGAAAGAGCCTGGGCCTTGGGGGCCCTGCTGAGCCCCTGGATCCACTGCTGGCCGCCGCTCCACCTCTGTCCATCTTCTCAGGGCGCGCAGTGGTGCCCCTCTCCTTGTCGAAGTTGCTCCTGGCTGACTGTTCTATTACTTGCTGTCGAAAGGCCTCGACAGGGACTGGAGAGGTAACTCACATTTCCTGGGCACGTGGGGGTGCCACCCTGCCCATTCTGTGAGTTAGACAGTGATAATCCCCACCCCGCTTCACCATTGAGAAAGCCCAAACGGAGAAACAGAGGGGCGTCCCTCTGTCACACACGGAGGGACTTGTGCAGTTGGAACTGAAACCCAGATTTTCGACTTCCTGTTCCTTCTTTTCCCACGACACCTACGGTAGAGATGGGTCTGATGCGCATGCTCATCAAGGCTCTCTAGCGCAAGGACAAGACGCGTGAGCCAGGCCAGCCAAGCCAAGGGCTCTCATTTCAAAATGCAGAGGGCAAAGGAGAGTCAACATCAGGGACGGCTGTATCCAGGACTTCAAACACATCAAAGAAGTACCTAGCTCCTCTTTGCCTCTCTCGGACATCCTGTGCTCATGACCACTGCCCCCAACTGGCAGCCGTGGTCTCTTATCCCAACAGTCAAGGGTCAAAGAGGACAAGGGCCTCCCTCTCTCCTGCTTGAATTTGGCTGGTAACACTTGGGTGTCAGGCCTGCTCCTTGGACTCACCACGGTCAGTCTTTGTGTTGAGGGGCCGGTTTGGGCTTTGGTTGCTCCGACCTCTTCTAGATCTGTTTGCTCCCCCTTTAACAAAGACAGCAGCAGCACCCACCTTGTGGGGCCGTTGTGCGATGACTTAGTCATTCAACAAGGACTCGTTGTTATTGTTGTTGCTGCAATGACGTGCCAGGAGAGGAGCCCTAGTGGCTCAGTGCTTAAGCACTCAGCTTCTCACCAAAACGTCCGTGGTTTGAACCTACCGGGGCTCAGTGGGGTTAAACGATGGTAGCCCGCCTCCATGCAGGTGGAGCCTGGAAACCCCGCGGAGCAGTGCTGCTCTACCCTGCAGGGTGGCTACCCACTGCAATCGACTTGATGGCAACCTGTGTTTAGGGAGCAGGCGGGGGGTGGGGGTGGGCAGGGACTATGTCAACTAGACACTCCTGGCTTGGGGTGGAGTCAAACCCATCCATCAAGTCACAGCCTAATGACACCTCCTTGGTGCCATAGCCTTTGGTACAAGAGGAGAGACCAAGGAGAGCCGAATCCTCTGCCTTCTGCCA
Organism: Tenrec ecaudatus; assembly: GCF_050624435.1. Classification (NCBI taxonomy): domain Eukaryota; kingdom Metazoa; phylum Chordata; class Mammalia; order Afrosoricida; family Tenrecidae; genus Tenrec; species Tenrec ecaudatus. Next base: position 81,790,534 of record NC_134545.1, read on the forward strand.
GAGCCGGATCTTCCATCTCCTGTGGCGTCGCTTGCCTCTCCTGGAGCCATTAGCAGACTACCGGTGAGGGTGGATTCACAACATGGTACCTCTGCGCCCACCAGCCTGTGCCCCCTGCTGGCTCTGCTTCATCGTCTTGATCTGGTTCCTACATCTCCTGTTGCGTCCACGCGTTGGAAGTCTGACTTGGACCAGACTGGACTTAGCTATTTGCACAACTGCGCAGGCCACTTCTGGATACAATTTCCTTTCTAGACGCAACACGTACAAGTGTCAGGGGTCCCGTTTCTCTAGAAGTCCAACCTGCCGCTCTACCCTAACACCGGGCTCATGCCCAGTGGCAGCCCTGTTAGGTGATGGTGGTGGGGGTGGAGGCTCCGTGCAGTGGAAGACAAACAGCCCCAGACCCTGCCCTTAGAGTGTGTATTGTCTAGCGGGAAAGGCAGGCATGGAACAAACAGCCATGTGAATGAATGAATGTCTCTTTTCCAACTATGAGACGGCCTCTGAAGGGCAAGTTCAGAGCCCCACGGAACCCTCAGTCAGATTGGATAAGTAATCTTTAAAGGGTCTACCACTGACTTGGCGGGAAGTCAGCATCCGTTGACGGAACCTATTACATAAGCTTTTACTCAGCATCTTCCCAACATCTCACGTCCCCACAGCGACTTCCCACAAGGAGAAGCGCCGGGTGACTTGGCTGCGTCTTTCTTCTCTGTGGCCAATTACAAGCCTCCAAGGGGACAGAGAGGCAGTGTGACGCACATGTTGGGACAGCAGAAGTGCAGCAGGTCCCAGGACAGCACGTTCCTGGTGGACGGCGCACCGCCAGCTCCTGCCACTTCCCGGAATCCGGAGGGGCGGCCCCTTCCTGGCTCCAGCTGAGGCCCCAACCAGGAGGCCTGCAGAGGCCCCAGCTGGCTCCTCAGGCTCAGGGCCCCCAAGTCCCCTCCCTTGGCCCTGAGTCAAGGCCTAAATGAAAGCGCGTTGGCGACATCATTTACGGGTGGCAGGCCTGGACTCCTCATTTGCCCTTGCCGGGCTCTGCCAGCCATCACCCAGCTCCCAGCCCCGACCCAAGCTGCTTCCTGGTGACCGCCTCTGCAGGGGCACCATGGGCAAAACTCTGTGACCAAGGATGTGTTCTGGAGCACGCTCCGCCCGCACCAGGGCCCTGTGGGGCTCCCTCCCCTCTCTCTTGTGGAGACGGACCGCTTCTTAGGGAAGAAAAGCCAAGCCGCCTCTGCGGTGGATTAATTGCCACAAACACTGGCTGTTCCCAGATCCCCGTCACCGCCATCTTGACCTTGGTTCCAACCCTCATCTCCCTGCACAAGAAGCCCCTGCCACCCACCTGGTCTCCAGGCCTCGACTCTCCCTTCCCGCCAGGGGGTCTGCCTGCAACACTCATCAATCTCCAGCTGCGCACCTTCAATGGCTCCCTGAGTTTGGGCAAAATGCGCCAATATCAGCCTCAACCGAGCCAACCACATTTCTCATGGTCTGGCACCTGCATGGACATGACACGGGTTTACCAGCACTTAACCCACTCGCTTTCGTCATCCATACGTTTCAGAGACGCCCTCCTGGTGGCTTGGTTGGTTTCCTCCCTAACAAGCGCCTCCTGTTGCCATGAGAGCAATGGTAGTTCCGGGGGTGGGGGCAGTCTCACCTTCCACAGGGAAGGCCCAGCTTCGAGCCCAGCCAGCACCTGCCTGTCCGTGGAGGCTGAGGGTTGCCAAGGAGGGGGTTCGTGGTGTTTCCGAACAAAGACAGATAAGGAGGAAAGGCCTGGTGATCCACTTCCAAACATCAGTCCATGGAAACGCCCATGACTGTGGAGGCGGCACAGGACCAGGGACAGGGGGAGGCTGCACTGCACACGTTGTGAGTCCAGGAAGAAGCCCTGTCGGAGAAGGAGGAGCCTATGGCACGGGTGAGTAACTGCCCCCATGAACAGCTATCTCCTTCGCCAGAGACCAGAAGAATTAGAGGAGCCCTGACTACCAGGACTAAACCCTCTGATCAAAGATTCCATAGAAGAATCCTGATCCAAAGAGGAGGGAACGCCAAACCGAACTTCAAGTTCTCATAGACTCTAGACTTCCTGGAGCTATGGAGAGTAGCTGAGCCCCTGACACCATCTTTAACTCTTAAACCAAAAATATGCCCTGCAGAACCAAACAGTAGTTCAGTTTCACTAGGAAAAAGGATCTGACTTGGCTGTATGCTCCTTTAAGAACTAGCCAGATGAGATCAAATTGACAATGGCAACTTGAAAGATTAGATTCCCCGTACAGCGGGGCAGTGAATTTATGCCCATGAGGAAGGGGCAGGAGGGTGGGAGCGATCGCACGGCTCAAAGAAAGGAGGGCCATGTCACTAATCAGTCCATGCAGGAACTGCAGAATGAGACTCTGTTTTGCTGTGTATCATCTCAACAACATAATCGAGAAATTTTAAGGGAATAAAAGACAAGCGTATGTAATTACAAATAGTAGCCAACACTAGAAAGGAGGCAGCTAGACTGCCGGGAGTACTGATGGAGAGGTGTGGCTTTGCCTGGACATCAGAGAGGCTTCCCGGAGATGCTGCTCAACCTGGTGCTGGTGATGGAGTTGGGACCAGTGCGGTGAAGGACTTCAGGGGAGAGGGACAGCTTCCAGGCAAAGGCCCTGAGGTCGGGGGAGCCTCCAAGCCTGGGATCCCAAAACCTGAAGGCAGGGACTAGAGACTGAGAGCGATGTGCTGGAGAAGGACGTGGGAACCAGTCCAATGGTTCTGCTAAAAAAAAACTCCCCTGTCCGAGAGGTCCCATGGAACCCCCTGCCCCCAAAGCTACTGTAAGCAATGAGTGAGGCAGGGCCTGGCCCTCCTGACTCAGGAGGGCCAGGAGTAAAAGCAGCAAAGCCTATGAGTGGCCCCAGAAGTTGAGCTGATCTCGTCCAGCACTGGGAATGTTGGGCCAAGGACACATTATTTTGTAACTTCTTAGGATGGACTTTTTAAAATTCTGAGGGTCAGACAAAAGTACTGCTGCAAAACCATAGAAACCTTGATCAAGCCACATTCCGGAAATGTCAAGCTATATTGTCTCTAGACAGGTACTCCATCTGGGTCTATAGGCTCTTTAAAGCAGTGTTTCCGCCAAAGCCTCCCCCAAGGGATTCTGCGGCCTTCAACTTGACCATGTCAAATTGAGAACGCCGGCCTCCTCCAGGGGTTCACACAGCGCCCTTTGTCAGTGTTACTTGGGTCCGGGGAACAAGAAGAAGTCTGCAGAGACAGGATGATCAGCACTGCAGGGTAGATGGGATAAGGTTTCCCACTGCAATTCTGGAAGGTCAGCCCTCTCAGCCCTCAGAGAAGAGCAGGTGCGTTGTTGCGACGAGAAACAACTTTCCTGACCTTTTTTCTCACCGCTTCAGTTGTCAAAATTCTGAAACTGTCTTCAAAATAAGGTCCATGACTGTCCGAGTCCTCTGAGAAAATCTCTCAAGATGGCCCCTTTGGAATCCTGATGATGATGATGATGATGATAATCATCTCCATAACCATGCCCAGCAGAATTCCTTGGAAGGCACTGTTCAGATCTGACCCGTTCTTGGAAGGCTCCATAACAAAAGCCAAGGAGCCCTGGTGGCTTAGTGATTGTGTTTGGCTTCCAATTGCAAGGTCAGCAGTTGGAAACCACCAGCCGCTCCCCAGGAGAAAGACGCGGCTTTCCACTGCCGTCAGGCGTTACCATCTCGGAAACTCACAGAGGCAGTTCTACCCTGTCCTATTGGGCGGTTGAGAGTTGGCGCTGACTCAGTGGCAGTGAACTTAACAAGAGCAAGACAAATGTATTAGAGAGAGAGCTTGTCTGCAGCGTCCACTGAACAGAGAGATGTGTGGAAACATTTTGTTTGGAATAAACCCGTGTGTGCATGGACCCTAGTGCTTTTTGACTTCCCCTTGAATCAATACAGAGACAGAGCCTAACGCACAGCCGAGCTTTTTCAGCTACATCCCACTCACTCCTTGAAGCAAATCCCAGATTGTTAGTCTGGGGCGACTAGAGAGACAAATTCAGAGATGCTCATATGGATGTAAGAGAGAACTTTATATCAAGAAGTAATTATGCATCAATAAAACATCCCAGCCCAGTCCAGATCAAGTCCATAAGTCCGATAGTAGCCCATGTGTCCGATACTTGCCTACAAAGTCTGCTTCAGACTCACGCAACACATGCAATGATGCCAAATGCAGGAAGATCACAGGCCTGTGGGTAGAAAGTCTTGTGGATTGAGTGGCAGTTGAAGCATCTCCAGGGCTGTGGCTCCATACGGCTTGTCAACAGGAAGGTGTAGCACAGAGTGTGTCCTGCCTCCAGGGAGGAAGAGAGAAAATTCCCAGGATCCCCATGAAAAGGCCACGGCCACAAGGAAGCACCATCAAGCTGTGACCTGACTGACAGGCTAGACTCCACCCCTGCAACCTATTTATCAAGTGGACATGAAGTTATGTAACTACCACACCCAGATACCAAATACTTCAAAGATATTTCAATATGAATCTCAACAACAAAGATTTATTTTACTGTGGCATAATATACATACATGATGTTTACCGTTCTAACTATTTTTAAGAAGGCAGCTCAGGCACTGAGTCTAATCACAATGGTGTATAACAATGACTACTATCTACTTGACCTTGTCTTTAACATAACCTTATTAACACACCTAAGTAAGGCTCATGATAACACAAAGGGAAATTTCTATCGCTTGATACTTAGGTACTTCCAAAGGGCCTTTCAGGAAGTTATCCCTCTCCAGGTCCCGGCTCCCACAAGCATGAGTAAAAGAGCCTACCTCCAGCACTTTCCCCAACACCAGGTGCCACAATCAGTGAGTCCCTAACCGGTTCGGCCTAAAGCCCAGGGCTAATCTTCCAATTCTAGATCCAGTTGATGAAGAGAGGCAGCCACGGAAGTGCTTTCGATGAAAATCTCGTGTCAACGCCCAACTGCCAGCCTGTTACTGACCCCAGTCGGGTCTTTAAGGGACAGGGGAAGATGACCCCAATCCACCTTGCTGATGTTACACCACTCCCTGGGAATGGGCCAAGGAGGGCTTCCTTGGGGCATTAGAGATCCCAGGAACAGCCCAACGGAAGGAAAGGGCTTCCTGAGTGAGTGGAAATTTAAAGGCTTGACTGCCTTGCTCCTCCTCAGCAATCTTGCCCCTTCGCAGCGCATCCTTGACCGCATCCTTCAATCAGGTACACAGAGTGCATTTTTTAAATAAGGGCAAACTAGATAAATGGGCTTTCAGGTCCTGAGAGCAGTTTCATCCTACGTCATAAGACCAAAGCACTGACAGGTCTCAAACTCTTTACCCATCTTCCCAACCTGACCGAGGCCTGGGCTTTATCTAGACAGGTCTGTGTCTTAGTGCATCCTTCGAATCTCAGCCCAAAATGCAGGCACCGCTCCTTATCCGGTGCGTTTGCTGAGCCCTCGCCAGGTGCTTGGCATTGTGGCCGAGCCCAGGAAAGGCCAGGGGGAGTAAGAGCCAGCACCCAGCCTCAAGGAAGTCACCGTCTCTCAGAGGAAGAACCACCTAACAGGAGCCACAGGGATGGGGATGGGAGGCGGTGGGTGGGGGGAGGCACCTTCACGTTGCTATGGGAATGCAGTCAGTGGAACAAACTCCTCTGCCGGAGAGGATGAGGAAACTCAAAGGGACTAATTCCATGGCTTCAACGTGAACTGCTGCTCTTGGATCACATACAGTAGAACCAAATTAAAGACATCGTCACAAGAGGGGCGCCTTGTGTTTCTTTGATCCTGTAATTCTACTTCTAGCGTTCAAATTACATATTTATTCACTCGTGTGAAATAATTAATGTCTAAGGAAAAACAAACAATAAATAAATGCCGTTTATAGACCAAAGATGAGCAATAACACGCATGCCCATCAGGAAGAGGGGCGGTATTCCTTGTTGCCGGATGCCGTACACACTTACCACAGACTTGCTTGCCTAGACCACAGAGACTGACCCAACGGTTAACACTTTGTCAGCAGATCCCCTCTGCAATGCAGACTGGACTTGATCTGGTTTCCAAAATGTTCTGTATTGTTGGTTTGTTTGTCTTTGATTTTTGTTTGTTCACATTGGGGTGTATCTCAAAGGTATTATGTCAGTGGAGGTCACTCTCTTGAAGCTGTGTTATATGCATTTCCCTTTCTCTGTCTATGAAACCCAGGATTGAGGAACCTATAGGGACGGCAAGTAGAAGAAGGGCAGGGAGGTGGGGGGGGGGGGGAGAGGCGCAAATGGGGGACAATGTTACATTCCTACTTCACATGATTGAAATCTGGAAAGATATGATATGTGTATTACTACTAATAATATTAAAAACAGAAATACTTTCTCTCTGGAGGTGAGACGTCTGGGACCACGGTGCTGGCAGAGCTGCATGCCTCTCCCTTCTTGGTCTCGTCCAGCTTCTGATGGAATAGCCAGCACTCCCTGGCTGTGGCTGCTTCACTTCAGTCTCGGTCTCTGCGGTCACACTGCTTTCCTGTCTGTTTACATCCCTCTTACAAAGATACATGAGTTTGTAATTTGCACTCATTTCCACACACCCCCAAAAAAATCAGGAAAATTTCTTCCAAGCAGATACAGTAATGTGGCTTACAGAGTTCCCAACCCAGCATTAGATAGAAAGCAGAGAAGGGTGGATTAGGAGCCTTGTAGCTAACAGTCCACCCCTTTGGCCATTCAGCATGCGGACACACTATCATGTACATCTCTGAGGTTCCACTCACAGAGTACAATCTTGGTGTTTTGCCTGACAAGATGCAGCAGTCCTTTGTACAAACTCGCCGTTACTTCATTCCATGAAAAGGGATAAGCAAAGTCCCAAGAGGTACTGTGTCTGTCTTTGACCCACAAACTGGGCACCCATTTCTGAAAGATGTTTGTTACTCCTCCGATTCAGACCTGGTTCTGGCTGAATAGATCTGAAAAGCAACTCTGTAACAGCAACCCGCAGGTAAAAGAAAAACGGGGAAGGACAAGAGAAGGAAAACAAAAGGAATTCCTTGATACGGCAAGCCAACACGCGAGAAGCACCGAAGGCGATGTGCACACCTGCTGCTGGGTCCCCTCTTGGGTGACTAGTCACAAGACTATCATTGATATTCCTAATATCCTTCATGCTCATTGTCTTCCCTTCACCCTCAGCAAAACACTAGGCTTCTCAGAGCCCTGTGCTTGAGAGGGTGACCCACACCTGCACTGCTGAAAGGTCTGACTCCTCGGGGGCCCTACCTTTTATCGGTTGCTATAGTTTCCCATCCTTTTTTACTGTTGACATGGATACGCTGCGCAAGGCGCCTTCAAAAGGCCCTGGGGAAAGACCACTTTTTTTTTTAATCCCATTTTTCATGTACTTCTTGAAGCCCCTTCCTACCAAAAGGTGTCCCAAAGCCACCCACATAGCTCTGAGTCCCCTGTGTAGCAGCACCCAATTCCTCCCAGGGTCACTGGAATTCGTCCTCCAGAGGAGCCCCTTGTTGTGTAGCTGTGGTTCAAAGGCACGAGGAGCCCAACGCGGTCGGGTGGCAGTATCCAGGGTCGCTTCAATCGATTCCTCATTGTGTTCCCGGAAGGAAGCCATATTCCCTCCGAGCCCAGGCCTTGGAAGCAGCAGAGCTCGGCATTTCAGGCACAGGAGGCAGCGACTCTACAAGCAAGATACTACATGTGACAAAGCGAGAGCGGCTCTTCCCATGTCTACCTCCTCTTCCTCCTCATGGCTCTGTGGAACCCTGTGCCAAGGATTCACCACTGATTCGAGCATATACTGCATCCTAGAAGATAGAACTGTAGTCTTCCAGGCCAACTGGTTCCACAACCAAGTACTTGGCACACCGCTTCACAATTCCATCTGGCCAACTGCTTCCGAGCTATAGAACGGGTGGTAGGACCGGTAACTCCCGTGAGCACAAATCTATTGCTGCACTTCTAAGTTCTCCGAAATGAGTTCCCTGATTAGAAGCAACATTATGTAAAATGCCATGACAGTGAATGAGGTACTCTGTGAGCACACAGATGGTTGGCTGGCAGAAGTATTTCTGGAAGGGATGGCAAATCCATATCCAGAGTAAGTGCCTATTCCAGTGAGGACAAATCAATGCCCCCTCCAGGATGGAAGAGGTCCAATGTAATCAATCTGCCACCAGATGGCTGGCTGGCTGGCTGGCTGGTCCCCGCCCCCACCCCCCTCCAGGAATGATGATCCTCTAAAATGCCTGGAGGGCATTATCTTTCCTTCCTATCCTCATTTGCTCAGTAATTTTCTGAGGGCCTGCTCTGGGCCAGCCCGATGCCAACCACAGCAGGGACTCTCTGTCAGGCACAGACTCGGCGTGTTCTGGACACGGACACGAGAGGCGGATGGCAGTGCCAACACTGTGACGGGATGGAGAGCGCACTGGGCAGGACATCGGTGGTTTGTTCTTCTTGGTGCCATTAGCATCCACGTGACAAGAAGAGGCACTGGACCTCACTCAGCTCGGTTCCCTTCTCCTTGAAAGAAGACAGGAGCTCGCTGGATGACACCCAGGACCAGGGGCTTGTAGGAAGGGTGGGCAGGACCTCTCCCCCTTGGGGATAGGCAATAAGGGGACCAGTTGTCTAGAAATTTTGAATTAATCTACTCAAAGTTGCTTCTCTCTTTTGTCCATCTCTGTTCTGAATAATTAACTTTTAATGTGTGTCAACTTGAAGTTAGCACTTTTATTACTTATTTATCATTTCATAAACGATGTATTCTGAGTGTGCATTCGTCCTCAAAACTCCGGCATACGAGGGCCCAGCTATGTGTGCTTATTCTTAGAGCAATCTGGTTATGAGTTGGACTCCTTTGAGCTTGCTTTGGGCTAAAATTCAAATAAAGAAATCAAAAAACAGGGAGACTTAGGAAAAGGACCCACTTCCCAGGCCTGCTGCATTAACTCTGGGAAGGTCACCTGCACCATCTAGTGGCCGAAGTGGTCACGACAGGCGCGTGTGCTTGACCGTTCTGCGGAAGGATGGCAACATGTGGCCATGAAGCACTTGAAATGGGACTTGGCTTGTCCACATTAAGCTGTGTTATACGTATAAAACACACACTGCCTTTCGAAGTCTTCGTACCAAAGAAAATGCTCTAAAAATCTCTTTCCGGGGGAGGGAGGGTAGAAATAAGGAGCTGTTACCAAGGGCTCAAGCAGAAAGAAAATGCTTTGAAAATGAGGATGGCAGCCTATGTACAAATGTGAGAATGTCAGAGTCCCCACTAAAAGTACTTAATAAAAAAATTTGTTTTAAGGCAAAAAAGATCTCTTCCACACTTGTGTATAGTGAGATGTGGTTTTATAGTGGTTTTACATGTTGGTTAAAGTGGTAATAACATCCACCCCACCCCTGAGGTTTAATGAAACAAATCAGTCAGAGGGTAGATGACATCCTGGGTCTGCCTAGGTACTGATGAGCAAGTGCTTTCACCTCTCAGGGCCTCCGTTTCTCATCCTTAAAAGGGATTCACGATACCCACACCCTAGGATTAAAGATTCGGCGAGATTAGACACCAAAGCCATGGGGTCCTTTCCGACCCAGAGCAACCCTCCTGGCCTTGCTCTGTGTAGCTGCTTCTCTTCCGTTCAGAGCTGACAAGAGTGGCAGGGACACTGGAGCTGGTGCCAGGCCTCCCAGACACCACAGAGCGGGGTTTAGATGTACTCCTTTCCCCCCAGCTTTATTTGGCCCAGGTATAATTAACCTCGCCCCTCTGCTTTCTGCCTGCTGCCTCCCAGTTCACACAGCTCCCCTCCCCACAGTGACCACCTTCCTGCCCATCCAGCCCCGTTTCCCACACCCAGGAGTGGGGACAAACTGCTCATCCCCACTGCTAACCTCCAATCAGAGCCTCTCCGTGTGTGTCCCAAGGTCTGGTGACTTACACACACACGTTCTTGAGCTTCAGCAATGTCAGGGGTAAGTACAGTCCAGCAACGTCTTGACAAGCTCCGTCAATGAAACTGAAGGGCCTTGTGTGGTGTGATGGTTACGAAATGGGCTGCTAACCACAAGGTCAGCAGCTCAAAACCAGCCACTCCTCCAGAGAAAGGCAGAGCTTTCCACCCCACCCCTAGAGTTGGTCTGGGAAACCCACAGGGCAGTTCCACCTTGTCCTCTCAGGCACTGACTCGATGACAGTAAACTTGAGTTCTTAAGAGATTGCCTAAGGTGCTCTGGAGGTGTATGGCTCAGTGTTGGGCTGAATGTCAGATGCTGGTCACGAACATGGAGAACAGTAGATCAGAGGTTCCTGGCTGGGCAACTCAGGACTCTCTATACATGTTTTTGGTTGGGTAAGGGGCCCTGGTGGTCTACTGAGAAACGTGTTGGGCTGCTAACTGCATGCTTGGCAGTTCCAAACCACCAGCCACTGTGGGAGAAAGATGAGGCTTTCTGCTCCTATAGAGATTCGTCGTCTTGGAAACCCCCAGAGGCAGTTTTACCCTGTTCCTGTAGCATTCCTAGTTGGAATTGACTGAATGGCAGGGGTTCTGTCTGTCTCTCTGTAATGGGCACAGGAGGGATCACTGGGCTACAGAGTAGAAATTCACATTTGGGAGATACTGCCAATCTTCCAAAGTCAGCTAACCAATAGAACACTTCCACCAGCCAAGTTCCAGTTAGGCTCAAAATCCTTGGTGTTTTCTGGGGTTCTACTAATACCAACAATACACTTGTGGTGCGGTAGGTTAGGCATCAGGCTACTAACTGCAAGATCAAAGGTCCAAACCCACCAGCTGGTCAACCTGCTGGTCAACAGCAGAAGGGGAGGCTGTCTGCCCCGGCAAAGATTTAGTCTTGAAGCCTTTTGCAGGGTTGCTAGGAGTCCTGTGGCAGTTACATCATCTCCTGTCAACTGAGCTAAGGGGTGGAGTCCAGCCTGTCAATCAGGCCATCGCCAGTGATGCCTCTGTGGGCATGGCCTTCTCCTGAGGATTCTGGGAACTCCTGTCTTCCTCCCGAGAGGTGGGACACGCACTCTGTGTGCTTCACATTCTGTTGACAAGCCACAAGAAGCTATGCTGATGGAGCCAGAGCCCTGGAAGCAGAGGAGCCGCCTGGAGAGCCGCGCCAGCCTGAGATGCTTCCACAAGACTTTTCACCCACCGCCTGGCATCCTCCTGCCTCCAGTATCACTGCAGGTGCTGCATGAGTCTGTACAAGAATTTATGGACTAATATCAGACGTATGGGCTAATAGAGGACTTGTGGGCGCATACCGAACTTATGGACTTGATCTGAACTGGGCCAGGATTTTTAAATATTCACTTACTCTTGGATATCAAATTCTCTCTCACACACAGATGAGTGTCTCTGGATTTGTTCTCCCGTCAACCCCGACGAACACAAGTCCAGAAGAGTTCGATGACTGGCTTGGCTTCTGCATCGGGACTGCCCTTCTTCGTGCCTGCAGGGCCATCCCAACAACGTGTCATGCCGATAAGCCACTTGTCTCCATTGCTGTCCCCAGGAGGCTGCCCAGGCTACAAATGTGTGTAGACACCTATGGGTACGTGAGACCATTCAACCAGCCTATTACTCATAGTGACAACTTCTTCCACCGCTGGCTGGATTTTTCTCATTCCCCTACTCAGAGCAGCTCCCTCGGATTCCTCAGGCCGCACCTTACCTTCCAGGGTCCCTGTCCAAAACATCCGCCCATAGGCAACTTCTATCCACCCTGCCCTGCCCCAAACCTCCAGAATGGGCCCTGTGCCCCTCCTGCTTTCATAGCTCCTCCCCTACACAACCCACCATCACTCACTGCACTGTGTCACGGGGCAGAAGCAAGGAACTAGACCCGCTTCCTGCCGTGATGTGGATCCATCAGACCACTACCTTCAACTCTCCTGTGTCCTTAGTGATGAGGACCCCCACACTCAGTACAGGTATGAGTCACCCACCTCCTCCACAGTTCAGCACATCCTCTGCAATGAGACTGCCATGTGCCGGGCAGTGAGAGGACAAGTACTGAGTCCAGACTGGGACAAAAGAGTCCCTGCCTCCAAGAACTTGGGTTGACACCACCCAGAACCAATCATTTCCTGCCATTGGGCCCCAAAACACAAAGCCTGCGCTCCTTCCTCCACGCCAAACCAATTCTGATATTGACTAGTAGCCAGGAAGTGGGAAGAGACAATGGGGAGCGCTCGTCGGGAGATGGGTGTAGCGACAAAAATCGTCTCCAGCCATAGGAAGGGGTCCCGTGGTAGCCAGGGACAGGGCAGGGGCCCCAGGGGACTGTCACAGAGCACCCTGGAGTTCTCTGGATTGGTTGCAGGGATGTCTACATCCGTCTAAATATGCCACGGCGCATTTGGAGAGCTGGCTTTGAGACAGACAGATTCATGTCCCCGCACTGCCGCTCACTGGCCTTCCACATCTCCGTTTCTGCCCACTTCACCATCTGTGAGCTAGTCCGACGGTGTTTGGGGTCCTTATTCAAGCAAAATCTCATTCCCGAGTCTCGCAGGACAGCCTCGTCAACAGGGACAGCATAGTCTGTGTGAAGAGAGTGTACCGCACCCTGGCCTGGGAATGCTGTGTGGGGTTTAAAAGCCTGCAGGCACCACTCTCAGTGTCTAGCTGGAGCAAACGACAATGAAGAAACTGGTGCACAGGGCTAATAGGGCCACACAGACCAGAGCCTCTTCTAGCCTGGGACCTGAGGGGCTAGGTGGTACCCTGGCTACATCTTATAAGGTCCCAGACAAAATGGAAGACAAACATAAAAAACTCAAGTTGCACACGCATGCATCTGCATCCTCCTTGTTTGGCAAAATCTCTTTCTTCTCGCCCCTGCCCTTTGTGCCCCTTTCCTTTGGCCCTCACCAGTTTACATCCTCCCTCTGAGAATCTCTCTCAGCCTCACGTGCAGGGCAGAGGAGACGGAACAGGGGGTTAGGGCCCTGTAGCTGGGCCTTAGGGAGTGGGGAGAGCGGGGCAGAGGGTTCTGGGCAGCCCCCAGGGAGCTAACCTGGAGAGAGAGGAAAGAAAGACCCTGCAGGGCTTGATTCCTATTCAGGATGAAAGTCTGCGGCAGTTACATCATCTCCTGTCAACTTGCAAAGGGGTGGAGTCGAGCTTGTCAATCAGGCCACAGCTTGATGACCTCATCTGAAGGTGCCACAGAGATAAACAGCTCACCAGAGGCCAGATACAGAGACACTCCCTGCAAGGCATTCCTGTGGACAAGAAACACGAACAGAGACAGAGACCTGGAGCTAGAGGAGCCACAGGGAGACCCATGCCAGCGCTGAGATGACTCTGCCACCACTGAATCCACAAGACTTTCCACCCACTGGCCGGTGATCTTCCTGCATTCAGTATCACTGAACATGCTGCGTGAGTCTGCAGAGAAATTTATAGACCGGTATCGAACATAGGGACTAAAATCAGACTTCAAGACAAACTGGGCTGCGAGGTTTTCTCATGTGCAATTACTCTTTGATAATAGAGTTCACTCTTACACACGAGTGCCTCTGGATTTGTTTCTCGCGTCAACCAGACTAACAGTCACTCTTCCATTAGCAAAAGTAGCCAAGTCAGCACCAACAGTCTGCTGATCATAGAATGTACCGTGGGCAGAACGTTGTAGCGCACACTTGCCACCCGCCAGGCTCGGTGCATGGCGGGAAGGTCTCGGTATCGGGGTGGTCAAGGACTCTCCTCGGAGTCTTGTGGAAACCACGCCATCTCTCCCAGAGTGAAATGCCCCCCCACACACACATAGCGTTGGACACAACCACGCCCCGGTAACAACCCGCAAGCGGGGTGCTTACATCTGGGAACCAGCTCAGGGCTTGGCACTAGCGAAACACTAGTGCTCGTTGGCGCTGGGTACAGAAGAGGGGACTGAGCGGCCAGGGGCACCGTGCAGTTCGCACAGCCTTGTTAGCTAGAGTTGCCTGACCACCAACTAGTCCTCGCTACCCTGGCTGAGGATATCACCCTGGCTTCCTCGGTGACGGTCACGGCCACTCCTGGAATGAGGAAAGTTAGACCACGTGAGAAACATGGATCCGGGCAAAGCATTCTAGACTCAGCCACGGGAAATAGGAAGGTCAGGTTCCAATCCCACTTGCCCGACTCACCCCAAGCCCCGTCACAGAGCTGGCATAACAAAGCCCTCAAAAAAAGGGGTCACCTCACCCCTTACACCAAGGAACTCAGAGACCAGTCAGAGCCCATGGATAGAAACAAATTTAATTTCAGAATACTGCATGAATATAAAAGATAATACACATGGCGTGGCTTTACAGTTACATATACATTTATATGCTATACAGTCCAACAAAAATGTGCTCAAAGGCAAGCACTTAAGGGACCTCGTCTCGTGCTGAAGGCGCTCAGAGACGTGCCTGAAGGGCTCTGGGGCGAGGAAGCGTGTTGGTTTTTCCCTGACAGGTTCTGCTGGCCCCAGCACATCTGGGGGAGTGCTCAATGGCTGTGGCCTCGCACGCTCCCATCTCCATGGTAACCCAAGCACTCAGGCTATTATGCATTCCACCTCCTCACGAGCCCCCCCAGGATCGTCTCTGCTGCTGGGAAGCTCTCCCTGTTACCTGCCTAGAAAGCCAGCTTTGTACCGTGAGCTTGAGAATGGGTAAGCTGCCACTGGCTTTAAAAGCTTATGGGTCTCAGGAACCCAAGTTGTGCCCAGATGCTAGGGCAGTCCTGCACATGCTGGTCTCTGGGTTGGAATCCAGCTACTTGTATCTCCAGCACAAAAGCTCTGCGCAAAGGAGGGCAAGGCCGAGGCGTTCTCCTGCGGAAATGAGTTCTACTTAAAAGGCCTCAAAGGGGGGGAGCCATAAATTGCAAGCAACGCCATGAGGGCCTGTTGAAAGTAAGGGGAAAGCTCTCGAGAAGTCCAAACCCAAAGACGGCTTCCTCAGTTAACCGTGGCCAGCCGAGATGGGGCATGTCCCAGTGACAGATCAGTTCTCCTTGGAGCAACGTGCTAAACCACATCTGAATAGAGTGCCAGGTGGGAGCTGGGTGGAGACACTCCTCCCAGGATGAGAGGGGGCTGCTCTAACACGGGGACCAAGCGGCTGCCGCACTGGCCACGAGAACAGCCACCTCGTCTCTGTGGTCAACAGTCCCCATGGAGCCCGCTCCCGGTCACATCTGACTGTCCTTGCCCGCTACAGAGAACAGCTGAAGGAGAGTCTGCCGGGAGTCCCTCAACACGTGCTCCGTGAGCAGGCCCTGGTCCGCAGGTCCCACCAGGACTTCCCAGTCCACTAGCTCACCGCCGCAAGAAGTGAGGTGCCCCCCCAGACCCACGGCAACAAAACTCCCGGTTGTAACCAGTGCCAGCCCTGCCCTGTCCACTCACCGCTCCACAGGAAGGCCCATCACCACCGGCCCCAGGGGAAAAGGTGACATTTTAGAAGACAAAAATGAAGAATTCTTAATGGGGTTGTCCCAACATGGAGAATCAACAGAACACCACATTTTACGGACAAAGATTAAAATGTTTGTGAGGTCCTGGCTCAAAAACTGCACCAGCAGCCCGTCTGAGTGGCGAGTAGCGGCAGTCCCCTGCAGCGGCGAAAGACTGGGGGGGGGGGGGGCCTGTGTCTGAGTGGCCCTGTGATGCCGCAGGGCGAGACGGCCGTGTACGTACGGCGGCCCACGGTTCTGCTGCTGCCTCCTTACACTTCCATTCCCGCTGGGTCACAGCCTCCGTGAGGAAAATGACCCACGACGTCCTCAACACAAGGGCAATCACACGCAATAAGTTACTTCCACAAAACACACACAGGGTCACTGTCCCAGGGGGCCAGCTGGACAGAGCCACGTGCGTGCCGGAAACATCCCCGTGGCCACCCGTGCTCCTGGAACACTAGCCATTCCAAGAAGGCCTGAGGACACCCAGCTCCCTCCTCAGAGCCACAGAACCAGCGTGCCCACAAGGAGGTGTCTCGGCCAGCATGCCACTCTGGCTGGTGCCAGGCCCTCGTGAGGGAGACACGGCGCCCTGCAGGGCAGAGCACGCTAGAAGGAAGAAGGCGGGAAGTACCGAGTCACGGGTGGGTACTGCTTCCATCTGGGGGTCCCCAAACCTGACTTGAATGGGGAGGCACAAGGAATGCTGGGTCTTTCATGATAAGGACAAAAGTCGGACAGAAACGGACACAAAAGAAGGTGCTGGCGGTTTGGGAGCGACAGAACGATGTCTGAGCAGTTGGCACAAAGCTCACTGGACAGTGTTCCGAATGCACCCAGTCCAAAGACCGCAGGGCAGTTTCTTCAGCACAGCTGCCACTGCCCGTAGACAGGAAGCCCGTCACCCGGTCCGTCTGGGCGACTGCATCTGCCCAGAGCCTTGTGGCAGCTCCCACACCCAGCTGGGCACAGCTGAACGGGCCCGGGCACACTGTCTGAGCAGGGATAGTTTCTACGACAGCACACGCGGTGTGATGGCACCGTCTCCAAGTCACAGCCGTGTCCACTCCGCCTGGCACCGCGGACAAGCGCAAGCCCCTCATCCGCCCCTGTCAGCCGTTAGAGACAGCAGCGCCCTCCCCTCCTCTGGCTCCAGCTGGCTCGTGGCGATGGTCTAGCCTGCACGCCTGGTCCCTGGGAAGGCAGGCGCAGAAGTCCACTCAGCCATTCCCACAGAAGGCCGGCCGGCCAGCCCCACCCTCCAGAGTATCCCACGATCTACCAAGTGCCAGCACACCTCGGTCAGGCTCTCGGTCAGGGGGACGACACTGGCACCAGAGATGTGTCAGGCCACAGGAAGCTGAACCAAGGAAACCAGTTCGGCCACCACACAATTAGCTTGGCATGGCTGCGGAAGGCGGGAGGGGGGGGCTAGCCAAGGGGGTAGGGAGGGGAAGGGAGGGGCAAACAGTCTAACCATGGAAACTTGTTAAAACTCTTATATCATTCTGAATTCTTCTTCAACATGGCTGCTTCAATGCCCTTCAATCTCAGACCCAAGAAGCAACTGACAATTTCTAGGAAATCTATACATTCTTTGGACACAAATAAGATATTGCAGGATACACCTCACCAAACAAAGATCTGTCTCAGAGCTGAGGTAAACTCAGACTCAGAGACAGCGGAGGCCTTTAGTCCACCTGCCCCCTGCCCCATAGAAATGGCTTCTAGAACATAGAAATATAACAATGAACAAAAGTAAAATAACAACCAAAATACACCACCACCACCCCCAACACTATCAAAACAGAGAAAAGCCAAAACTATCAGTCAAAAATAACACTGGCCCACTAGAATTGGCATCCCTGGTGGCAAACACAGGTCCCATAGTTTTGTAACACAGACTCTGCCTCAACACCACCCTGGCTGGGCAGTGCCCGCCTGACTGCCCATTTGTCTTGTTAGGTGAGCTGCCTGGCTGGTTAGTGGTTTCCCCATAATATTAAAACATAAAATAAAAGTTCCTATTTCATAGCATCTGTTCAGAAGGCACAGTCTGCAAACATCCAGTGAGCGGGATTAGAGGTATCGGTCAGGTATTATTAGATGCTTTCACACCATCCAAAGTGCAGCAAGCAAGCTGCACGTCTGAGCACTGCCGAAGGACAATCCGGGGGGGAGGGGCGGGCGAGTGGGGGCTTCTGGCTCCTTCAGAGGAATCCTAGGTTGAAAGAGAAACAAGAGCTTTAAGCACACTGATGAGCAGTCCTTTTTGCAAACATCCGACCTGAAACCTAGAGAATGTACACCGAATCTATACCGATCTGTGACGGTCAGAGGTCAAGCCCCTCTGGCTCCGTGGCACAGTGGTTAAAGCGCTCAGCTGCAAACCCATCAGCCGCTCCATGAGAGAAAGACGCAGCTCTGCTTCTTAGACGCTCCCCCGTGCAAGTCCTTTCCACAGGGCGTGATGGGCCGGGTCAGCCCCAGCCGGCTCAGTGGCACGATGACTGACCATGTGAACATGACCTCGTCCACAGCCACCAGATCCCAACTCGATGACTACGTCACCTCAGTGACAGCAACAGCTCACGTAGTAAGTGCCTATTTGTGTCCAGGGCTGTGGATGAGCTGTCTCATTTCTCCTCACCATACGTATGCAGCTTACCGTTTTACAGATGACGAAGCTGAAGCTGCAAGGGTTGGCTTGCCCTAAGACAGACAGACAGCTATCCAACAGCAGCAAAGCTGGGACTGGAACCTATGCCGAATCACCCCTCTCAGCAACCCGTGTGTACTAATTGCCTGCTGGGGTACAAGGCACTATCATTATTGGGGCGCTGAGGAAAAAGGAGACAGGAGGCCAAAAATATATTACGTCTGCTCCTGACCTTGGTCTTTCAGAAGAGAAAAGACATACAAAGACTGTGTGAACTGGACCACGAAAACCCAAACCCAAGGCCAGCTAGGCAATTCGACTCAGAGAGAGTTACATACGTCTCCTGGACAGGAGCAGAAAGCCTCATCCGAAGAGCAGCTAGTGGATTTGAAAAGCTGACCTTGGGATTAGCAGTCAGGGTCTGAGCTCTGTGTTGTCTTTTCCCTCCAGGCCTACCAGCTAAAGCCAAGCCTGAGTTATTTTCAAAGGATCCGACCGTACGTCGTTCCATGTCCGTTGTGTCTTTTGTCACTTCCATTCTTTAGGATAACCAAGAGATAATACTCTTCCTAGGCGACAATAATGCTTTGGGAAGAAAGAAATAAGGGGCGAGAACAACCCAGCTCGGTATTCCCTGAGACATGTTACAGCAGGGACTCTTGACCTGGGGTCAAGGGGTCTTGTCAAGTGTCTGACCTTGTTGATGCAAAATCCTAGACAGCACTTTTATGTGCTTTTTCCAGGAGGCAGAATCTGGTTTTCAGTAGTATCCAAACTGTCCGTGTCCCCAAAGGACAGAGCCCCTGTGAGCGCCCTCCACCTGGAGCAGACAGTGGTAGTTCGACCTAGCAGCTGCCTCAAGCAGGCAATTCATCTTAGAGGGCAGGAGTGAGGTGGGCGGAAGGAGAACTCAGATCATCTATTGGAGGTAAGTATGGAGACTCTACTGACCACTCGGTTTCTGAGACCCAGCAGCGGTCCATCCAGGAGGGCCCAACAGGGACCGTGCTCCCGGTGCAGAGGCAGGGAGAGCCTCTCGATCCAGAGCTGGCCCATCTCGTCGGTGGCCCCGGGTGACAAGACTCAGTCTCAGTCGGGTTTTTTCCCTATGAGCACTTGTTAATGCCTTCACGATTATAATAATGTGTTTCCAAAAGTGTTTTCATTGAGTCTCATAGAAAATCTGCGACACAATCCTCCTTGTTTTCAGAGGAGGAAACAGGCTCAGAGGGAGGGACGGCTTCACCAGGTCAGCAGCTCAAATCAGGTCCAACTACAAATCCCCCGTCTGCCCCGTGACCCACACGGCTTCTTCACAAGGAATCACACAGCCGCAGCCTTTCTGCTGGCATTAGACAATTTCTCCCTGCCTTCCATAACCCCAGAGAACGTGGTGTGTGATGTGGTGCCCAGTGTCCTTCTGCGTGAGTCACTGGCTAACAGGGCTGGAGTGTAGGCAGAAAGGAGCACATGGTGAGTGAGCATACTCTCAGAGCGTCGCTGCGTGATTTGCACTCTCAGTGTGCGTAATAAACCTTCCTGAGGCCTTTCACACGCGTGCCAGGTCTGTGCAAGGCCACAGAGAGCAGGTGGGCCTGAGTCCCCCTGGGGCAGCACTGAGCACCCAGACGCCCTCTTAACAACCGGCTGTAGGATGAGCCCGCCCGTATGGTTCCCAAGTCCACCTGGTGAATTCACACCATGCTGAGTGCCTGGAGGCAGCGAGGAGCAACGCCCATGAGAACAAGCACACGTACCTTTTTTCCCCTCCTTCTTCCCCTCACACCATTTCAATCTTGTTGGTGTCATCCTGACAGCGGGGGAGCCGGGCGACAACTGCAAGGAGAAACGTGCAAAAGGCTCCAGTGCCCTGTCACTCCCGTAGACAGAGCCGACCCACCAAGGGGTTGCCTGCTTGTTCACTCACTGTGAACAGCGCGCGGCCGAGTCTGGCCTATTTCACTGAACTGATTTTACTGCCCCTTGGACGAAGGAATCAAGCCCATGGGGAATGTAGGGCCAAAGCCCGGCTCAAATGCAGCCTGTCTTATGGGGTCTTCAGTGAGAAGGAGCTGCTGCTCCCCTCCAATACTTTGTCTATAGAACAGTTCACTATAGGAAGCGGCTTCAAAAATCACGGGGGAAATGGAATTAAAATGGAAATTTTTTCCACAAACTTTTTGAAGACCCCTCATACTGGTTATCAGGGGAGTTGAGAGTATGTGCTGACTGAGTCAGTAAGCCACCGAAAACTCAAGGAGTAGGAAGCAAAAGGAAGGATCCATTGGAAAAAGGCATTGTTGGACGGCCCAGAGAAACATATAAACAGATGACAGCACCGCTACCACTGTCCCCAGTCCCACCCAACTGCATAGACAGCCTGAAGAGCGGGGTCTTACTGAGTGCACATTTTCTTTGCTGGCTCGGCTCAGTTCACCAGTGGCCATAGATTCCGGAGTGGGGTACTGGCTTTTCTTTTCTGACATCACAGGATTCCCCAACACCTTCCGCTGTTTCAGGAAGAGAAAAGACATTGTTTACAAACATCTATTGGATTGATATCATAGCTCAGCTAGCCTCAAAACCTCAGCTTCTTTGGGTTCAAAGAAAACTCAGCCTTCTGATCAATTCTCTATAGATCTTCCCTGGTCATCTTACACAGCATGTTCCAAAAAAACACCAAGCCAACACCACCACGGAGACCAGCGCCCTGCTTTATGAGGTTACTCGTGTGCAAAAGCGCTGCACTGGCAGCAGCTACTTCCGAGCTGGCTGACGCTAGCTCACATGGGCCCCACAGTGTGCCTCTGAGACCGCAGCAAGCTCGTTATCGCCAGCCCAAGTTTCCCCTAAAGGGGTATCATTGTCTCTCGCAGCTATGAACAGCTTCCTTCCCCCACACGTCCCTGCCGCCCCACTAAGGATGCTTCGGCGGATCCGCTTTAAGATGTCACCCCCGCCAGGTCAACCCCGGGACTAGCGATGCAGAAGGGTCTGCAGGAGTCCCTAACAGAGCCACCGAAGGAGCAGGCCTCTCGCCGTGAGGAGCACACGGCGGGCAAGGCTGTCGTTCAGAGGCAGGCTGAGAGTGCTCATCTTGGAAGGGCTCGGGAGCTGATGTAACCTGCTGTAACGGCTGACAGGGACAATTCTGCCATCTTTGGAGATAGCTCCCCCTTTCTCCCCTTGGAGAATAAGTTTGAATTCCCATAAAAGAATATATCAAAATAAGAACATTATACACTACAGCATAAGTATCAGCAGCAACATTCAGGGTATTCTGATGTAATACGTTATTTACATAAGATGAATTCCAGAGGGGGGAAATCTAGCCCAAAGAGAGATCACGGCTGGATAAAAATCAAGGTGCTCAAATGCAGAAATGCTGGAAAAATAAGGCCGGTGCTATCCTTCCTTCAAACGTCAGCTGTCACCTCAGAGGGGGCTGAATCGGGATGCCAGGAGCCCAGGGCTGGTTGTGTAGTTTCTCTTTATTTAATTGTGGTAAAAGTAAACATAACAAGACATTATATCATCTCAACTATTTTTTACGTGTACAATTTATCCACTGAGTTTTTAAAAAGACTTTTCATTACTCCTTCAAAAGCTACTGAACAAAAAGCCGTATCTATTATTAGCTCTCAACTCCCCATTTATGAAGAAAAAACCACTTCTCTGTTTCATAAAATTTGCAGACATTTGTGTTTAACCTGGTCCTAAAATGTCTTCTCCTGATAGCAATAAAAGTTCCTTTATAAGATCGAAAGTCTCTCCTTCATAAATAAATATGCAGCTTTCAGGAGGATATTATGATATGTCATTTCTAGAAACAATTAGCAATACAGTCACTGTCAGAAGAACTCACTAACAACAGAAAATTACGCCCACCTAACTTCAGGTAAAAATACATTTATTTGACTAACACATAAAGATACATTCACTTGACTATAATTTCCTTTTTCTTCAATCAGCTCTGTGACAAAGGAGTCAGAGGGAATGACTATCCCAATTGAGAAGGAAAGAGAGTTTACCCCAAAGCATTTCTTTTACCAGCAGTATCAAACAGAAGCAAACATGCATACAGCATAAACATACAGACCTAGGGTTCTAGAAGGTTCTAGGCAAAGGAATTTTGATGTCAAGAAAAATCTAACGTCCCAGAGGCTATTGATCTCAGCAGTCTGGGACTGAGAATGAATCCTAAACTTCACATGAATTATAACTAAGGCCAAAATCAGAGTTAGATGAAGTTTCAAGTGCTAAGCAGCTGCAGCTTAAAGAATAAAAATACATATAATAAATATATATATAGTTCCTTGTTTCTTAGAGCAAAATGTGTTATTTCAATCAAAGTGCTCATTATAACACACTAGAATGTTAGATTTACAGATTTTACCGAAGTTAAAAACAAACAAAAGCAGAACACAGAATAGTACTGAACTCCAAGTTATAACCAGAATCTTGCCTTATTAATGGCTAGACATTTGAACCCCATAACCAGGGTATCTACTGCAACCTACTGGCAACATGCTTCAACTACATGTTCAGATCACTGGTGAAGACTCAAAAATGTCCTGTGTGGAGCCAGCAAAACCACGGGAGTATGTTTATATTTGTTTTAAACATAATGAAATTGATGATTAGTTTGATACAGGGAAGAGAATACAACTGATAAAAATATTAACTTCATAAAATATGAGTGATCTAAAACTTACTCACCTACTAGAAAATCTAATTTTCTAACTCCCTCCTTTCTCCCTAAAGTCAGAGATTAACACAATGGTGCGTGGGATGCAAATCAAGTCAGAGAGGACTGGAGCGGGTAAACTGCTCATTAACGAGGGCCTGGCCTCAGCTCCAGGAGAGAAAGACAGCCTCGATTTCTTCTGTTCCGTCCCAGAGTCTGACTTGAACAGTTGCTCTCCCGAGCCCTTCACGATGAACCGTTCTTTCGGTCAGACTGTGACATTTCCTCAGAACCAGTGGAGGGTCACAGAGCAGTGCCCCTACCTTAATCAGCCCGCTGAAGGAACGAGAGCGGGTCCTCTTCTGTACCCGGGGAGTAGAAGGTTCTCGCCCTGGGGTCTGGGTCGCAGATTGCTTATTAAACTGAAAGATAATAGAGCAAAGCATGATCGTATCATTCTCCCATCAAGAGACAGCGCTCGGTGACAATCAATGACTCAGCCCACAACAGCCCATGACCAAGTGAGGGTAGCACAAATGGATTCGTGGAGGGACAAGCAAATCCCAAGGTAGAAGTGGGTACTGCCAGTCATCAAACTTCAGGGGCTTGCTCTGCGGGATCCTTTGTGATTCACATGCACCAATGACTGCTCCCACTGAACTGACAGGGACACTGAGGCACAGAGGGCTCTTGTAATTTGCCCCACATCTCCAGAAGGAAATAGAGATTCGCCACAGAGAGCGCCTTTGATCCAAAGTCGAAGACAGGGAATCATTTTGTCTTTGTTTTTTTGGTCTGCTTTTAATTCTACACAGCTAAAACGGTTACTACAGCTCTTTAATGAATGCCTTCAGGACGGCTCCCAGCACTGCCCTCGGAGGAGAATACATCAGAGACGAGCTTTCTAAGAAGAGGGGAGGGTTCAAGCACTGCACAGGCTCATTCAATACTGTGACCAGCACTAAAATGAATAATAAAGCAGCACACCCTTCTTCTACTCTCCTGCCCTTTCGGACCATCCTCGTTAACGTTCTCAGTTGTTATCGGTCCAGGTTCAGATCTGGAGGCTACCACAGTGACAATTTTCTCAAGGTGCATCATCTCAGCAGAGAGGAGCTCTAAACCGCTTCGCTCAGGAAGGTACAAGGACAAGGACAAAGCCGGCCTCCTGCCAATGATGGCAGCAGGGCACTCAGAGGCCCTCAACAGATCCAACTGCAGGTGTGCTCGTTGGTAAAACGCCCTAAAAAGCTATTTAGCAGTATGTATCCAGAGCCTTTAAAACAACTGTAATACTTCTGATTAATTTGCCTATAACCATGAGACTTGGACACTACTAGTGGGAGAAATGCAGCAAAAAAGAGACAGGCTGAGTTTGGCCACTGACACCTGTAGACTTGGTTTAAAGAAAAAAGGAGAAGACGGATGGCAGGTGGACTGGTCTAAAGTTCATGACCTACCACGAGGGGGCCAGGCTTGTTGAGTATTGGTGAGAGCCCATGGTCTAAAGGCAAGGTGACCAATGGGCACCCTGTGGAAGCTGAGTGACTCAGCCCACATTGAGCTGACCAGAATCCGACCAGATGGAGATTTCTGAGCCTGTGAACTGGTGCATATTGTTGCTGACTTTATGGATGGCCTGTCCGGATTTGACGTTGCTTATGGATGCAGACTTCACAAGGTTCCAACTGGAATGAAGATTCTTCACACTGAAAAATGATTGTCTCCTCAGAGCACTGGGTTGATGTAAGTGGGCAGTATAGAAATTGGATACCCAAAATTGGGGGAATAGAGACATGAAGTGGTTGGCTTACAAACTTTCATAGGTATGGGAAAATATTCATAGAACTATAGGATTAAGGTGTAGGTGTTACTTAACTGCAATTGTGAGGCTAAAGAATTGTGTACAGATGCCAAGTTAGGAAGGGGTGGATTGAGATAGTTAAAGTTTATTGTGCCAACCTGGCTGATAAACACATGTGGGGTTAATTCAAAGGCAGAAAGATAAATGGCTCAGCGAGCCTAACCTTTCGAGTTCTCGGGTCTCTTGCTTTCTGATAGTCGGACCAGGGTGTAGCTGCCTTAGCCAGTTCCCTGCTTCAGCTGGTAAGGCTCACTTCCTGCAAGACATCCCTGAGGAGAAGCCATGTGGACCTACTCCTGTGCAGCCCTGGGTGCTGGAGCAGCCTTGTGGAGACCCCTGCCAGGGCTGAGATGCTGACACATTCACTGACTCAGCTTTCTTCCTGCAGTCGGCATCATAATGTGTGTTTTGTGAGATGGAGGAGGACTTTGCAGATTGGTGTTGGACACATGGGTTAATGTTGGATTTGTGGGCTTGGGCACACTGGGTTGAGATGCTTTCTTGATGTGCACTTACCCTTTGGATAAAACTCTCTCTTATACACATGAGTTTCTGTGGATCTGTTTCTCTAATGTACCCACTACTATTACCATTTTACAAAAAAAAACAAAACCTTTTTTGGAAATTCAGAATGATGACATTATTTTCCAAGCAAAGCTAGGGGTTTAAACTTTGCTACAACATACTGGTAACTAATGGGTCTCCCTCAGTACAAACTAGAGATGCTCCAAGCAAACGTGGATCTCCCCGAGTAACTCCAGAAACCCGAGTTAACGCTCCTCTCTCCTCAAGAGGTGCCGATCGGCCGCAGGACCCTAGGGTCCCGCAAAAAAGCCTGCTCTCGTGGCAGAACCATACCGGGGCCAAGAAGAACCAGAAAGGACACGAGATGAATCTGGATCAGCAAGATTCCCTCGTGATTCCACAAGCACATCCTAGCGCCGTCACCCTGTTATAAGCTGTCACCTGTCTCATGAGCTGCCTCTTCTTGGCCGACTCGGGCATGTTGTGGACATGCTGGAAGAGCTCTCGCAGGGCCGCTTCTGTGCGCTGCTGGGTCTCCTCCTGGAGAGAGCACAACTCTTCCCGGGCCCGTTTCTGAGACGTCGCCAGCTGGACAGACTTCTTATGACCCGAGGTTATCAAATCAAGGTCATCCTGAAGGAAATTCCAAAGAAAAGAAAATTAATCTATCCTGGCACGGTTTTTTGCTGTGTGTTTATTTTTTCATGTTCTCACAAAAGGTTGAGGCAAAAATAAAAAAGGAGGGTGGCATAAGGAGGCACAGTGGCATCTTCCTATACCCTAAAACAAGAATAATCTCAGTGCTTTTATCAGAGAGCGAGGACCCCATAATTATCAGTTACATGAATAGTCCCACTGTATAACCTGCCCAGAGAACCCTCCATTCACTCAGAATTTTGCCAAGAGTTATTCTTGCATAGGATTCACTCCTCAAATCATCTTTTAATCTCCGTAATTCTCGTGGCTATCCTGAGGGGAAATGCCCTCATTTCCATTTGGAGAAGGGAAAAGTGAAGTGAAGCACTGTGCTGAGAGTCCCGTGGCACTGATGTGAGGCACCCCGGAGCCACGGCGGACTGGCTTCAGGCCAGGCCCTTTCCACAGGCCAACAGGAGGCAGCGCTGCACGGCAGTGGCAGAGGAACAAAACCCAACTCTAGAGAGAGTCCAGCTAAAGCAGCAGAGATCACATACTAACTCTTTCCCTGGTCATTCCAAATATTTGCTGAGTGAAGGGTGAAACTAACTAACGGAGGAGAAAAACACATATTAGAAGCTTAAGTTTCTAATGGAGACAGTGAGCAAAAATTGTCAAATAGTGACGGTACAGTTCTTTAAACAAACCTCACGTCTGTTTCTGCTTAGGGGACCTTGAGTTGATGTTAATGGTGATGGACGACATGGAAAAGGAGAGCAAGAATGGGTGCACAACCTAGCCCACATGACTGAATTGCACATGTGTAATGTGTAGACATAGGTTGTGTTCTGCATATGTTCATCATTAAAACAAGTTTTAAGGTATTTACATTAAAATGTTATATAAAATGCTTGCACTTGTGACAATCATATGTAATCTTTCTGTTAATAAGCATTACACACACACACACACAAAATAAACATCACACATTTCTCTAAATTCCTGTGGTCTCAAATCTTTTAGTCTCAGTTGATAGCGTTCTCCTACTACTGAGCCTGAAATGAGGATATATGACATAAAAATGTATCTCCACACAAGAATGAAGAACATGTCCTAAACTGATTGTGGTAATGACTGTCCAGCTCTGCTTGATACAAATGAACTACTGAATAGTATGATATTTGAACTATATGCCAATAAACCTTTTTGGGGAAAAATATTTCCATTACTGTCAAATGCTTACGCTTTTGCTATTTAAAGATTGCTTGTCATATGCTACAAAAAATGTGCACAAAACTCGGGGAGAGCCCTTTGCACAGGCAGCCTGCCCATCACTCACGCACAGAGGACCCCACCACCGTGGAGCGCTCTGACGGTTGCAGACCCGGGCATGTCCATCTCAGCACCGACTTTCTTCTTCACACTCATTTTCCTGACCTCCAATGTCTAGACAACTGCGCGGTATAGCACTGTTCTCGTATTCGTGCTTTGCTTTACAAACATGGCTCAGGCCGAAAGCAGCCTCCCGTCCTCACCTTAGATACTTGAGTTCTGGAGCCCAGGTAGTGCGTCCTGGCACATTCCCGAATGTAAGCAGGAGCCTGGACAAGACATAAAAGAAAGTCAAGCCCCAGGGGTTAGTTGTACCTAAAATTCTCCCAGGCCCCAAGGTGCGGGATCCTGAAAAGACATGGCTGGTAGATTAGTTCAGAAGAGTACAAGAGCCTCTAAGTGCCCTGCTCCACAGCTTCCTCTTCCTTGTCAACAAATCACAGGAAAGCTTGTGAAAAGACACCCACCCGTGTAGTAGTTATTGTAAATACTGAAGACAGACTGATTAGCTGCTCACTTCCCTAGGAAACCCGCGTAACCACGAGTTCTCAGGGCAATCAATGGTGGAGCCAGCAGGGACGGAGAGGTCACGGAAGGAGAGGATGCTGTCAAACAGGGCCCAAGAACAAACAGCAGCAAAAACAGGTATTTGTAGTGATGTTCATGTTTAACAAAAAACACCCCAAGTGAGGAAACGAGTCAGTCAGGGTGCAGTGTAGCACCAATGAAACATACAACTTTCCTCTGGTTCTTTAATACTTCCTCCCCTCCCCCCACTATCATGATCCAAATTCTACCTTACAAATCTGGCTACATCAGAGCATGTACACTGGTGCAGCTAGGAACTAGAAACACAGGGAATCCAGGACAGATGATCCCTTCAGGACCAGTGCTGAGAGTAGCGAAACTGGAAGGGTGGAAGGAGGGTGGGGTGAAAAGGGGGAACCAATTACAATGATCTGTATGTGACCTCCTCCTGGGGACCGGTCACCAGAAAAGTAGATGAAGGGAGATATCGGACAGTGTTAAGACTTGACAAAATAATAATAATTTATAAATTATCAAGGGTTCATGGGGGGGGCAGGGAGGGATAGGGAAAATGAGGAGCTGATACCAAGGGCTCAAGTAGAAAGCAAATGTTTTGAGTATGATGATGTCAACAAATGTACAAATGTGCTTGACACAATGGATGGATGTATGGATTGTGATAAGAGCTGCACAAGACCCCAATAAAATGATTTTTTTAAAGAAAAGAAGAAAAAAAACCACCCCAAGTATCCTTTCACATCACAACTGTGAACCATGCGCTGTCAAGCTGGCTCTGACTCAGGGCGACCCCATGTGGGTCAGAAGACAACCGTGCTTCATAAAGCTGCCATGGCTGACTTTTCGGTGCATCTCCAGGCTTCTCCCCCAGGTGCCCCTGGGTGGATTCCTACCTCCACCTCTTCAGTTAGCAGCCAAGACTGTGAGCACTTACCCCACCCAAAGGCTCCTTCACTAATATAGGTACCCTGTATACTCAAACATAAGCCAAGCTGAGTATCAGCGAGGCACCTAATTTGACCACAAAACCTGCAAAAAACTGTTCTGAGAACTTGGCTTATACACGAGTGTACACAGTAAGCATGAGCACATCACAGCCCTGGTAGCACAGTGGTTCCACTTAGTTCAAAAACAGCAGATGCTCCGCAGGAGACAGAGGAGGCTTTCTACGCCCGTAAAGAGCTACTCTCAGAAACCCACCTTGTGCTGTGGACGGGAATGACTCAGCACCGACTCAATGGCAGTGAGTGTGTTTGAACTCACATGCATTATAGGATAAAGCAAAGAACACAGATGAAGGCATTTAAAATCTGGAATGCAGTGTAAGAAACAAAGAGATACAGATAAAAAGTAAAAGAAATCAAGAAGCCCTATACTCTTAAATCCAAATGGGAATTAATGGGGTTTGGGTTTGTTTATTTAATTCTTTACCCCAAAAGAGCCTAGAAGAAATGACACCGCAGTAGCAAAGGAAACACCCAGGGTCACTTAACAAAACCAGTGCTCCTTGGCGAAAGGGCTGATCCAGGCCTATGGCTACGCAAGGACTAAGTGCACGGGTAGCATTTCATTCCAGAAAACAAAGCGCTATCTATGACTGAGGGCAATTGCCACAGAGCCAGCTTGCCAAGGGCTATCATGGTCAAATGAAACAATGTGAAAATCAAAATTAGTATGTGGAAGTGACTAACACTTTAATACATCAAAATCCATGAGTCTCCAGTGCCAGTTATAAAAAGAGAAAAGAAAGCTATTTCAAAGACAGCTGACAAAGATTAAACAGCAGAATTAAAAACTCATTATTTTATAAGTCCCAATGTTATCTTTGATTCCAAACAGGACTATCAACAGATGCTAAAACAATTACATTAAAATGGTAATTATCCTCTAGACACATACTAATTTGCAAAGAAAAAAATGTACCTTTTTAAGTAAGTGATCTAGCAGTTAGTAAAGTTATCGCTAACAGTGGGGACAACCAGCCTCTTATGCTGATGCAGGTGATGTAATATGGTACACACACACACACACACGACCGAGGAAGTAGCTGTGCCAAAAATGCCTAACCTGAGTCTAATCAAGCCTCTACACTTAAATTCCAATGTATGCAATGACATGGGTGGAGCCAGAGGCCTGGGTCAATGACAGTTAGAAGCAGTTACAGCATTCTAGTGGGCTGGCTTCCGGGCCCCTGGAAGAAGAAGCCAAGGGACCCTGGGGCCAAGAGGCTGCGGACCAGACAGAGACAGAGAAGCAGCGCAGCTGAGGACCAATGACTGTGGTTACTGCTAACATCCTAATAAAGCTCATCATCGTCAGTTCTGTCTGTGAGCTCTGTGTGGTCAATGCGATGGACGATGGTGTCTAGCAGGGAAGGAGAGTGTCACGGAAGGAAAGGCTGGTGTCACACAGGGTCACACAAGGACAGCAGGTAGAGGAGGTCTGAAGTCTGTGGCAGTCGGCCTTGGGTTTGTGCGGAGGTGGACGCTCCTTCGCCCTTGTGTAGTAGCCAGAGGTCAGCTATAGCCCCGGAAACTCAAAAAACCAATGACATTATGTGGTGGGGGTGGGGGTGGCGGAGGGGTATCCATGACAGTTCCAGATCAAATTAACAAATAATCAAAAGCCACATATCACCCTTGATTGGCTTATATTGAAGAAAAAAAACAACAATAAAATACATTATTGAGATAAGTGCAGAAATATGGATAAGTACTGCAAAGGAGATTACATAAAAAGTCCTGTTATCTACTTGTGATAATGGCAACAGGAGTTTCAGGGAACATCCTAATTCATAGGAGATAAATGTTCCTGTATTTAGGGGTGACATGTCATGATGTCTACAATTTCTTTCAATGATTCATGGGAGAAAAGCCTGAATACAGAAAGGCAAAGCAAATTTGGCAAAATAAAAGCATCTGTTGAATCAGAGTGAGTTATATTAGTGTTCACGGTTCTACTTCCAATTTCTCTCTCATTTGAAAATGTTCACAATAAAAATTTCTGAAGGGCCTTGAAAAAAATTATAATAGCTATATGTAATTCTTAAATAAGAAAACTATACAGCAGAACTCAGTGCCAAAAGAAATTTCCTCCATACAAGTTATTACAGACCTATGGCACGTCTTCTACAAACTGTATTTACACACACACCAGCCAGTGACCAAAGAGAGACTATGAGTTGAAAAGATGTCCAAATTGGGATTAAATTTGTCTGAGGGTCTTATGTATTGTGTAATTTTTAACTAAGCTAGATTACCTTACATAGCCTTGACTATATATAAACCCCAGTGAACGGAAACGGTGATGATGGCTCCTGAGGGAAAGATAAGCCAGCGTGAGTCAGAGAGGCTGATCACAGCCAAGGACTACAAAGCACTAAGGGGGTCTAGAGAACATGGCCGTGCAGGGGGACAACGCAACCAACCAACCAAGAGGAATGCAACACAATTGAAGGGCGAAAGTGAGAGCCCACCCAGGGACACCCTCGATGAGGAAGATGCCAATGAAGCACAGGAAGGCAAGTCCAGGGGGAAACAGGAGGCCCAGGGCAGGGTGGAGCACTTCCAGTTCACACCGAGAATCCAGGAAAGACACTAACCTCTTGGACTGGAGAAGGGGTGAACAGAACACAAGGAGAACTGGAAGAGAGGAGCCAAAGAGAAGGCCCTCAGGACTAAAGAAGTCTCCAGAGAGGCCATTCTCCCTTAGTGACCCAAGGCCCAAAACCTAGAGAAATAAGAGCAGAACTGGGAGAGGAGGTGTGAAAGGGAAGCTACCGAGAAGGGAAAGGAAGAGTGGACACAGAGCGAGGTTGACGTCGTCTAACCATCAGCACACGCACAAAGCTGAATCACGTACACAAGAGTGTTGCTTTAGCTCCCAGGTCTGCACGCGCTCTACGCTCGAGAGCATGCACAGGAATGGTGCACACTGGACAGCAGACCAGGGAGAAAGGCCTCCGCAACATCAGCAGTGGAAACTGTGGCATGGCGTGGACTGAGAACTGGAATGCGAGTGGCTGAACGCTGAAACCCCACTCTCTAACTTGTGGGTGGCAGCTATGAAAGGTTAGCCCTAAACCAGTGGGAACAAGAGAATGCAAGAGACACGACTGCCAGGTAGCAGGCACCCCTGGGAGGAGTCTCCCAGTTTGAGTCACAGCTGCCGCCTCGTGCGGCCTCATTCCCCACAGCCAGAGCACCCTTCTACTTGCAGAGCCAGCATTGGGAACTGTTCAAGAACTCCTGAAGTTCAAGATTCTTGCTTGGAATTAAAAATTACCCTTTCTTCTGGTATTGAATCCCATTATCTGGCGCCTCACCTCATACTGACCATCATATTGACCTAGGCACCTTAGCTCTGAGTGCATCCCTGACCTTGGTTTCCAATCTGGGCAACCAAGGATTCTCCTCCTTTATTTCTAAACTCTCTAACCACCCTGTAATGGGTAGACCCTACCCCACGCTCCCCCTTAGATGGCCCCCTTCTCCCACAGAATGGAAGTGGGACTTGGGACTTGCTTCTAACCAACAGAATACTGCCACTGTATGTCACTCTTGTAATTGGGTTACATTACACAGTAAGGTAATGAGCTGTCACAATTTGATTACTATGTAAGAGATAT
This sequence comes from Tenrec ecaudatus, assembly GCF_050624435.1. NCBI lineage: Eukaryota > Metazoa > Chordata > Mammalia > Afrosoricida > Tenrecidae > Tenrec > Tenrec ecaudatus. Next base: position 81,822,919 of record NC_134545.1, read on the forward strand.
GCTGCCCTGAATTGGTAGTACACACTGGCAGTTTCACCCTGCTGTGCTTGAAGAATCCAGCCGCCACAATGTGAAGAGGAGAGGGAGAAACTGAGGGAAGAACTGGCAAGCAGAAAAGTAGGAAGACTGGATGACCTCTCCAGAGGGCACTACAAGAAAAACATGTTCCAAAGACAAGGCCAAGAATGTCACCAGACAAACTCCATCCCGCCTTAGAAAGATCAAAAGGTCAGAGTACTCATCACACAAAGGGCCCTCTTAAGAGAGCAAACGTGTGCCTCGCAGCCATGTCCACCACCCCACCCGCTGTCAGTCTGTCTTATCACAGCGGCTTCTGGGTGGGTGGCTATGAGGCTAAAAGTCCCTGGTACGTCAATATCACAGAAGCGCCCGGAGTGGAGAGGTTTCAGGGGCGCGTCCTCACTAAGAAGAAAGTACTTCAAAACAGGCGCCTATGGAAACCTCGTGGCTCACCACAGAACAAACACTGCCCCACAGAGTGCTGAGAGACGACGCCCTGGGGCTGGAAGGCAGTCAGAATAGGCCGCCCACCAGCACAAAGATGGCGCAGCACCAGGGAAAGCCCGGCCTGGTGCCTGTGAGGTTGAGATCGCTACTGAGTCAGAGGCAACTTGTTGGCAAGTTACACCACAGCTCTCTCAGCGGGGCTCAAGTAGAAAAGGGCTTCTCTTCCCAAGAGCTATGTAGGTTATGGGTGCCTTTGCCTGATGGGATGAACCCTACTGAAGTCTGCAGAAGACCCTTGATGAGTTCTTAAGAAAGTTAGTTCAGCAAAAGCATTGCCCATCTGGACTGAACAGGCTAAGAATACAAAATGAAGAGGCAGACCCTCCAATTTCTTCTGGCAGGAAGCACGCTGATAAAACTATTCGGCTGCCAACAGGTACTACCTAACTCTCAGGAAACAGTGTGGGCACAGTGACCCAGAGGGCAATCTCAGGTACCCTCTAGTCCCCCCGCCTGGGCTGCTCCCTGGGTTTGGTCCCAGACAGTCCCTCTGGGGTCTTGATGTCTTCCAGTCTCACTTTGCTCCGTTTTCGTGTCCTGTTCCTATCCCAAACCCACCCCGCACCTACCTTAAAAAGTTTCTGGGAGTGCTTGATCATAAAAGCCATCCCATTGTTTAATTTTGTGATGTTTTCTTGAAGGTCATTTGCAGTGACCTATTTAGAGGAAAAGAACCAGGAAAAAGGGGGCGGGTATTAGAGCTGGGAAGTAGAAAATAGGTAATTCATTACTTAACAAGCATATTCTTTCCAAGTGTATCATGGTTTCTATCCCTTGGGATTCAAAACAGGCAGAAAGAACAGACTCTGTGTGGAGCCACACTTAGGTTTCTCCAGACGGAATGAAAACAATGGACTTGGGTCTGAGAAGCCAGGGCTGAGCATGCCCAAGGAAGGAACACCACAGTGGATGCCAACTTTTTAAACTAGACTGAACTAGACCAATAGCCAAAATGGGAAAAACTAGGAGTCACAGCACTGCTAGAAAGAAACACGCTCCCTCCCTCTCCCTCTTAGGGCAGGTTTGCATCCTTTGCACACAAATCTCTTGCCTGCGGAGGGAACAGCAGTAGCCGGCTCAGCGGCATCACACCGGCAAGAACGTGTCACTCTGGGAAGTTTCACCAGTCACCCACTCTCCTGCATCAGGCTCCTGAAAGGCTCGCTATGCCTCAATTGGGTCTCCCATTCTACAGTTTCAACCTGTAATTTGTTTCCATTCTGGTTACTGTTCTTGTTCACCTCAAGTTTTAAACCTTGGGTTTCTTTTAGTTCTGCTTGGGTTTCTTCCAGATCAACCCAGCACAAAGTCCCGTTAAAAACACTGTCAAAATGTCATTGAGTCTCTTCATGTTCCTCTTGGCTCTTTTGTGGCACCTGAGCACCTCTGCCATCCTAAAGCCCTCTTCCTCAACCTCATCTCTACTTTCTACTTGTTTTTACCCAACAACGTACTGCCATCAGGTCACTTCTGCCTCATAGCAGCTGATAGAACAAAGCAGAATTGCTGCATGGGGCCTCTGAGGCTGCAATCGCAATGGAAGCAAGCTGCCTCATCTTTCTCCTGCAGAGAAGCTGGTGGTTTTGAACTGCCGACGTTTTGGTAAGCCACCAGGGGCTCCTTCATTGGTACCCAGGCTCCCTAGGTGCTTCTCTGCACAGTCAGTTTACACAGTCAGCGGGTCTGAAAGTACTTCACCAGGACAAGAGTCAATGTCCTCTCCTCCCACACCTGCCTGTCTGGGCAGAGGCTCTCTCTTGCTCCTGGCCCAGAGTTTGATGTTCTCGTTCCCTCACTGCTTGTTAGATAAAAATGCTCCACTCTCTCCTTCCTTTCCTCATTTTTTACAATCTCAAAACTCACTAAGTCAGTTAGAAGCAACCCAGTTATTTCCATTATTCCCAACCTTGTGAACTCAGTGGTACAGGTAGCAGTAGGCCCTGGGTAGGGAGGAGGAGTCTAAGTAGAAAGGGTACAGTGTGAGAAACAGAAGGATTTCTCCCAAGTTGTCTTCCCCAAATATATGCCAAATTTAGCTGCTTGCAAGTGACTATACACTTGGAGGTCATCAGGAGTAGATCAGGGGTTATTCTCCCTAAGAGCTATCAGCCATCTAGAGCAAGCAGTCACCACTGTTTATCCCACAAGTAGGACCCACTCCCTTCTGATAAGGATATTAGTTGACTGTTTCCTTGTAGTAGACCCCAGAGAGGTCAAGCCCACCCAAGGGTGGCCAAGGTTGGGCTGCCATCATGAATCTAGGGTCCTCCCTTCTTGTCACATGGATGCCTCTAGTTCCTCCCCTTCCTATCAATGCTTATAACCCTAGCTCAACTCCTTCCTGCTACGCCTATGCCCATTGTACATCCCCTTCCTATAATGTGTGTGCCTATTGTCCTGCCCCTTCCTGTGACATGTAGTTACCCGTAATCACACCCCCTAAGTAGATAAAACCCTTGGTTATCAATAAACGGGATCTTCCAGCATCCTGCCTGGTCCCTGCCCCACCTCGCCTCAGCCCACATTGTGCACGGACCTGGTTGCTAAGATCATGGCCATCCAGGAGGTGAGCATGCTACCATGAAATGTGTCTGACTCCATTATTTCAATCTCTCTTCTATCTCTCATGCTCTCTATGACTTTAATATAATTTTTATAGCTCTCAGCTGTACTATTGAACCCGTGATTCATGGTGGGGGGTTGGTACCCCTTCCAGCCACAGTACAGGACAGAGGTCACAGAGCTGCTTTTTGCTCCCACCGTTGGTGCATCCAAGATCAGAATTCATTTGAGAGCTCTATTGCTCCTGGAAGTCGCTGAAAAGACCACAATCTTATAATCAGAAAGACGTGCAGCTCTACCCGGGAGCCTGGGCCATGGGAAACAGAAGCAAGGACAAGGCAGTAGGGTCCTCTGTGCCACGCCCCCGTGAAGCTCTCTATGCTGAGTTTAAACTCACCACGCGATTTTCAGAAATTAGAGTTTCTCAGAAGGTTTGCCTCTTCAGAAGGAATGCACCCAAAAAAGCCAAAAACAATGAACACTCTAGTTAGTAATTAAACTATCCTTCTCCACAAAGACTTTCTACTAATAAATGACGGCTGCACTGAAACTTATCAGAGTGATTTACACGTTAAGGTACTAAGAAGGGGCGCTCTCCAGTTTGATCACTTGGGGATGAGCCTCATAAAGCTCAACTCTAGACTCTGGACCCAAGGTCACCTTGCTCAGGGGAGGCCACAGGATGAGGCCCAGCCCAAGAACGCCCTGCGGGCTTCACTCCTCCCCTCTCATCTTCCAGTACTCACATTTTTGGGCCACAGGACATGGGGTGCAAACATAAGCGCAAGGTTATAGGCAGACATCTTATTCTTGTCTTGTTTTTTGGCTGTCTGGTACAAGAGATCTAGCAACAGCTTCAGCAAGTTACGATTGGGCGGTGGGAGGATGAGAAAGAGCAACTGAAGGGCCTCAATTTGCCGCTCCTTATCGGGTACACTGGTCTTGTTGCCTTTATCATCAAATTGCATCAGATCTAGAACAAGAACCAGAGAGGATTGCAGAGGCGGGAGAAAATAACAAGGAGGGCGGGAATCCGTGCTCCTACTTTTATCACCCTCCCAATAGAAAAAGAAAAAAATTTAATTACAGCAAAATATGATAGCAAAACAGTGTCAGTTTAACTCAACTGCTAAAGGGCAAAATAACTCAATTTATAAATGAACAAAGGATCTGCATGGACATTTCTCCAAAAGAATTATACAAATGGTCAATAAGCACATGAAAAGACGTTTAGCATTATGAGTCATGAGGCTACTGGAAGTCAAAACCATAATGCGATCACAAGGCTAGGAAGGCTATTTAAAAATAAAAAACAAGACTGACTGACATGAACAAGCAGTGGGAAGAATGAGAGAGTGGATTGGTGGGAATGTGAAACAGTGCGGCTGCGGTGGAAAAGGCTGCACAGGTAGTTCCCCAAAATCCAGAAGCTCATTGCCACCCTGCATGGGGCTTCCAGGGTTATACATGTTTATGAAGGTAGACAGCCTCATCTTTCCCTCAAGGTGCAGTTGGTGGATTTGAACCGATGACCCTGCAGTTAGCAGTTCATTGTCTACCCTACAACACCACCAGAACTCCTTATAGTCCCTATATGACCCAGCAATTCTACTCCTGGGTATATATCCAAAAAAGATAGGGGCATATTCACAGAAAAACATGCACAGCAGCCTTGTTATGATAGCTAAACTGTAGAAATAACCCAAATGCTCGTCAACTGATAGTGGACACACACAATGTAGCAGACCAAGCAATGCAGCCATGAAAAGGAATGCTGCACCGGTCCGTATACACAACAACACGGATCACCTTGAGATGATCCTAAATTAATGTCAGACGTGCCAAAACGAGGCAGCGTATGACTCCATTTGTAGGATACGTCCAGAATAAATAGGCAGATCCAGAGACACAGAAAGTAGTACGGGGTAGAGAGAAATGCGGGGGGGGGGGGGGGGGGGTGGTGCCTGCTGATGAATATGAGATTTCTTTTGGGATGGATGAATATTCTGGAATTAGTGTTGGCTGTGGACAATTCTGTAACTATACTAAAAACCATTTCAATGGGGTGAGTTTTATGGCATGTGAGTTATATTTTCTATGTACACCCAACCCATTGCTTATTGACATATACTGCATATTGACCAGGTCGTCATATGAAAAGTGGCATACTATGAAAGATGGGGGATGCCCACATCAGCTCACAAGGGTGACTACATTGCTAAACTGCCACATTATACCAGTGCACAACTGCCAAATCCTTACAATCATGACCCAGCCGAGGTGCCGCTTAGCTTCGCCATCGGCCAGCTTTCCGCTCACCCCGCCCCCAGCATTCCTTATAACAATGTCGATCACTCAGGCACAAGACTGGCCTTCCTCTCACAAATGCACACGGTCAGCTATGAAGTCAGTGAGTCAGGAGTACAATGAAAAAACGTAAATCAGCCATCCATGTGAAACACTTGGACTAGATTCTATGAACTAGCTATGTTTTCACATAGCCATATTTGATTTTAGGACAAGGAAGGCCAAGGTGAAATTTTGCTTCAGGAACACAATACTAATTGCCTTTTTCATTTTAGCAATTCCACCCTCCACTCTCTCCCCTGCTGCGAGAAAAACGGGAGTACATCCTGCCTTGAGGCAGGGTTATCCCAGACACGGCCACTATAGGCAGAGTCACCACTTCTCCCTTACAGGGTTCGAGGGCATCAACAGTCTCCAGACACTCTGAATGTAGGGTATGCCTGTATTTATGAAACGCTTCAAAAAGGTCATGGAAACATGGAATTAAAAGATAATGGAATTTTCCCACAAACTTTTTGAAGCTCTCTTATAGACCTAAAAATGATTTTAGTGTGCAGGGTAAGCTCCTTAATCTCAATAACAATTCAAAGGTATTTTAGATTCCAGGTTTAAGAATGTCAGGTGATATTCCTTGCAAATGTTCCCAGTTAATATAAAATGAAAGTAAACACTCCTCCCAGATATCAGCAAGGCAAACCAAATGCCACGGCTGTGCCCCACCTCAGTACGAGCTCAAAGGACAGGGAGCCACGGGGTGAGCGAGAGGAGGGCTCTAGGTGCTGCAGCAAACAAACAAAGCAAGAATCCTTCCGGCTAACGCTTCGGGGGAAAGTTTCTCAAGAAAAAAAGGTGAAAAAAAAAAAAAGGTGGAAACATTTTTTTTCAAACAAAGATATCAATTAATTTCTCCAAAAAAATGATAGCAAATTATATATGACGTTCTAGCAATATCTATTCATTTGTATTATATGGACTGCTACTGCAAAAGCTAAAACAGTCTGTCTGATCACTTTAGATTTTAGAAAATCAAACCTAGTTGAGTTTTTGTTTTGTTTTTATAAGCTAATTCTTTAATGACAATAAAGCGTATCCAAAAGAAAAACTACATATTTTCCCCTAAAATTAGAAGGCAGAGGAAAGGCAAGGCTCAAGGGCAGCAAGCAAAGCAGCAGCAGCACGGCTCTGGATGCCGCATGCTCTTAGAGCTGACAGCGCATAACAGCTGTGCGGTTGAAGAAGGACTTCCCTGCCGTGCGGGCACGGAAGCTGCAAAACGGAACAATCAGGAGATACATTATGTGAAAAAGCAAACCACAAAACCATGTGTATAATGCCCCGCCAGTACATAAAAAGAGGGGGCTAAATAATATAGGTAGGTATTTTCTAAGTATATGAAAGTTTTTCTCAGTGTATGAATGATCCCTAAAAGGATACATTAAAGTCAGCAATACTGGGAGTCTGGGAAGAACTCAGTGCTCAGGCAGAAGGGAAGCTTTCCGTTGTACATTCTTTGGAGTCTTTTGAATTTTGAGCCCTGTGAATGTGCTGCCTTTTCAGAAAACAAAGAACACTATTTTTAAAAGGAATTTCCCATTTGCAAAGGCAGCATGGTGATGGCTGCACAATATGATGAATGTAATTAATGTGACTGAATTGTACATGCAAACAATGCTGTTGAAGTAGTTTAAAAAGAACTGGTTTCCAAAAGTAGAGATGAATTCAAATGAAGCATGATGGTACTTGTTAGCAAACCAAGGTTAATCAGCATGTATGTGCATCAGCATGTATGTGCATCGATCATTGAACAGCAGGCATTTACTGAACAATGGCAATATTCAGAATGGTCTGTATGGGTCCAGCAGGCTACAAAAATAAACAAATGAGGGGTAACTAGAAAATAAATCAAAAACAAAGGACGGTAGGTAGGCAGGTAAAGAGATGGATAGATAGGATTAGATGCAAGAGCAGCTAGGGTTACACAGGCCCAGAGTAGCTGCTGATCACATTAGACAAGATTTAGAATCTCCTTCTTCTCGGACTCCAGCATTCAGAGGAGTACTGTTTCAATTATTGAGGCACAATGTGACTATGTGCTTTTCTATTCTTGCCTAAAAAACTTAAAGGCAAGCTTGAAAGGGTAAACTAACTCCATACAACTTTACTACATCCCAGATCTAAGTTCAAGAATATGTATAAGCAAAAATGGAGGGTCTAACATTAACAAAAAAATAAAAATTGCTTTGGGGGATTAAAAAAAAACCCTCCAGATTTCTTAACCCTCAGATCTAAATATTGGTCTGAGTGGTTACAAAAGGAGGAACAGTAAAATTGAAGTGGACTTGGAATCGTTAGTGACACAGAAGTTCACTTCAAATATTAAAAAAAATTATCTATAAGCATACAAATATAGCCTTATCTAACCAGATAAAATGTATAAAGCCTGCCATCCAATCCAAATTTACCAGGCAATCTATGCAAATGATCAGGGAAAAAAGAAAGTACACATCTTATTTTAAAAGAATCTTATTGAGCAGGAAAAACAAAAATCAAACTTAACTGGCCAATGCTCACAAATACCCAAAAAGTCTCAAAATGCCATTTTAGAGTCTAAACTAATGTTAATACAAGTATTGCTGTGGGTCACAGCAACAGAAAATTCCAAAGGACTTTACAAAATTGGGTGGGAAGCATTTACGCAGCTACCTTCTCAATTTCTATACTCACCAGCAATTTTGAGGTGTGCATGGAAATGTTTATGCGTCAGCAGTGGCTCCGGTAACTCTCCTAGAAACATCTTTAGCAAGGTGGCAATGTCATTTGAGTGAAACACCCCTGATTCCAAGTCAATATCACTCCCATTATTGAGAGCATCCCTTAAAATCTGCTGCCGGACACTATTTCCTGGTACTCGGAATAAACCCTCCACTCGCAAGTCTGTTTAGCATGAAATGAAAATAAAAAGAAGCAAAGAGATAAATATTATTAAAATAAAACCAAAAACCACTGCCATTGAGTGGATTCCAACTCAGAGCAACCCCATTGGGTTTCCAAGGCTGCCCATCTCTACAGGAGCAGGTGACCTTGGCTTTGTTCCCCCAGGTGGCTGGTGGGTTTAAACTGCCCACCTTGCGGCTAGCAGTGCAAGGCTTCCCCACAGCACCACCCGAGCAGCTGTCCACTGGAAAGGCCCTTTGCCAAAGCCTTTCCCACTGCCACTGAGTTCACTCTGGCCCGTGCCGACGCCACAGGACCGCGCACGACTGCTCCGTGGGGTTTCTACTGGAGCAAAGTGCCTCAGCGTTCTCCCAAGCTAGACATGTCAAGCTTAGCACTGCTGTGCTTAACCCACTGTTCCATCAGGACTCCTTTACAAAAGCTTGAGAGCCAGAGTTCTTTGGGGACATATCTGGTCCTCCTTGGGCACCTGGACGTCTCCCAGACTAAAAGACGACTTCAGTCAACCTCTGCAGGTACACATGACAACTGAATTTAACCTAAACAAGGGTGAGAATGAGCTTAAAGAGTAAGCTGGGGAAAAGCCAAATCTCCCTAAAGGCCCTTTCTCTTACCAGTCCCAGACTGTCTTAGGAGGAGCCAAGTGCACCTGTAGAGGCTTGCTGAGTCTATAAACTCTCCTCCACAATCGTAATGAATCTAGCCCTTCTGCACTGCTCCAGGAATTAGAATTCTGACCTGTCAGATCACCTCTCGGTCTCAGGGCTACTCCAGTGAAACTATTCTTTCCCCAACCTGAGGGGTTCACAAAGGATCAGAGGTACAATTTGGATCTGATCTGTAAAAGAAGTTCAAGCTCATATTGACAGCACAGGTGCAAACGCCTGGTGAGAATTTATCTAATAGTAAACGAACAAATGGGAACCTTGGCAAAATGGAGAGCGCACTCTCTGCTCTAGAAGCCCAGGATGCCAGTCGATCTTCCTACTTCCCAGAGAGGCGGAACACCTGAACTCTCCCCATTTTAAAACACTGATAACTCGGTTTGGTTTGGGCCTTTTACAAACAAACAAACCATGAATGCAGATGGCTCAAGCAGAGTTCCCATAGCACACAGACTATGCCATCGTTAGGTGCTGGTGCTGAATTGATCCGAGAAAGCATCCTTGTCCATTTTGGCACCGGAGGAGGCCACCCATCTGACACACGCTCGGTTGTGCTTAAGTAAGCACGTGGGGCAATGACGTGGCCAGCACGGCCACTAAGACCAGGAGCTGGAATTAAATGGCCAACGTGTTCGAATCCTATGATTTTGGAGATGAAAAGTACGTCTGTATCTTTGGGGCTAAATCATGCTCCCTTGAGTTGTTGTTACAACTCTTCAGGAATAAGGCATTTTTCCAAAATAAATACCTTTCTGAGTTAAGGAGAAAATTTGGCTTCATAAACACTATCTAATTTATATACCTCTTTTAGAAGGCAAATCACACATGAAATAAAATTTAAAAGAAAACATAAAGAACTACTCCACCTGAATTTACTGCGGGTCAGCTTCGTTTGTTAATGGGTAAACGTCCCCTACATTCTTGACTTAGAACAGTTACCTCTCACTAGAAAACTGACCGTCTTATAAAACCAAAGAACAGCCTGTCTCGCTGTCTTACTTTTGTGTAGATACTCAATCAGCTGGTATATCTGGGCAATGCCTTCCTCTGTCAGTGGGGATCCAAACACCACTCCTTTTTCTGAAAAGAAAAAAAACAAAAACATGGTAGGCCGGGGCTATGTTTTACACAAACAGCACAAATTCATCTCCCTTCAATCCACTCGAAGCATCCTGTTTTACATTTCAGCAAATGTTTGCACAGTCAGGAAACAAAAGCCATAAAGTGCACTAGAAAATGCAACTACAACTCTCGCCAAGACTGCTGCCGGAGAAAGGCTCCTCTAAGGCGTTCAGGCCCAATGACTCAAAGCATAAACTCAAACTCCCCGCCACTGAGGCAATTCCGACCCTGACTGAAACAACCCACACAAAACCTACCACTAGCACGTGGATATTTAATTTAAAATGCAACGAAAACCAGAACTTCAGAGCCTTCACTGTCAAAGCATCACAGAGGACCCACCACAGTTGGCACCGGGTCTCATCTGTTCTGATACTTTAACTTTCTTTCCTATCTCAACAATCTCTTTATATTTAAGAAAATAAAATATATCCAGACAGTGCTATAATTTCTTCATTTCCTGGGAAGGTTTGGGGGGATGGGCACAGTAATTCCTGTAGGGATCTGCCTTACCAAATCATTCCACGGAATGAAAATAGCTGAGAATCATTGCCATTAAAAAATATTCACGCTTTATGTACCACACGCTTCAGTTGTGTAACTTTTGTTGTAAATATTCTTTACCACACTATTAATAAGACATGAAAATAAAGGTGCCCTTGATAACCACCCAATCATTTTATCTCTTAGAGGCTGAATATATTTGCTGGGGCTTAATTTCTTTTTTATTTAGATAGTTTTTATCATTTTAAAAATCATTTTATTGAGGGCTCTTATAGTTCTTATCACAATACATACATACATCCATTGTGTCACGCACATTTGTACATACATTGCCATCATCATTTTCAAAACATTTTCTTTCTACTTGAGCACTTGGTATCAGCTCATTTTCCTCCTCCCCCACCCTCCCTCATGAACCCTTGATAATTTATCATTTTTTTTCATGTATTACACTGACCAATGTCTCCCTTCACCCACTTTTCTGTTGTCCATCCCCTAGGGAGGGGGTTCTATTTAGATCATTGTGATCAGTTCCCCTTCCCCCCCCCTCCCGCCAACTTCCCCTTACCCTCCTGGTATCACTACTCTCATTGTTGGTCCTGAGGGGTTTATCTGTCCTGGATTCCCTGTGTTTCAAGCTCTTATCTGTAGCAGTGCACATGCTCTGGTCTAGCTGGATTTTTAAGGGGGGAGGAAGCATTAAAGAACTGGAGTAAAGTTGGGTTTCATCGGTGCTACACTATACCGACTAGCTCTTCTCTCCCTTGCCTCCTGATGGTTTATCCCGCCTATCTTATCTAGATATACATGCAGAGACAATTCTAAGCACAAAAACAAGACAGAGCCAAATAAAACAACAACAAAACCAAGGCCAAAAAAGGAAAAGCCTATAAATAATTCCAGGTCTGTTTGTTGACCTTTAGGAGTGTTTTCCGGTGGAAGAGTCTGATAGGGTGCCATGCCTTGGCCCCAAGGTCTATTTTTGGTATTCCCTGGGGACTTCCTTGCTTTGCTCCCCTTGCTGCTCTGTTGCATGCCCTTAGTGTTTCACCCTGATGTGGTGGGGTCAGATCAGCCACAATTCCAGCACTGCAGTGCTCCAGTGCAGTACTACGGGTCAGTGAGGGGCACCGTGTCTCAGGGTGGGGCTGGCCCTATGGCCTTCTCTGTGCATTGGTTGCTCTGAGAAGGAATATCACCCTCGGGGCTTAGTGGGACAGGAGTTTTTTTTATCATTTTTATTACTATTCCTACTTAGAAAAAAAGAGATAATTGACTCAATGTTTTGTGCTGAGTGCCCCCTCCAGTAAGAATGTGCAGGAGGAAAAAAGAGAGACTGTGTAGAGCTGCGAGGGAAGCCAGAGAGCAGCTGAGGGCCGCCCACTGTCACCGTCACCAAGAGTCCCTTACCTTTTCGTTTGAGAGACATGAGAGACCGGAAGAAGCCCGGTGCTGAGCCAGCCCCGCCAGGCAGCTTAAGGTCCACTTCCCCCATCAGCTGCGCCAACTCGGTTCCAGGTAAATCAATGAGCCGTGTGATATTGCTGACCACCAACTCGGTGAACACCTCGGGCTTCTCATGGCGGAGCTTCTCCACAAAGAAATCAGGGTTGAAGATGACGGGCTGGCCTCGAAGGGAAGAGTCATTGCAGATAACAAAATTGCAGATGGCACCTCTGAAAAACAGGGCACAGGGAGGAGTCTTGGCGGGGGGATTAGATTTGTACATGTTTCTCATGCCTTCTCAACCATATAATTATATAAACCTAATTCTCAATCTGCTGACTGCAAAAAGAAGTCAATTTGGGCTTGTTGCTGTTTAGGTTGGAGCCACCTTAATAAAAGATACTTAGGAGTTTTTTCATGAAAAGACCAAAAAATCAAAACCTCTAGTCACTTATTATAAAACCAATGAAATACAACACAAGTCAGCAGGGACAAGTCACCACCTGTCAGTCGGGCAAAGCCGAAGTTCACCTGACTCACAAACATTCCCACACTAGAAACAATCACAACCTGAAAGTTGTCCACTACTACACCCTAGGTAACAACACATTATTCCAGGAAGCACGACACCTCTATTATAACTCATCTAAACACGCTTTGCCGATAATATAGAGACACTTCTTAAATCATGGTATCATGAAAGCCAGGCTTGGGTAAACTTTAAAGTTCAGCACCACTTTCTTGGAAATGATTACATAATTTTAATCAATGGTCCAATCTTTAATTGGTGGTTACTAGATTTTTTTTCTTTTTTCCACCTAAAATGATACTGTACCATGAAAACTCATGTATAACAATGAATGTGTGTACTCAAGCCAGTCACTAAGGAAAAGGAAGCTAAAATATTCATCGGGTCAGTCTTTCTACACACAAAGATAGGTTTTACTCCTGTATAAACTAAAAGATGCCAGTGATTATAATTTAAACCAATTAGAAGTGACTTCATCCTAAAAGTTGACAAGTAGTTTTTTCATATCAGCTTGTAAATTTTTTAAAGTCCCTGTAGAACTATTATTTATAATCACCACCACTGACAAATGACTATACTACAGACAGACAAAAAGTCATGATATGTTAGTACCAGTATGTCTAGTAATTTATCTAGTCTAAATAATCTATGGAATTTATATCATTATTAATTCTGAATAGATTTTTATTTCGGATAAAAGAAAATTTAAGATATAGTGTACATGAACAGTATCCATTATATTTCTGACATAGAGAACGATGATGGCAACAAATGTACTTGACACAAAGGATGTATGGATTATGATAATTGTTGTACGAGCTCCCAATAAAATGATTTTTTAAAAGCCACACACCTTTATTTGATTAACATGCTGAACAAGACTCAGTTACGCTTCTAAAACTTACACCACAGTTGATTCTTCGGCACTTAGCTAGATGGGCACAGAGGTGAAACAGATCAGGAAACACAGAGCCTTGTTTCTTAACAGAACCCTTCCTATCTAGCCCATCCGCGCCCACACAGGTAGGGCACAGAGGGACTGCTGCCCTCGCTCCTGACACACAGCACAAGAAAAAGACAGCTTGGGAGTCCCAGCACACAAGAAGCATGGCTCAATCTCCGTTTCTCGTCCTCTGTGCTCGTGTCTCTCCCTCCTTCCCCTGCTCTTTCCTTCTTCTGTTTTGCGCCACTTTGATTTCTTTCAGCTAGCTCCTCGTTTTTCCTGAGTGGACAACATTGAGTAAGATATTATCGAAGATAGGGAAAGGGTTAAAAAACAGTAACACAGAAGATGAGAAATGGGAAAAGAGAGTGTTTTACTGCTATTGTTTCCGCTATATCTGCATCATGACACCCACCAATCCCTTTCTAAAGAGTAGCTACTTATATATCAAGAAATACATTTAAGAACTTGAAGATTTTGTTTTAGTATTCCTAGTCTCTGATTAGGACTGAGGAAAAAGACTACATTTAAACAAAAGCAATTTCCAACTCTAAAATATCTTATTTTAAAACAAACTAAATTTGCTCAAGTTAAAGAAAATGAGTAAGTTTCTTACATAAGTGCTGAAAGCTTCTGATGAGGCATTGGTCCCTCGAAGAGACAGGGAAAAAGGTTTCTCCTTGCTGGTTGTGACAAAGAAACCCTCTTGTCCCTGCCCAGCACAGCCTACACAAATTCCTGCCATGTTAGAGGACACAAGGGCACATTGTAGGGACTGAAAGGCAGTAGGTATTAGGACTCTCAGTACTATCTACAAGTAGGAACAAAACAGAAATTAAAAATGAGACCAATTAATTTTATTTGCCAATGTGTAGATGAAGTTCAGAAAGCTGTACTAATTGAAGCTTAATGTAAGAGCCTAAGCACAAGTAGTTTTATAATATGGGGAAGAGGAATAATTCCTACCTACCTCACATCATACATAAAAAATAAATTTCAGGCAGAATAAAGCTCTAAAGGTGAAAAATCAAACTTTAAAACTTTTAGAAAACAATGTAGAAGAAAAAATTAATAAGGCAGAGTTTCCTAAGACACTAAAAAGCACAATCCATAAAGAAAAACTTGTATTTAACTGCATTAAAATGTAAAACTTCTTTACAACAAAATGTATAAACAAAAAAGTCAACAAGAAAACAACCTTGTAGAGGGTAACTGAGTAAAAGAGGTATAGAAATATAAGAGAAACTTCTCATTACATGCTCTCTTGTATTTTCTGAATATTTTAACCAAGTGAACATACTACACATTCATAATTAACAAATAAATTCAAGCTAAAAAGAAAAGCTACACACTGGAAAAAGGCATTTGCCATCCATATAACTAACAAGAAATTTATAATCAGAATGTATCAGTCCATTCAACTCATAGAAGAAGGGGCCTGAGTAACAAATAAGCATATGAAATCCAGCTCAGGGTAACGCAAATAAAAAAGCAGTAAGGTAGCTTTCCCTACCTGGCAGGCTGCTCAAAATGATTAGATCCAGATAATACCTTTTTATTCATTGGTTGCTAAGGATTTATTTACTTTTTTAAAAGCATCAACATAGTTTTTATTTCAGGGATAAACTAGACTGTGTTCAAGTATATTACTGTGTATCAAGTATATTACTATAGCAATTACCATCTCTATATTGCTGTGGGTTAAGTTTGTTTATAATTCTCCAGAAATGTTCCTAAATGACACTAGCCTGAAACGTCCCTTTCTTGTAATATCTTCATTAGGTTTTACATCAAGAGCATGCTGGCCTTACAAAGCTGCTCAGAGAACATGTCTTATTCTACTGCACAGAAAAGTTCATTTAAGATTGGTGTTGCTTCCTCCTGAAATGTTTGATCAAATTGGCTGATGAAACCATCTGAAATGAAAGTATTCATTGTGGCAAAGTTTTTAATTATATTTCCACTTCTTTTGTGTTATTGGACCATTCAAATATTCTATTTCTTCTTATATTAATTTCGCCAAGGTGTTTATTTCTAAAAATCTATTTCACCTAAATTTTCAAACTTTATTGGGATAAAGTTTTTTATTATATTCCCTTATGATTTTTGTTTCATTTTAATATCTCTAGTTCTGTGTGAATGCCCTGCTCTTTGTTCCTGATATTGGTAACTTGTTTTCTTTTTTTATCTATAAGTCTTATCAGAGGTTTTATCAATTTTATTAGTTTTCTCCAGGCCTTACCATTTGGCTTTATTGAATCTCCTATAGTAAGCCTGTTACTCCCTTCTTAACTTCCGCTATTATCTTCGCTATTTTCTTCTTTCTACCTTCTATACTCCATTTAGGAAAACAGTGGTACTGCAAATCAACGGGAATGGCTGTTCTTTTTACAAAGTGATTGAGATGTGGGTCAATGAACATGGCCCTTCTTGCCAGACCCCTTATGTGATGCGATATAAATTCTAGCCTGTTTCTGTGGTTAAAATCCCACTTTGGAGGAAATTGTCTGCTGTGCCAATGGACAAGATTAAGAGGGGATATATTCTAAGTCTCTACCTTAGTAGAGGGTGTGACACAAGTCACCACCTTTTGTTTCTGTGGGGGTATGGCTGGCTGAAAAACAAAAACCACATCTCCATCCTATGTCTTTTAGTCTAAAAAGCTTTCCTAAGATAGGCTGGATGAACTATCTGGAGGAAAAACAACGGGACCGACAATTCCGGGGGGAAATGGGATAGGGGGAGGTGGGGGGGTAAGGAAGTGGTGTTAACAAACCCAGGTACAAGGGAACAACAAGAGATCCAAATTGGTGGTGAAGTGGGTGTGGCAGGTCTGGTAGGGAATGATCAAGGGTAAGGTACCGAAGAGGTATTGTTGAAACCCAGGTGGGGACGGAGCATGATAGTGGGACAGGAGGAAAGTCGAGGGAAATAGAGGAAAGAGCTAGGAGGCAAAGGGCATTTATAAAGGTCTAGACAAAGACATGTACATATGCAAATATATATATATATGGATGGGGAAATAGATCTATGTGCCTATATTTATAGGTTTAGTATTAAGGTGGCAGAAGGACCGTGGGCCTCTACTCAAGCACTCCCTTAATGCATGAATACTTTCCTCTATTAAATTGGTATTCTATGATGCTCACCCTCCTGACACAACCGTTGAAGCCAAAGCGGGTGAACAAGCAAATGTGGTGAAGAAAGCTGATGGTGCCCTGCTATCAAAAGATATAGCATCTGGCATCTTAAGGACTTGAAGATAAACAAGCGGCCATCTAGCTCAGAAGCAACAAGGTCCACATGGAAGAACACACCAGCCTGTGTGATCACGTGGTCCCGAAGGGATCTGTTATCAGGCATCAAAGGACAAAAAAATCATATCATTGGGTGCACACCTCCATGATATGATCGCTGAGGACCAACGGGTGCATAAGCAAATGTGGCGAAGAAAGCTGATGGTGCCCGGCTATCCAAAGAGATAGTGTCTGGGGTCTTAAAGGCTTGAAGGTAAACGAGCGGCCATCTAGCTCAGAAGCAACAAAGCTCACATGGAAGAAGCACACCAGCCTGTGCGATCACAAGGTGTCAAAGGGATCAGGTATAAGGCATCATCAGAAAAAAAAATATCTTACCATAGTGAATGAAGTGGGAAGTGCAGAGTGGAGACCCAAAGCCCATTTGTCGGCCACTGGAGACCCCCTCACAGAGGGGTTTAGGGGAGATGAGTCAGTCAGGGTGCGATGTAGCACCGATGAAGAATACAGCTTTCCTCCAGTTCCTAAATGCTTCCTCCCCACCAACTATCATGATCCGAATTCTACCTTGCAAGCCTGGATAGAGCAGAGGTTGTACACTGGTGCAGATAGGAGCTGGAGGCACAGGGAATCCAGGGTGGACGATACCTTCAGGACCAAGGGTGTGAGGGGCGATACTGGGAGGGTAAAGGGTGAGTGGGTTAGAAAGAGGGAGCCAATTACAAGGATCTACATGTGACCTCCTCCCTGGGGGACGGACAACAGAAAAGGGGGTGAAAGGAGACGTAGGACAAGGCAAGATATGACAAAATAATAATTTATAAATTATCAAGGGCTCATGAGGGAGGGGGAACAGGACTTGATGCAAAGGGATTAAGTGGAGAGCAAATGCTTTGAAAATGATGACAGCAAAGAATGTACAGGTGTGCTTTATACAACTGCTGTATGTATATATATGGATTGTGATAAGAGTTGTATGAGTCCCTAATAAAATGTTTTTTTAAATTATTTTAATCAAAGTATATACTAAAGGTCCACGTCTTCATCCTGAAACTTTCTATACCGATGACTAGAACTCACAAGACTTAGCTGAAAGGAGCTCCAGCTTTAGATGCACCCCCTCGACTACTACAGGCAGACAAAACCTCCTATCCCTCAAAGAGAACTTTTGTTCTTTTTTTTAAATCATTTTATTGGGGGCTCCTACAACTCTTATCACAATCCATACGTACATCCAATGTGTCAAGCACATTTGTACATTTGCTGCCATCATCATTCTCAATACATTTTCTTTCTACTTGAGCCCTTAGTATCAGCTTCTCATTTTTTCAAAAAGAATTTCTATGCACACGTATAACTTAAACAAGTGTGGGGAAATGTTAACAACTGGAGCAGCTAAGTATTGAGAAAATTATTTTTCATTGTAATATTCATCCCACTGTTGCCTATGTGTGAAAAGTTTCATAATAAAAAGGAGAGAAAAGATGGGCGGCTGAGAGGGAATTTTTATAGCCCATGTGTAGCCTGCAATTATTACTTTCACCACTAGATGGAACTAGATGTGTAAAGTGATATGCTTAGTAGAATGGAAACAATCCAGAGCTGGAAAATCAATTCTAGAAAAATGAAACGTAAGTGCTTTTGAAGCATAGTGAACTCATGAATCTGCAAAACTCAAGTCAGTGAGGGGGAAAAAAACTGTATCCTGCCGATAGATCATTTGGCTGGCTACTACTAAAACAGCAGCCCCAGAAAACTAAATGTTTCCTCCCTAGAGATTTGCTTAACTTGATTTGTTCTCCAAGAACCACAACCTTGGCAGCAGCTATCAAAATCTGAGCTATATTTAAAGTTGTCTAAACCTGACATGCCATTCCAAACAAAGTATGTACTCTCTCATTGCCTGTGTATGTGTGTGTAAATATACAGACACATAAAACAAAAAGTTCATCATCTCGTCATTTTTAAGTGTACAATTCGAGTCATTAAATACACAGGGCTACCAAAAAAATCCAGAATTGTACTGGGCGGAGGGGAACTTTCATAGTATGCATTTTTTCTGCTGGGAGAGCACTGAGCAACGCACTCACTCTGAGTTAGTGCACCCAGTGGCATCATCTGGGAAGGTTCTCTGGGCACAGTAAATTTTTTTTACGAAAGTAGCTTTGCTAGAACCTCATTTTTGTGTTGGCTGATTTAAGAAAATAGCGTGTGGCTGTGAAATTTTGTCTCCTGCTCGGGAAAAATGCCAAAGAAACTGTTGTGATGCTGAACACAGCTGAAAAGGACAGCGCCATGGGAAAAGCTCAAGTGTTCGAGTGGTTCGATCCTATCAAAAGAGGTGAAGTGCCAACTGATGACAAACTTCAGTCTGGATGTCCATCTACTTCCTAAACAGACAAAAATATCGACTAGTAGTGCATTTGGAGTTCTTCCACCAGGTCAGACTGTTAATCAAGCTTCCTATATAGAGGTTCCAAAAAGATTGTGTAACAGTGTGCAACCAAAAAGGCCTGATTTGTGGCAGAGGGAGGACTGGTTTTGCCACCACACAATGCACCTGCTCACACAGCCATCTCAGTGCGCCAGTTTTTTGCAAAAAAACAAACAAACATGCCTCTCTTTCCACACACACCGTATTCACCTGACCTCGCTCTGTGCGACTTCTGTTTCCACGAATGCAGAGGGCTATGAAGGGACAGTGGTTTGGCAACTTAGAAGAGGAGAAGAAAAAAACGAGGAAGGTGCTGCCAGTCATCCAAACAGATGAGTTTGAAAATTGTTTCCAAGAATGGAATCGCAGATTTGGCAAATGTATTAAATGTAATGGAGAGTACTTTGAAGGTAATAAGGTTGTTTTGTAAAAAAAAGAATTTAAATACAGAACTTTGGAAGGGGGATTCCATTTTTTGGGGGGTACCCCTTCATACGTTCATCAGGTTGGATGATCATCACCATTACTTATTCCCTCCTCCCTCAGCCCCTGGAAATCAGTCATAAACTTTTCTCTAGGAATTTCAATAGCCTAGGTATTTCATATAAGTGGGATCATACACTATGTATCCTTTTTAAAAGAATATTTATTTAAAAACGAATATATATATTTATCCTTTTGTATCTGACTTATTTCACTCAGCATAATCTCTTAAAGTTTTATCCATGAGAACTGTGTCTTTTGTTAGGCAGAATATCCTTTAATTAATTTATTGGCATATGATTCACATACCATACAATTCAATGGTTTAAATATTTCAAAGAGGTGTGCAATAATCACCACAAACAATTTTAGAACATTTTTTTCATTCTTATAACCATTGTAATTATTAGCTCCCCATTCCCCCCACCCCCTCCTGCCATGACACTAAGAAACTATTACTCTAGTCACTGTCTGTATGGATTATCTATGCTGGATTTCATATAAAGAAAATCATACCAAATAATCAACAACAAAATAAAACACAGAAAAACCTCAATCCAAAAGAAAGCAGACTAGAGACTACAACAAATTAAAAATAAGTCAACAGGGAAAACAAATAATAAGTTACATTTTAACTTAACTAACTGCAGTAATCCACTTTCCAGTGTACTCTGTAACACTATTCACATCCCTGCTCAATGGTCTGAGGGAATTTAATAGAGGGCGAATCCATGTGGGGACTCTGAAGGTGGATTTGGGGCTTTCATTGTCATCTATAGCCATCTGCAATCCGAGGGCTCAAAACCACTGAAGCAGCCCCAAATAAAAGGATTAAAAATAAAATGAAACAAAAACTGAAGCTCTAACACAATTTCTTTGCTCTGACCTTGGATTTGATTATTTACAGTCCTTGGACCACACAGGCTGGTGTGCAACTTCCATGTGGACTTAGCTGACAATTCACTTAGATAGCTGCTTTCTAATAGCCAGGCACCATCTGATTTCTTCACCCCACTTTGCTATCACATCCACATCTTCACTGGTCACTTCATGAGGACAAATGTTAAGCAGGGCCACATCATAAAAACTAGGGTCTACAACTAAGTACAAGGTCAACATCGATTCATATATCTAAAGTATATATATCTCCCAGATCCACTTCAGAGGTAGCATTATCAGCTTGTTGAGAAATAGTTTAAGTAATTTCCATGAAAATTTTGATTATTCTAATAGTATCATTGATCTAGCCAGTGGTATAGAATTTAAAGTATTATTGAGAAAAGGAAAATATACATAGATAAGAAAGTTTTTTAGACTAAACTACATGGGATGTTTATTTAAACAGGTTAAAAATTTAACTGAACAGTTTAAGAAAGCAGTAAGGGCTAGACACAAGGTAAAATTTTCAACAATTCTCATTCATTAAGGCAAAACTGTCTACAGGACTAAGACATGTCACAAAAGCAAAGAAAGTATGAAAAAATTGAAGTATGTGGTAGTCTTAAACTGCCCACTATTGGGTATTCGTCTATTCTTCAATCCTAAAACCTCTGAAACATGGCTTATATGTGTCCTTTTTTTGGAGAGCTGTTAAGATAGAGAATACATTCAAGTAGTAAACAAAAGACTGTATTCTTCCCTCCTTTCAACAGATCAAATTTAAACTAGTATCATGAAAGTTACACAAAAAGAGAGAAGACAAAACAGGCCCTGTGTGCCCAAGATGGCAGTTTTTCTCTAATGGAAATAATTCAGTCAATAAATAGTACCCCAAATTTCTAGAACAATATCCAATTTCTTAGATAAAAATTTCTGAAACACACCTAATCTCTTGCCCTTAGGAGTAGCATACCCAAAGTTTTGTAATATAGACCTCCCATCTCTAATTTGGTCTGAATAGCCAACTATTTAGAGAGCATTCTTGATTCCTTACTTTCATAATCTAAGCATTTTTAGAAACCTGATGTAAGAGAATAATACAAGATTTCATTCTATGAAATAATGATGTAAATTTCTCAGTCAAGATGATTAATTATACTTCCTCGAAGTTATCAATGCCAATGAATTTTTAATTCAATTTGTATCCATTTGAATATCACATGGATTGGTATTAAGTCTTTGCTGACACTTCCCTCAATTTTTCCCCACCACACTGGTCTGTCTTTGTGTTAACAAAGAAACATCAAAATTTCCATTTGAATAACATTCGATAGTAAGTTCTCACTGACAATATGCATCTCCTACTCTCCGAAAGCTTTCTTCACCACTCAAAAGATATTGTAACAGTTCAGGAGCGCTTCTGTTCCTATTAAAACGCTTATGTTCACATTAAACTCCAAGAGTCCTTCTAATCCATTTGTTCCAAAGTCCAGAGTGCTACCACAAAAGACAGCGAAGGCTTTGCGGTATGGCACGTAGCTTGTGCGTCGTCATTATGCTAGTGTAGCATCACTATTGTCATCTATGGACCCTTGTGGTGTAGGGGCTCTGTGCTGAACTACTAATCACAAGGTTGGCCCTTTGAAACCACCAGCTTCTCCACAGGAGAAAAATGTAGCTTTCTACTCTCATAAAGAGTTTTAGTCTTGGAAACCCACAGGGGCAATTCTACCCTGTTGTATAGGGTGGGTCAGAATCGACTGAATTTGGTTTGAATTGATTATCAAATAATGAAAATTGCTAAGAAACTAATTTCTATAGTTTTAAGTCATTCCGATATACTCGATATTCTATGAAATGAACTATAAGTTTCTTCATCAACTGGCACAAGGTGAACTACAGGTAGCCAAACAAGAAGTCAGTCACTGAGGCACCATTTAAAATCAAACCAACCCAAAGCTACTCAGCCTTTGGCATTTTAAGGTACTGTCAGGCCCATGGACCAGAAACTAAAGTATCTATCTAGCCACTAGGAGCTTAAAATTTGAGGACAACATGACCAGACAGCATTTTCTTCTGTTGTGCATAGGGTCACTCGCTGTGCCTTGACAGCAAACACCACCACCACCACTACCACCCCCAAGATTTAAAAGAATAGCAAAAGACCGCAAGGGGAAAAAAAAGACAGGCGGACCATTCCTGGCACATGCATGAAAGCAAGAATGGGAATTTGGAACTACAGGACGCCCTTGACCCTAAACACTTGTGAGATTGGAGCTAGGTCTTAGAGGTCAGCCCGACTTGGCTGAATATTTAGAAAAGGTGATTTGGTTGGCTGGTTTTCTTATCTGTGTGTTTGTTTTTGTTTAATCATTTTATTAGGGGCTCATACAACTCTTATCACAATCCATACATACATCCTGTAAAGCACATTTGTACATCCATTGCCCTCTGTTTTTTAAGAAGCCAAAGTACTTCTTCCACACAGCATGTCCTTTGCTATGACCTTAACCTAGGGATGAACAGAGTGTAGTGGATTTTTTTCCCTACTCCATATTTATTTTCCCTTTTCTGGCAACAGTACCTCTAATGTTCTTGCGGCGATACCCTCGCCCCATTTCTTCGCGGGGTAAAGTTACCAGAGTTCTCAGTAACGGCTGGCTCGAGCCACTCTTGCTAGCGCTCTTGCTGCCTGTGCAGGAAGGGAACGTCTGACCTCCTTATTCTGCTATTCTGGAATCAGACTCTCATGATCCTTGTGACTCTGCCTCCATCAGGATCAGTTGTCTGGTTTGCACACTCATGGGTTTTCTTGCTGTTGATTTCCCTCAGATTTGTGATGATCTTTGAGTGCTTCCTAAGGCTTTTATTGATTTATCTGTTGTCCTTGTTACGGTGCCATCAGGTTGGTTGGTGTTCAACCAAAGGAAGCACTGCCTGGCCCCGTGCCATCCTCACGCCCTTCTCACGTGCGACCCATCGATGCAGCGCTGAGTCCGTGCGGCTTGTCGCAGGCCTTCCTCTCGTTTGCTTCTCCTCGCTTTACCAAGCACGATGTGCTCCTGCAGAGGCTGATCTCTCCTGACAACAAACCCAAAGTACGCGAGAGGAAGTCTTAACATCCTTGCCTCTAATGACTATTCTGGCTATACTTTTTCCAAGACAGATTTGTTTGTTCTTTTCTACCCCGAAAGCGTGAACTTCTGGCAAGTTTCCTACGTTGAATTTCCCACATGTTCCACCAGCACAGCAACTTCTCTGCCACCGTGAGTGGTGGCCAAGCCCTCTCCAGCAAGGGCAGGATCTCTGCCCAAGGGCCTCTCTTCCTTACTCTTTCTTATCTGGGCCCTAAGCTTTGTGGCTGAGACTTACCATATATACTTGTGTATAAGCCGAGTTTTTCAGCACTTTTTTTTATTTTTAAAAATCATTTTATTGGGGGCTCATACAGCTCTTATCACAATCCATACGTACATAAATTGTGTAAAGCACATTTGTACATTCATTACCCTCATCATTCTCAAAACATTTGCTCTCCACTTAAACCCCTGGCATCAGCTCCTCATTTCCCCCTCCCTCCCTGTCCCCCCTCCCTCATGAACCCTTGATAATGTATAGATTGTTATTTTGTCATATTTTGCCCCATCCGGAGTCTCCCTTCTCTGCTGTCCGTCTCCCAGGGAGGAGGTCACATGTAGATCCTTGTAATCAGTTTCCCCTTTCCAACCCACTCACCCTCTACTCTCCCAGTTTCGCCCCTCACACCCCTGGTCCTGAAGGTATCGTCCACCCTCCAGCTCCTATCTGCACCAGTGTACAACCTCTGCCCTATCCAGTCCTGCAAGGTAGAATTCGGATCATGGTAGTTGGGGGGAGGAAGCATCCAGGATCTGGGGGAAAGCTGTATTCTTCCTCGGTACTACGTCACACCCTGACTGACTCATCTCCTCCCCTAAACGCCTCTGTGAGGGGATCTCCAGTGGCCAACAGTTTTGTGGTAAATTAGGTGCCTCGGCTGATATTTGCGTCAGCTTATACTCAAGTATATACAGTATATTTGCTATCTCTAGAGCAGGGGTTCACATGCGGCCCACCGAGGACATTTATCCAGCCCACCAGGTGTTTTTGCCCCGTTTGTTTTTTACTTCAAAATAAGATATGTGCAGTATGCACAGGAATTTGTTCATAGTTTTTTAAACTATATTCCAGCCCTGCAACGGGTCTGAGGGACAGTGAACTGGCCCCTGATTAAAAAGCGTGAGGAGCCCTGCCCATGAGTCTCTACAGATCACGGCTTACGAGGCAATTCTTCTGTCACTCCATTCCCCTGGTAAGCCAGCAACTCTATCTGAGGTGCTCTGTTCACATAACGATGTCTGTCTATGGCTGAACTCTGACTGGCTGGTAGACCAGGTAAAAAATAACAAAAACAGATAGGCTCTGGCAACTAGAAACAACTCATCTAAAAACGATTATAAAACCACAGCTGAGAGGATTTATTCAAGGTGATCAGAGAATATCTTTAAGCAGGAAGTGCAGATAAGTGCTGACACATACACGGATACCCCCCCCCCAAAAAAAAACAATCCCCTCCAAGCTATGTATTTAATTTTCTTTTTTTTACAAAACAACCTTATCACCTTCAAAGTACTCCATTACACTTAATACATTTGTCAAATCTGCAATTCCACTTTTGCAAACATTTTTCAAACTCATCTGTTTGGATGACTGAGAGCACCTTCCTCGTTTTTTATTCACCTCTTCTATGTCTTCAAATCACCAGCCTTTCATGTCCCTCTTCATTCACAGAAACAAAAAGTAGTCACATGGAGCAAGGTCAGGTGAGTATGGTGCCTGGGGCAAGAGAGGCATGCCATTTTTGTAAATAAACTGGTGCAATGTCGTGGTGGCAAAACCAGTGCCCCCTTTGCCACAAATCAGACGTTCTTTGTAGCACGCTGTTAAGCAGTCTGTTCAGAACCTCTAAATAGAAAGCTTGATCACAACCTGACTTGGTGGAATTAATTCCCAAATGCACTACAAGTTGACATTTTCATCTATTAGGGAACGTACAAGTCGACATTTTATCCGCTCTGGGTGTTGATGGACGTCCAGAACGAGGTTTGTCATCAATTGACATTTCACCTTTTTTGATATGGGAAAGCCACTCATACACTTGAGCTTCTCCCATAGTGCTCTCCGTGTAAGTTATGTTCAGCATCACCATAGTTTCTGCTGCATTTTTTGCCCCGAGCTGGAAACAAAATTTCACAGCCACATGCTGTTCTCTTAAATCAGCCATCACAAAGTCACTGTAACCAGAGAGAACCATCCCAGGCAACACCACTGGGTGCACTAACTCAGGTGAGTTGCTCAGTGCTCGCCTAGCAGGAAAAATGTGTACTAGGAAGGCTCCTCTCCACCCAGCACAATTCCAGTGTGTTTGGGGTACCTCCTTGCATAGAAACGCCACTGCCATCAAGTTGATTCTGATTCCTCTAGGGCAAAGGCTCTTAGGTTTCCTAGACTGTGAAAAAAAAATTTTTTGACTGTAAATTTCTATAGCAACAGCCAGCCTCATCTTTTTCTGGAGGAGCCGCTACTGATAGGTTTGAACTGCCCACCTTACGGTTAGCATCCCAACACTTAACTTACTGTACCACCAGCATTCACGTATATATAAAATCTAATAGCACCTTCATCGGGAGTCCTGGGTGTGCAATGGTTAAGCACTCGGCTGCTACCGAAAGTTGGCAGCTCAGACCCATCAGTGGCTCCCCCAAGAGATAAGACCTGGAGTGCAGAGTGCTTTCTAGAAAAACAAAAACTGTGGAGCAGTCTACTCAGTCCCGTATCGGAGGGGACATTTGATTCTAATCAAACCTCTTCATTAACAGATGAAAGAAGAAAAAATCTAGAAACATTTTAGGTCATACTAGATAAACTAACAATCTTATGCCGCAGCATACTTTACAAAGCAGAACATAAATTGATTTGAACAAACACAAAGTTAATAGTTAATCTATAAGCATAAACTCACTACGGGAAAGAGTATACCAAACACCCTTGGAGAAAGAAAAACCACCAGACAAGTAAGGTGGACTCAATTAGGTAAAATAACCACATAATGCAGAATAGGTAACAAAACCAAAATCCAAACCCACTGCCATAAAGTCAATCCAACTCACAGTGACCTCACAGGACAGAGTAGAACTGTTTCCTAGGGTTTTCAAGACTGTAAATCTTTATGGGAACAGACTGCCTCATCGTTCTCCTAAGAGGCAGCTAGTGGATTTGAACTTCTGACCTTGAAGTTTAGCAGTCCAATGTATAATCCACTATGTCACCGTATCTCCTTGTCTGAGTAATAGAGGCCATTAAAAAGGAAGCTTTTAAAGATATTATGAACAATGAGAAGCAGCAGATTGTTCTACATCCTATTTTGATTAACAGCTAGAATCTTAAAAGTTTGTGAGCACCCATCTACAGTCCAATCGATGGTCTCCCTACCACAGGAGCAAAGGAGAGCCAAGAAAATCCAACAATGGAAGCAATTAATCCAAAGGACTAATGGTTCTTGTGAACCTGGCCTTCAGGAACCTGAGCCAGAACTAGATGGTGCCAGGCTGCCATTGCTGACCACTCTGGAAGAGATCAAAAGAGGAAAAGCTGGATAGCTGGGAGAGAACTGAGGGAAAAAAATTATTTAATTAAAAAGACCAGGCTTCCTGGTCAAATAGAAACTGGCGGAGTGCAGTGTAGCAACAATGAAACATACAACTTTCCTCTAGTTCTTAATTGCTTCCTCCCTGTCCGCACCCCCCATCCGAGGATGTACACTGGTACAGATAGGAACTGGAAACACAGGGAATCCAGGACCAGTGGTGAGAGTGGCGGTCCTGGGAGGGTGGAGGGAAGGAGGGGTAGAAAGGGGGAACAGATTAAAAGGATCTACATATTACCTCCTCCCTGGGGGACAGACAACAGAAAAGTGAAGGGAGACATTGGACAGTGTAAGATATGATAAAACTGATCGAGTGGTCCCAAAGGGATCAGTTACCAGGCATCAAAGAACAAAAAATCATATCATTGACTGCACACCTCCATGATAGGATCGCTGAAGACAAATGGGTGCATAAGCAAATGTGGTGAAGAAAGCTGATGGCGCCCGGCTATCAAAAGAGATAGTGTCTGGGGTCTTAAAGGCTTGAAGGTGAACAAGCGGCCATCTAGCTCAGAAGCAAATAAGCCCACATGGAAGAAGCACACCGGCCAGTGCGATCACGAGGTGCCCAAGGGACCAGGTATAAGGCATCATGCAAAAAAAAAAAAAAAGATATAAGTGTGTGTATGTATGTGTATATATGTGTATATGTATATATATGTATATATATATCATATTATATGAAGGGGGAAGTGCAGAGTGGAGACCCAAGGCCCAAGTGTCGGCCAATGGAGATCCCCTCATAGAGGGGTTTAGGAGAGGAGATGGGTTAATTAGGGTGTGAGGTAGTATCGATGAAGAACACAGCTTTCCCACAGATCCTGGATGCTTCCTCCCCCCAACTACCATGATCCGAATTCTACCTTGCAGGGCTGGATAGGACAGAGGCTGTACACTGGTGCATATGAGGGTTGGAGGTACAGGGAATCCAGGGTGGATGATACCTTCAGGACCAAGGGTGTGAGGGACGATGCTGGGAGAGTGGAGGGTGAGTGGGTTGGAAAGGGGGAACTGATTCCAAGGATCCACATGTGACCTCTTCCCTGGGAGAGGGACAGCAGAGAAGGGGGGAAGGGAGACTCCGGATAGGGCAAGATATGACAAAACAACGATGTATAAATTACCAAGGGCATATGAGGGAGGGGGGAATGGGGAGGGAGGGGGGAAAAAAAAAGAGGACTTGATGCAAGGGGCTTAAGTGGAGAGCAAATGCCTTGAGAATGATTGGGGCAGGGAATGTATGGATGTGCTTTATACAATTGATGTATGTATATGTATGGATTGTGGTAAGAGTTGTATGAGTCCCTAATAAAATGTAAAAGAAGAAAAGAGAAAAAAATGATTAGGGCAAAGACTGTACAGATGTGCTTTATACAATTGATGTATGTATATGTATGAACTGTGAAAAGAATTGTATGAGCCCCAATAAATTGTTAAAATAAAAAAAAAATAAAAAAAGATATGATAAAACAATAATAAATTTTAAATTATCAAGGGTTCGTGAGGGAGAGGGAGCAGGGAGGGAGGGGGAGAAATGAGGAGCTGATACCACGGGGCTCAAGCAGAAAGTAAATATTTTGAGAATGATGAGGGCAACAAATGTACAAATGTGCTTGACACAATGGATGTGATAAGGGTTGTACAAGCACCCAATAAAATGATTTTTTTTTAAAGAGACTAGGATTGGGTTTTTAAATACACTTTTACAAGCACAGGTCAATCTTTTCCAACTACTCGGTCTCTAAGTCAGTTCTGAGGTAAGTTGAATACTTCAATTATTATTTTTATTTTCACTATTGTTTTATTGTCAGTATCTTTATCAATTTTAATCTTGTTTTGGGGAGTGGAAACATTTCATGTAATCTTAAAGATCTATTTTAATACATACATAAAAATACACCAATCACAAAAATTTATTCCACTAAAAATGAGAGCTGAGAGACATGGCATCTTGTCAGGTGCGGTAGGCGCTCCCTGTGGAAGGTTCTTCTCGGTCATCAGGATTTTTGCTGGGAAAGGGGGTGTCATTTTTAGCTGTCTGTGTGGTCTTGGTCTCTTTCTTTTTCCTTCGCTATGAATTTCATGGTAACATCTTGTTCCTAAGTTTACCTATGAGCACTGGAGTGTGGGTCCAGGTTTTCAAGCATCTGAAACCCCCGGTTTAGTTTAAGCAAACTCCAACTAATCCTTTACTATTTTTTTTACTTCTTTCCTTGCTCTTCTTCATTTATTTATTCCTTCTTCAACATTTCTTGAAAAATATCCTGACCTGTCAACTCCCCTTCTTCATCATAATGTGAGTTATTTCATATTAGCAGTAGCAAAATCTAAATTCAGTGTTCTTAACATATGGATAACTTTTCTACCACTCTATCCCATATGAGCCTGATCAAATACTTAGAGCACATTCATATAATCCAGCAATTTTTTTCATCTCTTCTGTACACATTTTACTGTAACTTCCTCCCTGGACGAGGCAATGTTCCAGATACATGGTCAGCAGTAAATAACTCAAATCACGGGAAGTCGGGGACTCCCTGTATAGCTGGTACTCAGGTAATCCCAAGTAAAACAATCGCTACCCCTTCTCCACTCCAAGCAGCGGCACTCTAAAATAGCGGTTCTCAACTTGTGGAGCTTGACCCCTTTGGGGGCCGAACAATCCTTTCACAGGGGTCGCCTAAGACCATCAGAAAACATAACTAACAAATTTACAGTTATGAAATAGCAACGAAAATAATTTTATGGTTGGAGTCACCACCACATGAGGAACTATATTAAAGTGTCACCGCATTAGGAAGATTGAGAACCGCTGCTTTAAAAGGTGATCTCCAATGCCCCAACTCCTGTAAAGACCTGCTTGTTAAAAGACCAGTCCTTAAAACAACCCATCTGTTTGCAGCAGTGGGATGTATTAATACTTTTTTAAAAGTCATCGGCTTTTCCCTTTTGGGGCCATCGCTGAAGGGGCAGTGGACAAAATGAAGGTCAATCCCTTTGTGACTTTGGACTGGAGCAAAAACCAAAAAGGGGAGCCAGTCAGGGTGCAGGGTAGCAACGATGAAACATATAACTTTCCTCTAGTTCCTAAATGCTTCCTTCCCCCTACTATCATGATCCCAATTCTACCTTACAAATCTGGCTAGACCAGAGGATGTACATAGGTACAGACAGCAACTGGAAACACAGGGGATCCAGGACAGATGACTCCTCCAGGGCCAGTGGTGCGAGTGGCGATGCCTAGAGGGTGGAGAGAATGTGGGGAAGAAAGGGGGAACTGATTACAAGAATTTACGTATAGCCTCCTCCCTGGGGGATGGACAGCAGAGAAGAAGGCGGGGGGGGGGGGTGGGGGGAGGCAGGGGGAGACGTCAGACAGTGTAATATATGAAGGGTAAATGAGGTGGGGGGAGTGAGGAGGGAGGGGGAAATGAGCAGCAAATATCAAAGGCTCAAGTAGAAGGCAAATGTTTTGAGAATGATGATGTCAACAAATGTACATATGTTCTTGACACAATGGATGTATGTATGGATTGTAAAAAGAATTGTACAAGCCCCCAATAAAATGGTTTTAAAATAAAAGGCATTTCAATGCACCTTCCCACGTTCGCAAGAAGAATATGTCTCACCCTCATTCCAAGGAGCTGAGACAGAAATACAATGTCTGCCTATCCACAAGGATGATGAAGTTCAGGTTGCGCGAGGACACTACAAAGGTCAGCAGATTAGCAAAGTGGTCCAGGTTTACAGGAAG
Source organism: Tenrec ecaudatus (assembly GCF_050624435.1). Classification (NCBI taxonomy): domain Eukaryota; kingdom Metazoa; phylum Chordata; class Mammalia; order Afrosoricida; family Tenrecidae; genus Tenrec; species Tenrec ecaudatus. Next base: position 81,854,011 of record NC_134545.1, read on the forward strand.
AAATACATCATCTACATTAAGCTCGTACAGTGAGATAAAGCTAACTGTCCAGGTGGGCATTCACCCCCGCAAGGTAGTTATTATGAGGACAAAACTAACAAAGACCGCAAAAAGATCCTGGAACGGAAAGCCAAATCTCGCCAAGTAGGAAAGGAAAAGGGAAAATATAAGAAAGACTCACTTGAGAAGACGCAAGAGTAAAATATCTTGTGCACAACTTCCATTAAAACAGGCACATTTGAAAAAAAGAAAAGTCACCGAGTGCATTTTACCCGCAGCCACCCTACAGAGCAGAGTAGAACTGCCCAGTTTCCAAGGGGAATATCATTCCTGAAGCAGACTACCATCTCCTTCTCCTATGAAGTTGCTTGCAAGGTTCAAAGGACTGACCTTGGGTTAAGGTCAGGTTAACCACTGCACCACCAGGGCTTGCTAATGCATTGATAAACTGTGAAATGTAATGGAATTCTACAGAGCAATAAAAAATAGTGAGTTGCTGATATAAATTATAATATAAATATCAAAAAGGTAACAATGAGTACACACTGAATGATTCTGTGTAAATAATGCTCAAAACAGAAGAGAAGTTGATCTACAGAAACAAATATTAAAATACAGAAACCTCTAAACTGGGGAGAAGTTGGGAGAGGCTCATGAGGGAGTCAGCAGAAACATTAGGATGGTTTTATCTAGATCTGTGTGTGGTTATATAGAAGCATTCACAAAAATTCACCTGGCTTAAAATTTGTATGTATGGTTAATATGTAAGTTATATCACAATTTTATTTTTTAATCATTCTTTTAAATAGTCTTCACCAGTGAAAATTAATGAACTACTAAGTATATCGTGGGTAAATCTAAGAAACACAATATTGATTGAAGAAAGCAAGTCTCATAAATCTACAATGCAATCTCAAAAATAAGTTACATGAAACAATGCCCTGCTTAGGCATACATTATCAGATGACTACCTAAAATGTATTTCTAGCATAAAACCATGTGATGTGATAACATTTGCAAGAAACTGCTAACATCCTGTGAGGAATGAGACAACAGGAAAGCACACAAATGTTACTGTAATATACCTAGTTCCTAAGTGAGAGCAAGGTTCATTATATGCTTTATCAAATATGATGCATCTATTGTCAAGTATTAAAAAGAGAGAATAAAGGTTTAAAAAGACAAAAAATGGTGCCTACCTAATAACACACTGTACCTCAAAGATGAGATTTTAAAATCTCGGGGGACAGGAGGGGAGGGAAAAAGAGGAGCTGATACCAAGGGCTCAATAGAAAGTTAGTGTTTAGAAAATAATGATGGCAACATATGTACAAATATGCTTGATACAATCGATGTATGGATTGTTAGAAGAGCTGTAAGAGCCCCAATAAAATGATCTTTTAATAAAATTTTTAAAAGCCTAAACTCTTCCATCTCTACAATCAGCAAAGTTCCACTTCTAGGTATAACAAATGAAACAAATAACTTTCTCCCTAGACAACACTGACTCTTTTCTAAACCCTCCTAATCCAAACACCACAGTATCCGATCTTAAAAAACAAAAACTCACTACCATCAGTCAGCTCTGACTCAGTGACCCAATGGCACAGGGAAGAATTGCCCCTGTGGGTTTCTGAGTCTGTACGTCTTTATGGAAGCAGAAAACCTTATCTTTCTTCCTCAGAGTGGCTGTTGGTTTTGAACTGCTGACCTTGGGGTGAGCGGCCCAACATGTAACCATTAGGCAAAAAAAGGCACAGCTCCAAGTCCATTTCAACTCCTATCAACTCTGCAGCACAGAGCAGAGCCGCTGTGAAGGGGACTCAAGGACATAAATAGTTAGGAAAGCGGATGCCTCATCTTTTTCCCTCGGAGCAGCTGGTGATTTAAACCTCGGCCTTGCAGTCAGCAGCTCGATCCTTAACCCACCGTGCCACCAGGACTCCTAATCTCACACAGAGATGACTGTTGTTTTTCAAGTGATCTGTGCATGAGCATTCATGAAGGAGCCTGAAAAGGCATACCTATTTAAAACAGATAAAACACAGATGAAGAACAATTTACATGCATATTATTTTTGCCCCACAAAACATGAGGTCTCAATTTCTCACAGTAATCACAACAGACACCTGACATACAGACGCCAAACAACATGGCATATGCTATCATGGCAGCAAATGAAAGTATATTCCAATCAAGCTAATCTTGTTAAATATCTCTGTAATTCAGCAGACAGCTGTTGTCCCTGCCTTCCACTTGTCTCTCCCTCCTTGTACATCCTCCCTGTAACAGCCTCCTTAGCCTTGCAGTTATTTTTTTAAAATATTTTTGGAGAAAAAAAATTGGGGAAAATAAAACCAAATTTAATTGCACCCATCACCACCGCATCAAAATCTAGAGTTGTTTGCTACGATCTAGTTACTCGCAGATATAAATAACCCACAGATGCAGTCCCTACCAGTGCAAACGTCTTCTCTGAGGACGCGTGTGACACCCACAACAAAGTAGCTGTAGATGCTAAAAAGCAAATGAATCCTGCTTGACTTTAATAAATCCTAGCCATCTTTCTAGAAAGATCCTCCTGATTTGGTTTTTTTTCCTACTGAGTCACTTGCACTGAATTGCCTGGTAAGGTTCCCTTTGTTGATCAAATTACTTGTATTTAATTTGGGAAAAGTAATCACTGTATACACATAAATGTAGATAACTACACAAATGTCATTCTGACTGGACTCTAGTGAATTGTTGCTCACTTTTAAGATGTGATGGGGGGGTATTACTGATTGCTCATTATGAGGCTTCAAAAACAGTCATGGAAAAATTAAATTCAAAGGTGGAATTCCGCCATGAAATATTTTGAAGCCCCCTCATATATATATATTCATCTACTTCTTTTCCCAGATAAAATTTCATCTCAATTACCAGTATTTCTTATAAATTAAAAAAATCTATTTCTTAGTACTTTTGGTTTCTTTTATGGTTTAAATACAACTATTTCAATAGTACTACTTCCTACCTTCTCAATGTTGAAAGTTTGTCACATTATAATCTAAAAACCTCCTGTACTTCCCCAAATGCAAAAGGATGGAAAACATTTATTTATTAGAGACTTACTACGCACAGAAAACTGCTAAAGGAAACTTGCAAACAGTATGTCCTTTAATACTTACAATGTGCTATTAAGAATATTATTACTACAAATGAGGAAAGGAATTCAAAAAGGAAAGCAGGCTCAAATGTCTCCTCTCTAAAAGTAGCAGAGCCAAGACTCAAATCCTGAACTCTCTTCCACTTGAACATGCCAACGCCCCAACAACTATTTTTAACCTATTTCTCTGACCAAATTCTATCTCCGGTTTCAAGGAACTTTCAAAGAACTTTAAGATCCCAACCTGATAATATCAAAATATTAAAATCCTCTTAGAAACGACACTAGTACATTAATTAACATGTATCAAATTTCTGGAAAGATTGCCTTCACTCAAACAAAACTAAGTTTACAGGAGAAAGAAAAAAATTTGACTGACAGATCACCACCATCAGTGCAAAAGAACTAACGAAGCGCATGCTTTGGCCTCTTCTGGGGGCCCTGCGTTATGCACTCAGCTGCTACCTGCAAGGTCAGCAGTTTGGACATACAAGCCATTCCCAGGGAGAAATGAGGCTTTCTGCTCCTGAAAAGATTGACAGTCTTAAAAACCCACAGGGCCAGTTCTTCTCTGTCAACCTTTGGGGTCACTGTGAGTCAGAACTGCCTCGATGGCAGTGACTTGGTTTGGGGGTGCAGGTTGGTCTCTCCATCAAATGATCCTACTAACAGTTAGGCTGCATTTAAAAACAACACGTTTTTGTCAGCCTTAAAAATGAGAAAGGATTCCATCAATGGACGATGGCTTTGAGAACCGTCTGTGAAATCAAAAGCAGAGGGATTCACAGGTAAGCAGAGCACACAAAAGATCCTCCAGGAAGTAGCTGAGAGAAGATAAAACACCATGCACGGTGTCCTAGCAGAGCATCCGAAAGACTCCAGGTTTGGAACTGGCAGGTGTCTTGAGAAGAGGGATGGCTACAAGGTAGCAATGGGGGTTATTTATTCTCCACTTCTATGGAGCATCTATGAGCCCTGGTGGCATAGGGATTACATACTGGGCTGTGAAATATAAGGTTCGTAGTTCAAACCCACCAGATGCTCCATGAGAGAAAGACTTTGCTTTCTACTCTGGAAAAGAGTTACAGCTTAGAAACTGTAACACGGGCGGTTTCTATTCCATTCTATAGAGTCTCACTTGATGTAAAAATTGACTAGATGGCAAGGAGTTTGGCTTTTGGGATTTTCTTTGGAACATCTAGCAGAATTCTTTACTCCAGGACTGATCTTCAAGGCAGCGTTTTCAAATTATAAGTCATGATCCATGTATTAAGTCATTAAGTTAATTTACTAAGTATTTTTAATAAATCATTTTATTGGGGCTCATACAACTCTTATCACAATCCATACATACATCAATTGAGTAAAGCACCCTTATACATTCGTTGCCCTCATCATTCTCAAAATTTGCCTTCCACTTGGGTTCCTGGGATCAGTTCATTTTCCTTTTTTTCCCTCTCCCTCCCTCCCAGGTTTAAACAAATAAAACAAAATAAAAATGTAACAGAAGAGACAAGAAAACTATCTACTACACGGGTCCACTGCATGAAATACGGCAAATACTTCATAAAAGTTTTATTTCAGCTAGACAAATACAGCGCATGCATATCCGTTTCTTACACTGGTTTTTTAAGCCGCTACTCTAAACAAGAGTAGGAAACTGGACCGAGGAGGAGGGTGCCAAGGTGGAAATCTTGGGCTGAAGATAAAGGCCAGATAGAAACTAACTTCTGTTGCTAGATGCCATCAGGTTGGTTGACTCACAGCAACCCCACACAACAAAACCATCTACTGCCCAATCCTGTGCCAGCCTCCTTCAGTCAATGCTGCTGCCACAGTGTCGATCCCTATCTTTGAGGCACCTCCTCTTTGTGCTGACCCTCTAGCACGCATGACGACGTCCTTCTCCAGGGCGGGCTGCTCCGACCAGCATGTCATCCTGCGTCAAAGGAGCATCCTGACTGTTCTTTTCCCAAGACAGACGTGTTCATTCTTCGGGCAGCTTATGTCCCTGAGCATACGACGCTATTAAAACAACTAAGGCTGGGTGAGGCACGCTCCGTGTTCTAAGTGGCGCCTGTGCTTTGGGAACACTCTGAAGAGGTCTCTGGTGCAGAGCGCGATACGTTGTCTTGACTTCTTGATTGCTGTTTCCACAGGCGGTGAATGTGCAGCCAAGAAAAATGAAATCCTTGACAATGTCCATCTTTCTCCATTTATCATGCAGCTCCTTCCTAGCCCGGCTGTACAGAGGAGGGTTTCTTTATATGAGGGTTTCTTTATATGAGGGTTTCTTTATATGAGGGTTTCTTTATATGTATTCTTTTATCTTCATTCGTGTTTCAAGTCCTCTTCTTTTCAGGAAGCAAGGTTGTGTTACCTGCATACCACTTACTGCAGCGGTTCTCAACCTGGGGGTGGAACAACCCTTTCACAGGGGTCGCCCGATTCCTAACAGTAGCAAAATGAGTTATGAAGTAGCAACAAAAATGATTTTATGGGATCTACATGTGACCTCCTCCCTGGGGGATGGAGAAAAGAAAAGGGGGTGAAGGGAGACGCCGGACAGGGCAAGATATGACAAAATAATTTATAAATTATCAAGGGCTCATGAGGGAGGGGGAGCGGGGAGGGAGGGGAAAAAGAGAACTTGATGCAAAGGGCTTACGTGGAGAGCAAATGCTTTGAAAATGATGAGGGCAATAAATGTACAGATGTGCTTTACACAATTGATGTATGTATGGATTGTGCTAAGAGTTGTATGAGTTCCTAATAAAATGTTTTTTTTAATTAAGGTTTGAAATAAATAAATAAAAGGAAAAAATGATTTTATGGTTGGAGGGTCACCACCACATGAGGAACTGTATCAAAGGGTGGAGGCATGAGGAAGGTAGAAAACCACTGACTTACTCAATGCCATTGAGTCAACGCTGACTCCACAAGCCCCTGTGGTTTCTAGACTGTAACTTTATGAGAGAAGAAAGCTCAGTCTTTCTCCCATGGAGCTGCTGGTGGTTTTGAACTACCGACCATGAGGATTGCTGCCCAACTCGTAACCATTACACCACCAGGGCTCCATATCTGCATACCACAGGTTGTTAAATGAGCCTGCCTCCAATCCTGAACTACGTTTTCTTCCTATAAACCAGCTTCTCAGATTGTAGCTCAACATGCAGACCGATTACGCACAGTGAAAGAACACAACCCTGACACAAGCAGTTCTTGATTTTAAACCACACAACAGTATCCCTTGCTGTGACTGAAGAACAACTGCCTCTTGCCTATGTACAGGGTCTGCACGAGCACAGTTAAGTAGGTGTTCCAGAATTCTCATTCTTCTTAATGTTATCCATTATTTATTATAATCCACATAGTCAAATGTTTTTGCATAGGCAATAAAACACAGGTAAACATCTTTCTGGTATTCTGTTTTGAGCCTGGATCCATCTAACATCAGCCATTCTCATTCTCAGTCAGGTTTGCATTTCTGGCATGTCTTTGCTCTCCACGGAAGCCCCTGACATAAAAAAAGAGAATTTCTGGCATTTCCCTGTTAATGTACTGCAGCGTCCATTTTTAATTATCTTCAGAACATTACTTGTGTGTGATATTAATGATGTTGTGTCCGAGGATATTTCCATTCTGTTAGGTCACCTTTCTTCTGATTGGAACACGTACAGATCTCATCCAATTGGTGGGCCTGGTAGCTGTCTTCCAAATTCTGGCGATAGATAAGTGAGCCCCTTTAGAGCTGCACCCATTTGCTGAAATGTTTCAATTGGCATCTCTCAGTCCCTAGAGCCGTATTTTTCACCAATGCTGTAGCAGTAACATAAACTGGTGTCAACTTGAGACTATTAAGAGGGAAGGGCTGGAGTTTAGCCTGTAAATCAGCTAACAGCTTGATGACCTCATTTGGAGGTGATAAGGAGATAAATAGCTTACTGGAGGTGGGACACACACACTTGCCTGTTGACAAGCCACATGGAGCTACGTTGATAAGAGCCAGAGCCCTGGAGCTGGAGGAGCCACATGGAGAACCACACCAGCACTGAGATACTTCTACCACCACTGGATCCACAAGACTTTCTACCCACTGGCCTGTGATTTTCCTGCATCCAGTGTCATTGCATATGTTGCAAGAATCTGGAGAGAAACTTACAGATTGGTATCAGACATATGGGCTAATATCAGACTTATGGACTTGATCTGAACTGGGCTGGGATGTTTTCTAATATTCAATTGATCCTGTATATAAAGCTCTTTCTTTTTCTTTCTTTTTTTACATTTTATTAGGGGCTCATACAACTCTTATCACAATCCACACATATACATACATCAATTGTATAAAGCACATCCGTACTTTTGCCCTAATCACTCTCAAAGCATTTGCTTTCCACTTAAGCCCTCTGCACCAGGTCCTCTTTTTTTTTGCCCTCACTCCCCGCTCCTCCCTCCCTCATGAGCCCTTGATAATTTATAGATTGTTATTTTGTCATATCTTGCCCTATCCGGAGTCTCCCTTCACCCCCTTCTCTGCCGTCCATCTCCCAGGGAGGAGGTCACATGTGGGTCCTTGTAATCAGTTCCCCCTTTCCAACCCACTCACCCTACACTCTCCCAGCATCGCCCCTCACACCCCTGGTCCTGAAGGTATCATCCACCCTGGATTCCCTGTGCCTCCAGTTCCCATATGCACCAGTGTACAACCTCTGCCCTATCCAGTCCTGCAAGGTAGAATTCGGATCATGGTAGCTGGGGGGAGGAAGCATCCAGGATCTGGGGGAAAGCTGTGTTCTTCATCAGCTTTCTTCGCCACATTTGCTTATGCACCCATTTGTCTTTGGCGATCGTATCATGGAGGTGTGCAGTCAATGGTATGATTTTTTGTTCTTTGATGCCTGATAACTGATCCCTTCGGGACCACTCGATCACACAGGTTGGTGTGTTCTTTCATGTTGACTTTGTTGCTTCTGAGCTAGATGGCCGCTTGTTTATCTTCAAGCCTTTAAGACCCCAGTCACTATCTCTTTTGATAGCCGGGCACCATCAGCTTTCTTCACCACATTTACTTGTTCACCCACTTTGGCTTCAGCAGTTGTGTCGGGAGAGTGAGCATCACAGAGTGCAAATTTAATAAAAGAAAGTATTCATGCATTGAGGGAGTGCTTGAGTAGAGGCCCAAGGTCCTTCCGTCACCTTAATACTAAACCTATAAATATAGATACATAGATCTATTTCCCCATCCTCAAATATATATTTGCATGTACATGTCTTTGTCTAGACCTCCATAAATGCTCCTTGACTCCCAGCTCCTTCCTCCATTTCCCTTGACTTTCCTCCTGCCCCACTACCATGCTCCGTCCCCACCTGGGCTACAGCTATACCTCTTCTCTACGCAACCTTACCCTTGATCATTCCCCACCAGGCCTGCCACTCCCCGCTCACTACCATTTTGGGTCCCATGTTTTTCCCTTGTCCCTGTGTTTCTTAACACCACTTCCTTACCCCCCTACCCCACCCCCACCCCAAGTCCCCCCGGAACCATAGGTCCAGTTGTTTTTCCTCCAGATAGTTCATCCAGCCTGTCCTATTTAGACAGACCTGTGGAGACACTAACATGCACGAAAACAAGACAGAGGAAAACAAAGCAACAGTATACAACCAGACAACTACATATGAATGTCTTTCTCTAGTCTACCCAGACTAACACAAATGCCTTCATCACAGTTTGAATTCCTTCTTTCAATGCTATCAGCTTTGGATTATAAGCTAACTCCTAAAATAGTTATATATCAATTAATTGTTTTGGTGCAGTGATTCTGTGTATTCCTGCAATCTTTTGATGCTTCCTGCATCATTCAACCTTTTGCCCATAGAATCCTGCAATATCACAACTCAAGGTCTGAATTTTTCCTTCAACTCTTCAGCTTGAGAAATGCCAAGTCTGTTCTTCTGTTTTGGTTTTCAAAATCCAGGTTTTTGCACATTTCATAATACTTTGCTTTGTCTTCTTGGGCTACTCTTTTAAATGTTCTGTTCAGTTCTTTTGCTTCATTTCCTCCTTTCATTTTAGCTACCCCACATTCCAAGTCTTCTGACATTCATTTTTGGTCTTTTCGTTCTTTTGGATTTTTTATGACCTTTTTTTACTTTCCTCATACATGAGGCCCTTGATGTCATCCCAGAATTCTTCATTAGTATTTAATGTGTCAAATCTACATTTGAGATGGCCTCTAATTCAGAAAAGATATACTCAAAGCTGCATTTTGGCTCTAGTAGACTTTTTTTTCTTCAGCTTCTACTTGAACTTGTCTATGCATAATCGATCATCTGTTCCACAGTGGTCTCTGGCTTTGTTCTGACAATATTGTTTCTCCCTCATCTACTTCCACCAATATAGAATTTCGGTTAGTGTAGTCTATCTAGTGAGCTACATGTGTATAGTCACCAAATGTACAAATGTGCTTGACACAATGGATGGATGGATGTATGAATTGTGATAAAAGTTGTATGAGTGGGGAGAGCAGGAAGGGAGGGGAAAAATGAGGACCTGATGCCAGGGGCTTAGGTGGAGAGCAAATGTTTTGAGAATGATGAGGGCAATGAATATACAAATGTGCTTTCCACAATTGATATATGTGTGGATTGTGATAAGAGTTGTATGAGCCCGAATATCCCCCTTCAATAAACTCACTTTTTCTGTTCAGAAAAAAAAAAGAGTTGTATGAGCCCAATAAAACGATTTTTAAAAAGTTGTACAAACCCCAATAAAATGACTTAAAAAAAGAAATGTCTAGAAAATGATGGCAACTTAGGTACAAATGTTGATACAACTTATGTATGGATTGGTACAAGAACTGTAAAAGCCCTCAATAAAATGGTTTTTTTTAAATACCAAAAAACTCCTACATAGCTACAAGACACAAAATGCATTGTCAGCAAGTCAGTTCCAACTCCGAGCAGCCCTAAAACGTAGAGGAGAAAACGTTCCTCCCCTTAAAGTTTCTAAGGCTCTAAATCTTTACAGAGCAGACCGTTTTCTCCCAGGAAGTAGTCTGATGAGTTCACCTTTAGGTTGGCATTTGAGGTGCGATCTTCAAGGTGAGCAGTTCGACGCCCCTAGCCATCTCAAGGGAGACAGACGGGGCTTTTTACTCCAGTTCCAATCTCGGAAACTCACTCACGGGGCAGCTCTACCCAGTCCTACTGGGTCGCTATGAGTGGGCATCAATTTGCTGACAGTGAGTATGAATCTCAGAGCATCATTTCATCTAATCCTGGCTTTTGGGAGGTAGTCATCATTCTGCCCACTGCGCAGAAGAAGAAACAGAAGCTGACCTTGACCTCACTGCCAGTGAGGCGATCCTGACTCATAGGGAGGACCCTAGAGGATTGGGTAGCGCTGCCCTGTGGGTTCCAAGACTCAAGCTGGCAGACGTTTAACAGCCCAACAACGGTCACAGGGCCACTACGCTTTCTCCTTGACACTTGAGAGCCGTGCTGAGAACCACGTGACCACCTCCAGGCACACTCAAGGTCAGGACCACCGCGTTCCCGCGGCGCTGCGGGAGTTCGCACAACGGCTCTTGCCGTCGGCTACGACGCCATCGAGATGCGTCTCAGAGCAAAGGCGGGCGGCGGGGCCACCGCCGTCGGAAAGGTTGGCAGCCAGCGCCGCGGGCGCCCCTCCCGCTCGCTCCCTGAGGGCCGGGAGCGGGGGGGGGGGGGGGCGGGGCCGGGCCCCCGCGGGGCGCCGGGGCAGGAGCCGCGGAGGACGGAGCCACTAAGCCGGCCCCGCTGAGTCACCACGACCCAAGGGCAGGGCAGCACGGCCCCCGGGCTCGTTTCCTAGCAGCTGGACTAGCAACGCGGGCTCACCTCCGGCTTGGCTCGCAGGCTGGGACCTCCCCTTCACTCAGCGCCTCGTCCGCCATCTTAGTCAGCGAATCTCTTTTGCCACCGTCGCCCTCAAGTCCCGCCCCCGAGCCTCTGGATTGGCTAAGATGTTTCCTCTCTTCCCAACTATTGGGTGACGTGGCCGCCCCGCCTCAACCTGAAGTTTTCCTTGATTCTATTGGTCTATTCAAATAACTACCCACCGTTGGTCCTCCCTAACCCTAGCAGAAACGAAAGGTGGGCCCCGCCCAGTGTCTGCTGGGAAATGTAGTTTCTCATTTTGATGCTGCTTCAAACTGTATGCTGAGCAAATAATCTGAGAAGCTAGACTAAAATGAAGAACTGGAGGGGGGAGGGGGGAGGGTGGGGAAAAAAGAGGACCTGAAGCAAAGGGCTTAAGTGGAGAGCAAATGCTTTGAAAATGATTAGGGCAAAGAATGTACGGATGTGCTTTATACAATTGATGTATGTATATATATGGATTGTAATAAGAGTTGTATGAGCACCTAATAAAATGTTTTAAAAAACATAAAGCAAAAAAAAAAAAAACTGGACACCGGGATCGGAGAAAGACTCGTTAACAAGCTGTGACATGCAGCCAACATAACCTCCTTTGCTGAAAATGAAGGGGATTTGAAGCACTTACTGGGGAAGCTAAGTAACTGCAGATGACAACCGTCACCATGGATTACACCTCGACATAAAGAAAACAGAAATCCTCACAACTGGGCCAGTTAGCAACATCACAATAAAAAGAGAAAGGTTGAAGTTGTCAAAGAGTTCATTTACTTGGATCCACAATCAGTGCCCATAGAAGTAGCCCTCAACAAATTGAGGAACATATTTATATATGAGGATATGGAAAAATATCTATGTGCATATATTTATAGGTTTAGTATTACGGTAGCAGATAGACATGGAGCCTCCACTCAAGTACTCCCTCAATGCAAGAACACTTTGTTCTATTAAACTGGCATTCCATGATAATCATCTTCCCCACATGATCGCTGAAGACAAAGTGGGCAAAAAAGCAAATGTGGCAAAGGAAGTTGATGGAACCCGGCTATCAAAAGATACAGCATCTAGGGTCTTAAAGGCTTGAAGGTAAACAAGGGGCCATCTAGCTCAGAAGCAACAAAGGCCACATGGATGAAGCACACCAGCCTGTGTGATCACAAGGTGCCAAAGGGATCAAGTATCAGGCATCATCAGAACAAAAAATTATGTCATTGTGGATGAGGGGGAGTGCAGATTAGGGACCCAACATCCATCTGTACTCAACTGGACATCCCCTTACATAAGGGCCCCAGGGAGGAGACGACCCATTCGGGGTGGAGTGTAGCAATGATGAAACATTCAACTTTCCTCTAGTTCGCTAATGCTTCCTACCCCACACTATCATGATCCCAATTCTACCTTACAAATATGGCTAGACCAAAGGTTGTACACTGGTACAGATAGAAACTGGAAACACAGGGAATCCAGGATGGATGATCCCTTTAGTACCAGTGGTGAGAGTGGCCATACTGGGAGGGTAGAGGGAGGGTGGGGTGGAAAGGAGGAACCGATTACAATGATCTACATATAACGTCCTCCCTGGGGGATGGACAACAGAAAAGTGGGTGAAGGGAGACATCGGACAGTGTAAGATATGACAAGATTTATAAATTATCAAGGATTCATGAGGGAGGGGGGAACGAGGAGGGAGGAGAAAAACTGAGCTGATACCAAGGGCTCAAGTAGAAAGCAAATATTTTGAGAATGATGATGGCAACAAATGTACAAATGTGCTTGACACAATTGATGTATGTATGGATTGTGGTAAGAGTTGTATGAGCCCCCAATAAAATGATTTTTTTAAATCACTCTCTAAAAGCAAGCTCCGTTCTCTAGTTTGGCAGATACTTGGAAGAGCCCAGGCTGAGTGTGAGGCTATACAGCACGTGGTTGTGTGCGGAGGAGTCACCCTGGCTCCCAGTGACCCTATAGGACAAAGCAGAACTGCCAGAGGGTTTCTGAGATTGGAAACCTTGATGGAAGCCGAACTCGGATCTTTTTTTCTTGAAGACAGTGACTGAGTGGGTTTGAATCATAGATCTTTCAGTTAACCTTTTATTGGAGGCTCGTACAGCTCTTATCACAATCCATCCATCCATCCATTGTGTCAAGCACATTTGTTGCCATCATTACTTTCAAAACATTTTCTTTCTACTGGAGCCCTTGGTATCAACTTCTCATATTTTCCCTTCTCTTCCCCACTTTACCTCCCTCATAAACCCTTGAACATTTATAAATTATTATTTTTTCATGTCTTACACTGACCAATGTCTCCCTTCACCCACTTTTCTGCTGTCCACCCCCCTCAGAGGGGGTTATATGTAGATCACTGTAATCAGTTGGTTCCCCCTTTCTCCCCCCACCTTCCCCTTACCCTCCTGGTATGAGCTACTGTCAATATTGGTCCTGAGGGGTTTATCTGTGCTGGATTCCCTGTGATTCCAGCTCTTAGCTGTACCCATGTACATGCTCTGGACTAGCCGGGCGTCATGAAACAACTAGAAGAAGGCCAAGTTCTTAACCATTGCACCGCCAGCATTCCAGTGCTCCTGATCCAAGAAGCGCATACTGCTCAATGCCGTTTGAAGCCTCCTTCCTCCAGTAAGGAATCTTGTCCCCAGCCACACAGCATAACAAACAGGGAGCCACATGCTCGCGCCCCCCCCCCCTTCCTTCACAGAAAGCCTACAACCTTAGTCAGTGGGTCCTCAACCTTGGGACCAAAAGCTCGTGTTTAGAGTGGCTGACTGAGCTCTGTACCCACAGAGATAGAAATAACAATGACTCTCCCCCTCCTGGCCTCACTGGCTTCTGCCGAGGATTCATTGAGGCAACAGAGGTGAGAACATGACAGTTCAAGCATGATGTTATTGTCACCGAATAATCTCACCACGGCACCACCTTGGCTCCTTTCAGCACATAAACAACAACAACAACACTGCCATGGTGTTGCTTCCGATTCACAGGCGCCCAATGGGACAGGGTAAAACCGCCACTGGTGGGGTTCTCAACTCATCTTTCTCCCGAGGAGCAGCTGGGCTTTCTAAAGGCTGACCTTGTGGTGAGCCTTCCCCATCGGGCTCCTTTGGGGCACCTAGTAAGGTGAAATAAAGGTTGATATGAAGAAGATTTTAAAAATGCTAAACTCAACCTAATTCATGTCACTGAATTGTAGGTGTGGAGATGTTAAAAAGGCAAACCACTATTGACATATTTTTACAAAAATTGTTCATCTCTCTTCTCAGATAACACATCTTATCTGCATTGCTGAGTGATAAGGACCATCCATTACAACATGGTTAAAATCAGGTATGCCGCTATGACTTCTGAGTAAAAGCAAATATTGCTGAGTGCTGAAAAACTCCCCACTCAGCTGACAAGCCTGCACACCTGGCTTCAGCCCGAGGTCCCTCCTGAAATCATCCTTCTAGGTTTCTCAGGCTGAGGATAAGGCAGGAACTCAAAAAAAGTTCAGAAACTCATCTTGTTTCCAAGACCCAGGAGTGACAAAAGGTCACAAAGAACGGTGGTCTCAGCTCTCCAGGAATTTACAGTCACCTCTGAGAGATAAAATTCACACACACTAGCAGCCAGTTTAGAACTGTTAGGTGTCACATGGAAAGCAGAATGGAATGCTGCCTGGTGTCACACCACCCTTGGCACTCAGCAAGTTTAAGTTATTGTGAAAAACCTATCTCACTTGTTAGGTTTCTCAGATTAGAAATGCCTCCATCCTTAGCTTCACACAAGAAAGCTTTCACACTGAAGCCTGGTTTGTGATCCCAGTGAGTTTTATAGAGGACAGAAGCTGTTTCAGGTTTTACACAGGCGCCCTCAGCGAACTTCACACGCCCACGTGGACGCCTGAGACCAGAGAAAATCACAATAGCAGTAGGCTGGTGGAAGAGAGGTGGGCTTCGGATTCTGGCTTTTTCAGGGCTCTCTGCTGGGAGGCGTGGTCAATGGTACTGAATCATGGCCCTCCCAGGTGTACTGGCTTCCTGCCTCAAGGGCCTGAACTTGTGCATGCCCTCTAGATTTTTTTTTGTGGTAGTTATTGTGGTTTTTTCCTAATCTTTTTTTAATCATTTTATTAGGGGCTCATACAACTCATATCATAATCCATACATACATCAATTGTGTAAAGCACATTTGTACATTCATTGTCCTCATCATTCTCAAAACATTTGCTCTACACTTACGCCCCTGACATCAGGTCCTCATTTTCCCCCTCCCTCTTTGCTCCCCCCTTCCTCATGAACCCTTGATAATTTATAAATTATTATTATTATTTTGTCATATCTTGCCCTGTCCGACATCTCCCTTCACCCACTTTTCTGTTGTCCATTCCCCACAGAGGAGGTCACATGTAGATCCTTGTAATCGGTTCCCCCTTTTCAACCCGGCCTCTCTCTACCCTCCCAGTATCGCCACTCACACCCCTGGTCCCCAGTATCGCCACTCACACCACTGGTCCCCAGTATCACCACTCACACCACTGGTCCCCAGTATCGCCACTCACACCACTGGTCCTGAAGAGATCATCCGCCCTGGACTCCCTGTGTTTCCAGTTCCTATCTGTACCAGTGTACATTCTCTGGTCTAGCCAGACTTGCAAGGTAGAATTGGGATCATGATAGTGGGGTGAGGGAAGGAAGCATTTAGGAACTAGAGGAAAGTTGTATTTTTCATCGTTGCTACACCGCACCCTGATTGGTTCATCTCCTCCCCCCGAAACTCTTCTGTAAGGGGATGGATGTCCAGTGGCCTACAAATGGGCTTTGGGTCTCCACTCTCCACTCCCCTCCTCATTCACTATGGCAAGATTTTTTGTTCTGATGATGCCTGATACCTGATCCCTTCCACACCTCGTGATTGCACAGGCTGGTGTGCTTCTTCCATGTGGGCTTTGTTGCTTCTGAGCTGGATGGCCACTTGTTTACCTTCAAGCCTTTAAGATCCCAGGCGCTATAACTTTTGATATCTGGGCACCATCAGCTTTCTTCACCACA
This sequence comes from Tenrec ecaudatus, assembly GCF_050624435.1. NCBI lineage: Eukaryota > Metazoa > Chordata > Mammalia > Afrosoricida > Tenrecidae > Tenrec > Tenrec ecaudatus. The sequence continues at coordinate 81,870,127 of NC_134545.1, forward strand.
TTTGCTTATTAACCCTCTTTGTCTTCAGCAGTTGTGTCAGGAAGGTGAGCAGCACAGAATGCCAATTTAATAGAAGTGAATTAGGAGTGTAACAGCTCTTTTAGAATTTGTCTAGCAGGTTTTCTGGTTTTCCCAGAAAACCCATAAAAAAATGTGAATTAGGGAGCACTTGAGTGGAGGCCCAATATACTTCTGCTACCTCAATACTAAACCTGTAAATATATGCACATAGATCTACCTCCCCATCCTCATATATAAATATATTTGCATATGTACATGCCTTTATCTAGACCACTATAAATGCCCTTTGCCTCCCAGCTCTTTCCTCTATTTCCTTTGACTTTTCTCCTGTCCCACTATCATGCTCAGTCCCCACCTGGGTTTCAGCAATTCCTCCTGGTTACATTACCCTTGATCATGCCCTACCAGGCCTCCCACACCCTCCTCACCACTGATTTGGATCACTTGTTGTTCCCTTGTCCCTGGGTTTGTGAACACCACTACCTTTCCCCCCACCTCCCCCTCTCCCATATCCTCCCAGACTGTTGGTCCCGTTGTTTTCTCCTCAAGATTGTTTATGCAGCCTATCTTATTTAGATAGACTTGCGGAGATAATAACATGCACAAAAGCAAGACAGAACAAAACCAATCAACGATATACAACAAAACAACAGCAATAACAAACCAATGACCAAAAAAAAAAAAAAAACGCAATAAGAAAGAAAAGCTTGTAGTTAGTTCAAGACTTGTTGGCCTTTAGGAGTGTTTTCCAGTCCAGTCTATTGGGGCACCACGCCTGGCCCCAAAGTCCACCTTCAGCTTTCCCTGGGGACCTCGCCACTCTGTGCCCTCTACCCTTTATGGCTGGCTGAGCTCGCCTGATTCTCTGCAGCAACCTCCTGTAGGGGCACCTTGGCAGAGAGACACAACTCCCTATTTGGCTACCTACCAAGTCATCGTGGGCCCTTTATTTTGACAACTCCGATATATTCCTGGCACAGCTGATCCCTCCGGATGACGGGTCCAAAGCAAGCACAATCAGACAATACTCTACTGTGATCCATAAGGTTCTCATTGGCTCATTCTACCAAGTACCCTGCCAGGCTTTTTCTTCCTAGCCTGTCTGTGTTACAGCTCTGCTGAAACTTGTCCACTGGGAGACGCTGCTCATAGCTTCCAGCATCCCACCCACATGAAAGCCACCCGGGGTGACAAAGTGACGGATGGATGGTTGAGTGTAGAATCAGAGGGAGCTAAAGATCAAAACAGAACAGATGTATGTCACTTTTAGGACTAAGCTCCACCTGCCCCAAGTCATGGTATTTTCAGTGGTCTCAGATAGACATGGAATCTAGACAGTGAGCAAGGAAGATCACAGAATTGATGCCTGTGAATGATGGTGTTGGCCAAGAATGTTGAAAGCCACATGGACAGCCAGAAAGAGCACATGTGTCCTGGAGCAAACACAGCCAGAATACTCCTTAGAATTGAAGACAATGTCATGACGTCATCACACAAGCTCTGGAAATGCTGTCGGCAGAGACCAGTGCCTGGAAAAAGACAGCATGCTGCATAAAGTAGAGGTGACTCAGAAAGAGGAAGCCCTCAGTCAGATGACACTGACGCAGTAGCTCTTCTCACAGGCTGGGTTGTGAGGCGTTAAAACCAACTTGAAGGCAACCTAACAATAGCTTCAAGGGAGGCAGGGAAACTAAGAAAGACGTAAAAGAAGGAAACAGGAGAGAAAGAATTGGATCTGCTTCTAGCCCCCCCTGCCCCCACCCCTCATCCTCTTCCCCTACACACCCATCCTCTAACAGCACAAGGGAACGGTAGTTCCCAAAGGGAGCTTTCTGTTTTGAGCATTTGTGCCTGTGGTTCCCTCTGCCCAAATTCAAGTAAGACACGTTGATGCCCACCACAGATTAGAACAGCATCGTGGGCACAATAAGCATTTCTAAGCTGGGCATCCGTTCTGAGACTGTGTAGAGATGTGTGAAGGTGCCTAACGAACGGTTTGTTGGTTTGTGGCTAAACATTTCATGGTTTATTCTCATGTCAAAATTCTTACCCCCCCCCAAAAAATAACATAGAGAATTAAGGGGGAAGTGCAGAGTGGAGACCCAAAGCCCATCTGTCGGCCACTGGAGATCCCCTCACAGAGGAGATGAGTCAGGGTGTGATGTAGTACCGATGAAGAACACAGCTTTCCCCCAGATCCTGGATGCTTCCTCCCCCCAACTACCATGATCCGAATTCTACCTTGCAAGACTGGATAGACCAGAGGTTATACACTGGTGCATATGGGAGCTGGAGGCACAGGGAATCCAGGGTGGATGATACCTTCAGGACCAGGGGTGTGAGGGGCAGTACTGGGAGAGTGGAGGGTGAGTGGGTTGGAAAGGGGGAACCGATTACAAGGATCTACATGTGACCTCCTCCCTGGGAGACGGACAGCAGAGAAGGGGGTGAAGGGAGACTCCGGATAGGGAAAGATATGACAAAATAATAATCTATAAATTATCAACGGCTCATGGGGGGGGAGGGAAGGGAAAAAAAGAGGACCTGATGCAAGGGGCTTAAGTGGAGAGCAAATGCTTTGAGAGTGATTAGGGCAGAGAATGTACAGATGTGCTTTATACAATTGATGTATGTATATGTATGGATTGTGATGGGAGTTGTATGAGCCCCTAATAAAATGTTTTTTAAAAATTCTTACCCAAACCAAACCCTTATATAACAGCCCTATGTAAGGGTTTCCAAAACTGTCAATCTTCAGAGGAGCAGAGTCTCCTCTTTCTCCCCTGGAGCCACTGGCAGGTTCTGAACTGCCAGCCTTGCTGTTGAATCATTGCCCCAAATATCACATGCCCATCTGGAATACCCACTCTTTCCCCCCAGCTAACTTGTATTTATCATCACAGGCACCTTGAGATTGTGGTAGCTATTCGACACTGCTTGATATGATTGAACGATGGAGTGGTATGATGTCTGGGGTGGGTCCTAATAAATGGTTTGAAAGAAGGGGGAAAATGACTTTGAAATGGTCACTTGAATGACTTTCTCATCCCTGTCAATGCTTCCTTTTTTTTCTTTTTAGTTTGTTTATACACAAAATAGGTGCTTTAAAGATTCAAATAGATGGAAGATGCATGACTAGGTATATTTTCACCACACTCTCTTGTTTGTTTTTCATTGTTCAAATAAAGCAGATAAAACCCACCTTATCTACTGGTCCCCTCCATTCTAGTCTCTCCTCCAAGAAACCGCTCTTTTCAGTTAGATGCATTCTTCCAAATATTATTCTGTGCAACTCATTCATTCCACAAATAGGAATTCAGAGCCTACTACTACGCAGCCCCTGTTCTAGTCTTGGGGGTGCATTGTTAAGTACCACCCAGTCAGTTCCGCCTCATCAGCCCTATGTCCAACAAAACCAAACCCAACCAGTCCTGCAGCATCCTCACCAGTGTCCTTACGTTGGAGCCTCTGCTGCAGCCACTGTGTCGATCCAGCATCTCATCAAGGGCTTTTCCTGTCACCACCTCTTCACTCTCCCAAGCAGAATGTTCTTCTCCATGGACTGATCTCTCCTGGTAACATGTCCAAAGTTCGTGGGACAGAGTCTCGCCATCCTTGCCTCTAAGGACCATTCTGGCTGTACTTCTTTCAGGAAAGATTTGTGTGTTCTTTGGCAGTCCTTTGTCCTTTCAGCATTCTTCATAAACACCATGGTTCAAATGCATGGATTCTTTTTCAGTCTTCCTTATTCCATGTCCAACTTGCACATGCATATGAGGTGATTGAAAATGCCACGGCTTGGGTCAGGCACACCTTAGTCCTTAAAGGAACCTTCTTGCTTTTCAACACTTTAAAGGTATCTCGTGCAGCGAATTGCCCTATTGCCATGCATGCACCATTTGCTGCTTCCATGAGTACTAATTGTGGATTCAAGCAAGATGAAATCCTTGACATCAATCTTGCTGTTTATCATGATGCTGCCCAGTGGTCTAGTTGAGAGGATTTTTATCTTCTGTTCACTGAGTTATAATTCATAATGAAGGCTGCAATTCGCGTTCTTCATCAAGTGCTTTAAGTCCTCCCCTCGTTTTCAGCAAGCAAGGTTGTGTCAACTGCATGTCAAAGGTCCATAATAAACTCACTTCCAATCCTGATGCCACATTCTTCTTCAGACAGTCCAGCTTCTCGGTTATTTGCTCAGCATACAGATTGAATAAGTACGGAGAGAGGATCCAACCCTGACACAGACCGTTTCTGATTTAAAACCACGTAGTTTGGGAGTCAGCGGGAGGGGGAGAGGCAAAAAAATAAAAACAGAAAAAAAAATAAAACCACGTAGTTTCCCTTGTTCTGTTCACACACTTGCTTTTTGATCCATGTGCAGGTTCCTCATAAGCACACTGAAGTGTTCTGGAATTCCCATTCTTCTCAAGGCTGCCCATGGTTTATTGTGGTCCACTTAGTCAAATGCCATTGCGTGGTCAATGAAAGACAAGTAAACACCTTTCTGGTATGCTCCGCTTTTAGCCAAAGTACATCTGACATCAGCAATGATGTCCCTTGTCCCATCTGAATCTGGCCTGTACCTCTGGCAGCTCCCTGTCAATGTACTGCTACACCGTTGTTGGATGATCTTCAGGAAAATTTTACTGCGATATGATGCTATTGTTCTATAATTTGAGCATTCTGTTGGGTCACCTTTCTTTGGGATGGGTACAAATGTGGATCTCCTCCAGTCAACTCTCTATCTTCCAAATTTCGTGGCATAGATGAGTGAGGGGTGCTAGCTAGTGCTTCATCAGCTTGTTGAAGCGTTTCAATGGGTATTTGGTCCATTTCTGGAGCCGTGTTTTTGGCTAGTGCTTTCAGTGCAGCTTGGACTTCTTCCTTCAGCACTATTGCTTCTTGCTCATAAGCTACCTCTTGAAATGGAGGAATGTCAACTTGTTGCTGGTAGAGTGACTCTGTGTAATCTTTCCATCTCCTGTGGATGCTTCTTGCAGTATTCAATAGAATCTTTCAATATTGCAACTCGAGGCTTGGGGATTTAGGCATGTACAAAACACTGGCATTTCTTCCGGCATTTCATCCTAATGGTAGGAAAGATACATAATGAAATACATCATTTTAATTTTGAGATAAATGGTGATACATTGTACATATTATTCTCAGGTATGTATCATCGTGGAAATCTTTCATGTCCTACATGCAAATCTTCATCATACTGTTTAACTACTATGTATTATCCATGTTATACGTGTCCCTTGGTTTATTACTGTGTCGTCCCCTCCAGCAGGGCACGGAGGTTAGGCCATCAGGGTTGCAAGCACTGGAATTGGACTTCGGTGAAACTGGATTGACTGCAAAGGGATTAAGTTGAAAGCAGCAGGTTGCAAGTGGTCAGGGCGCTATAAACTCAGCCAAGGCTTTGTTGATACCACTGGACTCTCCCCGGTCTCCGGGCTAATGATTTCTCATCTGCACTTGGGTCGCTACATCGCTTCCGGTAGGGTGGGCAGGGGATAAGAGAGACGTTCTGATTGGTTAGGCCTAAGTCACCTGTCTCCACAGTCCAATAGAAAGCAAGCACTCCCTCTCACCAAAGGTCTCCCAGTGGGCAATAATCCGGAAAAAGAAAAGTGGTGAAAAACTGAAAAAACAAATGTTCGCTACAAGTTGTTTCCCATTGTTTTCCATCCTGCCCTTCCACTCCCACCTGGTCCCCAGTGTACCCCCAGTGTACATGAGCACCTACCTATTCTGTTCTGGGTCAAACAAAACCATGCCATCTCTTTCAGACACATCAAGGACTCTTAAGTTCCACATACCAAGGTATGGGGGGACCAGCCTCCACAACTGAATGGGGGGCGGTTGTGTAATTGAGGGGTAAATTGAGGAAACAGAAGGCAAGGGCTCACCCCCTCCTTGATGCCCAGAACCAGAGAATGAGTGAATGTATTCTCTCCCAAGCTTATATCATGCTGGGCATGCAAGCCATGTGACCCATACCTAACAGGAAGGGGACGGGCTAGGGGTGGGCACGTGACAGGGAGTTACATAAGTAATGAGATGGGCAGGTTCTAGAGTTGAGATGGAGGCTTAACCTTGGTAGTCTCTGAGCTGAAGGGTCCCTGAGCTCTTGTCCAATCTAGCACCTTAACAATCTAGCACTTTAACAATCTTGAATAATCTAGCACCTTAAAACTGGCATTCTGAAGGGGAACACGGCAGGGCATAACTTTCAGTCAGGAGAAAAATATATATATATTCCGCCTACACTCTCTTCGCGATTCTTAGTTTCCCTGACCAAGGGCATGGGGAGCAACCCCTTCCGTCTTAAGTTTCTCTGTGGAATCCCTTCATAACTGCCCGTAGGCACTATGATGGGAAGGGACGAGGCCCAATTCCGAGCCATGAGAAACAGAAACGGCCATGAGTAGGACGGGCACTCCTGAATAAAAACTCTGCTGGTCACTTTCCCCGCCAGGCAAAGGTAAGCTGGGGACCGCCAGGTCCTCAGCAGCAGGCATCGAGCAGCCAGCAGAGGGGAGAGTTGGAAGATGGAGCATTTATGATGCCCACAGGCGGCTGTCTAGGCTCCCGTAGGTCAGACACATAAGGTGACCAGATGTCCCGCTTTTGGCGGGACAGTCCCGACTCTTAACAATTTGTCCCGCGACCCACGGCTTTTTAAAAAGTCCGATTTTTTTAAACGTTTTATTAGGGGCTTATACAACTCTTATCACAGTCCATATATACATCCATTGTGTAAAGAACATCTGTACATTCATTGCCCTCATCATTTTCGAAGCATTTGCTCTCCACTTAAGCCCTTTGCATCAGGTCCTCTTTTTTCCCCTTCCTCCCCGCTCCCCCCTCCCTCATGAGCCCTTGATAATTTAGAAATTATTATTGTCATATCTTGCCCTGTCCGACGTCTCCCTTCACCCCCTTTTCTGTTGTCCGTCCCCCAGGGAAGAGGTCACATGTAGATCCTTGTAATCGGTTCCCCTTTCCAACCCACTCATCCTCTACTCTCCCAGTATCGCCCCTCACCCCTTGGTCCTAAAGGTTTCATCCGCCCTGGATTCCCTGTGTCTCCAGCTCCTATCTGCACCAGTGTACAACCTCTGCTCTATCCAGCCCTGCAAGGTAGAATTCGGATCATGGTAGTTGGGGGAGAGGAAGCATCCAGCATCTGGGGGAAAGCTGTGTTCTTCATCGGTACTACGTCACACCCTGACTGACTCATCTCCTCCCCTAGACCCCTCTGTGAGGGGATCTCCAGTGGCCGACACATGGGATTTGGGTCTCCACTCTGCACTTCCCTCTTCATTCACTATGGTAAGATTATTTTTTCCTGATGATGCCTTATCCCTGATCCCTACCACACCTCACGTTTGCACAGGCTGGTGTGCTTCTTCCATGTGGGCTTTGTTGCTTCTGAGCTAGATGGCCGCCTGTCTACCCCCAAGCCTTTAAGACCCCAGACACGATCTCTTTTGATAGCCGGGCACCATCAGCTCCTTCACCACATTTGCTTATGCATCCGTTTGTCCTCAGCGGTCATATCATGGAGGTGTGCACACAATAATATGATTTTTTGTTCTTTGATGCCTGATAACTGATCCCTTCGGGACCACTCGATCACACAGGCTGGTGTGTTCTTCCATGTGGGCTTTGTTGCTTCAAGTCCTGATTTTTGGAAGAATGTGCGACAAGCTAGGGAACAGCGGGAGAGCGCGAAGGGAATATACGGTTTTCGGCTCCCATGTGGCTATTTCACCAGGATATGAGTTTTATATTATTTTGGTTAATTTTATAATGTTAAACTTTAATAATAACAAATAATTGTTGAAAACTGATTATCGAGAACTGCTTATCCAAGTTCGCAATGTTGATCAGTTGTTAGAATTCGACCACCATTGTTTGGACTTAATGAACAATGGCATTTTTTGGCATTGACAACAACGAAAACATTTTGTAACTGTCTCTCAGATAATACACATCATACTGCGTGCTAGTGCTAGTTAAACAAGTGATGTCAACAAATCAGCTCTTCAGATAACTTAGGTAAGTTATTTATTTATTTCGTAAATACATAAATTTTCTTTAATTTAGCAGAGAGTACTCGTATTATTTATATTTTATAGTGGCGGCAAAAAGTCTAGCATCGGCCTTGAAAGTGACACTTACAACATACGTGATGGCAAATTCAGAGAAAAAATCATGCAAGTTAGTATTGTTATTATTTAGAAAGAAATATAGGATTAAAATTAAATCATTCAAAATATATAGTTACTTTATTATAAACTAACAATAAAATATGCTTATGTGATTATGTACCTACTTGCTGTGTTTTTAAGCAATATGTATATAATTTATAATATAATTTTTAATTATTTTAAAGATTTTTTAACATAATGAGTAAGAAAAGAGGATGCAAATTCAATGATAATCTAAGAAGTGAATTTCCTTTTATTAAAAAAACCCAAAAGTGATTACATGGTAAAATGTGAGAAATGTAATGGTGAATTTTCTATTTTGCATGGTGGGAAGAATGATATTTCAAAGCACTTGGAGACACAGAAACATAAAAGATATTTAAATACTGCTTCATCTTCCTCAAAAATACAGGAATTTTTTCAGAAAACTATTTATGGAGACGAAGAAAAGAAATTAGCATTAGCAGAAGGACTTATGTCTTTTCATGATATTAATCACAATCATTCCTTCAGATCTATGGATTGTACATCACAAGTTGTCAAAAAGTTAATGAACAAAAAATTTGCCTGGGCTAGATCAAAATCTGAGGCAATTGTATGTAATGTGCTTTCATCATATGCATTTTCAGAATTAAACAAAAATCTAGAAAAAATTAATTTTATATCCATCTATTCTGACGCACCTAATCATAAGGATATAAAGTTATTTCCAACTATTATTAGATATTTTTATTCGGAAACTGGAATAAAAATTAGAACTTTGGATTTCGTTTCTGTGCCTGGCGAAACTTCTGAAATAATTTTCAGTTCCATTATTAATATTTTGGAAAAAAGACATTTAAAACATAAAATGATTGCATATTGTGCAGACAACACGAATGCAAATTTTGGAGGAAAAGCGAGAAGAGGTACAAATAATATTTTCCACAAATGAAACAAAAGCCTTAATCAAAACATTATTGGTGTTGGTTGTGCAACGCACATAATACATAACACCATTCAAACAGCTGCTGATTTGTTGCCCGTAGATGTGGAAAATATTGTTATTAAAATATATTCTTATTTCTATATATACACTGCGCATGCTGAAATGCTTAAAGAATTTTGTGAAACTGTGGAAGTTGAATATCAGAAAATACTTGGATACAGTAAAATGTGCTGGTTAGCTCTTTTGTCAGCTGTCGAAAGAATTTTGAAAATATATGATCCTTTGAAATCCTACTTTCTAGATCATAAAAAAAAACAAGGTGCAATAAATCGTACAGAATATCATGAATCACATTTAAAAGTTCTATAGTAACTGCATAGATTATTTAGAAGAGTGGATGGTATATTACAATGATATTGAACATTTTCATTGAGTTACATTAAAACAAGAACTTAATTGGAATGATGTGCAAAAATCATTTGATCATATTACTCAAAATTTCCCATATAGTAATATTTCCAAAAATGATCTTTTAAATGAGGTATCATTGTTAAAAAATATATTGATAAGAAAAAGGTTAAATCTTGGACATCAGCAAAAATCACAATAGAGAACAAATGGTTAGAAATATTTCATCATTTTGGCTCTCCTCCCTCTCTCCATTTCTCTGCCACCCCGAGTGCGGTGGTGCTCCGACTTCACCATGTCGTCTCATAAGACTTTCAGGATCAAGAGATTCCTGGCCAAGAAACAGAAGCAGAATCGGCCCATTCCCCAATGGATTCGAATGAAAACCGGTAATAAAATCAGGTACAACTCCAAGAGAAGACACTGGAGAAGAACCAAGCTGGGGCTGTAAGGAGCCCCCTGAGGGTGGCACGCATGGCCGCATTTTCCCAGCCTCAAATCATGACTTTTGTCCCCATCTGATGACTTGAACTTCTATTGGCAAATAATCTGGTTTATTCCTTGGTTTTTGGCTTCCTAATCAAGTTTAACAATAAATGATGTAAGGCTGTTGGTGTGAAAAAAAAAAATTTCATCATTTTGAAACAAACCATGTTCCATACCATAATGCACTAAAAATTGTGGAATACGTGCTGTCCTTACCAGGAACTAATGCTGCGACTGAAAACGTTTTGTTGTTGTTTTTTTTTAATAATTTTATTGGGGGCTAGTACAATTCTTATCACAATCCATTTGTTGCCATCATCATTCTCAAAACATTTCCCTTCTACTTGAGCCCTTAATATCTGCTGCTCATTTTCCCCCTCCTTCCCACTCCCCCCACCTCATGAACCCTTCATCATTCATATATTATTATTATTTTTACCATATATTACACTGTCCAACGTCTCCCCCTGCCCTCTTCTCTGCTGTCCCTCCCGCAGGGATGAGGCTATGTGTAGATTCCTGTAATCAATTCCCCCTTTCTACCCCACATTCTCTCCACCCTCCAGGCATCGTCACTCTCATCACTTGCTGAATGCGTTTTTTCTACAGTAAATAATGTGTGGACATCAGAAAAATCACAATTAAGTGTTGAGATTTTGAAAGCCATTTTATGTATGAAATATAATTTAACAAATTCTTGTGAAAATTTTCATGACCTTTTAAACAACATTAGCAATCTACTAAAAAAATTACTCAAATGAGAAATATGCCAAAGAATAAAATAATACTATACATAATTTTAATGCATTATATTTGTAAATTGTACTTATGTTGAAATTTTTAAAAATACATTACAATACTATTTTTGTGTTCTATGAAAATTTTTGTTGCTCCATATAGACCAAATTTTTAATCAAGAAACCTCCCGGTCAATGGTGTCCCAGATTTTTAAAAATCTGGTCACCTTAGACTTGGAGGCATGCTGACTCCAATCTAAAATCCCCAGACCTCAGATCAGGAGGTCCCCATGCTGACGGTGAAGATGCAAAGCAGTGACATGTGTGACGCTCAGGTGTGGCCCAGGACACTGTGAACCTGCAGCGTCAAGTACTGTGGCCTCCGTCATGTGAGCTGACATCCAGACAGGCATTTCTTTCCTGACCCATTCTCATGGGGAGTTGTTTCGGTATGGAGGAAAATCTTGCAAATACTCTCTAGCGATTAAGAAATGGGGTAGGGTCATCTTTCTTTGGCATGGGCACAAAGATGGATCTCTACCAGTCAGCTGACCAAGTAGTGTCTTCCAAATTTTCTGGCACTGATGAATGGTAGTACTTATTTTTTTTAGTACTTATTTTTTTTAATAAACATTTTATTAGGGACCCATACAACTCTTATCACAGTCCATACATATACATACATCAATTGTATAAAGCACATCTGAACATTCTTTGCCCTAATCATTTTCTTTTTTTTCTCCTCTTTTCTTTTTTTACATTTTATTAGGGACTCATACAACTCTTATCACAATCCATACATATACATACATCAATTGTATAAAGCACATCCATACATTCCCTGCCCAAAGCATTTACTCTCCACTTAAGCCCTTTGCATCAGCTCCTCTTTTTTTTCCCCTCCCTCCCCGCTCCCCCCTCTCTCATGTGCCCTTGGTAATTTATACATTGTTATTTTGTCATATCTTGCCCTATCCGGAGTCTCCCTTCACCCCCTTCTCTGCTATCCCTCTCCCAGGGAGGAGGTCACATGTGGATCCTTGTAATCAGTTCCCCCTTTCCAACCCACTCACCCTCCACTCTCCCAGCATCGCCCCTCACACCCTTGGTCCTGAAGGTATCATCCACCCTGGATTCCCTGTGCCTCCAGCCCTCATATGTACCAGTGTACAACCTCTGCCCTATCCAGCCCTGCAAGGTAGAATTCGGATCATGGTAGCTGGGGGGAGGTAGTACTTATTAAAGTTGACTTTGTATTTTAAAAAAAGGGAGGTGAAGGTCAGGGGAAAGTCCCAAGGTTTCCCCTACCTCTCAGAACTTCAAAGATTGCCCTAAGCAAAGGTCAAAGACAGAGGAAATTGTTTCCCAGCACCCAGACTTAGGTCCCAGACCTTTTCCTGTCAATCCCAGTTGCTCCAACCTATCTTCTTTCAAGGGCATAGGAAGAAAGAGCTGCCTTACTCACTTATTGTGAGGGGAATCCAGCCCCTAACACATCATCACGGGTCTGGTAGGCGCTATTGTACAGCGATAATATGTTAAGATTATAGCAAAATCATAAAGAACATGAGAGATAGACTAGAGATTGAACTAATGGAGTCAGACACATTTCACGGTAGCATGCTCACTTCAGCCTCACTTGGTGGTCCACATGGAGAGAGAAAGATATTTAATGCTAACCAAGGCTGTTATCTTCTCTGGGGCCATGCAAGTCCCCTAATTACAGGTGAGGACATACATCACAGGAAAGGGTTGTGCTATAGGTACCACAGTAATGGGAGGGGGGCGATCTAGGGGTATACATGCAATAGGAAAGGAGGGACGGGGGTATACATGTGACAAGAAGGGCGGGTCCTAGATTCAGGATGGCCACCTAACTTTGGATGTCACTAACCGGTTTGATCTGCTCTCTGGATCTCTATAGAGACCTTTATCAGTAGGATGTGAACCCCACCTACAGGAACCAAACTAAGCCTTTAGGGAGAAGTAGCCCATTGTCCTTAAAAGCAAGGAGCAGGACTACCCTAAGTGGTGGGACCAGACTGTAGACTGGAAGCTGACTGCTTTCAGAGAAGTAACTTGACAATTATTTACCAATAGCTGCAAGCAGTGTTCTATTTGGGGGAGAAGATTTGAGAGGAATCTTTCTGTTTGCCACAACTTTGTATATTTTAGTGTGACTTAAACCCAAGGGTATCTCATGTGGAACAAGTGACTGGAAAGAATCACTTCTAATTGGAATAGCGGCATGGTGTTCAGTTCAGCTATGTGCACATAGTCACAGGAATCAGGAAGCATGGAGCCCAGCTAGAAACTCGGGTACTGTGCCTCAGAGTATCCTCTCCCATCTGCTGCATTTCTACATGTGTTTATGTTATGGGTTTTTTGCTAGCCCTGCCTTGTTCGCCCCTCCCCCCCCGCCCCATATGGCACTTAACTGTAGACTGTAGGAGGAGATAAGGACCATATATAGATAGAGCCTAGGCCAAAAAAACACACATTCCATCTTAGATATGTCACAGTGGGACACACCATGGGCTGCTGTCAGGTTAATGGTTTGAAACCACTGGTCGATCTGTGGAAGAAAGATGATGCTTTCTACTCCTGTAAAGAGTTAACAGTTGTATGGATTGTGGTAGCTGTAAGAGCCCCCAATGGAATGATTGAAAAAATAGATAGATAGATATTTTTTTAAAGTTAAGTCTGAGAAACTCAGAGAAGCAGTTCTACCCTCTCCCGTAAGATCAACATGAGTCAGAATTGACTGGGCAGTGAGTGAGTGAATTTTTGGGTAATTCTCCATTCCCTATGGTCAGTCTCTGTGTTTTGGGTAAAACTAACCCCATTTCTGGCTGTAGGGATAATTAGGCAATCAAGTCCGGTCAATTAGAGGCCACTAACATATATGTGATTTTCTCTGACACAAATACAATGTGATAGATTGCCAATCAAGTCGATTCCGAGTCCTAGTGACAGAGTAGAGTGCACCTGGGCTTCCTGAGACTCTAAATCTTTACAGAAGTCATCTTTCGCCCATGGAGCGGCGTTAGCAGCGCAATGTGTAACGCATTCGGTCCCCGGGTCTCCTCGCCTGCCCAAGCCCTAAGAACAGATGTATCTGGTAAGAGCGCAACACAGTTGGTGAGACTAAGGGCAGGGGAGAAGCGCAGAGGGTGGGAAAACCCACTGCACGGGAGGTGGGTGTAACTGAACTAAGGGTTACATGGATGCAGATTCGAGGCTGGGCATTTTCTGCACAGAGAGGATCAGAACTGCCCATGGGGAGATATGAACACATCAAGTGTGTTTGGAGGGCTGCCAAGGCGCCGGTCTGCCTGAAGCAAAGAGCTCATGTGAGAGTGAAGGGCAAGTTGAAGTTGGAGTGGACCTGAGCCAGACCTCGGAGGAGTGAATACTATGTGAAGGAGCTGAGGGCTTTACTCTGGAGGCCACAGAGACTTACTCAGAGGCAGGATGATGGGTAACCTGAGCAGCACTGGGCATTAGGAAGCTGATCTGACTCGAGTGGATTAAAGGGAGAGAGACTGGGCCAGAGACACCAGTGACATGGATCTGGCCAAGGAAACATGAAGGGCATTGGCAATGGGACCAGAAATAGGCATGAGTGCTGACTGAGGAACTGCAGGAGGAAAAATTAACAGACACTGGGGAATAAGACACAGTCAGAGTGATGGATAGATTCTGCAAACAGAGGGCGATGATGATGGCCCAATGGGCTGAGCATCGTGAATGTCACTGAATTGAACATGTCAAACAATGACTCGCTCACAATAAAAAAATAAAGAGTTAAAAGACAGACCAGAATAACCACACACATAGTGATTTGGAAAGGGCAAGCTTTGGCATCAATGAGACTAAATTTGAATCCTGGCTTTGGCAGGTAGTCGTTTCTATAATCTTGGGCAAATTTAGATACCTCTGCGTTGTCTTCTTCTCATGCATAAAAAGGGAATGATTCTCATAATACCAAACTAATAGATTATTGGAAGACTAAATGAAATAATACTTGAAAAGCTCTTGTCTTTGACACCTACTGTGGTAATAATTTCTTGTAGAAGAATTAATCCCAGAGGAGCCGGAGATCAAAGATGTCCCAAACGTCCAACGATTCCAAGATGTTACTCTACTCCACTGGAATGACATCTTGAGTAAATTTCCTCATGTTCCTGAGTTAAACGATTTGTTACAATGTCAAAAAAGAAAATCAGGAAACTTTAAGGAAATGCCTCAAGTGCTTGTGAATGCTATTAATTCCCAGATCTAAAGGGAAAGCGAAGGTAAGCCAAATGCAGGGTTCAGAGCCAGGAGCCAAAATGTCTGAAGGTCAAAGCAGTTCTTCTTGCTTCCACGGATGCTTGTCAGGAAAAGGAGATCGCCAAGAGGGAAGGTTGTGATGGAGGTGTTTACCCCCAGGGAAAGCACAGGACTGTGACTTAAGTCGCACCCGCCAGTAAAGTGGGGTCTAAAGATGCATCCCCTCCCAAAACAAAAATAATGAAGCTTCGCCCCACCCTAATCCTGAAATAGAGAGCTCCCTCCAAAATGGGACCTTACCCCCCAGCAGAGGCTAGACTCTGCAACGCATACCAGAGTGGATTCTGGGAAAGGAGACTGTGGCCATGTGGAGTGATCTACGACACCTCACCTGTGCGTGATGAAAAGTGGTTCTAAAAACAACAAAAGAAAATAAAAAAGAAAAGTGTTCTACGAGGTACACACCAATGAATGTGTTTCTTTTTTTTTTGAATGTGAGTTTCTATATGTATTCCGAGTCTTATCTTTTCAGAAAAATGAGATCACAGTATTTGTCCTCTTATTTTTAAAATAATTGTTTTACTGGGGGACTCCTTCAAATCTTATAACAATCCATCTTTCAATAGTATTAAGCACACTTGTACATATGTTGCCATCAACATTACCAAAACAATTTCTTTCTACTTGAACCCTTGGTATCAGCTCCTTTTTTCCCCCTCCCTCCCCCACAGTATTTGTCCTCTTTTAATGGACTTATTTCATCCATCTTAATAGCCTCCTGATTCATGCACATTATATATATATATGTGTGTGTGTGTATGTATGTATATATACAAATGCTTATATATATTTAATGGGTTTATTGGCATAGAATTCACATATTGTACCATTTAATAGTTCAATCATATTTGTCCACATTATTTTTAAGAACTTATCATTATTCCTTATAGCTGCTTAGTATTCTATGTATGTACAATAGTTTGTTTATCCATTCAGCTACTGACCGGCACATAGGTCGGTTTTCTTTGGTATTGTGACTAGTGTAGCCATGAAGGTAGGTTTGTGTCATGTGATGATTCGTTAGAGACAGAAAATGAGATGTGAAGTGAATAATACACAAAATTCCATTCACAAATTGGGTTACAAATTGAGCTGTAGACACAAGAAGAACTGCAAATGGCCAACTTATTTTCCTCAGTGTCCCCTCTTTCTTACAACAAAAGAAGTACACACACATATATGTATACATGTACATATATGTGTATAAATACACACATATGTATATGTGCACATGCACACATCTATACATGCACATGTATATATTGTACACACATATATGTACACATGCACATATATATTATATTCACCCCTCATATTAGCAAAGACATTTGAGAGCCAGATAACTTAGTGTTGGTGAAATAGGTCTGCTCAAAGACTGCTGAACAAAGTACAAACTGTTGCCACCTTTCTGGAAAGTCATCTGGCTATATAAATTATGAACTCATAATCTCACACCCCATCATTGCGCGTCTAAGAATGACACCTAAGGAAATAACTAGGTCAAAGATTTTTATATCCATATATAAAGATATCTAGCACAGCATTACCTAAAATAGTGTCGAATTTGAACTGCCCCTAATTATATTTTGAGAGAAACTTTAATGACATAAGAAAATACCCCCCCAGGGGGATGAACAACAGAAACATGGGTGAAGGGAAATAGCAGATGGTGTAAAATATGAAAATTAAGATAATTTATAAATTATCAAGTGTTCACGAGGGTTGGGGGAGGGAGGGGAAAAAAGAGGAGCTGATACCAAGGGCTCAAGTAGAAAGAAAATGTTTTGAAAATGATGATGGCAACGTATGTACAAATGTGCTTGATACAATTGATGTATGGATTGTTGTAAGATCCCCTAATAAAATGATTAAGATTAAAAAAAAGAAAATGCCCAAATGAAATCAATTAACAATAAAGAGATGACTAGAATGTCATAGAAGATGATACTATGAACAGCCAGTAAGTGTTCGCTACTCATCAAGGATACGCACATGATCCCTTCAGGACCAGGGGTGTGAGGGGTGATACTGGGAGAGTAGAGGGGGAGTGGGTTGGCAAGAGGGAACCAATTACAAGGATCTACATGTGACCTCTTCCCTGGGGGATGGACAACAGAAAAGTGGGTGAAGGGAGACGTCGGACAGGGCAAGATATGACAAAATAATAATTTATAAATTATCAAGGGCTCATAAGGGAGGAGGGGGAAAAATGAGGAGCTGATGCCAGGGGCTTAAGGGGAGAGTAAATGTTTTGAGAATGATGAGGGCAATGTATGTACAGATGTGCTTTCCACAATTGATGTATGTATGGATTATGATAAGAGTTGTATGAGTCCCTAATAAAATTATTTTTAAAAAAGAATCAAATGGGGAAAAAAAGGATACATACATTAAAATTACAATCAAACACCGCCCTACACCCCCAAATGTAAAAAAGTTGACAACATCAAATATTGGCAAGCAAGGATGTGGAGCAAGTCTCAAATGGTACTGTCATTTTTTAAAAGGAAGGGCACCCCAATAAAATGATTTAAAATAGAATATATATATATATAATTATACAATAAATATTTGATGGAAAAAAATGGAAGGGCAGTTTCTTAGAAAACAAAACATATACTTGCCGTATATCCTAGCAATTCCACGCCTAAGAATTTTCCCCCAAGAAATAAAAACTTATTCCCACAAAAAATATGTCTATAGAAATGTCCACAGCTAATTTATTCTAATAATAAAAATTTTTTTTAATAACCTGGAAAGAATCAAGGTATCTAGAACCCAGGTATCTGACAGCTAAATAAATTTTATACTTACTCAATAAAGTACTATTTGGCAATAAAATTAATAAATGGCTAACATACATAAATCCATTGTCAAAGGGTCCATTCTAACTCCTGGCAACAAAGTAACATCTATCTGGAAGGCTCTGCTTTCAGCCTTGATCTATCTGACGTCCCTTTCTTATGCAACCATCTCTCTCCTCCCTGTCCTCCTTTGAGACTGGCTTGCATTTCTGGCTCTTCCTTGACCTGACCGTGCATTGCTGCAATCATATTTTAATGACCTCCAACAAATTTTATTTGCATGTGATATTAATGGTATTGTTAGACAATTTTTTGGAATGGGAACAAATATGGGTCTCATCCAGTTGATTGACTGAGTAGCTATCTTCCGAATGTCCCATCATAGATGGGTGAGCGCACTGCACCTATCGATGCTAACATTTCCATCGGTATTTCATCAATTCCTAGAGCTTTTTTTTTTTCTTTTTGCCAAAGTTCTCAGTGCATCTGAATACCTTCCTTCAATATCAGGTCTTGTTCTTTTTGTCCCCCAACCATTTTATTGACGTACAACTTGCATTAATTCAATGTTAGGGTTTGCTCCTACAGGATGTCGTGGAATAGTTGGAGGAGCCCTGGTTACGTAGTGGGTTACGAGTTGGGCTGTAAACGCAAGAGCAGCCGTTTGAAACCACCCTCCAGGGCCCTACGGGAGAAAGAGGAGGTTTCTACTCCTGGAAAGACTTACACTCCTATGTCCAACGAAAGGAGACCCAGAACCACCATCTGTTTAACACCTCGGTGCGCTTCTTGAATGAAATGATAGGTTTTAATATGTTAGGCAAGAATCGGCACCTGTCAGAACTGATACAGGGAAATTTGCCCTTGCACCAATTCCCATGCTCACTGTAAACAGTGCGCAATCAATTAAGAAGTCTCTCTGCACAAAGCAAGAACTCATGGATTGCAACTCTAAATTGACTATATCTGCATAAACTCCTCATTTCAACCAGATCTTAAATTCTGTCACTGGGGGAAACTAATGTTGTCTATGTAATCGCCTTATACCCCCGGGGGATGATTGACAATGTTTTTCTTGTTTCTTTGGTTGTTGTTGATTTTGCCTTTTGTTGGTTGGTGTTTGTTTTGTTGGGGTTGCCTTTCTTGTGGGTCTGGGTTTGGTCATCCTACGACTGCCAATGAAAACCACAGTCACCACAGTCGTTCATAACCCGGGACAAGCTGATGGATTCTGGGCTCCCACTGAAAACTAGCCCCAATCCAAGAACAGTTAGTTCTGATCCCACGGCCCTACTCCATACTGGCCTCCATGAAAGAATCAGTGAAGATAAGAGTGCTCCAGCAAAGTGTGGTGAGGAAAGCAGGTAGTGCCTGGCTATCAATCAAAATAGTGTCTGGGATCTTAAAAGCTTGTATTCAAACAAGCAGCTATCTAATCGAGACGTCAACTAAGTCCACACATAAGAAGCACACCAGCCCATCTCCTCTCCTAAACCCCTCTATATGGGTTAATTAGGGTGTGAGGTAGTATCGATGAAGAACACAGCTTTCCCCTAGATCCTGTATGCTTTCTCCCCCCAACTACCAGGATCCGAATTCTACCTTGCAGGGCTGGATAGGACAGAGGCTGTACACTGGTGCATATGAGGGTTGGAGGTACAGGGAATCCAGGGTGGATGATACCTTCAGGACCAAGGGTGTGAGGGACGATGCTGGGAGAGTGGAGGGTGAGTGGGTTGGAAAGGGGGAACTGATTACAAGGATCCACATGTGACCTCTTCCTTGGGAGAGGGACAGCAGAGAAGGGGGGAAGGGAGACTCCGGATAGGGCAAGATATGACAAAATAACGATGTATAAATTACCAAGGGCATATGAGGGAGGGGGGAATGGGGAGGGAGGGGGGGGAAAAAAGAGGACCTGATGCAAGGGGCTTAAGTGGAGAGCAAATGCCTTGAGAATGATTGGGGCAGGGAATGTATGGATGTGCTTTATACAATTGATGTATGTATATGTATGGATTGTGGTAAGAGTTGTATGAGTCCCTAATAAAATGTAAAAGAAGAAAAGAGAAAAAAATGATTAGGGCAAAGACTGTACAGATGTGCTTTATACAATTGATGTATGTATATGTATGAACTGTGAAAAGAATTGTATGAGCCCCAATAAATTGTTAAAATTAAAAAAAATTCCACTTAAAAATAGATTTTATTAAATCCGCCTAATGTGAAAAAAAAAAAAAGAAGCACACCAGCTTGTGTGATCCAAAGATGGCACTGGTAAAATTTAAATGGGACAAAGGGAAAAGTATCAGAGCTGAAATTGTGACCACCCAATTTGTAGAAGTCTATGGAGGACACTGGGAGCACAAAATCCATCTGCAGACTATCGATTCAGATTAAGCCTCTGGAAGATCCCCTCAGGATACCAGGACCCTGAACAACTGTCCTATCTGACAGAGATGATTGTAAACTTGATAATGGTGAATCAGACCATGATAATAAGATACTTGGTCAGTTGACCTCCCTCTTGACCTGAATTTGCTCTCATCGCAAGTATTTCTCTCTTGTTCCATGACAGAAGTTTCTTCTCTGGCCTTTAAATATTGGTGGTGGTCTTTTCTTTGGTACTCTTTATTTGACCACAATTAGAAAAATAATTACACGAATAGCAATGAACATAACGAGGAAGAAGAATATGTTCTGGAATTGAATGTGGTGATAATTGTACAGCCTCCTTGATAGGCTTGAATTACTGAATTGTATGGTATGACATGTGGATGAAGTGCTAATAGAACTGTCAAGAAAGAAGGAAGGATTTACGGTCTGTGAAACACACAGGGGCAGTTCTATTGTATCCCACAGTGTGACCATGAGACTTGACTTTGTGGGTGTGAGTGAGCTACGTTGTGGAGGCAGCTCTTCGACAATCGTATTTGCAGTGCCTTCTAACTGAGGGACCCAGCTCTATCAGACAGTGTTTCAGGGCCATTCATAAGGTTTTCAGGGCTACTTTTTCAGAAGCGGTCCTGTTGTTCCTTTCTCCTATTAGCTTAGTCTAGAAGCTCTGCTGAAACTTATCTACCACGAGTGATCCTGCTGGTGGTATTTGAAGTACCAGTCGAGTAGCTTCCAACAGCACAGCAACGTTCAAGCCACCACAATTCCACAAGCAATGGAGACTTGTACTTGTACTTCACAAGAAGGGTACGTTCCATTTGTAGTGAGTACGCTAAGTTCCTGTGCGACCGTTAAGATAGCCCAATCTCAGTCACCCTGGTCTTGTCGCACAAGGGGCTGTGGTGGCGTGCGCTGGTGTCAGCACTGATGGAACCCATTGGGAGAAAGGGAAATCTTTCTGTACATCTGTACAGCCTTGGACAGTTCTACCCTGACCTAGACAGTCACTCTGAATCAGAATCAACCAGAAGGTAGGGGGGTATTTTTTGTCTGTTTCATAATACCTCTTGGCTTTCAGCAGGCCCACCAAAAGTTCCCCTAGGAGTGCCGTTTTGGCAAATTAGGCCTGAAGGGTGTGGGGTGTGAAGTGTGGTCTAAAGACCCTAGGCATGTAGGATTAAAGGCGCCTTTTCTGCCCTTAGGGTAAAAAACGGAAGCCATGGTTAAGCTTCAAGTCAACCACAAAGTCCCATTTCCGTCCAAGATCCTCTGCATTTTCCTCTCCCATTACCTCCTTACAGCAGATCCTTCCCCGCTGGGCTAAGGTATTTTTCTTCACACAATCTTAATGCTCACAGGTCCTCCCAAGTGTGAAAACTCCCCCTCTGTCTCAGCATTGGCAGCCCTAGTCCAAGCCCGCCCACCAAAGCTCCCTTTAAGAAATAATAATCTCAGATAAACCCCTCAGGACCAATAATGAGGGTAGCATCCCAGGAGGGTAGGGGAAGGTAGGGGTAGAAAGGGGGAACCAATCACAATGATCTACCTATAACCCCCCTCCCTGGGGGATGAACAAAAGAAAAGTGGGTGAAGGGAGACATCGGTCAGTGTAAGACATGGAAACATAATACTAATTTATAAATTATCAAGGGTTCATGAAGGAGAGGGGGGGAGGGGAAAACATGAGCTGATACCAAGGGCTCAAAATGTTTTGAAAATGATGATGGCAACATATACACAAATGTGCTTGACACAATAGATGTATGTATGGATTGTGTATGAGCCCCCGATAAAATGATTTTTAAAAAGAATAGAAGGCGATATAAAATAAGGTCTAATATAAGCAGGATTGAGAGACTTCAAAGGAGATAGAATTTAAGCCCGGCCTCACAAGATCACAATAAAAACACTTCGTACGTACAAGAATAAATAAAAGAAAGAAATATTCGCCTCATCAATGGGTGGTCCTCCTTTGCCACTTCTAGCTCCATCACTCCCACTCCCCACCTAGCGTCCCTTCCATCTCCATTAACCTCGGCTTCTCTTTCTCTTCTCCCCGCCCGGCCTCTGTCACCAGCCACTCCCCAGGGGCCAGCACCCAGGCCCAGGAAGGCGTCCACACGAAAGCCAGAAGAGTTGTTGTTCTTGGAGGAGAGGTGTGTGTAGGTGTGTACGTAAGTGAATGTGCTCGTGTGTGGAAGAAACCAAGGGATCCACGTCGATGGCCCGCTCCTGGAAATGTCCATCACGGCCAGCCGAGCAAGCGCGAATCAGCTCGCCAGGGGACTCCCACTCGCCGCCTTCAGCCCTCCACAGCTCAGACGTAGCAGAGCTTCGCCTGAATGAGTCCCAGACCTGCAGGCCCCTGCTCCGCAGTGACACACCACCCCCGGTCCCCGAGCTTTGGTAGAGTCCGGCGCTGCGTCACCCATTGTTTACAAATCCACCCGAGCCGGTAGGATTCCGGCTCCCGCGGCTCCGGGTGTGCGGCGAGCGCCAGGCCGGCTCGGGCTTTCCTCGTCCGCATCGGCCCGGTTCTGGCTTCGGCCTCGGGGTCGCACCCAGCTCTGCCGCAGCACCCCCGAGCTCGGAGAGGAACCGAGCCCCCGGCGACGCCAGCAGAGCCCCGGGTGCCCGGGCCGAGGGCCATGCCTTGCCGGAGGGAAGAGGAAGAGGAAGCCGGCGAGGAAGCAGAGGAGGAGGAGGAGGAGAGCTTCCTCCTGCTGGAGCAGTCGCTGACTCTCGGCGGGTCGGGCGAGGTGGACCGGCTGGTGGCCCAGATCGGCGAGACGCTGCAGCTGGACGCGGCGCAGGACCCCCCGGCCCCCCGGGGCGCGCCCCCGGGGCCTCCGCCGCAGCCCCCGCGGCCCCCGGCGGTGGTGGCCGGCGACAAGGCCCGGCCCCCGGCCCTGCCGCTGCTTTTGTCCCCCGCGCCCGGGTCCGCCGAGACCGCGGGCCCGGGAGCCCTGCGCTGCACCCTGGGGGAGCGTGGCCGAGTGCGGGGCCGGGCTGCGCCCTACTGCGTGGCCGAGCTGGCCGCCGGCTCCAGCGCGCTGCCCCTAGTGCCGCCGCAGCCCGGTTTGTCAGGGCCTCTGGGATCCGGCAAGCCGGGCGCCCGGTGGCCGGCCCGGCGAGGATGGCTCGGGGGCGCTCCTGCCTCCCGCCGCCTGCAACAGCGACGCGGGCCCCGGTCGGAGGCCGGCACGGGAGACGAAGACCCGCACCGGCTCCTGCAACAGCTCGTGCTCTCCGGGAACCTCATCAAGGAGGCTGTGCGGAGGCTTCACTCGCGACGGCTGCAGCTCCATACAAAGCTTCACCAGCGCCCGCTGCCGGGACCTGCGTCGGCGGCCGGGGCGCACGAACCCCCTTCTCCGGGCAGCCCTCGCTCGGCCTGTAGTGACCCCGGAGCGTGCCGCAGGAGCTCCCAGCGCAGGACTGCCGACGGCGTGCTGGTCCCCGGCAGCTAGCACGTCCCGGTGCACGCGGCGCCGGCTGCTGTCTCCGAGTCCGGCCCCGCTTGGGGCTGCCTTCCCTGCTCGCCCATGGTGGAGAACCAGCGCCTTTGAAAGCGGGGAAATGGCTAGTGAAGACGGATAATCGAGAAGTGTTGCCGAGAGGACCTGGGAGCGAGCGCCCCTCGCTGTTTGAAATACAGGGCTTAGCCCCGTTGTAGTTCGAACCCCCAACTCTCAGTCTTTACCAGACCCTCGTTTGGCTGGATGCGCATTGGCGGCGCTGCAAGCTAGTGGCCGCAGAGCCCCCAAGGACGCGGTCCAGGACAGAGCCCCCGACGCCTGGCTCGGGAGTCATCCGCATCCGTGGACCAGCGATCCCAATTCTTATTTATCGCTTCAGGGCTGGTTCCTGAACATTTGCGGGGCGGGTATGGGGCAGACATTAATCATTTCGGCGCGTGCCCCACTGCTAGACTTGAAACTTTACATTTAAAAAGCGAAACAGCTGACATCTTTTGAGGTGCGCCTTCTTAGTATGAAACGCCATAGATTAAGGGAACCGTCGGGGATTGAACTGGGGAGCCCTTTTTTCTACCCCCTGCCCCTTTTGTGCAACCGACTGCTGTTTTCGGAGCCGTCGGGGGCAGGAGAGTGGCCTGGAGGTCCCGAAAGGTGGGACGGTGTGGTGGACACGTTGAGTGAGACGCGGAATAACCCATCCGGTCCTCTAAACTTTAGAGTGGTTTTAAAGGCCGCCCCGCCCCTCTTCGGGGCTCAAGGTC
Organism: Tenrec ecaudatus; assembly: GCF_050624435.1. Classification (NCBI taxonomy): domain Eukaryota; kingdom Metazoa; phylum Chordata; class Mammalia; order Afrosoricida; family Tenrecidae; genus Tenrec; species Tenrec ecaudatus. The sequence continues at coordinate 81,894,708 of NC_134545.1, forward strand.
AATTTCCTGGGTGCACACTGGGTTTTCGGCTCCTTTGCGGCAGAAGAGTCGCGGGGTTCGTCCTGTACTTGCAATTACTGGAGCCTCGAGGTCACGCGCACCCTGGCACCGCTGGTGTGGGGAGGGGAAGCCGCGCGGGGGAGGGGGGCGCTGCGCTTCCAGCGGGCACCGGCCACCCTGGACGGTCGTGGACACTGCCCTGAGGCCAGGCTCTGGCCCCTCCTCTGCCCTTGGCTGTACGCGTTCCTCCAGCGGGCGGCCTAAGGGCCCCAGACTGGGGAGACGCCAGCCACGTGACCTGCACTCCAGGGACACACAGCTTCGCGCAGCAGCTTATAAACGGGCTCTCCGGGGCGTTTGCAGTAACAGCTGCAATTCCCTGGATAGACGGAGTTGGTTTCCTCCCTCCACCCATCCCCCAGCCTCGGCGCGCCTTTGTAAGCATGATGCGCGCTCACTCTGAGGGTACTGGGCCGCCTTGTTCTTGTTCTAGTTTCTCTGAGATCCAATGGCCTGCCCGCTATCTGGAGGTCGGCTATCTGGAGGTCGCTGTTGACATATCTACACTTCGCACCGGAGTGACTGGAATTGTGGCTATCCTGATAACAGGATTTTATCTTAAAGAACTTTTGAGTAAATGTCTTAGTGTTTTGTTTGTTTACTTGGTTGGTTGCTCTTATCCTTGCTGTCATGGGTTAGATGTATGGAGAAAACCAAACCAAACGCCCTGCCATCTTGTCAGTTGTGACTCAGTCACCCTATAGAGTGGGATAGAGCTGTCCCTGTGCACTAAGGAGCCTGTAACTCATGTCCGGAATAGAAAACCTCATCTTTCTCCCACCAAGTGCCTGGGGGGTTCGAACTGCTGACCTTGCTGTTAGCAGCCCACTCTCTTGGAGAGATGTACAGAACACATTTATCTGATCTCCACAAACATGAAAACACCTGAAATCCCTGCCAGCCTGACTCTGGAGATGGTAATTAGAGCGCCTTTGTGTCTCAGGATCACACGCCACTTGTCAGACCAGGTCGGCTAGCTGGGTGTGGATTGGCCCTGGCATGCAATCAAATGAAAGTGAGGTCAGGTTTGGGAGCAATCCCATTCCCCCAAAGCTCGGAGCATCTGAATGACTACTTAGTAATGGGGCGCCCGTACGTTTTAGGATCATGAAAGGACTTCCCTTGGGTGGTACAAATACTGGATTACTAGCCAAAAGGTGGCTGGCACCCATCCAGAGCTCCGTCAAAAGAAAGGCCTAGTGGTGTGCTTTCCAAAGGTCGCCGACTTGCAGACCCTTTGGAGTCCAGTTCACATTCTGCCACGTGGATGGGGGTCTTCGTGTGTGAGAACCGGCTCTGGGGCAAGTGGCGTTGGGTGTGGCCATTCCTGAGCTTGTGCCAGGAGGTGGCATTTTAAAGCTGGCTTGGGGGCTGGATTGCCTGACCTGAGAGATGGAAAAACAGGCTGGGAGTAAATTATAGGACCTCTGTCTGCCCTTAGCACGCTGCGGAGATCCTCGCTCTCAACCGTGGCTGGGTCTGAGGGGGGTTTCGGTTGCTTTTATCCTCCACTTCTGAATGATTTCCGTTTGTTCCTTCAAGGAAAGGGAAGGGCGAATCAGCAGGGGCTGGGTTGGGCTGGGCAGCAGAGAGGATCCCCAGGCTCAAGTCCACTTAATAAATAAATGAGGAACCTTGGACATGTTGCCCAACCTCTGTGGGCTTCAGTTTCCTCATGTGTATGATCGGGATCATGAGATAAAGGGTACATGGTGGCAAGTACGTACTGGAGATGACAGTGTCTAGTCCCCGCCCCATCTTCCCTCCTTCCCAAGCCTGCCTGCCCCCATGCAACCAAGCAAGTAGGTCTTCCATTTCTCCTGAAATGAAGGCAGGTCACAACCTCCAAGGGCCCTTCTGGAGAGGGTGCTCTGTGACAGAGCGGCCCTGCTTTTCTAACCGCTTAACTCAGTGCCCATGCGCCGTGCCTCCCCATCCACTCTCAAATCCACCACAGACCCCCGTGGACTCCGAGCAATGCCTCCAGAACACACTGAGTCAGCCGTCTCCCGCACTGCCCAGAAAGGCACAGGGGCTTTAGCCCAGGGATGGCCGGCCAGGGAAGGGCAGTTATGGAAGCTGAGAAAAGGGGGGCTTCCTCCTATAGAAAGTGGGGTCAACCTCAGGGCAGTGGTTCTCAACCTTCCTCATGCTGTGACCCTTTCATACAGTTCCTCATTGGTGATGACCCCCAACCATAACATGATTTTCATTGCTACTTCATCACTGTCATTTTGCTACTGTTATGAATCAGGCAACCCCTGTGAAAGGGTTGTTCGACCCCCAAAGAGGTCGTGACCCACAGGTTAAGAACCGCTGCTGTAGCTCCTGGGTGTGAAAGGAGAGGGTTAGGAGTTGACCTCCCCTGACGATGGAGTAGCCCCGGGGTCCTCAGCCCTGCTTCCAGTTGGCGTCAGAACATTAGGAGCAATCCAGAACCTTCTATCCATCTCCAGATGGGCCATGATGCTAGCTAGCGTTTTCTGCCCTGACTGCTAGCTTTTTCTTATACTAAGAATGGTTGGCTAAGGCGAGAATCAACCTTGTACTCACTCAGCACAAGACCCAGTTGTGTTGGTTCATTCCCTACTAGTTGGGACCCCATAGTTGTCAGTAGAACCTGTGCCACTAGGTTTTCCATGACTGGTATGGGGAGTCGATTGCCAGACCTTTCTTCCAAGGCACTGATCGGTGGACTGGAAGCTCCGGCCTTTCTGTTAACAGCTGAGAGTGTTACCACTTGGCCACCCAGGAACTCTTTCTTCTTGAAAAAGGGAGAGTGGAGAAAAGGATGCCTGGTAAGGATCAGGCACTTAGATGTACTATGACCTCTAACCATCTTTGTAAGAATTCTGGCAAAGTCTGATTGGTTTTTTCCCCCTTAAATAAGGCAGAATTGACATGGATAATTTTTAAAGTTATGATCCCATTTTATAGGCAGAAAACAGTCCAGGAATAAGGGCCAGACCCAAGTCCACGGCCATCGAATTGATTCCAACTCAAAGGTTTCAAAGCTATAAATCTCTACAGGAGTAGAATAGCCCTCATCTTTGTCCCACACAGCGAGAGAGTAGGATTGAACCGCTGACCTTGGGGTTAGCGGTCCAATGTTGACCCATCAGTGCAACCAGGAACGAGGGCAGGGCAAAACGAATTCCTGAAGTCAGAGATTTAGCAGGTCTCCCAGTCGAAACCTGTTTCCCATATCATCAGACAGGACCCAATCCTGTTCACTGCAAAGCTCCACACACGCACGACGATGTGAATGACAGCCCGGGCAGAGTCCAACTTGGCAGCCCCGTCATTGGAACCCTGGTCCCAGGGTGAGCTCAAGAAAACCAGGCCTACCACAGCCCTTTCCTTCCCGAACGCTAAAGACAGTTGACCACGGGAAACAGCCAGGCGGACGGCTTCAAAACCACCCAGGCTATCAGCCCAAACGAAAAAAATAAATTACAACATAGAAACCGGGCAAACAACAGAAGCGATTTGGAGAACACACCACACCTCGCAGCAAACTCCAGAGTCTGCCTTTCTAATGGTTTATCCCAAAGAGGGCAGCCGGGCTGCACCTTTCGAGTTCGGTTCTATCCCTTTTGCTCTTGTCCTTTGCCAGCTCAGAAGCAGAAACATGGAGTGAAGATCAGACCAAACCCTGTGATCCCTTCCTTCCAATCAGAGAAGAGTTACCCTGGCAACCAAATTACTAACTCGCTCAATTAGCTCCCCCTCCCTTCACCCCTCCACCCCCCATTCCACCCATGCACAGTAATCACAGAACGTCTGCCCCAAGAGAGGGAAGCCTTGGGCAGTCTAGTGCTACAGCTGCCTCGTTTAGAGACCACGAAGGCCTGGGACCAGAGAGCTTTGCCCAGAGGTCACTCCATTTAAACACCATGAAAGCTAGTGTGGGCAAAGGCAGCAAGCCCAGCTGTCTCCTGGTTGTTCATCCAACACTGAAAGGAGAGCAAGTGACCTGCCCACCACACTATTTCCCAGGAGACTAGTAGACAAGAGCCCGGGCCCTGGAAGTAACTGCCCACAATTAGACGTGTGGTTTGGAACCGGATTCAAAACCTCCATCACCTCGGTTAACTCATAAGCAAAATGGAGCTAAGACTAGAGCCCATCGTAAGGAACTGTGTGAGGATTAAATTAAAATGGGAAGAAAATAGCGAAGAATAAACGCAGCATAACAGCCCTGGTGGTGTGGTGGTTATGTTATGTGTTGGGCTGCTCACTGTAAGGTCTGCAGTTTGAAACCACCAGCCACTCCTCCAGAAAAAGAAGAGGCTTCTCTTCCCATGAAGAGTTAGTCTGGAAACCCACAGGGGCAGTTCTACCATGTCCCACAGGGTCACTCAATGGCACTGAGTTTGGCTTTTGGGGGTTTTGTTTAATTGCATAAAGACCACTACTTTGAGTCTTTTTTTAAAAAAATCCTGCCTTTTAACAACTTTCTTGGTTTGTTGCTTAATAAGCCTAAACCATTGTTTCCGCTGAAGGTAAGACCAGTTTCTCACTCATGCAATCCCCACTGCTGCTTCGGTAAGTGTTAAGGGACCAGCGATGTAGTGGGTTAGGAGTTGGGCCTCGAACAAGGTCAGTGGTTCGCATCTACCTGTGGCTTCACAGGAGAAAGAAGAGGTCTTGGAAACCCACAGGGGCAGTTCGACTCTGTCCTACAGACTTGCTATGAGTCAGACTGGATTTGACAGCAGTGAGTTTGGCTTTCTTGTAGTTTGGGGGGGAGTCCTTGGGTGGCCCTTGACTACTAGCTAAAGGGTTGGTGTACACACACACCCAGAAGCAACTCAGAAGATAGGATTAACTGTTTGCAAAGGGCCAGAGCCTTGGAAACCCCGTGCAGTAGTTCCACTCTGCACACAGGGGGTCGTCATGAGTTGGAGCTAGGGATGCAGGAGCATCAGGGAACATCACCCACCAAGGGTAGGGTTCCTGGCAAGGACCGCCGGGGCCGAGGGTCTGACCTTCTGCATCTCCTAAGGGAGACCTGTCCCCTTCTCATTCGGATTCAGGGCTCAGCTGAACTTCAGCTCGCCTGCTCTGTCCATTCGGGTCCAAAATGTGTAAGGAGAAAATCGAACCATCTCTTTGAAGACACAACCTTCCAGTTCGTCTTATTCTCTCTCCTCCTTGTAGTTACTGTCGTTATACGGTTATCGCAGGGGCTCATATGTATGTTCTCCGCCCCTAGATGATAGATTCTTTGATGGCGGAGGAGTGACAAGAAGAGGAGAATGTTTTAGGCAGATTAATCAGGCAGCGCACGGCCTGGGGGGTGGCCAGGCCAGAGGAGAGCGTTTCTGGTCAATGCCAGTGAGTTGGGTGGCTGTTACAACAGCAAGGGCTCCAATGATAAGGGGCTGGGTGGAAAGGAGAGGACATGCAAGGACACGTTTTCAAAGGACAATGCTAGCTGCAGGCCTCAGAACAGTGTAGGCATTCACACTTGGGGTCCTGAGCCAAATTACTGGGGGCTAGTCCTGGCTTTCTTTATTGAGGAGGATGATTTTTGTTGTTAGAAGAAACATTTCTTTTTTTTTTTTTAAGGGGATAGCGCGAACGCAGTCCCCCACTACCACAAATTATGCAGTCGAGTTTCCCACATTTGGGGAAATCGCAGGGGTCAGCACACCCGGAGTGCAATGGGTGAGCCTCGCCCTGGGAAAACCGCCTTCGTGATCATGGTATCTCCCCTGCCAGGTAAGTATAGAAGAAACATTTCTAAAGCTGTTTTTTGCCCACTCAAATGGTCATGTGTATAGTGATCCTGGTTACATTAATCGTGTTATCTGTTCATTCATTAATGATGAACTACTCAGGTGGTTTCCACCATTGGGCCCTTGTGAACGGTGCTGCAGTGAACATTGGTGCACACGTGTGTGCTTCTAGGACTGCTTCCTGCTCTCAGGTACAAGGGGAGGGGGCAGGGAGGCGGTGGATCACAACAACACAAATGTACTGCCATCATATCAATTCTGAGTCACAGTGACCCTACGGACAGAGTAAAACGGCCCCTTTAGGTTTCTGAGGCTGTGAGTCTTTGAGAGAGCAGAAAGCCTCTTCTTTCTCCCAAGGAGTGGCTGGTAGATTCAAACTACTGACCTCATGGTTAGCAGCCTAAAGTGTAACAGCTTCATAGGTACAAAAAAATAAAACACCAAACGCACTGTCATTTAGTTGATACCGACTTGTAACGACCCTATCAGACAGGATAGTACGGCACTTGAGGATTTCTGAGACTGTAACTCTTTATGGGAATAGAGCCTCATCTTTCTCCCATGTAGCGGCTGGTGGTTTTGAACTGCTGACCTTGTAGTTAATATCCTAATTCATAACCACCAGGTCACCAGGGCTCCTGCATAGGTACCAGGGACCTTCAAAAAGTTCATGGAAATTTCCATCTTTCAGTGCCATTTCCCACGAACTTTTAAAAGCTGCCTTATACATCCCAAGGAACAGAACTGTGGGTGGCATCTGGTACCTCAGCTTTCTAAGCTCTCTTTCTTCACTGGAGAAGCCCAGTACTAGTGAAAGTTCCTAACTCATCGGGTGGTTGAGATGATGTTTGAAAAATGCTTAGGACTCTTCCTGAAACAAAGCTATGTAGCAATGCCTGCATATTAGCATTCAGTAAATATTTGCAAAGTAAACAATGGGACATTTCAGCAGACACGTGGAGGCTACAGGAGTGAGGTGCTTGAGGTATCAATGAATCAATCATGATGTCTCCAAACTCACTGCCATCAAGTCGATTCTGACTCACCGTGATCCTATAGGACAGGGAAGAACTGAGCCTATAAACTCTTCACGAGAGCAGAACTCCTCATCTCTCCCCCACGGAGCCGCTGGTGGGTTCAAACTGCTGACCTTGAGGTTAGCAGCCCAGTTCTTAATCCACTATGCCCCTGGGGCTCCTTTCATGATGTCTAGAAATTCAAATAAGATGGGAAAGGAGGACCAGGTGCTAAGCAGGAGAAAGTAGGGTCAAAAGAAGGATTTTCTAAAGCGGGAGACACCAGTGCTTATCGGGAAGTAGATAGGAGGATTTGCGAAGGGAGGAGTTGGAGAGAAGCTATAAAATAGAACAAGGCTCCTGGGAAGGGATCCAGTGCTGCGTCTGTGTGGGACTAAAGCACAGGATTCCGGGGGATTGTAGGGATGGCCAGCCCAGCTATCGGTCTCCTTTGTCACCCACTGTCCTGTCGCATCGAGCCCGCGACCTGACACATTGGCTGCTGAAACCGCCCTGTGCAGCCTTTCATGGTGTAGCTGGCTGGGTGTGTTCCTGTTGGTTTTGTGCCATTGAATCCCTCTTCTCGGGAGCTTACTTGACTAGAAAGAAAACTAAAACTGATACCAAGGAGTTGATTAACTGTTCTCCCTTATCAATTTGTTCACTGACTCACAGGAAGTGAAATTCACCACCCCTAACTGCCTTTTGGGCCGTTTGTTTGACTTACTGACTTGGGTGGCTGAGCAGAACCCCAAGCTGGTTATCATCGACCTTTGCCCTACCTTTGGCCTGCTCCTTTATTACACTCTAAATTCGAGGCCAGGAGTCCCTGCGTGGCGGATATGGTTAAAGCACTTGGGTGCTGATTGAAAGGCTGGAAGTTTGAGGCTACCCAGAGTTGCCTTGGAAGAAAGGCCTGCGTGATCTGCTTCAGAAAAATCAGCCATTGGTTTGGAAACCCAACGGAACACAGTTCTACTCTGACCCGCCCGGGTCGCCGTGAGTCAGAGCTGACTGCACAGCGGCTGGTGGATGAGATCCCGCAGCTTACTGCTGGTGGGGATGGAAGTGTAGGTTTTCACCAACATCTTCCCCAGACACGGGGATCAGAATCCTCTCCCACCAGTTGTGCCCTGAGCACTAACTACTTTCCTTCTGCTGGACTCAGCAGGGGAAAACCCACGATGCGGATGTTGAAAATGCTTCTCAATGGTGCCGATAAAGGGAAGTTGAGTAACTTCAGGGTTCAAAACAGACAATGAAAGTCATTACGCAAGATCTGATTCCACATAGCCTGGGCTGTGTGTGTGTGTGTGTAAATACACTTACATACAGCCCACCAACCCCTCCAGCTCCCCCTTCAACATCCCTTGGCTTCTCTATTATATTGTCTTTCGCTCTGCCCTTTCTGTTAAAAACTCCTCCCACAGAGAGAGATATTGGGATGAGCTGGTCTTTGTGGCGTGCTCAGAACAGAGCCTGGCTCACGGTCAGGACGGTGTTCTGACTTCTCAGTGATGACATCTTCCAGGCTCCATCACTCCTGAGCTTGACCCAACCAATCTGCAGCTTCAGCCCTACCTAAGTCCCTGTCACTTTCCACAGGAAGCCTCTTACCTCCCACCACCCATCACTGCCTCAAATACACACCCACAGACCAGCGTCTCTTCACCTCTCTGATTCTAGGCCTCTGGGCTGGAGCCTCACCGAATGCTATCAGAGAAACCTAGACCTCAGCCCCTTCAGCAGATGGTCTAGCTTCAACTCTTCCCCTGTCCATACCCCTAGCCCTGTGCCCATCCATGTCACAGGGTGTGTGGTACAACTGGAAGTCATTCTTGCGCTGAGTGGTAGGAACAGGCTATTTTAGAATACCATACCTCCTTGAAACAGAGATGTGACTGTCCGAGGCCACGGGGTGAGACCAGGCTCTCTCCTGCCTTTTCTAAGGGCTGAATTAGTAGCAAGAAGTGGAGTGCAAGGAAGGGAATGTGGGTAGACTCAGGAAGGAGCTTGGCTTTACCATCTGTAACTCCTTTTTTTTTTAGGGAGCCCTTGGTGGCATAGTGGTTACACATTGGGCTGCTAACCGCAAGGTCAGCAGTTCAAAACCACCACTGCTCCGATGGAAGAAAGATGAGGCTTGCTACTTTCATTAAGATAAAAAACTGGAGCGGGGGAAATGAGCTGATACCAAGGGCTCAAGCAGAAAGAAAATGTTTTGAAAATGCTGATGGCAACCTATGTACACATGTGCTTGACACAATGGATGTATCTATGGATTGTGGTGAGCTGTAAGAGCCCCCAATAAAATGATTAAGAAAAAAAAAAAGACTCAAAAACCCAAAGGGCCTATGGAAGGGTGTCCGGGAGGAGACGAGCCAGTCAGGGTGCAGTGTAGCAACCATGAAACATACGACTTCCCTCTGGTTCCCAAATGCTTCCTCCCAGCTCCCCGCCCCCACTATCATGATCACAATTCTACCTTACAAATCTGGCTAGACCAGAGGATGTACACTGGTACAGATAGGAACTGGAAGCATAGGGAATTCAGAGCAGATACCGGGAGGGTGGGGTGGAAAGGGGGAACCGATTACAAGGATCTACATATAACCTCCTCCCTGGGGGACGGACAACAGAAAAGTGGGTGAAGGAAGATGTTGGACAGTATAAGATATGATGAAATAATAATTTATAAATTTTCAAGAGTTCATGATGGAGAAGGGAGCAGGGAGGGAGGGGGCAAAAATGAGGAGCTCATGCTAAGGGCTTAAGTGGAGAGCAAATGTTTTGAGAATGATGAGGGCAATGAATGTACAAATGTACTTTACACAATTAATGTATGTATAGATTGTGATAAAAGTTGCATGAGCCACTAATAAAATGATTTTTATAAAACCCAAAGGGCCAGTTCTACTCTCACTAGGAGTCAGAATTGAATTCAAAACCACCAACTTCTCCCTGGGAGAAAGATGCTTGCTACTTCCATAGACTGTAAATCAGAATTAAGACAGCAATGAATTTGAATTTGTCATAAAAAAGCAATGTTTTGTAAAAGATGTCAGATTGCCTATCACTCACTGTCATCAAATCAATTCTGACTCTGTAGGACAGAGCCAAACCGTCCCCATGGATTCCTGTAATTTTTTACCTCTTACAGGGGTAGGAAGCCTCATCTTTCTACACCAGAGGGGCTGTTGGTTCTGAACTGCTGACCTTGTAGTCAGCAGCCCAGCTTGTCACCATTGTGCAACCAGGGCTCCTTTGCAGGCCCATACTGGGGCTCAAGCAGTCCCCTCCTCCCCAGCTCCTGTACACCTTGCTTTTCTGCCCATCACCTTCTAACTTCATTCCTGACAGCTGTTCTGGCCAGGGCCAGACCTCACAATCCCACCTCATGCCCTCATCGTCGGTTCTCAAAGAGCCAGTCAGGCAGCATCTGCGACCTGTGCCTGGAGTGTCAGCGGCCTTGCCTCACATGAAGGTCTCAGCCACCAAACCTGCCTGTGGGCCTACCAGAGCCTCCCAAACCCTGCGCCCCATCCCATTTTATATGTGGCTCGTGTGCACAAAAACACTTGAGAATGGTGGTGCTACTGTGTTGGGGGTCGATGGGAGATAAGTCTCTGAAACAGGTGGCATAGTACCACCAAAAGGCCTGGGTGAGGGAAGCAGGAAACCCTAGGACCACACTGCAGTAGTTCAAATCTCAGCTCCCCCCCTTAAAAGACACCAAGAGCATCTGATTCCTGGGCCTCACTGTTCTCACCTATAAAATGAAGATCATAGTGCCTACCTCATAGCGTACAGAACCATGAGACAATGTGGCGATGTAACAAAACACCCGGAAGGGACATTCCTAGCTCACTGACATAAACAGTAATGCCACTACCCTGAGGGACACGAACTGAGACACCTCTTGGAAGGTGTGTGAAAGTGGCCTTCAGGAAGTCCGGAGGTTGGAGACAGCTGTGCATATGGTAGGAAGGGTAGCTGAAGCATTCCGGAGGGGCACATTAACGAGACAGATACAAACCCTGGAGGAGGAAGGGGCAGTTAAGTTTGGTGCCCTAGACACCTTAAGTTCCCGTTTAACTCACCCCACGAAATCTTGTTTTATAAAAAAGGTTTGAGATGCGGTGCAGTGACTTGCCCTCTGTGACGTAGCTGGTGGCTAGTAGGGCCGTGTCCCCTGCAGTCAGCAAGCACTAGTCTTCCCTCTGCTGTCCCAGTGTGGAAGGGGGCTGGCCCAGAGGGTAGGCAGATGGAAAGAGGGGCTGACCAAGGGAAGCAGGTCCCCCATAGGGAGACGTATTAGCAGAGCTGGGTAGGTGGGGCCAAGCAGTAGGTTTTAGGTCTGGGGAGACCAGGAGGAAGATGAGGGGGATGTCCTTTGGTAATCTAAGTCCTGCCTGCTCAGAGTCCCATGTGACTCCCCGAGAAACACCCTGCGGTCCTTTCTCGAGGCTGCGCTCTGTCTGGGTCAGTTTAGGAGAAGAGAACTCTGCGCCCTCCCCATTCTTCACAGGAAAATTCAGACCAAAAAACTCCCTGTCCTCTACCTCCCTCCAGACAGTCACTTGAGCCCAGAAAGCATTTCTGGAACATGTTATTTTTTCCATGAAGGAAGTAGTAGTTCATCTAGCAGATTTTTCCCCTTTTTTTTTTTTTAGACTTGTGGCCCAACCAACCCAGAAAGCCCCAAGCAGAGTTGGCTGCTCCAACTCTTTGCCCAGGTCCCCACTCCTTCCCCCTTCAGTCTCCCAAAGTATATGGACTCTTCTATGTGAACCATGTTCCAAAACACAAAACCAATGTATTCTGCAGACATTTTAATTAAGACATCCTATAAATCAGGACCACCACGGGGTCAGACACTCCGCTGCGAAGTGCACATCAACAGCTTCATCAGGAGGATGAACAGGCCATTGAATCTTGTTTTTAAAAACAGGTTTAGCAACCTTAAAGGTGGGTGGGAAGGGGACACCTTTCTACGGTGCCATCAAGTTTCAAGATGGTCAAGTCACTGGGTTCTCCTCTCGGAGAGTCACATTTTTTTTTTTTTGTTAAAAAAAGGTCTCAGTCAGAAAGAAGAGCTGGCAGGGCACAAGGGAACCGTGCCCAGTGAGGAAGTGCAGACGCTGAGGCCCCTGGCACCAAGAGGGGCCAGAACACGGCAGAAGAAATGTGCAGGTCCTCTCACCCAACCTGGGAAGACTTGGGAAAGAAATGGACAAGAAAAGAGGGCAGGGAGGACGGACAGAAGAGCAACTCCAAAGATTGTTTATCACGGTTTCTGAGAAAGCTCTGGCATGGCCAAGAATGGCCTCCCAGGAGGAGGAGTTCTGGAAGGAAGAAAGCTCTGGAAAATGAACTCTCCCCACACCTGTCATCCTTCTCTCACGCCGCCCTGTGTCCTCGTGAGACTCCAAGCGGTGGCAAAACAGCCAGGGCTCCTGGTGGAGCTGGAGACTGAGAAGAACCAGGGCTGGTGAGTGGCCTCTCTCAGGTATTGAACTTGCAGCAGACTGTGACCTTGACCCGCAAGTGGCAAGGTCAATTCTTTTCAAAAGTCCACATTCAATGCAAACTGTCTCCACCTTCTGAAGTCTCCAGGTCTGTCCCTCCCAGGCCCGCACTGGAGTTTCCCTGCCTATCCGTCACCACGAGGCAAGGGAAAATGGGGTGATACCAACACACCCACCACCAAGCCTTCACCTTCTCCCTCCCTATGCAGCGCAGTGTCTTTGTAGGGCAATTACAGCACCATGTTCAGGATGCTCCTCCACCAAACAACAGAGAGAAAATGTATGCATGCGTGTCATGAGTTTTCAAGTATTGTTATCTAGCCCTCACGCTCACCGCCCCTCTGAGCCCCATCTGTAAAACAATCCAAGAACGTGATGTCCCCAAGGGCTAAGGGTCAAGGTCTGAGAAGATGCCGGTAGCTGCCATAGATCTCCCAGTTTATCCCAGGATGGCCGGGGCGCACCCGGGCCGGTGAATTTCTCCAGTCTCAAAGGACTGGTAACTTCTTGGCTTGAAGTTCGGTCTCTCCCCACCGCACCTCCCCACAACCTGGGCAGTCTCTCCCAGAGTAGCACCCAAGGCTTCGGATCAGGACGGGCGGCGGGGTGAGGGCGCCGTCTGGTAAGCGCGGCAGGCCTCGCATTCCTTCTCTGGGGAGGCCCTGGTCAATGCAGGGTGCCCGAGGGCTGCAGCGCGACGGGATCCGGTCCGCTGAGGCCACCCCCAGATCCAGGGGCGCCCCCAGGGCCTGTGGCTGCAACAGCAGCGACGGCTCTCTGGAGTCTCCGCACGGCCTCTTTGATGAGGTTCCCCGAGAGCACCAGCTGCTGTAGAAGCCGGTCATCGTTGGAGTCCTCGTCGCCTGCATGTGTCCCGGCCTGGGGCCAACGCCGCTGCTGCAGGCGGCGGGAGGCGGCGGCTCCTCGGAACCATCCTCGGCGGCACGGCCCGGGCAGCGCGCTGGAGCCGGCGGCCAGCTCGGCCACGCAGTAGGGCGCAGCCCGGCCCCGCACTCGGCCACGCTCCCCCAGGGTGCAGCGCAGGGCTCCCGGGCCCGCGGTCTCGGCGGACCCGGGCGCGGGGGACAAAAGCAGCGGCAGGGCCGGGGGCCGGGCCTTGTCGCCGGCCACCACCGCCGGGGGCCGCGGGGGCTGCGGCGGAGGCCCCGGGGGCGCGCCCCGGGGGGCCGGGGGGTCCTGCGCCGCGTCCAGCTGCAGCGTCTCGCCGATCTGGGCCACCAGCCGGTCCACCTCGCCCGACCCGCCGAGAGTCAGCGACTGCTCCAGCAGGAGGAAGCTCTCCTCCTCCTCCTCCTCTGCTTCCTCGCCGGCTTCCTCTTCCTCTTCCCTCCGGCAAGGCATGGCCCTCGGCCCGGGCACCCGGGGCTCTGCTGGCGTCGCGGGCGAGGAGTCGGCTTCCCTCTCGGCTCGGCGGGAGGCCGGTGCGATCCTGAGGCCGAAGCCGGGGCCCGGAGGACGCGGAAGCTGGAGCCCGCCCGGGACCCGCCGTTCGCCGCCGCCGCCGCGGGAGCCGGACGCCTACCGGCTGGGGTTGATTTGTAAACAATGGGTGACGCAGCGCCGGACGGCACCACCGCGCGGGGCGGGGAGGGGCGTGCGCGGCGGCGTCCCGGCGCGGGGCGACCGGCGGGGCTCCGGGTGGCGGGCTGGGCCTCTTGGCCTCTGACCTCAGAGCCTGCCCAGGAGGGAGGGGCTTCCGGGCGTGCGGGCGCGTCGGCACGCCCCCACCGGACGGGCCGCGGGAGGACGCGGCCCCTCGGAGGCGGTCCGACTTGGTTTCTCCCACTCGCGGACACGCCCACGCCGCCCGCCCCGCCCCCTGTCCTCGGACGCTTCCTCTCGGCCCACGTGTCCGCCCGCTCGGCCCCGCGGCCCGCGCCCCGCTGCGCCCCGGCCTGCACCCCGGCCGAGGGGGCGCCGGAGAGGCAGGCCCGTGGGCGGGTCCGCTGTCGGAGAAGCGGGGCCGGGAAGAGGCGAGGGCTTTACACGTAGAGCACCTCGATCCCAGGTAGGGGCCCCCGAGCCTGCCGCACCCCCCAATCCTCAAGCCGCCGGGGACCTCGCGAGGAAAGGACTTCGGAAATCTCCGCCCGGCCCAGAACGAGTAGACTTTGTACTTTTAAAGAAAACCAAAAAAGGGGTCCCGCGGAAATACAGGGCGGTGGGAAAATCGCAAGCTCCCAAGACTCAGCCGCGGTTCATTATTTTGGAAATAGACCTCCGTGCCAGCTTTCTGTAGGAAAGGGCCTTCGACAGACACGCTTCCGTTTCTGTACGTCGCCCGTCCGCGTTGCATCAGCAACGTTGCTCGTGTTGGTGCATGCTCTTTGAAAGCATTTAACGACTGCCTCCGTTTCCATTAAGTGTCTGCACCATGAATTATTAAACAGCTCCTTGAGCCTTGCCGTTTGCCTGATTCACCATTGTAAACAAATGTGTAACTGGAGTATTTTTGTCCGTAAGCCTTTTAGCAGATGATTCTTTGCCTGAGACCGTTTCCCCGGGGGTGGAGTTGTGGGTCAAACGATAACGAATATTTTAAGGTTTCTGAAACAACGTGCGAAATTCTTTCCCCAAAGAATTGAGTAAATGTACCCCTCCGTCCTCACTGCGTGGGCATGTAAGCGTGATTCATTGTGCTTTGAATAGTATCTGGGTTTGATCATTGAAACGTGGTTGGTTGTTTTGCTCTAGTGGAAGTTGATATCTCGGTTTTCATATATTTGATTGGAATAGTTTCGTCATGTCACTTTTTGTGTGTGAGTTGTCTGAGCCTCACCTTTGCTCACTTGGCTACCAGGGTTTTTCCTGAGTTTTCTACATACCAGAGGTTATTCTGCTTCTTTCATATTTTAAAATACATTTCATTCCATTTCTTTCACATTTTGCTGCAGATATTCCTTGGATTTTTTGTTTGTCCTACGTAATTCCCCCCCACCCCCCAGTGAAAGAAATCTTAATGTAATCACATCTAAAAACCTCCTGCCTTTGAGACTTCTCACTGGCTGCTAAATTTAGAATTACCTTGCCTCCAGTCAGTTGTAAAATTTTCTGTTCTATTTATCTAATACCTTGACTCTTTCCAATCCACCTGAGGTTAATTTTGGCCTTTGGTGCAGGGAAGCAATATGAAGATACGAGATGGCTTGGTCATGGTGGGTTGTTTTTGTTTGCTTGTTTTTCTTTTTTTCCCTCCAGAGAGCTTGCCAGGCTGGGCTGTGTTTCATCAGGATAAGGGTGTGGGGGCAGTTTAAACACCAACTCTGCCCTAGTGAGTTCCCGGTTGCCAGGTTGCCAGTTCAGGTGACGGTTGAAGACTGGGTGGGGCTGGGAATAAATATTTTGATCAGGCCGGTGGCGTGTGGAGTGAAAGAACCCTAAACAGGCTGTACAAAGACCTAGATTCAAGCCTCCTTCCTGCCACAACCTGGGGGTGTGGCTCCTGGTAAATCAGTTTACAAGGGTTTTCACTTGTAAAATGGAAAAAAATAATCCCTGCCCTGCCTTCCTCAGAGGATTGTTTTCAGGATCAAATGAGCTAATGGGAACGGGCTTTGTCAGGCATTACACAAATGTAATGTGGGATTAGGGCCAATGGTTTACTCTCGGAGGGCTGGCTCACTTCCAGCTGTTTCCCCACGGAAACAGCTAATAGATGGAGGGTAAGGCTCCCCTTTGCAGCCCACTTTAGGAAACGTGTCCTGAAGGCATCGTTTCAAGGCCACGGCCTGGTCTCTGGAATTCTTGCCCGGGTCTCCTGACCTGCGGTGGACAGCCTTCCTGACGTCTGCCCAGCCCAGAGACTCCCCAGGCCCAAGGTGTGTCAGCACACTAGTTCTGCAGGTCTGGGTGACGATTCTTGTTCTCCACGCATACTTGGCGTTCTCACCCTATTTTTCTTTTAATTGTTTTATTAGGGGCTCATACAACTCTTATCACAATCCTTACATACAGTAACTGTGTAAAGCACAGCTGTGCACTATTGCCCTCATCATTCTTAAAACATCAGCTCTCCGCCTGGCATCAGCTCCTCAGTTTTTTCCCCTCCCTCAGTCACCCCACTTTTCTGAGGAGGGTAGGAACCCGGTCCCCGAGAGAGGGATTCTCATTTTTATTCTGATGGTACTTCCTGGAGAATTTCAAGGGGGATGGAAATTAGGGGAGGGCTTATGGATTCTAGAAGAGTTTGAATGGTAATTTTCCCTCCCTCTCTGTAAGGCACTGCCTGCCAGTTAGGAAAGCCGTTTTATGCGCCGTTGACTTTCCACGTTCAGGGGGCCGGTGCAGCTGTTGTCCTTGACCCAGCACCCTGAACTGGGTCTTTGTGCCCTGGCCCCGGTGTTGTTGGTGCTGTTGGAAATGGGACTTGAGGTGGTAATTGTAATTTAGTGTTTTTAATCTTGCCTTTGTAATGTTTTTATGTGAAGATGTGATGTAACCAAGCTGGGACATCTTGCATGTCACACGCCCCATGATAGGAATGGATTCATTAGCAGAGAACGACCTCTGACCTCTGTTTTCCCGGGGGCTGTGGGGGGACACTTGTCTGGAGAGCTCTGGGAGGGAAGTGCCCGTGGTGCCAGGCCAGTGGGAGGCGGAGAAATGTCCTGGATTAGGATTCAAGATTCAAGATGCTGGAGAGGCTGGCGTGCAATTAAAAGTAATGAGAGGGTATCAGAAATGGAGGCAATGAGGGCTGTGTGCCTGCCGCTGGCTGCCTGCCGCAAGGAGACGTTCAGGGAAGCGGATTCAGAACCACTCCTGGAAGAAGACAGAATTCAGGGGTTTCGTTTCTTTTTTGCCATTCGCCTGAAAATTCACTCCAGGGGTCTCCCTTCCACTCACTCGAACCTTGCTCCCAAGGTGCCTGTGCTTAGAGACACGATAAGCACTTAGCTATCGACTGAATGGTGAGTGGTTTGAATCCACCCATCAGGGCCTCAGAAGCAAGCCCTGGCGCCCCACTTCTGAAGGTCTGTAGCCGCTGAGAACCCGAAGGAACACAGTTCTGGGGATACATTGGGATCAACCCAACTCCACCTGCAAGAGTTGGTTAGTTACACTTAGGGTAAGGTGACCAGATTTTAACATTGGTAAAGAGGGACACCAGCGGGACACCATTGATAAAGCTCATATCCTGGCGAAATAGCCACGTGGCAGCTGAAAACCATATACCCTAGCTTGTACATTCTTCCCAAAAATCAGGCCTTTTTATAACACCGCAGGACTCGGGAAAAATTCTTAAAAATCGGGACGTTCTGGTCACCTTAACTTCCAGAGACCAAAGCTATGATGAAGTAAGTGGGTTGGGTGTCTTCATCCTTCCATGCCTCGGTTTCTCATCTGACCAGTGGGGAGATGGGCCTTTCTTTATTCCTTTGTTGAATTAGGTGGGGTGGGGAACAGATGTAAGCTTACTGATAGCAGACTCCACAGAGGGTAAATGTGCTTCTGCTTAGGTAGCTGGTATTTCATGGGTGTTTTTTCTTTGTAACTGTCATTGCTTGGCTGCTAGGAGATAATTGAGTCTTCAGCGATCCGAGTCTTCAGCGCGCTCCGAATGCAGCCTCCGATCGGTTTCAATTTTGAAGGCACAAGGAAAACAACACACCGAACATGTCAGATGGCCTAACTGCCTGGCTCCTGCTACATGGTTTTTCTGGCGTGGGCTGTTGCCTTCAGCACAGAAGTGAATGCTTCTCCAGTCAGGCAGCAGGGAGACCGTGGCCATGGCCGTGGCCATCGCTGGATGAAGGTCTCGCAGTCCTTCCCATTCCTAACAGAACCTTGCCCTCCTGGGAACCTGCCTCCCTCCTTTGTGATAAAGATAAAGGTGGTGGAACCTGAGACACTCTAAAGGGAGGGGGACTTTGTTTTTGTTTGCTTGCTGAAGGACAGGAAGTTCCCATCCCAGTGGGAATGGTCCTTAGGGCTGCTATGCCCAAGGCCAGCCATTCGAATCTACAACCCCCCACCCCGGGGCTTTCTGCTCCCCTAAGCAGTTAGAACCAGGTCTTTCTCCCAGGGAGCCCCTGGGCGGGGTTACCTTGCAGACCGCCCAGCTGACAGCTCAGTGCTTAACTGCTGCACCACTAGGGCTTCTGCACACTGAGATTAATACTTGTTCTAGATAAAAGTATCGGGTCAGCTCATAAGCCCGTGGTTTCCAGGGAGTGGGGTGGGGGGGTGGGGGGACTGACTCCAAAGTTGGAGAGCACACAGGAATCTGGGGGAGGTGGAACTGCTTTGGATCCAGGTTATGATGATAGTTGTACAAGTGTCTACCTGTTTTAACACACTCGTAACCCCTCACTCAGACAACACAGACCAGACTATAAACACGGCGTCTTTATTATGGCGGTGATTGCATGGGTGTGTACATTTGTCAAGACTCAGCTCACAATTAAAGTGAGGGAATTTAATTCTATAGCTCAATAAAGCGGCTTTAAACGTGCCATGGAAGAGGAAGGACCACGGCAGTGTGTACATCATGGATCCTCTAGATCCAATCACGGGGGAAGGCGTAAGAAGTGAGCCCTGGGCCGTCAGCTGCCTGCCCCAACCATACCTCTTCCTCCTCGGGGAGGGCCCTGGGAGGGGACTCATGGCCTGGGGCACAACTTGAGAGGGCTGGGGCACCATTCCTTCAGTCACTTAACACTGTGGCAAGTGCCTAGACCACCAGGTTCCGGGGCCACAGCAGCCCACCGTGGAAATGGACCTCACCTCGGTGGTGAGGTATCCACAAAGACCCAATCACCAGAGCCCAGGAGCATGATCATTTACATCAGTGGTTCTCAACCTGGGGGTCCCAACCCCTTTGGGGGGTTGAATGACATTTTCACAGGGGTCACCTAAGACCATATTTCAGATGGTCTTAGGAACCGAGACATAGCTCCTCTGTCCGTCTCCTGGGGGGTCACCCCAACATGAGGAACTGTATTAAAGGGTCTTGGCATTAGGAAGGTTGAGAACCACTGATTTACATGGTTGAAGGACTTGTGCTGCTGGGATTAAATGCAGAGTTTAGATGGGAGGTTCTGGATCATCTGAGTGGACCCAGTGTAATCACAAGAGGAAGACAGGAGGGCCCGTGCCAGAGAAGGACGGACGTCGGATGACAGGCACTGGAGTGATTGCTGACCTTGAAGATGGAGGAAGGGACCGTGGGCCAAGGAATGTGAGCAGCCTGCTGATCCGAACGCACTGCCATCGAGTCAGTGAGGCAGGGTAGAACTGCCCCTGTGGGTTTCCCAGACCCGTAACCGTTTTCTTTTGGGAGTAGAAAGCCCGGTCTGTCTCCTGTGGAGTCGAGCGTGGTTTCAGACTGCTGACCCATGGTTAGCAGCCCAACACATAACCACGGCGCCTCCAGGGCAGCCTCTAGAGTAAGAAACCACCCTGGCTGCCATGGGTCCAGGCCAACCCCTGGCAAGCCTGTAGAACCGTCGGACTGCCCCTGTGAGACTGCAGCTCTTTTTGTAAACCTTTTATTAGTTACTCTCACAGAAGTTATTGCAAGCCATAGTTCCCTTAGAGCAAGCATAATTATACAATGGCTTCCCTCATCATGTTCAGTACACTTTCTGCTCTTGAACTCCTTGATATCAGCTCCCTCTGTCCCCTCCGTTCCCCACTGAACCCTCAGCATTTTATATATTAATATGATTATTGTTTTTGCCTTCACTTACACCATCCCATTTGTCCATTCTCAAGTCCTGATGTTCGCTCCCTCCGAGTGGGTTCTACAGTGATCATAGCTCTTTGTCCCCAGACTGTAGCTCATGATGGGAGTGGAAAGCCCCACCTTTCTTCCGATCAATGGTAAAACCCATCAGTGCCGGCTGCACACCTCTGGATGCTTTGCAGCCTGTCAAGTCCTCTGGGGCCGTTCCCCAGAGGGAGTGTCTCCCAGAGTAGGGATTGGACTCCCCAGTTTTGTTTTTGGTGTTTGTTGAGTTGGTGTCAATGTTCATCAACCCTTCATACGACAGAACAGGACAGAGTCAGATCCTGCTGCTGCCTCTGTCTCAACCCATCTGGCTGAGGACCTTTTTTCTTCTAAGTCTTGAACACTTTTATTGGCGTATAATTCACACGTCATACAATAGTTCAGTCACGTCATCACAATTTTAGAACATCTTCGTTCTTTTTTTTAAAGATCTATTTTGGGGGGCTCTTAGAACTCTTATTACAATCATACATCGATTGATGAGCCATAGTAGTACAGATATTGCCATTGTTCCTTTCTAGACATTTACTTTCTATTGTGCCCTTGGGATCAGCTGCCCCCACCCCACTTTCTTGGTCCCTCGATAGATTATAGATTGTTATGATTTTCATATCTCACACCGACCACTGTCTCCCCGTCTGGTTTCTGTTGTTCTTCCTCCTCTTTCTTTCTTTTTTTTGGCTGACCTTCACATATCCAAAGTACATGAGACCAAGTCTCACCATCCTCGCTTCCAAAGAGCATCCTGGCCGTGCTTCTCCCAAGACAGATTTGCTTGTTCGTTTGGCCGCTCGGGAGCCTTCACAAACTCGTCATTCAAATGCACCGGTTGTTCTTACTGTCTTCCCACTCATCTTCCCCAAGCACAGGAGGCGGTTTAAAATGTCGTGCACGACCTGGGTAGACCCGCTTGGGTCCTCAGTGTGACATCTTTGCTGTTTAACACTTTGAAGAAGTCTTTGGCAGTAGATTCTCCCAAGGTGTTATGTTTACCCGCTGCCGCCAGGCAACTCCAAGTCAGAGCAACTATAGGACAGTGAAGAATTGCACCTTTGGGTGTGCGGGGAACCTTGGTCCTACGTCTGCATAGGAGCAGAGAGCCTCATCTCCCTGGTGGATCCAAACTGCTGGCTTTGCCAGCATCCCAACACACCCACTGTGCCACCTGGGCTCTTTCGGGTGCCTTCAATGGGGTCATAGGAAGCCTGGGTACAAGTTATGTACCGCAGCTACAGCAAGACTACCACCAGTCGACACTCAGGTGACTAGAAGTCGTCATTCAGGGACCCGGCTCTAAGGGGACAGCTTTCTGTCTCACCTTGGAGGGAAGCCTCTTGTCTCTTGTCAACATCTGTGGGCCCAGTGTTTCTTGGGGAATCTCCATGTGTCTTGGCACAGGTTCTCAGCCCAGAGACCCTGGATCCAAAGGACACTTTCTGCACCTGGTTCTTCCTCGATGGTAGTCTCCACCCCCATGTCAGCCACACCCCCATGTCGGCCACACCCCCCACGGAAACCCTTCACATCCTGTCAGGGCTGTGACTGGAGTAATCAATCCCCTGATCGCCCATTGGTTTGGTCACGTCAGATCACATTTTGGGGGGGTGATGGCATCATTGAGAACAACTAAATTACATCATTCTATAACTCCCAAACCACTAAGAATCATGATCCAGACAAATTGAGACATTTGAGCAGGGGGGGGCGGACTGGACAATTCAAGCTATGATAGGTCCCTAGTGTGGTTACACCACAAAGAGCCAACTCACACTGTTCATGATGAGTTGAAGGCGCCCTGGTGGGGTAGTGTGCTGTGCTGGGCTGCTCACCTCTGCTCTGCGGGAGGAGGAGGCTCTCTGCCCTCCTGAAGATTCAGAGTCCTAGAAATGCATCTCCTCTGCACTCCCTGGCAGTGGGTTTGCTTGGCTTACAATGAGTTAGGAAAGGTTTTCTGTATACAGTGACCCAAGCTGACACTGGTGTGGCCAAGAGTGGACACAAGTCCATTTCCACTTCCCCGAGAGCACAGCTAGAATCTGTGTCCCAGCATCCCTTGCAGTAAAAATTTTCCCAAGTGATTGGGTTCTAAGCCAGAGAAATAGGAGGTGAAATCATGTGTGCTGATCCATAAATAGGCTCCCTGGAGGGGGCCCTGGAGGCATGGTGGTTGGGCTGCTAGCCACAAGATCGGCTGTTTGAAACCAACTGGTGCACCTTCCTCGGGGAAAAGATGGGGCTTTCTGCTCGTGTAACGGCCTCAGAGACCAATGGGGGCAGTTCTACTCTGCCCTACAGGTTGCTGTGAGTTGGCACTGACGCAATGGCAGTGAGTTTGCGTATGGTGTACCGGTTACTATAGTTACTCGCTGGGCAGCTGGCCACCAGGTCAGCCATTCAAGTCTCCCAGCTGCTCCGAGGGAGGAAGCTGAGCCTCTCCGCTCCAGGGAAGATTCCCTCACGGGACACCCAGCATGCTAGTCCTGCGACCGCCCTTTAGGGCCACTCCTACAGACCCTGACTCCAGGCCGGAGCTTTCGCTGTGCGTTCCTGGCCCGCCAACGGTTCCGAAGGCCAGGCCTGGGCTTCAGAGGCACCTCTGGGTGGACGCTCACCTTTTTGGTCAGCAGCCCAGCTCCTTCACGCGTTGCACCGCCCAGTCACGGCCTCCTCCTCTCCCTGTGAAGCAGTCAGGGAAACTCTTGGCTGGGTTGTTTTCGTGAAGAAAGGAGACTCAGCGCCTGGCTTCCGTCCGGGCTTCCAGAGCTCAGCCTGGGTTCTGGAGTCCCTCCTCCCTCCTCCACCAGCAGTCTCGCCTCTCCTGTGAGAGCCTCTTGCCAATTGGTTTGGCTTTTATGGTGTACACTTGTGGCTCTACATTCCAATAAGCACTCTGTCTCCTAAAGAGAACCAACCCACACGGCAAGGTTAGAGATCAACATTCAGATGGGCAAACTTCAGGCTGCTTCGTCTGTAGGACCCGGCACGCGGAGCCCTGACGGCACAGTGGTCGGGAACACGAGAAAGCTGTGCACGCCTGTTGCCATCAAGCATTCGTTTGTTGTTGGGGGAGAGCAGGGCAGGAGTTGGGAAGCAATCGATGAGGGGGGCGGAGGGGGGAGCATGAGAAGTGATTGTGATGCTGTATAGGCAACTTTTAAAAATCATTTTATTGGGGGCTCATACAACTCTTATCACAATCCATACATACATCAATGTGTAAAGCACATTTGTACATTCTTTGCCCTCATCTTTCTCAAAGCATTTGCTCTCCACCTAAGGCAACTCTTTTACAAAGTGATTTAACTGTTTAAAAAAAAATGGGGAGGGAGGGGGAAAAAAAGAGGATCAGATGCAAAGGGCTTAAGTGGAGAGCAAATGCTTTGAGAATGATTGGGGCAGGGAAAGTGCAGATGTGCTTTATACAATTGATGTATGTATATGTATGGATTGTGATAAGAGTTGTATGAGCCCCTAATAAAATGTAAAAAAAAAAACAAAAAACAAACAAGTTGGCGTTGGGTGCCCCGCCACGGCGTGCTGCGGACTCACGTGCCCCGTGTACCACAGGACCAAACACTGCCCTGTGCTGCTGCTGCTGCGTCCCAGCTCACAGTTGCAGCCAGTGTCCACCTCACGCAGGACTGTCCGCCTTTTCCCGACGCGGCGCTGTACCAAGCACCATGGCCGGGATGTGGTCCAAAATACGAGATGATGTCTTGCCGTCCCTGCTGTACTCTGGCACTCTCGCTGTGCTTCTCGCAACACAGATGGGCACATCCTCGCCCACACCAGTGTAGACGACAGCTCTGAAAATGCTACGGGGCCCGCTGAGCTCTGTGGGGTTGGTATGAGTTAGGATCGACTCAACAGCCAGCAGTTTGATTGGGGGTGGCGGTGGCTTGGCGTGTGCTGCTGTGCGTTGTATTTAACCAAGACTCCACATTCACTGCCATCGAGTCAATGCTGACGCCTCTTGACCCTGGGGGACAGGGTAGTACTGCCCTTCGGGGTGTCTGACACCGTAACTCTGCACAGGTGCAGAACGCCTCTTCTTTTTCCCATAGAGCGGCTGGTGGATTTGAGATGCTGACCTTACAGTTAACAGCCCAACCTGTGACCCACTACGCCACCAGGGCTCCGACCACAAACTCGGGAGTTAGCGGGTTCCTGTCTCTGAGATTGTCTCTGAGGAAATGCGGGCATCGAGCCGTCAGCGGCCCGGCAGCCCAGTGGGCGCCTCACCTGGGACTCACTTGGTTGCAACCCTGGGTCTTGAGAAGCCCTGTGCCCAGGGAAGAGGGAACTTTGGGCTGCCCTAACTCTGGCTCTCAGCCAGGGGACATTTGGAAATTAATCATTGTAACCATGATGGTTTTTTACGGCTTTTGCTACTGCCAATACTTTCCAGGTTCCCTTACCATGGCAATATCCCGGAGAAAGAATTCCTTCCCTGTTATGCCCGCCGAGTGACCTGCGTGCCCAGGAGGCTGAATTGAATACCCAGGATGACAGTTACTTACGTTTTCCTTTTTTTAATTGTGCTAAACGACACCTAACAGAATTCAACCACTGGGACGCTTTGCAAGTGTGAAGTTCAGTGCACTCAATATGAGCAGTCTTGTGTAGCCGCCATCACCGCTATTTCTACAACGTTTTCATCATCCCAAACAGAAACTCTGTACCCGTGAAGCAATAACCTCCCACTTCCCTGCCCCCAGCTCCTGCTGAACCGCCCGGCCTTTCTCTACGATGATCTGCCCTCTCCAGAGGTTTCTTGTCCGAGTTCACGCAGTTTTGGTCCTTGTGTGGCTGACGCCTTGCACTTAGTCTGCAGTCTCCCGCGTGTGCCACAGCCTGTCGAGCTCCATTTGTTCCCACGGTGGCCCAGAACCCCACTGTGTGTGCACACCCCATTTGGCTTAGCCATTCGTCCCCTGATGGTCACGTGGGTAGTTTGGGCTGTTGTGAATAATGTGTGCGCGTCTGTTTTGAGTCCCTGTTTCCAGTTCTTTGGTGTTACAGGTAGGAATGGACTTGCTGGGCATGTGACACATCTGTGTTTAGATGTAAGGAGCCACCCGCCCTCTCCTCCGCAGCACCTTCATCATTTCACACTCTCACCGGCGGTGGCTGAGGGTCCCACTTTCTCCCCACCCTCCTTCATGCTTGTATTTCTCTGTAAGAAAGCAGTCGTCGTGTCGTGTGACGCCGTTAGCTGCCAAGCATCTACCTGAAGACTCAGGATGCTGTGCATCTTACCAGGTGCTGATTAGCAGTGACTCACATCCCTTCAGAGAAATATCGATTCAAACCTTTTGCCCATTTTTTCCCCTTGTTGAATGAATTGGAGGAGCATTTCATAAATTCTATTAATCCCCTGATCAAGTAACTGATTTGAAAATATTTCCTCCCCAATCTGTGAGTTGTCATTTGCTGCCCTGAGATTGTCATTTGATGTACACGTTTATCATTTTGACGAAGTTCAAATGATTTATTTATTCTTTCGTTGCCTGAGTTGTTGGTGTCAAAGTTGAGGCAAATTGAAGGTCATGAGGATTTTCCCATGTTTTCTCCCAAGATTCCTTTCTTTTGATTGTGCTGAAGTACACTTGTCATAGGCATGTGTTCACGTGTACAATTCAGTGACGTTAATTGGGCCCATCGTGTGCAGCCGTCCCGATGCCTTTCCCCATGTCCTCACCAGTGAGCAAAACAAGTAAGTGTCCAAGGCTGTCAGTCTGTACGGAAGCAGAGCTTCCCCTGTCTCCTGAGACGGATGGGTTTGAACTGCCAACCTGGCTGTTCCTCATCCAATTCCTACATGAGGGCCACCAGGGCAGAGGAGACAAAAGAATCACAGAAACCCAGTGCCCCTTCAGCAATCGTTCCCCCTTTAAGACTTCTATAGTTTTAGTTCTTAATTAATTGGTTTATCACCAGGACCCACTTTTGCTGGCTAGGCCAAGGCTTGCAGGAAGAATCTGAGCTGGCCTGACCCGCCGGGGAGTGCCTTCCCCTAGAGAACACTGGCTGCCTAGGAGGGGACGAAGGCCCAACACCTTAAGGAGTAGCTTGTCTAAGCTGCTGCTGCTGGGTGTTTAGCAAGTTCCTTTAAACCTAGAGGAGCCCTGGCCAATATTGAAATCTGTTCACTGCAAGGTCAGCAGTTTGAAACGCCCCCTGCAGCCACTCCAGGGCTTTCTGCTCTTGTAAAGAGTGACAGTCTTGGAAACCCACGGGGCGGGTTCTACCCTGCCTTTTTGGGTCGCTATGAGTCAGAATTGGCTCAAGGGCAGTGAGTGTGCTGTTTTGGTTATTAACCCCCTGTCCTTAAGGGGGACTTCTTCTCTGAAGAATGCAAAACCGAAAAACCAACCCGCTGTCGTCACTCGATTCCGAAGTGTCATTTACCTATCGGGCGGAGTAGAACATCTTAGCAGGGTTTCTGAGACTAAGTCATTGTGGGAGCAGGCAGCCTCATTGGTCTCCTTCAGAGTGGCTGGTGGATTTGAACTGCTGACTTTGCAGTCAGCAGGCCAGCACTGAAATTGTCTGCTCCACTAAGGCTCCTTCAACGAGAGCACATCACAACTGGAATGGTTCCAAAGCTTGGTGGTTTCCACACGTGGTAAAAGTCCTCTGAAAGGCTTGTAAGTCTGCATGCGTGCCAGTCCTCAGTGGCCACGTGAGGGGCTAGGAGAGGGATGGAGAGAGATGGAGACCAAGAGAATGGACGGAATCAAAGATAGGTAAGAAGAAATGAGTAGCCGCTGGCTGGTGCACATGGTTAAGCACCCCGCTGCTAAACAAAAGGCTGGCAATGCCAACCCACCCAGAGGCGCTTAGGAAGAAAGGCTGGCAATCGGCTTCTGAAAGGTCGCAGTCCTGCCTGGAAACTTGATAGAGGTTCTGCTGAGTCAGCAGACGCAACTGGAAGGGAACGGGTTGCTACTGGTTGGTTGGAACTGAAGGCAAGTTAGAAAGGGAGCCAGGAGAGCCGGAGGGCCAAGTCCACCCCCTCCCTGAAAGGGGAAGAGGACCGAACAAGCACCACCTGCCTGATCCCTGGGGGTGGGGGGCGGGGCAGGAGAGCCAGGCGTGGCACAGCCCCACCCTTGTCCCACCCAGGGCAGAGTGAAGTCAGAGAGGTTGGTTTTCCTTCTCCGGGCAGGGCTTGGGGAACACAGCAACTAGAAGGTGACCCGACACTGGGGTCTCAAGTACCAGCGTTTTGAAATTCACAGGTAAACAAGCCTCTGTGCCAACCCGGGGCCTCCCCAGGCCACCGTTAGGCAGCTCTGGCCAGAACGCCCAGGCCTGGGCGATGCCTCACCTGACCTGCCCACCTTTGCACAAACCACTCATGTGCACAGCCTTTGAATGGGGCAGCCACGATCACGTGCCTGGCACAGGGATCAAAAGCCACCGTGGGTGTGAAAGCGCTTGGCGAGAGAAGAGTCGGGGCTAGCGGGCCTGTAATTATCAAGGTCCCTGCACTGGTGATTCTGATCTGGCACGTGGGGCTCCGGAGGTAACCGACCGACCCACTGCAGGCTGGGTGTGAAGCCCTGGGGAGGGGGCCCTCGTGACCATCCACATGTGGGTGAGAAAGAATTCCCTTCAGAGTAAATGCTGGCCAGCTGGTGATTATGGGTATTTGTTTTAGAGGTGTACCCCACCTCACCCCTGCAATGATTAAGGGAGCAGCATTTAAACACCGTGGCCCAATCGATGGCTGTGGCCCAGGAAGACCTACTGGGGCCAGAGTGTACCTCGCCATGCTTATGAGCATATTTACACACACACACACACACACACACACAGTGGTCTACAGCTGTCTACAGGTGGTCTACAGGGCTGTAGCTGACTTGGTGGCTTTAAGTCCAAGGTCGAAGCTGAAGTTTGGGGTCTTAAAGGCTTGAAGAGAAATAAGGGGCCATCTAGCTGAGAAGCAACAATGCTCACATGGGAGAAGCACATTAGCCTGTGTGATCATGAGGTGTTGATGGGATCAGGTATCAGTCATCAAACACCCAGAACAGAAAACCATAACGATGTGAATGAGGAGTGCGGAGTGGAGACCCAAAGCCCTTCTGTAGACAATTGGACATCCCCTTACAGAAGGGTCACAAAGAAGAGATGAGGCCAGTCAGGGTGCAGTATAGCACTGATGAAACATGCAACTTTCCTCTAGCTCTTCAATGCTTCCTTCCCCAACCCTCATGACCCAATTCTACCTTACAAATCCAGCTAGACCACAGCATGTGCACGGGTACAGATAAGAGCTGGAAACATAGGGAAAGTGAGAGGAGAAAGGGGGAAACCAACCGATCACAATAATCTATATACAACCCCCTCCCAGGGGGGTAGACCACAGAACAGTGGGTGAAGAGACTGTGATCAGTGTAAGACATGGAAAAAAAATTACCAAGGGTTTGTGGGGGAGGGGGAAAATGAGTTGATATCAAGGACTCAAGTAGAAAGAAAATGTTTTGAAAATGATGGCAACAAATGTACAAATGTGCTTGACACAATGGATGGTTATGGATTGTGATAAGAGCCCCCCGTAAAATGATTTAAAAAAAATTCTAACATAATAAAAAATAGAAATTAAAAAATCTTCTTTAAAGAT
This sequence comes from Tenrec ecaudatus, assembly GCF_050624435.1. NCBI lineage: Eukaryota > Metazoa > Chordata > Mammalia > Afrosoricida > Tenrecidae > Tenrec > Tenrec ecaudatus. Next base: position 81,923,441 of record NC_134545.1, read on the forward strand.
CTAAGGTGAAGCAGCAGTTCTGGTAACCAGATCTTTCGAGCCCTTGGGGAACCCTATGGTGCAGCCCCAAGGACTACAAGCTAGTCTCAGCACCAGGCACGGACCACCTGCCGTCAGCTGCCTCAGACCCTCCTGGGAATTCTGACCTGATGTCAGCTGTACCCATGCTGCAACTGGTATCAGCCCTGGGACTCGGGGATCCTGCTGCCCCTGGAAGTGTAAGGCAGCATTGAAGTCCACCCAGGATGGGCAGGGACAGGATGTGAAGGCAGCGGGCCTGACTGAGCCACACAAAGCTGCTCAGCTAGAGGCTCAGACTCCAGAGAGGATGTCAGGTCTGCAACCCTAAGGAGGTTGGGGAACCCAGAGGTGGCTAGGCGGCCATTACACCCTCCCCATGGAGATAAAACTGTCCTGTCCCAGGGACCCTTAGTCACAAACCATTCACAGAATTCCCTTAGTCTGGCTTTTATGCCACCCCCCCACCCCCCTGCAGAGCCAATCAGCATGGCGGCTTGGTAAGTCTTCTAATGGCAGCCGTCATGTTAAGCATAATTTCCAGAAATGGGAGCCAGCTTACACTGTCCCAAATCAGGGTTCTCTTTCTGCAATACAATCAGCCCTCTCCATGAATCAAAAATAGAACAAGCAGTCCTGATAGCGGCATTTTCTCATATGTCTGGCGGCTAGTGATGCCACTAGGCCCCATGTGCAAGCAGCAGCATCCTGATGGATGGCTTAGAGATCCTATAATGAACGGAGCTACTGCTCCCTGGACAGGTACTCGGAGCGGTTCATTGAGAAGAATGTTTACAGAGCTTCGACACTGGGAGGCTGCAAGCCCTGCTGTAGGGAACAGAAACATTTTTATCCAAAAGCTTTTTTAAAGCCCCTGACTGCTAACCCAAAAGGCCAGAGGTTCACATCCAACAGGCGCTTCCTGGGAGCATGACAGGACAGTCTGCTTCCATAAAGATCACAGGCTTGGGCACCCGATGGGCCAGTTCCGCTCAGTTTTCTAGGGTCACGATGAGTCGGAATTGACTCAGTCGCAGCAGTTAAGTTGTCGGCTTTATTTCAGTGAAATACAGTGAGGTTAACAGTGAGTCTAAGTGGAGGGGTTCTGGATTTCTGCGTTCACTTTTCTGAAGAAACAAAGTACAATTCTGCCATCAAGTGCACTCTGACCCACAGGAGAGCTGGGTGGGATTACACCTGGGGCTGGAAACCCTCACGGGATCAGAAAGCCTCCTTTCCCCTTTGGGGCAGCCGCTGGTTTCAAACTGCTGACCTGGGGGTGAGGAGCCCAGTGTGGAAGCCGCACAGAGGGCTCCAAAGGTAACCGAGAAAAGCAATAGGGAGACAAGGGCTCTGAGGACTGAACCTTGTAGAACTGACTCACATGTTGCAAATAGTTTAAAAACCTTCCTGGGACTAATCACTGAGCCCAAGGCCAGCTTACCACTGAGACAGCAGCTGCAGGAGTGAAGGCTAGGACCGTGCCCACTGACCCTGCCACCAGCCCCGTTTTTGCTGAGAAGGGAACCATTGCAGGAGTGGGACTGGTTTCACCTGGCCCACATGGGTCCAGAAGGGTAGCAATAGGGGTCATAACCCAATAGCCTTGCCAACGCGATGCTGCTGTTTCGGTGAGGTCGGAGAACCTGTCTGCCCTGCTTTGAGTGAGCAGAGGAAAGACTGGGCAGGGAGTCTGCAGGGCCTCCGATTCTGTTGGTGCCCAAAACGCCATGAGATCCAGAACCACTGGTCTTGGGTGGAGGTTCTCAACTTTTCCTGTGTGCCCTGTAACCAAGCGAATCCATGTGGCAGATACTCTCCGCCAGGCAGTGAGGTGCCCTGCTTTATTCCCAGTGTTGACAAAAGTCACTGATTTGCTTAACAGATGTTTCAAGAATGCAGAGTTTCTGGGGCAGATTAATTCTTGCCTCCGCATGAAGATAAGATGCATCTGAAGTCTACTTCTGAAAAAACCTGGAGTTCAGCACAATACTAATACCAGCCTATCTAGGTCACCTGGCCCTCCCACCTGGGAAAGGAAACAAAGCTCCCAGGAAAACAAGCTGTAATGAGCAGCTTGGCTTCGGGCTCCACTGTTTGTTTGTTTGAAACGTCAATGCTGGCCAACAGCCAGACTTACTTCACACAAGCTCCCTGGGGCATGGGGGTTGCATTTCCGGGAGAGGAAGTTAAGAAAGGGCTAGGATTGGCTTCCTTTGACACATCCCGTCCATAAGTGTAATGGTGTGCGTGGGGAAGGCACACAGGGCTAAACACCCTCCCCACCTTTGCAAATCCTTAAAAGAACCGACTTTTTCAGAATCCTTTCTTTTGCTTCCTGTCCTATTCTAGGCCATATATGACCAAGACATATACAGAGCACCCCCTCAGGGTGAAGTGAGGTACCACCCAGCTTCCCAGCCCTAAGTCGTGGGAAGTGTGTCCAGATTTTGGGGGGGGGGGGGGCGCACAGTCAGTGAATCCAATTAAGACATGAGTTGCCCTAGGAAGATAAGTCGTCTTGTTTCATAGGACAGGCGGGGCTAGGAGAGGCCCAGACCGGGGAGTATTATCAGAGCCAGAAGTATTAACCTGGAACAAACACTATTAGGGATTTAGGATGAAGGAAGCCTCATCTCCAACGGGGGCAATCTGGGGAAAGTGATCTTTCCTCGTCTGGGGGAGGGTTGCAGGGAAAGCACGCCCCGCAGGAGCAGGTGTCCCCGAAGCACAGGCTCTCCAGAGCACGACTGGGCCAACCCACCAGGGCTGGGCCAGGTGAGCCCCTGGCCTGGGTAAGAGGAGGACCAACAGGACAGGAGAATGGGCCTGCATGTGGCACGTGGCGGGGCTCAGTAAACACTGGGTTGGATCAGTGAACAGAGCTGCCCAGAGTGTTGTCTGGGGGCAGCAGGTGCCCAGCTTTCAGCCCACAGCCACCACCGCCGTCGCCTCCAAGTCCCTAGTGCTGCTGCCGTTACTGTGAAGGCCAGGAGGCCCGGCAGGGGCAGGTGGGGAAGAGCCACAGCCCAGCAGTCTGGGTGCAGTGTCAGACTCTGTCATTGTGCGACTGGAGGCTGGGAACCTACTGGTGCTGGCCAAGGACTGAATGCTGTTCTTCCCCTCGAGGGGGCTGGTGAGGAAGCATCGGCGGGGCTAATGTGGGGCGGGGGTGGGTCACATTTATTCCAAGTTTGGTACACCTCATATTCCGGGCCAGTGGGAGCCACCAAGTGATGTATGGTGATAGCGGGTGATCCCTGGGCTGTCTGTTCTGTCATAGGCCAGCTCGGCAGGATCACGGCGCCCCAGTGGGCCTCCTCAGGCTCTGAGGCCACACCTGCACCTGCAGACGCCAGGGCGGCTCCCCTCCAGAGCATCCAGTGTCCTGGCCCCGGCATGGGAACCCTGTGCCAACCAGTCGGTCTGACGCCAGGCAGGAGCTCCTGCAGCTGGAGTCAAGATGAGGGCTGAAAGGGGCCTCTGGTGGAGCACAGGGCTGGTCCAGGGCATGGCGTTTCAAGGCCGGCGGTCCTTCCGTCTGAGCTTGTGTCCCACCTGGGAGCCCCGCTGGGCGGCTTTCACCAGGCCTTTGAACTGACCCTGCAGCTTCACTTTCTTCCTGTGGGGACAAGGAAACGAGGGATCACAGTGTTCACGTGGAACAGGCTGCTGCCCCAATACCCACAGGCGAGCCGCTTCTGCGTGGCTTCCTGCTGGCCGGGCGGATCCACTCGGGATAGAAACTGCCAGTCCAACCCGGGCTCCCTTCTGTTTGGTGGTAGCTTCTCTTCAGCAGAGCGGGTTTAGTGACTAACAGTGTGTGAAGCACCACTCCCATTTGTGTGAGTTCCACAGCGCTCTGGTGGCATCGTGGTTACGTGTTGGACTACTACCCAGAAGGTCAGCAGTTCAAAACCACCAGCCACACAGAGAGAGAAAGACAAGGATTCCTACTCCCCTCATGAGGCCCCAGGGGTGGTTCGATCCTGACCTACAGGGTCACTTGGAGCCAGAATCGACTTGGTGGCAGGTGTTTTCTGTTGCTGGGTGAGTTCCAAAGCACACTGGGATACGCAGTCATGTGACCTTCACACTAGTGCCCTGACCCCCACCCCCAATTAATGAATGGCCAAAGAGCAGGAGCAACTCTGACTTCCCACTAGTGAGGGACTCTGGAGCGACCTCTGGTGACGGGAGAGCTGCCCTCGTTTCTAAGGTTGCCAGGCCCCGCCCCCGGAGCTAGCTGCTGGTGCTGGCTGCACAGCCACAGTGCCCCAGGGCTCCAGAAGTCGACATGGCCAGACACCGTGCTCCACAGCAGTGTGTGCTCACACCAGGAACATGCTAAGGAAGTCAGATGCATGCACCTCCCACCCTCATCTGTAAGGAACACGCACTCAAGCCAAAGAAAAACAGCAAGATCGCCAAGCAACCAAGTTGAGGCTTCTGTGAGCATGAGCCCCAACCCAGAGCCCCCACCCCCCGGCCTGCAGCACGCACCTGCGGTTCAGCTTGGTTCTGTTGAGGGGGATGTAGGCGTAGGGGTCCAGCCGACCCTTCTTCTTCATGTCACCCTTTGCTTTCTGTTACCCGACGAGAGAGGGTCAGCTAGGAGTGGCCTTCTTTCCCGGTTTCTCCCCACTGACCCCAACTGTGCCAGCCCCTTATCCTCCCCGTCATTCCTAGGCTGAGGTGGTGCCAAAGTTCTGGGAGGCAATTCCACAGAAGTGACAATGCTTCAAGTGCCAACCAGGCCTCAGTGCGCCTCTGCCCCCACCCTTTCTCAGTCAGCTCCACCCTGGAGCTCCTCTCCAGGAAGGTGACAGACATAGCAGGGCTGTGGGGCCGCCTCCTGACACCCTCTCCCCGACCCTCAGCCTTTACCTTGGCCTTGTACTCAGTCCCAGGCCTGGCTTTCTTGGCCAAAGGGCGATGGATGCCAGAGCCTCCAGCTAGAGGGAGAAGAGGGGCAGGGGTCAGGCAGAGGCAAGGTGAGGCGAGGCAGCCACCTCCTGCAGGCCCTGAGACCCGAGGAAGGTGGGGAGATAGTGAGCAGCTGAGGAGGTGGTGGGAGGGAAAGGCAGAAGGCGGCTCTGTGCCCACCAGCCAAGGGCAGAGACCGCCCGTGGAGGTCCACAGACTAGGTCCCAGCTCGGCCACACACCAGCTCAACCTCAGCCAAGTCTCGTAACTTGCTGGTCCTCTTCAGCCTTTGCAAGGTTCCCCTGCCCCCCTCCGCCCTCTGCATTCTACACCAGCACGGGGAGAAAGGCAGGTGGCTGTGAACACTCTGGACGATGCACTTAACATGACCAGACCAGTGCCACACAGCTCAGTAGCAGCCGGGCCGGGGCCTCCTGACTCCAGGTCTGGGCTCTGCTCCAAACCATCTCGCCTCGGAGCAGAGGCTGCAGGGGCTCTGGCCGGGGGAAGTGGGGCAGGAGGAGCGCTGAGGCTCTATGGCTAGGCCCCGGTGACAAGGGCCAGCAAGCCCTGAGAGAGACTGGAAGCTCACCTCGATACTGCGGGGGCGTCTCCAGCTCCTCGTCAGCAGCCTCCTGGCGCTGCTTAAGCTTCTGGTATTTTCTCTGTAGAGTCAAAAGACAGGAAATTAGTGACCAAGGGCATGTGGCCATCCGCACGAGTAACCACAGGAGAGGCAGCAGTCACCTGCGCTGGACATGAAATGAAAGGCCCTCTGGTGAGCACGCGACCCCCCAGTTGCAGCCAAAGAAATGAAGGCTCAGCGAGGGCAAGCTGACTGCTCTTGATCACACCAATCACGAGTCTCCACTGCAAGGCCTCAGCACGGAGCCCACCTCACACACCACTGCCTGCGTGTCACCTGTCTACTTTGCCTGCGTCACGGCGAGGAGGTCCCAGAACCCTGAGACAGCAGCCCCCCCACCCCACCCCCAGGCCCTTGTCTCACAAACAGCTCCTCTTCAGCCCCCATGAGCCACCCACTCACTGATCTTCCACCGAGTACCAGGCCCAGGGACACAGGTGACAGAGCTCCATGCCTGTGCTCCGGGGACATGCAGGCTGGTGGGAGACCCTGTGCTCTGGGGCAGCATTAAGGGGCCTCTTGCAAGCTAGTCTCCACAGTGAAAGTGCACAGCAGGGGACACATCCCTTTGTCCTGCTGCCAGTCCAACAGGAAGGGGGTAACGTTCTTGGCTCTGGAGATGGAAGACCTCCAGAGAGATGCTTTGTGCCTGTGCGGCACGTACCCTCAGCCGCCAGGGCGTGAGAGCTCTGCCGCCTCCTTCCTCCAGCTGGACTAGCAGTCAGTGCTGATGGCCACCACCAATTCCCACTGACCCACCACCCAGCACACCTGCACCGACAACCTGGGGCTGCCACCGGCACTCTGGACGCAGGGCAGCAGGACAGGAGTGTGGGAAAGGGACTTGGGTCTGAGGGACACCTCCCCAAACCCCAGCAGAATCACTCACACTCCGGACAGTCACATCTTCCATCAGGTCAGCTACCTCCTCTTCCTCACCTGGAAGGAGGGACCAGAGGGAGGCCTGTGAGCATGTAGGTAGCCCACTTGCTGTCCCGCAGCCTATCCTGCCCGTGTCTTGCGCCTTCCCAGGAGGACTGCTTCACCTTCCTCCTGGCAAACCTGACCCCTCCTCCCCCGCTGCCACGGGCTTCGCAACCCTAGGAAATTGCACTCAAACCAAAGATGTCTAACAGCAGCATGTGACAGGCAAAGGCTGAGGATGGGGCGCCCAGGAATGGGAATGAGGCCCAAAGGGTAGGGGGCTGGAGGGAGGCTCCAAAGGACTTGAGCAGGGACCGTCTGGAGAGACAGAAGGAGGGAGGGTGTTCTTGGCAGCAGGAATGCATGGACAAGGGGAAGCAAGGAGCCTAAAAAAGGGGTGAGAACAGAGCCAGGGGCTCACTGACACTGCCTGAGACCCGGAACTAGGTCCGTGCTGAGTGCTGAAACCGGGGCACAGAGAGGTGAAATCACTGCACTGAGCTGCACGTCTGGGAGGCAGACGCGGGCCCCACACCCAGCTCCCAAGTCCAAATGGCTCCCTAGCTATGCCTCCAACTAACAGGAATTCACACAAGAGCTGCCCTCCTGCTGTGAAGATGGGTGGGCTAGGCACGTGAGGGCACTCGGAGCAGAAGACAGGGAAGAAGGCAGCTGTCTGCTGGAGAGCCTGGGCTTCAAGATGAACCAGGGCGCTGGAGGCTCTGTCCGAGTCCAGCTCTTCCTGCTGCTAAGTGACCCTCAGGGTCTGTAACTCTTGTCAGGAGCAAAAAGCCTCATCTTCCTCCCACGGAGCAGCCGGTGGTTTCGAACTGCTGACCTTGTAGACTGTAACCCAACTTGAAAGAGATGCAAATCAAAATAGTGAGGTGTCCTCTCACCTCAGCAATAATAGAAATGATTGAAAAGCGAAAGGAAACCACACGTGGGTGAGGACTCGAGTGGGCAGGCTGGGCCTCGCACCCACTGCTGGTAGGATGACAAAATGTCACTGTGGGAGGCCCCTTCCTTAAGCAATCAGAAACCGGGAGCTCGGGGGATCCAGCTGTCCCTTGACGAGCTAGCTAGGCTGAGCAGTGGGACCGACCCGTAACGAGACTCAGTACGTGCTCATACGTTATTCACAGCACCGAAAAGGCGCCCATCGATGGAAGAAGAACAAGCTATCCTACACGGCCCCAAGCGGGGTGCAGTGGTTACACACAGGGCACCAGCGGCTCTGTGGGAGAAGAGTGGGGGCTTTGCGTCCTGTAAGCAGTCAGTCTCTGGACCACTCTGGGGCGGGTGCTAGGCCATGCTCAAGGATGAGGATCAGTCCATGAATGCTTCATCACGTCGGGGAACCTGGGGATGCCACACTGCGGGAAGTCACTCGGTCCCAAAGGGCGAGATGAGCACGAGAGCACCACGAACACAGGGAGTCCTGAAAAGGTGGTGCCTCAAAAGCACGCACGTGCTTGACGGGTACCAGGATGGGTGGGGCAGCATGCATGGCAACTCCTCAGCGGGCACACCGTGACCCAGGCACAGGGAGGCACTGCGGGGTGAGCCAGGGCCGAAGAAGCACGCCGTGACCACAAGTCCCCTCGCAGCCGCAGGGCAACACAGTCAGTCACTGACGAGCGAGGACGCACGGAGACGTGGGGACGGATAAAGCACCTTTCTACACCTGTATTTGCAAGAGCATCCAGGTACAGTTCTGCGAGCAAAGTCCTGGGGCTCACAGATGAAGCACCTCAGGCACTTTTGCGTGGGAACAAGGCCCACTCCCCGGGACCACCTCGCAGCCCAACCACAGCCAGGTCTACAAGTGAGCAGCAGCCCCTGGGGGACAAACAGATCCCTCCGATCAATGAGAGCAGACCAAAGGGGCAGCATCTGCCCGGATCACGGTTCAAGAGTCAAAAGGGCACAGGAGAGATGGGCGGAGGGAGGCAGGGGTCCCTGGAGGAAGTGCCATCACGCCGAGGGCTCGGGAGCCAGTGCCCTGAAGCAGAATGAGCGTCAATCGCTCAACGGGACACCACGGTGCTTTGCAGTCAACTCCCACCCAAAGCAGAGTGAAATGCCCAAGAACCACTAAGAAGGGAGGGTGGAGAGAGAGGAGACTCCGGAGCAGTGAGCCCATCACACAGGGCAACGAGGGAAACCCCGTCTGGGGGTCAGTCTGGTTGGACGACCCCATGGTTGTAACATAAGACTTGTCAGTGTGCGAGGAACTCACACCAAGCTTGAGGAAGTTATCTTAGAAACTTCTGTTTCCACTTTACTTGCCCAACAAATGGTTGCAGGCTCGCGAAAGAATGAATGAATGCATGCATGCATGCATGCAGGCCTGGCCCGGGAGCAAGCGAAAGAGAGAGAAAATATGAATGAATGAATGAATGCAGGTCTTGCCTGGGAGCAAGCGGGTGATTAAGAGAGATGAATGAACAAACGAATGCACGCAGGCCTGGCCCGGGACAGACAGGCAGGTGGCCCTACCCTTCGTGCCCTCCTCTTCCTCCATCTGGTCTCCGTCGTCATCTTCCTCGTGGATGATCAGTCGGCCGTCGGCACTGATCTTGAAGCCGTGGTCCTTCTTCTTGCCCCGGCCTGGTCCGGGCTGTGTGGCTGGGGTGGCAGAGTGTGGGGTGAGGGGTGGCGGGCATGACCCACAGTCCAGTGGTGTGCCCCAAACCACCCTGGATGGCAGAGGGGCAGGGGTCCGCTGCTCCCCCGGGAACCTGGATCAGGTCAGGCCTGTTCGCAGAGGCAGCAGGTGGCACTTCCTGCTTACCTAGGACACGCTGGGCCACCTTGGGGTCCAAGAAGTTGAGCGGCTCATCCCCACCACCCTCTTTCAGCCACGCCCGGCTCCTCTGCCGAGCCAGCTTCCGCTGCTCCTTGCCCCGGCTCCTTTCCGGCTTCTCCTCCTCCTCGTCTTCCTCCGAGTCGGCCAGAATGTCCTCAATGCTGAGGACAGAGCCCAGAGTCAGGGGGTGCCCTTCAGGGTAAGGACAGCCAGGCCCCATCTTTGTACGCTGCAGGGGGCAGGCCCACTGTGGGTCTCACCTGTCGCCTTTGCCCTGGGCGGGCTCCTCCTCCTCCTCCTCTTCCTCCTCCATGGCAGCCTGGCTCAGGGAGCGGTGCCGCTTGGCCCGGGCCTCGGCTTTGCGGATGTTGACCAGGACTTTGTGGTACTCCTCTGGCAGCAGCCCCTTCACGAGCTCAAACCTGAGGGGACGAGGAAGGGCAGTGAGGGGCTCTGCCTTTAGCCTCACCCAGCCCGGGACCTCCTCCCAGGGCCCCTCGCAGGCTGGGTGCACAGACCCGAACTTGCGGATGAACTTGGTGAACAGGTTCCTGAGCTTCGTGCGGAAGTGCCGCCGCATGTCGTCCGAGAGCTTCCCGATGGCATCCATCTGCAGGCAGAGCGCGGTCTCAGCACGGCCCTACCAGGGCGGCCAGCGTGGGGTAGCCACATGTCCACCTCAGTGCCCCTTCACAACACCAGCCCTGACCACTCCACCTACGCCACATCTTCCAGATTTGCCGTGAGCGACCTCATGGGTGCTTTCCACAGCCCCGTGAGTAGACGCTGCTCCTACCCCTAAGTTACAGATGAGGAGGCCGAGCACAGAGGGCACGTGGCCAGTGGCCGAAGCGGCAGGGGCAGGGGCAGGAGTGCGGGCTTGGGCGTCCCCTCCCCTCTGGTTTGGCTGCTCTCCAGCCTCCGCCCTGCCTGCTTTGGGCCACACAGGTAACGGCCACCACCTGTAGCAGATCCTTTACCCGCAGTGTCTCCTGGGCAGGCTGGGGGGCAGGGTCTCAGCCCGGCTAGAAAGGGGACGCTGGGGTTTGGAGGGCAGTCCTGGCTTGCTGAAGCCTGATGTCCCCACCCCCAGAAGGTCAGCAAGGACCAGACTTGTCTGCAGCCCGAGTGGGGACATGTCTAATGGAGTTGCCTGGATCCAGGACAGTAAAGGCAAGACAAATCAAGACATGACGGGCCCCCGAGACTTATGTTCTGTTGTCTGTGGCCTCTGGCTCCCCTAGAGGGACGGGGACGACACCGGGAGCAATCTGGACACCGGGACCTTCCTGGCCTCACTGGGCCCCGTCCCCAGGCTCCCCATCACCTCTGGCTGCACAGGCTGTGTGTGGCTGAGACACTGGCAGGGCCGGGCTGCAGCTTCGTGGGCTGCAGGGGCACTCACCACCAGCTGCACGTGCTTGGCCAGGTGCGCCCCGTCCATGACAGCCACCACCACCTTGACGAAGCCTAGCGCGGACTTGACGACGTCGCGGGTGCGGGAGGCCAAGAGCAGGCAAACGCTCTCCAGCAGCTGTGCCACCAGGCGGGTGCCCAGCCGCTCTGTGGAGGGGAGGGGGCCGCCGTCAGCCTCTGCCCCTGCCAGGCCTCCTCCCGTGCCTGGCTCTCCTCACTCTCCACTGAGCAAGAAGAGGCTTTGGCCCTTCGACCTCCCCCTGGTGATGGGGGGCTGAGACTCTGTTGCATTCTGTACACACATCAAGACTTCATGGTCGGGACAAAAGAAACTTGCTCCAAGTCTCACAGGGTTGCCCAGAGGGGACAGGGCTGGGCTGGGCTGGGGAGGCCACTGCGGGCAGGAGGGCAAAGCCCGGGGCAGCAGGTACCCTTCCCCCTCCCTTCTGTGGTCTGTTTCCTGTGCCAGAGGCTCCCCTAGCCCCACCTTCTGGGCAGTTTCTCACCCAGAGGGCTTGTGGGGCTCCGAGAAGGAAGCATTTACCTTTAAACTCAAAAAGCAGGTGGGTCAGAGCCAAGATGGTGCAGCTGACCGTGGTCACTGGGCCCACGAGGCCAGGGTAGATCAGGACTAAGAAGCGCTGCAGGGCTGCTGTGGTGGGGGGGGGGGGGGGCAGAGACTGGGGCTGAGGCACACAGGGACCAGGCTGCCTGCACCGTCCTGGGCCTTGGCCAGCCCCTGGGCCGTGCACAGTGTCCATCTCGTCCATCCCCGTCCCCCAGGCCTCACCTTCCTGATTCTCGCCAAACCGAAGGAAGGCGTGGCCCATCTCCACCAGCAGGGCGAAGGCGTTCTTCCGTGCCCCCACCGACACCTCCTTGGTGCACAGGATGACCTGCCCACACAGGCCAGTGAGCGCACCTGCCTCCACAGAAAGAAGCCCACCTCCCCACCCTCAACCTCGCCCCGAGCTGCCCACTGCCATAGGCCCCACTGCTTGGGGCTGCAGGGGCGCAGGGAGGGGCTCCGCTCCACACCCCTCACCTCTGGAATCAGCGCAGCCATGAAGTCCTCGTGTTCTCCAGAGAGTTGCTTCACAATGTGGATGAGGCACTTCAGGCGGGGCTGCGGGGCGGGGGTCAACACTCAGGACCCTGGGGTGCCCGCCCCTCCCCCACAACCCCATGGGGCCACCCCAAGCCTCACCCTCTTGGCAGGGGAGGCCGTGGTGCGCAGGGAGTCCAGGAGCGTCTTCTTCAGGTCATCCAGGTGGCTCTGTACAAATTGGGTGCACGGGCCCTGGGGGCTGGCGCATACCTCCTCCAGCACGCGGTAGGCCTTCTTCTGCACCCCATGCTCCTTGCTCTGGGAGAGGGTGTGGTGGTCAGTGCGGTCAGGGTGGCCAGTCACACCTGGGGAGGCCTTCTCAGAGCACCCAGCACCACTGTGATGGTGACCGTGGCTTGGGGGCTCCGAGAAGAACCTGGCTCTGCTCCTGAGGCCTGGGCAGCGAGGAACTCACTCCTGTGCCAGGCACGGGGACCACCCACCACTGCACATGCCACGCCCACACAGAATGGGTGCTCCGGCTTCTGCAGCAGCTACTCTTCCTGGCCGGAACCCTCTAATCGCTCCTTCCTCCTCTGCCTACCTTGCAACCGGGCCTTTCCGCATTGCCCTGGGGGCCCCTGGCCCTGCCCTGATCCCTCAGTGCGGGTCTGCACAGTACCCACTGACTGTCCTCCAACCCCGGGCACCTCTGCCGAGGTTGGGCAGGTGGACCCAGGGTGAGGGGCCCCGTGGAGCTGTGCAGGCATGGTGGTGGGCCACAGTGGGCAGGGGGGAATGTTCTGAGCAGAGGCAGGACGGGGAGGGTTAGGAGCAGCTGCTCTGGGGCTGCCGGCGAGGAGCCTTGGTGGGCGAGGCCTCAGCTCCGCTGCATTACTTTGGCACACGGGCCGTGGCGGGGGAAGCCCCTCCAGGAGAATGCAGCAGCAGAGGGTGCAGTCAGTAAGGGAGGCCCGGCTCCCCTCCAGGGTCTCTGGAGGGCTCACCTCCAGGTAGGGCCGGATAGTGGAGTACAGCTTGCTAATTGCAGCTTCGTCAGCATGAGGAGCCAGGGCCACCACCAGGTCCAGGACAGACAGCCTGCAGGGGAGCGGGCAGGTGCTGTCAGCTGGGGTGGCCCTGCCTCTGAGGTCTGCAGCCTTCTGGGGGCAGGGGCAGTGGGCAAGAAGCAGGGTGAGGGGACAGAAGCCCGGAGAAGCAGGCTTGGGATAGAGCTCAGAATGTACTGGGCACCATCCGCGGTGCTTGGCACATGTTTTCTCCAATTGCCATGGCAACCCTGTGAGCCAGCGGCTGTCGGGCCCATCTTACAGAATCAGACCCTGAGGTGGAGAGGGCAAGTAGCTTGTCACACGGCCTGCAGGTGGGGCTGGGACATGAACCTAGGCGGCATGTCACGTCTCCAGGAAAAGAAACCCCTCAGGCCCCGTGGTAGAACTAGGCCACTCAGGCTGGAAAGATTCCCCCGAGTCTGTCCAGAAAGAAGCCACAGGTGCTCCCCCCACCCCTGCCTGGGCTGCCCAGCTCAGCAGGGAGCTCTGAGCAGCACGGTACCTGGTGAAGTCAGAGCTCGCAGGGTCGAGCACCTTCTCGCTGGCTTTCTCCACGAAGCCATTCACCAACTGGGGGTGGGAAAGCGGAAGATCTGGAACAGGCCCGAGCAGCCCCACCCTTCCCTCCATGGACATTCATCCAGAAGCCTCCAGCCCAGCCCAAGCCACGACCACTGGGATGCAACCTGCTGCTGTCTGAATGGCAAACCCCAAGCTAGCCCAGGTGGAAAGGGTCTCACCTTTCCGACATGCTCAACCCTGGGCCCGAGAGCATGTGTCCACACCCCGGAATGCTCACCTGGGGCTCGGTTATGGTAAGGTATGTTTTGATGGTTTCCAGCATGACCCGGCGAGGGGCTGGTGTGTCTCCGGTGGCAACGGGCTGTCCGTACAGGTTGAAAAGGATTGGCAGGAAGTTCTTGGCAAAGCGGCTCACTTCGGCACGGTCGGCCGCTGGTAGCAAGATGGAAGTTTGTAGGAGAGGGGCAGCAGCTGGCCCCGCAGGGGCCGAGAGAGACAGAGGGCTGGGCACTGAGAACCTCCACAGCCCCTGCCAGCCGAGTGCCAGCCCCCCTTAACACCTAATCCAGTTAGTCCACAGCACTGGCCTGCACAGGGACTAAGACCAGAGCTGGTGGTTGGTTTGCAGCCCCTGCAAACCCCTTGGTCCTCTAAACACTGAGTGCGATGGACTACCTCCTGTGGCCCCGGCTGGCCTGTGCCGCAGCCAAGCAGGGTGGCCCGCCATCCCTGTCGCCCCCAAGCCCACACGTACCTGCCTCACAGCCCTTCGTAATGAGGGTGCGCAGGGCCTGGCACACCGTGACCCTCAGGTCAGGGCGCTCGCTAATGGCCGTGCCCAGCGTCCTAGCCAGCCCTTTAAAGGCGGTGGCCACGTCCGTGGGCCTCGTGCAGAAGCCGGGCAGGAAGGTCCAGATCTGGGGCGGAAGGCGATGGTCAGGGAAGGGACGAAGCCCAGCACACCGTGGCAGCTGCCCCCCGCCCCCCTCACACTGCACCCACGGGGGCCATACCTGCCACTGGAGCGTGTCGTAGATCTTGGACTCCACTGTGCTGCCCGCCTGGGCCAGCTCCATTGCTGGAATGTGAGACAAGGACACAGCATGACCCAGGACCCCCTCCTGGCCAGTGACGTCACTCTGATCAAAACCCAAAGCCTGCTGGTGAGGGTGGGACCACCGGTGACTTCTGTTCCATAATAAATGAACACGTAACGGGTGCCCCAAACAAACCCACAGCCGCCGAGTCCATTCCGACTCACAGCGGCCTTACAGGACACGCAGAACTGCCCCTGTGGGTTCCTGAGACTTCACATCTTTACAGCAGCCGCTAACCTCATGTTCCGCCCATGGAGCATGGGTCTGAACCCCGGACCTGGTGGTGGGCAGCTCAAGGTGCATCCCACTCCGCCACCAGAACTCCTCTGCTAACTCACAGTCGGTGCATAATCTTTACCTTCGGAAAATCCCACAGGGGCACACACAAGCTAACGGGGGCTCCTCTGCATGGTCTTTGACACACATACACCCACACCCACCCACACACCCCCTCTCTCCCCCCCACTCTCTCTCTTAAAAACAGAAGGGCATGTCATCAATTTCCTAAGTTTGTCCAGAGGGAAAACCACATGTGTCCGTCCAGTCTGGTAAGAAGATGATGGTATTTTAACACAGAGCAAAATGAGACGCATTAAAGAAAACCCAGTCTTCATTTTCTCAGCGAGCTGTGGGAGGGAGTTCAGTATGCTTCCTGTGTCCCACCCAGTCAGGAACAGGGGTGGTCCTGTCCTCCCTGGGCCCCATCGCACGCACGGGAGGCTGCCCACCCCAGGCACTGTGCTGCTGAACAGCCAATAGAGGGCAGTGGCGCCCTCCCTGAACAGAACTTGAAAACTCCCTGCCTGGGTTGAGTCAGGCCAGCACAGAGACCACCAAAATTACCGAGGGACTGCCGACCTCTACCCTGGCCCAGGGATACACACACATGTGCATGTGTGTCGTCTAAGTGTACTGACGTGTGAAGAGTCTTCCAAACGTTTGTGGAAATGCAATTTCGTCAGGAACTGTCTGAAGCTCCCTCTTATCACACACACATACGCCTGCACATATGTACAATACATGATACATGCATGTGTATGCAGATATACACACGTGCAGATACACATACACACATGAACATTTAGATACGTACACGTGCATACATGTAAGTAAACAGACATATTACACAAACTGAAAGATATCTATTCCAAGAGCTCTCATGGGGCAAAGGGGGCAGGCGTGTTCGTGACCCAGGGTGAGGAACAAGGCCCCAGTGGAAGCTCCAGACTGAGCTGCCAATGCGCCACGGGGCAGGGGAGGCCCCGGAGAAGCCCCGTACCTTTGCTTTTCAGGGTGTTCGCCAGGGGCAGGAAGTAGGTGGTGAAAAAGCCAAGCCGGGTCTCCCGGACGTGGTCCCGGATGACGGGCAGTAGCCAGCTCCGTGGGAAATCCAGGGTCTCTCTGGGAGGGGTGGGGGAAGAGGAAGCAGTAAGGAGTGAGGCCAAAGGCGCCCTGGGAGGACTCTGCAGGGGCCTGTACAGAAGCCCTTCAGGGCCACACTTACTCAGAGCCGCCGATCTCCAGAGGCACGGCCTGCAGCACCACCTCAGGGCCCATGCTGCTCACAGCGGCCCCCACGGCCTGATCCAGCGCGGCCGAGTGGGGGAAGTGCGGGGACAGGCGCAGATCGCACAGGGACTGGAGGCACTGGAGCAGAGAGGGGAGGCAGACCACGAGCTGTCAGGGCCACTGACAGGGTGAGGCTCCAGGATGCTGAGGTCTGGGGGGCAGGCGGGTGGACGGACCAGCTAAGGCTACAAACTGACAGGTCCCGGTCTTTGGGGCCCCACCTCTAAATGACCCGGGGACAGGGGTTGTTCTGGGGACATGAGTCAGCCACAACCAACAATCAGACTCATGAGATTTTATTAACATGTCTAGACTTCCGGCTACCTTGGAAACAGGGAGTCTGCAAAGGCAAGGGCAGCCCACAGGTGACCCTGAGCAAACCCACAGGGACAGCCCACAGGACGATGGTGAGCAAACCCACAAGGACAGCCCACAGGTGACCCTGAGCAAACCCACAAGGACAGCCCACGGGATGATGGTGAGCAAACCCAAAAGGATAGCCCATCGGGTGACTGTGTGCAAACCCACGAGCACCGAGGAGCTGGCCCTCTGTGCTCACTTCTGACCCGGGCTCACTTCTGACCCCGCTGGGCTATGGCACTGGCAGGCCTCTCAGAGGAGCCCCGTCCCGCCTTCTCCCAGGGAGCAGATGGGATCTGCTTGGGGCCCTGCTTCTCTTGGGGCTGCTGAGGCCACTTCAGCTCCCTGTGACCCCACAGCAGAACTACCCCTCTCCTGAGGTCTCCTGGGAGTGGATCACTGGCTCTCGCTCAGAGCTACCGCGCAGGTTCAAACTGTCAACATGCTGGGTAAAAGCCAGGCACTTCCCCACTGTGCCAGAGGGCTCAAGAGGCTGGGGCCTGAGGCTGGTGAAAAACCAGCAACAGCATGGGCTCACAACAGGGCACTAAGACAGTGAAGGAGGAAGACAGGGTGTGAACGGGGCGGGTCATGCCAGCTTGCCGGCAGTTCCAGAACCAGGAGGCAGGTGGGGACGGAGGATGCAGCCTCCTGCCTGCTCCCCTTCCTCCCGCCTCGGTCCATTTGCCTTCCTTGGTGCTCTCTTGGGGGGCAGTGGGGAGGGGTGGCGCTAGGTGTACCTCTAATAAGAGACCTGCCGCAATCCTCCAGGAGCCCACTGCCCAATCTCCAGGGGAACCCTGGACACAGCCCAAGGGTCATGTGGTCCCCAGCCCGCACCTCACCTTCTTCATCACAGGATGGGCCTGCCGCCCGCATGCCTGGAAGAAGACGCTCAGCAGCTGCAGCACGGAGCCCCAGGCTGCGTGGAACTTGTACGTCAGGCCTTCCTCCACGGCCCTGCAAGGGAGAGGGAGAACGTCGGGGCTGCACTCCCAGTGCGCCAGAGCTCCAGGACCCCAGAAAAGGGCAAGGGGGAAAACGAGCAGCCGCACAGCACACACCCAGCTCGCACACCTGAGAGGGACGCCACCCTTGTCCTTGCCTGTTTCACCTTCAGCTGGGACACTGGCTTAGAAAGCTGGAGAAACCTGCCAGGACCGCTGGGCCAGTGGCCAAACTAGCAGACTAGACATTCGTGCGTGGCCCACAGGGAGGGACTCTGGGCAGCACTGCACACGCCGCTCTCACCTGAACATCTTGGCGACATACTGGGCAGGTGCTGGGGCCGAGGTGGTCACGGAGCCGATGGCGGCCATGTGCGGAGCAACACATTCCATGAGGATCTCCTGCAGGGACAAGGCACAGACAGGCTGGCCACTCCCAGTGCCACCCACCCCTGCCCAGGCCACTGCAAGGCTCATCCCCCGCCACCCCTGAAACCGGAGCGCCTCCCAGGACCCAGCTCAGGGCGGCAGGGGGTGGTGGCAGGGCTGGGGAGCTAGGAGGGGGCAGTACCTTGAGGCTCTGGGTGGCCGCGGCCACCACCTGCGAGTATGGGGAAAGGAGGCAGGTCATCGCGGTTACGAAAAGGCGAGGGAGGTGGCCCAGCCCCAGGTCCCGCTGCAGCCTGCCAGGACAAAGGGCTTCTGTGAGGGCTGGCCTGCGCTACCCAGACGGCCACCGCTGACCCGCAACAACCCCTGCAGGGCACGTGCGGCCGGGCCAGTCATAACCACACCTGCTGAGAAAGCCGGGCAGGGGCCAGAGAAGGAGCGGGAACGCGTGGCTTCCTTCGCACCCACCAGGCCGACCCTCACCCCCACTTTCCAAGGCAACCAAGGTAAGGTTCTCAAACACCTTCCAGAGCGTGATCCATACAGCAGCTCCCGTTTGCCCAGCCCACACACACGTGCCACGCGATGATCTGACACCGAGTCACCAAAACCGTGCGACAACCCGGGGGGGTAAAGTGCCGTCACCACCGCCACGTTGTAGCCACGGGTCACGGGCTCAGGGCTCACCCCGGGCAGCGTGGCCCCTGCTTCTCTCGGAGCTCGTGGAGACCAAGCAACACCTGGCGCCCACGGAGGGGAAAGGCCGGCGTTCACCAACCAGGGTCTTAAGGAAGGCGGTGCGCCAGGCGGCTGCTAACCCCAAGTTTGAGCCCGCCAGTCCTGCTCAGAAGGAAGACGAGACTCTCCCGCCCTGTGCAGACCCACCCGGTGGTTCTGCTGTCCCTGGCTTGCCCTGCGCTGGGAGTGCCTGTAGAGCGGCGGGCTACATGTGGCGTGGCGCTCCTGATTCACCCTACCACGTGCTGACAAGAGGATGTGGACAGCAGGACAGCGGGTCAGAAGGATGAGCCTCCCGGCCGTTTACCAGCCCCTCTGGAGGGAAGGCAGCCCAGGGGAGGGAGACAAGGGTGGGCCCCACGCCTGGCTTAGCACCCACCCAACAACCTGCATGACTAGTTGACTGGCAGGGCCTAGATGTTAGTTGATGAGAAGAGCATAAGGCCTTCCTGAGGGACGCTGCTGGTGCGGCGGTCACGCCTAAAGGTGCCAACATAGCATAAAGCCTGGCCGTCCAAACCCAGGCGGTGGTGATACAGAAGGGCCTGGTGGTCTGTTCTCCTAATGACGGCGGCCCAGCAAACACTCCGGGATGGCTCCACCCTGCCCTCCAAACGCCATCACGAGCCAGAATCGACTCGGCGGCACCAAACTCGAGCTTCTTCACAAGGAGATTGTGCTCGGCGGGGCTCAGCAGCAGGTGCAGCGCACTGAACGGGGCCCGGTTCACAGAAGGCCAGGCAGAGGGCAGAGCGGAACCACAGCTCGGTGGAGCCAGAGGGGCTTTGGAGACCATCGATCCAGCCACACGAGCAGGCAGGGAGGCAATCAGGCCTGGCGGAGACGGCAGGCGTCCCCATATCCTGCCTCACGCCTCACAGAAAGAGACCGGAGCCGGTTGTCCTTGTGTGCCTCGGGGGAGACATGTGACCAGCCCTTGGGGAGCTGAACCACACCTCTCAGCTTCTGGCCCAGGTCTGTCCCACCCCTCCTTCCAGGCACCTACGCCCACGTGGCACCTACCGGACCAGGTTGATGTGGGCTTTCTCCATGACCTTCAGCCAGGCCAGGAGGGGCTGCAAGTCGTTCTCGCTGGGGACGTAGTCATACAAGGCCTGGGGGAGGAGTGACAGTGACCCTGGATCCAAGCCCTCCAGGCTCCACCCACCCTTGCCCAGCCCTGAGCCCGCAAGCCCCTTTTGAGTCTGACGGTAGTCGCCGCCTCCGAGAAAACCCACGGGCACAAATGCCCATTTTCTAAACAAGTTGGGGGTGTCTACGCCATCCATGGACAGAGGGAGGGGTCTGTCAGTTAACCCCATGAAACCATGGTTAACATTTAAATGACCCCCACCGCCCCCAGGGCCAAGTGAGGCGCCTGAAGCCAGAGGAGAGTCAGGTCCCTGATGGGATCTCTGTGGCCTGTCCCCCGTCTGCTTGCCCAGCTGCTGATGACCTCCCACGAGACAGCCCAGCCCATCCTCTCTTCGCCCCACTAGCACAGTGGGGTGCCTGTCCCCAGCCCCTATCAGGCCTCACCGTGATGATCTGGGCATTGAGCTCTGCCGGCAGGGTCCCTGGGCCAGGCCTGGCATGGAAGAGGCTGTGAAAGGCCTGCATGGCACAGGCAGTCACCAGCTGGACAGGAGGACACAACACAGCCTTAGAGAGGACAGGCCACATTCACGCGGGTTCCCCTCACCTGGGCGCCCACTGAGAAAATTCTGATCACTTCAGACAAAGCCAGGGGAGGAACAGGAAGTTCCAGATGTGGCGGTGAGCCACCGAGGGCGCTGTGCGAGGAGCAGGCAGCACCCTCATGCTCCCCTGGGCATGTGCGTGTCCCCCCACTGAGAGAAGTGTCTGGAAGGAGGGCCAGCACGTTCCTGTACCATTTATCGGAGGACAATGGACTTGGAGGGAAAACAAGGCTTGTATTTTGAAATGGCGTCCTCCCTCTTTAAACAGCATCGTTATTTATAGAATAAAAAAGTCTAGCTGTTTGAGCAAACACGACGGGAGAGTCACGAAGATAAGCTGAACCACGCGGTTGCCGTCAGGTGGCTGGGGTGCCGGAGTCGCAGTGCCGCCGGGGTGTCCTGGGCTGGTTTTGCACACAGACAAGCGCCTGACCATGGCAGTCCCAGGGCCCCTGGACACTGCTCCAAACAAAAGCAGTGCCATCGAGGCCACTCCAGTGGCTCAGAGACCCCTGTGGCTTTCCGAGACGGAAACTCTTCACGGGAGCAGAAACCACATCGTTTTCCCAAAGACCACTGGTGAGGGCAAACTGTTGGCCTGGCGTTAGCAGCGCGCTGCGTAACTCACTACGCCACCGGGTGGCAGGGCTCAGAAGACTGTTTTAACCATCTTTAAGGCTGCTCTATTGACTCATTAGTAAGTAGATAAAAATAAAAGAACACCAAAAAATGTAAGTAAGTGAAAACCCATGGAGCGAGAGTCACTGTGTGGCCCTGGCTGGAGGTGAGCTGGCAGATAGGAGGTGGCTCTCGAGGGCCTGCAGCCTCTCTGCCTCCTTCTGAGCAGATCTCCCTCCAAGGCCAGCTTCCACGGTCACCAGACCTGATGGGCAGGTTGTCCTGAGATGGGGCTGGGAGACCTCTGGCCCTGCTGGATGACCCGGCAGCTGCCCCAGCGCCATGCTGTGGCCTGAGGTCTGGAGGGAAAACCCCCCACCCCTACCCTAGCTCTGGGGCCCGAGCTCACCACATGGCTCAAGGTCATGACCCTGAGAAACGTCTCACTGCAGCTCTTGACCAGGCTCTCTGGGAAGCTGGCCATCAGGTCCTTGAGCAGCGTCAGCATATGCAGCGTGGTGGTGGCCTCCTTGGAGCCTGGCAGAGAGGGCAGTGCTGACCTTGGCCCACTCTCATGACAGCCCCTGTCCTCCTGGCCGGCCATGCTGGTCACTGCCTACCATGTCCCCCAGCCCCACCTCCCTGCCCTCGGTCTGGCTTCCCACCTCCGGACTTCTCAATCTCCTGGATGCAGAACTTGGCAGTGGAAACAGCGGCGGGATGATGGGCAGGGGCCTTCTCCCCAAACATGAACTCGCTGCCCTTGAGCACCATGCACACACCATGCTGGGCTGCCTTCCGGACCTGAGGGGCAGGCAGGGAGAGAGGTCAGGGCCGGTCAGGACCCCTTACCTCACACCCAGTGCCGTCCTGAGGGCGGGCCTGTACATGGGTGTGAAAGCCTGCCCTGCAGAGCACGGCAAGCCCTGGGGTTGAGGCTGACCCGGCCCCCCAGCCCCCACCCCTCTGTTCCTCGCGAGGCTGCCAATGTAGCCCTGCCCCCGGATTGGAGCAGACCACGCACAGGCCAATGGGGAGACAGATGGGAAGAAACTCCGGAAGCGAAAGGGCTTCATACAGAAGGAAGCAAAGGCTGCTGGTGCGTTTTACGGGCATTCTGCGCCCCCAATTGTGATGAGACCCTGTGTCCAGGGAGTCTATCGGGGACATCGCCCTGCTGGCATGGCTGCTTGGGGCCTGTTCTCCCACCACACTTATCCCTGGGGCGGATGCACACTAGTGCGGAGTGAGAACCCACTCAATAGGGGTGGGTGGTAAAGCGGGTTGCGCCCTTCATGGGCACCAAGGAATCACATGGCGACACTGGCACCTGCAGGACTCTTTCTCCTGTGTGGAGATGCTGGTGGAATTGAGCTTTGGACCTTGTTAGGTTAAGGAGCCTGAGGCATAGCCCTGACTAGGGCTGGATGAGCCCAGTGCCCCAAGCCCTACATCTCGGGAGGAGAGAGTGGGGGCCGCCGGTGCTGGGAGTCCCACCAGAGCCCTGTCCCACAGGGAGACATTATCACGCACCCCACTTTCGTCCGGAGACTAAGGCTACACACAGCACAGAACAGGCAGTAACCCCAGGATCCACCAGTGAGACCCCCAAGGCCCACAGATCAGTGTCTGACCCCTGCAGGAGAGGCCATGTCGCAGGAGGATGGGTGAGCAGCCGAAAGGGTGGGTGCTTCCTGAGGGACTATTCTCATCAACAGTGAGTCTCAGAACCCGCAGGGGCAGTTCTGCCCTGCCTTCCAGGGTCGTCAGGGGTCAGAATGGGCGCGAAGGCAGTGAGTTGGCATGCAGTTTGTACTGTCCCAGGCAGTGCTCCAAGCGCCTTCAGGGAGACCTCACTCGGCCTGCGAGATCTTAGCAAACGAGGCCTAGGAAGCAGAGCTGGGGCGAAGCCAGCACTCAGAGCCCCAGCTCCAACCCCCGCTCAGGAGCCGGCACCAGCACGGCTGATGGGGCTGGGCTGAAGGGGGTGCTCTGGGCCCCACAGGCCCACCTTGGGCTTGGCATGCACGGTGAAGCTCAGCAGCCCGTGGAACACCTGCAGGGTCACCGGGTAGCTCCAGGACTCCAGGTTCTGCTTCCGCAGCAGGGTGGCCAGGCAGGAGAGGACCTGGAGGAAGACAGACACTGTCCCTCAGCTCAGGAGGGACAGGAGAAGCGGTTCTCACCAACTCTAGAAAGTCTCAAATGGCTCCGTCTGTGGGTCCTGGGAGCACCCAGGCTTTAGTCAACCAGGTGGGGGTGACGACAAAGGTGACCCACCCATCGGAGGGCGGAGGTGGAGCTGCCGGGGCTGGCCTGGGCTGACAGGATGTCCATGAAGGCTTTGGAGGTGTCGGAGAACTTCTTCATGAGGACCGGGCTGGGCACGCTGTGGGGAGAGAGCGCAGAGGGTCAGCGGCCTGGGGATGCCCGGTATGGGAGGGGGACAAGGAGGCATGGCTGGCCCCGCCCCTCAGCCGGGGAGCAACACAGACAGGACAGAGGCGCACGTTTTTGCCACCCAATTCAGTGCGTGTTCCCGTCACAGCCCAGGTCCTCCACTCCCTCGTTGTCTCCACCACGCACATCCACCTCACCCACAAGACGGCCCCAAGCCCACAGCCATCCTCTCCCTGGGCTACGGATCTCCAGAGAGGCTGTGACAACCTTCCAAGCCCTTTCCTCCTGCCCCACTTAGGACACCACGCCCCCTACACCCCCTCTCCGTGGCCCGGCATCTCCAGCTGCCCCAGAGCCTGGTGCCGCAGACTGCCACCTGAGACCAGAGCCTCCTTTCTTAGCCCTGACTCTGCTCATCCCTCCACCGCGACCTGGGCCTGCACGCACCGCTTGAGGACAAGGTTCAGCAGGTAAGCCACGGCTGCCAGAGACTCGGGGGACTCCACCGCCTCCATCGTTGTCATCTGTGGGGTGGATTGGGGGTGGTGTGAGAGGCAAACGGGGAAGGGGGCAGGGAAACCACCTGCCCACCACTGGCTCCGCTGCTGACATGTGGTGTGACTTGGGGTATCTTCCTCTGCCCCAGTTTGTGAGGTGGAATAGCAACATCTGTTACATGGTTATCCAACTGGGACCCACCTTCTAGGCTGTGAGGTCTCTCTGAAGGGCAGGTGACATGCAAGGGCTTGGAGCACTGCATGGGGCAGGGCAAACCACCCGACTCACTGCCGTCAGGCCCATGCTGACCCCTGGTGACCCTGGAACTGGAAGGCAGGGTCGAACTGCCCTGTGGGTTTCCAAGACGGTCACTCTTGAGGGGAATAGAAAGCCTCCCTTGGAATGGCAGGTGGTTTCCAACTTCTGACCCCCAATGCGTACCCGCTATGCCACCAGGGATCCAGACCCCAGAGGGCTAGCGTATCTACTGTGTCATTCTACAGCAGAGCTTGGTGAACGTTTTCTGTGAAGGGTCAATTCATCCACACCCCGGGTCTGTGGGCCGCACACAGTCCTTCATGCACACAGCTCCTGGGGAATGTATGTGCTGAAGCAAGCTTCCTAACATGCGGAAACCCCTCTTGGCTCTCTGGCCACACAAAGGTGGCCCCTGGGTCAGATCTGGCCCAAAGCTGCCAGCCACTGCTCCAGAGCAGCGGCTCTCAAACATTTTCCGTCTTCAGTATGAGGGAGGCCCCTTCCCAGTGTGCTGTATGTGGGTGGTGGCTATTGGCATTTGCCAAAAAAAAAAAAAAAAAAATTAAAACTGAGGCCGTTTTTTAATGCACAGGACCCAATCCCACACTAAAAACGTCATCAGGCACCAAGTAACTTTGGAAAACTTCCACTGTGCGTGTACAGAAGAGCTCCGGAGAGAGGTGTGTGGTCTTCTTATAGCAATGGCTACCCACCCCACTCACAAAAACAACAAACAAATACAAAGGGTCCTGGGAAGCCCTGCGATCTCTGGACCACACTACACTGTAAGCCCTCTTTTCCAGAGAATATTTTGGATCAAACTCTGTGTCCTAGATCAAAAGACAAAAAACAGAGCAAAAGATCTCTATTAAAAAAAAAAGATTTCTGTTTTCCAAGAACCTTGTGGCCCATACCACAGTCCCAGCAGCCACCTGAGAATGACTGCTGGGCCCCCACCTGTTGGAGGCTGTCTTTCTCGATGCTAGGGGCCCCCTCCAAGTTGACTTTTTCTCTCTGTTCCGACCACTCACCACCTAGCTGCACCCACCCACTCACCAGAGCTGCGAAGTACTCGGTCTCTGTCTCCTTCCCTCCCTGGGAGCGGATCACCTCGGTGACGGCAGCCAGGACAGCACAGATCTGCAGAGGACGGAGACGACACCGATGACGCCTGCTAGACCTAAAGACGCCCGCGGCGTCTCCATGAGCGACCCTCCTGAGAAAGCCCGCAGCGTCAGGCTGCAGGGCCGAGCAAACAGAAGACTCGCAACACGTCTGGGAGTTCCACCTCTAGGGTGCTGTCTCAGAGAACTGCGTGCACAGGGCTGCAAACACCATGCCCAAATAATAATAATGTATACATTATCAAGGGCTCAGAGGGAGGGGAAATGAGGAGCTGATGCCAAGGGCTTAAGTGGAGAGCAAACATTTTCAGGATGAGGGCAAGGAATGTACACATGTACTTGACACGATTGGCTGCTCACGGCAGCAACCAACCTGGAAAGATCAAATGGCCTCACAGGGGTTTCGTCAAGTATTCTGTTCCACTCAGCAGATTCCAAGTCATAACAGCAACCTTACAGGACGGAACAGAAGGAACTGCCCCAGAGTTTCCAAGGCTGCCATTGTTCAACAAGTCTCTCTTGGAAGAAGTATGGTCAGAGTGCTCCATAGAGGCAAGGATGCCAGACTGTGTGTCTCACGAACTTGGCAGAGACCAGTCCCGATGGAAAGACATCATGCTTGGTCAAGTAGAGGGGCAGCGGAAAACAGGGGGGCCCTCAAGGAGCTAGACTGACACAGTGGCTGCAGATGGCCCCTGGACGGGGCAGTGCTTCGTTCTGTTGTGTGTAAGGTCGCTATGGGTTGGAGCTGGCCTAACTGTACCTAGAAACAGTAGCAACGGCTCTAGGAGAGCAGACACCTCTCTGGTGGAGTGGCGGGGGTGGGGGGGAAAACCACCAACCTTTCGGTGAACAGTGACTGTTCTGGTGGAGGACAGCACCTTCAAACCAAACGCACTGCCAGCGAGTCGATTCTGACTGCTAGCGACTCTAGTCAGGGTTTCCAAGATGGTTCATCTTCATTTTAAAACAAATACTCAATTCGGTTCTTGAGAAAACATCTACCCAGGACACTGTGCGCCAGTGAATCTACTTGTTCAACTGTAGTTTTTAATGAAAGCTCATCCAAATAAATATAACGCAAACCCGTCCAATAAATTTAGCATCTAGATCTGGACATATACATGCTGGATGTTGAATGAAGCCTTACGGTAGGGTAATAAAAACGGTATACTGTTTCTCTCCTAATATTTAGATACTGATGTCAAATTTTTTGTGTCTATTTTTATATATCAGTCAATGAGATGAGATAGATTATCTAAATAACTTTTCCTGGTTTCTTTTGGCTTTCCCCCTGCCCCAGGTGGATAGGAGATCAAGTAAAATGACCTACCTGGCTCATCTCACAAGTCTCAGGGCAGCACTGAGCTGGGAGGACAAGGTGCTCATGGGGATTACCTTTGCCTGAAGAGTCAACTCTAGAGAGTGACTTTCCCATTTTATTGTCACCTCTTTAGGACCACTGAGGATCTTGACATGTTCATTTGAGAAATTTTCAATATATATAAAACAAACACTCTATATACAGGGTCTCTGAGTGGGAATTGACTCGGTGGTGAATTCTGTTTTGCTTTCTATGGTACATATATATATATAAACAAGTACAATTTAAAAGACGTCAAAATCCTATAAAACGCGTCATTGAGTTCTGGGTCAAAAACAAACACGCAAACCTACTGTTACTGAATCAATTCTCACTCACGGCCACCCTACAGGCAGAGCAGAACGACCCCTGTGTATTTTTTCTGTGAATGTCAATCTTTACCAGAGTCGGCAGCCTCATCTTTCTCCTGCGGAGCAGCTGGTGGTTTCAAACAGCTGGCCGGGCAGTCAGCAGCCCAGCTCACCACCCACTACGCCACCAGGGCTCCGCTTGAGGTCTCGCCAGAAACTTCCTTTGTAACCGCTGTCACTCAGCACCAGTTAACTTGGGAAACATCTCTTGGGGGAAGGAAAATGTATCATGATGATACTCCATGGAAAGGAGTCCTGCTGAGATAAACCCTTACACTCAAGAACTCTATACTTCAGTGGGGGGAAGCTGTTCTTAGAAAAAGCAGGAAAATCAATTATTTTTTTAAAAAGAAAAAGCAGAAAGTGAGAGCTGCCCGGGTGTGTTGTGTGGCATGGAATAGATTCTACATGTCCCTACATGTTTGCGAAAAATCCTGGTGGACCAAAGTCCTGAAGAGTGGAGCAAATGGACCTAGGTGGGTCTGAACGGCAGACCGCTCAGTTAACAGCTGAATGCTTAACTGCTACAGGCCAGCCTTCCTGGAGCTAACAAGGGAGTGACAGCGGGTGGGAAACATGACACATCATCCAGGAATACCCCACAGCATTCCAGGCCGAGCTGGAGGGCCAGAAAAAGCACCAGTCGGTCAGCCCGCTCTGCGCTTCCACCCCTGGCCCCTACCTCCTTGTGGGCCGCAGAGTTGGACTCCCAGAAGCGCTGCACTTTGCTGAAGGTGACGTTCGTGCAGTCGGAGAGGCCGCTCAGGAAGGTGCCCGAGGACTTCTCGGTGACGGCCAGCTCCCCGTCTTCCATGGCCGTCTCCGGGGCTTCGTCTCTGCCCACGCGCAGCGACCCGGACTGCAGCTCATTATGCAGCTTCAGGGCATCAACGGTCAGGTGACTCTTTCCTGAGAAGCCAAGGCAGCGGCCTGTCAGGGCCCAAGTCCACCCCTTCCTCCATCAGGCCAGGAGACCAGCCAAGGCGGGGGTCCAAACCCCAAACCCGACGCGCTCATCAGCCCAGAGGGCGTCCGAAACGCAGACAAGCAAAGGGAAAGGGGCTCAGGGGGAAACGTGCCGCCCCGGCGCCCACGGCACGAGCGCCCCTTGCACTCCCAGCGCCTGGGAGGAAGGGTGGGCCTTCCCACCGGGCTCCAGGTCCGACCTCGTACGAAGCCGGGACTGCGACCCTTGAAGGGGCGCCACTCCCCTGGGCTGCAGGCCCCGAGCCCCGTCTCCCACTGCCGGCGCCCGGCCCCAGGCCCGCTACCTGAGGGCTGGCTGAAGAAGCGGCTGCGGGCCGCCTGGCGGTGCTGGCAGGTGGCGGGGTTGCTGTCGCTGCTGTGGCCCTTCTTCCAGCGCTTCAGCTTAGCCGAGACGCCGGACCGCAGTTTCCCCGAGCGCCCCATGGCGCCCCGGCCGTCACCGAGAGCGCGCCGAGCGAAGACCGGCTTCCCGCGACGTGCGAACGCGTACGGCACCCACGTGGGGCCCCGGTCCCGCTCCACTTCCGTTTCCTCTGACGTAACTTCCGGTCTCGTGGTTCGTTGCTATGACAACAGCAAGCAACATCCGGTTTGGGGTCCGCCAGGTTCTTGCGTGGGAGACGCTGGAAAGAAACCCGACTGGGCTGGAATCTGTCTCTTATTTAAGTAGGAGAACCTGTGGGGCTCCTTCTCCAGGGCCCCGTTCTTACAGGATTGCAGGAGCGAGCCTGGCGATACTGGAGTTCCTCTGAAGGGTTTTTTTAAAGCACTTTCATATTATTTTGAAAATCTAATTTCAAAAGGTAAGCATAGGCTAACCCTCTCCAGACATGGAAAGTGACCATTTACTCAGCTTGAATGACACAACCTTGCTGGCTGCCAGTGAAGATTGACGCTCTTGCTGACGAAGATCAAGGACTGCAGCCTTCAGTGTGGATTACAAACTCAATGCTGAAAAAAACAAACCCACACAGATTTTCACAACTGGACCAGTAGGGAACATGATGATAAATGGAGCAAAGATGTCATCGGCATAGCGAGATCTGCTGCACAAGACCTCTTTAAAGTGTTGAAAAGAAAGGGCTTACTTTGGGGTCTAAGGTGCGGCTAGCCCAAGCCATGGTATTTTCAGTCACCTCATGTGCATGTGAAAGTCGGACACTGAATAAGGAAGACCCGAAAAACGTTTGAATTATGGTGCTGGTGACAAATCATGAAATTTCCCTTGATTGCGAAAAGAACAAGCAAATCTGTCTTAAATGAAGTACAACGGGAATGTCCTTAAGAGGCAAGGCTGTCAAGACTTCATCTCACGTATTTTGAACGTTTTCAGGAGAGACTAGTCCTTGGAAGGGGACATCATGCTTGGTAAAGGGGAGGGGCAGGAAAAAGGAGGAAGACTCCACAAGAGGAATCCACACTGTACCTACAATAATGGGTGCAATTGTGAGCATGGCGCAGGACCAGGCAGTGAACAGGCACTTCACCAAAAAAGATGCACAAATAGCCAATAAGCATATAAAAAGATGCTCATCAACAATATACATAAAATGCATATGTAAACGGTAGTAAAATACCTCCACATACCCAGCAGATTGGCTATTTTTTTAATAGCGATAATAAAGGTTGATGAGAATGTGGAATAACTAGCACTTTCAAATGCTGCTGGTGGAGTAGAAATTGTAAACTGCTGCATAAGACATGCATAAACAGAACAGATGGAAAAAAAAACAGATGTTTCCTCAACAGCCCCGCGATTCACTCTGGGTTCAAACTCAAAAGCTACCCACACCTTCCATAAGAAACTCACAAAAGAGTGTTTATAGTAGCCCTTAGTGGAAACCTCCCAAATGAAGATGAACAGTAGACTGCATTTTTTACGTGGTCTGTTGACACAATGACATACTGCACACTGCACAGTGTTCAGCTGCATACAGCTATTGAGACCGCTTATCCATCCATGAGAATGAGCAAACTATTGCGACATACCACAGCATGTGTAGTTTCACGGACAAAATGTGGAGTGAAAGACTCTGGCGGTCAGAGTATCTACTGCATGATTCCATTTGTAAACAGTTTAAAAACAGACATGATTGATCTACAATCTTAGGCGTTAGTAGGCAGTAATCCCTGGGAAAGACGAGAACTCCAGGAGAGTCCGGAACACCAGAATCAAACTCACTGGCATCAGGTGGATGCTGCCGTACAGGGTCCCTTTGGGACAGGGTATAACTGCCCCTCTGAGCTTAAGAGACTGTAACTAAAGCCCCATCTTTCTCCCTAGGAATGGCGAATGGTTTCCAACTGCTGACGCTGACCAATGGGTACCACCAGGGAGCCTCCCCCGGGTGGAAATTCGTTGAGCTGAGTACCTATAATCAGTGCTCTTTTCTGCATATGTTATACTTCATTGGTTTACAAAACAAAAAAAACTGTCAAGCCAAGAAAGGGTAACAAAAACATGTTAGTAAGACATAGTCTTTAAAAAAAAAACAACAAGGCTTTTAGACTACGAAGGTCCCTTGGGACTTCTTTTCCAAAGTATCCTCTTCCAATCAACTCACTTTCTGTTCAACCGTTTTCTCTGAAATAAAAATAAAAAGCACCTAAGACAGGTGACCAGATTTTAACATTGGTAAAGCGGGACACCATTGATAAAACTCATATCCTGGTGAAATAGCCACATGGCAGCCGAAAACCGCATACCCTAGCTTGTCGTGCATTCTTTCCAAAAATCAGGACTTTTAAAAAACGTCGTGGGACAAATTGTTAAAAATCGGGACGTCTGGTCACCTTACAAGAGGCTCATACCCACCGATTTGTGGGAGCCAGGAAGGCTTTTCACGTACGTCACTGACCGATGTAGAATGGAATTTACCTGAATTCGATTTTTTAAAAAACAAAGGCACAAGGTGAAGACTGGGGGTGGGGACCCTGGGGAGGAAGAGGAAGTAGAGTCTGGAAAGGAAGTGGCCAAGCTGGTGCTCACACCGTCGGAGGACCGTCTCAGAGAGCAAGCAGAGGATGCATTGGGTTCCAGATGACGCCTGCGCTACACTGTAGGGGGGGGGGTTCCTTTCCAGAAGAAAACAGAATTATTCAGGGCCTGTGGGAGACAGATTTCTCCCAAGTTGTCTCCCCCAGATCTATGCCAAACCCAAGATGCTGCTTGCTACACATGGTAAATGACTGTACACTAGGAGGTCAATGAAAGTAGGTCAGGGGCTATTCTCCTTAAGGGTATCAGCCTTCTAGAGCAACCAGACTCCAGTCTGACTCACCCTAAGTAGAGCCCACTCCCTGTGGATAGTGTTCCCTTGAAGGAGAGTAGAAGGCAAGCCCGGACCACTCAAGAATGACTAAGGTTAGGCTACTGTATTGAGTCTAGGGTTTGCCCATCTTGCCATATATGTACCCCTATTCCCTTCCTTTACTATTGCGTGTACACCCCTAGGTCATCCCCCTCCTATTGCTTACATTGCCTATGTTACAACCCCTTCTTAGGACGTAGGTCACATAGGTCTTTATCTGTAATCAGGGGGCTTGCATGCCCCCAAAGATATATAAGCTTTGGTTAGAAATAAAACCTCATGAGTGCTCTCTCCTGCCCTCTCGCCTCCCATCCCCACGTGGACCACCAAGAGGAGTTGAGGTGAGCATGCTACCATGGAATGTGTCTGACTTCTTTATTTTACTTTCTCTCTCCCATCTCTCCCATTTCTCTATGACTTTACTGTAATCTTTATATATCTTAACCATACAATTGTGCCTACCGAACCCATTATTAGTTGTGGGGGGCTGGCTTCTCCCACAAGGGCCAGGTGGGCAATTGAAACGTTTTGTACTACAGCCCACGATCTAAGATAAAGTGTATCAGCTTTTACAGCCACCCCCACCCCTACCCCCCTCTATTGTTCCAAGGCCCCTGCCCTGGGGGGGGGGGAGACAGAGCAGTATCACCCACTTAGGGAAACATTGTATGATACTTGTAAGGCATTTATCCACTGCAAGTCTCTTTCCTATGATCTGTAAGGCAACAGTAACAACACTGAACTCAGTGGATTGCTGTGAGGACTAAATGTGAAAGCATGCGTTATGTCAAAATACTTGACAACGCCCCCCACTCCTCCCGCCCCCGCCCAAAGAAGCCGTGGTGGTTCCAAGTTGGACTGAGATCTGCAAGGTCAGCAGTTCGAAAACACCAGCCACTCCATGGCAGAAAGAGAAGGATTTCTACTCCCGTAAAGAGTCCCAGTCTTGGAAAAACCCCAAGGGCAGTTCTATCCTGTCCTTTAGGGTGGCTCTCACTGCCATCCACCTTGTGAAGGGTGCAGTGACGCCGATCAGCCACCAGAGGGAACTCTGCAAACGACCAGAGGCTTGCCCGGTTCCAGCTAAAATGCTCTTCATCCTAGGCCTGGACCTGAACTCACGCAGATGGACAGACACTCTCGAAGACAGAGCAGAACAGCCTGGCTGTTTCCCAGGCTGTAACTCTTGTGGAAGAAGACGGCTGGGAGGTTCTAGACACTGACTTTCCAGTTAGCAGGTGAGAGCTTTAACCACTGTGCCACTAGGGCCCTGAAAAAACCTTGTGGAGCTACAGCAACAGAATAAATTTAAAAACTAAGAAAGAAAAGACAATAACAAAATCCTACAGAACAGTGGTGATCCCGGCTGACTTGGCTGCGATTTCAGACAAGAAAGAGGGGGAGAAACAAACCCTGTGAGTGACAGACCGCTTGTTCCAGGCAGCTGACTCAGGTTGGCCGGCCTCAGGCTGACCCGCAGGGCAGCAGGGCAGCAGAGTTCAGAGACCCTCCAGGAGATAGATGGGGCCAGGAGCGGGGATAAGTGGCTGCCAGATGCCCAGGCCACCAAACAGCCAGATTTGGGGAAAGGGCCAACCTCCTGACCCCCAATTCCCCTCTATTCCTCCGTTTCATGCCACTAGGATCCATTCTGCAATTTCGGGGCGGAATCCAAGGGCCAATTGCTTGCTCTGTGACTTAGAGCCAACCACCACCCTCCCCCGGCCTCAGTTTTCCTCGTCTGTAAAATGGGAGCCACAGCATGCCCTCGCTCAGCACGCGTCTGTGAGAAGAAAACAATACTCTGTTCGTAAAGCGAGGAAAGCCTGGCTCCGAGGGAGCGGGCCACCCGGTGAGCGAGGCGACCCTGTTGCCCGAGAGGTCCCTCCAAGGTCTCAAAGCACCTCTGCATCTGGCAAGCTTCAAGACATTTGTGAACTTCATGGAAAAATGGAACCAGAAGAGAACGGCATGTTTATATGAAGCTTATGAAGCCTCTGCGTCAACTGAGTCAAGGGCCCTGGGGGGGATGCACAGGGGTTGCATGCTGGGCTGCAAACCGGAAGACCAACAGTTCAACCTCCAGCCGCTCTGAGCGCGGAAGATGAGCCTTTCTACTCCATAGAGAGTCGTAGTCTCAGAAACATGGGGGCAGCTACACCCTGTCCTACAGGGTCGTGGTGAGTCACCGCAACATTATCAGATGGGGCAGACCGGCTCCTGCCAGTTTCTGAGGCCATAAATCTTCACAGAAGAAAATGTCAGCTTTCTCCTGCAGAGTAGCTGGTAGGTTTGAACTGCTGACCTCGGGGCTTGCAGCCCAACTCATAACCTGCTACATTACCCAGGCTCCTGAGGTGTCCTCAGTCTACTGTAGGGGTTGATGGCATCCCAGGGATCACACAGTTACCTGGCAGGGAGTAGGGAACCCCAGCCCCTGGCCCGGGACTCCCCTCTGCAAGCACTGTTCTTAAAACTGTGCAGTCCACATGGGGAGACAGGCTGCTGCATGCCAGGCTCTGGGCCCCCAGGGAACAGGAAAGCCAGCTAAGCCCACAGCGTTGTCATCGGTTATGACACTGGGCACCGGAAAGGGAAATTGAGCCTCAGCCTCTTGCCCCAAACCAAGAGGAAGCTGGTGCTCTGGGTCTTTAAGTTAAGGCTGGTGCTCTGCTCCGGGGGGACCTCTGAGCAGCCCACTGTGGCCAAAGTGGTAGGGTTGTCCTAACTGCTGGAGCTGTGTGACGGCCTCGGCTTTGGGTTGAGAAGGGGCCAGTGTCTGGCGGATTTCATGCTCGGCAGAGGGTCAGTGAGAAAGAGGAAGGCCCTCAGTGGGTGGATTGACACCGCGCTGCCACAGTGGCCTCACATGTAGCAGGACCGCGAGGGTGGCACAGGACGAGGAAGCGTTTTGCCCTGTTGTACCCGGGGTCGCTATGAGTTGAACTGACTGGAGGGCACCGGACAGCAAGAACAGAATGGGCTAGGGAATATAGTCTTTTAGTTGGGTACACTATAGCTCCCTGTCCCCCCTCCCCGCTTCTGATCACCACACACACACACCTTCCAATCACCAAAATGTAGGTTGTATTGTTAAGGTAAATGAACAAACAAACAACTCCAAGCTCACTGCCATGGGGCCAAATCCAACTCATCGCGATCCTTGCGTCAGTCCGGGTGGACTAGAGAAACAAATCCCAGGAGACTCGTGTGCGTAAGAAAGAGTTTCATATACAAGAGCAGTTGAATAATGAGAAAACATCCCAGATCATGTCCATAAGTCTGATATCAGCCCATATGTCCGATACCAATCTATAAAGTCCTCTTCAGACTCAGGAAACACATGCAATGCCACCAAGTGCAGGAAGATCAGAGGGCAGTGGGTGCAAAGTCTGGTGGCTCCAGTGGCGGTAGAAGCAGCTCAGCGCTGTCAGGGGTCTCCATGTGGTCTCTCCAGTTCCCAGGGCACGGCGTCTCTCAGCGTAGTGCCATGTGTCTTGACAGTAGAGCCTCTCAGGGAGCAGAGAGAGAAAGTCTCCCACCTCCAAGGAGGAAAAATAGGATTTCCCAGAATCCTCAGAAGGCCATGCCCACACAGAGGCCTCATTGGCTATGACCCAATTGACAGACTAGACTCCACCCCTTTACTCTTAACACTCTCAAGTCCCAAATTGACACCAGATTAAGTAATTACTGCAATCCTATAGGACAGAGTAGAATTGTCCCTGTGGGTTTCCAAGATTGTAACTCTTTGAGTAGAAAGACAAGGCTTTCTACTCAAAGAGAGGCTGGTGGTTTCAAACTGCTGACCTTGTGGTTAGCAGCCCAACACAGAACCACTACACCACCAGGACTCCTCACAGTCACTAAACCTCAGACTAATTAATCTCAGACAGCAAAAGGTCAGCCTTGCTTAATCTGAATAATAGAAATGATGATTTGATTATTAGAATACTAGAATTGGATCTGGAGAAAACATAGCCTGGGAGACGGTTTCCTTTTTTCTTTTTTGTAGCTTTGAAATTTTATTGAGACTCAGGTTTAGAGTGTACCAATCTAATTCAATATTATATTAATATTTTCCAACCATATTTCACCTGCTTTAGGTAATTTCTAAGTATGGATACTTTCTAATTTTCCATGATAAGCCAATTAGACTTTGGCAAAAATGTTAGCTACTTCACTGTCATCATTTTGAAAATTTAAGACTTCACTTTTGTGTCCACACATTTTAATATAGCAAAGAAAAATTACATGGCCGTCCAACTGCTGAAAACTGTTGTCCAGTACAATTCTCCTGGATATGATTTAATTATTGAATTGTTTGTTATGCAGACTATGTGCCAGTAAAACTGTTGGGGAAAAATGGTTGTTAACATTTACCTGGTGGATGTGGAGGGAGGGTGGGGTGGAAAGGGGGAACCGATTACAAGGATCTACATATAACCTGCTCTCTGGGGGAAGAAAAGTGGGTGAAGGGCAGTGTAAGATATAATAAAATAACAATAATTATCAAGGGTTCATGAGAGAAGGGGAGCGGGGAGGGAGGGAAAAATAGAAAAATGAGGAGCTGATTCCAAGAGCCCAAGCAGAAAGCAAATGTTTGGAGAATGATGAAGGCGACGAATGTATAAGTGTGCTTTATGCAATTGATGTATGTATGGATTGTGATAAGAGTTGTATGAGCCCCAATAAAATGATTTTTTAAAAACCATTTACTTGGTGGTATTGGAATATGGATTTTCAACATAACTACATGAATTTTTCATTAGAGTGTTCAAGTATTTCCTACTGAACCATGTTGGAAGTTATGAAAATCTTCATTTTGGAATTAATTTGTCTTGAATGCATAAAAAAATAATGTGGCACTTTAAATAAGACATTTACCCTTTTTCACATATTGCATCTAAAAGACAGCCTGGTCCAGAGAGCAGATTCCTGGCAAGATTAAATAACATGGCTTCCTCTAAAGCAGTGGTCCTCAACCTCCTTAATGTCACGACCCTTTAATACAGTCCCCCATGTTGTGGTGACCCCCCCCAACAATAAAATTATTTTCGTTGCTACTTCATAACTGTGATTTTACTGCTGTTATGAATTGTCATGTAAATATCTGCTATGCAGGATGTATTTTCATTGTTACAAATTGAACATAATTAAAGCATAGTGAGTCATCACAAAAACAATATGTCATTATATATTGTGAAATATTTATTTCTAATTACAAATAAATGAAATTTTATCTTGAAGCATGGTGTAGCATGGGTAACAGTCTTCACGCCAGGTACTGGTATGTGGGTGTATCTGCATGTGGGCAGACCTGCCTGGGGACAGATAGAGGAGCTGTGTCTCCATTCCTAAAATCATTGGAAATACTATGTGTTTTCCGATGGTCTTAGAAGACCTCTGTGAAAGGGTCATTCAACTCCCAAAGGGGTTGCGACCCACAGGTTGAGAACCACTGCTCCAAAGAGTGAGTCTGTTAGGATCAGGGGAACCTCGGGGCTTGACGAACCCCGAAGCAGCAGAGTCACTCCTTCCAACCCCATCCCCCCTTGGGCATGAGGACGGGACTCCACAGCGGAAAGAATCGACGAAGCCTTAATGTTCTCGAAATCAATTCCACGATGTAAGGCTCTTGCTTTCTTTTTTTAAATCATTTTATTGGGAGCTCGTACAACTCTTATCACAATCCATCCATCCAAGCACATTTGTATGTCAAGCACATTTGTACATTTGTTGCCATCGTCATTCTCAAAACATTTGCTCTCTACTTAAGCCCTTGGTATCAGCTCCTCATTTTCCCCTCCCTCCCCACCCCCTCTCTCATGAACCCTTGATAATTTATAAGTTATTATTATTTTGGTAAGGCTCTCTGTTAGCAGCCGAGGGTCATGAATCCTCTGAGCTCCTGGTGCTAGTTCTTCCCCTCTCACCAACACATCCTAAGAGCTGACGGTTTACGGTTTCTTGGGGCGGGCACGGTATAGAAAGGAATGCTTGTCGAGAATCTGAAAATCCGCATCATACTTTTCTTTGACTGAAACGACCAACAGTTTCCCATTTGGTGGACTCGGGTCCTCTTCGTCCCCATTGCATTTCGATGCCAGCATCCCTCGTCACAAGCCTCAAATCACAGCTCTAAGAACTTCAGTGGCTCACGTGGGAATTGTTTTTTCACTGTTTGAATTTCAACCTGGAACCTTTGCTGAAGCCCTTGGAATATCGGCACCAAGGTGTCGGCCATCTCTTGTAGCACTCACTTCCTGGTAGTGGTAAGTAAAAGCCATTTCTATATCCAAGCCAACAAACTCCGTTCAATGCCTGTGGGTGTCCAGGGTCTTTGAACGCTGGTCCAAATGCTGAAAACGCTGTCAGCAGGGATGCGTCTGCTTACACAGCTGTGGGGACTGAGCCGGATGTGCATTATTTTAAAAAATAAGACGCAGTAAGTACCGTTCATAGGCCCCTCCTTCCCTGGCAGCTGAAACAACGTTGGGAGTCTGGATTTCCATAAACCCTTTGTTAGTTAAAGTTGCTCAGAAGAGATGGCAGATGCCAGGCTGGAGCTGGAAGCCAGCCTGGCTAGGTGATGTCCTAAGATCGATGACTGCTGTCTGGTCTGGTGTCTTGGTTCACAGTCGCTCTTCCTTCCCCTTCTGGCTGCCCAGCAGTGTCCAGCTGCAGGGGCAGGTGGGGCTCAGCCAATCTGACCATGGCAACCTTTCAAACACGTGACTCCACACCTTGCTGGGTACAGTCCCCAGTTGTCTGATTCACCTTTCTCACCACACCTTCTATATCTACGGTGCTCTCTTGGTTGTTGTCGGCAGCACATTAAACCATCTGCTTGCCGCATGGTCTCCCACAGCCACGAGGGCCTGGACATTGAACTGCGGCTGTCGCAGGACTAAGAAACACTGCTTCCCTTGACCTCTGCTGCGGGAGCCCTTGCACACACCCAAACAACTCCATCGGCTTTGGGTTCTGTCAAGTCTCAAATTTGAGCCAAACCCCGATTGGGCTTTTCTTGGAGTATCATTGAGGACACTCCATATCTTTTAAAAAAGAATCTTCTGCCACTGGCATTGGCACTGGGCAACGACGCAGGGACAGTGGTCAAAACCCTCCCACCCAGGCTTCCGTGCAGCAGGCTGAAGGGACTTCTCCCTGCCCTATAGCCTCCGCCCTCCCTGCACACAGGTTCCTTTCATGGGCATTGTGGTAGTCAGCTGATTTTATGCCTGGCTAGGGGTGGAATCAAACCTGTCAATCAGAGCACAGCCTGATGACATGTCCTTGGGTGTGTGACTGTCTTATCAGCAGGGGCCCTGTGGGATATAAAAAGACTTTTCCCCAGCCTTGATATACCAAACATTAGAGGCTATTTGCCAGCACATGAGGGGAGGTCAGATGCTTAGAGATAGTCTCCCTGCAGGAATTCAGACATTAATCTGGTCCCTGGAGGTGGGGTTCACACCCTACTGATAATGGTTTCCATGGAGAGTCAGAGAACAGGTCAAACCTGTTCAGTGAAGTCCAAAGTTAGGCTGCCATCCTGAATCTGGGATCTGCCCATCTTGTGCCCCCAACCCCTCCCCTTCCTATTGCATGTATACCTCTAGATCATCCCCCTCTCATTACTGTATAACCTATAGTGGAACCCCTTCCTGTGATGTATGTCTTTACCTGTTATTAGTGGGCTTGCACTCCCACAGAGATATATAAACCTTGGTTAGTAATAAAGACCTCTCTTCTCTCCCCATCCCCTTCCCCGTCTTGCTTGCTCCTGCAATTCCCACCTTCCACATGGGGCTGAGGTGAGCATGCTACCATGAAATGTGTCTGACTCCATTATTTCAATCTCTCTTCGATCTCTCCTTATTCTCTATGACTTTATTATAATCTCTATCTCAACCGTACAATTGTGCCTATCGAACTTGTGATTAGTTGTGGGGGGCTGGTCTTTCCCCAACAGGACCCTGGGGCCCACCGTGTCTGTCTTTCTCCCTGCCCTTTCTGCCTGAGAACTGCCAGAGCCTGGTCATGTTTCCATCACTTCGGATCCATGTGACTCTGCACCCACCGGCCTGTGACCTTCCTGCATTCTGCATCATTGCATGTGGCTGTGTGAGCCTGAAGAGGGACTGATGGACTAGTCTCGGATTTACAAACTTGAGTTAGACTGGACTGAGATACTTTTTTGATATATAATACTTCTTGAAATAAATTTCTTTCTTATACATGTATGAGTGTCACTGGATTTGTTTCTCTAGTCCACCCAGTCTAGCACAGGAAGGAAAAGAGAAGGCGCAGAAAGGTTGGCCATTGCCCCCTGTGGGTATTTTTCCCCAATCTTTTTATATTTCCCCTGTGGGCATTTTGAGCCTCATAGCTCTTGGGCTCAGGATCTAAAGGCCTGGGCCCAGGGCACACCTCGGGCTTCTTTTGGAAAAGGTCCACTTCAGTCAGAGGGAAGGACTGGCACTGAAACTGGGCTTCGAAGTCAGAGAAGAAAGGGTGGTGTCAGGACCGTCCTTAGAGAACCCTCAAGCCTGCAGCCACACTCCCTACTGCCTGCTGCAGCTGCAGCTCCAGCCTCTTTCTCTTCCCATGGTGACTGCCTTCAGGGCCTGGACCTGGGCCTTCCCCCTCTGGGGAAGGGCCTCCTTGCCCAGAAGCAGTCTGTGGCTGAGCAGGGAGAGGGCGCCCCTGCAAGGAGTTTGCAAGATGGTGGGTACAGACAGGCTGTGCCTCCATGGTGAGCCCTGGGATGGGGGCCAGCTGCTCCTCCCGCCACTCCAAAGACAGGGAACTTGGTTTGCCCACCTCCGATTCTCAGGGATCTTTGGAGTTGACACTTGTTAGTAAAGACTTGTTAGTCCCCTGTGGGAGCGGTGAAGGTGAAGGTGAAGGGACGAGTGTCTGGGGCTGTAAATCTTTACGGAAGCAGAAAGCCTCATCTTTCTCCCCCAGAGCAGCTGGTGGTTTCGAACTTCTGATCTTGCGGTGAGCAGCCCAAACATGGCACCTCGAGGCTCCCCGGGCAGACTGAGAGAGGCCTGGCCTGGCTGCTGGGATGGTGGAAAGGAATCAGGTTGTGACCCAGATTACGAACAAATTCCACTTCTAAATCTGTCTCGAAGTCCATTCTGTATGCGAGTTGGAACAGATTATGAGTCTGTATCTAGCTTCACTCAAAGGGCTGAGTATATGGTCACTTTCTAGGCGTGAAAGCCACTGAAGACACATTTCCAGATGCCCTGAAGCACCTTTGACTAGTAACACAGTGATAATAATCAGGAGGGGTCACAAAGTAGCTCTGTTTGTTACTGCAAGCCTCCCACAGTGGCCCTGGAATGTACTGTCCAGTAGGCTCCGGAGGGGCGTGGCTTGTAACTAGGGGTACCTAAGCTACTGGTTCCTTGGAAAGTGGTCAGAGTCTGGGCCTCAGTGAGGCCGCTGGTTAGAGCTCTGAGCTAGAGAGGGGAGGATGGCTGGAGGCCTGGCTCCGACTTCACTCACTGACTGCCAAGGATGGGTGCCCCTGGCCCAGGCGATGCCTGCGAAGGTGGTGGAGCGCAGGGTACCGTCTGCTCTCTGTAGGAAGGGGCTTTATCTGGCCATAGTCTCCCCCCCCCCCAAGAGTCTAGACGGTGCAGATGGTTAACATACTGGACTGCGAACCAAAGAGTGGCAGGTTTGAATCTGCTTGAAGTACCTCAGAAGAAATGCCTGCCAATCTACTCCCCACCCATCCCCCACCAAAACAAATCAGCCAGTGGAAACTATGGAGCAGAATTGTGTCCTACCTGCTGTACATGATATCACTACAAGTCAAAGCAGACGCCAAAGCAATGGCTGTTTGTTTGTTTAACTAACTTAACTGCTACTCCTCCCAGTCTCCCTGTAGTACAGTTTCCCTGTAGTGCAGCAGTTCTCAACCTGTGGGTCGTGACCCCTTTGGGGGTTGAAGGACCCTTTCACAGGGGTTGCCCAATTCATAACAGTACAAAATGGCAGTGATGAAGTAGCAACGAAAATAATCCTATGGTTGGGGGGGTCACCACCACATGAACTCTATGAAAGGGTCGCGGCATGAGGAAGGTGGAGAACCACTGCTGCAGTGGCTCCTTCAGGATGCTCTTTGGAAGACGTGGGGAGACCCAGGGCTCTGGCTATGCCCAGACCCCCTTCCATCTGCTCCCCTTGCCAACAGAGTGCCCATTCAGGAATTAGCCTGGCAAGCTTACTGTGTCTGGTGTTCAGTAGAGAGAACAATTTAGAAGCGTTTTAAAAGTCGTGCAGGACAAAGCACATCGGTTTCCTCCTGTCCTTCACAGACATTAGAGGAAGCTACTTGGCCGGATAGGCTCTGAGCGCCCGCCCCCCCCCACGAGATTTGTGATGCTGTGATCAGATGCTGCATGAGCTCCTGCCCCTGCCTGAGAGTTCTGGCTCTGGCTGTGGACCCTTCTGCAGGATTCTTGCCACCTGGGTGGGCTCTTGGGGCACCTGCCTCCCTTCCTCACATGGTAGCCTCAACTTTGGGCTTCCCCCCTCTGCACCCCTCTGTAAGAGGTTGGCAGTTGATTCAGAGGTCTGACAGACCCATGATAGATCGCCTGGAAGGGAGGTGCCTAAGGGTACCACAGTTCACCGAAGTCCATGGGAATGGGAGAGCTCTTCTGGAAGCAGAGTGCTTGGTGGTGAGAACAGAATAAGATTCCCTGGCTCTTTGCCTTCAGACACAGAGGAGCTGTGTCTTACCTTGGAGCTGGCACCCTGGAGCTGTGAGAAAATACATTCCTGTTTGCCCAAGCCACCCATCGATCTATTTCTATTGCAGCAACAAGAAACTCAGATAACTTCCCACGCACCACTTCATTCACCCCTGCAACATTGGTTTAGGGTATGACTATTGTCCCACTTTACAGATGGAGAAACTGAGGCTGAGTGACCCCCTATCCATCCCTCGGCAAAGCAGAAGCAGTGACACATATGAACTATGAACTCAGTCAGCCAGCAGCATATCCTCCATGTGAAACCTCAACTAGACAAGGGCACAGAAATCTTAAGTAGAAGCAGGGATTGGAGGAGGAGAAAGGGGCATCGTGGGAGTGGTTGGGAGGAGGGCCAAGGCAGAGGAACAGACAGTCTTGGCTGAAAAGCCAAGGTTGGGGAGGGGAAAGCTCACAATCATTGCTTCTTTTGAGCCAATTGTTACAGCCACTGTGTCAATCCATCTCCTTGAGTGTTAGTTGGGGTAGACTAGAGAAACAAATCCAGGGGACATATGTGTGTAAGAAAGCGCTTCATATTAAAGAGCAATTGAATATTGAGAAAACATCCCAGCCCAGTCCGGATCAAGTCCATAAGTCCGATATTAGCCCAGATGCCCAATACCAGTTATAAATTCCTCTTCAGGCTCCTGCAACACATGCAATGACACTGAATGCAGGAAGATCACGAGCCAGAGGGTGGAAAGTCTTGTGCATCCAGTGGCAGTGGAAGCATCTCACCACTGGCATGGGTCTCCACATGGCTCCTCCAGCTCCAGGACTCTGTCTCTTATCAATGTAGCTTGTAGCTTCATGTGTCTTGTCAGCAGGAATGTGTCTCAGAGAGTATATCTGGCTTCCAGTGAGCTATTTATCTCCATCACGCCTCCAAATGAGGTCAGCAAGCTGTGACCTGATTGACAGGTTAGACTCCATCCCCTTCTTCCCAAGTTGACAGGAGCTTGTATAACTGCCACACGGAGGGTCTTCCTCTACATCACAGAGCACAATGTCCTTCTCTAGGGACTAGTCCTTGATAAGGGCATGTCCAAAATAAGGTAAGATAAACTCTGGTCATCCTCACTTCTCAGGGGCCTTATGGCAGTTCTTCCTCCAAGACACCCCTGGTCATCCTTCTGGCGAGAAAAGCCATCGCCTCTCAAAGCCACTCCCCCCACACTTTTTGGAGCTCTGTAGTAGACTCAGTATTCTTCTCAACTGCCAGGGGCACCCATCCTTCTCCACTCTTCCTTCTCCACTGCTCAGCCTTTCCACGCATGGGAGGCCAGGGAATTGACTGGAGCTTGGGTGAGGTGCAACCTGAGTCCTCAACGTGACACCTTTGCTTTTTTTAACCTTTGTTTTTTTTAACATGTTAAAAGGTCTTTTGCAGATTTCCCCAATGTCCCCCGCTTTCTGGACTGTTGCTTCCATGGCTGCTAATGGTGGATCCAACTAAAATTAAACCCTTGACAACGTCAGTCTTCCCTCTGCTTACCTGGA
The DNA here is from genome assembly GCF_050624435.1 of Tenrec ecaudatus. NCBI lineage: Eukaryota > Metazoa > Chordata > Mammalia > Afrosoricida > Tenrecidae > Tenrec > Tenrec ecaudatus. The sequence continues at coordinate 81,966,841 of NC_134545.1, forward strand.
TGTTGCTCATTGGTCCAGTTGTGAGGATGGTCCAGCTTCTGTGATGTTGCATCGTAAATCAAACTGAAGGCTGGAGTTTTTCCTCGTCACTTTTGGCAAGCAAGGTTGTGTTATTTGCATGTCAACAGTTGTTAACGAGCCTTCCTTCAAACCAGATGCCACATTCTTTTTTCAGCCAGTCCAGCTTCTCATTGTTGGCTGAGCATATGGAATGAGTAAGCATGGGGAGAGGAGACAGGCCTCACACATGCTTTTCCGATTTTAAAACTATGCAGTGTCCCCTTGTTCTGCTAGAACAACTGCCTCTTGGTTAATGTACAAGTTCTGCATCAGCATAGTGACGTGTTCTGGAATTCCCAATGATATCTTCCCAATATCTATATCTATATGGTACATATTTATGACCCACATAGTTAAATGCCTTTGCATATTCAATAAAATGCAAGCAAACATCTTTTGTTTTTATTAACTACTTTTATTGGGGACTCTAACATCTCTTATCACAATCCATACATTCATCCAGAGTGTCAAGCACATTTCACATATGCTGCCATCATTTTCAAAGCATTTTCTTCCCATTTGAGGCCCTGATATCAGCTCCCTATTTCTTCCCCTCCCTCCCCTGCCTGCCCTGATTCATGAATCCTTGATGTTATAATTATTTCCATATCTTACGGTGTCCTCCATGGCCCTGGTGTTAGACTGGGTTCTCTAGAGAGACAAAACCAGATTGCTAATAATTATATATATATATATATATATATATATATACAGATAGATATATACACAGATAGATAGATATATAACACAAGAAATGAACAGTTAAATTATAAAGCCGTATAAATGGCTCAGTGCAACTCACTCCCGTGAGAGAGTTGTGAGACACTGGCAGTCCTTCAAGGCTTGAGGGCCGCCAGGTAGTCCTCTGTAGAGAGATTCAGCCTATCCCGGCACAGGCAGCAAACAGCAAGGCAGGTCACCAACAGTCAGCCAGGTCACCAACAGTTAGTCCTCAGCTCAAGAGATGTATATTCCAGTTGTGTGGCAAAACAGGTATTGAAGGAACCTCAAATTACAGCAACACAGTCCACAGGTTAGGTGTCCCACAGGTAGTGTAGATTGCAAACTGAGGCACAGAACAAGCAAGGCAGCCGCACACTGGACCAATGATCAAAGAGTGCGAGACAAGAAAGGCAAGGCTCACTGAGTCATTTATCTCTCCGCCCTTCAATTAATCACACATGTGTTTATTAGCAAGGCTGGCACAATAAATTAACTGCCTCAGCCCCTCAGCCACTGTTTCCTTGTTTGTCCCCCTGGGAGGGGGTTATAAATTGATCCTTGTGATCAATTCCCTTTTTCTTCCCCCACCCTCCCCTAATTGTCCTGGTATTTCCACTCTTATTGTTGGCCCTGAGGGGTTTATCTATCCTGGATTCCCTGTGTTGCAGGCTTTTATCTGTATCAGTGTACATACTCTGGTCTAATCAGATTTGTAAGGTAGAATTGAGGTCATGATAGTGGGGGGGGAGCATTAAAGAACTAGAGGAAAGTTGTGTCTCATTGGTGCTATACTGCACCCTGACTCATTTCTTCCTGTGACCCTTCTGTGAGGGGATGTCCAATTGTCTACAGGTGGGCATTGGGTCTCTACTCCATGTCCCTCCCCACCCCATTCACCTTGGGGATGGTTTTGTTCTGGGTCTTAGATGCCGGAAACCTGATCCCATCGACACCTCATGATCACACACAGGCTGGTGTGCTTCTTCTATGTGGGCTTTGTTGCTTCTCAGCTAGATGGCCATTTGTTTATCATCAAGCCTTTAAGACCCAAGATGTTATATCTTTTGATAGCTGGGCACCATCAGCTTTCTTCATCACATTTACTTATGCACCCATTTTGTCTTCAGCAATCGTGTTGGGAAGGTGAGTGTGTTAGTCTGGGTACTTTAGAGAAACAAATCCATAGAAACTCATGTATAAGAGAGAGTTTTATATAAAGGTTAAGTGTACATCAAGAAAACATCCCAACCCAGTGCTCCCCAAGCCCACAAGTCCAACATTAACCCATATGTCCAACACCAATCCACAAAGTCCTCCATTTCAAAAAACATACACTATGATGCTGACTGCAGGAGGAAGGCCGAGTCGGTGAATGTGTAAGCGTCTCAGCACTGGCAGGGGTCTCCACATGGGTGCTCCAGCACCCAGGGCTGCATTGGAGTACGTCCATGTGGCTTCTCCTTAGGGATGTCTTGCAGGAAGTGAGTCTTGCCAGCTAAAGAAGGGAACTGGCTAAGGCAGCTGCACCCTGATCCGGCCATCAGAAAGCAAGAGACCTGAGAACTAGAAAGGCAAGGCTCACTAAGCCATTTATCCCTCCACCCTTCAATTAACCCCACGTGTTTATCAGCCAGGTTGGCACAATAAACTACCTGAATCTACCTCTTGCCAACCTGGCACCTGTACATAATTCTTTAGCGTCACAATTGAAATTAAGTAACTCCTACACCTTAATCCTATAATCCTGTGAATATTTTCCCCCACCTATGAACGTTTGTAAGCCAACCACTTCATGCCTTTATTCCCCCAATTTTGAGTATTCAATTTATATACTGCCCATTTATATCAACCCAGTTCTCTGAGAAGACAATCATATTTTTCAACATGAAGAGTCTTCATTCCAATTGGAAATGGGTAAAGTCTGCATCCATAAGCCAATTCAAATCCGGACAAGCCATCCATAAAGTCAGCAACAATATGCACCAGTTCACAGGCACAAAAATCTCCATCTGGTCGGGTTCTGGTCAACTCAATGTGGGCTGCCTCACTCAGCTTCCACAGGGTGCCCATTGGTTGCCTTGCTTTTAGACCATGGACTCTCGCCAATACTCAACAAGCCTGGCCCCCTCGTGCTAGGTCATGAACTTTAGACCAGTCAACCTGCTTCCATCTTCTCCTTTTTTCCTGTAAACCAAGTTCAGAGGTGTCAGGGGCCAAATTCAACCCATCTCTTTATTGCTGCATTTCTCCCACTTCCACTCAACAAGTAGATCTGGGTGCCCTCTCCATCAAGGCTCACTTTCTGCATGACATCCCCGAGGAGAAGCCACAAGGACCTACCCTGGTGCAGCCCTGGGTGCTGGAGCAGCCATGTGGAGACCCCTGCCACTGCTGAGTGCCCCATTTGGCAGGAGCAGAAACCATCATTAAGTCAAAGATATGGGACCATTCCTCGCAGAGAGCAACCAGCAACTTGGTGGCAGGTTGATTCCATTGGACCATTCCATCATGGAGTGGGCAGCGTTTTGTTCTTACTGGAATAGACACCTACTCTGGATATGGATTTGCCTTCCCTGCACGTGATGCTTCTGCCAGAACTACCATTCGTGGACTTACAGAATGCCTCATCCACCGGCATGGCATCCCACATAGCATTGCTTCACATCAAGGAACTCACTTCACACCAAGTGCAGTGCAGCAATGGGTCTATGCCCATGGAACCCACTGGTTGTATCATGTTCCTCATCATCCTGAAGATCCTGGGTTGACAGAACAATGAAATGGGCTCCTAAAGACACAATTACGGTGCCAACTAGGTGGCAGCAACTTGCAGGGCTGGGGCAATGTTCTCCAGGAAGCTGTATACGCTCTAAACCAGTGGCCAATATATGGTGCTGTGTCTCCAATAGCCAGAATTCATGGGTCCAGGAACCAAGGGGTAGAAGCTGGAGTGGCACCACTCACTATTACTCCCAGTGATCTACTTGCAGCATTTTTGCTTCCTGTCCCAGCAACCCTGTGCTCCTCAGGCCTGGAGGACCTGGTCCCGAAGGAAGGAACTCTCCCACCTGGAAACACAGCACAATGCCACTGAATTGGCAGCTGAGAACGCCCCCTGGCCACTTTGGGCTTCTCATGCCTTCGGATCAACAGGTCAGGAAAGGTGTCACTGTATGAGTGGTGTGATTGATCCTGATTACCAAGGAGAAATTGGACTGGTGCTACATAATGGAGGTAAAGACGAATATGTCCGGAATCCAAAGGCCAACTCTGTGAGCCTCCTGGTTCTTTCCTCTATTTCCTTTTACTTTCCTCTTGTCCCACTATCATGTTTGGCCTTCATTTGGGTTTAGTAAATCCTAGCTGCTACATTGCCCTTGATTAAGCCCCACTACATATCCTATGGCCTTCTTTCCACTGATTTTAGTTCACTTGTTGTTCCCTTGTCCCTGGGTTGGTTTCCCCACCCCCAATTCCTTACTTCCACCTCCCCTCCTCTCGTATCACCCTCACCCCCTGGGAACCATTGGTCTCATTGTTTTCATCTCTGAATTGTTTTTCCCACTTATATTTTCCACTAGATAGACATGTAGGTACATTAATAAGTGCAAAAACCAGGCAAAGCCAAACAAAACAAAAAGGGAGTCAAGACCAACAAAACAGTAACAACAAAGACAAAGAGAAAGCCACTGACAACAATGGAAAAGCCTATAAATAGTTCAAGGTCTGTTTCTTGGCTGTTACAAGCGTTTTCCAGTCAAGTCTGATGGGGTGCTACACTGTCTCCAAAGTCCAATTTTGGTATTCCGCCCGGGATTTCATCACTTTGCTCCTCTTGCTGCGCTCTGTTGCATGCCCTCTGTGTTTCATCCGTGTGGTGGGGTCAGACTGTGCACAATTCCTGTACTGTGTCTCCAGTGTTGTCCCCCGAGGCGCTATGGTTTAGTGAGGGACGTCGTGTCTTGTGGTGGGGCTGGTCCTATGGGCCTCTCTGTGCGTTGTCTGCTCCAAGCAGGAATATTGTCCTTGGGGCTTGGTGGGCCAGATGTCCTCCCCTCCCTCTCCATCCCTTTTTGCTTCTCCCGTGTGCTCGAATCAGACTCACCCCTCTCCCCAAGCTGTAGCCCAGTGCTGTCCTCTCAAGTGCATTCTTCGGAGGGGGGGTGTCCACATAGTTGGGATTAGGGCCGACCCCACAAACCTTTCTATTGGTTCCCTGGTACATGCCAGTATGTTGTATTCATGTCTTGGCGCATCAGGTTGAAGCCTGTTCTCTCTCTCCCTCTCCTATAGAGATATAAACAATACCCTCCCTTGGGTGGGTTAGTGCCCTGCTCCCTCCCACTCACGCTTTTTTTGCCCTCTTTCTCTACCCACCACTATTTACTTGGTTGCCATATACATCCTTGGATTGGGTTTGGCCCCTGTCATAGTAACTGGACCTCACCCCAGGGATGTATGTAAATAGTATCTTTTCCCCTATGCGCCATTTTTTTTAAGCTTACCTCAGCGGATTCATGTTGTCCTTGTCCTTTTGTGCTTGGCTTACTTGACTTAGCATGATTTCCTCCAGTTCTTTGCATGCGGCAATGTGCTTCACGCGTTCATTGTTGGCAAGCAAACACCTTTCGCGTGGTCTCTGCTTGCAGCCAGGATCCATGTGACACCAGGCATAATACCCCTTTCACATCCCATGACTCTGGTTTGAAGTTCAGGTTGGAGTGTCCTGTTGGTGTATTGCTGTAACCATTTTTGGGTGATCTTCAGTAAAGGTTTTTAAAAATAATTTCTGCATTCAGTTGGATTGTCTTTCTTTAGAATGGGCACAAATAAGGATCTCTTCCCATTAGTTGGCCCGTCCTCCAAATTTCTTGGCATAGATGAGTATTTCCAGCATCACATCCATTTTTTTTGAATAGCACAGTTTATATTCCATCAGTTCTTGAAACATTTTTATTTTTGGCCAATACTTCAGTGCAGCCTGGACTTCTTTCAGTGCCACAGGTTCTTGCTCACAGGCTGGCTCCCTGAAATGGCCGAACTGAGTGTTGAACAATTCTTTTTTGTACAGTGACTCTGCATATTCCATCTTCTTTTGATACATCCTGTCATTCGCTTGATCCATAGCAAAAAACAAACCCATTCACTCCCATTGAGTCAATTTTTACTCATCGTGACCCTGTAGGACAAAGTGGAATTCCTCCACAGGGTTCCTAGGTTTGTCTTTATGGAAGCAGACTGCACATCTCTCCTGTGGGCAGCTGGCAGGTTCTGCCAGTCTTTGGACATTAACCACTGTACCACCAGGGCTGCATTTTACCCACGGGATCCTTCAATACTGCAACTTGAGGCTTGAGGTTTCTCCTTCCATTCTTTTAAAGAAAGGCTGAGCATGATCTTCTCTTTTGGTTCTCTTGATAATATTGTACTCTGCCTTCTCCAGACACCCTTTGGGATTTTCCAATCAGTTCTCTTCATCATTTCTTTAATTTGCTTTAGCTAGTCTATGTATGAGACATGAGGACTAAATAAGTTCACATTTATGAAATACTTCTAACACAGGTAGGAGGTGCTTAGGTTAAAAACTTTCCTAAAACCTCTGTCAAAAGATAGCGCAGAGCTGTACCCAGAGGTCTCATAGGCTCTGCATGCCTTGGAGGGCAGGAACCCCATCAGATCCATCTTTGACTTCAGCCTACTGCCCTGCTCACCTATGGCGCTCAATAAAGTGGTTAAACTGCAATGGGCCAGCAGACAGCTGGCAGGATACCATTGTCCAGAGAAGCAGGTAGTCAAATGGCTGGTTGGATGTTGGGGAAGATTAGAAGTTCACCTCTTTCTGGAATGCTGGAAGGGATCTCGAGTGCTTCTGGGAGCCTGGTAGTGCAGTGGTTAAGCATTCAGCTGCTAATAGAAAGGCTGGTGGTTAGGATCTATCAGCTGCTTCAAGGGAGAAAAGATGTGCTCCCTTCAAAGATTCCAGCCGTGGGACACTATATACATGATCTACAGGGCAGTTCTACTATATGTACTCTATAGAACACACATACACTTTTAATGTATACTATATATTTCACTGTCATCGAGTCAATGCTGACTCACAGTGACACTATAGGAGAGAGTCCAACTGCCCTGTGAGTTTCTGAGACTTTAACTTTACAGGGAGTAGAAAGCCCACTTTATCCAATACAATATATCTAGTTTTTGTTTACTTTATATAGGGCAGTTCTACTTTGTGTCAAATTTGGTTCCACAGCTACCAACAAAGAGTGTGCTTCTTAGCTGCAGGAGGGTATAAAAAACCCATTGCCATCATGTTGACTTCTTTCTACTTCTTTCGACTCTTTAGGACAGAGTGAAAGAGTTGGACTGAGACGGCAAACCTTTACGAGAGTAGAAAGCCTCATCTTTCTCTTGCTGAGCGGCTGGTGGGTTTGAGCTGCTGACCACAAGGTAGCCCACTATGGCACCAAGGCTCCTGGTGGCAGGCCAGGAGACATTAATTATAGCAGAGGTAAGAAAAACAGCCTGGTGCCGTTTATATGATTTTGGCATCAGCCGAGTCAAATTCCTGATCTGTAAAATAAGACCCAAAAGATCAGCATCTTATCCAAAGGACAAGGCAAAAGGGCCACTCGTCAGATGGGTGGGCATCTAGTGCTCATTTTACTAACCTGCCCAAGCACTTGTGGAAGGGGAAGTATTCTGGGGGAGCGCGCCAACGCGGGCTTCCAATTTATACGGTCATATTATGGCAACGGATGGAGCCGGGTGACGCTCCCACAGTGCCGCCAGCACGCGCACCCCGAGAACGCCCAGGGTACCGGCGCCCGCGGCGTGCTTACGTGCGCTCCGTGACGGCCGTGGCGGACTCGCGGCCGGCGGCAGGGGCGCATGCGTCCTGGGAGTCCCGGCGCGCAGCCCCTCCCTTCGGCGGCCGCGGCGCCGTGGCGGGGCGCATGCGCACGTCCGGCGGCCGGGGGGCGGTCCCGCGCGAGTGGAAAGATTCGGGCCGGAGAGTGCGCGGGAGCCGGCTGCGGGCTGCGAGTGCGCAGGCGCGGCTGGGGGCGGGCCGAGACTCCGGAATCTCGGTGAACCCCAGTCTTCGCCGCATCCCGAGCCTGCAGTCATGGCCGCCTACCAGCTAGTGCTGATCCGCCACGGCGAGAGCGCCTGGAACCTGGAGAACCGCTTCAGCGGCTGGTACGACGCCGACCTGAGCCCGGCGGGGCACGAGGAGGCGAAGCGCGGCGGGCAGGCGCTGCGAGGTACGGAGCGGCGGGGGCTGGGCTCCACGAAGGACGGCCGGGGTCTCGGGCGCGAGGGCGGCCCCGCGCGGGGCCAGCGCCGCGCTGCTCGCGATCGCGCGTCTCCCCGAGCGAGGCGAGACCCTGGGCATCGGTGCCCGCCGCGGTTTGTTTTGCACTTGAGAAAATGGGCCCGGCGTGCGGAATCGACTTCCTCAAGGTCACTCAGTGGAGCGGTAGCGACCTCGCCAAGATCAGGACCCGGGGCGGCCACCCCCAGCCCTCAGTGAAATTCTCCATTCTGTTCTGATCATTCGTCATTTGGGGGGACGGGCTGCCTTAGTTGGAGCTGCCTGTGGCGAACAAGCCGCTGGGGCCCCTCCGGGGCCAGAGGCCATGGAGTAGATCGTGGCCGCCTGGAGGAGCCGATGCCGGCTAGAGCCCTGTGCGTGATGGGCGGCAAGGTAGCCGCAAACCACGTGCCTGTGGAGGGCCGCGTGGTGCCCAGATTGCATCCACTGATGGAATGAGTGGATGAATGAATGATTTGAATCGCTTAACCCATCGCAGTGCCACCGGGCCCATTTTCACATCACCCCGTGGACAGGCTTATTCCATCTTCTCTCTTTATATGGTTGAATAAAGGGAGTTGGAAAGGTGACTTGTCCCAGGTCATAGCTCCTTATTCCTGGTCCCGTGCCCTTGAGCCAAGCCTGGAGTTGAATAACAGGTAGGTGTGAGGAACATCAGGCTGTTGGCCAAGGGCACTGGGCAAAGGTGGGGGTGGCAGGGAAACCCTTGCCTACCCAGCCTTGCCCCCACCCCCTGGGGACAGATAACAGTCTGTGATTTGGGCAGCTCCCTGCTGCCCAGAGAGTCCCTGTGCTGCCTTGATTAGGCCAGGCCGCGCCCTGCTCCCTTCCAACCATCCCCAATCCGAAAGCAGCAGCCATTTAAGAGGGTCTTTCAAGGCTGCAAGGGGATTTTACTCTTTGGGACCCATTTCATCTCCAAGGCTTCACTGTAGATCATTCTGAAAGGAAGCCAAGCTTGGGAAAGACGGAGCTGCCCTCCTGCTGGGCGCATGTGAATGCCCACTGTGCTCGTGGGCCCACAAGGAGGCCTGGAGAGGGGGGAGCTGGCTGGTGAAGGAGGCCTTTCGCCTTCCCCTTCTGCCAGGAAGAGCTGAATGGGTTTGTGGACGTTTGGTGATGAAGCAAATTGTAGCTGTCCTATTTTCCAAATTTATTGAATGACTAAACTTAAAATCTCTACAAAATAACAGGCCGGGGGATGAACAACAGAAGGGTGAAGGGAGATGGGATGGTGTAAGATAAGAAAATAATTTATAATTTATCAAGGGGTCACAAGGGCGGGGGAGGGAGGGAGGAAAGAGCTGATGCCAAGGGCTCAAGTGGAAAGAAAATGTTATGAAAATTAAGATGGCAACATATGTACACATGTGTTTGACACAATGGATGTATGGTCATAAGAGCTGTAGGAGCCCCCCATAAAATGATTTATTTCAAAAAACAAAAACGGGCCTCATTTCAGTTTTGAAGTTAATTTTTTTGCCATTGCTTCATAACCAAGATAAGAGCTGGTTAGAAATGTCATTATCTCACAGGTAGTGCACATTACATTCAAAAGAAAGGCAAAAACTGAATGGTGAAACCCATGATGAGCCTAGTAACTGTGTAACATAAAAGGCCAAAAGAAATGGATCTGTGAGATCCTTCTATCACCAAAGTGCTTTCCGTGACAGTAGGGTTTGTAAAACATGGCTTAGGGTTTCGAGAGGAAGCCCATGGGAACTCCATTTCCATCAAGTCCTTTCTTCTGAGTAAGGGGGGGTCTCCTGGGGGAGGATGGAGGTATCTCTCCCCATTCCTGCCCTAGGAGGGTCCCTCATCTACCCTTTGGTTTCCTGGGCAAGCGAGGGGCAGAGACTGAATGCCACTGGTCCTTCAGAGCCCTGTTAGAGGGGTCCGGAGGGATCTGCTTTCCCCCGGGGACCTGTTAGTTTACCCCAAGTGAAGAAGCACCATTGCATGTGGGAATAAATGCAGTAAAACCACACGGCGGCTCAGCCTGGGAGCCTTAAGCTGTGGCTCTTCTCAGTGCAGTGACTCAGCACTGAGTTTGTTGGGGAGCCATTCTGTTGCCCATTACCGTTGGGTAGGAGAAGAAAGTGGAGTCTGGTGAGGCTTGTCCAGGGGCCCAGGGATTGGCCTGTCTCCTGAGTGGGTGGTGCCAGGGGTTCTCCCTGTGGGTAACTAACAGTCTTGCTCTTCCTGGCCCGCAGTCAGTTGAATGACCAGCAGCAGGAAGAGTCGCTTCACACCCTATGACTGTTGCCCCGCAGTCTGAGGCAATCCTAGGAGGGTCTGTCTGAGCCCACAGGCTTTGAAGAGGGCGCGGTTGCCTCATGCAGGAAGACCAGGGTTTTCCTGGCCCCACGACATGAGCAAGGGCCACCTCCCATTAAAGGCTTTTAGGGAGGAAGAAGCCTTTGCGTTGACACATGAAATAAAGTGGCTAATTGTAACCTTCCCTCGTGTGTGTGTGTGTGTGTGTGTGTGTGTGTTTAGAGATTCATTTATAAATGAAGCAGGCAGTTGTAGTGCACATGTGTTCTTTCCCTAACGGGTGGCTTCTTTAAACCTTGGTTCAACAATTGACCTGAGGTAGGTATATTTTTACTTGGTTATTCAGGTGGAAGTCTATGCAGCAAACCAGGTTCCCATGCAAGCGTTTCCCCGTGGCACCCCCACCCTGCCCTGCACTGCTCTGTGGCTACGATGTTCACATGTGTCTGCACTCTCCTTATTCCCAGTGGGTTTGGTTTATTGAAGTGGATCTAGCTTTTCTCCCCCTCTTGCCTTCTGGTTGTTGCTTTTGGCTAAAGGTTGGGTGTTTCTTCTCAGGGAGTTGATTCAGGGAGCACCTTACTGATGGTTGATATTTTGTAAGCGACATGCACGCCTGAGGGTCCTGGGAAATAGTCTAGACTTGGAAGAACTCCCCGAGATTGAGAGTGTGTGAGGTTGCCGGAAACAGCATGGGGGAAGAGCCATATCTGACCCCCTCTGGCTTTCCTGTTGCCACAGACAGAGGTCAGAGCAGCCGCTCACCTTTCCGCACACAGCAGTTCTTACAAGTCTGAATCAGTCAGCAGCACGGATGCAGTCATCTGGCCACCATGGCATCTCCCAGCCAGCAGCCAAGCTCTCAGCCAGCCTCTTAGCCACCTGGACCCTTGGTCTCTGTGGACCAAGAAGCCCGCCTGTCACTCGGCCTCACAGTCCATTGTCTCAGCAGTGCCCCTCTGCCCTGTGTCATGGTTCCCTCGCCTTTACGTCTGGTCTCAGCCTGGCTCCTTTGCCCTGCCCCATGTTTCTGTGCCACAATGCCTCTGCTTGGTCTTGGTCTCTGTCACTTCCGATAGAGATCACAAGCGAGCTACCCTGCCGGTTGCTCTTCCCGTGGTCCTGGCTTCCTGTCATTTCTCTCTGTGCCTGAGATGGCTCTTAGACTCGGGGTGGGGTGGGGGGTGGCTTCTGAGGTGTGGTTTTTGTCTTTCAGCTGATGGTACCCTGAGAAACAGGTGGTGCAGTGGTTACGAGTTGGGCTGCTAACTGCAAGGTCAGCAGTTTGAAACTCCAGGCGCTTCTTGGGCGAAATACAGGGTTTTCAACTTCTGTAAAGAGTTACAGAGTCTTGGGAACTCACGGGGGCAGTTCTACCCTGTCCTATAGAGTCACTGTGAGTCCGTGGCAGTTTAGACCCCCAGGAAACAGGGTCAGACTTGGCTCACAGCCTCTGGTCAGGGTGTAATCCCACCTTCATCCTGCCCCTTAGCAGAGCAGAGAACCCCCTCCAAAGTGGGGTTGTAGCCACAGGCTGGAGTCCAGAATTCACCACGCACCACATGAGGGACTAGGGCTCGAAGGGGTCCTCAGAGGCCAGGCTGCAGGAGAGGGGCCGTTGCCTATCAGCAATGATAATTCTAAGCAAAATGCCATGCATGGTCCTTCTCCCTGTTGTTGAGTTGATGCCGTCTAGGACGTTAGCTATTACTGGTTTTTTTTGTTTAAAATTTTTTTTTTGCGCACCACATGAGGGACTAGGGCTCGAAGGGGTCCTCAGAGGCCAGGCTGCAGGAGAGGGGCCGTTGCCTATCAGCAATGATAATTCTAAGCAAAATGCCATGCATGGTCCTTCTCCCTGTTGTTGAGTTGATGCCGTCTAGGACGTTAGCTATTACTGGTTTTTTTTGTTTAAAAATTTTTTTTTGCTATTACTGTTTTTAGGAGGCTTTAGTCATTTGGAAAAATTCTAGCAGCAGCAAATTCTAAAGTTTGCTTGGGCACAGCATCCTCAGTATTAGGACATGGGGTTCAAATCCCTGGCCTGCTGGCTGACAGCGCAGTAACACCTGGGTTAGGTGGCTCATTGGGGGCCAGGGGAGGCATGTTTTCAACTGTAACCTAAGTCAGTACATCCTGTCTTTATGCGAATCAGAGTAATGTCTTTCACCCCTCCCCTTGCATTCGTCATTTGCAGATGCGGGCTACGAGTTTGACATCTGCTTCACCTCCGTGCAGAAGAGAGCCATCCGGACCCTCTGGACGGTGCTGGATGCCATCGACCAGATGTGGCTGCCCGTAGTGAGGACCTGGCGCCTCAATGAGCGGCACTACGGGGGGCTGACTGGCCTCAACAAGGCAGAAACCGCCGCCAAGCACGGCGAGGCCCAGGTCAAGATCTGGAGGCGTTCCTATGACATCCCCCCGCCACCCATGGAGCCGGACCACCCCTTCTACAGCAACATCAGCAAGGTAGAGACAAGCTCTCCCTGGGTCCCACTTTAAACATGCGTGTTTAACTAGGCAGTTCCACTACGTAGAAAACAGCTCGGAGTCCCCTAGGAAATGACCTTCCGTTTGTGGAAAGGCTTACAGTTTATGTTGCCCATCTCAGAATTGATACCTCCTTTGCCAAGTGTTACAGACGCATCCGTAACCAACCTCAAGTGACAGTGAATGGGGAGGAGCCATGTTTCCCAATGTTTTGCTTTTTTAAACTGTAAACTACCTTTCATTCTGAACTGTCAGTCTTCCCGGCAGTGGACTGCAGGCGGTGGGGCGAGTTCATAATTACCCGCCGCTCCCTAAGCCCTCCTTCCAGCACTCTAAATCCACAGAGGGAGGAGGGTAGACGCTGAAGCCGTACCGTAGGTGCACCTGCTGAGACTCGGGTAGTGGGTGAGCCTGCCCCTTTTGGCTGTTCAGGATCGCAGGTATGCAGACCTCACTGAAGACCAGCTGCCCTCCTGCGAGAGTCTGAAGGACACCATTGCCAGAGCCCTGCCCTTCTGGAACGAAGAAATCGTTCCTCAGATCAAGGAAGGGAAGCGGGTCCTGATTGCAGCCCATGGCAACAGCCTCCGGGGCATTGTGAAGCATCTGGAGGGTACGTACCATAGGGCTGCCTCCTCTGGGACTGGGATGGGATGAAGATCTCGGGAAAGGGGCTGATCCGTATGGATAACCTTTCAGAGAGGAAAATGCTCTTTCCTGGCCTCTCTCATCTGATCTACAGAGCGGGGGCAGGGGTGGCGCCGGGAGCGGCAGATGTGCAGAGCTCAGGTTCCACCCAGGCCAGCTCCCCCCATTACCCGTTACGGCAAGACCAGAAATCAGCTCCGTGTGGCCGAGTCAGTTCTGACTCAGAGTTAGCCCATAGGGCAGAGTAGAGGGCTTCTTTGGTTTTCTGCAGTGGTGTATCTCTTTTTCAATCATTTCTTGGGGGCTCGTACAACTCTTATCACAATCCACATGTACATCAGTTGTGTAAAGCACACGTAAACATTCATTGCCCTCATCATTCTCAAGCAGTGTATCTTTATGGAAGCAGAAAGCCTCCTCCAGGTTCTTTGCCAATTAAAGTGCTGGAGAAAATCGGCCTTGGTCGCCGCTTCCTGCAGGAGTGTTTGCAGGTGGGGTGGGACCATGGAGCACTTGGGCACCGCTTCTGCCCCTTTCTGTGCTTTGTCGGTGGCCCCTTACAACCTTGAAAACTTTGCGTACTTTTTCTTTCTCTTCCGAGAAGTCAGCTGCTCAGTCAAGGTGACAGAATAGTGTTAGTGAGACCAGAAGCTAGGTGAAAGAGCGTACTGCTTCCATTCCTGTGAAAGCCCGTGGTCCTTGGGGACCATCAGTAAACCAGGAGGGCTGACCCTGGTGGGTGTTTTCAGGGCTCTCTGAAGAGGCAATCATGGAGCTGAACCTGCCCACCGGCATCCCCATCGTCTATGAGTTGGACAAGAACTTGAAGCCCATCAAGGCCATGCAGTTCCTGGGGGACGAGGAGACCGTGCGTAAAGCCATGGAAGCTGTGGCCGCCCAGGGCAAGGCCAAGAAGTGAAGGCACGCCTGCCGACTGCTGTCCCAGGACACCCACCCTCCCTGCCCACCCGCTCCTCTGCACCGCTCCCCTGCACACGTCCCACTGACCACACCTTACATAGCCGCAGATGGGGGACCAGTGGCTCCCATTTCAGCCATCTTGTCCCCACACCCTCTCCCTTCGTACAGTCCTAGTCCGAGTGGCACCTCCGGGGCATGCGCGCTCCTCAGCCAGGCCCAGGGAAGCCTTGCCTCTCTTCCCAGAGGGCAGGGACTGTGGTTATGCCAGTGGATTGTTTGCTCAGACGGACTCGAGTTAGGGGTGGGAGGAACCACATTGAGGATGACCGAGCAGGAGGGCGAGCTAGGCGATTCCAGGCCCCGGACTGTCCTGCAGTCAGGTTGGTCCGGGCACTCGAGCCATTCCACGTGGTGATCTTACCTCCCCTTCCTCCCTGACCCCGAAGGCTGGGATCAATTCTGAATGTTTACGTGTTGTATTTTACAAAAAGGAAAACAAAATCATGTTTATGTATGACAAAATGCAAACCCTTCTAGGGTTTCTGGTGACAGTTGAAATCCTAGGACCCCGTGTGACCATCAGAAAATAAGCCATTCCTCTCAGCCCGTGGGGTAGGCTCCCTGGCTGCTACGGGGAGGAGTCCATCCTGCTGTGTACTGTAGAATCCTTCCCAACCTCTCTGTTGTGCGGCAGTGAAATGCCTATTGATTGTGTCCACATGTCTCTTCGCTGAGATTGAGGCCTGGTCCAGTCGCTCGGCCCTGCTACTTGGGCCCAGTCCTCAGTTTGAAGACACCTGTACTAAATCCTTTTTCCAGATCAGTATAATAAAGGAGTGATGTGCAATATCTTGTGGTGTGATGTGTGATCTCTGGTGGGTAGGAACCCTCCCATCCAACTTGAAATGTCTCTTTACTCAAGTCTGTCATAGTCTGACAGGTTGGAGCTTTCTGAGAACAGGCCCCACCTGTCTCAGGATTTGGACATCCTGCTGGGTTTTCACTCTGGTGGGGAAAGCTGGCTTGGGGGTGGGCTGGGCAGAGCATCTCCAGCCATGCCTGGCTGTCACCTGGTCCCCTCCACTGGGAAATCAAGTCCTTCACGGCCTCTCTCAAAGACTCTTGGTGCTGCTCCTGTTTTTCTTTTAAGCCAGTCTTTTTCTTTCTTCCAAGTCTCTTTTCCCTCGTAAACGTTGAGAACATACACAATAAAACGCCTTGAGTTGTTTGTACGGGACGGTTCACATTCTCTGGTCGGACCACTCGCCCTCCTTTTCCCAGTGGTTCCTCCCCCGTGAACTTCACTTGCTTCCCCCAAGGTTAAGTTAGTTTGTCAATTTCATCCCAAGGAGCTAGTTCTTCAAAGAGCCTAAGGCTCCAGTTGGACCTTTTCTGACTAGTTGGGAGGCAGCACTGTTCGTTGGTCTGGATTCACCATGTGTTGATTGGGTGGTGTCTCAGCGTTTAGGGTGGTGTCTCGGCGTTTACCGTTGCTTTGGTCTGAATGCATTCTTCCGTAGTCTTGCTTTACCACCCCCCTCCCCACCGTAGGCTGACAGGACAGTGACACATAAACTGCATGGCTAAAGACCATGGTGACGACCGGGCCGCTTCACCTTGAAGTAGGAAACGGTTCTGCACAGGAGCTTCTGGTGGTTTCCTGGTCTCTGGAAAGGATGGAGGTCCTTTGCAAGAGGCATGATGGCTGGTTTGAAGATGACTTCCGGGGCTATTTGGGGTTTAAGGACTTTGAGTGCAGTCGTTTCGTGGGTTCATCCATTCTGAGTCTACAGAGTCCACATGAACGTGAAAGTCTGCACCCTCTCCTTTTGAGCAGGCCGCCTTTCTGGAATCATTATAACAGTCCTGGTTGCCGGGCACCATCCAATTCTGGTCTCATGGCAACGGGCAGTGGTTCTCCAATCCTGACTCCTTCCTTTGCTGCTGCAGGTGCATAGTGATTGTGCCTTGCCCTTAGTAGACACGTTAGTAGGCCAGTTAACTGGGATGGCTCATGAAATTATGCCCTAAACTAAGGAATCAAATTCATGAGGGTTTGCTTGTACATAAGGAGCCTCAGTAGTAACTCTAGTTGTATGTAACTGATGCCAATTCAGTATTTTTAGTGACTATAATGATCAGATGTACAACTTTTATCAGTCTTTTTTGTTTTAATCATTTTATTGGGGGCTCGTACAACTCTTACTACAATCCATTGTATCAAGCACATTTGTATATTTGTTGCCATCATCATTCTTAAAACATTCTACTTGAGCCCTTGGTATCAGCTTCTCATTTTTCCCCTCTCTTCCCCCCCACTCCCTCAGGAACCCTTGATAATTTAAGAATTATTTTGTCATATCTGTCAGACGTCTCCCTTCACCCACTTTCCTGTTGCCTGTCCCCCAGAGAGGGGGTTATATTTAGATCCTTGTATTCCGTTTCCCCTTTCTACTCCACCCTCCTGGTACCACCACTCTTACCACTGTCCTGGTTTCCCTGTGTTTCCAGTTCCTATATGTACCAGTGTACATCCTCTGGTCTAGCCGGATTTGTAAGGTAGAATTGGGATCATGATAGTTGGGGGGGGGGAAGGAAGCATTTAGGAACTAGAAGAAAGTTGTATGTTCCATCGTTGCTACACTGCACCGACTGGCTCATCTCCTCCCCTCTACCCTTCTGTAAGGGGTGTCCAGTTGCCTACAGATGGGCTCTAGGTTCCCCCTCCACACTCCCCGCACATTCACAATGACATGTTTTCTTCTTTGATGCCTGATACCTGATCCCATTGACACCTTGTGATCACGCAGGCTGGTGTGCTTCTTCCATGTGGGCTTTGGTCCTTCTGAGCTAGATGGCCACTTGTTTACCTTCAAGCCTTTTAAGACCCCAGACACTATATCTCTTGATAGCTGGGCACCATCAGCTTTCTTCACATTTGCTTATGCACCTGCTTTGTCTTCAATGATCGTGTGAGAAGGTGAGCATCATGGAATGTCAGTGTAATAGAACAAAGTGTTCTTACGTTGAGGGAGTACTTGAGTGGAAGCCCAATGTCCATCTGCTACCTTTAATACTAAACCTGTAAATATATGCACAAAGATCTATTTCCCAATCATATTTACATATGTACATTGCCTATATTTAGACTTCTATAAATGCCTTTTGCCTCCTAGTTCTTTCCTCTATTTACTTTTACTTTCTTCTTGTCCCATTATGCTCAGCTTTCACTTGGGTTTCAGTAATTCCTCTGTTACATTGCCCTTGATCAAGCCCTAATAAGCCTCCTACACCCTCCTCTCCACCAGTTTTGGATCACTTGTTCCCTTTTTCCTGGGTTTGTTAACTCCCACCTTCCCCTCTCCCATATCTCCCCTCCCCCCCAACCATCAGTCCCTTTGTTTTCGCCTCCAGATTGTTTATCCCGCCTATCTTATCTAAATAGACTGCAGAGACGATATTCGCAAAACAAGACAACAAAACAAAAAACTAAAGACAAAAAAGCAAAGCCTGTCAATAATTCAAGGTCTGTTTATTGACCTTTAGGCGTGATGGACACTTTTTGTTCATTAGCTTTGGTGTTGTAAAGGGTTGCTATGAGTCTGTATGACTTAATGGCATTGGGTTTTTAATTTTTGTTGTTGTTGAATAGTTGATTATGCATTGGGCTGCTAATTGTAGTCAGTAGTTCAAACCCCCCTGCCACTCTGAAGGAGAAAGTGGAGGAGGCTGGTTGTTCCTTTAAAGACTGTCTCAAACCAGAGGGTGCAGTTCTACGCTGCCCTGCAGATAGGAGTTGCTGGGTTGAAATCAACTCGATGGCAGTGGGAGTCAACTACTTACTATCCTTAAAAAAATTCTCATCTCAAAATAACTTGTATAAAAAAATAACTTGTATAGAAAGATAAATCATATAAAATTGGAAAGGGGCAAAGCCTTTTGTAATCCGTTGGAGAGATCACTGGAACATCAGACATCCCCTACGGCAAGAGGAAACCCAGATAACATCTAGTAGCAGCAAGTAAAACCAAACTCCTTTGCCAGCTGTGGAGGGAGGCACATCACATACATAAATCTTAACAGGAATGTCTGAAAGGGCTGGTATGTATGCCCAGCTCACAAGAGGCAACAGGCCAGCAGAACCCTCAAAACACAATGGTCACAAAGGCCAGGGTTATGTGTTGGGCTGCTAACCGTGAGGTCAGCAATTTGAAACCACAAGCCGCTGCACAGGAGAAAGATGAGGCTCTCCACTCCTGGAAACAGTTTCAGAAACCCACAGGCGCAGTTCCACCTGCCTTTCGGGCTGCTCTGAGTTGGAATTACTCTGCGGCTGTGTGCACCTGTTTGTTTTTCTTGACAGGAATTGTGATAAAGGGCATTCATTTGGCTAAAGGTGTTAGTCTAAAGCAGCAATGGCCATCTCTGACAGCCTGGTAGGATGCCAGTTTACTTGGCCTGAACTGAATCCCAGCCCAGCAACTGCTTTTTGTCGGACCGATGTTCGTCATCCAAATCCAATGGAACCAACTGCTCAGAGGCACCACCCTAGCTGGGAACAGTACTTACCTTCCTTGTCAGAGACGAGTGGGGGTCACCTCGACGTGTAACAGGAGTCATGCATGCCACTTCCTCCCTAGCTTCCTGTGGTGGGTCCCCTGCTGGAAAGCTGGCTTTTTTGGGATCTGATGTTCGTGGCCCTCTATGTCCTGCCAGCCAGGGGGCCCCGGTCTAGGTCATACTTCTCCAGAGTAGGATGCTTTAGCAGAACATGTTAGGTGCTGTTGATTGGATCTGACTCACAGCGACCATATGTGCAACAGAATGGACATCACGCAGTCCTGCACCATCCATATGTGTGAGCCCACTGTTGCAGCCATCGTGCCAACCATCTGTAGAGCAGCGGTTCTCAACCTGTGGGTCACGACCCCTTTGGGAGTCGAAGGACCCTTTCACAGGGGTCACCTCATACATCCTGCATGAGATATTTATGATTCAGAACTAGCAAAATGAGTTATGAAGTAGCAAAGAAAATAATGTTATGGTTGGGGGTCACACCGCATGAACAATATGAAAGGGCCGCGGCCTGCGGAAGGTGGAGGACCACTGTGGAGGGTCTTCTTTTTCACCGCCCCTCTACCAAGCATCATGTCCTTTCAGGTTGGCTTGCTGACCTCAATCAAGGTCAGTAGTTTGAAAGCAGAGCTGCTCCTTGGGAGAAAGACAAGGCTTTCCACTCCTGGAGAGTCAGTCTTGGAAGTTCACCGGGGCAGTTACAGGTAGCCGTCAGTCGGCGCTGACTGGATGGCAGTGAGAGTGTGTGCGGTCTCCCCTGACATGTCCAAGGCACCGTGAGACGAAGTCTTGCCAGCCTTGCACCTGAGGGACATCCTTGCTCCATCCCTTCCAGGACGGGTTTGTTTGCTCTTCTGGCAGCCCACTGTACTTTCAGTGCTGTTGGCCAGCACTGTAATGCAAATGCTCCCCTGCTTTCCTGTTCTTTATGCAGCTTCCAACTCTCACATGCATACTGTGGGAAACTAACACGTCATTCCCCCAGATTCTCCCCAGCTATGCTGCCTTAAAGTGAGCACAGGGTTGACTTTGTGTCCCTGCAGAGGCAGACATTCCCCCAGTATCTCCTCCCACTGTGGCGCCCCTCCCCCTTCATACCTTCCCCCCAATGCAGGTATTAGGTTTCCTCACCTGTGAGTTCAGGGACATTACTGTGATTGCCACCCACTTTGTGACATATGTAACTCCTGAATATGCATGTCTTATGGCTACCTACAAACAGTCCCAAGACAATAAAAGATGCCCTCTCCCAGGCCCTCCTTCCTCTCCTGCACCTCCACGTGGACCACCAAGAAGGGCTGAGGTGAGCATGCTACCATGAAATGTGCCCGACTCCTTCATTTTACTGTTTTCTATGTACAGTTGCGCTTATGAACCTATGACAGGGTCAGGGGCTGGGCTCCCCTCACATCATATGAGGTGACTGAAAATACCAGGGTGCAGGTTGGATGCATCCTAGTCCTCAAAGTAACTTAATTGCTTTTCAACACGCTACGGAGGTCTTGTGCAGCTGGTCTACCCAATGCAATGCGGTTTGTAAATAGAAGGGGGAAATAAAATCGGAGCCCCACCTTACGTATGTTTCCATATATTACTTGTAGGGAGTTATTTTTATTGCCAGTTGTTACAGATGAGGTTAAATGACTTAAGTTTCACATGGAGGATGTGGTCTTTTGTTTCGAACCACGACCCTTCTGACTCAAGTCTACACAGTCCTACTGCCAGATGCCACTTCCCATGAGGCGAGGGGCCCATGGGCTCGCCCAAGAAGAGCTGGCCAATCTGGCACCAAGGAACGGGCCTGGGGCAGGCTGACCAGACTGGACTCCACTGCTTGGGAATGAGGGATTAAGAAGCCTTATCTTCCTTGCCCCAAGGCAGTGGTTGCAGTCAGGACACTGTACCAGTTCAAAGCACAAAGTCCCCCAAGGCAGAGAGTGCCAGTCTGCCATAACTGTGAATGAGAGACCTTAGAGGACCTGGAGGACCTCTGCTGCCCGATAGCCCAGTGTCACTCGCTTTTTGATAAAGCGCTTTTCTGTAGGGCAGCAACAGCAGCCACTGGAAATGGAATCCCTCTCAATTGACTGATTAGTCAGCATGGACGAAATGAAGGGAGATACCGTCATGGAGACAGAGTTGAGAACAAGAACTGTCACAGAAAGTGCATCCGTTCATCCGGCTCAGAGGCAGGGTAGCGCCAGAGCTAGTAAAACATTCTGCTCCCTAGAAACAGACACTGTACACGGAGGCAGTTGGACGCCTCACCATGGGTCACGACTGAACCTTCTGCACATCCTCATGACTTGTTCTCATCTTCCAAGCCTACCTGAACAAAACCATTTCTTAGAGTTACCCAGTATTATAAAGGTGGTGTCTTAAATGTTGTTGAAAAACAAGAATACTGCTCACTGGCCATCAATTTGGGTGTGCATTGTGGAGTAGCAGCCAGTCTTTGGGGGAATTTAGAGCGTGAATGGACTTGCAATACACCATACAAGCGTGGTCAATGGAGACACCTAAGTGCGAGGGATCTGGGCAAGCAGCTGTCAGGAACAGGCCTGTAGGGAAAGGAAGTGGCACTACACACCTCACCCTTTATGCTGGGGCTCCAGTGCCTCATGTATGGAGTTGGCTGCCCTTCTGGCCTCAGGCTTCACTCTCCTGTGAAGGGCAGTCCTACCCTAGGGAATCTGGGAGCCCATGTTTCTGAGTGAACAAAATAGAGGACTGGATTCTAGAAACAACTAGTCCCATTTCCTAGTTCTGTGGTCAGGCTGTCCTCATTTCCCAACCTTCCAAGCTGTCACTCCGTAGCCCTCCATCACTTGATCACTCTTCAATGTCCACTGCTTATACCTTTCTGCCTTCAGGGGAGGAGATTCCTACGTAGCCACAACCCCAACCACTACCATCAGGAGACAAAAACCTGGTATCTCCAAGACCCACCCAGTTACTGTTCAGTCAGTGACCCAAAAAGGCAGAATGATGCTTCCTCTGGTTTCTAAACCTTGATGGGAACAGAAAGCCTCACTTTTCTCCTACAGAGTAGCTGGTGGGTTTGAACTACTGACCTTGTGATTCACAGTCCAATTTTTAACCCACCGTGCCACCAAGGCTCCACTTCCCAGACAGTGCTTCTTAACCAGGGTTTGGGCAGCAGGTTCACCTCTGGAGCTTAAAACACAGATATGTACTCTGGGCCCATCCCAGGACAAGGTTAGACCATCTGCATTTAAAAGAAACCTAGAAGCAATTTTGAAGTACACCTAATCTAGGTTCATAATAAATGTTCCAAAGTGTAGAAAGAACAGCCTCCTCTTTCTCTAGACCTCCTTCTGATTAGTGACTGCTCCCAACACTGTGAGCACTGCTGCTCGGGCAGCTCTGAGGATCCCCAACAGTGTTTACTGAGCTTTTCCTGTGCTTCGGTCACAGTATCAGGTGGTGGGGGTGCAGACGGGTAAGTTAGAGACGGGTTAACCTGTAACACGTGCATCACTGGCTGGAGAAATTTAACATGGTCCACTGCGCATCAGGGAAGGCTATCATCCAGTTGATTTTTGAAAAACCAAACCAAACAAAGAAACCTGTCAAAGAAGGAACACTGTAATTTTTCCCTCCAACAGAGCATGATAGAAAGGCAGCGAACTTGCGACCTGGAGAGAGTGGAGGCAAGCCCCAGCTCTCACACGCCCACTGAGAGAATGATGGGCTGCTGCACAGACTGCTGGCACTGTCTGCCGAGGGCTGGACTGCCGATCCAGTCTCCTTGGCGAGCAAGACGGCACTTAGAAGGATTTAGTCTTGGAAGCAGAGGAAGCAGGTTTGAGACGGGCTTTCGGCACAACTTGCTCTTAGTGGCCTCATTCCATTTCCGGTTACCTTTCGTACAGACTAGGCGAAAAGCACAGAGAATTACCCCAAGTCCACTAAACCAAAGAGCCCCCAGGAGACGAGGCTACCTGTTCAGACCTGTCTGAAGTGACAGCCTGTCTGTCTGTTTTCTCACCACGGGTCTTTCCTCCCTAGGCTATCAGCTCTGTGCAGACCGGATCCTCGCTTGGTCACTGTCTTCCCTAACATGAGCTCCTCATGACAGCAGCAGGCAGAGTAGCTGGTGTGTGCAATCCCTGAAAGAATGGTGATCCAAACAGCACAAGCCTGGCCAGGACAGAGGGACCGCATGCCCTCGGCAATTGGCGTGGCACAGGAGAGCAGGCCAACAAAGCTGGGTTTCCAGACCGCACTGTTGCCTTACGGATGTGTGGCTTGGGGCAAGTTGATTCCTCTAAGCTTTAGTTTGTTGCAAAACGTGGACATGATCGCCACAGTTCAGGTTAACTGAGTTTCATTGCCAACGTAGTGAATGGTTAACAGTGTTGCTCAGAGAATCAAGTCCTAAAGGGCAATGACGAAGAATTTGATAAAACATTAAAATGTGAGTACTCTTGACCCAGCAGTCCACTTCTGGGACTAGGTTTTACAGAAGAATTAAAGGCATGAGCAAAAATGAATGGTATAGGGGTTTCCTCTAACAATAATAAATTAGTACACATACACACAGCTGTCGAGTGCCTCCCATTAGAGGGATGATTCAAAACCTACACTGAAGTATCTAGCATAAGGCCTGGTTTCAGTAGACTCTTGGCTCCAGATATGGAAACAGACCTCAAAGAAAGGAAAATCACTTGCTAAAGTATCAATTGTCAATACTTTGTCACAGAATTTACCACACTAAAATTTTAACAGAATCTCACCACTGGGGAGAAGAGTGTCAGCGCATGGACTGTGAAGTGCCCTGTACACGTCACTCAATGAGCACACTGGCAGACGCCCGCTTCAAGACAATAGAAACTATAAAGTCTTTGTAATAAAATTGGTTTCTTTTGTCACAGTGAAAAGCCATGTATTTATAAGGTGTATCAGGAGGCCAAGGCTTTACACGGCTGACGTGCTGACGCCTGGAGAGCTGGGAACCCACGGGCAGGTCCAGAATGCCCTGCCGACAGAGCACGGGGCCCGTAGATCCCTCTGGAGTCTCTAGGGTCTGACTAAAGAAAGACAGTGGCATCTGGGTGCGACTTCCATGCATGTCCCCTTGGAGTCAGGCCGCCGTCCTCTGTGCCGGGAGGAGGCTTCTTACGTCTGCAGGAACTCCGGCTGGACGCGCGCCACTTTCCGGAATTCTTTAGTGTGGGTTTTCGGGCACTGCATTTCACACCAGCTGATGGGAACCATCTGGACACCTGGAAGGGAAAAGCTGCTGACAGGGTGGGCACCCACCTAATTGCCTGAGACCCTTCTCTTCTGCTAGGCATGGCACTCGAGAGAAGCGCTCCAAGCTAACCCTTCACCTCCCAGGAGAAAAGGACTTAGGAAGTGTGCCTCTCCCTCCCCCTGCTGATTCCTTAGTTACAGAAGAACAGTGTAGTGTCTGTAGTATCTCCCCCATATTGATTCCTAGATAATGAAAACCAGGGAAGCGGGCAGAGGCCTGGTGGCACTCAGGAGAGTTGCTGTGGGTGCCCGAAGTGACCCACCTGATTCGCTGTGGGCCACCACCACGCCCAGCTCATTCTCCGCTGTGGTCAGCAGGTAGTTGGACTGCGCATCACCTAGAGAGATCTAGTCACGTGACACTGGTGAAGGAAAAAGGGGGACAAGCTGCCTCCCCGACATCACTTTCTCTACTTTGGTAAGGGACCAGAAGTCTGCCGAGACAAAAGGATACCACTTTGGCCAAGACAATGTCACCTGGGCGGAAACTCTTATAAATTTCAACCTGTAGGGAAAGAACAGAAGCGGTGAGCAGAAGCACGTGTCCAGGGGTACAGGCCACTAGCAGTTCCTCTGGGTGGGGCCAGTCTGTATCTTATCTCTAGAGGAGGGAGGCGATCATCGCCCCGTCCACTCTATCGCTCCTCTATACTACCACTACTTGGGGTAGTTTTACTTCAGAAGCTCTGAAAGGGTCCAGAGTGAATCTGAGAACAGCAATGAATAAAAACCTAGCTTCAAAGACAGTGAACAAATTCACCTTTCTCTGGACAACAGAGTGAACAAAAATGATACGAGAGGAAAGGGTTCACTGTGAGGTGAATTCCATACCTTACAGGAGAACACATCCAACTTCCCTGCACCCCACAGTCCTATGGGGGTTGAGGTACATTAGGCTTACAATGTAAAAAAACTGAGATTCCTAATTTGAAAGCCTCGGACTGCAAGTTGATTCTGATTCCTAGTGAGCTAGGTGTCTGAGTCTGTGAAGTTTTATGGGGGAAGAAAACGTCATCTTTATTCCAAGGGTGACTGGTGAGTTTGAACTGCCAACCCTGTGCTGAGCAGCCCACCCAGTAACCCACTGTAGAACCAGTGCTCCTTGAGGTTTCTCAAGCTATGGGGGAAAAGGAACCAACCAACCTTGTCTTTTTCAGTAGCTCGGATATCTTCCTTGCTGCAGGAAGAAAATGACAAGATTGTCGTAAGACAGAAACCCTTGCAGATTCCTCACAGCCAACGAGCTAGGAGAGCAGACTCAAAGTGCCCACTGGAGGGGGGGACATCAGGTGGCAGCCAGGCCAGTGCTGCTAACCAGAGAAACCCATCAGGCGTGGCAGGAAAGGCATCCTCAGAGAAGTGGAACAGAAGCGCTGCAGAACCATGCAGAACCCTGAGGCTGGAGAGGGGCTCAGAAGTTAAATGGGCTGGTTTGCAAGGATTGCTTGTTCCTTCTCCAAGAAGCCCCATAGGAATTGAAAAACAAAACGCTAACATTTCAGTCACTAACTTATCAATGTTACTATCCTTGGGTTTAATCTAAATTGAATTAAAATAAAAGGGGCATATTTCCTAAAATGCCTTTCAATTTGTTTGGTATGAATCACTTCTGTATTGCTAATCCTCAGCTTTGCTCAGTTCTTTCTATTATCTTTTTAAGAAAACATTTATTAAGTCTAAAGGGACAAGGACAAGACACTGACAGAGACACAGCGTCTGGATGAGGAAGACCATGAGCATGAGGTCCCAATGGTCTCCAAGGGTTTGTTGGGGTGCTGCACAGCTTTAAAAAGGATTTGCTCAATTCTTTTCGCTTTAAAATCAATCTTTTCCATTTGTCCTAGCTCACACGGTTTGACATTTTCTTTCAACACTACTGGAAGAGAATCCAAGGACATAGAGGAGATAGTGCTGAGTGAGAATGGCAACTCCCCTCAAGTTCCAGTCTCCTTCTACCTGGATCTCCTTCCAGCAGCTGAGGTCGGCTCAAGAGAAGACGACTTCTTACCGGATGGTTCCTCGAAAAGAGTTCTTTAGGGGCGTGGACCCCACGTAGAGAATGTGCACTTTGGCAAAGCGGGAATTGATACTGGAAACCTGTAGAAAGAACAAACAGATCAGTACCAAAGAGTTAGCGGTTGTCAGTCCAAGGAGGCAGCAGTCAGCAAGAATGACAAGGAATCTGGTTCTGTCATCATGTTGAGTCCATGTTACAGGCACCTTACATAGGTCTCCAAGGCTGTGCATCTGTATGGGATCAGACAGCCTCCGCTACGTCACGCAGAGCAGCCTGAACTGCGGACCCAACACTTAGCCCCCAGGGCCTCCAGGGCTCCTGAAGTAGATAACTGAAGTCACGTTAATGCCTACTTATCTCTGAACAAGTGCTGGGGGTAAAGTGGAATCGGAACCACCAGGCCATCTGAGCGTGTTGCCATGGGAATCAAATGTGCTGATGTGGTATGGACTTTGAAAAGTCGCTAAGTTCAACACGAACCATCACAGAGTACTACAGCGCACCTGGACCCTTGGCAGCGCTTACTGGAGGTTTAAGTGTGCGCTGCAGCTGCTATGTGATAGCTGGAGCACCAGCTCTCCATTAAGTTTTAATGACCCATAACTCACACGCAAGAGTGGTGTGTCACCACAGTCAATTTTAGAAATACCACGGACATTTGGCTAGAGCAATTTATCAAGAGAGAAATGAACGGCTACCAGTTTCACAGAGCAGAGCATGAGTCTGGGCAGGGAGTGCTGGAGTGTCACCGCACTCATTGGCACGTCCCTGGAAATGTTTTAAAGCACCGGGTCTCTTTATCACCCTATGGTGGTCCCATTTCTCAGACACAAGTGGAGACTACCTACCTAGGAAGTCAGCTCAGAGAAAGAACTGCCTGGGCCTGCAGTGGACTACACTGAACATTGTCCAAGAAATTTCTAGAACAGCACCCCTCAATAGAACTTTCTCTGACCGAAATGTCATATGGGTCAATAGAGTGGCCACTAGCCATTGTGGTCGGCTGAACACTTCACATGTAGCTAGTGCAACTTAGGAAATGAGTTTTATTTTAAGTGTATTCATACAGCAATAAGGAGTAGCTAGTGGCTATGGCAGTGGGCAGCTTCGCTCTAGAATGATCACCATCCCAGTGATCATGCAGTGGACGTGTCAGAGCAGGAAGATCACTGACCTTGCAGGTGACAACAGCCCCCACCGTCGGCATTAACTGGGATTCCGTCTCTCTCATCACAGACACCACAGGCAGCTAAAGAGAAGAGAATAAAAAATAGGTATGCTTGGGGAAAGTACGTGGCTTGATAATAATAAAGGAATCTCTTGGTCTACAGTTGAGGGGGCATTGTGAATTGAATAGCGTGCCTTAGAAGCGCTAGAAATGTGCGGACGAAGGGTCCTGAGGTATGATGGCGAGGCCTGCTCTTAGTGGGGAGCATAGCTGAGTGCTTAATTATATGCCGAGATGAGGGCTCAGAAAGATGATCGTTCTTGGCAAGTGTTGAACAAAATGGAGAAACATTAACAAAACCCTTCCCACAAACCCCTTTCCACAGCTAGTGGGGCCAAGTAGGCGTCTTAGGGATGAGAACCCCGAGACTAGCAGGAGGATTGGTCAGCAGGACAGAAGTTGAGCGGAAAGAAGGAATTAACAAGGCTATAGAGGCACGGGGGTGGGGTGGGGGGGTGCAGTGGTTATGATCTGGCAGCAGTCGGATAGGTCTTAGCAGTTTGAAACCACCAGCAGCAGCTGTGGGAGAAAGAGGAGGCTTTCAACTCCTGTAAAGAGTTACAGTCTCAGAAACTCACAGGGGCCGTTCTACCCTTCCCTATAGGATCACTGGGAGCCCGCTTCGAGTCCTTGGCAGTGAGTTTGTTTTTTTTACATAGGGGACAGAGCGTGTTCCAGACAGATGGCCTCTGGAAAAAGTCTTTGTGCCTGAAGAGAACTTCGCTTTGGCGAAAACTGAAGAAGCCAGTATGACAAGACTGCAGAAAGCTGGAGAGAGAGAAAGAAGCTGAAGGCAAGAACAGAGCCGTCACTCAAGGCCGTAGTGCTGGGTTCATCGTTGCCGCCCCCACACTCGCCTGCACGTCGCAGCTGGGGGGCACAGCGGCAGGGCGCTAGCCACTGCGTGGTTCCGAGTCAGAGCAAGCCTGGTGGGCGGACTACAGCCGCTCCATGCATCGCCCAGGCTGGCCTCTTCCTCCCAGTTAGAACCACCTATCTCCGGGTGAGGGGCCCAAAGCTTAACTGGAAGAAGTTTGGAGACCAAGCGTGCGTACCAAGGCTCCAGCTTCACACTCAAACATGAGTCGCTCCCCAACTACAGGGCCGAGTAGAGTCACCCCTGTGGGTTTCCGAGGTTGTTCATGGTTACGGGCGGGGCAACCCTCGTCTTTCCCGTGGGAGCGGCCGGTGGGTTCCGAAATGCCGACCTCGCGGCTAGCGGCCCGAGTCGTCACCCACTAAGCCGCTTTCCTAAGAGCCGTGGCGTCTAGGGCACCTCGGGGAAAGGGACGAGCAGAGGGAAGACCGTGGCCTTTACCGCGCCGTTCTCGCTGTTCTTGGCCAGGCAGCCGGCCAGCGACGAGAAGATGTAGCCGTGCCGGGTGTACGTGCCGCTGCCCGGGCTGCCCTCCTCCAAGTTACACAGCCGCTCGCCTGCGGAAGAGACGCCCGTCAGCCGCAGGCCCCCGGGCAGCCGGCCGGGCAGCCGCCGCCCTTACCGGGGACTGCAGACACGGCTCGCTTACCGGGGACGCAGTACCTCACCGGGGGAACCATGACTGCTCCGGTCGCGGGCCGGCGGCAAGAGGCCGACTCCTTATTGGTGGAAGGCAGGCGCCGGCCCGCAACAATCTGCACGCCCATTGGTGGGCGCCGTCACGTGACCCGACAGCGCCTCCTGGAGGCGACGCTTCATTTCCCAGGTGGTCTTGAGGGCCGTCCCGGGGCGGAGCTCCGCGCCTCCTGCGCTTGCGCCTGCGGTCCAGGATGGGCTGGCTGTGGGTCCGGGTCCCCCGGCTGGCGCTGCGGGCTGCGGGCCACGTTGTGTCGGACTGACCCGGCCTCGTCTGGGGCGCCGAGCTCGAGCGGGTGGCAGTAACCGGCGGCCGAGGCGGCGGGGCCGAGTTTATAGCTAATGAGAGAGGCGGCAGGTAAGGGCCAAGCCGCGGCTCTGTCGCTTGTCCTAGCCCTTTTCTAGGGTCGGGCCCTTCCCGGGGTTGGAGGGCGAGCCTGGTTCCTGCTCCGTCTGCGCCCCGCCCTGCAGGGAGGTGCCCTTCTCTGGCTGGCCAAGTTCACCCTCTGGGCACTTGGAAAGAGCAGTTCCCGAATGGGTCCCAACGCCACCGGCCCATTTCCCGGATTTGGAAACTCAGGTTCAGAGACAAAACTTCGCTGTGCAGTCTCGAGGTAGAACTCACACCGGAGTGTGTGTTTGTGTGTGAGAGAGACTTTCAGCCCATCGCCATGTGGACCGCGCTGTCCTCGGGAAAGAAACCCCCTTCGGGCCCATCTTTAGCTTCTGACATTGATTTTCTCTTTTCCTCCGGGTCGGTTAGTCAGGAAATGAAGTCATGCACGTGAATAAGTGCTGGCCTTGACCGATGCTTGAGATGGGCTGTTAGAGATTGCAGACATTCTGAGAGCAGCAGCGTTGTCCACATGAGACTTGCCACGACTTTCCTTTCAGTTTCTGCCGCCGTCTGATGGCTTTGGGATCTCTCGCCCTCGGATCCGGTCTCCCCGCGGGGCAGATGGTGATTTAGCGCCCTGGGATGAGGGTGTTCGCCCATGAGTGCTGTGGCCTGCAATCCCCTGTAATTGGCTGACAGATGTCACTGTGGCCACGACTGAGTGCTCAAGGGCTTGTGTTGGGGTGACAGTGAAACTGTTCTGCTCCATGTCTCCCAAGTTGGCGCTGCAGGAGCCCTCATGGCACAGTGGCTAAGGCACTGAGCTACTAACCTAAAGGTTGGCAGTCTGAATCTACCAGCTGTTCTGCGGGGGGGAAAAGATGTGGCAGTCTGCACTTGAAAAGAATATAGCTTTGGAAACCCTAGGGGCAGTGCCTCCTGGCTATAGGGCTTCCATAAGTTGGGATCTAAGGAATGGTAATGAGTTCAGGTGGTGAGATTCACTGTGGAATGGTTCTCCTTGCCCCTTCCTCTTTTTCATAAGTGTATGTTTAGCTGTGGCCCCAGCATTCTCTCACTAGATAACGTTGATGGTCTCAAATCTGATCTGTGGCTCTGTATACACAAGCTTTATGTTTACATGTTTGAGTTGGTTTCACATGGAATTTGGTTTCTGAATGCCTTCTAGCGTACCTGTGGTCTGATTCTAACATCGGCTGATGTTTCTCACTGGTCAAGAAGAGTGATAGGTAGGCAGACAGTTACTTAGTGTTGTCACATTGGTAACGGTGCCCTGGAAGGGATTTATAGGGTTGGTAGACGTCTCACCAGCATTTCCCCTTCTGCATCTCTCAGCCGGTGTTCCATGTCATTTGTTCATTGTGAGTCTTTCTGGAGTACTTCTGTGAGTATGATATTGTACCAAGTACTTTATAAACGTCTTACCAAATCAAATAGGGGTTATCAGAAAGGTTTAGAATGGGAAGGACTTTAGCACTTAATCCTACCCCATTACATGGAAACACAAGGAGACTGATCCCAGCGAAGCTCCAGGACTTATCCAAGATCACAGAACTGCTTAGGGCCAGCGTTGTCCCTGAAGTAGCCAGGGTAGGGGCAGATGAGAAGAGGTAACGTTAGCTTTTGAGGCACTTGTAGCTATAGCGCTTTGAAATTCAGGCAGTGGGTGAGAACAATGGGAAAAGTGGGGAATCTGAGATTTCCCCCACCCCAAATTTTATTTTGCTGTTGACAATATACGAAGGGGCTTCAAAAAGCTTGTGGATACTGCGTTGTCTTTTAATTCCATTTGTCCACAAACTTTCTGAAGTCCTCCTTACAAAACACAATGTACGCAACTCAGCAGTTTTTGCAAGTACAGTTTGGTGGCATTGATTACCTCCTTCCAGTCGAGCGACTCTTCTTTTCCTCCCTCATTAGCATGCACCCACGGCCCCCTCGGGGCCATCTCGTCTTCCAAGTCGCCTTTGTCCATTTAATCCCAGACAGTTCTTTAAAAAGCATAATCCTCGAGGCAACACTTTTTAATTAGGCTAAAATCTTGTTCTCATGTAATATGCCTTCAGGGGATATTTTCAGTTCAAAGTTCAAAGATGATAGATAGCAGGGCACTGCTTTCAGGGATTCACCCGTTTTCCCTAACTCCAGAAAGTCTAGAGTCCGTGAGGATTTGGAATTCTGTTACGTGTTTTCTCCCTTTACTTCAGGATTCTTTTTTTTTTTCAAATCATTTTATTGGGAGCTTGGACAATTCTTATCACTATACATCCATCCATCCATTGTGTCAAGCGCATATGTACATTTGTTCCCCTCATCATTCTCAAAACATTTGCTTTCTACTTGAGCCCTTAATATCAGCTGCTTGTTTGCCCCCTCCCTCCCCACTCCCCTTACCTCATGAACCCTTCATAATTCATAAATAGTTATTATTTTGTCATATGTTACACTGTCCGACATCTCCCCCTGCCCTCTTCTCTGCTGACAATCCTCCAGGGAGGAGGCTATACGTAGATTCTTGTAACCAGTTCCCCCTTTCTATCCCACGTTCTCTCCACCCTCCAGGCATCACCACTCTCACCACTGGTCCTGAAGGAGTCATCTGCCCTGGATTCCCTGCGTTTCCAGTTGCTCTCTGTACCTATGTACATCCTCTGGTCTAGCCAGATTTGTAAGGTGGAATTAGAATCATGATAGTGGGGGGAGGAAGTTTTTAAGAACTAGAGGAAAGTTATATGTGTCTTCGTTGCTGCCCTGCACCCTGACTGGCTCATCTCCTCCCCATAACCCTTCAGTAAGGGGGTGTCCAGTTGGCTGCCGATGGGCTTTGAGTCTCTACTCTGCACTCACCCATTACCGATGGGCTTTGAGTCTCCACTCTGCACTCACACATTTACAATGATACGATATTTTGTTCCTTGATGCTTGAGACCTGGTCCCTTCGACAGCTTGTGGTCACACAGGCTGGTGTGTTTCTTCCATGTGGGCTTTGTTGCTTTTGAACTAGATGTCCACTTGTTTATCTTTGAGCCTCTCAAGACCCCAGATACTATATCTTTTGATAGCTGGGCACCATCAGCTTTTTTCACCACATTTGCTTATGCACACGTTTGTCTTTAGTGATCATATCAGGAAGGTGGGCATCCAGTGATATGATTTTTAGTTCTTTGATGTCAGGAAGGTGTGTATCCTGGAATGCCAATTTAATAGAAAAACGTGTTCTTGCATTGAGTAAGTGCTTGAGTGGAGGCCCAATGCCCACCTGCTGCCTTAATACTAAGCCTATAAATATATGCACATAGATCTGTTTCCCCACACTCTTATATAAACATATTTACATATGTACATTCTAGTCTTTAGACCCCTGTAAATATTCTTTGTCACCTAGTTCTTTCCTCTGTTTCCTTTCACTTTACTCTTGTTCCACTATCATGCTCAGCCTTCATTTGAGTTTCAGTAATTTCTCTCCGTTACCTTGCCCTTGCTGAATCCCTACCAGGCCTCTCACACCCTCCTTGCCACTGATTTTGGATCACTTGTTACTCCCCTGTCCCTGGGTTGGTCAGCACCACCTTCTTACCTCCTCCTCCCCTCTTTTATGTCCCCCTGGAATCATTGGTCCCATTATTTTCTCCTCCAGACTATTCATCCATTCCGTCTTATCTAGATAGATCTGTAGAGATAACAATATGCACCAAAAATCAAGCTGTAGCAAGATAGGCGATGGGTGAGAACACAGTGATTATGACAAAAGAGGAAACAATTACCCATAGAAGAATAAATTAATTAAAAGAAAAACATTAGAAAGAAAGAAAAACCTGGGGGGAGCGGGGAGGGAGGGGAAAAAAAAGAGGACCTGATGCAGAGGGTTTAAATGGAGAGCAAATGCTTTGAGAGTGATTAGGGCAAAGAATGTACGGATGTGCTTTATACAATTGATGTATGTATATGTGTGGATTGTGATAAGAGTTGTATGAGCCCCTAATAAAATGTAAAAAAAAGGAAAATAAAAATTTTAAAAGAAAGAAAAACCTGTAAATAGATCAGGGTCTGATTTTTGATGTCTAGGCGTGTCCTTCAGTCAGGTCTGATGGGGTTCCATGCTCTGGCTCCAGAATCTTTCCTTGGTACTCCCTCAGGGGCTCCCTGCTCTGCTCCCACAGTTGCTCTGCCACATGCCTTTAGTGGTTTGCCTCGGTGTCACAGGGTCAGTCTGGTCTAGTCCCGACCCTGAGTCTCCAGTGTTGTCCCCTTTAGGGCCCTGGGCCAGCAAGGGACGGCGTGTCTTGTAGTGGGATCAGCCATGTGGTCCACTCTGTGCATTGGCTGTTCAGAGTGAGGATATCGTCCTCCAGGCCTGGTGGGCCAGGATGTCTTCTCCCTTCATTTCCTCCCATTTGCTCTGATCAGACATGCCCCTCTCCCCTAGCTGCAGCTTCAGTGCCGTCCTCTCAAGTAAATTGTTCTGGGGTGAGGGGCAGTTGTTCATGTAGCTTGTATGGGGGCCAATCCCTCAGGCCCCTCCACTGGCTCCCCACTCCTTGCTGGCGCACTGCATTCGTCTGGCACTGGCTTTAAATCTGGTCCCTCTTTACCTGTAGAGACACAAACAATACCCTCCCCTTGGGTGGGTCAGCACTGTATTCCCCCATCACACATCTTTTTTTTTTCTTTCCCCTTTCCTCCCTCTGCCCCCGTTTTAGTTGGCTACCATATGTACCCCTGGATTTGGTCTGGCCCCTGCCATACTACCTGGACCTCATCCCTGGAGTGTTTGTGTACAGTAGATTTTTCCCTGTGCCCCTTTTGCACTTACCTTTCTGTTCTCTCTTTTATATATATATATATATACTTACCTCAGCGGACTCATGTTATACTTTGTCCTTTTGTGCTTGGCTTACTTCATTTAGCATAATTTCCTCTAGTTCTTCCAAGATTCTTCTATGGAATCTTTGATGAAAATGTTCAGTACCAGTAGCCAGGCACCATCTAGTTCTGGTCTCATGGCATAGGGGTAGCTGTTCCTAGAGGCAGTTAGCCACACATTCCATATCCCCAGACGATTCCTGGTTCGCCTTCTGTTGCGCCAGGTGAACAGGAAACAACTGTTCCTCGGATGCCCACGTTGCAGCGTTTCAGACTCCAGGCTCTGTGTGCAGAAGTAGATTGAACAGATGCACTACACATTCGACCAGTGAATTGGGGTGTCCCATCAAGCCATGCCCTAAACCTCCAAACCAAGGAGCCAAATTTTGAGGTATATGGTTGTACATAAGCAGCTTTAGCAACTTTTAAAAAAAATTCAGTTTTTAAAAAATCATTTTATTAGGGGCTCATACAACTCTTATCACAATCCATACATACATCAATTGTGGAAAGCACATTTGTACATTCATTGCCCTCATTATTCTCAAAACATTTGTCTCCACATAAGCCCCTGCCATTAGCTCATTTTTCCCCTCCCCATTGCCTCCTTCCTCATGAACCTTTGATAATTTATAAATTATTATTTCATATCTTGCACAGTCCGACGTCTCCCTTCACCCACTTTTCTGTCCATCCCCCAGGGAGGAGGTCATATGTAGATCCTTGTCATCGGTTCCCCTTTTCCAACCCACCCTCCCTCCACCCTCCTGGTATCACCACTCTCACCACTGGTCCTGAAGGGATCATCCGTCCTGGATTCTGTGATTCTAGTTCCTATCTGTACCAGTGTACATCCTCTGGTCTAGCCAGATTTGTAAGGTAGAATTGGGATCATGATAGTGGCGGGGTGGGGTGGGGTGGGGGGAGCATTTAGGAACTAGAGGAAAGTTGTATGTTTCATCGTTGCTATACCGACCTGAACTGGTTCGTCTCCTCCCCTCCACCCTTCCATAAGGGGATGGGCAATTGCCTACAGATGAGCTTTGGGTCTCCACTCTGCACTCACACTCATTCACAATGATAGGATTTCTTGATCTGATGATGCCTGATACCTGAGTTTTTTACAGGTGTACAACTTATTGATGGCAATTACAATAATTGGCTGTGCAACCTCACCCTTGATCAATGTGAGTCTTCCATCATTGTTACCCTCCCTTATTTCTGCTCAGCATGTCTTCAAGCCCCTCCCTACTGCATGAAGACCTCATGGTTCCTACGGGCTGTATTCCATTGCACGTACGTAGGTACATCATATTTTCCAGTCTTCCGTCATTTATTTCCAGTGCTGCAGTGACCACTGGTGGCACAAGGGCTGGGTCATAGTCTATTGCTCATTGGGTTAGAACACCACCCTCCCTGCCAGTGGCTGAGTCGTTTTGCACCACCACCCCCCGCCCCTGCAATGCAGCCATCCTAGGGGGAGTGAGGTTTTGAGTCCCCTGGCATTGGATTCTCACCTCCCTGATGGCTTTGGTGGCATAGGGGCTATGCATTGGGCTGCTAATAGGAAGGTCAGCAGTTTGAAACCACATGCTGCTCTGTGGGAAAAAGATGAGGTGTTCTACTCCCGAAAAGAGAGAGTCTTTGAAATTCAGAGGCAGTTTTCTCCTGCCTATAAGGTTGCTCTGCATCATAACGAATTCGATGGCAGTGAGTTTGGGGTTGGTTAGTTTGTGTTCCATTTTGATGGCTTGAAGACACTGAGCCTCTTCCCATGTTTGGTGGCCATCTGAATCTTCCCTTTGGGGACATGCCCGTTCAAATCCTCGGTCCATTTTATGATTGGGTTATTGTTTTGTTTTTAAGTTGTTGAAGTTTTAGACTTCTTTTGGCTTTTAGACTCTTGTCTCGGATGGCTGGTTCCTGGACGTAGTCTTCAACTCCTCTACCTTCTTTGGTAAAGGGAAGGTGTCGGGTGTGGCTGGGAGAGCTGTGTATGGTGCCATTTGTCACAAATGAAGAGTGCAGCTGATAGGCTCGCCACGGCTCTGAAACACCATGTGTGCAGCGGACAGGCTGCTCGCTGTCCCCCACAGTGCGGGAATGAACCGTGGTGTGGACAACCCACGTGAGTGACCTACTGGCTGTGCTGAGGCGATCTGCTCTGTCCAGATGAGCATCTGATGGCGGTGGCAGTCCAGGAATTTGAAAATACATGCTTCAAGGCAAATCATGATTCCCAACAGGAGGAAACCGGCTCAGAGAGGGTTGGGTGTTTGAATGTTTCCCCCTTTTCTGCCTTGTCACACTCTTCTCTCATCTCCTAGGAGGTGCTAGGAATGGGCGGTTCCTTCATCCCCGGGCAGAGTGTGGGTCTTCTTTCTCTCTGAAAGCCATGCTTCCTGGCTCTCTGTTTGCCTTCCGCTGCTCTCGGGCCTGAGGAAAGAGGTAGGGTCATTACGGTAAGCGTTTTTCTTTGAAAGGCCTTTGGTGGGGCAGAGCCAGGTGCAAGGAGAGCACCACTCTCCAGTTACTGAATTGAAACCTCCCTGGAGCTGAGCAGCCTCCTCCAGTGTCTGCTGGGTTTGAGCCGCCTGTTAAATAAGTCAGTGGAAGGAGTTGCTGAGGACAAAGCAGCCCGCCAGGCTGCCGCAGGGGATCGCAAGATCACGTCTTTTCTGATCCAGTCCTGTAATCTGCAGTGAGCCGACCATTGGAGAAAGCGGGTAGAGCATCCCAGCTTCTACGCAGGACTCTGTGTTGGGCGGGACAGACATGATGTGGGGGCGCTAGCAGAGGTGCTGTGAAAGGCCTGGAGTCCACACTCAGGGCTGGCGAGAAGGCCCTTGTTCCTGGCGATCTTGGGGTGATGTTTTCCCCCTTATCCCCATGGTCATCCAATCCCTTCTCTCAAAAGACACACCCCACGCCAATACAGTACCGTATTGTACGATACCCTACTGTCCCATACCATACCATACCATACCATACCATACCATACCATACCATACCATACCATACCATACCATATATCACAATACAATACAGTGCATCACAAGGAAGTCCACTCCCAAGTGGGACTTGGGGTAATCCCGGGTATAGAGGTTGGGACTTAGAACACACTTTGGGAAGACACCATTCAGTCCATAACAGCCTCGTACTCTGGATGCTGACTACCTGAGATCTGGTGCGCACCCACTGAGTGAAATACAGATAGGGTGTCTGCAGGTTCAGAACCTGCAGTCCTATGTGACATGGCTGTGACCTTGGCACTGTGTGCTCCCTAGAGAGGTAAAGTGACCTTTCTACTTCCCACAGCTGGTGGCTAGCCGGCAGCCTTGGGTCTGTCATTGGAGCTGGTGCTCTGGGCATGCCGGCTGGTGGGGTAGGGAGGCACAGGGACCAGGCTGGGTCCTCATGATTGTGTGTCTTCCTAGGAGACATGCGGGGCCAGCGGAGCCTGCTGCTGGGCCCCGCCCGCCTCTGCCTTCGCCTGCTTCTGCTCCTGGGCTACCGTCGTCGCTGCCCCCCGCTGCTCCGGGGCCTGGTCCAGCGCTGGCGCTACGGCAAGGTCTGCCTGCGCTCCCTGATGTACAACTCCTTTGGGGGCAGCGACACGGCTGTCGAAGCTGCCTTTGAGCCGGTCTACTGGCTGGTGGACAACGTGATCCGCTGGTTCGGGGTGGTGAGTGCTACCCAGGGACCAAGGAAAAGGATGTGTTGGGTAGGAGAGGGACACAGAGGGGCACTTTCGAGGGACAAACTCCTCCCCTTTGGGAAGTCCCTGCATCTACTGGGGCATTGGAACGCATCTCTGGCTGGGTCACCCAACCCACCCTCTGAGACCTCGCTGGTATTGGCAGGTGTTCGTGGTGCTGGTGGTTGTGCTGACCAGCTCCATCGTGGCCATTGCCTACCTGTGTGTCCTGCCCCTCATCCTGCAAACCTACTCGGTGCCACGGCTCTGCTGGCACTTCTTCTACAGCCACTGGAATCTGATCCTCATCGTCTTCCATTACTACCAGGCCATCACCACACCACCTGGATACCCCCCCCAGGTGGGTCCCCATAGGAGCCGGGGGCCGGAGTTGCAGGCTGTGGGGAAAGGGCGCCTTGGTACCCTTTGAGGTGCTGCCACAGCTGTTGTGCGGGTCTCCCCTTGCACAGGGCAGGAATGGCATTGCCACGGTCTCCATCTGTAAGAAGTGCATTTACCCCAAGCCGGCACGGACGCACCACTGCAGCATCTGTAACAGGTGGGTCTTGCTTTTGCCTGCTGGGAACCCCCACTGGACCTTCCACTGTAGCCCCAGGGCAGAACCTAGACCTGCAGTTGGACCAAGACTCTCATGGCAAACACACACCTTGTGTCAGCTCCGGTCCTCAGTCTCCTGCCATCTAGTCCTCTGTATGGCCCTGTGAGTTACATTTCTTTGCCACTAGTTGAGACTGGGTTCGCAGAGTGGCGTTACCTTGCCTGGTGTCACCCAGCCGACAGGTAAAAGAGCTGGGTTTGAAGCGAGGCCTGAAAAAAAAATTAAAAAATAAAAAAAAAAGAAGCGAGGCCTGGCTGTCCTCACAGTCTGCCCTTTCCACCTTGGCAGGACGCTGATCCCGGTAGGAAAGGCTTGGGACTGGCCTCCTGGGTGCCTTGGTCACTGTAACAGAGCCTGTGTCCCTCCCTCACAGGTGTGTGCTGAAGATGGACCACCACTGCCGTATCCTTTGCCCAAGGCCACCTTGAGCGCTGCACAGGGTCAGTAACCACTAGGCCCAGGTTTCCAAGCTTCACTTGGAGCAAGCAGAGGGAGGAGTGCCCGGAAGGGCGTGGGGCTACCCATCTGCGGAGGGAAGAGGCTGGCAGCCTCTGTGGGACCTTCTCCTTGGAGCGTGGATTGTAGTCCAACAGCTTCTCCTGTAGATACCATGCCGACACCTAATGGCTGGGTACAGGAAAGATGTCTGAGCTTTGGTTGTCCCCTAGGTGTGTCACCCACAAACACAACACTGGTCCCATTCTGCTGTCCCATGGGGATGGCTGATTGACCCCCAACTCGGGGAAAGCCTGGGCTCCGTCGTCCCGTCACAGTGACAGTCTCAGAAACCAGCATGGACTGGGTGACAGGGAGCTGGGTCTGTGTCGGGTTAAGTCCTGGGCCAGATTCGCCGAATGGCTTCAGGTTTTTCCTTCTCTCCTGCCGGGGCTTGTGAAGGCTCCTTCATTTTAACCCCCAGCAATGTCCCTGCCTTTGGGAAACAGTCCTTGGTGACTGGAATGACTCAGGCCTGGGCGATGCTGTCCCAAGTCACGGATGCACCTGGCCCCGCTCCCCTTGACCACGGTCCTCCAGCTTGTCCTTAACCCGTGCCTCACCAGCCTGGCTCAACAACTGTGTGGGTCACTATAACCACCGGTACTTCTTCTCCTTCTGCTTCTTCATGACGCTGGGCTGTGTCTACTGCAGCTATGGGAGCTGGGACCTCTTCCGGGAGGCTTATGCTGCCATTGAGGTGAGCCCGTGTTAGGAGCAGGGCACTTCAGCACTGAGCCTCGGGTGTGCAGTCTGCCCCTCAGGAGTGGGCTGGTAGCACCCCATCGAGTGTAACCAGCGCTGTTTTCAACCCCTTAGAAAATGAAACAGCTCGACAAGACCAAACTGCAGGCGGGTGCTAACCAGGTGGGCTACCCCCACCCCACTGCCTCCTGCTGCTCAGGCCTGAGGGGTAGAGTTGCGGATGTAACTGGGGCTGGGCCGAATTGTGGAGGCTGGGTGAGGGCCTCCTGCAGGTTGGATAGGGGGCTGTTCTTGGAGGCCTGTGCTGTTGGGTAGCCGGCAAGCCGGGATCCCCTTGTACAAGGAAGGGTCCGGCTGCCTGTCCCAGGATCCCCTCCTCTGGCCTGAGCAGCAGGGAGAGGCTGGGGTCTGTGTCACGGGCTCTGTGGTCCCAGAGCTCGCTGGATAGTCGAGTCGTTTTACCCCTGGGCTGTCTGCATGCACGCCAGGACAATCCTGTCTCCTCGTGTCGTTTAGGACTGTATTCCGAGCACATCTTGGGCTCATGTGATGGTCTTAGGTGCCCCTCCAGGTGTCCCCTTCCCCCATTGCGGTCCGTTCACCTTGGGTTTGGGTGTGGTCTCCCCATGAGGAGGCACCCACAGAGCAAAGGTGTCCAGCTAGGGTGTGTTCCCCGAGTCCCATGTGCGTGGTCCAATCTGAAGGCCCAGGCTCGGCTCCCCCTGTGCTTTGCCTGCTTGTCCAGGCCTGCGCTGCCCACTGTTTGTCCACGTGGTGGTGTCTCTGTACTGGCGCCCCCCAGCCGCTGCTGCCCCGACTCCCGTGCTTGACTCCTGTCTTCTTGGCCTGCGTTGGGGTTGCTTCCTTCGCGCCTCTAGTTGCTGGCAGTCCCTGGAGATGGAGACGCACCAGAGCGAGCCAGGCTCTGTCCTTTTGTTTTTCTAGACTTACCACCAGACCCCACCACCCACCTTCTCCTTTCGAGAAAGGATAACTCACAAGAGTCTTATCTACCTCTGGTTCCTGTGCAGGTATCCATCCACGTTTCTCTCTCTTCCCCTCTCTCTTTTGGATAGTTTAAGGGAGAAAAACTTTCTTAGGTGCCCAATACTGGCAGGAACCCATCCCTGTACAAACTGCCACCTTCCTGTTCTGATTCAGGCTGGCAAAGGGTCACCCTTCCCGCATTTTGTGACAGGGACACTTCAGGGCCAGTAGGGGCAGTTACTTGCATTTCCGAGGTGAGAAGAACTTCGAGGGGGACGCTTGGGCTGGCGTGTCAGTTCCATGCTCTCAGATCCCAGCTCTGGCCCCTACACCCTCCCCGAAGCATGAGGATTCTTGGCATCATAGAACATTTTTCTTAATACTTTACTCTTGGACCCTGTAGCTGCTATTTTTGTTAATGATTTTTATAGAGATAAAGTAAAACTGGAACTCGGAGACAGGCCACACCCCGCACACTAGGCAGTCTGGGAGAGCTCCCTGTGGGGCCTCATTGCCACCGAGTAGACTCCCACCCCTGGAGGCCCCATGTGCAGGCAGCACTGCGCCCGGGAGTTTGTCAGGTCAGGCCTCATCCTTTAGGGAAGCAGACCACTAGGCCTGACTGCCACAGGCACATTGAGCACTTCACGACGAGAGGCCCCCAAACCATAGCCACACCACACCCACTGCCACTGAATTCATCCTGGCTCAGACCACCTTACAGAGGGTAACCAAAGCAGTGTTTACAGAAGCAACCAGCTTTGTCCTTCTCCAGAGGAGCTGGCTGGGGGTTTGAACTGTTAACCATACAGCTGGCAGCCTCATGCCTGGCCTGGCGCCTTTGAGCGGCCCCCGGGTAATCATGAGTGTTCTGCTCTTTGCACCCCCCCCCCCCGTAGTTCTGTGGCACTCGCCCTGGGTGCCCTGACTGCCTGGCACGCTGTTCTCATCAGCCGAGGGGAGACGAGCATCGAGCGGCACATCAACAAGAAGGAGCGACGGCGGCTTCAGGCCAAGGGCAGAGTGAGTGGGGCCGGGGTTGCAACGGGCACCTGCTATCCTGTCAACAGGCCAGGGCTCGCTGGAGCCAGAAGCCTGCCTTGCCAAGCCTCAGCTGAGCTCATTAAGACGCGAAGGTCGGGAGGAGGGAAAGTGGAAGGACCTCCTAGAAGTGTCCCTTTTGGCTCTAGGCATTTAGGAATCCATATAACTACGGCTGTGTGGACAACTGGAAGGTGTTCCTGGGCGTGGACACGGGGAGGTGAGTAAGCATCCTGACCGTGCTGTCCAGTGGAAAGGCCCTGGGCCAGTGCTGACTGGCGCAGGAGCCCAGGGCCATGGGTGGCTGCTGCGCACATGAAACGTGGCTGGTGCACCTGAGGAAGGGCACCTGATTTCACTGGAACCCACAACAGCCACCTGTTTGGCTAGTAGCTGCCGTGTCAGACAGTGCAGGAATAGCGCTCAGTGCTCTGGACCAAAGGGGCTTAGCTGCAGAACCACCTCGTTCAGGGGTCCTCAAACTTTTTAAACAGGGGGCCAGTTCACTGTCCCCTCAGACCCGTTAGAGGGCCGGACTATAGTTTGAAAAACAACTATGAACAAGTTCCTATGCACACCGCACATACCTTATTTTGAAGTACAAAAACAAACAGGGCAAAACCACCCGGTGGGCTGCATGTGGCCCGGGGCCGTAGTTTGAGGACCCCTGGCCTAGTTTAATAACCGACATGGCTTCAAGATGAACCCATGGGGACAAAGCGCTTCTCCAGAAGAGCCCTCTAGTGAGGGCAATGCCTGGAATCTGAGGGGTGGGGGCTGGATTTACTGACCGAGGCCCTAAGGCGACAAGTGACGCTAACTCAAGCACAAGGCTGGAGGGAGCCCATTTCCCAGATGGGAGCTGAGGCTGCAGGAGTGGCACCGTCCCCGCGCGCTTCACCACCCTATTCCCATCACTGGCGCCCCCTGGCAGGTCAGGCGGGAACTTGTGGAGGCCTTCCGAGCGGCCGACCACAGGAGACAGAGCCCAAGGAAGGCTGCCTGGAAGGAGGACCACCTGGAGCCCTTGGACTGAGGCCTCTGTCTTCCCTTGTAGGCACTGGCTCACCCGGGTGCTGCTGCCTTCCAGCCACCTGCCCCATGGGAACGGCATGAGCTGGGACCCCCCTCCCTGCGTGGCCGCTCCCTCAGCCTCTGTGATGGCCGTGTGAACGGAATGTCAGCTGGACTGTGACACCATTCTGCTCCCTGTGCGCTCCCAAGCAACACCGAGGGCAGTTTTTCTTTGTGCAACAAGAGCCGCCACTGGACCATGCAGGGCCCAACTCAAGGACCAGCCTGCTGGCCACTGAGGCCGCAGCAAGGCCCAGGGCGGGGGAGATCCTGGGACCAGTGCCCCTTTACTCAGGCAAACAGAAGCTCCAGCCCCAGACTGGGGGTCCGGCAGCTAGCCAACCTGCCCAGTGTTGACCACAACCTGGGCATGGCCATCACCGCCTCCACTTGCTGTCTGAGAAAACACCAGACCGGTGCAGCTGAGATCCTGGCTTCTCAACAGGGCGGACTGCTGCTAGCGGAGGCCACTGCCAGCCACTTCTCACATGTTGCTGAAGGGGAGGGGGGTGTTTAAATAAAGGTATTGGCTTCTTAAAGATTGTGGCTTCACTCTTTGCCTTTTCTGTAAGGCAGGGACAGAGTCAGGCGCAGGCAGTAGGTGCTGTGGTCATGCCCCGTGCCCTATTGCAGGGGACAGACGCCCTGGAGAAGTCTTGGCTAGGCCATCATGACTGCTCCTCCTATGCCAGCAGTGGCTCTGGGGGTGTGGGTGGGGAAGACCTGACAGCCCCATTACCAAAAGCGCTCTTTATTCTCCAGCAGGTACACACACACATTCACCCTCCTTGGTCTCAGGGCCACCATCCTCTTTCTCTTCCTGCCCTATCACTGGAAGACCCCATTCCAAATTCTCCAGTTCAAGTCCTCTCTCGGTCTAGTGCTTCACCAGCTGTCATGAGTCAGCAGCCCTGCCTCCGGAGTAGCCCTGCCGCAGAGGCCCAGCACGGGTGCCGGGTGAGCGGGAGAGGCGTCCAGAGGTCTGTGAGCCCCGGACTCGAGTAGGATGGTTCGGTGGTGAGTAACTCTGGGCTCGATTGTCGGTGCAGTTGGCCAGAGCCGCGGGCTCAGCTGCCGGGGCTCCCCAGCAGAAACCTGCAGGCAAAAAGAACGGTGGTAGTGCTCCCCGAGCAGCCTGTTTCAGACCCTGTCTCTCCACCGCCTGGACACTCACCACTCTCCCCTGGCTGACACGGCTTCTTTGCGCACCAGTCTCTTCTTGTCATCCAGGGGCTTGGCTAAGGCCCGGATCACCTGTGGTTTGTACGGCAGCAGCTAGGAAGGCAGAGAAATCATCTCAGTGGGCCAAGGCGACCGAAAGTCACTTCTCTGACTGAACAGGTCTCTCTGGAAGAAAGCGCAGCTTGTTCGCCCTTTAGGGAATTCCAGGGGATGCCATGTGGGAGGAAGACCATTTTATTATGAAAACACCAAAAAGTCGACCTACTGCCACTGGGGTGGTCAGGGACTGGAAGTCTTTATGGGAACAGACAGCCCATTTTCTCCAG
This sequence comes from Tenrec ecaudatus, assembly GCF_050624435.1. Taxonomy (NCBI): domain Eukaryota; kingdom Metazoa; phylum Chordata; class Mammalia; order Afrosoricida; family Tenrecidae; genus Tenrec; species Tenrec ecaudatus. The sequence continues at coordinate 82,011,322 of NC_134545.1, forward strand.
AGACGCGCCTGGTGGTTTGAACTGCTGACTCGGGCTCGTAGCCCAACACCTAAACCACACTGCCACCAGGACTCCGGATTTCTGGGTTAGTGCGGATATACTGGGTCCATTCTGGGCTCGAGGAAGAAAATCTTTCCTTATTTGCACTTTGTAGCCCCCCACCTCCGTCACACAGCAGCTGCTAATGCCATGTGACTAAGGCACTTGAGAGTCTCCCAGGTCAGGGAGGGACACCTGAGTACTCACCACAGGGACGGGAAGGCGCGTGAGCGCATGCATGCACTGCAGGGCAGCCATCCGGACCGCCTGGAACACAACCACAAGGAGGTGAGCAGAGACCCCGACCGAGGCTGAGGCCAACCTGCCCAGGGCGCTGGGGCTGAACTCACCATGGATGGGCTAGAGCTGAGGTTCAGGAACTTGGTGACGAGGGTGTCCACGTGGAGACTCATGACTTGGGGTGCTTCCAGAAGAAGAGGCTGGAGGCAGCTGAGGGTGGAGAGCTGCACCACACAGTCCGTGCAGGACAGGGCCTCCAGCAGCAAGGAGAGGAGCTACGGGGCAAAGGGGGAAGGAGCACGTGGTCTGATGGGCCTGGCGAGCTGCCACCTTTTTCTGTTCCACTGGAAAAGCGATGGCTTTATCCCTTACTAGAGGCTGCAGCTCCAAAACTCACCGTGGGCAGCTCTGGCAGGAGCACCGGCTTGGGCAGTCTGTTAAGGACATAAGACAGACCCTTCAGGTAATTGGGTTTCACATCTGTGGAAACAAGAAGAGAAGATGGACAAGAGCCTGAGAATGCAGCCTTCACTGATGAAGGGACTGGAGCAGCAGCAGAGGCAGAAGCTCCTCACGCCTAGAACCAGTAGTTTGCCTGCCAGTCGTGGGGAAAATGTGGGCCATGGATCTAGCTGAGCATTTGTCTTCTGGGGGTAACCAACCCACAGCTCCAGGCAGCCATCAGGTCCTAAGGGCCCAGGCAGAGGAAGCGTCTGTGACTAGGGCCCTACAGGTGCTCCTCACCTTGGGCAGCGGCATGGAAGCCCTGAACCAAGGCAGGCACGTTATCCGTGAAGAACCGCTGACGGAACATGATCCGCACCTCCGCATGGCCCGCGCGAGTCAGCACGTCCGAGCAGTCGGACATGAGCAGGGAGAAGCCATCAGCTGCTGTTGGACCGAGTTCTGGGTCACTCAGGAGCCCCATCAGCTAGAGAGAGACACGTTGAGGAGAAGCTGCTGGACTACCGACGAGAGAATGGACACTGTATGGGGCTGATGAGGTCCTCCTGGAAGTCCCTGCTCGGATCCCAGGCTCCCCAGGCTCCAGAAAGGACTTACTCGGTCTGTGAGGCGGGAGCTGAGAGGATGGTACCTGAGTACCAGGGCCTTTGTTACCTGGAATCAGAAGGCACGCATGAACCCTGAGAAGCACAGGTTCTGGTTCATGGCCAAGTAGACACATTTTACTTAACCAGACATACTGCCAGTCCAAGTCCTTACCCAGAGGAGCAATGTAAAGGCCGGGATGCGACAAGGTCCAGAGCCCAGGCCAGCCTCCACTTTGTCCACAGCTAGCTGTAGGAATTCATCTAACTGCTGCCCTAGAGAGGAGGGAAGAAATGCTGACGCACGCTGGAGGGCTACTGCCTCCCATCTAAGTGCAGTGCTCCCTGGGAAGCTGATAAGAGTTCTTGCTCTTATCACTTGGCACGTAGACGCAGGAGCCTGGGATTCTGTGTGTGTGTGTGTGTGTTTACAGAGCAGCCAGGGCGGTCTACTGGCAGCAAAGAGTAGGCGGTCACAGTGCAGCTGGAGGGCACGCTGCTCTTACCCCACTCCTCCCGAGCCCTGCAGTGCTTTGCCTAAGTCATCTGTCTCTAGTCCCAAAGGCAGAACCTGGGCAGCTGAAGCCAGTGCCTCCTTAGGGCATTTGGGGAGCTCTGGCCCCAGGCTTGCTCTCACGCTCCGTTCCTTCCAGTACCTGCGGGGTGCTTGTTGAGGAGGCCTGCAAAGCACTTGGCAGCAGCAGTGGAGGAGAAGGGGCAACTGTGGCTGCAGCTCAGCTGGAGAAGCTCCCGCATGAGTTGGTTCAGCTGAGGGACTTCCACCTACAGAAAACCTACTCATGTAACGGAACCGGAACAGGGCAGCTGAGCTCTCAAGTCCCCAGCAGGGGACGTGAAAGCACACCCACTTAGCCTATGGCCAAGTTCGGCCCGGAGGCCCCCTCATTTGTGCGCCCACTCACATTTCTCGGCAGGGAGCAGACGAATGCCATGAGCAGGGCCACCAGCCGCCTCTGCCCTGAGGGGCCATCCTGTCATGGAAGAAGCAGCCGTGAGCTTGTCCTGCCTGTATTAGGCTGTGGGATCCTTCATCTACCCCAACTCCCACCCCCACCCCCAAGTCAAATCCCTGTAGGAATCTCCTCACCTGGAATGGCTGGAATCTGCAAGGGAAGCTGTTTTCTGGCAGGAAGGAGGTGTCGCCGTCCAGGAAGAGGGGTACGATGCGCGCTGCACTCTGGGAGGCTACGCTGGGGTGGGGGAAACACCTGGTTCACTGGGTGGCCCTGGCTCCACAGCAGAGCTCTCCCAGCGGGGTCCACATTACAGCCCCTGAGCCAGAGGGTCAGGCCTGGTTATTCTCGAACTCGACAGATGAGGCGGGACCCAGCCGCTATGAGTGCTGGTGCCATCTGGTTCTAGGCCCTGGCGACATGAGCGGCACAGAGCTCAAACACTAGTGAGGACACTCACACTGCGAGGGAGGGGCTTAGCAAGTTCCCAGACACAGAGCTCAAGGGTAATGGAATTCCTCCACATGCACGATTGGAAGCCCCCTTGTCTATTTAAAATGCACCACAGGTAATGATTATGCTTATCTGTAGCTAAGACCCACTGGCCCAGCTGAGGCCCACCCACCTACCGGCCCTGTGATGCCAAACACCCCCTCCTCTTCCTCTGCCTCCAGATCTGACGCTGGGTCCAAGAGCAGCTCAGAAAGCAGCCCTCTCCCCTGGGGAGACGTGTCACTCACTCAGGGCTCAGGTGGGTGGTGGCTGTGCTAATGACAGACACCATGGCAGCCAGGACCTCCTCCTCCAACAGCACTTTCCTGAGCACCGACGGCGGCCCCTCTGCAAAAGTCACACACACACACACACACACACACACACACACACACACACACACACACGGCGTGCCATCACGACTCTGTCTGTCCTCAGCACCAGGCCCTGTCATCATCCGGGTCCTGAGGCAGGGCCTGAGTCACAACAGCACCCGTTTTTCATCTGCCTCTAGTGGTTCAAGAGTCATCCAGGTAACTCAAAAGGACTAATGTCAAGAACTTCATTTTACTTCTATCTAAATCAGTGCTCTGGAGACAAGAGTCAAGACATCAACACACATACTACGTTGGGCAAAGAGCAAGGACTGAAGTGCGCCTGACCCAAGCCATGGTATTTCCAATGTGGACACTGGACAATGAAAAAGAAAACTGGATTTGAATTAAAGTATTGACAAAGAGCACTGGAAGTCCCAGGGCCTTCCAGAAAAACAAATCTGTTTTGGAAGAAGTACAGTCTGTTTTGGAAGAAGTACAGTCAGAATGCACCTTAGCATCCAGGACGGTGAGACTTCACCTTATGAACTTTGGACACACTGTCAGGAAAACACTCCCTGGGAGAAAGGCCCCAGGCTTTTGGTAGAGGGTTAAGCAAAGAGAGGAAGACCCTTGGCACGATGGACTGTCACAGTGGCTGCAACTGTGGGCTCAGATGAGAAACTTGTGAGGGTGCCGCAGGACTGGGTAGTGTTCTGTTGTGCTCGGGTCACTGTGAATTGGAGTCACCACCGAACAGCAGCAGGAAGCAAGGGACTAGGAACATGAGTGGCCTAATGGGGCCACTGTGAGCTCTCTGGGCCTTTGCACACAGCAGTCTGTATATTTGGCAATAGTGGAACATGATTAGCTAGCCAATAGGTAGAAATAATGTCTTTTCAAAGACATGTAACATGACTTACCTTCATGGGTTCTTATTGAGTCAATCCTGACTCGGTCTGACAGAACAGAATTGCCCCATAGGGTTTCCAGGGCAACAAGTCTTTATGGACGCACCCAAGCTTCATCTTTTCCCCAAGGAGCAGCTGGTGGGTTTGAACCAGTGATCTTGGGTTCGGGAGCCCAATTCACTGTGCCACCAGGACTCCTTTTTCATATACGGGCACCATACATGATCTCACTGAACCCTAACAAGTACCCTGTGAAATATTACTGTTTCACAATTGAGGAAACAGGCAAAATACCTACAAGGCAGATGGTACCGAATGCAGTACCAGCAGCACACAGAGGGAGGCAGAGCAGTTCAACAGAGGAAGGCCTTCCCGAGGTGAGTTACCTGGCATGGATGCCTGCACCGCCAGGGCAAGCAGGCAAGGGACAGCCGTCTGATGGAAATACCAGCAGCTCTTGGGGTCCTGCTGGCATTTTTCGGCCACCTGCTGTAGGCTTTGACAGACAGCAATAACGTCACTGGATCGCGCAGCCCGGTTGCCTGCAAGGTCAGAAGGCCAGAGTTCTCTAAGGTTTGCACCTCCAGGCAGTTCAGAGACCGCAGATGGCTGGCAAGAAGGATGAAAATCTCTTGTCTTTGTTTTCATCTGGTCAGTACTGGAGCTGAGTGGCTTTGGCTCAGCAACATGCGCTCCCGTAAACATTCTGTTTGACACAGAAAGACCACACTCCCCCCACTGTGTGGAGGCGGGCACAGGGGCTTGACGAAGCTAGAGGTGGTTCTCTGTAAGGTCACGGGTCACAGGAGCGCGATATTAGGAACCAGGCCTGGGTCACACGGAGTCTATTGTTCTTCCTACACGACGCAGCTGGAACCAGTACTCTGGAAGGTGGGTGTCCAGAGAAGCAGGCAGCCCCAGGGCCCGTAGTGACTGTACAGCTGTAACAGCTGCTGTCTTTCAACTCGGAGCAGCAGGTCTCACATGAGTGTGAGGGAGGGGGTCCGACATGTTACGTGGGGGGGCCTTGGGAAATGCAGGTTCTCATCCGTGGGAACCCATGGCCCACATTTCGAACAGCAAGGCCTTGAAGGCACACATCTGAGTGCCTGCTGAAGCCCCCGGGCACTCCTTTTATTCTTGCCCAAGACCCACCCTTCTTCAGAGATGGGGTTTACAGGTGTTTACACGGCTTTCACGAGCAGTTACACTCAGAGCCACTGCCTTAGAAGCATCAATTCCACACCGGACTCCTGCTCCCCACTCAGCCCAGCTCTTGGCCACTCATTTTTGACTCGTGGGAGGTGGTTACCTTTGTTCATCTGCCAGAGATGCTGGAGCAGCAGTGGGAGGGTCTCCTCGAGCAGGCTGGGATGTGTTGATACAGCAGACAGAGCTTGCAGACAGAGCAGATGCCGTGGGCATTTGGAGGGCTCTTCACCTCTAGTCAAATCTGACTCCTCTGAAAGCAACACAAGAGACAAAGTTTCACCATGTGATGGGGAGCATGTGTCCTCCCTCCCTTCCTTCCCCAAGTCTCCCCGAAAGGAGGGATTTCAGAAGGTTAGAGAACATACCGGCACTCAGCTCCTTGGCAAGCTTGGGCACTAGATGGCGGCTGAAGGCCACAGGGTAGAGAGTGGCTAGGCTTCCTGATGCTTCCATTGCTGCCACCCTGCTGGGGGCACAGGGCAGAGGGTGATTAGCTGAGCTGTGGCCTCAGGAGGCCACCTGGCTCAAAAGCAGGGCTCATGTCCCTAGACCATCGAGTTGGACAGAGAGAGCTGCTTTGCAGCTCTCCAGCTGGTTAGCAGTCAGTGTCAGACAGAGGCCCACATCCCCAAGGAGAGCCAAGAATCAGAAGCAAGAGCCTCGGTCCTTGCTGGTTCTCTTGTTGCCAAACAGGCAGTGAAGAAGGTGATCGATCTGCTTTAGACCCTCACCAACTCTGGGACTCCTCCTCCAGGAAACTCAGCCTGTACAGGTGGCCCACTGCCAGCTCCAAGTCCTCAGAAGACAGGAGATCTGTGGTTAAAGGGAACAAGAACCTCATCTGTCTTCCCCTGCATCCCCCCCCACCCCCCGCCCAAGTCCTACGGCAGATCCCAAACCATGTGGAGCTGTGGGGGCGAACCAGAAAGCAGACCGCTCTTCGCTTAAAGCAGAGCGTCTCAAGGGAGCCACACTGACCGATGCCCTAAAGCTCTCCCTCTCCTGCAAGACGTACCTGGTTGGGCACCCAGGACTGTGAGTGTACGGATGCCAACAAGCTGAAGCTGGGTGCTGGGGTCTGTCAGGGTCATGAACACCAGTGAGCACAGCTGATCCTTGAAGCCACTCAGAGGCCTTTCCTCTGAGGAGAGAAAGAGTAGAGTGAAGCCCTTCTATTTCATAGTTCTGACCCCCCCCCCCACTGCACACACACCCCTCATTCGTGATGTGTTGCCTTGTGCTACAACAACCTCCGCACAGGGCCTCTATTCTAAACCACTCCCCGCCCCGCTAGCCTTTACTGGGTCACATACAGTGCCGAGCAGCTCCCAGGTCACTGTAACTGCAAGAGGACCTCACCTTTATCCTCAGAGCCCCATTTCTGCTGCAGCTTCAAAAACCCCAGCATCATTTCAAGGATTGTCCGCCGCTGGCTGCTCTGTAAAGTTTTAAGGGGTGCTGGAGTCAACAAATACTTAAGTATATACACAGGTGTGTGTATCCCCCAAACAGCAGAATGCAGTGGAACGTTCAAGAAGATTGGGCCACAAAATCTTAGTAAATTTTAGAAAGATTAAAATAATAGAAAGTATCTTTTCTGGTCACAATTGAATGAAGCTATAAATCAATCGTACAAGGAAAGGAAAAACTGGAAAATTAAGAAACATGTAGAAATTAAACAATTTTAACCCATGGGTCAAAGAAATCACCAGGGAAATTAGAAAATATCTCAAGATAAATAAAAACAAAACCATACACCAAAAGTTATGGGATGCAGCAAAAGCAGTACTAAGAAGGGAATTTATCCCTATACATGTCGGCAACACAAAAGGGGAAACAATCTCAGCTTAGTAGAGAAACATTAAAATGGCACCACACACACACACACACACACACACACACACACACAGTTAGCATTAGGGAGGAAAGACAGAGATCAGAATGGAGGCCAGTGAAACAATAGAAAAATAGGAAAACCAACAAAAGTAAAAGTTGGTATGTTGAGAAGATCAATAAAATTGAAAATCACATAAGTTAGGTTAACTAAAAGAGTAATTTTTAAATGAGTAAAATAAAAGGTAAAGAGGGATCATTATTTATTTTCTTTTTAACTTCAGATTTTATAGGAACAAAAAGGATGATAAAAGAGTACTACGCCTGGGAGAGTGGAGGGTGAGTGGATTGGAAAGGGGGAACTGATTCCAAGGATCCACATGTGACCTCTTCCCTGGGAGAGGGACAGCAGAGAAGGGGGGAAGGGAGACTCTGGATAGGGCAAGATATGACAAAATAACGAGGTATAAATTACCAAGGGCACATGAGGGAGGGGGGAAAGGGGAGGGAGGGGAAAAAAAAAAGAGGACCTGATGCAAGGGGCTTAAGTGGAGAGCAAATGCCTTGAGAATGATTGGGGCAGGGAATGTATGGATGTGCTTTATACAATTGATGTATGTATATGTATGGATGGTGATAAGAGTTGTATGAGTCCCTAATAAAATGTAAAAAAAAGAAAAGAGGAGAAAAAAATGATTAGGGCAAAGACTGTACAGATGTGCTTTATACAATTGATGTACGTATATGTATGAACTGTGATAAGAATTGTATGAGCCCCAATAAATTGTTAAAAAAAAAAACAAACAGTACTACACACACCAACATATTGGATAACCGGAAACAAATTCCTAGAGACAGACAGCTACCAAAACCGATCCGTAAAGAAACAGAAAACCTAGCTAGACCTCTATCAAAGAAACGGAATTAGTACCTGAAAAACAAACAGACAAACAGACAAGCCAATAATAGCAGGGCCAGATGGCTTTACTGAACACTACAACACATTAGAGAATCAACATCAACTTTTTTGATACTTTTCCTAAAGCTGTAAAAGGCAGGAACATTTCCTGACTCGTTCTGTAAGGCTGAAATATCCAGCTAGTGAAGCCAGAACAGTTATGGGAAAAGAGAGCTCTTTTGAAATTGTCAACAAAACACTAGTAAGCCAAATTCAGTGGAATTTTGAAAGGATTACATCATATTAGACTGCAAAGGTGGTCTAGCATACAGAAATCTATCAATATAATAAACCACATGAACAGAACGATGGAAGAAAACCAACATGACTGTCTCAGTTGATACAGAAAACGTATTTGACAAATTCTGGCCCCTTTCATGATACAAACACTCAAACTAGGGATAGAAGCTCAACAGGATAGGGGCTCTCCAGGAAAAAACACACAACAGCTACCTAACATTACCCTCAGTGGCAGAAGTCTGAAAGCTCCCTCCTCCAATCAAAAGCAAAACAAGGAGGTGGCTTTGGGCACTTCTATTAAACAGCACTGAAAGTTCTAGCCAAAGTAATTAAACACAACCAAATCGCAAAGGATGTCCTACAATTTCTTTTGTTCACATACAGCATAACTCCTCATCAGAAATCCTAAAGAACTCACCTGCCGTTAGACCTAATAAATTTAACAAAGGATTTGAAAGATTTATGCATTAAAAACTACAAAATACTGCTCAAAGAAGTTAAAGACCTAAAAAAGTGGAATATATCCAGATGGGAAGGATTTAATGTTATTAATATTGTTCAAACAACACTACTACTCAAGGCTACCTTCAGATTCAATGCAATCCCAAATTCTCAAGTGTTTTCTGCATAAATAGAAACACCCATCCTAGACTAGTTAAAAACTATAAAGGGCCCCGAAGGTAAAGATCATAAAGATGAGGGATCACGCTTCCTGACCTTGAAACATGCCACACGTGTACAGTGATAGTGGGAGCGGCAAAGGGCTGGGAAATATCGACCAATGAAATAGAGTAGTGAGCCTAGGAATAACTCCCTCCTCGATGGGCAACTGACTTTCAACAAAGGTACTACGACCGTTCAATGGGGCAAGTGCAGTCTTTTCAGCAAACAGTTCTGGGAAAACTAGATAGCCCCATGTCAAAGAATGAAGTCAGTCCTTACCTCATGTATAAAAATTAACTCACAATAAGCCAAAGTCCTAAGTTTAAGAACGAAACTGTAAAACTCTTCGATGCAACACAAGGGAACAACCTTTATGACTCTGGATTTGGCAATGGATGACAAATACGACAACAAAAGCAACAAGAGTGAAAAACAGACAAAGCGGACTTCATCAAAATTAAAACCATTTGTGCATCGAAGGCCCTATCAAAGGAGTGCAGAGTCAACCCCGCCGATGGGAGAGCACACTGGCACGTCTTCAGAATCTGCAAACCTTGAAAACAGGCCACACGAAGTAGGACACCTCTCGTATGATGGCACTGGTAAGAGGTATGTAGAACAAGGAGACTGATTCAGAGACAAAGGAGACTGGAGATTACGGAGGGCAGAAGGGACGGGGAAGTAAGACACCGTTTGGTGTCATGGGGATGATGAAAGTGCTCTGGCAATGGATGGTGGCGATGGTTACCTAACACCGTGAATGTAGGGAATGACACCGAACGGTACATGTGATGATACAAATGGTGTATTTCATCTGTATTTGCGTGCGCACACACACACACACAGTCAGAAAACATGAGCAAAAGAACCAATGGTAGTTAAAAGGTGCAAAATCCACCATCTACTGTGGGGTCTTAAGCCCCATGCCTCTCTAGCAGAATGTGGTCCCGGCACCCACGTCCCACCACCTCCCTCACCTGACCGTGCCTGTGGAACTGCTCCAGCAGCAAAGGCAGGACGTTGCTGGTGATGTGCTCACAGGCCCGGGCAGACGCCCCAGCGGCTGCCTGCAACAGCTTGGCGCTAGGCCATACCAGCTTCATGTCGGGTTCACAGAGATGGTGCCTGCAGTCTAGAGAGGAAGCGTATCACAGACCTCGGAGTGGGCCGGGGCTGCCTGCTCCCCAGCAGTCCACCACTACTGACAGCTGCGACCTGAGTCAGAGGGCTAGCAGTTACCCCTCCACCAGTCTTCAATTGGAAGCAGGACCACAGCCCCTAAATCCAGGAAGATGTGGGGGCTACACTTGGGTGGGCACTGGCCCACAAGCCATTTTCTTCTCTCTCCTGAGCTCACCCCCCTTCTGGCTGCCATCTCCCCATTACCCTGTAGGATGCTCCTGAGGAAGGAGTCAAGGTGGTCCTCAGCATCAGCCCTCAGCACAGAGCGGGACAGACATGCAGTCAGGGAGTGGAGGGCTGCCAGGCCCTCTGCCTCCACCCGCTCACTGGCTGTCTGGAACACCTGTCAGGAAGGATCCCAGGGCTACTGAGGCAAGCCGATACCACGTGAGACCCTACCCACCCAGCCACTGATTGGTCCCTTGGAGCGGTGGGGGCTTGAGGACCTGAGGAGCACAGCAATGGAAATCAATCCCCCCAATGAGCTTTTCAGCTGGTGTCTCCTCACCCAGCTGTGGGCCCAGTCGGCCGACATGAATGCACTGTCAGCAGGAGCTGTGCAGGCTCCTCCATTCTACTCCTCTCCCTCGCCTCTGGGCAGCATGGGGCCACGATCTACGCTCCTCTCCAGGAGAGGGCAAGACATGGGCACGTGCCAAGGCGCTACCCCTAGGCAGCGACCCTCCCACGAACTAGAAGTCTGCCTCCTTGCTTGGCTCCAGGGGCAACGCAGGGAGAAGGGCGGGGCGTGCAGAGTTGTGAGTCTGTCTGAGCAACACTCACCTCTCTGCGCACAGAAGCCCACAGGCTGGGGAGGAAGTCCTTCAGCTCCTCCTGTCCACACACGGCACAGCAAGCACTCTGCAAGGAGACCAACCACACCTGCCGGCCACCACACTCGGCGCCCAGGACGTGCAGGCCCTCGGCAAAACGGCACCCCAGGGAGCCTGCCTCTCAGCAGAAAAGCCAGCAACAGGTCCAAACCGTCCCACCCAAAGCACAGGGAGCTAGGAGCTCATCCATCGGGGGATGGATGCAAAAGGCGCTGACTAGCGAGGGAGGCCAGGCTGGCTTTCCCTAGCTCCCCTCCGACTAGGGGCTGAGGGGCTGTGCAGCTGGGAGCTTTCGTCACCATACAGACCCGGATGGTGGGACTCTCCTGTGGAGCCCACTCATCTGTTCCCTGGCTCTCAAGGAGCCCACAGTTCTGAGAACCGGACTTGCTAAAGGCAGCATATGGAAGCCAGAAGGAGCAAAACCACTCACTAGCGTCTGCAGAGAATCAAGCTTGGCACTCAGCATCTCGGAATCCACTTTCTCGATCAGAAGGGGCAGCAGGAACTATGGGAGAGAAGAATGAACTTAAGGCTGGCACGGGCAGTGGCTCAGCCACACCAGGGTCAATAATGTCCTCAAATGTCACCGATCCTCAGGGGCAGGTGCTACACTGAAGAATGAATGCTACACTCAAGACTCGGGCAGCCGCAGCGAGGACTGGAATAATAATAATTATTGTTATTATTATATATTTTTAAGTTTTAGTGGCACTTCAACTACATATTGTACAATTCAGCAGTTCAACCATATCAAGAAGAGGTGCACAATCTTTACCACAATCAATTGTCGAACATTTTCTTTTCCCCCAAACTCAGTGTTATTTATGTCAAGCCTGGAATTATCATGGAAAGGTAACTTTTCTGTCAAACTGTGACTGACCCCAAATCGCCTAAAAAAAAAATAAAAAAAAAGGCCTAATTCACCAAGCTGTAATATTTCAAAAGAAAGCACTGTGAAGGGATTGAATTACAATTTTAGAGGAAAAGTGTGCTAGTTTGGAGGTTTGGCTACCAGATGCCACAAGTCACTCTGAAAACTGTCTACGAAAGCGTCCTTGTAGCAGAGCCGTCTAGGGCCTAGGGCTATGGACCCCAACCTTGGGAGACCTACCTCTGCAAACCGGGGTGTTGAAGCCAGCACAGCCCGAAGACTCAGGATCAGGTCTTCCCTCTGGATGCCATGGGGATCGTTAGGGGGCTGGGAAAGGGAGAAGAGCATGGTTTGTACCACACAGTGCTGTTTATACCCCACCAGGCAGAGCGGAAGGACAGTAGGCCCCAGTGAAAGACAGGCTTGCTCTTAGGGGCTAGGAATTCTTTTACATTTTTATTCCAAAAACTTAGTTAACTTTTCGTTGTGAACTGGGTGACATTTCCAGAGCAGTTCCTCATTTTCACATTCAAGATTTCATACACATTGTTTCATCTCACTGAATGCAATTCCTACAACATAATATCACCTATCCCACCCCCCACCACCTTCCTGTGCTTTCTGTGGCAAATAAACCCAAAGAACACTTTACAGCACACCAAAATTACAGGAGACTAAAACCTCCATGTCTGTTAGTAAGATGTTACTGGAATACACTTTAATCTATATACTGTTTTTAGGTACTCTTAAGGGCAGGGATGAATAGTTGCAGAACACCCCACCTGACCCACAAAGCCTAAAATATTTACTGCCCAGCTGCTCCTGACCCACAGTTAGCACTTAACATCCCACCCCCGCGGTCGCCATTGAGTTGGTTCTGCGCATAGCTATCCCAGCAGCTACCCTAGCAGACAAGAACTGCTCCCAGTGCCTCGGGCGGTCAGTCCTTCCAGGGGAGCAGGGGAGGAGGTCTGATCTCCCCGCCTCTCCCTTCCCAGCAGCTGGAGTGTCGGCAGTCACAGGGAGCGCCGCTATGATGACAGAATGTGACTAGAGTGGGTTGATCAGAAGAATATCTCTAGCACAAACAGGCTACAGCCAGGCCTCACTCTGAATCAGCGTCTTGGCAGGAGCATTTTGCTCCTCACCAACTACAGTGCAGGACGACCCAGCACATTCCCTCTCCTCGTCGTCTGTGCTGAAGCTTGTTCTGCCTGGAAACGAAGCAGCTGGCCAGCGACTGCTTCTGCAGGAGAATGGACGGTGGCAGTGCGCATGTGCACACCATTTTCTTCCCTCTAACAGTGGACTCATGCTCACTGTGCCACCTTTCCAACAGTGGGTCATACCCTTCCGCTCCCCGACTCGGCTCTTCCTTTCTCCTATTAGTGTATTCCGACACATGTGAAATGGCACACGCCTGGCACGGCTAATCATGGCACAAGACTGCCGACAAGCTGTGCCCACAGCAGACTGGTGAACGAGCTACCACACAGCCACCACGAGCGAAAAGGTGGCTCGATATGCGGTTCTGCAGACACATATTGCTCCGTGGCAACGGCACGGAAGACTGTCGATGCCCGAGGGCTGTAAAGAGCTTTCTGCAAGCCTCCTTGCATGCTACCATTTTGGAGGCAAAGCGTCTGCTCACACCTGAGCAAAACAGCTCCAACGAGAGGCCGAGAGACTCAGTCTGGGGATGGGGACGTGCGGTTCCCTCCCCTTGTGTGACTTCTGAGACTGAATCACGTGAATGCACTTTCTTTTCAAAACACCAAATTACAAACTAAAACAAAGCCAAAGCAGAGAATCCCAGTAGCCTACAGGGGCTTTCAGGAGCATACATTATTCTGCATCAGAAAGAAGGGATTCTGGTTTGAAAGAGTTGAACAGAATTTCGAGACAGGTCCACGCAACGTGATGTCAATGAAAATCAAACAGTAACGCGGCCCTTACAGTCATAAGGTGGTGTCTGACTTTAAAGGCAGTGACAGTGCACGTTCAAATGTTGTTTGCTGTGCTGCTTCATCTCTCCCGACCCCTGCCTGTCAGTAGCACACAGGACCATATGAACATAGTAAGGAGAGCCCGAACATTCGGAAGTAAAGGGGAAATCAAGATGCAGCGTGGGAGGGAGGGAGGGGCTGAGCGGGTCAGAGCCAGCACCCTCTGCACACACTGCACTTCACTGTGCTCTCTCGACTTCACTCTTCTCTGCATCCCCTAGAACCAAAGGAAACCCCACCTTATCTGTGAAGCCCGTTTCTGCCTCCTCTAGCTCACCGTGGTACACAGCTCGACAAATGAAAAGGACAAGGGAACCACATTACTCTCCAGGGAAGGAGCAATTTTTATGATTCTGCAGGCTCCAGGATACCTGCTGAATTGAACCCTCAGAGGTCCCAGGCTTCTCCACTTCTCATCACTAAAGCATACACTCAGGAGGGTGGGTATCGCGTCTGCTTTGTTCGCTGTTGTAGTCCCAATGCCAAGAACAGCACCTGGCACACAGCAGGCACTCAGGGAATACGGGAATGGATAAGGTGCTACTTACAGGCGTAAAATCAATAGGAAAATAACAGGATGTCACTTCAAACAACTCTTCCACGAAGGGCCCTAGGGGAAGACACAAAGAATCGGGCTGGTGTGTAAACTCACCCATCCTTCAGAACTCAGCCATCGAATTCATGGGCAACAGGACATACCGAGGCTATAGTCTTTGGAGATGAGGTCATGGGCGATGAAGAAGGCCACCAGAAGATTACGGGGGTCCTTTTCCCCATCCATCACCTGGATGAAGCCAAAGGTGAAGTCAGCTCCTAGACCCTTCAGCTCTGGGGAGAAGAGAACAGGATGACTGGTGCCCACCGGCAGGCAGCGGGCTTCCTCCTGGCTCTCTGCGCCCCACCAGCCTTCCCTTTCTTGCCTGTGGGACAGTCAGTCGCTGTGCTCCTGTTCCAGGAAGGCACTTGGTGCAGGGGTGCGTAACCACATGCATGTGGTGGGTTAAACATCAGCCCAAACACGACCCACCCTGCCTTTCCCAAGAGGAGTGCTCCCCTCTGGGGCCCTCTAGCACCTTCTCTGGGAGCCCTGGCTCTTCTATGGAACCCCAAGGTAAGATGAGTTCTACTAAGGTGCGTGCTTTTCAGACTTCCCGGAGCACCCTGCCTTGTACCTTCCTCCCGGGTCTGCATGAAGTTGGTGATGATACTGTAGATGGTATGTCGGTCCACCTGTGGCAGGGACTTGGGGGAGGGAGAGAAAGGAAGTCAGTAAAGCCAGCACCCAAAGAACACTCGGTGGACCCAACCTCAGTGCCCAGGTGGACAGCACTAGAGCAGCTGCAGAGAAAGGCCACAGCAGGGGGCCCAAACCCAGCAACTCTGATTTCCCTTGACTGTCTTTAGGGGCAGGCGGCAGATGCGAGCGATAATGGCCTGTTTACATTCTTTTTCCCTCCCAACAGTTCTATTGGAATGTAATCCACATATCATACAATTCAACAGTTTAATCACATCAAGAAGAGTTGTACAATCATCATCATAATGAGTTTTTAAACATTTTCTTCATTTTTGTACTCGTGATTAGCTCCCCATTTCCTCCCAACCTCCTCCTGCCATGAACATACCATTAGCCCAGTTACTCTCTCTTTAGGTTCAACTACCCTGGATTTCATATGCAGAAAAACAGTAAAAAACAAACAAGGACAACAAAGTAAAACATAAAAACCTCAACAGAAAGGAAAGCAGAAAAGGTTAAAGACGAGAACAAACTTAAATGGATCATAAGGAAGATCAAATGACAGGGTGTGAAAACTGAACCCACATCTCTCTCTGTAGTAACACAGAACAGCCTTAGTTGGGGGTCGGTCTTCAGGAGCTCAGAACTTAAGACGATCTTCTGCCGTCTAATGGGGCGTGCGACAGAGAAATACCTGTGTGCCTGCTGCTACTCACCTGTACGTGCACCTCCTGGAAGATGGCTTTAAGCACAGAGACGGCCAGCCCTGGAGGCAGGGCCACACACAGGCTCTGTGGAGAAGAAGGGGCTCTACTGAACAGCCTCTAGGACACAACCCTTAACAGGCCTCTGAGGTCCAATGGGACACCCCCCTGCTCAGGGAGAGGCCCCCGAACGAGACACATGGCCCCCAATCTCAAGGGGCTGGGTTATCTCGCATTCTTTTTCATTTGGCTCTGAACTTCAGCCCCCACCCCTACCCCCAAAGGATATTTTAAATTATCTAAACAGAAAAAAACACAAGTGCAGGTGGTTGGCATGAACTTGGGCCCCTGTCTGCACATTTTTCTCAGTACCTAACGCCTCACCCCGAAGGACAGAGAGAGAATTCATGGTGGGAAGAAAAGGTAACTCACCAGTGCCCTCAGGCCCTGCAGGACAGGCGGGATCACGAGATGGTGGTCCTTCAGCCGGTTCTCATAGAACATGACCAGGTGCACCACTGCCCAAAGCAAAGCCAGCCGTCAGCCCACGCAGCATGGGGAGCGCCTGCCGGCTCGGGTCTTTCCTGAGCTTGGCAGGGCTGTCTCTGCTGCAGCCCCCTCCCGTCTGAGGCTGCCTTCCCCTGCTGAGTCAGGAGAACAAGCGACCAGCTCTCGCCCTTCTCACACAATAGGCCTACAGGCAACCCCTTCTCAGATGCACAACTGCCTGCTCGCGTTGCCCTCAATGGGCTGGACAGTTAATCTTGCAGGCTGGCAGGCTCTAGGTCTGTCACCACTCAACACGCTCAGCTCTGCCGCTCTCAGACAATCAGAAAGAAGCGAGTGGGTCTGGGTGCCAAAGAAACTATCAAACGAGGCCTGCCCCCATTACAGAAAACACAGATATTGCTGGGCCTCCCTCCCCAGCATTTCAGAGGTCTTTGCTGTTTCAGCACTTTCCCTGTTCATCTAAGAAAGACTACTTTTGTTCGTTTCAGCCAGAAGGGAAGACCCACTGAACACTGGCCTCAGGCTACATTTGTCTCCATGCTAATCATCTCTGCCACATACACAACCTGCGGCGAATGAAGACCCGGATTAGCAGTTCCCAGACACCTCCTGCCAGCCTGCACAGGCAGAGGCCACCTGGGCTTGGGAAGCAGAAGGCACTCCTTACCTTCCTTTTCCAGGAGCAAGGAGTGACAGTGGAGCAGCACCTGCGACAGCAGCTGGATTCCTCGGGCCCGAGTTCGCGGTTCTGGATTTTCTAGGGAGGACCTGGGCGGGGGGGAAGAAGAGGTGGTGGTGGAAAGGTGTAAGAGAGAGGCTGCCATTACCAGCCCAAAGCTTTGAATGAAGTCTGCAATTAGTCACACTCGGCCCCTGGGCAGGGAGGCAGAGCCCAGTATTGAGAGTGAACACAGCCCCAAGCAGATGGCCCTGCAGTCCAGGCATTAGAGATGCTAGTGATGACGGAGAGCAGAAGCCCCTTCCCAGCTGCTCCGGCCTTGCTAGAGGCCTAGCTGACACCACAGCCAACAGGGGAATCTGTCTCCAGGCATCCCAACGTGGCACCTAGGGGCGCTGTGCGTACTGCCTCCCCAGTGCCATCGCTGTGGCACCCCTCTGAAACAGCGCTCAGCGGCCACCCCCGGGGCTTCAGAGATGACTGGCAGCGCAGTTTCTACCCAAACAGGGCAAGAAGTCTATTTTTGTAAAAGACACCGAAAACCACCACACCCAGGTCTTGGGGGGTGGGTGGGGGGTAACACTAGAACTGGATGGAGGGTTACTGAGCCAGATGGTCAGAATACACACAGGCTTTAATGGTTCAGGACTTTCGCTGTGGGAGAAGCTGTACTGAAGTAAGGGCGAGATGACCCATCTCTAAATGGGCTCCACAGAGATTACACTTACACACCCTGGGGCAGGGGACCAAGCAGAACAAGCAGGAAATAAGACTTCTGGCAGACAGCTGAGCTGGCCCTGTGAGGTAAGCCTCAGAGATAAGGGCATATAGAACCGAGGGTAATCAGGCAAAAATACGGCCACTTTTGATAAGCTCCCCAGGATAGGACCATATAGATAGGTCTTTGCCCAGGAAGTAGAAAAATGCACTTAGTACATTTAGAAATGGACCAAGGCACACCACTGTTCACGGCAGCGTTGTCACGGAGTGGAAGCAGCCCCTAAGCCCACCAGCTGAGACGTGATTAAACAAAATGTGGTCTATGTCCATACAGAGCCCGGGCCCTGGAATCTTATCTGGTCACGGAAGGAAACGAAGTTCTGAGACCTGCTAGAATGTGGACAACCTTTGCCAAAACATCACGCCAAGTGCAAGAAGGCAGCGCCGAGGCCCACAGAGAAGATCACTCTAGTTGTGGGAAATCACAGACAAGGCAAACCCAGAGCGCGCAGACAGCAGCGGGGAGGGGCCGAGGCGGGGTGAGAATGTCCAAACTCGGACGGTAGTGTGGTTCTACCAATCTCTGAATACACTCAACTCACGGCCAATGAATCCATTCCAGCTCCCAGCGACTCCCTGGGACAGGGCAGGCCTGCTCTAGGGTTGTCCTGGACTGGAAGTCTTTGTGGGAGTAGAAAGCCTCACCTTTCGCCAAGGAGCTAATGGTAATGTTTGAACCACTTAGCTTGTGGTTGGCTGCTCAATGCTTAACCACTACACCACCACCAGGACTCCTCCGGAATACAATAAAAGCCACCGGAGTCCATATTTTAGAATGGCAAACTTTTCGGTATGGGAATTGTGTCTCAATAAAAAGGCCATTTAAGAAAACAAACCTCAAAATAAATAATTAAAAACCAAAAATGAACCTTGCCTGCTGCCTCCATGTAGATTCCGACCCACAGTGGCCCCACAGGACAGGGTAAGGCTGCCCCTGTGGGGTTTTGAGACTGTACCTCTTTTCAGAAGTAAAAAACCTTGTCTTTCTCTCGAGAAGTGGCTGGTACTTTCACACGGCTGGCCTTGTGGCAAGCTGCCCGACTTGTAACTCCCACTACTAAGAAACAGAAGCCAGGCCAGTCACAGGAGTAGCAGGGCTCTTTTTCCATGGGAGACACCCCCCACAGTGACTCAGCTTCCCCTCAACCTGGCACATTTCTGGTTTGTTTCAGAAGATTTTATGGGTTTTCTAACAGCGAAATAAAGGAGTCCTGGTCACACCGTGGGCAGCTAAGTGCAGGGTCAGCAGTTTGAAACCATCAGCCATTGCAAGGCGGGGAACTGAGGCTTTCTACTCCCCTAAAGATTTACAGCCTCGGAAACCCCCAGAGGCAGTTCTACCCTGCCCACAAGGTCAACGACTTGATGACAGGGAGGAAGTGAATGGTGAGGCAAAGAACATCAGGCCCTAGACTCTAAGTCCACACAGGACCCTTGGCCCTAACACTGACCTTCAACAGTGCCCGGGAGTCCTTTCCTTTCGTGGGAGTCTGGAGCAGGGTCAACCACTAGTGGTTCTCAGGCAGCTCCAGGCTGAGTGGAATCTCACAGGGATGGAGAAGCCCAGGGAAGCACAGGCAGAACCCCAGCTCTAATTAAGTAGCCTTCGACCATGCCTCACCCAGCCCGTTAGCCCGGATCTGTGTGTGAAGCCAGGAGCTGATGGGGCCAGCAGGCTCTCTGCCCCAACACTTGCCCCGGGAGCAGAGTACTCTTCTTTATCAGCATGCGCAGGCAAGGCCGAGGTTTGCTTACCCAAGGGCTTCCACCACGTGCAGCACCGTGTAGCTGCCAGCTTTCACATCTAGAGGGGACAGAAGGGAGAGATCAATTTAAGGAGGGGAAAATCCTCTGGCAGGGCGGGCACAGTGACTCGAGTCATAAATGCTCCCGGCCAACTTGAGGCTTGGTGCCCCTAGGCTGCTGCTGGGCCATCAAAAGCCCGCCGGCACTTTACTGCCCCTCTTCAAATACACTTCAGGTATAAGAACTAGGGGGGAAAAATCAAGAGAAATACGTGGGTTTTTTAAAAAAAGATTATTGGGAAAATAGAATCAAAAGATGGAGCTGTCTGAAGCCCCCTTGTAGCAAAGGAGCCCTGCGTGCACTGTGGTAAGGCTGCTAACCCAAAGGCCAGCAGTTTGAAACGCTAACTGCTTTCAGGAGAAAGATGCAGCTTTACTCCGGCCAAGATTTCAGTCTTAGTCACAAAAGGGGCGGTTTTAACTCTTACAGGGTAGCTATGACGTGGATCAACTGGATGCCTGTGAATTTCTAACTGAAAAAAATAATGATTACGAACAATGAACTATTTTGTTGTCGCCCCCCCCCCCCCCAGCAAACCATTTTACTGGGAGTTAATATAGATATCGTATCAATCCATAATTCAGAAATGTTTTATTTCAGTAGCTAGGGACATAATATCCTGAACTTAACACACACGCACTCACCCACCAACCCGCCTTCCCTCCTTTGATGCTCAGTGGCTAAGGGCTCGCAGCTGTTAACTGAAAAGGTGGCAGATCAAACGCCTCAGTGGCTCCGTGGGAGAAAAGGCCTGGCGAGCTGCCCCCTTAGAGGTTACAGCCTATGGGGCAGTTTTACCCCACCAGTGGGAGTTTATTATGAAGACCTTCTTAGAAAATTGGAACCGTACCAGTAAGAAGGCAGGAAAATTGCCCCTGGAACAGTGCATTTCCCATCATGACTATGCCTATTAGTAATTTTTGTTGGGAGACCTTAACCCATGTACCCTACAGTTGTGGTCTCTCCCCTTCCGACTTCTTTGTGTTCCCCCAACTCAAAGAACATTGAACGTGAACGTGAGCTGAAACTCTCGAGGGTCTCCAAAGGGCCGATGTTGCCTGGTTTAAATCAGAGAACTTCTCATTCTTCAGGGAGAGGGTCCCGCTGCCTTCAAGTCACCTCCAACTCACAGCGACCCTCAGACTGTTCCTTAGGGTTTCTGAGACCGTAGTCTTCATGGGAGCAGGCGGCCTCGATTTTCTCCTGCAGGATGGCTGGTGGGCTTGAACCACCACACTTGGGGTTAGCAGGGCAAGGTCTGACCCAGCACCACCAGGGCTCCTTTGGGGGAAGGGCTTGAGAGATGGAAACACTGCCTTCCAGAAGTCACAGACTTAGGTGGAGGATATTATCAAGGAACAAGAGCTTTTTATTTTGACACTTTTGTTTAATAAAGGTTTGTACAGTGTGTCTGGCCCAAGCCATGTTTTATTCAAATGCCTCATATGCATGTGAAAGCTGGACAAGTAATGAGAGCATGGGAAGAATGGATGCATTTGAATGAGGGTGCTGGCAAGGATCACTGGACTTCCCATGGGCTGCCAGAAGAACCAACACTTCTGTCTTGGAAGAAGAAGTGCAGCTAAGTGCTTCTGGGAACCGAGGACAGCAAGACTTTCTTTCATACACGTTGGACACCTTATCAGGAAAGACCAGTCCCTGGAGAAGACATGGTGCTTCTCAGTGACGAGTCAGAGAGGACGTGGGAGACCCACCACGAGACGGCTGATGCCGTGGCTGCCACGGGCTCCCCCAATCACCACTGTCGGGAGCATGGGGCCAGGCAGTGCTTTCGTTATGTTGTATATAGGGACACCCCGAAGGGGGTGCCACTGGGTGGCATCTCACAACTATGAATCTGAAGCAAGGTTTTTGGACTTCTCCTATCTAGTCAAGGAAACATTAGTTCATTCAGCTCAAATCCAGTTCCACAGGCTGTGTGCGCTCTGGCCTCCCCCCGCCCCCCGGGCATATTTCTCTGACACTAAGAAACCTGGTTCTCATTATCTACCAGTTAATATTTGTTCAGCCTTGGTCCAGCTGTAAAGTACTTCCTACCCTGTGAGAAACAAGTCAGAAGTACAGTGCTGTCTTTCGCTTAGTTCTACAGATTCCAGACAGAACACAGGCCGGCTCCCCTCACCCCACCCCTCAGGAAGCCGCTGCATGCTAGTCACACGGTGAGATTTACTTGCCACAGTCTGACAGGTGGAGTTTGACCCCATCTTCGGATGGAAGGGTGACTGCATTGCGTACATCCTTGTCAACCTTTGCGTGCTGAGCCACGCACGAACACATGGCGGACTCTGAAAACGCAACCCGAGCAGTTGGACGCATCTAACACAAGCAACGCGGGATCCATTTCCCAGGGTGGAAGGGCAAACAGCCAAGAGCTCGGTGTGCTTGGAGGGGCTGGGGCTAACAGTGTGGCCTGGCCACCAGGGAGCTTCTTTCAGTGGCCTACTCTGGGTTCCCAACCCACCACCTACCTTCCTATCTAATACCCACATCTCAGTGTAGGAGTCCTGGTGGCAAAGTGGTTGCGTGTTGGGCTGCTCACTGCAACGTCAGCAGTTTGAAACCACCTGCCACTCTGCAGAAGGAAGACAGGCTTGCCACTCCAGTGAAGGGCGACGGCCTCAGGAACCTGCAGGGGCAGCTCACTGTCAGTATAGCCTCAATGGCAGTGAGTTTGGTTTGGTCACCATCCAAGAATTTTCTGGCTAATATGAAGAATAAGCGGGGGTGGGGTGGGGGACCGAGGGCATGGAGAAGCTTGAGAAGCCCTGGAACGTAGAGTTGCCATGAATTCGGTGGGCTGGGTTGGGCTGGGTGACGCTGGGCAGCAGTTCACTCTGGTACTAGAGTTAGCAGGCCAGTCAGGCAGAGAAGGCAAGCTCCAGTCAGGACTCATAGCTCGTGACTGGCACCAATTTAGACACCAGGCACTCGGAGCCCTACTCGTGCCAGGATGTGGAAGGCCCAGCTGCTGGCCCTGCTCCTGAGAAAGAGCCAGGGGAAAAATGAACAGGCCGCAGGGTGGGGGGAGGGGCAGCAGCCAGCCTCGCAGGACAAACAAACCAAGGAACCAACTAATAGCTGGCTTCCACATCCACCTCCTTAATGGCGAGACAGAAGTGGAGAGGCACCCCTTTTCTGAGTTACACAGCTTGAAAGAGCACCGGACTGTTAGGCCCTTAGGCAAGGATTAGAAAACAAAAACAGTCCCTCTTTTAGGGAAGCTCTTTGGTAAGAGGCCAACAAACTCAGCAAACCCCCTCAAAATGAATGCAGGATGCCGAGAAGGAGCTAGCAGTTGAACCTGGGAAGCCTAAGGGCCCTGGTAACTGTCCACAGCAAAGGGAGCCCCTGAGCAGGATCCCCAAGCCCTACTTGGTCACACCATCAAAACCCCCAGGGGATGCTGGGCCAGGGTCCAGGTTTGGAAATACAAGTGTCCTAAGGCCTGCTAATTAGGTGCCACTCTGTTGCCCCTATGTTTTCGTGAAACACAAACAAACAAAACCACAAGGTACAATTTACACACAGTGGGATGTACCAATCTCAAATGCATAAAGTGGGAGCTTTAAGAAAAGTATCCATCTGGGAAATGAACATCCGGATGAGGACGGAAGACATTTCTACCACTCCAGAAAGTTCCCTCATGACCCCTACCAACTCCCACACCCACAGGTTGCCTGCGTTGTATTTTAAATTTTAAAACTGAAAAAAAAAAAAGACAAAATAATGATTTATAAACTATCAAGGGTTCATGAGGGAGGGGGGAAATGAGGAGCTGATGCCAAGGGCTTAAGTTGAGAACGATGAGGGCAATGAATGTACAAATGTGCTTCATACAATTGATGTATGTATGGATTGTGGTAAGACTTGTATGAACCCCCCAATAAAATTAGAAAAAAAAAACCAACAACCCAGGAAACCAAAACCTTCTTTAGCATGTTGCATACATCAGTAATGCAACAAGCTACATAATAACTATAAAACTCACTGGCATGGGGTTGATTCTAGCTCATGGCTATCTGACAAGGCAGAACTGCCCCTGTGGGTTTCTGAGATGTCAACTCTGAAAGCCTCATCTTTCTCCCGAGGAGTGGCAGGTGGTTTCAAACCAATGACCTTGGTGTTAGCAGCCCAATACATAACCACTAAGCCGCCAGGACCCCTAGTAGGGGCAAAGATACATCCCTATGCACACGACTCCCTGCCTCCAGTCTCTGGGCAACCTCTCCTGGGAGGACCTTCAAGCCTCCACATCTCTCAGTGGACCCCATCTGCACATACATTACAGAAAAATGAAAGCATCACCAAGTGACCGTGACAGTGGGAGCCCAAGACTCACCTGTGGAACTACTCAGGAAACAGGCCTCCAGAGAGCGCCCCTATCTGACATTGAGGGAAGGGAGGAAGTGGTCCCTAAACAGTGCTTGGGAGAAGAGTATTGAAGATCAAAATCATAAATCTGACCTGAGCAACTGAAACCTTGTCAGCAGATCCCCTCTATGATGCGGGCTGGACCTGATCTGGTTTCCAAAAATTTCCTTATTTTTTGGCTTGTATTGTTCTCTTCGGTTTTTGTCTGTTCATGTTAGAGTATATCTCAGAGGTGTTGTGTCAGGGGAGGCCATTCTCTTACATGTTTTTCAGTATAAGAAACCTAGGACTGGTGAACCTACAGGCCAGCAAGGAGAACAAGGGTTCTGTGGGTGCAGTGGTGTTGGGGGATAAAGGGGACGATGTCAAGGAGTCCATGTAAAAAAGAATGTTTGGAAACTGATTGTGGTGGCAACTGTACACTCTACTTGATGTGGTTGAATTCTGTGATGATAGATGTATTTCATTTTTTTATGACAGATGTCTTGAATCCTAATAATAATAAAAAGAGAGAGTGAGAGAAAACTATTGTACAGTAGTGAATAAAAGTAAAGTAAATGGTGTTTTATCTACACTTTCACAAAGGTTGAACTAGCAGACCTCTTGTTCTAGTCTCACGGAGTCTTCTCATTATCTTAGAAACGTCCGGGTCATTCCACCCTGTCCCAAGGAATCGCCATGAGTCAGAATCTACTTGATGGCAGTGAAGGAGTAGGTTTGTGTAGGAACTGGCTCCACAGCACAGAACTATCACCAGGCAACAGCGACAGCCTTCAACAATTAAAACAGCCTTCCACTTTTTAGGGCTGATAAAAATGCACTTTAATTTAGTGATGCTTGTACAAACTTGTGAATATGCTAAAAGCTAATGATTTGTGTACTTATCATTAAAATGGTGAATCAGGTGAATTTTATCAAGACAAAACAAAGAAAACCCTGTAATCTCTCCCGAATTGCCACCTAAAATGTGCCTTCTCAACCTGCCCCATTGCCTCCAGGTAAACCTGACTCCCTGTTTGGGGTCCTTTACACTCTAGCCTCACCTTTGATCTCAGTACCTGTCAGTCACAGGAAATCCCAACAGGTCAAGCCAAGTTCTTCTACAGTGCAGAATCTCTATACCTTAGGCCAGAGCACATCTCCTGGCTTAGAATACCCCTCCGCACCCTTTCTCTGCCTGGAGAACTTCAACTTACCCCCGGAGACGCAGCTCAAATGTCAGCTTTCCTGAGAAGCTACTTTAATTCCCCAGAGAGGTAGGCTACTTCTGTTAGTGCCAAGATTCTTTAAAAAACGGTCATGTGTATTTGTTTTTATTCACATAAGTATTCGTCATTTACTGAGTACCTACAAGTTGACTGCTAGCCACAAGGTCGTCAGCTTGAAACCACCATCTGCTTTGCAGGGAAAAGATGAGGCTTTCTACTTCTGTGAGGAGTGAGCAGCTCAGAAACGCACAGGGGCAGTTTTACCCTGTCCTATAGGGTCGCCGTAAGTCAGGAGCCCTGGTTGTGCTGTGGGTTAGACACTGGGCTTGTAACTGCAAGGTTCGCTGTTCAAACGCACCAGGCATTCCAAGGGGGAAAGGCGAGGCTGTCTGCTCCTAAAAAGATTTCCTGTCTCAGAAACCCTACATGGGTTCCTGTGAGTCGGAACTGACAAGACGGCAGTAGGTTTGGGCTTGGAATGTAAATCAGGTACTCTATTAGGGCTGGACATACAAATACATTCGGACAATTAGCATGCTCAGTGTTACCATAGTGACATAAATAGGGCCTGGGTTCACATAAGAAAGGGGCACAAGTCCTATATTTATGGGCCATCCTGTTACACACTTTAAGTTCTCTTCTTTAAATTCTCCCAAATGAATATCGGAACCCAGATGACTGGAAGAGTATTTATTAATTGTACACTTTGACTCCTGGAATGAAAGACACTAATAGGATTAATTAGGCATCCCATTGGCCTTCCAAGCCTGGCACACACAGAACAAATAAGTGTAAGTTCTTCCCTGACACGGGCCCACTACCCAAGTCACTGACTACCTGAGGGTTAAAGGCCTCCCAGCCTGGCATTCACAGAACTGCCCCCACAGGGAGGCTGATGGGAGCAGCCGTGTCACTTTCTTGGGAGAGTGCCTCCTTACGGCCTAACCTTCCCCTAAGTGTTTGAGACATGCTCTCTGAAAGTGGGCCTCCTCGTCGCCCCTGACTCCGCACCGTCCTCAGCAGGCCACCGCCAGTACTTCTGTGAACCCTCACCCAGCTGCACAATCAGCCCTCTGTCTGCCAGAGCCACAGGCTCGCGAGAGCCTGGAGGAGCAGCGGTTGTGAGACGCAGCAGAGATGGAGCTGGCGAGCTCTGCCAGGGCTTGGCTCCAATCAAGCTCCTGAGACGCCCTCTCTGCTGAGGACGCCACAGACCTTTCTCAGAACCAGTCCCTCTGTTCTTTAGCAGTCTTTTCATTTCGGAAAGTGTGGCCTCGGGGAATCCCAAACACGAGAATAATAAAATAATAAAGCTGGAAATGAAGTAAATTCTCAATAACTGGGAGGGGGGAAGAAGTCATATAAGTCCCATAGATTCTTCTTTCTTTTTTTTTTCTATTGCTGATATTCTTTTTATTTTAATCATGCAAAAATATAATTGAAATTTTCCAAACTTTTAAAATTAAAGATCATTTTTATCGGGGACTCTTATAGCTCTTACAATCCATACACCAATTGTGTCAAGCATATCTCTACATATATTGCCATCCTCATTTTCTAAACATTTGTTTTCTATTTGAGCCCTTGGTATCAGATCCTCTTTTTTCCCTCCTCCTCCCTTCCCTCTTTTTTTTTTTAAACAATTTATTAGGGGCTCATAGATTCTTCTTTCAACGGGGCTCATTCTATTCACTTAGAACAGTGGTTCTCAACCTTCCTAATGCCCTGACTCTTTAATACAGCTCCTCATGTGGTGGTGACCCCCCAACCATAAAACTATTTTTGTTGCTACTTCATCTCTCTCATTTTGCTACTGTTATGAATCAGGCGACCCCTGTGAAAGGGAGAGCCGCTGACATAGGAGTGTGTAGGCATACCTACTTAGGCTGGTCTCCAGGAGACGCTGGTGGCGGCCAGGGGAGGCAGCGGACACGAGTACAGAGGTGGCTGAGAGGCCTATTCATAGAGCTATGAGAAGCCACCTGGAGAAATAAACGCCGCAAAGATTCTGAAGTGTGTGATGATGGTGGACTGGGGGTGGGGGGATCAGGAAATGGTGTTTGTGTGGGTAGTGTGTGCGCTCAAACCATACCTTCAATCTGGCATTTAGCTTCAATTAGACGGAGCGAATGGAGCAAAAGGTTCAAGAGGCAACTGGGTAGTAGCAGTCTGTGAATGCCAGGCTGAGAGGCCTTTAACCCTCAGGTAGTCAGGCCATTTAGGACCTGCCATCGAGTCAATGCTGACTCATAGCGACCCCCTGTGGGTTTCCAGACTGTAACTGTTGATGGGAGTAGAAAGCCCAGTCTTGCTCCTGAGGAGCTGCTGGTGGTTTGGCACTGCCAACCATGAGGATTACGGCCCAAGTTCTATAGGATTTCTAATGGCCAAAACTGACTGGAAGGCGGTGGGTTTGGGTTTCCTTCAGTTAGGTACAGGCATCTGCAATTTAAATGGCTGACAGTTATGTGATAACTGCACGGGCAGTAAACTGTTAATGGGAGACTTCTGGGTTGTGGGTATTTATTCCTGATAAAGGCCTCTTTGACAAAACTCAGTAAAACACTGGGTTGATGCCCTGTTCTTCCTCAGCCCGTCTACATCCAGGCAAGAAATAAACTTGGCTATTTGCAACCCCCACCAAACACAAACAAACAAACAAAAATCCCACCTCAATAAAACATAGGAGGAAACGCCACTGAAAATACATGGTACATGTTAACATTGTAAGCACTGATAACACACGACACTTTTAAGAAGTCAAGCTTAACAAGTGGCTGGCAGTACCACGGTTATTTATTTGTTCCTTGTCCCTTCCATGGCATCTGAACATAAGAGGGGACTTCAAAAGTTCCGGGAAAATGGAATTGAAAGATCATGGAATTTCCCCCACAAACGTTTCCAAGTTCACTTGTACTTTGTATGGCTCTTTCTATGTCTACTGTATACAGTCGGGGAGCCCTGGCAGTGAAGTGGTTAGCCACAAAGTCAGCAGTTCAAAACCACCAGATGCTCCTTGGGAAAAAGGTGAGACCTTCTCCTCCCGTAGAGTCAGTCTCAGAAACTCAAAGTTCAACCCTGTCCCTCAGGGTCATTAAGAGTTGGCATCCACTCGATGGCAGTTAAGTATTTAGTTCAGGAGCTCTGACAGTGCAGTGGGTCTTGCATTTAAATCACAAGGTCAGTGGTTGGAACCCAGCAGTTGCTCTTTGGCAGAAAGATGAGGCTGTCTACTCCTGTAAAGAATTAAAGTCTCAGAAACCCCAAGGGGCAGTTCTACGCAGTCCTAGCGGGTCCCTTTGGGTTGAGCTGACACGAAGGAGTCAGTGTTGAGTTTGAGTACTTAATTATCTACTTTCACGATGTCTCTGCTCCCACAGTATAAGTCCCTGGAAGGTACAAACTGAATCTACTTTATATGTATAGTGCTATTGCTCCACACATCATGTTTGTTCAACAAAAATGTGCTCAGAAATGGTGGAATGTTTGAATGACAGTGGAGTGTTGATAAGGTCCAAACCAAATATTACCGTTTTAGCAGCTGCAGTTTATTCACTACTCACATATTTCACAAGTTAATGTGTTTAGTTTGCCAAGTGGAAGTCAATGAATGGCCTTTACTCCTGGCCAAGCCCACAAGCTATCCCGAACTAAAGGCTTATAAAAAAAACTATCAAGGGTTCATGAGGGAGGGGGGAAAATGAGGAGCTGATGCCAGGGGGGCTTACGTAGAGAGCAAATGTTTTGAGAATGAGGGTAACAAATGTACAAATGTGCTTTATACAATTGATGTATGTATGGATTGTGATGAGTTTTATGAACCCCCAATAAAATGATTAAAAAATATTGTCTCGTCTGTACAGAAGCAACTTTGCATTCAATTACTTAAACCAGCGATCGGCAGGCCTCCTCGCATGCTCAAGTTTTTAGTAGATACATTTTCTAAAAGAGCTGAGTCTGAGAATTCCAAGGAAGCCCATAATTTGTTTTATTCAAATCTTTTAAATTTTTTATTCAAATCTTAAATGAGTTGTCAGATCTACCAGATGCCTGAATTGGTCAAAAGCAGGAAACTGGGCAGCCAGAGGAAAAAGCAAAAACCACGTAAAAAGGGCGTGTACCTAATTAACCTAGAACTTTACCAAGAAACAGAGGTAACATCTCAACCCACCCCTAACTTCAGCTTCCCCTCTCCCCTCTCCAACGCAAGCCAGTCGCAGAGCAGCGCCGGCCGCTCCCAGGGGCCCACGCGACTGGCCTGAGGCCACTGTGGGTGCACAGTCTCAGGTGCACCTCCCTGAGACAACGTGGCTTCGCGAAAGGAGCACCTGGTCCTCAGCACGGCAAGACCCGGGTCCGCGTCCCACCTCCCTAACCTGTGGCTGGCAGGGTCTCAGTGTCTTCATCTGCGAAGTGGTCATGCTGACTAAGCCGCCCACTCGGAAGGCAAAGAGCGTAAAGATGCACGAGCCTGTCAATTTTGCCACGGCTCTGGAGCACGCGGGGCGCCTCGACCAGCCTGCAGACCAGTTTCCCTCCGTTCCTAACTCCCCTCCCGCCCGGCTCCGGGTTGAGGCCGCTCCCTCCCGTTGGTCCCCATACGGAAGCCGCGCGGCGCCGTGTGCCGTACCTGCTGCGACCTGGTCAGCGGGACCCTCCTGCTGACCCGTGACGAAGTCTTGCACGAGGCCCCACAGAGCGCCCGTGGGCGCCGCTGCCTCCAGAGCGGCGGCGGCCGCCATGACGCGAGCTGGAGACCGTGGGAGGGGAAGTAGGCGGTGGCACGCAACGAGTCTCTGTGCGCATGCGCCTCGCGAGCCAATCACCGGGCGAAGACGAAGGGGGCGGGGCGCTCCCTTGATCACGTGCCTGCCGGCTTCTTGCCAGGCAGTTCCAAGGAGCGATGGAACGGCCCCTCCCCCTGGGGGCGGGGCCTGTGATGGGGCGGTGGCGCGGTGAGGGCCGGCGGCTGCTGGGCACCCAAGCGGGGGCTATTGAGGGCGAATAATTCCCGGTTCCGCTCCCCGGGAGACGGGAGACGGGGCGGGCACCTGGCTGGGTGGGGCCAAGGGGCGGTACGCATCCTGGGGGAAGCCAATGAGAAAATCAGACCCGGCCCGAGGGGGCGGTGCCGCCGGTCACATGCGCACCTGGGGCGGGCGGAGGCAGCGCCGGCACCGCGAGCTGGAGGAAGGCAGCGGGGCCGGGCTGGGGCGGAGTTAGGCAGGTGAGTGACAGGCTCTGGGGGGACGGCCCCAGCTGGGAGCCCCGAGCCAGCTCAGAGTAGCTGCGGCGGTGCCCGCCCCCTCTCTCCGCCCCTCCAGGGGAGCTGGTCTCCGGCCGGGCACCGTCGCGGGCCCCCCTGGCCCGGCCACCTGGGACTGTGCTGGGGAGTCGGCCACTTCGCTCTCTTCCCCTCGCCCCAAAGTTTGTGGCGAAGCCGGCGCCGGGGCAGAGTGCGCCCCTGGGGGACCGGGGAGCGCCCGATGCGGGGCGGCAGGAGCCGTTGACCCCGGACACCGCCGTCCGGGACCGGAGCGCAGAGCAGCCGCCCACCCCGCCGCCTCCGGTGCATGGGGCCTGGCTGAGGAGCCAGCATGGGCAACTGCGTGGGGAGACAGCGCCGGGAGAGGCCGACCGCCCCGGGACACCCCCGCAAGCGAGCAGGTAACGACGGGGATGGGAGCAGGGCCACGGGCACCCTGCCAGTTGCCCCCCCTCCCCTCCTTGCCAGAGCCCCGGCGTCGCGAGCGACCACCCACGGCTCCTGGCGCCCGAGGCTCGCCCCGTGGCTGCCTGGGCGTCCTCCCCAGCCCTGGGTGGCCGGAGGAGCCGAGTTGGGGCAACTGCGAGCGCAGCCCCGGCTGCGAGACCCAGTCGCTCCAACTGGGAAGCTCTGGGCGCGGGTGGGGGCGGGGGCAGGAAATGTTTGCAGACCGCCCGGGCCGCCGGAGGGGAGGAGGGCCCGGGGCGAGGGCGCCGCTGGCCTGGCACCGGGGCTGGGGTCCGACGCCAGCCCGTCGGGCGTCCCCAGAACTCGGGGCGAGCTAGGCGAGGGCAGTCCGTCACTCGGTCCACAGACTGCCTGTGTCATTATCAGGCTGCAAGATCGTTGTCTGCCGGAATCCGACTTGCAAAAGCAGCGCAGGACTCTGGGAAAGAAATCTTTATTTTTCCCGCAGGGCTTTTTAAAGCCTCTTGGTCAGCTGGGAGTCTAGGGAAGGTGGAGTAGGGTGGGTGAGACTCCCTAGAGTGTGGGATCCCTCCCAGCTTTGGGAACGGGATCTGCTCGCTGGTGATCCGCGAGAGCCAGACTGTGCCTTCTCACTTTCTTAAAGACACACCTCCTATCCTGGCGTTTCGCCTCGGGAAGAAGTCTGGCACGGGTCCCCCACCCCCCTCTCCTCCAGGGCTTGTACTCACTTCCTTCTCTGAGGGTGTTGCAAGGACCTTCCGAGAATGATAAAGTCATCAGCTTTTAGGACCGAGGAGGACCTTAGAAACTGGTCTAGCTCCCAGATCGACTTCCCCTCTCCTCTCTAAATCCAGAAGCCCAGGCCCGGAGAGGTTGAGCAACTTGCCCAAAGCCACACAGCGCCCTGGTAGCACAATAGGGCCCAGAACAGTTGCCACATAGCATTTATGTAAGCGGAGCCACAGGAGGAGTTGCTAATGAAGTGGAAACTCTAGTTGGAGTGTCCTGTCTCCTTTGACACCAAAGGTGTGTTGTTCGGGTTGGGGGAACTGGGAAGGAGGACTGGGGGGAAATGTGGGGAAGCAGGGAAGGATGTCTGCATGGTGGACAGGATGACTCGGGGAGGAAGAAACATGTTTTTAAAGGAAGAATGGGACAAACCTTTCAAACCTGTTCTTCTGACTGGGAGAAGTTGATTATGAAGCCCAAAGGCCTCCTTTCCTGCTTCATTCATTCCACAATTACTTATTGTTTATGTGTTTTCCCGATTAATTGGTTCTGCAGCATTTTCCACTGTTGACAACCCACTCCTACTTGAAATTCCCTCCCCTCTTTTTAGTATTAGACTATCTTGGTTTTCCTCTCTGGTCACCTTGCCCTCAAGTACTTGTGGGATGTGGGCCCCCTTGTGATGTCGTTGTTTTTCTCTCTCATTGCACTCCTTGACAGAAATCCTGCTCAGTCCCCTATTGTTGAATCATTGGGAAGCGCGCGTGCGCACAGACACACACACATGCTGTTAACACTGAGGATTGCCTCCTGAACCCCCTGTTCCACCCCTCCAAAAGCCACTCTGACCAACATGTCCTCAGGTTCACCAACTCAAACCAAGCTTTGTAGCTCTTCCCCTGAACAACTTCCCTTCCTTATACTTAATTCTCCCACTTGCTTGATGTTACACCTCGTGGAAGACTCCTGGCCGGCTTTCGCTGAATTCATGTTCTGTCTCCCAGCCAGTCACTGGGGCCTGGTGATTCTTCTTCCAGCAGGACTTAGACTCCTATCCCTGCCCCCTCTACTTCAGATCCTTGGTCCCTCAAGTTGAACTCCAGTCTCCAATTGGCGCACCACCGAAAGCAAGTTCACTTTCCATCATTCATTCCGTGCAGAGCACTTGTACATGGTAGACACCCCCCCTCACATACACATACATACACAAGTTGTTTTATTAAATCTGTTCCCAATCCTATGGCTCTACATTCAAACATTTTTCTGTCCCTTCTCACTATCTATAAGAACTTTAACTTTCATGGCTTTTCAAGCTGCCCATCCTTCCGGTCAGGACCTAAATGTTCTTTGACTGCTCTTCTTCCCGACATTAAAGCCCCCAGTGTGTGCCTCCTCTTCGTCCTCCTGAGCAAGAGGCTCCCTTCCCTTCAAGGTCCACCTCATCCCATGGCTTTCCTGATGCACCTTCATGACAAGCTCCCCTGGCAGACCTGATTGCTTCTTCCGAGAGCACCTGCAGGCACACAACTTACCTGTGCCACGTACTGAACAATTACCGACTCCATGTTAGTAGCCATGTCTTTGGTGTGTACTTTTTCATGTCAGCAGCTACATAGCAAGCCTTGAAGACCGGGGATCTCTCTTATTCTTTCTTTTCTTTTCTCACTGTCATTGAGTCGATGCTGACTCATAACGACCTCAGAGGACAGGGTAGAACTGCCCCTGTGAATGTCTGAGGCCTTAACTTTTCATGGGAGTAGAAAGCCGTGGAGCGGCTGGTGGTTTCACCTGCTGACCTCGCAGATCGCAGCTGAACACGTAACCACCACTCCGCAGCACTTAGCTCAGGGACCGATACAGGGGAAACTTTGTCCATATTGGTCGATTGTACCGTCGGCATGTTTCACGTAAAGGTTTTGTTTTTTTTTTTCACGTAAAGGTTTAACCGAAGCGTCTTACCTACATTTGGGGTATATGTCTGTGCTCGTATACTATGCTTTCTGTTCTGTGGGTTCCACTGTGAATAGCCTTACTCATGAAGCCCAAACCCAAGGGGAGCTCTCTGTTGTTGTGTTTGTTGTTGTTATTGATAGGTGCCATGGAGCCGGTTCAATTCATAGCGACTTTGCACAACACAGAACAAAACACTGCCCGATCCTGCTCCAGCCTCACAAATGCTCTGTTTAAAAGCTGGTTGCCACAGCCACTGTGTCATGGCATCTTGTTCAGTCTTTCTCTTTTTCACTGACCCCCTACCAGCTTTGATATGTCCTTTACCAGAGACCGGTCTGTCCTGAAATACATGAGCCCCAGTCACGCTGTCCTCACTTCTAAGGAGCACTCTGGCTGTCGTCCTCCTAAGACGAACTTGCCCTTTTGTCCGTCCATGGGACTTCCAACATTCTTCCCCGATATAACACTTCAGATGCATCTCTTCCTCTCTGACAATGAGAAGTGCTATTCATAAGGTTTTAAGTGGCAAATCCCTCAGCAGTGGGCAAGCTTATTTCTTCTTCCTGGTCTGTTCTTAGTCCGGAAGTTCCACCGAAACTGGTTCACCATGGGTGGCCCCGCTGGCATTTGAAATACCTGACCCGTGGCATCGCCTCCAGCCTGGCAGCAGCACACACACCTGCACATTGTGGCTAGCTGACAGACGAATGTATAGGAGAACCGACGTTTGCACGTCAGGGGAGGAATCCTCAGCTTCCTAGTGTGCACCTGCAGTCCCTGTGCATCTGGGACTGACTCTTTGACAAGGACATGGTTTTGGCCATCCGACTTGTTCCAGAATCTCCTAAAGCTCCTTTCTGGCTGCTCTGGCCACTTGGCACTACTGGAGTAGCAGGAAGAATCTCCCAACAGGAGGCTGAAACCAGAATTCTAGTCCTGGCCCTTTAGCTGGGTGACCCTGGGCAGGCAGGAAGATCAGAAAACAGTCTGCTACCTGCTTTTCTCATTTTCACACAGGCAGCCATGCAGAACCACAAAGACAGCAAGTTGGAATCTTAGGCCTTGCAGTGCCACCCTTTGGCCTTAGTCACTTGATGGATGAAGCAGAGACCCCAAACCCACTGCTCTGGGCATTTTATTTCATGTAGAGGATCAGGTGGGCCTCTCATCGATCTTTGTGATTTTTTTACTCTTAATGCATCTTTAGTAAACCTGTGTCCCACCACTAGCACCACCATTACTGGAAGTCCCTGCAGGCTACAGAGATCTATTCCTCTGGAAGGTTGGTTACCTGTCCTCCTACTCATGGGAATACCTTGGGTGATCAATGCCTCCTCCCTTTTGGAAGATGATGCAGCCCTTCCCCAGCCACCTCAGGGAGAAATAGAGGTGGTGGAACAGGCAGGTCCCTCGCTGGCCTCCACCCTTGGAGAATGGCAGGGCTGAAACCCAGATATCTGATTCTGTGATGTGCCAGGCCTATCCACTTACATTCTGGAATCTCAAGCTCAGGGTGGACAGTCCTGGAGCCCTGGTTGGGACTGGTTGGGCTGGGCGTTCTGGTTGCTTGAGTGTCTGCTGCTTGTTGGGCTGCCATAGCTATTCTTGAGAGAGTAATCAGGCAATTTTTCCATTTGCTCCATAAATATTTACTAAGTGCCAGGTACCATGCTGGCTGTGAACAAACACAGTCCCTGACCACGTGGAGCTTACATTCGTGGGGGTGGGGAATGGGGGCAAAGGATAAACACAGTCATGAAAATGACACATGATTATACATATAAATCCTGTGTGATTATCCATACCACTATGTATTATCTGTGCTGACGACACCCACATTTGCCATTTCAGCCCATCCTCTCCAATTGCTATCTCCCTTGCCACATCTAAAAGGCTTCTCATTTAGCATGTCCAAAAGAGCATCCCTGAGCCCCTACCCCCTGTTCCTCCCAAAGTCCTCCCCTTCTCTTAATGGCGAGCATATCCTTCCAGTGGTTCAGGCCCCACAAACTCTAGAGTCATGCCTGACTCCTCACTTCCCACCTCCTCCCTTGAATCTAATCAAGCCTGCTGACTTGACCTTCAAATAGACCCAGAGACCGGTTGCTCCTCACCATCTCCATCCTTTCACCTGCTCTCTGCTATCGTCCGCCTCTTAACTGATCTCCCTACTTCCTCCCTTGTCTCCCGACAGACTGTTGTCATCACAGCAGCCAGAGTGATGCTGTAAACTGTAAGTCGGATTTTGTTACTCCTTTGCTCAAACCTCCCTGTGACTCCCCATCTCATCCAGAGTCCTGGTGCTGGCCCACAGGACATCATGACTTCCACCGCCTACCCACGCCACACCATCGCACACCCTCCGTCCCCCCCGTTCTGCCCCCTGATAATGGAAGGGTCCCTCTCCCCCTCCTCCAGTTCCCCTCCAATGCCCCTTCTCAGTCAGCATCTCCCAGGCCATCCCATTTAAAACCAATCCCCTTCCCGTCGCCACCTGCTCTCAGCATTACCAACCTCCCACCCCCAGTTCATTTTTTGCTATAACTTACCATCACTTAACACTGGCCGCCTTCCCCTTCTTTCTCCACGGGGTCTGAGATTTCTGTTTGTTCACAAGGTGGTACCTAGAGTAATTTCAGACGCACAGTAGGTGCTTAGTAAATACTTGTTGGATGGAGCGTGTGTGCGTACCAGAAGTGGCAGAGTCTACCGGAGTGCAGGAATGAGCAGGTGCTTGAACAGGTATCCCCATGAGGGGATGTAAGCTGGAGCTTCAGAGCGGACTTCTGTTCCTGGCAGTGGGTTCTCTCGCCTCAGGCCTCCTGGTTGAGGTCTCATCTAGCTGGGTGTGAGTCCTGAAGGGTTGAGAGCCCCATGCTAGGAGGTCCATGGGCTGAAGCAGAAGAAGAGAGAGATCCCATCAAGGTCGCAGCACTTTCTTGCTGGTTTGTGTGTGCTTCTGGGTAAGAGTGGACACATGCACAGGGCCTGTGCATGTCCTCAACCACAGGGCAGGGGTTGTGATCTAACACAGGACTTCTTACACATTTTCCACTCTCGACCCCTTTTTCCCAAGAACTTTGCATCTGTGAGAAACACTTGATTCAATACTTGTTTGATTTGGGATTAATTTTTGGTCGCTGTGCCCCAGGAACATTTTACTGTTACTGAATTTTTAATACTCCCCCACCCCCCTCATTCAGCTGCATGACCCCATGTGGCATTGGGAACCAAGGTTTAAGTAGCCTTGGTCTAACAGACTACAAGGCAGGAAGTTGATGTTTTCAAATTCAGCCTTTTCTACCTACGGACTTGCTGGGCAATT
The DNA here is from genome assembly GCF_050624435.1 of Tenrec ecaudatus. NCBI lineage: Eukaryota > Metazoa > Chordata > Mammalia > Afrosoricida > Tenrecidae > Tenrec > Tenrec ecaudatus. Next base: position 82,048,160 of record NC_134545.1, read on the forward strand.
TTTAGAATCGTAGAACTTTGTACTGCAAAGGAGGGTAAAGATTTCTTTCACCTCTTTTCCAGCGATTAGAGAATCGAGGTATATTTGCTCCCTGTCTCGTTCTCAGAAACACAGTAGTGCAACCTATATAAAAACTGCAGGGCTGCCTCCAAATTTTGCATGTGATGGGGCCAGCTCTGGGTGAGGTAGTCCTCACGGTCAAGTGGATTCAAAGGGTGGGGGTGGGGTGCCTTGGGTCTCTCTGCCACTTTGTCCAGGGGTGATCTTGGACAAGTCACTTATTTTGTGCTCACTTGCTCCTCTACAGAAAAGATGGTGATAGGAGGACGCTTCAGTAAGCGTGTGAGGAGACTTGGAAAAGGCTGAGGGGGTAATGCTTATGTGACACAGTGACTCTTCCTAAGGTGCATGGAAGGATCCCTGCTGGTGGGGGGTTCATGTTGGACTGCTAATATAAGGTCAGTAGTTCCAACCCACTAACCACTCGAGAGAGAAAGATGAAGCTTTCCCCCCATGTAAACATCGGCGGCTTCGGAAGCCCTACGTAGGACAGGATAGGTGTGAGTCAGAATCGAGTCAGTGGGCATTGGGTTAATGTACCCGTAAAAATCATTGAAATGGCAAGTGTTTTATACGATATATATTTTTGCCCTGTGCGTGCACACACACGAAGATGCCAATATTTTCAGCTGACTTCAAAGAGATGTTTGGGAATAAGCTGTTTTTCACATTTCATGGCTGCACCGTCTGCTCAACTATGACTCTCCACCCAGGAGCTCATCCGGCCCTCGTGGGAAGGGAGGTTGGGGTCTGCGGGGCGGGTGGGTGTGTGACTGCAGGCTAACCTATGAAGAGGAGCTTGTGGGATCCTAAAGCAGCAGGATTGTCACATAAACTAGTCGTCGTCCTTCCCCACCCCCACCCCTGCCCGCCACCAATCACTGAGGCTTAGTCTTTGATGACTAGAAGATAAGTTTAAAAAAACTTTTAGGAAAAAAAAAAAAACAACTTTTAGGACAAGACTCTCTGAACAGAGCACACCTAACCTCCCCGCTACGGCTCAGTGTGCCTCGTCCTGACGGGACGCTTACAGGCCGGGGGTGAGGACCCCAAAAGGGTCTTTCTCTGGAAAGCATGCTATCTCTGAAAGGACTGGCGAGGGCAGGAGGAAGCAGCGGAGGGAGAATCTGTTCCCAGAGTACTGGACCTCAAAGCTCCAAGGGCGCACTGGTGTGGGGAGGCGCTTACCTTGTGTAACAGGCTCACCCTGCCTGAGAAGGTACAATACCTGCCTGTCAGTTACTGCTCCGGCCTTTTGAGACACTGGGGCAGCGGGCCCTCACACTCAGTGGTTTCTGGCTTCCACCTGTCAGCATTCTTCTGGTGATCAGTGGTCACTTCCTGAGGTCCAATTGGCCGGCTGCAAAGAGCAGCCCCTCAGTATCCCGGGGCATCAGCTTGTTGGAACTGTGCGGGAGAAAGCGTAAGGAGACGTATTCAGCAGCCTATGGGCCTCTGCAGAGAGTGGGGTATCTGAGTTTGGGTAGGCAGATTTGGTACATCTCTCTTTTTCTTTTAAATCATTTTATTGGGGGCTCATACAACTCATCACAATCCACCCATCCATCCATTGTGTCAAGCACATTTGCTGCCATCATCATTCTCAAAACATTTGCTTTTTACTTGAGCCCTTGGTATCAGCTTCTCATTTTCCCCTCCCTCCCCACCTCCCCCTGTGAACCCTTCATAATTTATAAATTACTGTTACTTTGTCATGTCTTACACTATCCGACGTCTCCTTTCACTCACTTTACTGTTGTCCATCCCCCAGAGAGGGGGTTATATGTAGATCCTTGTGATCAGTTCCCCCTTTCTACCCCACCTTCCCTCCACCCGGTATTGCCTCAGTGACATCTCTTCTGCTCAATCAGAGCCCTGTTTGGCTGGCTTCTAAGTTTCGATGCTGATGGCTGGGGTGGATGAATAAGGGGCTTCTCGTTAAGCACAGCCTGCCTGTGCTGTTATGATTCATCTGGTTCCCACAGAAGGTTCATGCCACCCTATGTGGAGCCCCAGGTAGTACAAATGGTTAACATGCTCGGCAGCTTACTGAAAGGTTAGAGGTTCAAGTCTACCCCAAAGCACCTCAGGAGAAAGGCCTGACTGCCTGCTTCCAAAAATCCAGGCATTGAGACCCCTCTGGAGCACAGGGCTACTCTGACCCACGTGAGGTCACTCTGTGCTGGTATAGTCCAGCAAAGGCAGAGGAACACATATGCAAGTGTTACTAAGTGTCAGAGTGACTGGTCACCATGGCCAGCTTGTTCCCTACCCAAGGTCAGGTGTGTTTCTCAGGGCCATAAGGAAGGGAAACCGAGTTTTGTGTGCACCCTCACTTCGCAGCTTCCCTGTCCCTCCTCTCCGCCTTCCTGGTTGCCCTGCGAAAGATGACCCTTCCAGGAAAGGGCCTGGCAGGTGGGGGATGGAGCCTCCTCTGAAATGAAGGCTGGAACCAGGAAGAGGGGCCCTCGCGGTGCATGCTCATCTGGGAGTCCAAGGCTCAGCCACCACTCGCTCACGGAGCAGCCTGGGTCTGTGAGAGGAGAGTCCGGGCCGGATCGTTCTGCTCTCATTAAGGACTCAAAGGGATGCAATTCCAGACAGCTTACTCTCACTGAGAGTCAGGTGTGGGACCTCGATCCGTCCTCACAAACACCCCGTGGGTGAGTGCTCTGATCACTGTTACAAGGGAAGAAATTGAGCCTCGTTAGAAAGGCAGTATCTCCAGTCGAGGGCCACACAGCTGGTAAACAGCAGTGGCAGTATTTGAACCCCGGTGCTCTGATCGCAGAGCCTGGGCCTCTGGCTCCTGTACACCTCCTTTGGGATGAGGGAAGTGCGTGTGTGTGTGTGTGTGTGTGTGTGTGTGTGTGTGTGTAAACATACTTTTGAACATTGTCAGGCACCACGCTAGAGCTGTTTGCAGGTGTCATCTCCACGGATTCTCCCAGGGTACTACAGGAACATCCTATCCACGGTCCATACGGGCAGCTGGTGCTGACATCATTGCCGGGGTCACAAATGAGCCCTGGCGGGACGGACGATTACTCATTGCACGCCTCACACAGGTCAAGAGAAACCAGGGGCTGCTCTTTGGGAAAGACCTCCCGACAGGATCCACGGCCGCGGAAACCCACAGGGGCAGTTCTACTCTGGCCTGCAGGGTGGCTCTGGTGGCAGTGTGCTGAGGGAGGTCACGATGTTAAAGGCAGGGCTGGAACTCAGCTTGACTGACTGCTTTAAACTCCAGTCTGGTGCTGAGAGCTCCCAGTTCATTGTGCTGCAGCTGTGTGTTGGGATGCCCCCCACCCCCGTGTTTCTCCCGGAGAAGTGGGCTGTGCTAGCTGCAAGACTCCAGGGACTGCAGCCACCGCTCGCCCTTCTCGTTGCTGCTCTCTCCTTTCCTTCCCCTGGCCCCCAAGCTACCTCCCCACCCCTAGGAACCAGGAGGCCATCATCTCAGATCAATGTGCTTGGCACATAGTAGATGTTCAATAAATAGTCACTGAATGTTGTTTGGGGGCTGAGTGTGCTGGAGGCAGTGGAATTACTGCCAAGACTGTGTTCCTAAAGAGAGACACAAGTCGAATGCAAATACCATTCTGCTTCTACCTCCCTCTGCCACAGTCAGCCTCCACCTCCCAGTTCCCAGACATCGGGGCCTGGAAGACCAGAGTGCCCAGGCTCTGCAGACTCGGGGTTATTCCCATGTCCCCAAGGGAAGAAGCGCACTGAAGAGTCATGTTAGCAGAGTGCTTGTAGGATCAGCTGTCCCTTTTTGTAATTAATAAGAGCAAGGAGTCCTTGCTTTGCTCAGCATTTTTCAGTTTTCAAAGCTCTTTCTAAAGCATCCTGTGTCTGATTCCCCACCACCATCCCGTCTGGTAAGCCCGTTTCACAGATGCAGCGACTGAGGCTTGCTAAGCACCCTACCCTGCCCAAGTGTGTGTGGCTAGTGGCGGCAGAGAGACAGAGGCCAGCTGCGAGGAGGCAGCGGCTCCATCCCCCTCTCACTGTGGTGGCAAAGCCTCACATCTGAGCCTGTTTCCACATCTGTAAAATGGAACGGGAAAGGGGCATTTAGAGTGAGTGGCTGGGGATTCACTGTGAACATGCACGAGAAATCATCGGCTAAGGATCTCCGCAGATGGTGGGAGGCTCCAAGGACCACAGCCATGCCAAGTTCACTGTTCCAAGCCCAACTCTTCGCCACCCAGATCATGCTGCCTCACAGGGAGGCTGTCGGGCAGGGTAGAACAGTGAATTTCTGGGAGAGACTAACTCTATTCGGCAGTAGTAAGCCCTGGCTTTCTCCTGAGGAGCAGCTGTGGTTTTGAACTGCTGACCTTGCAATCAGCAGCCAAATGTGTAACCCCACTGGGGCTTCTCACTGCTCTTCAACCAAGAGTTTGGAGAGGAACTAAGAACCTATCTCCTTCTCCCACCTCCACCTGGGAAATCCGGTGGGGGGGGCGGGGAGAGAGCGCGCGCAGGGAGTGCCTTTTGACTGGCAAGCTCTGAGATGTTTCAAATAGGCCACATAGAGAATACAGTTTCCTCTTGGTGGCCGTTGGTGATTATGTCCCTGGGTGGGGCACACTGCAGCTGACTGACAGGTTTTATTATTTGTCACCTTCTGGTTATTATAGAGCTTTAGGCAGCTTGTTTTAACACCGTGAGCCTCGGTTTTCTCATCTGTAAAATAGAGATAAGTGGTACCTACCCCATAGGATTAAATGAATTGACTCACATATAGTCCTTCCCAAACCTCGGTGCCATCAGATCGATTCTGATCCTAGTGACCTACAGGAGAGGGCAGAACTGCTGCCCCTGTGGGTGCCCGAGACTGTAACTCTTTACGGGCGTAGAAAGCCCCACCTTCCTGCTGTAGAGCAGCTGGTGGTTTCAAACTGCTGACCTTGGGGTTAGCCCTTAGCCGCCCAACCCAGTAAGCACTATGTCACCAGGCCTGGGACTGAGTAAAGCTGTAGTAACAGTTACCGTTTATTATTATCACTGTACCTGGTTCTGTATTTAAGCCAGCTGTCCTAACGTCCCTTTCCCCCACAAACTGAAACCCATGTCCAAAGAAACTGACATGTAAGATCTAACTTCTCCAGCAAACTCACTGCCATCATGTTGATTCTGACTGACAGCAACTCTGTAGGACAGGGTGGTGCTGAGACTGTAAATCTCTTTGGGAAGAGGAAGCCTCATGTTTCTCCCTTGGAAGGGTTAGTAGGTTCAAACTGCTGACCTTGCAGTTAGCAGTCTAGAACATAACCCACTACGCCACCAGTATCCAAAATCAAATCCAAGCTCACTGCCGAGTTGATTCCAACTGATAGTGATGTAGGGCAGGACAGAGCTGTCCCTTTGGGTTTCTGAGACGAAATCTTTATGGAAATAGACAGCCTCATCTTTCTCCCTGGTAATGACTGATGGGGTTTGAACTCACAGACCTTGCTCAGTGGGTAGCCCACTATACTACCAGAGCTCCCTTGCAACAGTGTACACGGTGATCTGCCAGTCTTGCTTCCATCATTCATTCAGGAAAGCAACTCAGATGCAAGTAGAGCAAGAGAAGCATTATTGTGCTGATAACCTTGAATCCAGGTTAATTTATTACCATGGGAATCATTCACCAAAAAGTGAGAACGACAACACTTGTGAGTGACGAAGGACTTCAGGCACACCTCACGAGAGTGCCTCTAGTAACGTCAGCAGCAACCAGCGGCTCCCTGTCGGGGCGTCTTCCGAGTTTGTATCTGTCACCTGGTAGGTCAGGGCCGGAGTGAGCTTAGCCTGCCGTGGCCCCTCTTCAGCTTTGCAGTGCATCTCTGTCTGCAGGGGCATCCTTGCTTGAGCTTTGCACATGCTGTCACTTTGTCAACTGCAAACATCCCCTCACTGAACTTCCAAGAAGCTGGAGGGTGATGAGCGTTCACAGCAGAGCCCCCTCGCCGACACACATACACACTCTACCCCCACAACTAGATTACCAGGAACTCTGCCTGGTGGCACAAGCGATTAAGCGCTCAGTCACCAACTGAATGGTTGGTGGTTCGAACCCACCTGGCAGCTCTGCCAAAGACAGGGCTGGCCAGCTGCTCCTGTCAAGACGACAGGTGAGCGAACCCGGTGAGGCTCTGCACCCTCACCACCAGAAGTCACCCTGAGCCGAGAACAGCTGGATTCCAGACCCCAAACCGTTGTTTTGATCATTATTAGACAGACTGCTTCCTGAACGCCTGTGTGCCAGGCTCTTGACCTGGTCCCCAGCCCATCCTCCCCACCTCTGGTTTCAGGAGTGGTGGGGGCAGTCTCAGTGAGGTTCCCTAGCTTGTGCGGAAACCACACAGTGAGAAATGGAAGATGGGATTCTAAGCCACTGGTTTTGACTCTCAGCCCTGGATTCCTGCCACGCAGTACGCACCCCACCGCACCATTCAGGCCCTCACCAGGCCTTAAACAGGTATAGCTGGTTTACTGACGTCATTGTCACCCATGACTAACAGCCTGCTTCTGCCAGTTCTTGTGCTGCGCACCCCCAAGTTCAGGGCCAGGAAGGGTGCTTGGTAACAGCCTCCCAGGGTTTACCCCATACCCCACACCCCCCGTCTGGAAACAGACCACACACTGTCCACATACCGTAATGCAGGGCGTCATACATGGTGTTGATTTCCCGCTTAGCAAAAGCTAGACCATCCTTCGGCTCGAGCGCTGTTTCCCAGGCCCTCAGGCAGCCCCAGGAGAGTCCACCGACACCCATCCTGTCTGCTCATCGCCGTACCTGTGTGGGGCACTAGATACCCTCCCTGGTGCTGGCCAGCGCTGTCTTCCGTTTGGCCCTCTGAGGTCAAATTGCAACAGCCCCACGTCCTGGAAGCACACTGTCCCCTGGGATTGTCTTGACTATGCCAGCGGGCTGCCAGGTTTTTATCTCAAGGATCCAGCTGGGTGGGTTCAAGCAGGCGCCCAAGTTTTCCAGGTGAAAACGACCCCTTTTTAAAAAGCTATGAGGTTGGGGAGGCTTGCTTAAAACCCAGCCTCCCAGTTGGCAGCTGAGTGCTTAACTGTCTGCGCCATCATGGTTCCTCCCATCGACTGATCACCTCCGTTTTCACTCAGAAAAACTCACTGCCATCAAGTTGATACTAACTCATAGGGGCCCTTATAAGACAGGGTAGACCTGCCCCTGTGAGTTTCTGAGACTGTAACTCTTTATGGGAGTAGAAAGCCTTCCTTTCTCCTGAAAAGCAGCTGGTGGTTTCAAACTGTTGACCTTATGGTTGGCAGCCCAGCATGTAATCACGATGCCACCATGGCTCCTCTGTCTCCATGCTAATGCAGGGTTAATGGCTACTAGGTTGCAGATGCAGAGACTGAGGTTGGATGGTTCCGACGCTGGCCATGGGAGAGCACTCATTGACTTGACACTGGTATCCCAGGGGCCTGGACCTCACTTACTCTGGTAACTGCCTGTCTGCCTGGTCTCGGGCTCTGTGCACAGCCTGGGGAGCACAGCATGAGGAGCCAGTGTCTTTCCTCAAGGAGCCCCCAGTTTGATGGACTAACAAGTACCAGAGTGTCTGACCCCCAGGGCAAGGAGCACCTAAGGCAGGGCCCAGGGGAGGCAGGCGATGGTCTGCGCACAGAAGGCCCGTGTCCGACCCAGTTGACATCTCCTCATGCTCCCTGCCCTTCTTCCCTCCAGGCTCTCACTTGAGGCTCCTTGAACCCAAAGTCCATCTAGGTCTGGCCCAGCGTGGTGTTTCCGAGGGTGCCTCAGCCTGGGTCAGCCTTCTGAGGATACGGGAGGCCTTACTTAGCCGGGGACTTACAGCTCTGCTGTCCTTTCTCTAAGGGCCTGATGAGATTTTTATTAAGGCCACATGCCATGTGCAGTTATTTGGGAACCCTCTGACTCTAAGGTCAGTAGGCAGAAGGCAAGATAGCCTGGGCTCTTTAATCTGCAGCCCACTCTGCCTGCAGGTCAGGGTGTGCCCAGGTGACAGCTGTCTTCCGTAAGGAAGAGCCAGGGCCTGGCCATGGGCCCTCCAGGAGCCAGTAAGCACTTTCTCCGCAGCCCTAGGCAGAGATGCTCAGCCTAGTGCTCTGCTCAGCATTATCCGAGGGCATTTGTCTGCCAGGGGCTCAACCTGGAGGAAGGGTCCAAGGAGAGATTTCTCCACGTGTCCAGTTTATAGCCTTGTGCTAATTTGGGTAGAGCCTTTCGGAGGGTCCCTGGGCCTGGGACCCCTGTTCTTGAGGTACAAGTGACCCCTTGCTTAAAAGCCAGGATGTTGGAAAGGTGTGTTCTCCAAAGAACCAGCCGTATCTTTCATAGTTGTCGAGCTGCCTTTGAGCTGGTCCTGGCTCATTGCCACACCGTGTGCAGAGTGCAGCTGCCCTGCGAGGGTTCAGCAAGGCCTGGCCTTTCAGAAGCAGGTCACGCCTCGCTTCTGCAGCAGTGCCGGGTGAGTCTGAACCGCCAACCTCGTGGTTAGTAGTCCAGTACTTTTAGACAATGTGCACACTATACTTTTTTTTAATCACATTGTAAAACCTCCCTCGTGCATGTTAGTCTCCTGGGTTCGCAGATGAGCGTGTGCATGAGCCTACTTTGTAGAGGGCCTGTGATATGGATAAGGGATGTGGGCTGGAGAGAAGCAAACAATGAGATTAAATATATGTTTAAGTATACGTAGTGTTTTCAGGGGCACAGTCTGTGTGCCTACCCAAGGGCTCCCTTTATCTTTTGGTGGTGGTGGTGGTGGTGGTGGTGGGTGTCGACAACTCCGTTCTGAGTCATAGCAACCCATGTCCAATGTGTGTGACACGTTACCCAGCCGTGTGCCATGCTCACGGTGGCTCTACACACGCTGGAGCCCAGTGCGGCAACCACCATAGCTCTCTGTCGTGTCGAGGGTCTTCCCATTTTTCACCAAGCACGACGTCCCTCCAGGGACTGGTCTCTCCTGACAACATATCCAAAGTACATGAAACAAAGTCTCGCCATCCTGATGTCGAAGGCGAGTCCTGGCTGTACTTTTAGGGGAGAGAAAGGAGTACTTGTGGGGATTTGACTGGGGGAACTTGGGGACTGGTTCAGAGAGGTCAAGACCCTGACCCTGGTCTGTTGGGCACAGTCCAAGTTGTGGCGCTGGTGTCTGATCCAGGAATCCTGACCCCATTCCCTGTGTCTTTCTGCTATTCCCCTACCTCCCGAAAATGTGTGAACACCTATCTGTGTATCTCCTCTTCCACGGGGACTTCGGGTCTGCCTGGAGGAGGAAGCAAAGACGGAGATGAGCGCAGGTGTTTTCAAACCCTGTAGATGTGTGCCAGCTCCCAGACAGGAGAGACAAAGGCAGTGGTATAGACCACGCTAAAAAGAGCTGAGACCGGCGAAGAGGTCTACGTGGACTGGAGCTACTTAAGGGTAGGCCTCTGAGCAGGGTGGGCTTCTCGTTGCTCCTGAGGAAAGGGGTCAGATTGGGATGGCGTAGTCTCGAGGTACAGAAGGGCCAGTGATATGAGTAGGGGATGTAGGTTAGGAAGAAGCAAAACCAGATTTTACATGAACATATTTTATCAAATATGTATGTATTATTGTAAAAAGGGTACATGTTCATGTTAAAAAAATTTCCCAGAAAATCTCCTTCCTGTTCCCACCACCCAGAGAGCGCCCCCATTCCTCCTTGGAGACTTCTTCCTTTGGGTTGGTTGCACCCAGGTTATGGGCGGGACGACGTTGAGGTGGAGGGGGCACTATGCCAGGTCGTGCCCGCAGGGCACCAGCGCCTTTACCCTGCGGGAAGCAGGGTATCTCCGCTCCTAGCGCCCTCTGCCCAGGAGCCCAGGGTTCCCCTCCTCTGCCAGGGCAGGAAGCCAGCCCCCTCCACTCCATGTCCCTCCTCTGGTGTTCGGGACATGTAGCCAGTGTTGCCACACCGCAAACCTTTGCTGCTGTGTGAGGTCATTTCAGGGAGGAGCTCTATGTAGCCGAGAAGGAGCAGCAGGACAGTTGCACATTGTTGGGGCACTCAGCATCGACCTTCCGCGGAGGCAGGCAGAGGTCACCTCAAGTAGCCATCAGTGGGCAGCAAGGGGACGGGGGAATCGTGTCTTCAGTGCCCTGCAGAGTCACAGCAATGAGAGTTTGCTGACCTGCTCCAGGCCCAAGGCAGCCTTTGAAACGTGCACGGGAAGGATTTGGAGTTCTTTCCCCGCTTTGCCCCGTGCACCCGTGTGCTTTATGCCAGTGAGTCTTCAGTCCCTCATCTGACTAATGAAGGAGTTTTGCCTTGTTTTAAAAGCCTGTGGAACCCCCGTGTATGGGCCGAATCGTGTCACCCAAACGATGTGACAACTTAGCTGGGCTAGAAGTCTCAGTGACTTGGCAGTTATGTAATGATGTAATCATCCTCAGGATGTGACCTCGTGGGATCGGTCCATCCAGCTGTAAGGGGATTAGGATGGGCTCCAACACCTTTCCTCAGGACCTACCCCAGGTCCTACGTCAGGGGAGCTTCCCTGAAGAGTGAAAAGCCCAGAACACGGAAACCTCGGGACCGACAGAGCAGAGCACGTCTGTCTGTTGGACTGGGATCCCTGTGCTGAGAACCTCCTGGAATCAGTGGGGTAAGACGGTTCCAAGATGTTGAAGTGAGACAAGGACTTACCTTCCCCCAGAGGAAATCTTCCTGTGGCGCTGGCACCCTGAACTTGGACTTGAAGCCTCCTCAACCGTGGGAGAATAAATTTCTGTTAACGTCATGCCTTGTGGGATTTCTGCTACAGAGCAGCACTGGATAAAAACAAAGACACCTTTGAAATGCAAGCTTACAATGTAGCTTGATGTGTATAACCAAACGGGTGGTGCTCTGGTTGAAAGCCAGGGAGGGTGGCCCCCAAGAGGCTCCATGAAGCCGTGGGGTCTTGCAGAACACCGTTTGAAAACCACTGGGCAAGAGTGCCCTCCGAGGCTTCATCCAGCCTGAGGACTCCTGTCCCCTCAGGGGCTGCAAGCTGTAACGGCGAGGAGACTTTGGTGACCATTGCAGGTAGCCTGGTGTGTGGTGTCAGTGTGGGGCTCTCCAGCGTAGGTGTTTATGGTGGGGCCATGGCACGGAGGGCACCCAGTTTGCCGAGTGTCACATGCTGGCAGCACTTCCTCACCTGCTCCTGCTTGTGGGTGCGTGTTGTGTGTGTTTCCTTGTCCCGAAGAGAGTGCCTTCAAGTCGCCCAGAGCACCCATGGTCAGTTTGGATGGTCCTGGAGTCCACCCACGTGCCTCAGCAGAAAGGCCTGAAGATCTGCTTCCCAGAAGTCATCTGCTGAAGGCTCTGTGGACAGACCTGGGTCTCCATGCGGCAGGACGGACTCCACCGTACCTGGTTAGGCATGAGCTTCACATAGCAAGCAACCAACCAACCTGACTCATGACCATCGCGTCAGTTCTGACTCAGCGATCCTATGGGACCAGGAAGAACTCCATGGGTTTCTGAGACGAACACTGTACAGGAGTGGAAAGCCTCGTCTGTCTCCCTCAGAGTGGCTGGTGATTTTGAGCTCCTGACCTTGCAGTGAGCAGCTCAACACATAGGGGTCACGACACATCAGCATCGGCTTGACAGCGCTCTGCAGTATGGCAGGCATGGCGTCCAGATGGGGCCAGTGTTCGTCCTTCAGCAAGTGTGTGTGTCGAGTACCTGCTTTGTGTTGGAGAAGCCCAGCCGTGTCAGCACCCCTGTCATTGCAAGTGCTGGAAGGAAACTGGCTGACTCTGGCTTCAGCCATAAGGCCCTTTGTGGTAGGGCTTCCGGGAGGACCCTTGCCCCTTGGCCAGGACGGGGGAAAAACCCTTGTCCCATCCTCCCTCTTTCTCTGGCCTCTATTCTCCTTGGCTTCCGTCAGGTGGGCTGGGTGGGGAACAGATGCCACCTCATAGCCCCCAGGTGCCGATGGTAATTCGGCTAATTAGACTGACCCACACCTCCCCACCCACCCCACCAGGTGCACTCCCCCCATCCCCCGGGCTGAAGGAGCATCTGGTTCCCCTTGCCTGAGTCAAGACCAGAGCTCACACTCCTGTACGACAGGATATGCCTGGCAGATCCCCTCCTGGCCTCATGCACATAGAGCCAGCTCCAGGGGAGGGGAGCCTATGAGCCCTAAATGAGGACCCTGGGCCCAGAGAGGACCCCAGGTGCCCGAGAACGCAACCCCCCTCCCCTAGCACAACTACTGCAGCCAGGCCTTCAGAGGGCCTCCCACCAGGGCACAGCCCACTGAGGCTAGTGCAGAGGGAGGAGGCTGCCTGGAGATGATGGTCTTGAGATAGCCCATCTCCCAAGAGACGTGCCTTTTGCGGCCAGGTGGCCTGTGCTTTGTCTGAGCATCTGTCCTGGTGGACCCGCCTTCACCTCTTACTCATCAGCTCACTCTGCAGCTCCCCACCTGGCCCGGCAGAGCAAGGCCAGCAGCATCACGGTGGGGGAGCTACCCACCCACCCAGCGCTGTTTCTTTCCACATGAAGGCTCATTGCTGATTCTCAAGGGGAGACCCTGTGGCCCTGGTATGAGTCAGCGCCCACCATTGCCAGCCCTCTCACAGCCAGTGGACTGACCTCCCAGAGCCCTGGGGCCCCAGACTCTGGCAGACAGTGAGGGCTAGGTCACGTGGTGGGTGGGGCTGCCCCTCTGAGATCGTTGGGCAGGGCAGGCATCAAGAAACACATCTGAGTGTTTCCTTGCCTATGTCAGGGAATGCTTGTGGGGGCAGGAAGCAGAGCCCTGAAGGAGGGTGGGGGGCAGAGGGCTAGTATGCCCTTTGGGGTGGGGTGGTAAGAGACCAGGCTCTAAAGATGCCCTGAGCACATAGTGGTGGGGCAGTGCTAGGGAGGGGGCAGTCAGTGAGAACAGGGTGCTGCCCTGGACCAGGGAGGTGACTCACTGAACTCTGGATGAAAGGGACGGCTGGGGAGGCACAGACAGGTCAGGTCGGAAGGCAGAATGCCCCTGGGAGGCTGGCAATGTTGCAGGCAAGAGGGGAGCAGGGTGGCACTCAAGACTGGGGAACGGAAACTGCTTGGAAGAAAGCCCTTGGGATTTGGAGGCAGGGGGTGGTCCTGGTTCTTGGGAAGGGAGCGCTTTGAAGGAGGGGACTTGGTGGCCATCAGGAGCAGTCAGAGCTGCTGCAGTGTTGCTTGTTGTGTTTTCAGACTAAGAGAACCGTGTATTTAAAGCAGAAACGGAAGTCCTAGGAGCCAGAGGAGAATGGGACTGGGATCCTACTTCTCAGGGACTAGGACCTGGCCACTCACCTTGGCTTCCTCTGCTTCATGGGCGTATATGAGGGACGATCAGAGGTTGTCTACCTGGGGACACGACAGCAAGCACTATGCACTGTCGCTTGTGCCAGGCTCTAGCCAGGGGCCCACGCCTCACCAGCTTCTGCAGGAAGAAGGCAGCTTTCTTCTTGAGCTTCACACAGGCCTGATGCCCCCTCCCTTGCCACCTCACAATTGCCCCCAGGGGAGCACCAGGACAAGGTCCCAGTGCTGCTCCAGGAAAGGCCGTCCACCCGAGACCCCTTGGAGGAAAGGGCTGGCAACTACTTCTGACAAACCCTGTGGAGCTCGATGCTACTGTTGACTCGCACGGCGATGGCAGCGCCTGTCTGAAGCGTGCGTCTAGGGGTGTCATGTCACTGACTAGCCCTAGGGTTTGGGGAGAGGGGTTGGTATGGAGACCACTGCGTAAGGCTGAGGCAGGAGGGAGGGACTGAGTCTGGGCCCAGCCAGCCCATTCACTTCCCCGGGAGGACCGACCTCCCGAGACTATACAGCTCTCTGGCTTCTTCCTTCTGGGGTCGGCCAACCCGTTGTCTGCAGAGAGAGCCACAGAGCCCTGGTTTTGAAGATATCAGGAACAGGGAAGTGATGAAGTCTGCATCCTATTCTGCCACCTGTTTGGGGAAGAGGACCCAGATGGAGACAGAAGATGGTGGCAGTGCCCAAAGCATTGGCTGTCATATCGGGGGGATCCAGAGTGGGGTTGGGGAGAGCTTGGGGTGTGGAAGGGACTGTGAACCCCTTCCCACATGCCCACCCTTTCTGCATGCGGCAGCGCCCAGCTGCCCTCCTTTTCTCAGGGTGGGCCTGGCCCTCACCCTGCTCTCCTGGACGTGCCGCCGGCTGTCCCCAGCTCATCTGCAGCTCCTGTCCCCGGGCAGGCCCAGTCGCCTCCACTCTGCTCTCGTTCTACCCTCCAGCTCACCTGCAGCTCCTGTCCCTGGGCAGGCCCAGTCGCCTCCACTCTGCTCTCGTTCTACCCTCCAGCTCACCTGCAGCTCCTGTCCCTGGGCAGGCCCAGCCGCCTGTGTTCCATGTTGCTCTCTTCCAGCCCTTCAGCTATTTCTGTCTGCTCGCCCTCCCACAGAGCCACTGCCCCCCCACCCCCACCCCAAGCCAGACGTGACATTCTTCGGCTAGCCCCAGTGCAGCTAAAGTGCAGTTGCTGTGGGTTTCCCAGGCCTGCCCAGCTGTTCCATCATCTGGGACAGCAACTAGGAAGTAGGAAGGAGCGGCTGCTGTCAGGTGCCTCTCCCTCCCCTCTAAGTACTCTTACTGATGGTAGGGATGGACTGAATAAGAGCTCACCCTGTGATGCTTCCTAAGCTGCATCCCAAGTCCTGTGCTAGACATTCTTACATGCATTAGTTCATCTCCACAGGAGCACGAGGAAGGGAAGTTGTATTCTCAAAGTTGAGGGAAACTGAGGCTGAGAGGACAGGTTATGGAATTGGCACATTCTCCGTGAGTTGCTGGTGGAACTAAGACTTGAAGCCCTGTGGCCGGCTCCCGAGGACTGCATTTGATGCCCCTGGCTCTGCATCCTCAAAGCCCACTCAAGCTTCAGTCCCTGTTTCCTCTGAACCCTGGGTCCAGAGTTGAGTCCAGCGCATAGACACCAGAGTGGAAGCCAACGATCAGCTCTCTCCCGCCGACCTTGTGGTTGGCCGTGGAGTACTTCAACCACTGTGCCACCAGGGCTCCTTAGTGCCTGCCCCCCCCCCCATGCCTGTTGGTAACCAGCAACCAGTTTAGACAGGGAAGCCTTGCAGTGCTGCTTTCAGAGGTGGACTTCCCTCTGTGCATATCCAACAGAGAGGACTCCTGGATAGTGGGTCTGCCTTTCTCTTGGCGGTGGATTCTGCTGACCAGTACCCATTTAACACTCTTTAAGAGCTCAGTTTGGTTCCCCAGGAAAGATGCTGCTGAACTACGCGTCATCGCCCCATCGTCCGACTCTCCACCTCAGGGTCTTCCCTCTTGGATTGGATTGCTATTCTAGTCTGAGAGTGCACAGGCTCTGCACTCTGTTGCCATTGAGACCTCTTCTGTCTGTCTCTCTCTCTCTCTCTCTCTCTCTCTCTCTCTCTCTCTCTCTCTCTCTCTCTCTCTCTCTCTCTCTCTCTCTCGGCAGGGTCAGGGGACCGGTTCTCTGGGCAGTGATTGTCAGTGGGGGAGAGAGAGTATCAAAATCTCCAGGTTAGGGACAGAGGTAAAATTTTGAAAAAGCATATTTGGTGTCATAATAAACATTCTAGGTTTGAAATGTGAATTCCTAAAAGTTAACTTTGACCATACCTTGCCAGAGATTAAGTACTTCTTAAGCTGGTGCCGGGGTGGGGTGGGGTGGGGGACACACCGTACATGAAGTTTGACTTTTTTTTCAGAAGGGTGTACTTAAGGCCAGGAAACGCTGCCTTCCAACAAGAGACTGCACACCCTGTCATCCTGTCCTACAGCCCTGTGGGAGGGCACTGCCGTTTTAGTTGGGGAAATGTTTCTCAAACTCTTAAGCACTTTAATTTGATATTACCCCAACTGTGGAGCTGCTGGTGCTTCATGGAGGCTCTGACTGTGGGTCCCACTCTTTTGCGGGCAGGCACAGTAGTCCAGGGGCTTCGAGCAGGCGCTGGAGACTCTGGTTTGCTATCTGTGCTGGCTTCACTGCAGGACAGCCTAAGAGCTCAGTGGTCAAGAGCACAGGCTTGCCTCAGGCTGCAGCTGAGCGGAATGTTCCAGCCTCCCATCTGCTGGCAATGCTTGTCTCAGAGCAGCTTATGAAGATTCCACGGCACAGTACACGGAACACACTTGGTACGGAGCCTGGCCCCCAGCGGGCACTTTGTTCATTATGATGGCCAAGGCTGTCACTCTCCTTCTCTGAGTTGGATCAGATCCTTGCAGGGCTCCAGGTGACCTCCCCATTGGTTTGGCCACTGACTCCTTGAAGGTGCTGTCTCTGGCCCAGTTGGAGCTAGTCTGAAACGTATTCATCCATAAAGCTCTTCTGGCGGCAGTGGCGTGGGTAGGTCACTTGTTGGGCCGCAAGTCACAAGGTTAGCAGTGTGACACCACCAGCCGCTCCACTGGAGAGTGATGAGGCTTTCTACTCCCTTAGAGATACGCACCCTCAGAAGCCCACAGGGGCATTTCTTCTCTATCCTGTAGGGCTCACTATGAGTCAGAATCGACTCAATGGCTGTGAGTTTGGTTTGGGTTTTGTGCTTGCTTCTCAGGCACATAAGGGTCTTGGTAGCATAGTGGCTTACACTTGGGGCTGCTAATAGCCCCACGGTCAGCAGTTTGAGCCCATCCATGCTCCATGGGAGAAGAACGAGGCTTTCTGATTCACCGCCTCAAAAACCCACGGGCTCTGCTTCTCTGCCCCAGGCACTGAGTTCTGGTTGGATCAGGACCTTTCTGGCTTTGCCTCTGTCCTCTTCCCTGAGGCATACCAGCTCTAATCCCATAGCTGGGGGCATGGGGGGGGGGGACTGAAGCGCAGATACTGGTTGCTAAGGGGAAGCTCTGCTGGCCCAGGGAAGGAGGTAGCCTCCGAGTTCACTTCTGGCTGCCTCGACCCACACCATTGGCCGATGGAGTAGACTCGCCGCTGAGCTCGGAGGGAGGGATCATGTCTGGAGTGCATTGGGTGATGCCTGCCTCGTGTGGTGTGCAGTGTGGTTTGGAGACAGCACCTCGCCAAGGGGGGCAGCAATAGCCAGCCTGGGTTTTCTGACAAAGACCTGCCGGTGTACCTCAGCTGCCTAGTGATAGCCACTAGTGACTAAGGGGTGTTTGGAGAACTTGCCATCCTGTCTTGAGGAGCTGGGACTGCTTAGTGAGAAAATTCAGAAGCCCAGGAAATCAGGAAGGCTGCGGCCTTGATGTTGTTGCCTACTGTGAGCCCGCCTGTGCATGGGCTTTCATGCTAGAGCCATGACTCGGGTCTGCTGCCTGTTGAGTGTTGGCAGTTGCCCAGTGAGGAGGACAGTGGTCTCCGTGTTTCGTAAGGGAGGAAACTGGGGCTTAGAGCAAATGAGCTGGCCAAGATCACTTACCCTGCGATCAGAAACGGCCTCTCTGACTCCAAAGCTCGCAATCCTTGAGCAATGTGCATCATCACCTGGTGCTGCCTGGAGAGCTTGTCACGTGACCTCAGTGGGTACAGCTGGAACTCCTGGGTAGAAGTCGCAGGGCTTGTTCCAGTGCCCCCGAGGAGTGGCGTCTCTTCCTAAGGGAGAGCAGTCTGCAATTAGAATGGGCTGCCCCTGAGAGCCCAGCCTCCAGGGTGGTCAGGGTCAGCACAGAAGGGCCCCTGCGTTAGCCAGGGGCCACACTCTGAGGACCGCCCTAGGCCTTTTCTGCGCTCCTGCTCCCGGGAGTGGATTCGGCCAAGGTGGCCAGGCAAGCAGCAGCACAGACCCAGAGCTGCTCGTGCCCAGCCTTTCGCCGCTTGGGTGCATTCTCTCTCCCTCCAGATCTCCAGTGTGTTTTATGAGAAACTGAAAGCTCTTTCCAAACAGCACGTCCAAAGCTTTAACTGCTTTTTGCCCTCCTGCAGTAGGGGTAGTTTGCTGAATTGAGCTGTGAGGGCCACCCATAGCTAGACTCACGCTCTCCCTGCATCAGCAGCCATGTTGTGTCAGCCTGGCAACCCAGGGCCACCTGGTCAGTCCTCTGGCCTCCAGGGTGGTCTGGGGTGGCCATGCTGGGTGTACTGCTACCACCAGTGGCCTGGCCATAGGTTTGTTTGCATAATTGAGTTGATTGTCCTTTGCCCTTGACTCTGCCTTGCTGACTTGCTGTGGCCCTGTGGTTGGTTGGTGCTGGCATGCATAGGGCCAGGGACTGGGGTGCTGTAGGTGGGAGCCCTCTGTAGACCCCAGCATACTGCAGGAGCAGGCTCTGACAATAGTTGGACACCATCCCTGCAAGAGACAGATGAATTTGCCTCATCGAATCCGGAGCATGATGGCAGGTCCGACTGGCTTTCATGGCTCCAGTGAGTAGAAAGCCCTTCTTCCCATGGTCCTGTGGGTCGGTCTGGGTAGACTAGGGAGACAAAAGCACAGAAACTCATATGGATAAGAGAGAGTGTTATAGAAAGGGTAAGTGCACATTAAGAAAGCATCCCAACCCAGTGCTTTCCAAGCCCGTAAGTCCAACATTAGCCCCTATGTCCGACACCGATCTACAAAGTCCTCCTCCATCTCACAAAGCACACGCAATGATACCAACTGCAGGAGGAGAGTCGAGTCAGTAAATGTGTAAGCATCTCAGCACTGGCAGGGGTCTCCACGCAGCTGCTCCAGCACCCAGGGCTGCATCACAGTAGGTCCACGTTGCTTCTCCTCAGGATGTCTCCCAGGAAGTGACCCTTGCCAGCTGAAGCAGGGCAGCTAAGCCTTGCCAGCTAAGGCAGATGCACACTGGTCCGACCATCAGAAAGCAGGAGACCCGAGAACTCGAAAGGCAAGGGTCACTGAGAACTACAAAGGCAAGGCTCACCAAGCCATTTCTCTCTCTGCCCTTCAATTAATCCCATGTGTTTATTGGCCAGGTTGGCACCATAAACCTTACTATCTTACCCTGGCTCTCTGTAGAGCATGTTCCTGTGTGCTGCCTCATTCATTTTTCCACTCCATGGCCCAGAGAAGGGCACTGCCAAACGGTGAGGCTGCAGCAAGCCCAGGTACGCCTGCTTGGCACCTCTCCTACCTGGTTCTGCATGAACAAGTCTGTCACCCTTTGGTCCAGTTTTCTTATGATTGCTTATGGGATTCGAGTCAGGAGGGGCTTCGGTGATCCAGGGAAGGTCAAGATCAAGGGGAGAGCATGTGGCTTGCCCAGGTCATCCTGTGTCTGTGGCCAGGCAAGCAGCACGAATCAACCCAGAACTGCCCAGTCTCCCTCCTCTCTCTGCCCAGGCGCATTCTCCCTCCCTCCCTCCATCCCTCCCGACCTCTGGTGAGTTTTATGAGGGACTCTGAAAGCCCTTTCCAAGCAGCAAGTCCAAAGCTTTTAGCTTCCTGCCTCCTTCGAATGTACCTGCTTGGTGGGGTGAAGGCAGGGGTGACCATGTGGGAGCCATTTGGTGCCAGGAGCGGGACACAAATACAGGGAAGAAGGAGGTGGTGGAGGACGAGGACGGCAGTGTGGCTGGAGAGCTGCTTATAGTCGCCTTCACTTCTTGGCTGAGGGGTCGGGCTACCTGAAGGCTCCCTCTCACTTCTTTTAGAGCCTTTCCCCTCTGGCCCCTGCTCTTCTGTTTCTCCTCGTTTTCTCTTCTGGTTGGAAGGAGCCCTCGGGCGCAGTCATTATGCACCCCGCGGTGCATACTTGAGATGTCCGTGGTGCAAACCCACCGGTGGCTCTGCAGAGGACAGATGGGGGCGGGGCTCTGCTCTTATAAAGACTGACAGCCTTGGAAGCCCCATGTGTGGGTGTCCTGTAAGACTACTGTGACCCACCATGTTCTTGTAGGAGAAGGGGCCCCAAGCTCTCAGCCTTCAACTTGATCTCCTTTGCATCTTCTTTTCCACTCTCTTGGCTAGGCCAGGTCTTAAGAGTTAGCATCCCCACTGACTTGACGCATTTCTTTCTGCCGCCTTCTCCTCCCAGCTGCACAGGCATCCCTGCTGCCCCAGAGCATCTCCCCATAGTACCAGGAACATCAGAAGCTCCAGAGGACACCAGATGCCTGCCACCTCACCACACTTCGTCTTCTGCAGGTGGTGGCATCGGAGTCCTCAGGGACATGTCACCAGCGAGGCCTCTATCCTGAAGGATAGGTCACGGGTAGGAATTTCGTGTGTTGTTGCAGGCCAGCAAGGAGGACATCTTGGGGCAGTGGGCATGTGGGGTGTGGGTCCTTCGTGTGCCCAGCACCTACTGAGGTGCTCCCTTACAGTGGCCCTGGGCGCTGGGCATCGTGATCTCCATTGAACAGGTTCCAGGACTGAGACCGCCCGAAGCCTCAAAGGCAGTTGATAGGTGGGGTTGTCATCTGAGTTCTGTTCTGCTGGTCACCAGAGTCCAAGCCCCTTCCTCTGAAGTGGGCTGCCCTGTCCCTGTCTTTTGGTCACACCCCCACCCACCACCCCATCATGCCAGGAAGAGGCCCTGCAAAAGGAGAGGAGCCGGGAGCTTTGTCCCTGCTGGATCGTGATTGTCACCAGAGCAGGGTCTGTGTCCTCTGCACTGAGCCCCTGGAGCCCAGCGGAGACGTGGTGATGAAGGGAGGGAGGGAGCTGGCATGGTTGGGTGGGTGATTCAGGCACCGGGGGGCAGCGCAGGAGGCAGAGGGCGGCCTCTGTCATGCACCTTCCAGGTGGGAGTGAGCATAGACTCTGAGCTCAGAGTTAAGAGTATTGGGCAATGGAGCCCAGGTGGTGCTGGGTGTGGTGTCACAGACCCAGATTTGAGCAGACCAGGCACCGGTCTCCCCTCTGCAGCAGCGGTTGGAATGCTGTCTGAGTTTGGGTTTGGGACTGGGTTGGCCTCTAGGCTCCTGAAGCTGATGAAGACACAGCTTCCTGGTTCCTGATTCACTGGCTGGAACTGCTGGCATCAGGACCCACTCCTTCCTCATCCCCCTAGTCTCCCCTTCGATCTGATGACAGTCAGTACCTATCAGTTGTGGGCATTTGGTTTTGGGTCCCCTAACCCCTTTCTCGTGGTGGTACAGGGGCTTAGTGTTAGACCGCTGGCTCCAGGGTTGGCCATTCAGACCCAACCGGCGCTCTGCCAGCAAAAGATGGGGCCGTGTGTTCCCCATACAGACTTTGTCTTGGAAACCCGCAGGAGCACTTCTCTAGGTTCACTATGACCCATGGGCTCCCTGAGTCAGAACTGACTTGATGGCCATGAGGGGCTCAGGAACCTTTTCTTTACCAGCAGGAGCTAGGCTTTTAAACCTCTGGGGCCAGAATCGTCCTATGGTCACTTTCCCTGGCAGCTCTGAGGTGACCTCCCCCCATGCTGGTACAGTGCCCTTTCAAGCCCCTTGGTAAGAGTTCTTCCTGGAGTTTTGTCCATGGCTCTTGCACCCCCTTCATCTTGCCTCTTCTTTCGTCACTCCTGAATCTGGGGCTTCTACTCAAGCGGCCATCAGTAGGGACAGAGAGGGTTTGAGGATGATGAAGAGTTATATTCGATTGGTGCTCGGCCCCTCCCTGGAAGGATGTGAACTCACTCCCCTCCATTGTACTGCTGCAGGGTGTTGGGTGCCAGCAGGTTGGTGTCTACTCGCAGTGGCCCCAGGGGGCAGAGTAGCACTGCTCCTGGTACTTTCCAGGTTGCAGTCGTATGGAAGCACAGAAGTGAGTGCTTCACTGCTAGCAGGACAGTTGGTGGTTCGAGTCCGCCAGCAGGCTCTTGGGGGAAGAATGTGGCAATCCGCTCCCCGGTAGAGGACAGCCTTGGAAGCCCTGTGGGGGAGGGGCAGTGCTAGACTGTTGTATAGCGTGACTGGACGTGGGGGTCAGCTTGGTGGCGGTGACTTTGGGCTCGGGTTTGCATCTGTATGAGAACACATGGCCGGGCCTTGGTCCCAGGGAGTTTCCAGACAGTTCTGAAACGCCAACCTTTCTTTGGGTTCGCGGCCGAGGGCTTCACCAGGACTCCTCAGAGGGGACCTGCTGGTACCATAAGGTGCCTGATCCTACAGTGTGAACAGACCAGGCGAGGGGCAGCTCTGCTTCTGCGGTCAGTCCTTCAGGGACCCGGTATCAAGTCCGTCACCAGGCTTGCTGGCTGCATGGTTGCTGCTGGGTACCCTCCCACCATGCCTGGCTTTTGGCCAGTGGAGGCCCAGACAGACCCTTAAAACATGCATCCCTTCAGCTCTCATTGCATGTCAGAAGGTAGTCACGCAAGGGGCGACTGGATTTTAGTAGATGGCTCAGTCTGCCCCCACAGGAAGAGTCTGTGCCTGTGCCGGGAGTGGAGCGCTTCCCTGCTGCGGAGTCCCCACTCCCGCGCTGTGCCTCCCGAGCTGGCAAACATCTGTGGGCCAGACTCTCTGCTCCTTCCACTTGGTAGCCAGAGCTGAGTTAGGCATTTCTGCCTTTTCCTAGCTCCCAGTGGGGTCTGGAGAGGGCCTGGGTGGAAACCAGACAGTCTGTGGGTGCTATACCTACCGCTGCTTCCCTGGTGTGGGAAGCTATGCAGAGGCCTAGCTAACAGGCCACCCGTGCCCTCTGCAGGCTCACGGTCCGGTGGCGCAGGTGGTGCGTTGGCCAGGAGCAGGCCTGACAGACTTGGGGGAATAAGGAGGACTTTCCAACGAGGTGACATTCGAGCTGGGCATGGAAAGCTTGCATTTCAACAGGTAGAGGAGAATCTCGGGGCAGGGAAAAAGTAGCAAAGGCTTGGAGACTCGGCAGTCCCTGGGGAGCAGTGAATGGGTGAGCATGCCCTGTCGCTCAGGCGCACGCCTCTCCCGTTAGAGCCTGGCTTCGTCACGGAGTGTGCAGTCACGGAGTGGTTCAAACCGACTGGAGCCACACCTTTGGGCTCGCAGCTAAGTGCTTAACCATGTGCTGCGGAATGAGCTGTTCCCCAGGGTTTTCTGGGTCATCATCTTTACAAACGCAGCGTGCCAGGCCTTTCTGCCTCAGCACCACGGAAGGTTCAAACCATCAGCTTCTTGGTTAGTAGTTCTGCACAAACTGTGCCACCCAGGGACCTGAGCTTATTTAGAAATGGGGTCTTGGAAGATGTTACTCAGTCAACATGAGGCCAAACAGGAGTAGCGTGGATCTTTGTGGAGTCTGAAGAGAGGCGACCCAGGGCCATGGGCCGAGGAGGTTTGCTGCAGCTGCTAACCAAAGGGCACCAGGGGTTACTGGAAGCAGGGCTCACACACAAGGAAGTCTCTTTCCTTAGAGTAGTGGGTCTCAGCCTTCCTCAGGCCGCAACCCTTTCATACAGTTCCTCATGTGGTGGTGACCCCAACCATAAAATCATTTCGTTGCTACTTTATAACTGTAATTTTGCTATTGTTATGAATCGGGCGGCCCCTGTGAAAGGGTCATTCGACCCCCAAAGTGGTTGTGACCCACAGATTGAGAACCCCTGCCTTAGAGCCTCCCAACAACACGACCCTGACTACCAGCCTGGTGGTACAGTGTTAAACTGACTGCGAATGGGAAGGTTGGTGGTTCAAAGCCACCAGCCTCTCCGAGAAGAAAGATGTGGTAGTCTGCTCCCATAAACACTTACCGCCTTAGGAACGCTATGTGGCAGCCGCACCTGTCCCGTGGGGTTACTGTGGCCCTGGTTTCGCCTCCAGAACGGCAGCAGTGGGTTTGGCTTTGTCTTTATCAGGGTTTGGACTTCAGCGGGAATCTGTGTGTGGGAGTCAGGTCAGTGTGTAAGAGAGGCCCGCCTGGTCACGTGTACTGACATTGTGCCCCCTCTCGGCACTCTTATTTTTCTGCTCCATCTTCATTTTAACATAGAAATATACACAGGGATTCCCCAACTTAAGATGTACATGAAAGACCACACTTGCGGGGTTTTTTTCTAATTACATCTTACCATCAGTAACACTTGTGCATACCGTGTTGTAGTGGGGTATTGCTGGGTGCTTTGATGTAGTGTTCAAGGCACGGCCGTTCCTATAGTACGCTGTGGCCTGGTGTGGGTCTTGGGAACTGTGACAGATTGGAAACCCAGCAGTGTTCCACTTCAACAGCGTGCGACAATTGAACTATTTGATTCCAACTTCAGTGTCGTCGGGCAATAATAATAAAAACTGGAAGAAGAAAGAGAGAGAGAAAGCCAAGGTATGTCACTTACATCATAACCAAATTAAGACAAATTCGTCGGACCTGAGCCCTGTAGTCAGCTGGGGCCTGCCTGTGCTGGCCTGCGCACGGTCGCCTCCATGAGGTCAGGGCTGTTGGTATCCGCCCCCCCCCTCCCCACTGCTACCAGGTCAACTTCAGCTTGAGTGACCCCGCAGGTAGGACCAAGTAGAACCACCTCAGAGGGCTGCCAGCATTGTAAATCTTTACAGAAGCACACAGCCACAGACTGTCCATCTGCTGTGTGGTCACCTGTGTGCTTTAACCACTGAGCCGCCGGGGCCTCTCCATTGTGAGCCATACTCGAATGTTTGTTGAGTGAATGTGAATGAAGATCACATCGTGGTTTCCATGCCAAGGAGATTGCCTTTTGTTTTGTAGGGGTGGGGGCCACAGAGGCACTGGCTGCACACAAGGATGCCCTTCCCTTGTCCCTAGTCCCACTCCAAAGCCTCAGAGACCTGCTCCCAGGCACATGTCATTTCATGGGGGCCCAGCAGACTGGTCTCCGGTGGGTCCCAGTCCCTACCAGTAGGGTGTGTGCGCGCTGACCTCTGCTTTTCCTGTTGGGGACCCAAGAGGATCAGAACCAGCCCCCTTGTGCACTGTTGGCGAGCGCAAATGGATACTGACTTTCTGGAAAGCAATTTGGCAAAGGTGCAAAAACCTTAAAAATATACCTATTGTTTGACCTAGAGCGTCTACCAACAAAGACTTTACTATAAGGAAATGAGCTGACTTTGTGTATGCCAAGTGCAGTCCTACGAAGCCTTCCATCCCATTCTGAAAAATGGAGACCCATGTAAATATATGACTCAGAGACCTCTCCCATCCATCCCTTCCCCTCCCTTTCCCTCGCCTTGTCTCCACCAGAATAGACACATGGTAAGATCCAGGGCTCTGGTTCTTTGGTAAGTCAGAGCAGCAACTTTCTCGCTGGCTGCCAGCCCTGGCTCCTCCCCTTAGACAGATCCTCTGCAGGGTTTGCTGGGTATGCTGCCAGAAGTGCATGCCCCTCCTCCTTACTCCCCCAGGGCTTCTCCCTTCTCTTAGGGGCAAGGCTTAAGCCCCTTCATTGGCCAGGGGCTTCCATGTCCTGCCCCTGCCCACTTAGCTTTCATTTCTGGCTTTAGGCCGCCTTGCAGTTCTGCAGAGCCAGCTGAGTGCCCTTGTTCACTCTGTCCTCTGCCTGGAGTACGCCTCCATGCCCCTTTCCCTGGCTACCTCTGGCTCCTGCTCTGTCTGTAGGAGTCAGATTGACTACAGGACCTCCCATAAGCCGGGTAAGACCCCATCCCATCTCCTGTGTTCCCATGATTCCTTGGGTGGAACACTCTGGTGGTATATTGGTTTCTGAAGATCAGCTAAGGGATTGTCTTCTCTGCCCTGCTCTGATCTGGAGAGCCTGCCTTAACTGCCTCTGTACTCCTAAGTCCCAGCCCGAGGCCTAGTGCATAGGAGAAGCCCAGTGACTGTTTCTTAGATGGATGGATGGAACAAGCTTGATATGTTATTTTTAAAAATGCACCTGGCAGGGGGTCCAGCACAGAGTAAGTGGTCCAGAAATACTCACTGAATGATTCTATGTGGAGCGCCTTGCTTTTCCTGGATTACCTTTACTCCTGGAGCTAAGGTGTAGGGCTGGGACCTGGCCCTCTGCATTTTTATGGAAGACCCACGGATGACACTGAGGAGCAGTGCAGACTGAGAGCCAGTAGCCTCTCACCAGGCATCAGGTGCAAATGACAAAGCAGCATGGTGGCCACTGTAACAGCAGGACTTGCATGAAGGAGCCCTGGTGGTGCAGTGGGTCATTTGTAGGGCTGCCAACAGCAGAGTGAGCAGTTCGAATTTGCCAGTGACTCCTTGCAAGAAAGACGAGGTTTTCTGCTCCTGTAAGGGTTTACAGCTTCGGAAACCCACGGGGCAGTTCTCCCTGCCCTCTTTGGTGGTCATGAGTTGACATCTGGGATACGCACAGATTATTCCCCAGGTTTCCCCTTCCCCCCAATATTATATGCCAAACCTAAGATGCTGCTTGCTAACACATGGTTAGTGGCTATATACTTGGAAGACCAACTGCTTAGAGGTTATCTGATGCCTGAGGGGTTATCAGCCATCTAGAGCAGTCAGACCCTATTGTCTGTCCTACCTTAGGTGGGGCCCACTCCCATCTGATAAAGACAGTGGATTATTCCCCTGAAGGAGCGCCCAAAGACAAGGTCAAGTCAACCCAGAAGGATCAAGGTTAGGCTGCCATCTTGACTTTGGAGTCCACCCATCTTGTCACATGTGTACCCCTAGTGCTCCCCTTCCTATTGCATGTACACCCCTAGCTTGCCCCCCTCCATTTTCACGTATGCCTATGGTACAACCCCTTCCTGTTAGGATCTAACTAGTGGGGGCTTGCACATCCCCAAAGTGCATATAAGCTGTGATTGGAAATATATTTGCTCTCGCTGCATGGATCTGGCTGCTGAGGTCATGCTGTCTGGGAAGTGAGCCATTGCATGTCTTGTCTGATGTGTCTTTAATTTGCCCCTCAATTACACAGCTGCCCCTTGGACCCGTTTGATTGTGGGGGCTGGTTCCCCATGGCATCGACTTGATGGCAGTGGGTTGCGTGGGCTGTGCCATGTAGCCCCAGCAGCCTGAGTGTGCACTGAGAAAATCAGAAGGGAATAATAAGTACCTCACTGCGCTATCGCTGGTTACTTCGGGATGGTAGGACTGGGGTGCATTGTTTTTTACTGTTCTTACTACAGAATTGCTCCCCTGAATCCTATCATTTAGCATATGACCCGCTGCAAAGAGCACAGAGATTCCAAAGAAAGGAGGCGGCACAGGGACTCCCAGCTGTGCAGGTCCCACCCTGCCCTGGGCTGCAGCATCAGCTGGCATCTGGTGCTGCTTCACGGAGACACCCTTCCTGGTACTCCAAGAATCGGCTGAATGACCTGGGACCATGGACAAGTGCAGTGGAGGCTGTCAAGTGGTTTCCAGACCCTGAGGACAAAGGCATACCTACCACACAGTGACAGACTGGCACCGGCGGGGTTGACATTGTGCTAAGAATCAGTCACCACAAGACAGGAGTGCTGAGCTGGGTTGGGATGGAGGGGGACCACTGGCCTAGGGCCTGGCAGGGGGGTTGAGGCAAGGAGGGCCAGTCAAGGGGGACACTGAGGTTTAGAAAGGGGAGATGGTTGGGGAGCAGGTAAGTGGAGTCTGGCTGGGCTGGGAAAGCAGAGGAACCCCGGAACAAGATGCTCACTGTTGGCAGGCTCTTAGCTCTGAGCTTGGCGAAGCATAGGGGCACACATGTGAGCCACGTTTCTCTGGCCTTTATTACTTTCAGACCTGGGGGTGGTGTTTCTAAGGGACCTTGCAGCCAGTCTCCCCACAGGGGAAGGCCAAGGCCCAGTGCTGGAGCAGGGGACGGTCTCCTGGCCTGTGGCTGGCTTCTGCTTGAGCTTCCCTGAGTTGCCACGGTGACAGGATGCTCACTGGCAAGCAAATAGCATCGTCTTACACACACACACACCCCCCAATCCCCAGGGCGGCCAGTCTCAGCAGTTCTTGACCTCCAGCTGAGCTGAGCTGAAACTGAGAGGATGCCTTTTCCAGCAGCCAGGAGGGAAGGGAGCTGAGCAGAGCCCCAAGGGCTCCTCCCCCCCCCCCTCTGTCCCCTGGTGAAAGCAGACACCTCCCACTCTCTGGCTGGCTGTCGCCCCTCCCCACCCCACTGCAGGCCACTGGCCGCTGGCTGGAGGAGACAAAACCAGCTGCATCCTGTCTGCTTGGAGACCTCCTGGGCCTCAGAACCTCGGGCACCTGTCTTCCTCCCAAGCCCTGGTGGGGGGTAGAGAGGGGGGTGGAGAGGAGGTGGGGGGTAGATAGGCTTCTGCTGCTCTGGCACCCCGGGTTATTGGTGCCCCCCGACCTATCTGCCCTAACCCCAATCTGACTCAGCTCTAGGCCAGCTGCCCTAGGTCGGTCAGACCCTGCAGCCAGCAGCTCCCTCCCAGGCCTGGGGTAAAGTGGGGGTAAAGCCTCTCCACGTGGCAAGCTTGCAGGCAGGACCAGCTGTGGTATTTCCTGAGCTCCCAGCTGTCAGCCTTCCCTTGCCACAAAGGCCTAAGGAGGTCTCCGCCAGAGGGCTGTCACCATTCTCATGTGTCCTTCACTCTTCGAGCCTTTGTTGTGTGTTCGCCCAGTCCCTCCACGAGAACAAGAGGTAGCAGGCTGCTCCGTAAGGATTAAGGGCTTGAAAGCCCAGTGGAGCAGTCCTGCTCTCTTCTCTGGGGTCACTACTAGTTGGAATGGATTCAACTGTGGTGGGTCATTGTGTTGTGTCATTGTGTTGTGTACCAGGCACTAGTTTGGGCCTGGGACAAAGCCCTGAGAGATGAGTAAGACCCTGTCCTTGTAGCTTATACCTGCTGCAGTGTATACAGTCAGTGATAAGGAAGCTTTATTTGACCCAGGGCAGCTAGAAGCTGTCTTAGATTAGATGTGCGGAAGACATTGTGACACACTCGCTGCTGTGGAGTCAATTCTGACTTACAGCGATCTGAGCGGACAGAGCAGAACTGCCCCATGGGTCTCCAGGGCTATAAAGTCTTCAGAGAGGGAGAGAGCCTCATCTTTCTCCCATGGAGCAGCTGGTGGTTTCGAACTGTAGACATAGAGGTTGGCAGCCCATTGGATATCCCATTACGCCACAAGGGCTTCTTTTTCATGACAAGGATTCTGTTATTGCCTTTCTTCGTGAGTCTCTGTCCCCATTGGATTTGTTTATCCGACCACATGTAAGCAAACGCTCAAGGGATAGACACACAAATGGCGGTACACGAAAAGGCTTCAGAAAGTTCCTGGGACATTTCCTGGATCTTTTTGTTCTCTTTTCCCACAAACTTCTACAAGCCCTCTGTGTTAGTCCAGGTAGACTAGAGAAACAAATCCAGAGACATATGTGTGTGTTAGAAAGAGCAATTATACATTGTATAATTATACAATTATACAAGAGCAATTGAACATTGAGAAAACAGCCCAGCCCAGTCCAGATCAAGTCCATAGTCCAATATTAACCCATATGTCCAATACTGGTCCATAAATTCCTGTTCAGACTCACATAACACACGCAATGATGCCGAATGCAGGAAGATCACAGGCCAGTGGGTGGAAAGTCCAGTGGATCCAGTGGGGGTAGAAGCATCTCAGGGCTGGGTGGGTCTCCACGGGGCTCCTCCAGCTCTGGGCTCTGGCTGCAGCAGTATGGCTCTATCAGGCTCCTTGTCAGTAACCTCTTGCAGGAAGTGAGCATGAGTCCCTGTCCCGCCTCCAGCAAGCTATTTATCTCCTTAGCATCTCCAAATGAAGTCATCTAGCTGGGACCTGATTGACAAGCTAAACTCCATCCCTTCACTCTTAAGTATCAAATTGACAACAGATTACGTAACCACCACACCCTCTTTCTATTTTTAAAAAATCCTACATTCACAAAATACTATAGAAGACCTTGGAAGTCCACCGCATCCCCACCCTTTGGAGGTGCGGCTGTATTGTGCTCCTCCAGATGTTGTTCCCTTGAGGACAGTAACACTGCCACTAAAAACATGGGTTGTGGAGATGCTGGGTTTCCTTGGAGGTGTCTAGCCTCCACGACCCCCACAGTCGCTCTGCTGCAAACCCAGACCCCCGCCTTTCAGAGCTGGATCAGGAAGGGGCTTCTTGAGGCAGAGCTGAAAGGGTGGCAAGCTCACAGCCCCTCCTCCCACTTCACGGAGTCAGAGCCTAAATAAAGCTTTGCCTAAAAGCCTTGGCTGGCCAGGGCATGGCTGGCCTCTCCTTTCCCCTTCACCTGAGGCCCTTCTTGGGATAGGAGGACCTGTATGGCCAGTGGGGAAATCGCCCACCAGGATGCTCGCACCCTCTCTCCCCTCCGGCCTCATCTAGCACCTCTGTCCCTGCCACATGCCCTGGCCTCGGGTGGACCAGAACATCTTTTCTCAGCTGGCAGTCTCTCTGTTTCCACGTGCCAGTCAGAAGCTTTTGCGGGCAGCTTCATTTGAGCCCTTCCATTCAGAACAAAGGAGCTCTGCGTGCTCCCATTCCAGTGCCCTTTGAGAGAAGTTCTTTGGTGACCTGGAGGAAAAGGTAGTGCAAGGGTCTTTGCCAGGACAAGGGTGGGAACCCCCACCCCAGAGACCCATAGGGGCAAGTTAGACCTGGAACAACCCAACCAGGGGCGAAGAAAGCTCTGGAAAAGAAGAAGCAAAGCGATCCTGAAGGTTCCTTGGTGGCGGGTGGTTGAGAAAGAAGCCCTGCTTCCGCCACTGCCAGCATGCTCCCATGATGCACACCCTCCCTCACCTTGCCAGCACAGCGTGAGGGCCCGCTGCCTGCCTGTCTGAGCGCAGGCCTGTTCCCTGTCTTCATGCGTTCCTTCCTGAGGGTTACTCACCCCTGAGCACTTACTCACTCGGGTAAGGAGAGAGCAGGGCATTGGCATTCTAAGGGGGAGACAGACAGACAGACTGCTGATATAAGGGATAAAAGAGTTAGCCTGCTGTCCATCAAGATACTAGAAATAGAACATTGTTTAAGATTTGGTTGTTGGAAATCCAAAGTGTGACAGACACACACACACACACACACACACACACACACTGCAGTAAAAGTTCCTCGTAGGCATTACATTTGGGATGGTGTTCTCAGGAAAGCCTGGAGCAAGACCATTAAGATAGGAGCAGCTGCCATGTAGTGCTTCAGGGGATGGTGGTCTGACTTGGGGGAAATATATGGATGGATCACAGACACACGCACACTCATTACAAAACCTGCTTGTCACGTAGTTTGGTGTGTGTGCCGTGCTTGATTCCCACTGGATTTGTGGAGCAGTTGGAGGTATCAGATCCCACTGTTGTGTTCTGTCTGGTGTTTAAGAATAAACTTCGAGCTTCCCTAATCAACCTGGTCTCTATCTTTGGCTGCAATCAGGTCAGGCAATCCCAGGCCCTTGTTTGCAACAAAAAGAGCAAACAACATCAGGCTGGGATAAACAGGACCTCAGAGTGTCCGAGGAAAATTCATCACAGAGTTACAATCGTGAAGAAGAATCATTATTTCCTGCAGCGTTTGCCGGGACGAGAAGAGCGAGGTGCCCTCTAAGCTTGGTCTGCTCGAGTCCTGGAGTTGGTGGTGGTTTGCAGGGGTGTGGGCGGGAGAGTCTTTATCCATTCAGTCAGAATGGGGTGGGGGAGGCCGGGGGTGGGGGGGGGGGAGGCCCTCATCTAGTCTTTGATCTGTTCCTCCTTGGCAGCCTGTCTTCCCTCTGCTGACCTGCTCCTCCCTGGATCAACTGGGAGGTTGCTGGGAACTATTCCCGCTCCCAACCCACGTGCCTTATCTTGGAAGAGTGATCAGGAAGTGAATGTGGGGTACTTGCCTTGGCATTACCATGATTTCAAGGTTTCGGAAGAAGTGGCTGTGACAGGGGTGAAAGGGTTGAGAGGGGTGTGGAGATGCCCATAGCAGGCAGGCCTCTCTGAGGCGATGCTCGATGCTTGCGAAATGAAAGCGCCCTCCTCAGCTTCTCAGGACCCTGGACACAGTGGGTGCCCTGGAATGGGTTTTGTAATGAATCTGGGTCATGGCCCTTTTGTCTAGGCCTCCATACCTGGGGAACCAATAATCACCACCCTCTCTCCCCTGGGGCTCCAGAACTCCACCTCTGGTTGTCATCTGACCTTGGGGAATTGGGTTACCTTGGGGGTGGTGTGGCAGGGTCCTGTGAACTTGGGTGTGGGCCCAAGGGCTGCTCCCAGGCCCAGCCTGGGGGTGGATAGGGAGCAGGGCTGATGACCTCCAGATCTCCCAGAGGCTCTGCCCTGGACCTCCCCTCTCCTCTTTATCCTTGAGGGAAACAGGCCCAGAATTTGGAACCTGCCGCTTGGTTCTGAGTATGGCGTGCAGGGATGCCGGGGAGGTTTGCTGCCTCCCTGGCCTCCCAGCCAGCTGGAGGCTGCTGCTTTTCAGACCCCATCTCATGGGTCAGAGCTATTCTAGCTTGCACACCCACCCCTTTGGCAGGTGGCATGAAAGAGGCCTGGCTGGTCAGGCGTGTGCTCTGTGTGTTTGACACATACCTCCAAGCTGGTATGCAGCAGGCGGCCTGCAAGCCCTCATCCTTCATTGTCACTGCTGTTGTTAGCAAAATGCTTGTGTATTTTGCATGTGTGTATGTGTTTTTAACCTGTCACAGAGTAGCACGTTACAGGGACTAAATGTTGCGAGTTTCCATCATAGCCTGAGCATACTATATCACGAAGCAATAGGGGTCAACCTAACCAGCAGATCCATGCCCACTCCTGGTGTGCCCCCGAGTGCCCATGGGGGTTTAGCAGGGACTGTGAGTGGTGAGAATGGTCCCCACTCTGACCAAGCCCCGGGGACCTTCAGGGCTCCCCACTGGCCCGAGCTCCCCCTGCCTAAACCTGTGTGTGTGCTTGCACATGTCTACACGCATGCACACAGGCATGCATTGTTGCACATAGTTGTGAGGTTCTGACGGGCTTGGGTCATGACTTAGCTGCCCTCATGGACACTGTGCAGGGTTTTCCATGTGGGAGTCTGGGTAGAGTGTTAGAGTGAATAGGGCCCTGGAAACGGTTCAACTGACCTCCTCCTTTTGTGGAGGGGAGGGGGCCCGAGATGAGGCCCTGCCTGAGGTCACCTGATGTGTTAGACAGTGCACTCCACCCACCTGGGGCGGAGATGTCTGATGGTCACATGTTGCTGATTGGGGCCTGGACACTGCCCTGGAGGGAAGGGGGTGACTCATTGCACAAGGGGCTTTCCTGTTCGGAGTGGCTGTAACAGCTCAAACCGTGCCTCCCATCCTGGGGGTCTGTGGAGGGGCCCGAGGGCCAGGTGCCTCTCCCCACAACCAGAACAGACTCCTTTACCAAGCCTGTTGGTTGCCGTGCCCTTGACCACGACTCACAGAGAGACGCACACACCTCCGCTATAGAGGAGAGCCGCTCTGTGGGGTTTCCTGGATGCCCTCCTCATGGAAGCACTCCTGTGAGGGGTCTTCTGAAGCTCCGTCCGCCATGTGGGCTTGAATCCTGAACCTCTGAGTTAAACCCACAGCACACCGCCATTGAGTCCATTCCATTTGAACTCAGGGCTTCCGGGGCTGGACATCTCTCTGAGAGCAGAGACCAGCTCCCTCTCCCTCGGACCAGCTGGTGGCTTTGAACCACCGATCTTGCCGTGAGCAGTTGAAGGCTTACCCTGCAGCCCCAGAACCTATGGATTGTTAGCTGTAAGAGCTGTCATGGAGGTGGGGTTGCCTGCACTCCTCTGACTTCAACAGGGGTCACTATCCCTCTCAGCTGAGCTCAGTCACTCTGGGAAATGGTCACACAGAGCTCGGGAACACATGCTTCTCATTTAGGGGCTCATTGGTAAGGTAACAAGTTCCACTCCAGGGTCAGAGATGTTCAGGATACAGTTCTTTGGTTAGGACAGCCTCTTCTCTGGTGTGCCCAGAGGCAGGCATCTGTCTATCTCTCTAGCCTTCACCCTCTGCCCTGCTCCCCAGTGCTAAAAAACCCCTTCCTGGCACTGCTGATAAATACCCCACATTCTACTTCACCGTAATACTCTGCTCCGAGGTGCCAGGCTTTAGCTCTGTGGGTCCCACCCAAACTTGGCTTCCCTGATGATGTGCCTGAAGACACTCTCTGTTAGTGAGCCTCCCCGGGAACCAGGAAGCCTCCCTCTGGCTTGTGCTTTACCCTGCTGCTGCCCAGTACCCCTCCTGGTGTCTCAGCTCTCTGTCCCCTGCACCTAGGAGGTTTTAGCAGGCAGGAATCTCGGGGTCCGAGGATTCATCCACCCCTGGTTCTTCTTGATAGTCGTGAGATTCCCCCCATCCTGTCTCAGGTGGCTGATTTATACCCAGCAGGGTGGCACCATGGAATCTTTACAACAATCCCATTTAAGCCTGTGAACAGTCCCTCAAAGCCGATACTATGTTCCTGTCAGCATCGCCCCGCCCTTCTACCCACACCCATCAGGAAGAGGACCCTAGAGCATGGTGCCACCCTGTTTGGTGGAAGTTACAAAGGAGCCACACAGAGGACCCATTGCCCCATAGTGGTTAGGTGCAGAAGGGTGGTGCTACCCAGGGACCCCTCATCTATTGTTGTTAGTGCTATCAAGTCCCTTCTCGACTCAGTGGCCCATGTGACCAAGTAGAACTGTCTCTCTGTGCCCTAGTGGGGGGCTCATGGGAGCCGGTCGCAGGTAGCTCTCCTTCAGAGCCACTGGGGGGACTCAACCTTCCGGTTCGTAGCCTAGCCCAGGCTCCCTCCTCCCAGCAGGCTTTGGCACATGGCTTCTTCACAGCAAAGGGTTTGCTGTTTGGGAGGTGGGGCAGGCAGTTAGACCCTTTGTTACATACCAATCGGGCCTCCTCTGCCCGCCCCCATAGGCCTTTCTATGAGGGAGAGAGGTGGTAGGAGGGCCTGTGGGGTGGGTGTGATGCTGGACCCAGAATAGTCCTAGTGCAGTTCAGTAGGGTCCCTGCATCTCACAGACCAAGGCTGGCTCCTAGAGGCAGCTGGGCCCCTCTGCTGACAACCTCCAGCTCAGGCACTGCCAAAACAATCCTTCCCAAAGAGGCCCAAGGCCCTTCCATAGGGCCACCCTCACAGGGGCATCTCAGAGATTCTTCCCACCCTGCCCCACCCCACCACCAATCTGGAACCTTCTCTGAGGAGAAGGGGGAGGCCTGGACCTACCGGGGTCTGGATCTCAGCTGCATCTTCTAGAAATCTGGATCTTGTTAGCCATCTAGAGGGGGTGAGAAGGCCCAGGCCCCTGGTTTTTTGTTTTTCCTCTGTTTAAAAATATTTTAAGTTTGTCTTTGATTTTGTTTAAGCTTTATATTTCACAGGAACTTCAACCACCTCGTCTAGAATAAACGATACAGAATAGACTATACACAGAATCGGATTTAGTTAGGTGGGAGGAGCCCTGACTCAGTGCTTCATCTCAGAAATGCTTCCTGGAAGCCACTAGACCAGCTCCTATGTACGAGTGCTAGCAACCGATCAGGCATCAGACACCCAGGAGGAGTGTGTGTGTGCGCGGGGTGGGGGTGGGGTTTTTGGAATAGGGGCCCGTAGCCCTGCCACATAGCTCTGTGACCTTTGGATTAGATGGCTTGATACAGATAAAGGACATAGAAGAGCTGCCTGGCATGTGGTATGAATCTAAGTGTTAACCACTGTGTTCATGGTCATGATTATTTCCATGTTTGTTTCCACTCCCACTCGGAGTGACCCTGTGCACAGCAGAATGAAACACTGCCTGGTCCCATGCTGTCCTCCAAGGTGTCACGTGTGAGCCCATGGTTGCAGCCCCGGTCCAGGTGTCAGCCTACTTCAAGGGTCTTCCTCCTGTTCTCTGGCCTTCTACTTTCCTGAGCTTGATAGGTTATGCCAGGGGCTGGTCTCCCCTGATACCGTGTCCAGTGTCCAAAGTGAGTGAGATGTTGCTAACGCCGAGACAGACTGACTGTACTAACACCGAGACAGACTTCTTTGTTCTGGTAGTTTGTGGCACTTTTAGTGTTCTTCACCAACACCCTAGTTCAAGTGCACCAGCCCTTCTCCCACTTCCTTCTTGCTTGTCCACGTGAGCGGGTCGGAAGTACCATGCATGGGTTGGGCCAGGTACACTTTAATCTTCAGAGACATCGTTACTCTTTAATACCTTGTATTTATTTTAAATTTTTTTTATACCTTGTATTTATTATATATATTCTGATCTTGTACTGAAGGTTTGCCTGATACGATATACCATTGGTTTGATTTTTTTTTTTTTTTTGGCTGCTACTTCCAGGAGCATTTGTTGTGGCGCCTAGGAAGATGAAATCCTTGACAGCTTCAGTCCTTTGTTACCACGATGTGTCTATTGGTCCAGATGTGAGGATTTTTGTTTTCTTTACATTGAGTTGTAATCTCGGTGTAATCAATGTAATCTATACTGAAGGCTATGTAGTCTTTGGCCTTCATCTGGGAGTATTGCAAGGGCTCTTCGTTTTCAGCAAACAGGGTTGTCTCATCTGCATGCATTTGCATTATAACCCTGTGAGGCAGTTACTTTTAGTACTTTTAGTTACTTTTAGTACTTTTAGTATCTCCCCCCTCCCAAGACAAAGAAACTGAGGTTTTCAGAGAGTCTGTAACATGCTCAAACTAGGTCAGTAAGTAGCAGGGTTTGATCTTGGGTCTGGAATCCAAGGCTCACAGCCACCTGCCCGGACTTCTAAGTGAACTCCAGGCTATCAAAAAAGCCAGCTGTGTGGCTTCCATCCTGTCCGTCAGCAGCTGAGCGCTTACCTGAGTCCGTCTGCTACCAGAGCTCCCAGTTCACCATGGGAATTGAGCTGGCTCCACTTGACAGGAGCTCTCAGCTTGGTCTGCCCATCCACCTTTGTGAGGGCATTTCTGGTGACCCCCTGGTGGGTTTGAGCCCAGGCTGGGAGGCAGAACTGGGCCATCGTATGGGCATCCAGGGCCAGAGGCAGAGCCTGGTGCGCGGCACATGAGTTCTTTGCACTGCCCCAGGGATCAGACTGCCTGGCGGACACACACGGAGAACACTCACAGGTCCCTGCCACTGCCCCAGCGCCTGTTCACCGCAGCACCTTCAACTGTAAAGCAGTTACAGTACTGCCGCACAGGATTGGCATGAGGATTAAGTGAAATAGAGGATGTGGGGGAAAAAAACCCCAAATCCTAAAACTAGCATTTGCACTTCTTCTGGGCATAGCTACCGTGTTGGAGTGCCCACCCCTCCCCGCACAGAACTGTTGTCAGGTGCCCGCTCCAGAATCCATTCCTGCGAACGGCGACCCTGACAGGAAAGCTTCCCCTTGGGGCTCCCTGGGCTGTACCTTTATGCAAAGCAGCTGCTGTGGCACAATGCGGCAGGCCGCAGGGCACAAGGTCAGAGTTCCGACCCACTCTTCAGGGCACTGTCTGCCCTGTGAGCTGGACCTGACCTGACAGCAGTGGACTCGGTTTCATTTGGACTCTGTGGAAGCAGATTGCCAGAGCCTGTCCTAAGTTGGAGTTGCTGCCAGGGGATTCGAACCACCACCCTTTCAGTTAGTGGCTGAGTGCTTACCCCCTGCACCGCCCGGCCCCCTTGGCACCATACTAGATGTTTATGGAATCCTCCCAGCAAGCACAGTGGGTCTTGTTGCCCCGTTTTATGGACGTGGACACCGAGGCTCAGAGGCTCCCCACAGTCGCGCTTAGGAGGGGGTGGAGCTGACAGTCGGATCCTAGTCTTCCCCGTGTTCCTGACCACCTCAGCCCCCCAGTCCCCCTTCCTGGAGTAAGTTGAAGGTTGTCATGACAGGTTGTTAAAGGCCTAGGCAGGTGCTCAGCCTGGAAGCTTGGGGTGGGGCTCTACTTGTGCCCCCCCCCCTCAGCCCCTCCCTGCCAGTCTGGCAAGTGAGTTTTGTAGGCCTATGAGTCAGGCACCCTGATGAGTCAGATTTCTCCCTTCTTCCTGCCCAGAGCAGCTGGGGAGGGGGCGGCTGGAAGGAAGAAAGCCTCCCTCCCTGCCCCCTCACTCTCCCATCCAGCCCTCCTGCTTAGGGGCTGCTCATTTCCTTCCTGGATGCTGGCTGTGCCCCAGAGGAAGACTCCTTCCTGTCCCCACAGAAGGGAATCCCTGAGTGCCAGCCACGCCCAGGGCACCAGAGATCAGGCCTTGGGCTTGGGTCTAGTCAATAGGTGGCTGCAGGGTGGGGAGCTCTCCCCAATACACAGCCGTGCTCGGGCACCTCTCACCTGCCCCTTTCTGCACGGTGGGGTGGGCAGGGTCCCGCTCCTCAGGGCACTGCTGTGGGGTTTCGCAGCCATCCGCTCCTTGCCTTATGACCAGCCTGGCTGCAGGCCTGGAGAGGACTGTCCAGATGGTCGGCCTCAGGCAGCGCTGGGGTTCTCCCTCGCCACCCCCTGCCAGGCCCTGTCAAAGGCCTGATGAAACCCAGTCCAGGAGGCCCAGTTCCAGATCAGAGCTGCTCGGCCTAGGCCCCAAATTAGAATCACCTGGAGAGTTTCCAGCCCCTGCTCTGCGTCCCTGCCCCCTCCTCAGGCCCAGCCCATACCCCAGAGCAATGCAGTGAGAGTCTGGGGGCGGGGAGGGAGAGAGAGCCCCTCCAGGGGTTAGCTTTCTGGTGAGGGGGGTTGTACAGGGAGCTCACCTGGCCCAGGGTCAGGAGCGGGGGTGAGACTGCAACGCTTCCATCAGATGGGTGGGTAGAGGGTGGAGCAGGCAGTTCTGAGGAGGGAAAGCATGGAGGACACCCCGAGGCCTTGGTTCAGGGACCAGAGGGAGCAGGGCATGAGTCAAGGCCAGCTGCCTGCACGGTCTGTGCCTGGCTTCTGAGAAGGAACGTGCTCAGCCGACAAGTTGTCTGCTCATCCCGAGAGGGAACGTGCGAGCCGAGCTTCACCGCACACGGAAGGGGACTGTCCAGGGCGGAGTCCCCGAGCTGGGGAAACACTGGAACGTCCCTGCATCTCTGTGCAGTGGGTGGAAGCACGTTGCACCTGTTTGGCAGATGTGCTTGGGGAGGTCACACAGCACGTCGCTGATGTCACCGTCACCCTGAGTGAGGCACAGCCTCGCGAGGTGGAAGTAGATGCATTGGGAGCCAGTTGCTGGGCAGTGAGAAATGGGTTGTACGTGAATGGCTGAGCTTGAGAGAGTTTAGAACCACAGCTCAGGAGCAAGGTGATGGTAGGGGTCTTCTCTGGCACCTTTCTGGCGTGAAAGGTTAACCTGTTCACCTGCTAACCAAAATAGCAGAGGCACCTTAGAAGAAAGGCCTGGCGATCCAATTCCCAAAAATCAACCCCGGGTTGCACAGAGCTACCCAGGCACGGGTGAGGTCGAGGGACGGCCACTGATTTCTCTAGCTCTGGCCCTACCTGTTCTAGGGAATTTGCTGTAGTATCTGCTGGGGTGTGTGTGTCCCAGGTTGAGTGTTCAGCCCAAGGAGGGGGAGCCTGCGGGGGCTGGTGCTGGGGGACTTGAGTGGGCAGAAGGGTAAAGACCTTGGGCAGACCATCAGGGAGGGACTGGGGATTGAGTCCAGAGAAGAGAAAAATGTGAAACCGCCCTGTGGATGAGATGGTGACTTGTCCTGTGTTCCTGCAGAAAGCAAAGCCCCTGGTGACAAAAAGGGGAAATCACAGTGACAGTGACCTGTGCCCATTCTGTAGCAAGTATGGTGTTTGTGTGTGTGTGCCATTACCTGCTCACACTTAGACGTGTGTTTGCATATATAAAAACAGGAGTGTGGGTGGGTGGATGGGTGTGGTGGGTGTCTTCAGACACAGGAAACAAGAGCTTGGTGTGGGGCGTTAGGCTAGTTGATTTATTACATGTAATCTTCATGACGTTAGGTGATTCATGCCTATGTGTCTTCTTCAGTTCTCCCAGACCCCCTAAGAGGGGGTCACTACCTGCTCCCAGAAAGGAAAGATGAGAGTGCTTTGGGGGTTGCCAAGGTCATATACAGTACACTAACTCCTGGTGGTATTCAAACCAGAGTGCTGGCGGTATTTGGGTCCGCCTGGCCCTAACACCTGTACCGCCAACTTCTACCTCCCTGTGTCCTACTGCCTGTGATGACTGCTAACAGTCTAACCGTGCGATTCAACCGGCATGGACTAGGCTTCCTTGTGGTGTAATGGGCCGTCTCTCTCCACGGTGCACACACAGGCAGGGGTGGGGGACTGCCTCCCTCGCTCGTTGGGTGCTAAGTCAGCCATACTGGGTTAGGGGAGTGGGCACACTGGCTGCCAGCTCCTGGGAGAGCCCAGCTCTCGGTGCCGCTCTTCTCTCCTGGGCACTAGAAGGTCAGACCAGAGTCTGACTCCTCTTCGCTGCCTCCAGCCACTTGTTTTATGAACTGCTGTCCCCAAGGCACGTCTGTCATCTCTCTGTGTCCAGCTCCGGACATTTTACCATCCTGCTTCGAATTCAGCTCTCACTAGCAGTGCAATCAATGGTTTGGTAGAAAGACTACTAACACACACCCCACCACTCCGGGAGGAGCCTCCCCTCCTTGTCTGGAGCATGACATCATTCAGGCCCCTCTGGTTTTGCTGTACTCCTTTGCGGGAGGCCCCGGAGAGCTGGGTACGAGGCGGGCAATGTGCCCCTGGCAGTTGACACTCAGTAGGATGGCGTATCGGGTATCAGAAGTTCAGGCTGTGCCATCCAGCCTCCCAATCCCTAGCTGCCAAGTGGGTGCTCACCTGGGCCCTCCCCTGGGATACTCTGCCTCCTGGCTGTGGAAAACTGGGTGACTGGGTGACCCGCCTCTTCCTGAAGTAACAAGGGGAACTGGCAGATACAGAAGGCCTTTCAGTGGCCCCCATGGCATGTCCCTGTTGTAATTCATTAGCTGCCTTCCGCCCTCTTCTGCCCCAGGAAAGTGCTGGCCCTCTCCTGGGCAGCCCGCACTCAGAGGGGCATCCATCAGCCCTCTCTCCCTCTCTGACCCCTGTGTTCAGAGTGTACTTACTGCAGCTGGCTTTTCAAATTAATAGAAATTTCTAGTTTTAAAAAAGTCACTTTTAGAGTATACTGATAAGCACTTATTGAATCCTAAGCATTTACTGACTTGGCTTGATTTCCAAAGATCTGTCTGTCCGTGGTCCCTGGATGTTGTAAGACAGAAGCAGAGGGTTGTGCCTTGGGTGGCGACCTGCGGAGTCAGCAGTTCTAGCCCTCCAGCTGCTCCAGGGGGAAAGAGGAGGCTGTCTGCACCACCGAGACGTCCAGTCTCAGAGATCCTAAGCGGGAGAAAGAGGAGGAGGCAGTCTATACCACAATGAATTCCAGTCTCGGGATCCTAAGGGTTGCCAGGAGTCCGCTGGGATCACCTGCAGGGCAGTGGGCAGGGCTTGGGTTTGGGGTGGTGCAAATGGTGACTTCATGTGCTGTGAGGTTTAAGTGTTCCCGCGGGCACCTCGGAAGAAACGCTCACCCACCTTCTCCCCAAACTCCAGCCATTGGACAACCCTGTGTGTGGGGTTCCAGCCTCCGCGATCGAACGGGTCCAAGGGTTGGTTGTGTAATTGAGGGGTAACATTAAAGAGACATCAGACAAGATAAAACATTCAAATACTCATCTCCAGGATGGCCATGATCTCAGCAGCCAGGGCCACGCAGAGAGAGAGAATGTATTTCCAGTCAAGGCTTATACATACTCAGGGGACCTGCAAGCCCCCCTAATTGCATCAGAACAGGAAGGGGTTATACATTGTGCTGTGTGCAACAGGAGGGCGTCAAGTTAGGGAAGGCAAAGGGGGGGTGGCACCAGGGGCACACGTGACAGGAGGCCCTCCATATATGTAACAAGATGGGCAGACTCTGGAGTCCAGGTGGGAGTCTAATCTTGGTTGACTTGACCTTGACCTGGGT
Source organism: Tenrec ecaudatus (assembly GCF_050624435.1). NCBI lineage: Eukaryota > Metazoa > Chordata > Mammalia > Afrosoricida > Tenrecidae > Tenrec > Tenrec ecaudatus. Next base: position 82,089,930 of record NC_134545.1, read on the forward strand.
TGACTTGACCTTGTCTTTGGGCTCTCCTTCAGGGGAACAATCCATTTTCTTTATCAGTAGGGAGTGGGCCCTACTTAGGATGGGATAGACTCCAGGGTCTGATTGTTCTTGATGGCTGATAACTCCCCGCCCCCTGGGAGAAACCTTTAAGCAGTTGGGCTCCATGTGTACAGTCATTGACCATGTGTTAGCAAGCAGCACCTTAGGTTTGGCATTTAATCTTGGGGGACGCAACCTGAGGAATAACCTTTCTGTTTCCCACACCTGTGGATCATTTACTCTGACACACTGGGTGTCCCCATGAGTCAGAATCGCCTCGGCAGTGATTGGTGCTGCCTTCTAATGATTGGGCAGTGTGGTCTATTTACACCTGATAGGCCTGTTGGGGTGGGGGGTGGTGAGGGCCTCTCTCTACAGATGGGAGCACGGAGGCTTCATTAGTCTGGTCAGGTCAGCGGCCTCTCTCTAACCAACCTGACTTCCTAGGAAAGTAAATGAGCTGCTGGGTTGACAAGGGAAGTCACAACTCAGTAGACTGCTGTCCTCCCACCCCAACACCCACAGTGATCCTCAACCTCCCTTGCTAGGAAACCCATGCTGGTGAGTTGTCCTCTAGAGCTGGTCACCGGCCACAGTCCATGGACCACCGAGCTGGTCCACCGGGCACTGTCCTGGGGGCTTGGCCACACTGAGAACAAACATTCTGGCCACGGTGAGGAGGAGACTGTATTCACAGCAAAGAAAAGACCAGCTGTGTGAGCAAGGGAACTCTCATGAACCTGAGACCAGGAGAAATGTGCAAACATCTCCCACTCGCCCAGCTCTACCCGTGAAGTACAGACAGGCAGTGACCCCACGTGGGACAGGCCCCCAGGGAAAGCACCACCACGCACTGGGCTCCCGGGACTGGGTGGTAAGGACCCTGCCTGGCCCTGTGCAGCCTGCCCGGAGGCTAAGCTTCAAGCTCCAGCCAGAGCTGGGAGGCCCTGCTGCAGTGATCATGGCCTCTGTCCGTCCGGTATGTGTACAGTTTACACTATGAAAGCATGCCTTGTCCCTGCTCTGAGCCCCTGTGCCCGGCCACCCTGCATCGGTCCAGCAGGGAGGCCTCTGTGGAGGGCTATTTCCTGGCTGGCCCTCCCTCATCTTCTAGTCAGCCCTGACCACCAGGCATGTTCTCTGGCCCCTCGCACCCATTCAGTCCATCAGTCAGCCGGGGTGGTGGGGTGGTGGGGAGTGGAGGTGGTGTGTGTGTGTGTATTTGTGTGTGTGTGTGTGTGTGTGTGTGTGTATTTGTGTGTCCGCCCTCAGCCTCCGGTTGCCTAGCAGGATCCCTGCAAGGCCTGGGTGACACTCTGCCGGGAAGCCTTCCTCCTATTGAGGACCACCTGGGACCCAAGAATCCCCAGGAGGGGATGCAGTTGGGAAATCTGGCCTGTTGCCTAGCAGCTGACTGCACCTCTTTCCTTCCTTGAACCCTGGTGTTGGCCCAGAGGGAATGGGCGGGCACGGGGACATGTAGGAGGCCACGACGAGTAGTCAGTCCCAGGGGTAGACGGGAGGCCCGGCCAGTGCCTTCTCTACAAAGGTTACCAAGCTCTGTGGGTCACCCCAGGGCTAAGTCTGGCTATAAATACTCACTTCCGGAAGGGATTGCCTGCATCCTGCCACCCTCAGCTGAGCCTGCTGGTCTCTCTGACCCCTTATCCCCGCTGCTGCCCACCTCTCCAGCCTTCTGCACCTCCACTGTGGCTGCTGCCTACCCGGGGCAGAGGTGAGGGAGGCCAGGTTCCCTCCCCACCCAGCGTCACTTGCACCCTGGGCTGCTGTGATGGGGAGGCCCCAGCCTTTGCTTCTGAGAGTCTGCCAGGAACCTCATCTCACCAGCAGGGACATGCTCCAACCTGTCCCACAGTGGGTGCTGCTGCGGAGAGAGCTGTGGCCCCAGCCCTGGGGAAGGCTGGGATGGAGCTTGGTAACGGTATAAATAGGGCCACCTCCCTGCCTGCGTGGATGAACTACTCTGGGAATGCTCTGGCCCCAAGCGTGGTGTCGGGCCCAGGGGCCCAGCGCTGTCAGTCCCCACAGCCACACGTCTCTCTTGGGTCTGAGACCTCGGAGGGAAGGGACAACCTCACTTCTCCCCACCCCACCATGCAGACCTTTCCCTGACCCCCACCCCTGACTGCCCACTGCCACTCTCGGCCCACTGGCCAAGAGCCTGCAGACCTCTGGGATATTCCAGGGAAGCAACTAGCGGCAGCCCTGGGCCTCCTCTGGGGTCTGGGACTCCTCTGGGGTCAGCATCCTTTCTGAGCCAAGCCAAGCCCTGTGAGTCAGGGGCTTGGGAGCAGACACTGCAGCGCCAGGCACATTGGGAGGAACCCCCGCCCCGTGCCCTCCCCTCTCAGCACCCTTCCTTGGGGGTGGTATCGCCAGACACCACTTATTACAGAGGCCCAACCGCGGAGTCCACACTCATTATCCTCCCTGCCCCAGACCCGGTGCCCTCAGCGGCAGCTTGGGAGCCAGCCCTGAAGCGGAGCTAGTTGGGGCCCAGGGCTGGCTCAGTGCCATTTCCACTGGGGCTGTTTTACTGTTTCCAGGTTAGGGTCTGAAACCCAATGGAGCCCCAGCCCAGCACAGACTGACTCTGACCCTGCCTGTCTGCATTTTTAAACAGCACCCTTGGCGGGGAGGGGTTCAGACAAGCCTCTGAGACACAGACCTTCCCTGCTGTCCCGCGTGTTTTGTGGCCCCACCCAGCCCTCCACAGTCACAAAGCCCTGATTTTCACAGCTTCCTGTATGAAAAGATGATCTCTTACTGTTCTGTGTGGGCGTGAGTGAGTGAGGGGGTGGTGGTGTTACAAATCTCTATTCATGGACATTGAGGGTCCGGGCCATTCATGTTCGGCTGCCTTGGACCCGGCACTCACATGGGAAAGGAGAGGTGGAGTAGAAGCCTGGGAGCACACAGAGGTGCCTTGGTCCAGACCGAGCCGAGCAGAGCTGCCAGCACCTGAACTTCTGGAGGCTGTGGGCCTTGGGCTTGCCAGTTCACCATCACCCTCAAACCCCTGCACGTAGCGCCCCCAGACTCTTCCTGCCTCCGTGGCTGCACCCTCAGCTCTTTGCTGCCAACCTCACTTGTTAGTAACCTTCATTTCATGGTGAAGTGAAGAGGAGCCCCTCTTTCTAGGCTCCTCGGGCTGGACTTGAACCTCCAAACCCTGGGATTAGCAGCCTAGTGCTTTAGCCGCTTACACCATGTAGGGACCCCTGGCAGATATGAGCGCTGTCAATATTCGGGGGTTTCTCTCTCCTTGCAATCTTTCTACCAAGATTTAACCCGCCGCCATTGAGTTGTTGCCAACTCACAGGGATGCATGCGGTTGGACTGGGTAGGGCTATCCATGTGAGTTTCTGAGACTTCAACTCTACAGGGGTAGAAAGCCTCATCTTGCTCCTGCAGAGCGGCTGGTGTTTTTGAACTGCTGACTTTGAGGTTAGCAGCCCAACACGTAACCATGCCACCACCAGGGCTCAAGTCTTTCTGGTGTATATATAATTATATATACACACAGTGAGGCAGTCCTGACTTCCTGAGGTAGTTACTTCATACTACACCTTGACCCTCTCTCTTTCTGTCTGGGTAGAGTGTGTGGGTTTGCTTTGTGGGTCTTACCATTGGTGATACGTTCTGTGAGTAGCACCCACTGAGTATAATCTGCTAATGTTCTTGCTCTCGGATAGGATGTTTCCAACCCTCAAAGACAAATCAAGATAGAATTTATAGAGTTGCTGGTAATAGGACAAGAGTGATGAAAACTTAAAAAGCAGGAAGCAGCAAGTTTCCTACCTTGGACTCAGGTCAGAACCCACGTACCACAGAGCGGTGGTGGGAAGCCAGGGCCGCCTGCACATTGTGAACAAAGCCCGGAGTACCCAACAGGGCTGCCGCCCAGGCCTCTCCCCATGTGGCCTCAGAGCAGCGGGTAGGCGGGGCGGGGCCCATGCCATCTCACCAGGCCTTGCTCCTGCTGGTGTGCACTCAGGGGGTCTCAAGGTCCCCTTCCTCCCCACCCCCACCCCATTAAAAATCATGGAAGTTAAACAGCTTTATAGATAAACCTTTGCCCACACTTGTAATTACTTCCTCGTGCTAAATTCTGGGGTTCCCAGATTCCTGAGCTCGAAGGCGTGTGCCAGTGTGGACAGCACTCTGGAGAGCCGCGTCCTGGTGGCACCATGGTTGAGTGCTTGGCTGCTGGCAGGAAGCCTGGGTTGAACTTTCCCAGTGGCTCTCTGGGAGAAGGACCTAGCACCCTGCTTCCTGAAAGAGCCCAGTCTGGGAAATGCCCGGCACCAGCTCACCAGCACCCACCAACACCCTCTTCACCACCGGTTATTTTTTATTCCTCCAACCACCAAACACCCTGCCCTCACCTTGAGTCGGCTCCGACTCATGACGACCCCTATGAGGTTTTACTCTTTAAAGGAGTAAAAAGCCCTGCCTGCCCCCCACCGAGCAGCCAGAGGTTTTGAACTGCTGACCTTGCAGTTAGCAGCCCATCCTGTATTCACGACGTCACTGGGGCTACAAGGTACCTGTATTTCCTAAAACCAAATGGAATTACAATGTTCAGCGTCAGCTTGCTCCTGTGCTTGGATGAAAAGCTCTCTTTCATGTTTGTGTCTGACTCTGAGCCTTGACTGTAAGCCCAGTCAGTGTCCCATCTCTGGTAGCTGCTCGCCTTGAGCCTGGAGATAAGTTTATGTCGTATTTGCCTCCCTGTTGAGGAAACGCCAACATCCCCGCCCAGAGCAGAGGTTGTGCTGCAGCTGCCCTCTGCCGGCTGTGAGAGGCAATGGCAAGGTGCAGGTGAGGAGGCTCCCCACGCTGTCTGCCGAGGCCCATCACTGCCAACTGCCAGCTCCTATTCTAATATTTTCAGCCCAAAAGGCCTTTGGTGGAGGGTGTAAAAATCCACTTGCATCCTGGTCACTACAGATGCTGCTAATTCTTGGAGAGGTTCCCTTGTCTTGTGTCCCCTGTGGCTGAGGAGGAGCTCTGGTGGGGACTGCTAACCGCACGGGCGGCAGTTCAAGTCTACGAGCTGCCCTCGGGAGAAGGACGCGGCTGTCTGCTCCCATGAAGATTTATCGCCGGGAAACCCTCTAGGGTCTCTGTGGTGGTGAGCCTTTGGTGGCTGGGTAGGGCATGCGCACCTGACAGGAAACCATGCTCCTGTGTGTGGAGGTGAGGAACATCTCTCAGGGACACCTGTGGCCTCCCAAAGTGACCTCGGGAAAGGTGACACCTTGGGGCTCTGTTCATTGTGCAGATGAGTTCCTGGTCCTCTCTGGAGGGAGCCAGAGGCATGCACACAGTCACAGCTCAGGTGTCGCACGGGCCTGGCCTTTCCCATGTTAGGGACAGCAGATGGAGGGGGTGGGCAGTAAGGAGGCAGATTTACAGGGGTCAGCACATAAAGCTGGAAGCACCCAGGCATCTGGGGTCATTAATTAGATGGAGATTCCTGAGGGCTTCTTTGTGGAATAGCTGTGATCTTGAGGCAAAAGAGCCCTTTCGGGGAGCCCCATACTAGGAGTCGAGAGAAAGTTAACCCAGGGATCATGAAGTGGAACTGCCTCCTTGATTAAGATAAAGTACACCCTAAAGTACACCCCCAGGGCAGACATCTGTTTGTTTTTAAAAGCACATTGAAGAAAACTGTCCCCACCCCTAATTTCTCCAGTATCGCCTCTTTCGCACCTAACTCTGATCCGTCTCGTTGTGACTTTTGTGGCTGGTGCGAGGTAGGGCTTCTGTGTGGAAAACCTGTAGTCCAAACCAACCCCAGTTATCAACTCTACCTGCGATATTCTTTTTTACTTGACTGTAGCAAGTTTCCACACACGCCTGGTTCTATTGCTGGGCTCTGTTCCATCCTACTGGCCCACTTCTCTAGCCGTGACCCCGGGGGATGCAAATGGCTGTCGCACAGCTAACAGAGAAGTTGTTGTCCGAGTCCGCTCAGAGCCACCTTGGAAGAAAGCAGTGTCAGACAGTGCTTCCGGGCGTGGGGGCCAGCTGATGAAGGCCTGAACTCTGAAACCCCACTCACCCAACTCTTGCAGAAAGCAGGCACGGGGCACGGTTCCACTCTGACACAGGTGGGATCGTGGAAGGGAGAATTCCGTAGGAGACACCTGTTGGGTCAGTGGTTCTCAACCTTCCTCATGCCGCCACCCTTTAATACAGTTCCTCATATCAGGATGACTTCCCAGCCATAAAATTATTTCTGTTGCTACTTCATAACTCATGTTGCTACTGGTATCAACTGGGCGACCCCTGTGAAAAGGTCGTTTGACCCCAAAAGAGGTTACAACCCACAGGCTGAGAACCGCTGTGCTGGGTAGTTCTAGCACTCGGACTCAGGGAGACTTGATCGGACAGGGTAGAACTGCCCTGTGGATTTCCAAGACTATAACTCTTTACGGGAGTAGAAAGCCTCGTTTTCTTCTTGTGGAGCTGCTCGTGGTTTTGAACTGCTGACCTTGCAGTAAGCAATTCACACCCCACAGTGCCACTAGGGCTCTCTCGGGTTCTAGTGCTCCAGCTGCATAATTAGTATTGATCGCTGGCCCTACAAATCCTCTCACTTCGTTCTTCTCTTGGAATACCTCTGTCCTTTGATTTTAGAATCAGCTTGCCAAGTCCTTGAAAAATAAAACAATAAAAAAAAAGAAAAGAAAAATAAAGCAAAACTGAGACTCCCGGTTAGGAATTTATTAGAACTGCATTGAATTTATAAATCAGTTTGGGGAAAATGGACATTTTTATCATCTCTTGAAGCTTTACTTCATCCTATTCTTTCTACTGATTAAGTATGGTTTTTGTTGTTATCGGTTGTCATTGAGTTGAGTTGGTTTAGACTCATAGTGATAACCCCCCTCCCCACCCCCTACTCATATTAAAGCATTTAAATTCTTCTCTGTGGTTCCTTTGAAAAATCTGCTTGCTGAGTCATCCCCAGTCATCTGCTATCCTCCTCATTCATACTCCGAGGCTCCTTCTTCTGGGAGGTGGTTCTCAAGCCCAGTGCCTGTGCAGCCCCCGACCTGAGGCCTTTGTGAACCTGGTTTGCTGGTTCCGGCTTATTCTGCCGAATGGCATTTCCTTGGATATTGTGATTTTCTTCTCCTTTCCTTTAGAAGTATGACTTCATTATTTCCTTCCCTTGGCACATTCTCTCGAACATTCCTGGAGGCCGGTTTGGAGTTGTTTTCCTTCAAAGAAGATTTGCATGCACTACCGCCAACCCAAAAACACTTTCAACTAAAGTCTGACTGAAGATGTTCCTGCCCACACAGGTGGCCTGGCTGCAGACGGCAAAGCCAGGCCAGGACCCACTGTGGCTCTGAAACTCCCCTTGTGACCGGGGGCAAAGACCTTCCTCCTCCACCTGCCCCACCGTCTGTGAAACAGGCTTCCTGGCACCCGCCTCACTACAGCTAGAGCAAAGACGAAAGGGGGTCATTCATGCACACATGTTGAATGAGGCACAGCTGTGCAGCGGTAGGATGCTCGCCTTCCAGGGGAAGACCCCCAGCACCGTTCCCAGTAAAGCCCTGCATGACCAGTCCTCTTCCAGGGCGGTCTGCACGGTGCTGGGAGGCTCAGCAGATTCCCGCTGAGCTTCCAGACAAAGGGGGCCAGAAGAAAGGCCTGGCAGTCTACCAACGCCAGCCTGTGAACGAAGGCCCTGTGGCTCACAGCGGTCTGGTCCAGATGTGGTCACAGGATGGGGTAGGGTTTGGTTCTGTTGTGTGGAGTCGCCAGGAGCTGGGGGTGTGGCTCAGCACCAGTGTCAGAATAGAGTGCTTCGGGGTGGGGGCCAGCTGATGAAGGCCAGAACTCTGAAACCCCTCTCAACCAACTCTTTTTTTTTTTTTTTGCCCTAATCATTTTTTTCTCTTTTCTTCTTTTACATTTTATTAGGGACTCCAACAACTCTTACCACAATCCATACATATACATACATCAATTGTATAAAGCACACCCATACATTCCCTGTCCCAGTCATTCTCAAGGCATTTGCTCTCCACTTAAGCTCCTTGCATCAGGTCATCAACCAACTCTTAATTTAAACATTCATCCAAAAAGAAACATTTAAAAAGTGCTTACCTGGTTCCCTTTATACAGTGGGTGGGCGGTGAGTGTCTCTCCCCCGGGTGTGCCCCACTCTCACTGCTGCTCAGGGGGTGTGAGTTGTGGTGGAGCCCCGTGCTTAATCCCTTGCTTCTGTGGAGCTCACGATGGCTGGGCCACCCCCAGGCTTCCTCCATCTTGAGCATGGTGTAGCATGGTCTTGGCTGGGTAGCAAGAGGCCTGGTTAGACAGCACTGTTTCCTTCCTTCATATGCTGAGGGGATTTGTGTGTGTGTGTTTGGCTTAAAATATGCGCGTATTCTTTGAGACGGTACATGAATGGTGTGTGAAATGTTCCAAACAAGTCATTAACTGGGCTTGTCATTTTTGCTCACACGGGCAACTGCCTGTCATCTCAGTGAAATAAGCAGAAAGTTGTGCAGTGGCATGAAAACGTCCCCAGCCCCTGCTGAAGTAGAGATCAATGCGGTCACGTGAAACTCCAGCTCTGTTTCTAGAGAACTCTAGAGATGCCTGGCCAAGGGGCGACAGTGGGGACCTGGAATGGCGGGGTCCCAGTGGAGGTGGCCCTGGGGCAGTGGGTCACAGCGTCAGGCAGCAATGTGGCCTCAAACACGTGACCAGGTGGGGTTGAGTGAGTCCGGGCCTCAAGTGCCACCAGCCGCTTCCTGATGGGCGACATCATTTTGCACACTGACGTCTTGTTCAGACCCATGTTTTCATTTGCCTGTGGTGAATTTATTGAGGCCGCCTCTGAATGTCTGACACCCGGCGTTCATCACCATCACAGTGTTGTACACAGTTAGATTCTGTCACCGTGGACACGGCTCTGAAGTCCACGGCAGAGCAACCTTAAATCTACAGGCAACAAGCAAGAAGGCATCTGAGTGTGTGACGATTCCAGGATCCCCTTCGGCTCTGAGGAGAGGCCCCTGAGGCCTGAATCCTGGAGAGCCAGCAGGCACACAGGGGGCTGGGCCGGGGGAGGCGGTGTCCTGCCGGGGAGGTGAGGGGCGAAGGGGGCCAGGCTGTAGACGTGCTGCTGAGCTTCCCCTCCTCCCCACCCACCCAGGACGCAATGAGCCCCTGAAGAAGGAGCGGCCCAAGTGGAAAAGCGACTACCCCATGACCGACGGGCAGCTACGCAGCAAGCGGGACGAGTTCTGGGACACAGCACCCGCCTTCGAGGGCCGCAAGGAGATCTGGGATGCCCTCAAGGCCGCTGCCTATGCCGCTGAGGCCAACGACCATGAGCTGGCCCAGGCCATCCTGGATGGGGCCAGCATCACCTTGCCGCATGGTGAGCCAGTGGGTGGGCCCTGCGGCCTCTAGGGTGTGGAGGGAAGCCAGTGGCCAGGAGCAGGCGTGTCCAGTCAAGCTTGCCCGTCAGGGGTAGGAAGCTGGCCAGTCAAGGGGCAAGAGGAGCTCTGGCAATGCAGTGGTTAGCACCTAACT